>NC_047529.1:72185591-74685591 GCF_012275295.1 Melopsittacus undulatus
ACTTACCCATTTAATGGATATCTTACACATTTTAAAATACATATTTAAAAAAATACATATATAAAAACATTTATTTTTTTAAAAAATACATATTTTAAAAAAATACACATTTTAAAAATGCTTATCCATTGAATGGAACAGTCTGTTTCTTTGTCATCAGTGATTGTGATCTCAAGGATGTTTTCTTCACATAAATGCAGTTCTTAATATTCATTTATTTCCTATCCTTCAACACCCATACCTCCAAGACCAGGTATTTCTTAAGAGGTGTTTTTTTTTGTTTGCTGTATATTTTATTACTGAGCCTTTCCAAAAGCGAGTCCATTAAGAATAGAATTGTACCTGGATCATGAAATACAGGTGGGCAGCACATTTCAGAGTGCATTCAATCAGAATTTAATTATTTGAGTGCCACACTCCCAGGTGGGGTGACTAATCCTGATGGCTACTGAAGAATTACAAGCTTACTCAGAGATGAGTTCATTACAAAATTGCAATCCCACAGAGCATGGTAATTGCAACTTACTGTGTAAAGGTCATAAGGATTCTACCTACTTTTTTAGAATGGTTTTTCTCTAACAGCATAAAAGTTAATTTATTGCTTACAAATGTTGTGGAAAGGCTCGAGGGTAATATGAAACACTAAATAAAGAAGAATTATTGTAAATTCTCATATTTCCCTTCAAGCTGCCTTAAAACTCAATCTGAGATGATCCAAGTAACAAACTGAAAGCAATGGGGGTGCGTTTTGGTCCTCATGCTTTAATTCTAGCATATTTAAATGGCAAAATGCTCCCAATATGAAAGGGAAATAGAAGAAACTCCTTGCCTAAACTGAGACCTCTTAAGGAGCTTAAGGCAACAGACAAATACAGGAACTAGTAAGACACAACAGTGACTATGCATAGTGCACAGAAAAAGAGGCAGACCACTACAGTTTCAACTTGCTGCCACAATTCAAGAATTGAGGAACTGCTGGGCCACTTTATAGCTAGCATAAATGACTGAAATTGTTATTTACTTCAATATAAAAAAATTCTTATTTGCTTCCAAATAAAAACCTCTCAAACACTCTTTTTATATCTACATACAAGCAGCAAAAAAACCAAAACAGTTGAACACATAAATATAAAATTTAACAATTCTTCTGGCATTTCAATTATGCAACTGCCTGTAGCATTACTGAGTTGCATAACAGAAACAACAGATAGGGATCTGAAGAGGAAAAAAAAAAAACCCAACAAAAAATCCCAACCAAACCAGCCCTATGAAAATATATGAGGTTGCCTGTAATAAAATTGTACAGTCACAGCCATATTTCCATGTATTTATACAGTTTTGAGGGTTTTGCTTTTAATCCTTGATTAGTGTTTTAATACTGCACTGCAGCACTCTTTTTAATTGTAGAAGAAAATGTGTACACATTCGGTCTTGGAAATAATACCATCACATTTCATTTACAGCAATTTAAGTTTAATTATTTAACTAAGTGCCCAAAACCACCATCAACAAAAAACCTACATACCTAACCGTAGTGTGACCAATTTATACACATACCTGTAATTTAAAATATTTGATTTCCTGCCTAATGTTCAAATCTTCAAACTTAATATTGCATTCACAATATGGCAGCTTCTCCAAGGAGAGAGTATTGCAGCTGTCTCAGTGACTTCTTGAAATATAGTCTTTTGTTTTTTTGCTATACTGGCAGACTTAGATACTACAGTTTTTGGAAAAGTTTGGTCTCAAATACATATACACTACAAAAAAATATAGGTAATTACAGTGTGATTAACCCCATCACAATTTTTATATTATTACAGAGTAAGTCCAACTGTAATAAAATCTTTAATTAAAACATTATAGCACAGTTTGTAGCAAGACATGAAATTGGATCAGTTTTTTCTGAATGCTTCTGATGCTATCTGCCAGAACATCTTTATACTGACCTGACCATGCCATCAGAGGATGCAGTAAGAAGGTACTGATTGTCTTTTGACCAACAAAGATCATACACTATATTAAGATGACCATAAAATTCTCTCAGGAGCTCTCCAGAAGGGATTTCATATACTAGTGAAGTTTAAACAGCAAAAATAAGAAAAAAAATTAGCTCTTACAATCAATTATATACAATTATTGCAACATTTAGTCTAATCTGAGGCTAAGTTTCTGCTACCATAATTCAACTAATTTTCTTTGTCTTCTCATTTTCAGAGAACAAGATCAAATAGCTGCTAAATATGCATGGACAGCAAGCATATACTTCCATCTAGTGGTTCATGAATGTCACAAGTGTCTTAACTCTTAGAAACAGCCTACTTGCTTTAAATTATTATAACCAGATTAGGTTTATAATGTTTTTTGACAGCTACTCAACCAACCTTTGAAATAGATTGAAATTGACATAATTTTCTGGGGCTGGGTAATGAAGTAACTTAGACTTAATGTTTCCTGCATTTAAACTTTTACTTTGTGTACATTTAAAATACTGTTCTCAAAGTTCTTATGCAGGTTTTAAGAATTAAGCAGTTGAGGCTACTATGCAGCAGCAGCCCCAAGTGTGAGTAATAAGGAAAATCTGTAGTTCCAACTGAACTGGATCATGAAAGACAGCAGCCTCTAGTAGAGTCTCTGGTGATGACAATGTTCACAAAACTTACACAAAAAGCATATGGGGTGGAGGCTGAAAAATTATTTCACTTAAAACACTGTTATCAGAAAATACGTCTCTTAGGCAAAGTGATTTCTGATTTCCATTATCATAGAATCAGCTAGGTTGGAAAAGACCTTTAAGATCATTGAGCCCAACCAGTACCCTAAGACTGCCAAGACCACCACTAAAGCATATCACTGAGGGCCTCATCTACATGAGTTTTTGAATACTTCCAGGGACAGTGATTCCACCACTTTCCTGGGCAGCTGGTTCCACTACCTGATCACCCTCTCTGTGAAGAAATCTTTCCTAATATCCAAACGATACTTCCCCTAGCATAGTTTGAGGTCTCTGGACAGAAATAGCACGATTTCATACAATTAAGCCATATATATATTATTATGCATGAAAAGCCAGGTCCAGCCTTATGAACACAGAGCACTTTTCTCAATGCTCTTTAATACATTAGAATGATTTTTAAAGCACAATAATAAAACAAAACTGCAAAACCACCCAAAAATTAAAAATACATCTTTTGTGCTTTAATCTGCAACTACATGAGTATTAAGAAAAAAACCCCAACCAACCAAATTTAAAACTTACAAATAATGGGATAACCATTCCTTCCTGCACATGCTGCTGCCAGCATTTTCCCATCATGAGAGAAACGAATAGAGAAACAGCCCAGCTCTCCACCTCGAAGTGAAAACAGAAGTTTGTTCGGTATGCGGCAAGCCTAGCTTTTCAGGTAAGAAATAGGATTACACAGTTACGAATATTAAATACCCAATGCTTAAAACACATTCTAAGTTACTGTCATGCATAAGTTTTAAAAAGCAATTAACATCTTAAGGGAATTTAAAAGAAAAATAAAAAATCAAGCTTATAAGCAGAGTCAGGTCTGCTGCATTACTTGGGCCACATCTAGTTTGTATATTTCTGCCCCATTAATACAGACAACTAGCAAGTTTTAAAAACCCTCAAAAAATCTAAAACTGAATAATTTCCTTAATTATAAGAAATTCTTAATGATGACTATCATCAGTAATACAAGTTAGTTTGGATATAAGTCATATTTGTTTAAGCACAACTTTTAGTAACTTAATGACTGCAGTGTGAACTCAGGAGACTAACTTCAGACACTCAAACCTATGGTTTACCAAATCACCTTTAGCAGTCTTAATCTGTATTTCTGTTCCTGATTTTTAAAACGTAACTGGACATGAAACATTTTAATAAAATGCACAGGTGTATAGTCACCCTTCCTCTTTCCCCAAACACTTCCTCTTTTCAAACCATGGGCTTTTTCTCCATAACTCAATTAAAACTTTAAGGGGAATTAAAATACCCTGAGTAGTTATGTGATTATTTAACCTAAACCGGATTTATCTTTATGAACGAAAAATTAGTATGAAGAGATTCATATGCATCTGAAAGTGCATAAATAGGTCTACTTATGAAATAATTGAACATACACTATTCATTTCAGAATAATTATAAACACATTTGTTTAGAAACTAAACAAATTGCCAAATTTCATTTTTATGATCTCAGGCTCTTAGGATTGTATTTCTCTTGGTTTTGATAACACACATTTTCAGAATGGCAACTTTCTGAAACTGACAAACATTACAACTTGTTGGAACAAGTCCAGAGGAGGGCCACGAGGATGATCAGGGGACTGGAGCACCTCCTGTATGAAGATAGATGAGAAAGCTGGGGCTGTTGAGCCTGGAGAAGAGAAGGCTACGTGGAGACCTCATAGCAGCCTTCCAGTATCTGAAGGGGGCCTACAGGGTTGCTGGTAAGGGACTATTCATTAGGGACTGTAGTGATAGGACAAGGGGTAACGGGTTGAAACTTAAACAGCAGAGGTTTAGATTGGATATAAGGAAGAAATTCTTTACTTTGTGGGTGGTGAGGTACTGGAATGGGCTGCCCAGGGAAGCTGTGAATGCTCCATCCCTGGCAGTGTTCAAGACCAGGTTGGATGAAGCCTTGGGTGACATGGTTTAGTGTGAGGTGTCCCTGCCCACGGCAGGGAGGTTGGAACTTGATGATCTTAAGGTCCTTTCCAACCCTAACTATTCTATGATTCTACGATTAACTTAAATACAACTTTTAGGTATCCTGCCATTTTTTATAATAAAATTTCTATTGTAAAAACACACATCTATTCTTTACTATTTTATTATTATTAGCAAGCATTACTGGGAAATAAAGTTAAGTCCACGCATATTTAAGTGCTCTTTTTGAAAGGATCTGTAGAAGGACCACTGTATGGAATCCAAATAAAAAGTCAACCTTCTTTGTTAATAAATCTTTGTACTATTTGAACTTTTAATAGAACCATGAACTCAACCTTCTTAATATGGTTCTTCAGTGAAAGTTCCTTCTTGAATGAATGTTGTAGTGTAAAAATAACTTTAAAGTAAGAGAAAACAACCAAACAACCAACCAAAATCCCAAAACAACCAAACAAGGAAATATATTTCCAATTAAGCTGAAGTTCCCCAGGAGGGAACTGTTTTCCTGTCTTACTTCTACTACCTGAACAGGCCTACTCTTTGAAACTCCAGGAGAATTCTGGAGATGATAGTAGATGTTTAAGTTACCTTCCTTTGAAAAGCAAAGACAACCACTTCACCTGTCCAGGTAATCTTGTCCATTTAAATGGCTCCTTCTTTTCCTCTGGAAAAGATTCACATGATTTTTTAGATCCTTCTCTCTGGTGCTCACACCCTGCTGCACTACTTTGTTCCTGCTGAACAGCGATCGTAGAGCGGAAGGAAGGAGGAACCTTAAGGCAAACAAGACTAAGTATCAGGAAAAAATATTTTTAAATGAACAGTTTAGTATCTGAAAAGGTTAAAACATACTTTTAAATTCAAATGCATTGCATTTTAACATCTGAAAAACAGATTGGAAAAAGCTTGATAACCAAAAACTGCATATCAAAAATTTCAATTAAAATAACCAGCAAGTCAGAAAGCAATCTGAGCTTCCAAAGTTGTGTCAATCTGACGGTATCAAAGGTTTTCCAAAAAATCAGTACTTTTATATTTTTGTTAATTTTCTATGTCAATGAAAATTAGTAATGCTGTGCTACCTGGTGAAGCTATTGCTCTCTTGAAAAAGAGAGCATTTAAGTAGGTAAATAGTTTCAGTAACATTAACCTATCACCTTCAAATCAGAACACTGCCTTGACAACAAAATCTGTTGATACCAAAAGGTATTACCAGCACTGTGTACTGAACAAACTATGTTCAAGTGTTGCAAAGAAAAGAGAACTCATCACATTGGTGATTTTAATTATAGGTAAAGCACCTACACTTTCCAAACTTTTATAAGTACAGTTACTGAACCCTATCTACAAGTTAGATTATATCAAGCTTGAACACAAAGGAAACATTAATGCTGTGAAGCAGCCTAGAAGCCCCATGGCTGAGGGGCACAGAGGTCATTAAGCAGGAGCTGCAGTTCTGATTGGTTTCACTAAGTGTCTCTTCAGAAACACATCTGAAGATGTGTTTCTGAATAACAAGGAAAATTAGTTTTCTTCCAGGCTGAGTTGCCCGATACCGGCTTCAGGGTGAATAACTGCCTAGGTTTTTATGACTAAAAAGGGAGGTTTGACACCCACTATGCAAGTAGAAACCAATTCAGGAGCTTATATCAGCTGTCCACATAGGTATCTACTTTCGTACCAGATGCCTTGCTTTATCTGAGATACATTTTTTCATATCTACTATCCCCTGGAGGAGACATGGGAGATCTGAGACCTTCTGGAGAAGCAGCAGACTAGGCAGGACCTGTAACAGACCTTAAATGGAAGTGAAATCTATGCATACAAAACTGTACTATGCCATGGCTGGTATGCAGAGCTTAATTCCAGCCTTGACAAATCTGGCATTTATCAGAACAAGAATGAAATAACATCAGCAGCAAATTGATCCAAGTCAAGCACAGCTCAGAAAGCCTATGCAAATTCATCACATATCTTGAATTTTACAGAGGACTATAAAGTAGGGACAACTGTTATCCAGTGATAGTACCTAAATGTATCAGGAAAACATTCAGACCATGGAGAAGAAAGAACACTTCCAGAAAGATGAAGCACAGCTACTCAAGCAAAATGCACAGAATTCCTAACAACCTCAGCAGCTGACTGAGCAAGAGATCTGTGGATGTCAGTCCAGTATACAGATTAGAAGTGTCTCAAAACCATGAGAACTAAAACCATATATTAGCTTGGGTTTGGACCACACCTCAGCAGGCTTCCACAGATCACCACTGACTGTATGAACAGTAAGAAGAAAGACTTATGACAACTAAAAAAAATATGGAAAGTTATATAATAGAACAACATTCTACCTGTAGAATGCTAAATGCTGTATTTATCTTGAATGCACATCTCAGCACATATCAATGTAAGCTTGTCTTTAAAGGAGTTTTCATTTAAAAAAAACCTCATTATAGCTTGAGGGTGCAGGCAATCAGAGTTAAGCATGTTACACCTCTTCCGTCTTACAGAATTTACACACCTGCATGAGTTCAATGACTTAAAATAGCATTTCACCAGGAAGAAAGTACCTTGAAAGTTTTCTGTCAACAGCAAAATACAGAAAGTATGCCTATTTTTCAAAGATAGCTATGAAGGACTGAGTTTGGAGTCATGTATCTTAAGATGCAAAGTTATTTATAGCTAGTTATATTAGTTATTTTATGTACTGCATATAAGTACAGCTGTTATATACATGTGTACAAACATACACATGCTCCAGCCAGTCACTAGTTCCTACAGAAAAGTCTGTATATTTGTAGATATATTTATATATCACAACTTACATGATCTGGTAGTTTTATGCCTCTTACAGTTACATATAAAGTTGATGGGTAACGATTTCTAGGACATTTTGCCCACCAGTTGTAAACCTCAACCACATCAGAATGTGATTTGGTCTTTGGAGGGGGGTAATATAATTGCAGACGGAGTTTTCCATCAATGTTCAGAGCTCCATTTGCACCTACAAGCTGGAAGGGCAATTAAAAAGAAGGAAAAAAAGTTGTGTTAATATAAAAGTAATAGGAGTCATTGATTATTTCTAGTATCTTAAACAATTACAGTATAAACTCTTGAAATCCACTTTCCATTACGGAAATATACTACCCCTAAAAGTGGTAATGGAGTAAGCATGTATTAAACGCCCCCAGGATCAAATCGCTAAGATTAAAGCCTAGTTTTGAAGCATGCTTCATATGCACAACAGTAATAACTTGTATGTGGTAAAACCTCTGCAGTACCGTTCGTTTTTTTTTTTAATTACTACTTGCTGAAATGACCCATATCTCAAAGGATTCTCAACCCAAACAGACCCCTTTGAATGCTGCAGCAAAAGGCACTGGTAAAGCTTTGACTTGGAGCAGAAGATAACAGCAAAGCAGTAAACTTTCTAACTTCAAAGGAAATGAAGTTCTCTCTATTGAACTAAAGAACAAGTGTTAACACTAACCACTAACACTGCCATTAACACTGACCACTGTTTATCAGGACATTCCTACTTTGACTGATACACATGAAAGTACAATGCAGAGAGATGCAGAAGGAATGAAGAACAGGACACGATTTGTATTTATGAGTTGAAAATTCATTCTTCCCTTTGTGCAGGAGTAGGTTACACCGCATGTTTGGATGCACAGTTTCCAATAGGTATACATTCAGACACTGGATACCAGACCCCTGATTCCAGCAGTTCATATGGGGCAGAGCTGAGAAGACATTGTATCGAATAATGAAGGGAGGTCTGTCTCCGTTCCCCTAAACTTGCACACCATTGTCTTCTCCTGTATTTCTCATGTTGTGGACTGCTCAATGGATGTGAAGATGAACCATCCACAGGGGCAGATGCAAATTAACAAGCCTCAAACAAACTAAAGCTTGTCAGCTCTCAGAGGCCAAACTAGCATACTCAGGTCTCCCTAAAGGGTAAAAATGTACATGACATGCTGGCTAAATTACCTGTATTTCATTGCCACAGCATTTCAAACTCTTCAACTAAAAACGACAAGGCATCTTATAGTCAGGCCAGGAGTCTTACCAAAGTCTGGCCAACTGAAAATGACAAGAGTAGCTGAGGTACAGAAATCAGTGAATTCTTCATTTTCTTTGCAGAAACAACCTCACAAACACACAGAAAACCCTCAAAGAAAGCCTTCTTCTGGACTTTATGAACTACAAAAAAATTCTTACAAACTACACTTTCTTGGAAAATACATACTCCTTACTGTTAAGCTTATTACTGTGATTTTTTTTTTGTGGTGAAAGAAGAGGGAAAAGAGAGAACAACCAAGCGAGCATTTGTTTTTCCACTTCTGTTGCCTGGAAATACATTAAATCATAAAAATCATTCCCCCACTAAGTATGGTGTCTTTGAGATACTTAAATAAAAATACTTATAAATTTTGTTTCTTCATTTAAATGGTTACAATACCTTTAGAAATGCCCAACAGATTTTTCGGAAACCAGATTCCTGAATTTGTACATCAGAGTTGGCTCTCAATTCATCCATACTTAGTAAATCAAGCATCTGAAAGTATTGGTAGGAATATAAATGCATTTCTAATGACTATACGCTTTAGTAATTAAAAAAACTTGCTAAAATATATGAGATGCGATTCACTAAATTAAACACATTTCAATTTTAAGCAATTACAAAACCAGTACTTCCTCCACCCAAGTTTGCAATTAGAAATAACAGATCCTTATGCATTTACCTGATGACTATTTGTGGCCTGCTTAAAAAAAGGGACACAAGTCTGGTATTAGAAAACTACTGTTGCTTCCCTTCTGTCTCAATAAAAGAGGAAAATTATTAACTTGTAATTTTCATAAACCATACATGGTTCACAAATCATATAGATCATAAATCTAACAGCCAAAACCAGCTGTACGGTAACCTAAGGGATCTTAGTTCTGTAAATTAGGTTTAGGGGTGAAATTTGCAGTTTTAGGTTTATGGTCAGAATCTGTAAACTTAAAGGTCTTTTCCAACCTAAATGATAATATCACAGAACATAAAGAAACATATGCTGATATTGTGTATATAATCTATTTGAAATATAAAAAGTGAGGGATGAAGTAACATTAATTGTATTAAGTTCATTTTCAGCTTAATATTACAGCATCTCTCCTTACAAATACTGAAATACTTACAGCTGAAAAATCACATTGAATATATATCTTATGATTTTTTCTTTAAACCTAACGTTATTTGAGGACAAATTAATAATTACTTTGTGAAGAATGGGAGAGGAGATGTAGAATTCTAAAACGTCTAACAGTTTGCTCATTGGGATAAGGGAAAAGAGGTGTACTCAGCTACCAGTAGGCGGACTCTAACTTTCAGATTCTGGTACCTAAGCTTCTTTTCAAGATTTCAAGAATGTGAAAAAAAGAAGTAATATTCTTTAGACAGTGTGCCATCTCTCCTAATCTGGAACCAGCCTTTCCTAGAAATTTGACAGCTGATTTATTAAGAAAGCTTCGTCCTCCCTACTGCTATCAAAACAGGGTTGTGGGGTTTGGGGTTTTTTTCCCCTGTAAAAAAAGTTTATTAGTATTACAATACTATTTTTTGGTATCTCCACTTAATTCTGCATCTTAAGGCTATGCTATTAATCTACTATATCTGAAATAAAACACCCAAATCAATCAAATATATACTGTTGAAGAAACAAACAGAAAATGTGCATAAATTGGATGCAAAATAGTTAACCTTACCTCAAAAAACAGGATTACTAGAGGACTTTCTTCAGTGTTTTGAATAAAATAACTAAAACGCTCATTAAATATGACTTGCTCCTCCCACTCTGGAACTGTTGATTTAGACTGTCTGAAGTTATATGGTTGTGTCATAATAGGAAGAATATGATCTATTCGTTCTTGTTCATAATAAGATGAAACTTTCCTCTGGCTGTTTGAAAATTTCCAAACAGTTACAATTGTTATAGCGCCTTAACCCCCTCCCCCCATACTTGAACAAAATAGTATTTTCAATTACTGAAAGAAATATAAAAGATACCATTTGTTTGATTATAGAAAAAGAATTTCTCCAAATTTATGCATAATGATCACAGTAGAGTACTACTTAAACACTATTAAAATTTTGTTTTCAGGAAAATTATGCATATTACACTGGAAACACATAACTGAAGGAATTAGAATCACAAAGAACTACAGGATTTTAGAAGGCTTTTTATAAAATAACAGGCAGACACACTATTTATGCCACAGGAGTTTTGCTTACTTATTCTAATCTTGGCTTCTACATATTTCTGAGATTTATAAAATTTTATCTCTGTAAGATATGCAGATGAACTGTGCTGTAAATATGGGGACCTTGATCTCAATATACTAGTGCATAGCATTTAAAAGTGCCAAAATGAAAAATATCACCCCAATTTACTGCAGGTATATCATCACATATACATATACTATATATAAGAAATATATAAATATCTCATAGATATATCTCATAGATGTAGAAACTAATGAATTACCTCACAAGCTTAAAATTCAGTATTATTTTCATTTTAATATTTAATTTTCTAGGGAAAAATCTATGTATTCATAGTAACCATTGATAATAGAAACAGTTTATTAAAAGTCACCTATGATCCTTCTTGACGTACAAGCCACTTCTCTGATCAACAACATGGATTTTTACCATGGGATGAGATATCCGGAGATCAGTTTTAAGTCGATCTGATCGATGGATGTAAACTCCCAACACAAGATCATCACCAAAATCAAATTTAGTCTGAGCTGAAATTTCTGAATTCTTAATTTCCTCATAATTTTCTGCAGCAATTTCTGTATTTTCCCCTAGAAATACGAACAAAGTCAATAGAGGTTAATATGTTCCACTAGTGACAGTTTAAAGGAGTAAACACGCTCTGTATTGTCCCAGCAATCAACAGTAATAACATTCAACTTGTTCTTTATGTAACAGGTTAAAACAAAGTTATCAGAATTGCAGCATTTTAAACATGTATGAACATACACATGAATATGTATTAATTAATATAATCTATTCCTACTAACAAATATTTTTATTTTAAATCAGAGGTCTTCCTCTTGACTGACAGTTTCTTTCTTGCTACAATGACTTAAAATACACACAGTTCAATATCCTGCTCTGCACTACAACCTGTAGTAGGTTTTGTTTTAGGAAAACATAAAAAGAAAGATAAGCCTAATCTGATGCTTTCTCCATGTGCATTTTCCCTGAATTTACTGCTGTTTTCAAAACTTTCACCTTTACAAGTCACAGTGAGACCGCCATACTTAATACTTACCATACTTAATACCAAAAAACCTACTCCTCATCGGCTTCTGTAATCTGCATTTTTAAACCTATTATGTGGCCTCATCAATGTTCAAGGAAATTAAGTATCCAATTTGACTATGTGTTGCATGCAAAAGTACTCCTTATGTCTGAATTGAGCATCAGGTTAAAACAGTGGTGATACAGCATTTATAGCATAAAGTAAATGAAAATGAGAAAATAAAAAACAAATCAGAATATGCATCTAAGTAATACAATGTAAAGATGGTATATATATTTAAACATTACATTATGATTTTAAATTGATGCATCAAATCAACTCCCTTATTAACTAGCCTTAGAATTGGAAGAGCAAAAATAAAAAAGTAACTAAAGAAGCATAGTAACTTCAACAGCTCAAATCACTTCTGTGTTACTATTACTATGAACAAATACTTTTGCAGAAGGACAAAGAGGGAAAAAAAAAGGAAAAGAAAGACTTGGATAAAGCAGCAAAGCAGCACAACATTTTAACATTTTGTTGTCAGACCTTTTCTGGTTTTCTTTTTAACCTTCTTTACTTTAGGTTTCTGTTTTTCTATGTTTTTCTCCAGTTTCTGCCCTTCTGATGTAAATAGTCTTTCCAATGAATGATTTTCATTACCATCTTGTACTGGATGATGCTGTAGCTCAGAAAGGGACATTGCACTGCAATATAATGGATTACTGTCACCGACTGTATTCTAGCATGTATGTGGATACAATTGCTCATTACCATTATTAATATGATAGAAATTTCCTCTTTAATTCTGCAACTCATCTGTGTATCTTGGAAACGCAACACAAGCCCTAATATTAATTTCTTTTCTTTATCATTTCTCCCCTATTCATTTTCCTATAGTTTCCAATATTTGCAGAACCATTCATGTGAACACAGCTAAGCTAATACCCTTCTGCTAGATTAGGGCCATCACTCAGCACTAAAAGACCATGCACAAAATAATCTTTATTTAAGAGTGACTTCTATAGAAAATAAACATATAGTAATGGAGCACATCTTTTTTATAAGTTAAAAAAATCTGAGACTTAAATATTAATCTTGACAGCATTTTGAATGAGTATTTGGCAACATTTTTTCACAACCGAATCATCCAATTAATCACTTAGGCAGAAGCTTTCTGATAAACTACATATTTTCTATCTAAAACCAAAATGCTACAGTTTGTTTAAGATTCACAGGAACATGGTATACAGTTTATCATGGTACCTTGTTTCAGCTTCACTTAAAATTGCTTTTTCTTTCTTTTTCTTCTTTTTGCCTGCTTCATTGTTCAATACAACTTCATGGCTTTGAACAGTAGAGGTAAATTCAGACATCTGCTCTTTAAGTTTTGTTCTTATTTTCTTTTTAATTTCATTTGCCTCATCTTCAGCCACATGCAGCTGGTAGGCTCGGATTAGCTCTTCTTCCTCTTCTAATTCAGTTACATTTCTCGCTTCAGTCAAGAATTTTTTAATCTCCCCATCACCTCCTTGATGAAGTACATCTGTTTGTGATTTACTTTTTTTCTTCTTTGAAAAATCATTAATCTTTTTCTCAAAACTCTCCAATTCAGATTCATGTAAATTTTCCTCCTCATTAAATTGTTCTTGTAACAGTGATTTCTTTTTCTTCTTGTTAGACTTTGGTTGCTTGTTCTCCTCACTACTAACAATATCATTGTTTATTTTCTTTGCAATTGAGGCTTTCTCTCTCAGTTTATTTTTTGTAAATCGTGGACTCTCTTCTTCAGGATTGTATGTGTTGTTTAAAATTGCTTCATCATTCACACTTTCCTTAGCTAAATCAATATTACTTTTAAAGGTATCAAGCTATAAATGAAAAGAACACAGAAAATACTTGTACTACAATTATGTTTTAAGGAGATACACAGTACATAATCTTATTTCTTCAGCAACATTACACATAGTAAAATGAAATCAAAGATCTAATTATTTTATTTAAAATTAACAAGTGACAGATTTAAGGCAACAGAAAATTCACGCTGGAAAAAAAAAAACAACATTTGGCACTTCATCCTAAATTCTATTTCATTATGTTTTTAAATTACTTTTATGTATATACAGTCAAAAAAGAAATCAACAAGTCTACTCCATAAACAGATGCTAATGTTTAGACTATGGAAGACTTGAAGATAACATGCAGCACAAAATCAAGTATTCTAATCCATTTAAAATGCAAGTTAGAGACAGGTTTCAAGCTCAGCTGTTTGTAGTCTCTTTAATTGAAAGTTGCTTGCCCAAGTTAGATAATGAAATTATATTTAAAAGTGCTAAGACTGAGAAACAGATTTCCATTAAGACTTTTTCTAAGTATAAAGTTGAAAGAAAAACATCACATTACTCTTAGCAGAATGACAGAGTTGATCTAAAGACCAGTCTATTAAAAACAGCTAAGATTAATTTCAGCTAATGCATATCTCCATACAATCCTTTCTTTGCCAGGACCATATTTCTCCCTCAATAAACACAGGCATCTTTCCCTTCTAGTTGGGATACTTCTCCCAGTTACAAAACTGTGTTTGCCTCAAACATTACACATATTGCCCCCTTTTTTTAAAATAGGAGATCACCAAAATATATAAGCTTGTAAGAAGGAAAAGCTTACGAGAATGAAGTTGCAATGGCAATTATACTTTGCAGAATGGATCCTGACTTAAAAACACCTGAAGGAATAATATTCCATGACTGAAAGAACACTCAATGTGCAAGTCATCTGCCTCTATGTTCTATGCCCTCAATTATGTGAGACTGCAAACTATCACTGTCTTGCTTTACTCACATCTGAGATTCAAAGAGAGAACATGGACAGCAAGGAAAGTACAAGTACTGAAGAAAGAGAAGGGAGAATAAAGAAAGAAAGTTTGAAGTACATGAGAGAAAAAAAATCAAGGAAGTCTGTTAGTTGTACAGAAAATTGTCAAAAGTGGGGCAAGAAAAATACACCAAGACAAAGTCTAACACAGAAATAAAAGCTCATGTCTGAAACTAGAGACAGCTTAAATATATACTGACTAATGCAACATATTAAAAACACTGTCCCAAAAAAGTTAAAAAGAAAGCATCGAGAATTTCATTCAAGCATGCTTATCTAATACATCAGAAAAAAATCCAAAGCCATTCATCTATCTTTTCACTAGTTATCTTTATTGCTAAAATAGCATCCTAAGTCTAAAAATAGTTTAAATT
The DNA here is from genome assembly GCF_012275295.1 of Melopsittacus undulatus. Classification (NCBI taxonomy): domain Eukaryota; kingdom Metazoa; phylum Chordata; class Aves; order Psittaciformes; family Psittaculidae; genus Melopsittacus; species Melopsittacus undulatus. The sequence continues at coordinate 72,200,824 of NC_047529.1, forward strand.
ATCTTGATATCAAATTATGAAGAAAAGTCTTTACACCTTCATCTTTTATCTGCTTAAATAGACCAGTGACATCCTATTTAAAAGTCAGTAATTTAAGAGGGTGTGGAAAAAAATCATATAAATAACTTGAAATACAGAACAGAGTAAGGGGGAGGGGGAAAGCACCAAGCTTTGTATAAACTAAAAAAATAATAAAAAAAATGCTTTGTAATAGATTGTCCACTTCCATTTCTGCATTTCTAGGAATAACTTGAACTGCAGAGAATAAGGGCTAAAGATTAAAACACGCTAGCAATTAAGGCCCAACACTGACCAATTCATAGAATCATAGAATAGTTAGGGTTGGAAAGGACCTAAAGATCATCAAGGTCCAACTCCCCTGCCATGGGCAGGGACACCTCACACTAAACCATACCATCCAAGGCTTCATCCGACCTGGCCTTGAACACTGCCAGGGACTAAAGTCATGCTGATGCTTGCCTTGATAGAATACTAAACCATGAAGCTTAAAAAAGTAGAATACTTTGAGAAATTCTTAACAAAAAGCCCTTGTCTTTGACCTTTTCGAGAGTTTCTAAAATAACTAATATTCGAGAATCCTTTCCTCAAAGATACGTAGGTGTTGCAAAAACTTGGTTAAAATACCCAATAAACTTGTTATTTATTATGCCTACAAACGAAAGTAAATCTCCGCAAATATGTGCCATAAATAGCAGCACACAGTTACTTAACTATAGCTAATTTACTCATAGCAGAAAAATAAAAAAGTAAAGAATACCCTTATAATGAAATTAAACACAATCTCAAGCTAAGGCAAAATCCAAAAATATTAACAGGTAGCACAAAGCTGCTTCAGCAGTTCAAACACAAATTCCTCAGATATACAGCCTGTGTGTATCTTAATTAATAGAATAGATCCATAGAACAGTCAGGGTTGGAAAGAACATTAAGATCATCTAGTTCCAACACCCTTGCCATGGGCAGGGACACTTCACACTAAACCATGTCACCCAAGGCTTTGTCCAACCTGGCCTTGAACAACACCAGGGATGGAGCATTCACAGCTTCCCTGGGCAACCCATTCCAGTGCCTCACCACCCACAAAGTAAAGAATTTCTTCCTTATATCCAATCTAAACTTCCCCTGTTTAAGTTTTAACCCGTTACCCCTTGTCCTATCACTACAGTCCCTAATGAATAGTCCCTCACCAGCATCCTTATAGGACCCCTTCTGATACTGGAAGGCTGCTATGAGGTCTCCATGCAGCCTTCTCTTCTCCAGGCTGAACAGCCCCAACTTTCTCAGCCTGTCTTCATATGGGAGGTGCTCCAGTCCCCTGATCATCCTCGTGGCCCTCCTCTGGACTTGTTCCAACAGTTCCATGTCCTTTTTATGTTGAGGACACCAGAACTGCACACAATACTCCAAGTGAGGTTTCACAAGAGCAGAGTAGAGGAGCAGGATCACTTCCTTCGACCTGCTGGTCATGCTCCTTTTGATGCAGCCCAGGATATGGTTGGCTTTCTGGGCTACAAGCACACACTGCAGCCAGCTCATGTTAAATTTCTAATTGACCAACACCCCCAGGTCCTTCTCCACAGGGCTACTCTGAATCTCTTCTCCACTCAACCTGTAGCTGTGCCTGGGATTGCTCTGACCCAGGTGTAGGATCTTGCACTTGACATGGTTAAACTTCATAAGGTTGGCATCAGCCCACCTCACAAGTGTGTCAAGGTCCCTCTGGATGGCATTCCTTCCCTCCAGTGTATCATCAGAACCACATGGCTTGGTGTCATAGGCAAACTGGCTGAGGGCGCACTCAATGCCACTGTCCATGACACTGACAAAGACGTTGAACAAGACTTGTCCTAATATTGATCCCTGAGGGATACCACTTGTTACTGGTCTCCAGTTGGACATTGAGCCATTGACCACAACTCTTTGCATGCGGCCATCCAGCCCGTTCCTTATCCATTGAGTGGTCCATCTATCAATTTGATGTCTCTCCAATTTAGAGACAAGGATGTTGTAAGGGACAGTGTTGAATGCTTTGCACAAGTCCAGATAGATGACATCAAGAAATTCAGGACACTTTTTCCACATGTAATAGCACGATGTAATTAAACAGAGAGGAAAGATGAGAAAGAGTCACAAAATAATAAAGCAACAGCCAAGAGTTTTATAAAAACCTATCAGATCAGGTCTCAGGCTGCGGCAGGGATACTGATATAGATCCTTTGTCTGAAATGCAGGACTAAGAAAGATCAGCTAAGAGCAAGTGTCCACATATAAACAGACGTGAGCCAAGTTAGCAAAAGCAGTTATGCTAGAAAAGCAGCTCATAGGATAGGCCTGTCTCTGGATTAAGTCCAGAGGGTTGCTGACCTGAGCCTGACCTCCTCAGCTTAAAGAGCAGATCAAATGAGGCCTTTTTCAAAACAGCTCCATGGCACATTACAACACCAGGGCAGAGGAAACACTCTTCCTTGAGAACAGACCTACTTGCACTACTGGCTTGATAGCAGCAAGAGATGGGCACCAGCCAAAACGCACACAGGTGGACTAAGACCATAACAAGGTAATCCCAAATCACCTCTTTGCTATTCAGGTTCAAGGCTTTTTAAGTATGCATGAGTGGAACCTGGAAACACATCAGGTGATTTTGCCCAGGGTAACTGGAAACTCGGATAACCAGACTTAGAGAGGTACCTGAAATTCTTCCCATAGTACAGGCACACCTTGAAAAACAGCAACAGACACTGCCAGCCCACTGAAGGGCTGATGTGTACAAGTTGTAAAAGACCATTTACTTACAACTGAGTTAGTAATCAACACACTTGTTAAGGAAAATTTCAATGTACTAGGGAACCAATTTTCCTACCATTGCTCCTGAAAGGCTACAAAATGTAGACACTCAAAGCTAGAAGAACTTCAATTTACAGACAGGATGGGCTTGGAGGAGTTTCATCAAATTTTAGTGACACTGAGAAAATGTGTAGGTCAAGTATACTATTGGCAGTTTCCCTATTTTAAGTATAAGAAATAATAGGCTAAATCCAGTGGAAATTTTGGCAGTTTTTCAGTGCATATGGCCACTGAAGAACAAAGCAGACCTTTCACTGGCCACAGCTGATGTCCATCTCCATTATAAGCCACTCATTCTTATCTGTTGTGATCAAACTCATCCTGACTTACATCAGCCTTTCCTCTTTCAGTCAGGCTGCTTCCCTTCTCTCTAGGCAATGGGCACACAGAGCACAGCAGGCAACCATGCAGGCAATCTCCTTACCCTCACTTCTGACATTTAAAAAAAACCAGAAAGCTGTTGCAGCTCCAAAACTCAGGTTTCAAGGAAACAGTGGACAGTGAGGCCAAAGGTTTTATTAATTTAAGAAAGGCTAGGTTCAGTAATGATAAAAGAAAGAAGCAGACTGGAATATTTCCAGTGGAAATATGCTCTTAACCATAACCTGTTTATGGTCAAACCTGGGACACCATTTATGGCACATGCGTGACACAAAGCCATCACTGATAAATTTCACATTATTTCAAGATATGTGAAAGTCTATATAATTAAATTACATATGGTGAAGAAAACTGTAAAAAAACCACACAGACTCCTCCACCTATCTCCTCTTCCCCTCCCACATACATTTCTTTCTTACAATGAAACGACTGGTTATTTGCTGAAGCTTTTACAAAAATTTCTACTGGAATGCAACCAGCATAGAAATACCAGCCTGAGCTCTTGAAAAGTTGCCATAATTGAAGGAAATATTTAAAATTACCAGTATAACATTTTAATACACTTTTTCAAGTTCTCAATTTTCAGTGCTTATACTGATAAAAATCTATGTCTTCAGCAAAACCATAAAGCCAGGCTTCCACACTGATCCTTAAAAGCGCTTCTTCATCAGTGTATATACAACTAACTTTTCATTCAGTTCACTGTGATTTTAAGTGTTTCTAAAAAACACTAGCGTTTTACATCAGAGATTTCTGGAATGGAATCCAATTTTAAAAATCAAAGTAAGATTAAAATATTTATGAGTAATATGTAGCTGCAAATGAAGATACAATTATGCACTCAAAAATATTTGTTTCATAGAGATTTAAAAACTCATGTTTCATCAAAAAAACTAAACCTAACAAAGGAAGAATTTAATCTTATATTTACATGTATGCCAGCAAAAAAAAGGAAAAAGATAACTCTCTAAACTTTCTATGCTATGTTTTACACATCATGTTGTTCTTTTTATAGACTATTGACTAAACTCTATATACTTCAAGAAATGCAAAATAAAAAATCTGCACAAATATCAACTTCAAATTGACAATCTAAAGACAAAATTATGTTTCAGCATAACAAAACTAACTTCACTATAGCTAATTACATGCAGTAAATACATGCAACATTCTAATATTATATAAAATACCACTCTTTTGTCTTAAATGAGTATTACAGAATGAAAATTAACTTCCAGCATCTAGTATGGATACAACTGTAAGATAAAAAAAAAAGCAAACCAAAACCAGAAACTATAAAACGTAACAGGAGAAAAAAGAAAAAAAAAACAGAATATTTGTCTTTGAAGACAAGGCTTTCTTTTTTAAATTGTAATCACTGTAAGTCAATAAACAGTGCATATAGGACATATATTAAACATTTATTCTTCGGTTCAGCAAAAAAGCTACGATATGAACCACAACTCAGAGGAATGTCTGAGGGTCTTGAGAAATATGCTACACAGAATAATGTCATCTAACCATAAGGATAGGGTGATAGAATCATTTATAATCTGCAAGTTACAAGCTAAGGCCAAAATCTTTAAAACATGTAAAACATGTAAACACAAGACTACTCAGACACAAAGCTCAGAAATATGCAGAAATATGCTGATTACTGAGGTCAAACTGGAAAAAAAAGTTTCAAATGTTGTTTAATATTGTTTGTAAACTGTTATTCTTATACCAGCAACTTTTAGGAAATTGATTAAAGTTAATGACTATCTCTAATATTATTATAAATTCTCATCAGTTCTGAATTCACAGATGTATTACACAGATGTACTTGTATTACACAGATATAGTGCTCTAAAAATTCAGTATTTTTACAGCCATAATTCTACTAGCCCATCTCTCAAACTCCCACTAAAGTTAATACTGAATTTGAAAATCTTCAAACTTTTCTGAAAACTATGAAGGGAAAAAAATGTACTGGCAGATTTTAAACGAGTGCATGCCTGAATGTGTCACTTTCTTTTTACCTGTATTATAGTCTATATAGACTATTTTATAGTCTATAGCATTATAATGCTATATAAATTTTGGCATACCTCCAAATTACAAGGATGCATTGCTGGTATACAGACAACATATAAAAGACCACTCAAAAACAATGGATATGTGCAGAAATATGCTTTGTAATTTTTTTTAAATGCCTACATCTCTCCTTTCTACAACACATTGTCTTGATCTTTTTCCCATTAAGGAAGGCAACCAATCAAAGCCTGCATGTGTTCAAACTCACCACAATATTCTCTTCAGACTGAAACTTCTTTTTCTTTGATTTCTTTGTGCCTGCTAGGCCAGCATGATGTCTGAAGATCTCCTCAAAGCAGGCTCTGGTTTTTGCCTTTGCCTCACTTTCAACTGCAGAAAGAAATCTAGAGTATGATTTTCTACCTCAATAATCACCATTGCTAAAAAAGTGTGTAATCATGTTTTAAAATTGAAAAGAACAAGAATTATTTTATCAGGGAAAGTTTACCGAGAAGTTTGTGTAGCATTCAGTTAAGAATTTCCACTGACAAAGTAAACCACACACGGATAACTCAGCAACATTGCACAAACACACCAGGCTATTACTTGTTGCTGAAGCTGGCACCATCAACTCTGTTTCCTGAAGAAAAAACATTTTGAAGAGCAAAAACATCAGGATCAACATAAAACGGGCTAGTTTAAGCAGAGGGCAGATTATTGCCTTCGCTGTTTATGAATGATACCACACTGATAACAGATGACCTTGTCTCCAGAATAAGCGGCAGCTCTAGGTTCTTTCTGGATCCCAGAGAAGCACCACCCTGAGACAGATCTGCAACAGGCAGGAGCATGCAGAGATCCAAAATCAGCTGGAGCCAAGTCCCTGTTTTCTGTTAATCATGATACTGCTATTAGCAGCATTTCGACCCTTCAAGCAGCAGTAGGTGTTCTAGCCCCCTGAGGTAATGCTTAATTTGTAGCTACAGAATTAAAAATGCAATCTGGCACATCTCTGAAAGAGACTGTTGAATCCTCAGTTAGGGAACACTTACCATTTGTCATTACAAATTTTTGCAAAAGCCCCCAAATTTAAAGAATAATAAAAATAAATAATTAAAGAACCAAAAACCAAACCAAAACAAAACAACACCACAACTCTTTGGAAATCAGCTATAAACACAGATTCAAATCAGAGCAAATGCAACATTAAAAAACTATAGACAGAAGTAAATTCTGTCATTTGCATCTAGTTCTGACTACAGGATATGTATTAAAAATCAAACACAGTCTTCTTACCTACTGGCATTTTCAATCCTTAGAAGTGGCTCAACACACCAGCTGTTTCCTCAGAATTCACCATTCTATTAAAAGTAATTAACAATTTTAATTACCATAACTGGTCCATAGACTTGAAGGCAACAACTTGAAGGTAGCTGCTAATTAATATCAAGGATGATTACATGGCTTTTATAGAAATATTTATTTCTAAACTATTTGTCTAAGTTACTAGAAATTCTCTGCTATTAAAGCTCAGGGGTCTCTACATCTATTTGATTCTTATTATTTGAGAGTAAATAAAAAGCAACACTGTAGCTGTTCGATTAGCTATATGTTTCTGGGCAATAGTCAAATACGTTAGTACTGTAGGCCTTCAGTCTTCTAAAAACCCCTACAATTTATTTAAATAATGATCCAAGAAGCCATCTATATTGAAGCCTTTCTGACCAGGTTCCTATCCTGACAGCATCGTCAAAAAGTCACTTTGTAGCTAGCTGATAGCTTTCAATGCAAATATTAATATCTACCAGCAAATCTAACTTTATCACAACTCTCTAAATATTTATATTTACATAAAGCATTTGTGTTTTACATAAAGCAGACAAGCAATTACATGAAACTCATTTCTCTAAAGAAAAATGTTAGGCTTTCCTGACTGTGAAGAAAAGCCTGCAAATGTAATCCAAACAAAGCTTGAAGGCACATAAAAATACTAAACAGCTTTATCTTTTCATCAAGAAAATTCAGAATGTTTTACAAAAACCTTTAATACAAAAAGCTGTTTTGTAAACAATGAAACTAATGAAAACTAGCTTTCTATCAATGTGTCACATTCTCTTTAGCCTTCCATGCAATAAACTATCATACCTTTTTCTCTCACAGCCCCCTGAGCAATAGCTTCAAGTTCTTCCTAGGTAACGCCTTCTTATAGATACCATTAACTCACATTCACTGGACACCCAGACTACACTTCCCCTAATAAATTAAGACATACCATTAGATACTGCCAGGCTATATAATTGCATTGTCCTCAGCACCAGTTTGGTCCAAGCAATTCTGGGTACAGTTTAGGCATTTGTATAGATAATTATTAATAAGCAGTTTGCATGCAGCCACTCTGATTTGGGTCTAAAAAGTTTAATAGTATTAAAGTGGGCTCAAGATACCACTTGGCTTCAACACTGAAAATCATTCCTGGGCACATACCTCCTACCAATATAAGAGCAAGCCGAGGATACCCTAAGCATCTGCAATACCATACTCTCAGATGGTATGGTATCTCTTTCGTAGTGTTACTTGCTTCTTCCCTGTCCCCCACAGCCTACATAGTTTCAGTTAATTTCATATTTGTTACTTACAGTAGTTTGGCCTGCTGGCTAGCCAAACCAACCTAAAAAAAAAAAAAAAGGAAAGTCCTAGGGTTGGTTTGGGATTAAAGAAGGGCTGATTAGTCAGTTGCCAGGTGTCATTAGTTTGTTTCATGTATTAAGCAAAGCATTTATGCTAAGTATCCATCAATCTAAGGATGTTTGAAACAAGCAAGGATGACCCAAAGTGACTTCATAGGAAGAAATAAAAATTGGTTTGTTCTATAATATGCTTCATCATGGCACTGACAGGGTAACAGTATTTTCAGTAATTAAAATATCTTTTGATGGGTAAAGCAAAGCTTTACTGTTACAACCAAAACAGTCATAGTTAAAAAGTTCTTAAAAAAATGACAATAGAAAATACTATTGAAAAGTATGGGTTGCAATTTATACTTGGTTATACCAAAAGGCTGTTTTAAAAGAACGGGTTATCCAATGTTTCTTTTCAAGTAGTCATTTCACAATTGGTTGGAAAATACTTTTAATATGAAAGAGCAGAAAACTAAATATAGTTATAAAAAAACAGCAGATTCTATAATTTTAATCGTTCCCTGAGGATTGCAGGAGCATAGTAAAGTCTCTTATAATTAGTTGAGTGATTTCAACCACCCCCTAGAAAAAATAATTACAAACAAGAAATTAAATGTTCAAGTGCTGTTAAATTTTAAAGAAAAAATATGAGAGGCAATGTAGAATGCAACAGCAACTTAAAGTACACAACTCTTCCAAGTATGTAAACAATTTTATGGTCAATTGTTAAATAAATCACATCACAAAAAACTATACGTAAATTTATCTTGCAGATAGTTTTGTTTATAATGGAACAAACACCTTTCCAAAGGCTAGGCTCACCTCATGTCTGCCAGCATTCTTTGTAAAATGAACAGACTTGCCAAACTCACCAGAAAGCATAGTTTTCTGCTTACCTTTATTTATTCAGTAAAAGTCAATCCTCTTGCAGCAATAAAATTACGACATAAAGTCCTCTAATGACAGTGCTATTATTTTATACATATTTCTAAATTAAAACTACATGACTTTTAACATGGTGCATTAAAGCAGCTATTACTCTTGTGTAAATATAGATCATTAATCAACAAGGATAAGAACAAGCCTGTTTACCCAGTGTAATCTCACTTTAAATTGACGGAGGATTAAATCCTCACCAAAGGTCAGCAACCACAGTGCCCCAATCTGAATAAATTCATTTATCATTAAGATTAAACTTGTAAAATGAATTTTTGCCTGATCAGATTTGATCTCTTTCATGTTAGTTAACATGAGGCAATGCAGGAATGACAAAAATACATACTTGGAACAGTGGCATATTCCAGTCACCAAGAATACCCAGGAAAACAAAATATTGAAGCCCAAACTTCCAAGAATTACTGTATACCTTCCTGACAATCACCTAACTTGCTCCTCACTAATACTGCACCTGTATTTATAAATGTGATTCTACATTAAATTGTTATTTTCACAGTATTTTACAATACTGAGTTGCTATATTCTGTGTACGTAATAGGGAAATACTCTATGCAAAACATGCAACAAATCCTTCTATGCACAAAAAAAACCCACCTTTACTAATATAGGTAGAGGTTTTTCATAAAAATCAAATCTATACTATGATGAAGCAGAATATACAGAATCTGTATTACACAATGGGAAGTGACAAATTTCCCACTTAATTAGGACTGCTTAGGAAACTGAATAGGCAAAATGTAATTGCACACTTCAGGATTTTCATGAACTAAATCCCTCCTTTTGTTGCAAAAAGTGAATGTAATCTTCAGTGCCTAAACCCAAGTAGAACATCAGGCCATCTTCTAGATGAGATTAGTAATCACAGTGGGAAATCTTGGGTTTAACTAGTAGGTTTCCAATTCAGCTATCTGTAGGAATCACTACTTTGAGATCAGAAAAAGCTTTACTTTTACACTTTACTGTAATCATAAAGTAAAATGGCACCCAGCTTAATCTACTCCTCTTCACTGATGGTGTGACATCAAAAAAGTTTGGTTACATTCATGAAAATTCAGTATTTAAGTCCAGAAAACTGACAGCTTTATTATTATTACCATGTAAATACCTATGTACTTGCACGTCAAATAAACACCACCACAAGAGCTGTAGCTTTCTACAGGTTTAGAGGTGCCTGTAAAAACCTTGTGCTCACACTAACTTAGAAGGATGTTTAAAAAAGCTGGTGCTACGCATCTGAATTTTATAACAGTAACTGAGAAAGGTTTATCTTCAGAGTAACTGCTGCTTTTTCCCCCAGAAGACTGGGCACCTTTCATTGGTTAGGAGAAGGCCGCAAAGAGTCTGTCTACCCTGATGGCAGAACTACGGACTTCAGTTATGTATACGGAAACAAAGCTGGCTTCTATAGTTTACTACATTTTAAGACTCTGCCTTAGATCTTAATTACAAAAATGGGTTCACATCAGTGGATCGATCTAAGCATTTAATTGCCGAAGTGGCATTTTGTTTTGTGCAGAGGAACCCTGGTAAACAATAAAAACACAATGGCACATTTGCAGCACACACTGCTGGACTAATGGCATTAATGGCATTTACTGTGCAGATGCACGTTCCTCACGCGCTGGAGGCATCGCGTTGGAGACATGAGCTTTAACACGTCAGGCACGGAAAAGCCGTGTAGTTTCACGCGCGGCGGGGCATGCATTCTCGTCGAGCAAACCAGAACGACTGTACCGACAGAGGGGAGGCAACACCCGCCGGCCCAGTGACCCAGCTGCACCGACACCCGCGGGCCGGCAGACACGCCGGCCTCCTGAGGCCGCCGGCCACGCCGTCACGCGGAGTAACCACGCTGGGTGCGGGGCCCAACTCCCGCTACTGGCCGGAGGGCGCTGCAGCGCTCTCGGTAACGGCTTGCCGAGCCCGTGGTTGAGCCCCCCGCCCCGTGCGAGGGAAGGGAGGGAGAGGAGAGAGCAGAGGGTCAGCCGCGGCGGGAGCCAAGGGAGGGAACAGCGGCGCGAAGGCGTGCTCCAGCCTACCCGCCTCTGGTGCCGCGCACCAGGACGAGCAGCGGCGCCAGCAGCAGCAAGACCCGGCGGGATGTCTGCCCTACGCAGGCCCCCCTTTCCTACCCAAGGCGCGGCGCAAGAGCATCACTCACGTCGGGCCCATCCGCTTCCGTAGCAGCACCGCTGCCAGCCCTCTGCTACGACAGCCTCACCCCCTTTTTTTCCCCACCAGTGGTCTCGCCCTGCGCCCCTCTTCTCCCCCGCGGCTCCGCACAGATGGTTTTGCCGAAAACAACCACCGCTGCCAAGGAAACAGCACAAGGGGCGCATGCGCGGAGGGGATGGCGCCGAGGAGAAGCAGGAACGAAGGTGCCGCGATCCTGCCGGGATGGTTTCGGCGGCGCACCCTGCCGTACTTTCCCGCTGGAAAGTGGCGGCAGCGGGCATGCGTAATCGAGCCGTGCGGCGTGGGGAGAAGGCAATGCCGGGGGGATGAGGCAGGCGCCCTGAGGCAGCGACAAGTCCGTCCTTGTGCACATACGCGACACGGGCTCGCCTTACGGCGCTTCTCTGCGCTGTTGGGGCTGGGAGGCGGCTGTGTTCATCCGGGCGCCCTGAGGTGGCGGCGGCGGCGGGTGTGGGCTTAGCCCTGGTGCTGGAAGGAGAGCTGCCTGCGCCGGCGGTCCTACCGCGCGTTTGCCGGTCGGTGTCGCCCTCCCTTGGCGGCGGCTTGTGAGGACAGCCCGGCCGTGCTGCCCGCCGCCGGGCCCGCCACTCGGTGCGGTTGGCGGTGTCTGGCAGAGCTGTCGGGATGGGAGCCAAGAAGCAGTAAGCAGCGCGTGGCAGTAGCCATCCCCGCCGGTGGTTGGCACCCGCCTGTTCCCGCTGCGCCTACACCGCGGCAGCGGGAAACGAGAGAGATCTGTTACGAAAGCGGTGTGCGTTACAGGACAGGCAGCTAGGACAGTGAGTTCCGTAAAACACACGAATCTCGGTGCTTCGGTGAGCAAACGGAAAACATGGGGTTGGAATTTAGTAAAAAAGACACTGAAAAGGTTTAGAAATTGGGGAGCCCTTCAGGGATGCTGTGTCATCCATTTAGGAATAAAAAAGGTCATAAGTACAAACTAGCACTTGCGGAAGTGTAAAGCTTCTGGGTAATAGTCTTTATCGGCGTGAGGAAGGACGTGAAATGGACATAATCTTTTTGCGATTGGCAGCACAAATGCATGTCCTGAAGTTATGCAAATACTGCAGAAGCTTCTGTTTCCTGTCTGATTTAGTAGATAATTTAGACAGTGTGGGGAGTTGTTTTGATTGTTGTATTTTATTTTGTGTTTTCCCCCTAGAAATAGTAATTCCTTGTTACTGTCATGCATACTGTTAGTTCATGTGAGTAATAAATAAAAATTGTAGATGTCAAAAGTTTCTTCAAACAGTAGAAGACTCAAGAAGTTCATGTAGGCCTTGGATAAATGTGGCCATATTTTTTCAGCAGTGAAGTTGGGTAAAAGTCATTTGACCGTGTGCTATTGGTACAACCTCAAGGTGGACTACTGCTTGTGATGTTGTGATCATGACATGGTTCCTAAGTGTAGTGTCCCTGAGATTCTGTCAAAGAGTTGTACCAGCTGCCAGAAGAATACACATTTGAAACCTTGCTTCTCAAGTATTACCAGTGACAGATGCTGTTACCTGTTTCTGGTACTTACCCATCCTTCACTTTCTCAAATACTTATATGCACTCGAGTGAGATGTAGAGGTACTTCTTTTATACGCAGGTGTCCTGGATTGCCTTGGCATAACAATTTTAAAAGGGTAGCTCTTCAGCATTTCTATTGCTGATTTCTGTCCTTAGTGTGTCTTTATTCTCTGTCCTTGTAGTATACAAGGAGATTGTATATTTCTGTCCTTGGTAATACCCAAAACTCGATTAAGTAACAGCCTTGGACAGCCTGATCTCACTTTGAAGTTGCCTTTGCATTGAACAAGAGGTTGGTCCAGATAACCAGAAATCCAGGTGTCCATGCCTAGCTAAGTTGCATGATTATGACATTTGTTATGTTCATAATTGACATACAATTATATGGTAGTTCTAGTGCTGGCTTTTACAGTAGTCAAGACAAGTAAAATGGTCTTAGGTCATAAAGTAGACATACTAGTCAAAGGTCACCTTTATTTTCACGTTTAGTGTTGTGGTTCCAGTAAGTTGCAGCAAAGGACTGAAACTTTTATGCAAATTTTCAGTATAGGTGGGATGACTGCAAAGGATTCTTATGTAATCATTAGTAGGAACCCATTCCTGATTATAGCACACTCTATGTAGCGAAGCAGGTAAAAAAAACAAACAAAGAAACCAACATAGATATTTTGTACACTGTAATTCCAATTCTAGCCCTGACTTTCAATGTAGAGAAAATGGCATCATTGTTCCCCAAGAGACTACTGGTGTGTGATTATTGTGATTGTTTGATTAGCCTTGTGTTATCTTCACAGGTTGTTTAGGATGCAGCAGAAGAGCTATCTCTTCCATACCTTTTTTTTATAAATGTCAGTATCCTAACAAGTCCAATGCAGTCAGGAAACCAACAGGTCCATACATAGCTTGTCAGCCATGATCTCACAAATTGTACTGAAAACTAGATGTTTTAATGAAAATCCATTATAGGGCAATGACTGGTGAAGACAAACTACCAAATGCCATCTTGAACAGTAACCTGAGAGCTTCCTTGCAGAGTTGCAGTTATCTAGTATAACACTGCATAAACACTGTTTTCCCAAGAAAACACAAGCCTACATATGGTGCATGTACACAGGTACTGTAACACAGCCTGAAGCGCCATCTCAATGAAGTCTTCCATCCTAATTATTTGGGATATCTCTCTGCATGTTTTGTTTTGGTTTTCTTTTAGAGCTCAGCAGGTTTAGTCCTTTGAGAGAGTCACTGTCATAGAATCATAGAATAGTTAGGGTTGGAAAGGACCTTAAGATCATCTAGTTCCAATCCCCCTGCCATGGGCAGGGACACTTCACACTAAACCATATCACCCAAGGCTTCATCCAACCTGGCCTTGAACACCACCAGGGATGGAGCATTCACAACTTCCCTGGGCAGCCCATTCCAGTACCTCATCACCCTAACAGTAAAGAATTTCTTCCTTATGTCCAATCTAAACCTCTGCTGTTTAAGTTTTAACCCGTTACCCCCTGTCCTATCACTACCGTCCCTAATGAATAGTCCCTCCCCAGCATCCCTGTAGGCCCCCTTCAGATACTGGAAGGCTGCTATGAGGTCTCCACGCAGCCTTCTCCAGGCTGAACAGCCTCAACTTTCTCAGCCTGTCTTCATACAGGAGGTGCTCCAGTCCCCTGATCATCCTCATGGCCCTCCTCTGGACTTGTTCTAACAGTTCCATGTCCTTTTTATGTTGAGGACACCAGAACTGCACACAATACTCCAAGTGAGGTCTCACAAGAGCAGAGTAGAGGGGCAGGATCACCTCCTTTGACCTACTGGTGACGCTGCTTTTGATGCAGCCCAGGATACGGTTGGCTTTCTGGGCTGTGAGCGCATACTGAAGCTGGCTCATGTTCATTTTCTCATTGACCAACACCCCAAAGTCCTTCTCCACAAGGCTGCACTGAATTTCCTTTTTGCCCAACCTGTAGCTGTGCCTGGGATTGCTAATCACACTTTTCACTACAGCTGAAATTGTTGCAATGTGTATTCCAACATCAGTGTCATGAATATCTGCTGTTCCATTTCCTGGTAGTGAATTTAAGAAGATTTAGACTTCACTCATAATTGCAAGGGCAGTGGAAGTCAGAAGCAGCTTCTAATAAATCCACACGAGGAACTTTGACAGCCCCCATAATAATAGGATGAGTTTTGTCTGTACTTAGGTGGTCTGGGGAACAGACCAAAGACAAGAAAACATATTCCGAACAGGACAGATCCTGTCCAAAAGCATGGACAAGTGCGCAAGTCCTTTGTGCTGGAAGGAGATAAAACAGACTTGTGAAAAGATAGAACAGTTATTGTGGATGCATGGAGTTTTTCAGTGAATTGAAAAGCATGTGTTCACAGTGTCACCTAACTTTTCAGTTGCAGGGGCTTGTATATGGAAGGCTTCCTATTGTGTCTGCTGTATGTGGGAAGTAGACAGGAATGTGCACAGCAGTGGAAGTAGTGTATTGTAGAAGTAGTGTACAGATAGAAAGAGCATATAGGTAGCAGATGTATTCTGAAAATTGGGCATTCCAGAATGATGGAGAATGCATCAAGATTCTTGTCAGAGCCTAACCTTCTATAAAAAGGTAAAATCCATTACATGCAAGGGACAACCTCTAGATGTCACTTGAGTGTACAAAATAGAAACAGTATTTGGGGTTGGGCTCTCAGCTCTATAGATGAAGTGATATTTTGGCAAAAGTTAGATGTTAGATGTTACTTTCTCTTGATAGTCAAATATAATTCCTTTTCTGGTTTTGGATTTTCTGAGCAAATAAACTGATTGTTTGGCATAAATTGAAGCTTAAGTAATTTGAGGCAACTCATAAGAAGAATTTTAATGATATTGCTAAAAGAAAGATACATCACAAAAATTAAAGTCAGTAACTTTTTAAAATAAACTTAGAGACCAATTGTGCAAGATGTTCTACATCCTGAGATTATTGTATCTTGCATGCCAATTTGCATTGCTTTGCTTTGAAAGCAAGTCATAAGGTCTTAACTGTTTTGGAAAGCTGGTGTTTCCTAAATATGCAGATATTGGAAGTATAAATGCCTATACATGTTTATCTGGCGGTGTACATTTTTGTGGCCTTCTCTCGGAGAACTTGAGCAATTTCAGCTGAAAAGATAGCCATGTTAGTTCAATCCTTGACTCGTCTCCTGTTCTTAAAGTAAGTGCCCTTATTTCAGGGGAATATAGAAGCATGTAGCATACTCAGTCCTTTCTCAGAAGAGAGCTTTTGCATGTATTTAAGAATGTCCTTTATCCTCCTTCACTTTGTTGAGCCGTAGTTACCATTTTAAAGTTTTTTCCTGGGTAGGGACAAGAAACAATTATTGCCACGGATTTTTTTTCCTTCTGTTTTGTCACCTTGTTGTGGGTGACAGTTCTCCAAAAGTTAAAATTCTGTAATGCAGAAGACATTTCACAGTTTACTACAGTTTCTACTTGTAGGCCAAAACCAGAAAATTATTTTATTAAAATTCAGAAAAACATGTAAAAAGAAAAAAACCCAAACAAAAAACCAAACAAAACTTTTTTCTATTTGAAGATGTTTCCAGTTTAGGACTTTGAAATATTTTAAGAAACTCAAGCCTTCGTTTGAATCATATTAGTCAGAGACTTGGAGCAAGGCTAGAACTAGGAATTAGCACAATCTTAGGATCTGGTATTAATAGGAAATGTAAGTTTCCTAAATTTTTAATGAGTAATTTTATTTTTCAGTTTAAATGGGATGAAGTTAGTAGGAGAGTCACATCAACAGTCTCTCATATCTTAGATTGTCACTATATTCAACATACTAAATGACTATTTATAATGTGTTATACCTTTACAACATGAGGAAAAAGGATACACTAATCCTGCTTAACAGCCAGAAAAATAAGTGTCAAAAGCCATAGGTTCAGTTGTCTTTCCAGACAACGAGCCTTCCAAAGCAAAATTTTGATTGCAGTATCAGTGTAGTTAGTGTTTCTTCAGCAGTATGCCCTGAGGTATAGCTAAATCTCTACTCATGTTTTCATGTCTTCAGAACAAGAATGCTAAATCTTGCTTTTTTTGAAAGCAGATTATCATCTGCAAAACTGCATTATGGTCACAGAAAGGTGCAGGTACCTTGCCACAGGATGGCAGTGTAACAGCACACGTCATTAAATCTGATTTTTCTGACGTTCTGGAAATATTGGATACTTGAGTTAGAATTTGCTTGCAACTACATGCAGCATTACCACTTTTTACTTTCTCGGAATACCATTGTTCCCCTTGTATGGTTAGTGCATCTTTGTGTTCATTTTAAATCAGACTGTTTTCCTTCTGTGCTGTTTATTAGCTATACAGTAAGATTTAATAAAGAATAATAAATCTCCAGAATTTCCCTATTGTGTCCTGTGATTAATATTCTTTTATTTGTAGGCTACTTGCCACAATCTTTTTTTTTTAAAAAAAGCCATTTATCCTGTACAACTTAATGTGTTCCACCTGGTATCTTTTCTTTCTTTTAAAGGATTTTTTTTTTTTTAACAGGTTGGTTTGGAGATTTTAGTCCTTGGGTAGCTTCTCATAATTCTATTTTCAAAGCCTTCAAGCCTATCTTTTTAATCATTGCTTATCTCACTGGTGTATTTTATCCTTAAGTATTTTACTAAGGTTTTAATCTCTTTCCATGTTTCCAGTGGTTTCTTGATAAGAATCATTACTCTTGTCAGGAAAACAGTTACCATTTTTTAACTTAGGAAATACATCAGTAGTTTCACTACAGATAAGTAGTTGCACATGCTTGTTGGTATTTGTTTCTAATCAATCTGCTGTGGAATCTTGCTAGAGCTTCTCTGAAGGTATCTGAGAGTTAAATGAAACAATGTGAAGTTGCTTGTCTTCACAGCAATTTTGCAAACATTTATTAGAAACATTACTGTGTTTTTATATCAAAGTTTTTTTTTTTTATTATTTTGTGATTAGCAAAGGGATAACACAATTTTGGACTTGTACTGAAGTACAAGAGCCTGCCTATTTAGGAAGGATCTGTGTGATCCAGTTGAATGTGTTACACTTAGCCAGAACTGTTTTTTGTAGAGAGCTGCTTGGGCTTGAGCACGTTTTAATAGCAGTCAAAAGCAAGATATCTTGCAGCAAGTTTTATTCAAGAAAGATGGGCTAAGTTTGGGCTTCATTTTGCTGTGAAACAATCTGAGAACAAATAACATGAGAAGTCTCAGTTCTGTACTGAAATTCTGTGTTCAACCTAACGTGCAGTTTCTGCAGTGATGGGCACAGAGTTATTGGTAATTCTGCCTTTATTACAATAATGTGTTTGTACTGTGGTATAGGCATATTCTTGTATCTACCCAGCAAAATAAAAACTTCAGATTTAATTTGTCTTAGGCCCACTATCTTGTCAAAGTGACATATAAGGTTTGTAAAGATGCCTTAGAAGTCAATGTAAGTTGGCATTTCAGATTCATTTCTCAGTAAAATGAGCTCAGAATGAAACTTAGTGAAGAAAATGACTAATTAATCATCCAAATGGTTTGATGATTGAAAGCATAATGAACAGAACACATTTTTTCATAAACGTTTTTCCTTAAGTAATGTGCGAAGCAAGAACACAGATTACTGGTAAAATTTTTTGTAGTTAAAAAACCCCTGCAATTTAGGCACTCAGCATAGACAAGATTAAGTGTTCTGTTGAGCAAGAAACCAGGACTTGACTGAAGATACTTTTCTACCTGTCTCCCCATCTCCAAGACATCTTTAAGAATCACATTTTGGCAGGATTTTTATATATCTTTACCTTCTCATAATGCATACGTGTCTATTTTAGCCATTGTTTCTATGTACATTTTATCAATGCTACATTTTCTAACTCCTACTTACATGCCTCGCAATTCTGATTACAGGCATGACTTCATTTAGAAAGAAGTTATGGGCAAAAACTTTTTATTTTTCTTTTAATAGTTTCTGATTTCATTATATGTTTCTTAATTCAGTTCTTAGCTTGTTCCAGACACTAGAAAGCAAGGAATTGTCCCTGGTCTTCCCTTTTTCCTTCTATACTCTATTTTTCTCTCAGGCTTTCTCACTGTACTGTTGGAATGCTGTCAGAGTTTGTATTTAATGTGGTAGTACCTTCTCTTTCGGGTTTTGTACCATTTTTTTCTTGCTTGATACAGCTGCTTATTTTAGTCTTTCTTTATCCCCTTTCTGTTAAAATAGGTAATCTAAAGCCAGCTGCTATTAATTATTGCTGCAAGAGAATATAGATATCATTTGCTGCAGGACATAGAACCTTATACTCAAATGTTTTATTGCTGGTTTCCTGTCACTGCAAAAAAGCCATGTAAAACAAGGACATAGCAACCTGACCACATCAAGGGCAAAGACAGCAGATGCAGGTACATAAATCAGTCAGATGGACAGCCTACTTTACATAATATCAATGTATTGGAAAATAACAGTATGAATGTTAGTTGATTTACTCCTGATATATTTACTAGATACTTTTACTACTCTCACGTCTTTGGTATTTTGGTGGATAAGCTTACTTGCTAGGTGTTTATATGATTTTGCAAACTTTTTCTTGTATATGGTCATTATATTATTGTATAATTGTATATTGTATAATATTATATATTGTATTATTGGATAAAGCTGTACAACACTTTAGTTCACACTCCTGTGTAACATATATGAGTCCAGTTACTAGTGAATGGATTTGAAATTTCTCTTTTTTCACTATGCCTTTTAATGTACTTTGCATCACTGTTATTTTGATGTTTCATAGCTCTCATCTTTTGTTTACATTGCCCAAACTTATTTTTATGACCTGGGAGAGCCTTCCTATCTCAGCCTAGCTCATAGAATTAATTCTACATATCACTTTTCGTAGTTGCAGCAACATGAACTCTTGAGAGAAAAGTCTATTTGATATACTTGCCTTAGAATCATAGGACACAGGACTACAAATTGACCTGCAGTCTATTTGCCCCTTTTTAAGGGGTACACTATACCCATATGTCCTGGGGTCAGCAGTAGCAGTCAATTTTTCTCCTTCTTAGTAGCTGGTGCAGCGCTGTGTTTTGACTTTCAGCCTGGGAACAGAGCTGATAATACTGATGTTTACTCTGACCAAGGACTTTGTGAGTCTCATGCTCTGCCAGGGAGGAGGGGAGGCCGGGAGGAAGTAGAGACAGGACACCTGACCCAAGCTAGCCAAAGAGGTATTCTGTACCACAGCACGTCATGGCCAGGGAGGTAACTGGGAGTTACCCAGAAGGACACTCTCTTCTCTGTCAGGCTCGTTTCGGAAGGTGGTATCATATTCTCTTCCCTTGTTATTTCCCTTATCACTATTATTATCAGTGGTAACAGTAGTGATTTGTGTTATACCTTAGTTACTGGACTGTTCTTATCTGAACCCATGAGAGTTACATTCTTTTGATTCTCCTCCCCATCCCTCAGGGAGTGGGGAAGGGGGGGGGGGGGAAGGAAAGAAAAAGGGGGGAGGAGTAGAAACTGTGTGGCTGACTGGGTTTAAACCACGACACCATACCATCACAGGCTGTTCTTAAAAATCTTCCAGAGCTGGAATTTTTACAGCTTATTCATCCACAGTGCTCTGCCATGTATTGACCCTTTCTCTTAGAAAGTTTATAGAATCATAGAACAGCCCATGTTGGAAAAGACTTGAAAAAGATCATTTGGCCCAGCTCTTCAAAAGAAAGAGAGCCTGTCTAGATGAGCTTATCTAAAACCCCGTCCAGTCTCATTTTAGAAACCTCTTGTAATTGGGACTATGCCACAACCCTAGGGAGATGTACCACTGATTGATTGTTTTCATAGTTTTTCTTATATCAAGATGAAACCTCTCCCAGTATAACCCATCTTCTTTCTAACACAACTTGCCCCTTGTCTTCTCCGTGTGTTTTTTTTTTTTTGTTTGTTTGTTTGTTTTTGTGAGGAGAACCTCTTTCCTTGTAGCCATCTTTTCTGTACTGGAATACTGTGATGAGGCTCCCCCCCCAAGCCTTCTTTTCTCCTGGGAGAAAAGACCTAACTCTTTCTGTCCTTCCACATGGGGCAGGTTCTCTTGGTCTTAGGTCATCTTCATGGCCCTTCTTAAGACCCTCTGCAGGCTGTCGACGTCTTTCTTGAATTGTGGGGACCAGAAGTGTACACAGCACTGCAGGTGTGGCCAGGCAAGCACTGAGTGGGACCATCACATCTTTATCTCTGCAAATAATAACCCTTTCACTGCCACTGTTACCCTGTTCCCTGAAAAAGGAACAGACTGTCTTCTTTGCATCAGTCAAGAGGAGCATTCTTCAGAATTTGAACAGTTAGCTTCCTACCCCCCCGCCCCCCATTAGACTTTTCTCCAGGCTGAACAATCTCAGTGCTCACCATCACAGACTGTGTTTTAAGAGACCTTCAGCCATGCCTGTTGCTCTTTGTTAGACTCTGGATTTGGGCCAGATTGCCTTTAAAATGTGCCTGAATTAAACACAGTATTGCAGGTAGGTCTTAATGTTGAAAAAGGTAAAATATCAGCTTTACCAGTCTTCTGGATGATAATAATCTGTGCTTTTGTCCAATGGCATTGATATTGTTGACTCACATACAGCTTGTCAACCTTGTAGTTTCAGATCCTTTTCAGGACTGCTGCCAGCTAAGCATTCCCCAACTTGTATGCATGCTTATTGCTGTGCATTTAAGTCTTAAACATGTCCTTACTTAATTAGTCTTTTACTTTTTCAAATTGATTTCCTGTTTGTCAAGATCACTTTGAATTATAGCCCTCCTGTCTGAAACACTTGCAGTTCCTCACAGGCTGGTGTAACTGCCAGTTTAAAAAGCTTCCTCTATTATATGACCCAATTCATTAACTAATGCACCAAATAATATCAGACTCAGGGCAAACTCCTGCAAATGTCACACTGATACAGCTTTCCCTATTGATAGTGAATTAGTGATAGCTACTTCTTAATAGTTTTCCCCCAGTTTTATAATATTTGTCTGCTTATTACCCCTAGAGTAGGTAGCATTTGCATAAGCAAGAGGCATACAAGATACTGTCAAATATCTGCACAAGGTGGATATATGGAGTCTGTTGTCTCCTCTTTATGCACACACAAAGCATGTTACTCTCTCACAGAAAGAAACTATGATCTGACACAATTCAATTTCAGCATGACTATCATGGGTGTTATTTCAGTCATGCAATGGTTTGCTCATTCATTCCATGATTTTTTTTTCTTGTTTTAGCAGGAGCTACTGCTAAATCAATTGTTACATAATGTCATAGAATCATAGTACTTTTAATCTTTCCCCTATCCTTTTATATTTGCCCTTGCCCAACCTTGCCTAGAGATGGTCCAAAGGACTGCAAAAACAGAACAGCATCAGAGTTACAATGTAGGACTAACTCCATTTATTAGAAAGTTTAGGTGACATAAGTGCCTGTGCTGAGGTACTTTCAAGGCTGAAGTGATTACTAGGCTCATACAAATCCTTCCTTTTTAAACTGGGAAGGCATTTTTCATCTGACTTGGGTTGGCAAGAACTTTTGCTTCCTTCAGCAGTAACTGGTATGGTTTGCTTGCTGATATAATTTGCCTTGACTTAGCCAGCATCTGTCACTACTGAGAGCCAAACACTTGTCTTTGCTTGGGACCTACACCTTAATTTTCTGACAAAAGAAATATTTTACTAAAGTCTTTGATATTTACGTACAGGTACCTAGATAAAATCTAATGGCCTCTTACCTTCGTAGGTAAATCAAAGTTACAGACTTAGGTTAATTGTAATATTAAACTCAGAAAATATTTGTTTCTCTTACACAGAAAAAAAGTCTGGATGCTGCAATATTTAAAGGTAACTGAATACTGTTCTCAGAGAGGATCTCATTAATGCGTACAAATATCTCAAAGGTGGGTGCCAGGAGGATGGTGCCAGCCTCTTTACAGTGATGTCCAGCAACAGGACAAGGAGCAATGGCCATAAACTGAAACATAAGAAGTTTCACCTCAACATGAGGAAGAACTGCTTTACATTGAACATGGCAGAGCCCTGAAACAGGCTGCACAGGGAGATTGCAGAGTGTCCTTTTCTGGAAACATTCCAAACCAGTCTCAACACGGTCCTGTGTAACCTGCTCTAGGTGGCCCTGACTTGGCAGGGGGGGTTGGACAAGAAGATCTCCAGAGGTCCCTTCCGACCCTAATGATTTTGTGATTTTTGCTGTTTGATAGACAGTCTAATAATAATCACTGGAAAAAGAACTCCAAAGGCGTACTTTGCCTTCTTGTAACCACTGCACTGTGACTACACAAAGCCCTGTTTGTGGAATAAAAGAGTTGGCCTCATCTCTTTTAGAAGCATCCGGAAAAAGAAAATTTGACAGATGACTTACATAAAAATAGAAAAATGTATGGAATTTTATATCTTTTTTAGTGAATTAGCTGTCAACCCTAAATGGCTAAACATTAGACATGTCGATTTCACAGTCCTCTTTGCACTTTAAAGAAAATGAGCATTGCATACTCAAAACATCACTTTGATTCTCAGCCATAGATGACTAAATTGTCTCCTAGTACATATCCTTGTTCTGGTGACCCACACATGCTGTTGAACTTAATCATCTCTGAAGTGGTTTGCAGCTGAACAGCATTTGCTTGCTTCAGACTTCAGTTTCTCTTCAGTAAAAGAGAAAAAGTCTTTCTGAGTAAGAACACTCTATGTTTTATTTATTTTTTAATAACAGAGATGCAAAAATATATTAGGAAATTAAACCTTTGCTTTGTTTTTATCTTTACGTATTAATCTTCTCCCAGTTAAAGCACTTTAAAAAAATTCTATTTTTCTTATACTCTTTTCCCCCCCGTTTACTCATCTATGATATAAAGCAACAACAGAGGCATTTATGTCTTGTGCTCTTTTGTCTGGCTGGTTTCACTGATAATATTCTCACATTTGTTCAGGCTTTTTGCTAGATCAAACAAGCCTCACACTGGTCCAAGGCCAGAGAGGGATAACAGTTTAACCTGCTACTTGATAGAGCATCCTTATCCCCTGGACAGACTTCTGGAAACCTCTAAGGGGTAGTGCTGCTCAGGAGACAATCCATGCTCTCCTTACCACTTCAGTAGCCTGACTGGTCTCAAAGTCAGAAAGGGAGAAGTAGAAAGTCCAGCTGCTTGAGGGAGTTCTGCCTGGTTTGGGTTGTTGATAGGTTTGGGTTTTTTTTGACCTGTGGCTGGTAGAATGATTTTCTTCACCTTTCCTTTTCTTCTTGGTGTAGGAGTTGTAAGTGCTCTATGCTGATAGCTTAGAGGCTGCAGAAGCAAGACAGAAGAGCAGAATGAACTTTTCAGCAAGTTTGGTTTGACACCCATTGGTACTTAACTGTTTTTTTAGTTTTTAGTAGTGCTTATTTTCAAAGATTGGAGAGGAGGAGGAATTGACAGCATTGAATATATAGCTTCATCTTTTTCCTGCAGATAACCTATTCTGCTCTATTCTTAGGATCCTAAATTTATCGAGTTACTTTAAAAACCATTTACTAATGTTGCTTTTCTTTAAAAAAAAACAAACAAACAACACTTGCCATCTTTTAAGTAGTACCATATACAGGAGCACTTTCACTACGTGAATGAAAAAGCTGGCAATTAATAACCAGACATGGTAGTAGCATCAGATGACCTCTTATAGCACTAATACTAATATGCTGACCTACTAAGAAACTTTACAAGTCACAAACTAGCAACTTCATGGATTGCAAAGAAATCTCATGGTGCTGTGTTACTCAATTTATGTCTTTGTTAACATACTGACTTTTATCAGCATAAATATATTATTATACACATAAGTTGCTTCTTGATGAATTCACCCTAGAAGGTTGATAAAGATACACTACAAGGCTGCTATTTTTTAGTTTTACAGTTAATTCTTTCAGGTTGACCTAGTATGCAATTGCAGCAATGAATATACAAAATGTAGGAAAAAACAGACAGTTAAAAACACCATCTGACAACTTCGGGGAGAAAAAAAGGAAAGGAATTATCCAGGGACAGCCAAGACTGCTTATTGCAACCTGAGCTTTAAAAATGGCTCCTGAGCTATGGGGAAAGGGTAGAGATCCCAGGTGAGGCTTGTTGAAGCTGTTAAGTCCCATTAAGACGCTCAGGGTCCTGATAAAGACATTGTCCTTTTCTCCTGAGCCAAAACTCTGTGTTAGTGTGTAAGCTGGCTTGGTCAAGGTGTGCTGCAAAAAGCAGAAGGTACTTAGCTGCTGTGGTGCTGTCAGGGTAAAAACAACCAAAGGAACTGATGCAGTTGCTAAGTACAGATGCTTCCAGCAGTTGTGTGCAGTACTGCCCCAAAAAATTCTGCCTCAAGTCAACAAGTAGCTAAGCTTTCATAGAAAAGCAATGGTTTTTGCTCATTTGGGGTTTGAGAAGCCACTTGTAAGCTGTAGGGCAAAAGTTCTCATTTTACATGATGGTGGCTATGGAGATGTAAGATGTTGTAGGCCTTCACAGAGCTCCTTCCTTCCCTTGTGCAATGAACCCGCAAGCAGGAGTAATTCCAAGCACTGCATCCCAGTGCACTTCTGAGCTCAGTACATGCAAACAGTGTCCAGGCCTCTTGAGCTCATTCTCTGTGACTACAGAAATATTTGTTTGTTTTTAGAAGAACAGCTTAAGCTTACTTTAGCCCTTTGTGTTCCAACATAGTTGTTCTCATCCATACCTACATCAAAGTCTCATTTTCCTTTTAAATGGCTTTTGTGCTAAGTAGTGCAAGCTGGCAAACCTAGTTCCAGTTCTGTGAAAATTTTCATGATATGGAAATATTTTTTATCATGTATTGGGACAAAATGTCAAGAATGTGGCCATTTGTGCAGAACCAAAGCCCTGCTAAAATTGTCAAATACTTTGCTTTGGATACAGTATGTCAGAATGGTGTGTTCAAAACTCTTGGATGTTTAAATGCAGATTTAGAATCCTTTAGTGGCAAAAATTAGCCAATATTCACAGCATCTATTGTCTGGGAGAATGCCCCAGTTTTAAGAAAGTGCTATTTGTGCAAATCCTTCAGTTAATTCTAAAACTTAAGAGGATGTGGTGGCAATAGTTTCACCTGTCATGGGCACTTCATGACCTGCCTAATCGTGGTATGCAAAGAATATGACTTCAGTCTCATCACACAGACCTTCAGTCCCATGTAAACCAGATAAGGCAGTGTCTACCTGTGGAATCAGAAGGAACAGTGATGGTAAAGCATTCATCCTAATTTTTGTGGAGCTTTTCTCATTATGTATGAATTCTGCTATATACAATAAACCACATTGTCTCTGATAGGTATGTACAAATTCTATCAATAGCAATGAGAACTTCACATGCCCTTGTCAAAAGTCTGTTCCTCCTTTACAGTCTTTTCATAACCTTTCACATGACATAGCTTAGTTAATCTTAGGCCTTATTTGCTTTATTATTAAATTTCAGTTTATTATTCTACTTTATTTTAAAGCACATTCTTCTTGTCTTTGGAGACTTTTTTCCCTTGTTGACATCTGTGAGAGTCTATTTGTCATTCTGGATTTTTCTACCAATATTTTCTCCATCTCATAGTAGTTTGTTACAACTTAGGAGTTTTGGCATTTATTTTATTTTATTTGCATATGTAGAGTTTTGGAAAGTTGGGTTTTATTTTGTTTTGGCCTTTCTGTCCAGAGAATTGCGTGGACACTGTAAAAAGGTACAAGAAAAATATTTGGTCACTACACAGGGCCCAGTTCCCAGCACCAGATAGAATCATAGAATCATAGAATAGTTAGGATTGGAAAGGACCTCAAGATCATCTAGTTAAAGCAACTGCTCCTTGCACCACAGAGGCTTCTGTTCCAGTCACACGTAGGAGGATAAAGCTCTCCAGATCTCAGGCTGCAGAGAGTAGCGGTGGTTCTCGCAAAGGCCAGAACTGGAGAAAATTATGCTCTTGCCTGCGGAAGGTGTACTGCTAGATGAGGAGAGATTTGCCACAGCAAGGAGCTGTGGGAGCAGGATGGCAAAGTGCACAGTATTAGTGGACATAAAAAGATGTTGACAGCACCTTCATAGAGATCCTGCAGAGGCAAAAGTCTGAACCTGTAACTGCACAGAGAGGTGGCAGCCAAGATCACGGTCAGTTGTAAGGCAAATGGAGAGTCCCAGGCTGAGAAAGGCAGGAAGCTTGTCTGGCAAGAGAAGGATGGCAGATCTGCAGTTGCAGAGCTGGTTCACTGTGCTGGTAGCAGGCAAGAGAGAGAATGCCATCCCTGGGAAGCCAACAGAGAACTGCATCAGCACCAAGAGGAAGTCATGAGTGATAGTAATGCAGGACTCACCTCTGGGGGCACAGGAGACCCAATTTGCTGATCTGACTTGCCATCTAGGGAGATGTGATGCATATTGGGAACTCGAATTCAGCATGTTGCAAATAAACTGCTAAGGCTTGTCTGGCCCTTGTACTATTTCTCCTGCTGCTTATTTGCATTGGAAGCATTAATGTGTCTGATGCAGGAACCTTGAGCGTATCAGGAGTGACTGAATGGCTTTAGGAATGAGTGTCAGAGGCACAGAGGCTCAGGTGGTGTTCTCTTGAGTCCTGACAGTGGAGAGGAAAGGCTTAGGGAGGAGCAGACAGATTCCATGGGTTAATGTCTAGTTGCACAGCTGATGTCATTGACAGGAATTTGGCTCTTATGAGCATAAGACCCACTTTGTGCAGTAGGAACTTTTAGACAGAGGTGGTGAAAAGGCTCTGCAAGAAGGGCATGGGAGTCTTGTCAGACAATACGATGAACAAGATAAACAGCATGCCCTGGTAGTAAAGAAAACCAACACCTTCCTAAGCTATACTCATAGGATCAGAAGAATTAACTATCTCACTTTGCCCAGTATGCATGAGATTCCTACTTATGCAAAATAATCTGGAAGACTGTGTGCAGTTTCAAGCCCCTCCATTTAAGGAAAGACATTAATAAACTGAGGTGAGTTCAGAAGAAGACAACTGAGATGGCCACGAGGCTTGAGCACTTGCCTTGCAAAGGGAGGGTGAAGGAACCGCTCTTGTTTGGTCTACAAGAGAGAAAGCTCTGGGGAGACCTAACAGCAGCCTTGACATAGCCATGACAAGGTTGTCAAGAAAATGAAGCCAGATACTTTCCCAGTGCTGTGTGGTGGAGGACAAAAGACAGCAGGTATAATCTGAATCAAGACAGGTTCAGACTGAGTAAAAGGAAGAACATTTTACCATGAAGACAATCAAACACTGGAAAAAATTGTCCGGTGGGGCTGTGTGTTCTCCATAGCCTGAACAGATAAAGCCCTGAGAAAACTTGTCTTATCTCACAGCTGATCCTGCTTTGAGCAGGAGGCTGGCACAGAGATCTCCAGAGCTCCATTTCAGCCTGAGTTACCCTGTTGTAATATGAATATCCCATGATACAATGAATTTAAAAACCAATGAGCCAGTAAACTCACTAATGAACAGCAGAGTATTTACGTGTTGTGCCTTAACTTTCCCTTAACATCTTGTTGCAGAGTTAACAGAACAAGACATGAAGGTATTAGCTGTTCAGATTCAGCTTGGAGTCTTGGCTTTAACAGAGAGGAGGAATTTGCTCTGAGTTGATGGATTGTGCACAGCAATAGTTGAAAAGTTTATGCCTCTTCCAATTTACTAAGTCTGCTAGGCTTCCAGCAGGGATGTGAGAGGGATGGGTGAAAGGGTTAGCATCTCAAATAGCCTGGTCTAGCTACACCAGTATTTCCTTGTTAGACTTCTCTCTGTGTGACGGAAACTAGTTTAAATGAAGATTAAATTGAAAAATACAGATTGTGTAGAAAATAGTTATAGGGGAGAGCAGCCCTGCTCTGCATAATCCAGGAGTTTCAAAAAAGTTACCAGAAAAACAACTCTGTGGTGACTTGTGTGAATGTATTAATTAAATTAAGAAATTGGGTCAAAGCATGTTTGTGTTTATACAGAAATAATGGGCTTAATAATATTAACATGCCAAGTGGTGCATTCAGATAAACATACACAACTAATGGCACTTGAACAGTTTCTAAAACTTGGATCAGTTGCTTTAAAAATACCTTGCTAATAATCACAAGTATCATGCTTTATTTTATATGTAGGGAAATCGTGGTCTGCTGAAGTGATATGTTGAATGTCACTTGGGAGACCAAGGAAAAGAATTCTGCTCTTCTGAGACGCAAACCTGTGTTCTGTTAAACTGCTGTGAGAAAGCAGACGGCATCTTTGACCTGAAGTGATCACCAAACCAGCAGCTGGATATTGTAATATATTAAACTGTGTTTTCATTCTTTGATACTGGCACCAGTTAAACACGTAAATTGAGCAATAAATGAATTGCATTCTTAAAATGAATTATCCATTCACATGATGAATATCATACTGACCTGTTTACATATTTCTCACAACGATGAGTGTCATACTGACCTGTTTACATATTTCTCACAAAATTATTCTCTGTTATTTGCAAACAGCTGAAAGACATGAATTTTTTTTGGCAAATATTCCTAAAGAAAGCCAGGTCTTTGGCAGGCTGTTTAGCAAACCCGTATTTTCCCTCCTATTCTCCCTCACTCATCTACATTCACACTGTCCCTATACATATGGCAAAACATTTGCTATGGAAGAAGTTCTTGTTTTTGAGGGCATGCCCACAAGCTCTTCCCCACTTTCCACAAGTTGGAATTAAAGGAGCAAATACTTCATAATTTTTACTCTCTTCAACCTTTTATATCTGACCATTTAAATCTGTATCTTTCATTGTTTTGGGTTAAAGTTTTGCTAGTTTCCTTTGAATTTATCAATTTGCCTTTCTAGTGTTTAGCTTCAGGAGCCTGAACAATATCTAATATTTTTTCTTATGGACAATCCATGTCCCTGCAACCACTGAAGTGAGCTTTATCATTAGACCAGCATTGACTTTCTTGGGCCAAGAATGACTTTCTCTTACATTCTTTAGCATCTTAGTCATGGTATAGCAAAGCTCTACAGAGACTGTACCTCCTGAGCCTGAAGTACTCTTGCTTGAGCATGATTTATGTTGCGGAAACATTATGAAAGAAGTCAAGATTGGCAATGCACACACTGGCATCAGTCTAATAGTCTTGATTCTTCTTGCTGGTGCTGGTGTAGTTAGGCATATTGAAAGCCTTGTTTTTTTCTGCCACAGTTGGCATAAAGTGCTTTCTTATCTGGCATTGCTGATTGGTTGCAGCTGCATAAATTTCACCAAGATATTATTTTGTTGTTGACAAAGGCTGCCCTCAGCACTTCAAACTTCACTGAATGCTGCAGTAGTTGTCTTGCTATTTGAAGTGGTGTTTGAAAGTGTCTCCGGCTTCAGCATTTGGGCAGGCCCAATGTGATATGAAGCTTCAGAATGAGGGCAGAGACATTGCTGTGAGCACAGTTATGTAATCCTTCTTCATCCACTGATAAAGACAACTTCCCAAGGCCTCAATAAGACATGCTGTCCTTCATTAAGCTCTCTACTCATATATTTTTCAGAACAAAGGCACAGTTCAGACCTGTTCTGAGTTTCTTCCCAAGATCGTTTTCAATTTCACTTGAGTCAAAAGACGAATCACAAATTAATATTTAATTGTTTTCTAAGCTACAGCCTGTCATGACCAAGCTTCCCTCTATAACTTTGTTGATAAAGCAAACTTTCAACTTTTTGTGTTGATAGGCTGCAGTGTTTTAAAAGTACCTCCCCTCCTCACAGTAGTGGCAGAAAGATGCGATAAGGTATATAATCATAAATAAATAATATTTTAGTATTTCTGTAACCATCAAGGCCTTTTCTCTTACACTCCAAGTGACGATCCATCACATCTCTGCAAAGTATCTCAATTCCTGAGGTTTATCCTTAGAAGACATTCCATTCAGCTTCAAAGTCCAGGATCATTCTTGAGGTCAATGATAATTTTTTTAGATCTGTTTCCTAGACTGACACAGTGTGAAAATGCTTATAAACAAGTACTCATTGGAGAAATACAGTCCTTAAGATATTGTCTATCAGTACATTCACAACCACCTTTTTACCCTTCTCACTGGGTTTATTTGGAAGTTTGCTAGTTCTGAGGCTGAGAAATACAGTGGGCGTGGGATGGATTTCTTTCTTTTAGACCAGCTCATGCATCATGATGTGAACATTGGTGTGCTGGTATTGGTTGGTGTAGAGTTGATTTTCTTCATAATAGCTAGCATGAGACTGTTTTGGATTTGTGCTGAAAACAGTGCTGATAGAATCATAGAATCATAGAATAGTTAGGATTGGAAAGGACCTCAAGATCATCTAGTTCCAACCCCCCTGCCATGGGCAGGGACACCTCACACTAAACCATATCACCCAAGGCTTCATCCAACCTGGTCTTGAACACTGCCAGGGATGGAGCATTCACAACCTCCCTGAGCAACCTATTCCAGTACCTCATCACCCTAACAGTAAAGAATTTCTTCCTTATATCCAATCTAAACCTCTGCTGTTTAAGTTTCAACCCGTTACCCCTTGTCCTATCACTACAGTCCCTAATGAATAGTCCCTCACCAGCAACCCTATAGGCCCCCTTCAAATACTGGAAGGCTGCTATGAGGTCTCCACGCAGCCTTCTCTTCTCCAGGCTGAACAGCCGCAACTTTCTCAGCCTGTCTTCATATGGGAGGTGCTCCAGTCCTGATACACAGGGATGTTTTCATTATTGCTGAGCAGTGCTTACACAGAGCCAAGCCCTTTCCTGCCTCTCTCCCCACCACATTAGCAAGTAGTGTGGAGGTGCACAAGAAGCTGGGAGGGACAGCTGATCCCAAACAACCATAGGGATATTCCATACTGTATGATATTTATACTCAGCCTATAAAAGTGGGGGAAAATGGAAGGGAGGATGTTCAGAGTGATGAAGTTCATCTTCCTAAGAAGCCATTCTACATGATGGAGCCCTTCTGTCCTGGGGATGGCTGAACACCCACCTGTCCGTGGGAAGTGGTGAATGAGTTCTTTGTTTTGTTTTGTTTACGTGCACAGCTTTGGCTTTATTTATTAAGCTGTCTTTATTTTAATCCACAAGTTTTCTCACTTTTACCCTTCTGAATCTCTCCCCCATCCCACGAATGAGCAGTGTGCAAACGGCTGTGTGGGGCTCAGTTGCCAGCTGGGGTTAAACCATGACAGTCAGGTTATCTTTATGCCTTATGAATAGTGTTGAGGAAAAAAAAATTACCTTGGGAACAAATGTGTCTATTTATTCGTATATAACTCTGTGACTAAGCATGGCATTTTTAAATGGAATAGCTGCAATTCAGTACCATGTCTATCACATTATCTTACTGTACTAACCTTGTGTCATCCATGGTATCATTCTTATCATGTCAGTTACATAAAATTAAGTAGGAGTGTGAAAACTAAGTGAAAAGAAACAACATTATGTACACTCTTCAATCCATAGTTGTTTATTTCAAAATTGGTTACTTGTAAATTCAAAAAAAAAGAAAAGTCATATACACCTTCTTCCTACAATGAGATAATTATTCCTCAATATTGAAATGGCTGAAGAAATAAAAAGTAAGTATTACAACCAAAATTGCATATTCTTATGATCTCAGCCAGAGAGGATTGTTGGTCTAAAGGGCTGACTTCTTATTCTCTAACTACATCTAAGTAAGTGACTAACAGTCAGAACTGACAGTAAGCAGCTAGTCAAACCTCTGAACTAAACAGAAGTAGTTTAAGCTGTCAGCAAATCACCAGTCATTTTCTTGTGTTTCTTATTCAATTAGTACATACTTAAATTGGAAAATATGATTGTGCAGCTACAAAGACAGTGAAGACGTGCTTTTGACATAGCTTTTCAGTTGTCATTTCAGGGCATGTTGATTTTCTATTTAATTGTGGGTTCAGCTAGAAGCTTTGGTTTCAGATTTCCCCCTTGGTCACTTCATTCAGTTCCTACAAGTACAGGCAGAAGGGAGTTCACATAGTAAATATTTGTACAAACTCCTTTCTATGTTTCTCTGTCATAGTGGCTTTTTTTAGGGCCCTTTCACTGTTTTTAGGGAGACCTGAAAAGACAGGAGACCAGGAAAACTCTCTGGGATGGCTGAATGAGAATCAAAAGAGACCTGAGAACATGGGGAAGGCAAACTTCATGACTTCTTGTAATGGTGGAGAGCAGAGGAGCCCCCAAAGAGAAGTAGCTCCCACATGAGCGTGGGTGTGATGAGGGTGCTCTTTGATGAATAGATCTGGTGAGATGGCCACTGGAGACCACTGTTCATTCCTTTTTTTTCTTCTTGCCATCCTCCCCAAGGGGGAGTTGGGCATCCAGGGAGTTCTGGTACCCTCAGTACAAGTCTTCATGCTCCAAGCTGTGGGAAAACTGATCCTTCTTGCTCCTGTGTAGCTGGGTTCTTCCCTCCTGTGCTGAAGCTTGAGAGTGCCTTAAAGCTTAAGGTCTGCACCACAACCCTGAAATCACAGAGCTACTCCAGCTCAGTTTTCTGGCTCTCTCATACTCACCAGATCCTCAATGTGCCTCTCCCAGCTGGTATGGCAGATTCCACTATCTCTGTTAACACTAATGTTTTCACAAGCTCCCAGTTCCAGAGCTGAGGAGTTCTGATACAGAGATGTGGAAATATTTACAAAAGGTGTTGAACAAAATCAAAACTCCTTTGCTTGTCTTGATTGTGTTTTAGGAGGGATTACTAATAAAAGACCCAACCAAAATTGCTTCTAATATTTGCTTTCTTATTATACTTCTGAAAAAGTAAATAATAGCAACCCTGCAAAATGCAGGTCAAACACAACTAACCTAAGTATCCATCAAGAGTGATAACTGTAGATTAATACCTTTCTGTCAGGATGCCATATGGTGATTTGTGTCAATATTAACATAGCAGAGGGGGAAAAGAGGGAAGTTCCTTGGGATGAGAATGACTTTTGTGTGTTTGGACACATAAAGAAGTCAGCTATTTTACTTCACAGAGGCAATACTGCACAATTTCCCCATGAAATTAAACTCACTACTAAAGGAGTTATTCCTGCACTGTACAACCTTTTGGGAAGTGTAAAGCTGCTATAGCATCCCTTGTGACCTTTACTTCTATTTTCTGTGCAGGCAACAGCACCTTTTCTTTCTCTCCTAGTAAGGACCTAGACAAGAAAAAGAAGATGGAGGTAAACTTTTATCAGTTCTGCTGAAATGAACCACATATTTCTGAAAACCAGCTCCTAGACCAGTTAGATGGGGACATGCTTTTTTTTCTGGATTATTCCTGGACCAATTGTTTAAAAATTGGAAAATTGGATTATTATTCTTTGTTTTTGTTGGTTTGTTTGCTTGGTTGGTTGGTTTTGAGTTTGTTTTTGGTTTCCATTTTTTTTTTTTTTAATTTGCTGAGCCTTCCAGGACTCCTTATTTAATCTCTAGAACTTGAACTCCTCCATCTAAGATACAGTGTATTATCAGAACAAATGAGGGGATAATCATTCTGCTTTACTCAAGAATTTTAGAGTTCAAAATCTGCCTTCATTTCAAATTGGGCAACAGCCAAATATTTTGAAAAGAGAAGTAAACCAGATTGAACAAAACATTTTAACTGTACTCATTATCTTGAATGACATTTTAAGATCGTAACATAAATTTGACCCAATATGTAATTCTTAAAAAGAAAATCCGTGTTTTATTTCAGGAACATGTCAACATTTTCAGGCTCTTGGAACTACTTTCAGTATTTCTTAAAGGAAGTTTGCATACAGCAAACACAGTTTTCAAAACATTTTATTTTCTCTTGCAAAGCATTTCTGTTAAGATTATAGACATCTATTCTCTTTGTTTATTCACTGTACCTATGAACTGTCTCATGAAACTAGAAAGACTTGTAAGGTTTGGGTGTGAAAGCTTGGACAGCAAATGCAAAGCAGAACATCAGCTGAAGCAAAATATTATTAGCTTGATTGAAGTCTGCCCTCAGAATTGCATTAATCCTAGCTCTGCATTTTCAGCTATATGCATTGGTGTAGCAATTAGGCATTGTGCACTACCTTTTACTCATTTCTGAAGTGCTCAGTTAGAAAGGAATATTAATTAGGAGATTCTGTATGTGTGAACATACATAATCATGAGCACAAAGCTTAAAATATAATGTTGATTTCTGTATAGGCACCTTATATACTGTAAATATCAAAACATAGCATCATAGAATAGTTAGGGTTGGAAAGGATCTTAAGATCATCTAGTTCCAATCTCCCTGCCATGGGCAGGTACACCTCACACTAAACCATGTCCAACCTGGCCTTGAACACTGCCAGAGATGGAGCATTCACATCTCCCTTGGGCAACCCATTCCAGTACCTCACCACCCTTACAGTAAAGAACTTCTTCCTTACATATGATCTAAGCTTCCCCTGTTTAAGTTTTAACCCATTACCCCTTATCACTACAGTCCCTAATGACTATTAGAGACTGTATATTTATATATTTTAAAATACGTGTGTTATAGGAAAAACACCTAAGTTGTGTTGTGCTTAGTATTGCAAATGATCAGATCAGATGTTCAAGCTTAAATATTCAGAATTTGCTTTTTTTAGTTTCCAATGAGCTAATTAAGGCCATAGCTAAAATAATGCTTTGCATCAGAAAGTAAAACATTTCCTGGCACTACACAGTGAATATGCCATTGTTCAAGATGCTTGTGCTAAAATCTTAGAGGAAGTGATATATGGTATCTCGATTCCTAGAAATATAAACTCTTTTACAAATAAATATATGTACAACTTTTTTGTACCCTTAAAATATTTGGTGTGCTTTTTTTTTGTGCTACACAGACACTTTCTTCATTATCTGAATTTAAACATGGTTTACATCAAAACTATAGTCTGCCTCTCTTAACTGCCTCCAGTAATTTTTTAGTAGGGTTATGTGTGGTGTGTGTGCTTAAGAAAACAACATTAGGTTGTGCTATCTGATCTTAACATGCTGTACTGTTGTGGTGAATTTCTTAATGCACCAGGGTGTCCATCAGGCCCCAGATACAACCACAAAGCCAAGCCAGTGACGCAAATCAGCAGCTGATATAAACAAGTTGACACAAACCAGAAACTGAGCTAGCAGTGAACCTCCGGAGATGCTTCTTTTTTTCTTCTTCTTTTTATTTTTTGTAATAAAGAGAAATATTTCTTAGCAACTGAAATGCTTTTACATTTGCCTCCAATTTCACAATTAACCTAAAATTGACTCTGTAACATAAAATTTATGAGAAAGAATGTGATACAACCTGCTTGCAATTAGTTTTATAGATAGTTTGTCCCAAACTTAGCATGTTTGTTGATTTTTAAAAGTACACCGATGACCTCTTTTCCTATTTATATGCCATTTAAGACTCTGTAAGAACACTCACAGCAGAGGCTATAGTGCTTTACTGAAGTCCTGTAATCTTTTTTTTCAGATCTTTACTCTTAGGTCATTAAATCCATATAATCACTTTCTTTACAGTTAGAAATAATCTCTCTCAGATTCCTTCTTTCCAAACTGTAAGTGTATATGTAGTACTTTATTATTACTGTTTAGTTCACACTCCTAACCATAAACATAATTGCACCTAGATTTACACTGGGCATGCTTTGCTAGTGTAAACTGCAGCTACATACTATGCTAGTAGTGCTATATGTTGATGCAGCTTTGAGTAGCAGAAGTGAGATATTTCACTTGGCTCCCTGTCCTGCTTTCCTCCTCCTTTCAGGCAAGTAAGATCTTCAAGCCCAGGTCCAGGTTTGCCTGTGCAGCTGCACCTGCAGTGAGACTGTTGTCTAGTGCAGCTGTAGCATTGCAAACTACTTGCTTGGTAGATGCAGCCAGGCCAGCAGGATTGCAGTGGAGATGTGCTTAGAAATATCCACCTCTTCTCCTTTCTCAGAATAGTTACTGTCTATTTTGCTGTGTGTTTTCATGAAATCATTCAAGTACTTTATCCTGTGTATCATTATTAAATGTGGGTTTAATACTGTTTTCAAACAGCTTATGACTTGTACTAAGTCAGATGTGGTTTTTCTTCTACATACTTATGTCTGAAAGCATAATACTCTGAATTTTATTTTATTCATCTCCAGGTTTTTATTTCTTTTAAAAAGTATGGCACAAGCAAAACAACAGAGACAACCTGATCCTAAAAACTGACAGTACTTAAAGTTATTGCAGTATGAGGTATAGCAAGACTCCCCAGTTTTTTCTGACTGACACTTTGCTTTGATTTACCTCAGTTTGATGAACCTTTATTTGCAACCTAGAGTAATTGTATTTATGAAACTTAAAGACTGTTAGTTACTATATTAGGTAACTAACATACATTTGAACAAGTTCTTTTGAAGAAGAAAAATGTTGGCTATCACATACGTAGTTGCGGTAGAAAATAGTATTTGTCTATTGCTAATATGTCTCATCATGGTACAAATCTGTTCCTGTCAAAGGGATAATAAATAAGATATAAAAGCAATGCTCCTCAAAGCTTTTCATATCATTTCAAGCCTGCTGGAAAACACAAGAAAAGTTGCCAGTCAGTCCTCCTGAAAGTGAATGTCTTCTTTTACATAGTCCAGATAATAATGTAACAGGAAATTACTTCCATATGTGGCATACGTATGTGTTAGGAAGAGCAGGATAGTTTTGTATCTATTAATAGAGAGATGTCTTCTACTGGGTATTATAATTTACTGAATAGTCCCCGAGGTTAGTTAGAAAATGCTAGCTGTTGTTGTAATCATGACCTTTTACAAAACTGCTTTTAATGCATTTTCCACAAAATTTAGTCTTCTGACAGAAGGTGGGTTGATATACAAAAGATAAGAAAACTGCAGTTCATATGTCTTTTTTTCTGATTACTTTTATTTACCAAATAAATAAAAATTATATTGACTGAATTTTTCTAGTTATTTGTCATTATTGTTCCTTGATCTTAATGTAATATAGAAGATGGTGATAAATTGGCATTTTTAGAGGCAAATGTGGAGTACTGAGAGGGTCTGTAGACCGAGACTGACATTTTTAATTTGCCATCCAACTTTTATTGTTTTATTATCAACTTAACCCCAACCAACAAACAAAACCACAAGAACCCAAAATCTGGAGCCACTGTGCTTATCTCTGTTCAGCTTTAGGAAAGGGTTCCAGGGATTAAAATTCATGTTTAAAGATTATGTATTTAAATTCCAAAACCTACTATCTTCTGCCTAAGCACAGACTCTGCTTAGTGCTCAGTTCATTACAGTATTAATATTACACAGTATAGTACCATCTATGTACTGTATAAAGTAATAAATTATATTATCCTCTCTGTTTTACTGCTTTTGACTCTGGATTTTGCATTTAATCTGTTGCAAGAAGAGCTGTTGCAATCTGGGGAACTAGCATTCATGAATCACTGTTTAAAGAAACATTTCCATGTGAGTGGAGACAGGTTCCTGTGTCAGATTCTCATCTTCTGGGGCTATAGTTGCAGTTCAACTCTAAAATCATGTTACTTTTAATTGGTGGTAACAGCAGCAGGGCACTTCTCATAGACAGGATTCTCAAGCCAAAGTAGCTCAAGCAAAATTCACATTAATGGGTGCTGGTAACCCTGCAATGTGCGTGGTCAGCTCCATTCTGTATGGTCCTTGCAGCTGAAAGGAGAAGTTGTGTTGCTGGACAAAGAGAGTGTGGTAACAGGGTGGGGTATGGAGCCTAGGGCAGTTGGTCTGCCTCCTCTGTGTTCAGTTTTGCCTATCGTGATGAAGAAACTTGAATTGTCCTGACTTACAACAATGAGACAGCCACATTCCTCTTCTTCAAGAGCTTTGCTGGGGATGTTGGTGTGAATGTGAAAATTCCCCAGAAAGGAAGACAATGAAATGGCAGTCTAAAGATGAGTCTTAAAACCCGCTCTGCTGGCAAGCTCCAGTAGATGGGTGGAGGATGGGCTAAAAGATTTTATCGACACTGTCTCTCGCAGTTGTTCTCAGGACAGTATGCTTGGTCATTAAGGAGAGCAGACCTCTGAATGCAATTCTGAAGTCAGTGGAGGTACAGTGGGCTCATAGATACATCCCTGCATTAAATGGCACAACCAACAGGCTGCCTGCAAACAGCTCTTACAGAGAAGGTGGATGGGCTGCAGAGGGTTGCAGAAGCCTGTCACAGCTTGTGTTTGCTTATCCAGTGAAGTGCTTGGGTAGGAAGCTTAGAAAAGGCAGAATAACAGAGATAATATTTTTACAGTACTAGCAACTTATTGTGGAGCCAGCCAAGAAAGAGGAAAGCTTGCTGCATGGAAGGCAGGTCACATGTAGGATAAACCCTCAGCAGAATCCGGGATGGGTTTGGACTGGATTTCTTGTCTCCTGAGAGTGCTATGACCTCACCTGAAAGAATGCCCAAAATGTTTAAAAATCATTTACAGCAAGGAGATGCATGCAGATAATGCCTTACCCTCACATGTCCTCGAAGGACAAATTTTAACACCAGGGTCTCCAGAGGGCGAAGGGATAATGGATATACTGTCAGCCCTTGTCTTGAAGGTCTAGGAAAATTTGCCTATGGGACATATGGAAAAATCTATATACAGGAAATATTCTGGAGCAGGCAGGGGAAGCCTGAATGCAGTTCTGCAGCCTAGAGGGGCCAGGGGAAAACTGGCAGTATGCAAGCCTAATATGACTGTGTCTAAATACGCATTGAATAGTCTCCAGCTGAAAGGACCTTATCATGACTGTCTGACAGGATTTGTTACAGGCTACAGTATGTGCTGCTGTGGTCTTGCACCAGGGACATTATTAAGATGACAGATGATGCTGTTAAAATGGCAGTCTGTAACCATGCTACAAAAAGATCTTTAAAGCTGTATTTTTGTCTGTGGCTTTTATAAAGTGACAGAAAAAATGTACATTATAAAAATCTGAATGTGTGCTTGTGCAGTGAAAACAATGTCAAATGTGAATACGATCAAGAGAGTAATTAAGGAAATGGAACAATGGGATTGTAGAGAGAAGGGAAAGGTGCTACATGGAAACAGAGAGGTGAACGTTTCAGAAATCTAATTTGAAAATCATAATCCAGATCCCACATTTTTCTAAATCTGGTCAAAATATCTGAAACTATGGACTTGAAAACCTTGAGGTAGAAATGCCTAAAGCCTTTCTTGTAATCTATGCTAATATATACTCATTAGTGTTACTGTAGAACAAGATTTCTGCTGTACTGACATGTTTCATTCTGACCAGAGCTAAAAAAATATGAGTGGAGTGAAATTCAAATTGTATTAAATATATAACAATTGATTGGATTTTAGTGTGCAAGCTCATTAGATTTAAGACATTTTAGGTAAAAGTGGTGTTATAGTTATATATTTTTATATCTTCTCTCATGATGCAAATCCCAGGGTATGTTAATGGAATTTTAAGGAGGTGCATTTAAAATAGATTAAAACTAAAGACAGAATTGAAATTTAATATGTGGAATGGATTCCCACAAGAGAAAAGAGTCTAGAAATAATGAGAATTCAAGACAGTGCAAAATGACAACATGTATAAAAGAAAACCTAGGTGAGATTTAGAAAGTTAAAAAGAGAGATCGTTTTTGCACTTTTCTATAATCTTTGAATCTGTAGCAGAACTACTGAGCACTGCTGAAAATAGAATAGTAAGCATGGCTGTTACTCAGACCACCTTTTCTGATCTGGTATGTCAGTTCCTATGTTCTATGTTCCTCCTCCAAAACCTCTTTATGGCTGAAAAAAATATGTATCAAATTGCTTGAACATTAGCAACAATCACAAAGCTCTTCAGAATGTTAAGTGACTGCCTTTAAAACTGGTGGTGCTATTTACCATTTCAATTTCAAGTAGGAAGTGGGCAGGATAGAAGCTTTCCTGGAGTTCTCCACAGCCTGTGCTAGCTTCTTTAGTGAGTGGTTCAAGGTCGGCTTAGTCTTTTTCTTAAAGATGCATAGTTCACTTAAGACCTAACTTAGCTGCTTTTCTGAGAGATTTAATGTTCACATTTTACGGTCTAAGAAAACCATCCAAACTGAGCCCCTAGTGTGAGTGCCATCAAGAAGCCATGGGAAGATGTAGTTCTGTGGAAGAACAAGTGTCTACAGGATTACACAGCAAACCTGCAGGAGATATATATATATATATATTTTAATGCCAATCTGTCACTATATTTTAAAATAATTTATTTTTTCTTAGAATGATGTAGAATGATGAATAAGAATAATGAGATTACCAGAGCTCAGCGATGAAAATAGTGAATTAAGAAATTGTGTAGCATGCCTCCTGTAGCAGTCAGTTTACCTGTGGAGATGGAGGTAAATGTGATATCCAGCTTTAGAAGTTCATGGGTGCTCTAGCAACCTGCAGACTATAAGTCTGTCTCCTTTACCATCCAAGTCTTTATAAATTATAATAATGAGTATATGTAGTAGCATAGATAAAAAGTTAAGGCATTAGTAGAGGGAAGTAACTCTTACTCATGTATTGCAGTTCTTCAAAAGAGTCAACAGCATGTGGATGAGGGTGATCTTACGAGTCAAGTGTACTTGGATTTCCAAAAACTATTCACAAAGTCCTTCACAATGATTTGTGAAGAGGCCAAACTTTTGCAGAAGAAAATGAAAAATATCCTTTTAAGGATACATTACTTGTTACAAGATGAGTAAGTTTTCATGATAGTGGAGGTTTCCATTGGAGTCTCATGAGAGTATGTGTTAGGAAATGTGTTCAACTATTCATAAAGAGACTGAGAAAAGTGGTGGAGTGGTGGAACAAGGGATATGAAGAAATTTTCTAATAAAAAATGTCCAGGATGGCCAGAATTAAGGCTAATGTCCAAAGGATTTATTAATCCTTAGTAAGTGAGTAAAAAGGTGATGCTTGAGTCTTACAATCAATAATGTAAGGGGAGGGAGAAGACAATTATATGTTCAAGGCAATGGACACTAAAATGAGCTGTTACTTTTAAGGAAAGACATCTTGGACTCTTTGGGCGGGCCTCTGAAAACATCAGCTCACATATTGCCAGCCAAAACCATGAAAAGAATGAGGAAAGGAACAGAGAGCAAAATAGACAGTCATTACACCACTAAATAAATCCAGGATATGCTCACATCACGAATATTAAGTGCAGTTCTCGTTACCCCATTCCAGAAAGTAAATATTAGGATATAAAGTACAATAATACTGGTCAGAAGTACAGAACAGAGTGAGTTAATAAATGAGGAGAACCCTCTTTGGTGTAGAAAAAGATCAGAGATGTGCTGAGAGGAAAAAGCATAATAAAACCATGGAGAAGGTGAATATGGAATGATTACAGGCTTTGTAACACAGGAACTTTGAAAACAAAACAAAGGAAGCTCTTTTTCACACAATGCATAGTTAAGTTGTTGGATTACTCACTCCAAGATCTTGAGGCCAAAAATATGATTGTTTTCAAAATGAAATTAAAAAACACACATAGGATGGATTCATATCACCAGTAAACATAATGGCCTAAATATGCCTTGTGTCTCAGAAGGTCCCTTACCAGATTGCCTTTCTAGAGAAAAGATCACTCTGTTTTATACTCCTTTTCCCAAGCATCTGCTGTTGGTTGTTGTCAGATTACTTTTGGCACCAGTATAGCCACTCTACATATTCTTTTGCTGATAATCAAAATCGAATACATTTTGAATTTTTAAGCTTTTAATCAAGAGTTTAAAAACTACAGATCAGTGATTGAAGTTTTTTCACTTCATGGTAAAACTTGAAGGACATTGCTTATCAGGAAAGGTGACTGTGCAGTCTGTAAAAATCCAGCTTGCTTAAACTATGACAAAGTAAAGACATGAACCCCAGTTTGAAAAGGCTTTCTTTTATTTGTTTGTTAAAGTATGCTTTGTATGTAGAGACCTGTATATAGAGTTGGAAAGGTTTCTGTATAGGGTTCATCAATAGTTAATGCTTGTTGTAGCCATGTCAGATAAACAGTATTGTTTCACTTCGTGTTTATGTGTCTTCAAGTGATGTGTCCCACTTAGAAACAGGCCAATTTCAAAAGGTTTTCAGGCTCAGATGGGTTTGTGTAATGATCCTTATTTGAGCTGGAGATCTTCAGAGAACAGGCACTCATGAGACTGCTGGTATTTCCTGTTTCTCATCAGATCAGAAATACAGTAGCTGAGGAAGAGCTTTTCTCTTAGCACTGTATGGTATTTGAGCTTCTGCCTGCATCTAGGAAGTGCCACAGTACATAAAACTGAAAAAAAATAAACAAACAAATTTAGTGTAACCTTTTAAAACCACAGAAAAGGTTCATATTTGGGTTGTGTTTGGACAGCAGTGGTTTGCCCCTCCCTAGACTTGTGATACATTTTTGTTCAGAGTTAAGGACAAATGTGACATATTTTGAAGTTAACTACATGCTTTTTGTAAATCTATCTGCTATGTAGCACTGACATAAGCATTTTGTATTGTAAAGACAGTGGTATTGTACAATGGTACTCAACAAACTAATTATAATGTAACACTTCCTTGTAGGACTAGAAGTATTTATCTAAAAATATCTTTTAATGAAATATGCATTATATTAAAATAGAGTCTAATTGATTTTCTTGAAAGCTATCTAGTGATTTCTTTAATAAAATTTGTGATTGCAGGTATAAATTGATATATACGTATGTTTTAAACCAGAAACGTCAAACACCAGTTTCAGGCAGTTCCAACATAGACAAGTTAGAACCAGTACAGATTTCTCGTGACACAGAGGATAAACAGAGATACAGAGTGACTAAGTGTGTGCTTGTGTCTTTCCAATACTTGTGCATACACATTTTGCATTTTAACAATTTTTATAAACCACATTAAAGTCTTTTTTTTGTATTTTTTAAAATAGTTATATATCTTAATGGTGTGTTTCTGTGTTTTGTTTTTATTTATATTTATAATACAATAAAAATAACTATGTATAAAATAATGCTGAAGAGTAGGTGATTGTGTCTTGTTATATTTCAAATGTATTCCAGCTGCTTTGGCTGTTATTTTCACCTTGCTGACCACGTGATTTTGCTGTGGTGAATATGTGCGTAAATGAGGTTTTTCTTGTGGATTTCCTGTAGATACTGGGAAGTTGCAGATTATGCAAAGGTAGCAAGACAGTTTATTATTCTGGATGTCAAAAGATGTAGAAAGCTTCTGAAATGTTTTGTTTAAAGTATTCCTCTTTTGGTGCATGAGAGGAAAACCTACTGTGAGTGCCCAAAACACAGTACCTAATTATCCTGTGGTGTGTTGCTATGCTTTAAAGCCATTTCCTGTGAATAAATCAGTAACAGA
Organism: Melopsittacus undulatus; assembly: GCF_012275295.1. Taxonomy (NCBI): domain Eukaryota; kingdom Metazoa; phylum Chordata; class Aves; order Psittaciformes; family Psittaculidae; genus Melopsittacus; species Melopsittacus undulatus. The sequence continues at coordinate 72,244,879 of NC_047529.1, forward strand.
GGCAAACTGTTACTGCTACCTCTAATTTGAGAAATCTTAGAAACGCTGCTCAAGATCTTTTCCTAAAGAAAGTCTAAGTGATATGTACATGCCCTCAAAATTCTTATTTTTTTTACTAGTTTTACAAGATATTTTTTTTTCCACTCACAATTGGTACTGGGAAGATTTTAAAATTTGGGTGAAACAGATATGTCATAATCACAGTTCAGTCATCAGCGGAAGTTTGCCATACTGAGCAAAGCTGCTCTTGGTTGCCTCAATGGTAACATTTTTTTGGCTTGAAGAAGCTAATTCAATGCGATAAGTAATTTTATGGGAAATGACTAGTCAATCTAGAGAACATGAATGTACTTCACCATCTGGAGGTGCTCCCACCCTTGCTTTAAGCTGCTTCTCTGGTGAATATAAAATTTGCACTGTCCCAGGTTACACCCATCTGTTACCTGATCTTTTTCAGTCTATTTCTCTTGGTGAATTCAGAACACTGAATTAAAATGATGGCTCCTTCTGCAGTGTTTCTGGGAATGGAGTGCATCAAAATGAGATTCAAAACTTGCAGCAATTTCAGAATACAACTGCCTAAAATCAACAGGCAGCTGCCTAAAACTAACAAAGTGGTAGGAATGCTAGAAAAGGAACAGCTGAGGGTGGACACCCTTCTTGACTGTTTCCCCTTTCTGGACCCCAGAGATATTCTGCTCTGTGCTTTAGAAAGGATCACTTTATTCTGTGGAGATGCAAAACTCAGAGCAGTGTTCTAAGCCCTTGCTTTAAAAAACATCTGGACATGCCACATTCCTTTCAGATTGTCCTGGGTTCAGCAGCAGCAGTCATTTTTAGTCCTTCTTGGTAGCTGGTGCAGTGCTGTGTTTTGACTTTCGGGCTGGGAACGGTTGCTGATAGCAAGTATGTTTTGAGTTACTGCTCAAATATTTGGTTTGTCCAAGGCCTTTTCTGAGCTCATGCTCTGCCAGGGAGGAGGGGAGGAAGGGGAGACAGGACACCTGACCCAGGCTAGCCAAAGAAGTATTCCATACCACAACACGTCATGCCCAGGATGTAACGGGGAGTTACCCGGAAGGGCTGGTGCTCTGGGGAGATGGGGGAGGTTCCAGTCGGTGCTCGGTTGGGGAGGGTGGGGTGAGGTATGGTTCGGTGGCTGGTGAGGTGTTGTATTCTCTTCGCTTGTTATTGGCTTTATCATTATTATTTGTAGTAGTAGTAGCAGTAGTGATTTGTGTTATACCTTAGTTATTAAACTGTTCTTATCTCAACCCATGGGGGCTACATTCTTTGGATTCTCCTTCGTAACTCTCCGGGAGTTGGGGGGAGTGAGTGAACGAGCTGTGCGGATTCGGGTTTAAACCACAGATACAGCCAGAGGCACAGCTGATAGGGCCCATCTTTTGTACTATAGATTACATAGAGCACTTCCACAAGAATTTGTTTTAGTCAGTGATTTTCTGAGCCTAAAGGCTTTTATAAAGACAGCTTTCACCACTTGTAATAAGATCCTAATCAGAGACTAGAGAATACTAAATGAGAATATTTTTCATTGTGCTTACTGAAAGTTTGCAGGAAAAATTCAAGAATCATTGGATCAGGAAGAAAATCTGTGAGGAACCAGGAATTTTTTGACATATGCTACTTACTGTATTTTTTCAGAAGCAAAAGCTTGTGGTCTCTAGTACCTGTTCTCAGCATCACCATTGTGTTTCACATGGAAGAATTATTTGGTAAAATTCTAAAGTGGTCTCAAGTGTTACTGAGGGTGGTGCTGCACAGAAGACAATATGGTGAGTGTAGTAGCTTGTAGGATATAATATAGAGTGCATGTGCAGGAGCGCCACTCCAGATCCCCTCTTTGAATAGAAAACAGCTTTGCTACTACATTTGTAGAGACCCCAGTGGTCCAGGTGTATTTTATGAATGGTTTAAGAATACTACCAGACTGGTCATCTCACACATTTTAGTAGAAATATATGTCTTCTGAATCCTGGAATTGATCCAGGCATTGAATTGTCCAGTTCATTGAGACTTGGAAAATTTGCATCATTCTCAGAAGAACACAGAGGACTTTAATGGAAAGCATGAAGAGTGGGGTGTACCTGGATTTGAGGATCTGATTAAAACACATAATCACCATCTAAATTTTAGGTGCATGCTAGGGATCTGAATTGTCTGTTGCATCTGGTCCACAAAGCCATTTTGACTTGCTGCCTCACTTTTTTCCCCTGAGTCTGTTCTGTTGCACCTCTTTTCTTTCCATCTAGGATGGAATACTATAAGGATTGAGGAAAATCCTTAGATCTCTGCACACATGTTAAATCACTGTTTGAAATCAAAGATGTCTACATGCTCTTGCAGAACTAGGTCTCTACATTGTATTGGGTTTAGATCATCACTTGAAATTTGTTACTTAGAATATATGTGCCATAGGTTAAATTGCTATATCAACATATCATGATTGCATGGCTGAACAACACTTTCACTTCTAATGGTTTTAAGGTGGCCTCATTTGTTGCAATACTACAGGAATGTGAGGCTTTTAAAGGGGGAGCTCTCAAAGGGTTTGAGCCATATGAAACCATAACCTGGTGTCTAATCAAACTAACATCAAGAGTTCTCTGTAAGTTTAATAGTGTAAATTCAGGTGCTCTAAACCAGATAATACATTGCTGATTACCTGAAAATCTTTTGTAGACTTTTAGACAGGCCTTAATGGGAGATAGTGCCAGGAAGGTACTAATCTTAGGGCAGAGGGAAGTCACATACAAGTTCCTGGAGTAAAATACAAGAATGTTGAATACAGAACTAAGGAAAGATGAGATGAGGGAATACTCCAAGTATGATTAGTGGTGTTTTTGCATTTATGTATATATGTAGAGAGAGGATATGAGAGAAAGACCGATGCAGAGCGAGAAGCAAGAATGTCAAGTCACCAGTGAAGGTAAAAGCACAAGATGAGTGATATTTTTTAGCATTCTTGGAAGAGTTTTCTCCCAGATCATCAGTTTTCAACATATACAAAACCTTGGTAAGAGCAGCAAGATGTGCCCACACCCAAATGATCCAACTTTGGAGACTGGGATTGAATAGAAGGATTTCCTGGAATGAAATATGGAGAAATGTTGGCCAAAACATTAATAAATGACTGCCATTTATTTATCAAACATACATCAGTTGTCAAAGTCATCATGAACTCTGTAAGCCAATTACATGGTTACTATACATTTTTATTCTTTTTATGGCAAGTGAGGAGACAGTAATACAATAAAAGGAAGGTGTGCCAGAGTGAGGTCTAGAGTTCAAGAAAATACTTCAGTGGAGTAATTGTTAGCCTCAGCTTGTTCTGCAGTATTGCTGAAGATATTTCTAAATCAGCAAATCCACCCACAACATGATGAAAACAGAAAAAATAGAGAGGAGCAAGGGGGAAGCCTATCATGGGGCAGGGATATAGGAGATCCAGTTTGTGTTCCCATCTTTCTCATTAGCTTTTGGTTGACAATAATGGTGGAGAAGGAAAAGGATTTTCTCACTTTCCCTGCTAACACTTTTGTCACATCCACTTATCTTGTCTATAGTTCACACTGAAATAAACTGAATGTTCACACTGCTGTTATGGTGGTCAGCAAGCATTTGTGCTCACACTGACCCTATTCAGATGCAGGTATGTGTGTAACCCCAGAAGAAGCTTTGCTTCGGGTTGCCCAGCAGTTCCTTATGGCCCTTGTAGGAGGGACCCCACGACAACATGGCATCTCTGCATAGCTGAAATCCAGAGAGGCAGTGGGATATGGCATGGCATGGCATTGCACGGCACGTCTGCCCAATCCACACTTCAAATTTTGTGCCAAGGTCCTCATGAAGGGGTGGCATAAGCCTGATTTCCCTAATTTGGAGCTGTTCCCTGAAACATCCCAAAGTTTGCTCAGCTTTTCATACTAAAAAATGTGCAAGGCATGCCTGCAAATGATCACAGACACGGGCCTGTATTTGTGGTGTAGTTTAGACATAGCCATATGACTAGAAAAGCAAGTAAGCAGTATGGCTCTGTATCTACTGAATAATAATCTGCTGCTTAATAACATTTCCTTCAGTACACACATTTCTAATCTTTTCTTTTAAAGGAGTAAGGCAATGAACTATGGTTTCTATACTGTAATATTGCTTTTTAGATATTTATTTTGAATTCTTTTAAAACTTCTAAGTTTCCAGGAAATAGTTACTTCATTACTACAGAGTTACTTGCTGTTGTTGCGCATCTTGGCCTGTTTTCACAAAAAAGGGAAAATAACTTTACCAGATGCCGATGAGTCTTTGTACAGTGGGAGCAAGTCTATATGAAATCATGGAACAACATGAAGAATGATACTAGCTAAAAACCTTTCCTTAAGAAAATACTGAGACTCTTCCTTATGGTTCAAAACTCAAATACACATTTTTCCACTTCACTGCTATGAAAGGAATCCTTTGTTCAAACAACGTGACTATAATGTTTAAGGGTACAGTTACCAGGTAGTTAAATATTAACTAAATTATTTTTGCTGTTGCTGACTATGAAATGGAGGGTTGCACCTTTCTTCTCTGCTTTCTTTCCTTTCTATTCTCAGTTTTTTCAAAGCAAAATTAGCTTCTCATGATTACTTTCTGTAAGACATAAAATGGTAACAACAGTGCCCCTATGGGTAGTGAAAGATTTTCAAAACATGTACAAGGGAATATTGGATCAGAGGATTAAATCCTGAATTATCAGTCAGTGGGATTTCACTAGCCCATTCCAAGCAATGGTTATGATAATTATGTAACATGACAGAATTTGACACATTTTGTGCAAGTACTAGTTTATTCTGGCTACATAATTTCTGATAATAGATTTTAATATAAAGTAGTACGTCAGGCCTTTTAACTATTATCTCTACAAGGGATTTTTTTGGTTTTAATGTCCTGCTATCATCATTTGAAACTGCTTTTTTTCACCAAGTTTCTTTAATCTCTTTACCAAAACTCAGTCTGGATTTTAATGATCATGTCAAAAACCTTTCACATTAGTCTGTAGGATGATGTTTGAACACCCAAGAGCTATAATGATCCACAGAATTTTGTGACAGTGAGTATGAATGGAGCTGTATCAGCAAATATCAAAATTGTATTTTGAAAGATTGCAGGACCTCTAGCAATGGTAGTGAGCAAAGCACTGTAACTATCCAACAGTGGAACAACTAGGAAAAAAGAGAATAAGAAAGACAATCACCTTGAATTTACACAGCATATGATCATGATTACTCTAGGTAACCTGAATTGGTATCTGAACATATCTTCTAAAGTTGTCAGTGTCTTGGCAGAACGACATTACCATCCCAAGTCTGTCCTAAGCATATATGGGAGTGGTATTGTATGTCAAGCCCAGCTCGTTGAGATAACTGGAACCAACTTGGAAAAAAACACTGTCAGTGGAAAAGGAAGTTATGCTAAAGCACATCTTAAGTGCCTGTCCTGGGTTCAGCCACTGCTACTTAATACACACATAATTAGAAATACTATAAATAGAGTACACGTTAGTCTTCTGGTTGTTTCAGCTGTAGGAGAAACCTTCACAGGGCATGACTGTGTAAGGCCTCTCTTGTGCAGCCATATGATGAAGGAAAGGCTTGGACGTGACCTATTCATCAGCATGCTGACATTTGTATCACAAGGTTAGAGTAATGTGAGATAGATGATAACTTATGTAATGAACTTTTGAAAACCATTTTAGAAATGATTCCAAGAGGTTGGCTTATTTGTTATGGATAATCTGAGGTTGGGTCCATTGGGGAATTTGATCAGGGATCCTAAATATATTCATTCTTTTTGCAGAAAAGCACCTTAGGAAGAGAGTGGGAAGATGAGAGTGTGAAATATTTGGAAGATGAATAACTGAGCATGGAAAAAGTGTCTTGGAGAGTAAAAGTTCTTCCCTCCTCCTGAAATGTGTTTCCCATGACCAGCAAAATTAATGACAAGCTATGATTCCACTGTGTTTCATCAACAAGACTTGGACATTTTGTTGTAGGCTGTACTATTAGAAAATAGGTTATTTTGATTTTTCAGCAGATTCCTTGTAAAAATAGAATTAAAAAATCTAATAAGCAAATTTTAGGAGATACCATGAAATAGAACCCCCTTCTGTTTCACTGCACAGGAAGTATAGTGAAAGTGCAGGAGTTTTTTTTGTTTTCTTTTGCTGCCTTGCTTTAACCAGTTTTGCTTTTCATTATTTAATACAAAGTTTTTACTATGCAAAGCAGACTGTATTTCTAATTACTTTATCTCAGTGTAATCATGTAAAACGTCATAAATATATTATCATCTTTAAACATGTTTGTTATAATATTTTTGTTAAATTGAGTTGTTAACAACCTAGTTATTAAAATACACTATATAATTTCCTTTCTTTTAATGATCAATAGTTAAATATAGCACAGTTATAACGTCAAACATCTGAATAATAAACCAAGATCTAAATTAGTAAATCATACAAAAACATGGAAACATCTGTCTCCCATTGTGTAAATCATACTTGCTTTGAAAAAAGAGACAGTAAGTCTTAAATTTGTAGTTTTGGGTACAGTGTGTTTATTTTTCATAGAAGAGCTCAATTAATAAAAATATTATGAATATTTTTCTGAGCCACAGTCTTTTTTTGTTTTAGTTAAATCTGATTTTTAAAGTAATTTGAAATCTGAAATTATAAAACCCTCTAATTATAGTTAAGGCTTATTTACCTTTAAATTGCAGGATTTCTTGCAATCCTAAAGATGGCATTTTTACGTAATATTCTTAATTTTGAGCAATGCGTCCAAAATTTTCCACCTATAGGTCTCAGGTTAAATAATAATATTTGGAAAACAGTTAGAATCGGAAAGGACCTTAAGATCATCAAGTTCCAACCCCCCTGCCATGGGCAGGGACACCTCACACTAAACCATATCACCCAAGGCTTCATCCAACCTGGTACTGAACACTGTCAGGGATGGAGCATTCACTACCTCCCTGGGCAACCCATTCCAGTACCTCACCACCCTAACAGTAAAGAATTTCTTCCTTATATCCAATCTAAACCTTTGCTGTTTAAGTTTCAACCCGTTATCCCTTGTCCTATCACTACAGTCCCTAATAAATAGTCCATCCCCAGCATCCCTGTAGGCCCCCTTCAGATATTGGAAGGCTGCTATGAGGTCTCCACGCAGCCTTCTCTTCTCCAGGCTGAACAGCCGCAACTTTCTCAGCCTGTCTTCATATGGGAGGTGCTCCAGTCCCCTGATCATCCTCGTGGCTCTCCTCTGGACTTGTTCCAACAGTTCCATGTCCTTTTCATGTTGAGGACACCAGAACTGCACACAATACTCCAAGTGAGGTCTCACGAGAGCAGAGTAGAGGGGCAGGATCACCTCCTTCGACCTGCTGATCATGCTCCTTTTGATGCAGCCCAGGATACAGTTGGCTTTCTGGGCTGTGAGTGCACACTGAAGCCAGCTCATGTTTATTTTCTCATTGACCAACACCCCCAAGTCCTTCTCTGCAGGACTACCATGAATTTCCTTTTTGCCCAACCTGTAGCTGTGCCTGGGATTGCTCCAACCCAGGTGTAGGACCTTGCACTTGTCATGGTTAAACTTCATGAGGTTGGCATCAGCCCACTTCACAAGTGTGTCAAGGTCCCTCTGGATGGCATTCCTTCCCTCCAGCGTATCAACAGAACCACACAGCTTGGTGTCCTCAGCAAACTTGCTGAGCGCACACTCAATTCCATTGTCCATGTCAGTGACAAAGATATTAAACAAGACCGGTCCCAACACCGATCCCTGAGGGACACCACTTGTTACTGGTCTCCAGCCAGACACTGAACCGTTGACCACAACTCTTTGTGTGTGGCCATCCAGCCAATTCTTTATCCACCGAGTGGTCCACCTATCAAATTGATGACACTCCAATTTAGAGACAAGGATGTCATGTGGGACAGTGTCGAACGCTTTGCACAAGTCCAGGTAGATGACGTCAACTGCTCCACCCCTGTCCATCACTTTTGTAGCCCCGTCATAGAAGGCCACCAAATTGGTCAGGCAGGATTTTCCCCTAGTAAAGCCATGCTGGCTGTCACCAAGCACCTTTATCTTTTTCATGTGCCTTAGCATGCCTTCCAAGAGAATCTGCTCCCAGGTTTTGCCAGGCACAGAGGTGAGAATGACTGGTCTGTAATTCCCCAGGTCATCCATTTTCCCCTTCTTGAAAACGTGGGTTATATTTCCCTTTTTCCAGTCATCAGGAACTTCACCTGACTGCCATGATTTTTCAAATATGATGGCCAGTGGCTTTGCAACTTCATTCGCCAGCTCCTTCAGGACTCGCAGATGGATTTCATCAGGTCCCATGGACTTGTGTACATTCAGGTTCTTAAGATGGTCTCGAACCAGATCCTCTCGTACAGTGGGCCCAAAGTCTAGGTTTTCACAGTCTCTGCATCCGCCTTCCAAGAGTTGGGTGCTGTGGTCAGAGCCTTTGCCAGTGAAGACCGAGGCAAAGAAGCCATTCAGAACCTCAGCCTTCTCCAAGTCCTGTGTAGCCAGTTCTCCCAAAAGCTTCTGGAGGGGGCCTACATTGTCCTTAGTCTGTTTTTTAGCCGCTACATACCTATAAAATCCCTTCCTGTTATCTTTAACATCCCTTGCCAAGTTTAGCTCCAACTGTATAGATAAATTGATATCTTAAGGTGAGTTTAAACTCTTCAGAATAAAATTCAGCTTATTCACTCTTATAATAGGCTTTAAACCATAATTAGTATGGTGTAGTAATAGGTGCAAAGAAAAGTAATGCCTCTAATAATAATTCATACAAATACTAGGGTGAAGACTAAACCTTGATCTTACATAAATTATAAAACATAGGTTTCTAGAACTACAGGTAAATGTCATGTTTTGGTAAACTGTCAGTTTCAAAAGGACTTTGATGTATTCTGAAGGCTGAAGTCAGCCAGTACTGAGAAACATGAAAAAAATTTCCCAGTTGAAGTTCCATTAAAGCTGATGCAAAAGAAGAGTATATTAAACGTAACAGAATCATAATTTGAATTTAAAGATGGAGTACTCATGAGGACAAAAGTTTTGTTTGATAGTTATGCATTTTCTTTACCTATAATAAGCATGTAATTGTTCAGAAAATTAAACTGTGCAGAAAGTTTGAAAGGTTAATATCTGAGTTTCAGCATCTCAAAAGAAGTCAGGAAAAGAGAAAAGAACAGAATCTTAATCTCTGAAGCAATAGACCTTTGCGTTACCAAAGATGTCTCAATGCCTTCTTCTTGCTTTTAACATCTATGTTGGTGCTAATGTAAACCCAAGGTAAACATAATCTCTTTCCTAAAAGTACTTTAAATCATACAACATAAAATAGCTTTTTCTGTGGAAGGAACTAACAAGCACACGGGTGTTTAGGTGTCGGTGTCTACCAAACTCTCATCAGTGTAATATTGAAGCACCGTACCAGCATTTTAATGAGTAGTCTCTCTGGAAATTTGTAAATAGTTTTGGCCTTACTTTTTGTTTGGTATTTTCTCTAAATGACTTTACAAATAAATGCTTTGATTGTATTTAGTAACTTCAGCTTTTTGTAATAAATACTCTTTGTTAGCAAATATTACCATGTATGACATTAATATGTGTTAAATTCATTAATACAAACCAAGTTTAAATCAGGATTCCATTTTTAGGATCTCTAACAAAAGAGATCGTATGTGTGATATGTGTTTCTACATATTTATAGAGACATGGGGCTTTCTGCATCTGGAGTGGGAAAAATAAAACCAAACATGCCTCATTATTTAAATTTTTATATTAGCTGGAAGACAGGCCCAGTAGGAGGGGAGGGGGAGTTGCCTTTTATGTTAGGGATAGGCTGTAGAGTATGGAACTCTCTCTGGGGACAGGTGATCAGTTAACAGAAAGTTTGTGGGTGAGGGTTAAGGGGAAATCAGTGATGGGACACATTACTGTGGGGATATGTTACAGACCACCTGATCAAGAGGAACCTGTGGATGAAGAACTCTACAGACAAATAGGAAAAGCCTCACACTCGCCGGCCCTTGTTCTCATGTGGGAATTCAACCACCCTGACATCTGTTGGAGTGATGGTACGGCCCGGCACAAGCAATCCAGGAGGTTTCTCGATTGTGTGGAAGACAACTTTCTTCTGCAAGCAATAGAGGAGCCGACAAGGAGAGGTGCCCTGCTTGACCTCGTGCTCACCAACAGGGAAGGGCTCATTGGAAATGTGACTCTCCAGGGAAGTCTTGGATGCAGTGATCACGAGATGGTCGAATTTGAGGTCCTCAAGACAGTGAGAAGAGTGTGCAGCAAGCTCACTGCCCTGGACTTCAAGAGAGCAGACTTTGGCCTCTTCAGGAACCTGCTTAGCAAGGTTCCATGCGATATAGCCCTAGAGGGCAGGAGGGCCCAAGACTCTTGGTTAATATTCAAGGATCACCTGCTACAAGCTCAGGAGTGTTGCATCCCGACTAGAAGAAAGTGCAGCAGGAGGGCCAGGAGACCTCCTTGGGTGGATAAGGAGCTGGCTGAGAAAAAAATCACAAGAAAAAAGAGGCTTATAAAAGGTGGAAGCAAGGACAGGTGGCCTGGGAAGAATACATGGCTGTTGTCTGGGAAGCTAGGGACCAGGTTAGGAAAGCTAAGGCCTAGTTAGAGCTAAACTTTGCTAGGGATGTTAAAGATAACAGGAAGGGATTTTATAGGTATGTAGTGGCTAAAACACAGACTAAAGGACAACGTAGGCCCCCTCTGGAAGCTTTCGGTAGAACTGGTTACACAGGATTTGAGAAGGCTGAGGTTGAGTGACTTCTTTGCCTCGATCTTCACTGGCAAAGGCTCTGACCGCAGCACCCAAGTCTTGGAAGGCGGACGCAGGGACTGTGAAAACCTAGACCTTGGGCCCACTGTACGAGAGGATCTGGTTTGAGATCATCTTAAGAACCTGAATGTACACAAGTCCATGGGACCTGATGAAATCCATCTGCGAGTCCTGAAGGAGCTGGCGAATGAAGTTGCAAAGCCACTGGCCATCATATTTGAAAAATCATAGCAGACAGGTGAAGTTCCTGACGACTGTAAAAAGGGAAATATAACCCCCATTTTCAAGAAGGGGAAAATGGATGACCCGGGGAATTACAGACCAGTCAGTCTCATCTCTGTGCCTGGCAAAACCTGGGAGCAGATTCTCTTGGAAGGCATGTTAAGGCACATGAAAAAGATAAAGATGCTTGGTGACAGCCAGCATGGCTTTACTAGGGGAAAATCCTGCCTGACCAATTTGGTGGCCTTCTATGACGGGGCTACAAAAGTGATGGACAGGGGTGGAGCAGTTGATGTCATCTACCTGGACTTGTGCAAAGCGTTCGACACTGTCCCACATGCTGGGGATGGACTATTTATTAGGGACTGTAGTGATAGGACAAGGGATAACGGGTTGAAACTTAAACAGCAAAGGTTTAGATTGGATATAAGGAAGAAATTCTTTACTGTTAGGGTGGTGAGGTACTGGAATGGGTTGCCCAGGGAGGTAGTGAATGCTCCATCCCTGACAGTGTTCAGTACCAGGTTGGATGAAGCCTTGGGTGATATGATTTAGTGTGAGGTGTCCCTGCCCACGGCAGGGGGGTTGGAACTTGATGATCTTAAGGTCCTTTCCAACCCTAACTATTCTATGATTCTATGATTCTATGATTCTATGATTGTATGAATTGACAGTAGCATCTCTTAACACTATGAGTATGCTAGAAGGAAGATCTGCTGTTTATCAGCTATAGGAGCGATATCTCACTCTCCCCTAAACTATACCATTTCCCATAAATATATCAAAGGTCCATGTACAGTGGGCATCGTGTGAGTCAGTGTTTAGAGGGCATCATGTGGGTCAGTATCCAGAGATATAATGGAAGTTATTATCTACACCCATGAAGTCATTTTCAGCTAAGAGGTCACCTTAGACTTTCTTGTGTTTTCAAGTAACCCAGCTACAAGTAGTGATTAATAATTTATTTCATAGCTTTCATTGCTTTTCGTAGTCTGTTCATAAGCAAAGAGTTGCCATCCATTGTTTTAGGCATAGGCTTTTCCCCAGCTTGTCATGATCTTCCCTGTTACTGCAACATCAAGGTTTATATTGCATCTGAAGATGAAGCAGAAATTTGATTGATGATTGGCTTGCAAAGTCATAAAGAAAATGTGTTTTGTTTTATCAATAGCACCTGTATACAATGACAGCATATGACTTCATCCTTCCCGTAGTGAATAATAGATTAATATAACTTAAGGATAGATTCACTTATCAATTATGCTTTCACTTTAAAGGCAACATTTTCTTTTACTTCAGTTAATTATTATCTTAAATCTGTTCCCCTGTTAACATTGACTTTTAGTAATTCTGATATGTTTGTATTTAAAATAATTTTACCCCCATAAGTTTAAATGGTTTAACTTCTGTCAAGTTCAGAGACCATCCTTTCCCCTGTACTAGAAGATAGTAATTATGATAAATAGAAGTACTTAAATGTACTCTTATTTAACAGAAGGGCTTTATAAATTCGCTGTCTACACATCAGCAATTTACTTATCACTGTCATCTTCTGTTTTATCTAACTGAACTTTGATCTATTCAATTCTAGAACTAGCTGCAAAACTTCTGATTTTATGGTGTGGTTTCAGAGGTTTTTTTTGTTAATAAAGAACATTTAGGTTTGCAAATTAAGGGTAAATAACCTAGGGTGCAGAGGCCTCAAATTGATCATTCTAAAGATGAATGTGACTTTGACTTCAAAGCAGTTGAATTTCACCTGCACTGAATATTAAAAGGTAAGGAATTTTAATTCTGAGGGCTTATCAGATTTAGGAAGGTATCTATACAGCAGCACAGTGGAGCATAGCAGAGAGATGCCTCTACTTTCTCATGAAAGCACTATTTCTGGAACGTAATTTACCACTACCAGATTGTTTCAGGACTTCAGCTCTGCCTGATTCTGTGTCACGTGGATGATTTAGATCAGGTTAGCACCAGCACTGACATGGCTTTATCACATGGTAGAGATGCACTTCTAATCCTTTTGCAATTGCTGTGCTGTATCACTGAGTAAACCTTATGCAGTACACAGATTTTACTGTCATGCCATTTTTAACTTGAAATGCATCTCACATCTCTCTTCAGGTTGCCTGGACTTTGATCAAAACTCCTTAGCACTGAGCAGTAATGTTTAAACACTAAACTGTAAGGCTGTCATTACTGACTGACAGCATGATAGCAAACACTATTTAAAATAATAATTTAAATTTTAAAAACTATAGTAAAAGTGACTGGTCTTCTATGAGAAATTTTAAGTATTAAAAATTATTAGTCAGCCCTCAGATTTCTGCTGCACTAGAGCAGCAGTTTATAGGCTACAGAGTATTTAGTATTAAAACCTGAATTTTATTTGCATTTTATGTGGCTGTCACTTCTGCAGTTTATGATATTGACATTTTTGTTACTTTGGATGGGGAAATACCCCTCATCTGAAAGGCATCCCGAAGATTAGTCAAACATTTAATCTGGCTGTACTATAAATCTTCCTTTGCATTATATCAGTGTATTGACCATCAAATGCCCTCCCCACAGGAGTAAAAAAGTGCTGACTACTGTGTGATACCTTCTCTGGGAGGCAGTAGAAAAAAAAGGCAGGGTTAACAGAAACATATATGTGGCCAGTGGATCATAAGAATCCTTAACAGGTGCTGTGGACTGTTACCAGTTATTAATCTGGTCAGCAGCTGATGCACTCCTATTTTAAGGTCACTCTTAGCGTGCTATTGAGTTTTCAGCAAAGTCCTCTTGCTATGGTGTTTGTCAGGAAAGTTGATTAAAGAGTTTCAGAGGTTAACAATGGACTGAATAGGATTATAACTTACAGGTGACAAAAGGCACTATGACTGATCAGACCACAACTCAATGCCTCGACTATTTAGAGAGGATCCTGGGATCTTTTCAACAATTCTTCATGTTTTTGGTCTGTGAATGCTTTCTTTCATATATTCTGGAGAGAAAAATTTGCAGTCGTATCAGACATAATTGCTCAGATGTGGAAATTTCTTCCTTGGTACTTACTTATTCTTGTATGCTAGGAGCTGCTTCTTTTCCTTAGAACTGTAAAGAAAACATAGAGACCTGAAGCACAGTGAAGCATCTTGCATTATCCATGACCTCTCTGTGTCAGCTGTCTTTTCTGATCTGAAAATAAGGCAAAGTTGTGGAAATATTTTAATTTGTAGAGTAAGGTAAGCAATTTTTAATACTGCATGTGATTGCAGCTGAAATAGAAATATCAGTAGGTTCTTAACACACAAAATTTGATTTTAACAGTAATCAGAAGGTACAAGTCATGGTTTGCTGTACACTTTATTTATATATCTGTTTTTACAGCAAACCTATAGCTACTAAACCAGCCTGAATCATTTTTGAAGGGATTTTTTGAGAGTTGTTTGACATTTTACTTTATAGCTTAAAAAGAAACCTCCCATAACATTATTCATTGAAACGAAATGACTGAAACATTTTCCTCTGTTGGCCAGTGAAATGATAATTCTTTAAACTTACATGATATATCCTTAGGGCATGTTATGTTCTGAATCATCTTTCCCTTATAAAGTTCCAGTATATAGTTTGCCACTCAATCTAAAAATCTTTGGAGTAATTGATAATATCAATTATTATTTTCCAAGTACCTTATCAGAGTCTTTGTAGGGGCATCTTTGGTCTTTAATAAAATAGCTGCCACTATTGAGACAGTAAGCCAAAATCACCTCTTCCTTTATTTCTCGGGCAATGTCTGACACAAGGATACTAATTCTAAGCCACATATCTGAAAGTTAACTACAGAATAATATACACTTTTTAATTAAGTTACTCACTTCTAGCTGTGAAGAAATTGCTACAATTACTACAGTTGTAGCTGAGCATTCTTCTGGGTTAATGCAGGAGAGTTTTTATGGCTCTTTGGAATATTATCTTTGTAATGTGCCACCTGCATAGCTTTCACCTGTGTAAACACAATCCAGGAGTGCAGCACAGGCTGGGGTCTATTTGGCAGGGGAGCAGCTCTGTGGAAAGGGACATAGGGGTCCTGGTGGATAACAAGCTCAGTATGAGTGAATAATGTGCTGCTGCGGCAAAGCGCATCCTGACAGGATGCTAGGTTACATCAACAAGGGCATCAGCAGCAGAGATACAGAAGTCATCAACCCATTAAACTCTTGTCATGCCACACCTGGAATACTGTGTTCAGTTTTGGTCCCTGCTATGCAAAAAAACATGTGGAGGGGCGAGAGAGGGTCCAGAGAGAACCTACAAGCTACAATTCCTGCTGTATGAGGAAAGGCTCTACTGCCAGCAGAGGAAGATGTATTTATAAGGGAGAATATATGCACAGCAGTCATTTTACAGAAACAGTTGAAATACTTTGACTAGATGATGTTTCATGGTAAACACTAATTAGCTATGGTTAAAACTTTTTTCAAGAATGGATCAATTGTGATGCTATTTTGATGTAAAACAATTGAGTCAAAGCCAGACAAAAATACCTTCTGCCTGAATAACCAGTTTAGCTGGGTTCAGTAGTGACTTGCTGCATGGCAAGATAGCAATTAGAGAATGGTATGTCTCCTCTCAGATTCTGTCATCTGAAATCAGATAATGTTTGTGTTTATTGAAATATTTGAATGCACTGCAGCAGTGTTAAATACCTTGGCTAGCATCCACAAGTGTGAACAGTGTTCTGCAGTGACATTGTCCATCCCTCTTTTGCTGAAAGGTTTGCAAAAAAGAAAAAAGAAAGCAGAAATTTTTCTCTCTTTCTGTAGCTAGAGGTAGGTCTGCGTATGTGTAGTGGTTGTTCACTTACTTGCACATCTCAGTTATAATTTTGGGGCAGTTTATTACTTATATTCTGACTACAGGCTTCTACTTTGGAGATAATTTTGCTGTCAGTGCTCTGGGCATTTTGCTTCTGGCAGTGCATATACTTATTTCATCATAGGAATTCCAGCATTCATGTGAGGCCTGTGCACCACCACTATTTTCTATCTCAAGAGAGGCTATGTGGCTACCTGTTTCTCTCAGTATATAATTGCTTTTCAATTCTTCCCAGTTCTGCTGTTAAAATGTGGTTGTAACTACCTTTGCTGATGCTTTCAAATGAGTTGAGGGTCATGTTGACCTGCAATATTTTCATGCTCAAAGACTGGTTTTGCTTAAAAGTCAGCTGTGCACATCAGTGACTTGGCCAAATTGCATCTCTGCAGTTTTTGTAGTAAGATCAGTATGTCTCAGAGTTCTGGTTGTGCGGCTCTCAGTAATCTCAGTGACCATGAATAACTAATGATCTCTTTTTCCTCAACCATAATACTTGAGTGTTGAACATATGTAAATACCATTGCACCTTTTTTTAATTTAATCTGAAAGGCCCTGGGAGTTTACAAATTCTGGTAGGTTCTTCGTTAGTTATTACCTGTAGGTCTGTACCTATGTTGAAATGCCTTTGCCTTCTGTTTGCTGCCCTGCACAAGGGGATTGCAATAATGCTACTCTTTCACTGCAGATTTCTAGAATCTTTATCTGTCTACTGAAATGAGATGAAGAATAATTTTCTCACCCACTAGTATTTGACAGTACTTGTCCATGACATTAGAAAATATTATGTTTAACATATTTGTAATCTTAGTTGTAGGCATGTGATAGCCATATCTCTTTAGTACTTTTGTTTACACTGTCTGGACTTTGTCTTGCTTCACTGGATGGCAAGACATTTTGGAAGTTTGTTACCCAAGACAGGAGACCTTTTTTTAAGGAGTTTAACTACTATTATATTCATTAGCTCTTACTACGTTCATTTAGCTATTATTACATTCATTACATTCATTAACTACCCCTGTTGTATGCATATTCCTTAATTTCATTTACTTAAGAAATAGTATTGAAGGCAAGGGATGTTGTGAGTCAGTCAGATTATTCAGTTTGAGATACAGTGTACCTGGGGATTAAGTTTTTAAAAAATGTCTTTGTAATTTTTAGCTATTTTAAAGCAGCTTTGTCACGCTATCTTGTTATCATGGATAGTCTGCTGTTTTGCTTGCATTTCTATTACACTGATAACTTCTCTCAGATTTAACCTTGTAAATTAAATACAGATCATAGATCCTGATATGGCTTCAGGAAACTGAAAGGCAGCTACTTTTTAGAGCTACACCCAGGATGATTCTGAACCATGTTTATGTTTAAATATTGACCATGATACTTTAATATTTAAATATAGAATTGATAATATTCTGAATTTCTATGTCCCCTCCTGCCAGAGAAATTGCCAAACATTATTGGTTTCCAGTTTTTAAGTGAAATTGCTAGAAGTAAATTTCTGGTCATTACCAAAATGTAGATAGGTGTTACCAGGGTATTCTAAATTTGTAGCTGCTGGGTTAATAGAAAATGACTGCAACTTCTGACTGCAATTAGACTTTTAGTTATTAGCTTTAAACTTGGATTGTTGGAGTATATATTGGTAGATCATGAATTAAGCATGTTTCAAGTGGTTTAAATAGAGTAACCAAAGGACAGCGCTTTGGTATCTAAAATAAAAAAAAACAACCTATTAAGTACTAAATTTAATATTTCATTATTGGCAATAGTATATTGAAAGAGAAAAGGTGCTGTTGTGAATACAAAAAAAATAACCACTTTGGATGCTGACAATTTAGACATGGCAGCATTAAATTAATGCCAGATACAAGGAATCTTCTGTCTGGAATGTTCATATATATATATACAGATTCTAGGTAGGAACCAGTGATTCTTATTTTGGGCTTCAGTTTAGTATATCTTTCTCTGGATAACACTTAATCATATGGTGTCTTGAAGAGGAAAACAGTTTAACAGGTGTTTCAGTGCTTTATTGTTTCAAGAATGGGTTTTGAGAAAATCAGTCTTCAGAAGACTTGCATGTTCTCACAGACAAGAAGTGGTTAAACTGGTTACAGAAAACAAAGAAAGAACCACAAAATTCCTCCCCAGCCTCAAAAGCTTTTCAACTTTTATGAAGATAGTGAGGAGAGTATTTTTACCTCTGTTTCCTATGCAAGAATGGAAGGTTTTACATTTATGTAGCTTGGCATCTCTGTTAACAACCTTCCTATGTGAAAGGTGTTTATTTATTTTGCTGATGTTGAGTTTCATTCCTTTCTGTTTGTTTTCTTTTTCTTTTCTAGGGTGATAGGGTTGAGGCAACAGGATGAGAGATTTCAAGCATGCTGCTGAATGTTGTGATCTGACAAAACTGCATGGCTTCCTTTATCAAGACAGCTGTGTTTTTACATAAATAAATCTTAATTTGGCCTGCAGAAGGATTACGCCTGGTACTCAAATGTACTGCCTTGAAAGGTCACCTTGACTTCCCCAAGGTATTTGCTTCAAGGGATTCAGGATGTCAGATGAGAAAACCTCACAGACTGAGGTATGTTATTGTTTACTACTTCAGAAAATAATACTGGAATGCAAAGGACACCTTCCAAAATAGCATAAAAGTTATTATGACTCACAAAATCACTCTGAAATTAAGATTACTGAATGAGTTGCTTCACTTTAACAGTCAAACCTAGTATGGATCACAGAGAATATTTAAACTGTTAAATTAAACTCCTGTTAAATAGATTTTTAGCTCTGGTAACTGGCCTTCCATGGATGTCATTATAATCATTCATAGAAGCAAGACAAGACTGGGATGATGAGAAATTCACAGCAGTTATATATGCAGCACTGCAATTTGCAGCAATTAAAGACATTTAAAGTCTTTTGTTTTAATAACCACTGATAATAGGTACTTTGGCCAATGCTCAGAAAAACTCATTATAAGGAATCTAAAATATGAGCTCTGTTTATTAAGTCAGTTTCATCAGAATCAGAGTACTCATTAGATCAGAATTATTACATCAGAAAAACTGTTATCTTATACTTTTACATCAAGCTGCATGTTTATTTTAGAATATAAATAAGGCAAAATTTAAGAGATAAATGGACCTATTGCTACATATGGAATTAGGTGATTTTTTTTTTTATTTCTATGCTGAGCAATATGTGTAAATAACCTTTGTCTCATGAAAATTTTGCAGATGTTTTTTGTACATCTAAACCTGACAAATTAGTTAAATACATTGTCCTGTAACTACAGACTTCCCTACTCTACCAATTGGCTAGGTTATATGCACATAAATCATTCAGGGGTAGAATTCTTACCTGATTATGAGACCAATAATATTGAGGCATGAGCTTATATCCAATTTGAATTCTGACTGGGGCTATCAGCCAGATTATAACTTCAGTGAAGAGTGAGAAAACATAAGGTAAGACATGTTTTTAACAGAGTGACTTTATGCAGAATGGAGAGGCTCACAGTAATCCATTTAAGCTTTTCCATTTGCAAGTTCAGTTTAACTCACTTGCAGTGAATTAAAAAAGCAGCATTTATGTCCCACTTCTGTTATTTTAGTTGTCCCCCTTTTGTTATTTCCAGTTGTATGGCTTGGTTTTTACACTGAAATGTTAACATAAAAGAAAATAGCTGTCTCTGTAAATAATAGCCGGACACTAAAGCAGTTGTTCTGAAACCTTCTAGTCTGTTTTAAATTTTCAATGTACACACTGTCTATAGGAAATGACCCATGTTTTTGCATTCAGATGCGTACTTATTTGGACCAAATTGCTAATCCACTTGATCAAAGAGTCTTTTTTTCAGCCTTATTGTTTCACATTTCACTAAATATGGTGTTTCTGCCAGAAGCAGAAGGGAAGCTGTTTGTAATCTAGCTTGTACACTTTTCAGTCTCTTATTCTTTCTTTATGTGCAACTAAACATAGAAAAAAAAAAGTCCTAAAACAACTTAATGAAATTGCCATGGTTTACGCTCAGCCGTAAATCAGCCATGCAGTCTCTCTCTCACTCCCCCAGCTTCTTTCGTCCCCCCCAGCTCCTAGAGAGATGGGGAGGAGAATCAAAAGAATGTAACTCCCACAGGTTGAGATAAGAACAGTCCAGTAACTAAGGTATAACACAAACCACTGCTGCTACCACCAATAACAATAATGATAAAGTAAATAACAAGGGAAGAGAATACAACCGCTCACCACTTACCAACTGATATCTTGCCCCACCCAGCAGTGAACAAACCCTTCTGGGTAACTCTCACTTTACATCCTGGTCATGATGTGCTCTGATATGGAATACCACTTTGGTTAGTTTGGGTCAGGTGTCCTGTCTCTGCTTCCTCCTGGCTTCCCCTCCTCCCTGGCAGAGCATGAGACTCATAAAATCATTGGACAGACTAAACATTGGAGTAGACTAAACATTTGAGCAGTAACTAAAAATGTTGGTGTTGTCAGCACTGTTCCCAGGCCAAAAGTCAAAACCACAGCACTGCACCAGCTACTAAGGAGAAAAAAAAATACTGCTACTGCTGAACCCAGGACAGAAATCATGGTTAATATTCCAGGCACAAAATGCTGAAATTAAGATATCCACAGCAGCTAATATAGTATCATGTAATATTTCCAAAATTTTAAGCAAAATCAGATATACCAGGGTAGACATAAGGGTTTGTAAGAAGATCTTTAACACTTATTTTCATGCACTATCACTGTCACCTGATGTACCCCTGCAGCTCTCCTATTCTATGATTCTGTGATTCTATTTGGGTAAGGTTTTGATTTCCAGTTTCTTTACATACATACAGGGATTCATATGCATCTCTGTGGTTCAGAGCTTTACAGTCTGCAATCAGGAACCCCTGAAAGAAAGCCTTGTTGATCTGGCTGTGTATATCCCTAGACAGACAAGCATTGTGTAGAATGAGATACATGATCACAGAACTGAAGATAATGTAGTATTAATATATGCCTAAAAGCAGAGGTAATGTAGCATATCCAGTATTACATATTTGATGGTTGTTTCTTATCAGTAGATATGGAATGACACAGAGCAGGGATCTCTTAGCACCTAAAGACTGACTGAAATGTAAACCATTTGCATAGACTCAGAGAAGTGCTCTCCAGTAGACATAATACCTTACTGTAATGAATGATGATTTCTGAAAAGGAAGTAATTTGTATCTGAACTGAAGCTTGTAATGAGACCTGCATCATTTAGTAGAAATTATTAATATACTTTTGACCATATAGCAATTTTATCCTTCACATGAATATACCTACTGGAATGCGCACAATGAAAAATCTATCTTTTGTTGTTGTTCAAAGTAGTTTCCGAAATTTGTTAGGAGTGTGATTATTGTAATATTTGTCAGAAAGTCTCACATTAGTTTTCAAAAATTTGCAGCTAGGTGAAATCAAAAGTGTTCATTTGAATATTCAAAGGTACACCTATATGCCAAGTTTAATTTTTCAGTCTTCAGCCACAGGGCTTTTGTTCTTGAAATCAAAAGGATTACCTTCTGTGTAACTAGCTGCTTTTCTATGAGAAGGAAAAATGACAAACCATTTTTTGTCAGACTTTCCAGTATTTCTATTTGCCCTACAAGAAGAAAAATGTACGGATAATCTCCCCCCAAAAACTGAGATTTTCAGAGTTATAAATGATTGACCAAATAAATTTTAAATTGAAATAATTAATCTGTCTCAGTTCTATCTGTCAGTAGTGCTTCAGCTAGAGCCAAAGTGAAAGGTTCAGGTCAGTGTCTTTCTGTAACACACTCTACCACAAAGGTACTGTATAATACTTATATTATGCCCCAAGTATTGTGCAAGTTCTAGATTATGTTGAGCAGTTGTTTTTAAAATTAGAATTGAATTCATCAATGTATAATAATAATATTTTGTTTAAAAAATATTGACTATATTATTAATTCTTCATGATACCTACTTTCTGATGAATATTCTGTATGATCAGGATAGACAGTAACTGTATCAAAGAAACAGGTAGATGGGGGTCAAGGAAGAGAACAGTGAAGAAAAGATCATTTTTATACACATATACAAACTAAATTATTTTTTACATATAATTTGTGGGTTCATTTTTAACTGATTGAAAAATGGTTTTATCAGGAAAGATACTGAACTATGGATGAGGAGGCAATAGCTAATTAAATCACTCAAGACGTTTGGCTTTTTATTGGCGTATATACTTGATTGCATGGTGTTTCTGTAACAGGCAAACAAGATGCAATTCCAGAATACTTAATTTTTCTGTCATTTGTTGGTAACGTAGAGTAATGAATTAAATTGGAAATGGTTCAGGCATAGTGTCACTTAAATCACAAAATCATCTTATAGAATATCTTTACCACAGAGAAATAGATAGTGGTTTTGGTAATAGAAATAGTAAAAGAAATGGAAATAGAAATCCTGGACTAACTCATGTAAAATTAAATTTTCATTATAGTGACTACTAAAAGACATTTAAGTGCCCTGAAGACTATTTTTCAGTCTCCTAATGTTACATATACTTCTATTAGAAGATAATGGAATATAAATTGTTTGTAATCAACACTGGATTGACTTGTCAATGGAATCAGAAGTGATTCTAACTTAAACAAGAATGATGACCACTCTTATTTCTGGAAATTGGTAATTTTCTGAACTTTACACCATAGAGCACCAAGCAGCGCCAGCTCCCATCATAGTAAGCAGAAAATATAACCACAGCCCAACAACTTTCCTCTACATTTTACATTCTTATGAAGACTAAGCTATGAAACCCATTTAAAGTCTTGTGTAGTTCTCCCTTCCTAGAATTATCCCTGAAAGACTCTAGCATTGATCTTCCTCAGCTGATCTATGACCCAATGATCTGTAAACTAAAACTTTCACCTTATATTAAGTATGACATCAACTGTTAACCTAATAAGTCTTGCCTTCATATTCATATTTCAGACAGAACTAATATGCAGCAGTTTTCTAAAGCATTTTCACTGCAAAGTAAAAGCCTTCTTAATGCTCTGTTTCTTTAAAGCACATCTACCCCACATGCATTGAAATGTTGATAGCAAGTGACTGTTGAATTTTCAATTTGTATTTCATGGGAAAACCTCTTCTTCTTCAGATGTGACTGAATCATAGAATACCAGAAATTAAGAGCTGAGGTTAATGCTGAGCTTCTGAGAGGTAGCTAGTACACCTTTTAATTTAGGTACTTGCAGCAGAGATATTTCACATGCTCCTATTTTTCTACTATCTGATTCAGATTAAAATATATTAGATGTCATCCTTACCATTTCCATTTGATGGAATATCTTTAAACTAATTGCTTTTTTTAATATGACTGCATTGAGAAAATGTTTTCATCTCAACTTGCCAGAATCTGATCCAGTCAGTATTGCAAATTTCACATATATAAACGTGTAACCCTGCCTGTTGGTTTCCATCATGAGCTCCCCAAGATTTTGTCTAAATAATAATGGAAGAGAGCTAATGATGGTACACAATCATGTCTAACGCCTTTCTTCAAGTTAGTTATTACTAGGTGTGAGTCCACATTACAAAAATGCCATCATAGTTAATGCAAGTCAAACATTGCAAAACCAAAACCATATGAGCTCTGAATTGCCACACTGATGGACAATCTTGAAATCAACTCTGTGCAAATAGTCACAGAGTTGGCTTTACCCACTGCTTAGACATTTATTTGGCAAATATCTGTGTTTATATAATAGAAAATGAAATTGGAATATGAATTAATTTCTTGTTCTCATTATTTACCTCTGTAGTACTGGACAACTTGAAATATTTCAGTTATATACCAGGCATTTAGAATGAGATAAACAAAAATTCACAAAATGAATAGTTACTGCTTGTCAGCACCTCAGGGCAGATCTTTGTTAATTTGACACTTTAAGAATACATGTACATGTATTTTTGAAAACTGGAATAGCTTCTGAGTGCTCCATGCAATGATACAACTGAATGTCAGGTAAAACTACTTGCCTCCTCAGTAGTCCTGATCTTATTTAATTTTTGCCAAATACCAAGGAATTAATTGATGCTAATCCCTGGTTGTTCAGTTTTTGTTAAGGGCTCTCAGCTCTGTTAGAAATATTTTAGCAACATTGAAAGGCATAAATAGTTGTGATATAGCTAAATAGAGGCTGTTTATTTCCCCGTACTTCCATTTCCGTTTTTATTTGGTCATTACATTGATCCAAGGTATTTCTTTAAATTAAGAAAAAAAGCCTGCTCTAAAGGCCATTTTGTATTCTGCTTGGCTTTTTTTATACTGGTGAGTTTCTGCTGCTAGTTATGCCTGTGCAAATTTATTTTTTCCAGCAATTAAAAGGCACATGCAAAGAGATAAGATCGTGTTATGGCATAGCTGATTTTTATGTTCTGAAAATACTTTTCAGACCAAAAAAAATATCATAAAATCAGTGTTGTCACTATATTGCAGACTTGTATGTAAATCAGTGGTCTGGAAATAAAGGAAATCATGCACAAGCACAAAGTAATCAGCCTTCCTAGAAGATACATGGTGAGATCTAGTTATCTTAAACCACATACCAGGCTTAGGCTAACAGAATTGCTTCCAGTGATGCTGAAAGATACCTTCTTGGCCTGACTGTAGAGAAAGTTGCTTCATTTACAAAGACTGCTTCATTATACACCAAAAATATAGCTATCCCTACTGGGGGAGAATGGACAGCCACTTGTTTCTTGATCTACACATAGGTAAGAGCCCAGCTACTTAGAGGCCAAACAGATTATGAATGATCTCACCAAGTCAGGAAGTCTGAATCTAAAGCAGAACCCATCACAAAGAAGTTTACAGACAAACGATGTGAATGCCAAAGAAGTTTGCAGTCACAAGTGAAAAAGTCAGTCAAGTTTTAAAACAGAATTTCAGCAGAATCTCTGTGGAATGCTCAGGTTTGTAAATACCCTGTCAAAAAAAAAGTGGTTAAGCCGGATGCTCATGCAGGATTTACCTCATTTGTAATATGCAATGCAGGGTCAGAGTGAAGAGTAGGAAATTTAGAGTGCAAATTTTTTTTCCTTATTCCTAATTAGCCTAACATGCACCTATTTTTGCTTCCTGTGCTAGCAAGATCAGACGTCCTTTTCAACAACATGAAATTAACAGTCTCAGTAAAGGAATCCCCAGATGAGAAACCTTAGCCTGTTATTTATAGGATCACATGAAATCGTCTAATAATCTCTTTTGTCCTTAATCTAAGAGTGTCTTAAATCTCATTAGCTATCATATCTTGCATTCTGGTTGACTCATGCTTTTTCTCTTTATCCCTTTTGATCTAAATATTTCATATATCAGTGGTATCCAGTGAATACAGAAATTGCAACAGGCACAAATTGAAACACAGGAAATTCCATTCAAACATAAGAAAAAACTTTATTTCAAGATGAGGGTGGTCTAACACTGAAAGTGGATACCCAGATAGGCTGTTCAAAGCCCAACTGGACACGTCTCTGAGCAACCTGCATTTGTCCTGGCGGGGGGTTTACTACGTGATCTCTAGAGGTGCCTTCCAATCTCAGCTGTTCTGTGAACTATTCCACAGCTATGTTTAGCTGCTATTAGCATTAATATTAAGGGCAAGTTGTATTTATATTTATAGGTCTGTTTAGAATTTAATGTAAGAAAGCTGGAAACTCAAGATAATGCAATTTCATGTTAGACACAAGAAATATACCCTATTGCACTATTCACAGAAGGTCATTTTGAATTTGTATTGCAGATTTATGCATTAATAAGGCTCTATTTATTTCATACCTTGATGAGAAATTTTTGTACTGATATAGCAAGAAAGCAAAATCACATTTAAAATGTAGCTAGGGATGGCTACACAACAAAAATTCAGTACAGACTTGCATTAAAAAATACTGTAGAACAAAAGGGGCAGGAAGCTCATAGTCTAGAGCAAGCATGGTCTTGGCATTGCTGGTATCTGGATAATGTGAGCGAGTGACTTTTCTCAAGATAGATTTCCAGACTAATTAGTCTCATTTCCAGCATTTGTACCTGAGGTCAACATTTCTAATTTTTCAAAAATGGTCAGTTTTGGGTAGGATGGGAGAGTGCATATACAATCTTGATGGCTCGCCAGTCGGAAGTTGCTCGGTGTCTGAAAGCCTGTCAGTTCCTGTCATGCTCTTCCACTGCAGCTCTTGGCTGTCTGTTTCAGGCTGTCAAAGAGTCAAACGTTTCCTGCTTGGCAGCCAGATGGAAAGGAAGTCCCATCTGCTTCCTGGTGCTGGAGGTGGCACAAAGAGCAGGGCGGCCAGTAAAAGCAAATGTACAAAGTGAGACAGGATTTGGTGACCTTTCAGAGCAAAGCTTTGTGTTGTCCTGCTGGAAAGCAATTGCCATTTCTGTGTATAATTAATTGCATGACTAAAACTACATCCACAGCCCCAAAACAAAGAGGATTAGAGGTTTAAAGGTTTAGAGATTTTTGATTCTTGTTTCCGCTTTCTTTCATAAATGTATCTTACGATACATTTCTGGACTTAGATCAGTCAGGGCTGTATCACTCACATATCACCTCAGAAGAAAAAGGTTTTTACTGATTGTTTAAGATAATTAAATGCTTATAAAAAGTGCCAGAGAAGTTGATGGCCTCAAAGTCTTCCTCTTCTGAAATGATTCTCCTCTAAATTATATTCAGTGCCTCCAGATGCTGCTTGAAACCTGTTTCTTGCATCTTAAATCCATCTTTCCTTTCTTTATTTTCTGACTGGTTTTGGACCCTATACCAGTTGGTATAAATCATCTTAATATTGTAAAATTAATTTAGATTGTGCTTGGCTTGCAGGATGTAAGACTTCTGCCCAGAAAGTTTAGGAATGTGGACTGTCTCTCTGTATTGAGTACAGAAACAACAGATATGTTTAAACGAACTTGGAGGTGGTACAATCAGCAAGAGCCTTTTCTACTATTTAAATACTTCTTCAGACACATTATATTGTCAGACGACAGCTTTTGAGTTAGTCCACATAGCTTAGCAAAGCACCATATCAAGCCAGATCCACATGATCACATCCATATGTGTGCTGTACTGCCCTGAATCTTGCATTTGGACAAACATCCTGCTGCTGCCAGTTGTGCAGTGGTTCTCTCTCTGGTTGTAGGACATGCATTAAGGTCCTTTAATTTTCTTATGAGTTTTCCAGCCTTGGCACCACTGTTTGTGTCAATGACAAGAAAACAGTATTTTTTATATAAACAATTTATAAGTGTAGTTAATAATCACTAATGGAGGCAGATCTGGAAATAAAATTAAAGCAAACAACCAAAACAAAATCAAAACACCCACTAAATTGACAACAACCGCTTTTAATGCAAATTTTCTTAAGTTAGAGTTGAGATTATGAACTATGGATTGATCTGTAGTGAAAATGATAAATGTATGTACCTGTCCATTGCTTACTTTGTGTTTTCTGTGTTAGCCTCAATTTTACGGACTTTTTATGCACTTGTACTCAGCACTGGTGAGGCCACACCTTGAATATCATGGTCAGTTCTGGGCCCCTCACTACAAGAGAGATACTGAGTTGCTGGAGCAGGTCCAGAGAAGGGCAACAAAGCTGGTGAAGGGTCTGGAGCACCAGACTTATGAGGAACAGCTGAAGGAACTGTGATTATTTAGTCTGGAGAAAAGGAGACTGAGGGGAGACTTTATTGCTCTCTACAACAACCTGGAAGGAGGATAGAGCAATGAGGTGTCTGGTCTCTTCTCCCAAGTAACAACCAATAGGACAACAGGTAACAGCCTCAAGTTATGCCAGGGGAGGTTTATATTGGATAGCTGGAAAACCTTCCTCATCAAAAGGGTGATCAGGCATTGGAACTGGCTGACTAAGGCAGTGGTGGAATCACAGTCCCTGGAAATGTTTAAAAACTGTGTGGATGAATATTTCATTATATGAAATGTTCTGAGCTGCAGTATTTAACCGTACAGGACATAAACAGTGGGGAAGAAATATGGATTATAGCTGCAATGTTCTGTATTTCTTCAAATGCAGGGAGCAGGATGACTTAGTAGAAAAGAAAACCCAGAAACATCTACTAATAGAGAATAGGTGAGGATGAGCAATATTTTAAAGGAATAAGACAGCATACAGTCTCTATACCTTAGGGAGGACTTGGAGTGGAAAACATGGTCCAATACCATTTAACTCTTCAGTTTGCATAATGGTATGATGTCCTTCAAGGATATGTCCTAGACCTCCGCAAGATAGGAGCTCAGGGATGTTAATGGGAGAAAAAAGGCATCTACATTCTTCTAGAGTTCTATCAACCACTTTATTAACAACATTTAATAATATAAAAAAAAAAACTTGGTGGTATCACACTTTTTTTGCTATCAGTATTGTAAAAGACTGAAATGATACTGCTCATTACTTGATGAGGCAAACACTAAACATGTCCAATAGCAGTTTCTGAAGCTGTGTGTGGGAATCATGGCCAAATTGCTTGGCGGGTCACACTCAGCTAGTTTCCAAAATCTGATCTTGCTGACGTCAAGATCAGAAAAGAGGAAAAATTTGAATTATAGCATTTAAAGATGTTGCTAGGAACAGAAGGGATGACGGCACTGGGCTGACTGATAGACACCTTTGTCCTCAGAGCTGGTGCCAGTTTGAACCCTTGAACCAGTTTTGTCACAGACTTCTCTGTGATAAGTAACTAATGAACAAATAGCTGTGGAGAATTTAAATCAGGGGCACACAGCTAATTTTCACTAAGGTATAGGGTATTTCTTGGTGAGGTCACTGAACCTGAATCCATTTGGATTGTGCTTCCCTGGACTTCTTGATCTGAAACAGCTTACAAAGCATTAAAGTATTTCCATTCTTTAAATGAAAAGCACTTAGGTTTAAAAGTTTTAAAGTAATCCGTGTTATTCACAGTACCTGCTTATTTGCAATGACTGAAATAAAAAGTCATTTACAATTATTCTGAAAGTTTGGACATTTGATTACAAAGTAACATTTCTTGTAGTTTCTGAGAGAGAGATTTGAGAAGTTAATTGAAATCTGTTTCTATTCTCCCATCAGCATTTGCTTCAGCAGATAATTAAATTGAGGATAAGGATGAAGGAGAGTGAAACAGAGCTGTAGTAATATTGTATCATGTCTACGAGCAGTTGCATACAATAAAGGTATATTAAAAATTAAAACTATGTGATGAAGCTATGAAATGTTAAAATTCAAGATGGAAGTTAGTCTTAAACCTGTAAGGCTCCTTGTTCAACCCTTTCTTTAGCTCATCAGTTATTATTATTACACTGGCACTCCTTATCCTTATCCTCTGTACCTGCTCTCTCCTGCTTTCACATGCTGTCTCATCTCTTATTTCCATCCCACTCAGTAGTACCCTGTGAATTACTCCCATGACAGTTTACTCCCTTCCCTCTTCCAAAGTTCTTTTCTCCTCCACTTTCAACTTCCTAAATCAGAGGTATCACTGGGAGACCAAAAGAAGTGTTTACTGACCTCAGTTTAGGTGCTTAGACTCAGCACTCACAGCATAAGTTGTGAGAACATCATGTTCAGTCCTTTGTGGATGACATCCTTGGGGAATTAAACTGTTAAAAGCTAAATCTATTGAACATGTGTGAATTTCCTTCCCCCACCTCCAACAGTACAAAATTTAACCAAGTAGGGTCAGATTTCAGAGGCATGGCAAAAGGCACATCGCTGATACAAAGTGCACTTACTCCTCCCTCTTCTCAAGGGCTTTTCTCTCTCCCTAATTCCCTCCCTCCCTGGTTTTAATCTGAAACTTGAAACACTTGGTTGAAGGTCATTGGAGCCAGTTCACATGGACAAAACTCATTTTTCCATAACCTTGTCCTTGAAAGCAGCTAAGATATTTTTGCTGTAATATTCCCAAAACAAACAAACAAACAAAAAAAACCAAACCTGATCCAATGGAAATTTTAACCCCAGTGGTTGAAGCTTGGCAATGCTACAAGTACCTGAAAAAGGGCCATTAAACAGGAGGTGTTAGGGAATCAAAATAGGTTTTACTTTTAGCCTAGGCCTTAAAGCATGTATTAAACCCACTATTTTTACAGTTGCCTAAATGTTGATCAAATGCATTCATTTTCCTTCCCAGTTGTCTACAGGTACACTAACCTAGGCAACAGCTCTATTACAGGTTATGGTGATTAAATATAGGTGCTAAAACAGAGCCTGTGTTTGGTCTCCGTGTGCTCTGTAGGAAGCCCAGCACTACTTGTGTGCTTAGATGACCCATGTTATCTGTATGAGTCTTGGAAGCATACAGTGAAAACAAATTTTGCTGTTCAAATGCTTAGCTAGCTTGCTCAGTTGGCCAGATGATGGAGAAGTAGAAGGCACAGGGAGAGAAATCAAAAGTCCCTGTTGCTGTCACTGAAGTTCACTAATAAGAAGAGATGCTACCTGCTACTGATAATGGTTTTGACCAGATTTACATCAATGGAGGTGGGTTTTGCAGACACACAATGGTCCAATATATGGCATGAAGAGTTAAACTACAGTAAGACCTGTGGAACTGGTCAGTGCTGTTTAACCCACTGTGTATTAACTTAGTATTGGCCAAGTTAAATGTCAAAGTTGTGCAGCTATTGCCTAACGACCGATTTCTCGGACTTTAAACACCTTTTGAACGATTCTTTCTAAAAACACTGAAAGGATCATTTATTCATTCCAAAGTTAAAAAGAAAAGAAAAAGAGTAAATCATGGACATGGGAAATGATCATTTGCTCATGGGACCCCAGCATGTGCTATTCCAACTAAACCATAATATCCAGATGTAACTGTGTAACTGTGCTTCTTCAGAGGTCACAGGATGTTCCCATTGACTCAATTTCTTTAAGACAAGATCCATACCATTTTTTGTTTTGCTGTAGCACTGTTGGTGCCTCAAAAGTGCTGCACAGGAGTAATTTTTGTTTAGTTTTGTCATTTTTGATTTTTTCTTCTGCAGAATGGCCATCGGTACATGTATCATAGCTACATTACCTTTTTTGAGAAATTAAACAAAGATACTGAAGTTGAAATACTAGTCAGTTTTTGTTAGCAAAACAAACAAAAGCAGCCCAAGTAAAAGATTTTCTTAACACCGAAGGAACAGTGTCTGCCTCTGCAAAAAAGTGTTGAAAAATCAGCTGCTGTGGCTCACTATTGACATTTCCTGTGTCACCTCTCCCCACAAAGTGCTGGACATAAATGGCTCCTGAAGTGTGTAAATAGAGGCAAGGATTTCTGACAGCAACACAGGACTTATTTGCATCCCAAGAGAATTTGCCAGAGCTGCAAAAAAAAAAAAATCAACATAGCACCCAAATTATGCCATTATTAAGGTATTCAAAGAGAATTTAATTATCAGCTAAATTAACATTAGAAACAATAAGTCTGTACACTTTGTATACCAAAGCTTTAGGCCCTGATGGCATCAGGTGGTGGGGAAGGTCCTAATTGTTTTCCCAGAGCATGTGGTTTTACTTTCCATCAATATTCCATCACAGGGATCCCAAAAACATCTGAGTAGATTACATCCAACCCTAATGCAGTGTCTCATGATCTCACCATGTGATCACTGTCACCATTTCACATACCCTGTCATCATATAACATTCTTCTGTCAGGAGTGCATTTTTTTACATGGCAAACATCTCGTGTATTTTAGAATTTTTTTCATATGATATAGAAGAGGGAAACAAAGATAACAGTCAATTTGCAAAAATAAATACCAACGTTCACCAAATAGTCCTTTAGAAATACTTTCACCAGCTTTAATACCATCAGAAATGTTTACTTTGGATTTAGGGACGTCTGAAAACAGATCTCCCTTTTGCAGCAAGAAATCTGAGAGTGGCATACACACTCGTGCCAGTAGCCAGTAGTTCAGTGAGCTGTCTCTGACAGGGACATCTATGCTGCTTCAGAAATTCTACAGAACCAACTGGCCACAGAAACATTCTTCTTAACCCATGTTTGTTAGATGTTGATATCTGCCTTGAAGCCTAACTCCCTCCACAAACTCCTGTGGGCTTTCAGAAATGCTTATTTTGGATGTTCTTGTTACCCACAAATGTCCGAGACTTATTTTGAGTTCTGCTGGACTCTTGACCTAAGTGATGCTTCATGTTACGAGTCCCAGGCTTATTGCATGTTCTGGGTAATTATTTCATTCATATTCTATTCCCCACTCCACAACTGGGAAGCAAAGTTTAGATTAAGCGGCTAGCTATGTATGCCAGCTTTAAAATGATTTATTTATTTTTTTTAGGCATAAAAGAGAGTCACCAAGGTTAGCTGTACAATGAAGATTAACCTAATAAAGGAAAGGTCTCATTCAGTGGTAAATAAAGCTAGCAATATTTATTTTTTTGAATGAAAGCATGCCTTGGACGACATTCTAGAATCAAGACTAAATGTCCCTGAAGAAAGGTCAGACCAAATACGGTAAGTGATGTAGTTTTATTATGGATAGAGAAATGAAATATCACAGAATCATTAGGTTTGGAAGGGACCTCTGGAGACCATCTAGTCCAAGCCCCCTGCCAAGGCAAGGCCACCTAGAGCAGGTTACACAGAAAAGTACCCAGGTGGTGTTTGAATGTCTCCAGAAAAGGATACTCCACAGCTTCCCTGGGCTCCTGCCTCCTGTTACTTGTTTTGCAGTATTAGCTCAAGTATCTAATATTTAATGTTTGGTTTATGTCACTTGTTTTGAAAGAAAATAAGGTCCATCCTTATCATTAGTGCACAAATCCCCTCTTTTCTGGAAGCTATGAAACCTTCTTGCACAACTCCAATGTTTTACACTCTCTCTCAGTGTCTTAAAGTCTTAGGAACTGAAGTAAATGAAACAACTAGCAGTAAATATGTCCAACATAGTTAGTCAATATAAAGATAAGATTTAATTGTGCCTTTAGCCTGAAGATTTTTGCAAATGTTAGTTACGAATCTTTATGCTGAGCAAGTCTAAAAAATCACTGAATCAGAATGATAGTAATTTATACAATGTCTGCATTCCTTACTTCAGTACAAACATGAAGCAGAGCACAGGAGAACTGGACTTACTGTAGTGATCTTCTGTATCCACATATTTATTTCCTATTTGATTTGGAGACTGATGCTGCCTCAGCATCTGCAGAATGAAAATTGCTTATATGATTACTGCTGTACTACGTCTCGGGTTGTGAGTGCATGTGCACTAAAGACACTCAGGCCTGTGTGGCATCTCCTCAGGGCTCCACAAAAAGGTAGATTTTTCATGGGGAAAAAATACAGTTGGAACCTATCAGCAGCTCAATGTTGCTAAGCAGCTTCAGAAAACACTCCTTTTTGAAGCAGTCATCTGATTGATAGTGCCTGTCTTCTCTGACTCTGATGCCTAACTGTTGATGTCCTAGCTCCTACACCTGCTTGTCCACAGCTCCCACCTTTCCCAGCTCTCCTTTCCCTTATGTTGTTCAAACTTCCCCTTCTAAAATAACATTTTTTAAGGCCAGCAATGGCCGAGTTACCATGATTTTTGCAGAGAATCTAACATTCTCTTATTGTGATCTTTTCCTTTTGTCTCTTTCATTTTTCATAAGGGTTTCAGGGTAAGGACTGTATTATTTCAATGTTTACAAATCATCAAGCGAGACCACTCAGTGGATAAAGAACTGGCTGGATGGCCACAACATGCAAAGAGTTGTGATCAATGGCTCAATGTCCAGCTGGAGACCAGTAAAGAGTGGTGTCCCTCAGGGATCAGTGTTGGGACTGGTCTTGTTCAACATCTTTATCGGTGACATGGACAGTGGATTGAGTGTGCCCTCAGCAAGTTTGCCGATGACACCAAGCTGTGTGGTTCTGTTGATACGCTGGAGGGAAGGAATGCCATTCAGAGGGATCTTGACACGCTTGTGAGGTGGGCTGATGCCAACCTCATGAAGTTTAACCATGCCAAGTGCAAGGTCCTACACCTGGGTTGGAGCAATCCCAGGCACAGCTACAGGTTGGGCAGAGAAAAGATTCAGTGCAGCCCTGCAGAGAAGGACTTGGGGGTGTTGGTCAATGAGAAAATTAACATGAGCCAGCTTCAGTATGCGCTCACAGCCCAGAAAGCCAACCGTATCCTGGGCTGCATTAAAAGGAGCGTGACCAGCAGGTCAAAGGAGGTGATCCTGCCCCTCTACTCTGCTCTCGTGAGACCTCACTTGGAGTATTGTGTGCAGTTCTGGTGTCCTCAACATGAAAAGGACATGGAACTGTTGGAACAAGTGCAGAGGAGGGCCACGAGGATGATCAGGGGACTGGAGCACCTCCTGTATGAAGACAGGCTGAGAAAGTTGCGGCTGTTCAGCCTGGAGAAGAGAAGGCTGCATGGAGACCTCATAGCAGCCTTCCATAGCAGCCTCCATACACCCCTCTGAAGGGGTCCTATAAGGATGCTGGTGAGGGACTATTCATTAGGACTGTAGTGACAGGACAAGGGGTAAAGTGTTAAAACTTAAACAGCAAAGGTTTAGATTAGATATAAGGAAGAAATTCTTTACTGTGAGGGTGGTGAGGCACTGGAATGGGTTGCCCAGGGAGGCTGTGAATGCTCCATCCCTGGCAGTGTTCAAGGCCAGGTTGGATGAAGCCTTGGGTGATATGGTTTAGTGTGAGGTGTCCCTGCCCATGGCAGGGGGGTTGGAACTAGGTGATCTTAAGGTCCTTTCCAACCCTAACTATTCTATGATTCTATGACATGGTACAGTCCACAGTTTTGTCAGCCTTAGAAAGCAAAGTTCAAAAATGTTCAGACTCTACAATTCACCACCATTGTCTGCAGCTGCTGAAACATAGGATAGTACACATTAACTGGTAAATAATACAGAAAAGCAGCATGTATCCCCAGTTTTTGTTCATTACTCATTTGGATTGTAATTCCATTAAAAATTACGTGTAAAAATGACATTGTATCTTCACTAACAAATGTTAGTCAGCGTAGCGATTTAGTGTTTCATACACTGTCTCACTTTGTTGTCTGCATGTTACAACCTGATGTTCATCCAAGCAAGTGCAGAGTATCCTTCCTCAGTTTACAGCTGCACCAGTATGAGGAGGCTAGGATTGTACAACCAACCATTTCCAGTCTGGAGTGTGAATTCTCAACTTGTACTGTGAAGCATGTCAGAGAAACAAGGAAATGACCAGTTCAGCAAACAGTACTGGTCACACAGACCATCTTAAAGAAATGATCCTCAAACAGGCAGGGCATCTTCCTTTTGTCCTACAAGGTCTTAGTTTGTGGGATACTTTTTCACTAAGTCTATGTGTCACCTTTCTTGCAGTGACAGAGAAGTAATGGAAGACATGAGTGTGACCAAACAGCTAAGGGTGGAGTCACACATTCCCCTGTAAGACTGGGCACTGTAAGACTACCTGCATGTCTGAAAAACATGGCTGCATGTGAAGGGAGAGGAGTGGGTTGGCATCAACATTTCTGTATAAGTGACAGGAGGAAGGAAAGTAGGAGCAGAGAGCTCTTCATTCACTGTGCTGGGTCAGGACACCAGGGTCCAGGTGAAAAGGAGGGTGGTGACTACAAAATTAAAAGGGAATAGTGTCCTAATAAGAAAAAAAAATGGAGTGTTCCAGGAATCTGATTCTTGTTGTATATATTGAGGCAGCAATGGGTATCTAAGATATTACACATAGTCATGAAAGTAG
The DNA here is from genome assembly GCF_012275295.1 of Melopsittacus undulatus. Lineage (NCBI taxonomy): Eukaryota > Metazoa > Chordata > Aves > Psittaciformes > Psittaculidae > Melopsittacus > Melopsittacus undulatus. The sequence goes on from NC_047529.1 coordinate 72,280,663, forward strand.
TAGGAACTTAAAACTGCCTAAAGAAAATGTTAATTCTGCTTGAATTCCTGCTTTTGTTCAGTTTTATGTTACTCACCACTGAAATGCAGACACATTAAAAGAGGCTCAAAAAAAGGCTCTTGCAAAAAACTAAGCTTGAAAAAAGTATGATGCATCTCAGTCTCAGAATTCAGCTTCAAAGCAACTAAGAACAATGTTAATAGTGGGCAGCTCCCATCAAATTAGGATAATAGTGTAAAGGTCTGAGCAGTAGAAGGAGGAGAGTGAAATTAGGGTGAGCTAAATGCTAGACTAAATACATAAGAGAATGAAAGGCTTATTCAAACCACTAGATAATTTTTTTTTCCAGTTATGTCAATGACATGTTTTAATTACTTAGTTTTCCTCAAAAATGTTTATATTAGTATAGAATTCAGGAAATAGTACAGCATTCAGCTGTTTTGATCTCCAGAGCACTGAAGTGATCTACTTGCAGCACAAAGGCAGCAAGAGATCAAAATCCTTCATATGGCCTATAGAGTCAGAATCTATTTTCCTTCTTTTGACAAATATTCTGGTTTTCACATAATCCTTTTGAAGTCATGGGGCTACATATTGTTTGAGCAATTCAAAATCTAACAATGGAGGAGTCCCTTCTAAAGGGGGGAAAATAATGATTCTTTGTTCCTCTCTTGGTATTTTGGAAAGCATACCTCCCAGCCGTGCTAACTGTGATGACCGTTGTTTTCATGATGTTGAAATTGTTGGCTAAAGCCTTCATCTGCGTAATTCAGTATTTGATTTTTCATCTGCAGGAAGGAGAGGAAGGAAGAAAGGGCAGTCCAATCTTTTTCTTCAGTTGAAGTTTTGTTTTCACAAATAATAACAAGAACATTAGCTAAAGAACTAAAAAAATAATTAGAGATTAAGGTTACTTTCACAGTTCTTTGATAGTGTGGTGACATTAAAAGCAAGGAAGATTTAATATAGCCAACACAGAAAATCAGTCTAGTCTGTGCTTGATATAAACATACATACTATCAGTAGGAATTATTTTTATATATGAGAAGGTAAACAAATCTCTTAGTTTATATATACTAGGAAAATATTTGTTTGCTGAGTACATGCTGAGCATCTTTCCTGCCTTTTCTCAGAATAGGCCCTTGTTTCTCTGTGGTTAGCCAAACCGGATACATGTTTCATGTAGTTTAAGGATTATTTAATTTAACAAAACTCTATCCTTTGTACTTTTCATTTGTGCTGCTGGCATATCACGCCAATGTCTGGATGTGCATTACTAATACAGTGGTTTTCATTTTGATTTTGCCAGTTTCAGCTGAATCATATGTGCAGCAGTGCATTGTTACTAAGCCTTCAGTCTTAGGTCATGTAGAAGAAAAACTTTCTTCTATTCTTGCTAGTGAAGAGTATACTGCTGAAAATAGTGCCAAAGTAAAGACAGAAATGCAGTAGAGTCTGGTCACTACCCCCAGATTCTGTCTTTTCAGCCTAGCACCAGGTGTTGGAACTGAGCTGACTGACAGGAACTGCACAACTTTGCCAACAAGTTAATCTCTCCAAAGGTAAATGACAAGGAAAGATCCACACAGCTGAGAGTGGCAGAAAACAACAAGTGTTTGAAGTTATTTTTTCTTTACCCTGACCATTTCCATGATGCAGTTTATGAATTGACACCAAAACAAATTGTGTATAGGTACCATTGCAGTAGTTACAGATTGCTGTGCAAAGGAACGGACAAACAGGCTGGGATAATAACAAACAGGCTGATAGATAACCTCTTAAAACAGCTTAATTGTCAGAAATATGAAAGTACCTGGAACCAAACCCTTTGTCTTACTCTTCCTCAGCTCCCTTGCCCTCAAGTCCCCCACCCCCAAAGAACTAAATTCTGCGTATGTCAGGACTTTGACATTGAAAAATATTTATGACACAGCTGTTAAAGTACCACTCTTGTATATGTGCTGTATACGTGTTGAGTCTACTTTGCTATCTGTTCATGTTCCAGTTTTTCTTACCCAGCAGATTCATAGTCCCCAGCTTAGACACCTGAGGAGCCACTTCAGACATGCACACAAATTGAAAGTGAGATTCATTTAGGAATGAGAACAAAGGCTCATCCATTGATAGAAAAGCCACATGGCTTGCATTTATTCAGCTCTTAACTTTCTTGTTTGCCAGGTAGGGAATGAGCTAAGAGGCAGACACAGAAGAAAAATTATTTATTGGAATTAGATTAGCTATTGGGAAACACTGAACTGGGACAAGAGCAGACTTAATGAAAGTGCTATAGGAACATAAGTACATTGATAGGGGAATTTAGGAGAAGTAAGAAAGGACTCGTAAAAGGCTGACAAAGCAATTAGATGAGCAGGAAGGACTGTTACAGGCACTCAGAGTGAATTGTTCTCCTAACTGGGTTTGACAGTAGCCACATCTTCGTACCCCACTGTTTGGAAAGGTAGATTACTGGAAAAGGCTGCCAGGTCCCCGAGCTGGATGTATTCTACCCATGAACTGGCTTTATACATCTCATTATTAAGGTCATTCTAAGCAACATTTTTTCCATGAAGGGACTCACCACATAACCTTTTGGCAAGTTCTCCCTTGAGTGTCATGCCTGTGATCATATCCTGTGCCCAACCCTCTGAATTCAGACAGTTTCAGAATGAGTCTGAGCCTTCACAGGCAGTTGCCAGCCCTTGTCCTCCAGAAACCTGAGGAAGGTTCTGGGGACGTGCCACTTATCCACCTCCCTGGTTATCAAGTTGCTCAAGGGCACAGTGTTTCGGAGGAGGACTATACGTGGACCAGCATTCCTTGAACACTAGGGAACAAGAAGAGAATATTAATATCAGGAAACCCAATACTGATTTGCAGATCATCAGCTGCCATGTACCTATACATGAACTCACATGATGGCATTTGTGATGCTAATTCTGAAAGTTACAGATACCTGACCTAATTTCCTAAGGCTAGTCTTCATTACCACTGTCTGACTAAATCTCTGGAGAATGCTGTAACCTTCAGGAAAGATAAACCACAGGGATGGGAAAAGGAATGGAAAAGGGAGAGCTGTCTGCAGTGAAATGTGAAAGGGATGATTAAGAGTTCTTCTCCACTAAGAGGACAGGATACAGCTGAGACTAGTCCTAATCAGTCTAAGGAAAAAAAGTCCAGAAACACGCTGCACAGGAGACATTATGGTTGAGACATTATGGTTGAGACATTATGAGGAGGAACAGCCTCTGTGTGATGGCTGCCTGCTGTACAAGAAAGTGATGAGAACAACTTTTCAAGGAGGAGGGAGAAAGATTTTTCAGATGAATAAAAGACTAAAAGACTGGTAAGTAGGTTTAGAAATGACACACTGACTTATAAAAATAAGTATTTAAATGACATGAAGATTAAGATGTAAAAAGAATATCAAGATTGCCCTAAAACTGCCTTAGAGGAAGCTCTGACAAACAAACAAGATTGTTAATACTTGTTGGTTTTGCTACCTTCAGCACTGACCAATTTACTTTAAAACTAACACCCGTCCCACCATGTTTTATATTAGCAGAACTCAAAATGCAAAGTTAATGTTCTTTATTACTGGAATCAAAGCTGTCATGGTATCAGAATTGCTGTAGCCATAATGGTGCAAGGATATGTGAGAGGCCAAGCTAACAGGGAAAGACACGTAGTTTCCTTGGATAGCTGAGAAAAACAGACAAGCTTTACAGCTCACATGCCTTTCCCAGTCAGCAGCCCGATAGTCAAGCTGGGTGAGGGTGGCTTAAGCATTCAGTTCATATCAATGCCTGAAATTGCTAAGCAGAATTCGAGAGCCTGGTTGCTTGTAGCGCTGTCTCCCTCCACCTGCTGTTTGCTCTGTCTCCTGCAATGACAAGATAAGCCACCACTGAAGAGTATATGCACATGAGCAGGGGGCAAATGTGGCAGCCAGTGCTTGTCTTTCAGTGCAGAACACATTCAAATCCATGAAAGAAGATCATTATAGAAGATGTTGGTATTTATTTTATGGTATTACTAGTACAGCAGCTGCTAGATGGTATGTGACATCATTTGAAATGTTCTTAGTGAAATTTGCTATTTGTTCTAGGCAGTGATTGCTTGAATATACCTTGCAAAAAAAGTTGGGGTATGCAGTACGATCCAGGAAGAAATGCTTGTTTAATCAAAAATGTTAATAGTTTGAATAGAGCTATAAAGTATGTTAAAAATACTTCCTTAAAGGTTTCAGACCTAATAAATTGGCCATGCTGTTAGTCTTGAAATTAAACTCAAGTTAATAATACATTTTGAATAATTCAAATGTTATTTCCTTTTCTCCTCACAGGATAACCAAAATATATCTTACTTTTTTCAATTGTTTTTCAGAAGTATTCAAACATTCTATGATAAAAATCTACTCTAAATTTTATGTGAACATTTGGTATTTATTTCAGTATGTTTTTTCATTGTTAATGTCCCATGTCATATAGATGCATTTTCACTTTCAAACAGGTTAAGTATAAAATTCAATGTATTGCACAAAATACTGCTGTGTGATTGTGAAACCCAGGAGCTGCCATCACTGGGACATTTAATGTAATACTTGGTTTTCAGTGAGTGTTTAAACTGCCTCATCCTGACTTTGATATCCATGGATGACATCAAAAACAAGGGGCACAAATGGGAGTAAAGCTTGTAGTGGGAACTGCAGAACCAGTTTCAATGAATTATTGCAGACTTGTTTGTAGTAATCAGTCTTCTCTGATGGATTGTTTGATTTAATCTTTTTTCCATCATTTTAGCAAAAAATATCACTGCAGTATATGTTTGGTGTGAAAATATCCTTGATGGAATTTAGATTATTTGCCCTTCCTGCTCTACCTTGTTTTCTCCCAGAAGCTTCTACAATGATGACAATTTAGAAAAACAGGTCCTAATCTGAAGTCAGGAGGTTTTCCCAGTTAGAGTCTCCTACATACTTTCAGATTGCTACCTGTAATCCCACAAGATAGTTCATTTGAGTCATTTGGAGCATACTTTATTAGACCTCATGAATTTGCAAGCCTGTAAAAAAAATCCCCATTTCAGTGGGTTGGTTGAGAAATTTTATTTTTCCAGTTCTTAATGAGAGTATTTTTTACAGAAACTGTTATATTCTAGCACCATTTACTTTGCCATGAACCAAAGGCTGTGCCAGAGAAGTGATTGCAAATCCTATTCAGTACAGACCATGACATTAAGGTGTGCATAGTGACACACCTGTGGGGCAGGATTCACCCTGGTCCCAAATCACAATTACTATATTTCGGTAAAGACTGTAGAATATTATCCAAATATTTGGAAGGTAGAGGTGGTAGTAGATACTAGTAATTCATCAGACAAAACACATCAATCTCTCCTACAGTGTGAAAGGTCTTTCTAGGCAATCAAAAACACCTTTCAAAAAGATGCTGACTACTTCTGCTTGTTGGTGCTGGCAGACATGCCTCTTCAGTTCTTACAGGACCCAGGAGTAATGGTAGTTTTTCTACGGAGTGAGAAATTTAATCCTGAGTAAGCTCTCCAGGACACTACAAGAAGAAACTGGATTAGTCAGGCAGCTTTTTAGAATCATAAAATCATTTAAGTTGGAAAAGACCTTTAAGATCATTGAGTCCAACAATTACCCCAGCACTGCCAAGTCCACCACTAAAGCATGTCCTTAAGCACCACATCTACACATATTTTAAACACCTCCAGATACGGTGACTTCACCACTTCCCTGGAAAGCCTGTTCCAGTGCCTGGCAACCCTTTCAGTGGAGATTTTTTTTCCTCATATCCAACCTAGAACTCCCCTGGTGCATCTCAGGTCATTTTGACTTGTCCTAGCACTTGTTACTTGGGGGAAGAAACCAACATTCACCTCTTTTCAGGTAGCTGTAGAAAGCAATAAGGTCTCAGCCTCAGCCTCCTTTTCTCCAGGCTAAAAAAAACCCAGTTCCCTCAGCCACTCATAATGTTTTTGGTTTAGATCCTTCATCAGCTTTGTTGCCCTTCATGAGCATGCTCCAGGAATTCAATATCTCTCTTGTAGTGAGGGGCCCAAAACTGAGTACAGAATTCAAGGTGCACCTCATCGGTGCTAAGCGCAGGGGGACTGGTATATCTTGTAGTTCTATCCACTATGATTTCAGTCTAATAAAGTCAGATTTAAGTTTTGTAATGAGGGTCCAAGTCCTTTTTTGGAGGTGGCAATTTCTGTTTGTCCTGAGCTAATACAAGTGGAGCTTTGACTTTGTAAGCCTGTCTCCATCCATCTAAGCATGATGGAAACTCTACAAGCCCAAAGTATGTGACCCTGAATTCAATAGGCTTTGCTGGTAGGAGGGCTTGCTGCACTGGAGTCTGGCCATCACCGTCAGTTTGTGGGTGTCATCATTAATTTCTAACCTTAATAAAACTCGAAATATATTTACACTCTCCTTTTCTTAGAAACCCAAATACAAGAGAGACTGACATTCATAAAGTCTTTTGGCAATACGCATTCCCTAGTTTATCCCATCAGATTGGACTAAGCTGTGCAGGACATGCTGTACTTCCTCAAGGACACTCTGTTAATTAAACCAGCCTCGTGGGCAGCACGAGCCAGGCCTGTGCATGCTTTTGGACTGCACATGGATTTAAGCAGCAATTGCTGCAGTATCTCTTGTAAAATATAAATATAAAGTCTCTTCAGATTGTTTTGATGTAGAAGCTTTGATTTCATGAACTTCATTTCAGGGCCCTTTCAGCCTGGTCCTGGCTGCACAGAAAACTCCGCTCCACCCCTGCCCAGGGGCCCAGGGGCCCCATTTCAGGTCACCCCTGGGCCTTCAGTCCTACTGACATGGTGCTGTAGCACCAGTCTCCAGCTCAGCCATGGATCCTGTGGTTCCTAATCTATGGATTGGCCTTGGATCTGTTGTGTCACTATCAACTTGCCCAGTGACCCCAGGGCTGTGTGCCACCCGGGCAACCTACACCACAAAGGTGACCCTGACCCACAAGGCTGATTCTCAAGCTTGACTTTGGACCTGCCCCACAATGAACTGGCCTGATAAGCAGCAGTCCCAGCTGAAGCTCAACCAGGATTCTTTTTCAGACACTGCTGGCCATCTTCCTGTGCTTGCATCCTGCCTCCCCATCCCTTAGGCAGCCCCAGCCCTTGCTGCACAATGGTGTCTCACTGAAGAACACTTCTAGATGATTTTAGTTTTTTTTAACCTAGATAAAAAGAACATCAAAATTGCAAGCCAAAATCTCAAAAGTTAAGAACTAGTACAATCAGCTTTGCTAGAATGGGGGCATCTTGTGAAATACAGATTATCTCCCATGGGCACACCTTGTGGGGTGGAGTGAGTATTAGCAGTGACTTCAAACTAGTGTGAACACCCAAAGCAGTGTAGCTGTTATGATGTGAGGTGTCCTAGCATGCTAATTTATTTTGCTGAAGGATAATACGAAAATAGCTTAACTGACTTGGTGAAACACTATAGTGGGAAATTTGAAAAACAAGAAGAGAATTTACTGTTCTAAGGTAGCATTCATTTTTTACAGCTGCTTTTTCTTCTTGCAATGACTCATTTATTTTGTGTTCTCTCCCTTAGAAGGAATACAAGTGAGATAACTTTGTACAGCTTATTAAGGGCACCGGTACTTTTTATTCCCACTGCATAACTCATATTCTAGTACTGTATGGTAACGGTAATAAACCACTGTATTCATACCGACAGAAATTCCCTAAGCCATCTAAGCTGTATGCAATACTTTGTGACTTATATTAGAGGAGCATTAATATAAAGTGAGAGTCTAAATGTGAGTACATACTTGCAGTGTTGGAAATAGTCATATAGAGACATATATATGCATACTTCTGTATGTGAGTGTATGTGTGTATATATGAACAGTGACTGCTTATGTGTGCTGCTCAGCCGTACAATCAATTTATAAAAAGATGCGAACTCAGATGGACGTAATATCTTAATGAGACTTAAAATTTCCATTTTATATGTGTGTTATAGGTATGATTCTATGATTCTATTAAAAAAAAAAAAAAACAAACAAAAAACCAAGACACTAAAATGCACTTAAACACACTTAGCTGGAGTCTTAAATTATATTGTAGTCCTAAACAGAGTTGAGATTCATGAATGCTGGAGTTCACTGTGTGGTCTGCAGGTGACACATTTAAGTTACTTGGAGGCTTTTTGTACATAGTTTACCCTTTGCCACTACTTTCTTGTACTGTATCATGATTTTCAGTCATTCTCCTCATCCTGCTTCTTCCTTATCTCTGTACAGGCTTTTTTTCTTCCTGAAGCTTAAATACTAGTAGGAAGAAGATCAGCACCTAAATCCACAGGATTTTTCATTAACTAGAAAGAGCAGTCACAGCATCAGCCCAGATCGTGGGAGAATCTTTAGATATATCTTTTCCTTCTGAAGTCTAGAAGCGTTCAACTGAGCATTTTCTGGCTGAATTTTGAATAATTTTAGATAATTTTGGATAATTTTGATGATAGAAGCAACATATGTCTGCCTGGTTCCTGGAGATGCTTCTGGTTTTGCTCTGAAGTTTTGAGACATTAGAATTCATCAGTGAAACATGTGCATGGGTCTAGAAAGGGAATAAAAGTAATATTTCTTCAACAATGCTGAAATAAAAAGGTCAAGGTTGATACATCAAAGAATTGAAAACCACTTTGAACAAGCTCAATAAAGCCATAAATTCTGTCTAAATTTATAGAACTCAATCTGGCTACTGCCACAGAAGACAATACATTTTTTTTCTATAAATCCATTAGCAACTAAAGGCAGGCAAACGAGAATCTCCATTCTTTGTTGGATGCAGGGAGGTAAAAACACTGTGGCAAAGGATGAAGACAAGGCTGAGGTACTTAATGTCTTCTTTGCCTCTTTAATAGTAAGATCAGTTGTTCTTGGGGTGCACAGCCCCCTGAGCTGGAAGACAGGGACAAGGGGCAGAATGAAGTCCCCATAATCCAAAGGGAAATGGTTATTAACCTCTTACAACTTAAACACACAGGCTGTGTGGATACCTCATAGCAATTTTCCAGTGTCTGAAGGGAGCCTACATAATGCTGGAGAGGGACTCTTCATCAGGGTCTGTAGCAATAGGACAGTGGAAAATGGGTTTAAACTTAAACAGGGGAAGTTCAGATTAGATACAAGGAAGTTCTTTACTGTGAGGGCAGTAAGGCACTGGAACAGCTTGCGCAAACAAGTGGTAAGTGCTCCATCCGTGGCAGTGTTCAAGGCCAGGTTGGAAAGAGCCTTAGGCAACATGGTCTAGAGTGAGGTGTCCATGAGGGTACTGAAAGAGCTGGTGGAATTGCTCACTGAGCCACTTTCAATCATTTATCAGCAGTATTGGCTAACAGGGGAAGTCCCAGTGACAGGAAGTTAGGAAATACGACACCTATCTACAAAAAGTGCTGGAGGTAGGATCTGGGGAACTACAGGCCTGTCAGCCTGACCTCAGTGTTGGGTAAGCTTATGGAGCAGAACATGCTGAGTGCCATCATGCATCACATACAGGATGACCAGGGGATCAGGCCCGGTCAGCATGGGTTTATGAAAGTCAGGTTCTGCTTAACTAACCTGATTTTCTATGACAAGGTGACCCACTTAGTGGGTGAGGGAAAAGATGTGGATACAAAAGATACTACCTGGACTTAGTAAAACTTTGGACACTGTTTCCTACAGCATCCTCATGGTGAAACTGGCTGTGCATGACTTGGATGAGTGTACAGTTCGCTGGGTTGAAAATTGGCTTAATGGCTAGGCCCAAAAGGTGGTGGTGAATGGAGTTAAATCCAGTTGGTGACCAGCCACAAGTGGTGTTCCTCAGGGCTCAGTATTAGGGCCAGTTCTGTTTAATAACTTTATTGATGATCTGGATGAGGGGATTGAGTGCACCTCAGTAAAACTGCAGATGACACCGAGATGGCTGGCAGGTGATCTGCTTGAGGATAGGATCTACAGAGGGATCTGCACAGACTGGATTGATGGGCTGAGGCCAATAGTATGAGGTTGCTGTGTGGAAAGATTATCTTCCTTGTTAGGCAGTACTGAAATTTGAACAGCCTGAGGAAGATCAAGGTTACCAGTTAATCTGCTAATTTTCCTTCCTGAAGGCATCTTCTAGACAGATTCAAGAAGCGCAGGTATTTCAGGACAAGGGCAGTAAATATTAAAAATAAATATTAAACTAGAGACTTTGGGATTATTGCAAGGAAGTTATTCTGTATGACAAACCTAATAGGTCTTTAAGATTTTCAGTTCTTGAGCACTCCCAGTGGAATGGCTGCTGACCTCAAAGCAACAGTACCCCTTTGGGCTCCTGAATTTTACACATTTACAAGTGCCCTTGTCTTACTCTTGCTTGTAAGAAAGCAGTCTTGACACTACAGCCACATTAATAAATTGTGTCATTAAAAATAAAGATTAGAAAATTTCAATTCAAACTTCAGAGGTGTTTAAAAATGCACAATGACTTCTTCAAAAAGCTATTTAGTTTCCTTTTGGATGGAAAGCTCATTCACAGTAGAGAAAGTGGCAAGCTTCAGATTAACATGCTGTAGGTTGCATAACATATTGCAAGTTATACAAGCAGTAAGTGGGAAAATACTGAGGGTTTATATGACATGTTCCAAGAAGAATATAACTCATGAGGAAATAGATTAAACATATAATTGAGTTGACATAATACACTGAATAAATTTATCAAATGGTATCACATTCAGTAGAATAAAGAAAAGATAATTTAATGGGTTCCAAGCATGCTGAACAATGTACAAGTCTTCACGAAACTGATTTATAACTCACTGCACCAATCAAAGCTAATGATTCAATAGACAAAGCAATTGAATGGCACTTGTAACAGGTATGTGAAAGATACTGAATCAGTGGGACTACAGGAAAAGATGAAGTGTGTAGTAATAGACTTTGCAAACTCTACAGGTAGCAACACATCAGCAGAGGTATAGGTAACAAAAAGAAGCAGAAGTGTTAGTAATAGACTTTTTTAGCAACACATCAAGGAATGTATTGGATGTCTTCACATTCTTTAGATGAGAAAATTTAACAGCAAAGTTTTAGACTGTTTTGGGCTATACATGAGTTGCAGGTTTTTGTAGCTTTTATAAATATAAACAGGTGAAGAAATGAAATAAAGTTCTAATTTAGATCTTGAAATTTAAAAATTATGTTTTTTTTGAGTGAGGTAAAGGGTGGTGACCTTGTGCCAATGATGACAGTGGTTGGATTCTGTCTCATCTAAAATAAGCATATTTGAGTATATTTACAATGAGATGGTACTACACAGTAAGTTTGGATAGGATTTAGAGTGCTTTTGCTACTCTGCTCATTCTTCTTGAAAGCTTACTCTGTAATCAGGACAAAACTATTTTGTCTTTAGTAAGTAGTGATATTGAGAATAATCTCACTTTCTGAGAAATATGTTAATATTAGTCACCCAGTCTAAGCAAGGTTAGATTTCATAATCAATGGATTATGAAAATTAAATTAATTATTTAAATGCATTTCATAACCAATAGACAGAAATGAGCTCTTCCAAAGGGCAGTTACGCCTATCCTAAGGATGAGCAAATAAAACCTTGTTGAGTCATATGAGAATCCTAATAAAAAATTAAAATTCATCAAAATCTAAGTCTCTTCAATTGAGAAATTAATGCAAAAAAGCTCCTGTGCTGTAAATTCACAAACTAGGTGAAGGAATTTCACTGTGCAGGAATTTCTACAGGATACAAATAGTCCTCTTGACCTCCTTGCGGGTTAATGGAGTATATTCCTTTCAAGGAAGGCTAGCATCTGCTATATCCTTACATCCCAAGATATAACCAAGAGAGGAGTGCAGTTAACCTATATTAAAATTTATTAATTATTTTTATTAAAAAATTTGAATAGTTTTTCCCTTGCCTGAAATTTCTGTAACTCCGGTTTCTTCACTCCTTTCTCCACAGCCTTCAATCCTCGGCCATGTTTTTGTTACTCTGCTAAGGCAATAAAAAATGTGGCTTTTATTACAGTACTAGATGAGGATTCTTAAATCCTAGGATGGTGACAGCTTTGAAGAGTTTGTCCCCTACACAATTTTTTCTGAGAATGGTCTGAAGGTAGGCATGGATTCAAAGTTCACAGAACTTAAACAATAATTAAATGACTATTTTTTTTTTCCATCTCATACAGCGATTTCTTTTTGTTCTCCTTACACTCTGGTTTCCATTTCTGTCTCCAGTTTGATTATATTTTTACTCCATGTCAGCTGTTTGTCGTCGCAACATTCTGACGGAATAACTGACAGAAAATATCTGCTCAGGGCTGGTGTTCATTTCCTGAAGAGGGTCAAAAGATGTGCCCCTGTTAGATAAACATTTTTTTTTTCCTATTCATTTTAGAGCTATTGTCACAATACTTACTTTGTCTATCTAGATTTTTCAAATTATGTTGAGCAAACCTTATCACTGCCCAGCCTTTGTTAACAATGAAGGGTTCTGGATGGTAAAACCTTCCCTTTAGAAACATACTATATCTCCAACTTTGGCACTGACTTTTGTGAACCTGGGAAGAATTGTTCTGTCTCAGTTTCCACAGCTTTAAACTGGAAACATGAGGTACACAGATAAAAACTGTTGGAGGTAAAGATAGAGATGTTCAGTTCTAATGTGACAGTATAATTCCAGTATGTTGGGGAGATTGGGTTAAAAATTCTGAACAACTTTCCAGAGAAAGACTGTGCAACACAGGAGAACTGTTTTTTCATATTAATTTTATTTTTTATCTCCTTGTCCACCATTTCTGTACTTTCATTCTTTGTCTGCACAGTTCATTGCATGTGGTGTGAAGACTTAACTTCATAGTCAATACCATACAGTACACTATGTACTTTCCTGGCATATAATCATTATTGAAAATAATCTAGGGAAAAGATTTTGCTACATTAATCATTTGGTTTATGTATTGGCGTTTTAACAAGGTTCAAACATGATGGATTTCTGAAGCTTGCAAAAAATTTTCCTAGAGAGAATATACTACAGTGGAGACTCCTGGCAGAGAATTAAGATCCTGAAATAACTCAGAATTAATATAGTCCCTAAATCATTATGGGAAGGGCCACTACCAAAATCAGAACACTTTCATATCAGTGATGCGTGACTTATTGTCTTGTTTACTGCAGAAGAAGCTTAAAGTAAGAAGTTCGGCTGAACGAGTGAGAAGTGCTTTTACTACAGTTATACAATTACCTTTCAGGTCACAGCAGACCTAGATCTAGAATTTCTGGCACAGAGTCTTACAGGCAAGATAGCTACTAAAAGTTTAAACCCTCCCATGTTCTGATTTCAGAGAGTTGTGTTAGTTTAACGCTTCATTATTTTTTGTTGTGGAATGTGATAAAACATAGGTGGTGTTTTGAAGTTTCTCTTTATAAGAACTTTGTAACACAGAAAAATGAAGTGTCTGCCGATAAAAATAATATGTTATATGTAAAAATTGCCCAATTAAATATTTAAGCACTTGTCTCTTTATTTTTTCAACTGTTTTTTCTCTATGTATCTTTGCTCTAAAAAATGTTTAAACCTTACAAAGTGTTCATCTTTACTAGAAATCAAGCTTGAAGTAATTAATAAATATATGAATGTTCATAACAATAAGAACTTGATAGATCTTTATTTTGTCTCATGATAAAATCCATGTGATAACTCCATATGACAGAGAAATGAAACAGAAGAAAACTTTTTTTAAAAAAAAATCTCTTTTTTTAAAAAATAATATTTCTCTTCTTCAATGGAGAGCCTGAGGCTAAAAGTGTTTTTCAGGTTTAAAACACAGGGTCTGGAGCAGATCTGGAGGAGACTAGGGAGAGTGTCAAAGAAGAACAAAGCCAAACACAGCTGCTTCTTGTTAGAAGGATGGTAGCTCTTCAGCTGAAGTTTCTATGTCGCTCCTGACAGTTTGTGTATGAGGAAATGTTTGATTGAATGAAGATTTGGGAAGGGCTTTAACCACGCTTACTATAAGCACAATAACCGAGGGCATGTGGGATATGCAAATCTGGTTGGAAAAAAGACAGCTTAGGCAATTAGGAGGTGCCCAACCAGGACTGTCATCTCCTGGGCAATCACAAGCGACCCATGGGCTGGTCTGCCCGCGCACAAGGTTGGATCTGCAGCTTCCCATGCACCTTGTCACCTGCCATTTCGACCCTCACCTGTCCATACCCACAAGTGAGAGTGAGCCCTTCCAGCCTGCGGAGGGGATCGTTTAGGTGCGGTGCAGCCTGTGCAGGACTGGCCCCACCCTTTACACCTGAGGTTTAACTGCCAGGCCCAGTGAGCTAAGACAGTGACAGCAGATCATAGGTTTTATAAGAGTGTCCTTCTCTTAGATGGAAGAACATACAAGGCTGGATGAGCTACATCAGCCCGGGTTTGGAAACAGGAGTTTTTCTTCTCCTGTGAGGAACGCCTGTCTTCGGAAGAGCTTTAACCACACATTCTGAACAAGACTGTCATCTCCTGGGTCAATCTCGATTGACCAATGATGCAGTGTCTAGGTGGGATTCTGACTTAGAGGCATTCAGTCATAAGCCCACAGATGGTAGCCTCGCACCAGTGGCTCCTCAGCCAAGTGCACGCACCAGGGGTCTGAACCTGCGGTTCCTCTCGTACTGAGCAGGATTACTATTGCAACAACACAACATCAGTAGGGTAAAACTAACCTGTCTCATGACGGTGAGGAAATATTTAGTGAATAAGCAAATTACACTAAGAAATTACTTGTGATTGCTCATAAGTGATTTCTTCTCTGAATGCAAGATACGTGTGTTTCTTTTTCAAAATAGCCATGCTATTATTATTGTAAGGTTTCTTGCTTCCTTATTTATTACTATTTACTTTTTCTCCTCATTAGAATTACCTATATTCAAGTGATCATCTTCTGTGAAAGTAGGAGTCTGGTCTTCCTTGCAACTCCTTGTAAAGAACTCAAAGATGAGTTATTCTTCCTTCTTTTTATCTCTCTTCTTAATTAACCTATAAAGGGAGCAGAAGGAAAAAGAATAGTGTCTTAGTTCTACTGATGAGACAGAAAAACAGATTTTAACAGATAACTTCAAACATATAATATACTACATTTATGGATTAAATTTTGACAAGATATAACAGATGTTAGATTTCTACTTTACATTCTGGAGACAAAGAAACTTTGGAATAAAAACTGTAATATGTGAAGTTAAATTAAAACTGGTCTCATTATAACTTTTTAAATAATTTCTCATTTCATAATGTTCTTTCTAATCATAAAGACCCCTGTCTGCTCTCAGGGCAATGAGAAAACTAAAAAGAAGCAGCGTATGCTAAGATCTGCTGTAACCCTTACTAGAGCCTGTAATAAATCCTTCCCCTGACAGGCATAAGAAAAGGGTATGTTGGGAGCTGTACCTTTCGAGGCTCCTGCAAAAGCTGATCAGATACAGTTATCTTGTGGAGGGTCATGTTAAACATGTAATTCCTTAAAGGTCAAACAGTAAGTAAGACATGCTTTGAAGCTGCTGCCTTCCAATCATCTCTTGCTGCATAGACTGGAGTGCAAGGCAGGTACAAAGTTCTCGAGAAATGTAGAGGACAACTACAGATAATTCAAGCATCACTTCATTCTTTATATGAAACATTAAAACATGAAAACAGTAATATGATAGTCTTACTTTTTATACTAGCTTGCAATTGACATTCTCTTTCCATTAGTCATGAGGGAAACCTAGGGACTGCTCGTTGAAACATTTTGATACTATACTTGTAGCATAAGCATTGGTGAAAGTATGGTTTCATCTAATGAGAAAAAATAATTCACAGTATTGCTATTACGAAAAGTTAGGGATGATAAAGGGGTGATTAGTGACAGCCAACATGGCTTCACTAAGGGCAAATCATGCCTCACAAATTTGGTGGCCTTCTATGATGGGACTGCAGCCCTGGTGGGTAAGAGAAGAGTAATTGATGTCATCTACATAGACCTGTGCAGGGCATTTGACACTGTTCCACACTGCTCCACACTGTTCCAAATTGGAGAGGCATGGATTTTATGGATGACCACTTGGTGGATAAAGAATTGGCTGGATGGCCACATGAAGAGTTGTGGTCAATGGCTCAGTGCCCAAGCGGAAATCAGTGACGAGTGGTGTTCCTCAGAGGTTAGCATTAGGACCAATCCTGCTCAACATCTTTTTCAGCAACATGGTCAGTGGGATTGACGCACCCTCAGCAAGTTTGCCAACAACACTAAGCTGTGTGTTGTGGTCGACACGCTGGAGGAAAGGGATGGGATGCAGAGGGACCTTGACACACTTGAGAGGAGAGCCCATGTGAACCTCATTAATTTCAACAAGTCCAAGTGCAAGGTGCTGCACCTGGGTCAGGGCAACCCTGAGCACAAATACAGGTTGGGTGGAGAATGGCTTGGAAGCAGCCCTGCAAAGAAGGACTTGGAGGTGTTGGTTGATGAAAAGCTCAACAGGAGCCAGCAGTGTGCATTTACAACCCAGAAAGCCATATGCTGGGCTTCGCCAAAAGGAGTGTGGCCAGTAGGTCAAGGGAAGTGATTCTTCCCCTCTATTCCAGCCTCATGAGACCCCACTTGGAGTATTGCTTTCAGCTCTGAGCCCATTAACACAAGAGGGGCTTGGACCTGCTTGAGTCCGGAGAAGTGCCATGAAGATGCTCTGAGGTCTGGAGCCCCTCTCCTATGAAGACAGTCTCAGAGAGTTGAGCTTGTTCAGCAGGAGGAAGAGAAGGCTCCAGGGACGCCTTAAAGCAGCCTTCCAACACCAAAAGGGGGCTTACAAAAAAATCTGGAGAGGGACTTCTTACAAGGGCGTATAGTGACAGGACATGTGAGAATGGCTTTATGTTGAAAGAGTGGAGATTTAGATTAGGTATTAGGAAGAAATTCTTCACTGTGAGGGTGGTGAGACACTGGCACAGGCTGCCCAGAGGAGTTGTGGCTGCCCCACCCCTGGAAGTGTTCAAGGCCAGGTTGTATGGGGCTTTGAAAAATCTAGTCTAGTGGAAGGTGTCCCTGTCAATGGTGGGGGGTTTGGAACAAGATGATCTTTAAGGCCCTTCCAACCCAAACCATTCTGTGATTCTATGTAATTTACAGCACATGAAAGTAAAGCTTCTATTGGACTGGTAGATATCAATGAAAATACTTATTGAAGAATTTTCAACAGAAAGAGATAGAAATATATGTAGGTGAAGAAGTCATTATGCTTGGAAGAAAAGCTAGTAACGATTAAATAGGCTGGACAGTGCTTGGTGTGTTTACAGAAAAGGCAAAATACTGCAGGTACTGAGTACTTTGTCAGAATGGCATAGTGAGCTCCATATCCCAGTCTACAGGATGTAGCTGTATGCATTTCCTGCAGGCCAAAACTAGTCTGCCTACCACAACAATTCTTCTAGTATTCAATGACGAACACTGAAGCACAAGATGGTTCATGAACAACCAGGAATTCTTAACTTCAAATTTGACATATGTGAAGCAATGATTTATCAAAGAAAATAAAGTAACAGGTTGTAGAAGCTAAATGGTTAAAACCTAGGTCAGACAGATACAACAGCTTTCCATTAAAAGATTATTAAAATTAAATATATAAGCAAATAGCAAACTGGAAGAGAACCAGTAGAACAAGGGCAGAATATAGATTTTATCAGGTTAAAATATCTTATTTACAGCTGCAAAAAGAGAATTTTTTATACACATAAAGAAATATCTTACAATTTTTCAGCATGTATATGAAAGATACAAAATTAGTATGATTTAGATACAATAGAAGGCAAATTTTAAATTGTGAATCCTGTTTCTAATGCTATCTTTGGTGCCCAGTCACTGAACTTCCATGTTTTTGTTTCTCCATAAACTTAATCTTACTACTGCAGGGTTTCTGAGGAACCATTGAGGAAGAATTAGATTAATTTAAAATAGAATGAAATTTTGTAGTAGAAAGTACTAATCTTGTTAATAATGAGAATGTCCACGATAAGATATTCAGAATCTAGTAGAGGAAAGGAGAGGAAAAAAAATCAGCATAGGTTAGTTAATTGGAAGATGATCACAAGTCCCCTACTTATTGTGGCTCTGAAGAAAAGGCAAACACAGTCCTAAGATAATCAGAGAAGTATTTTCTACAGAAAATCAGGGAGCCCATGGAAGCTTTCATCTAGAAAATTGTAAGCAATTCTACTTGTTTCTTATGTGCATTTGTTCAAATGTAATGTAGATCTCAAGGAGGCCTGCAGTAGGAACCAAGGAAATAGAAAGACTGTTATACTGAATACGAAACAGCTTAGTGTGTTTACCCTAGCAAAGTGAAGGCTGAGAAGAAATGAGAGCTTTTTCTATAAATGCATTGAGGTGGCACATTTATATCAGAAAAAGAGAATAACTATTAAACTTGTCATAAATAAACTTAGGCAGGAGATGTATTCTAATCTCTAACCACCAAAGGTACAAGACTCTAAAAGAGGATCCCAGTAGGAGTAGTGTAGGTAGATATCCGAACCACTTTTTGATTCCTTCATGAAAAGGACTATATGACATGCAACAACAGATTGATAGGCTTTTATATTGTCAGATATGTAAATTCAACATTATAATTCCACCTAAGTTTTAGTTATAAAAATGACTTTTTAGTGAGAGACAAGAATATCCTTGTTTGGATAATGGAGGAAAATTCGAGAATGAATACAGTTTTAAGGGGGAAATATGCAGCTGGATGCTTTTGCATGTTTTCAGTGACAAAAACATTATGAAGTAACGAACTGGCGGATGACTGATTATTGTAATACCTGGAGAATATATTAGAACAACAGTTTATTGGCTCAATTAATATAATTCTGTATTGTTTTATCTAGGGTCTGGAAATTGTTATAAGGTAGCAAGAAATTAGTACAATGTCACTATTTGTTTGTAATATTTGAGAGTGACTGCATCTGTTCTTGAAAACAAATTTTGCATGGATACTAAGTAGCATTCAGTCTGGTAATCCCAAACTGATTTTGGTCAAATACAGGAGGTAACTGGATATATGTGAAGACTATACCTCGCCCTCTTACTGAATGTTTCTGTTTTGCATAACTTTTGCTTACCAAATACTGTAGTGTTGATGCCAAGCTGTTGTAAAATTATCACATTCCGGTATCATTATTCCTCATCTTTGGTTTGCAAACAGCTTTGGTCTGCTTTGAACACAGACCACAGCTTTTTCCATTTTGAGGTTAGATTGTTTGCACATATTATGAGGGATTGAACTTTAAATCAATCCAGAAACCATAGCTGGTACAGAATGTGACACCTGACACTTAAACACTGCATTTTGGCAGCATACAGGCCAAACTGAATTCTCACAAATGTCTATGTGACTTTCCAGATGCAGTTGAAGATGTGTATTTTTTTGCAAGAATTAGTTAGAATTTACATGTTTCAGAAACAGCTTTATACCATATATCTTTCTGCCACTGCTCTGCTCAGTGGAAGCATTTGAGCTGGATCATGAAAATGGAAAAAAAGAATAAGTATAAAAAGATAAGAGAAAGAGCAGCCAAAGATATTTTGTTGTTGTTGTTGTTGTTTTAGGGACCTTCAGCTTTAAATCTAGTTTTTGCTGTCTCTTGTTTGGTCTTACATTACGAAAATTTAATCTTCTTGTGTGCTCAAGAGACCATTAATCTCTTTACTCAGGCTGTGAAAAAAGCAAAACAATAACATTTGTAAGAGAGGACAATATTTTTTGATTTTATTTTTATTGTAGAGTTGCTTTGTTGGTATGAAAGTATAGAAGCAACCTTTAAAGATCAGGTTAAAGACTGATACATGTTCTCTCCTTTTACATGTTAGATTTTACAATACAGAAACATGTAGTTGCTTGCATTTCATTATGTAATGCATAAGATAATCCCTGGAGGCACCAACTATCACTTCTATTCCACAGAAGACATGACTTCAGTCATAACTTCTTTTCCTCAAGATCCCAGCCATCAGTACTGAAAACATCTGCTTATTGCACTCAGGATATGAAAGATATGTCTAAAAATCAAATGGCAAGGTTTCTTCTGTTTGTTTTTAATTCAAAAGAAAGGCTCTCATTCTTTCTTGCGTGGGGATTTTGAGGAAGATGACAAATAAATTACAAAGCTTGAAAAAATTGCTTCCAGGCAACACTAGAAAAGAACAAAAAGCCACTGAAACCATTTGACTCAGCCTTGGTTACTTCCAATGGAAAAAAGAAAACCCAAACCTATCCATCTGGTCTCAGAAAGAGAAGGATTAAACTTCAGAATGAAATGATATTGTGACAAGTAAAATACAGGCTAAATGAAAAGGGTTTGTTTGTGTGCATCCATGTGAGAAACAGAGATGTTCCAATGGAGTATTTCCACCATGGGAAGCAAAAACACTGTGGGGTTTTTTTTGTTGTTGTTGTTGTTTTTTTCTTAAGTTTTTACAATCAGCTCTTATAAGATAAATAATTAGAAAAAATATAAAAATATCATGCTGGTACACTCTTCTGTGTGTGAAGAACTCTGTTAGTATCTCCCACAGTTGTCTCTGCATATCATGCCTGTTGCCAGCTCTGCATGGCAAAACATACAAAGTGCATCAGGGCATCATGAGATTACATAATGAATGTACCAAAACAAGTAATAGGGAGGGGCTGTGCATCTCCTACTTCGTTACTGTTCCTTGGCTTCTTCCTGCTGTGGGCCAAAATGCTACATGCATCTGGTTAACAGATTGCTTGGCCAACTGTGTCTAGCAGATGTGAGCCAGAACACTCTAGAGATGCTTCAAAACTGCACAGCATAATGGTAGCATCTAGATCTGGTTGGGAGAGTATTTGTGGGAGACTGTCATGACAATCTCATAACCCATGCATGAGACCTGACATGAGGCTTCCACTAAATGGGCTTCTTTGTGAGATGTGATCATAACAAGAAAGATATTTTTATGTTCAATGTTTCAGTGATAGCCTCTTCAGAGAAATTGTATCATCATTTAGTACAAAAAACATTGATATGTTTTAACTATAATCATGCCAAACACAGTACAAAAGGCAGATATAAGAGAAAGTGCCCACCCTACCAAATGCACAGTATTACTTCAGAAGGAAATGTGTAATTCTTGGAAGGTGGATGCACAATGAAGTGAAAGGACTTGTCCAAGTAGCTGATCAATTATACCACCAGGAATACAACTGCCTTATGCAACTCTCTAATGCTCCAGCTAGTAAAATACTGGACCAACATTAGAGCTAAAACATGTTCTTAGTTATTAATGAAAATGTAAGAAGCTCTCTTACTCAAAATATGTTCCAATTTATAAAACCATTGATTTGTCTTGAGGATTTTATCTATGATTTTCAAGCATAAAATTCAAACTATTGCTTTATTTAAAACAAATGAAGTTGCAAATAAAAAATACATATTCTCTCCTTACCAAGCTACAAAGGCAAACCAATAACTGAAAGGTTTTCCTTTATCCAAGTCTTCTTAAACCAGGAATAAGTCCAAAGAGAAACAGCAGGGTTGACTCCTTCAAAAGCCAGGGCCTGAGGCAAAGAGAGAGCCTGGTAGTGCTGCTTTCATCTGGTTCAGCTCAAGCAAACAGATGCACTTCTCAGCTGAAGAATTCGAGGCCATTGCCAATGGATCAAATACTGGGAGAGGAGTGTGGGCAGTGCCCTTTCACTCCACTTTCACAATGTGGTAGAGAAAAAGGCATCCACCCATGGACTTGAATGCACGTGCCCGCTCACACATGTGCACAAACAACATGTGCATGCACACGCTCTTTTCAGTGTTTGCCAAGCTACCTAACCAGCTTCACTTTCCTCTTATTTTTTTCAGTAATCCAGCTAAGGCAGATTTCTATGAGCTGGGAAGGAAATATCAATAACAAGAGTTGTTGTCTGACTTGAACAACACCTGACTGCTTTATATGCATTGCCTGTGCTGTTGGGGAGCCACTCCTGCTTCACAAGCACATTCTTCTGGCAATAATTCTATTGTTATGAATTTTTACCATCCTGCATAACCATCTGAAATGAACTGACATCAGTTTTGGCAGGAAAAAAAAAAAAAAGAGGCAGAAAAACTCAGTTCAAATAAAACTACCTGACCTTCAGAAACATTTGATGCATTATCAAAATAGAAAAACAGTTGTTAAAAGGTGTTTTACAGTTTACTGTGCAATCATAGAGACATGTGTTCTGTAAATCACTGAAACTGCAATGGCAATGTCCAAGGGCAGTGCCAAATGACACTGGGATGCTGTTAATCACAATTCTCAACTAAGCCTATGGTTATTTTTGAGTGGTGTGATTTACCCTGAAAGAGTTCTTAAATTGGTTTATTTATCTTAATTCCCTGAGGTGAGCTACTTCAATAGGGCCCTTAGAAACATAGTCCCACATTTTGCTGCAAAGTCTCATTGCTTTCTGATCAAGAATTCTTAGGGTAAAACCCTGAATGAGGAAAAACTCCTGGATGAGAACTCTCTTTCTGGTTACCTGTGGAAATAAATCAGCAAATGAAAGGTCTGGATGAAGAGATTTGGATTGGGTGGGTCTGATAGTTGATTCTGTGAAATCTTGTTTCGCAAACCACTTGCACATACTTAATTCCTCAGAGAGAAGAGTTGTACCCTCTCAGCACACCTCCTTTATTTCACCAGCTGTTCTCTCGGTGCTCATGTGGTCACAGCAATGTATACTACATCCTTCGTCACATTGACTCTCTAAACCATTAAAACTTTTCCTCATTTTGGTTATTAAACTCCTAAAAGGTAGCAGAGTACAAAACTGATGCTGACAGTGCTTTGGTTTGCCACTCCATCCAGAGTCTGCAATGGGATGCAATGTTCACACCCACTGCAGCTCATTAAAGGTGCAGATAAAATGATGATCACACTTTTCCTTGACCTCCCTTTATCACCCAGTGTATGCTTTGGTATCAGCACAGTAGCCATTTTGACTGAAGGAGAGATGGAATTACCATTACTGTGGATTTCCTGGATCTCCTGGTATTTGGTGTTAATGCACATTTATGTAGCCCTCACTTGTTCTTTGGCTGTATTTGAACAGTTCTCACTGATTTCAAGTGAATGGGTAATCACATCTAAAAAGTATTGTAAAGTCCAGGACAAAGTGTATACCATTCCAAAACAAAGAAACATATTTCTGTAACTAATTCTGTTAGGGTGATGGAGAATTGTATAGAGCTTTTAAAGTAGCTGAATTTAGGTTTTGCCTATAACTGCTCGCTCATCAAAAGACTCTTGCAAAGCATAAGAGCATTTTCCAGGCTCTGAACAAAGCTGGTTTCCATGTCATCACATTATAACAGCCATCACAGTGATTACTACCTTCTCACAAAATGTAGCCCATAGGTATCTTTTACTTCTGACTTTCATGTAATAAATTTTTAAACCAGTTACTGCCATGGAGTCATTTGCTTAACTTCCTGCATAAGCCGTACAATTTCATTCTCTAACTCCAGTACTAAGCTGGTGTTATGGTAAAGCATATGCTCTTGATAGGACACTCAAATATGGTTTGAACACATTTAGAGAGCTATTAAATTCCTTTCAGTTGCAGTTTTTTTTTTTTTTTGCAGAATGATTCAGTGATATTAAGTGTTTATTCTTTGAGTTACCTCAATAACTATGAAATTTTGGCCTGGGCTCAGACCTCATAATGCCAAGTTTCACAGGCATATGGAAGAAAAACACAGGATGAAATGCCAGTCTACATGATTATTCAAATAAGAAGTGCTAAAACCTCTCTTTTGGGCAGACTCCTATCCAAACCAACTCTGAATTCTCTTGCAGGCTGTCTTGCTGGGCTTACTTCTCTCTGTTGATTTACTCCACAAATTGAAGTTTTCATAATTTGTTAATTTGTTGCCAAATTGATGTAGAAGAGCTCTTATTAACCATATTAGTATGACAAGTTTTGTCCAGAGTTACAGATTACCTTTTAGGTAAACCAAACTGCAATATTGGGATAGTTTTCTGTAGATGTACTTACACATCTGGGTCTGCAGAGCCTGATATTTTAAAGGATTCGGTATAGGTGGTAGTGTTGCCAATGAATAAAAGCTAGTAAGTTAAGTGTGCAGTTCAATCAGATAGTGCCAACAGTTACACTTAAAAATCACTCTCAAGTTCTTTGGGATGGAATATATCTGTGTTTGGGTTAGGGTATGTAAGTGGGGAAAAAAGAGAAAATCAAACAAAACAGCAATGTCCATATAATTTGTTTACATTTCAACACCTGTACATTGTACACTACAAGCACTTTCACCTCTTCTCCACAGCAGATTCTCTATTTTGAATATACAGTCAGCCACAGCCCACTCATCTGCTGTTGATATTTCTCAGGTCTGACTCCATTGCTACATGAGTTATTTTGTGACTGTTATATTAGGTTTTGCAAATGGAGATAAGACTACTGTGTAAAGTGGAGTTTGTAGGAATGATAGATTTTCTTTATAACTTTAAAAAATACTAGGCAAAAAAAAATTTGGTATAATCTTGAATACGGCAAAAAGACTGATTTTTTTCTTGGAAGAATTAATTAATTACATACTTAGACTGCATTCTGTTTATAAATTTTAAAGAGAAATGTGTGTATTTTTCAGGTAAAATGAGAGCTTTACTTGGATTGGAAACAAACCAGTTATTTAGGAAATTTTCAAAGCTTCATTGTTTTCCATTACAAATCAAACTGAACTGAATGAAATTCGGAATTTCCTTGGAAGAAAATTTATAAAAACTATTTGACTGATTTGATCGTTTAGGCAAAACTGAAATTTTATTATTTCAGGTTTTGTGATTTTGCATAAAGGCTACTAAGAATAAAACATTAGAACTTGAAAAGGTTTGTGAAAAGAAACAACTATTACATTTTTTATTCTCTTCAGATTCTTATATTTACATGAAACATCTTGCTACTGGTAAGTCTGCCAAATAGGAACAAACAAACAAACAAAAATCCTTATAATATTTCTAGTGAGCTTGGGATATTAGAAAAATATTAGAAGTGAGACTTACAAAATACTAAATTTTAAAAGAACCTCTACCTCAGCTGTAGCAGACAGAAATAATTGGCAATTAACCAGAGAACAGCAGCAACTTTATGAGCAAGTTCCCATGATACAAGATAAGTTGATTTGATCAATAATGTGGCCTGGCAGAAGCACAGGAACAGTATTTTGAAATATCTTCTACCTCCCCAGTGGGAGTGTAGGAAGAGAAGAGATTCCAAAACTGTCAGTGGTACAGAGAAAAATTTTAATTGCTGTCAAATATCTAAATAATATTGTTACAGCATAACATCACACTGAAATTATGTGACATTATGCATTTACCAGAAAAACATGGTGTAGACCCGCCTGTTCTCCAGATGATTTCCTTAAGATACACTCACAGGGTTTCAGTTAAACATTCTCAAATAGCCAGGTGTAGTGGTAGTATTTAATTATAGCTGAATTCTTGGAAACAGTTTGAAGTAAAAGTATCTGTCACAGTCATTCCATAATCATGGAATAATCAAAACATAAATCTAGAAAAAAACACGAGATCATCCAATCCAACATGCTACACTGAGCATCATCCAGTATTAACAGGCAAACATACACATGCAAACATCTATAGGCAAGCAAGACCAGGATATTACATGTGCTCTCTGGCATCACTGTTGGACTTCCCAGGCATGCTAGACTTGTCTGCAGAACTTCCAGCATTTGGGTTCTCTCCTGCTGTTTGGTGCAGCAGGTCTGGTGTTTAGGGCTTTTTTTTTTGTGGGGAAGGGGGGCTGGTGAGGTGTCATTTGTTTTGTTTTGTTTTCTAATTTCAGGTCTTCAAATGCATACAATAAAAAAACCCCAACATTTTAAACAAGGTAAGGGTAATCACAATGAAAACCTCCAAATAAAAGAGGTTTTGCTCTTTTGTTTCTTATCTGAACTCAGAGGTCTTCCAGCTTTGACTTTCAGCATTGGTCCTATTAAATAGTGGTCCAGAATGGAACAAACCATTTCAAGACCTCTTGTTCATTCTGAATAACCTAGATTTTAAGCATTCTGAATGTTTTATGTAAAAATGAAAACAAGTTTCTGTGTGGGTTATTGTGAAAGAAAAATGTTGCCAAATGCCTCCTCTTTTTCTCATTCAGTTACTTAATTTGTGGGTTTTTGATCAGTGCCGTGGGCTGCCCTCAACCTTCTCTTTGCTTTGAATTTTCAAAAGAGGAATGGATTTAGTTGTGTGGTAGTGCCTGCTGAGCAGGAAGCAATTACTGCTGGAGATCTGAATTAGCAAAGCTTTAAATCCTATTGGAGCAAGACTATAGCCAACAACATTTGCATTAAGAAATAGTTACTAAGATTCTTTTCTAAGTACAATGTCATTTTTAGAAAAGACTTCAGCCCTTAAAAGTAGAAGTGGTGCTGAAAGTTAGGCTTAGATGGACATATTTTGTCAGTCAAACTGGAAAAGTTCCATAAGCCTCCTCAGCTGAAACATGCAAAGTAAAATGGTTCTGAGTGTTGTCTACATGCATATTCACATTATGATGTGTTTTTATATTGCAGATGCTTACATTTGACTCCGTTTTCCTTAGATACACCTTGAAGGTGTTTTTCTTCCTCCATATGCCCATGTCCTTTAGTCTGTCTCAGCTACTCAGCTGACTCAGAACACTTAGCCAGTGATACAGAAGTTTTTGCTAAACCAATACTCTTTGTATACTATTTTGTTCACACCTTTCAGGGGGAGAGTTCCTTTGTTTTGTTCTGTTTTGTATTCATTTCTCCAGCTCTGTAAAACAACATGAAGGTTGCAGTCAGCTCTGAACACACAGCACTGTTGATGCACTTTTTCCTTGTGGTATCTTGGAGTTTCCATTTATCTTAATTAATATTTTACCTTCATATTTTTCTCATGACCTTTCAAGTTTCTGCAGGTAGTTTCATCTTTCGTGATCATCATCTTTCAGCAAGCATATTTTTGCCATAGATACATGTGTTAAGGTTTTGAACAGATACTGAAGTTGCTGCTCTTTAAATTCTGGGGCACAGAGTGTGATTTGTACCTTTATAAGTATTTCTTGGCTAGACAGTGGCTTCTTTTTGAATCCAGAGAGTCAAGAGCCTTGTGAACAGTCAGGAGGCTTTGGCACTCCTACTGACTACTAATCCATCTTTATTGTCAATGCTGGAAGAGACTGATTACCCCAGATCTGAGGGAGTCTGATTTTCTAAACTGACGTTTAAAATACTCTTGGACCTTCTAAACTGACATTTGAAATATTTCTGCACCTTCACTATGTTCAGTTGGAAATGGTGAGATCTCTGGTCCCTGATAGTCACTTGAAAGGTTTGATAAAGCCAGGATTCTCAGGATCTAGTCTGGTTTATTCATAGAACAAGTCCACTTTGGTATTTCTAATATCTGTGTGTTCCCAAAAGCCAGGAAATTACATGGCAATAGTCACCTCTATGAAGAGATTGATCAGATGCGTAATATATTACGTTGTGAATAGTAATGAGACCACCAAAGTAGTTTCTGAGGTAAAGGTGTGCACCGCCAGAGTTTAAGCCATAGCTGTAGCCTTAATAAAATTGTAAAATACAACTGCAATATCAGTTGCAGTTGCAACATCTACAGCGTATGTACTGTGAGGCTGTGTAGAAACTGCAACCTAACAGCAGTGTTGCACATATGATGAAATAAGAATATAAAGGAACAGTTTTGTAGTGGGGGTTAATATATTTTATTAAAGCAGCACATATTTTTTGTCCTCATGGTGCTGGGAGGGCACATATATTCTCTCCCCTTCTATTTGCCAGGTAAATAAGAGGGCAGTTACCTTTGACCACAGGAGAGCTGCCAGGAGAGGTTTGGATAGACTGCAGAAGAATGCAGAACCACAGTCATTGGAAGTAACTTTTGTTTCTCCTTTAATACTCATCCATATGCAGTAACTCTGTGGGTGATCCCATGCACTTCATGTACTCAATTACCTAAAGGTGAAAATCCTGTTATATCTTCTGAATGACAGGGTGGGAGGACTGGAGTGAACACAGTCATTACTGTGTAGATCCAGAAGCTGTATTCTTATGCCATAACAATGCCAGAGAACAGAATGAGGGGTAATATTCTGTTCTGAGTAAATGGAGCAAATAAATCACAAAAGTTTTTGATAAACCGTGGCAGCCTGGGAACTGTTCACATCTTCAAACCACTTCTAATACAAACAAATAACAGCAGTATGGATGGCCATGGAATTGTGTGAGCTGTAAGTGTTTGACATAATCCCTCAAGGCGAAAAGCATAATACTACCAGGTATACTTTAGAATTATATTTTGTTGGTTTCCTTCACTTTTATAACTTTTCCAGTCTTGAAACCAAGAACTTAAGCTTTTGCTTTCCTTAACTGTTTTTTCTTTGAGGCTTGTCTGGTGAAAATCCTGAATCTAGATAAAGATTCAAAGAAAATTACTTCTCTGGAGAGTAACTAATGCAGTATAACTGTTTGTGCAAGCAATAGCCTTCCTCTCTGTTAGAAGCTGAGGTATGTCTTTTGCCAGAATATGAAGACTAGTTTGAAAATGCTATGAGCAAGTTTCAGGTTTTAGTGGCAGAAAAATATCTTATAGCTTCAGATACACCTCAGATCATCAACACACTAGCTTTTAAATAAAATAACTTTGATGCAGTTGAAAACTTCACCCCAAATCAACATTAATTCGGGGGGGGAGAAAACTCCAGTATTCTCTCACTAGAACTCTTCCTAAAATCAACTGTCACCAGGAATGCAAATAAGCTGAATCACAAATTTTAATCTCTTCTTTGGTTATACAGTCCTTCAAGACACAACTTAGTATAACATATAGCTGTGAGCACATTACTACTCTGAATAAGATTTGTTCCTATACTCTTCTCAGGATGAAACACTTTGCTAGACTAAGACCACAAACAATCTGATTGCTATGATCACCAAATTAAAGGCCAACTTGAAGAAAAGGGATCAAATCTCTTTCCTCAGAGACTATTTCAGAAACTTATGAATGTTTTTTCCAAGTTCATTGTCTGTTGCACAAGACTTTTTAATCCTCTTGATAATGCAGACCTAATGTCTAACTTTGTTCTCTTGCTTAACATATGGAGATTAATTTAAATCCAGCAAATCATATGAAAATACTTAATTTAGTAGCTTTGTCTGTGGTCAGATTGGAACAAACCAAAATTAATAGTTGGTGTTTCCCCAAGGAAACAAAGGTATATCTGGCATCTTTAAAAGTTTAGGCTAATGGTCTATTGGAATAAAAGTCTTGTTAACCTAATTGCTTGATCATTCACAGATACTAAATATAAGGCAACCTAGAAATTCTAGTAGAAAATATTTTATTTTAAGAACACTTTCCAAGATCCAGTCAGCCACTACAACATTGTTTTTTTGTGGCACTGAATATGACAAAAATAGCTTCGAACACTGTACAGATGAGTTAGTTGTAACAATTTCAGATTTCAAGCCTTTCAATGATAGGCAGTCTTCAGCAGAGCCTGTGATACCTGCTGTTTGATGCAGCTGCCCTTTGAACTGCTTAGTGTCATTATTTCCCATTCCCCTAATCCTATAATCCTTGTCAGGTGAAGCGCAGCTAAATAGCGAGTGTACTAGTGGAACACAGTAGATATCTGGGTCCTGACATTCCAGCCTGGGGTTACTTAGTACTTATGCCTGTCTGCTGTCTGCATGCTGAATTTGCCAACATCTTGAAGCAGAACCACTCCACTATCTTCCTATCATATTTTCTTTTATAAGCTACGAAAGACTCCAAATTCTAATGCCGCTAGTGATGCTAGCACAAAACCAAACACAGTTGAAGAAGATGACATAGTAAGTAGGGAACGTCAGACCTACTGGATGAGGGAAGCATAGAAAAATCAATCCCACCCAATGTTTCTTGCAAGATGGTTGTCCTTTCTCCAAGTCCTACCAAGGTTAGCAGCTGATAGTGACTTTGTGGGCTGAAATAAACACTGAAGTCTTCTCTGCATTCTTAGGAATGGTTCTCTGGTCTTCTTCCTCCAGAGCTCAGCTTTGAGTCAGCACTACTCTCTAGGCAAGCAGCTTGGCTCCTGTCAGGAATATGCCGGTCTGTACTCACTGTTTCTCTCACTGCCTTTTCCACTCTGCCTTCTGACACTTCCGCAGAGCTGAGCTTGGCCTTGAGGAAAGGAGTAATCCCTCCCTTCCTTCCCGTTTCCCAGAGTTTCAATCTGACTCAGAGTACAGCAGCCAGAGTGAGGTAAACACACACCTTTCTTAGTTGACACTCATGCAAAACTCTTTAATACAACAGGAAATATACAGTGGATTTCTGCAACAATTTGTAACTGCAACACTACAGGAGCAAAGTCCTCCACAACAACATAGAACACTTTTTAGTAAAATCTTGGGTTTAAGAAGACTTTGTTGCATTATATCGAAGCTAAGTTTTGTCCACGATTATTTCTCCTGTTCTCTGAAAGATTAGTTTGTGCCTTTCAGCATGCAGGACACTTACTCTCTTATCTAAATACTTTCCTCTTGGGTTTCAGAAGATACAGAGCTTACTGTGAAATAAAAGCCATTCCATTTAAATTCCCTGCAGCACCACTGGTCTTCAACAAGGTGCTATGAGTCATATGAGCTTAGTTTATATGGGATGGCTAAACCTGTTTCCTGATGTAGGCAACTTCTTGAGCACAGAACTAACAATACACATCTAAACAATTCCTCTTTAATAATACTTTCTAATTCCTATTCCTGCCACTGGATAAATATTAGGGAAATTGTTACTTCAGTCTTTGTGAATCTCTGCTAATCTGTGAGTACTTTGCATGTGCTTATACAATATCTGGTTTCTGCCTTCATTAGGGTGTTCCGGTACCAAAATAATACAATAAAAAGGAATATAGTTTGAAGTATCTTATCTTGCAACTGCAGATTTTGTTTGCAAATCCATATTTTAGGGAGCAGTAACTAATGTCTTTTTCCCAAACAACACGGGAAGAGGGAAAATGTGGTGAGCTGTTGTTATTAATTTCCACTTTAGTAGCCAGTTGTAAGAAATTTGTGTCTCCCATATTTAAGCGGTATCTTATGTATCTCTATGAAGAAGTGAATAAATGGAACTGTTCCCATTTATTCCTGTAGTGGATGTATTAATATGATTACTAGTATGGTCCAATATGAAACAAGTGCTTATAAAAGCTCTTAGAGTAGCAGCTTTATAATCCCACAGTGCCAGTAATTTTTGAAACCAAATACAAAACTAATTTATTCAAATTAATTTCTCCTCAATAATTATTTCAGCAAAGGAGTGGATTTAACTACAAAACTGATGGGACAACATTGGTGGTAAAAGTGAGTACTTTTCCAATATACAAACATGTCTGTATGTTTCCATGTAAAGTGACAAACAAATGAGAAAAATATGTTTCAATGTCATCTTCTAATTACATTGCATTGGAATTATTAAATTTCATAGAAGTTATAAGAATGCTAGAGTTTTTTTTAATCGACTATTAAATCAATTATCATAACTCACAAAACTCTAAATCTTCTTTCATCCAAATGGGAGAAGTATAGTCTTTTTATTACCCTGTCAAAATGGAAAATGATACGTTAAAATGAATCAGGGTAAGAGAGAGAGAGATGGCTTTAGCAAAAATTGCTTTATCTTGAGCAGACGTGGTCATCTAATGTACCTGAAAATTAAAGATATATAAGAAAATGGTTCAGCTAGTTGCTGCCAGGTTGCAGCTATTCTGTCCCAGTCAGCTCTACTGCTGTTTACTTGCTGGGTGAGGAAGCAGACATGTTCATCAGAATCCTCACTGAACAGATGGCTGCTGCCTCTCAGGTGTTGGCTGGACATACAAAAGAGTCTGAAGCAGTGTACAGCCTTCAGTCAGTATTTTGTATGGGCCTGGCTTTAATTAAGTCTGCTTTTATCTTCAGAATCTTTTCACTCTTTTGATACTACTGATTACCTAAATAGTGTGAGAGCAAGGATAAATAAATACAAATAAATGAAAAACTACCTTAAAGTTGTCTCAATTGCTTCTCCATTTATTCTCCCAGATGTATTTCTGAGAGTGGAAAAAGCAACCATCTATATATCAAATACATATTACTGGAGAAATCTGTACACTTGCAGCACTGAAACCTGTAACTCCTTGTTACATAAACGTACTTACATTGCTCTCCAAAATCAGCTCCTGGTCTCCTTAGCAACACAGACTGCAAAAAGGTCACCAGCCTGGTGTTCTGCTGCATGTACACATTTCCAAGTCATCTGGAAGGTTTTTGGTTTAGGATTCAGAACTTCCCTTAGACCAGTTCAAGATAGTGGTGAGGGAGATTCTTCTTTTGCAGATCATATCATAAAAGCTATAGTTTATTGAAACATGTAAGCAATGAACCAAGGTTTTTTCTGAGGAAAAGAGAATTTTCATAGCAGAATTCTGAGCAACTTATTCACATCCTCCTTCCCATCCCATGCCTCACAACCACAGAAGAAAACAGTTTAATACTGAAGCTCATTTCATTGACATAGCTCTCCTTAATAACTTTTTCATATAAAGATGTAAGTATGTAGACAGGAATCATCCCATGTTTTTCTGAAAGTTTCTAAAAACCAGTGCTTTTTTTGCTTGCATTGTAAGACCGAAATGTGAGAAATCTTATTTATTATTACATCTCTCTGTGCTTGTGGGGTGCTATTGTAAGACTAATGGTTGCTTAATACTACCATGCCAGGCTTTAGCTGTTGGAGATCTAAATTGGTTCTGGAAATGAAATTTTCCTTTTAAAACATTCCTTCCCCAGTCCCTTCTAGTTAGCTTGAGGTTTTGTTTGGGTTTTTCTTTTATCTTGTTTTTGAACTTCATTTTCATGCTAGTTATGTACACACACAAAGTAAGAGTAATTTCATTTAGATTTAAGACTGTTCCATTTCATCAGTTGTCACTGCACTGCACTGCACTCCGCTGCATTCGCTGATGTCACCAAATCACAAATAGTGGTGAGGAAATCACTAATTAAGGGAACATCACATACATTAACATTCAACTATTATGTTACCCAAAAGATTTGTGGCTTTCTTGATTCATCTGCCCTATGCTGAGAGCTGAGAAAGGGAATGCAAGGACCATTAGTCTTTTATGTTGGGTACCTTTGAGCTGCAAGCCCCAGGATCCTGCCTTTGCCTCCAAAATAGGCTGGTGAGAAAAGCGATACAGCAATGAGATCACTCTGTCCTTCTAGACAATTTTCTTTTTCCTATGTATTTAAATACACAGGGAAAAAAACCTCTGTTAAGGGAGGCCCACTATGTGAAGATGGGCAAAGGTTCAACTGAAGGGAAAGAAAAATATGTTCTTGTACCAGGAGATTTTCCTGCCTGAACAAGTGGGGAATAGGTTTGTGGCTTGTTTGCTGGAAAGCTCTGGGACCTGGAAGAACTGGCAAGTGTGTCTCAGATAGACATACCCAAATCACGAATTTCCCTCAGAAAAGAAAGTTGGGATGGTTTTGTTTTCCTTTATGGCTTTAAATTATAGGAATAAACCTTAAAAGTCTGTGGTTGAAGCCTTTGACTGGAGAAGTTACACTGCCCGACTGTGCTGCTAACGCCAGGCTATACATGTCTCCCAGTTCCAGGTCTGGGAGAATGTTGTGTTTGTACTCCCTGTACTCTGACTGCTCTGCAGCAAAACACGGCTGGGTCTATCACTGCTTTGTTAGCATTTCTGCTCCAGAGAAACGCAAAACCACCAGCCCCAGAAAAAAAATCCATTTAATTAGATTTTCCCACCACATCCACTTGGATCCAAGGGACTTGCTGAACATTATGCTGCCTCCAGGTAATATAGGAGAATGGCTTCTCCAGTCTGTAACAAATTCCTGCTGGGAGGGGTTTACTTATGTTACTGTAATGCTCTGTAAAATAAAATTCAGCCTGACAAAAAGCAGCTGCAAGTGAACAACAATACTGGTGTCTGAGGTAAACTTGACTGAGTGGATTGTACGCTGCATATAATTTTAAATAAAAATATTTCTTTTATGTAGTTTGTGACTAACTAAAGTTGTCTTGTAGCTAAAATGTAGAAGATATAAATGTAAATTATTTTATGAACAGATTTTACAGCTGTGCCACTTACAGGAAATATAGTACTTTGAACCTCACAGCACATGTATCATTTCTCATTGTTAATATGTAAATAAATCTTAATTAGCAAAAATACCCTAAACTGAAACAAGATCTTTGATTCCCATTTTTCCCTCTGTTCATCAGAATGAATTAAAAATAGAAGTGGTTTCCAGATCTGTCATTGCAAGCTAAATAAAAAACAGAAGAAATATAGGAAGACTTTCCTTTCTGTATAGTTTGCTTCCCAGCCTCTTTTACCAGCCTCTTGACCTGAAAGTAATTTAGTTTCCAGTGAGAAGCTGCACCAGTCCAAAATGTGGAGAAATTTTGAAATACAGCAAGATAAATGCTTAATCAGCATTGCCTTGCTGATACTTTTATGACCACGATAGTGCATTAGAAAGATCAGCTTATTTTCATTTAATGTTTTGTGTTAGTACAAGTGATTGTAACTCATCTTTCATTCACTTCAGGCAGTTATGTGGTTATGGAATGAGGAAAGTTCTGATTTAATTGTCCTTTGCTTATGCAAAATTCTGGTTATGAAGTTATTTGGCTTGGTAATAAGTTGTGGCTAAATGTATTATTCTACAAAATAATTTATTAATTAAAGATCAGTGTTTAATCAATTCAAATTGACTTTGTGTGTTCAATCTGTTTATGAAGTAATTAATTTGCATCTTATGTTTATACAAGCTAGTTTCAATAGCAAAAAATCACCTGAAATTATTTGGGGGAGTTCAATATAGAGAATAGGTTCAGACAAATCCTAACCTATGGATGGCTAACCGTACTGAAAACTGCCTGAATTTGAGAGGACCCCTATACCATATAGAAAAACAACTAGGTTTTCCTCCATATAATTAAAATCTGCACTATAAATGAATATGCATGCAAATTAGAGACGCATTTCCATGGGAAACTTTACCTCTGGCATTTCCTGACTTTCGGGTACTTAACTGTGCGATCTTCATGTTTTCTTAACTTGGTGTTTTTACTTTTTTGAATGGAATGTTTATTTGTGCTGGAGACAGATAATGATCAAACATCTGCCTGTGGATACATACAAGATGTACGAGCCAACTCTTGCAGACTTCACCAGTGGAAGAGCATCCAGTTTTTGGGTCCAGAAACACCAGCCCCTACTCAACCACACCATCTACTTTTTCATAAGTAGGTTATAGGATATATTCTTTCCAGCAGAGGGCAGTGGAATGGTAGATGTATGTATATAAAACCATATTTTAATGTAATTTAAGAGAGAAAATTCAAACATTCATTGAAAAAAATGTAATTAAATAGACGACAAGCAAGAGACGTAATTTGCCATACCTTTCAGGCATAATGTGATTTTGCTTTGGCTTCATTCCAAGAAATACTGAGAAGACCTTTTGATTAACAAAAGAATACCATTATGAAAAAGGCTGTGGTACTTAAGAATTAATAAAATGTGAAGTTCTGAACTAGAAAGAAAAAAGTATTCTGAATGATTTAATCACAAAAGTCTCTTTTTTGGGTGGCACAGTTTCATGTGCATCTTTTTGACAACTATTTTTTTTCTGTTGTGGAAAAGGTTAGGTTAGTGTTTTCTGTCAAAATAATAGAGCCCATGAAGATATTGGCCACAGTATCATTCCTAATAAAAACACTGTGGGGACACATAAAGGAGACATGTCTTTAAATACTTACTATGAGATACAATGTTCCCTTTTAGATTTCTGACCTTTGGAAAGCTGAAAATGCTCTCAAAATTGTAAAGACCCTGTGGCAGGTTAGAAGTCACATGCGTTGAGACTGCAGTTGCATGGTTGTGAATAACTAAGATTGAAAGCTGTTATTGATACCTATGAAATAGCTTTTTTCGTTGCATTTTCATGTAGAATATCCACTTTGAGAGTTTAATGCTCAATGTCTGAAGGTTAGCAGCTTTGGTGGTATATGCCTAAAGCCAGGTGCAAATGCTAAATGAATATGTTTCTTACTTTCATGCAGGCTGAGCTTCTGTTCTCTTACAGCATCCTCCAGAATTTGTTAAATGAAACCTCTCCTTAAAGCTACCTTCAATCAAATAAAAGAACAGCTGAATTTTCAGTGCAATTGAGAGCAGCTTTCAAGTAAAGCCATGACATAACCAAGACTAGTATTTGACAGGAATGCTTGAAAAGAAGGTAAATGCAATAGATGATCAAATCCTTGTTTTCTGGTCTCTCTTCCAGATTGCAGATGCTTGACTGAATGTCCATTTACATGTTTTCTAAAACTAGACTCTGCTTTTCTTAAACACTTTCTGTTGACTAAATTTAATCCAGGCAGTTTGTGATAACAGTGCTACTGCAAAAAAAACCCAACTAACCAACAAATAAAAAAACCAAAACAAAGCAAACAAACAAAAACAAACAAACAAAAATAAAAAAACATAGAAAAAAAAGAAAAATAAGAAGAAAAAAGAATATAAAGAAGCCAGGTTCTGAGCTAAATTCATGAAATGCATTTCAGATTTGAGATCCTACCGGTAAGCAAAGAATCAGATTTCCAGCTCCAGCTATTTACTTTATATAAACATCCTGGCTGCAAATTAACCACAAAAATGTTGGATGAAATCATGTTCTTCATCTAAATCTACAGCAAATATCTAGCCAAAAGAAGTATGTTATTCTGTACCAGTACATCTTGAAACTCTTGGTGAGTTTTCATTCTGTTTCATTTTGCTTGCCTTATATTTTGAGCTATCCATAAACATCAGCCTTTGATGTATGTCAGCCTTTCTACTAAGGTAGCTCTAGAGTAATAGATTGAGCCTCTTATTAAGTAAATAAATCTGCTTTTAACTTCCAGAATTATAAATAACATAAGGAATGTCAGGGCAACCTTGGGGGTAAGCCAAGTCTTAGCACAGCTGCTATGACCTTGCATGTCAGCATCTTAGCCTTTATCAGTGTTTAATTTGTGTACAATGTGTAATTTCTTGGGTTTTACATTAATTTAATTTAATTTTTTTTTGCTACATATTAGGAAAATTTTTAAAAATAGCAAATATTTCCAGGCTGCATAAGGTTTCCTAGGAGGACTGCTTGGTAGGTCTCTGACAGACTATTTACAATAAACAGAATGCCACAAACTTACTCTGAGAAAAGGTAAACATTTTAGCCATATTGTAAGCTTCTGTGAGCTGTAGCCACAGTGCTCACTATAAAAGTTTGTCTTCTCTGACCTACCACATAGGACACAGAGCCAGAAAAGAAGCTTTGCTTATATGCAGAGCAGTGAATAACAACAGTTTTGCAGGCACTAATCCTCTTTCCACTGCAGTTCTGTACTTTAATTAAGTGTTCTTTAATGAATGTCTAATTTTAAACATGCAATTAGTCAGAGTGAGAACAATAGACCTACCTCTGCTTAATTTCCTTAACATATCAAAGCTGTACTGACTTCAACAGAAGTATAATCAAGTTTCTACAGCTCAGTAGTTACTGGATAAAAGCTAACTTAGGTCCTCAAGCAAACTCTGAATTCAACTTTTCTTCTACAGTTCACAAAGGTTTTCTGAATACTTTTACTTAGGTTTCTGTTCACTCATGTTGCCTCTGTAGTTTCTTAAAAACTGGGCCAGCAGCACCAAGATGCTTCTCTCAATATCTCTACAGGGTTCAATTATTCCAAGTAGTAGAAAGCACACTGCTTTTATTTTACAGCTCTTAAGGTTTTTCTGAACCAAAGTACTATGTTTTGAGGTGAGTATACCAGTAGTATTTTAAAACCCCACAACTAAGAAGCATACAACATGATTCTGCCTTTGATTTTTATCATTGTTGATCTTATTTTCATCACTTCTGAGAGTATATTATGTTTTTTTACCTCCTGTGTCCACTTTATGATTACAACATAGGTACTTTTGCTGTTACAAATACCTAGCTGTTACAAAAGGACTGGAAATACTGCCCAATCATCAAACTCTTGTGTGTAAAAAGCAATATGAATTCAAGTCAACACCCAAAGAAGCTGAGAAGTATTCACTGGTTTCCATGTCAAAACTCTTGTTTTGTGAAAATGGCAATTTTTTCCTCAGTTACTTCAAGTAGCAATGCCTGCTTCACATATTTAATTTCACTCCAGACCTCTGATTGTACCATATTTGCCAAAGTTCAGAGTCCCAAGTTTACATTTCTAAATCCTAATAAGGGTACTTACATAATTAACCTACGGATGCCAAGGACATGGGTAGAAACCTGCTTTTTAATAAACTTCTTTCTCATGACTGCTGAAGGACACATTAAAGAAAGAGAAGTTTTAATTCAACATGATTGTCATGCCTATAACATGATAGATCCTAAAGCAAGATCTATAGAACAGATTTATATAGACTGTTACATAAAGACACATTAGCCTCTGAATATTTAGCCATGCAATGGATCTGCCGTTGTTTCCTGGGAGCACAGTGATGCTAATTACCGAAGTATTTTCTGACACTACATGCATAAGCTAAAGAACGTGCTTATGTTTTGAATTATACACATGTGGTTTCACTTTACCTTTGTTTTTTCTGATTGTCATAGTTCCAATTAACAGAAGGGAAAATGCTGTTTATATTCTTTTCCGTATATTACACTTTCTACCATTTTAACTCAGATGGAAATAACAAGAAATATTATGTTCCATTATCTTTTAATTCTATGCAAAATTGCTAAAGTTAAAATTATTGGAGACTTCATTAAGTGCACACTTCTCCAGTACTTTCACTGCATTTTTTTCTCAGGCTCTGCCTGAGGATGAATTTGTGTAGAATCCATTCAGCTGTACACACTCTGTGTTATCAAAGTGTAAAAAGCATGTTTCCTTCAATATGGGAAGTTTTCCTTTTCTGTTCTGTCACTATTTCCCCAATCCTTTATTCCATCAACACACATGTTCAGGGAGTAACTTGGAATGTTTGTGTGACCTACACACAGTATTTACTTAGAAATACATGTTTTCAGCTGTGTGAAGGGAAAAGGTAGAAAAACTTGGGAATTACCAAGAGTAAGAATGTGTCCAATGATATTCATATCTGTGGGGGCCAAGCAACTGAGAGAAGATGTATTTTCTGTGAATATTTGCACTAGTAAAACATAAATGCACAGATGTTTACTTAAAGGTAGGCTTAAAAGTGCATTACTATGAATGAAGTAAATGTACTTAACATTTCAGGCTGTTCTTTTAGGCTGTTCCCCAAAGAGTATGTAGGTCTCTCTTAGTTAGTACTTGGCTCCCAGCAATAGCACCACTCAAGGAAGATGCCAAGATAGACATTAGACTGAGTGGCAAATATTTTTACAGGTTGTCCTAGGGTTTTGGTCCCATTCAAAACCAGATGTCGGAGTTTTCTTCCTGTAGAAAACAATATTGCTAAAAAAACTTGCTGAATACCTCACTATCACACCACACTGGGACCAGGATACAAATAGGACATACATCAAGATTAGAGATCTTCTCAGCTGTGCAGCAAAGGCTACACTCAGGCCTCCCTTTGCATTTCTGCCTTGGCTTTGGCACTTGCTCTCTGATAGAACATGCCCAGTAAAGTGCAGGTTTCCAACTTTACCTCAGCTTATTTGGCTTCCTGAAGTGGTACAAGGCTTTCCCAGTCTCCAACAAGGTGTACATGAATGAAGAAAGTGCGCTGCTTTGGATTGTAGGCAGTGATCTGCCAGATCAGAAATATGACATTTTATGCTAGTTTCATGCCTGCTGGTCTGACTGTATCTGGCCGTGCCAGACAGCCATTTATTGTTAATCTGGTTATTTTTTCTCCACATTTTGATTTTGCCACCTAGCTCAGTGGAAAGGAGGCGTTTGACTGTAGAGCTGACCATGTGAAGACAAAAAAGACAAAAAAAGAGAAGAAAAAAGAAACAATCCAGTGAAGTGTTACTTTGCATTATGCGATTTGCCTGACAAGATGAGAAGCTACATTTCAGACACTTTTGCTTAGGAGAAAGCATAAGCAGAGTGCAGAGATTTGGTGACAGTGCATTGACTAACAGGGCAAAATGTGTGTAACAGTAGCTGTCAAACCCCAAAATGCAATCAGCCCTGTGTGCTGCTCCTGCACATGCTGACTAGCTGATGGGGCTCATTCTTCTTCAGCTGGATGCTTCCAACATTAGAACTAGTTCAGTACAGGTAGAGCAGCTGAACATAAAGCAACATTGCTAGTGCACTGTGGCCTAGTAGATTAATTGTACAGCAAACTAGGTTATTTGACCACCTACTTTTCCTGCTTACTAAATGAGGGATAATGAGTAATTAGTTGCGGTCTGTTTGGAAAAGTGAGGTGTTTGTTCAGCACTTTGAAATGATAAATCAATATACGCTGCAAATTATATGTGCCACCTACAGCTCTATTCAACAGAGAGCAGCATTGGACAGGAAAAAAAGGTGTCTCTCCCTGGCGTTTGCATGCATACTTCTGCAGAACTGGTAATGGGGTTGATTCCGTGGTCTTCATTTTTAGAACAAATGTGATGCAAGAGAGGTTATTCACCACCCTCTGTGGACAAAGTAAGCAAAAACTAAATGAAGCAAGAGGAAGATGAAAACTATGGTTCCCTGGATCACCTTGAGTTCTATGGAGATGGCTATTCAGTTAGCAATCAGGTGACACAAGTGTTTTCTTTCACACAGTAAGGTTCTCTTCAGGCACATCAAGCTGATGTTTTCAGACAAGTCTTTATAACCAAAATTTCTCTATCTATGTAGCTCTTTCTTAGGGTTTCTTCCAGGGCTGGCTTTTGAATCCAAAGGTGAGGAATCCATGTGAAATGCCTTTCTCTAGCTTACACTGATGGACCAAATAAGCAAGTGTATTCCCTGACGTAGCAAACAGCAGTTTTCAGAGCTCCCTGATTGAGTGGTTTCTTTGAGTTTTTTTAGAGCATTTTTGAGCCCTTCTCCTTGTTTCTAGTGGTCTCTTTTTCCTCCACTCCAGGGATCTTATCAGGAGGCTCTGGAAACAGGGAGGATTTACTACTTGTAGGACTGCAGCTGCTTCCAAGAGACTGCAGAAAAAAGAGCTGAATTAGGCTCCCTGCATTTACTAAATGCTAGCATTTTTTTAACTATATATGCCAGTGTAAGAAATTCTGTTCAACAGCTGATTAATCCTAACAAATCCATGGATCAGTATTTTTAAGATAAAGCCATAAGAAGCTGTGGTTTTCTATTTTCAGGATTAACTCTGCTTTTTTTGCTTTTTGTCTATGCCATAAGCACAGCTTTCCAGCTCAAGGAGTTAAACCATTCTTTACAGTGAATCTAGAGCGTATATTAATCTGTGTGATTTTGTAATTATAATTCTGAAGTCCTTTCTTTCTTTCCTTTTTTTTTTCCTTTGGCTTGCAGTAATGTAGGTGTGTGGAGGAATGGTGACAGAGATGAAAGTTCTCTTACATTAGTCCACCACACCTTACCCAAAATACTTGGATGACTGTCACAGTAATGTAGCTATCCATAACAGAGACAGAAAGAGGGGGAGAAAGTGCTTTTTTTCTTGTAATGAATATTAGGTAATGTACTTCCAAAAATTCCTTGTAAGTTCAGTAAACACAGTTTTATTTATAGTTTATTTTAGCTTCATCTTCTATGCCATGTGACCTACACTAAGGGGACACTAGCAATCTTCACAGCAAAATGGGAGGAATAAGGAGAGACTGGTTATGCAGGAACAGCTGCTTGTTTTCAGCAGCATCACTTGAGAGTTTTTCACATTCTCCTTCTCCGCCTCTCCCCAAATGTTCAGCCTGCTGTGTGCAAGCTGGGTGTTTACAGTTCAGGACTATGGAGGAGGAGGAAATATTTTGCCTATTGTTCAGTGACGTCAATGGCTTCGCTCCCAGTCACTTGAGGGACACTGGTGCTTAGCAAATGTCAGTACACTGCTGCTACTGCATGTGCCTTACAGTCTGCTTGCAGGAATTTAAGGTCTCTCCTTCAAGATAGAACCAGTTGGTAGATGAGCCATACATAGCCATGGAAAGGTGGTCTGCTGCTTTTTGCATGGGGAAGCATTACATGCTGGTTTCTTATTGTGCCATTAATATGGCATATTTATTACCATTAAATGCTGAATTTTGCATAAAACTGTATTTTATCCTACACCAGGTTCTTCCCTCACACACTCTCTTCCCTGTATTAAATCAAGCTTCTAAAAATAACATAGAAGATACTGACAATTTTATAATTAATCAAGATAAACTTAACTCAGCATCTGACCATATTCAGTGTTTTTCTGATGTGCTCTCATTAGGTATTTTGTTACCAGATGCTGATAACTGAATTTCAAATGTATTTTGCTGAAGATTTCTTAAGCTTAGTGTTGATTTTTCTTTTTTAATGCACATTTTGTGAAAGTGTGCTACAGTTGACGTTCCTAAAGGGACTGCATTTGGAAAGATGCACTTTAAACACTATATTTTCATTAAAACACATTGGAAAGATGCACTTTAAACACTATATATTC
This sequence comes from Melopsittacus undulatus, assembly GCF_012275295.1. Classification (NCBI taxonomy): domain Eukaryota; kingdom Metazoa; phylum Chordata; class Aves; order Psittaciformes; family Psittaculidae; genus Melopsittacus; species Melopsittacus undulatus. The sequence continues at coordinate 72,323,479 of NC_047529.1, forward strand.
ATTAAAATACATTTGAAATTAGTTTTGGCAAACTCTGCTACCTCTATCTGTGATTGAAAAAATTACTATCTGCAGCCTTTGTATATGTGTGCAGGAAAAGGAATTTTTAGAAAACATGGAAAAAAGTTCCTTGGTGTCAATGTTTTATGTTAAGATCTTGTAGTTAAAATTGAAGAGATCAGTTTCAAAAACATTACCTATGTCTGAACAGAGCTGTGTCTTCATCTGTGGATGGATTATTGCTGAAATTCAGCCTACTAATTGTCTGGATTTGTTTCATCTTAATGAAATAAGCACTATGAAAACTTCAAGTATTTTCAGGGTCTATGAGAGCTTATAGTACAATGTAGCAGTACACTGATACTTTCAGATAAGAGGAGAACATAAATAGATGCTGCAATTTTGTAGGGCAAAAATGGGAAAACTGAGAGGAAACAACAGTGACTATGGTATTGGGGTTATAGGGGGAAATAAAAGGGAGAGACAAACCAGTATCAGTGCCTTTTAGGTCTTGATATAGATGCTGGTCACCATCCCTTGCCTACAGGCGTGTACAGTCACAGAAAAGATGCCACAGATAGCCTGGCTTTCTGTGCTGAGAAATAACTTGTAGATGGCTACACCTCAGCAAAGGTAAAATCTAAGATGGCAGCTATTTTCCTTCATCTCAGTTCTAGCATCTAGTCCTACAACAGTCAGGGAAAGTCTGTATTGTTTTGCACTTTGAGTATGTTCAAAAGAGGCAGAAGTTTTGGAAAATTAAGCTAAAGGGCTCTGCCAAGTTTATTTTAAAGATACATGAATTGTGAATTTTCAGATTTTTACAGCTTGTCCAGCTGAAGTGGTCAAGGAATCAAAAGACACAAAGATAATTACGATCTTCATTTCAAAGCATGGAGTCCAAAAAGATTCTGAACAAAACTGTTGTACGAAGTTTTGAATATGGGATAAAATAGACCTTTTGGTTTCTCATAGAATTTTATTACTTAAGATCTCAGCCCAAAGTTAATACTCAGCAGGGAAATTTTCAGCCCAAACACTTGAGGAGATTATGACAAAGTGCTAAAAAGCCTGATTGCATACTGTATTACTGAAGTTAGGGTTTAAGAGGCTGAGCTATGATCATAGATGACATAAGGTAAGAGAAAAAGGTTTAGAGTCTCTCTTTAGAGGTTAGATATAAATTAGGATGGAATATCAGGAAAGTTTTTTACTTGTCCTTTTGGTTAGCATAATAATTTCAGAATGGTAAATGACAGAATAACTAAGAACGAGTGTTTGGATAAGTTTTATTCTCAGTTCCTGGATGTGCAAATATTGCCCAAAGCATCACTTCTAAAAAACAGTTTCCTGAGGTATTTATTATCTGGGTAAAAATTTTTCACTGTATTTTTGTTCAGCTGTAGGTGTCATATTTTGTTTATATAACAAATTTGTGCTCAAGATAGGGGAAAAGAAGGTGGAGGGATGCAGCGTGGTTGTTTCATTTTTATGCCAGAATCCTTGCAAAAGACAAGGATAGCAATATTATCAAACAACATCTTTTCCCATGGGATTTACAGCTCCAGTTACATGTAGTAGGTAGTATGTATGGGGGTTTTTTATATACCTCAAACTATAGAAGCAATTTTTTTTCTGGAAGAAAAATACATATACCTGCTTATTTTTTTTTCTTGCATAATCTAAATCACCACACTTTTGACTTTCTCAGATCCCAGGCGTTTTGGTTTTGTTTCATTGATGTGTACTGTGTTTTTAAGTAGCACACAACAGCAGAATATGGCCCAACAAGCAACTTTCATAAAAGAGGATATCCAGCCACTCAGACCAGAATCCTTCAAGAGGAGGGTAATCAAAAGATCAAGTACAATTCATCTTTTCTGATATACTGTACGGGGTGTGGTCAAGATGACAAATACCTGGCAAGATTTCCAAGTGTTCCAGGAAATCTGTTCCAAATCAGTGCTGAGTGTTGGCTTCACCATCCAAATACAGAGTAAGGAAAGCATTTTGTAGTTTCACTGCTGTTACTCCAATCACACTGTAATCTTTCAAAATGACAACAACTGTTAAAAGCAGGTTTGTCAGCATCTATTGAGGTGGTGTCAGCACCAGGTCTCTTTCAAGGAGGAAGCTACTGAATTCAATGAGTAGGTTATTCCTGATGAAGATAGGTTAGTATATCTTCTGCAAACTACTGCCAATTTATTTGTGCATCCTTCACCAGTTTTTGTCCCACGGGCAACAAGTCTTAGAATCCTACTCTATCAATTAATCACAGAACACACTTTTGTGGTTTTTTATATTAACTCAAAACAAATAATCTTTTTGTGGACCAAAGGCTAATCTTACCTAATGGATAGTTCTTACCTGGGACAGAAATAGCAGATTAAAAGCTTTTATGAATTTTAATCAGAGCCAAATTACCATTACCACAGTCCCCCAATAATTGTTTCCTTATTTTTTCAAGAAATATTCAGGAACAGCTCATCATCTGATGAGAAGGACATAGTGTTAAGGATTATGAACCATAAAATAAAGCACGAAACATAATAGTCTTCCCTACAGACTTTTACATAGGTGCACATATATATAAATATCAGATTAATATAAAATGTACCATATCAAATTAGCAAAAAATACTGCAATGATGTATGCAGTTATAATTATCTTCTTCTTACAAGCAGGGATTATAAGACTCAAGAGATCAAAACCCAAACTATGCTTTACATTTAGAAATCTTTTCATAGCAGACATATACAAAGACATGTCCAAAATTATTTATATAAATAGGAAACAGGTGAATGTTGAAATACTCTTCACTTAACCTTGAGTTGTTTTCCCTCAGTAACCTGCAAATAGACCTCTTTCTGCCTTTCACCTTCTAAAGGAGTTTCTAAATCAGGCTTACATTTCCTTTACTTGTCTTAAGGGTTTGGATTTTTTTCTAACAGCATCAGATTTGTTTGCTAGACCTCAACTATAACAGGGAGGAGACCTGCCATCACCCATAGGAAAACAATGAATTGTGTCTAGCCAGAAAATAAAATAAAGAGCACTTTCTCATATAATAAACTAGTCCTTGGCAGAGCTAGTTTTACAAATAGACAACATAAAAAGAAGAGTATGTCATGAATTCTGTTGTTGTGATAACACTATCACATGTTTACCAGGTATAAGAGGTTTTGGAATAAAATCTATTGCAAGTACAAAACAAAACAAAAAAACAAAATCTATTGCAAGGAGAAAAAAAGTATTACATCACTCTCTGCTTCAGTGGGGGTGGATAGAGACAGAAATGAAGAGAGGGAGTTTTGTTTCTTCCTTCCTTCCCTCCCTCCCTCTGCCTCCTCCACCTCCTTCCCTACCCTTTCTTTCCCTTTTCCCTCCTCTCTCCTTCCAGCAAGACACCTGTCTAGTGCTGTTCCTCTGTGTACTGTGGTGCCTACATTTTAAACTCCTGCAAAACAATAACGAAAATCCATTTTAGAATAACATATAATGAGCAGCTTAGTTAGCTGTTAGGATGATATTCATATTGTGAGCAAAATACTTCTGAAGTACATGAAATACATATGAAATGTGAAAATCTCATCTATTGGCAGCACTGTTAACTTAGGTCGTTACTTTAGTAGTTCCTGTGATTATAGCCCATGTTTTGGAGAAAATCTGGGGGCATGACATTATATTCATTACAGTATTATATCCACCTCTTGACCTGTTTACGGCTTTACTCTTCTGGCCCCCTGACAATTGTTCTACAGTAGTTGTTTCCAAGAAAACTTTTTGTGAGCTTTACTGCATTTTTTGTAGTGATAGCTCACATACTGCTCTTCCCAGGAAACCAGAGAACTGTTCTAAGGTGGGCATTTCTCCCACTTCTGCTCAGACTGAAGACAAGCTTTGTCTTTCAGGTATAAAGCATATTGTTACACAACAATTTCTTCAGTAAGAAAGTGGTCACTAAGGAATAAGCAGGTAGCCGTTTTCATGAAAATCAAATGAAAATGAAATAAAAAAATAATGAACCTCTTCAAATAAAGGAGGAAAGTACAGTCCTTGCGGGAAGCAATAATGACTCTATTTAATGTCATATATAATTACTAAATAAACATTATCATAGGATATGAACATTAAATATATTTATAGTAGTGTCTCAGATCTTCTGAGAGTCCCACTGTATTTTACAGACTATTTCTCAATCACAACTGCAATGCAGTGGGTGAACATTACAGCTTTCTGCATCTGTAAAAGCACACAGAAGCTTTCAGCAGAATGTTATGTGAAAGAAGGACAACAAAATTCTAAGATAGCAATCAAATTGGAAGTTAGCAATGAAATATGGAGGAGGGGAATAAAATATGCTTTGAAAATTCTAAATAGTGAGATGTAGCTTCATTTCTTACCTACAAGCATCATGTGAGCATGACATGCAAGTTTCATGTCAGCATACTAGCCAGGGGATCTTTAAGTAGCTAGGTTATTTGAGGGGGAAGAAAATGGAATCAGATAAAAGGAGGTTGGAGGAGGGGAAATTTGGCATATTGTTAATCCATAGAGAAGTTTGGGAGAACGGTGCCCATTGGAAAGTACCTCCCTCTCTTTCCAAGATAGCGTGGGGCATGGAATAAACACCAGATGCAACACAAAGAAGGGAAAATAATGCCTGGAGGAAATTGAGTCACCAGAGACTTGGAGGGGGTAACTGGTCCAGAAGGGAGAGAACAGGGAGGAATAAACAATGTTACATACAAGACAGAAGCTGTCTGAGTTTGGGTCTAGCAGTTGGTGAGACATCAGTTACAACTTAGCAACAGGAAGGCACCTTGCACCTCAGGCAGAGAAGTTTATCACAAGAAACAGTGTGATGCCAGAAATGTTCCCTGATGCAGAAATGGGTGCTGATAATTGTGTCCAGGCTCAGCCTGGTTTTCGAGACCAAATCAGCATGAAGGGAACTCACCTTCAGAGGGACAGAAACATCGGTTTTGTGGCTGGTTGGGGTGCTGCTCTGATTAGGACATCACTTGTTGCATGGGTCAATGACAGGCTGCAATGCTGAGCCACTTGGAGATGCTGAACAATGCCATGATGAAGAACAGAGATCCATACCACTGCAAAGCTGAGACACATTTTCCCTTCACACTTCCAAGGCTGTATGTGGGGCTAAAGGGAAGACACTGGGAATTGTGAGATGGTTATGCCATCTACGGCAGATGTAGCATGTTAGCCCAGGCAGGATAAATCTCTACTGGTCATCATTTAACTGACTTCCTTAAAAAAAGCAACAGATGATGCAGCTCTCATGTTAACAGGATCAGAATTTTATCTCAGCCCACTTAACTGCCATTCTAAGCTTAATTCAGCAACAGTTGAGAGACAAATCATAAACTGCCAAGTGCTGTAATCTCAGATACCCCAGGGAATTTATAGCCAATTTTAAATTTTATTTTTCTTTACAAAAGATTTTTATCAGTTTTCCATCTTATAAATGTTTTTATAGCATTTACTGTAGCAGTAGTATGAGAAGCAACAGGATCTGTATTATGCTAGTCCCAAAAACTCTCTGTTGGGCATTAGGATATTTGTAAACACACACACACACAAAAAAAAAAAAAAAAAAAAAAAAAGAAAGAAAGAAAGAAAAAAGAAACCCACAAAATCTTTGCCCTGAGCAATTTACATACTGAATCTTGTTGCAGCTAATTTATGTTTCACCCATTCTCTCCAATGAAAGTGCTTAATAATGAGTAAAGGTGTCATCCTGTAACAACAGGATTCCTGCAGCACATACTTTCTTTTCAGTTCTTTTTCTCCTGTTCATTTATTGCCTGCAGTTGAATTACATTACTTTTTCATTCCATCCCAGGAACAAATAGGATTTTCTTGCCACCTATAATCAGATCAGCACAGGAGAGTTGGTTTGGTTGTTTTTTTCCCCTGTGTGAAAGCTCTTTTCCCTGAGTGGCTCCTATATATACAGCATACTGTTCTATCTTAATAGCCTAACATGGGAATTGCAACAGAAATACTTTATTCCCTTTGGCAAGTGATTGTCTTTGAATATTACCTTATTTTCCTATGGAAGAATGGCTAGGTGGGATGCACCCCCAAAAGTGCAACTCTGTAACAAAACATTGTTTCACGCTGGATCTTTCTGCAGGCTTTCTAGGTGGGAAGCTGGGCTGTGGTGTATAAGCCTGTCAGGCTCTCACAGAGGATTAGCATGGCTGTCACACTGTGTTGGAAAGATTGCTGAACTATGTCAACATGAACAGTACAGCGGCCCTGCTGCCTCCTGAATTGCCACATAACCACTATTGTCCCAGTCCTTTCTTACTCTTCTGACATCCATCTAAGGCAGCATTGCCTGCTCAGCTGTCTGCCACTTCTCTTTGGTGCCTTGAACAAGGTGCATCAGGATGATTTTCTCCAGATAATTGAACTCTTACTGTGTTCTACTTGTGCTGAATGTGTGAGTGGAACAATTTTTCTGTGCCTCCCCTCAGTATTTGTGATTGAAGAAAGGACAAGAATGAGGCAGGGTAAAGATGACATTTTACAGACCTATAAGGAGCATAGGAGTGTTCAACAAAGGGAGAAGAATCTCTGCCATTTCACTTCATTTCTCTCTCTGCTCCAAAGAGGCAGCACAGATGAATGATGCTGGTGAGCAAGTGTCCGAGTGCATCGTAAGCAGGAATTTCTTACATTAAAATATGGCCCTTGAAACAGTGAGCAAACAATCAAACTGAAGACAGGATGTGCATCAGTAAAGGGATGAAAAGATGAGGAGGAACAAGATGGAGGGCAAAGAGCAGCTCTGAGGTGAGGCTCAATAAAGCAGCAGCAAAGCAGCAAAGCTGACTGGGGTTTTTAGGTGTTTATTTTGGAAATAAACTCTTTTAGTTAAGCTTAAAAACAAGGAAGGAAGATGAATGCAGGATCAATCATACCTCAGCAAATATATGAGTGCCATTAATGATAACAGCATAACTGTTAGGCTGGGAAAGGTTGGCTCAGTGTCCTGGGGAGCCTGATGAACAGGTTTGTACAAACAGAGGCAAAACCTGCAAATGAACCAAAGGAACTTTGAAAGAGTGAATATAATCTCAGAGGAACTCTGAATATAATCTGTTTTACTGAGGAACTGTTTAGAGAAATCTAACAAATAAATTTAAGCAGCATGTTTTTAGATGGAATAAAACCAGCACACTATTAGTGTATTGTCTTCCTGTAAGTAATTTGTTTTTAATTTTAGAAATTAAACATATTTGAGCAATGTTGCACAATAAGACTGTTAAATTGCCATATTAACCTCTTTCCTAATTCCCCAAACCAGTCAGAAAGAGTAGAACCCAGTCGGCATTCTAGTTAACCATAGTGCACAGGAGCTGCCATCTAATCTTAATCTGTACAAGAACCACATTATTCCGGCTCTGAGAGATGCATATGGCTGGAAAGCAGAGAGGTTTTCATAGTGAGGCTAGCAAAGAAGGGAGGAAAAGCTACACATATAGCAGATGGACTAAACTAATTAGTTCTGCAGCTATTACATTTTAAAGAAGATCATGCACTTACATTCTGTTTGAATGCCCATTCAAACTTCATCATGTCCTTGGTGGTAACTTGCAGAAGGATTTGTTTCTGAAAACACCCTTAATCTCTAGTGAGTTTGTTCTGACTCTGGGTTCAATATAAAGGGTCCTAGGATCATAAAAAATACTTGGACTGTTGAATAAAATTAGGATTCTTTGTGCTGCTTCAGCTGGATATGTTTTTCTATATTTTTGATTTTACTGGTGTGTAGGTGGTTGTTAAACTTTCTGGCACTGTTAAATCAATGTCTTTCTCTAATCCTACAGGTGTACAGATTACATTTCCAAAACAAGTGAAGTATTTCTACAGTTATGTGCTAACAGTGGGGTTTTTTTAATTTTCTCTCTGAAATATGTGTGCATAGACTATAGTCATGGCTGCTACAAATCTTTTTTGACAGCAAGAGTCTGAAGGAAGTATGACTGGACAACACATTGACTTGTTAGGCATGTACAAATTTGTTTGGTTGCTATGACAAATGCTCCAAAGCCAAATGTGATGCTGAGCTCTTGTAGCACACGATAGAGGACAAGGTAGAATAAAATGAAGAAAGTGTTTATTGGTCTTCGGTGTCTTTCCAAAGCAGCCTATCCTCACTTTGCCTGTTTTCTCCATCCTCTAAGATTGCTTCATCTGACCACGGTGGAACAAAATTGGAAAATGTCTAGCATGTAATACAGAATGAGCCAATATAAATTTAAGTTAATACATAAAACCACCCGTGCTGTCCTTTCTCTCCCCACAACCTGCTGCTTTTTCTTTCCAGTACTGCTGGAGAAAGAATATTTTTTGTTCATCTGAGACACTTCTTGGGCCATTCCCATTTCAAAGTACTGAGTGTGTCTTTCCTAATAGTCAAGTGAGTCAACTTGTACAGACAGTTAACCGTTTTCTTATGCTCTAAGAAATTTTAGAAAGAAACCAAAGGCCAATTTCATAATAATGAAAATATTCATAGTAATGAAAACACAAGTTTGTTATATTAATAGAAGCTGGAGCTAAAGGTACAGTAGCTTCATTTAAAAAGAAGGTGGCCTATGACTTTAAATGAAAGTAAGTTGAGGAAAATTTGCTTCCTATGAGGCAAAGTATGCAATAGAAATCCTTCACAGTGAGCAGATATTCATAGCATTTGTGTACAAAAATCATGATTCTAAGGAAAACAAACAAACAAAAAAACCAAGTCATCAGGTCTGTAGAGTTCAAATATTCCAAAACTTGCACAGTAGGTTGGCAGTTGCTGCTCATAAGTTGATACAAGAGCGCAATATCATATGGTGTTAACTGTCAGGACTGAAGTGCTTTAGTAGCAACGTGTGTGGGAAGCCTGCACAAAGCCTGCTTGCAATGTGCCTAACAACCAAAATTATTTTGCATTATATTCACCCTTGAACTGAAAATATATGCAATATTTATTCTAATATAGTTTTTGGCATAGTTTACACCTCTAACACTTTGGACAATTTAAGCAAGCCTGGGGATCTTATCGAGGGCAGTAAATTAAAACATTTTGTTTGTAGAGAAAGGATTTGCTGTACTCCACTGCAAAAGCCAAGTCAAAGTTGAACTATGTCCTTTAAAAAACAAAATAAAACCTTTTTATAAGATAAACTGTCTCCATCTAGAAAATAGTTACATAATGACCTTATTGACAGCAGCTGAACAAACTTGTCGTAGAAAAATGTGCAATTTTCAATGTGTTTGGATTAAGGTTTCCCCCCATTTTATTATATAAATATATTTCTATAATGGATACAGACCCTTACTGGCATTTGAAAAGAGGAATACAAATCCTGGAAACATTTTAAAATTATTTTAGGTTTTTCAAAAGTTCACTTTTACAGAGTCCTGAAGTACATACTAACCTTTCTCTTCTTTTAAAATATATATATATGGAGGTTTGGGCTATGCTTTAGGTGTTTGCATGACTAAAACTTTCCTGCAGTTTGGGTGGACATGGGCACTCAAAACTATCGACAATAAGCACTGTGAGCTACTTAAATTCTTGGTGACGCTTTTAAAGCCAGGAAATTAAATTCAACCTACTTCTGAATATAATATACTGGGGCTCTTTGGTGCTATCATCGAAATAGATTTTTCTCCTCTACTTTTTGTCAAAGCTGTTGTTTTACTTTCTCTCTAATCTACGTTACTCTTGTTCTCTGATGTTGACTTTTATGAAGCCACTGTGAGATAGAGAAATAATTTTATAATGTCATTACAATGGAACAGGAGCATTGTAGAGCCAGGTTACTTGCTGAATTTTTACAATATGTTTCGTAGTAGATCAGCAAGCTCATTCAGCGTAAACTAAATCCCAAATAGAGTTAAGTCAAACACTGCAACTTTTAGTTTGATTTAAGGAAAAAGCCCTGGGTTTTTTTTCAGGAATACACTAAACTATCTTATCCAAAACCTCATTTGGCAAAAGCTACTATGATTTTCTAGTTAAAAAAAAATTAAAAATCACAACTCAAAACTATAGCTCAAACATAGGTCACCACTTTTGTGGCATAAATTGATCACCCGTAATGTTACAACTCAGAGCATAAGCTGGGCAAGCAGCATCTTGAGTGGATCCCAAAGCAGATCAAATTGTCAACATTTGTTCCTGGCAAAGAGGCCTTCTCAAGTGGAAGCAGACACCCACCAGAAGATGTAGCCTTTAATATTTTTATCCTGACCTAAGGTTGTGTTAAGCTTATGTTCCATGAAAGGAAAAGTTAAGTAATGGAAGAGAATAGCACTAGTATGCTCTGGCTTTGTGTTCCACTTAAGGAAACATTGTCCATGAAGTTTACTTTCTCTGCTTCACATGGTTCACATGTGCTCTCTGCAGCACCCAGCAAGAGCTTTCATTTTCTGCAGATGTTACTTTCCCTTTAAATTAAGTTCAGTCAGAAGAAGTAAATGGCAGTATCTCTCCAATAATATGGGATTGAGTCTGAAGATTTCAAATGTATTGGATTTATTTAACTGCATTTGATTTATCTGGTTGAACAAAACTCCTATATAAAAAACCCAGCAGGACATCTCAAAGCTCAAAACTGTGGTACTTCCTTCTGAAGTTAGTATGCTAGTACCATACAGGCATAGAGAAACCTAGGCAGAAAAAAATGATCTTTCATTGCATACTTCAAACAAGAGTACCACAGAGAAAAAGACTCTCACACCTTCTTGCTTAGTTATCCTTTTCTTATGCTTCAAACATTTGTAAAATATTGTATGTCTCTATGCTATTACTATGATTAAATGCATTAATCCAAGAATAAGTTTAAAGTGCATAGTAAGGAGTGACAGACACTTGGAAACCACTGGAGCCAGTATCTGTTATTAAACTGATGTGTTTTTAGATTTAGAATTGCTTGAATCATTTATGGTAAATGGTTTATTTAAACAAGACAACAGTAACTTGGAGAAGTACCCAAGCTAGCTTGATGTGATGCAGCTTGAAGACCAGTGGCAGCTCTGCTGTGGCACTACAGTGCTCCACAAGGGCTAATTTATCTTGTTCTTGGCAGCTTTTTCTTTGCCGTCTTCTGCAGTGATCCAGATTTTGTTTCAATGTGCTTGTTAGTCATAATTATTCACAAAATAATTTATGCAAACAAATTTCAGCTTTTGGATAGTTTTTTCTGTGCTCACTTACATGAAATATGGCATCACTCACTGAGTCACACTATTGTTTTCCTCTGAGTCGATACATGATATTGCTACAGGAAAGCCTTAATAAATAATGAATAACAAGACAAAATACAGCCAGTGCTCATTTGTGTAAACTTTCAAATGAGTTTTGGGACTCACAACTCTTCTATAAATAAACTACCAAGCCTCTAAATAGCACCACACTCTAAATAAATAATAAATACTAAATAAATAGCAACAAAATATTCTGTTTCAGTGGAACCCTGTCACATTAAACGGTAAAACTCTCACTGACTTCAGGCTTTTAATGTTATACATAAATTTTTCACTGCTTCTTTTCTGTAGTACTCTGCCAATTTATTGACATCACCACTGGATTTTTGTGGTTTAATGGCATAGCACAACAACGTTAACTGTAATATCTTTACTTTCTATGAAAATTAGCAACATGATAGAAGTCCTTATTTAAAAAAAAAAAAAAAAAATCAGTTCTTGTTAATAATATGCAGACCTGGATCCCCTAAAATTTCCTAAAAGGCAATCTGGAGCTGTGGCTTTGTCGGCTTGTTTGCTTGCTTAACCAGCTTTTGTTAACAATGACAAAATCCCAATGTAAAGACAGATCTAATCTGAGACTGTCTTTCAAAACCCCAGCAAAACCCTATGAGGAATGTGCAACTATTTTGTTATATATATGGCATGTATAGAGTTAATACAGCTAAGCATTAGTAATCAGAACTAGGAAAAAATCTCCTCTTTTTGCATTTTAATATTCCCATTTGAGCTGTAAAATCATAAGCCAAAGTGAGAACCCTTGGTTTTAGCAGCTCAAAACAAATTACCAAAGTTCTAGGCTTTAACTGGTGCTTCATAGAATCATCATAGAATCATCAGATGTTTTGGGCTAGAAGGAACCATAAAGATTATCCAGTTCCAAGCCCTTGCCATGGGCAGGGACACCTTCCACTAGATCAGGTTGCTCAAAGCCCAATCCAGTCTGGCCTTGAGCACTGCAAAGGATGGGTCAGCCACAGCTTCTCTGAGCAATCTGTGCCAGTGCCTCCCCACCCTCATAGTGAAGAATGTCTTTGTAATGTCTAAGCTAAATCTACCTTTTCTCAGCTTTAAAGCCATTACCCCTTGCCCTGTCACTACATGCACTTGTAAAAAGTCCTTCTCCAGATTTCTTGTCTTTGGGTACTGGAAGATGGCTATAGGGTCTCCCTGGAGCCTTCTCTTCACCAGACTGAACAAACCCAACTCTCTCAGCCTGTCTTCACAGGAGAGGTGCTCCAGCTCTCTGATCATCTGCATGGTCCTTGTCTGTTCCTAAACAAAAAGTGTTTGGAAAGCATTTGGAAGGCCTCTGATAAAACAAGTTAATTAGTCATAGCTTGTTAATGAAATTAATTAATGTAAATTAAATATTAAGATAATAATTTTATAGCACATGTTAAGAACAGGTGAATCTAGAGACGATGTTTCATCTGCAAAACATCTTCGGTAGATGAAAAATATTTCAGCAAGGCTTGCTCGCTGTCTAAATATCAGCTAGAGAGATATAAACTGACAAGTATGTGAGAAGAAAATCTTCTCAACTTAACTTGAGGCAGATCTACCAGATCAGTCTAGACCAAAGCAAGGTTTGCACTACTCCTTTACAACTCTGTAGACATCACAGCAGCGAGCCTAGCTACTGCCAAGTCTGTGGTGCAGAAACGAAACTCGGAGCTTGAAAATGTTCCCTTACTGTTTCAAGTCAAAAGTGCTTTGGGAGCCACTGTGACATTCAGAGTGAAACATGTTACCTGTGCACAAGTTTGGCTGCACAAGCTGTCAGTCAGGCATAGCCAGTTTTTAATGGTATAGCTTGCATTTTGCCCCTGGCACCTGAAAAAACCTTGAAGCTCATCCTGTCCATGTCAAACCTGTAAGTCTGGAAAGTCTTTTTCACCTGTCTGAACTGTTGACAATAGTGATGGTATAAATACTTTTCATTGGGGAAAATATTTGGCAAGAAATCATTTTAATGAGGGAGTTTGAAAAGAGTACTACTGCTTTTGAGGGCTTTAATCTACTCTTATTAGTTCACAGACTAAGGACTAAGAAAGTCACTGGAAATGTGATTGATTAAATGTGATAAATACCATTTGATATAAATGATCCATCTACATAATTTAAGCTTCTGATGTTTTGTTATGTGACTAGGTAACTAATAGTTTTATTCCCATTTTCACTGCAGAATTCCTTAATACTCATATTTTTTTAATGCTTTGTCCAGTCCCCTTTTCTTATGTGTGCAATGACATAATACGAACTGGCTAAAGATGGTGTTCCAGAGTAAAATAAGTGGTTTGTCATGATGTTTAGCAGATACTTGTCTGTCTTTAAATGTAAACTTCATTCTCTCCTTTTATCTCTAAACAATTCCTCTTGATGGTCTCTATGCCCTTCAATTGCTTTTATTAAATAATGCTTCCAAAGAGTTAGTGCTCAGACTTACTAATCTGCTCTAAGTCCTACATCTTGTTTGATGCCTCCAAATATAGTTTCTAAGTTCTTGTCATAGTAGACTTCGTTTTCCCAGTCTAGAAAGTTTTTGATTACAGCAATTGATATCCAGCATAACTTCACTTATGTGTTGTCTAAATTCTCACCCAAGAGCAGGCTAACCTGATGCACACCCTGTCAGGAAGACTGATAGGATTGAAGAAATGCATCAGGTATTGCACAGCTTCCCTCTCAATCTGTTACATATGCCATGAAATTTCAGAGGGGAGTTGGCATTTGCATTCATCTTTTGCATGTAAAAGCTATGTGATCTCTTTCTAAAGGGTGGAGATGAGCTGTAGACACATGTGCACACGTTTTCTTGTTTGGATACTCGCTGGCTGGATATGTAATTTGACTAGCGTTTTTGTATTAGAGCAAACTTGGAAGAAAAGTATTTCCTTGGGTTTTAGAGCAAAAACATTTAGTGACTTTATCTAGTTATATCCTGTGTCAACCTAAGCCTTCTTTTTGATTTTTGCACTGAAACACATGCTTTTCTGTCTCACCCCAGAGCCCAGTGACATCAGTAGAATTGTACTGAATTTACAGCAGTATAACTGAGAACAGAATTTGGATCTCTATCTATTTCATTCAGTCTTTTCATTATAGCAAACTTCCAAGTTTGCAAGTAATCACTGTTCTTCAAATCCTCTTTCACTAATCCTCACCCCTCTACTTATTGAAGTATCCAGAACTATACTTTAAACAAAATTAGTGGGTAGAATATTATTAACTTTTAATGTAACTGAATGAATTAAACTGTGTGGACTTATTCGGATACTTAAAATGAACCAATGTTTAGCCCAGTATATCATTTGACTTTGCATGCATTATTATTTTAAAAGAATATTGAATATTAATACCACTGAAATGGTTGGAAAATAAGATCATTAGGAATTCTATCTATCAGTTGGAGCACAGTATTCCTATACTTTCCTATATCTTTGGCCCCAGTATATCTACCTAGCATGTAAAGTCAAGCTGGAGATTTTTAATAAGGCCAGTTACACATTATCTGTTGATTAACCTAGATCATCTGTTCATTTAGGAATAATAGAACACAGAAATCTGAAGTTAGACTGTCGTTGTTAATTTCTATATTAATTTCTAATGAACTGTTGGTTTTTATTCTCAACAGTTGTATTTCATGGATCTCTCTCTGCTCCATGTAGCAAGTGACAGTTTTCTTCACAACATTTTACTGTATTTTCTTCTTTGCATTTATGGATTTCTAATTACTCTGCTCCTATATGTTACTTATCTGTTCTTGCAATAATCATAGTAGTGGAGTGTACACTGTAAAAAAAAAAATTTGCTTTATCTAGCTATCTTTTCTATTACTAAAATAATTTTTTTCTTCTTTTTGTGCTATCTTATGTTAACGTCCCTTATCCATTTCAAACATCCTTATTTGAGTTCAAATAAAATCACAATTGTCTTACTGAGTCAGATTACTAATCCGTCTGTCCTAATACTCTAATGGCAGTAGGAGATTCTGCTCATGGAGAATACTCAAGCTTGGCCACTTTCCCCTCCATTTCCCTTCTACTCTACCATTACCTTAAGTTGTTGCAGTAGGGATGCTTAAGGCCTCTTACTGATACTGTTTACAGAGCTGTTGTCCATGAATTTGACTAATCATTTGTAATATGTGCTGAAAATGTCTGCCTCTGCAACCTGATGATGTGGCATCTTGAAAAAAAAATATTATTACTTAATCTACTAAGAAAAGTATGTATCTGTGATTCAATGTTGATCTCAATCTTGCTGTTATGATCTGAAGACACAGTGAGCACAGGCACCTTGCGAAGAATACAGGGACATTGTCTGGGAAGCTGTGATCAGGTCAGGAAAGCTAATGCCCAGTTAGAAATGAGTCTGGCCAAGGATGTTAAAGGTAACAGGAAAGGCTTCTCTAAGGTTTCTATATTTCTCTGTCACAAATAAGAGACAGACTAGGGATAATGGGGGCCCTCTCCAGAGGGAAACAGGAGAACTGGCTACCTTGGATTTGGAGAAGGCTCTCAATGACTTCTTTGCCTCAGTTTTCACTGGCAAGTGCTCTAGCCATGCCACTCTAGCCATGCTGCTCCAGTCTTGAAATGCAAATGCAGGGACTGTGAAAATGAAGACCCTAGGCTCACTGTAGGAGAGAATCAGATTCAAGATCATTTTAGGAACCTGAATATGCACAACTCCATGAGACCTGATGAAATTCATTTGTGGGTCCTGAAGGAGATGGCAAATGAAGTTGCAAAGCCACTGGCCATCATATTTGAAAAATCATGGCAGTCAGGTGAAGTTCCTGATGACTGGAAAAAAGGGAAATAAAACCCCCATTTTCAAGAAGGGGAAAATGGATGACCCAGGAAACTACAGACCAGTCAGTCTCACCTCTGTGCCTGGCAAAATCTCAAAGCAGATTCTCCTGGAAGACATGCTAGGGCACATGAAAAACAAGGTGCTTGATGACAGCCAACATGGCTTCACTAAGGGAAATCCTGCCTAACCTGTTTGGTGGCCTTCTATGATGGGGCTACAGAACTGATGGACAGGGGCAAAGCAGTTGACGTCACCTACCTGGACTTGGCAAAGCATTTGACACTGTCCCACATGACATCCTTGTCTCTAAACTGAGATGAAACATCAATTTGACAGATGGACCACTCAGTGGATAAAGAACTGGCTGGATGGCCACACACAAAGAGTTGTGGTTAATGGCTCAATGTCCAGCTGGAGACCAGTAACAAGTGGTTACTGGTCAGGGGCTGGTGTTGGGACCGATCCTATTCAACATCTTTGTTGGCGACATGGACAGTGGGATTGAGTGTGCCTTCAGTAAGTTTGCCAACAACATGAAGTTACATGGTTTGGTTGATACACTGGAGTGAAGGAATGCCATCCAGAGGGACCTTGGCACACTTGTGAGGGGGGCTGATGCCAACCTTATGAAGTTTAACCATGACAAAGTGCAAGGTCCTACATCTGGATCAGGGCAATCCCAGGCACAGCTACAGGTTGGGTGAAGATTCAGAGCAGCCCTGTGGAGAAGGCCTTGGGGGTGTTCGCTGATGAGAAAATGTACAAGAGCTGGCTGCAGTGTTTCTAGCACTAGTTTCTAGCCCAGAAAGCCAATTGTATCCTGAGCTGCATTAAAAGAAGCATAACCAGCAGGTCAAAGGAGGTGATCCTGCCCCTCTACTCTGCTTATGCTGCTCTTGTGAGACCTCACTTGGAGTATTGTGTATAGTTCTGGTGTCCTCAACATAAAAAGGACATGGAGCTGTTGGAGCAAATTCAGAGGAGGGCCAAGAGGATGTACAGGGACTGGAGCACCTCCTGTATGAAGACAGGCTGAGAAAGTTGGGGCTGTTCAGCCTGGAGAAGAGAAGGCTGCGTGGAGACCTCATAGCAGCCTTCCAGTATCTGAAGGGGGCCTGCAAGGATGCCAGAGAGGGACTCTTCATTAGGGACCATAGTGATAGAACAAGAGGTGATGGGTTCAAACTTAAACAGGGGGAGGTCAGGTTAGGTATAAGGAAGAAGTTCTTTACTATAAGGATGGTGAGCCACTGGAATAGGTTGCCCAAAGAAGTGGTAAGTGCTCCATCCCTCGCAGAGTTCAAGGCAAGGCTGGACAGAGCCTTAGGCGACATGGTTTACTGCAAGGCATCCCTGCCCTTGGCAGGGGGTTACAACTAGATTATTTTATGATTCTTTTCAACCCTAACCATTCTATGATTTTACTCCTCTTTAAGCCAGATCCCAACGAGTAACAAGTAATATTTCGTCCTTATATATGAAAGGAATCTTGACATAAATTATAACAGAGACAGTGATAACAGAAATGTGAAGTATGGTTTTCTAAAAGCAGAAATATAGTGAGTCTGAAGAGTGAGCATGAGACCCAAAATAATACCAGCATGTTTAGCCAAAGTGTATTATTAATAAAAGTCTTGCCTTGTTTCAAGACTTGCTCCATGTGAAGGCCTCAAGGTAATTAGATTATTAACCAGTAACTTTTAAAATAATTGGCATATGTGTATTCCTTCTCCTTCCTTTAAAAATGATCCAGCCTTTACAATCATGTAAAGAATTCAGACAACACAGGGAATCAAAATTTCACAGCACATGTAACAGGAATAAAGGCAACTATTGTGTATATTTCTGACATTTAGCTTCACTTCTTCAGTCATTCCAGTATAGATTGAACCATTATATGTTCCTTTAATCTGGTGCTGTGTCAGACCTAATCAGGATTTTATATATTTAACAATATAATCCTCTTTCTTCTTGACACTTCATTTATGTGACTTTATTTACAAAGCCCAGCATTTATAGTTCATAAACCAGTTTTATAAGCACTCTATGATTCCACATGCACTCCTGATCATTACTGTTACACTTTGTTTGCTATATGTTGCAAACACAGTGGCATATCCACTTCTTGGTAATTGTGTATCCTGTTGACGTTTCCACTGCAAACTGACACTTGCAGTTTTGGTTTGATACTACCTTTTTAATAGTTTTGGAAATGCACCATTACAATTTTCAATTACAAATAAGAGAAAATCCTTGCTTCACATTTTTTGGCCGGAATTGTAGTCTTCAAGTAACTTTTTAAATGCAAGGAAGAATGTTAAAGACTAGGAAGCTACATTCACCAAAAATACAAACAAAAGAGTCATTATAGATGGGAGTAGCACGAATTCAATCATCAAACCAACACTGGAAAAATGTGTATAGAAGAATCTGTGCTCCTCCAGCCACAATAAATGATTGCTGCAACCAAAATGAACTGCAGTCCCTTCTTCCAATACTTGAGGTCATTTATTTGTATTATTCATTTCATTAAGCAGCTCCTCACAGTACATGATTCACACATGTTCTGACAGTCCTCAGAGCTAATAGTATACTCCAGGATCTGAACCCCTTCAGAAAGGGACAGTTTGGTAGATATTGCTCAGGGGTCTACCTAAGGTGAACAGTTCAAAAGAATGGAGCATTAGATTAATCATTTATTTGTCTTTAAAGTACCGTGATCATTAGTAACACTGTGAGAGTAAGTCTAAAGAGAGACAATAAACAGCAAATCTATCCAGTACATACATTTTTTTTTCTGTCTAGTTTTACTTCAGAGACAAAATGGTTGTATGTTACACTGAAAAAAATAGTTTTCGTAGTACCTTCTGATTTCCAAGAACAGCAGCCACTGTGTTTCCTTCCCCGAAGTGTTTACTAATGTTTGGATGTGTGGACTAATACCTGATTCTTAGAATATCCTAGAATAACTTCTGTTTTCAGTGCTATAATAAAGAGTTAGGGAGAGGGGCAATGATTCATTTCTGTGCTCATGGGAGCTGATATCAATGGCAGCAGAGGAAATACAAGAAAGAAGTGTTAAGGAAAAGAACATTATTTTCACCAGCAAGGAAGGGAGCCTGAGCCTTTTACATCACTGAGCACTGTTGATGACATGAAATGTCCAAATTTTCATTACTTTTGTTGTAATTTCCAGCTGTTTCTGTTAGTGTCCTAGCAGAGCAGAGAATAATCAGAAAAGGCTGATCACAGACTGCAAGAGCACCAACAAAGAGGATCTAGAACTTGTCTTGTAATGCTAAAGAACCTCAACAAGGTGGGAAGAAAAATGAAGACAGCATTTAAATGAGCAAAAAACCTAATTGAGGTCTGGCAGACTAACATCAATCCTGGAAAAAACAGTGGAAAAGCTGGTACAAAACTCAGTTAAAAGAGGCTTATATAAATTATACTATTTTTTATAAAATTATTATAAATTATATAACATTTATTAAAATATTATCTGGATAATAAGATTGTCAAATTATGTCTTTTAATGAGCTGTTAGGTTTAGCTCATAAAGGTAATGCTGTTGATTGAGTACCCATAGGTTTCTGGGAAACCTGAGACCTGATGTAGAATAGTACTTTCTGCTGAGAAGTTAGAATGATACAAAATTAATGTTTTACATGTTAAAAGCATTTAAACTGACTAACAGCTGTGTGTTAAAATAGAGTTGTAAACCCCCTTTTTTTCATACACCAGTTTAAATCAAAATTCTGATTCAAAATCCAGGCATGAATTTAAAGAGCAAAAGGACCTTATGTCAAAATTACCACAGATATGTGGCCTGGAGTTTCTGGTTTTGATTATATGTCTATAACAGTACATCAGGCATCTTTCCAGTCAGATGCATGTCAGCCGTGTCCAAAACACACATCTAAAACCATGCAGCTCTGTATAAGGGATGAAAAAGAAATGACCATATTTTAGTTAATGCACACAAGGAGCACTGCAAAGTAGTTTGGTCAGGTTCTAATGTTGCTCATCCTTGTGTTTTTCTGTTTTAGAGACAGGAGACAACATAATTACTGCTTAAGATGGCAGTTAAATACATGCATTGAAAATGTCTGAAATTTGCCTTTTCTCTTAGTTCTTATGAACTTTCATGCAATAGTATTAAATGCTGACGAATATGTGATATGGTTTTAATGAGCTATGATTAAATAAATTAAAGAGATGGGTCTGAAGCAGAAAACCCTCCTCAAAATGCTCCCTTACTGACAGTGGGTTCAACTTACTAAAGTGCTGTTTTTTCCTCAAACCACAGCATAAAAATAAGGAACTTCAGAAGGCAATTCCAAGAAGCAGAAGCTAGGCAAAAACAAATTTGGTCTTCAAAAATTTGCAAATCCTCCTTTTTCAGACAAAGCAAAAGGCTCAACTGTCTTTCTGCAGTAAAAGAAATCACAATAGTAGGAAATACAAATATAAAATCAGTTTTAAGATGCCTGTTTGTAAGTGCATCTGTAAGTGCTGTTTCTGTATTCCACAGTTAGATTTACTTGACTGTGCCTTATACAGCATAATATTCAAGAAGATTTAGGCATTGCACAGTACACAGTGCAGTAAATACTGATGCTAAGCCAGTGATGGTGGCAAAGCCAAAGGTAAATCATGCCAGGTCTAAGCCAGGCTTTACATTGACTGTTTGTGAAGCAGTAAGTTTGTTCTGGCATTACTGCTTGGCAGTTGCAGTAACTTTATGTATCACATCATGTCTTTTTCTTATATGCGTAGTTGGTTCCATTGAGCTGGATTTGCCTTTTTTCATTCCTTACCCTTTAGCCAAGCCAGACCCTTGCTTTAACTCACTCTTTGGCTTGTTTTGACTATAGAGATCTTTATCACCCTGCTTAGATAGCTGTCTTACATTACATAAAGGAATGGCAACCTCTAAAATAACAGCTGTAAACACTGATGAGACAAATGTTTTAATTTTATTTATAAACCAAATTAGAGATCAACTTGAAAGGTTGTTGCTGTGTTTTTTGTTGTTTTGAGGGGGTTTTAACATAAAAAGTTCAATTTCATGTATGTAGAAGTGTGATTAACATCCATATTCTAACTAATAACTAATATATGTCTTTATACAAATAATATCTGTTGAAATGATACACATAAAACTAAGCTATGATGTGAAAGTCACACTAGAGAATTTAAGGCCCATCAAATTATAAATACTAGAATAAGAAATTACCCTAACATTAATAATTACATTCCTGATTTATTGGGAACAAAAATATAGTACCTGCCACAGATTTTCGGATGTTATTTGAAGAGCAACCAGCTAAGGACTTTAACATGCAGGTTCCTAGTCAAAAATATTCAAATTTATGAAGGGGAAGAAGTTGAAATGCAAAGAGATTAAATACATTCCTTTGTTCTGAATTGCTTAAACAGAATGGGCTGGAAAACACTCACTTTGCCTTCAAGTACACATCTATAGCTTTGAATATATTGACATGTCAACTGCTGCATGACTAAGGAAGTAAACCCGTATTTATACGAAGACAGTGAGGTTGTGGTTGCTCTAGACTCATGTGCACTGAGGTTTAATTTGGCTTTAAAAGGTATTGGACAGGAAAATAAACTGAGGTGGAGAATTAAGCTGTCAGGACAGTGATGGCTTTCCTCTTCTTTTGGTCTGGCTCAGCCAATTCCATGTCTCGTACTACTGAACAATCCCCCATGTTATCCATATGTCAGATAACATAACAACGCTACAGCTATCACAACCTTTACCCAAGAGGATGGGAAGAGGTATTTGGTGCAATATTGTCAGCTGGCCAGATGAGCTTGACTGCTCCCATCAGGTGATGCAGGAGTTGGAAAGGCACCAAGTTTCCTTTGCAGAGCCAGGAGCAGGCATAGCACTTCCCATGGTAGCTGGTACCCAAAATGCCCGAGATCCTGAAAAGGCAGCACAAAGTGGAACTTGTGCCCAGTCTGCTTGGGCTGTCTATGGAAAACAGACAAGAAACCAGCAACAGCACCTTTTGAAAGCTGTGTCTTATATCCTCAGATCTCAAAATAAATAAATAAACAAAAATTCTTCTTACATTCTGTGTGTTGTTAAAAGCCTTTCTCAAACGAGCAGTTCCCAGAGTGCATTGGATTACTCTTCCTATTGTACTTCCTGTCTGTTCTTACAAGCTGTCTGTAACAAAATAGTTAAGAGCGCTGATATTTTTAAATTCTATTTACATGAGGTAACAGTCTTGCAATGAATGGGGCTGTTCTCTCCTCAGACCATGGTTTCTTTTTTAATATCTCTGCATATTCAAGAAATTGGTTATGTTAGATACACTTGGATCATACCGGAAGCATTTCATTTGAAAACCCAAGAGATAGAAACTTTATTAGTAAAAACTGAGACAATAGAGAATAATGAAGAGGCTTGTGTACATAGTAATTCTCTCGTTTGCCAAGTAACCTTCCTTACCTATCACATGGGACACTTGGAAAATACTGCAAGTTGAGAGAAGTTTGACAAAAAAACAAACAGAACACGAAATGAAGCAAAGGCTAGCTATACATTTTTCTGATACAGAAGCATATGCATAGATGCCAGATCATCTGCAAATTGTTAACAGCCATCTTATGCACTTGATTTTTATCCATTGTAGTTTAACAGCTCATCCAGAAAGTCACCATTCTCAGTTCAGGAAGAGCTGTAGAGCAATCCTATCTGCCAAATCAAAACAACAGGAATGCTAAATCCTTACCTCTCCTCCAGGAAACAAAGCAGTGCTCGTGCAGAGCTCTGACACCCAGCCAAGTTACTTATATTGAGATTTTATCTGGTAGACAGGCAATGAAGGAATGTTTAGATGTGATCAAAGACATTTGTTCAAGCCATAAACTTGTCTTAGTATTGCTGGTTCTGCTTTTAGGTAAGCAATGTTAATTTTCAGTTCAGAAAGCAGTTTTTTTTGCCATCAGAAATACTTAACACTATTGACAGTATTTATAGCGTAGCTGCCAGACTGAATAGAGAGATCCCAGTACTAGGATATTCCTGCTGGTTATGTTAGAAAACATTACCTTGAGAGACTGATTCATAAAAAGAAGTATCACAAACTTCATATTAAAGATGTGGTGTTCAAAACTAAGTAGACTTAGTCTGAAATATTTGCCAGAATAGACTTCAGGCTAATACAAAGCAGGGGAAAAAAAGCTTTAAAAATAGGATAGTACTGTATTGTAAGTGGGAGTTTGTCTTAAGCGATACGGATGATTAGGCAGTCAGTTTGGAAAAAATAATTACTTTTCTTTGTGTAAATCTTTTAAAGATCAGCATTTAGCCCATAAATTTTGTTTAAACCTGAATTTGTATATGAATATGTGGCACAGAACAGCATATTACCTATTACTTCTAGTAGGATATTTTTCACTATTAACATAGGAAGTATTAGCAAAACATTATATCCTTTATCAATCACAATTTGTTTACAATAGCGAATAATGGAAAACATATACTTTGTAAAGAGTAAAAGAAAAATAAGGTTGTCTTTTTGGTTGATAAGGTGTTATCAAGCATTTGATGACTGAAAGTTTCTGGAATTTACATAGTTATTGAAAGAAGCAATAATGGTAGAATTTGGCTTTCCTCTGAGAAATCACAGTATCTAACATTATGATATAAAGGGAGTACAGGGAGAGGATTTAGGGGGAGAAATGCATTCAGAAAGTAGCCTTATTATTTCTCCTATAAGACCACGTGTCTGGAATGTTGATATCTGAATAGAAATATTCAAAACAGAATTAAGCAAGATAAGTAGTAACTCCATACTGCACAAGTAGTCACTTATACTACGCAAAAAATAATATGAAAGTCAGCCTACAAAAATTTTCTTTAAAAAAACCTTGTGGCTGATTAATACAGTTTAAAGCTGCATTAAGCTTTATAAAGCAGTCCAACAATTACTTGTATGTCCTTTTGTAGAAACAGTTTTATATTCCTACTAGTCCCCAGAATAACAGATTATTCTTAGTCTCTGTGCTAAGCAATCTGGTTTTGTTCCATATAGTTAATTAGCATACAAAACACCTAGGTTGAATTCAGAATTGAGAGTGCTGTTCCTTCTGCCCATGTTGTAATTTACTAGGTATTTGACCATACACTAAAGTACATAAAGTTAAGTAAAAAAAAAAATCTGGTTTAATTTGATAGATTTTGTTTTATTTCATATGCAAACAGCAGACATAAGGAAGTGCTCAGGGTTTTTTTACTAGGAATACTGTTCTAAGTTAAACCACTTTTATAAGGGACATCCATAGAAATGAGTATTTTTAAACACAGCAAAAAGTAGCCTGTTGACTGATGCAGAAGAAACAGTGACCGAGTTATGCAGTGGATCTGTAGACATTTGGAGATATCTCTATCACTTGAGCAGCAAGATAAGTTTTGCCCAGTCAAAATATTTTTTTGTTAAGAAAACAAACCCCAAACCAATACCCAGTAGCACATCATATTCCTTCCAGTGTCGTTACTTACATTTTCAAAACAGTGTTTACTGATTTGCTCAACACTAGCCTGTAGACTATTCCAGACCATCCCTGAAGATGCTTGATTAAACAGATGCCATGCTAGTTACCTTCCAGCCACCAGGCACAAAACAGTTCAAAGCAGGAGGTTGCACATTACAGTTAGTTTCAGCTGTTTCTTGAGTTTCTTTAAAAATCTCAAGCAGTGCCACCTGAGTCTTGTGATTTGACAAAATAAACATTAATAGCTTGTTCTATAATTGCTTTTAATGGATTTTCAATTTGCATCAGATAATCTGATATGTCTGCATATAAAGCCCTGCAGCATACAAACACTTGCAAGCTTCTCTATAGTAAACTCAAAAGCAGAAACTTACTTGAGCTTTTTATTTATTTTTTCTTTTCCTATGCTTTCATTTTCCTAAAGATAGCAGTTTAGGAAGCTTTACAAAAAGTAATTTTTATTAACTACATGTCTTTTGTAAACTGTTTTTGAAATTGCTTTTTGGCTTGATCATCTTGCAGCTAGACATCATACAGTTGCTCCCAGAAATATACAGGTATGCAGTCTACTCAACAAATAGCATGTCCATCTAAAGCTGCTTGGATATCTATAAAACTCTTTTTCAAATATGGTATGTCAATGCATACAGGCTTTATGCACTATCAACAAGAGGTATTTTTTTCAGGGCATATTCCCATTTATAATACATAGGGGGAGGAGGCAAGTGAATTCTGACAATACAGAGAATCGTTACCATAGTCCTTGATGCTTTAGTATCTTCAGAAAATAATATCTGGCTGAAAACAAGGTTAATTTCCAAAACTCTTGAACACTGGTGCTTTGACTGCCCAAGGTCAAATCTTTATGCAAACTGAATATTCTTCAGAGCTGGACTCCTACTAACCGGTGACCAGACAGGATGCATCTTGTCTGACCTTGTGTCACAGCACAGTTGAGGGCCAGTATAGGGCCACTAACAAACCTCATAATCAAAAAAGCCAACTGGAAGCCAAGATTACTTCCTTTTCTTTGTTTTTGTTTTGTTTTGAGGTTTCTTTTGTTTTGTTTTTCTTTAAAAACAAAATTCCTTTTCCCTGGAACTTCTCCATTGTTCTGTTCTGATGAATAAAGATCTGAGGTCACTGGTATTGCCCAATAAGCTCCACTTAAACCACTTTTGTGTGTAAGGAAAATATATAAATTTTCCTCTGTCCAAAATACTAGGAATCTAGGGCACAGAAAGTATGTATATCCCAAAATATATTCAGACAGTAAGTCAACGTATCTGCAAGAATTTGAGACTTTTGGGAAGTCATACAAAGGAACGTCACTGATGATTTCCCAGACAGCATTAGTCCCATCTAAAGATTATAATTTTAAAAAAAATAAGGCAAGGCTAGCAAATATTAACCCTGCAATAAGTAAAGGCCAATCCTATATTCGTTTCAAAATAGGCACAAATTTAGTTCCCTATTCTTCTGTTTTGTCCATACATGTATTCAGAGGCTGCATTTCTTCAGAAAAACATGTTATTGGAGACACTTCAGATTTTTAACTCTAAAGAAGAAAATACATATTTTCTTCCTGAAATTATGATTTGGTGGTGACATTGTGACCTATAAAGACTAGTATAGGATCAAATGTCACTTTGACAGTTAAAAAGGTCTTTCCAAGCAAAACTGGTAGAAAGATAGAGAAAATCTTAAAATTGTCATGTCTTGATCCTATCAACCACACGAGAAATTTTTATTTTGAAGTATTTTTCACAAGCTCATATTATTACTTGTATCATTACAGAATGCAGGGCTGCAGCTGTACCAATAAATTTAATAGGAGCAGGACCTAAGGGGTGCACCCAGGGATGTGTGTTATTTACCTGGGTGCATGCTTACGAGCATAATGTGACCCATGACAGCTTTTCCTCTCACTGACAATATGTAGATTCAGTTAAGATGACAACACCAACCACATCTTGTTTCCATGAAGCAAGTGTATTACCTTGTTCTGGTATTTAACAGAGCAAAGAAGAAGGAAGAGTGTTGTTACCAGCAGGTTTTGTGGCGGCTGCCTGCACCAGGGAATGGACTCTGTTGGCCTTGCTTAAACTACAAGCATACTTGTAGTCTAGGGGCCTTAATCTCAAACCAGTATCTTTACATGTTGAGTGTAAAGATGGTTCCTCCATCATAGAGGTACATTATAGCATCATGCTCATGACCTATGACCTACTAAGAATGGCTGCACACCAGAACAACAAAAGCTGGAATAATGCTAGGCTATCACTTCTGTCTGACCTACAGTATTTCTTTGAGGAAACCTATCTAATACTTATTTGAAAACTCAAGATGATAGAGAACCCTTTATGTACCTAGCAAATTATCTATTCCACATCTAGATTGGAATCCAAATACAGATAACCAGTAAATTTAATTTTCTCCAAAGCAGTTCAGGCATTTACTTCCAGAAATGTCTCTCCTGTAACGGTACTTGCCAATCAAAATTGCATCTTATCCTGGTTAGTTGATATAGGGAAGACTTTTTGAGCCATGAATTCCAGAACAGAAATACTTCTCGTAGAACCATCCCGAATTCTTTTCAATTTGTGAATCTTTTATTTCAGTTAAAGGCAGAAAGCCTTTGCATAATATGCAATAGCAAGACAATCCAAGAATTTAAATAGCTTCTCAGAATATCTGAGTAAATCAGATCAACTTGAAAAATATATGCTACATTAATCACTACAAATAATTTGTATTTCTATTTATCTGCTAGTGCTATTGTCAAAATGGTTTGAAGTTGATTTTTTTTTTTACTTCATTTGAACTAGTTTTTCCCGTCTCCCCAGAGATTCCAGTTCTGCAAAGTATTTATACTGTATTCAGGGGTAGGCCTTGAATTCAGATGTTGTGAAGGGTTTGTTCATTTTCACACGTTAGTCTGTTGTTGGGGTTTTTTTTATAGTGGTGTTTTGGCTTTCCATCAGTATTTTGTAGACAGATTGATTTCTTATTTCAGTATTTCTTTGCCTGTGAAATGTATCACTTTGTTCCTGTGTGTTGCAAACAACATAATTTCCTGGATGCAACACTCATCTGTATATCTCACCTCCTTCACTGTCTTGGATAAATCACTGTAGCACTGTGCCCCTTTACCAATCTGTAAAACACAAAGACAGTAAGAAAAATAGTGTTTAGATACAAGCTCGGGATAAAAGTAGCACATATAGCTACATCTAATTTAACATATTTAAAAGCAAGGATTTAAAACAAGACCACAGTAGTCAAAACACCACAGAGCATCTCAAATTCAGGGATGATCTCTGAACACCCAAGAGCAACCCAAGTTGAAACTGGCACTTCTGGCATTAAGAATTCATTCTTTTTTTAGTTATCCCTCTACTATATTAGGTTATTTTCACTAGGAGCTTCACTGATTTAATGAAAATGGATTAGCTACATCTCATTGTAAAGATTGGCTCAGTTCAGGATCTGATAAATCTAATTTCTACCTAAGAGCATGTCTCATCTTCAGGAGTCTTAACCTGAAGAATTGCAGGCTGACTCAATGGCTTAGGCTGTGAGATAAAGAAGAAAAAGGTTTCTGTCATGATTTTCCTAAGGGACAGGATAAAATCACACGATTTGCAGCTGTATTCTACAAGCAATGCTCAGAGTTGCTAATTACAAGGAAGGATTCCTCTGGTCATGTGGAGATATTCACTAATGCAACTCTAAATTAAAAACATTTGTGTAAGAAAAATCTAGAACTGGTTTTGGCAATCCAGAGGTGATTGCTGTATGATGGGGCAGTCAGCACATTGGATATAAATGGAAGAATTTATTCACTTTGCCTTTTTCACTATTTTCACTTTGGGAGTGGGTGAGATTTTACTTTTTTCCTTTTCTTCTCCTTTTTATTTTTTTTCCCCCAGAGGTTTTACTGAGTGTTTGGCTTAGTTACACGTATTAACTATATTGGCCAGCAATCCAGTGATGATATGTATATTATTATGTTCAGAGTGTGTTATATGCAAAGACAGCAAGCTTTCTGTTACCTCATAAAAAAACAAAGTCGATTTAAATTCTCACCGGCAGTCTTCCTGCTTCATTGCTGCTTTCTTAAAAACTAATACTCAGGATGCTCACAGAAAGAAGGCTGCATGCCCAGTTAATATAACTAACTAGTTGCCATTATGTCTGACCTCAGGATTAGGTTTACAGGGGGTATGAGAATATTGCCATGTGCTCTCTTGTTTGCTCACCTGTGCAGGGAAGGAATTTGTTTTGCATATATGTGCAAATAGTCCGATTTGTCATAAGGAAGAAACAGAAGGAAAATCTGTGGTTATCATCTAACTTTGTTGATTATCTACTTAAAACTTTCAGTTTCAATCCTGATATGTCACATGTACCTGAAAGGTACTTCACAAAGCACAGTGAAAATAAATCTGTTTCTAGTTAGCTTGAAAATTCTACCTTTAGTGTAGTACATAGTAAAAATACAGTTTAGGATGTTTATTAATTAGCAAGTTCATCTCAGAAATTTGATTGTATTACTTAAAGAAAAACAGCTGATCTAATTGGATTGGGGTGTTGGGTTTTTGCCTTCTTTTTTGCACTAGCACTACGAACAACAACAAGAAGGAATCTTGGTTCGGTGTACTCTTGCTCTTGCTCTATCTAGACGCTGAGAAGTATGAATCACAACACACATGAAGCTGGGTGCATTGCATTTGAAAATTAAGCTGCTGTCAGGCAAGCCATTCACTAGCTTGGCACTAACAAATTTCTAAGTGTTCATAAAACACTGGACAGTCTTTCAAGACAACAGTACAGAAAGCATAACATGAGCACTTGATAAGAGCTTCATGGACATACTGCGTTCACACACAGAAAAAGGAGAAAGGACACCATTCCACTATCTTTGTTTCCTCCCTTACAAAACACGTTTGGAATCTGCATCTTGCAGTTTCCCCTGGCAACTCTCTGCTATCACAGAATACAATGTCCCAAGGCTGCACTCCATTACACTGCACCATCTTTTCCCTTTTTCGTGCTGCACAAGCTTTAGTGAAGCCCATCAAAATTGCACAAGTGCTGTATTTACTGTACAGCAATTACATCATAAGAATTGATGTTGGCTTCCTATTAATTCTTGAAGATTGGCAAATGATCACGGAAGTCAACTGCCGCTCAGCTTGCTAAGTGATGGCATGTATTCCTGCCTTGCCTAATTACAGCAAATCAGATGTTTCCTGTTGTGGAAAACAATCAATCCTAACAAATAACTAACTCTTGGTTTCTGAAGGGGAATAGTGTATCTTGAGAATCAGTTGAAACAGAACGTTGAAATACGAATTTCTGTAGCTATTGTTTATTTTAATGTGTATTTATGGATAGGTAAAGCAGAATTCAGATTAAATATTCACTCTTTAAAGTATACATGACTGATCAATTGCACAGCAGCAGCTCTTCTAAACTGATTCAGAGATGAACTATATTCAGGGCTGAATTTGTATATTTTTTCATAAGCTTTTTCACAAGAATGTTTTATTGATGAGTTACAAGGAAAAAGGGACATGTGTTAAGCTGTGCAGTACCAATATGCAGAATGGTAGAGGTAATCTACAGATAATTTGCTAGGTGCACACAAATAAAAGGAATTGGCATTACCCCAAGAAGACCAACCTCTACGTGAGATTTCAGTGCTCCTGTTGAAAAGGGTAAGCATACAGCCATTTCTGTGCACATGCATATTCTCTCTATTTCTGAGTCAGTAGCTCCCCAAGACGTTCTTACAATGAGGGATTATTAGGACATCATGATAACTCCCACACTTACTCTTTGCCTAACTTCTGCATGCAATTTCAGTGGCTCCAGCTTTGTATCTAACAAAACCATGGTTTCTGTGACAGCCTTTGGCTCTTTCTAAAGGATGACACTGATTTCCTTCACTTGTCACTTAACTAAGAGGAAGGCTGGAACAATCAATCAAATCTTTACAGAGTAGCATTAAAGAAAATAAGTAGTTTTAAGCCTCATTTACTGTGTAGAATTCAGCCTGAAAAAAATGTCTTCTAACAAAAATCTAACTGGAAAATAATCTCCTACTTTTTATTTTCCTGTGACTGAACTGAACAAGTGAAATAAAAATTGTGTTTGTAACTTCATGCTTAAGAAATGGCCCTTTAAATCATGAATTCGCCCACATCCCCCTGATTTTCCTCTTGCAGTTCAGGGAAGGAAACAGAATTCCATGAAGAAAACTTCAAGGAAGTTTCTTTAATATATATGCCAGCAGCAAAATGTATACGAGTATTTTCAGGTCGTATCAAAATACACATCCACTCCCACAGGAAGTTTCTAGGCAGAGACTTCCCCTGGCCTCTCTGGAAACTTCCAGCCAGTGCAGCAGCAGGTGAATTGAGGAGAACCCCAGTACATTGGGTTCAGCACTGTAATGAGCTTCTGCTATGCTCTGCTGGTCAGAACATGCTTAGGAGTTACAGGAGGAGGGAGACTTCCAGGCCTGTTTGGGACAACCAGAAAAGGTAAGGATTCCGTTTGAGCCTAAGGGGAGGACTGAGTAAGATTTTGTTAGAGCATGACAAGGAAGATTTCTCTAACTGCTGACATGCTCATTTGTAATCAGATTGATGCAAAGGCACTGGAAGGACTGAGATACATTGTGTATATCCACTGGGAGAGATTTGTAGTGACAAAATCAGGTCTGTTCATTCTGTTCTCATCAGTTTTCCTTTTTTTGTCATTACATTCATGATCAAGTTCCGTCTGTTTGATCTCAAAAATCTGTGGTTTACTCTAAAACCAAATGATTGTAAGATTCTATATAAATTTCATAAATTATTTCAGTACCACTGAAATGGGAAAAGTCTGAAATATCTTCCTTGCTGCTCTTAAGGCAGTTTCCACGTAAATGATATGAACTTGCCTTCTTTTCACTGTCTCACATTTCCTTCCTTTGCACCCCTCTTTAAGATTTTCTCCCATCTCCTTCCCTGTCCTCCCTCCAAAGATGTCAATGTCTTATATCCTGTTTCCCTGAACAATGCTTCTTTGCATGACCTCTACCGCTCTTGATTACTGTAATGAGTGTCTTTCATAATTATCATCATCCTGTTCTATTTTTCCAGAGCAGTACCCATTTTAGTGAGTTTCAGATTTCCAAAACATGTGTTATACTAGCAAAAACTTAAATACTTCCTCTCTTCCCAAGTAATGCGCCTAATGAAACAGTAGCTTTCTCCAGTGGTCCTGAATAAACTTACAGTTGACCTGATAGAAATGTCTCATTTGTGCTAAGCACATCAGCAAAAGTGAGATCTGGCCTACCATCAAAGTGGTTCACACTTCTGTTGAGCTGAGGAAATTCTCTGTACCTTGCAGCCACTTAATTTCATGTGCAATTCTGCTTTACTTACTAGGTATATTCAATAAAATGTTCAACAGCAAAACAATGAGGTGTTCGATGTGCAAGCTTGTTGCACTTTCAAATGCTTTCTAACTACTAATTAGCTAGTAATGTCTACTAAGGAAATTAGTATTTTCTACTATGAAGGAATCTTCATCCTCTCTGAAATCTCACAGTGCAATAAAAGGATGCAGTAGGAAAAAAATTACTCAGAAAACTGGTGCTGTTTACCACATTGTGAGCCAGGATTTTACAGTGATAGATGCTGAGCAAACACAAGTAAAATATATGACCCTCTTTTTGACAATGATGTTGGTGGTGCTAAGTGATATACTTCTGGCCTTAAACTATTGTTCAGTATTTTAGTACAATATAAACAAAAAATTATAACTCATTTCCAGCCTTTCACCATTGCTAGTACTCACCAAATGTACATGTTGCTGGGTCCAACAGCTCTTTCTGAAAAGCAGTTGTCCACAGCAATGTGGTTGCATTGTCTGCAAGAACTTCAAAGGAGCTAGTGATTCCCCCAGTGAACCCTTCATCTCTGGAAGACAGCAGCTCCTGCTGAGCTGCAGCTAGTGTCATCATTCAGAATAGCCACTCGCTCTATAAGCGGCCATATGGTGCAGTTCTAAGTGGCTTTGACCTACCACAATAAGTCACAAAGACCCACTTCTGGTGCTGCTTATGGATTTTGTCTGCTTGGGGACATTTCTGTGATTCTCATGTCCAAACTGGCTCATTCAGCAGCAGCACAAAACTTGGGCAAAATATCGCGGGCGGTCTGAATCTGCCTGTGTTGGTGTGGTCTAGGACACATCACAGCATTCTCATTTGAAACTATGGGGACTAGTAAATTCCTTTTTATTTTGTCCTGTAGATTAGGAGTCAGGGAGAACTGGGAAAAATGGTCTGTTAGAGAAGGAGACAGTAAGCACGAAGTCTGGCAAACTGATGATTTTGAAACCTTGTCTCTGGCCCTTGAGATCTCCAGGATCTATTTTCATTTCAGATAGCAGAGGATAGCTCAAATTTCAGATCTATACAGAGGTCCACTTCTTAGCACCATACTTTGCTATTTGTCCTAAAATACCTTTTCACCCCAATCCATTTCCTGTAAAGCTCTAGATCTGAAGGTGGTTAAGGCAATTCCAAAGTGATGCAGACAAGTGTGATCAGCAGGCCTCTGAGGGCTTGGGAGGTGAACCAGTTGTTCTGCAATGAGTGGGAATCCTGGGAAAGCACCATAGTATCCAAAGAAAGAGAACCAAGCAGTAATATGACTATTCGTATTACATCTGGCAGTAGCAGGGGAAAAGCTGCACAGTGAGCCAACACAGTGGGCTTTTCCTGTAGTCACATAATGGACAAATGAAAGTCCTAGGCTGAATCCAACACACAAGACAGAGTTTGCTTCCCTTGCCTACTTCTTGCTCCTATTGCTCCTCTCTTTTGTCCATATAATACAATAAGCAAAGCCACTTTCATGGTCCCAGAACAGCAATTACATAAAAGATTCACAATGCAACTAAAAAGTTCAAGTACAATACCTGAGCACGACTTCTGGTACAAGGATGGTGGCAAACCTGAACAGCTGCTTCTGTTACTATAGCTGTTAGTGGGGTAAAGATGAAAGACATGCAGCAAACTTCAGAATTCAGCATTGTTTTCTGGGCTCATGCTTGTTATTTACAATACTGTATCCAAGTTCAGCCAGGCAAGTGTCTCTTGGGCTTTTCACGTTTGGGCAGAAGATGTTTTCTCAGTGCTTCCTCACCCAGTCACAGAGGAAACTCTTTCTCAGAACTTTTCAGTCCCAACAAATAATAAACATGAACTGTCTGGTTTTGCTTCATGATGTGACTATATGTAAGGCCCTGAGTCAGAATTGCTTTTTTTTTTTATACCAACTCCAGCTCTCTTCTACAATGTCATTTCATCCAGTACCACTTCTGTTTCTTAATACTAGTTCAAATAATAACTGCAATTACTTATTGCCTCTATCAGTGTTTATCAGGTAATTACAAATGAATCTGAGCAAGTCAGGAGTGAAAACAGAAGACACATCATGCAAAGTGTAACAGCATCTTGTTTTGAAAAATTGCTCCTACAGTCACTGTCAAATAATTTTAAAGGAAGTTTGATTTTGGACTTTGGCATTTTGAACTCTAAATGTGTGCTAGCCTTGTATGAAATTACCCTGCTGTCTTCTGACCTTGAAATTCCAGGGATGGGATGGGATGGCATAGCCGACTGAAAATTGAACAAAACAATGTTTCCACAGGGTAACTAACCAATGTAAAAAGGAATAGGTACTTTTATCCATGCCTAATATATTGTCCTCTCTTTGGAATATATAAAGATCACTTGGATTTTATAATGTTAATTTCTGACATTCTGAACAACAGCAAGAAATTATGGGTGTGTTTGCATGTGTGTGCGAACATACAGGGCTGCAGTCCAGCAAGATTTTGTTGTAGGTAGGGAAGTCTAAATTAGAACTTCAGAAACAAAAATCAGTGTTCATGTTAAAAGATCAGCCAGATCGATTAGACCAAAGTGTGTTTCACAATCCTGATCAGACAATTGGATATCTCAGTGTGTGACCTTGGTCTGTAATGATGCTGTTGTTCTAACAAGGCATCGGCTATCAAATCTCTTCTGATACTTGTGTAGCTGAGTTAAGCTCTGAGCATTGTTGAGCTCACCTCCTGTGTGTCAGTGCAGGCCACATGCTTGTTTTTCCCCTTAATCTTGGTCATGTTTAGCCTGTTTATGTATCTCATGGGTGAGATATTTTGCCTTTAGGATCTAAAGTCAAGAATACTGGAAAGATTTAGGACGATGTAAAAATATGTGTCTCTTCTTCTTAATGTTTATCTTTGGTAAAATTTTCTCTCTTTTCTGCACATTTTTGTTCTTTAGTAGGTTCCATTTACGTCAAGTTTGCCCTTATTAGAGACAGGTTTGTTTTGTGGTATTGAGTGATCTTAGTCATCACAGAAAAATACCACTTAGAAAAATATCTTGCAGAAAGGGCAATCGCAATTCAGTGGGAGTGGTTTGGGGTTCTTTAAGCATGCAATTCCTAGCATTTTGATTATGTGTTTTTGCTATACAATAACCTGGAGTTTCAGGTGTGAGCCAAACTGTTCACACCTGAAATACCTGACAATTGCATAGAAAGTAGATTATTTTTAATAGTCTTCATTTGGCTACTATTTAATATGTATTTATTGACCTTTGGGAGATGGATTAAATTCCCTGGCTTGGCTTGACCATGATTCCTAGTAGGTACTTCTGGATAATATCAGGAAAACACATTTCCCCGTGTTTGGCAAACCTTCTGATTCTGAAAACTAAATTCAGACGGAAGGACCATGAAAGACAGAAATCAGAGCTACACTGTACGTGCCTCAGCATTGCAAGCATCTGGAAAGGGATTGTGTATTTTAAGAATGCAAAGCAGGAGCACCAAGTGCCTGGCTTGCAGGCTGGATCTGCAGGTGTTACAGGGAAAAGGTTCTGCTTATAAAACAGAAGTGTGTGTGCAGGAGGAGGGTGGGTGAGGTACAGTAACAGGAACATTAATTGAGGTCCTGTTTGATGCCATTAAAAATTCATCCTAAATCACTCTAAAAGATCTTTACTCCAAAATGTGGGGGCCTTTGGTAACTATGTCCTATCTTTAATGTAGCCCAGTGGCTTGATGACACAGTAACTTTATAATTGCTGTGATAAAAAATGCTCCTGATGATAGTTAACAGAAATATTCATATTGTCAGATCAATGGACTACTGTCACAATTGTTATTCTACCATATTTGAGACCATGTATGTGTCATCAGAATGAATGCATTATGCATTGAATAGAGTCCCAAAGAAAGTGTACTTATGTCTTACATCCAATGCTATAAGCTGCCTTTAAATTATCGGAGTTTACTTTTCCAATATCTTGGCAGAATTATCACTGATAACATTTCTACATTAAAAAATGGATCCTAAGATTTATAGCATTTTATAAGAAAGAAAACAACTTTTAAATTATCATTAATATGTATTTGCAAGTATGGGATATATGTATAAATAAGTTAGCATTAACCGTAAGTAAAATGTAACCGTTAGGTAAGCTACTGTGTGCCTACAAAAGACAACTGATACATTAAAACATGTATTTCTAGATGCAATATTATATGCAGTCCTTCATAATTTCCAGTAACCTAGTGTCCTGGGTTCTTATATAGCCTGAGTTTATTATAATATATTATACTGATGCATGGAATAGATGAAGTCAGATTACTGGAGGAGATGCTTCTCTTTCAGATCAATGTCACATCAAGAGCAACTGAACTGTACACGCAGCAACTCCAAACTGCACATCAGTGTGAGGGAGGCAGGTGGTAGGTAGACTGAGGAGCTAAGGGAATAATGATTTCCATCACCCAATTTCATTTGCTGGGTACAAAGCCAGGGGGAATCTATGGTCATGGTTACAATCTGTGAAGATGTGAATCAGAGATGCTTGGAATTAGAGGACTGAAGAAGGAGGAAGGCAACTGACAGAAAATCAATGGCTTGTCCCCTGTCAATGTTGCCAAGGCAAGTTGTCTCAAAATGCTGCTGTATTCTGTAATTTACAAAATTGCAGATGCTTGGCAGAACATCAGAGCAACATGTATTTGTCCTTAATGGGTCTGCCTTTGAAAGAGAAGCTGTGCATGTACATGTTTTGTCTTACCTATTTTGCCTGTTTATCAAGATTCTGAATCCATGTAAAGAAAATGTGAAGAATAACATGATTGGAACTGAACATATTCTTTGTAAGTATAGCAAGTATAATCCATTAAAGTGGATAGTGAACTCCCATGGAATTCAAAGATTTTATCCATTATATATCTTCAATACATTTCCAATGTTTTCATGACTTACCTACCTTACCTAACATTCACATCTTTAGTACCGGAGTGAATGAACAACAGATTCAACTTCCTCCTTTAAAAAAATTGTAATTGTGATTCTTTTAAAGGTTCAGACTACATAGGAAACCACTGCAAATGATTAGTATTCTTTTAAATCAACTGATATGTCACTGCATAAGTGTTATTGATTGTCCATTGCTACATATGCTTTAGCTTTCCAGGCTGTTTTGCATGCATGTCATGGTAATTAGGGATTTTTTTGTGTAAGGTGCCAAGAAAAACGATTATTTGAAAAGACCCCGTCTAATGTTCATAGACTATGGGAATCCCAAAACACAGGCTACAGAGCAAGGAAGTGAGGAGGAAAAAAATAGGTGGAGAGCTACAGAAATGACTGACCAAATCGTCGTCTGACTGACCACATCATCATCCATGAGCAAGTCCTAGTTGCTCATCAAAAAGGAATGATTTTCACTAATTTTCATTTACACATCTCAATGTACTTTTCACCTTAAAGATCTATACCTGCTGGCTCAAGCTACCACATATCAATTCAACAGGATGAGAAAGTAAATCATTATTTAGCTTCATGCAAAAGTTAAAATTCCCTTTGATAGATTAAATAAACTTCTTCCAAAAAATGTTGGCCTCAGTTTCATTTCAAGTAAAGGTTATTTCACAGAAAATAAAATGGAAATAAGAAAATAATCTTCAGATTCTGAAAAACATACTGAAATGTCTAAGTGATAAAATTGTTACAATAGATGAAAATACACTTTATTCTACAAAACCCACTATACAATCTAATTTTAACTTGTACTCAAGTATTTTCTTAAGCAACAATCAAGTCTATTTGCACCTAAAATTCTTAGAAGGCAGAAAAAAAAGGAGAAAAAACAAGAATAAAGCTCTGTAGTTTATGTATGTTGAAATGAAAATCTAGGAATTATATGCTGTTTTCCTCAGTATTTTGCAATAAAACATTTATCTGTGTATTTATCTGTGTTAAAGATGTGTGGTGCAGTGCAAATTTTTAAATATTAGAAGGGAGGTTTTGAATCGGAAACTACCATAACATTATTTTGCCTATCTCTCCTTACTTGTTGACCTTAGAAATATATACTCAGTGGAATAAGCAAGGATTTTATTTTGTATTCCTGCAATAATTTTTCACTTCTACAGTTTCACCAGTTGAAATACTAACCTTTCTGACACTGACTTCAGTGCAGAATTGTAATTGTGTTGTTTTCAACTTCCTTTCCAGCATAGAAAAACATTGCTTTTGGTTTGTTTCTTGTTTATCCACTGATTTAATCATGCATAAAAGAATTCACTGTCAGAAAAGGAGCAGATAAACAAAAATATGCTTGTACAAATTAAGGGTGGATGAATTCGGTGAACTACCAGTAACTAGTATGAAAAAGATAAAGTTTTAGATTTGCTTTGTATGGCTCAAAAGTATCTCTAAACATGTTTGGATTTTAGAGGGAAGTTGTGCCACCTGCTTATGGATGATCACAAGGAAGACAAAAGTATTCATCACTGGCCAAAATAAAGAAAATTTGCCATCTTTCAGGTAAGGGAAAACACTATAATTTTCACCTTTCTGTTCTGAATTTTCTGCGTTGTTATATTAGGAAGCAAACAAATGATTTTGCATATGGTCTGATCACTAAAACATATGAGTCATTTGCAACATTTTCTCACTCTTCTTTTTTGGTGCCTGGAACCTGTGTATCTGCTTCTTTCCAGATAGTGAAGTTCTTTGTGCCTATGTACAGCATGTACACAAACTACTCCTCTGCAAAAACGGCTTTGCTTTGACTTTGAGGGATTTACCATTGCCCTGTGCACCACTGGGCAGGAAGCCTGACTGAGAGCAAGCCATGCCTTGGTTCTGTTCACTAGTAATCCAACTGACATCCTTTGAAACTTACGTAAACATTATAAAACAGAAACCAGAGTATGACTGGACCTTAAATTACTTAATATTCATGTACATGCTTCTTTTTAAAATAATTTAGGAGTCATGTCTGCTGAGTCAAGGTCCACACTATATGTTAGATCAGTGCCCCAACTTAATGGGTATTTGAAACTCTTTTCCTGATGCTTTCATCATCCTATGTGATGCCTCTTGAGCTAGTACAATGCTGTTTCTGTGAACTTCCTAATCCATAAGTAAGAAATTATTCCTATACACTTTTGATACGGAAAAAAACACAATCCATCTTATTAGTGATTTTCCCCATCACTAAAACCTATTAATAAATGTATAGAAGTAAATGCAGAGGTTTTCTAGAAGTCTGGTCACGTTACCAAACTCCAAATGTTCTAAGGTTAAACCAAACCAAGTTAAAGTTCAGGTAGTTTACTCCTCTCCTATAGATTTAAATATATTGGACAATATAAATCTTATAGAGCAGTATGTGGTATGTTATGCT
Organism: Melopsittacus undulatus; assembly: GCF_012275295.1. NCBI lineage: Eukaryota > Metazoa > Chordata > Aves > Psittaciformes > Psittaculidae > Melopsittacus > Melopsittacus undulatus. Next base: position 72,362,924 of record NC_047529.1, read on the forward strand.
TTTTATAAACCAAAGAAGTAGCCTTCTATCTAGGTACTTTCTTCCTAGCCTTGATAGAAAAATTATCACCAATAATACAGAGAAAGCACATACTTAATTCATCTACTGTTACTTAAGGACTTTTCATGCCCTGAGGTATCCTACTGTGTAAATTTCCTTTCTTCAGTACCCCTAAATTCTGAGGGCACCTGTGATGGGCACCTAGATTCCCTTTTTTGGCTAGACTTCCTGTTCTGCCTTGTGAAATAGGAGGCTATTCACAAATCCAGAGCAATGACCCTCTGCCCAAATGCCCTTCTCCCTTGCCAAAGAAATGTCTAAGGTCGGCCCAAATTGCCTGCAAACCAGCTATAATAGCTGGGGTCAGATCACAGCTGTTACCCACAACCACTACCACTTCCAAACTGAAATTCCTGAACTGTATTTAAGTTGCAACAAAGGTTATAATAGGGACATTTCTCCTGCGCATATATCCTTGGCTTTGCTCTGTCCATGCAGAGAAAGAACTAAAAGAAACAGTAATATAAAAGTTTTTGGTTTTGTTTTTTTTTTTCTTTAACTCAGCCATTCAGATTACAGCAGAAGCTGAAAGGAGATTGGGAACTCTAATAGGGCATAGGGGACAGTTGGAGGAAAGTTATTTGCCAGAAACAGCTGAATTCCTAGATCATATTGGAAAAAAAAGGTCTGACAATAGGTAGGTAGCATCAAGGCTGGAAAACCAAACAGAATAATTCACAGATAAGTTTGTGGGAGCTTGAGAGCATTCCCCCATTGTAAATATCTTTCTCAGGAGCAATGTAATCTTGTTATGACAGCACTTTGTCAGATGAAATCAAGCCCAGAAGTCAAAACCTGCACCAACATGCCAGCTTTACGGATCAGATAAGTAAGGTCTACTAGTTATATCAGCAATCTATGTCCTTTGGGGACCATCTCACTCTGAACATCATGCTCTTACCTACCTCTGTGCTTGTCTAAGTGCATGCTGGGCTTGGGTCATTCAAGGGAACCCTGAACTAATCACCAGCCAGCAGCATCTTCTCACAGTTCACACAGGCTGTTGCTAAATACTCTGAAAATATTGCACAGATCACAGGTGAAGAAGGGAATTGTAAGAGTGTTTCACAGACAGTGCACCAGGGGTGCTTCCAGCCATTCAATGCATCTGTAACAAGATTAAAAGGCTAACTGAGGACATTAATCTGTAAATAAATAGGCACAGGACATCCACATCCAGTCATTAGACAGCCATTTCACATGATTGAGCCTGGAGAAATCTGCTTTCAAAACTTTCCCAACAGCAATATAGAGTGTAATATATAAACTCACCTCATGTCCTGGGATAAGCATAAACTTTCTTTGCATTAGACTTCGTCGAATGTGGTTGTCCACCCTCTCCTTCCTTTCTTCTCATGACTACAGAAAATAATGCCTCTGCATTTGTTCCTCAGCTTTACTGTTCCCTGACAAAGAAAGCTGCAACTGACTTAGGAAACAAGTTTCATCACAGTCTTCGGCATCCTCAGATTTACACGTTCATGCTCTAAGGAAAAGTAGCATTACCTTTGGGAATTACTGTAACATCTATAACCTTGCATTTCAGAGCAATTTAGTGGGGGAGCAGAGGGATGTGGAAAGGAAGAATCAGGCATGAATTCTTTCAGCAATGGTAGTGGCTTGAAATACTCGCTTTTTCTACTCCTTATCCCCACACCCTAGAACTGCTATACTGTCTCAGATGTCATTGACATCAACATGAAGAGTAATATCTGGTCCCATGCTGGACCCCTTCCTGAAGATGGCCAGAGTAGAAATAAAGAGGAGGGAAGAAAGTGGAAGGCACCTTAGGAAGGAAGCATCTTTTTTCCTCTCCATGTATTGTGCCTACCATTCTACCACGTGCAAACACAATTTTTACTGGCACTTGGATGAATTATTTTTTTTTTTAGGTTTCTGGGAATATGTCTGGGTATAAGGAGTATGGTTGGGGTGAGGCAGATTGAGAAGTCTGTCTAATATCCAAGTTGCTTTCCAAAGACCATGATGAAAGGGTTGAAGACTTGAGAAGAGGAATGCCATCCCATGGTAGGAGATAGCATGTCTTGGTGTGCCACCTACGTTGGGAATGGAAAGTAGAGATAAATATTTAAGTGCCTCCAGTGCTTATAAAAGGAAGTCAAATAAATTACTTAGTCAAGCAGGACTACTCAAAAAGGGAGGCTCATAAATTTGAGGGATTCCTAAACGTACTCTGAATGGTTATTCCAGAGAGAATGAACCAAGGTGCATGAGTCCAGCTTAGCTCTTTTTCTAAGAGCTGTCTGATTGAAATTTCCTATTATGATCAGGTTCTGTACTTCAGACAATCCTGCTTATTGCTAACTAAAAGAGTTATCCACTTGATCTGCCTGAATCTGCAGCAGATCCCCCAACAGTGTCTGTATTCTTTTCATTTGTATTTGTATTATCATTCAGACTTTCTTGCTGCATTCTGAACATCTGAATATGTGGCATAATCTTCACTTTTTCCCTTCTGTTGTTCCTGAGCAAGCTGTGCTCTTTGGTATTAGTGTTCCTGTCATGTATTCATATGACTTTACCCTACCAAGTTTCTGTTATGTCAATTTTGATCTTGCATTAAGATTCTAGGCCCCTTCTATTTTTTTTTTTTTACGCATTTTACATCAGTATAGATAGAGACATCTAGACTGCACATCAGTTGGTTTGTGTTGGTTTGCTTTCTTCTTCCTCCAATAATACCTTTTAAAGAACCATAGTTTTCACTTTTTCAGGTTTTATGTCTAGGCCATTGTGGGTCACATTTATTTAGGGACACTCATGTCATCAGCCTGACAGGATATTTTAGCTCATATCTGATCCAATTAGCACATCTATGCTGAAGTTTTTCCTTCCTTGTTAGATGGAGCCCATTTCTTCTCAGCAGTCCTTCCCATCAGATCACAGAAGCATGTGGTTATGCTGAGGAAACAAAGGTCTTCCTTGTAACACTCTGCACAGCTATGCATTCTCTTTCTTACATGTGTGTACTCATTTGAGATTCTTTGAGCAGAAACTGCAACTGTCAGTGCTTTTAGGCCTCTTCATCTCTTCACCCAAGACACATCTACCTCACAAAAGCCACAATGACCACTTATTGACAGAGGGCCACATAATTCCAGGAAGCTGAAGTAATCTCTAGCTTCTTTGGGAGAGAGACAATACTTATGAAACTTTGTACAGAGCATAAATGTACCCTAATTCACAAAACACAGTGTAATATTATTATTAAGATTGATGTTAAAATGCAGAAAATTGAAAAAAATGGGATTGGAATAAACATTACAGACTCTTACCTATATACTTCAAAATAGGATCACCTATATCAAAACTGTTCATGAATGATGGTTGCCTAATCACATTTTAAAAATAGCCAGTAATAGGACACTGTGGATTATCACAGCCTATCGATTTCAGTACTTCGCTCTCCTACCTTTACTTTTCCCTACATCAAACAAATTTTCTGTGCTGCAGTTTACTTATTATAACCACTATAAATATGGAGAAAAATGTATTCCCTTTTCCTTTGCAATTTTCCTATATCTATACTGGTAAAATAAGCAGAACCAGAACACATGCCCAGACAGTGGATTTGATTATCCACAGTGTCATATTCCTAGAGCAGGCCCTCACAGAGTTTGATGATTTTCTGTGTATTACAAATAATATTCCTATTTATGCATTCCAGATTGCTTCATATGGCTAAGTACAGTTGGATGAACTTAATGAACTCTAATTGATTTTGTAAATCTCAACTTACTTAACACTTTTTAATATATTATTCCAGCATTTACAGCAGCATAACCTTTAGGATTTATTGCTGAAGCAGATTACATTAGGATGATAGCACAGACAGACTTTTCAGTAAGAAAAAAATCATGACATATTTTGCCCTCTGTGGAGTGATTTTTGGTAGCATCTCTTGGTGGTCATGGAGAAGCCCCTATTACTTCTGCTGGTTTTGTACCTGTTCCATGGATCATTGAGAAATTTATTTTTCAAGAGCTGTCAGCCTATCCACTTACAAAAGTACTTACATGTGCTTTAAAATTAAATGTTAGACTGTTAAGACTTTTGGGGAATGAATTGTGCCTCCTAAACTGGCCTCTTTGAAAGGAATCCCTATAACAGCAAATCAATAAAATTAAAAGTATGAAGATAACTAACAGTTGTCATTATCTTGTGCTGCTGTGGCCTCTGTTGCCTATGCTAATTGACCTTCGCATATATTACATGTTTTCTGAAGCTTCAACTGCATAGCTTCTCAACTGGCAATGATGCAGTGATACCAAAAGTCAGGCTCTACCATTGCCTCTTGCCTTTTGACACGGACTTTGGTGTGAAATAAAAGCCTGTGTGGTGGTCCACAGCAGGGTTCATAGGTGAGCACAGCTGGTCTGCGATCTGCAAATGGAACGGATGGGTTGCCCAGAGCACCAGACCTTAAGGTTGACTGCATCTGTGACTGATGGGGTAATGAAAGAAGCTTGCTAATTTGCAGTGTAGCTACTGCTGACTGATAAAGGGATGTGTACAGTAGTCTATCTTATCTCTTTTGCCAGGTTTACATTGGTGTGACACCACTGAATTTAGAGAAGCATTTCCTGATTTGCTTCAGGGCAAGGACAGAATCAGGTCTGATTTTTGCACCACAACCCATACAGATAACCCAGCATCTTGGATATATTTAAGAATACTTCAATACATATAAGCATATTTATAGTCTTTCCCCATTTTGTGAGGATATTTTGGATCTTTCTGGTACCTCTCATTATAAAATATTTCTAGGCTAAATCCAGGACAGATAAATCATGACTCTGGTTTCTTTCGCGAGGATAGCATGCCTAAATCACTGCCACATTCTTCCCATAGTAGTCGTTTAAAATTAATAGCACATGCAGAGGAAAAACTAAACCCTTTGACGTCACTCCTGAAATGAGGAAACATAAACAGCAAAGGCTTCACTCCACCGAGCTGACAGTGCGGACGCGGATTGGTCTGCTCTCCCGCGCCTGTGGCTGTTGACAGCACCTCCCAGCCCTGCACGGCCTTCAGCTCGCTAACACAGGCAGGCAGACTGCAGCAAGCTCAGCTCTACCCCAGCCCTGATACTGACAGAAAAGTGCACTCTCTTCCCGAGTCTTTTTGCTTCTTAAGGTGGTTTTGTTGGCTGGGTTGGGGGACTTGGGGAGGTTTTCTTTTCTTTTTTTTTTTGTTTTTCCTTTCTATTTCTTTTTTTTTGTTTGTTTGTTTGCTTTTGTTACTTAATTCTATTCCTAACCCTGGATGCAGTTACTGGATTCTGCAGTACAAGTCTTCATGAACAAGCTGCACCGCTTAGAGATTTCACGGCATTCAAAGGTCACAGAACTGCCAGTATGGTTAAATGTCTTGTTTAATGGTTGAGGTATGTACAGCAAATCTAAAAGAGGCAGCATGATTATTTTTGAAGGGGAACTAAAATTGCAAGGGGGAGAGGGAGCTGATACTATTATTTAGTAGAAAAAAATTTACTGGTGATTGTTACTACAGTAACCGTTTTTTGAATTTCCTCCGTTTTTCTCTTTATTCAAACTACATGAAAATTTTAACTTATGTTGATTTAACCATTTGATGGCTAAAGAAGATTGCAGGAAGAATCCATTCCTGTAGTCCCTTCTGACCCGACTGAGGAAACTGTGATTGTTTTTTCTGTATGTTTTCCTACTGCTCTGTGGCAGGAGAGGAGACCTGGGACTTGGCTGGCTTAGATGAATGGAGAAGAAAGCAGAAACTCATTCTTATCCTGAGGGGACTGTGAGTTTGTCTGAGAGTTAGAGAGAGAGAGAAAGAGTTAGAAATAAACAGGTCAAGCAGAAAAGAATATCGGCCTCGTTTTTAGGAGTACATGTACCACTTTTTTTTTTTTAAATTCATGCTTAGATTGCTTTACTTGATTTGGGTTCAGAAGTTCAAAATTAAGCAGCAGCCTGCACTTTGACTTGTAAGCATATCCTCAGTGGGAAGGAAAGGAGCTGATCATCTTGTATCAGCACCAATTTTCAGACAGGTTTTGCTACTGTAACAGGGAAAAGTGAGAATTTGCTTGGAAGTTGAATTAATGTAGCCTGATGTCTGTTTGATGGCATATAGGTTCAATTCATATTTGAGGTACTGATCTGCCTTGAATGAGTATTGCAGCATTACAGTGAACAGTGTGTGCTACAGGAAACGAAAGCAACTGCTAGCATAAAACTAACATTGTTTTCAGGAGTGTGATTCTAAAATACAAAAGGAGGAGTTACTTGTCAGAGCTCATGTCTCTGTGTGTGTGTGAATGGTCTTAAAAATAATTTCAACACAGCCAACTTCTATGGCTAATTGGATTAATATACTAACAATCTACATATTTTCCCAATTTGTGAAATAAGACCTTTTACAGCTCTGTTTGATATGTAGTTGTGGATATAAACCCTCTGCAATTTGGAAATCTTTTATTCTAGCTTTAAGAATTATACCTGACAAATCATATAACAAGGAACAGAACATGAACACACTTCCTTCATGTAATGCACCTCAAAGGGTTACAAAAAATAGCTACGCTGAGCTGAAGCATGCTAGCTTAAGGACTGCAAAAATATTAGCTCTGAAATGCAGAGGATGTGATATGTGCTGTGAATGGACAATTGCTATTCTGCAGTGCCTAGTGGGAAAACAAGGACTTTGTGTATTGCAAATGCATAACTGCAGCTCCTCCATTTCCTTTGCTGTATCCTCACTGATGACTGCAGAAACAAAAAGGGCTTGTCACAGATAAACTCTTTAGTGCCCCATCTCTTTGAAGATACTTCAGGATTTATTTTTTTTTCCCCATATCATCTAACAACCCAAAGTCAAGCTTCATTAGTTGAACTGTTATTCTGTAACCTCCATGCCATTCTCTCCTCCCCAGCCCTCCCCAAAGTCTTACTGTGTGAACTGCTGGCTGTTTTCAAAAAGCCCCAAGTTTAGAAAGGTTAATATACTATTTGTTAGATGACTAATTAGAAATTAGTCTAAGGGGAAGCCTCAGTCTATAGGGACTATAGCCTGTTCTGTAAGGAATGACCTGTAACTACACTAAGATGTCCAAGTTTCCAAAAGACAATACGGAAGGCATTTTTTTATAATAATTTCCTAGAAATAAGTTCACTTCTGGTAATAAATATTTTTAAGAGAAATACAGTTTTTAAGCTCTATAATCTGCATTTTGCTCCGTGTTTTGTAGCAACTATTACTGGTGATACTGATAGTAAATATGCTAAGTGGAGTTCAGCTGAGGAAATGATGCTATTTTTCTACTTTAGTAAGGAAAGTTTATCTGCTGTGCATTCTCTGAACATTCTCAATTCAGCATTGAGAACAAAATGCAATTTAAGGTTGGCCTCTCTGCAGTGGACGAAACACTGGCATTTGCAGTCATATTGTCTAAAAAAAAAGTGTGTAGTGCAGAAGTTTCATGTGTATGAATGGCTGCTCATTCTGAATTTATTTCTGCAGGGTGGACAAGACTTGTCATGAGAGAAGTTGTAGTGATTCCAGCAGAATAAGGCACATGAATAAGTCTGATCCAGTGTATTGCAGACCACTTTTTTAAACTGTGAAATGATTAATTCTGAAAACTAGTATATCAATGCACCATTATAATAGCAGCTGTTTGCTCCCCTTCCTCCATGTTTATATGCCTTTTCTTCTGAAACCCAGCCGTCTGCTTGCCCTTACCAGACCTCTAGGTGTGTTATTGAAGCAGACTGAATTTCCAGTGTCTTCATTGCAATTATGGGGTATAATTGAGACATTCAATCAGATGTAATTCCTTCTCATTCACCCCATGGTCCTTCTATCAATAGTTAAAGCATATTTTAATGAGGAACAGTCTGAAAGTTGCTATTTTATGATGGTTTTCTTGTAATTTTTCAGTCTCATAGAAAAAGAAATTCTCATGTACTGTTAATTTCCTTTATAGTGGCTGTATGAAACAGCAATGCTAGCAGTGCATTACTGCCAATAAACTAAAACATAAGGCCTCTTTATTTAACTGTAAGGAATGCTTAAGTCCTAATTTGGCCTATAATCAAGCTAGGTATATGCCCAAAAGCTCTTGGTGCAGTTGGGCTAACAGAAAAACAAGTAATTTGGGGCAGCCAAGAAGACATCCTATGTAAACGAGCATTCTTAGCAACTCGCCATTGTTCATCATTTCTCTGTTTTCATGCTTGAAATTATTACAGCTTTCCATGTGTTTGTCACAGGGTGAAAGTGAAAGGGACAGCTGGGGTCCTACCAGCTGCCAGAACAAAATTAAGTGTTTTGTTAATGAAATGATGGCTCAGAATTCCTCTTCCCACATCCTTGTTGTGTGGAAGATGAGATTCTCTGTGTTGGAATTATAGCATTCATTTTTTCTTGTTCCTCAGCCAGAAAGCAGGGACACCAGGTTTTACACTTTCAGTGAAATGCTGGATTTACATCTAGTGTGAAAATTGCACTTTTCAGTCACAAGCTTCAGGATTTTGAACTGATGTTATTAGAGTTTATATCCTGGGGGTATTGGGCCAGCCTAGAGTATCCAAAAGCAGTTTAGTAGTTCTGATACCTTTTTCTTTCTCTAGCCAGCACAATGTGCATTAATTTAGGCAGTTGAAGATGAACAATGTTAGCTGAAAAGCTGGGCAACAAAACTGGACACCACATATGCAATCAAATGAGGGTGGATCAAAACCTTTTTCTGTAGTTTCACAGTAAATCAGTGGAAATCAAATAATGTGTCTTTTGACATTAGTAGGAATTTGTCAGTTCTGAAGTATTAGCTTTTTGTAAATACCGGAGAGTTAGAATGCATTTGTTGTATTAAGGCAATTTAATTAGAGAAATCTAAAATGCAAAGTCAATTTCTGAAATATTTTTTTAGCAAACAGAATTCTTCTGTATCTTACTGAAAACTGTTTTGAGAATTTTTTAATTTCATTTTTACTATTATTCTTACTACAGTACCATTCCAATAAAATGGCATTAAAAAACAATAGTTGAACCTCTGAACTTGTAATTTCTCTTTTCCTATAACAGAATGGGGGATCTGGGAGATGTGTTTCTAGGATTCAAGATTCTCAGATCTGGACTTGTGATATTTGTCTATCTTTTTTAAAACCTTACATTAAAATTAAAAAATTAACAACTCAAAGCCAGATCAAATAGAAGAGAGAACAGTTCCAGAAACCAGACTTCAGCAGCAAAAACTAACTTAAAGTTAAAAGTTTGGGTCAGAGACAGTTCTCAAAAAATAAGTCAAATGATTTAAGAACTTATTTTGCACATACTTAGTAGTGTGGTATTTGCAGTCCATCAATGCTGTAATTTTGATACATGTTTTCACTTGTTCTGTTCTTAGAAAGTGAAGGATCTGTAGCTATCATTGTATTATGTAAACAGTGTTGAACTGTAGAAATTAAACTAATGAAAGGGCCCTGTTGAGTCTGATTTTCTTATTCCATTCTTCCTTCCAGTGGGAGCTATGAGTGAGGATGGATGAGAACTCAGTTTTACCTACTTATTTAAGACACATAGTCTCATGGTGGTATACGATATGCTTCTGCTACCTTACCGTCCACCCAAATAAGACATCCAGGTTGCCTGAATGGATAAACATAGATGATGACCTCTCCCTCTTGGTAGGTGGGGATGAGCAGCTAGGATTCTCTCAATCACGCAGAGACAAATTTGTTATAGTTTAGCTAAAGAAGAATTGCATACAGAAACAAACAGCAAGATCTATTTCTCTTTGAGTAGGTTATTTTAAAAACAAGAAACAAATATTTAGATGGTTGGAGAAGTTGTTTTTGTTTTTTTTTTTTCCTCTAGCTGGTAGGTTTATACTACTTACCCACAAAAATTTCTGGTATGAGAATACTCACCAACTAATATCTCACTATGGCGTGTGTTAATACTGGCAGTGTAAGGATTTTGAAAGTAGAGCACAGAATATCCTGTCAAATTAAGTTTAGCTAATTGTCACAGAGGCATAAAACATGCTTATGGGGCAACTGCAGTCAGGAACTTTATACAATATTCTACATAGTCATTCATAGCAGTGTCTGATACTAACCCATCTGTATGTAGGAAAGACATTTTTGGAAAGAACGATCTTTACCTTTCCAAGAAAGGAGTGGGAGGTAGGCATGTTTCATCTGAATACGCAGCAACTCAGCAGTGGCTCAGAAAAATATAACATCTGTAAAAGTGAAATTAAGAAACCTCAACATCAACTAGAGAACTCCTGGAGGATGGTATTGAGCTAGTCTTAACAACTTCCTCTTCCTTTGGAAATTGCTCTTTATTCCTTCTGAAGGAAAGGCTGTGTACTCTCATGTTTTCATTATTTTTCTTTCCCCCTACCCACCATTTTTTCTTATATCGCACTTCTTACAGTGCTTGTGAAGACTGGCTAAGGTCTGGGGCTTCTCCTAATGAGGGATGGCAGAGCTATCATTAACGTGGAAGGATTATCGTCCCTTGGAGAGAGGGAGATGATTTCCAGGTGATTGCTATGCTTTAGATATGAAAACATAGTATTTTCCCAAGAATTCAGCTGTTATCCAAGCGGTGTAGCTACTTTCCCCTTTATGTGTGATGACCCTGGTATAGAACAAGAACTGGGACCTCTGCTTAAAAAGCCCAGAAGACAGCATCTGCCTAATGTTCCTGTAGAAGAGCACCAGTTTCCATAAGAAACTGAGAGTATAGCAACACTGTCAGTTCACTTATGTATGTAGCAGTACACTGAATTACACTGAATATGGGCAACGCCTGATGTTTGGTTTTGCCTTTCCCTCAACTTACCACCTTTACTTGGCTTTAGACCTCTGAGAAGGTGAAATAGAATGGTGCCTTACTGCATACAAGGCTGACGGAAAGGAGACAACTTCACAGACACCAAAAGAGATGAAAGCAGGTGCATGAAGTCTTCACGAAGAAATCATGCTTCTGGCTTTGTATTAAATAGCAACCATGTTGAAAAAGGTTACTGCCCCTTTCTGTTTCAAATGTTAGGGTATGACTTGGCCCTGTATTACAGGCATTTCCGTTTAGCACATTGCCATAATATCCTAGTGTCTATTAATAACAATGTTCAAGTGGCATCAGAATGGACATCATACATTTAATTAGGCAGTATATCTCCAGTTTAATCAATATAGTCATTAGAAGACTGTAAGACAGGCAGGAAAACAATAATTAGTCCTGTTTAATAAAGGAGAACTTGCACACATCAGCAAAGTAGAGGAGGGAGCTTTGCCTGTTCAAGACTTGGGAGACCAGTGAGTTGCTTTATGCTTTAGCAGACCTGAGGACACTGTTATTAAAACAAAACCCAGAATTTTTGAAAATGCCTTTACAATACTAAATGAAGTGAAAACCAAAATGCCATAGAGAACTACTGTACTTAAGGTAAATATTCCAAATTCTGAAATTGTCAGTAAAAAATCCCCTTCATTTTCTTAAACTATATGTGCCAGCTAGAAAGGTAAAACAGGAATGTGTTTCTTCACCAAGCAAATTCCTCAGGTGCACAGTTGCTTTGTTTTTGTAGGACTGCTTTAAAAAGCAGAATGACTGAAAGATAAAAAGAAGACTCAAATTGGACTGATGTGTGAGAGCATAAAACGGCATGGTTCCACTGAGATTAATAGGAGAATTTATATCTGTGGAAGATCAAACACACTGAGCTTTCAGATTGTATAATCACTCCTTCTCTTCACCAGTTAGATCAAATTTTAGGCTTATTAGCCTTTTGCCACACCTGTGTCATACCAGTTTTCCACAACTTCCTTAGCATTGTAGTACTTTGGGCTGCTTTTGATAGCTCCACAGAAGCTGCAATGCATTCTTCTTCTTTCACCACTCTCCAAACCTCCTTTCCCACAGGAAAAAAGTTTATCAGATTTTATTTGAAATCACATCCTCGCAGTTGATTTTTAGCTTATGTGCTAGCTTCTGCAAAAGTGTACACATCTGTAATACAGAGGGGGCTGATCTTGCTTGTTTTCTGTGTGGACCATGATCTGTTTCAATGCACAGCTATGTAAGTAAGTGGTAATTTCAAAAGCTGAGGAATAACAGGAAAAGTGTAATTTTGTTTAGGGACCAACATGTACTGCACTATATCACAAGATATTTTTCATGTAGTAAGGCTGTAACATCCTGCCTCTTCAAACTATGAAATTATATCTATAATAATAATATCCACAACTAAAATATAACCTTGGTAATAGTATGGTAACAAAAACCAGTGCAATATGAAGATGCTGAATGAAGTTTGTGCTATATATCTTCATCAAAGCTGGTAGAATTGGTCGAGCTTTCAAAAAAGCTCAAATTTACGTCAGTCTCTAAACAAAATGGCCAGATCTGAAAAATTGCTGTGTATGAGAGTTCGCCTGGGAAATGTTTTCAGTAGCCAGCAGCCTGCGGTTAGTGCTCTCCAGAGGGTATGGGAAAAAAAACACTCAAGTTCCCTCTCTGTGGATTGCCACTGCTGTGTCCCCCAAAAGGTTGAACACTGTTCATGGGACATTTTCTCCAAATCACACTTCCTTCTGAACAGCTTTTGTTCCAACCAGTTGTTAATTCTAAGAGGAAAGCCTGGATATATTTTGAGAGGAAAAACAAAATCTCACTCTTGTTACAGAATTCCCACCTTGCTTGTGAGGACTGAGGGGCATAGGGACTGTTTGCTTTATGTGCCTGCTAGTGGGCAGAGGTGACTGAAAGTCTGGTTCTATCTGGTGAGCATTTTGAATAGTCTGCTGAGATCTTACTTTATAGCACCTGAACTGAAACTTAAAAGGTCCTTGAAGCCTCGAATTTTTAAATCTTTCATCAGTTGCCTTCTCACTCTCCTTGTAACAGATCTAGTGCTACTTTTGTTGCTTGTTTTGCAAATAAGAGGGGGGAGGGGGGGAGGGGGAAGGTGTGGAGGAAAAAATCCGGCACTCCAGGCTTCATTTATGTGACAACTATATAGTCCTGAAGAGGTTATTGCTTCTTGTTAACATTTCCTTGTAGTGGTTACAGTTTTTCATCTGTGTAGCATGCATGCTTTAAAAGAGTCTGGGACCTGCACCACAGGTGTATTCTTCTTCTCATCCTTCCCCAAAATTTAGCCCTTTAGGGTTTCTGTAGCAGAGTAAGAGTGTGGGATTTTGTTTGTTTTTTATTTTTTGCTTAAACATCATAGCAAATATTATTCTAAATTAAATAATATGAGAAAGGGAAGATTATTACGTTTATACATGTCAGCTGGTCAGAAAGCCTCTTGGTGCCCAGCCTCATGTTCATTGGACCACCTAATGACTGAAGCTTGGTCTCAGTACATAAGAATTTTTGAATTGGTATTCACGGTTTAGTTTAAAACACCCCAAGGCATAACTTGGCTAATCCTTTTTTGACTATCAATCATATTTAATACTAATGTGAACAAGCTTGACCTGACTTCTGTTGTTTCCTAAGTATTAGTAAAAACTATTTCACATTTCATAAAAGAATAATGCAAAAAGCATTTAATGTGTTTGGCATTGCACATTTTTATGATAGCTGGTGAAAGTTAGTTTGCAAATAAGCCATTCCCTAAAAAGGTCTCAAAAGGTCCAGATATTTACAACATAGAAAACAATTAGCAGAGAGGTCTCAGTGCCATGTAACTGCTTGTTAACTGTCATCTGTTGACAACACTTGACAGTTGACCTTCTGCAGTTCTGATTTTGGGAGAACTCTGAGCTATTTTCTCAATTTCTAGGATTTTTTTTTTGAAAAAATATATTAAAAGGGAATTTCTCCTTTTTGCCTGTTACCCTTATTTTCTGCTGAGAACCCCTGTATAAAATTACCTTTTCACCACACTGATTTACAGGTTCTGGCACAGGACCTAATGCCGTTTCTCCTAGTAGCAGACAGAAAATTAGTCACAATCTGATGTTAACAACTTCTTCATTACCTAAACTGTTTTATGCTTTATTAAGTTCAACACAAGCAAATCTAATGCCTTTGAACCATCCAGGGGGTTCTTGTCCATGCTGCAGATATACGAGACAATAACTAATTTATAAAGTCACTATTGTAAGTCAGCCTCTGTGGCAAACTGAGATCTGAATTATCATACCACTGTATTCTGCAGAGAAGTGCCACTTGAGTGCAGCAGAGGGAAAAAATTGGTTTACCTAATTTACATTAAAATGTCACATACCAATAACACTGTCAATACAGTTGCTCTTTATCTTCCTGTTAGGAGATTAGATTCAACATATTCTGCCCTCACATTTGACACACTACAGATTTGTCTGTGATGGCAACAAATAATCTGCACTGTAGAGATTTATAAGGAGATTCTGAGGTATAGGACACTTAGAGATTTCAGCAACAAGGAGATCAGGAAAGCTTTAGGAAGTCAGTCTACCGCTTGATGTTTCTATCAAAATCACCAGTGGCAGCATAATTTTAAACTCGTCCCTTAAATTGTGCTCACTGCCTTTGAGAGTCAAGTACCTGCTAAGCACACAGGTGGTTTACTAATTAGTCAGGCAGTTTTCCAGCAGTCCCTCCGGGCTGGAAAAGGAACTCATTGGAAAGTCAGTCATCTAAAGGGAATGGCCTTGGTTTTAGCTATTATTTTCTTTTCACAATCTTTTTTAAATTCTTTTTTCTTTAGATAGTAGAAAGTCAAAGACCAGCCAATGTACTTATCTTATTACTACGTTTAGGGATAAAGTATTTTATATCTAACTATTTTTTAAAAAATTGAAATATCAAAAGACAGAGAATCTTCTGATTGAGGATAATTACAACTACCCTGTCCTTCTGAACTCCGAGCAGATCCTTATAGGAACCAAATGTATCACTTTAAGGCAGACTGTAAACAGGCTATAAGGGCAAGATATACCCGTGGCTATAATGAAACATCAGAAACATTTCTGAGTATGATTGATAACAGAGTGAAAAGAAGGCAGGCAAGCAGAGATGGTCTCGGAGACTTTGGATCCCAAATAGGAACATGATATCATATTCGGACTCATACCAGATGAAATGCTAACCTAGGAAAAATTGTATTGAGCTAAGAGATTATTTAAGGCTGTTGCTCTATGCTGCAAAATGTGTTACAGCAGAGTATGAAAATGTATGTAACACACTACTCAGATCTGTAAGACTCATTTAGGTAAGATAATTCTATTTCCCACAGATAGATACTCAGGAAACACAAAAAATATTAAGGGCTACTTTTTGGAAATTGCTTATCTATCTGTGCATAAATCTTTCAAGAGCTGGGAATTCAAGCTTTTGCTACTCCAGATTTTCTAACTGGTAAAATTTGTTGTTATTAATTCAGAAATTGTTTGGTGTTTAAATATAATATTTACGTCTTCTGATCTCTGTGTATGGATCTAGTTATTTGACTGCAGAGCAACCAAACATTTGTATAAGCAGTTACGTTGACAGGGCCTTTTATTATGGAAATTTGCCGTTTCATAAAATAAATAATTTGTTGTGGAAAATTGCTCTTTATCCTAGGGATTCGGAGTTCTTAAACTGAAGATAGAATTACTTCAAACATCTCGTTTGCTTTCTTTTTGTTATAAAAATTCAGGGTTCAGTTCACCTACCATATGTACACTGAGTACAAACTGTACTTGCCTCCTGCTGAACCTGAAGCACAGACTGGTTTCAGCAGGCAGGGTGGAAACCTTTCATACCCTGGAGCTATGCTCCCCATAGTGCAGACTGCCAAATTGTCTAATCCCATGACTCTGCTACATTGCACCTTCACTCAGCATCACTGGCCACATCCAAGGCTGCATGACTCCGACCAGAATCTCTCTCAGAGAATCTATCATCTCTGACCCAAAAAGCCCTGGCTCTGCTTTGCATTGTGTGGTCAGGGTGTAGACAGATGATAGTGAGTGAAAGGGGTGAAAGGGTGGAGGAGGAAGAAAGGAGAAAGGGTGGATACAGAGAAATTGCACTGTATCTTGCTATCTTAAATGTCTATAATAATGTGCCTTCATCCAATATTGAGTATAAAATTGCTGATGTAAAGTCTATTTCACCACTGTTTCCATCAAGTCTTGATCTTTTGACCTCTAGTCTTTCTACACTGGCTGCCTATAGAAATATTTAATCTGTTCAACATCATGGTACTCAGGGTCTTTTGGGTCCAGTTTAACAAAGGTGTCTTTATGATGGTTAACCATGCAATTCTGGTGACACAGAGGCTGTCTCCAGCACTAGGATAAGGATTGTTTGTATAGGAGACAGCCCTGCAAAATTTCTAAATGAGCTGCTAAGAAACTGAGAATTATCATATTCCTCAACACCTCCCTTTCCAAGTACAAGATGTATTTCTTACAATTTTCTCAAAGAAATCATCATGAGTTTAAAAGAGAATAATTGAAACAACAAATAATTTATAACAGGTACTGTAATCCTATTTTATGCAGCATCGGAAAATATTCACTCTTGACGATGAGGGATAAAATAGAAAAAATATCTGAGTTTTGGAAACTTAAAGATTTGACTTTCAGGAACAAGAAGTAATGAAAATCACTATTGATTTACTCCAGAACATTTATTAACTTTACTTGTTCACCTTGAGACATCTCATTACATGTGAATATCTGGACTATTCACACATTCTTCAAGAATTTATTATGGCAATTTTACTCAATATGTGAAAGAAAAGTCATTATGACAGTACCTGCAAATACTGTGTTCCACAACAACAATAATATGGCCATGCTTTTTTTTTTTCATATGGCAAATGGTGATTTTAAATACTCTGAATAGTTTAGAATTCTAACAATGTATTTACTTATGTGAATAGTTTTGCATAGAGGAGTGTTTGAATACTGAGCAAATTCCAGTTTCTCTGCAGGTCTTGACAATATTCAATCTTGAGTTCAGAGTACCAGCTGTTGATTACTTGACTATTTTAACATTTTTAGAAATTCTATAGAGTATTTATTCAGTAGTTGCTTTGGGAAACTGAAAATACATATGTGGATTTGAAATATTTGCATATCCTAAATATTGTAACAGTATAAAAATTATAATTATTAATTGTCTGTGAGTTATTAAAAACAGATGTAGAAGAAATCTGGATCTAACAGAAACTCGCAAGATGAAAGATCAAATCTATGACTGGATGCTTAACCTGTCAAGGTGTCTTCGAACACTGCACAGTACAGAAAACTTAGATAGAAAACAAATTCCTTCCTTACACGTGCAAGTAGAAGTCTGCTTGGCTTTGTAGTAATCTTCCACGGATGGCTGTATATGTTACATAAAGTAGTATTGTTTCCAGTTTTCTTATTCAGTTGATATCTGAGTATGATAACAAGAAAAATCCTGCCTTCCTGTTTTATCAACCTGACCTTGCTGGTTTATGTGGTTTACGTAAGTTCTGTGTTAATATTCTGGCAACTAATCTCTACTGCACTTTATTTTGAAGAGGCAAACCATCTAAAGTTCAAGTTTTTCTGAGATCTGCCTTGTTCTTGATGTCTTCCCTTGCTATCTTTTATTCTGATATAACAAGGTTAACATTGCAGTTATGTAGCCTTCACCATATCTTCCAACAAACATTTGTTCATAAATAAATGATATTGGCAAATTATCTCATCTTCTTGCCACTAACACACCAGCAAATCAGGCTACACCTCTGTCTAGGTTCCAGCTTCTTAATCATTCTGAAGAAGTCAGTACAAATTTAAAATAAATTTGCCTACAGGCACCTGAAATTATTGTAACTAAGGAGATAAATTCTAGAAACTGCAGCAGTTGCTTTGCAGTTGTCTCTAATGAAATACATATATTCCTCTCTCTCTGTTACTGTAGTCTTTTTGGGTTTACCCTAAATCCTTTGATGGCATCTTTCCCTTTAAGTGATTGCCCTTTGCATCTTCTTGGCACCAAGTTATTACCAGTAAGCTGTATTCACAACGCTGGCAGCTGGCCTAAGGAAGCTGCTCTGCCTTGGTGGCATTTGGTGCATGGGAATTCCAGAGTAAGGAATGGGCAAAGGTTACCATGTGTTTTACATCGTTCTCAGAAATATCAAACTAGACTATTAGTGTTTGACAACAAACAATGCATGAGGCCTCTAGGCTTTGTGGTCTGTCTCGTTCTTTATTTTCCCTATTCTTGTACCTGCACTCATACCACATTGAAATCTTACCTGTGAGTTATTCTTATAGTATCACCCAGAGATGTAGGAAGTCTTGATAAAAGATGCAGTTTGACACAGAATATTTTAACTGCTAGGAAACAAACCAAAAGCTGAGTAAGATTTGGACGTTCATATTCTCAGACTTTTCCAGGTATTCAGTGTTCTAATATCTTTAGAGACTGATTTCAGCCAGGAATTACTCACTGTCTGTTCCAAAAGCAGACAAACAGCAGCTTTTTTTGCACAGCAAAACTTGTCATTCTTCATAAACAGAAATGTCCTATCAAGAAGTAACACACATGCAGAATAAATATATATCTCTTGGAAAGGAACTCAGTTTCCACTGTTTCATTTTTATAGTGAAGTTCAAATTGTATTTCTGCCTGCTGGGAGTTTAGTCTACCGACCTGTTTAGCTATGTCTTCCACAGACTTCTGAAGGCTGTTTGTGAACCAAGTGCACTCCCTGATTTGCCTACCTTCAGACCATTTCTTGATGAGAAGTCTGACTAGCTGTGCCTTACAATAATGGTAACAAGTCACCAGTCATGCCAAGTAGTGCATTGGTGATTGATTGCCATTAAACCTCGCTAGCTATCCCTAGGGACTGTTCTGCGTGGATGACTGAGGTCTTATGATATACCAGGGTTCTTTATTATGTCATATATCTTTATGTTGTTATTTATTAGCTGTGTAGCCTAATATTATTGAAAGTGTTTTGTTTGGATTGTTTTTTGTTTGGTTTTTTTTTCCTGATGGGGTAGGTGCTCTACTAGTGAGTTAGGACAGTCAGTTGAAGAGCATTGTTTGCTGAGTAACCTTGGAGATTAACATTCACTAAAATGATGATGTAGAAAGGAATTAATAAATCAAATTCCAGGGATGAATACAGAAAAACTGAAGTCTTAGAACAAGTGTAGAAATATGTAGAAAATCACAGATCACAATCTTAATAGTCTCTACTTTAAAAGAGGAAAAAAAATTATGCTGCTTTCATTTCATGACAGTATCTGGAAAGGAGTTTGTTTCCTTAAATACAAGGTTTTCTAAAAGTTGTGTGGAACTATATGCAAGAAGTAAAGATTTAGAACAAGTATATTATTATAAAAATAGTGTAATTAAAAGTGCATATATATATATTCAAGTCAATACTATGATTAGCTAAACTTACCTTCCAGAGCTACTTAGGGATCATCTTATTAATTCTTTATAAATGGATTTGTTACTTACAGCAGAAAGATAATTTAGAATGCAAATGGGAATTTTTACATGAATGAACTTAGCAGAACTCTTGTAAAAACAAGCATCACTAGGCACAGGTTCAATACTACAAGAAAAAAATCACTGATCTGTAACATCCTTTTCTAGTACATGTAGAAAGCCTAAAATGTTGGTTTTCAAGTACAGAGTAAGAACAGCTTACAAAGATCAGATGTATCTATTATATCTTGTTGCCTTTGGTTTTGTGTGTACACTCTAATCATGTCAAATTAGCACAGCTATTAAGGTACACTGTTTCTCTTAATTCTAATACAGTGTCAGATGGCTACATGGTAGTTATCAGCAGCTTACTACAAGACCAGTCCACAGGGGCCACCTATTTCAAAGCTGCAGTGCTTCCCTGTAGTACCTGGGTTCTGCAAAGGGCATGTTCGTCTTGCTTCATTTGTTCATTGAGGAAGCTCATCTTGCTTTAAACAAACTACTTTTTTCAATATAATGTTCTTTTAAGTGAAGGACGGACTTGAGAACTAGCAAAAAAGAGTATGAATTCCAAGCAATTGTCATCTGAAGGCATATTTACTACAGGAAATGAGGGAGAAGGAACCCGCAATATATTTCTTATGTTTGAAAAAGGTAAGGGTAATATATTCACATTTGAAAGTATGAATATGTGTTCCACAGGATCAGGAAGAAATTTTTCCATCACCAGCACCAAAATGTATGGCATTAAGATGTAAGTAGGCATTTTATATCTTTACACGAGTAAATTAAGATTACCTATTCCTGGCAATCAGACATCTGATTTGATGTTTTCCTCATCCGGTATGGCTTCTCTTAATGCAATAATATTTCTCTGCCGGACAACTCAATTCTAACACCTGGAACTATTGGTCAGATAAACTGATTCTGCTCCCATACCCACCAATAAAAGTCAGACAACAGAAATAATTTGATCCACACTTTTGTAGACCAGTGAACCTTCCTACTCTTACAGAATGTGTTTTCCTTTTTTTTATACCAAATTTTGTCTAAATTGTTTCATGATATCGTAACAAAGTCTGGCTTTCCCTTAAAATACAAAACTAAAGGCAGACCTTGAAAGACAAGGGAATATCTGTCTTCAGTAAATATTTTTCCTATGTTCTTACTTCACATTAACTTCTTTGCATTACAGTTATGCCTGTTTTCTTCTGCCATCTCTACTGTGCTAGCCGTGGCATAATCAAAGCTACACAATACCAGAGAAAGACACCAAGTTTGGTAATTTAATTTGAAACAGCCGTTGAGTGTATCAAATGAAAGAGGAGAAGCAGTGTAAGCGTGCAAAAATAAGATTAAATATTTGCACGGGTTAAATGTTGCATAAGTTCTCTCACACATCTCAATTTTTGCATGTTAAAATGATATAATGAAGTGTGGAACTTTGTCAGACGTCACATTTTTATCAGTGATTTGCATGCAATCCTTTTTGCTTACTTCATAGCAAAAATATAACAGAAATTACAAGTCTTTTTTGAGGAATTCAAACTTTACCTTCATCTTCACAGATCTTTTCAATTCACAATCTTAATGATAACTTCTAATGAGATCATTAGAGGTTAACAGTTTATTAACAAGCCATGCTGTGAAGCCACATCTGGAGCACTGCATCCAGTTCTGTGCTCCCCAGTGTAAGACAGACATGAAGCTACTGGAGTGAAGCAGAAAGATGAATAAGAACTTGGAGGACCTGTCATGCAAGGAGAGGCTGGGAGAGCTGGGATTGTTCAGCCTGTAGAAGACAAGGCTTGACAAATATCATACCACCGTATATAAATAGCTAACGGAGAGGTTTAGGAGTACATAGCTAAACTATGGACTAGGCTATCTCCATAGGTCCCTCCCAGCCTCAACCATGCCATGACCCTGAGCAGCAGGCATGAAACATATTAGCTCAGTAGAGTACCAAACCCTGCAGATGTGATAGGACTGCCAGCAGGC
Source organism: Melopsittacus undulatus (assembly GCF_012275295.1). NCBI lineage: Eukaryota > Metazoa > Chordata > Aves > Psittaciformes > Psittaculidae > Melopsittacus > Melopsittacus undulatus. The sequence continues at coordinate 72,384,413 of NC_047529.1, forward strand.
ACCAGCTGTAAATATAAATGCCAATAATATAATTTAGGAAGAGGAGAGGAGGAACATCCCTCTATTAACAAGTTTTCTTGTTGATAGGGAGCACCAAGCTGACAATGCAGATAACTTAAACTTTATTTCTGTTATGTTTCAGAATATTTTGGGGGTATTCTGTGATATGGCTGTTGCTGTTTTATTACTTGTATCAAATTCTGTTTCAGTGCATCTTATCCCTTAATTCACATTCAATACAATACCCTTTTGCTAGTGGCATTCTAGGTTGTCTGTGCTTTGATATTTTTCTGGCACATCCATTAGTATTCTGTTAGAGTTCAAAAAGAACGTGATAGCAAACATTTCAAATCTAACATATACTTTTATTCAGTATTTATGCCTTTATAAGATTAACAGGGGCTCGATTTCTTCTGATGTTCCAAATAATTTTACTATAGGTAATTTGAAGGCCTGACTTTGTTTATGTGTATGCGTGTGTGTGCACATGCCCAGGCATTGCTACTTGTATCTCTTCCAAAGGCAGTGAAATCCACAGGGAAACCACATTGTAATGTGCACATCATTTACCTTTACAACTTCTAATTTTTTCTACCATGTCTGCTGCTTGTGTTTGCTAGATTTATTCACAAGGGGGAATATTTCTGAACCCATTGTCCTGGGTGCTAAACCCAGGACACCCATTGATTAATATCTTGTACTAGAGGGACAGGGTTATTTAGGAGACAGAGAAGCATCAGCTGCATGTGTTCTCCTTGAATAGCAAATTTTTTAGTAACTAATAATGAGTCGTAACTTATAATTCAGAGATTTACATCCCTGAAAACTTCTAGGAAGCTTAACAAACATGAATTGAAAATTACTATGGGTAAGGCAAAAAGCCTGAATAGTTCTCAGTTTAGGAATAACCTTAGAAAACCCAGAGGATGTCTTCTCCGTCAACAGATAAAGTAGAAAGCCTACATTTGAAGATGAGAAGCAACATGTAATTCTGTGAAACTAATCTCACACAACACGTTCCAGGTCCCTGGTTACAGTTATCTTTAATTAATTTTTTAATTAAAGGCTATCAAATTAATGTAATGAGCTCTGTAATAAATCTTCTGTGGACTACAACAGATCCAGAATATCACAATAACCATAAGGAACTAGCACAGCAGTAAGAACCAAAACTCCACAAACAGTCTGCCCTGTTTCATTAATACAATTGCCCATATGATTCATCTTGATCAAGAAAGAGAATGAAAGTTTTCAACAACATTATTTTACACTCCAGTAATGTGTAGCTTTACATGTATTATCTCAGTGTATCTGAATGAGATTTGTTCTGTTCTCAAGTAAAAATTATTTTTCTATTTAGACAGTTTCTCTTTTCTAAGCTGGTTGCTATACTGTGCTTAGTCCTATTGTCAGGAGTCTCTTCATTTGACTTCAATGTGACTAGTCAGCCAAGCACATTCTTGACCAGTATAAGAAATTGAAAATCTGCATGCAGAATTACAAATAGGTCTGTAGAAATCATAAAAATATGGCATTATGACACATCTTTGTTGTGGTATAGTAATTTTTGGTATGTATACAATAAAAATGTAGATGCTCTGAGGGCTGGAGCATTTTTCCTATAAGACAGGCTGAGAGAGTTGACCTTGTTCAGCCTGGAAAAGCAAAGGCTCTGGGGAGACCTTATAGCAGCCTTTCAGTACCTAAAGGGAGCTTAGAAGAAATCTTGAGAGGGTCATTCTACAAGGGCCTGTAGTGATAGGACAAGGAGGAATTACTTTAAGATGAGAGAAGGTAGATTTACATCAGATATTGGGAAGAAATTCTTTACTGTGAGGGTGGCGAGGCACTGGCACAGGCTGCCCAGAGAAGCTGTGGCTGACCCATCCCTGGCAGTGTTCAAGGCCAGGTTGGATGGGGCTTTGAGCAACCTGGTCTAGTGGGAGGTGTCCCTGGCTGTGGCAGGGGGCTTTGAACTAGATGATCTTTAAGGTTCCTTCCAACCCAAACCTTTCTGTGATTCCATGAAATAGACAAACATGAAAATCTGAAGGGAATCACACATCTATGTGAACTGACTGCTTTAGTTCTTAAATTTCATCATAAGATGTCGATAAATTTCATTCGTCACTTCTTGGCCACCTGCTGGCAAGAATTACCTGGGGATTGGTGTTGAACTTAGGGAGTATTTTTTGTTAGCAGCTGAGCAGCTGTAAACATATTTCTTTTCTGTTTAGCAATAAAAACTGGTTCAACATCTAATATTTTAGAAGCGAATGAGTATGTTTTGATCCATATATTACCTTCTTAAATTTTAATTTAACACAGGCATACATTGGAAGCTCATGACATTATTATCAGCAGCAATCAAGATTTTTGTTATAAAATTATATGGCATACTTACATTTTCTCTCCAAGTTTTTACAGTATGTTTTTAGCAATAGAATATTTGAACTTTCCAACTGTGACTGCATATTCAAATTATAAAATAATTCATAAATCATAAAGCTATGTTGTTTGTACAAGGTTCCATGTGTTTCCTGAAATAGTCAATAGATTAGTTGCATCCTGATTTTGTGAAGCATTTCAGTTTGGCAAGCTCAAAATACTTTAAGTGTGTTGATCAAGCCTCTCGGTACATGTGTATGACAGCAAATTGTTTCTTCATTTTTCATAGTGCAAATATTAGCTGTTGTAATAATACAGTAGCGCATGCCTGTAGTCACACTAGGCTGGGCAAATTCAGTGAATGTTGATGTCAGATTTGGCACTAGCAGTGATAGACTTACTAGTTCTTAATGAGCCAGGCTTTTAATACTGGAGCTGTAAAAAGCTTGTAAGTCCTACATAACATATTTGTGGTCCTTGCACAGCTGTGTTTGTCATCTTGAAGAATCTTTAATTATACTACACTTGTAAGCTTTTACTTGGCTCCTGGTTAGCTCATTGAAATAGAGATATACTATGTAATGAATATATAGTATAGCAGTATCTCCTTTGTTTGCCAGAGGCAGAAAAACAGTACAGTAATGATGCAATATAGGCAAAATCATTTCATAGTAAGAAAATGCACTTTGTAATTTTCACGTTAATAATTTTATTGCATTATTCTATGATCTTATTTCTTTAGGGTAAGGCTCTTATTCTCAACTGCAGTGTTATTTGTAATTTAAGAGCAGATCCAAATGCGTTAAAATACAAGGGAAATCTCCCTTGACTTCAGTAATCTTTGAATTAAGTCTCTTTTCTGAGCATTTCTCATAGGTTCCTGGTAAGGAAAAAGTGCCTGCTCAATGTTTATTTTTCTTCTTACTAATAGTTGTCATTTGTAAATGACATGTAAATATTGTCATTTACCATATTTGCACAACCTAGTAATAACATTTTATGCTTGGCACACCCATTTCATTTGCCACGTGTGGCTGCATTAACACTGATGGTTGCCACGTAACATGTTATATTTCCGTGTAAGAAGTGTAAAGAATGCTCACAAAAAACAAATGGGCCCATAAGGTCTTACTGGCTTTGTTATATATTCTTTCTTTGATCACATCTCAATATCACTGTTTATTTGAAGTAAGACATGTAAAAGGAAGGATCACTATTGCTATATCATATGTGCTTGGCAGTGTTTGAAGTTTTGTGTGTGTGTTTATACACCTTGCCTTAAACAGGAACTAGAATGTTGTCTGGTAGGGGCTAATGGTCCCACATTTTATCAAAATTAATTATTTCTGCCTCTTGTATTTCTCTGTTTCTGTGTGCTTAGGAGTTCTTTGAGAATGTGCATATTTTATACACATTCACTAGCTACTTAATGCTAACAACAGGGCTGTCACCCTGATACGTGTACAGACACATTCAAATATGAGCTAGTACTGTGGATTCTTATTTGGTATAACAAATACTTCTACATGGCTATCAGTATGTGTCAGCTGTCCATGCCTCCATCTCCTTCATGCTTTCAGTAGATACAACATTTAATAATGTATGCATTTTTTGGATTTTATGAAAGCATTCTGCCATATTTTCTCTGAGATTTCAATTTGTTGTTCAGCATTGTTACATTATATTTTCCTTGCTGGGCAGGCAAAACACCTTTGTCTTCCTGGTTTTCATAGTGAAATTGTTGTTCTGCTACTAATTCTCCCATTTCTTAGCTATGTAAGCAGTCAGTTTTTACTCACCTAACATGGCTTGTAGCTTCATGAGACAAGTTAGGTTAAAGGGTATACTGGTCATCTAATCAATAGTATAATGCCATTTGTAAAATCTAAATAAAAACTGAATCCTTCTACTGTTCAAGAAGCGTAATTTTCATAGATAACAAATCATGTTCCCTAAATTTGAGCATCCTCTAATACAGTTTTCTCAATTTTAAATGGCTGGGACTTTAATTTCTAAATTACTTGTTTTATTTAGAAATATATATGTTAAAAAAACGAGCAAACAAAAAAAACCAAAACCCGTTAATTTCTATCCGAGGAGAAAATATATACATTTCTTACATAAGGGCCCATCATCTGATTTGGGGCCTAAGAAAGTTACAAATATAAATTCATAATCTATTTTTTAAAATATGTTTGAGGAATTTGTAAAGCTAATTTAGATCCCATCTTGAAATCTGCCTTGGTGTCTATTTGCATGTCTATGATACAAAGTAACAATCTGTGCCTAATTCAGGAAGCATAACCCAGGAATACTGTAGCAGCAGTTGGGACAAAATGATGGTTAATCCTCAGTGCCCTTACTTACCTGAAAACTAAGGCAGAGGTCCAGTGGGAAAAAGACAGGAGGCTGTGAAGTTAGATTTCTCTCTGAGTAGACTCAGAGAAGAGTGTGGTGGGTTTTAATTTTGTTTTAACCTAACCAAACTGACCATTGTTTTTCTTTCTTTTGAATCCTTGGTAGTAGAGTCTTAACTTTTGGTAACAGAGAAGACATTCCTGCATTTTTAAAGAAATAAAACAAAATTTAAGAAGCAGTGTTCCTATCTGTTATGGACGTGATTCAGCAAGACAGCAATATCCATATTTCCAATACAGCCAATAGCATAGCTCCTCATCTTGCATGGAAATCACTTCCAGACAAAAATTAAAGTAATTTTGGGAAAGTTTTGTTGATAGCAGGATCAAAAATGTCAGTGGGCCTCTTAATTCCACAAAGGGAACCTGAAAGTGGACACCTTCAGCTCATAATTCTAGTTTTACTACCTGCAGTTCACAAAGCAACAGCTGCGTCTACATTGCAAAATACCTCCCACACATACATATACACACACAGTGTTTGCACACAATACTTATTTTTTTCCTTTAATGTGTGGGAATAAATTAGAATCTAAGATCTTACTGTAAGGGAAGTGTGTACTGTTTAGCTTAATGAGGCAAAGATACTATGGTTCCCATAATTTGGTCATACATGTTGCAGACGGAAGAAAGGATACTGCACAAAGAACTATTTCAGCAAATCCAGGTAGAGTTTTACTGAAATCATGGGGTCTACATGATTCTTTTCACAAGAGTATCTTCCTTGTATGTTGCTTAGAGGTATATATTAGTTATAAAGGAGACTGCATAATTAGAATTGGATGCTATGAGTGAGTACTAATGCTTCTGTATTATCATTAACAAATTGTACATGGAAAAAGGCAGAATCCGAAAATACTTGTAGCTAATTTATTAAGAGCTTGGATGTATGGGATCTTGTCTGCCATCTGAAGAACTGGTCTTGAAACTTCTCAATGAAAGCGGATTTTCCAATAGCACCTGATTTTTTAAGCTGGAACCATTTTGAAAATGCATGTTGACATTTTCTCGTCAAATTCATTAGCATTTTTTTTCAAGAATAAACAAGCCTAATTCACTTTTATTTAGCTAGTACATCCTTTACTGCAATCTAAGCACATAATGACTCTAGAGTATAGTTGGACTTTTCACTCTTTCTAGCTATGGTACTCATTACTGAAGTGTACTTACAAATGCAGTGAAGAATCATGTCTCACAGACTGCTGTGCTTCTATTTCAACTGAAGAAATTGTTCTCTTCCTCAAATCTGTCAGTTCTTTTCTTTAAAAATTTTGTTGTAGCAGTGGGACAAAATATGTGCACTCTGCAATGCTTGTTGGAGAACTCTTAATAATATTTTATTAAAGCAGTTTCAGTGCTAGTAGGATGTTCCCTAAAGAACTTCCAATATGAAATTTCTGAAAAAGCAAAAGAAACCCTTTAGAATGAGTGACAGGCAATGCTTCTTCAGATGCCAGAGAAAACATTTCTTTCTTAATTTATTAATGCTGTATGTCTGTTTTAAGTAGCCTCTAAACAATGTCAGTTTTGCATTTAGACCGACTACAGCTTTATGAACTCACCCAGTTTAAAGTAGCAGATCTGAGAAGGCTACTATTGATTTGCAAAATCCTGGCAAGCGTAAATGATTCATGTTCTGTGGTACCTGTCCCAGTGTAGATTGAGCAAACAGCATGAAATTAACACCTTTTTAAAAGTACAAGTTAACACATCTGGCAACTCACTGTTGGTCAATGTGACTGGCAACCTTAAATATACATTAAAGATACTTTGCTCTTCTCTGCTGAAGAAAATGTTGTCACCTTCCTTGTTTGTGTCAGAGTGAAGAGGCTGGGTACTTGGACACAGGAATGGAAAATCAGGTACTGCAGTTTAACCACACCTCTAAGTGACACAAAGAGACTTAACAATGAGGTAGACATAACTGTGGAAACGAGAAGAATTTCTGCTTTTTAGGAGAAGGAATAACACAGAGCAAGGTAGTATAATCTGAGAACGCATGCATTATTCATTGTTTGACTACAGACAAAGACATCTTTTCCATTGAAAATCAACCAGAGATCTGGAAAAACATTCCCCTGAAAAAGAATTGGTTTATATATCACTGAAAAAGATCTGTGTTATATATCACCACATTCTTACTTGGAAGGCAAAATTAATTGGAAGAGGTGTTGGAGAATTTTTGTTTTTTCCCAATATCTCAGATTATAACACTTGCTACAGTTGAGAGCAATTCTGTTCCACAAGCTTGGCCTTAGCAATGCTGATGTTGATTTTTGTTAATCATGCGGGAGCTTGTTTACTCAAAGACAGCATCTGTACTGCCCTTCACAATAGCTTCATCTGCCTATGCCGTTAATAGGTGCTCAACATTTTTTTGGCTAAAAGCTCAGGGGTCTTCACAACATCATAGAATTATAGAATCATTTATGTTGGAAAAGACCTGTAAGATCGAGTCCAACCATTAATCTAACACTGCCAACTCCACCACTAAACCATGTCCCTAGGCACCTCATCACAAGTACAGTTCTCTCCCACAAAGAAATAAAACCACAGAAAATATTGCCACCACCAAAAAAAAAAAAAACCAAACCAAACGAAAAAAAAACCACAAAAAAAACCAAACCAAACACAAAACCCAAAACATCCACCAAAACAATTACTTAATTACCCTATTCTTCTCTATCCACTGATATCCTAATGCACTGTTTCAGAACAGTCAGGCTGCAACTACAAGGAAATCATGTCTTATATGCCACTCAGTCATTTTAAATTAGAAAGAATTAAATATAACATGATTAAGACTGAGATGTAGTGGGAAACACAGCACTATGAAGGTTTTGAAGAGCCTCTTTGTTCAACGTAATTTTGCATCTCCATCATTTAACAATGATCTGTCGTTTAATAAGGCAACGAAGATGATAGCAAGCAAATAGGTAGCTGAAATGTCAACTTCTTGCATCATACAGAAGTTGTGCACTCATATTTGGAACTGAAGTGGCATTGGATGCATTAGCAGATAAGCTTCTCCTAGCAATGATGAAAACTAAGAATCATTTCCTGAACTGATTTGACAGAAGCTCTAAATACCTTTGGTTATGAACAGTTTCTCTACTAGAGAAGGAATGTTTCTTCTCACCAAAATACCTTCAGGAAGTCATAGTGGGATTTTTTCCTTTTGTGAGGGACATTATAATGTTAAATTATTCAGGGTCCACCTTGTCTGCTTTTCTGTTCAGCATGTGCTGGGATCCTTAAGGGGGCTGTTTGAGAAGGTAGTCTAAAGTGTGAAGGGTGATATGTAACACTGTATTTCATCTTATCCAGTTGCATCTTGATTGTTCAGCCTAATGCTTAAGGTTTTCATGAGAACTAGCTCACTGAAGCAGTTAAGTGAGGGTGAAGTAATGCTGGTATATGGGGGCACATGCAGGCAATAAGGTGAAGCTAATATTTTCTGGCTCAGGTAGTGCATTCAGTTATTACCTATTCACAAATTAGTAATTTTGAGTCCTCTCTTACTGATGTAGGTTGAAATAAAACATTTTGCCATCTGTGTATGACCAGATATTTATGACTTCACTCTTGATGCATTGATTTGATTCCTAAGACTGATATTTTACCACTCCAAGGCTACATTCTAAGGTAATTTTGAATAGTGAAAGTAGTACAGAAGGGTATGAATTTCATACTTTCCCATAAATTTGCTGTGAACTTGATGTAACTTCAAATTATGTTAGCAGGATTGAATTCCTAGGTCTTCATTTTTGTCTTAAGCATATTGACTTCATTGTCTATAGAATTTAAAAGAATTAAAAATTAAGAATTTAAATATTGAAAATAACTCAAATTTATACTAAGGAATTATTTTCATTCTTGTTTAAGTATTTGTCTTTGGATATTTGAAGCTTATCTGATTTTTCCAGTGATTAAGCTGGAACTTTTGGAGGCTTTTTCTGTTGTTTTCCTTTTTTTTCTTTTTTTTTTTTTTTTTTTTTGGGGACAAAAACTTAATTCCACGTAGCATGAACATTCACATCCACTGAATTTAAGGAATTGCACCATTAATTTTGTGATTGATATTGATGTTCAGCAGTGGCTGTGCTACGTCTTCAGCTGTATTTAAATTAGACTTTCCAAACCTTAAATTATAACCTTCATTGCACAATAAAATTAATTAAACTACTTTAAATGGATAAAAATTTATATAACTAGTGGGCACATTTCTGAAGCTAAATTCTTGGGATGACAAAAGACAAAGAAAGGTCAAAAATGACAAGAAAGAAATTTAAAAGATAAATGATGTTTTATTAAAAGATATTAAGGTACTCTAGTTGAATTACTTGTCAACAGAGGAATTAAACACAAGTTCTGGGTATGTGTTTAGCAGCATAGTTTATGATAATTGTAACATTAATCACCACTTGTTATGTTTCCTTGCAAAGTTGTCTTTCCTGTTCATTCATCTCTGTCAGGTTGTTTTCAAGGCCAGTATCTGTGTGGCTGCACTGCAGATTAACTTAGGTTCATTGTGGTTTAATTCCCTGGTTCAGCATCATCACCGTCTACTTTCCAGCAGAACAGGTGACTCCCAATAAGATTTTTTGGGAAATGTGGGGATTTCCTCTTTTCTGATTCCTCTTTTACAATTCTCTTCTACGAACTATGTCCTGTTTTACTTTCTTTCCTGCAGAATTTATGATAATTCTGCACCAACCTCAAATTTACCCACATTCCTCTTTCCCATTTTCTTTGTCAAATACCAATCCTATCTACAATGTTAAAATCAATACATATTCTTGCTGTTGTATTTGTTTTTTCCTCTTTATTAGATTGTTATTCTCCAGTTTAGCCAATTTCAACAGATATTGTGCTTAAGCTTTTGACATTGTTCCTTATATTTGTTTGGCAGCATTTCCCCTTCACACTACTTCTTTTTCACGTTTCTTCCATATCTTCACTTTTTGTACTAAATTTTGTTCATGATCTTCTTTCATGATCTTCTTTCTGTTTCTCTTTGTTCTTTTTTATTCTACATCAGTGAGATGTCAAGTCCATATATTTTGCAGTGTAATGAGCTGATGCTCTTTGCTTGAAGCAGAAAATGAGGAGGTTCATCTGCTGCTCTTCCAAGTTTCTGCATTTGTAGTATCACAGCAGAGAGTTCCAAAAGCTTGGCATACGGCAGCCTGTCTCTCAACCCCTAGTAGTGCTGTGATTAGTTCCAGAGAAACATTTAGCTTCCGCATCCATATCTACTTTAGCGTAGCTTTCTTTAAAGTTGATGACAGAAACAGTTGATAATTATGCAACCCAGTTTTTTGCGACCGGAAAGAAATGGCTTCGGGATTTGTACTTGTAGAACACCCTCTTTCCAGAGAACATGTGTTTCACAGACATCGGTAACATAAATGAAACATGGACTGTAGTAGAGAAAGTGTTTCAGAAGTCAATTGTACCTTTTCGTATCAGGCTTAAAGATAAATGCATTTCTCTCAAGAGACTCACAAATAGACCATATTTGTCTCTCTTCTGTTTTGTTGCAGCTGTGTGTTGACAGGGAGGGTGAAAGTTCTGTAAATAAACCTGGTTTATAGTGTGCATGCCAGAAATGTAATGTAAATCCAAAGATAAATACTGCTCACAAAAAATCATTTCAAGCCTATATAAATGAACTGCCATGGTAATTCCAAACAGTCAAAGCTAAAACAGTGACTTACCAAGAAGACTTCTTTTTGCCAGAATAAAAAGGGAAGAGAGTCCCGTTCCCCCAGACACCAAATTACAGGGAGTTTGTAACTATGTGGACATTGAAAGATACTACTGAAGTATAACCAAGGCTGGAATTTGGCCTTGATTTTTCAGGGGTTGTCTTCCCTGTCTTAGAAATTGGTAACATGTTAAAGAAAGAGAGGGAAAAGTAGTGTTCCATTTCCACCCAAACAGTAGAGTAAAAATAAAGGTGAAGTAGTGTCCAAAGGACCAAACTGCACTCTAGCACTGAAATGTGAAACCCATTCTATGTGAACCCTCTTTTGTGGAGAGAAATGGTGCTGGATGTTGGCATCTTAGTATCTCAGAGGAAAGCTTGTTAAATAACATACTCATCCTAGCTACATTCTTTATTGCCATGACAAGGTCAGGTAGCCAGGTCCACCTCAAAGGCAGCTGGCCTTTTCTGGTTGCTGTAGGCTTTGTTGACCATTACTGAGTAAATGGATTTGGATTCCAGCTTGGAAAAGGCAGTGGAGAAGGGGAAGAGTGATAAGTGAGAGAGCAAAGGATTCAACAGAGATTCTGAAGTTGTGAAAGGTATGGAAATTCACTAATTTTCATAACATGGGAATTAGGGAACACAAAATGAGAACATCAGGCAGCAGAGTTAAGCCAAAGGGAAGTACTTTTTCATGCAATGTGTAATTAAATCATGGAACTCATTTCCACAGGATGTTGAGGAGGCCAAAAGTACAAATGAGTTCAAAGAGGGCTGAAGCAAATTCATGATGAATAGATCTAAATTCTGCTAAACAAGATGGTTCAGCAGCAACCTACACATGAAATCACAGCATAGCTGAATTGCTAATTACCAGGAGAAGTTTACATTCCCTGTTCTCTGTTTCTTATGGTCTTTACCTTGATATCTGTTGCTGGTCATTTGCTAAAATACATTACAAAGCAGAATGATCTCTAACTTAATCCTGTTTGGGTTTACTTTTGTTAATGGTTAACAGAATTTAATTCAGATACTGCTGTAATTTCATACACAAAGATAGGCAGGAATGAACTGCCATAAAGAACAGTTATAAACTTCAGGAACCCCCAAGCACACCTGCCCAATTAGTTTTGTCTGTGATTTTTCTAATATGATGGACAGTGGCTTAGCAACTTCCCTTGCCAACTCCTTCAGGACCCGTGGATGGATTTAATCAGGTCCCATGGACTTGTGCACGTTCAGGTTCTTAAGATGATCTCAAACCTGATTCTGTCCTACAGTGAGCCTAAGGTCTTCATTCTCACAGTCCCTGCAAGTTAACTAGTAAATAGTTAAATTTATGTAACAGGTAAAAAGTTCTTGAAGGAGATTTTGATAAAAATCTGTAATTTTCACACAGAGCAACTGTTCAGCATTATAAATTCATGAAAAATTTTACTGGAAAGGTTCTGTTTTCTTTGACTGTATTTTATTTCTCCTCATAAAAAAACAAAAAACTAAAACATCTTCCATTACATGTGGGGACCAAACTAGTTTTTCTCAAAAAGGAAGCTCAGAGAAGTGCTGTAATTGAACTATCCAGAAACAGAAATCATGGCAAACTCCCACCTCTGTTTGAAGCGTGATTACTTTAGTTAATAGGAACTCTTCAGATGAAGATATATTTAGATCTGGCGTAAGTGGTTGCAATTCCTTGGAACTCCATGGAACCGCAGCTGCTTGTAGCATTTCTCAGCCGGTCAGTGTCCTCCAGCATAGCCTACTGCTATGCTTTCCAAAAACTCATTAACTCTTTTTTCAGCATATTTACAAGGAAGAGACCAGCTAAGTAAAATATTTGCCCAAAATAATGTATAGATGTTATTTCCAGATGAAAAGAGAGAACAACTGTGAGGACATATTATTAAGAGTGGCTAATATTTTCCCATATTTCTGTTAAAATCATGAGGTTGGCCAATGATGTTTTTTATATAAGACCTGTTCTAGGCAAAAGAAATCTTCTACTTTGGAAAAAAAAATGTTACCTGTAAGGAAGTTTTTAAATTTTCAAGACTTTATTTCATTTTCATAATCTCTCCCCTTTGCCACTTTATCTGGCAAAGAGAAACAAAGAAAAGTGTGATAATAATGGTTTTATGTTCACAGTTCTATAGGAAAAATCAGTTTTTCTGCTTGAAAGAAATACCAATGGCATGTCTTAAATACCTTTTTTTTATTATTATTAAATAAATATTTTAGTCTTCTCAATAAGTAATGTAACAAAATAGATGATACATAAAAAATGCAAAACACATTTTGATATGAAATTGCTTCCTTCAGGAAAAGAAGTCACTTCAAGGCTTTGAGGGGTGAAGGAATAATTTTAATACATTTAAAGCATCTTCATTTTTAACTTGGTGGTGGAATAGATAAGAAAAAATAGTTTGACAAGCTCTGGATGTTAAGTTGCTAAACCAGCTTGTTTTTCTCTTTATAAATTAACTTTGAAGTATTAAATTTTATTTAATTATTTTTATTTTTAACAATTGAGTAGATTTTTACAGTGATGAAACCAAACACTTTGTGCTACTGGTGCAGAACCAGAAAGTAAAAGATCCAGTGTTGGGAAACCACTACCACTTTACTGTAGTCACCTATGAAAGCTTAGTATGTCACTTTCTGATAACTAATAAAAAATCCATAATGCTAAAAAATTCCTGGAGGTTACAGCAATCGCAATTATTTATGTATTAAATCAAAAAGAAGCATTTATTGTGGTTTTATCTCAATTATATTACTTTAAAATACTGTATTATTTTGTTTTATTTTATAAATTTGCCAGATATTGTCATATTCAAACTCACAGTTGGATGTCTTGTATCTGTCCAAAAAGATGGTGTGTACATGTAACATAGATACAAGCAATACATGTCTGAATATGCTATGCAAATGTGATTATAAAAATTAGATTTCTTTGTTTGTAGGCCTGACTGGATAGCTGTCAGCGGGATTGTTTCCACTCTTTTCTGGAGTGAAGTTAAGTGGGGTCATTTTGCTTTTTTCCTGATTAACAAAGGAATAGTGACACCAAAGAATACTTCTGTTTTGCACAAGAGCTCCAATTGTTTCCTCTTTTGGTTTGGGTTTTTTTTTCCACTATTGTATTTTTTAGAATATATTTTGCATTGACTTTTCTGCTGCTGACTTGGGGTTTATAAATCCATCTGTGAGGTATCCATCTTTAGATAAGTGCAGCAGAATTAGTTTCACATAAACTCTTGAACAGCAAGGATTTACATGAAAGCTCTTGAATCACTTGGCCTGTTACAGTCTGGATGATTTTCTTTCATGCCTACCTAACTGTCCTTGAATATCTGCCAAGAGCACCTGCAACTCCCTTTCTGGTATTCTGTTTGACTGACAGAATTTTGACAGGTCTTTTAAATGCAGAGCACTTCTTCCTGCTTTTACCCTAGTTTTCTCAGCTACTGTAAACAGTGGGTTTCTGCACAGATCCAGGTTTCCCTGATTTCAGGGACTGGGCAGAAATCTGGTGATATGAACTGTTTGCCTTGAACTGTGACTTCATTTCAGAAAGTATATGTCGTTAGAGGAGTAGAATAAGCACCATTTCATGCCTCTGAAAAATAGCTATACTCAACAGCACCATTTTGGTACACCCAAACAAGATTTTACTGTTACTGTCATAAGGGATAGGCACATACTTTAGGATACTTCATCTCTAAGAAATGGTTTTCACAGACCCACTGCCAACCAGCATGTCTGTGGTGAAATAGCGTAAGAAACTGGCTGTCTTACTTGACTGAAAAATGTTAACATCAGAAACACCTCCAATACGCATATCTTTGTTGACACTGACTCTTTGTCAGGAAGTTCTTCACAGAGAAGGAAGGTCTATTGCCCCAGACATTTAAAATGGAAAATACACTGGAGCAACTCTTGTAGCAAACAATTTAATGTGAAATGGAAAATAAACAAGTTTTTACTATTTCTCTGTTTATACTTTTCAAAATTAACTGCACAGTTTACTTTTTTATTTTTTTATCATACCAATTAGGCTGCTTGATGACTTTGCTGTATTTTGTCATTTGCCTATTAAGATGCCTAAAAGAAATGCTTAGAAACTCTTTACCAAGGTTCTATACTTAGTGGCTGTCTTATGCAGGTATAGTGCTCTTTTTGCATGAAGTTTTGCAAATTTTCATTCATCCTACGTAAAATTTAGTAAGATTCTTCATCAATATTTTATTTTTCTATTAAGACTTTAGAGTAAACAGTAAGTTCCCATGTATAAAATGTTAGTACTATACACTTACCAAGCCCTCCCCATGTTCTTACTTTAACATGGAAACACTGGCTATCTAGAATGCTATTTCTGCTATTAGAAGGAGGAAACAGTCTATGTCAAGGTTCATAGCCAAGCTAAAATGACAGATCAGGTTTAAATCATATGCTATAGTTGCTACTGCTTGAAACTAGATTGACTGTGTCTAAGCTGTACCACAGTGAGCTGGGAAATGGATATGCTGAACTGTTGAATAATTTTTCTGTCAGGTTTTGTACTTTGTTCTGCAAATATTTACTATAGAAACTTTTTAGAGCTGAGAAAGCAAAATCGGCCATAAATATTCCTCTGACAGGAAAACAATAGAATTAGAAAACATGAAGGATAGCCACCTGTGGAAGTAGCTCTTGTTAGGCAAGACCAGGAAAAGTCCTTTTTGTAATGTTTTTGGAAACCACTTCCTAGCAAAATTCTCAAATTTACTCCTCTACATCATCTTTCTGCCTCTGTCATATTTCACCTATTACAGATCTTCATAACAATTTGTTTTCTCACCAAAAATGAAACTGTGACAAGTACTAGGGTTACCTGGTACTGATAGACATAATATCATAATATTGTAATATAGACTGTTGGACTCTATAAACTTTTGAGATTATTTGAGCTAAGAACACTTTAAAATCGCATTGTATACCTCTATTCATCTTTAAACCGTATGTGAATGATGCAAGTTCCTTCTGTTAAAGCACAATTTTGTAGAATGGTTCAATTTGTGAAGGCCATGTGGATAAAGTAATTATACATTTATATCCCAAATATTTAGGAAGGGAGGGGAGATGTTCTTCTGCAGTTTGGGTTGTAAGGTATCACTGTTCTTTTTAACTGAGTTAATAGAATTTTCTTTCAATTTGATCGACGGGTTTTAATACCTCATCACACAAAGAGAGTTTTATTAGGGACAATGGGGAAGTATAATCATAGGACCACATGTCAAGATTAGGACTGCTATTTTAAGGACAGGGTGTGGCAGATAAGGTATGCCGTGGTAATTAAGCCCACAGCCACATGCTGTGCAATATCCTCATGGTTTCTTTCACAAAGCATCATTGTGACAACTTGGCCAGCCACATAAGGAAATCTCTGGTTCTCCTAGACGGGTGAGATCTTGCAAGAAGGAATCTGGAGCCTCTGCTAGAGATAGAACACAAGTATCAGATGTACAGCACATGTTATTTTATCTGGTGTAGGTTGTTTAAAGATAACAAAAGTGCTTTACCTTCGCTGGGATAAAGTAAATTAATTTTTTATCTTGTACCTTTGACTAATAATTAGTGTGGTCATGATATGAAGATGTTACACCCATAGTGCAATTTGTTCTTACAAATTGTAAACAAGGCAGAGAAATATACTGCCTAGACATACTTCGGAGGTTTCTGGAGTGGTGTCATGGGCCTCATACTGCACTGTAAAACCTAGCTTGGAGATTTGTGATGACACCATCACAGCTGAGGAGATTGGTTTATTTTAGCAGATGATAACAAATACCTCACAGAGGAGCACTTTTGAGGACACGGGTGAATGGTTTGTGATTCACCAAAATCATGCCTTCTTTGGACATTGTCTGCTCTCAGACAGAGATTTGATTCCCTGTCATAAAGAGCTCACTGTAAAATAGTTCAGGGAGAAACAACAGTGTATAGCAGCCTGAAAAACAACAAAAAACCCCAAAAGCAAAACAAACAAAAAATCCCATAAGATTTACAGCTAGTAATTTTACATCTAGAAGCTAGTCACCTCTGTAATCATATCATGTATACTGGGTTTTTTTTGGTTGATCCAATATGGTGTACATTTCTTCTATATGCCACTGCAGTAAACCATCAGTGATTAGTAGCCCCTGATAATGAAGAAAATAAGGCCTTTGGAATCTACAAGTATCTTTGATGTGTTTGTGGTGTTTATATCAATAATTAATTAAGGTTGAGAACATTTCTTGGAGAAGTTTCATCCAAAATGTATAGACATGAGGACAAAATTGATAATTAGCAAAGCCTCCTGCTCTAATTTGGAAGTATACACTGTACTGCCTTTGCTCTTACATGTTCTAATTATATGTAAATAGTTGCAGCACTACAGCTCCAATTAACATTGCCATCAACTGTGCCCAGAAGCAACATACATGTCAATACTTCCATATGTATCCTTTTTACATTCTTCCTGTTACCATATTTTTAATTTCTATGTGTCATTTCATGTTTTTTAAATGAGATTAAGAAATATGTAAGTCATAAAGACCAAGATTCAAACTTGGTGACAATGACAAACTTGACAAGCTTGAAAGCAATGACATTTCCTTAAAAAATTACAAAGGATTAAGGTTGCCCTAATGTGCTTCATCGTGGATGTGTATTACATACTTTTCAAAGGCATTACATAATGTTTGACATTATTTTAGCAAAGGTTTATTATGTACTTATGTCTCAGCTTCTGTAGAAACAAAAAATCCAGCCTAAATTGGAGTCTGTATGGTCTGCTAGCAGTGCTGGGACCTGTAATGAACTGGAGTAAAGGTAACACTGATGAACATGAGTCATTCCTACAAAATAGCCACAAAAGCTGTAAGAAATATTTTGCCAAATGTTTTTTCAGCTACTTTGCTTACATTTTAGGGATGGGTTCCACATCAGTGCTTAAAAGTGTATGTATTATAAAGCCTACACACTCTTACTCTTCCAAGATTGCCTCTCTGTTCTTGACCTGACTTTGTGCCTATTGTGTACAACTTAAATAAGTTGAATCTGATTCTAAGCATTTGTCTCTTCCCTCTGTCTTTCTTCCCCCTCTTAATAATCCCGTTATAATGTCCTTGAGGTGAACATCTCTTTCACTGCCTTTTGCCAAGGAAATCATGAATATTGCTTGAAACCGTCCCAGAAACCCATGGCGAGAAACAATATATATGTAAGATATATGCTGAACTTTATGTTGTAGTAAACAGATCTGTGGTGCCAGTAGCCACAGGACAAGAGTTTTTCTAAAAAGCATTATCACAAATGGCCCATGTAACTACTACTTTTCCATTGTCAGGCTCTGATGCCAAGGAGTGGATGAAATGAGCACAGCATAAGTTTGCATCCAATTGAGAAATAATTTTAAAAGCTCCAATGATTTTCATAGAGAAAAGAATTAAGTGCTGATTGGAAAGCACCATTTCTAACTAGGTTTAATTTTTTTCTGAAATCACACTGGTAACTAAATGCAGGTTGTTATTTGTTGACAGCTTGCTTGGAACTCCGTAACTTTCACTTAACTGTTACTTATTTGTGTTCTTTTCTTTGATCAATAAATCAGGTCAACTGTTATGGAAAGAATGAGCAAACCCTACTATGGGAATGAAACTGTTAACTACAATTGCAGAAAAATTACATAGCAGAAGCTTGCAAAGTCTTTGTGGTTTATCCCAACAGCATAACTGCCTCATGGTTATTGGCACATATCCCAACTTCCAAGATGTTGTTAGTGACAAACAAAAGTACAGTACAGCTTTATTTTGTGGAGCATCTGCCATGCAAACATATTCTCATATGCTTTACCCAGTAACACATATGCAGTATGCGAAATGCTAGTAATGTTTTAGCAATAATATTTTAGTTTTATTAAAAAGAGTTCCTTACAGCATCTTTCCAGAGAATTAACAGGGTTAATTTGAACAATTGAATACTTCAATATATCAGCATCATGATTACTTGACAGTTGTTTTTTACAAAATTTATTTCATATGGATGGTGTTGCTTATAGGAACTGAGTGCCCATGTATTGTGCAACTGTTCTTTCCCATTATTAATAAACAAACAAACATTCAGGGCTTTTATATTCTAGTGACCTCTTGTTTATTTCTCTCTAAATTATGTATCTAACTGCCCCACCAAAACTCTTCCTTAAACCATTTCACCAAATGGGACTGAATAATAGTTGCTAAGTAGCTGTTAAAATGTCTGTGCTGCCCATAGCTCTAATGACTACTTCTGCCTTCTCTTTATCCTATATAATAATCTTGCATCTGAATCTTACCAGAGCATGGACTTCTAGCAGAAATATATCTGAAAGTGTTTCAATATGCTAGTAAGAAGGGCTGATTCTCTTCAAATAGGGGTTGTTTGGGGTTTTTTTGAGGCTTACATAAAATGAGCCGATTATGTAAACTGAGACTACAGCACTTCCAGACAGCAAATAGGATGAGTAACAATAAAAATCTTGAACATCGCCCTTTTCATAGGCTTGTGTACGTACCTCTGTCCAGGGTGCATAGTGCAACATCTTTTACTTGTTATTTGATCCTGCCTCTGTTAATAAACCATATATGAATAACCATATTTTGTTATAAACAGTGAAAGACTTTACAACAGCATCATTGCTATATTGTAAGCAATGCTATACAATATAGTACTAAGGGCTTATTGCTAAGAACAGTGATTTGGTGTATGACAGACTGACGTATTCTACCTTCTGAACTACCAGACTGCATGCTGTTTGGAGTACAGATACGCTCTATATGACCTCTTGAAGCTGTTCTTCTTTGCCTGGTACCATTAAAGATTGAGTGAACCAGTTCCAGGAATGAAAGTGAGCATAGTTCTCTTTCTCTGTGTTTTGGATAACAGTGTTAGGAAAGGAAAGGCCAAAGAATCTGTAGTCTTTGCTCTCTGGACAGCTTATATTTATTAGTCAATAGCTATTTAATACAAAATAAAGAGCAGAGTCAGGAATCCAAACTCCAGCCTTTCCTTTCCTGGGTGAGGGCACCATGAATGCCAAATGTTGACATTTGCTCTCTCCCTATTGCAAATCAGTCCTTGAATCTTCACAATTAACCCACTTCAGTAGCTGAACTGTCTCTGATATCCTAAACTGTCCATCAGCTGTTATAAAAGAGCGGGCACTCCCATCCTTTCATCAGCTTTTGTGACACAATAGGTAGCCACATTTGTTTTGGACAAGATATGTAGATGTGCTCCAAGTACAGCTCTTTCAGGGCATGTGTGGGAATATCTCATTTGAGCATGGGCTTTAGAGGCATCAAGACAGGCAGAGTTTTTCTGGACTCCATCTAGTCCAGTAAGACCAGCTGTTAAAATCACAGCTGGTCTCTGAACAAGCGATAAAAAGTTACTTCCAGCAAGTCACCAGTAGCAGCTCACAGGAGTACCTCTGTTCAAAACTAGCTCAGCAGATAACTTCTCCTTCCCTTCCATGTTCAGACCTAGAAATCTCTTCTTTGAGAAAGATCTAAGTTCACATCAGGTTGATGTTCATTTGTCAGCACACCCTTGTAGGCAGGCACCAAACTGCTTAGCAATGATAACTATACCTAGAAGTGCTTCCTTAAGCAGAGAAGAAAAGTTACTGTCAAAAAATTATGGAGCAAGCGTTTTGATGATGACACAAATATCTGAATTTCAACTGATATACCTTAGCAACTTCTGTACTTTTGTGGTCTGTTGCAGTTTCTTTCAAAGTAAATGACAGCCATCAGTTTCTGGAGCAATTTGAAATTTGTATTTAAGTTGGTAAGAGATAAATAGGAAACTCAGGTAGTGGAGATACAAGAAAAACTTTAAGCGAATGATAGAGAATGACAGTATTAGGAGAAAGTATAGGCAACTATACACAGAGGAGACTGAAGGGAAACAACAGAGAGCTGGGAAATTACTGCTGAGCTGTAAAACCATAGGAAAAATGTGGTCCTGAACGAGCACGAACATAAAACATAGCACTAACTAACATCATTATAAAAAAAAAAATCCTAGATAAATTATAGAGGTGAAGGACCTGATTTGCCTCTTCTGCATATTAAATATATTTAAATTAAACAATTTAACTTGCAGTAGCACGAGTTAGGCACTACAATTCAGGAGCAACACTAAAAATGAGAATCTTTGGGGAAAAAACTCTGGATATTTTTTAAATGAAATTTTAGTTTCCCACAGATTTTTTTCTAAGGCCTGTTATGGAAAAATTAAGAAGCACTGAAAATAAAATCTTTGCAGCTGAAATATCTTATTTCAGTGAGTGTAAAAGCATTATGAAGCAAAGCTTAAAATACTTCTTTTATATTTGAACCCCAGAAAATGGTTTCCACAAATGGCAAATAAGTTCTTCAAATCTAGTTACATATAGTAGTTCATTAAATATTTTACATATATTACTAGCTAAATTTACTGCAATTCCTTATTTAAAAATAACTGTATTCTAATGAATTCCTACAGCATTCTCAAATTTATTTTTTAATTTTTTTTTTAGTTCTTTCTCCAGTCTTTCATAAATACTTATTTAGGTATGGATATAGCCAACAAAATACAGTTAGCCAGAGAATTTTCACCTCATTATCATCTTGCTCTGGATCATAGAATCATAGAATAGTTAGGATTGGAAAGGACCTCAAGATCATCTAGTTCCAACCCCCCTGCCATGGGCAGGGACACCTCACACTAAACCATATCACCCAAGGCTTCATCCAACCTGTCCTTGAACACTGCCAGGGATGGAGCATTCACCACCTCCCCGGCAACCATCGAATGCAACCCTTTCCAGTGCCTCACCACCCTAACAGGAAAGAATTTCTTCCTTATATCCAATCTAAACCTCTGCTGTTTAAGTTTCAACCCGTTACCCCTTGTCTTATCACTACAGTCCCTAATGAATAGTCCCTCACCAGCATCCCTGTAGGCCCTCTTCAGATACTGGAAGGCTGCTATGAGGTCTCCACGCAGCCTTCTCTTCTCCAGGCTGAACAGACCCAACTTTCTCAGCCTGTCTCCATACAGGAGGTGCTCAAGTCCCCTGATCATCCTCATGGCCCTCCTCTGGACTTGTTCCAACAGTTCCATGTCCTTTTTATGTTGAGGACACCAGAACTGCACACAATACTCCCAAGTGAGGTCTCACGAGAGCAGAGTAGAGGGGCAGGATCACCTCCTTTGACCTGCTGGTCACACTCCTCTTGATGCAGCCCAGGTTGGCTTTCTGGGCTGTGAGTGCACACTGCTGGCTCATGTTCATTTTCTCATTGACCAACACCCCCAGGTCCTTCTCCACAGGACTAGCATGAATTTCCTTTTTGCCCAACCTGTAGCTGTGCCTAGGATTGCTCCGACCCAGGTGTAGGACCTTGCACTTGGCATGGTTAAACTTCATGAGGTGGGCATCAGCCCACGTCACAAGCGTGTCAAGGTCCCTCTGAATGGCATTCCTTCCCTCTAGCGTATCAACAGAACCACACAGCTTGGTGTCCTCAGCAAACTTGCTGAGCGAACACTCAATTCCATTGTCCATGTCAGTGACAAAGATATTAAACAAGAACGGTCCCAACACCGATCCCTGAGGGACACCACTCGTTACTGGTCTCCAACCAGACACTGAACCGTTGACCACAACTCTTTGAGTGCGACCATCCAGCCAGTTCTTTATCCACCGAGTGGTCCACCTATCAAATTGATGACACTCCAATTTAGAGACAAGGATGTCATGTGGGACAGTGTCGAACGCTTTGCACAAGTCCAGGTAGATGACATCAACTGCTCCACCCCTGTCCATCACTTTTGTAGCCCCATCACAGAAGGCCACCAAATTGGTCAGGCAGGATTTTCCCCTAGTAAAGCCATGCTGGCTGTCACCAAGCACCTTGTTGTTTTTCATGTGCCCTAGCATGCCTTCCAAGATAATCTGCTCCCAGATTTTGCCAGGCACAGAGGTGAGACTGACTGGTCTGTAATTCCCCGGGTCATCCATTTTCCCCTTCTTGAAAATGGGGGTTATATTTCCCTTTTTACAGTCGTCAGGAACTTAACCTGACTGCCATGATTTTTCAAATATGATGGCCAGTGGCTTTGCAACTTCATTCACCAGCTCCTTCAGGACCCGCAGATGGATTTCATCAGGTCCCATGGACTTGTGTACATTCAGGTTCTTAAGATGATCTCGAACCAGATCCTCTCGTACAGTGGGCCCAAGGTCTAGGTTTTCACAGTCCCTGCGTCCGCCTTCCAAGAGTTGGGTGCTGCAGTCAGAGCCTTTGCCAGTGAAGATCGAGGCAAAGAAGTCACTCAGAACCTCAGCCTTCTGAAATCCTGTGTAACCAGTTCTACCGAAAGCTTCCAGAGAGGGCCTACGTTGTCCTTAGTCTGTGTTTTAGCCACTACATACCTATAAAATCCCTTCCTGTTATCTTTAACATCCCTAGCCAAGTTTAGCTCTAACTGGGCCTTAGCTTTCCTAACCTGGTCCCTAGCTTCCCAGACAACAGCCATGTATTCTTCCCAGGCCACCTGTCCTTGCTTCCACCTTTTATAAGCATCTTTTTTCTTGTGATTTTTTTCTCAGCAGCTCCTTATCCATCCAAGGAGGTCTCCTGGCCCTCCCGCTGCACTTTCTTCTAGTCGGGATGCAACTCTCCTGAGCTTGTAGCAGGTGATCCTTGAATATCAACCAAGAGTCTTGTGCGCCCATGCCCTCCAGGGCTATATCGCATGGAACCTTACTAAGCAGGTTCCTGAAGAGGCCAAAGTCTTCTCTCTTGAAGTCCAGGGCAGTGAGCTTGCTGCACATTCTTCTCACTGTCCTGAGGACCTTGAATTTGACCATCTCATGATTGCTGCATCCAAGACTCCCCTGGAGCATCAGATTTCCAACGAGCCCTTCCCTGTTGGTGAGCACATGGTCAAGCAGGGCACCTCTCCTCGTCGGCTCCTCTATTGCTTGCAGAAGGAAGTTGTCTTCCACACAATCGAGAAACCTCCTGGATTGCCTGTGCTGGGCCGTACCATCGCCCCAACAGGTGTCAGGGTGGTTGAAGTCCCCCATGAGAACAAAGGCCTGTGAGCGTGAGGCTGTTCCTATCTTTCTGTAGAACTCTTCATCCACAGGTTCCTCTTGACCAGGTGGTCTGTACAGATCCCCACAGTAATGTCTCCCATCACTGTTTTCCCCTTAACCCTGACCCACAAACTCTCTGTCTACTGCTCACCTGTCCCCAGAGAGAGTTCCATACTCCCCAGGCTATCCCTAACATAAAGGGCAACTCCCCCTCCCCTCCTACCGGGCCTCTCTTTTCTAAAGAACCTGTAACTTTCCATTCCAACACTCCAGTCAAAGGAGCCATCCCACCATGTTTCGGTGATGCCTATTATATCATAGGCCCGTAGATGTGCCCACATCCCTAATTCCTCTTGTTTATTCCCCATGCTACGGGCATTTGTATAGAGGCATCTGATCCGAGCTCCAAATGAAGCTGGCTCAGTGTCTGGAGCGGCTAGAATATTACTACATTGCTCAGAGCATTTATTATAGGTGCTGGCAACTGACTGGGTGTGTTGGGATGGAATGATGCTGCCCTCCCCCAACACAACTAGTTTAAAGCATCCTTGACCAGTCTGGCAAGCCTCCCAGCAAAGCCACTCTTCCCTTTCCTTATCAGAGCAGTTCCACCAGCCACCAGTAGGCCTGGGCTACAAATGTGGGCCCCATGTCCAAGACACCCAAACCCTTGACTATGACACCACCCTTTTAACCATTTATTAACCTGACCAATCCTCCTAACCTTTGGAAGGTCCTCCCCTGTGCCTTGGAGAATTGTCAAAAAGACTATCTGAGCTCCAGAACCCCTGACCACCTCTCCCAGAGCTCTGTAGTCCTTCTTTATACTCCTCAGACTACTACTATCTATATCCCTAGCACCCACATGTATCACTAGAAGCGGGTAATAGTCCGTGGGACTTACTAGAGCAGGCAGCCTCTCTGCAACATCCCTGATCCGTGCCCCAGGTAGGCAACACACCTCCCTTGCGACCGGGTCAGGCTGACAGATGAGCGCTTCTGTCTCCTTCAAGGCAGAGTCCCCTACTACTACAACCCACTGCTTTTTCCTGGCGGCACCAGTAGAGATCTTCTGTACCAGTGCACCAGCCGACTGTTTCTGATACAAGTGCATTTCCTCATCAGCCCCCTGCAGGACAGCAAAGCAGTTCTGGGTGGGTACAGCAGATTTAGGAGGAAGCCCCTTGCTTTTAATTGCTCTCTTCCTCCTTTTGCTGTTTTTTTTTTTTTTGTTACTAATTCCCAGCTTCCCTGATCAACAGCCTCCTTCTTTCCTCCATGAGTTAGAGGGGAAGCATGAGGCCCCTGTGCTGTTTGGGCCTGGAGCAAGCAGTCCTGTTTCCGCTCAGCTTCCCTGACATCTTGCAGCTTACTGACAACATCCCGTAGCTCAGCCACCTGCTGGAGGAGGACCTCCATCAGGGAGCAGTGAGCGCAGCCCTGCCCATTCTGCACCTTTCCCTCACCAGACCAGTGCAGGCACTCTCTACACTCCAAGCTCTGCACAGCAACCTCCCCTCTCATCGGCTCTGTCTGGGTACCTATGCTGGCCACCACCGGGGCAGCCAGGACAGAGCTCCCAGACCGGACCCTGGTCATACAGCGAGTGCTCACCATCCTGCTCGTCTGCCCGCGTGAACTGCCTTGACCCGCTCTGTTTGCCCGCTCTGTTTGCCGCGCTCCCTGGGTGGATTTTTAACCACTCACAGTTGGTGCCGCTCCTCCTGTCTCCACCCCCGGTGAGTCACCTCCTCACGTGAGCTGAGCTCTTTGCAAGTCCTGTTGAGGACTTGAGGCTCCCTCCTCAGTGGCTCTTGTCTCTCTGTGGTGAGGCTTCTGGACGCTGATCTCCCCTGGCTCTGCTCTGGTGTTACAGGCATCCTCTCTCAAGCTACTCCCCTCAGCAAGGGTGCAGCCATAAAAGACTATTCACTACTCGGCAGTAATCACTACAACACCTGATATTTTAGTAAATCCAGATCTAAATCACTGAGTCTAAAAGTTGGAGCTCTGCTGAACATCTCAGAATTCCCTATGAACCATCAAAAGCTTCTACTAAGGGATTTTTTTTTTAACCTTACAGGTGCTGAATGATCCTTCTGTCAAAGAATTCTTTGTTGTTTCTGCCTCTTGGATAGGTTTCAAATGGTATATTATGTGTAGTTATTTCACCACCGGTGATTTCCACATTATCTATAGAAGAGGAGCATGTCCTTGGAAATGCTCTGTTTACAATGGCTTTAAGTGCCATATTGCTCCCGAATGGCCATATTACCCTTGGAATTTTATATTGAAAAAGTCCATGAGCTTTTCAGGCTCTGACAGAATGAAAAAGGCCTATTTTGTTCTGTTGGTGCATCTTCTGAATCATTCAACACCTCTTTTTCCAGGCAAAACAAAAAACACTATTTTTTTGGCAAGAAGCAGGTTGTAAGAGCAACCAGACAGCAGTATCAATACAACTGTAACATCCCACAGGCAGGAGGTAATGCATGAAAACAAGCCTTTGGACCTTCACCTCAGCTTTTCTATTGATTCTGAAATTACTGACTAGTGCAGCAACTCAACTGGGATTGTCATCTTTCAGCATTAGCTAAATGTCCTCTGGTGTGCTGGGGATAAAGAAATTGTGTTAAATTCATCTTGCTCTGACATTCTTGAATTCTGTTATTCTTTATTTTCTGTGCCATAACTTTTGCTTCTTAATGCTGAAGGTTATTACTTCAGGTTAGGGTGACCACTAACTTTGGACATTCCCCATCTTTCTGAAGGTATTAACAAAGCATTCCTCCTCTTCTGGTCTCTTGTTCCATCCTTTACGTGGCAGAAAAGCACGAGTTGACAGGGTTTTGCTTTTGCTTTAGGCCTTGGCTGCTAACACTTTACAAATAAAAATGAAAACTGGAGCTCTGTGTTGAGTTTGGAAAGGTGCATATATTTTTTTTTACAAGTTGCAAGTTCAGGATGCTGTCACAATTCATTCCTCTCAAATAATCAGCACATCTCAGTCTGCTCTATGGATATGGTGTTTTTTATATGTGTTTCTGAGCAACTATTACAAGAATAGGCTTATAGAGCATACACCTCAAAGGACAGCAGCTCTGAGCAAGTAACCTTTCTCTGCTCTTGTGTTTTCAGTAACAGTGAGGCATTGCCATGATACATTATTTCTGATCCCTGCAGATATAACTTTCCTTTGTCACATACAAGCTAAAAATGCTGATATTTCTATTTTCTGTAATTCAGATCAACTCAAATCAAAAAGAAATAAACAAACAACCATCTATTTAAACACAGATCTTTTTGAGAAATTGTATGTTTTATTACTCAAATATGAAGATTTTACTACTTTTTTCAGTGTTTTACACAGCAATGTTTCGTTTATGCTACATGCATTCTTCATAACATTATTATTTTATTAAAACAAAATTCTGTTTTGAAAATAGAAATTCTGTGTATTTTTTCACTTTTTAAAAATTTATGTTTTCTAAGAACAAGCTATTTTTTTCATGCTTTCAAACTTTTCACATATTTTATCTTTATATTCTATATTTCCTCTCACATCATGTTCACTCTATCACATTCATATCTATGGACACTTCCTCTTTACTGTAAGTATGAAATAGTAACATAAGCATCTTGTGAAAACTTTGCAGATTTCAGTAATTACACAAATATTTTAATGAACAGTCCGCCATCTTAACTTTAAAACTGTGGTATCTGTAGTCAGTAAAAATCATGAGTATTCAAGCAACTTTGATGGATTTCAGGGTAGAAGCAGGATGTACATGATGGGTGAGATGACTAACACTATAACCCAAGAACAGATAAGGAGAAAGCAAGCTGGGTAATTGAAATGTTTTCTAGAACTTGCATCAACTTTTATAGGCACTATTCTTAGAAAGTCAAACTAAATTCAAATTGGTGCAATTCTGTTGATTTAGATGTGTTAAATCCAGGGCGAATTTAGCCTCTCTTTTGTGCCACATTAGCTACCATCAACAGCTGGCACTGTCCTAAACTCTGAAAGGAGTCATAAGTCCTTCACCTTTGAAACACTTATTAATGCAGGGAGGCTTCTCTCTCTTTGTCCTTGCTGTAATTGAGTGTAATTCTGCACTGACTTCCACCTTGAAACTTGGTTGTAAGATGCTACTCTCTCACCAGCTACAACCACTTGGGCTTTCATGAGTCTCTGCAAGTGGAAATGGTACAGTGGATTTAAATAACAGGAGTCAGCCACCTCCTGGAGAGTCACCTGGCCATGCTTACTACTCATATCAGAGCAGCGTGTGTAACAAAAAAACCCCTTAAAAAACAGAGAAGGCTGCCTAGCATCAGTAGTAATGAAATGAGGGAGGAGAGCCCAGACCTTCTGGACTGCATACTTTGAAATTGGATTTGGACCAGTCTTATGTTCCTGTGCTAATAGCATTTTGCAATGCCAGCGACAGTCTAGCTTATTCTAAGGCTAATTGAGCCAAATGGCCTAAGTGTGAGATATGCAGAGATTATAACTACATGTCTGCCTGCTTAGATTCTAAGGATTCAAAAGCCAGAGACCAGCTCTCTGCAATTCAGCTCTTTTAGTGCATTTGAGCCACCACAGAGAAGGTAAAATGGGAGCTTCAAATCAGGGTTTTTGTTTTCTGAAGGGAATGGGTAAGGCAACTGAAATTTTGTCTCCCAGCTCTCACTGTTCCCAAAGGAGGAGCAGGGTTTGCTGCTGCTTAATAGGCATAGATTTTTCTTGCTGGCCTCTTTCAAAGCTGTCAGACAGAAGTGTGCAGTCAGTGGACCATGATGCCTCTCCAAGACTTCCTCCCAGCTGTCTGTAACAGTAGGAATATTGTGCCCTGCTTAAACAGCCACCATTCATTCTGGATGCTCTGGCTTTCCCTGTTTGCTGTAAGCCCACAGTGAATTCCTCTGCACATGTGCATAAATATCACTAAAGTAGTCATTGGTAAGGATTATTACGATTCAGATAAGTATTATCTCCTTTAATAGTGCTGTTTTCACGTACATTTCCTTGCAGTTTTTCACTTACATTTCCAAGCAGTTTCCTTGGGAGCTAAAACTGTCTGGAGTCAGCAATGACTGGAAAATCCATGCCATTCTGTGTACAAATGCAGTAGCTATGACAGTACTACATGTAGTAAAAACCAGAAGCAACTTGTAAGCTATCTGCAAACAGTAGTCTTATACAGGGGCCTTCAATACAGCTTATACTGAGAAAATAATTCATTAATTGCAAGGCGAGGCTATCTAAACATCTGCAGCCACGGAGTACAGTGGAGTGAACAAAAATGTAGGAAGCCAGAGCTCGATAGACCGTTCTATCTCCACCTTGGAGATAGGACTGACTCACCTTCCTACTTTTCATGTACCATACAGTGCTCTACAAACATTACTTTGCAAACATTATGTAGGTGGGCCTCACAACATCTCTGTGAGGTAATCAAACACAGAAACCTCACACTACAAAGAGGGAAAGGGAGGCTCAGAACTTGGTTTCTTGACAGGCTTACAGAAAGAAACAGTCTCACAGTATTTCAGACAGTTTCAGACACTGCTTATTACTTCTTTCACTTACAAGTTGTGAGGACTGTGCATATCCATGGCGTTTGATTTGATTCACAGCAGTATAACTTTCAGGTGGGCTTGGTCTCACTTGGTTTGTCATTGTGGGCTGCTTTCCATCTGCAGAGAGAAACAGAGACCTGAAGGGTGCTCCATTTCATCCTTAAATGGACCCCTGAAGTATGTACTGCAAACTGGCTAGTGGGTGAAGACACTCATGTCCTGGACACTTGTGGTGAAGGTCAACAGAGTAGACAAGGTTGCAATATTTTCTGTTTGTTTTGCGAAAATGTTCCGGAACAAAATTGTAAAATATTTATTTTATGTATTGTTTCAATTATTATGCAAAACCAATAAAAGTAAGTTGAAAGAAAACATCAACATTTCTGATTTTAAATATCAAAGGACAGGAAATTCTCTATCCTTGATTTCCCATTGGGATTATAGCGATTTACTGTTTAGAAATTCCCTGCTTTAGTGTAATATAGCATGTAAAGGATAAGCAGGATGACATTGAATTTCAGCTTTGTTTGCTTCCAGTCAGACCCTTCACAGTTATCACACCATTGTAAGGTGACATCCGTAAGCTTCCAAAGATATCATAGCCTAAACACTTTTTGATACTGGATTAACATCCTTTCCATGGGAAAGACACATTTTTAATCTTTTTCCAGGCTTCTGTATTATTACAATAGGCTATTTTAATACCTTCTATATGGTCTCCAGATAAAAATAAACGTGTTATCAAGCTATGTTGAATCTCCATGTTCAGAAGGGAGATGGACTTAAGACAGAGTTTTCTCTCAAGAAGAAATCTGTGGTAAAACCAATATACTTCAAAATACTAACCAGGCTGGCTCATGTCATATTTAAGGATGCTGTTGTTAGTGAGCAGCACCAAAGCAATTCAGTAGAAGCTAAACAGCTAATGTCTATTAGAGGCGAATAGACAGCCTTGAATGAAGGTCTGTGTCACTGATATGTGAATGGCTTTGATTTTTGTGAACATTCAGCGATGAGCAGGCCCTGTTATTTAGCTTGTATGTGGTTAAAACAATAGAAGACAAAAGTTTTAGTTATT
This sequence comes from Melopsittacus undulatus, assembly GCF_012275295.1. Lineage (NCBI taxonomy): Eukaryota > Metazoa > Chordata > Aves > Psittaciformes > Psittaculidae > Melopsittacus > Melopsittacus undulatus. The sequence continues at coordinate 72,414,751 of NC_047529.1, forward strand.
GATGGTGGCTTAGGAGTTAGGCATAGAGAGGAAAGCTGCCTTTCTACTCTTCATAAAGGCAGGCTTGAGTTCTGCTTGGGATCTGGGTTGGTGGCTGCCACCTTATTTGTCTGCATATAGGGGATGCTGAGTGCTGTCCACATCAGTTGCCAGGGAAATACTGTCTGTGGAAGTTGGAATTTCTAAGCAGTAGTCCAGTGTCAGTAGACCTCCTAGTTCAGATGGATTATGATTTCCAGTGGCTAAAGAGGGCTGCCTGTCATCTGTAAATTAATTTAGCAATGGCTGGAAACTGAGCTACTCAAATAGCCAACGTCTTATATTACAGGGGTTATACTTCTGGCAAACGATAATTATTTTTTTTCATTTATAGATTCGAATGCTGCAAAGGATGTTTCCCAATGTACTAATGAAGGAGGCCCCAGTCAGTTGTGTAATACCACACTGAACACAAGAAAAACATTGAAAAACCCACACAATAAATTTGTTATCCACCTCTTGGATTACTATACATCCAGATGAGAATATTAATTTTACTTAGAGATATTTTTAACTTAAGGAATTTTTTTTGGTGATTGTTTTCAAAATTATAATGTTTTTTGTTTCAGTTTTATGATTTTTTACCAAGTCTGATTATTCTGAAATAGGCATTTCTTTTAGGTTAAACCCTTCTGTGTTACACCTTCCAAAGAAGTTCTGAGAAGGCGGTATTGGTCTCTTAACCTCATTCACATTTTTGTACAAACCCAATTAGGTCCATGTAAGATGAATGTGACAATAGTAAAAACTGAACAGACCATCTGATATGCAGAGCTAGCAGTGCTCACACTCCCCTTTAGATGTGTCCTCATGGTTCCTGTCGATGTCAATGTGTGATGCTGATACATCCAGAGGCTTCCCAATGGGGAGGGAGAAGTGGGGATGATTCCTTTAGCTAAAGAATCACTGTTATACAAGCCAAGGTCTTCTCCTCCCACAGATCAGAGACAAACAGAGCTTCTCATATGTTCACTGTTACCTGTATATGCTGCATTTACTTACATACAGGCTCTTAAGGAAAAAACAAATGGTCAACAAGCACACGGCTGATTTAATAACTGTGCTTTTAAGTTACTGAGGTGCCTTTCAGAAATATCTCTACAGTGTTTCTTATCTAATGTGACACTTGTTTACAAATTATCTACCCTCAAAGCTGATTTTTTGGCTTATGTTACCCAGTTGACTTTATGAGGTAAGAGTGCTCATCAGTCTGCACTATTAGTCCCTGTACTTACTCATCCATTACTCAACAAGATAAACATAGTCATACTGTAAGAAACAGTACACATAATTAGAGGCAACTGGAATGTTACTCCTTGCTCTTTCAGTGCATTGGAGACCTTTAGCAAGTTTCTGCAATCAGCCCTTTCCTCCATTTTCCATTTGTACAGTATCTAACTGTAAAACATAGCTTGGCTCAAGGGTTATGTTAAATAATATTGTAAAAAATAACTGACATAAAAATGGAAAGAACTAAAAAAAAAAGGAGAAAAAGTATCACAGAGACACCAAATATTTTCCATATTCAGAGACCAGTTACAAACTCATTACATTGTTTATATCTGTCTCAGCATGAGATCTCCTATGTTCACTTCAGTCAGTAAGTCAGCATTGCATTGCCAGCATCCAAATAATAAAAATGCATCTGCGTCTATAATACAGATGTGTCTGATCAATATAAGTTTAGATCCAAATGCAAATTTAATGTTTTCATATAAACAGGGGGTATTTCAAAACCTCTTTTTATTGGAACTCTGCACATTTCCACTGAAAAACTTGTTTGCACTGCAAAACATTTTCACCTGGGTTATTAGTTAGGATCATGTGGCATAAAATGAACAGTATCTTTCAGTTTTAAAATAAAGTAGGACAAAATAATTAGTTATAAATTCATTATTTATATATTATGTAAATTTTCTTTCAAACCAACTTTTTAAATGCTAGGCAATTAGGTTTAAGAAAGTTTCCAATTGCTTCTGTAAAAATCTCCATTGTTCTTTCTTTATAAACTGATAAGGATGTAGCACTTGCAATATGTGTGGTTTTATCTGAGTCACATGGCTCAGGTATAATGCAATATATTAAAAAACATTACTTATTTGCAAATAGTAGGAAGTGCCATATGTAAATACTACAGCCACCATAATAATGCATTAATGATTTTTAAAGAGAATTTTAATAAGAGAAACTTTCAGATTCTGACAAGAAAAGTGCTTCTGTCTCTATGAAAGAGTCCTTTCTCTCAACCACTGCACTGCACAGCTTCTAAATGTACCACTACTTCCCATATAGTATAATTCACACAGAAATCTTTACCCCCAAGAAATTATAACTGTATTTTACACTCCATTATTAGTATTATATGTTACACACAAAGGTATTTATCAAAATAAAATAGGAAAACTGGAAACATTATTTTACCTACTGCTTTATTATTTCTTTAAAGCTAAGAGGAAATAACAGAATTTACCCAGAGCTTCAGAAAACTTATTTTGTTTACTGTGAAGAAAATGGCATGTTTTCCTTTAGTCATTTGTAAGCCTCACAGCTACACTGTGCTATTCACTTTGTATTCTTCCCAAGTGGTCAATTAGTCCTCATAACTACGACCAAAGCAGTATAAATAATACCTTTCTAATTCATTCACAAAAAAAAAATCAATGAATCTAGAGTTGTTAAGCAGTCCATGCTGACCTCTCTCTATAACCAAATGTGCATATCCCAGATGTCCTGGTGCAGCCATTCACAATTCCCTCATTTCTGCTCACCTGCCAGCCACCTTCCATCATGTGGTAACTGGAAGAACATTTCTTTTGCTATGGAAATCCAGTCTCTGCCATTCAGTATTAACACTGATTTTAGGGTCCAAATGTACAGCAGATGTTAAAGCTTAGAGTCAGCTAAATCCTTCTCACTGAAACTGATGAAGAGTTAGGCATCCAGGCTTTCTCCGTAATCAGGTGGGCTAAATCATTCCCTAGAAATTTCCATCTGTCTTCTTTTATGAAATTTTGTGAACTTTTTTTAATGAAAATCTAGAGGTCAGTTCCCTCAAGTGGGATACAAAAAATTCTGTTTAAAATATGGTGTAGATGTTAGTTGTGAATTTTACAAAACAGATGTTCCTCCAAAACAGAGACTTAAAGATATAACTATGTAAGACATTCAGCATCTTGGCAATTCTCTGAAAATATACAGGGAGAATGATTATTCTTTAAGCTTATCATGTGAAACTGTAAATTCAATTAAAAAATTGAAAACCAATACATCTGAGGAGTTGTTTTTCATTTCCACCTTCAACATAAATACGTAATAGTCACACTTAAATAGCACAAGAGAAAACCCAACACATCCAAAATTACACATTTTTAAGAGAAAATGCTACATTGTACACTCAGTTTTCCCCTGGGGGAGCCCAGATAAAGAACAAACTATATATGGCAGATATTAGTCACACTACTTAATACGCCTATTGCAACAAATTCAGACGTATGGTGATAAGATTGGTAACAGACACAGAATAGAAATGTTGCCATGCAGTTTAGCCAGAATCAAATTGGTTAGCATTCAAACTCAAAAGCATTGTCTGATTTTGTACAGAAGAGTGGGCAATATATGATAGAAACTGCATCAGTAATATGTTCACCGTGTTGACTTTGGCAACTAAGAGTGGAAGATATGAGCAAAACCAGGCCAAAAGGCAATGTAAGATTATTCCCATGGCAACAAGAGGCTAAAAGGTTAACTTTTTTTTCTTCTACAGATGAAGTACAGTTCTCAGTTTCCCCCCAGAAAAGCAGTATCTACTTGAACAGGGAGTAGCAGGAGACATGGCCTTGCCATTTTTGCAAAGTACTTGAGTTTTACTACACAACAGAAGGACATGTCTTTTCAAGAAAATTTATCTTCAGAAGGTAAATCCAGATGAAGGGAGGGAATCACATTCAACCAAATCCTTTTCTAGCCTTCATTTAGTTCTCATAAATAGTAGGTGGTGTCTCTTCTTAACAATGCCTGATAGAATAGTGACTATTTCCTTCTTCTTGTTTCTGTTACAAAGAAAGCTAGTTTAGTACAGAGAAATTCTATGAAAAATTGTACCCTGCTTTTTACTAAATACTATCTTTCATATATAAATGTGTTTTACTGTATGTTGTAGTTATTTAAAGTGTGAGGTATATGATCTTTTTTCTTCTGCAAAATACAGTTCTTCATAATCAGGTCTAAAATACTTCCATGTTCTGTAGTGATGAAAAAAAAAAAACCCTAAGAAAACGAAGCATGGCAAGTAGGGTATCTTCAGTAGTGTAACTTGAGAGGTCTTTAAACCTCTGATATGCTCAGGATCTTGTTTGGAATATGCATGAAGTGAACTCTATAATAGCATTACAGACTTGTTTGAATATGTGTTCACAAAACAGGATTATGACGGTTGTGGACAGCTATGATGGCTTTATTTTCTTTAGACTGGTGACTGAAGGCTTAAGAAGACTTTGAGTGCAGATCTAGGAGACATTGTGTTCCCATGGAGTCTTTTTGCTTTTTTTTCTTCCAGTTGTTTCTGTTTTTCTAAAATAAGCCCTTTTAGAATGAAATGCTTTTATGATTTCTGTATGGGGAATCAAGATGCACATCTTGATTGGCCTTGGGATGGCCTTGGGACTGCAAGAGAAGAAGGAAGCTGTCTGGACAATTAATATCTTCTGTAAACTCCTATGATGAGTTTTACTAGAAGTAAAAGAAACATTTGCAGGAGCTTTGTCCTTTTCTTTCAGTTTGCCAAGGATAGGCACAGATGTAGTCTTGGCTAAGAAAATATAACCAGAATGTGTTGAGAAGTGAGAGAAAAGAGCAGCTTTGTGCGGCACTTGCCAACAATACACCGGCTTTGAAATGATGCTTTCACACACTGAAAAAAGAAAAAAGAAAGTCTCTGCTTCTGGGAATTATTTTCAGGGAGAAAATCAGTCTTTCTAGCATTGCTCCAAAAGACTGCAACCTTGGAAATTGTAACTAATATGTCCAAAACCCATGGATTTCACTGTATCTGAAATACATTCATGGTGATTATTGCACCGGCATCTAAATGTTTCCTGACGATAATGGAAGTTTTAAGGCTGTAGATATGGTATTAATCACACTTCAAAAGTTGACAGAAAGATATATTAGTATCAATGACATTGTCTTTTAGTGCAGAAGATGCTCTTCCCCAATGTCTAATATGTCAGTTTTTGAAAGGCATTTTTTTCCTGTCAAAACACTTTCAGTTCCATATGTTCTGAATGTAGAAATGTGATGTATGTTGGCTGTAATTGATGTTATGAAAGTCATTTTTGCAGTGCTAAGATTACTTAGCTTTTTGGTTAGATTTCCATTTCTAAACTGCACTAATATAAGCAGTGCTAATTGACAGTTATGGCTATTGAAGCATGTGCTAACAGGCTAAAATACAAGTATAGATGGCCATTTTTGCAGTATGTGTTTGGTAACATGCTGGACAGATGTCCACAAGGTTTTGTGTCAGGCCATTGGTACAGAACAATCAAAGATAGTGTTTATGTGTTAAGATTGCTCAGAGCAATAGGAGTTTACAAGTACAAGGCAGGAGAGCTCTAAGAAGGATAACCCAAACCAAATCTGGGAGTAAAGCTGTAAGTGGTTAGGGATAAACTCAGTTGGTAGTGTTAGTTCTGTTACCTAGGTCTGCCTCTGTGCCAGAAGGTGAGTGAGAGTGGTAGACTCGTGAACATATTACCTAGTTGTTGGTATGCTTCTGGCATGGGTTGTTCTAACCAACTCCAATTCCTTAAAAATAAAGAACACCCAGCTCTTGAGAAGCAGATGGTACTGCTCAGAAAGGAACACAGTCTTATTAGGTAGGAGGAACCTGATGCCTGTGTCAGCTTACCAGCACTCAGTCTTCTTGTCCTTCCTAAGACTGTGTTTTTGTATGCAGCAGACACACACAAATAAGCAGGTGCCAAAATTCATCCCACATTGTTCTGAACAGCCTGAGGAGACTCTTCAGGAGATTCGTTCTCTCACAGACCTCTGATTTTCTTCTTCAGTGGTGTGTCAGTCAGTACTTCTGAGGTTTTGACCATTTCTTTGATCTAGAATATCAGTGGGAAATGTGTAAGAGAAACATTTGGTTGAAGTTGAGGCTTAAACTTTCACAAATTAATCCTACATTTCCCTCCCATTAGATATTTCAATAGAAAGTAAAAGTTAAAATGCCAGTAACCATTGGAAGAATGTAGTAGAAGAACCCAGTTCTGCAACTCAGAGGAAGAGGAAAGAAAATTATATGGTCCAGAAAATGTTTAAATACAGAAAACTTTGATGTTTCACATCAGAGCAAAAATAAAGAGTCAACAAATTTGCCTTTTCCTTAGTATTGATACTTTCATCTTCCCTCCCCACTTAAAACTGCTTTTGTAGTGGAAGGATCCATTACATAATCTACAGATGGTTTACATTCTTTAAAATATAAACTAGAAAATGAACTGTAATACAAATTCATACCAGGGGGGTGAAAAATTAGTCTGCTCTTTAGCATTTTGTGGATAATGGCACCCCCTCAGAACATGCCTACAAGTTGTGCCTTGCTGTTAATGCAGGCTCAACTGTGACTTACTGCTTATTTAAACCTAACATTTTTATTGCTTAGTAATTCTGGATTTGGCTCCTAGTGCACATATTATAAACACTTAAAAGTAGGGATGCCATGTTGAAACACTGACAGATTCTCAGGGGGGTCAGGGCTACTGGCGCCTCCCTAATGAAGTCACACACTGTTAAACTTTTTTTCCCTTAACTGAAGAAGAAAACAAAGCAGTTAAACTACTATATCCATTTTCCAGCAACACTAATGCATTTCAAACCACTCTTAACCATAGTAAATCACAGGTTTGTAAGAAAATGAACTGCCTGAAGGTTCACCTCAGGCTACTTAGCCCACAAACAAGTTGCTGACTACTGGCAACAATGGTTGGTTGGGAATTATTGCTCAATTTAGTTGTAATTGCTTATTTTGCTGTGTCTTCTGTTCAGAGTAGCTGAGGGTCTACAACATGGTAAATTCCAGAATGAAATGCATTGCCAATGTGCTGCTGGAGATTGACACTGACAGTGTTGAAAGTTTATGTGAGCAACGTGTTTTAAATTCCTGTAGGGAAGAGAAACCAAGCTTTCACTGAGAAAGCTTGGGAAAGGGAGAAACTCTCAAAACAAGTCTGCCCAGCCATAGCTATTCAACTGCAGAAAATCATCCAGATAGTAACAGAACCTGAATTTTCAGTTTCAGTATTCCTCAATGCTGACACTAAATAAGGAAGCTGGAAACTTTACTCACAAAATATGACATAGGTGCAATATAATAGTTGCAGTGTAATAACAGCAATTTGAAGAGCAGAAAATGTACCATTCTGGCTGCTAATAGTATTTTAAAGGTAGTTGTCAGTATGCTGTGATTATGCCACATTTCTAAATGGGTGGACATACATACAATACCAATTCGAGGCAAGTGTACTTTCCTCCTGCCCAATTTAGTGAGCACTTAGCTTGCCAAATGTAGGTCTAAATTTTCAGATAAGTATAAGATTTTATCTATAATCATTACAGAGACTGTTAATAGGACCCAGAGAGGTAATACGTAAGCAATCACAGTTTTTATAGATCTTTGACAATGTCATTAGCTGAAAGAATCTAGTGGTATTTGTTACCAATGGGAATGTTTATATATGCAATTCTCAAGTTATATTTATTATACACATATTTTCACATAAGAAAGGCCAAATAAAGTTCTTAAAGAGCTCAGAATTGGCAATTCAAGGGCATATGAATAGGGTGAGTTTTTTGCAATTATTCACTCCAGAAAAAATTGTTTAAATGTGGGACTGTTATATTTAAAATAAGGTGTGGTATAGAGAAAAGAAACTTGTCTCTAAACAAACAAAAACAATGGTTTTATTTCCTTCTCTAAGATCAACAAAGACCACAGATAATGATTCAGCAAAATTCAAAAGTATTTGACATTTAAGTTCATCTTAAGATTACACAGGGTTTTGGTAGGGAACTTCCTTGTTTTACATAGACATTGATTTAATCACTAACAGATATTATTACAAGGCTTTCATTTTGGGGGAGGTGCTTGTGAAAAGGCTGCAGATCGGGCAGATTACATATGTCTGTCTTCCCTGGTAGTTCCTGTACTTTTCTTTTGTCCCTGTCAAGAGAGAAGAAACAAAACTGGAAATACCACAAGTGTAAGAAAGCATTGGAAATCCTTCAGTTCCTACTCTGATAATTCATCAGCATTTAGGAGGAATCCACCTTAAATCTCCTCCCAGGCAACCTGAAGGTGAAGAGCATGTGGCCTAACTCATTGTAAAATATTGCCTTTAATTTTCAGCCATTTATAAGAGTGGCCGGTTGTTTTAAAAAATGTTGCTAAGACTTATGAAATAGTGTTGCTTTTCACACTAACAGACTTCACATCTATAAATCCTTAGGCAATTAGAATGATGCTTTATTTTAGATACCAGAGGATTTTGTTGAAGGACTTTTTGAAGGTGATGGAGAATGGAACATACATAATGGGAAAACAGATTTATGAAAATAACAATAGCATTTTTTGCCTCTGAGATAATCTGGGTTTTTTTCATAGAAGCTACTCACTTTGCCTTAAGTTCTTTTTAATTAGTTGTGTCTGTGAGTATATCTTTTAACTCTGATTTCTAAAGGTGTGAGAAATTATATGCAGTACTCTGAAGGAGAAAAAAGAAAAAAGGAAAGGAAAAAGAAAATAAAGAAAATAAAAGAGACAAGAAAAGAAAAAACTTACCAAACAATGTTATGTAAAATCCACTTGTTCTACATTGGTAAGAGCAAAACATATTAACTTAAGGTTACTTTAGAAAAATGAATCAGGTGGATTCTTAAAAACTATTTGTCATGGAACAAATGTGCAATTATCACATCTCTTCTATGTGGAGGTATAATAATCTCTGGCACCTCCTATAAAAAAAAATCATACAATCTTTATTGCCATGTTTGGCTGATCATGCACATCAAGTATCTCACTGATTACTGCAATTTTGGAAGAGACATGTTTGTTGAACACCATACTAGAGAAACACACAACAGAGTGAAGAACCCTATCAGTGTGGTTCCTACTCCAGTAACCTGTGAGCTGACTAAGCTAGCTTTTCAAAACTTGGCTGTGTCCAGCTTAAAAAGGTCAAAATTGTGCATGTTCAAATTTCATGCCAGAAAAAATCTTTTTGTATTTTCAAAGTACTTATACTCTAAAATTATTATAATAGTTGAATGTTAATTATACGCATTTAATAACTAGAAAATTAGCATGCCACTTATTGCAGTTCTCATGACAAACACTTTTACATCTTGCTAAATTTTGTCATAGGTAAAAATGTAGCCCTATTTATTTCAATTATTCAGTTTCCATCTCTCTTCTTAAAGCATGTAAAGCTTTAATTTGCCATACAAAGAGAAGTTGAACAGAATTATTTCAAAACCAGATTTTTCATAGAAAAAAATTTTCTTCACAACATAAAAACAAAAATCCAAAACCCCAACAACTAAGGACATATTCTTTCCGGGGTGTATATATACCCTGTTTATTGCTACATGTCTCGGATAATGAAATGCAGGTGCTGTGAGCCCAGGCATGCTGCAAATGGAAACCCAACCTATGAATGATCACGTAGTACTGAAGAAGTAATATGAGCTGCATTACTGCATTAGTACAACTGACTAGGGAAGATTTTCCTTCCGCTCTCTGTATGAACTTTTTTTCTGCCAGTAGTGCCCTACTTTTCTGCAGTTTTACTTATACCCTTTTGGCACAGGGCTCCTTGCAGAAGACTTCCTATTTTGCTGTGTACTCCCCATAGGATCTTGCAAAGACATCATCTTGCCTGAGAGCACCCTCCTCCATCAGGGTCTGGTGCCTGTGACTGGTGCCTGTGTAATATAGTATTTCCCTTTTCCGACAGGTGGTACTGGGCTATCATAGCCAAGACGGCTGGCTTCAAGCTATCCAATCCACTTATCAAAGGAACTGAGTTCATGTCACATTTCTTCTGGCTATCATGTCCTTTCATCCCTATTCTCCTCTCTCAGTCTTTTCTATTTTTTTTATTTTTTTTTCAAGCTCTTATTTCAGCTGCTCTGTGTTTCAGTCTCTTTTTCCATGGGGGACTTAAAAGTCCCAGTCTAGTTTACTACATTTCAGCTTGTGTAACAGACTCAGTATCATGGCATATATCTGAGCTCAAAAAAAAATAGAGTTGAGAGTAGATAATTTATTAATTATTTTCTAATAAAAATATAAATACAAATATTTTCTCATATGTCATGAATTGCAGGCTGCTATCCTATGATGTGAAAATACATCTGTATGACTGAAAACTTTATTAACTAAAACTAATTATATTTTCTCCTTCTCCAGAAGGAGAAAAAAACCACAACAGGCTAGTACAGAATTCAGTGATTCAGGACATATGAAAATACAATGAAGATTTGAAAGGGTAGATTTTATTTGCTTTTACCCTTTTTTTTTGTTAAATCTGACCACTTCAAACACAGCAGTGGCTTAAGATTTCAACAACAAATCCTCTCTCACTTCAGGGGCAGTGAATGTCAGTAGTATTATTTTCAGCAGGGCTGCCCCTGTGAACTCACCGGCCCAATATATAGGACTGCGTATAGCAGAGAAAATCCTACCAGTGCTATAGTAGTCTTAACCATGAAGCCCAAACTGAGATTTAAAATATCCCAAACTCAGATCATTTAGATCCAAGAATATGATTTATCATATTTTTAGAGAGTGAAATTTTGGAACTTTGATGAGCTTCAAATATAAGTGAGGACTATGAATCCAACCTCATCATAGATTTCAAGAAATGAAGTTCAGAGGCAGCTTTTCTGTGAGTTCATTTCTCCTCCTAACTGGATAATATGTTTGGTCTTTATGGCTCCCCATTGATACTCTTATATCTCTAAAACAGGAAAAGAGAATTTCTATGTTCATCCAGACCTGACTCTGATGAATAAGTCTCATGCTACTTATAAGCAGCAGCTTCTAGAGGCTGTTTAGTCAGTCTTTAAAAGAAATGTCATATTTCTCTCTCAGCTTGCTAACAGACATATAGGGTGATCTACATGTGTGCAATAGGTCTCAGATGTACAGCAGAGATGCATGGGCTGTTCTTCCTCTTCTCTGCTTTCTGACCCATTGAAATGAAAAAGTAGAATAACCAGCATCTTCTATCAAATTCCTATCCCTGCTCTCTGACAGATCCACTACTGACTGTAGCCAGTTCTGAAGCTTTCAAAAGAGAATGTGCAGCTGTTTTGGGAATAATTTGGAATTGGATTGGGACTGGAGAAACTCTTGGCCTCATCTCTCAGTACCAGCCCCAATATACAAGCAGGTGGAACAAAACCAAAGCAGAAAAGAAAGTAAGCTGGGCCAGGAAAAGGACAAAGGAAACTTATCCAGCCCTGGCAGAAATTCATACCAGTGGCGGCAAGGCCTTGATTTGATCCTAAAGATTAAATCCTGAAGTAATTCCTTACTTCTCATTCATGGAAAACTTTTCTAACAGCAAAAATGTTCACACAACACTATTTTTTGTAATGAGCAAAATGATTCCCTGCTGCATATCTGTGCCACTTTACCTACCCAGAATCTAACTCTTTTTCAGATGTTCTGAGCAGTTTGGTAACAGCTTATTTTTCATCCCATTGATCTGTACGTATGAGCTTCTGTTGACATCAGAAATTAAACTGCCACAGAAGCTTTTTCTGCTGGTATTTCTAGCTGCAGTGCTAGTAGTGAAAAATCTCCTACGCTGACTGTTATAATATGATTTTCAGCCAGTTCTGTGGGCTGCAGGAGCTAAGGGAGTTAAGATAAGGCTATGAACTTGTATACAGTTATCTGAATCTTACTTGCGAAATTTTCATCATAATGGATCCTGTGGGATGTCAGCAGACTCTGGAGAACATTAGCCATTTTCCCAATTTTGTAACACTAGGACTGGTGAATATTGTCAGATATTGTAAGACATTATTTCCTAGCCTGAAATGTGATGTTTATATAAGTATGTTTGGAACATACAATACCTCTGAGGGACCAAATCAAAAATAACCAAAGGTTTTCAAAAAGCAGCATAAATTCAGGGATGAGGTGGGAGCTGAATTTTGATGTGCTTTCTTACATCTGTGTTTGTCTAAGTATGCTTATGGTCATGAAGAAGAAGCTGGGAGAATTCTGTGAAAAGATGTTAATATCTTAATATTCTTCCTAGAAGAATAAATTGCAAATTTCTATGTTTTCTGACACAGAAGAGCATTTGTAAAATCAGCTTTGAAATGTTGGGTGTTGTTTTTCTTTTGCAATCTTTCAGTAGTAAGTGCTCCCACCTAGGGAGGTTAATACAGGTGTCTGATTTCTCTTTTTAGATGTACTGATATATGAAAGACTCTGTGTGGGAGATGGGCTTTGTTTGTTTGTGTTTATTTTGGTGTGAGGGAGGCAAAGGCTATTTGTAAAACAGTGAATTGCAAATGTGCTGCTCATTTATGAAACTGTAGCTGTGTTTCATATTCTTTGAAACCATGGGTTTTTTTACTTACCTGATTCTTTGTGGGTTTTAATATATACGGCAAATGTCACTTTCATTAGCAAACCAAAAAAAATGGGGTTGGGGGAGAAAAAGACAATACTAACCACTTTATCTTATATAAGAAAGCCATAAGGTGCTGAAAATGGAAAATGCATAAGAAAGGGAGAGAAAGGAAAAGATGAAAAATAGATAGTGCTTAGTGATTTTTCCAAAATTGAACCACTGTGCTTTTATTCCCATTTTGTCATAGATACCAAAACCACAGATATAGAGATAAGAAAGTATCAGCCACTTTTACTTGTAAAATACAAGGCTATCCTTAATCCCCTATCAAGAGCTTTGAGTGTAGTGATACAAAACTGAATCTTTTCAGTAGCATCTGAAGCAACCACTGCTGAAGGGATCTTGTACGCTGACTTTAATTGGAGCTGGATCAACTAATTAGGTTTCTCCTGGCATCTAAACTGACATGACTGTCTGCATAAAGGACTCAGAAATGATGTCTTATCTTTGAAAACAACCAAACATTTCTGTATTCTCATCCTAACTCTAATGATGCTCCTTCACTGGGTTTGTATAGGGACAGAACATTAGCCCTGAAAATGTATCTGTACATGTGAATATTATTTTTCGCTAACAAAACATCTCAGCATATAGACATAAATTACTTGCACCTTAAAAAAAACAATTTTAGTCATAGGTGTTATGAACAGTTCAAGTTTCATGTAATGACAGCTTTGCTTAATAAATATTTAAGAGTTGTGGATTTTCTTTAAATAAGTTAATTTTACAGAAATACAAATTCTTGGATCAACATAGCTATATGTTTTGTTTTGAACTGCATCATTACACAGATCCTGTTTAGGGTGCAGCTAAATCTGTGTACTGTGACAACTAAATCAGTGGAGAGGGTTGCAATGTCTACCAGTGATAAATGAGGCATCCTGTATAACTGGGTCTGATGGTAACAAATAGTAACATGGACCAGGCAGTAGTTTCAGCAAACACATAAAAGTAATAGGTGTTACCTTGAGTTTTTCTTGGTGAAGACCCTGGTATGCTGTGTTGACCCATCCTTGCACATTAGCAATACCCACTCTTCCTCAAACTTTGACTACTTGGAAATCTTTTTATCTTGGTGTGTTTACAATGTGTCTTTTAACATCTCTAGTTCCAAAACATAATCAGAGGACAAGGACAGTGATATTGTCACAGAGTTCTTAACTAAATATATCCTTTTTTTTTCCTTTCAGAGGTGCGGAGAAATCTCATTTGATAGTCCTGACCAGAATGCCAAATGTGTTCGCATGCTAGGTAAGGGTGAGTCTTTTCTCCTTTTGATATAAGTGTGTGGAAATCCATTTAATTGGAGATTTCCTCTCAAAAGTGCATGATAATGGCCGTGATGATTGACATAGTTCATCTACATGTAGTCCTCATCAATATACTCTTTATGGTGAATTTTCTATTATTGAAACAAAGTACATATATATCCCAGAAACACCCATCTGCATAGATGAAAATATAGCTGTACAAACACAATAATTGTAACCTCTGATGTGCTCAAGTCCAGAACTCATATTTGAAAGCTGAAAATCTATACTTTGGAAGAGAGTATTAATTCCACAAATATGTATCAAAAGCCTATAGGTCAGACCTTCAGCTGCATCCATCGGCAAAATTTCAATCACTGTGATTTTACAGATTTCTGCTGGTGTAGCACTCTGCCTATAGTTTATAAAATTAATATTAAGTAGAAGTGTCTGTTCTTTGAAAATAATACAAAAATGCTCTGCTGTCTTTCATTACCAATTTTATTGTATTTGCTTGTTTCATCTACAGTGGTAGTACTAAAACATTAACAGCATGGCTAGTATCACAGTGAAAGACAGGGAGTGTCTAATAAACTAAAAGATGACGTTTAACCAGAAAAAAAAAATGAAATCATGGAACACTTGCAGGATTCGGCTTTAAATTCTGAAAACCTTTCACCCACCAGGGTTGAGATAAGTGTATCTTGTAAATTAGAGTATTGCATCTAATAACATGAAGATTGAAATAGTCACAATTTTAAAAACTGCAATTGGCAATGTCTAGGAACTTAATTCCCATCTGGGTGCATAGCTGTGTTTTGTAATAACAGATTATGTGGTTTGTTGTTTATATTCATTAAATCCTATTGTCACAATAGACTATAATTTCTGCAGAAGAAATCTGTCATGCTTATAGTGCACAGATCCCAACAGATGAACTGACACAATGGGCCATAATGATCTGTTACATCAATGATCCATGGTTAGAGGTTCTTAATGGAAAAGCTGACAGAAAAGATACACTTGTGATCCTTTATCATGCCAATTATAATCTACAGCTTTAATACCATTGAGATTGTAATACTCTAGTTCTAAGGAAGTTATATCCATGCAAATGTTATCATCCATTATGAGCTAAAAGGAGGGATGAGAGAGGGGTGAACAAAAAAATTTCATTATGATTAATGTCTTTTGCATGAGTTGGTTCATCACTTCGTTTGGCATTTTCATAACAGTCCAAAATTGTAAGTTTGACATCATCATTTATGCAAATGATTCTTTAGGAACAGTGAGCAGAACAAGATTTTGTTGCCATTACATATATTCTTATCTATGTCTTGTACTATATGTGTGTGCAAAAATGAGAAGATATGCTGTGTTCTGTAAGGAAACTGCTAGGAATATAAAAACAATTTCAAGGGGACATGCCAAAGGTGTGACTAACTCCCAGAGGTTACATCTCTTGTACTTAAACAGATTTCCCCTGCTATTATTATTCATCGGTGTCTCTAACAAATTAAGGACCGTAGTGTCATATATAAATAGGATATTACATTTCACCCCAAGGTATCCCAAATTACCTACAGAGCTGAGTGCAAGTGCATATCCCACAGATGGCTCTGTAAGAGGTATGGAAAGTAGAAGCTTGCATGATATAGTTGATCTGAGGGGCAGCTATTGGAGACAAACTCCACGGTCTTGATTTATCATAGAAATGTGTGTGGTTCTGGTAGTACTGTAAAGCCAGATGGTGTCCATTCTGGTACCTCTCCTTTCATACTGAACTCTGTGTGGAGGAGCAGGAGCCACCAATCATGGAAGCTAGAAGGTCTAAGACACTGTGCTGAATATGTCATGCAGTGTCCAATTTCAGATTTTACAAGGGAATTAAATTTGTAAGGGAATGAAAGGCAAAGTTTGTCAACTGATCAATGCAAAGCTGACATTATAACAGCTGTGATTGTAAGTAAGTGAACAAAGCACAATGTGCCTTCAGAAAGGGATGTCTTTTTTGACTGCATGGTCTTTAAGATATGCTGAAACAGTCATGCTGTCATCTACTGTAACAGTGACACAGTGCTGACAGAAATCTAGAGGGCAAGTCCCAGCAACTGCAAGAGGATAATTACTTACTAAGGAAAAAAATACAGAAGTCTGGAGTACTGACGGTATTTCTTCAGGGATCTTTGACATAAGACCAGCACATAATTGGAACTGTACAGCAGTACTCTAAAGTTGCAATAGCTGGGTTGTTTGGCTTTTTTTTTCTTTTCAGAAACAGTCTGTATCTGGGTTATGTTACTGGTTCTAAGTGAGCTTCAGATTTAAAGGTTTTAGGAGTAATGCTATCCTTGCTACTGTGAGTCCACTTTCTTTGAGGTAACATGGATTATATGGATGAGATTCTTTTTCTGTATAGCTGAGGAAGAGAGATTTGCAGTAAAACTCTTACTCTGTTCCTATATTCCTGCTAGAAATTATAGACGAAGAAATGCCTAAACACTTACAATGGCTATAGTAAAAGTGGGTAACTTTTCAACAGGCTAACTAGATATCATTTAAGCTAAGGATAAGAGCAAAAGAATCAGTTTAATGCCTCATCTTTCAGCATCTAAGTGATGGATATTTATAATCCAAGTGTGAATAATAACTTGAACAACTAAACTTAAAGGTCACTTAGCAGTGCTTCCTGAGGATATAATAGATAATGTGCTCTACCCAGGATATGCTTACTATTGGTGTAATTACATGTACTAAGATTCTTACAGAAAAAGAAGATGTTCTGCCTCTTATTCTTTATATTGAGTTTGTTTCCTTACATCTTGATAGTTGCACTACTTAAAGCAACACTTCTGCAACCATCACAGAAGAAAGTCAGTCAGTGGCCCACCTTAGCCTTTTGAAGACCAGTGTTCACAACATAAACCTATCAAGAATTTCCTGAGCCTGGCATTGGCTAAAGCTTTAAACATCCCTGCACATCCATTGTCCTTTGAAAAAGGGCAAGAGAAGTACTTTCTCACTTCTTAGGAACAACAAGAACTAATTTCTAAGTACAGTGAGAAGGGGAAGTACTATAGTAATTCAGGTAATGAAAATACCACACTGTTGATAAATGTGTGTTGTCAGAGTTTTCCCTGGAATATCTGGGTCTCTCTGGAGGCACTTCCAGTGCAAGCTAGAAAGTCTACACTATTCTACTTAGCCTAGATCTGTTATCAATTTAGTGAGGGCACTCAACTGTGGCAAAATTGCTAGATAATGCTGAACTGGATATCAAGAAGCTTTTGCTTTATGCTACATTCTGGAAGTTAGAACCCTGGGATCCTCATGCCCTTTACTTATAATGATTGTGACTTAAAAAAACAACAGCACAGAAATTGAGCATATAGCAAGGTACAATGGTTATTAGTGCAGATATTCATATTATGAAGGGCAGATGCAAACTATCTTTCTCCCTACAGCACCCACTGCAATTTTCAATGGCACAACCTGTGCTTAATTTTCCCACGTGTAGACAGACATATTCTGGACTCAGACATGACACAATGTGGTATCATGCAGAGATAATTGGGTTAGTTTGCTGTGAAAATTGCTGGTTGGAGGCCTAAGCTAATTAACTCTGCTGGGAAGAATTGCATACTAGCTTGGAAGAGTCCAAAGTTAAGGCAAATTAACCAGTTCTCACATCTTAACTAGCTCATCCAAAGCTAACTCGGTAACCTCTGCATGGCAGAGCACCAAGTTTTATGAATTTATCCTGGAGAGAGTAATGGTCACATATAAGGCTCTAGGATTATTACAAAAGGAAAAAGGTCTGCCAACTAGAAAAGAAATTTCAGTGTATAAATAGCAGCTTGTACAGAATGGATATGTTTATCCACATATTATAATTATAAATATATAGTATAGTATATTTGCTGTATAGAAATTAGGCAGCTACACTCATCATGACAGAAAAATGGTCACACTAGTTTTAATCTGTTCAACCTCACTGATGACAGTGAAGTAAATGGGATGGATGATGAAAGCAAATTATCTAGTTCATTACTTAGTAAGCAGACTTCTATCACTAGGTTTGGTCTTTGCTCCTTACTGAAACACTGAGTAGATTTTGAAGAGGTCACATCTCTTGCTGGCCAGCTCTGCTGTCTATACAGGTTCTTCCAGGGGAAAAGTGAATCGCCCTCCTTAAGGAGCTAGTTAGTAAGATAAAAACACTAACCTTCCAGATACCCCATGGCAAATCACTGAGGTGCTTTCTTTTCATTATTGTAAATTCCATGCAGACAGGAATAATGTGGGTGAGTTTTGTTTCCCTTTTGGTGTAGACTTAATCCCTGTGAAAGCAGACAGATGAATCCTTGTTTGGAATAAAAGCCATTTCCTCGCAAACAGTCATTTAAAATTAACCCATGGATGAATAGCAATCAAAAAAAAAAAGGGAGGTAGGGGGGGTGGCACCTTTTTTTTTGTTCCCCAGACTACTAGAACACAACTTTGTAGCTTTAAGGCAAAAAAACTCTAATATTCCAGGACAGATAGGTGCCTATCTCACTCACACCCCCCCCAAAAAGATGCTTTGTGGCATACTTCCACTGTTTATTACCTATGGACAGTTATGGTTAAAGGAATCGGCATTTAGCCATGAAATGAGTTTCGTGGATGCAGCTTCAGTCTTGGTGGCTCTTTGCCCGCAGCAGAAAACCACCACACATTTGAACAGCTTTGGCAGCTGCAGCTTAAAAGAGAGAGACATTACTGGAATAACAACTGTGTTGAAAGCCAGGACTGAGGGATACTGGCAAGGCTCTGGCTGGCTGGCCTCTGCCTTACATAACTGTTGAGCTCACCTTCACTGGACGGGAGGAATCTATTAAAATTTACTTTGAGAAACTTAATCAGTTAAGTAATCATATAACTAACTGGGAAAAATAAACATTGAAGAATGGTTAAAAAAGTCAATTTGCCCTGCAGTGGAGGGAGAAAAAGAAATGAGGTAGTTAGTCAAACGGTTCTTCACTGGTCAGGCTTTGCAAAGCTTTCTAGAGCCCTCACTGACATCATTTGAAATGTGACCCTGTATCTCTTGCACACACAAAACTTCTACTGAAACTGATAGGCATGCATGAGCAATGGTGTTCTAAATAGCCTAATATACAGACTATTTATATCCCAGTCATTCGAAGAATTACACGTGCACTTGACCTTATGCAGACTATATATTCTATCTGTGCAAATGACATGAAAATAAGCACATGAAATCATCTTTGTAAAATTTAGCAATATGTTTATGGAGAAAAAGCCTGAAATCTACATTGACTACCAAGAAATCTATACTCCTCACTTTGCTGCCCATCAGGATTACTCAACTTTATGGCAGTGAGGGGGGGAGGCTTAGGATGTCTTTTACAAAAAGATAGGCTTCTATTCCATGGGCAGCTTGCAACACAGGATGAAGTGAAGCAGGTTTTTTCTGCTATAATGCAATGGTGTGAACGCATACAGAAAGATAAACACCATGTCTCTTTTTAATATCTTGTTAATGTAGATAAATTTAAATCTAACCATATAAGCCCATGCTAGAAGCTTTTCACTTACATTTCTTACTGTAACTGCCAAAGAAATTCTCTCTAGCAACAATTTATTCTGATGAGAACAGTATGATGTAGATAAGATTTCTGGAACTGTATTGTGTAGACAAAAGGTAGAGATTTTCAAATAGCTTCTAATGCTTTTCTTTCTTTTTTTCTAAAATATCATTCATGTGTATTAACACAATATAAAAATCAGGTAACTCCTGATATTGCAACTGTACTTGTAATCACACTAAAAATGTTGTATCTCTGTGACCTTATCAACATCAAAATAAAGGCTTACTGCTTCTTCACAAGACCTCCTCCCTCAGCTGTCTCTTCCTGAAGCACAATACCTTCCAAATCTCACCTGTTTTCTCCAAGAATGCTCATGATTAATTCACAGTAGTGTACAAAGAAGGCTAAAGACTTGTTGCATAGCTGCATGTTTTACTTGGAAGGCCCCAGTCAAGATGCCAGGCTGCCTACATTTATTTGAGTGCAGCTTGGAGACAGAAAGTGGAAAACTGGTGGGCATGAGGCAGCAACAGAGATTTCTTTGTCAAGGAGTTTACAGTGTACACGCTGTCACTGTGCCACTTCATCACTGTGTTTCTATTTCATGCTAAACAAATAGGAATTCTTTGGTTTTTACTAGCATGAGATTTGTGCCCCAAACTACAAGGAATCTATATACCAAATCCATCTTCTAGTTTTATGACTATTAATTCAGTCAAGAAACTATAAAAAAAAGATAAAATAAATTGAAAATTCTGATGCCCTTAGTGTATTTTAGAGTAGTTCTCTGATGCCATCTTATTGTAGTAATTTCAATTTAATTACTATTTTAGGTAATTATATAGCCTGGTAGCTGAGTGACAGTGACCACCTGTTTATCCAGTTCTGTCCTGTAAATCAGGTCAGACTGAAACCACTTGTCTAGCATTCTGTCTTTCAGAAGGTGCAAAAGGAGACACAAGCTGGCCTTGCATTTTGAATAGGCATATAAAACATTTTTCTAAATGTAATTTCTGCTTGCTTCTTTCCTATGACTTAAACATTAATTTGAAACATATATTGCATTATCCTATGTCTGACCTTGATGCAGGAAAGAAATGGGGGCGTCAGGGGAGTTGGAGGGAATGCAATAATGAGGATTTGAAACCATCTATATGATGTAAACACACCATGATAGCTTTCTGCAGAAAGGAGAGTTAATGTGTCACCCACAATTACAAAAGCCATTCATTGGGACCACAGGATCCAGTTTATATACCAAAGTTTGAAAAATTATTAAAAAATCATCCTCTCCCCAGCTAAAAATACCCCAAGCCCCTGAGTCCTCAGCTTCTCTTTCTATCAACAAGGCTTTTTGACTTGGCCGAGAGTCTCACTGCATATCACATTTAGAAAAAGCACAGATTTTTAAGTCCTATCTGGCAGTTGTACTCAAAACATGGCTAGCAAATTTAATGCAGTGCAAAGCCAAGTACCTCCCTTTTTGTCCAAAGCATACTTGTAGACAGAAGGATTGCATTCTGCTGCCCATTTATGTAATAATCTGATGAAAGTTTAAACATTGATTTCTGTGCTTTCATCATCCTGAAGTAGTTAAAACCCACAGCAGCCACTTTTTTCTTGCCTACCACACTAAAGGCAACACAAGTTGGGGTTAGGTGCTGTCTGTTCCACCAGGATCTCATAACTTATTTAATGGTATTTGTCACATGACCTGTTGCTGATCCCCTGTTGGAAAAAAGATTTCAAGCGCCTATCCAGGCACATCTTCACTCTTCCTCACAGTTTGATGTTACCTTGTGCCTAACCATGTACCTGAACACGGACTGCATTCACATAATTTCCCATCTTCTGTGTCCAAACTGTTTTGAGTGGGATGTGTTCATCCAAAGTACTTGCTGTACAGAAAACTGCTGTGACTAACCATACTGCTGTAATCATGTTCTTTCAAAAACGAGAAGGAGGGGAAAAGAGCAATTATTAGATCTATTAATTGGACAAATTGGATAAGAGTTATCCACAGTTTTGCAGTCAGTCATCCCTTCTTGATAGCATAATAAAATCTAAAAAAGATAAGTAAAAGATTTAAAATTTCAAAAGTTAGATTTTAATAGTTTGAATTTATATTCCCTGATTTGAGTTCATGTCTAGGAATTAATCTTTGTTTCTTTAATTATTACTTGGTGATACCTTGCAATTTCACAGCCTATGCAATTTCCTATAGCTAACTGCGTAGCTACTCAGTAAGAGTGATTTGTGTCTGAGGAAGCCGTGGAATTCGTATGCTTTCAAGCACTCAGTTCCCATCTGTAAAAGTTCATAAACTTCTAAGCT
Organism: Melopsittacus undulatus; assembly: GCF_012275295.1. Classification (NCBI taxonomy): domain Eukaryota; kingdom Metazoa; phylum Chordata; class Aves; order Psittaciformes; family Psittaculidae; genus Melopsittacus; species Melopsittacus undulatus. The sequence goes on from NC_047529.1 coordinate 72,436,687, forward strand.
TAAGAAATTATTTTCCTATATTCTTCTCTACTCTGTCTTGTAAAGGATGTCTCAAAGGATTGTCATCATTTTCTGGAGCTAAAAAAATTTGCTGTTCTGAAATGTGGGTTGTAATTTTACCTTTAGTATAAAAAAGAAAACCCCACAAAATCAAACCCCTGCTGTTCTTTGGCCTTGCTAGCTGGGTAACTAACTTTACTTGATGGCTTTAGCTTCCTTTTTCTTTTTCTTTTTTTTTTTTTAATAAATTACAATTTCTAATGATAATCTGTTGTTTTCTTGTACATCTCATCTTCTTAAAGTACAAAGTTGATCTATTAGATCATCCCTTCATCATTAAACTACTTAACCATGTATTTACATGTTCTCACTGAAGCCAAAATATGTGTAGGCTGAAACATGTTCCTGTGCCAGGGTCAGTCACAGTGTCTAGCACAATGCATGCTCAAGCCCTGATCTGATCCAAATACTCAAATCTCTGGGCTTACGAAATTATTGAGTGTGACTACGAATATTGGTAGTAAATGACAGGAACTCAACTTGGCAAAAAGAAACAGAATTTCTGAATCTCAAATAGCCATTTAAAGATATTACTGTATTTCTTACAGAAAAGTTCAGAGTGTGCTCCTACTGGATCTCACTTATAGGGCATTCATCTCACTCTGCAGATGAGCTAATGCTGAAGATAGCTGGGATGCAATTCATTTGACAGATTGTCTGTAAGCATCAATGAAAAAATATTTTTTAAATCCACAGCCATCATCTCATCTTCTCTCTTGTAGCTGATAGGAGTGAGAAAAAGGTACTTCCTTCAGATTCGGCTCACTGCAAAACAGACATCTAAAACTGAGGAGCCCTACTAAGAGGCTGCTGTTTCTCCCCATTCACTGCTAAAAAAGTTGAAGTGTGGATGTGAGCAGTTGCTCCTGAAGTACCGACATTTTTTTCACAGTGTTCAAAACTCTAAATTTTAAGGGTCATAGAAAACCCAGCTTATCAACCTTATCTAGAACATATATTTTATTGGTTTTAATATAAGTGCTTTTTTTAAGTTTTCAGCATATTTGTATTAGTGTAGATAGCACATTGTATTCATTATTTGAATTCTTTTCCTTGTTGCTTTTGTGAATTCTTAATTTTTCTCTCACCCTGTGACATAGCTGCAGGACCTTTTCTGACATCTGAATAGCTCCTCAATTTTAGTTAAATTAAGTATTTGAAAGCATGATAAAAGATTTTTTGGGCCCTTAAGCAGTCCAGATTGGCTTGATGATCATGCTGTCCTGTGGGTAGAACTATTTGGATATGAAACCTAAATTCAGCCATTAATATGTGAAGTCTGTTTTTTATTTTAATAACATTTTAAATAAAAATTTCATCTGGTGATAAATTTTTTAAGGAGGGAATTCTACAGCCTTTCCTTGTATAGACTGTGTATATATTACTGTTTTAGCTCAGATCAGGAGCGTGTTTTTGAGACGCAATCCCAAGTTCCTGCAAACTTTGCTTAAGGTTTAACTGAGGATGTGTAGGATGTAATCAGCTGTAGTTTATGACATGTTGTATGTGTTTTCCTGGATATTGTTTTCCTATTTCCAGTACACATGCCATCAGTCTGTGCATGCAACCTAAAACTTTATCACGTATTGGTCCTATACTCTGAAATGAGGACAGGTTTATAGAGAATGGCAAAAGTGATTTATTCAAATGTGAAATATTATCCTTTATGAAACTTATATGAACTTTTAACTCTAGGTCAGGATTCCACACTAGATTTATAGATTAATACAGAGCAAATTTAATTTAACACTTAATTCAAAGGAATTATTAGTATTCCACAGCTTTTCTTATTGACATAAAACAGTGAGATCCTCACATTTGATTCATGCATATACAAGACAAATTAATATTGCAATATCTTTTCGGTTTATAACAAAGACGGCTAATGAAATGATCTCGGAAATATTAGCATCATATACTTTGTTAGTAGAAACTTCTTAGAAGAAAGCAATGACTAGTTGCCTAGAAATGACTTCTCCATCTGGAGGTAGTGTAATAAATAATTTCTTTACCAATTGGTTTCCAGTATTTTATATTTATGGGCACAGGTAAGTATCTGACGTACAACAATATCATTGTTAAACTGGTATCATTTTGCTTTGCTTTGATGGAAACATCAACTAGACTTGCCAATGTCCCCAGCCATTCCATGAACATTCAATTAAAATCACCACAGGACTTCTCTAATGGAAGGAGTTTTGAGGATGTGAAAGTAAGGTAAGGCCTAGCGTAAATTATTTGTGGCCCCGGTTAGTAGCTACTTGATGTAACAACAATAGCAATCACTGTCAGAGCTCTGTTGGAAAAGGGAGATGAATGGCAAATGCTCCATCATAATTTCTTGCTATCAGCAGAGAGCATAACAACAGGCATTAATCTACTGGTTTACACAGAGGTAATAATATGTCCAGGGAGCTACCACTTCCAAGGTGCAAGTGCAATTGCTGTCACTGTATATTTGTCCTAGAGGGCTCTTTAAGGCAAGTGCATGTCATAATATTTTAGGAGCCAAAAGAATGTGAGCTCATGTGACTTTAATTATTAACATATTTCCATTTTCTTTAAAAGAAGGAATGGAAGCGTCATAAATCATGATGTCTAATCTCATTTATTTTCTGTTGTTTGAGAACAACACTCGAGACTTTTGATGTCTGTGTATTATTTGTTTCATGGGGAAAAATGACATTATAATAACCCTCAAAACAGCTTAGAGAGAAAATTCTGTTGATTTTGGATATTTTCATTTTAATCCAATCCAGTTTCTCTGTGCCATGAAGGAATCTGTGTTTGGTTTAGGCAGAACCATCTTAGATAGCACAGTTGCTTCAAATTGTGCAGCTCATTGAGACAAAACAAAAAGTCTCTTGATAATTGATGACAGAATAAACAAAGAGGAAACTGGAGGCAGATGTGCGCTGGAAAGCTTTCTGAAATCCTGGGATGGGATGGGGGAGAGTTTGATTTTGATTTTAATCAGAAGCACCACAGTTCTCTCTTCACCCTGAACATTTCCTATTTGACATTTTTTGTTCTTAATATTTTTTGGGGGTGGGCATCGCTGCTGTTTAATTTTAAGTGAATTTCCAGTAGTAAATCTAGAAGGGTTTTTAGGCTGGCAGCTGTGCAGCCTCAAGCCCTCCCTCTGCAGAACAGCATAAATCCCTCTAACACTGTCGTGCCAGAAGGCTTCTTCCTCGACATGGAAAGATCATCTGCAGGAATTGCTAAGCTACTAGCACCTTTGTCCATCTGGTTTTTATATTCTTGCTGAAGCTGCCTCAAGAGTAACAAGATGTGCTGCAGAATCTCATATTATGGACACATTTAACTCCCTCAGTAGGAGCTATACCAGAAGTACAGATTCACATAGGCAGGGCCTACATTCAGCTCCTGTCATTTCTCCTGCCACTGTGCCTGCTTCTCTTCTGCTGAAAAACTTGCCTGATATAACAAGTATGCACCTAAGCTAGCTGGAAAATAGTTTCTCCAGAAATGTTTGGAAAAAATTGTCTTCCTGAAGTTAGATCCTGTAATTACATTGCAGTGAAAGATGAAAACTTGAGACCCAAATCCAATATATTTTAGCAAAAATCCTTTGGCCAATAACAAGCTTTAGATTCAGAAAAGCTGCTGCAGTTTTACAGGCATGGTTGTTGAAGGTCTGTACACTTCAGTTTCTTATGTGGGACATGCATCACTGTGTCTCTTGCTGAGTTACTTCAGTATATGACAGGAGTCCCTGATGACACCTCACAGCAGATTCAGTTTGGCTGAGTAACCTCAGCCTCAGAAGAAAATGGTATAATGAGACAGACACTATGGCTCACCTGAGGAATTCCCATGAGAGAAATCTCTGAATCTAGCATTTCCAGAAAGTAACTGACTTTTTCTTTTTTTTCTTTTTGGTAAGAGAAAATGAGCACAGAATTGCTCTAACAAATAGAAACAATCCCTGTGAAATTCAGAAACTTTTGATGAGTATATTTTGTAGCCAAAAGCCTAGTTTCTTGATTGATCTTATCTTGTGGCCTCTCTTTTGGAAAAGCAGTTATTATAGTACTCTAGAAAAGGACTTCCAGTTACAAGAATAAGTAAGCAGGTCTTTTATTCCCTTTATGTGTTGGCACAATGTGTAGCAACACATTGGTCTAAATTGGATCTAATTGGGCAGAGGATGAGATTGAAGAAGGGTTTCAGTAATCCTCTCTCCATTTTAGGCTGGCCAATGCAACACCTATTCCCACGTTCCAGGCTGCTTTCTCCCATGAATGCTAGTGTACAAACAATTACCAGCTACCCTTTGACTACAACAAAAAATAAACAAACACGAAAAAAAAACAGGAAAAAAAAAAATCAACAGCAACAACAACAAAAAAAGCTGTTTTAAATTAAGTTTCCCAAAATTAGTGCATCTTTTTTGGTAGTTTTTGTCTACATTTTCTGTGTCTTCATAAAGCTACCCTAAAGTGTTGGCTGGTGTGTAATGTAAGGCTTCGCAGCAAGTTATTTGTGTTCTCCCCGGCAAAATATCACAGCAATTTGTGTCTGAGTCTCAGAGTCCCCAAGAAGTGCAAATGTCAATTCAAAGGGGGAACTCAAATATGAATCCACTAAATAAAGCAGCAACACTGAAACAGGGAATTGGCAGATTCTGTCCTCTATAGTTATTAAGTATTGAAACAGTCACTCCAGTCCTAGTGGAGCTTTGAAAGCAGCTGGGGGGATATAGCTTATCAACCAGTTAGAAAAAGAATATGAACAAACTAATGACAAACAGTCCCTGTTCACTTGAGGACTCTCACTCCTGCATTTGATTTGGCTCTCAAGCACCTGACCAACTGTTAAACCACAGAGAGCTACTGTAAAGCTAGTTCAGTTTTTTTTAAAAAGGCTTATATACAAAAGCCAAAAATAAATTAGATTTTTAAATTACAGCATAATCTGTTCCAATTAAAATCCCGCTACTGAAGAATTGTTCCTGCTCTGTGGTCTCTGAATCAAGAGTTCCCAGGAAAGTTGTGTAACAAAATCCAAGAGCAGACTGTGAAGCATAGGCAAGATCCCTGTTCTTCCTCATCCTAGGTGCATGTCATAACCATTACCCTACAAAGCCCTTTCACTCCTGCACACACATATACAACAAATCTTGAATTCTTTTTTTCCATACACAGTCTGTTTGTGCTCAGCACACCTAATTCTGCACGCCAAGCTTTCTGCTGGGAACTACAAGCCATCGAAGAAGCATTCCCCTCAGAAGACAAATTTAATCTCCCCCCTCCCCCCCCCACATGTAAATGCTAAACTGTTATATAAATTCCATGCCCAGTTTTATTGTTATATAAGGAAAAGGCATCTGTTTTTCTCGTGGTCTTATTTTGCAATGGTCACCTGGAGCTTGAGATGAGCCGCACCATGCAGCTTGTACCTTGCACATGCTGAGAATGCTGACTTGAGTGAACACAAGGGGACTCCAGTAGAGGAATGCTTCAACATCTGGATGCAAACAGGATGGAAATACAAAAGCAGCAGTGGCTTCAGAGCTCTGTCCCAGTCGGAGGTGCTTTGGAGCATGCTCACACTCAGATCTTTTAAATACTGACTGGGATTGAAGATTAGAAAGCAAGCAAGCAAAGCCAGAAATTTGCACCAGGCACAGTGTTGAAGCATTTTCAACGTCACACAAAAGCTAAGTGGGTGTTTTCAGGGTTTTAGCCTTGGATTTAAGCACAAAACCCCATTTAGAATTCCTAAATCCTGTTTCAGGAACGTTTTTTGGTTCTAGTCCTTAACATTTTGATGACCTATGCCATGATCTCGCATTCAGTAAGAAATAGTGACTGAGAGGTCTCATCTGTAACATCCATGCATAGCAGCTGTAGGCTTCTTCTAATCATCAACATTCTTTAATTATTAATAAAACTTTAATTAGCCCATGAGTCAAAGGCTTCTCTTTTTCTGGAAAAGGGCTGGGAAGATAATTTTTCTAACAGTAGAAGTTTTTTAAAGCAATAACCCAAAATGTAAAACAGATTTAAATATATTAAATGCAAATCTGCAGATAATTAGCAAATTATATAGCTAAATTGCTAAATACATAATATATCAAATAGCTATTTCTATTAAAGAATATCCTGAGCAATTCTGTAATGAAATTCAGGCCTTGTTTTTCTGCTTCATAGAGACTGTTCTAGCACAGTACATGATGTTACTGTACAAACATCACTGGTGTTACCTTTTAATCTATTCTTAGGTAGCATTTTAATGATAACACCTGTTGCTCTAATAACAATTTTCAGTCTTTATCGCTTATGGGATCTAAGGCTAATCAGAAATGTAACACTTCACTGTGTGTGAGAGTGATTGATCCCAGTATATAAAAGACTTTTTATATTCCCAGTGAAAGATGTTTCTGTCTTTGTACTTTGCAACTACTGGCATTAACAAGAACCTGGAAGGAAATCAGTGCAAATCAAAAATGTGCACTAAAGATTTCCTATATGTATTCACTGCTTTGTCTCTCACAGGAGAGACTGCCCCTGCATTCCCCAGCTACATTATCACACACTACAAAGGAGAAAGTGCAATGAATGCAGCTGGTTTATTCCCCCCAGGAGTTCCCTCTAGTAGGGTATGTCAAAGTACTCCCAGCCGTCAGGCTATCAGGTCTGCTTGGATGTTTTGGAAGACAGCATGCTCTGAATGGGAATGTAACAATAGCAGGCTGATTTTTCAGCAGCCAGCACTGATAACTCTGATAAACAGTCTTCTTGAGGTAAGAAGTGACGCATATCAGAGGTTCCTGCCTTAGACGCCAAGGTTATTCGTCATGTAATTGGATATTGTTGGAGAAAACCATAATTATCCCAGATTTAAAGGCATAAGGCCATCTAGTTGATAATGTGTGGTCAAAGATAATCATTCACTGCTGAATCCACTTTAATCTTTCCTATTCATTTACTTTTAAGAGATGTGACCTAACCAGGTCTTACTTAAGCAAAGCTGTGACTTACTGGCTTCATGATTATTGTTAAATTACAGACCTGACGCTCTTGGAGTATCATTGCTGTGGTAGGATAAAACTTAGATTCTCCTATCTCAGGAGTCCAGGAAGTTATCTTTTGAAAAAAACAAGGAGCACATACATCCCACAGCAGATGTGGAGGTCTGGTTCTAGCTCCAGCCAGCAGAGAGCACCTATAAAGTGAATACCTGCTATTGCCATCATGTTCTGCCTACACATTGGTCTATTCCACCCTGCAAGCAATAAAATACCAGTTAAAGTACAGGTGGGATCCATGGTTAACTGTGCCTGAATTTATCACTTTCAGCTGACCCTGGGCTGTGCAAATCCTCACAAAACCTCACAAGACCTAGGCAGTCTGCTACTCCTGTCCTACCTCTTTGTCCCTGCTTCTGCTCTCTGGCTGCTCAGCCTCCCTCTGATGAAATTGCATTAGAGCTGAGTCCTAATTGTCCTCTTGGAACTCTAGTGGGAGTTTTTGTCACATCACCCATTGACTGACCCAGGAGATTTTAGGAAGTATTTGGCTTGGACACCCCAGTGTGCTGAGGCAGTTCAATTAGCCATTTGGTGGTCTACCTCCTGCTTCCAGGAAGTCAAGGACTATCACATCACAACACGTTTTAGCTTCTGTCCCCAGGGAAACAAATACATGAAAGCTCAGAAAGTTATATGAAACGAATTTCTCTGGCTGGGGCCAGCTGAAGATCCCAGCAGCCTTCTCACTTACATGTCCTGTCACCAGAAAATTGATAAACCTCTTCTCCTTCAATGCTTTGCTCAATCATGTGAGAGGAAGTCAGACTCCATTATCATGCTTGCTCTCTCTTTCATATGCTAATGCACACTTTTGTGTTTCTCATTATAAACATCCACAAGCCATCCGCATAAGCATTACAAAACCTTCATTGTAAGCAAATCTTAAAAATCCTATAGGCCATCTTTAAAGACAGATTTTTTTTAACAGCCTCTTCGTTGTTCATTTGCTTTTTCATTTTCCTAGCATGGAAACCATACATTACAATACTCTCTTCCCTAAAGGCTGCACAAATAAATGAGGCTTTGGCTTTTCTCCAGATATTTTCCCATTGTTAACAGGAATATCTGTTTTTAGACCCTTTCCCGTTTTGCCGTAAAGGTAGCCTTATCTTCTTGATCCATCAGTAACAGTTTGTTACTGATGTGGAACTCAGGCTCTTTGAGGTAGCCTTTCCTGTAATTGCTGTTTCTGTCATTAATTGTCCCCTGAAACTTGGGCTATCTAAATGGGATTTAATGTAATTCTTTAAGCTTATATAGGCAGGAAAAAAAATCTACTGGAGTTATTTGGAGGCATTTAATATCATTGTCTTATCATTATGGAATAGCTGTTAATGTTTTGTAAGCTCTTTTCCTGTCATAGATGGCATTAACCCTGGCTGAAGCTCTCGATTATTTCTGGTGGGTGCAGTGAGAAAAAGTTTGTAAGACACTGGTATGGAGCCAAAGTATCAAACATTCATCTAGATCTTGGGCTTGTTTAGTCATGTTTTATGCATAGATTCAACATACTAAGTAAAATTGCAAAATAAGTTAGGGAACTTTAAAATAAAAAAATCTCCTAGTTCTGGAGCCTTTGAAATGACTTCTTAAGAAAGAGTTTGTCCTGGTTTCTGCAGTAGCAGTCATTTTTTTTTCTCCTTCTTGGTAGCTGGTGCAGTGCTGTGTTTTGACTTTCAGGCTGGGAATGGTTGCTGATAGCAAGTATGTTTTGAGTTACTGCTCAAATGTTTGGTTTGTCCAAGGCCTTTTCTAAGCTCATGCTCTGCCAGGGAAGGAGGGGAAGCTGGGAGGAAGGAGAGACAGGACACCTGACCCAGGCTAGCCAATGAGGTATTCCATACCATAGCACGTCATACCCAGGAGGTAACCGGGAGAGACCCGGACGGGCTGGAGCTCTGGGGGGATGGAGGAGGTATCGGTCTGTGCTCGGTCGGGCAGGGTGGGGTGAGTTATGGGTCAGTGGCTGGTGTGGTGTTGTATTCTCTTCACTTGTTATTGGCTTTATCATTATTATTTGTAGTAGTAGTAGCAGTAGTGATTTGTGTTATGCCTTAGTTATTAAACTGTTCTTATCTCAACCCATGGGGGCTATATTCTTTGGATTCTGCTTCCTAACTCTCCGGGAGTTGGGGCAGCAAGGGGGGGAGTGAGTGAATGAGGTGTGCGGACTTGGTTTTAAACCACGACAGAGTTTCATTTAGGAAAAGGAAAGAAGGCAGGAAGCAATAAGTAATAGAAAAGCATTGGAAGAAGTGGTTGAAGAATATGAACTAGGGGTTCTCAACTCTAAGCAAGGAATTTATATTGCACAATACTGAAAGTGGCAAATTCTCTTCACAGATAGCACATAGCATTGCCAGGGAAGCAGCATGCTTTCTCCCTACATCTTTTGTATCCTTATCTGTCCACAGTAAGAATGTTTTTATCTGAGGCTTCCTAATGGTCAACAGAAAAACATAGGCATTTTGAGAGCTCATGGAGTAGTAATATAAACACCTCAAAGGAATCAAATGAGCTGTTTCTGTTGGTTAACTAGAAGCATAACTAGCTCAAGAGTTTCCTTCTTTGTTAGGAGAAATAGTAAGAAAGTGTAGTACGTGAGGGTGATAAGACTCTGTGAGGGCTTACATGTATGAAGAATCAGATGTCCAAGACACTTATAATTTGTTGCCCAAAAACTTCTGATGCCCTTCTACAGAAGAGTCATGTTTAAGAAAGCCAGTTCTGATTATAGGATAATTAAGGGAATTTTAAAACACTTGATTGCTATTGGTGTCCAATTTTTATATATATAACAATGATCACAGGTAATTCAGAGGCATAGAGAGGCAGTCACAAATTGCCTGATAGTTATAGATTTAATTCTCAATGATGTCCCACACATGCATGTATGGGAGTGGGTATGTTTGCCTTGGCTTTCTACGCGTGTACACATACAACCTTCACATAGGTGAACATTTGTGAGAATGGATATCTTCTAGAGAACATATAATACTCATTGAGCAGTACTAAGAAAATGCAAGGTACTGTATTGTATATGTAAAAGGCATTTTACATGGTATAGTAGAGAAAAATCAGTAAACTAGACATGATCTGTGGATGCATAAATATTCCATTACATGGGAGAATTAGTCAAGCTAAGGAACATGATACCACATATTAAAAAGGAAATTTGGCTCTTTAAGGAATGAGGATACCTTTTCCTCAGCTATTATATCTTTTTCATTGTAACTTAAAACCTCAGGCTATGATTTTATGATATCAACATGAAACATATTAAAAAGATATCCTCTCAGTCAGTGATACTTATTCATTAGCTGCTGAATATCAGTTCATTTGGGTGCCTCTTAATTGGTTCAGTTGGATTCAGGACACCCAAGTCACCAGGCCTCTTAGCAACCTACTTCTAGGCTGTAAAATCTACTGATTCATAAAGAGACAGGATTTAATACATTTTAATGCTTCTTAGTGTAGCACAATTGGAGGAGTTTCATGTAACTTTAGCAAAATTTAACACTAAATGATACAAGTATCTTCTATAACATGGAAAATGGCATATGTGAAAGAAATGAAGGGAAATTGTTTACAGATATTCAGAAAGACAGCTTTCCAAATTCTATTATTGCACATTGGTTCTGCTCAGGAACGAGACAACGTTACTTTCAAATAAGACGGGAAGGTCTTGCCGTCCAAGGCCACACACAGCTGGAGCAGAAAAATCACACACAGGAATTTCTGCCTCCTTGCCTTATTGTTTCACAGCTCTTCATACAGTTTAGCTCATGTTGAAAAGCATGTAAGTGCTAGCTCCCGTCAGAGATGCACATCCCTTGCCAGGCTACAAGTGTGGGCTGGGGTGTGATTCAGTTGGTCTATCAGTCACAGTAGGGCTGAAATAAAAGATAAATCAAGTGAGCATTCCTCCCAAACAATATAGCAGATAGAGTAACTGAGGCCTTTGTTACCTGTGTCTATGAAGAAAGATTCTCAAAACTAGTCCTTATTCCACTTTTCTGACCAGAATTGATCCTTATCCCATTTTTCTGACCAAAATATTGCTTTGGCCACAATGCTATTTTAAATTTTCCCTCAAAATATATTCAAGTTGCATAGATACAAATAGCATTTATATCCAACCCTTCTCAGTAGTGCTTGCATTTCAGCTAAGGATCAACAGCAGAGCTTATAGCTGTTATTGCACTTTGCAACTGTTGCCTGACCTAACAGCCCAGTTGTTACTGGCAAAACAACACAAATTATAAAAGAAAAAAAACATATTAAAATATGCATGGACAAAAAATATCTTCTAAATACTTCTTCAGAATAAAAGCAACTGCAGATGAAAGACACTTCTTGTCAATTGCAAGTGGACCATACAATAAGATAGCTGGACTGTATGTAACACGTCTTGAAGACACTGCACCTGCACAGAACTTCATGGGTAGTCACAAGTATTCTTTCTTTGCCCATGCCTGACCCAGAGAAAGGCTGCCCACATGTTCTGCAAACTGAGATGCTCAGGTCTGCAAGTTAGATGGGGAGACAGCACTTTGCAAGGTCATGCAGGGCTGCCAGTGCTACCAGGCATGAGTCATAGTTATTGCAAAGTGAACTCCAACTCAGCTCCCTGAAGAAAACACGATTTCTGAAACGGGCTAACAGTGCTGCATTTCAACATGTATTTGTTATTGGTACTGTCTTGCCAATTGCACTTGAACCCTGAGGGGAACCAGATGGCTATAATCTTGATAGTCCAGAATAACTATATTTGAAACAGATCCTTAAAAATACCTGTTAATATCTAAGAAGAGGTGTAAGGCCTCTTTTACTACAGTGTGCTAAAGGTTCATTCTTCCTAACATTTAGGTTTTCTCTCTTCCTTTGAAGAAAGGTAACACTACTCACATATTAGCTATAAGGAAACAGTTATAGCTATAAAACATAGGAGGTATAAGATGGTACAAGCCACTTAGTTCTGGTTTCCTTATCAACCAACATAATCCAGTGCAGCATGCTGCTTTTTCAGCTTACATCCCTGGATTACTTCCCAGAGAAATCAGGGAGCAAGACAGAAAGGAGAAGTAGGCTCCAGATCATCCCAGCCCTGAGCTGTCTCACATCACCAACCCTGGAACCAGAAGGAACGCCTGAGTTTAGGCAGCTTAGATATAGCTAAGTGATTAAAACTAGTTTCTTAGTATCACACAGGCAATGTGATAAACCAGAGAGCAGAATTCATATTTGCTCAGCAAATAAATACATTACTTTTTAAGAGTATGTGTAATGTGTGACAGATCATTTGGATACTCTTGAGCTGACATCAGTAGAGATGTAATGCCATTACAAAAACAGAGCTCATTTTCCTTTATTTTCCCATAAGGACTGTATAAAGAAGAGAGGAACAGAAAGAATGCCATTAATACAGTGAAACCACGTAAATAACAATAGATATTCTGAAAACTGCTGAAAACTTGCTGAAAACAAGACTGGTTATTCTTTTAACTTGGGAGTATCCTTACAGCCATTACCATTGCTGTTTTCTAGAGCTTCAAAGTCTGTATTTGCAAGATGTATACTTTCAAGAAACACTACTGATAAGTTTGAATAGGTAACAGGCAAACTTCAAAAGCTTTGGTGAAACCATTTTATATATAAAAATATATATATTTAAAATTATCTTTATATATATTATATAAAATTATATATTTAAAATATATATTTAGGATCTTGGAATTCAGACAGAAAACCCAAGATCAGAATTTTCTCATGAGCTTCTCCTCCCTGGAAACAACGTCAAAGTAGCACCTTCCATACTGTTCTCATCTCTCCATTTCTGATCTCAGTAGAAACTGAGGCCCACAACTACTCCAATATTTATTGAAGCAAGGGATAAATAAATGTATTTATTAAGCAAGGGAACATTTTTGAACCTCAAAAGAAAAAGAAGGAAAGTTTGGTTGTTTTATTTCTGCCACAGAACTGATGAATTCTACTAAACAATTGTTAAGCAGCAATTGTTTTAATTTAGGGTGTTATAATTTAAGTCTGTGCCAAATGCTATTCCACTGTGCGTTATTGTAATTTAGGGTGCAAGCAGCTTGCCCAGACATCAGCACAAAACTTGGCTGGTTAAATTAGCTAGCTGTTTTCCCATGGCACCACTTTGAGTCAAGGGGAAGACACAGGCTCGGTGATACAGTGATTCACAGTAGAAGGCTAATTTGCGTGTTCTGAATTGTACCCTTGGTGACTGTCTCATTCTCTGTTTAAGTTACTGACCAAGCTGGGTACATAAAGTCGGTGTTGTAAAAGTCTGCCTGTTTCTTACACTAACCTTTAAATGATAATTAGGACCTGTCTGTATAACGTTTAGTAGAACAAGGCTCTAACCACACAAGCATCTGTTACCAAATTGATTTAATCTAAATGATTTGTACTCCCACATATACATTGTGGTAAACTGGCATTTAGTAATAAAGAAAAAAAAAGTAATTAGAAAATTTATATTTGGCTTTGTGATGCAGGGAAATGGCAAAAATAATCTACAACTGATGTACGTGTTAAATAAAACTTCTATTTTCCTTTAAATATATGATCTACAAGTATTTTTCATCTTATCTAGACCTGCTTAATAAATGTCTGGTCTTTTCAATATATTTTCTATATAATAAAATTAATTAACCATAGTAAATAGCTACTAATCAATGAACATATGTAGTTCTCTTTTACCATTCATTCTATCCTTTTTATCTATCTATAATTGAAGATCGCTGCAACAGGGAAACTTCTGCCAGTACCTCTTACCACAGTATACCACTTCCCATTGGGCCCAGCCACAGGGAAGAGCATTAACAGCAGAACTGCTAAGGCTGCTTTTTACCATTGCTGGCTAAAAGCTATCTGAAGTGTTATAGAGATGCTATCAGGTCTTCCTCTCTCTTCTGTGCCACATACAAGACACCTGCAAGCCACTGAGCTCTTTACCCAAATGCGCCCTTATTCTTGCATTCACCTTATCCAGTGCTTGCTCTTGCTTCCATACACTTTCAGATAGAAAATGTTAAATAAGATAGCTACAGGAAGCTGAACTTTTTCACTGGAGTAGTTTTGCTTCAGAAGAGGCAGTGTTGTAATCTTTTTTATCTTTTTTCTTAAAAAAAAATAAGAAGTTATTAACATTTTTTCTATGAGGGAAAGTTGCTTCTCATTTTCTTAAGAAAACAACCAGCATTAGATTTTGACCTTTTCTGGTAATTTTTCCTAACCATTGTTTTGTTAATTTTTCTAGACTTTAATATTCTAACATGTTTATGCAAATGTTATTCAAGTATCAGGTTAAATGTTATTCAAATATCAGGTTATAGAATCTGTTATTCTAGTTCAATGTTTTCAAGTTATCTCAACAAAATACTTGCTATATCAAAAGGAACAAAATATTTTCTCAGAAGTTACTTACTGCAAATTCTTAAATTCTTCCTGATGGACATTTGGTTTTAACTTCTAATTTCTAATGAAAAGGAAGTCTGACATTTTAACAGGACAATTTCTGCTTTACAACTTGCTACTGTTAACATTATTTTTATTATGTTAGCATTGTATTCTGACCCAAAGAACTCTGCTTTTTAAAAGAAAATAATAAGGAACCAGTAGGCAGTCCTAGAAGAACATGCATTTCTGTTATGCTCTGGCTAGAAAAGGAAGCTTTTCTGGTTCATATTTTATGTTCAAGCAAAAATTAGACTTAAGTAAGTATCTCCTTATTGGGCTTATCCAAGCACATGTGATGGCATAGTTGGAAACCTGAGATTTAGCCATTAAAAAACCCCAAAACCTGATGTAGATGGCAAATGTCAGCAAAGGAGATGCAGTTTCATTGGCATAGGAAACTGGTGGTTCAATAGGGTGATAGGGCAACTGATGTTTGATTTTTTTTCCACACAGTCACAAAATTTGATAAAAGTTATGTCACTTCATAGAATCATAGAATAGTTAGGATTGGAAAGGACCTCAAGATCATCTAGTTCCAACCCCCCTGCCATGGGCAGGGACACCTCACACTAAACCATATCACCCAAGGCTTCATCCAACCTGGTCTTGAACACTGCCAGGGATGGAGCATTCACAGCCTCCCTGGGCAACCCATTCCAGTACCTCACCACACTAACAGTAAAGAATTTCTTCCTTGCATGTGAGCTCCACTAAATTGTTTCCTGTGCCAGTGTTACAGCTGAAGTTGGAAATAATGGAGGATTTCTTTCCCTTTCTGAAAAGACAAAGTTAATGGTGGCTGAAACCAGTTTCATCTGCTATTACTTGAACACTGATATTATACTTCTAAAATAACAGCAAAAGCTATGTAATAGGTTTCACTGAATTATGTAAGAAGTTCCTGATCAAAATGACAGAAACCATTTATCTTCTTTAGGATATATGTAATATTCCACTGAAAACAACAGAGCATTAGCAAGAACATAGACTAGACCACTGGACTTTTTTTTTTTTTTAAACTCTGATTTTGGGAAACGGAAGCACTCTGTAACATCTCCGCTTCTCAAAGCCCTCAAGAACGTGAACAAAGCTGTATGGAAAGTGAATACAGAAGTAGGGAGCACAATTATTGCTGGCAGTTCAGTGCTCCCTCAAGAACCAAAAATTTCTTTCCTTGGCTAATGAAGACACACAGCAACCTCCTTCAGTCAGCTCCTCTGAGCATGATCAGAACTTTGCAGGCTTCAAAAGAAGGGTGACTCTTTTCCATGCCTGTGCTTATAGAGAGAAGACAGTGCCTGTCATTCTAAGGATGTGAGCTTGGATTCTGAATTAAGCGTCTTCAGACTGCAACTGTGGGTGGCAGAAAACATTTGTGGGAGCAATCACTCTTATGTTTAGCTCTCTCATCCCACCCAAAGGTGGTTGAAAATGGTCTTCTTGTTGTTACCAGAGGATCTCTGCCAGCAGAAGGCAAGCTAAAGAAAGTAACCCAAAAGTCTTAAAATTGTGAGATTAAGTAACCAGTGAAGTCTTGTAACTGACTTGGCATATGATATTGCAGTCCTCAGAAAAACAGATCAAGCGCAGGCAGGCAAAGTCCCTAGTACTGAACAGTTAGTGAAAGGGAGACAGATATTTTGTCCTGACTATCCCACCTGAAAACTTCTGAAATCACGTTACTATGTATGGAAAGAGATGTTTATGGATGTCAATACCATGACCAAAGCTCACATTTTGATGTGTGGCTAAGGTCTGGGAAAGAAAATTCTTTGCAGTACAGTAGTTGCATGACCATCCTATCAAAATAACCTGAAAGCTTTCCTTTTTTGCTAAGCTTTTGATTACATATTTGGTTTTAATGTATCTTACTGTGTATCCATACAAATATTGTTATCCTGAGAGTTGCGCAGAGCTCTGCAAAAAGATGTATAACTACCTGGATTAAAAAAAAAATAAAAATTAAAAGTCATAACAGATATCTTAGGAAACATTGGAAAACATTTATGGTTTTACATATGGTCAGGATATCTTGGAAAGCATAGTACAGCTGGAACTGCGTTACTGAGAGCAGCCTGCCCAGATGCAACTGAGAGAAACAGAAAGCCTCCCATCCATCTGCAGATATAGTGAATGCCTTTAAAGAGCTATAGGTCACTTTTCCTTCTAGACTATCTACTTGGAGTGTTTTACTCTCTGCAGCATCATCGACAAGACTACATTTTGAATGGAAGCTGTAGTGAAGCAAAGAATCAACATGTATTTGTGTGATTATCAGTGGGGTTTGATAGCGTGGTAATAAAATGCCACCACAGGGGAGACAGCAGAGCTCCAAAACTTCTCATCCCAGTGGAGCCACATTTACACAAATGCATTTGTAAGAAATGCAGGGAGCTTGATTACAGTAAATATGACCTGATTTTGCAGTCATGAGAAACTAGGTCAGAGGGACCCTAGTTTATCACCAGGAAGTTTGCGCATCACTGTTAGACCTTTCCCACGACCTCCCAGCTGTATCTCCTGTCCATCCCCACAGAAAACTGCACTCACTGCTGTCATGCAAAGAGGAAAATGAAGCCACAGCACTTCTGTGAGAGGGCAAATAACCTCAGCTCAGGGTATGCACATCATCGGAAAGCTGATGTACACACCAAATAAAGACACTCAGTGTGGTTGCAGCATGAATGTAATAGTGTTAATGGTATTTGAGTATCTTAGATATTTCATCTGAAATACACATAGCAGTATTAATTCTGCTGTAATAGTGGCCCAAGTATTCAACCTAACTAAAGTATAAAGCTTGTTTAGTTACTGCTAGTAATAAGTCCACAATCAGAACGTACGTGGCATCTAATTCACAGTTACATTACTTTACTCTTGCATTGCACATAGGAATAAACATGGGAGAGGTCTGCAAAAGTCCTACCCTAACCTATGCTATCCTAATGCTCACTATAGGGTGTAAATGGTATACATAGGTATAAGGAAGGACTGGATATAAGGAAGAAATTCTTTACTGTTAGGGTGGTGAGGCACTGAAATGGGTTGCCCAGGGAGGTTGTGAATGCTCCATCCTTGGTGGTGTTCAAGACCAGGTTGGATGAAGCTTTGGGTGGCATGGTTTAGTGTGAGGTGTCCCTGCCCATGGCAGGGGGTTTGGAACTATATGATCTTAAGGTCCTTTCCAACCCTAACTATTCTATGATTCTGTGATTCTATAAATTCATGATTAATTATTGAAGTAAAAAAGAACTGAAGAATAACAAGGAGTAGATATTCTGCAATATTACTATGTGCAGACACAAATATGTAACAAGTTTTAAAAGTTAATAAATACATATTAACTGTGATTGAAATAGCGTTTCTTCTCCTAGTCAAATATTATTTCCTCACCATTTTGAAAGCTCCAAGGAAAAACTAAGTTATTAGATCTAGTGATATCTGATTTGCAAATGAAGGAGCAAGCCTTATTATTCCTCTGTATTTATTATTAAATTTATTATTATATTTATGCCCCACTGATTCTTACTGTACTACATTTTCATGGATGAAATTTAATCTAGATATTAGTTAATGCATGTATCTTGGCTATGCACTTTATTTTTATAATTTCAGAAGTCAGGAAAAGACAAAATAAATTGTAGTTGTATGTCTTTTCTGTATACCATAAGGGCCAAAGATATCATAGGCTATACAGCCACTTATGCTGTCTCATAAGGTAATAGGCGAGAGAAGAAACATTTCAAATGTGGCACATCTCTCACCTTTTAAACTGCTGCCATAATTTTTAGATACTCATGCCCCAACTGAGAAAATATATATGCACATGCTCAGCTTTAAAGATGGCAATAATCCTTTTAAATTCATTGAGACTATCCAGTTAGTTATGCCTTTAAGGGATATGTGCCTCTCGTCTGGTTAGTCCCTTTTTCTACTCAGGCTTTTTTTACTAACAAAAAGGAATCCTGCAGGATGCAGCAGTTATTCTTGTCAGAGGTTTATTACATAAAAATGATGACTAGAATTTGTGCTGTCTTGTGTAACAGGTTATTATTTTCTGCCTACCTGAGCTCTACATTTTCAATTAGCTGCAGTGTTCTTAACATCCCACTCCACTACCCTACTCCATTATTAAGCATCCCTTGCAAAACCGTTGCAACAAACACTGTGTAACAGCTTCTTTAGGGATGGCAACGAGTTTTTCTTAAATCTCTTGACTCAACCTTGGCTCAAGTAAATCTCACATGTAAAAATTGAGGGAGGAGATAAACTAATAGAGTTCAACAGATACACTGTGTAACACACTTAAATATAGAACTGGCAATGCCTTTCTTAATTCTCTTTCAGTTTATCATTATAATTTTCTTATTACGGTTTATTAAGGTGAGAAGAATGACTGTCATGTGTTATTCCCTTTAAAGCCACATCATGTACTATGGGAGATTTTAAGCGTCAGACTCAGTATGCTGAACTTTTAATTTTCCAAAGCAGGCAATGGAAAAATTATAGAACCCCACTGTTTCCAATTAGTTATGGACTTCTGTTTATTCCTTTACCACAGACATTTTTGCTTACTTAGTAGTACAAATTGTTAATCATGAAAATGTGCTATCATCTCACATGTGCTAAGAATGAACAAGGAACTGGCTCCTTGCCCTAAAGAACTCAAGCAATCCTCACTCCTGCGTTTCCAGAAACTTTTTCCAAGGGGTCTGATTGACTGATGACAATAACCAAAAGATTACCGTAAACTCATAGAATGCCACTGCCTGTCCTTAACATTTCCCAGTAGGCAAGACTCTCAAGGAGTGTGTATATCTTGGGCAATAACAAATAGTGCATCCTACCATTTCCTTAGAAATTAATTTCACTACTCTTGACAGTGAGGTGGTAGCAGATTAGAAAAATCTCCTTTTATGTACCTTGAATATGTATCCAAAAAATGTTAGTAAAGTCCTGAAAATTTATAGTAAAATGTTAAAATATCAGGGTTGGGGAAAAAAGTTCTGAGATAGAGATTATTGAATTTACAATGTCCAGTATAGAGCAAAGACATGCTAACTCTTCCCAAATAAAGATAAAATTATTCGTATTTAATAAAGCAATGGCAATGGTAGAGATAACTAAAAGTAATCGTTTTTCTTAGTAAGAATAAAAGTAAAAATAATAAACATCTGGAATTATGCAAATCCAGGGCAAAGAATAAGAAAATTACACTAAGATTCTTAACGCAATGAAAGAAACTTTCCAGAAGGTTATTAGAAAAACTCTTGCAAGCTCTGCATAACTGCCTCCTGATGTTTCTCTGCTACATTCTGCAAGCTTCTTAGGCACCTTTTTATTTTTTACTTTATGTGTAAGGACTGTGCCCCAGTATTTGTAATCTTCTCTTTTATTTTTAAGCTCATATCATGCCCCTGAAGCCTTCTAAAACTTGTTCCCATTCTAACTGTAGGAAATGACCTAGCCTACTGTCTCTGCAGGACACTACTACCCCTACGACAGAGGCAAAGGCATACTTCTCTCATAAGTGACTACTGATTTAAGATGATTCCACTGATTAAGTTCCATCTAAAGACACATGCTTTACACTTTCTAAAAATCAGTACCTGACAGTCTTTGGTCTCTACATTTTGACTACTTAATGGCTGCTTATCAGTTTAAAAAATTGGTAGTCTTTTCCCAATTTTATTTTTTTAATAATATGCTGTATAGACAGACAATATCAAATCTCTTCAGGTATCCATTTGGGAATAAGTTCTTAGTAAGTTGTGACAGAGTGCAGTGCCATGGGTTAGCTGAAAGAATAGACAAAGTTTACAATAGTAATGAATATGCAACTCTACTAATTTATGAGCATTTTTTTCAAACATCAACTAACAAATAGAGCAAGAGAATAGTAGAATGTAACTTCTCCTTTACAATGCTCTGTTAATACAGAAAACCCGAGACGCCTGTACTTTAAGGAAGCTGTCAGCACAGTTGCAGGCTGAAGGTCCCAGTATCACTTACAGCACTGGCAAGCAGGAGGTCATTGCTAGGGAATGAAGCTTGGGGAGGGAAGCAAAAGGAAAAGGCTGGGGGGAGTGCAGGGGGAGAATCAAGGATCTTTCTTCACCATTCTTTTTTTACAGCTTTTGTGTGTCTGGACTGATTTGTTGTGGGAGAGCTGCTGGAGACAGTATATTTGGCACAGGACAGGGTATCTCAAAGCCAAAAGGATGGTGCTATTGCCAGTTCAAACCATGGCTTGTCTTTTTCTTTCTTTTTTTTCCCCTCTTTCCCTCTTCCTCCTTTTTCTTTGAAGGAAGGAGAAGAAAAAAAAAGGGTAAGAAAGAGGCTTGCAATGAAAACCAGAGCAGTGGGTTAACAATGGCCCTGCAGGCTTCAGTAGACTGGAAAGATACACGAGGCACTTCCTCTACCATCTGGCATACGATTCTGCTGCTGCTGCTCTTAGTATATAACTTTGGAGTGAATAATCAAACAAGTAAAACTTTTTAAGAGACACCAATTATGAAACACCAGCTATTAATCTGTCAGCTTACTCCCTTCCCTTTTCTCCCACCACAGTATTCCATTCCTGAAGTCTTTTCCAGTTCTCATGTCTACCTGTGAAAATATGCACTGCTTTGTCAGGTTTTCAGATGACTCTTCTTGCCTTTTCGTTTGGCACTGCTCCTCAGGATGAGCGAAGGGCAGAGCTAATACATTTATATTTCTCTCACAATCACTTAAGCTTCTTTGACTTGGAGTAACAATAAAGCCATCCATCTCTGTTGAAAGAGTTCCTTCAAGTCTGGCTGTAAGTGAGAATGCAAAGGAAAAGTTTTAGTTGATCTGCGCTTGCTCAACGACCATTTAAAATGCAGTCACAAATGGCTGAGTACATTGCTGTGTAGAAGTATGTTGTTTTAATTCTGTTGGCTTTTCTCAAGAGCAATGAAAAGTGTTTTGTTGAGGTCACATCTTCACGTTGGGTAGATCATCACAGCAGAGCTGAACTCAGAGAGACAGAGAACTTGCAAAATCTGAGTATTTTGTTTCTTAAAAGTCTCTGGGTGATGCTACAGCTGATTTTTGATGCTGAAAACCACATAATCAAATATGTACCTTCCAGGCTTTCCTGTGAGCAGTTTTTATCTGGCTCCAGTCTTGTAACACAAAAGACAAAAGAAAAGTCAGTCAGTAACAGCAAAATCTTGGATGAATTAAAGATAAGTAATCACTGAATTGGAGTACAACTCTGAAGCACAAGTTTAGTAAGAATAAGATTAATTTACAGACATACCCACTAATGCCAGGCAACAATTTTTACACAATTTAACTTTTTTTTCACTCACAATTGCTGATAATTGAACTGGACAGAAAGCAGGAAAAGAAAGGAAAAAAGGAGAAAAAGAAATACGGAAGAAAAGCAACTCCAGGCACTCCAGACTACCTACAGCCATTGCTTTCACTTGACACTAATCTTCCCAGAAAAAAAATACATACTGGCTGTTAGGTTTATTACATAGCTTCTTGAAATGCTAAAACTGGAACAACAACAGATGAGTTTCAGTTTGTTTTTTGACTGGCCTCCTGTTTTGCACCTGTAGAGCTGTAAGTGAAAGCACACAACAATTAATGCTTCAATTCTGATCCTGGTTTGCCTGATCCTATCCACAAGGCAGGCACATACCCAAGTGACCCAGCTACAGGGAACATAAAACTTCTCACAATTTTAAGGATATAAAAATGTAGCGTAGATTTTGAAAACTCAGAAGATTGCTCTGGCTGCTACCAAGAGAGGTGGTGGCTAAGTTCTGTTAGGCACTTAAATATTCAGATATTCATCTAAAACTGGGCTGAGCATCTGTGAATACATTCTCTTCCCAGATATCTGTAATTTTTTTGCATCCAGGGAAGCTGGAAGTGCCACCAGGATAGCCCTTTGCAGTGCTCTGGCACTTCTGCTCTTTGTCCCAGCAGGGAGCAGGAAGTGCAGAGGTAAACAAAGAGGAAAAACAATAACAACTACAAAAAAAACCCAAAACAAAACAACAAAAAAGTTACTGTAACTCCTTGTACCTCAAAACCAAAATTATGTAACTGGGGGGTAAAGTTTAATTTGCCCAACAGACAAGCAGCCTCTTTAATATTTTGGCCCAGTTTATCCCTCTCTAACAGGAACAACATTGCCCTAAAGAGTAATTGCACAACACACTCTGACATGAAAAACCTAAAACATCACAAGAAACCATACAAACTTAAAAACATTAAAACTTGCCTTTCCACAAAATAATAAGCATTAATTGTATGAATGTCTTAATGCTTGTGCTACTGTACTGCACATCATCTATTTGTTTTCTTTGTCCTTAACCCCTTTGTTCAAAGAGTCAGGATATCCTGATGCTTAGGACTCTGCAAATAACAGTACAACAACAATAGTATAATACTTTGGAAGCACTTCACAATTTCAAGACAGAGCCATCTGAAAGTGTACTGTGCTAACAGAACGGCACTAGAGCCTGCAGTCAAAACAGGGCTAGTTTTTTTAAAAGGATCAGAGTTGTCAGTTTGAGGTGGTACATGTCGGTTGAGGTGGTGCCATAACCATGGTACAGGCTCCTAGAAGAGGGGAAACAGCATACTGCCCGTGCCGATGTTGACATGAGTATAAAAGGCTTGTGCACACTGTTTTCTACATGTAAGGGTGTTAACTTTCAGTCCATGCTCTTGGCTCCTCTTCCTCCATGAAGGAAGATCCTGTTTGTCAGTTTATTTTTCCATCTGCAGAGAAGGCAGAATATTAAATGTAACCCAGAGAAGACAAAGGTATAGATGCTAGAAAATAGTGTAATGCCCACTAAAATCCCATTAAATGCATCTCCTGCAATTTTACTGAAAACCAAGCACTAGTTCGAGTCCACCTTCCTTCTTCCCCTTTGCTGTACACTCTGCAAACTAACAGCTACAGGGCAGACCAGTAAGGACAGCAAGCTAAAAGGGATAGATTGTATAAAGGGAATATAAAAGTTCTGAAAACCGCAAGGCCCCTCCCGGGCAGGGATCCTGGGGACAGGACGGGTGCTGCTGCGAGGCCTGGCCAAAGGGGAAGTGCTCGCTCCCGGCTGGAGAGCCCCGGCACACCACCTCATTTCTGCGTGAGACAGAGCATTCTCCCGGGCGGCTTTGCCTTGTTATTAAATATTAGCGATGAATAATTGTCTTCTCGTTGGGAGTCTCAGAGTTATCGCTGCCACCAGGCAGTGTCCTGACGTCAACCCGTTCAGGTGGAACTCCGCAGCCAAAGCGGTGAGGACGCAGCGCAGACCCCGCACCCTCCCCAAAACTGTTATTTCAGCAGCTTGTTCCTCTCTGACCCGCCAGGCGCTGGCACCTTCGGCTGCCCTTCTACATGCTCTACTCGGGTACCGTCCCTCGGGCTGGCGTCCGAAAGCGGCGCAGGCGGGGGCCTCCTGCCCAGCTCCCGGCCCTCGCGGCGGGACGTCAATCACCGCCTTTCCTCCCGGCCGAAAGGCGGCCGAGGTTACTGCCCGGTGTGACTAAGAGGCCAAAACCCCCATCGGCTCCGCAGCCAGCTGGGCGAGGAGGAAGGCGGCGGGGTGGGGGCTCCCCCATGGCACCGCGGCAGGGGTAAAGTCAGCCTCTTCCTTCGCGATCAGTGGGGTGCGAGGGGTGGCTCTGCCAGCCCGGCCCCGCCGGCATCAGCAGGGGCCGGAGCCCCCGCCCCCGGGGCTCTGCGCTCCGCCGGCATGAGCGGCGGCTCCGCGCCTGCCCGCCAGCCGCTTCGCCCCGGCTGCCGGCGCCTGGCGGCGGGCTGAGATCGCGCAGAGGGCGGGCGTGAGGGCGGCGAGCGCGGCGGCCGGAGCCTAGCGCTCCTTCCTTCCGCGCCCGCAGCTCGGGGCCGGGACCGGAGCCGGGGCCAGGCGGCTGCGGGGCGCGCCCCCTTCTCCAGGCGGTGGCGGTGGGCGGCCGGGCGCTCCCTCCCCGCTCTGGATGCCCATCGCGGCTGCTCGGGCCGGGGGCTGGCTGTGGCTCCCCGGCGGGGGGTGCGGGGCAGGATGCCGGTGCTGGAGCGCTTCTTCCCCGCTGTAGAGCCGGGCAGGCGGAGGAGGACGGGGGAAGAGCCCATGCCCTTTCCCATGGGCAGCCTGCCCGGTTATCAGCAGGGGACCCTGGCCTGGGACTTGCCCGAGATGATCAAGATGGTAAAGCTCGTTTGGAAGTCCAATGGGGAGCTCCGCGGGGCGAAGCACAGAGGGGGTTTGGAGAGCGAGGATGCCCTGGGCGGTTCGGCAGGTAGGTTTCCCTCGCCCTGCTGCTCGGGGGAGCTGGGAGCAATTGGGGCTGGGGGTCGGGGCTGGCCGGGGGCTGTGGCCGGAGCCGGTCCGTCCCGTCGTGGGCAGCGCTGCTGAGGCTCAGGGCCGCTGCCAGGTTGGGGAGCGCAGCCCGATGGGTTTAAAAACGTGCTTTTGGCAGCTCTCGCTCTCTCCTCCCGCGGACACGCACACACACGCGGAGTTTGTGCCGGATCTGGAAGCCAGGTCCGTTTGCTGGTGGCGCTCTCCTATGCAATCTGTAGCGTGATTTATAAAAGGGGTGATAAAAGATAAGCTAAAAATGAGAGCAAGTAGCTCCGCGGCTTGGAGGCTGACCCTAAGCAGAGCACCAGGGCTTGGTGCTGGAGCTTGGAGCCTCTCCCCTGCCCGCACGGAGCTCCGCAGCGGCGGCGGCGCGGGGCCGCTGGGCAGATGGGCTGCTGCAGGAGCGGCGGTGGCTGCGATCGCCCCAGCTCCCAGGGCTTTCCCGGTCATTTTCGCTGTTGCCTCTCCTCTTACGCCGCGTAAATTCACGCCGGTCTGAGTGTGCTTGGCTCATTTCACATGATCTTCCCGTGCTTTCCGTCTGCGGAGCGACACCCTTAAGGCTTGTGTGTTGTTAGCTACCAGCATTAAAAACTTGAGACCCATTCTTGCAGTAACACTGCCCTGTCCCACTGCTTTCTCTTTGAACGTGGTGTATTACTGGCTAAAGAGCGCATGTTTTTTAATGAAGTCTATAAATCTTGCGTGTCAGTTTTTTTCCTAATTCACTAACTCTCTTGGAGCTATATGGCACCAAATCAAATGCTTTACTAAAGTCCACGTTGGACTTGATGTAATATCATTAGGTAGAAATGAGTTGTCATGTTAGCATAGTACTTTTTCCTTCAGTTAGTTGATACTGCGTCTTACCCCATCCTCCACATTGCTTATGGTTCTAAACCTCTTGCCTTCTGTTGGAGGCAACCTCTTGCCTCCTGCAAAACCTCTTGACTTCTTTTGAAGTCAGGCTTACAGGCCTACGATTGTCTCGCTATGAGTTGGTAATTTTTTTACTCTCCTGTCATGGTACTATCTTGACTTAACAGACTTACTGAAACTGTGTGTCTCATTCCTTCAGAAGTCTGGATTATTTCATCTCTGCAACTTGGTCACTAAAGTCTTCGAGTGCATTCAGTTGTCAAAGATTATGCCTTCACCTTCTTTCGGTGTACCCTCTATCAATACTTACAATTTACAGTATTTTGTACCAGAACAATTTAATTTCTTATGTAGAATAACCTCCTTGCAGGTATTTTGAAGTGCATGTGTGTATGTATTTTATGTGAATAACTGCATATATAAACTTGAATAGTAAATAAGTATCTGTGTATGACTTCTGGGTGCTCACCAAAGTTGGCTGGTTGCTCACTGTATGTCCATTATTTCAGATTAATAAAACTGAGAAATACATGGTTCACTTCTGGTTTGAAAAAGAGAAGTTAAGTTCTCAGGCTGTGAGGAAGATGTACATCTTGGCACCCTACTCTTTGGGAATTGCTTCAGTTTGAAAGAATAACAGGAGTGTTGTGGATAAAAAAGAGGAGGTCAAATTGCTCTTTAAGACTTTGAGGAAATCAGCTGGGAATGTACCATAGCCAGCCTGGAAGATTGAGGTTTGTGTGGTGAATGGTGAGTGTTCAGAGATGGACCCTAATCAAACAGAACTTAGGAAATGCTGCACTGCTTATACCTCATGTATGAGTAATAGTGGTTTTTCAGTATGCCTGTGTTAGATCTGGTGAAATTAGTTTCATTAGGTAGCAAATGAGATTCGCCTTCAGATTCCTGGAGGCAACTAAAAATGTGCATGAATGTACAGAGACAGATTAGTCCACTAGCAGGATATGAGTAACTTGCATTTACTCAAGTGGCTATTACTCGTATCCTGTGAAGGGACAGTCCTCTCTTCATGGTGCCAGGTCCTATTTCATAAACTCAGTTGACTTGCAGCAGTACAAACAGAGCAGAAGATGACTCTAACTCTCATCACTTTATAAATACGAATCATCAGACAGTTTGAGTGAACCAGACCTGGGTTGCTGGTTTTTCCTCCTCAGCAACAGTCACCCTAGTAGTTTTCCCTCTTGTGGTTTTATTTTAGTCACTTTAAGTACATCAGAGTATGTGGGAAAACCAGTAAATGCTGAAATCTAGTGCCAAATCTTATGCTTAAACAAGTGCCAAATCAAAGAATGCAGAAATGGTAAGAAAAGATAATCATTTGGAAGGATCAGTAGTATGAGGTAATCAGGTACGTATTGGTATGGTGTTCTGTATGTGTTTGGCTCCTTTAAAGAACAAGCCTATATAACTTACATCTTATAATTAGGCAGTATTTCAATAGGAAATCAGGTTTTCTTCAGGTGAAGCTAAAGCAAATAACTTCTGCACTAGGTACTGCTAGCTAGGCAAATAAAGGTTGATTGTTCAGAGGTAGAGTTCACAGCACTTTCCACATCAAGGACTTTTCATTTAAATTTGTAAGTGTTCATGTGATAAGTCATGTTCTGTTATCACATCCTCATGAAACTACTTTGCTTACAGTAGAAGAGGAGGAAGTAAATACAGATTCTGGAAGGAAACTTGTCAGGATTTCTCCTTGCTTGATCATGTTAATAGAGATTTAGCTAAGCAAATTCCCTTGTCCTAGCCTGAGTGATTTGGCTTGACTTTGGGCTGGCTTTGTAGAAAGGAGCAACCCTCTTAGCCGTAGGTAGTGAGGAGGAAGGAGAGCTCTATCTGGACATGATATCAGTTCTGTGTTCTGTGGATGGCAATGTCTTGAGGACACATACAGCTGTAATTTATACCTCATTCTTCTTTCCTGAGGTAGGAATAGAGAGCTGCTAGAGACCAAACTATGCGTTGTGCATTCTCAAATGAGAGCACTATCTTTCTTGTTCATTGATGAGAAAAAGCTACTCAATCTCCCCCCTACCCCCCACCAAAAAAAATTAAAAAAAAAAAGTGTTTGCAATGCATGTAGCTTATAGGTGGGATTGATCTCATAAGGACTGCCTGTCTGGGATTTCTAAAGATGATTTATTTTCCCTTTGAAGTAGTAAAATTCACATCTTGAGCCTTCTCTTATTGTGGCACTGCTTTTTAAAGTTAGTATCAATTAAGACTGCAGACCTTTCTCCTGCTACTGGCCTGCTGTTGCTTAGTAACTCTTTTTTGCCCTCTCAATTCCTGACCAAATCAGCACAAAGCTGTGGTTTGGTGAAGACGCTCTCTGTCTGTGCCAGAAGCCATTTCACATACTCAAACTGGCCATGTGATAGTAAGAAAGTGGGAGAATGGAACATAATTAATTTGAAAAGCATTGGGTGGGAAATGAGTATAATTTAGTGTCATTCCTTACAGTGCTTCAAAGAGATTATTTGCAAGCTAATGCTTTTTACTTGAATGAAATAACAGCATGTGTTGATATTATTGCAGTTGAATTATTCAGATAATTCTTAACTGAAACCATGCTGATCTGTACGAAGCAGAAGAGTTCTGTTTATGATCCTGACTTTCTTATCACCCTTTTCTAGATTTCAGCAGCAGCTTTTCAGATTAAACAAAGCTGACTGGGGAACGGATACTGGTCTGCCTCCAAGAGCCTTATGAGCATTAGCAATCTCTCCAATTTACAGTGATCATCTGAGATAACTCCAGTGACACTTTCTGTACTGAGTCTTATACATATGCAGACATGGAAGACTTTCAGACAAGGTGGTACTTAGAATTATCAAGGTCTATTGAGACACTGATCTTTCTTTGTGGATTTTTTAAATAACTGTGAATAGTTTTTTTCCACCTATCTGTTTCTGCCTGTAGATGTTTTCTCAGAAATGCAGGTTCTGATTCATGCATGCATCACACTCATCGTGAACTGATGAGTCCCTTTGCCATGAGGAAGAAAAACAAGCAGTACCACACATCATTCCTATGTCCTACAGTTTGTTGCTGGGGGGATCTCACCCAGATATTGGTGTGTCCGTTTACTTGTCTTCAATCAGCTGTCTCCTTTCCAACTCTGTGATCTAGTCAAACTTCTTGCCATTATCTAAACTGACAATGCTGCCAGGGATGGGGCAGCCACTTCACTGGGCAGCCGGTTTCCGATGTGTGCTTACTGAATTGTGTTTAGTTGTGATGTCCTGAAACTCATGCATGCTTTTGTAGTCCCACTGCAAGAATTAATAATTACAAAATGCTTAAAATCTGAACCTGTGAATTATGGAGAACCAAATAGGGGGTTGGCCAATAGCTTGGACATCTCATCATTTTGTGTAGTTTCTGAATGGTCTTTCAGTTCAGCCTTGCTGGCATGTTTTTTGTTTTCATTATTGTGAATGTTGGAAAACAGAATTTGTTTGCAGAAATACTTGGAGAAGCTTTTTGAGCAGCTATTCAAGTATGTACAGCCACAACAGAAAAAAAAAGATTACAATATAGAGTTCAGGGTAAAGTTAGCAGGTAGCATGTAGCTGCCCGTGTTGGGCGATGACCAGCATGCAGAAGGTAATGCTGCTGGTGTGCTAGAAAAG
Organism: Melopsittacus undulatus; assembly: GCF_012275295.1. Taxonomy (NCBI): domain Eukaryota; kingdom Metazoa; phylum Chordata; class Aves; order Psittaciformes; family Psittaculidae; genus Melopsittacus; species Melopsittacus undulatus. Next base: position 72,466,206 of record NC_047529.1, read on the forward strand.
TGACAGAGGCCTTATTGGTACGTTGACTCAGAGACAAATCAGTACTTTGGTAAAAATTATAAGCACAAATAGAGCAAATTCCAGTGAGCTATGGTGGTAAGATCTGTTGCCTTCAATGAAGCTCTTCTAAATATCAGGAGCCACGGATGTGGCTTTTGTATAAAAATAGGTTTGTAAAGGACAAGCTACTGCACTATAATACAAACAGGCTTTTTGATGGTGAGGTTGTTTGGTTTGGTTGGTTTTTGGGTTTTTTTTTCTATGCTAGTTTGCTTCATCAGAGTTAAAGCTGATAGTTTTCTTTTATCTTTGGTAAATTGACTCATAAGTGCTTTATACTCTGTGAAAAATTAAACTGATAAATAGCTACAAATAGAAAGCAGTAGTGACATTAGCCATGCCTGCCTAGCAGTTGTAATTTTATGTATTGCTTAGATGTTTTGAGAGAAGCATTTAAAATGCACTGTGGGAGGCTTGATACAGCATCTAACTTCCAGTGCTTCTAAAGTAGTAGAGCATCGTATGCAATGTGTCTGCTATTTCAGTGCTCCTTCATAACAAACTTCCAACTTGTGGTCTATAATACTTCTTAAAACTGTTTGCTTGGAGACATGCATCCCAGACACATTTCTGTAGTCCTGCTTTATGAAGTGTGAGTTTGGCTTTCCAGTCAACACAAGCATCCACTATGATCTATGCTGACCTCCTCCTCCTCCCCAGAGCTCTGTGTTCAGAGTATTCTAAACTGTACTACTTGTGATTGCTCACATGCTGCTTAATGCTGTCACATTTCCAGAGGGCATCTTTACAAATGGCCAGACTTGTCTGAATTGGAGTTGTACTGCAGGAGCACCCCAGTGTCAGCTTCTTAAGGTTGACTGAAAAAAGTTGGCTGACCTCAGGCTGTTTCTTCACAGCAATCATGCAGCCAGTTCTGGCCACTATTACTGTAAAACATGCTAGTCGGGAGGGAATCCTGTCTTCCCCTGGTCTGCTTGAAAAAGTGCAAATGCTTAAATGAAGCCTTCTTGAGACTTCCAGATTGAAATATGCTTTGATCATGAAAGTTTCTTGTCTTAACCTGTCTCCTGCTAGGAAGCAGCATTGTCCTTTGAAATTTCCCGATGGTGCAAAGCTGAACATAGTGTGGTCTAAGGTTTGTACTAAGGGGAAGGTCAAACACAGCAAGGGTTTTTCACAGGCTCATCATCCAGAGTATCACTGTCCGATCTTCCCCTTCTTACAGTAACAATAAAAGGGGCAAAACCCTTCCATTGCTCTTGCAAGAGAATATCTTGAACTCAGGTATCCTTAAAAGTTCTGTGAGAAAATGGAAGTTTTTAAATCAGTCAGTGAGGTTGCTGGCAATCCTTGTGAGTGATTCCTTGTGGGAGCTCCCCAGTCCAGGGGCTGAGGACCTGATTCAGATTGCACTGAAGCCAGAGGCTTTTCATGGACATGGATAGGCTTAATTCTAAACTGGGATGTTCAGTGGTACTTCTAGGTGAAACTCTGTGGGAGGTTTACTCTTAAGTGTCTCTTTGTACACAAAAGACTACTTGGAGAAATGGCTGTAAACTTCCCCAGCTCTGATCTGTTTTCGAAAAGGAGTGCTTGCCTTGGGAGAGTATGAAATCCTTTCCTCTGTAGCCAGCTCTGGCTTGCATGGAGGTAATACCCTCCAAATATTGTTATCTCGGTGTTCTTGTGCTATCCCTGACCTAAGATAAGGGCAGAGTATTAACTCTGAGGTCTAGTTAAAAGATGCTCTGTGCAGGTGCAGTTAGAAATGAAGCAGTATCATGGAGGGTTTTCAGAACACACTGTGCTATGGCAGGCATTGCTTCATTCCCCGTTGCTTAAGCACCACCTTGAGATTGTATGTTTTGTTTTCAGCTGCTGGAATTACAGATCAGTCAGAATAACTAAACTAAGTACTACACAGTAGTGCCTGAACACTGCTCTTTAAAGTTAAATTGTAAAATAGGTTCATCTAAGTGGAAGGAATTAGTTTTAAGCTTGGTGGAGCTATGTTCCAAAATAGTCAAAAACTAGTGTGTAGCACTAGGTGAATGTGATAGGTGAATATTTGATATAAAACCCATACAGAATAGTTGGAAAATGCAGGCATGGAACATTCTTAAGCTGTCAAAATTCTGACAGGTGCAGAACTATGCAGTCCACTAGCCTGGTTTTAATAGCTGATGGCTAAGTTCTTCCTTGGCTAGTAAGAAGTGCTTCTCTGAACAAGCTTTCTGTTAATTAAGGATAGCAACAGGTAGTCCTTGGGGGGTTATCTGTGCATATATCTTGATTATCAGCAGACCTGGTTCAGTGAAGCACCCAGGTGCTTCTCCAAATAGCTGTGTGTTCCCAGCTTTGCTTATCCAAACATCTTCCAAACACTTCATGTGTGCAGAACTTAAGCTGGAAATCTTGTAATTATAGGCTTTCATGGAAGATTTTTTATTTCCTGCTTCCAGCCTGAGTGGATACACTGCAGGAACAGCTGCCTTCACAGTAATTCAGCAATTGCATTTCTAATTCCAAATGGAACTGAGAGAATAAAGGAATGAGAGAGACTGGGCTCCTCTGTGAAATGTTGAAAAGAGTGATTTGATCCAGCTTGGGTTTTGCATCCAGGTTTGTCTCATTAAAAGAAGGGGGGGAGGGAGAATATGTCCTGCTTGCGGGTTACTATAACAATTCAGATGATGCTCAAGCACAGTAGCAGCAAGAAACAGAAAACTATGTGTGAAAGATTCTGAATTTTATACATGCTGCATAGCTATTACACTTGCTTTCTCTTCCTGGAAGCACAGTGAGCATACATCCCAATGCACGCATTTGGGAACTACAGCTAACTGAATAAGTACTGGCAATAGCTCAGGGCCTTTCTTGAACTCCAGTTCAGTGTGTGTAGAAGACGTGTGTTACTTTCCGTGACCACTGGAAAAGAGACTAAGCAGAGAATAATTTACTGCACAGCTGAGAACTACAAACAGCCCTAAAATGGCAGAGGATGTGAGGCTTTTAGGTGAGACAGTGTCAGCAGCTTCTAAGCAAGGTCAGTGAGAACATCTTACTTAGGCTCAGCAAGCTAGAAGTTCTGAAGAAAACAGAGCAGGAACAGCAGGCACTTAAAGGAGACTACCAATGGATAGGAGTTGGAAGAAGAGGGATTTCTTCAGTGCTGTTCAGTTCACTAGCATGTCTTACTGAATTCCAAGTTCCTTCTTTGTCAGTCATGAATAAGGCAGTGATCACTGCTATATACCAGTACTGTCAGAGCTTTTTCTCTACCTTCTTTCTGTCAAGTAGTCCTGCCCTCTTACTGGAAACCATAATTGCAGCTGTGGATCAAGGGCATAGTGACACAGATAATACAGGCTTGATGCAGTTGTGCATTAACTCTCAGAGACTTTTTTTTTCTTTTAAGGAGCATCTCATGATTTGTGAATTATCAGCTTTTATAGCTTCGTGCATCTAAACCAAAGTGACAGAAAATAGTAAGGACAGCAATTCAGTTACAGCAGTGTGGGGGCTTATGCTGAAGGCATGCTGCGGGCATGAGGATAGAGGAGCTGTTACAGGCCTACAGTAGCTCAGCTTTATGAGTAAGCAGAAGGTTTCAGCATGATGTCTTTTTTTTTCTTTCTCAGTGCTAGTTAACTTGCCTGTAGTAGAAGCAAAAGAGATAGTAGGACATAAATGTGCAGATAAAATACTGCATGCAAGGTGAAGTACAGCAAATAATATTAAGTAGCCTAAGACAGAAGTGTGCTTAAAGACCCCATTTTGCCTGGGGAGAATGTAGGATACTCATGAGGAAGGGATTTTCCTGTCCTAAATAGAATGGGTTTCGTTCACTGAATCATAGACTGATATAATCAGCTATGTTGGAAAAGACCTTTAAGGTCAAGTCCAACTACTAACTCAGCACTGCCAAATCCACCACTAAGCCATGTCGTTAAGTGCTACATTGACCGTGTAGTCTGCGTGGCTTACCTGTGTGGCATACTCATGAGAAATGTATGATCTTTTTGGTAGGACCTGGATGCTCAGATACTGTCTAATAATCTGTCTGAAGTTTTGGTTCATTAAGATAGAAGTCTGACTTTTAAATGTCTAAGAAGCTACCTGATTATTGTAAAATAAATGCTTAAGCTACCTCCAGAATACAATTTTCTGGTTTTCTGAGTTGTAATATGCAGTCTGTAAAATGTTATCATCTATTGAAGTTGCATAGCTGTCGAATCATAATTACATTCTAGAGATGGGATTCAGAATAAAGTTACCACCTCAAACTAGGCAGACTCTGCAAGCTCAAGTAATTTCTCACTGAAATAGCAATAGAATAGATATTCCCCTTTGCCAGCAATGCACATCATTAAATATGTACTCAGTAGCTGGCAAAACAGACTAAAAGTTAAACTAACTGCTAATAGTGGGCTGGAATTCTCATAATGAAAATGCAAGGTACCTTATTTAAATGTTGGCCCCTTGACAGAATCTGCAACACAAGCCTCACAAGACTGTAGTAGGTGCCCTTTAGCCAATGATGTGCTGATGTCTGGCTTTGCACAGACTGGAGACTTGGGAGATTATATGTTTTGAATAGGATCTAATGACTAGAAGGGGAGAACACTATACTTAGCTGTCTTGTCATACAGGCAGAAAAATGTTTTGCATGTGACCTTGTTAACAGCATGAGTTAAGAGCAACACTACAAAGCAGGGGCAGAGCTACTGAAGCTTAGATCGTAATTGAGAATTGGTCATCTGCTTAAGTCCTCCCTGCTGCCCACCATTTTTCCATTTAGACTTTGTGACTTCAATTTCCATGCTGACTCTAGATCAGGTGGAGAGATGAGAGTGGGAAAGTGTAAGACAGCTAGAAGTTCCAGTCTCATGGGCTGGTTCTTCTCAATGTTAGAAAGACAGAGCACCAGTTTGATGCAGGACTTCTTTTTCACCATCACTGTAAAGTCCTCATTTTCTCTCAACAGTCATTTGTTCTCCTTTCATACTGCAAAGTCTGTCCTTTTGTACTCCTCAGCCACCATGCCTTTGAGTGTCTTTCAGAATTACTGTGACCATGCTGACTACCCCACTACAAATCAGTTCTCTTTCTGTTGCAATACACACCTCTGTCTTCCAACTTAACTGACTTCTGCACCTGCAGGCTTGTTTCTTCTCTATTTTAGATAGCCTTTGAAATTTTCCTCCCTTGCAGCCTTCATTGGTCTGCACAGCAGGTTTTTGCTGATGCTTCTTTCAACATAAGATTGACATCTCCTGCCCTCCTCCATCTTTCTCCTTGTTACAGGCAGAATTTTATTTACTGCTCCTTTCCTTTACCAAAGGACAGCACACAGTAGAGAAGACTGTGTCCTGTTGGAGTCTGCAGACTGTTGATGCCCCCTACAAACACAGCTTTCACTCTCAAAGTATAAATGACTTGTGAAATGTCTCGTAAATGTCTAGGCCCTAGCTGAAGTCAGCAGAACTCCTATTTTCTCCCAGATACCCACTCCACACCTTCATCTACCTAGGGTAGAGGAAGCTACTGGGACGACTGTCACCATGCAAAGGCATGTATGCTACTAACCAGCAACTATTTAAAATACATGTCTCAGCCAGGAGATGTATATTCTTTGCCCTGGAGGAGCCTCTCTTTCACCTTTGTTCAGAAGGAGACAGTAGATACCAAAACTTAATTTTCTATTAAAACTTCATTATGTACCAGATCTCAAACACTGCAACCACCAAAACTGTTTGGTGTGTAGGAGTCAGAAGCTTTCCCAGGTGAACTAGTAAGGTGCTGCCAGTAGAAGTTTTTTTGTCTATAATACAGTTGTTCAAAAGTTCTGTTCCTGTTCCCAGAAACATCTTTTTATCAAGAGAAGGGTCTCAGCCTCTTGTGAGCAAGAACAGGCAGGAAAAGGAAAACTTTGTATCTGTCTGAGGTTGCTCTTACAGTTGGAGGCTGATAAAATAACACAGGACTGTCTGAGCCACACAGAGAGGCAGAAGTGGAAGGAGCAGAGATCAAATAATACGAAGCAGCATGATAGTAAAAAGAGAAGCATGTAAAAATATGAATGCCAGACAGATGGCTTGGGAGGGGAGTGCAACTAATCCATGTGAAGTTAGAACAGTTGGATGGCTGTTGAAAAATCTTTTAAAGGGGGGAAAAAGCAATTTAATGGGTCTAGATAAGGAGAGAGCAGAAATTAGCTGCCACTAAATGAGGACATTACTTACATAGTGCTACAGAACGTTACAAAGCTATGTAGCCTATCTTGAGTGGTGTATAAGTCAAAAACATTTTGAAAGCAAGGGTGTATATCACCTCCACTGCAGGCTTTTATCCTCAAAGATGAAATAAGAAAATGCCTTTCATTACCGGTCTTGGTATGGATGAACAGATGTCTTTGGACAAACTTCTGATAGAAACGGGCTGGTGGAATGGGGCCAGTGAACAGGAGGCAGCAATGCACAACGGAAGTGGTGTTCTGTCCCATTTGGGGACAAGAGTGCTTTTTTTTTAGAGAGGAGAGGGAGGTGGAATATTAAAACTGTTTTTTCTGTTACCTCTCTCCCTCTGCTATCAAGTATAAAATCTGCAAACACAGAAGTTACAATGGAACCAGGGAAGAGCTGGGCAAATATTTAATTTTGCTGTCTCTGTTTACAGGATGTTTCCACAAATTAAGAAACATGGGGGAAATTATGAAAATAAAAAAAATAATAATAATAGGAGCTGCCTGCCAGCTCCCGTTCTAATGCCTCCAGTGGTATATCTTCTGCTTGCTTTGGGTGGAAAGCCAAGCCTGAAAGCTTTGGTGTGACCAGCTGAGAAAGGCGAGAAGTCCAGCTGGTGGAGCCACAGCTTGTGATTATCCTAAATTGCCAGTGACAGGTTCTGAAAATGAAACCTGTGGTTACCACAGGAGATGGTTTTTCAAAGAGTGGTCTCCACTGCTTGAAAAGATACCTAGAGAGGCAGGAGGAGGATGGGTGACTACTGCGAGGCATTTTCTGTATGAGTCTTAAGATGGTGGGGGAGAGAGCTGATTTTCTTCTATTTCCTTTTTAGCTACTGAAGGCATGAAATGGTTTACAGGAAAGGTGCTAAGGCTTTTTTCTGTGGGGGTATGTGTGCGTGTGTGGAACAAAGACTCTGTGTGTAACTTAATGCTTTCTGGGGGAAGCTGGCTAGCATTTAGAGCTGTTAGATCCATTCCAGTGTGCAATAGATCAGAAGTGAGCATGGAGCGTCAGTGTCAAAATACACACCGAAAACACTTTAAGGAAGCATATATTATGCATGAGGCACTCAGAAGCTGCTCAGGGCTAACAGTGTTGACATGTCACAGGTGATCTGTGCATGGGATCAGCGGTGGTCTGGTGCTGTGTGTCTTGCTGTGTGGCATGGAGTTTTGCTTCAAGGGGTGCAGGCAGACGTTGAGATTGAAAGCAGACCCGCGCCTCTGGCTTGGGCTTCATGGCACATCAAGCATATAGTTGTACAGAGCTAAGCAGGGCCACAGATAGGAAATCAAAAGCAACAGTCTTCTTTCTGTGCAGATGCAGACCTCCTTGCACAGCAGAGTTAAGCAACTTCAGGCAGGAGAGATTCTGAGCTGCTGTGGCACCTTTCCAGGAGCTAATAAGAACTTGAAACAGCGCCCAAGCCCTAAATGCACTTTATTTAGGCTCAGAGTGGCAGCTTTTCTTACTGCTGTAATTCAACAAGAAAAAGCTTATAATCCTACGATTCAGTTTCTTGCTTTTATACTGGATGGGCTTGGAGAGCCTTCATGGTAGCTAACAGGTAATGTGAGGGCCAAACCCTCTTCTCATTCTGGATTTACTTTGCCATTAGGGCTGATCTTTGGTAGAGATTATTATGCCTACTGGCAAGGCGAAAACAAGAGTTTGTTTCAGTGTCCTATGCAGTTCACCTTTAAAACCAGCCTGCATGCAGCATATGGGTACAGATGGATGATAACTTTGGAAACCAGGGTGGTAAGTTCAAGTTACTGCCCCACAAGTTCATTAGTCAGGTTAGATAGCTTATTTTGTGTTGGGGGAGGCTAGGGGTGTTTGCATACTCCTCTAACATTTCAGAACTAGAGGGATGGTACCTTCAGCAGCATGGCAATTACTTCATAAGCCAAAATACACTTTGAGTACCATCACTTAATCTTCTTTATACTTGAAGAAGGTTGGTGACTGCCTGGAAGACTTTGCACTGTTGAAAGCAGTAGCCTTTTGGCAAGACCTGCTACCAGTATGATTGTTGTAGCAGAACAGGTTGTGCCCCATATTTTGTAACTGAATTGACCCTTACTAGTTTCTTAGACTGAGCAACAGTGAACCAGAAGGGACCATCTGACCTGATTTTGGCTGCTTGAGGACCAGTAAGCCAACGTTTATAAGAATCACTCAGCTGAAGCTCTGATCCTTCCTCAGAAACATTTAAATTATTGATTTGTAGCTTTAATTTTTTAAAATACATCTTTCCCTTTTGCTGATTTTGAAACAAGGAAGAGTAAAATGGCAGTTGGCCAGGAAAGCTGACTTCTTGGGTAAACCAACACAAAAATCAGTTTTGACATGCTATTGAAGGAATTAAATGACACTCATCCCCACAAGCTCATATATCAGATTCAAACAGTCAGTATTTATTTACATTATGTATAGACTGCTGATCTGCACGTTACTCTACACATTTAGAAAAAAATTATTGAAGTTTAAGGTACACGTTCCCTTTGTATTTATCCTGATGGTATTTAAAATCTTTCACGTGTGACTGTAATAAAGCTTTCTCCCTTCTGTTCCTCAGTCCAGTAAGGCCCACTCTGCCCCAGTTTATGCTGGCAAATGAATGGAGAGGGGTGTTGAGCCTGCCAGGGCCTCTTGGAGTTTCATGAGGAGCTGGGGCATGATGAGAAACTGGAAAAAGGAGAGCAGGAACTTTTATGTGTCAGTGAGAAAGGATGAGAGTTTTAGAAACTGTGTGTATAGAATGTGAGCCAAAAGAAAAAGGTTTTAAACTTTTGGAGATCTAGCTTCTGTTCCTAGACATGATAGAAATAAAGAACTAATTGAGCAATAAAACATGCTTATTGGAGTTGGCTAGGCTGTGATCACTTGTAAAGGATTACTAGCAGGATGGGGTTTTTTTCCTCTGCATGGAACAGAAATTAAGGAATAATAAAATACATGCATAATATAGTCATGAGCATTTGAAATGCATATACGTATAATGTCCTTTAGCTTCCTTCTGACTGTACATTCATAAAATATTTCTGTAGTTCTGCTGAGAAAGGAAGGAATAGAACCTCAGCACTGTGAATGAGCAGTGACTTCACTATCCCTTGTGTGTGTCAGTGCTGTTTTGTGTATTTTAAATCTGTGGGGTCTTGATGAGGTGTGAGTAAGCTGTGTCAGGCAGGGTGTTCTGCTCAGTCATAGTCTTGATAACTCCCAAGATAAACAGCACTCCCCATCCCCTACTGTTCATACTGTTGTAAAACCTAATGCTGGATGTTGCCCTATTGTGCAGCCTAGGTACCCATGCTGTTACGCTAGGCACTGTTCAGGTGAAAAAAAAATCCAGGAAACTGAAAAGAAAATCTGAATAATGTAAACAAATGTAATTGATGGATATGTTTCGAACTGTTCTTAGATAATGGCTCCGATTTGTAGGAATAACTACTTTGCTCAGTAGTAAGTAGTTGTGGAACTGATTTTAAGGAAAGACTGAAGGAAACCAAATTGCTCAACTGCCACAGATATCCTGCTCTTTTCCTGTAAGAGAACGTAAACCAACAACTAATAGGAAAAAAAATAACGTTTTATTAACTGTTGGAAGAATTATTTCTATCAGCATTTCCCAGTAACATTGAACGGATTTAATTCCCAAACTTTCTTTCAAAAAAGGCATTTTTTCAGGCTGTTGGAAGTTGGCCACTAAATGTGTCTGTAACACATTAGGCACTGTTTTTCAAAACACCTTGTGGACTGCTAATTGGGGTTTGCATAATACCGCAAAATTACAGGCATTCCTTTGAAATAAGTAGGAATGAAAACTGCTTTTCTGGAGTAAAAGAAAAGGGAATTTTTTATTTTTAACAAAAAGCCCTAACAAAAATCCTTTGTTTGAATATGTTGTAATTATTGCTTGCTTTTTTCCCCTGAAGAAATTAGAATCATTTGAGGAAAAGTTTCTAGGTAGTTTTGAGTTACACAAGTTCAAGGGGGCCTTGAACATACAGTACTACCGTTCAGGCCAAGAGGTAAACAATTATGAAATGCCTTTGAAATGCAGGGTTGGTGAGGCTTTTCAAGGTTATGTATTTTGTCACTGAACACAACAGTAAGTTGTTGGGAGCAGCAATGAGTGATACTTACGTACAGATGTGAAAATGAAAGTTATGAAATGTAACAGCTCAGGGCCCTAATTCTTAGTTATAACAGCCTGTTGTTAATCTGACTTATCCTATGGGGCTGGGACAGAGTAAAATTCTTTTTTCTGGCCACTTTCTTGGTCAATATTCAGACTTATCTGTTCTTTGACTGATGAGTCCATATTTGTTCCAGGTCTGTCCATTATCTAGATCTGGGGCTGTAGTGGGTTTGGGACCTGAAGGTGTTTTTAGGATAGAACAGGATCAAACCATGGCTGGCATAGAGAAGCCTTGGGCTGCACTCTTCTGTCCCAGCAAAATGATTTTGATTGTTTCCTAAGTGTCCAACAGCTTACCATGATGGGATGCAGGTAGCAACTCTTAGTAAGGAAAAGCTAAAGAAAGCCAGTTTCAGAGCATCTCCAAAGTGTGTCTGGGTGCATGAGAGAGCCAGTCTGATCCAATTAACTCTTATTTCTGTCCTGAAATGCTGAAAGTGCAGTTGTAACATCTCATCATGCTCTGGGTGATATACCCAGCCTGAAAACATGAACATTATATTTCTAAATCTGTTTCACCTCACTGCATGATTCTGTGTTTAATGAAAACTGCAAAAGGAAATCTTTTAGGCAAGCAGATACGCTGGATGCTAATAGAGTTGGAAGCTTACACTGTGTTTACCAATGAGAACAGTCTTTCATGGTCAGAATCTCAGTACAGCAAATAATATGGTAGTTTGTAGAACAGAGAAGTGTTAGGGAAATGAGAATTTTTTGTTTTGAGTGTCAGGTTTGACAGTACTTTCGTTTATGTCTAATAAATATCTAATGCTTGTATCTAAGACATGTTATTTCAAACTTGTATAAAGAAGGCTTTAAGTGAAAAGTACACATCCTTCACGTTAATAAATTACACAAAAATAAGCAAAGAAAATTACCTCTTACTGTATTTGAAGCACAGGAGGAGGCAGCAAGGGCAGATTAGCAGGGCTTTGTGCAGCAGTGGCTGTGTATGAAATAAACAACTTTTGACAGGAAGATTACAAAAACTGAAATCATGAAGAAAGAAAAGCTGTTGCTAAATGGTAAGCGTGATTTTGCTGTATTTACCCACCATTTTCCTTCTGCTTAAAGAGAGGCACAATCCAGGGTCTTGGAGATTTTAATCATCCCTGAGCTGCCAAAAACTTTGTCACCTGTGCAGTAAGCACATGTTTACACAACTTGTTGGCTTGGAGAAGCCTCTCATGTGGTACCCCATGGTCTCCAGCATGCTGCTAATACTGGGGTGCAGAGTTTGTGCACAGCAGTGGCTGGCAGCACTGAATAAACTGCAGAAAGAAGGAATGCTGGTGCTGTATATTTTTAACTTTATACATCTTCCTTGAAAAGACAAGCAGGTGAATGAAGGAAATACAGGAGGCCAGAAGTGGAAAAAAATCCTGATGAGGGAAAATCCTCCTTCTTCTAATGAGAGGTTTAGTCACTGAGCCGTGAACTTCAGAAAATGATGATGAGTGGTCATAGGTATCTACTAAGCATAGAATTTGCTTTAGATTGAAAACAAAAGCAGAAAGAGTAAAAAAATCTCTCCAGAAGAGCACAACATGCACCCATATCTCTTTTCAGCAGTGATGAGAATATACTCATCCTTTCCATAGAGTTCTTGGAAGTGTAAAGCTGAGAGTCACACAAAATAGTCAAACAACTCAAGCTTTCCTTCCTTACAGTTGTGTCTTATTTTCTCTTGTCTTGGTAGAACAATGTAGAGAATGAAATACATGATAAAAATACTCATGAGTTAAAGTACTTTAGTTCATTCATTTACTAGTTCCACAGAAATTTATCGATTCAGAATTACAAATAGCAGAGGTGCTAGTCATTGTAATCAACTGCGGATGACATGTCCATACGTCAGCACTTTTTAAAAACTGACTTTTGTGTTACAGACATTCAGAAAAATCCGGAAAAGCAGAGTAATACAATTGTTTGCTGTCACAAGAGGTGCTTGTGCAAAATTTGCATTGAAATGAAGTTTCCTGTTGCAGGTGCATCCATAGCTCAGATATCTTCTGTCCTTGTGTTTCTTATTTTAGACCCACTTCTTAGAATTTGCAGGGGGGGATATCCTGAAAGACAGATAACCTACACATTGAGGACAGTGTCTTCGGAGACTTGGAAGATAGTTTTATTTGGTTTTTGTTTTTTTCCTAGCATTTATTTCCCCTACAGTTTCCAGGTTTGCCCCACGTTAGTTGAAATGTATGCATACACAAAAGCCTGCAAAGTGTTACCCAATATTATTTTGAGGACGTGAAGGCTGTGAAATCATACAAGGCCTGTTATGTGATTATTGACAGGTTTTGGACCAAGATCTGTCCTAGCAGTCGACCTTATATATGTGGAATAGTCAAAGCAATAGATGTTAATTTGTGTGCTCATAGGGAAATGTCTCAAAGTAATTTTACTCCTGTCCTGAAAATGATAGGTTTAATTTTATCATAGCCCATTAAAGTTTACCAAAAATCCAGTAGAAACTGAACAGAAATACTGTTACTCCCTTAGTATTTCCAATCCAGCCAAAATGTGATTTAACTTTCTTTGTAACTCTGCCGAGACCAAAAATGTTGCCTTTCTGTTAGCCTACTTCATCTAAAGGCAAGAAACTAAAGGAAAACCATACATCCAGCAGTGAAAGCTGCTCATTCTAGCACTAATTCAATTAAACAACTTCATCTATATATGAAAATGCACTGAACATCAACTAGGCAGTCATAGCATTCCCCAGTTAGCTGAGTAAACTGTCATATTGACTCAGACTGTACTTCCCCCCCACTCACATTTCAAAAATCCTTTTTTTACTTCCTCACTGTTGAAGATCCTCATTTTTTCTTGTTGCATATAGCTGCTGCATGGGTGCAGTTAAACATGAGTATGAGAGACTTCACAGCAGTGGTTAATTTTTACGTTCACATTGTAGGACTGAATTTGGAAAGATAAGAGGAGCCTTTTAATTATTACTTGCTAGTTTCAGATAGCAAAGATTTATAGATTTAGGCAAGTTGGCAAAGGATGTTTCCCTGTCTTGCAGTGTGTTTGTACAGCCTGAAAGCATCTAACATACTGCATATGAGATGGTGGTTAATGAACTGTGGTAAGCTGTAAGTTAGTAAATATTCAGATATGGTCACCATACTATGTAGCTCAATGAATCTGACCACAATTATTATATAATTACCGTGGTCATTACTGGTTTCTGAGTTTTGACTTCACAAAGCATAGCTGTGTACTGTTAGTAGTTGGTTGCTAGGGGTTTACTGTGGTTAGTGGAGTTTAAACATAACTTGCTCTGAAAAGCAAATGCTTTAGTATGAATTTTTAGTTTTCCTGAGTTTTTAGTATGAATTTAGTTTGCCTGCCTGAATTAAGACTGAGAAAGTATGAATTTACAGTCAGAAAGCATAGTGAAAGCTAGAGTGTTCTTGGGGAATAGCCAGAAAATAGGTTTCTTCTGAAAACTTATTTATATGTCTCTTTTTCCCTTGGTACTGTTGAACTAGTAACTTTTACATCCAATTAGCTTTGTGTCAGGCAGCATTTGAAAATATTTCATCTTGTCACTTCCACAAAAAATAAGGTGAATCTAGTAGAATTTTCCATGTTATTCTAACTATCCTCGGCATTTAACATAGTTACCTCCTTTCTGTATAGCTTGTGCTGGAGTTTTAGCCCTTCTAGGGAATTTTGTTCTTGGTCACTAGGGGTCAGTGATTCAGCTCCAAGTTAAGGTGCTTCAAGGTATTGAAATTAGGTACCTAAGTTTCAGCTGTAGCCAGTGGAAACTGAGTCAATACTTCTTTAGGCTACACTGCCTGATGGCGTTGACTGCAGTGGGAGCTGAGACAGGTAGCTTACATTTAAGTGTCTGAGATAGGGAAATAAGTTTCTCTCAGCCTTTAGGTTCTGCTGCACTCAGTGAGGTTAGTTTGACCTAGAGCCAGCTCAGGGTTTCTTGATGGAGAAAGCAAAACTGTCTTTGGCCACTCCAGGAACAAAGACACAGGAATGCCTATTCTGTCCTTGCCTTTGGTGGCTTCAGAGCTAGGACAAGGAAGGCTGAGAAAGGCCCGTGGGACTTGTCAAGCCATGCAAAGGGGTGGAAGTTCTGGGAGAAGCAGATGGGCATGTGGAGAAATGGGCTGGGAGAGCACAGAGTAATTTAGGGCTGTGTGTGGAAGTTTCTCTGTTCCCAAAATTGACATCCTCAGAGGTTTAATTGGAAGTCTGGGATGGGTCCATGGGGGCTTTTACCTTGGTGGCTATACAAGGCATGAATCAGATGCACAGGAGAAACCTACTTCTTAGCTTCTAAGTCCACACCCTTCCCAAAGCTGCCTTTATTTCTTATATTGTCAGAGTAAGAGCAGCCTGGAATATTCTTGTACCCCCAGAAGCAATGTGAATGGCAGGCCTGGCTCTCAGCCTGCCCTTCTTCCCTGCTGCCAGTGCCCAGCAGCTCTGAAAGCATAAACAAACCATGCAGTGGCCAAGCCAATATAGCTTGTGCTACTTACCCCAATCCCTCCCCATAGCAGTTGCAAGGAAAGGGAACAGTCCTTCTCACTCCTTCATCCTTCTCCTTCCTGAGTCCTGGAGGAGAAGCTGGTGAAGCAGGATCCAACACTCAGTGGGACCCAACCCACTACGTAGCTAGTGTGCCTGGATGGGCCCTAAGTGACTTGACCCACTTCTGCCTAGGAGTTTACAGAGTAGGTTTTTTTAAAGGATTTTGGCCAAAATAATTTTGGTAAAGCTCCCAGGATCTGAAGGTTTGCTGTTTGGCCAATGCTTTTATCGCTTGGCCTGTGCAACTGCCCTTCCTTGGGTGTGATGTTAAAAAATAAAATAGGAGAAAATAGAAGAACAAAATGAAATCTGCTCTCACCAGAGTTATGTCTATCTATCAGTTAACTTCTTAGGAAGTAATTGTTAGCCGTTCAAGTATGATTGTGGTGTGTCTCCTAAATACTTAATGTATGTAACCATTGACCACGATTTTGGATAGTTCCCCAAACCTGGATAGTGTTCTCCTCCCATGTGCTAAAACATTAAGAAAACATCTTTACCAAGTTGGTGGTTTATGGTTTTTATTTTTTGTGGGCTACGGGGAGCATGTTAAAAAATAAATAAATAAAAAATCTGTAGTGATTTAAAGCTTAAAACAGTTCTAGCCACTTACTTCTCTCTTGGTCTCTGTCCTCTTCACAGAATAGTGTCACAGTATTTTTCCCACTTACGTTGGTTGTTAGGGAAGAACAGTCTTTGATGAAGTTCAAAACCTCCAAGAACTGCTTCTTTATTTTTATTGGGAAAATTTCTACTTGACAGATAATTATTTTTTCCAAGTAGGACGTGCTACTCTAGATAGGTCATTATGGAGTGGATTGCTCTGGTCAGTCACAGCATGGTCAGTGGTGGATGCAGCTGTTCCCTTTTAGCTCTGTCTGCACGACTCTGTCCTCATCCACAGTGCAATACTCAGGAATAACAGACAGCGTCATTCTCTGGGCCAGAAGACCCCTCAAAACTCTCTCCTAATCTCCTTCAGAAGTTCCCCCAATAGCGTAAATGTTAGCGGTTGTTTTATGACATGGAGAAGTGAACACAAACCAACTTAATTACTTTTTAAAGGAAAGCAGATTTCCTCCATAATGATAATCAATGGGTCTTGTGTTCAGAAGAAAGATGGATTGTACAAAATGAAACCAAATCTCCCCAGGGCAGATTTCCAGTGGATCTTACTCCTTTTTAAGTTCACTTATGCTTTCAGAAGTAGTTCCTGAATAATCTTTAGTAAGTGTAAATTAAAGAACCACCCATACTAAAAATATCAGCCAAGGTATAAATTTGCTTTAAGAACAATTTTAAAAGCAGCAGTCCAATTGTGTCAGCCAATACATCCTTCCTGCCTTTTATGGTTTTCCAAACTGTTTGGTTTCCGTATCTACATGGCATTATAGAGCACTGTCCTGTGTGTTTCTTTCAGAATCTTAATCAGTCTTCCTCATTAGAAGCCAGTGCTCTCTTTTGACTACATTTGTCAATAAGAAATGCAGAACATAACTTGGGCCTCTAAGGTTTGACAAGACCCTCTTAACAAATCTTGCAAACACTACCATAATCAACTGCATCAGTCACACCCCCCAAGAAGCTGTACCTACAGCTTGGGTGCTTGTACCCACCAAGTTCAGGTCTATCCCATGTAATCTAGAACAGTTCCTTTGATGATAGAATGCTTATGCTACACCTTTTTTGGGTCTGGTGTCTCACAGGCATGTGTACGGCCAGAATGTTATAGCTCCATGCTGCTCTGCCAGCTTACCATGTCATGGACCAGCATGCCTCACTTGTCCGACAGCAGGACTGGTGTGGGAGGCAGCCTACATACATTTCCAGTGCCTGCTTCTTCTCCAGGCTTGCAGCTGGGAATTGGAGGTAACTTATGGTCTATTCTTTTTCTGGCATTTTTTCAGGTCTGCAGACCTTAAAGACAGTTTTGGCATGTAATCCTCAGAAGTGCCTTTTTATGAAAATAAACTTGTTTTTTTTTGAGAAGCATTGAAGCCACCTGAGTTAAAAACATCGCGTAACTGACTTTCCAAGTGGAGTGACAGAATGTTCTACCCAGTACTGGTGCCGCTGTCAGATAAGAAAATTGAATTTTTCACTCCTCACAGTGTTTTCTTGAGTGCAAAAAGAAATGTAAAGTCTTCATAGCTAGAACTGATTAATGTCAATTCTGTAATGACAGGATATTTCAAAATTACTGTCTCATGTCCCTCTCTTCAGCAGTCTCCTCTGTTAGAACATGTTTACAGTAGGTGCTCTTTTAAACTAGAATTTCTAAAAGGATTCAAAGAAAGAAAACTGGGAAATTACCTTGACATTCAGTGACAGCTGTAATATCATGTAAATTTTTACTAATGGAGAACAATTATGGAGGCTCAGAGCTGGCTGTAATAGATTTTTCTCACAAAGGAGGAAGGATGTTGGACCCACTGCAGAGCTGTGAAGAAGTAATTATAGATCATCTTTCATACCTAACAAATGAGATATTTTCAAAGATGTCACACTAGCCATGGCATGCTCAAGAACATCATGTTCTAGGCAGTGGGGTGTTTTGTTTGCATTTGCATTTTTTAGAGCACCCATCTGTACTGCAGCAATTGTGTGCCTGCCACATATTTTGAATGTGCATGTACACTTTTGTTTTGCACAGTTGTTGGTAACTTTGTGCTTTATATACTGACTGTTGTCTGTTGTCTTGCCTCAGCCAACATGCAAGTTCTTTTTCAAAGTGACTTCTTACTTAGCAATGTGCCCTCCTCAGGACCAATACCTTCCTAACAGAAGAAAGACATCCTATTTCTACGGTGGTATTTATACTGAGGCCTGAGAAGTTTTAGTGAATTTTGGTAATTTGAGATTCAAAACACTAGTGAAAGATAATTATCCGTAGCTTATGAAGGTGGAATAGATGCTGTTTGAATGCTCTCTTGCTTCAAGGATGTAATGCCATTTCCTTCTAGCTGTTCTGTTAATTTTCATCTGATTTTTCAGTTTGCTGTATCAGCACTTCTTCCTTTAGTTATGAGTGGGTTTCGTTTAATGCCACTCGCCTCACAGATTGTGAAAAATAACTGTAGGGCAGTGTGCATTGACCTAATAGATGGAAAGCTTCAATTGCACTTGCAATTAAACTCACTTTTTGTAGCATCTAAGTGGGAAAAGAAAGTGGCGCTAGGCAATTACTCTGCTCATTTGTGGACTGGAGCACAGAACCAGGAGTTGCCCATGCCTTATAAAAACCCCCAGACTCAGGTCCAGCCCTGCACTTTGCTGTGTTTGTTGTAGTGACATTTTGTGGCATGGAAACTCAGAGTCACGTTGTAGGGTCACTAGTGACCTGAGTATAAATACAGGGCCTTTTTCAATTTCAGTATTAATTTACTTTAAAACAAATCACATTTGGGGCTCATGATGATTTTCATTTGTTCGTCTGTTGCAATTGCCTGGACACAGCAGTTATCTACTTGTTGCAGGGATAATGGATACTGAGAACCTGAAGTACTGTCGTGCTCTTCACCTTTGTCCTGAAGTGCAGAAGTCTCTTGGAGGTCGAAACATCTTAGTTAAAACTAAATCTTTTAATTAATATATAGATAAAGGATGAGCAATGTTTGACATGTAGGACTTTGGACTTGACGGTTTAAAAACCTTGGATTCTCAGTAGTTAGTTTCATTTTCCAACATCAGTTTCCCATCTGTGAAATAGATTTGATATTTAACAGCTACATGAGAATGAACTGAGCATAAATACATTCATGCCTGCTTGCAGTAACTGGAAGAGGCTGGCTTCATCCTGTATTTAGGACTGGTTAGGATCCATCTCACCATTTTTAGAAGGCTTTGTGAAGGAAAGCAACCTCTAACAATACTAGTTGAAAAAAGTGCATATTTTATGATCTTAATCACTACTCACATAAAAATTCTTCAGTGTTTCTTGAAGACATAACAGGGTCACGGCATATGTGTTTTCTTTCAGTTTATCCTCAAATATCTGTTTTCCAAGTGAATAAAAGTGTAAATGAGAGTGAGAGGACAGTTTATTTTCTAGATTTCAATCTTTTTTTCATCTCAGAATCACACTGTAAAATAAAATTTGGGGAAAGGAGCATGTTCCTGAAATATTTGCAGTGTTTAAACCTTTGTTTCTCTTGATAAAAAAATTTACACTGAAACTATTATGAGTACCTCATCAATTCTCTGCTAGGAGGCATCACATCTTAAAAATCTTTAAAATGTGGTTAAACATATATTTATATACTTAAATACGTTTTAGTTTTTTTTTTAATATGTGTAAATACATATTTGTATTTAATTTCTCTTTGTGCTTTGCTTTTTTTCCCATTGTTTAGGTACCTGGCTGAATGGTATACTGATGCTATGCCAGTCTGATTTAATTCATGGGAAACTTTGCCACTTGTTGCTTTGCTAATATAGCCTTTAGAGAAATCCTGGATCATTGCTATGTGGTGATAGTTTGCCATTAGAATAATTAATGTGTGTGATCTATCCTGTGGTTTAAAAAAACCCCAGACAACAAAAATCAAACCAAAACAAAAGACAGAGTACTTGGGTTTTACTCCTGGGCAGAATTGCCATGTAAGTGCTTCTCATGGTGATGTTCATTTCACTGGTTCGCATCGCTGTGCTGTTGCCCTGATAATTGGTATACTGGTAATTGGGAATGCTGATGATAACTGGGAAGCTAATGAGGTTGAGACAACCAAATCTGTACCAGACTGCTTTTGTTTCTTTTCAGATGAGGCAGTTTTCATCATGGCGACCACACAAATATTTGCAACAGTAAAACACTGGAGGCAGTTGAGGGACAGGAACTTTTGGATGATACAAGAAGAGCAGAATGGCTTAGCCAAACCGAGTAAAATACATATTAGTTCAGTACCATTCTCTCCAGCTGCTGTCTTGAGTTGTCTTTGACTTGTAGGTTATGATGAGACTAATGTGCTTGTCTTTACTGGTCTTGATATTGGATACATCACACGTATTATCTATTTCAGGGTTTTAAAGCATTTATTTTTAACTGTGGGAGTTAAGAAAAAAAAAAGATCATGTGCTCTAAAGCAGTTGCATTCTAAAAATCACTCAATGCATGGGAAACTTCACAGATCAAAGCATGGTGTAATGTCTTATGATGGCATGTTGTCTGAAAGATGCCAAATAACCGAGTGGAACCTGAGAATGTCATATTTTCCAAACTCTTATAAATTACTGGCATAAATCTGCCTAGCTGAATAGCTCCAGTTACAGAGTATTGATCTGATGTCATGCAACTGAGATGAGCGAGTAGGAGAAGGAACTTTTCTCACAAGATTTGAATTATTTTTGTGAACATATGTAGTGAATTTCAGTAGCTGTGTTGGTTAAGGAAATTGCTGCTCAAAACTTTGTCCTGCTGGTGACTAGTTGCTCTTTTGGGGAGAGAGATCTGGGAAACAAGATATATGCATCCTATATAGCAAGATTTTACATGTGCCTCAACAGTTTAATGAGAGCAGGCTGTGGGAAAATGACTAAAAAATCAAGACATAAATAAAATCCAAACAATTAGAGAGCAACAGGGGCTGAAGCTTGGAACACCACCACCCACCACCTGCACATTGTTGCAGGCCTAACACCTCACAGAGCCAATAAAAATGTTCATTGGCTTAGAGAATGTGAAGCTAAATTGTGGTGTGAAATGTGTCCCCAAAACGAGCAATTACAGAACTTCACATAAGGTCTTCTAGATGAGAAGATAGGGTTTTAATAACAACCATATTCTCTTCAGGAATTTGGCAGCCTATCCGTTCAATGGCTCTGAACAGAGGTTAACTTTCAAGTGAGATTTCTAGCAGGGCTTCTGGCCTATTCCATTCCTGACGCAGATGGATCAATATTAAAGAGGCATTTTTTGGTACTGTCGGAACCTGGAGTGTACAGGGCAGGATCAGAAAACAAGCAAATGAACAGTGGTGGAGAAGAAGAGGGGTGTTGAATATTTGTTGAGGAGAAGAGCAATGACAGGTCACACATGGCTGCCTGAACTCAGACCTCCACTGGGTCAGATGGTGCCCAGTGGTGCGCCTGCCTTGTCTTGTCTTCAACCTGCAGGCAGCCTGTGCTATCCCTGCACGTGGAATGACAACCAGAGTAGGAGGGAACAGTTTCAAAAGCAGCTTCACCAAAAGAAATTCAGGGATCGGAATGTGGTCTTGCAGCAGGAGAGGTTTGTAATGTACAGGATGTTGTTCTGCTTCCTGCCAAAGCAAAGATTAAAATTAAATCAACATTGCTACCAGAGATTGTCTTGATAGGTTAATCTCAGAAATGAACTCTCTTGAAATCTTCAGCAGAAATGAGATTTGGTGGGATTGAATGTGATGTAGAAGGAATGATTAGCAGAGCCACTGACCTGGAGAATGTGGATGAGTGATGGGACCAGAACTCTCAGAGAATATGGAGGATATACAAATGCATGAAAGAAAGTAATAATTTTTAAATCACCCAAAGTGGAGAAGGAAGAGCCTGTTAAAATGTTTAAAGCAAGACATTTTTTCCTTTCTAGAAGCAGGAACAGCTGCAGTGGTAAAGAGTCACACAGAGCTGCCTGCAACTCTGCCATCCTCTGCTCTCAGACAATCCCAGAGGCACAACATAGAGTTAAAATACGGAGAACCACACGTTTCTCCAAGCAGGCTCAGCTGTGAGCTCAGACTGAGTTGCTCAGGGCATTAGCCAGCCAGGTCTTAGGAACCTCTGAGGATGGAGACTGCACAGCCTCAGTGGACATCCTCTTCTTGAATTCAAGCTGGAGTCTTCTGACTTGTGTGGGAGGACATAAGAGTGTTTCAGGCGTTGTCCCAGGCTACATCAGCGAAAAGCAGTTTCTGGCAAGTATAGTATGATGGTGGTCTCTCAGAAGTATCTGAAAAGGGGGCCACTGCTTGAATGAGGAGGTTAAACATCTTTGTCACCAGGCTAGGCTGAATTTCCACATGCCAGGAAAAGAGTGAGAAAAAAAAAAGAAAGGATAATGTGGATGGCATGTACAACTGAGTGGTTAATAAAGTTGGGAGCTGACTGGGCCTTCCTTGTTGTAGTATATTTAGGGTGAAATCATAAAGGAAAGACAGAAGATGAGGCATTATTAAAGATACTGGAAGATACCTGAGTGATGAGTCCCTCTTCAAACAGAGAAATAAAGGCAGTTTTCACCAATGAACTTGCTACTACAGTTGGTGGTATGTAACAGATTTATAGAGCCATTGGATGGATTTACATTTATGAGAGGAGTGGATTTATGTCCTGAAGATAGTGAAGAGAATAAAAAAGTAGGGGCTAAGTAAATTATCCTGGAAAAGACAAGTCAGTAAAAAATGTTTCAGTAACTGTTAAAGGGATTAAAAGCACTTCTTTATATGAAGCAAAACCAGACAGATGGATTGTTGTGCCAGTATAAGAAATGCATTTTAGAGAGGACTGAAGGAGGTGCCTGAGAACACAAGGACTGCTGCTGCGTGCAGTTCCGTCTCCCAGTGATACTGAGGGAAATATTTCCTGAGGAGTCTGGACTGGGGGAAAAAGCAGTAGTAAAGTATCAAGATGACTGATAGCTTCACAGAGTAGCATGCAGAGAAGTTAGAAAACTCATTGCAAAGCTTCTTTAACCAGTGCGCTTGAAGGGTAGAAACTTCTTACTCCTGGAAGAGAGCAAAGGTATTTGTAATACTATTAAAAGTATATTCATGCAAATTGACTCGTTCTCACTAGTGTGGATATACTAATGACATGTTAAGTATGTATACCCAGAGCAGTATGGATTCATGGTAGGGGGATAAATTAACATAATAATAGAAAAGCTCTACTATGAGCTGTACAGTGGAGAATAATAACAGGCAAGTTGTCTGGGGGTCTCCTGGCAAAGAAGATGCCACTTAGCAGCTAGAAGGGATATTAAGAAACATTGCATTTAGGAAAATGTGACTTTGGAGGTATGAGACCTTGCGTTTCTGCTATGTATGAGGGTTTTTAGACTTTTGAATTAGGGAAAGGAACATCTTTAAGCTGGTTAACATGGCAGGAGCCTATGTGGTGTCTACAGCTACAGCAGGAGAACATCTGTGTGCAGCAATTAGGCAGGAACTTCCAAACTAAAGGACTGCTCACAGATGGAGCAGATAGCTTTCCAGGCAGATGATGTAGGGCTGTTTATATAAACTCACTTTTCCTCTTAAAAGCAATAGAATAGCAAACATGTCATTGGCAGTCCTTGGGTATAAAATTAATTATGATAAATCTGAAATGTTAAGTGCCTGCTATTTTGCAAAAACATACACTGGGAGGGGAAAAAACCCTCAAATTCTTTAAGCAGAGTAAGAATTCATATTAATGTGACAGAAAAACAGAAGGTCTTATTGAAAGTTTATTGTACTGCTTAAATAATAAAAGCCTCTGAAGAATGGGTAGAGATGACGCTTTCTCAGATGTGCAGAATAGCTTTCAGTAAAATGAATATATTTTGCACCTGTCCTATTTATTGCTGTTGTTAAGATTAGAGAATTAAGATTGTTAAAGAATTTCTTCTCAGAATCTATCAAATGTGTAAGCCTGTTTTGGTCAGAGACAATATTGCCCTGCAAGGAAATAGGATGTGATATCATCTGAAGATATTTGAAGGTATGCTGTAGTGTAGGAAGGGGTTTTCAGTACGTTTATTTTTACTACATGTAATGTTAATATTAATAGGAAAGTTCTCATAACACTACGTGCTCTGCTATTGATTAAGTAACATTTCATGAGAGCTGAAATCTGTTTGAGTTCAACAGAAAATACAGTAAGAATTAGCACATAAAATCTCAAAGAAAAAAAATCAGGTTTGAACTAAACAGTGCAGAAAGCTGTAGAATAGTTGTCTTTGACCTCCCCCCACTCTCTCAACACTCTCCTAAATGTAGTGTAAAGAAAACATTTGTACTCTACGGCTACTGTTTCTCTTTATGACATGCACATTTTCTGATGATGGTAAGTAGTGGTACAGAGATTATTGGCAAAGTTGCTTCTTTTCCAGTACCTTATTCCAGTACTTATGGAAAAAACTCAAGTAACAGCCTCTGCACTAGTCTGATGTACCTACCTATGCTTTAAGAAGCTTATTTTCTATTATCATACATTTTACAACAGCTAGACTAAGTACTGCTCAAAGCAATGATTTTCTACCCTACCAAAATCTGTGATTTTCTAAAATACAGTTCAGTTTCTCCATCATGTATCTCATCAGACTAGTCCTACAAAAAAAGGGGGGGTGGGGGGGATGATATCCATATCTGAAGAACAAATATTCTGTATCCAGAATCTGCTGAATCCCAATAGGTATAAGTGTATAACACAGTATTTTTCCTTCGCATGTCTCATTGTGCTGAGAGTGGATACAAGGCTTACATTTTACTAACCGTTGCATATATTCCATTTTAGAAATCCAATATTAACCTCCTTCCTGTTTCCACAGAGTTGAAATTATTTCCCCCTTTCATATATGAATGGAACATCAGTTCAGGAAAATGAGATTTGTCTTTTTAGGTGAAAAAGCAGGACAGGCTCTTCAGCTGTGTTGTGGGAAGTAATGGCTTGTAAGCACTTCCACCACCCCTTGTGCACATGAGATCTCCCTGCCCAGCAGCCATCTGCATCCAAGGCTGCTAAGACACCTGGAGATGGGACAGTAGATCTCAGAGCAACTGTATGAGCTAACACAAGGACTCAATGCACCAGTGTCTGATACCTGAGATCTAGGAAAAACTGTTCTTCATTTTATTTCATAAAAATGGAGAGAATAGGAGCATCTCATGCTGAAATGACACACATGAAGTATGAGCTCACAGTTGCAGTATACTTGCCATAGATAGAATTATGCTGGATGTAGTGATTTATTTTTCTCTGTAATAATCCCTTCTTGCTGCAATGGATCCTGTTGCATTCTGGAGAGATAATTACTCTGTCGTTAGGTTTTGGGGAGGAATAAAGCAGGAAGCTTACTTTAAGGTAAACTGGAAAATACATCCTTTGTTAGGATGTCAAGCAAGCTTCTGTTTGCTGTTAGAATTTTAATCCATGTTTTTCTCCATGTAGTTGATCTAGGATCTGTGTTTGAATATCCATGACTACAGTTTAGATTATGCTACACTTGTGTGGGAACTAATAGAGTATACAGCATTTTCCCCAGTAATATCGTCTGGTATTAAAGCCTGGTCCAAAACATTAGTCAGTTTCGCAGCCGCAGACAGTATTTTACGATGGTTTTCAGTAAGGTGATAATGATGAGCTGATGCTTACAAATCTTCATGGACTTTCTCTTCAGTGTAGAACCAAATAAAAATTTATTTTTTTCAAAATTTTCAGGTGTTTAGGTAAGTGTTTCACTGGTTCACTGAGACCCTGCCAGACATTTGGGGGTAGAAGGCTCTTGAGAGTTTTCTAGCAGAGTTTCTGAATTGTTTTTCTGTAATAAATTCAAAAGCTAACTTGCAGAACCTTTGGTTTAGGTAATATTTGTAAGTAAAGTCTAAATAGTTAAGGTTATTTTTCATGGAGTTCTTGATTTGTCTTTGGTAACCAGCTACTGAATATACTGTTAAGGTAGAACCTAGGAAAAACACAAGTTTATTCTGGAAGTTACTTTAAGATATACTCAGTGTTTATTCAAGCTAATCTGTTTTGAAGAAAAAGGCAGCAATCTTAACTGCTGTTTCTGTGTTATGTCTTGGAATTCCCAGAACAAACACACCAAAAAAAAAAAAAGAAAAAGAAAAAGAAAAAGAAAATAAAAGAAAATCCCTGCTTAGGATGAATTGTACAAGAGTATGATGAGTTGAGAAATACTTTTTATATGCCTTCACATGCACATGCCAAAAAGTCTCTGCCAGAGTTACTCTCTACTGGAATTTACAGGGGGTTGTGAAGATCAAATACTGAAGCACTGTCTTGCTCTTTCTCCTTTAAAGCACTGTTTGAGGGGGAGCCTGAGGGGTTGGATTGCTCAGAAAAGGATTTGTTCAGTGAATATTTAGGACAGAACTCTTGGGTTGTTAAGCTGTAATTTAAAGGTAAATTTTGAGACAAACCAAAATTAAATTATTATTTGTAGAGTTTATTGTTCCTTTGGGATTTATAAAAGCATCAACAGTATTATATTGCCTCCACCCAAAAAAGTCTGTTTGTTTGTTGTATTAGAAGTTTTAAACTGCAGTTTCTTCCTCTTTCTGAAATACTTTAGCAATTATTTGAATTCCCTAAGAACATGTTAAAACACAGGAAACAAAAACAACAGGTTCTGTTTCCAGCCCTGGTTGTGAAGAAAGGCAGCATTGCAGCATGCACTTTCAGTGAGAGGACAAGGCACTTCTCTTGTAAAATAGTTTGAAATAGTCATACTGTTTTTGATGCTGGTTTGTTGTTTTTCTATATTAACGAAAAAAAACAGGATAAAATGCACAGGTCTTTTAGTTATCTTCAGATACAATGTAGATAGCACAATTAAATGTGTTTACTAGTGACACTTTTTGAATGATGAAGTAATTGGAAGACATTGAATAAGAAGTTCTGATAGGGTGTCTTGGCCTCTGGAAGGGGTACAGTGGGTACAATGCCAGCATGCTGTGGACTGGCAGCATCCCTGGGAAGCTGCCTCTCTGGCTGCCTTGTGCATGAGGTTCCTGCACATGCTCCCCAGCAGTGTTGTTGACACTGACAAAATAGATACAGCTTTGGCAAGGTTTATGTTGGTGGTGGGTCCAAATTACAGACCTGGCTTGTAGGTGTAGCTCCAGAGTAGTGGTTCATAAGTGGAGACTTCTGGGTTAAGTCAGTTAGCAGATTAATTAGTAGTATGATTACTACAATGTTGATTCATGTTTCTGTGCATTCATGGTGGTTTTGGAAGATTTAAACAAACACATATTGATGTTTTTTCCTACTTCTTGTGGAAGGATGTATAAAGTAGGAGGAAGGAGAAGAACTCTTTCCCTCCTTTCTCTATCCATTCTCTTCAATGACAGGTCAGACATCATCCATTTTTGTTTACAGGGCAAGACAGGGTTTTCCTTCCTTCAGGTATGCCTGGCCTTTGCTCCCAAAGGGTAGTGTTTGGTGCAGGTGCCTTTTGTGACACTGCTATTTGTAACTTCAGTGTCAAAGGGAAATCAAGACTTAAGTGTACATAATTATGGGATGAGGAAAGAAGATGGTGATGTCAAGTATCATTGAAAGGCGCTCTGGTTACAGTGAGCTACGTTTAACGATCTCTGCATATGTTGCTAGGTGCTCTCCATTTCAGTTATTAAGGTTTTGCAGTTTCTGGAATAAGGAGCTTGGGTAGAACCCCACATTCACCAGAACAAATCAAGCAAAGGCTACCTGGCAGCAGCTTACACATTTGATGGGCTTAGTGAAGCCATGGTTGCCCACACATCTTCTGGGGAAGAAGCTTGAGTGCCAGCTGCTCCTCCTGCTGCTGCTGCTCAGCATTCTGGTTAGGGCTCAGGCATCTCAGCTGAGGGGAAGCGTAAAACCAGGTTCTGGAGAAATGCCAGTCTTTGCCAATGACAAGCAACTGATAAATGTGTTTATCAACTGTTTTGTAACTGCAGGAATACATAGCTATTTTTTTTTCATGGAGCCATCTCATGCTTACTTGTCTTAAGAATGTGCCATGAATGAAGAAGGTGAACTGCTATTTCATTGTACTTCAGACAGTAAATATTTAAGGAAGCTGAGCCATGACAGTGAACTGGGCACAGAGGAGGCTGGTGTTTGAGTAACATGAGAGTGATCCAGAACTTTCTCTTATGCCACCTTTTTCTAAAGTTTTAGATTTTAAATGCACAGTACACAGCAAGGATGGTCCAGATCACTGATCTGTTTAAGTGCAAGAGATAGTATATTTGCTAAAGCCAAGCCAGACTGGGGATCTGGATTTGATGCTTTATCTTTTCTTTTTTTTTTTTTTCCTAAGACCCAGTGTATTGTTTGAAAAATATAGTGTAAAAAAACACAAAGAGAAAAATATTTTCCAAATGGTAGAACAATCAAGCTCAGCTTCCACTTTATACACCTTTATTCCTATGTCTAGCATCAAAATGAAAAATGTTCCTATCCAAATATTTCTATTACGTATATACAGTATTTTTAATTTTGTCTAAACATAAAAACATTCTTAGAAGAAAAAGCGGTTTTTATCAAAATAGTATTTTCTATTGAAAAAATGAAAATACATGAATGAGATAGTCATATAATATATGAATGAAATTTCATCACTTTCTAAATGAAGAATTAAGAAGTGTACATGATCAGACGTAGGCTAGTTCAGGAACTACTTATCTTGAATAAGCAAATAGTGCTAAGGTTACCTGTGCTTATTTTGGACAAAGTTCTCTTGCCTTATTGTTCAAAAATTCACTATTTTATGGAAATATTTGAAAGTTCCATAGAGAAACTAAATTAAAACCAATAAGAAAGAAGGTTTCCAGCTATTTGCCACCCACACTGCTTTTGAATACAATAAGGAATTTATTGCAATATGCGATGTACAAGCAAAAGTCAGATCATTATTCTCAAACATCTCTGCCTTCAGTCTCCTACATAGATAAAGCTCTTCATCAGAGCAAAGCTTCAGCTGGGAAGTATTCTCCTGACAGATACTACAGACACTTTCTTGTGCCTGCTGAGGCAAAACTCAGCACTTCCTTCTCCTTCCCCCTTTCATTGCTTACTCCCAGCCATGAAGACCCCTGGGGTAGCCCCACTGGGAGGAGTAAGTGGCCAACACTGTGGAGTTACCTGTTACACATCCACTCAGTACTCCAGTCTTAGGAGAAAGCAGAGTACAAGGGTAGCTGAATTACTAGTGAGCTAAAGAAAAATGGAGGAAGAAGAAGGGTCACACCAGAGTTAGGAATATATACATATATGTTGAACATATATATATATGTTGACCAGGGAGGTTGTGAATGTGCCATCCCTGGCAGCGTTCAAAGCCAGGTTGGATGAAGCCTTGGGTGATATGGTTTAGCGTGAGGTGTCCATGCCCATGGCAGGGGTTGGAACTAGATGATCTTAAGGTCCTTTCCAATCCTAACTATTCTATGATTATACATATATATATATACAGTGGGGAGGGGAGTTGGAAAAGAGGAGGTGAAGAGTGTACAGAAACTGATGAGGAAGGATTGTTCAGTGGTTAATGCACGCAAGATTAAGACTCATTTACTTTATCATGTCTCACTTAGCTCTAAAGTTGACTCTATA
Organism: Melopsittacus undulatus; assembly: GCF_012275295.1. Classification (NCBI taxonomy): domain Eukaryota; kingdom Metazoa; phylum Chordata; class Aves; order Psittaciformes; family Psittaculidae; genus Melopsittacus; species Melopsittacus undulatus. The sequence goes on from NC_047529.1 coordinate 72,495,549, forward strand.
CTGATGTATGTTAAAAGGTTTTGCGAGCACCCTATGATCTCTAGACAGAAGTGCTAGATACTGAGAGACAGACTGAATCAGCAGAGAATTAATCTCCTCGTGTGAGGTGAATGGCAGCCACACAGTTCTAGCACAAAATTAGAAGGGAGCAAATACCAACAGTCTTGCACTTTTCCTACTCGGCTCCTCCACTGGCAGAGTTGCCATTCTCTATAAACTATTGACAGACTTTAGGGTTTGGCTGATGTTAAACATTTCAGAAGTGGGCGATGTGTTGCTCTAATGGCAGTTGCTATATTGCTGCTTACAGTTTTGAACATGTATCTTTTGTAGTTCCCTTGCAAAGGGAAGGTGTAGAAATCTCATGAGAAAAGCAATGGAAATAGAGGGAAATTTCTTAAATGTCCTGTTAAGAGCTTAAAGCAAATTTTGGTTTGAATGCATGAGTAAGACCCTCTGCATTCATTTTCTTTGAATGTTGTCTAACTTAAAAACTGTTGCTGGTTTGAAAAGAAGAGATAATTAATGTTTGCATTGTGACAATGTAGAAACCATGACCAGGACTGCAGGTAGAAAATGCTGTTTAACTGCTGAGGCCCTGCATTAGAGAACTCTCTGTTTACACAGAATAAACAAAACACAGAAGTGGAAAACTGAGACATGGAAAGGAAACAATTTTTTTCCATAAGAAACCAGGAAATGAGCTCAGGGCTTGTGATTGCCGTCTTGCATTTTAAATACAAAAATGCTCTCTCTTTCTCTCCAGAAAGAAAAAATGTTAAATTATTGAACATTTCCCCAAAATAAGCTCCTGTTATTCTATGTCACTTTGGAATTGTCAGCATTATTAATATTTATGTCATTAGAGCAGTTGTTATTTTACAAAAATTAAGTATTTATAATACATCAAATTTGAATCAGTGGCTATATTAGTTACTCATGAATTGTATTATCAACCACTTTCTGCTTGTCTACATAAGACTGCCTTAGCAGAAAATGAGAATGATACCTTGTAGCTCAGGTAACTTGTCAGTGCAACCTGTAAAATGCATACACTTGCAAACTATTGTTCTTGAGGAAATAGAATAATAAAAAAGTAAAAGTTAAATAAAAATATTACTTAACAAATACTGTAGGAAAGTGAGAAATCAGAATGTAGACAGTAAAGAAGACTTGGTTGAATAAGTTCTTGGCAAGTACCTCAACTTCCTGCAGAAGAAGAATCTATTCTTCAACTGCAAAACCCTCACCAGTGAATTCAAGTCCAGTTGTGTTCTCACAGTAGAAGTATTTAAGGTTTGATAATGCATAAATCAGAAATCTATGTAATAGAATAAGATGTAGATATTTGAGAAGTTGCAATACATGGGCAGATGCAAACAGGTCTCTGAAAGAGTAGCTGTATCTAGAATGTTATTAGAGTTAAGAAGTTGTAATTTATAGGTCAGATAATTTAGGGTCTTGGTGTAATTATGAGAGGAGAAAATCCATATCTCTTGCGCTCTGGCAATAGGAGTAGGTTGGCCTAACATATTGTGCATAGAGATCTGAACTCTATACCTCTTTTTGGGCTTTGTCTTAGATAAATCACAGTTTTGTTGTACTTTTACACAAAATGAAATTCATTTTATTAAAACTATTTTGGAAACCTTTGTATATAGAATTGGAAGCATACAAGTCTTAGAAATTTGTTATTAAATATGTGTTTAATAGTTTGGGGTCTAGCAGAAGAATCCAAAAAGTACTATTTAAATAACTAATAATATGGGGTTTATTTATGCTACAATTTCTTTGGGAGAGGGATGTGGGTAGCATGACAGTAAGATATTATCTTCAAAGTTGCCATGGTAATGCAACCTATTACCTGTTGCTAAGAACATGCTGTAGCTGTTATTGCTTTTATTACAGCTCTTAACGCTTCAGGATGCATCCTTTAGTTTTTAAAGTGTTGTTTCAGATTCAGTTTCATACATATGAAAACCACTAAGTTTTGCCACTTTCCAGTAGGCCTGTAGAACAACAGCAATGATAGCAATGCAAGAACCTTATTCTGCTAACATAGCTCCCATCCTCTAATGCAAAGTAATTTGCAAGCTATGTAACCAGTTAGGAAGACAAGAATTATCAAGTGCCCTATATATATATTCATATCTGCTTTCCCTGGAAAGTCAGTGATCAGATTTGGAGATAGAAAAGCCTAAAGCCCAAACAATAATGCAGTATAAACACTTCAAAATACAGGCAGGTTGTTCTTTGCACTAGCACTAGAAATGATAATATCCAGTTTACTAAGAGGATCCTGTCCACTGCAAGTCTGATTTCCTGATCCAGCAAAGTGCCCTAGGACCTCTTTTACTACCCTGAGCCCTGCTGGGCAGCAGCAGTAAGATAAGCCTGAAGTCAGCAAACGTGCTGCCATTCATGATCATAGCAGCAGTGAGACACTCAAGATAGCAACCTTTCAATATCTGAAGGAGGCCTACAAGAATACTGTCTCTTCATCAGGGACTGTAGTGTACAAGGGATAATGGGTTTAAACTTAAACAGGTGAAGTTCAGGTTAGGTATAAGGAAGAAGTTCTTTACTGTGAGAGTGGTGGGGCACTGGAAGAAATTGCCCAAAGAAGTGGTCTGATGCGGTCTCAGCTGTCTGAATGCTATCCTCACTTGCAAGGTCTTAGATTTTTCCCCTGGGTAGGCTGTGCTCATAATGATGGCAGCTAACGTAGGAACAGAAGTGTCCTAGACTCCATCTGCAGTCAAAGTCAAAAACATGCAACTCTGAAAGACAATTCAGTCCCTTTAAGAGTTAGTCACTGGGTGGAGGCACATCACTCCTCTCTACTGACTTACACATATAAGTACATGAAATACATATGACCTTAAGGCATTATCAAACTCAGAAACAACTGAAGGCATTTTCAGTACAATATAATGCATTGACGTTTTGGAAAGCTACCTTCTTTAGCACATGCAGGATGATCTCTTCAAATCGACTCTCACCATTTTTTCAGTCCGAGGTAGTTACTTAGTTTTGAAGGCTCTGCATTTGCTCATTCAGGAACAAATAAGTCTTCAAAGAGGCAGTGCACGTAGTGCCTCAGTATCTGAATTTCTGATGACTGCTGTTACCTGTTTGTCTATTGCAGTTTTCTCATCCTCCTGGATTTCAGTTGTCTGCAAAGCACTTCTTCCAAAGTCTGCATGTTGAAATAGCTTTGCCTCAAGATATTTCAGTTCAGAATCTTTGCACCAGAGTTATTGATGTGATCTGCTATGGTTTAAGGATGGATTTCAAAAGGGTCTGTAAATTATTCATTTAACTTTACTCTAGGTGATCATTTGTCAGAATGGACCAGCTGTCAAAGGCATGCCTGTGGATCCTAGGGTCTTCCTCTGTATGTCCAGATAGGCTGTGCATCAGTGCAAAAGCAAACTTACCAGGAGACTTTTAGCATTGAGAGTGTTTCATGAACAGATTTTCAGCTTCTCTTTCTTGCATTTTACTGATTGGCAGAAGCAGTGGTGATAATACTGTTTGAGAAATTAATATGCAGCAGTTATGCAGATTTAGGTTGGTAAAGGAGAGTGGGAATTAAATTACAGTTGGTGGGTACAGTCAGGCAGTGCTGCAAGCTTATGTTGTGCATAAGAACCACCATTCACTCCAAAATACAGTTTTGTAAGAAAGCAAAGGATGACTGAAATGCAACAGCTTCTGATCTGGAGATGGAATTTTCAGAGCTGAAATTCAAGTAATTGCTTGGTAAAAAAAAAATAATTCATTCATGGGGTAGGACCATTGCAGGGGAAATTAAATTATTTTCTGTGTAAAACTCCCCTCAAAAACAAATAATGGTTTGTACACCATCGTTTTATCCCCTTTTTGTAAAAAGGGAGTACCAACAGTTACCTTCCTTTGCAGAGCATTGTGGAATGAAACTACAAAACACATTGAATGAAATCACTACTCACTAGCTCCTTAGGACTGTTCTCAGAAATAATAGAACCATGCATCATACAGCACAGAAGACCTTGTTTGAGAATATTTACATGCTTGAAAATTTAGTGCTTACAAATAGACGAAGTGAGGTGACTGCCTCATTTTCTCCTGCTGGAAAGGAGAGTCATCCTGTCTCTGTAACCTCTTAACATCAGCCTCTCCACATCTGTTCAGAGGAAGTATTCACTGAAGATCTTATGCGCATGAGAAAATCTGCATAAAATGCTTTCTTGCAGACAAGAATTTACAGTTAACTTTTATAACACTAATACAACATAATGAAAATAATCCAAACAAGCACAAATCACCATGAACAAACATTTTAAAAATAATTCCAATAATTGTGCTACTTGGTTTTAACCTAACTTTTCATCTGAGTTTGGTAACTTTTACACAGCAACGCTTCCCTCTTTTGGAAAGCTTTCCACCAAAACCAGAATGTTTAAAACATTAGCAACTCATCTTCCTTCATCTCAGAAATTCCAAGCCTCTTCATAACTGAAGTAGTGAAGGAGCCAGGGACCACTGCAGTATGTGTCCTAAACCAGCTTAAGAATTATTTGGATGAAAATTGTAAAGCTTGAGAGGAATAAATAACTTGTAGCCTCTTGTGAATTTGCAGTGGTATTACTGGCTTATCACATGGAGCTGTGTAATAAATAAAATTAATAATTTGGTGGCTGGTCCTGACTTCTGCTGCATGAAGCTGCTCTGTTGTTTTGTCACAGCTATGGCCCTGTTTTCTCTTCTAATTTGTTGTGCTTGCTCAGTGAAATTGAATCCCACAAGTCTTGGAGAAGTTGTTTTCCTCGGTACAGATGGCTCTTGCTTCAAGACACAACAGGCAGCTAAGAGCTGCCTTTTTTTTTTAACCCTTCCTCCCATCTTGAAATCATGCTGAGGCTATGGCCACAGTAGTACCATGGTTCTTGCCCTGTATCTTGTTTTTCCTGTGTATAGGTTGTCATGCATGTCAGTCACAGCATGTGCCCCACAGGCTCCTATTACCTAATGTAGGTTGCTTTGGTTTGTTGGGTTTGGGTTTTTTGTCTGTTTTAACAAGGACAAAATAAAATCAAGAGCTTAGCGGCCCCTGGGATGTGTCACTGCTGGAAGCTCTCATGGCAAGTAGGCTCTGGCAGGGGTGCAGCCCTTCGTGCTTGTGGCTGCAAAATGTTCCAGCCTTGCATCTTCAGCCCAGAGAAGCAAAGGAGAACCTACCCTTGCCATTTCCCTTCACCCTGCTTGTTTCACTTAGGAACACAATGAGCTGTCAAAATTTCCTGCCCGGTTTCCACAGAATCCTTCCTTTCACTCCAAAAAGGATTATTATCTAAAACTGCTAATTGCCTAAATTGTCAGAACAATTGTTCAGCTTAATTTTAAGGTGGAGAGCAAGGAGATGTAAAGGTCTGGTGGCCTGATCAAGGTTGCCCTCAAAGTCCTCTGTCAAACCAAAAGTCTGGTGTGTTGCCATAAACAGCCCTTGCCTTTCAGAAATTAAAAGTCATGCGGTATGGTGTGCATCTGGTGCGATCCCTAGATTTATACTCTGTTGAGTGTACTTAGAGGTAATTAGAAGTAATAGGGAAGAATATAAATGTTCTCCAAGTAAAAGCCAAGAAAGCATGGAGGGCAGGTGTGGTTGATTTATCCCACCACTACTTCCTAACTAATCTTTTTCTAAAGATGTAGAAAGAGACTAGGTGGCACCTGGTGAAGGATTTTGAAATAACAGATTCATGAGGTAGAGCTACTTGATAACATCTTTGACTCATCAGAAACTTGCCTTCCCTGAGGGTAAAATTAATAATCCTTGAATATAAGGATTTTAGAGGCTTTTACTAAGGCAGTAGGGATGCAGATTTATTGTGTATATAGTTTCTCATAGTGCTAGAGACAGCAAAAAATGTTATTATCTGTAAAAAATGTGAAATAACACAAATAGCCAGTCAGAATCATCAGTAATTTTCTATGACATCAAGTTCCTTGGTTTTGCTGGTTTAGTAAAACTCATTCACATTTTCTTAGTTTGAAGAACATAGAGCTGGTAGCAAGTTTACCAGTCGTCATGCATTGTCCTTAACTATTTTAGTCCATTTTTTCTGTGTGTATAAAGCCCACACCATCAGCTGCTTGAACTGTTTTTATGTCCTCCTTTGGAATCATATTCTTCTCATCACCTAAATGGTTCTTTTCCCATTCTCCTCCTTATCAATGGTGAGCATTACTCCAGGTTGATTTTCCTTTTATGAAGTGGCTCTTTAGTGCCCTGATCATCTTCCTAGAGGTCCTTCTCTTCATTTTTTCCAGGAGAAATTCAGCTTTCTCAGAGGCAGTATTTCAGCTGAACTTACACCAAGTGCTTTGACTAATAGCATCGATACCTCCCTTACTTTCCCTCTGGAATTACTTTACCTGAATAATGTACATACCTATCCGAGTTGGCTAGTCTTTAGTTCTGTAGGAGACATCAGCAGTACCAGGAGAGGAAGATAGACTACCAGTAAAATGAAAGTGGAAGCTGCACATAGCCGCACATAGCTGCACTGGCCATAGAGCAGTTGAGGCAGAGAACGGGACAGCAACAGTGAACTTTATTTAAAATAGCTGTAGCTGCATATACCTGGTATCTCCAGCTTTGTCTCACTAGTGCTCTCCTAATTCTGTGTCAAGATCATCAACAAAAATGTTAAGACCATTCCCAGTGTTGGTCTTCTAAAGATCATGCAGAAACTGTTACCAACAAAGGTTTCCTTTCAATGTACCCCGTTATCTTCTTACAGTCTTTTCCCACTTCAGTTTTTGTGCTTATCTCTTTCTTGCCTTATATGTTTCATAAAGCCCTTATGATTGAAATGCACACTGTTGGTTTTTTTTGCTGTTGTCTAATCATTAGCTACTTTATTCGAGGTAAGTATCAAGTTTTATCTTGCATGATCTACTTTTGGTAAGCTCATACTGTTTTCCTCTGTTGCAGTTGTCTACCTATCTTTAGCCTTCTCTTCCTCAAAATTTGGGGCCATGCTATTAAGATCAGAGTTGGGCATTACCTTTATATGTAATTTTGTCTAATTTTGTTGTTTTGTAGTACTATGGTACTTTTCTTGATCTGATAGATACGTTAATTCGTGTCCAGAAAGAAAATCAATCTTTCCTGGTTTACAGTATTTTACATCTTGGGGGGAGGGGTGGGGTGGGTGTGTGTGCATGTCAGATTTTTGGAAGTTTGAATTTCTGTCTTTTCTGTAAAGGATCTGTTGATTTAGTCACAAGTGACATGTTGATCAGTGGGATTACTTGCAAGGGATTACTTGCATTTTCATGTTAATTCATTGGTGCATGCAGAAAAACAAAAGCCTTGATCAAAGCATGCTCTTGAATTTACACCCGTTCTTAATTTGCTGATGCTTGTATTAGTGACAGGCTCAAGCCTGTCTGATTTTTTTTTTAGTTTTTATAACACGTACCATATGCTTGCCATTCTTACTCTTTCTGATGAGTCAGCCAATCTGATGGTCTACCTGTGGCAGAGAGCAATGCTTTTAAGTCCAGGTGCTGCCTTATGAGCTCTGACTCATGGGTGCTGATGAATCTTGCTTCAGTGTTTTACAAACTCTCCAGCTATTTGCTCCACCCTTCTGCCCTTCAGCAGAAGGAGCGCGGGGGAATAGGTGTATATACCACCATTGCCACAAGTTGCACATGATTTTAAGCTGCTGATGAAGGTAGACCCATGCTATTACCATACCTTTGAACTTCAACAGCTGAAGAGCAGGCAGAGGTTTGCACCTCCTGCCCCTGCTATCAGGAGGGGTAAGTGGGGTCAACAGCAACTTGAGCTCTTTCAGACTGGCTCCTTAAAGCAAGCAGTTAGCAAGCAGGAGGGGAGTAGAGGGAACATATGTTCAAAGTAACAAAGCGAAAGTAAGGATGAGAGAAAATAAATTGATATTTATAATCAAAAGTGACAGTGTTTGAAATATTCTTAATTGGAGTGCACGCTTCTGTGTCTTTCGTACCTCTAAGGACCCCTAGAGGGCAAGGAAGTTTTTCTCCACCTCGAATATTTAACTTAATAGTTCTACTTGGCTTTCTTCCCTTAAACATAATTATAAGCACATTTTAAGTGAATGTTAGATAGAAAAAAAGAACAGCATCTAACTAGGTCGTTCTTTTGCACTGCAAGATGTTTTCTTGTTTTTAAACACAAGCAGCAAGAGTTAGCACTAGGAGCCAAATTCTTAAATTGTCTTTGTTTAGATTAGTCAGATGCTATATTCATGTCCCAGAGGAAGCAGAACTGAAGCTAACTAATAATTCGTAATTTTATTTCAAATTTTGAAAGTCTTACAGTGTGAGCTGTGTGAGGAAGTGCAGTGGGTATGTTTTCAACACTATGGCCCATGTTTCTGTAAAGGAGTAACTGGTATTGTGAAGAACTAGAGTACTCTAATCTGAACCTACAGAATCTTATTTTAGAAATTTTAGTATTTTGGTTTTGTTATTTGCCTGTAAAAAAATTATTACATTATAGTACAAGATATTTAAGGTTATGAAAATATAAAAATTACATCTGCTTCCCACTACTTCCTGTCTACTTGGAGAGAGATTTTTTAACTCTTACTATCCTGAGCAGCATTTTTCTTCTGAAACCAGTTTTGCCTACTTCATCAATATTACATGTTAATTCGGGGAATAATCAATGTGAATTACGTGGTGATAGTCTTAGTATTATGTTGTCTTTTTATCATATTTAAATATAAATCCTAAAGGACTGGAGTAGTGCTTATCTGAAAACATCAGGTTTCACTTACATAAAGAAGCCTTGGTGTTTGAGACGGCTGATGTTTTCCAGAGTGCTCAAAGAGGAGAAAGTAAAACAAATATAAACAGTCAAACAAGCACAAAGAAAACACCACCTTAAAAATATTCATATTTTGGTTTTGAATTTTCTCATCAACTCATGATTTTGAGATCAGCCCCACAGCTTTGGAAGTCAGTTGTGCAGTGAGACTTTTGTGAGTAATGCCATGACAGTCAGAATCCAACTGATCTTGTCTAGGTGTATAACCAGACCTCTGTGCTACTCCTGCATGTCTACTTACTGGGCAAGAAGCTGTGAAATAAGATAAAAGTGGGGAGGGGTGTTGTGCTTTTGTTCTGGTAAGAGGATCAGCTATACTGCTTTACCCAATTACCCAGGGATGTCATGGAGATGATTTTTTGGACCTTAGTTTTCCCACTGGAGGAGCATAACGTCATAACTTTGAATAGAAAATAGATCTAGATCTAAACAGCAGAGAAAGGCAGCTGCCCCTTCTAATGTCTCTGGGGATTTTGTGTTTTGCAGGAGATGCACGGGTGAGAGGTCAGACAGGGGTTCTCTCCGAGCGCCGTGGCTCCTACCCGTTTATAGACTTCCGTCTTTTTAACAGTAAGTGCAACCCTTCCTTCAGCTCTATATTAAAAATAAAGTAAAATAACTCTATTGAAAGTATATGAACCAAAGTATCTCATCTCATAAATATCTGTAGTTCAGCTGTCTTCACATAGTCAGCATTAATAATTCTATTATTCCCACTCAATGTTTGACTGTAAAATGTTTTGGTTGTACGAATACTGTCCATAATGCTGAGTCTGTCAAGTAAATGAAGTGGTGCCATGGGGTTTGCTGGGGGAACATGGGGTGCATCAGAATTAAAAAGATAAATCTCTGCGTTCCTTAGCCTCTAAGCCAACAGTTGGAACAGATTTATGTAAGTCTGTTATCCGGTCATATAGAATTGGCACAGAAGGGGAGCATGTGACAGCACTGACCAGTGGTTTACAATAACATTAATTTTTCCAACAATTAGAACCCAATCCAAAGCCCCATGGAGTCTTCTCATTGACGTCAATGGATTTTGGGTCAGGCCAGCAGTGAACATCTGTTAAAAATAATCTTAACCTCATTTTGATTGAAGTTATTTTGCCACTGTTGTAAATAAAGGAGGGCAAATCTAAAAGGGGGAAAAAAAATTGGGATCCTGTTGTTTGGGGTTGTTTTCACCTGATAGGCTTTTTATGCTGATGCAGAGCCATTAGCCAGTGTGTAAACAGTAAATGAAAGAAAAACCAGAGAACACTTAGACTTGGGCCCTGTCACATTCAGGGTGGATGCTGTGTTAACTGCAGTGTTCAGGGAGCTGTCAGTGTGTCCTTGTGTACTTCACAAACTGCTCCATGTAACATTTGAAACAAAATTTATTCACTGTCTTCATCAAAACAGACTGAAGGTCCCACAGTTTGTTTAGTGATGACACTTTTAAGCTTCTAGTCATTATGCTTTTCATTAAGAAGCAGTTGCTAAGGCAAAGTTTTACGTCTCCTGTTTGTGACTGCTTGTAACTTGCCTGAGTGCCTGAAGAAGGAGAAAGGAGGTAGCTGGCAGGGAGGGAGGAAGAAGCCCAGCTGCAAAGGGCTGGGAGTCAGGAGAAAAGAGGTGCTAATATGAAGGGGAGGTCTTGGGATCTGACAAAGGCAATAACATACTGGTTTGAGTGGAGCTCTAATTTAGTCCTGGCTTGCAACGAAAAATTTGAAAAAAAAAACCCATCTGGTTTAGGCTAGTTGGAAATATTACTGTTGATGCCCTTATAAAGACTGAGAGAAAATAAATCACTTCTTTTCGGTCGTGAAGTGGATGTGAATATATATTCCCAATTAAGTGTGACTAATAATTACCTTTTTATCTTGTACACATACACGATACTTAACAATTCTCATCGTATGCTCTTTCCTCTTCCTGGTTAAAGAAACCAAAAACTTGTCAGATCTTTTCTCTGGCGGTAGGGCTTTCACTTTTACCCCTCTAGATGAATCCTGCTGGCTTCTGGGAAGTGCTGGTGCTGTCCGTGGGCTGTCTAGGGAGAGATCCATGGGAAGGAACATACTGTGAATGCTCAGACTTTGATCATACAAGGAGCAGGGCAGTCCTCATAACCCATCTCCTGTAACTGCTGAACTTAAAAGCAATGCCTCCCACAGCATGTGTGTCTGATCCCATGGATGTGAGGTGCCCTGGAGACCTCTGGCATTCTTTCTTTTTACTGCTTTTCTGTAATCTGAAGGAAGTCCCTATGGGTGATCGTGGTCTCTGTGTAAGGAAAAGCAGTGATTTGGATTTTGGATTTCCCATTGTTTTTACGGTTTTGTTTATTTACTGTTTTCTGTCTAGGGAGTGGTATAGGCTTCATTTTTTTAGTGCAAACTGAAGTGAGATTTCTAGGCATTTAACTGCTAATTTTGTAGATGGCAAGTGCACTGGGCTTGGCTCACTCGGTGACCTACAGATAAATGAAGATTCTGTGTGTCAGAACACAGATATGTGTTTTTCCAATAAGTAAATAGATGTATATGAACAAATAATATAAAAGCCTATCTGTCTAATTCTTTTCTGTTGTACATACCATATAAGCAGCAAAAAAAACATAGTGCTGCACATCCTATTAAAAAGAAACATACATAAATGTCACTACTGCACACATTTTTGGACAGTGCATAACTAACACAGTAATATTTTGGCACCACGCTGTATTTGTTTGGGGCAATAGCTGACAGGCAGCAAGTGCATACTGAAAGCTGTTACAGTAAGAGATGGATGAGGCACAGAATATTTTATGGTAAATATCCTCAGAAGTTATAAAGCAATGCAGCATAAACATTACTCCACTTCTCACTAATTCACAAAAACTGAGCTTAAATAGTGATTGTTCCTTATTCCAAATAACAGTACCACCCTTGTTTTAAAGTAAGGGAAAACACTGAAGCTCATTCTTTAACAGAGCTGACATTCATTTTGAAAACTGACATTTAAAAAAACTGAGGACATTGCTATTTAATGTCAGACTAAAGGTTACTTCAGTGTAACTTTTTTAACTTAGTTACAGACTGGTGGATTTCAGTCAAATTGGTGAATTCTTACCTACTCTGGCTATTAAGGGTTAACACTGAGTAGACCATATCTTTTGTTTTTTCTGGAGGCCTGCAGTAAAGTCACTATGTAACTTAAGACACCCTTAAGTCTTTTTGGATAGGAAAACTTCCTGCACTCTGAAAATGGGATCTTCTGTAGCTCTAATCAAAGCCAACTGGATTAATGTTGACTTCTTGCTGTTTGAGTTAATGTCTGTGATGCCATCTACACATTCCTCTGGTGCCTCTCTGCAATATATAGAAAGTTAGTGAGTGTTACTTCACCTTGTCAGTTCCAGTCTTTCAGGGCAGCGAGGATTTTGCAGGATCCTGCCTGGAGGAGATGCAAGGCTTTAGCATCTTCCTCTTTTCTCTGCCCAGCTGTAAACTTTCCTTGAGGCATAGTTGCAGTGGTGGTTTTTGGGACTCTAAAGATGACTCTGGAATACAAAACTGAACGTAAAATATCCCTGTGTCACCAAGAACTCCTCAGTTCTGCATTACAAGGAATATATTTACCTTAGCCTCTTGAGTCAGGCCCTGCAACTTGTGGAGACCTGCATGACCAACCAGATACTTGTTTGTGCTGATGTTTTTGAGCCAGAAGCTTGAGAGAAAGCTATGCAGCAGCTTCTCTCCCCAGGGAAGCTTCAGCAGCCGATGCTTGTTAGCTAGCCTGGTGTGAAGACCTTGCAGGAGGCAAGCCAACCATCTCTTTTTCCATCTGTCATAGTAAGACAGGGGACCACCTGCACCTGGTGGCCACAGATATACCCCAGGAAAGTAAAAACAAAAAGCTGGACATGGCAGACTTGAGGCTCCATGTTCAGTAGGGTGCTTATAGACAAATATTCAGACTTTGCAAACTCCTAAAGTAGAAGATACAAGTTTTGCAGAGCCCTGTATGTTTATAGGAAAATGGGGAGTGGGTTTTCTCTTCATACAGATAACACATTCCTCAAAATGGGAGCAGTAGAAGAAAAGAAGGCTTAGTGCTCAGAACCTACTTTCCACAAGGAGTAATGGGAAGTAATAGACAAGTGTTAGGTGCCATCAAGTTGGTGAGTACAATCTATAAACGATGCAAGATTAATTCCAAACCAAACATCACAAATTTTAGGAAAGTTTGACTCTGAACTCAGTAGCTTGTAACTGTACCCAAAGCAGGTTGAAATTAATGGTGGCAGTTTGTTGGCACTTCTGCATTTCTATGAATTAAATGAGCCTTTTTGTGCTCTCAGGACAGAAAAGGATTTACACTGAATATTTGCAGGGTAATAATTAAGCATTTGAGACATTTCTGCAGTGAAAATTAACTTGATCCAATTTTCCTTTTAGCAAAGCATAGTTTGGGTTTGAGAAATAAAGGACTGTAGGCAGCAGTAATTTAGTTCTCTGATTGACAGAGTTGCTCAGTGAGTCATTGAACCAGATCCCACCAGTGACTAATACGCATTTGTTAAAATAGTATCTCATGATGAGTTCTGCTGGTGACTGTTACAGTATGTTTCTTCATTGCATCAACCAAAAGTTTGAGGGAATTCCTTGTGATAAATCTAGAATTGTAGGTGAGCATACAGCTGTAACCAAGAAGACCTCACCCTGCTCCAGTTACGTTAGATACTTTGTTGTATTGCCAGGTGAAATTAAGTAGGATAACAAAGTAACATAATTCATATCTGAGATGAGTAATTTTTTATTTACAAATTTACTTGTCAAGCTTTAATTCAGAAGACAAGGAGATTCTTAAGACTTCAATGGTGTTTCTCCCATCTTGTATATATTAAGCTTCTTGCTGGATTGAATTTTTGCATGCAAATTACAAAATTATTAGCCTCTAATTGACTGTATTTATTTTTTTCTTCTGTGGAGTAATATAATTAAAATCTTTTTACTTGCATCTTTAACTTTCCAGAAAAATCCCTCAGTAGGGGCACTTTGATTTTGCCACAGTATAGACATATGATTGCTTCATTATCTTCTACCCACTTGTTTTCAGTAAGCCATTCACATTAGACCAGTATCTGATAGAAATCACTTCTCTGTATATTGATGCAGGAGGGATAACAAGGAAAGGGAAAGAATGTAGTATGTGACCTGCAAAATGGAGTCTTTCTACCAAAATGGAGTTTCCCAAGGAGATTTATGTTTCCTTACACCTTCCACAAGAGGAACATACAGTGGGATCTGAAAATATCTAAAAGGTCAAAGCATATCTGTAAACACTCAAAAGGTAATCTGTATATTACATAGGAACTTGATATTGTCATGAAGGCAGAAATTGAGTCCAAAACAACAGCACCTGCTTTAAGCTGCGATTAGTAAATTAAGTTAGTATAGATTATATACTTCTAGTACCAGATGGTGATAAAAAATGGTATTAGGTAGGTACCATTCAGTCTCTGTCCTTGATTTGCTGTTTGAGTCAAGCAAAATAGTCTGGTTTTCAGTTTCCTTCAAATAAAGTGATGCTTAGCAGACATATGATGAATTAGGTACTATAGAAATGAAAAGTGCTGTCAGGGTTAGTAAGGGAAGATATGAACTCACGAAAAAGTCTCCATCTCAACCAAAGTCTGTGGACATTTGTATCTGTGGTTTTGCCTGTCTACAGAAGGGTCCATTTGCAAAATATACATTCATTTTTGGTTTTGGATTTTGAACACTCCAGGGCTTTCAGGTAGGGCCCATCTCCAGGGAAAATAAAACCTAACCACAGCCACCAACCCCAAACTGAACCATCAAGTAACCTGAACCCAAATGAGCGAGGTTAAAAAGAGTTTGGTTAACTGTCTTGTTTTGTTGCCTTTGGCTAGAAAAAGAAGTGGGAGTGAGAGATGCCTTTTTAGATATTTCTGACCCAGGTTAAATTAGGACACTAAGAGTCTTGTGAGGAAGTTTCAAGGGCTGATTGGATTACTTGGATCCCAAGACAGCCTGTGGAGATGAGTCCAAAGTTCCAGATGGTTATTAAATTAGGAAGGGAGAGATCTTACGAGGTCTGCATCATTTCTACATAATACCTCCCTTAGTTCCTCAAGGATAAGCACGTCCAAAACATACTCATCAACATCCTGAAGACACATGGGTGTCTTAATCTGGTTAGCTTGTGTCTGCTTTGAATGGGAAGAACATTTCCAGAACTGCAGTCAGTGTATGGGCCTTGCTTTCAATTACCTATTCAAGGAAGAGGAATTGGGATTCTTTTAATACTGTTTCAGCACAAAGATTGTTCTGTTTTCTAGTAACACTATATTCAGAAATTCTTCCTGTGACTGGAAGCTTGGTTCCCCGTTTTCATCAAGTAACAGATTTATTTTTTTTGTCGTTTGAGGTGTTGTTTGCATTGTTAAGTGTTTTTAAGAGTTGTTAACTGCAAAATTTTAATAACCAGGTAGATTGAAAAGTATATTCTATTTCATGCCATTCATGCTCCTTGCTTAACTTTTACACTACATTTGTAGAAAATCAAAGCCAGAATGTAAAACTGATTGATGCGTGTGCCCTCATATGCTAAGAAAATGCAGTACTTTAGGTTATCAATGCTTCAGGAGAACTCATGAGAGCAAACAAAAAACTAGATATGGATCACAGACAAAGTCTTAGTGTGTGAAGACTACACATTGTCATAACTGACCTGATTATACAGGTTTGTGACTTACTTTTTTTAATACAGATTTGGGATTCAGTTCAACTGAGAATGTCTCTTTAAAAGTTTCCAAATGATGCGTGACCCATTCTGCCACCCCACCTTCTTCTTCCTGATTAGAAAAGGGAAAGGGTGTACTGGAGATAACACTGAGGATGCTTTCCAAATGACCAGAGGAAAAGAAAGAACAAGGAGAAAGGATCATTAAGATGATAAATGAAAGTTTCGTTTGCTGTTATTACAGGTTACGCTGCTTTTTCTCAAGGGGAGTGAAGGAGGGGGGGATGTACCATTTCCTGTTGGAGAAACTATAATCAGCTATAGAACATTTGCAGTTTTAGGAAAAAAACCATCCTGGCTGTGCTACCGTATGAAGAGTGAAGTGGCAAAATGGAGGTTCATATTGAAATTATAATAACTTTGTGGCAAAATAGAATACAACATGCCATTTCCCAAGAACTTGTAGGAGGCTTAATAAAAGAGGCCAAGATGTTTGTTTGCATAAAGATGATTGATGACCCCAATAAAGGCTGCAAATCATGAAGAGAAACACATCTAAATTCATCTTAAATTTTTATTTAATCTATTCTTCTTCCTGTTATTAATATTCAGTTACCTAACTGGTCATTGAAACCCTAGTTTCTCCCTAGTTCATGTAATGAGATAATTCAGTATATAAGTGGGATAACCTGCATGATCCTTAAGTTCTGTAGTCTCTTTCAAACAGTATCAAAAGGAATATATATTGGGACTGGGGGAGAAACTACAGAGCTGGTGTTCTTCAATATGCCAACAATTGTGCAGGAACTTTATGATTTGGAAACTCAGCTGTTACAAGCACCATCATCTCAAGTGACATTCAGAGAAAAGGAAACCCCACAGCAAGGTGACCCAGAAAGCTGGTGTCCCAGAATCTCTCACATTTCATTAACTATATTAGCCAAAGAAGTATTTGAGCACCTCTTCTGTAAACAGAGCTCTGCACTGATTTTCATGCACTTGTGCAGGTGATTGAAGAATGAACTCTTGACTTGAAGTGGAAAATTTTAAAGATCTTTTGTTTTACTCCTAATTTTCTACTTTTCTCTGATGTGTTCAGAGCGCCCCTCTTTCTCACAGCCTTGTCTTAATTGAAAAAATATGTTTACCCATTTAAAGAGAAATAATACAGTTGCAGCCCATATGGGCAATGGAGCTAACAGAAAGCAGTTGATCTCCCACACTGGATTTTATCAGAAGTCAAGGAACAAATCATGTTTTGACGTTAAAGAAGCAAGTAAAACCAAAATGTTTATAACACAGACTTTTTCGATTCCCATATAGTTTGAGGAAGTCTCATGAGGATTTCTACATCTACAAGATTTCATTCAGTACAACACCTGTTTATCTGTAGATATGACATAGTGCAAGTTGTTCATCTCTTGTCTTCTTCATTGCGATGACCAGTGTATATCATATGATAAAAGTAACACAATCTTACTATTTTTTGATCAAACTTGTACAGCAGTTTCTCACAGAAGCCACAGATAATTAAGAAGTACAACTGGGATATTCATCTTCTTGATCCTTCTACACTAGTGTTGTGGTTTAACTAGACTGAAAGCTTTCAAGTGACAATACTTTTACATAGGTTTCTGGTGCTTTGTGCTTTTTCTCAGGCCCTGCTTCAAAACTGCAATGTTTCCTTTCCAAATGGTTTTTGTACTGCAAGGTACAAGGTAACAGGAAAGCCTAGACAGTGCAGAGAGAAGAGGTTATCTGTTCTTCTGGTTTACCAGCTCTTTCTCCAAAATTCAAATTTGAAATACTCAGTTTGGAATTAATTTTCAGGTCACCTATAGTAGTTCAGTTATCCCTACTCATGCTGTTGTTGTCTTTTGGATAATATGACAAATCCATATGGTAAAAAGATATTAAGAAGGCACAGCAGTTTTATTCTACCGTCAGTGCTATGCACTCTTCTTCATAAGGAAAGGTTAGCAACCAAGTCACACTATGAGTATGCCAAACAGGACTTCAGTAAAGGTGATCTAAATGCCTGGCATGATTTGACACACAAAAATTGGACAAAAACCCGTTATTCCTCGTAAGCCACGTACATGCCTCTTGGGCTTTCAGATAAAAGCATTCTGATCAGTTATCAAGGCAGGAACCACTGCAGGAAATTACTCTGTAATGTATAGGACTTGAGACAAATTGTTTCCCACAGTCCTTGTTCTCTGCAGACTGTCTGGACAGTAGATTGCAGGACTGATCCTCTCACCTTGTCTTCCAGATATTCCAGCACTTTTCTACTAATCCTGCCTGACTCTTCAGGCATACAGTTGTAGAGCAGCAGCTGAGTACGGTATGTCTTGGCATCCTTGGAACAGGGAAAAGAATGTTACGAACCATATGAGTCAAAGGCAGGTGCTGGAGGAACTGATTTCTTCTTCATCCTTTTGTAAAGAAGAGGAAAAACATTTTCTGCTTCTGAATTGGTTGGCTTTTGAAAATTAATAAACCTGTTGTTATCCACTCAGCTGCTGGATGACCTGTTTTTATTGTACTCTGATGTGCAGTAAAATGAAAAAAGGTGATACTGTGAAGGAAAACTCAAAGCCTTATTTGAATGCATAACCAAGTTTGTTTACTTTGAAAGAACAATAACAATGTAATGAATGTCTGCTGCAGTGTTAAGTACATCCTTGTCAAAATTTGATTTATGTGATCGTTTCTGGATGTTAACTCAACCATTGTTAACATAACCTCCGTCATTTTATATTCATACTGCCTGTGGGCATGCACTAGTGCAGCACTGCAAAAGAAATCTGAAAGAAAACTGGTAGCACTCCTAGTGCAGGAAACCTATTTCCCTGAAATAACAGATTTTGGGGTATAGTGTGCCATAGATCATGCTAAGGTGAGCAGATTTGTGTAACTGGAGGAACTTTGTAAGGAGAGAGAAAGCAACCATTGATTCCTGTAGCTTATTAACCTCTTGAGGGCCATGTGCCATATCCAGACATCATCCATGGCCTCACAGTATGTATATGTGTATCAAATCACCTAAAGAAAAATGCAACCACTTTTGCTGCCTGCTAAAACACACCAGAAGATATGCTGTGAGCTCAGGCTGCCTTGTGTGTCTGGAGGCAGAAGTTAAACTTTGTGAGGAATGCTTACACAGATGCTTCTGTAAATGTGTATTTAATTCATACAATATGTGTGTGTATTTCATATAATAAGTTTGTTCAGTATACAAAGAAGGGTTTCTCCAACCGCTGTGCTAGGCAGTAACTCTGCAGGATATGAGAATGGGCATCTTTGAAAAGATAAAGATTATGCTTCTTTAGGTAAACAAAAAAAAACAGAAGTTGCCACAATGATTAAAGATAAACACAGTTCTGAAGGGAAGTTTTATGCCTATAAGCAAAAGACATTTTTGTTTGTCTTTTATGTTCATTTCAAAATTGAACATAATTACTCTTTCCCATTTGAGCCTTGCAACTTGTGTTCTTTAGATAATACAGCATAAGTTATAGTACCCAAAATTCCATAGCACAAGTTCAAGTGATATCTGCAGTGATACTTTTCTTCATTTACTTGTCATACAATTTAACCTAATCAGAAGTAGCTATCAATAATTCTTTATGTTTCAAAGTCACTGTATGACTTACATCAGGTGTTGTCATTGACGTTTTGTATTTACAATTGAAATTGAAATTTACAGTTGTCAGTAAGGAAGTGGTGTGTTCAGTGTATTACTGTAAGTCACACATAAACCCTTAATTTCATCTTAAAAATGCATCTTGAGTTGGTGTCAGCTGGTGGATCACATATTAGGAATGGCTCTTGGCTGCTGGGAGATTCAGGTGTGACTACTGAGCTGAGGACAGAGTTTGAGCATGCATTTTTAGCTGCTTCACCTTTTGCTCTTCTTTTTAACTATTCTTTTTCTCTCAACTTCATATGGCTGTACTTTTATTTTGTGTTTAACACTGATTTTGGGAGGGAAAAGAGAAAATGCTGATGAGATTATAATAGTCTGGGGTGTGTTGTGCTCAGCGGGGGCAGTTTTATGCAAGACACCATCATAATAAGGTTCATTATTGTGGATGTCATAATAATCTATTATGAGTCATAGCAATCATCTGACAAATCCTGTGATTCATAGACAAATTAATTATTACTGAAATGACCCAAAGGATTCAATTTTAACATGATACCCTTTAAGTCAACATCCAGAGTTTGCATGTGGATAGTCTGCTGTGCAGGATTTGGGCTGTTCTGCCAGGAGCCCTGTATTGAAAATATGTCTCCTACCATTCTTTATCAGTATAATGACCTTCCCTTATGAATGAAAATACAGAACAGAAAATACAGAAAAAAAAATTACTGTGAATAAACTTTTTGCATTATATATTGTAATGCAGTGCTCAACTGAAGCAAGTCATGTTTCAGAGGCACTGTCTGCCAATGATTAGGGTTGAGACCCATGACAACCTTATGGAGCACTGTGACGAAGAAGTGGCAACAATTTTGATGGTCCAGTTCAGAAAATACGTTTCAAAATAAGCAAGCATTTATTTCAACCTGATGTGTTTGTGGTTCGGTAAGCATTTGTGCTACTGAAATAGTCTGGTAATCAAAAGGATAAAATGACCACTTCTTCATAATCCAACACACAGCTGTGTGCTGGGACTCGGGCCAAACTTTCACCTTCAGATCACCCCACAGCAATGCTTACATGTGAGTTTTAAAGAGCGTTTAGGGGAATGTAGCCCTCTGTCTTTAACTGAAAAAAGCCCCAAATATTAACTTAGATAAAAATCAGTTGGAGCAGCTGTTCATTTTTAATGTACAAAAGGGAAGTTTTCCATACTTTAAAATTTAAACTTGTTACCTGAAAGTAGTGATGGTTTGGGGGCAAAGATGGAATTAGGAAAATTGGAAAGTCAAGAAACAGCTGACACAAGTTTAAAAAGTTAATTCATTTTAAGAGTGTTTTGTTATCCAGGAATCAAGCTGAATGCTAGCAATCTCTTAGCAGCACTATATAAATGAAATGTGAAAACAAGCCTACCAGTTCCTCAACATGATGCTGTCACTGAGTAACTGTTAGCACCTATGTTAGTTACTCCTTCAATGGGCCATGAAATTGTTCCAGCTTTTAAAATGTGTGAGAGAATTAAGGCAGGTGCTGGCACATCATAAATGAAACTCTAACCTTCAGGCTGGTACAGTAGTGACATTGTTACCGTTTGGATTCTTGAAAACACATGGCTTGTCAAGCTGCAATAAAATTATTTTGTGCTTCTACATTATTAAAACTCAGTGGCGTCTTTGGGCTGCCCACGAAAGGTGTGAGACTTACAGGCGTAAGAAAATACATTAATTATTGATACTTGATATGTACTTTTTTTGTTGTTGTTACTGAGTTTGTGTTGCTCGGTAGCTGTTGTATTACCTAAGGAAGAGATTTGCTACAGAAGGTGCTCACATCTGCTGTTGGAGAACTCAAATACTGATCCAAAAAAACCTTTAATGACTTCTCTGAAAAATCTCTCAGAATAATAATACTCATAAAACCAGCATACAAAGTCGAGCGTGATTTCACAGCAGAACAAAGGCTCATCATTTTTTCATTAAAGGGAACAGCAGAATATAAGGAGTCATCTGAAGTCTGTGGGTGTTTTTCCTGAGCTCTTAAACCTTTCTTTAAACCTAAAATCCAGCGAATTGCTATGCAGCTTCTTACCTCAAGCAATCATTACTGTTCTCTCAAAGGAGCGCTTAATCTTCAGTTTCTTACAAGGTTCCTCTTACAGATAAAACTGTGTTGAATCCTACTACCTTCAAACAACTGTTCAGTCTCTGTCCTTCCATTTTCCAAAACTTGTACCAGACTGTGAAATGTAAACATCACAACTGTATGTGAGGTTCTGTTAAAAGTTCAGATTAAATTATCTAAATTTATTGTCATTTTTAGGAAACCTGCATATTTTTCTTACTAACAGTAAGGTTATTTAATTACTTTAATTACTGATTTAATCACTGTATAAAAACTGCCTTTGTTTTCGTGCCACATTTAGCCCTATATAAAAATCTCTTAATACAGCATTAGGGAATTAGAATTGTCCTCATACTGAGTGAAAAGAACATACTCTCTTGTGTAATCAGAAATGCGTGTATTGCCTGAATATGCTTGCTTTCCTAATTGTAGAACTAAAATATTTGCTTCTCTTATAATTTGCCTTTATATGTAGGAAGGACACCAGACAATACAACAGAATTATTAACCTATTCTTGCTTCTTTCTCTCCCTTTTCTCATTTTCCAAAAGTGGGTCTTATATCCGTGCTTTTAAACTGTATTTTGGCATCCCTTCTGGTGTCACTTTTTTGATTTTATATTGAAGATCACCTTGTATGCTAGCACTATGCAATTTTAATATGTTCCAGTGATAGTCCTGTGAGGTGGCAAGCTAATGCTATTTTCAGTTGTGTAGCTAGGGAACAGAAGCACAGAAGAGTAGGAGCAGCTTTTCCGTACCTGACTCTACGTAGTCATTTAGGCTCCCTGTAGACAGCTGGAGTTAGGTGATATATCACCCCCCAGTGACATAGCCTAGATCACATTAGAGTCCATGGCAGGCAGTGTACTGAATTCAGATCTTCCAGGGCCCACTTTATTACTTTTTTTATTGGAACATATATCCTTTCTGAAATAAACATGTATATTATGCTGAAATACAGGGATTTGAATACTGCTTCATGTAGATCGGCAAGAGGCATGAACTTTTTTGCTATTTTAAAGTTTTTGCTATTTCTCCCATTAAATAATTGAGAATGTCATCCTTCATCTTGGGTTTTCATGGGTTTGGTACTGCTTGCTTTTTGCAGATTCTACACTTTCAGGGGAAATCGGCACCAAGAAAAAAGTTAAAAGACTGTTAAGTTTCCAGAGGTACTTCCATGCATCCCGGTTACTGCGTGGAATTGTACCACAAGCCTCTCTGTACCTACTGGATGAGGACTACCTTGGGCAAGCAAGGGTAAGACAGGTTTCCACATCTCCATTTCTCCAGAGAGTGTTGGGTTTGTTTCAGTCTTCAGATAAACAAATGTATGGCTGATCTTTCTTAAATGACCCATATTACTTGCCTGCCTCACAGCAGACTGTCAATTCCTCATTTACAGTTACAGCTTTAAAGGCTTCATCTCAAAGCAACAAGAAAGTGTCTAAATGTATTCAGCATTTTCATATTCTGTCAACTGAAATTATAATCTGGATTTATTAAAGGGTGAAGGATCCCTGGCTAAGTTACCAATTTAAGTAGGGGCAGCCTTGACACAGGATTTAGTTTATCCACTTGAAACAAGACAACTGTCTCTCAGCTGGTATGGAGTAGCTATTAGGCAACCCAGTATAGCTCACCATAATGGCAAAGACTAGGAAACAAGGAACATTCACTGTAAAGAACTTCACAATAATCAAAATAATGTTCTCTTATTTTGCAGCTTTCATACTTGCTTTGGATGGTATTTCTAACAAAACTCGGACAATTGATGGCATTGGGATTGTGAGCCTAGGCAATTCTTACTCTCTGCAAGAGAAGATTACATGTCAGGTGTTAAAAAGTACTTAAGAATCCAGAACTGGTTTGAATATAGATTAAGCTATGGGAGTGAAGACACATTTCATTCACACATACGCTATTGTAGGTCATACAGTTAGTCCAGACTCATTCTCTTGACTGAGCTGATGTAGCTGTAAAAACACTGTATATGGTGATAATGATAGATTCTTATGCATGGCTGAGTGGGCTTCACAGAAGCACTTTATCTTAGTTTATAAAAGCTATTCCTCTGTATTGGTTTGTTTAGCAAAATGTAATTCATATTCACTGTGAGAGCTAAGATTATGTTTTACTGTAATAAAAACCTAAGAGAATTTGTACTGAATTGATTTGGGGACACGAAAGAACAAGAAAAAAGTTGTGCAGTAAAAGGGAATATTTTCATAGCATTTTGGTTTATATTATTCCATGCTTAAGCTCCATTTAGAAGGTGTTTTTAGTGTCAAGTTCAAAACCTCCTCAGTTAGAAGTGCAAATGATACAGGTTTTTATGCAGTAGAGGTAAACTTGGTTCCTGATGCCTGATATTTCAAATACGTCTCTCTAGCTTTCCCAAACAAAACTTGAAAGCAGCAGCAATCAGTCCTATGATTGATGAATGCAGAATAATAATTTAAATCTGCTTTACAGTTTGCCATACCAGTCATTTGCTTTTTCATTTTTTTTTGTAGCATATGCTGTCCAAAGTGGGAATGTGGGATTTTGACATTTTCTTGTTTGACCGCCTGACAAATGGTAAGTAATTTTCAAAAATGTTTTCTTTTAGCATCTCTCACATATGACTGTTCTAAAAATCCCTAATTAATTAATTTCTAAACATTTACGATTTAGATTACTGAAGAGAAATTACACACAATCAACTTCAGTTCATATCCTTTAACATTTTCAGGCTTTTCCTGAACAATAGGGTAATGTTTAGAGTGTGGTTTTGTATGTATCTGATCTCCTGCATTTGTTAAGGTCTCCTTTTCAAGGAGGTGTTTCAGTTTCCTTACCTGGGAAAGTCCAAAAGTACTTTAAATATACCTGTTGAATACATTGGTCAACAACTCCAGATGTCCCTAATCAGTCAATTTCTATCAACATGAAATACCTTCAACTGAAGATACCCTGGCTTCTATTCAGCAGCAAAAAATTAGGAAATTCGTTAAGAAAGTAAAAATCTGTGAAATGTTTTGTCTAAATATATGCCTGTAACACCACACACCCCCTGATGTCTAGGCAATACCTCTTGATCAGGCAACTGATTGAAGAGGCTACGATCACACATTTCTCCTTTCTGTATTGCTCTTAGGAAGGAGATTTCTCATTCCTCACCCCCAGTCTAATTAGGTTTGGAAGGGGCAGAAAGTGTAGAAAAAGGTTGGTTTAGAGGGTAATTCAACTGAGGGATTGACAGTGAAGAATTGGTGGGACTGCAAATGGCAAGGGAAGCAAAAGCATAATTCTTCAAAATTACCTTTCTGCACCCCTGTTCAGTACTTCAGGCCAAGTAAGCTTCCATGTCCTCTTCGTACATCTATTTATTTTCTTTCCTGAGTTACATTAAATAAGAAAAGACTCCCTTCAAACATTGTTTTTATGTTTTATGTTTTGGTTGGTTTGGGTGGTTTTTTCTAACTTTTCTGGAAGCATTGCTGCTGACTTTTGCAGTGCAAACTTTTTTAAATACCCTGTGTATGTATAGTTGAGCATATAATACTACTTAGGCACAATTTTGCTAGTGCCCCTAGTACTGGGTTCACAATAAGGACAGAGTTAATGCTACAGTGGAACTGGAGACCATAACTGCTGCATCCTCCTGTCTGCATCATCCTTATGAGATGCAGTTGTAACTGAGCTACAAACTGCTGATTTCTCAGTAATCAATTATTAAAATATAGCAAACTGAAGTGGCAGAAAAGGCGTTCTCCTTTCTGTGATTTCTGGAGGTAGACCTTGCTTAGGAGGGTGATGTGGTCTCAAGCCTGTCAGAAGTTTTCCAGTTAAAACCATGTTAGTTTGCCTTCTGCGTCAAGTTGAAACAGCAAATGTGACTTTATGGCATCTAGAGACAAGAATGGCACTCCACCACTACAGCCATACCCTTAAATCTTGTTTATATACAGGGGTAATTTATATAAGATACTTTTGAATAGCTTTATAGTGACACTTTTGAGTGTGTTATCACTAAGATGGTAGGAGCTGGCTAATAGGAAATTACCAAGGTTTTTAGTCTTGCTTGTTTTGTAGCTACATATTAAGGGAATCTAACAGCTGTTCCTTTCTGCTTTTAGGAAACAGTCTTGTAACACTGCTTTGTCACCTCTTCAATGTGCATGGACTTATTCACCATTTCCAGTTAGATATGGTTACATTACACAGGTTTTTAGGTAAGTGCTCACCTCAAAGCCATCTTTAAATGCAGTTTACAGCTGAAGTAGGGCATCAAAGAAGGCACTGGCTTGATCTCCATATCTGTGTAAAATCGTTATGTTGCTGCAAATGTTTCCATAAAACATTTGTGTGATATATATGAATACACGATTTACAGGCACTCAGGTACATGGTTCAGTATTTATTAACTCAATAGAGGGACTTCAAAAGGCTCTGCATTGGGCTGAAGCATCCCAGTACCACAGTTGCATTGGTGTTTTAAAAGAAATGTATGCCATGCAGAGATGTGGCCAGCCAAGCAGGCCCACACAGACAGACAGATACAGCAGAACCTACCCGTGCACAGTATAATTGTGGTGCAGTGTAATTATGTTAGTGACTAATAGACCACTGAGACCCAGGGCAGTTAAAAGCTTATGTGCAAAATTTAACAAATTATATCAAGCTGTCTGCACTGAATAGTGTTGATGAAAGCCCCTGCTGCTGTTACTGCCAACCGAAACATTAGCCCCATGCTGTCAGTGAACCAAAAGAAGAAATTGGCCAAAATCAATTACATTTTGCATCATGTTTTGAATGCAGCTGAATGCCGGTTTGCTAGGCTGTGAGGTGGAGTTTCCAAGGCAGGGTCTCTTCTTTAAAACTGCCTAATTGTCACTTTTGGAAAGCATTCCTTCGGTGTGGAGACAGACAGAATCTCCCTGCTGTTTGTCACTCCTGTGGGCAGCCATGAAGTGGACACTCAGATAATTAAAGCTAGTGGTACTCAGGGTTTAAAGGATTACCCACCGTAACTTCAGATGCCTGTGGAGCTGGAAACAAACTGAAGGTTAGGACTTTCTTTGGCATTCCCCATGCTGGTGATGAGTGCCATGGGAAATTTGCCCATTACCTTTCTCTTTGATTAATCTGATAGTGTATAGGAGAGTGCTTTGGGCAAGACCACCTGCAGCTTCCAGTGTTCATGTGCTCTTGCCCTAAGACCACCTAATGGTGCAGGTACTGTCTTGAGGAACATATGAGTCTGAAGCACACACCTGGATGATTTTCTGTACAAGTGAAAGCTGAGAGTTAAAAGATTGGTGCTTCTGGTCCAGCTGGACTAGTTCCAGCACTGCAAACCAAAATATGAGTGAGTGGTGTTTTAAAATGAACACATAGATGTGACTAAAATTATCACAGGATTTTGCTCCGAATACTCCAAAGCTGTGTCTTTTGATTCTCTGCCTGGAGGATGTAGGAATGCCTTTGACTGTAGTTAGTCACTCAAATAACAAATGATGCCAGGATATCAGGGCCTCACCTCCTGCTGCTGTAAAATAGGTGGTACTGCCTTAATGACATATTACTCCCTTATGACACCAACCTAAATAATTACACTCCGTTGTGGATGAATTTGCCTCTCTTCCTTATTTATTTTACTCCTGAATGAGAGCCTTCACTAAGGTAAGAAAGAGTTGATTTATTAACTAGACCCGCTATATCCCCTTGGGCCTCACAAATCCTTTCATTCATTTTTTCTCTAAAGGTATCCCAATAAGAGCACCAGTCTAAGTAAGCTACAGCTATTTGAAGAAACTCCTTAGGCAGTTGACTGCAAAACCTCAAATTGTACTTTAAATCCAGTTCCCACTTGTGGCCGTGGTATGCAGAGACAAAAGGATCTTTGTTTTCTGTTTTGGTTCTCAGTTATGGTTCAAGAAGATTACCATAGTCAAAACCCGTACCACAATGCTGTCCATGCTGCTGATGTCACCCAAGCTATGCACTGCTATCTGAGGGAGCCCAAGGTAATGACAGCTTTTCACACTTAATGTTGCTTTCAGATAATTCTCAATTTTTTTTTCCCCAGGATTGAAAAAAAAATATAAATGCAGCTGGTTTTATATAGCAGAAAATGTTTGTGGGCTTGAAGTCAATAACCAATCAATAGCAGAGTCAGCTACAGACTGCAGACATTTCAAACAAGATACTAGTCACTTCACTCTGCAGGTGATGTATCAAACTGATGCCAAATGAGCTGCAATGACCATGTGTACCAGCCCCCCAACCCAGCCCCAGTGGCTGCAGTCCTTCCATCAGAGCCAGCAGAAGTCAATGTATGCCCACGCCTCAGGACATAAGCCTCTCACATGACCAGAAAAGGGGACAGCAGTCCTTTCAACTGGGTCTGTTGCAAGGGTATCCTCTGCATGAGTGAATGGCAGCTTTAGCAGGCTCTCACAACATGAGGATGTGACATTGCTTTATGTGTTACTGGAAGGCACTATAATACTGTAACGCTAAGCCACAGTATAATATAGCTAATCTTTCCTGGCTTAACTTAAGTAAAAGGAAGTTCTCCTAGAATTAGCAAATTTTTAGGCCAGAATATAGCAATGGTAAGTGAGAACAGGAGCAGGCTCCAGCTTTCTCATATTTTCATCCCCTATGAGATCTGCAAGTGCCTTCTGTTAAGAAGTGTGAAGGACAGCCAACATCCAGAATACCACACTGCTTTTCATTTCTCACCTCAGAATGCTGTACTCTGTACAGACTCAGGCTGGTAATAACTACATCACCATGAGAAACAGAAAATGCCAAGGCTTCTTTTTTTTAATTCCTCCCTAATGATAACAAAATTTTCTTCTGAATGATAAGTGAAGAAGAAAAAAATCTGTGCAGGTTTTCAAATGTGAATGTCTGCAGCTAAAAAATTAAATTATGTTCCAGTAAAGTACTTATATTTGAACTGAAGTTGCTAAAAGCCAAGTTTGAAATTTCAAAAGTTTACAAACTCTGCATTTTACAACACAGTGCTGCACTAGAAAAATGAAGCCTTATGTATTGTTGGTATTACTAAACACTGTGTGAAACAGAGCTCTTAACATGTATGCTAATGTACACCAATCTGCTAGAATACTTACTTTATTAAACTGAAGCTTTTAACTATGCTCAAGCACTTCTGTAACGACAGTCCCTGTAATGCCATGAATGATGAGGAGATAAGAAAAACTGTAATAAAATGTGAGTAATATAGTCTGATATCTTTATAGATGTTTGTTGAACAGTCACCTTTAAAATGTTGTTCACAAAATTTATTAAATATTTGACATTTGTGTACAAAAGCCTACAAAACTGAGCAATTCCATTATGTCAGCTGATTGGTTTATTTGCCAAAAGGGAAAAAAAAGGTATTTGCTGTTCATGTTCTTGTTATGATTAATATGTGTGATTCAGCTTGCCAGCTTCCTCACCCCATTGGACATCATGCTCGGACTGCTGGCTGCTGCAGCCCATGACGTGGATCACCCAGGGGTCAACCAACCCTTTCTGATTAAAACTAAACACCACCTTGCCAGCCTGTACCAGGTAAAACTGCTCATCAAGTTGATAATATGTAAAACTACGTCAAGGAGAGTCTAAGCAATTTGCAGTGAACTTCAATGCCAAAATCTGGTGGCAGCGGGATGTTGATCAAATCAACCTGCAATTCAGAACCTGGAAAATTTCAGTGAAGTTCCTCACTGGGTGTCCTTCTTAACAGCAGAGCTGATACACATGATAAGGAAGGTGGAAATACAGATTTTGTTGAGGATGTTTAAGCCAAGTTGGTTGCCTAGGTTATTTCTGCTGTGGATCATCTGGAGTAAGGGACTGTGGTTAAGAGATTAAAAATCATAGTGAGACAATTTGTATTTCTTCTTCCTTCAGTGAGCAAGTAAGCAGCAGGCATGTTCTAAATTGGCGTTGCATCAAAAGAAACTTGCTTCATGTGGTTCTAGTAAAATTAAACACTTAATGAGTACTGCAATTAAAAAAAAGAAAAGAAAAAAGTAGAGGAAACCAAAGGAAAAATTGTAGCTATTGACACTAATGTGCCTAGAGATACAAAGAAGGGACTTAAAAACAGACACCAAGTCACACCACAGGCTGTCTAGACCATTAACCTGTTTCTAACAGCAGTCAGTAAAAGATCTCAGAGAGAAACATAGGCCTGGGATAAATGTAGATTGGCCCTTCACCTGGTATATATCCTCCCAGCTCTGGCAAACATGGGTAGAAGACTTCCTGAAACAAAAACAAATGCCCTCTTTCTCAGTAACTACCAAGGAACCCATCCTGCCCTGATTTTTGTGGTCCTTTTTGAGTATATTTGTAGTTTTGTCCTACGGCAATCACTGTAGCTCTGGATTTTATCCACAGCTGTCCTATGTGTATGATCTTTGCATGCATGTATACATTACTATGTATGCACATCTCTGTTCTATATGTTATACTTACATATATGTGCTGGAGCAACACCATAAATCGTTTTGGTTGTACTGATTGTAATTCGTAGTTAATAAGTGGAGGTGGTATTGATTTCTAGCCTTTGGAAGAGTCAGCTTCATCCTTTGTAACAGGGTGTCAGAAACAGTATCCCAGGTTAAGATGAATAACTGAAGATTTGCTAATAGTTATGTATCTTTTTACACATACTTAGGACATTGAGAGTTTGCTGTGATGTGCTTACTGCTTGAAGAGATTCTCTCTTGTTTTTCCCTACTCAAGCAACGTTTGGGTTTTTCCGTAAGAAATGCAGCTATCCTGCCATGGGATAAGGGAATAGGCTGTACAATGGGAGCCCCAGACAGGGCACAGTGGTTCTTAGACACTTAGACTCGTCACAGGCTGATGGAGGTTATGAATTCATACCCACATATGTCTGGTGTGTTTTGCTTCAGCCTTTTGTAAGTGTCAGGCCAGCTGAGTGGGGAGGGAGAAAAGCCAGGGACTAAGCCAGGGGACTTTGGCAAGGTTATGTTAAGGGTCCTTGGAAGAGGAGTGGGTAGAGCCATTTTACAAAACCTGTGGTCCTCTGCAAATGTATACAACTCCTCTCAAATTCATAGTGGGAAACAATAATATATGATTAGGATGAAAATTCAGACTATTGTGAAAGAAATGTAGCTAAAATATTAGTATCTTGGAAAGGTAGTTTCTGCTCAGCTAACTGGGCTTGAATATACTTTCAAATGTTGGTTAGAAAGGCACTGACAATACAGAAAATGCAATCTTTCAACAGCAAATGTGACTGATAAGTATCCTATTTAGGGACATTCAGTGGTAAGTTTGACTTACTTTATCTGAAATTGATCCCAGATTGTTTCTGAAGATTTTAGTAGTATGCAGTAAATGGATGCCAGTACAAATAACAATGCTGGAAAAAGTTTAGCTGAAAATGTTTCCAGTCAAAAATCTAGATTCAGTGAATAGTCTTGAAAACAATAAGGTATATTCTTCTCAATATTAGTGCTGTAACATGTGCTTGAAACAGAAACAAAAAAGTTCTAGTATTTTTGGTTTTTAAGTAGCAGAGCCACAGAAGTGCTGGGACTAATCAGAAAAATGATCAAACAAAAGTAAGTTTAAACATGGCTGGCAGACTTCTTTCACTGAAACAGTAGTAACTGAGGCTAAGGGTTATCTGTTTATGTTGTCTCTTTGCATGTGATTGTTTGTACATTTAAATTAGAACTTTACATTTACTTCTGGGAAGAAAGGTTTTGCAAAACGAGGTGTCATGGTTTAAGCCCAGCTGGTAACTCAGCACCACGCAGCCTCTCACTCAACCCCTCCTTGTCCCCCCACCACCAGGCAGGATGGGGAGGAGAATCGAAGGAATATAAACCCCACAGGTTGAGATAAGAACAGTCCAATAACTAAAGTATAATATAAAACTACTACTACTACTAATAATAATAGTAATAATGGAAGTAACAAGGGGAGAGAATATGAAACTAAAAAGGGAAGGGAAAAGAAAACAATAAACACAAGTGATGCACAATACAATTGCACACCAGCCGCTGACGGATACCCAGCCCAACCTGAGCAGCACTCTGAGGCTTAAGGATACCTCCCCCCAGTTTATATCTGGGCATGACATGCTGTGGTATGCAATACCCCTTTGGCTAGTTTGGGGCAGGTGTCCTGTTTCTGCTTTCTCCTGGCTTCTTGTCTCCCTCCTCCCTGGCAGAGCATGAGACTGAGAAGTCCTTGACCAGACTAAGCATTACTTAAATTTCTAATTAAAGTATCATTTTCAGGGATTTAACATTGTGTAGCTAATCCAATTGCTCAGTGACTAAGAACAGATGACCAGATTGAAAGAAATTTAGATTCCCTTCCACTCTGAAATGAAATGGAAGTCTTCTCTGTGCCTAGAAAATAGAAAGTCTTCTCTTCAAGTTATTAGTCTTTTCCAAATGTGGCAAGTGTGGTGGTTTGAGTGGGTCAGGGAAAAGCACTGATTGGAGATTATGTGATGGTCTAAGTGGAAAAAAAAAAAAAAAACAACAAAAAAACACCCAACATTTTTTCATCACAGTCCTGAAGCCTTGTGTTATAGCAATCCAGTAGTTTTAAGCAGTAGATGTGACAGAAGCTTCCTAGTATGCAGCCTTTAAAACAAACCTGAGCTACTAAGTTTTAAAAACCAGAAAATTACAGGGAAGCAGAGCTGAGAACCCCAATCTGCAGGCTGACCCATAGACTTTTCCCTGCTTGGGTTATCTCCCCACCAGCCTAGGCAATCAGTTAGCTCAGGGCAATTAGTCTTAATAAGGCAGTAGAGTGTTCCTAGAGCCAACTCTACTAATTACTGTCAGCAGCTCCAAGGATTCTGGCTGCTTGCATTTAAGAGGGAGTCATATGACTTCATGGTCAGTTGCTGCTTGTTAATTTGACCTTTCCTTTTCTCTCCTCCACTAGACAGTGCAGCAGCTTCAGTTTAAGTTCTCCCTATAGCAGCAGGCTAAGAGCAAAAACTTAGAGAATTTGAAATTCTCTGAGATGGATACCTGAGTTTGCTTTTTCTTTTGAGTAATTATTAGTTGGATGCAAGAAAATTCTTGGATGTCTACACACTCAGCCCTGTTCAGGCTGGCCTTCAGCATGGCCAAAGAGCAACTGCATCCATGAAAGGCAATTCCCTAGTGGAGGTAGCTGCTGCTGAATAATTCCCTCCCAGCAAGGAACACTGCCATGCTGGACAGGACGTGGGGGCACAGGATGCTCTGAGGGGGATCTCCCCAGTCAAGGTGTTTCAAGGGTGCAGTCAGACTGGGGAATTACCCTCTATGGATGCATACAGGCACTGTTTTAAACAAACATAAGGCTTCCCAAAAAATAGAGCTGACAGGCAGAATATGTCTAATTTACATTAGGGTAGGAAGATGGTAGGTAGCCTGTAAATTAGGTAGCCCTAATTTACATTAGGGTAGGAAGTTAGTAGGTACATAGAGCTTAGGGTGACTGTTAAGAGCAGGGTTCAGCTCTACTGGGGAGGTGAAAGAAGCAAAAAGTCTGTTGTTATGTCCTATTACATTCTCTTATTTTTCTTGGTCCGAGTATAGGGTTGCAAAAGTCCATCCTGATGTACTTAGGCAAAAAGAGAAGAGGGATATTTAAGTTGGCTGATGAACAAAATTCCTGTCAAAAGTAATTTAGATATTGCACAGCTGATCCTGAGTTCTGAGTCTGTCAGCCCTTCCAAGGAAAAGGACTTAATCTTTGCATGTTTGGAAAGTTTTGAGGTTGGTTTTGTTTTTTACCCCAGTATCCATGACTTCTGTTAGGGAAACAAACAAAACCAAACAAACAAAACCCAAACCCACACACACAAAGGCAACATATCAGTGATTGTATGAAATCAATAGCAACAGAATGTACTGCAGAAAATATCATAATAAGAAATCAGTCCAATTCATGCTCTTGCCTTGGTCTCTCCTTTGCACTAATTTTGAGCATGAAATTTCAAGAAAAATATTGACAAGATGATCAAAACCCAGATTGGATCTTGGTTGCTGGCAGTGTTTAATGTTCCAACAGTCACCAGATCTGACCGACTTACAAAGGAGGATGAGAAAGCCTTAAGGAGAAAATACTGTTCAGCCCTTCTCAGAGAAGTGGAAGCTGTGCATCACATCCAACAGGAAAGGCAGTACTACCACAGCTACACTGCAGCGCTGTGGGGCTCTGCAGAAGGGAGCCAGACATTAACAGTGGCCAGAGAGAGGGATTCTGACTCTAGTTTCCCAGCTGGCAGTGACAGGGTGGAGTCCTTCCTATGCTACCTGCCCAAAAGGTTTGATTGTGTTTGGGGTTTTCA
The DNA here is from genome assembly GCF_012275295.1 of Melopsittacus undulatus. Classification (NCBI taxonomy): domain Eukaryota; kingdom Metazoa; phylum Chordata; class Aves; order Psittaciformes; family Psittaculidae; genus Melopsittacus; species Melopsittacus undulatus. Next base: position 72,529,283 of record NC_047529.1, read on the forward strand.
ATCCAGGGCTTATCTGGTGCAAAAGCCATGAACTACCCAAAACAGGGATCAGATGCCACAACTCCCCTGAGAGTATCCCTGGTGTTAGGTGACAGTTGTCTCATTCACGCTGGGCACGTGGTGGATATATGAGGACTCTGCCATTCACTGGAGGGGTGTTCCATGGGGCCACTTCTCTGTAGTAAGCAGATGCTTTTGTGAATTACAATTGTGTTAGAGGGTTTGGAATAAGTGATGTTTCTGAGGCGTTCAGTGGTAAAAAGTATTCTGTGAATTAAATGCGTGATGATTGGCAAATGCATTGTGTGTTAGGATAGTAATATAAAGTCATCAGACACAAGATACCCAATTTCTTGTAATTTACAGACAACCTAGAAAGCTGGGTTTCTGTTCCTTAGGAATTTTTTCCGACCTAACTTTGGTTCCACTTAGTTGGAAGCAAACAAACAAAAAGGACTCAAAATTTATTGCAGACTAAGCTGCTGAAGCCTGCAGATGCTCCGTGATACTGATACCCTTCTTGCTTTCACAGAGCAGCTGCAGACAGCTTCCAGTTCCCTTATTCCAAGGGAAACTTGGCAGTTTCTTTTTCTTTTTTTTTGTCCACTCTGCATTCAAACTCTAGAAGCTGAGAAGTCAATCTGGGATCAGTAGGACGTAAAAATACGATTTTGTACTTCAGTTTGTTAATAAATCTGTTAGAATGCAAGCTACCTCGACTCAGATGAGATTAGCTCTTCTCTTCACCACAGGACTCAAAAACTGGACTCTAGGGCTGACCTTAGCTAGGAAACGTGGAAAAGCACAAGGTTCTTAACTGTGGAAATCCAGACCAGTTCCTCAAGTCCAAACATGCGCTAAAAAGCACACATTTAAGGCTCATGTTCAGCACTTCCAACCTACTCTAGGCATTGTGTGATACAGCAAATCTGTGTCTGTACCATGGATACATGCCTAATCCTTTAATTTATTCCCTTTACTCCTCCATAGAACGTTTCAGTGCTAGAAAATCATCACTGGCGGTCAACGATAGGCATGCTTCGAGAGTCACGGCTCCTCGCCCATCTGCCCAAGGAGGTGACGTAAGTGTCCACTGGAAGAATTGCATCACTGAAACTAGCCTGTGGCTTCCTTTACTCTTCTTAGAAGGACAGTGGCAGAGGCCCAGGCTTCAGAGTAGGCTGAACTTACTGCCCTCTCTTCGTGCCAGTAAGAAATCCTGAGACAAGGTTATACAGCAGCACTATTTTCTAAGACCTTGCCACTTCTGCAGCACAGGAATTGCCACTGTCAGGGAGAGGAACACTGGGAGTCACAGCAGGAACGGACCTTTTCAGGCCCATTGTTGGTATATTTCATTTTACATAGCAGCAGCCAATTATGGAAAGATTTAGGTATTAAAAAACATGAAATAGAAAAATAAAGCAGTTGGTCAAGTAGCATCAGGACTGCTCAGGACTTGCACACCTGACTGAGGAGATGTGGTTCAGTCTTCACCATCTTTTCAAGTGAAGCAAAAAAAAAAAAGCAATGTGCACCTTGGCCAGGTTGATGCTAACTTTTTACGTGCTGGTTTTGTGCAGTGTTAGGAGTAGAGACTGAGCCAGTGAACAACCTGCAATACTAAATTTTAATCACAGGTGCCCTTACTGAGAATATAAACAAGCAGTAAGCTCCATATCCCTCCAGAAATCCTTTGCACCACACCAATAAGATCAGTCATACTTTAAAGAACTTCAGTCTAGTCCTTCACAACTTCAAAGCTGCAGTATTCACCACCTAGTGCTGAGCATTTAAGATGTGACCATTTTTCTAGACGCATTATGCTGTTGTTTTGCGTTTGTTGGTTTTGGTTTCTTTTTGTGGTTTGGGTTTGTTTGGCCTTTTTTCACTTTCCTAGCACTTCTCAGAAGCTTTCAGAACCAGCTATGCCAACAGGCATTTTTCTTCTCTGTTACCTATTCCTTCTGAACACATTCAGGCAGTTGGATCAGTCATGCTCTGCAATCCCCAGCAGAGACTGACCAAAGAGATCAGATTGGATCCATAGAGAAAGAGCTTTATGGTAGCTCTGATTAATAGCAGATTGTTTTGAGCTAGTGGTTTGGTGATTGAAGGGGATTATTTTCCTTAATTGTAGACAGGACATCGAGCAGCAGTTGGGCTCCCTGATCTTGGCAACAGACATCAACAGGCAGAATGAGTTTCTGATCCGTCTGAAATCTCACCTCGACAATCAGGATCTGAGGCTGGAGGATGCTCAAGACAGACATTTTATGCTTCAGGTAATGTCAAAAAAATATTTTTCCATTCTCATTTTTCATTAATTTCTCAAGTCACAGTAGCTTCTAGTATGTGTTAGAATAGCGATACGATAGTGTGTCTGCCACCCAGCATGTCAGGCATACATGAGGCACCTCCAGTACTTCCTTAGATAATTTCCTTCAGTTAAAAAGCTGTGCATGCACAGATAGAGGAGAGTGTCAATTGCTGGGAAACAAAGACAAGCTATTACTTATTTCCAGACCACTGTTTCTCTTGCCAGATAATGCTTCAATCACATTCTTTCTTCTGCGGACACTACCTCACTGGTGTTATTTGCTGGCACTGTGCAGGAGAGCCCCCTTGTCTGTGTTCTTTCCAAGCCACCCTGACATCACATGCCCAGCCCTGTTCCTGGGATTGGTGCTTGGAAGCTGCCTCTGCAGAGACAGCTGTTGCCATGGCAGCAGGTGCTTCTCCAGTGGATCTACCAGCTAATGAAGAAATCATGCTTTATTCAGAAATCAAATAGATTCAGGCTGGTTCTTCCAGTTAAGCTGTGGTCTTTAACAGGCTCTTCAGAATAAATCGCTACCTATTAAAGCATTATCTTGACTAAAATAGCTGCATATACCTGCTTCTCTAGAGAAAAAAACATTAATTTCACTCTTAAATACATAAAGGAGTTTAAGTAATCATCATTTATAAACCAAACATCTACATGTTATAAATTTGTTGAGGTTACATGAAAGGTGCCCATTGCAAGGAAGGAAGTACTGATTTGTTAATTCTTCCACTCCAGCAGCATGGGAAGTGTAGTAATCTACTTGCCTGTCCTCAATCCAGCACAGTCTTCTGTAACATTTCTGAATGGACTATGCAGGGCAGGATAATGGGCATATCATATTTCTGGACAGATCAGGCAAGAAAGCTGTGCAAATGCCAAATACAGAGGGATTACAGATCTCAACTATGGCAGAAAGTTTCTTATGTGTTTTCTTGAAGATAGGAACTGGGGCGCAGACATGTTGATTGATTAGGATAAATTAAAGAATGTTTGAAAGGTCCTTGTGACAGTAAAGGTCCTAGTGACGTAACATTAAGGTTAATCAGTTTACTCCAGAGAAAAAGGTGACCTGGAGACTTCCCTCCTCCAGTTTTCAGGTCTGAATTTATACAGGAGATATTTGTTACGTTTTCCTCTCGGGTGCCAGAATGATTTCTGACTTCTGTCAGGGTAACTGGCTGTGTTCAGTGAAGAAATGAGGCACATGACATCTTGTTCTCAGGCAGTAAGATGGACTATTACATGGTTTACTTTTCTGAGCAGTTACTTGATTTTAAAAACCTCTTGCCCTCCTGTACTCATTCTCCTGCAAAGCACTTGAAAGTACTAGTTAACTAAGTGAAACCAAGCCAGGAGCAGTACAGAGAGCCCTGTGCTTCGTTTTGCAAACAGAAATATACAGACATTAAGATGAGGTGTAATTGAAGTGAGATACAAGGTCACTCACTGAGACCACAGAGAAATGATGCCCAAATACACCAGCTTGGCTCTTCCTTTCCTTGTCATCAGCCGTAGGTACTGAGCCAGGCAGTCAGCAGGAGCCAGCCTGAGGCTTTTGTTGGCTTATTCCTTGCAAGAAATAGCCAAAACACTTTGCAGCCTTGGAGTTTGGCCCTCCTCTTGTTCTCACTACAGTAAAGCAGAGGGCTGAATGAAAGTTTTGTTTGCTGCTTAAATAAATGCTTTTTCCTCACAAGGCGTATTTGGGTGAGGCTGCGTCTCTAAAAGGTGATCTTAACCCTTCCCAACATCACTGCTGAGGCTTGGGAGTTTAATGACTGCAGACAGACTGCTGAAGCACTGCTGGAAAGTAACATCTTTCATCACTGCTTATCTGTCTTCTTCACTTTCAGATTGCGCTCAAGTGCGCTGACATTTGCAACCCTTGCCGGCTCTGGGATCTGAGCAAACAGTGGAGCGAACGGGTCTGCGAAGAGTTTTACCGGCAAGGTCAGCCCCTTCATATGTGGCAGTCCTCTTTCTCCTCGGCCTGCCAGGCTTTTTGTCTGGCAATGCAAAGGTAGCATTCAGCTTACCCAGTTTGCATTCAGATGTCCCTCAAGAACAAGCTGTTGAAGAGAAACTCTGCCTCATTTTAGAAGTGAGAAGAGGTAGAAGAGCAGCAAGTATTTCTGTGCCCTCATTGCTCTTGTAGCAGTGTCAGACGAGAGGGAAGTCTCTGCTGTGCCTCCGTGCTTGAATTCAGCTAGAGAGCCCACAGCTGGATCCTTTTCTGACCATTAGTGTTTCTGAGCTAAAACACACCAGGGCTACACTGCACGAAAATCCTGCTGCTGTCCATCATGTTTTATCTTGCTTTTCATGCTCCCGCCACAGCTCTGATGAGAGCCTTACGCTTGCTGTTTCCCAAATATGACATGTTCTTCTGCCTACACATGCAGAGAAAGGGTTCAAATGCGTTTCCCAGCGCGCTGTTGAAAAGGCCAAAGCAGACAAGCCAAAGCTCGGCTAGGACCTATTGCAAATATTTTCAAACCCCTTCAGAGAGCGCAGTCAGGCAGGGATTTTTTTTGAAACACAGTAATTACACCATTTGGCACTATGTGCATCGGCAAGGTCATGCTGTGCTGTGACACATGGTGCAGCAGAGTTTAATCACTGCTAAATTCTTTGTTTGGAGCATCCTGAGAGCCAAAGGCAAGTGGCACAAACACTGGAAGAGCACACAATGAAGTTCTCAGTTCATTTAAAATTCTGCATTATGCAATTAAGCCACATGAGAGCTGGTACCTCGTACAGTTAGTCCATAACAAGGACAAATCAGTAAGTTAATGTTCAGCCAGTGTCAGTTTAGGCTGGTGAAATGTCTTTGCCTCTGATGCTTTTGAGGCGACATAAGCAATTTGGCAGATGCAGGTTTATTTAGTCAGATGTATAATCAATATCCAGCTCATGAGGCAAGGCCCCAGTTGTGCGATACCTCACCTTGAGTATATTGAGGGACCATGCTGAGAAAGGCAGCACTCCTAACTCTTACAAAGAGTAACTCTCACATAACTCTTACAAACAGATTTTTTCTCCAGGACTCAAGATCTATTGGTATAGTACTTAAAATATAATATACCTCCTAAAGGGGACACTAGAGCATATGAGACCAGTTAGAGGCATAACAGGGAGAAAAAGTATTCATGTGGGAGAATACACAGAAATTGTGGTCTGACTATCACTGGTGGCTGGATAATCCTGGTAAGTGATACAAAACCAGTATTAACTAGCATGTATTTAGATACCACTTTAAAATGTTATTGTAGGCCTCTCTACCCCCTTACAAACAATGGTGGGCTTTTTGTCATCACAGAATCCCAAGGGTTGGAAGGGACCTCGAAAGATCACCTAGTCCAACCCCCCTGCAAGAGCAGGGTAACCTAGAGTACATCACACAGGAACTTGTCCAGGTGGGCCTTGAATATCTCCAATGTAGGAGACTCCACAACCCCCCTGGGCAACCTGTTCCAGTGCTCTGTCACTCTTACAGTAAAGAAGTTCTTCCTGATGTTCACATGGAAGATTTTAAAACCCTAGCACTTATGTTTTAATTATAGATGGGGCAGGTAATACCGCAATTAGTGCCTTGTTAAATCTTCCTTCTGGAAGGCATACAACGTTTTAACATCTTTTGTATGAAACATTTCTAATGCCATTTTAATAGAGACTCAGATCATGATCTTCCAGTCATCTAGTGCATCTACACTACCTCTATTAGCAAATAAAATACACAACTGAGGTACCTTCCAGGGAGCACCTCATGCCTACAGCAGCTCCTAACACAAACTTTTCCTAGAAAAATACTTTAGCTTGTTCTCAGATGTTTTAACGGTCAATTAGAAACATGAGGTAAGTAATGCAACTCAGTCTGTTTATATAAAATTGGAACTGTCAAGAAACAATTCAAGATTGATTCAAGAAGATGGCTAATATCTAAGCAACATTAATGATCGGTTTCTCTGGTGAGGATTTAAAATTGCTTGGAAGGCTTTCCCCAGCATGAAAGTTCTCAGCAACTAATTCATGCAGTTACTTTTATAGCAACTTGAAAATTGACCATTATTTAAGTTCTTACCATGCAAAGGAAAATCCTTACTCCTGTCAATTAAATGACCTGTTAAAGACAAGAATATATTGATACACTTTGAGCCAGACGGGTCAACCATTTTCAACTCAGAATACCTATAGAGGGGGTATCAGTGGGGTTATGTGTCCACTGGAGTTTAGACACTTTTTTTCAATCAAATATTTTTAGAGGAGAAAAGGAAGACAGTTGAACTGCACATTTGGAAACATGACAAACTGTTATTTTGTCTGTTTTGCTGAATTGTTGCTTTTGATTGTTCAGGAAGCCAAAAGTGTTTCCCTGGTATTTTCTAAATATCTAATTGAAAATATTCCCCGCACATTTAAGAAGAAATTGCATGCTGCAGAGAGTGGAAAGGCAAGGCTTAAAAGTGCACATGGTATTCTATACAGGGCTATGGAACCTGAGTAAGCACACTAGCATTTAAGTCAAAACTATACAATAACATAGGCATAGCCCTGATACCCAGGTACACCACAGTAGTAAATCAAACTTCTAATTTCATCTTTCTTCCACATATATAACTTGAATTCCATAGTTCTTGACACATAAACACAAGTTGCCTAACCCCATGGTCTGGCCCTTATTTGTTAGTGCACACACAGCTGTGGACTGCCAGCAGTGGACTTAATGTTAATTCAAAAGTCATCTTTCCTTAGAAAAATTTTTCTTTGTATGGATACTCAGTTTCTCTGAGACCTAAAAAGTAAAAAAAAAGTATGTAGACATTTACTGTGGTTGTCATTGGTGTAAGATTCCAGCTGATTAAATCCACACAGTTGCAGTCACTGTAAATATCTGGTATAGGTATGGAGAAGAGATGAAAGTGGCATAAATTTACCTTCCCTGATTTTTTCTTGCAGGTGACCTGGAACAAAAATTTGAACTGGAAATAAGCCCCCTTTGTAATCAACAGAAGGATACAATACCAAGCATACAGATCGGTAAGTATTAGTTCCATGTCTGCCTCATCTCAGTATGGCACAAGCTCAAAGAGAAACTTCCTCCCATGTATTGTTTTAACAATAAGAACTGCAGGTGTCATAAGAGTCACAATTCACATTCTAAACAAGATATTAAAAAATAAACCTTACCCATGCCAAATATGCAATTGAAAGACAAAGGAGTCATTGTATAGGCAAAAAGGGTTAATTCTAATATCTGTGGAGAAAAATTGCAGCCCGTGTGGGATTAAGTACTCGTTGCTTTCTAGTCTTAAATCTCTTAAGAGAAGGATGCTGTCTCTCACAGACTGTATTGGTACACATACACATACAGCCACATTTTGTCATATGGGCTGGTCAAAAGTTGTGCAACTCTAAAGGAACTGATGACTGCTTGTGGCTTTATTGTTACTTCTAGTCAGGGCTTTTGCCACTTACATTGCTGTACCCTCTTGAGACATTCTGTGGGGCAATGCATTCATGGGATGAATTTGTTCCTCACCTGCTGTCCTTTGTGTGTTTCTCCAGGGTTCATGACATACATTGTAGAGCCACTCTTTGAAAGGTGGGCCCAGTTTACAGGCAATACTCCCCTATCTGAAAACATGCTAAACCATCTCAGGAGGAACAAGGCCAAGTGGAGGAGTTTGCTCCACAAGCAACACAGCAGTAGTAGGAGCAATGACCACTCAGGTCAAGTGACTGGCAGCCAAGAACAGACTTTGAATGAAGAAGAGACTCCTTAGTGGCAGCTTTGCACTTTTCTTCATAGCACTGCTATCTCCGTCTTGATGACAGCAGCAAACAAAACCCGAGGGAGCTAGAAGCCTGTTGTCAAGACCATGGAAAGGGAAGAAATGGCAAAGCAGAAGCTGTAAGGGTCATTGTGAACAAGCCCGCGGTTCTGCTGGGTTCACTTCTGGATCTCCTTCACTTTCCTCTCCCCTCTCTTCATTCTGTGCATGCCTGATGCCATTCATCACTTCTGATCATGAACTGCCTGAATGCAGAGTCCCAGTCAGCAGTACTGAAGCCGGGCTGGTTATGGCTGCCATGAAGGAGGGAAGATTCCTGAGAGAACAGGAGAACTAGAGGCACTCTTGGTTATATAGTCATTTACCACGAGTCATACTGTGACATATGTATATAGGCCCAGAGCACTGTACGCTTTCCAAGCTGGCAGCTGGGCTGCACATTAAACCACCAGCATCTTCAGCATCCACAGGACACTGGCTGAGTGAGACAGCACTCACAGAGGGCAGAGAGAGTCTGGTTATTTTAGTAATTAAAACAAAAACCTTTTTAACTTTTGTATTCTGTGCACTAAACAAGATCTATAAACCTTGGACTGAAGTTACTCTCCGTATACACAACTCCAGTGCAACAAGGCTCAATTTGGTAATCATTTTTATGCCACTTTGGATAAAAGACGGGCATCTTCTCATTGCAAGGAACAGTATTCCCTCGCAACCAAAAGGGAAGGTGCTGTACAGTCTAAACCTTTGAAACACAAACAGATCTATCTTTTGAGTACTGTTTCAAGTAACATGTTTATATTCATACGTGTACATTTTCTGTAAATACAAAGCGCTACTGATTCCCATGCCAAAATACTGGAGTACTGTGGGATTGCTACCTGTAAAAACATTGGCACTGTGAACAGAATACTGTTAGTTTTAATACAAGAGAAAGCATTTGTAAATATGGTATAGAGTTTATTAATATACACCATTGTTTGTGGATAAAAGCCTTAACTTTTAGCATACTTCATCTTCTGATAGCTGCCAAAATCATATGATCACAAAATATGATTCTGAACTGCCTTTCCACTACCCAACGTGTATCAAAGGTTATTAAGGAATGAAGTCTAGCAGGATAACTTCTTGAAAACTTCAAATACATTCCATATGGGTCAGTGTTTTAATCCATGGCACCTTGCACATTTGGCCTAGGCAAAAGCTTCACAGAGCCTGTAGTTTTAAGTTAAAAAACAGAACAAAACAAAACAAAAAACGACAATACCACCACATAATTTAACAGTTTGACCTGATGATCATTTATTCAAGAGCTTGATTTTTTATTAAATAGCTTAGTGATCTACAAAGCATGGCAGTCTAATACTCCTGGAGTCCAATTATTTTCTTGAGAGATGTTTCCCTACATTCCCTCCTTAAGGTAGCCAGCATCAAAATGCATTTGGATTTTTCTTTTAATTAAAAAAAATACTTCAACTGACTTTTAGATTAGTCTCAATGAAGGAAAAAAAATGTGTTGTCATCTGAGTATCAAGAAAAACCCTCTTAACAATCATAGCAGCTGAGGAATTTTCTATAGTCTTGTGCTTGTGAAAGATCCATGGCCTTATCTATGCCATGAACAACCTCAGCTGGAATAGTCTTTATAAAACTTTACTTAAGCTTCCATAATTTCAATGAGATTGTATTCTCAGACACTACTGCTTTCCACCAAAGCAATTATCCCCTTCTCCTCTGCCCCCAGAAAAATTAATTACATCCAGGTAAAGAATGGTGTTGTAAAGCCCCAGTACATCAAACCTGCATAGCTGTTTTCCAAAAAAAAATTAGCAGATACGGCCATATAGTTGCATCTGGATGTGAATACCTGGTAGAGGCCAACAAAGAAAGAGCTATTTACGTTGGTGCTTGGGAGAATTAGTATTTACTCATAGGCATGCAAGGTGAAACACAATATAATTTTTCTCAGTTACAGGGAATATTGACTTGATTAGACAAAGTGCTTATAAGGTGACTAATATGTTTAAAGGAAAACAAAAAGCATAAGTAAATTTTAGTAAAGAATGTTTTACTCTACTAATTCGTTGGCCATGTAGATTTAGAGAAAGAGACTGAAATCCAGTGAAGCAGGAAGATGGAAGTCACTGTGAGAACACAAAGCATCCCAAGAACAGTTTTGTTTTCTCTACTGTTCTGTAAGCTATCAGCAGTAGAAAACATTCTTCTTCCTCCCTCTTCTAAATGGAACTCACATATTAGAAGTACCATGCCAAGCAAAAAGACAGAGTTGTAATAGAATAAAATTATTTCTAACTACACGACATACATGTCTTTTTAACCACCTAATGGTGGGGGTGGAAGCATTACCACTTTGAAGCTTTTTATGTGTATTTTGCCTTCTCCTGACAGATTTAGGACAATTATTAGGATGATATCCAAGCAGTGTAAAATGCTGCTTAGAAGCACTTAAGTATATACAAAAAGGATGTAATTTCCCTTGCTTTGTCTTTTTACTAAAAAATGGAAGCCATTCTTTTTCAAACCTTCTGAAGTTTTGTCAAACAAACCCAGTGTCTAGCAGCATAAAAAGCTCTTGATAGATGTTAAGCTGTTTCTGAGAAGTTTCCAGAAAATGGGCCCAACAGAAAAGATTAGGTAGAAATGAAGTTCTGTTACAGCTACAATAAAACTAAGACCTGTAATTAGAGCCTACAGGACCCATTACAAGTCTGCGCTTACCAAGTTAAAACTTCTCAACTTTGAAAAGCTTCTCTTGAAATGAGCAGGTTGTGGGTTTTTTTGGTGCACTGAACACACTTGCTGGATTTCAATCACCCTAACAAAGCAATGCTTGAAATAGGTTCAGTATGGCTCCAGAAATGCTTCTGTACTTGTGAGCCAAACCCATTACTCAAGTTTGGGTCTGGGCCAGTTTGTGTTAGGTGCACTGAAAAGTTAGGCACTGGCAGCAGATGCCTCGCAGCCAGGTTCACCAGGGTCTGTAATACAGAATGTTACCACCTGATTTCCTGCAGAAGCCAATCCCTACCCAATACAGCCAACCCAACAACACTGGTGCTCAGTATATACAGTCGTGATACGTATTTGGTATTCTCTAGTTTGGAGAACATGTCTGTACTGAGATTTCTTCCCAGGATGCCAACAGAATGCTAGAGCCACATAACAGAAAAACACCTATGTAGATAATACAGATTTCTGTCTCGCTAGCCCTATTAGCCACTTTACATAAGGCCCTTGTAAATTATTTTTCTTTCTTACTGGGACAGAGCAGCTAAAACATTCTGACGTTTTAAAACCTGGGTAGGTTTTTCATATCACAAAAGAAGCAGAAAACTGCTAAAAACAGGAGCTTGAAATACTCGCCCCATACAAGTAATTTGATTAAAATCTAGTTACTTAAAATGCAGATTTCACACTATCCAAGAGGCAAATTTTGTATAAATAACAAAAATAATAATAATACAGTGGTGATAAGTTAAACTTTAGGCTGGTTAAAGTAATGCATACATATGTATTTTTGCTAAAGATGTTACTATTGGAAATACGTATCTTTGAAATACAGAAATGGAGAGAAAAGTAGCTGAGATTAAATAAAGAGTCTATGGAGGAAAAAAAATAACCACAAACAAACAAACCACATGATCTGCAGTTGTATCTAACTTGATCTATGACACGGGTCAATTATTTTTATATAAACTACTGGTTTTCATGAAGAAAATAAGTCTCAAAAAATTATCAGTGAGAAGGCTGCTACCACAGTAAATGAGATAAGCCTGTTTCACACTGCATAGCTATCTCACCAGATTTTCCAATCTGTGGTTGAAATTGGTATTAAATGTTTCCAACAAAACAGACAGAATGCATACCAGCTCTTCCAAATGGACTCTCCTCAGAAAGTAAAAAGTAGTTACAATCTTCAGGTTTACAGCTTTATATTTTGAGTCACTCGAGTTGTCCATAAAGTACACCCATTCACCTCTTGACACCACAATCCCCCACTCATGGCCCATAAGAATCAGTAATTAAAATTGAATTAGGATTTTCAGATCTAAAAAAGCCACTACAAAATACAAACCCAAGGCAAGCTTCATGCCATAAATATGCATCCAAATTACTTTGATTGATGCAACGTATTATTCTATTATTTGTTTCTATAATCCATACAATATTTTAGGTACATAAAAGTGCAGAGAGTAAGTTTGACTTGGATGTAAAATATATTCTGCTTATCTTGGAATTCAAGATTGTATATGTCATGTTTATTGTAAAGCATTTTATATATACATATTCACATACCTTATACAACTCTATGGGCCAAAAGCTGGTCCCACCAACTAAACTGGGACCAAGAAGCAGCCCCCATATGTGCGTATATATGCCATATGCATCATTCTGAAAGGAAGCACTAGATTGTGTGAAAATGCTGTGACTGCTATGCAGTGATGCCAAGAGACTTAACTGTATCTTTTTTAACATACTGCTGTAAGTATTCATCATGTTGAAGAATGACAACTAATAAAAACAAAAAAAAAAAAAAAAAGAAGAATCAAGTGTCCGGAGTTCTTTGGTAGAAAGAGTTGACTGAAAGAATCTCCTTAGTTTGCAGAAGACATTCTGGTTTGGCATTGCAGCGAAAGTCCTGCTGCATCCATCCTACAACCTCCTTCCTACCAACAGGATAATCACTTTCCTAGTGTGCTGTTTCCAGAAGAATTTTTCTCTAAATTTATACCCTTAGCTTTGCTGCAGGAATTTAAATGGAGTTACCAGCAAGGAAAGTATTTCCTTACATTTCTCCTTATGCATGTAGTAGAAGGATTTTCAAACCCCAGGGAAAATGTTTCCCTGTTGAAATAATTTAAAGAAGAGGCAGTTCTCTTTTACTATTATTTCACTTCCAGTAACTAGTTCTTCTTAATAACATCAATCAGTTTTAATCTCCATTTTCTTGTTTCTCAGTTGCAGATCATGTTATATATATGTACAACATGAGAGAAACTTGCAAAGTTTAAATAAAAATATGGGAAGTATTGACATTCTACACTGGTAAGTATTTTGTATTTCTAAATGAGAAACAGTTGTCATTCCTGATGGAAGATCGGCACTGTGGGGACTGTTCTTCATTTTGATACATTTCTAAAGCCAGAATTTTGTTGCACCTCGAATTATTCAGTAACAACACAAAATAATACAACTGAACAGAATATGGAAGCTGGAAATACATTTTGCTGCAGTGTTACATAGCCAACATTTTAAATTTACTTCATTAAAACCACCCTTCAAAATCGGAGTAAGAATTGGTTTTTGAGTGTCCACCAGTTGCAAGATGAATTGCAGAATGGATACCAGAATGAAGGTCTTTAGAGATCTGTCCTAGAAATAGATGGAGTTGTGATGGGTTCTCCATGAGTTTCACATAGTCAGCATTGGGAAACCATTCGCAGTTTTCCACAAAAGATTTAGGGTTATTTTGAAGTACATCTGAGTAACTCAGCCGAGCTCAGGTCAGGAGGTGACACGACCACCTGACTCGGAAGGGCGCCGCCAGGGGAGATGGCGGCAGATTCAAACCAGTCATCGTTAGCCACTACCTGTCATTTGCCGAGGTGAGCAGCTCCAGAGAGAAGCCTCCACCCCGGAGCGAGGGGAAACGCAGCGTCCAACAGCCTCAGCTATGAGCGGAGAGAGCGACCGCAGGAGCCTCAAGCGCTCGCAGATCTTGCCCAGGAGCCGGTAGCTCCGCCGGGGCGAGCAGGGACTCACAGGGGGCGGGGCCAGGAGGGACGGCCCCGCCCTGAGGGGAGAAAACCCACCACAGGGAGCAGCGCGCGGCGCGGCGGTTGCCAGTGGCAGCGCGAGGGGGGGTGGGCGCTCGCCTCAGGCCCGGAGCCCGCTCTGTGAGCTCTGGTCTGGCTGCCCCAGTGTGACAGCGTCCGCACCAGAGCCGGTGAGGGGGGAGGCTGCAGCGCAGAGCTCGGGGTGCAGAGAGTGCCTGCATTGGTCTGATGACGCGAGGGTGCAGAATGGGCAGGATCGTACTCGGTGCGCCCTGCTGGAGCCTTCCTGCAGCAGCGGCTGAGCTGCGGGACACTGTCAGTAGCTGAAAGATGTCAGGGAACCTGGGAGGGAGCTGGGCTGCTTGCTCCAGGCCTGAGCTGTGCAGGGGCCACAAGCGTCCCCCATAGCACATACAGAAAAGGAGGGCTTAACCCAGGAAGTTGGAAGCCAGTAACAACAACAACAACAAACAAAACAAACAAACAAACAAAAAAAAAACACCGACCCAACAGAAAAAATGAGGAAGAGGTGATTGTTCTGCTGTAATCAATGCTGGTGCAGGCTCACCTTGAGTACTGGGTGCAGTTCTAGGTGCCGCCATTTGAGAAGAACATGAAGGCCCTTGAATGCCTCCAGAGGAGGGCAACAAAGCTGGTGACAAGACTGGAAGGCATGTCTTGTGAGGAGCGGCTGAGGACTCTGTCTAGTTCAGAGAAAAGGAGACTGAGGGGTGACCTCATTGCTTTCTACAGCCTTTCCCAAGGAGCAGAAATGGGAGAGGGAGGTGCTGATCTCACTGGGATCCATCGATAAGACATGTGGGAATAGTTTAAAGCTGCATGTCGTGGTTTAAAACCAAACTGCACACAGCTCGTTCACTCACTCCTCCCCCTTGCTCCCCCGACTCCTGGAGAGTTAGGAAGCAGAATCCAAAGAATGTAGCCCTCACGGGTTGAGATAAGCAGAGTTTAATAACTAAGGTATAACACAAATCACTACCGCTACTACTACTACAAATAATAATGATAAAGCCAATAACAAGCGAAGAGAATACAACACCACACCAGCCACTGACCCATAACTCACCCCACCCTGCCCGACCGAGTACCGACCGATACCTCCTCCATCCCCCCAGAGCTCCAGCCCTTCTGCGTCTCTCCCGGTTACCTCCTGGGTATGACGTGCTATGGTATGGAATACCTCTTTGGCTAGCCTGGGTCAGGTGTCCTGTGTCTCCTTCCTCCTGGCCTCCCCTCCTCCCTGGCAGAGCATGAGCTCAGAAAAGGCCTTGGACAAACCAAACATTTGAGCAGTAACTCAAAACATACTTGCTATCAGCAACCGTTCCCAGCCCGAAAGTCAAAACACAGCACTGCACCAGCTACCAAGAAGGAGAAAAAGTGACTGCCACTGTTCAAACCAGGACACTGCACCAGCAGCAGTTAGACTAGACTTGGAAGCATTTCTTTCCCTAGAAGGTGGACAGAAACTGGAACAAGCTTCTTAGAGAGGTGACCAGTGTCTTGTGCCCATCAGTGTTTCAGGGACATTTGAACAACACCCTTGATAAGATGCTTCAGCTTTTGGCCAGCCCTAAAGTGGTCGAGCAGTTGGACTTGATGACCATTGTAGGTCTCTTTCAACTTCCAGGTTTTTTTCTCCCTACTTCCTTCTTTCCCTAACAGTACATGCTGAGGAAATACTGGATGATGTTTCTTCCCAGCCCTGCACTAGTGGAAGGGATTGAATGGGTATCATGTCCCATCACAGGCATTGGCTCTGTCACTTTGTGGGAAGGAGGCCTGTGCCTTCTGATGGGGGTGAAAGATGTAGATTGGATCATTTGAGCATCTGAACAGATTTGCAAAAAAACACGTGTGAACTAGGTTTTGAAACTCTTCTGTGTTCATCCATTTTACTTGTGTTTCCACAGGATAGCAAAAGATTCCATCTCTGACATCAGTGAGGCTCAAAGATCAAACCCTCAGCCTAAAGCAGGATGTGCTCCTGAACTAAATGGTTGTAAATCTTTTTTTATGTGGGCAATACCTGCTTCATTTCCGTGTGATTTCCACCCACTCTGAACACCACCTTTTCCCCAAATACTGTTTTTTAAAAATGCTGGAGTTGTTTCATTTGGAGAAGCAAAACACAAGAGCCTGAGAACAACAACACTCAACACTCCATCAGGAGTCTGTCTGGTGCAATCCTCTCTCCAGTGGCACCCCATACATGTCTAAAGGAGAATGTATGAGGACTGCAGATCTGCTTCTGTCAGGGTCCAGAGGGTGTTCACAGGCCTAAATGCCCGGGGTTGGCTTCCCTTGGGACCTGCACTCCAGATAGCTCCTCAGATCTATGTCAGTTTGTCATGCAGAACTATATGCATAACATATCATAGCTGTTCTGTTCTGTTCCTTTCTGTTCCATTCCATTCCATTCCATTCCATTCCCTGCACTCACAAGGAGCTGTATAATGATGAGACCATTATTTACCTGAAATGCCAAGGGGTTTTCAGCACCAAAAACACTTTCAAAGACACAAATCAGAAAGGTTACAGGTGGAAAGAGTATTTTATTTATTTAGGAATAAAAATAAGGAAAATAATATCAATAAAATAAGGAGTATTATTTTTTAATAAAAAATAATATGAAAAACTAAAATAATGAATAAATACAATTAAAATAAATTTATTTATAAACAAAGTTATTTATCTTAGGCTAGGCTAGGTTAGCTTAGATTAGCTTAGCTTAGTTTACCTTAGTTTAGCTTAGGTAATTTTAGTCTAGTTTAGATTCTATTTTCTTTTTCTAAATCTTTCGGAGCGGTGCCGCGGTAGCACGAGAGCAGTGCAAGAAGCCAGCCAGAATGGGCTGGGGAAGACCTGACAGGGGGTGGTGCTCAATGCTACAGAGGACAGCAGCGAGTCCCGGGGCCACGCTGGGGGCCACCCTGGGAGCGCAGAAGGCTGCCTCCCCCCGGATGCGGGGCACGAGGGCCAGCTGCGTGGAGCACGAGCCGCTGCCTTTGGCCTACAATAGTCCAAAGGAGCCCCATGAAGGGGCTGTGCTCGGCTGCGGAGGAGGCAAAAAACCCCGGGGACACTTGCTGGTCCACCCTGGGGAGAAAAAAGCCCTTCCCCCCCCCAGCTGCAGGACACGAGGGCCACCGTCGTGGAGCATGAGCACCAGGCCATAACGCAGAGCACCAGGACCAGAGGAGCCCTGACAAGTGGTCATGCTCAGTGCTCAGAGGAAGGCAAAAAACCCCCGGGGACCAGTGCCAATCTGCCCCGGGGGAAAATTCCTTCCTGACCCCAGCGCTGGCGATCGGCTACTCCCTGAGCATGTGAGCAAGACCGGCTCCTGGTCCACGGGCTGGTTATGCCTCCAACGGGACAAGGGGACTCTGGCACTGCCTTTTCTGCCTCCACCTGGAGCCATCTCAGGGGCTTCCAACAACAGCAAAATGCTGCTGGCCTGATCACCCCTATGGACAAGAACCCTTCCCGTGCTTGGCAGTGGGAGCTCCAAAGCACTGGGGGAGGCCACTGGGCCATCCGTGGATCCTGTTCCTTATGGCTACTGCCGCTGTCTCCCCAAATGATGAAAACAGCGACCTCCCCCGAAGACTAAAGCAGCATTTCCATCCGTCTGATGAGCTGTGAGTGTGCCCCCTCCAGAAGCTGGAATTACAGCAGAGAACCTCCAGTAGCTTCGGGCAGTCTTCCCTTCTCTGCCCCTCCAAGTAATTCCACTGGTGCCTCAAGGAATTCCTCTCGGCTGCCTGCAGGCTGCCAGCTCTGTCCTGGTGGCAAAGCCGGGCACTCTGGCAGTGGGACACAGGAGGACGCTGCCTTATACTGCCCCAGAGCATTGTGATGCTGCGTTGGCGGGTGGTGGCATTATGACACAGGGGTGATGGGGCCTCCACAGCCCTGCCCATCACCCTGCTGCTGCCCCTTCACCCAGCATGCGTTGGAGAAAGGCCTTTGGGCTCCTGGCCCTGAGGCAGTGGCTGTGCCCAGGAAGCCTAGGGGGATCTCCCTGCTCATGGTGGCCACGGACTGTGCACCACTGTGGGGTGTCCCTCTACATTAATCTCTATGTTCAGACTCTTGTCAATAAAGGCTTTTATACCACGTACAGTCATTTGACTGCGGTGATCCCAGAGGTGAAAGAAAGGGGGTTTGGTTCCCTCTGCTTAGAATAGAATCATAGAATAGTTAGGATTGGAAAGGACCTCAAGATCATCTAGTTCCAACCCCCCTGCCATGGGCAGGGACACCTCATACTAAAACATATCACCCAAGGCTTCATCCAACCTGGTACTGAACACTGCCAGGGATGGAGCATTCACAACCTCCCTGGCCAACCCATTCCAGTGGTTCACCACCCTAACAGCAAAGAATTTCTTCCTTATATCCAATCTAAACCTCTGCTGTTTAAGTTTCAACCCGTTACCCCTTGTCCTTTCACTACAGCCCCTAATGAATAATCCCTCCCCAGCATCCCTGTAGGCCCCCTTCAGATACTGGAAGGCTGCTATGAGGTCTCCACGCAGCCTTCTCTTCTCCAGGCTGAACAGACCCAACTTTCTCAGCCTGTCTTCATACAGGAGGTGCTCCAGTCCCCTGACCATCCTCGTGGCCCTCCTCTGGACTTGTTCTAACAGTTCCATGTCCTTTTTATGTTGAGGACACCAGAACTGCACACAATACTCCAAGTGAGGTCTCACGAGAGCAGAGTAGAGGGGCAGGATCACCTCCTTTGACCTGCTGGTCACACTGCTTTTGATGCAGTCCTGAACACAGTTGGCTTTCTGGGCTGTAAGCTCACACTGCAGCTGACTCATGTTCATTTTCTCACTGACCAACACCCCCAAGTCCTTCTCCACAGGGCTGCTCTGAATCTCTTCTCTGCCCAACCTGTAGCTGTGCCTGGGATTGCCCCAACCCAGGTGTAGGACCTTGCACTTGGCATGGTTAAACTTCATAAAGGTGGCATCAGCCCACCTCACAAGTGTGTCTAGGTCCCTCTGGATGGCATGAGCTCTGCAGAAACAGAGAGAGCATACAGGATTTCCTCACCATTCCTTAATAATACACCAAGTGGCATTTGCTACTGTGCTGCTTATTTTGAGGTATTTTCTTGGAAAGAATTTAAGAAATCTCTTCTGCATTTGTTACACTGGGTGTTTAGGTATTTGCTTGTGTTTATTATCATTCAGGTGTCTAGTTTGGGGGTTACCTCATGTATTACTACTTGAATGCAACCCTTCACTGACTGCCATCTAATTCCATGTTCTTGGTAGCTCAGTAGTGATTTGATCCAGTTTGATTTAAACCACATGGAGTGAGCAGCTTTTCCCTGCAACACTCAGGAAAAACAAGTAACTGACTCAGTTGTGTAGAAGAGTTTTAAAACCCTCAGCTAAGTATCACATAAAAGTACTGTATAAAGGGCAGAGATTTTGAGACTGGCAACGAATCTCCCCAGCACATTTGTTCAAATCCTTGAAATGCAGCATGACCCCTGGTCGCTCTCCCATAGGCTTGTTTCTTGAGGGGTCTACTGGGGGCCCCTGGCCTCTCTTGGGATTGCAGACAGCCCCTCATACCTACGTCAGAGCTTGTCGTGCAGAGCTTGTCGCCCCATCACAGAAAGCCACCAAATGGCTGACACCAACCACGGAGTTGTTTTCCATGTGCCTCAGCATGCTTTCCGGGAGAATGTGCTCCAAGATTTTGCCAGGCACAGAGGGGCCGAGGTGAGCAGCTCCAGAGAGAAGCCTCCACCCCGCAGCGAGGGGAAACGCAGCGTCCAACAGCGTCAGTTATGAGCGGAGAGAGCGACCGCAGGAGCCTCAAGCGCTCGCCAGGCCTTGCCCAGGAGCCGCAGCTCCGCTGAGGCGAGCAGGGACTCACAGGGGGCGGTGCCAGGAGGGACGGCCCCGCCCTGAGCGGGAAAAACCTGCCTCAGAGAGCAGCGCGTGGCTGTAAGGAGGCTGCAAGAGGTCAGGGAAGCTGAGAGGTAGTGGATTCCTTGCTCCAGGCCCGAGCTGTGCAGGGGCCATAGGCGTCCACCATAGCGCATACAGAAAAGATGGAGGACATGAATCCAGGGAGCTGGGAGCCGGTAAGAAAAAAAAAAAAAAAACACCCAGACAAAAGAACAAACCAACCAACCAGACAAAAATACCCAAAACAACCCACAATAAAAAGAAAAAAAAAGCAGGATGAAGACAATTAAAAGCCAGTAACTTCCTCCAGTATCTGATGTTGCCACCCATACAGATTTGCAGTTCTGGAGGCTCTAACGAAGAAACGCACACCTGAGCAAATGGACATCCTGCTGATTTACCAGTAAAGAGGATCACTTCTGGTACCACCAGGAGAAAGCAGCATGTCATAGTAGTAGGTGACTCTACTTTGATGGGCACAGAGGTGCCCATCTGTCGGCCTGACCCAGTCTCAAGGGATGTGTGTTGCCTACCAGGGCCTTGGATCAGGGATGTTGCTGTGAGGCTGCCTGGTCTAGTAAGTCCCACTGACTATTACCCACTTCTAGTGGTCCATGTGAGCACTAGTGATACTGACAGCAGTAGCCTGAAGAACATTAAGAAGGACTACAGAGCTCTGGGAGAGGTTGGGGAGCTTACAGAGCTTCTGTAGGGGCTCTGAGGCTCAGATAGTTTTTTCATCAATCCTTCAAGTCAAAGAGGGGGACCTTAAAAAGGCTAGGCAGATTTCGCAGGTTAATAAATGGTTAGAACAGTGGTGCCATAGTCAGGGGTTTGATTATTTAGAACATGGGACTCGATTTGAGAGGCCAGGTCTACTGGAGGCTGGTGAAGCCAGTATGACAAAGAAGGGGAAGAGCTGCTTTGGTAGGAGGCTTGCCAGACTGGTCAAGTCAGCTTTAAACTAAATGTCTTGTGGGAGGGGGGCATCATTCCATCCCAGCACTCCTAGTCAGTTGGCAGCACCTGTAATAAATGCTTGGAGTGATGCAGAGGTATTTCAGCTGCTCCAAGGCAATGCATCGACTTCATTTGGAGCTCAGCTCAGATGCCTCTGTACAAATGCCCATAGTATGGTGAATAAACAAGAAGAATTAGAGATGTGTGCACATCTATGGGGATTTGATATCATTGGCATCACAGAAATATGGTGGGATGCCTTCTATGGCTGGAGTGTTGGAATGGAAGGTTATAGGGTTCTTAGGAAAGACAGGACAGAGAAGGGGAGTAGCTATTTATGTTAGTCATAGTCTGGAGAGCATGGAACTTTGTCTGGAGACATGTCAACAGAGAGCTTGTGGGTCAGAGTCAGGGAGAACAGTGATGGGGGACATTACTGTAGGGATGTGTAATAGATCACTTGATCAGGACTCTGTGGATGAAGTGCTCTATAGACAGATAGGAGCAGCCTCATGCTTACAGGCTCTTGTCTTCATGGGGTGCTTCAACCATCATACCTGTTGGAGGGACGGTATGACCTAGCACAAGCAATCTAGGAGGTGCTTCAATTGTGTGGAAGACAACGCACTCTTGCAAGTAATAGAGGAACCAACAAGGAGAGGTGCTTGGTTGGGAATGTGACATTCCAGGGCAGCCTTGGCTCTAGCGATCATGAGGTGGTCGAGTCTGAGATTGTCAGGACAGTGGGAAGAGCATGCAGCAAACTAACTGCCCTGGACTGCAAGACAGACTTTGGCCTCTTCAGGAACCTTCTTGGTTAGGTTCCATGGATAAAGCCCTAGAGGGCAGGGGGACCCAAGACCACTCGTTGAAGGAAGAGCTTCTGTAGGCATGTAGCAGACAAGAGAAAGACTAAGGACAACGTGATCCCTCTCAGAAAGCTATCAGGAGAACTGGCTACCCTGGTTATGGAGAAGGCTGAGATTCTCAATGGCTTCTTTGCCTCAGTCTTCACTGGCAATTGCTGTGACCACACCACCCAAGTCTTGGAAAGCATATGCAGGGACTGTGAAAATGAAGACCTTAGGCCCATTGTAGGAGAGAATCAGGTTCAAGATCATCTTAAGAACCTGAATGTGCACAAGTCCATGGGACCTGATGAAATCCATCCGTGGGTCCTGAAGGAGTTGGCAAATGAAGTTGCTAAGCCACTGGCCATCATATTTGAAAAGTCATGGCAGTCAGGTGAAGTTCCCAATAACTGGAAAAAGGGAAATATAACCCCCATTTTCAAGAAGGGGAAAATGGATGACCCGGGGAATTACAGACCAGTCAGTCTCACCTCTGTGCCTGGCAAATTCTTGGAGCAGATTCTCCTGAAAAGCATGCTAAGGCACATGAAAAACGAGGTGGTTGGTGACATGCAACATGGCTTCACTAAGGGTAAATCTTGTCTGACCAATTTGGTGGCCTTCTATGATCAGGCTACAGAACTGCTGGAGAGGGACAAAGCAGTTGACATCATCTACCAGGACTTGGGCAAAGCATTCGACACTGTCCCGCATGACATCCTTGTCTCTAAATTGGAGACAATTTGATAGATTGACCACTCAGTAGATAAAGAACTGGCTGGATGGCCACACACAAAGAGTTGTGATCAATGGCTCAGCGTCCAGTTGGAGACCAGGAACAAGTGATGTCCCTCAGGGATTGGTGTTGGGACCAGTCCTGTTCAACATCTTTGTCGGTGACATGGACAGTGGGATTGAGGGTTCCCTCAGCAAGTTTGTTAACAACACTAAATTACATGGTTTGGTTGATACACTGGAGGGACAGGATACCATCCAGAGGGACCTTGACATGCTTGTGAAGTGGGCCAATGCCAACCTCATGAAGTTCAACCAAGCGAAGTGAAAAGTCCTACACCTGGGTCGGCGCAATCCCAGGCACAGCTACAGGTTGGGCAGAGAAGAGATTCAGAGCAGCCCTATGGGGAAGGACTTGGGGGTGTTGGTCAGTGAGAAAATGAACATCAACCAGCTGCAGTGTGTGCTTGCAGCCCAGAAAGCCAACCATATCCTGGGCTGCATCAAGAGGAGTGTGACCAGCAGATGGAAGGAGGTGATCCTGCCCCTCTGCTCTCGTGAGACCTCACTTGGGAGTATTGTGTGCAGTTCTGGTGTCCTCAACACAAAAAAGACACAAAACTGTTGGGGCAAATCCAGAGGAGGGCCACGAGGACAATCAGGGGGCTGGAGCACCTCCTGTATGAAGATAGGCTGAGAAAGTTGGGTCTGTTCAGCCTGGAGAAGAGAAGGCTGCGTGGAGACCTCATAGCAGCCTTCCAGTATCTGAAGGGGGCCTGCAAGGATGCCAGAGAGGGACTCTTCACTTGTCCTGTAGTGACAGCACAAGGGGTAACGGGCTTAAAATTAAACAAGGGGAGTTCTTTACTGTGAGGGTTGTGAGGCACTGGAACAGGTTGCCCAAAGAAGTGGTAAATGCTCCATCCCTGGCAGTGTTCAAGCCTAGGTTGGACAGAGTCTTAGGTGACATGGTTTAGTGTGAGGTGTCACTGCCCATGGCAGAGGGCTGGAATGAGGTGACCTTAAGGTCCTTTCCAACCATAACTATTCTATGATTCTATGAATACATTTTTCTGCTCTGCACATGCACTGTCTGCATGGATGTTGATGTATAGTGGTTCAAAACAAATAGTGTAGACTGGTAAGTTTAAATCAATCACTGAACAGATGAACTAAAATTAATATTATGGTTTGGTTTTGGTTTGGTTTTTTTTTTTTGTCCTGGACAAAGACTTAACTGTGATTTAAAGCTCACGTGGAGAACCTTGGAAGTATAACTTCATTAAGCAGCAATACAATATGCATGTGACAAACACTCAGGTGAAAAATAACTCCTTTTCCTACAGGTGAGGAAAACAGGGTCTCTCCGCCATTCAACACAGTTTAATCCTCTCAGAACTAACATATGGGTGTAGTTAGAAAATACAGTGGCTTTAAGAGACAAGGTAGATTTACAGTACCTCACTCTTACACCTCTTGATTTTTCAGTGATCTTGTGTAGAGTACAGTCTCAAACAGCTATTTAGAGACAGAAAATGAACCACAGAATAAAGAAAGGGCTTGAATTGGCTCTGTCACTGAAAACAATGGATCACCTTACTATAGCATGAGCTTGTTTGGGTCTCAGGCAGTTTTACTGAGTGTCATGCAACAGCTCCATCTATGACAACTGAATTTTGCTACCAGCAGCACCACTTCCTAAAAGCTACCTTGGGTGTCTATGCAGAGCAACATAGACCTAAACACATAAGGAACTGCGCAGCACAACAGCAGATGAACTTCATGTCAGATAATTTTACAGTAATGCACTTTAAGGAGAAGAGTTGAATCCCCTGTGCACTACAGGGCTCATAGGTATACCGTGCTACATTAGGAAGGGGACCTGAGTGTCATAAGTTTTAACTAAAATGAAGTATTAGAATTTATATTATCTTCACCTCTCCTTCCACTCAGAAATAAATTTTGTGCCATCATTTTCAGAGTAATAACCCCTCTCTAGAAAGTGCAAGTACAAGAGTGGAAAGTGTGAGGAAGGGTGGCAAAAAGCAATTTGAATCATGAAAAAACTTCCAGAAAGAACACACAAGGGATGAAGGCTGTAGCTTTATTAGTGCCACCTATCGAAAAGATTTGGGCAGATTGAGAGCTTCTGGGTTTTGCAAATGAAAACATGGGTAAAACAAAGTAAAGCAATACAAGCGGGAGCTGCTGCTATGAGAGTAAATTAACCTTTAACCTCACGGCAAAACTTAAAAGAAGATTGAACATTTATATGAACAAATAGAAAATTCATGGGTACAAATGTATGTTACTGAACTCATGATATTAGATAAAAAAAACTTTAAGGCTTAAATCAACAGTGACCTACTTGTGCAGGTCAGCAGCTGTTACATTCCAAATCTAGAATTTTCATTCGTATGTGCAGAGGATTCCAATGCGCTTAGCCCCTACATAAGCATATTTATGAAAGAAGTACAGCTACCAAAAAGAAAAAACTAGAGCTACACCTGCCAATGTCCTCATGTATGCCCATGCATGCGCATGGACATGATGCTCAGTCTTACTTCTGCAGCAGAACCTACTAACATCTGGAGACAAACTCTAGGCTAGTCACTTAAGGCAATCAAAATCCAAAGAAAATAGAAAGTACTAAAACATATGGTAGATTCAGAGACAGATCAACAAAAAAAATAAAATACTGTCTTCCTTTTTATTTTCTGTCTTCTGTGGTCATTTCCGAGTTCACCCAAGTTAAAACTGTGGAGGCTTTATTGTAATAAAAAGGTAAGCTTCAGTTTCTGTCACCCTTTTTATTAAGCACATTTTCCAATGGTATGAAACCTAAGTTGTGTTGTTTTGGGTTTTTTTTTTCAAGACTTACTGGATACATTTCAGTTTCAGTTTTAAAGATTCATAGTTAAAAATATTACCATTGATGTTTGCTTAGGAAGGCATGTAGGAAAAGTGCCAGGTCTTCATCTGTCTTTCACCAAATCCTCCATCTGTTCAAGACCTAAACATATCACAGTATAACCTCATATTACCAACAGCCTTCATTTTCTTCTGAATAGTTCCACAACTTCAGCCTACGTGTTTGCAGGCTTTGAAATACAAACCACTAACAACACAATGTGGCATTTTGACTGTTACAGCTCAACAGTCATATTGTATGGGAAATGCTAGATAAAGGTGGAATTCATTTATTTATTTGCACCGTGGTTACACTTTGGAGCACTCTAGTTACAGATCAGGACACCACAAGGGACACCAATCCTGCTCCTACCACAAGTCTTCAAAATAATCTAATAACAGATTCATGTTACTTCAAAGCTTCAGAAGAAAACCACCCCAGATGCTGCAGAGAGCTCAATGTGAAAGGACAGCATTTATTTTCATGATAAAGTAGCTAAACTTCTGTGGTTGTGTGGAAAAAGTGAATTGATCAACTTTAAGTACCTACAAAAAGTACATTTTGATGGGTTTTTTTCTGAGGAAAGATTTCACTCCTTCACAAATACAACTGCAGTTCTTTCAGTACCTCAGCATCATTGATTTAAAGGAGAATTTACACTATCACTCTTGAGTTACTTGACAACTTCATGTTTTGCCTGTGGGTGTTACATTGCTCTCAGGGACATCTTATATAATAATGCAGATGTAATTTTTCAGCTGGCACAACTTATCTATAAGCTTAAATTTTACTGAGATCCACGATAGTATGGAGTCATCTTAAAGCTCTGACTGTCAAGATAAGTTTGCACATTCAAGAGGCTCCTCCCTCTGTGAAACAAAAAGTACTTTTGAAATGCAAAACAAATACATTTAGCAAGAGCTGAACTCATTGTAAGACAACCTATGACAAATACATTAGAAAATAAACGTACTTCAAAACCTCTCTGCAGAAAATAAAGGGGGATAGAAGGAAGGCACCGTTGTCAAAAGATGAGACAACAAAAATCTCTTAGAAAATTCACCCAATTGATGTGTCAGAGACCCGAGCTTTTACAGCTAATAAGCACTGATCACCTAGATATCAGAAGCCATAAGGGATTTTTTTGTTGGGTTTGTGTCATTCTGTTTTTGTTGGCTCACTAGAGCTAGCCTTGGGTTCTACTACAGAGAAGAAATGATGAAGAGTCACCACTTCTCACTGTGGATGTCATGCTCATTATTGAAAGGCACTCTCATTTAAGTTATTCTAGTTTTTACTTCCTGCTACCGGTTAGCATCCATCACGTTTCTGTCAGAGCAAAAGGCTTTTAGTACCTTTTTTTCCACCTCTTCATTCATTCAGAGACAAATCAGGTCACTGCAAACTCATGTGCTGTTTCTGAAATACAGAGGCAAAATCTAAATTTGAACAAATGTCCCGAGTTCAGGAGTAGCAGTCATTTTTCTCCTTAGTAGCTAGTGCAGTGCTGTGGTTTTGACTTTCAGCCTGGGAACAGTGCTGATAACACCAATGTTTTTAGTTACTGCTCAGTAATGTTTACTCTGACCAAGGACTTTGTGAGTCTCATGCTGTGCCAGGGAGGAGGGGAAGCCAGGAGGAAGCAGAGACAGGACACCTGACCCAAACTAACCAAAGAGGTATTGCATACCACAGCACGTCATGCCCAGTATATAAACTAGGGGCAGTTACCCTGAAGGGTTAGATCACTGCTTGGGTCAGGCTGCATATCGGTCAGCGGATGGTGAGCAGTTGTATTCTCTTCCCTTGTAATTTCCCTTATTATTATTATTACTGGTGGTAGCAGCAGTGGTTTGTGTTATACCTTAGTTACTGGACTGTTCTTACCTCAGCCCATGGGAGTTAAATTCTTTTGATTCTCCTTCCCAACCCTCCAGGAGCAGGGGGAGGAAGCAGGGGGCGTAAGTGAATGGCTGCGTGGTTTCTGGGTTGCCGGCTGGGCGTACGCCACGACAAGAAGACTCCTTTATAGATTTCCAACTGACTGTACTAGAGCATACTCTCTGAAAACCTAAGCTACTATGGCATTATCATTATGGCTTTGTGCCATCATTCCCATCTTCATTATTTATTTTTCTCTCAATGTAATTTCTGTTTTTAATTATCCACAAGTTTTACCACTTACTCAATTACTAAAAACATGAAACTGCATTAACCTAGAAGCATTCGCTGTAAACCTAGTAGAAATACTTCCTTTTGGTGGTTACTCTTATCTGCCTACAGATCTACATCCATTTGATGTCTACTTTGTGGATAATATGAATGTTATATTTTAATTTATACTATTACAGCTATACAAAGATTATTTAAAAGATCCATTTTCCAATAAAGTTACATGACATCACTCCTGTTATCCAACTATTTTCAAGTCTGCAATAGGATCCCATCATACAGATTTTTTGCCTAGAATACATACTAATTGACCTGGTTTACCCCACTTTTCTTAAAAGGAGAACTTAGATGGTACAATAATCTTCTGAATTTCTGTTACTCTGAGGTTTATTCAAAGTGAGCAGAGACCAGTTATGTCCTTCAGCCAGATTCAAATTGCTTAACTATCCACAGTTTAAAGATTTATTTTTTTCCTAGCAAGCACGGTTTAATTTATGCCTCCATTAGAAAATAATTTTAGTAGTAATTACTGATCCTGCTTTTCTTGAGGTAAATATTTTTCACTTTTCCTGAAATCTATGTAATTCACGAGCCTGATTCTTGTTTAAGTAATGGCATGGTAGCAACTTCCAAATGAAAGTGCCAGGTGTGATATTCAGGATCTGCAATTCATACCAGGTTAACTATTCACAATTATTGTGCTCAGCCAAGATCTGTCCACATACCATTTTTTTTTCAGAGATACTGGTTCTTTACTGTAAGGGAGATCTGTATGCTGGAGAATGAGAGAGGACATGGTCCTGTGCTCAAGACACAACAACCTTTCTCCATAGTTTTAATTACTCGACAGAGGAGGAAAAGGGGAGTGCAGGGGAAAAAAAGATTGTGAGTTTGCATAGATGTGTAGAAATAGCACAAGTTTCTGTGGGTTCCCCCGGCAACTACTAGCTTAGAGGACTGTTAACATACTCTTCTCCTAGCAACAGCACCAAGAGCTTACAAAGCACAAGTACAATATCCCGAATTCTGTTTATTTTGCTAACCTTATGTTAATATTTCTGTCTTTCGTTTGTGACCTCAAAATTCTAACTCAACATCAAAAACCATGGTATCAGTGACAAGCTAGGTTATGGAGCAGATTATTCAGTAGAGAGGAGTCTCACTAACAGCCTCATTGTTCTAAATACAAAGCACTCTTCAAATCTTAAAGCAAAGGCTATGCCACTACTGAGAAAAAAAAGCTGCTGAAGATTTGCTAAAGTTCTTGTTTTTTTTTTTAAAAAAGACCTTACAGAAACGTAACAAGTAAAACCTTAATATAATTCATATACATGCAGACAGCATAGTATGAGAGGAATAGAAGATATAAGAAGCAAACACAATCAGTAAAAAAAAACAACAAACATTTGAATGATCAAACAGGTAGATAAGGAACAGGGGTTGTTGATAAATCCCACATTTCACCTGAGTCAAATCAAAGGACAACTTCAAACCAGCTATTTTTACTATCACAAAATACTGACTTTCAGATTACTTTCCCACTGTACATGCTGGCAAGGCAGCTCCTAACTTCACAAATTAAAAACAAGCACATTGATCTTGACCTCTATTCAGAAACACTTCCTCACAAGAAGAGAACATAACATAAACAGCCTGGCTTATCAAGCCCAGACCAGTAGATGACAGTCAAACATGGTATGCAAATCAAGCAATACATCTACTAGAAAAAGCATAATGGAAAAAGATGGCTAAAGTACCAGCCAGACAAAATTAAGTACTAAACAACAGAATTCATGAACAAAAAAACAAAAAACAAGCAAACAAAAAAACCAACCCAAACCAAAACCAGCAGTATTCTAAAGGAAAAAAAAACTCCTCGTTTCAGTAGTAGAATCCAAAACCGTACTCATAGGTGTAATCTGAGAGGTGACCATGCATCAAAAAGCCATAAGGCAACAATAACATGAAGAAAATAAAATTAAGCTTAGTTTGAACTTCTTCCTATTTTTCCTTTATATACCAGCAGCTGTTACTCAGTGGCAACTGCCTCCCAGCAAATACAGCTGCTGTGTTATGGTGTAAGAACTAAAAAGTAAAACACAGAAGTGGGAACAATCAATCTGTTTTAGCTTTCTCCATTAAGTAAAATGCAAAGTACTAAAGAGGAAGCACAGATGGCAAGAATAGAGATCCTAAATATACAGGTTCTCCACTGTTCAAGGTGATAAGATGGGTAAGATATTCCTTATTTAAAAAATACATAGCTAAATACTGCCTTTTCTCCCACTAGCAACCCTAATAAAGTCAACAGCAATGCAGAAGCATTACTGAAGGATGAACTTTGCCTGGCCCTGCAAACCTACACTTACTCAGCTTTATGAAGGCACCTAGACTCATTCAAACCATTGTTTATATGTGACAAGCAAAGATTGTCTGTGCTTACAGGAGCAAATAATCTTTCATCTGAAAGAAAAATGTGTAATTTTATGCCACATGGTCACCTTAACTGTTATTCAGTAAGTAGCAGCATATTTTCACTTGTATAAGTTAATTACACAAACCCCCGGAGTTCCATGGCAATGCTCATTACATGTGTACCGCACCACAAACAGAAATTTTCTCCGAAGGCCATTTTATGTGGGATATGAAAGGATATTTCTTCAGTAAAAGACTACTGCTGGAACTAACTCAGCACATAAAATCTTCTGTCTTTTCTCCTAGAAAATGAAGTAGTAGGTTTATTTTGGTAATAAGAGCATAAACTGGCCTGGTATTGACTTGTTACTAATCAAATATAGTTCATCATAGCACTAGTAAGTTAGAAGCATGTACCTGTGCAATTTAGTGAATAGCACTGAGAAAAATGTAAAGGGATTAAAATTTTGCTGTTAGACCTAATGTCAACAAAGCAGAATGACTTTTAGATTTCAGACTTGAAACCTAGAGCTGGTATAACACTGCTCTCTTGTGGCTGAATACATGCAGTTCATCTGCAGCATGTATCAACTGTTTACATTATTTTGGGGTTTGATTTTTTTTTCTTCCAAAATTTTCAGACATTTTAATCTAAGACATTTTTTACTGATCAAGGGTTTACATCAACCAGTGCCACCTCCACCCCTGCACACTGTACTACTATCTCTGTTTTAACCTATGAGGGAATTCAGGCTTCTGCTTTTTCTCTGGCCCATTGAAATTAAATGCCTTAATTAGCCTGAAAGGAAAGGTATAAATACTTCCATCCCAATGAGAATCAAAATGAGTCTGAACACCCTTGCTCACATACATAAATAACCTGCTTTTAAAGCCTCTTCCAGCTTTCGAGGCAAATAGCCTGAAGGAAAAAGTAAGCAGAAATTAAAATGTAAAGATTACTAGAAACACAGCTGAGAAAAAACAACACATTTTTTTTCTTGCAACATTAAAAAAAAAAAAATGCCAAATTCCCATTGCAGAAGGAGATATCCTGCTGACAGGATGATTGGGGGAAATAATGAAAACACACGCCTTTGATTATTACAAGTAATTATTCAAACTAATTTTCATAGTAAGTAATATGGTAGAAACTGATGTCTAGCATAATCAAAAATCTCTCTCAACTAAATAGCTAAATTATAGCCAGATAAAGCAGAGAGTTACTATATTGCAAATGAAACTGCTATTTCAATTCTGTTAGTACAAAATATGACAGGATTTAAAGAAAAATATCCCTTTAGCAACACAGGAGGTTTTAGAATCTTCATATTTTGCTAGGATGGCAAGTTCAAATGCCTATTGTAGGTGCTTGCATGTACATCGGAATGAATTAGGATTCATATTCACAATTAAGTGATTTTCAGTCATTTATTTCTATTTTTGTTAAACACAGGCCAAGATCATCTATTTGTAACTTAAATTTATCATGTCTTTATATAAATTAAATAAGACAGATGTTTGGGTTAATAACAGTTTTCTTACAGAAGATAGCTATTAACATATGCCCACATGTGAACAGGCAAAACATTTCCCTGACAAATAATTAAGAGATAAAAAAAATAATTAATTGAAAACTGATAATACATAGAAATTATTTCTGTCAGTGACTGGTATTAAAAAGTAAGAACATACTTCTAAAGCACAATCATTTGTAAATAATCTGGGCCAGTGATACTGAAATGGACAAAATGTTCCCCATGTTGAAGGATAGCTGTCTTCTTCAGCCTTTAACCACAAAAAAAAAAAAAGATACATCTTCACCACTGCCATCTCTACTTGCAAAATGAGTACAGAAGGAGTATTAATAACTCTACACCACCTCAGCAAAATCAATCAGCTCCACTCAGATTTCTTCAAAATCATAATATTCTCTAAGTCAATACCTACAACTTTTTTTGTTACTGATCCTCAGTCTCAAACCTTACAGGATAAAAAGAAATCTCTCTTCATAGAACCATTTCTGTCTAAGTAGGTGAGAGGAAGTGTTTTCACCTGAAGCCATCTGCTTCTGTATACTGGGTAACTTATTCAAATTGTTACTTTCAAATAAGTTACTAGTAAATGCATGATTTTCTTC
This sequence comes from Melopsittacus undulatus, assembly GCF_012275295.1. NCBI lineage: Eukaryota > Metazoa > Chordata > Aves > Psittaciformes > Psittaculidae > Melopsittacus > Melopsittacus undulatus. Next base: position 72,561,346 of record NC_047529.1, read on the forward strand.
AATGTAATATATCTATTTATAAAAGAAATTGAATTAATATAATCTCAATGTCTAAACAAACAAAAGAATTATCAAGTTATTCTTCACAAATGGCAGTCAAACTACATATGATTGATCTTTTACACAAGAGTATATTTTCAATCCCAAATTTGTTAAATATGATGAATGTACATGCCTGAGAAAAAAAAATATTCATTCCACTATTGAGGACAATGCTGTTCAGAAGAAAAGCTGCATTTTTATGCTTACAATTATAACTCTAAGGACTTATATCTTAAACCAACTGAAAGTTATTAAATGAAATCATGCCATTAACTGAGGGCAATACAAATGTCAAATTTTCAGTTGTGTCTCTCATCACAGGAGGCTGATTCCATTTTCACCACTGGAAGACTTCAGGAACAAGTCATGCACAGCCAGTTTCTCCATGAGAATTCTGTGAGAAACTGTCAAAAGCTCTACTAAGTCCAAGCAGGCAACATCCATAGCCTTTTGCTTAGCCACTAAGTGGGTCACCTTGTCATAGGAGGAGATCAGATCAGACAAGCAAAACCTGCACAAACCCATGACTGACCAGGCCTTGTTCCCTGGTTGTCCTGTACATGCACACTAGATGTGCTGCTCCATAGCATTCCCCAGATCCTCCTTCCAGCCCTTCCTGAAGATGGGTATCATATTTGCTAACTTCCACTCACTAGGACTTCCTGTATTAATCAGGACTGCAAGTAAATGATTGAAAGTGGCTCACTGTGCACTTCCATCAGCTCCCTCACTATTCTTGGGTGAATCTCATTTAGCCACATAGACTTGTATGTGCCCAAGTGGTGCAACAGGTCTTGGACCATCTCCCTTCGGATTATGGGGGCTTCATTCTGTTCCCACCCCATTTTCCAGCTCAGGGTGCTGTGTACCCTAACAACAACTGTTCTTCGTATTAAATACTGAGGCAAAGAAGGTGTCAAGTACCTAAGCCTTGTCCTCATCCTTTGTCACTATGTTTCTTCCTCCTATCCATTAAAGGATGGAGATTCTTAGCCTGCCTTTTGTTGCTAATGGATTGCTAGAAACATTTTCTATTGTCTTTTACAGCAGTAGCCAAATTAAGTTCTAGCCCAGCTTGGCCCTTCCAATTTTCTCCCTGCATAATCTCACAACATCCTTGTTGTCCTCCTTAGTGGCCTACCCCTTCTTCCACAGGTCATAAACTAACTCCCCTTTTTTTCCCCTGAGTTCTAGCCAAATCTCGCTGTTCATCCAGGCTGATCTTCCCCCACCAGCTCGTCTTTCAGCATATGGGGATGGCTTGCTCACTCCTGCACATTTAAGATTAACTTCTTGAATAATGTCCAGTCTTCCTGGATTCCTTTGCCCTTCAGGGCTGCCTCCCAAGGCACTTGTCAACCAGGCCAATCTGTTTAACCTTTTCATTACTAAACATCACTAAGTTTTGCAACTTCTTAGTATTGAAAACTGTCAGATATTACCAGATACCACCCACAGACTTCTCAGGTTATACAAAGGCTCAAAGCCTAACCTAATTTACATCTGGAACTTAAAACAAAGCAGCTGTTCTCATAACATGTGTAGGTGGTACATAGTTAAAAGGAAAAAAAAAGTAATAATAATAATTTAAAAAAAAATTGCATGGCCCATGACTTACTCTTTTCTTTAAGGAAGTGGATGAGCTCTATAAACATTACTGTTTATATGTCACATCAGCCTGTCACCAAAATCAGAGGTATCAACAACCTGAAGGGTTGCACAGCTCACTGAAATGTACAGATACTTTTAAGGTCTTACACTAGATCCTTTGTTTAAGAGGTATCAAGAAATTTCAGAGAAATTTCCTTTTCAAAATGAACAGACACTTTCAAATTCAAAATTTCCACTACAAAATGCTTCTGTAAGCCAAACTTGCAAATAAATTATGAACTCTGAAAAGGAGAGAAAAAACATACAAAGGAAGTCCAAAACAATAGTTCTTCCTGAAGAGAAGAAACTGCTGGTCACATAAAGTAACTGGAGAGAAGACTACTGTATTCAGGGCTTTGCAGAGTAACTCATCTCACAGTAAGATTTTCACCTTCACTTTTGTCATTCACAACAGAACAGGCACAAACCCAAAGATCCCCTTAATCTCTGAATGCTGATATAACACAGGAGATAACTTGTTCCACCACTCACAATGCAAATATTGACCAAAGTTTTAAGCTATCCAGGACTCACCTGCCTTCCACGCCCTCTTCTGCAGGCACTGGATTCCCTTCATTGTTGCTCTCTGCTGCCATAGTGCATCAGGGATAACAGCAGCAGACAAAAGATGATGGGGAGCTTTGACAGAAAGGGGTAAGATTGCAAGTACAGGGTCAAGCTGACTATTCTTACAGATTTCATAGTAGATGTTAAGTTTAGGTAGAGGATGTGGTAAATATGTACTTCGAAAGTAAAAAGAAAGGGAAGGTCAAACTGCTACAGACTGAGAAGGTAATGGAAGAATGTGATAAGTACCAGTAATTACTAAATCCAGAAAAATATCCAGAGGACAATTTTAGAAGCATGAAACAGCAAGACACTTAAGCTCTAGTTTTAGTCAAAAGACAACTTAATAAACAGAATTACAGGATTTTCACCATCATGTCTTACATCTGTGCAAATAGGACTTGGGAGTAAGAGGAAATCCAGCTGCCAGTCTACTCTATGTGAGCAGGGAAGTAGAAGCTAGACAGGGACACATTCTGATAGTAGGGACACAGTCTGATTGGTAAGATTTTTGTTTTCTACATCAGGGTCATTAAAGGACAAAGTGAAGGCAGCTATTGTAAGCAGTGGATTGTAATAAACTTGTAAATAAAGGACTCCAAGTACTCTCACAGGAAAAATGTAAGTTCTGTTTTAATTTTAGAGAACAGTTTATTTAATAAGTTTTCTAATATGCTCAGTGCTTAAGATACAAAGTTAGTCTGCAACACAAAATGCCATTATCAAACACACCTATGACATAAAGGAAATTTTACTTCATAAACTCTTGTGAATAAACCAGACTAGATATGGAGAAGCCAAGGAGTGAGTTCATTTTATTTACATATGGAGTTTAGGCTGTTTGCTAGCAGATCTCTCTGCAAAGTCTTTATCTCAGAATACAACTCCCCCATATTATAGGCATTTGAGAGCCTACAGTTAACTTACATCACAGTTTCACAAACATAGAAGTTCTGCTGACCCCGAATAAATTAGAATACAGTTTACATATTGAGTATGGAGCTTCATAAGCAAACAGCAAAGAAAACTGAGGTAGCCAATTCTAAAGAAACAGTATTAGCTACCATTATATACAGTCAGTTAGATACAACACACCAACAAGGAGGTTACATTTATACTGGAGTGTAAACAGAGCACACCTCGGCTGCCACACCAATAATTACTTTTCTTTCACACACACTTCCTTTCTGCATTTCCCAGGTTTCAAACACACTGCTCCATAGCAATAAAACCCATCTTTTGGTTCTGTGCTTCTCATAAAAGCATCACATTCACAAGTTTGGCTGCTGGGAAACTAAGAAGGAAGAGAATTTAACAAACTCTGTGACACCCAAACTTCAGTAGCATAGGAGAGACATGTTCTAGAACACATTACAGCACCTTACAGCAGTTTCAAAGTAGAACTGCTACTTACACACAGTACGAAGTTTCCTCAGAAGTCTCCATCAATTAAATATGAGCTCCCACTTTCCACATTGGTACCTGTTTAAGTTCATCACTTCTTACAAGGCTAGATTTTGCATTTGACTTCAGACTGCAACATCCAACCTGGGGAGCAGGGATGGAGTTAAAACAAAATTATACCCAAGACAACTGAAGGAGGTGATGCTTACAACAAAGACATTTTGGAGGAATAGTTACACTTCTCTTAACATAAGGAAAATAAAATAGTAAGTAAATAGTAAAGTAAACATAATTAAAATAAAAAAGTAATAAAAAAAGTTGCTTTAAGTACTTTTATTCTTAAAAACACTCAAGGGTAAATTATTAGAGGCTTGAATACAAACTCATGAGATTATTCTGCTTGAACCAGAAAAAAAAACAAAACATCTTCCTGGATCTACTCCTGAATATGCTGGTCTTAAGCAGACTCTTCCAGGACTTCATAACTCAGCTCTGTTAGATCCTGGAATAAAAACTATTCCATAAACAAACTGATCCAGGATCAAACTGTGATCTTTGTATCTAGAATCGGGTATGTCAACTATGCAGCTGTCTGCAGCATCTAAATTACAAGCTTTGCTATTTTTAAGAAGTTTCTAATTTTTCCCTGCAGGGTGTCAACAGGGATAATAAGACTATACCAGAGGTGTTCACTCACTACAGTCTGTAAAATGAATGCTACATTTTGCTTGTGAAATCCTAGTGGCAGCTGAAATTGAAAATATACACAAATCATTGTAGCTAGAGAAACACGCACCTTCGTTTTCCTTTAAGTTTTCAGCCAAGCAGGTAGCAACGCATATAAGCGGCAGCCTTCAAAGAATGTCTGGATTTCCATGACACATTTTGTATTATTATTTCCCTCCATTAGGCTTACAAATGCCCCAGCCCAAATCTTCACTTCAGTTTTAAGATAAAAAGATAGAATTGCTAAGCAGGGAGACAGAATTTAAGTTACTGACACATCTAAGCAGTTCTGAGGTTTGGGGAAGTCTAACAAATAACCAATGATGCTGGACTGTGTAAGTTAAAGTAGCTTGCACAGGCTGCTCTACAGAAACCAGCGCTCAGAATCACCTTTGTCCAATGGCTCCATCTAGAAGACATTTCCTGTTCGTAAGCAACCTGTATTTTGCATAGGCTTTGCAACAGCATTCAGAATCATATCTACTTCTGGATAAAGATGCAAGCTGTGTGAAAATGATGCTACCTCAGAGAAAAATTACACCCAATTCTTTTATTTTTATTTTTAACATAGCATGTGTTAGTCCCTCTCTGTACCTTCTTAGCATTTTTATTTGTAAAATCAGTCAATAAATAGTGTTACTAACTAGACACAGAGTTTCTATGCATGGGTACCTGCCAGTTACCATCAAGCGTCCACAGTTCAATCAACATGAAGTCAGTCTTGTAAGTCTTTCCTCTTGGCACATCTAGAAGTATATTTACCAGTCTAAATTCAGCCAAAATAATCAATCATTGAGATTCTCTGCCTTGATTATGTCTGAAAAAAGCAACTACCTAGGCTGGTGGCTTAAAAACATTGTAGTGAAGTTGTAGACATGTGAAAACCCTGTAACTATGCACAAAACCAGCAGTCACTTCAAGAATATAAAAATATATTCTTATATAAACACATACCAGTGGGATCTCTGGACTAGAAAGTGGGGAGCTGTCAAAAGACCGATTTTCCTTGTCCAGGGAATCATCATCATCATCATCTTTATGTGCAAATTTCTGCTTCAGTGCACGAGTTAGTAGATCAACTGGATCCCAATCTGAACTTGGTCTCCTTTTGGGTCTAGACAGAGGAGTGCCTCCAGGGGACCTACAAAATATAAGAAAGAAAATTATTGTCTCCTGCCCCTAATCCTATGCAGCAATGCATCAAAACAAAATATTTAAATATTGCAAATAAATAGCAAAAAAAAAAAAAAGGCTCAAATTGTGCAATTTTCACAGCAGGTCTCATTTGTAAGTTATATTACAGTATGTTAGTGGGAATCTCCCACATCAAAATTGTGTTCACAATAGCTATGATATATGTTAGTGGGAGATTCAGCTATGATATCACAGCCATTGTGAACACAATCTTGATTAAAGTTCAGAACAGTGTGCCTTTCCATGGTCTTACAAGAAAGAACAAACTTATAAAATTCCTCCGAGCAACTGTATTTAAAGAAAACAAATGCTTTGTTTAAGTCAAGTATGTAGCCAAGCGACCATAAAGCCTCATTTATAAAACACACTTAAGTATAATTATAAAAGAAAAAAAAATCATATTTGGCACAAAGGCTTCAAAGACAGTTTTTTCCCTCCAAGTGAGCACCTGAGCATCCATATATTAAAATTGTATAGGCAGAAATTAAAAAGTAGAGTTTACACTTTAATTTAGAAATTGTTTATATCAACTTCAAAATCAAAACACAGCAGAGAGATAGAAGATCAAAACAGCACCCACACGCCAAAATCTGATGTAAATGTGGACTATTCATTAGGGACTGTAGTGATAGGACAAGGGGTAACGGGCTGAAACTTTAACAGCAGAGGTTTAGATTGGATATAAGGAAGAAATTCTTTACTGTCAAGGTGGTGAGGCACTGGAATGGGTTGCCCAGGGAGGTTGTGAATGCTCCATCCCTGGTGACATGGTTTAGTGTGAGGTGTCCCTGCCCATGGCAGGGGTGTTGGAATTAGATGAACTTAAGGTCCTTTCCAACCCTAACTATTCTATGATTCTATGAAATTAGCGATTAGCTCAAGAAAATAAATCATAGAAAAGCTTCCTAACCATTAAAGTATTCGAAAAAAAATTTAGAGGTATTCAGACATCTGCTTGTAAAGCACTATCTCCAGGCCAATGAATTGCACCTATTAATGCCAGACTGACAGCACTGAGTTCGAAAGTCTGGCAGTTACAGTAGATGCCATTTCACATGAAACCTGAAAGGACTGAGTTTACCCTTGCTATAAAATCAAGCTGTCAGAGAACTTGCCCAACATGTAAGCTGGTACTTGGGTGGTAGAAATTGGAATCTTCAGGCTCTCAACTTCTGAGAACAGGTCTTCCCTCTGCAATGCACACACTGAACTACTGTTAGGCTGCTGCCTGAAAGATCATAGCAATTTTGATCATTGTTACTCCCTCTAACAATATAAATACATCATATAGTTATGTTCTACCTTCAAAATACAGGTAGGTGCCTAAATCCAGAAAGCACTTTGGAGGTATACCTACCACTTCCAATTAATTATGCACCTGCTCAACATGACAGTTGTTAAAACTGTCAACCTTAACATTTCACTTTCTTCACTCACTGTACATGGAATTATAGTGCACTTTATATTTCCTTTATTTACTGTGAAAATATTAACAAAAGTGTGAAGATGTGTTTTAAAGTTGCATATAGATAATTTCCCCAAGACTTGTGCTAGTTATTTTCAGGGATAAAGCTCAGAGTTAAGAAAATGGTGAAATAAGAATGCATTAAGCTTTGGTAAATTACATTCTCCCCACATGATGAGCTCCAAATGTTCATTATAGACTCTGTTGTTCTTACATAATTTTTCAACTAAAGAAGTTCAGAAAAAACATCTCAACTTTAGTTACACCTAGCATACTGACTTGAAAACGTATCTGTCTTTAATAATGCATTTTTGCAATATGTCAACTGTGCTTACAACCAAAACAATAGACCATTGAAAATATATATGATCCAACTGAACTACTGAAATACAAATTTACAAAACATTGTCAATAAAAGATACAGCATGTATTTTCTGTAACACTTCAAAGCCAGGGCCAGGATACTTTGGGTGCGCTAACAGTAGTTTTCCAGCATTCCCCAAGGATCTGTCCTTTCACGGTGAATCAAAAGAGTTTATTTGTTCAGATCCATATCCTGTGACTGTGTACATGACTTTGTAAGTGATTACACATATTGCAACATACCCACCACCCCCCCACACTAACCTGAGATTATACTAAAGCAGCAGACTCATTCTAAATGCTGTGATAGTCAGCATGTTTTAAATGCATCTAAAAGCCATGTCACAAGTATCTTATATTCCAAGCTGTGAACTTAGAAGTTGCCAATGTAAGTTTGTCAGCAGTACTGCTCATTAAATATTTCACACTGGTGTTCTCTGGTGCTATTTAAGCGCTGCAGTGCTGACATAGGCTTGGCTTACTCAGATCCATGTTCAATTCAACCTACCTCTCAGTAGCTCTCAGCTGAACTTTGTTGAGGTCTTTTAAAACATCCATCATACTAGGAATGTTCTTTGTCCTCTGGTGATCAGCACTCTCAGCTGCAGCTGGACCATGGTTTCTTGCAGCAAGACGTTTTTTTATAAGTTCAACTGCCGAATTACTAGCAGCAACACCAGATGGTACACCAGAAGGAAGTGGAGGAGGCGAGGGAATTACAAAGTGATTTTGAGAGACGGACAGTGGCGTAGAAGTCATGGCTGGCAGTGGGCAAGATTCATCTGGAGTGCTGGATGTTTTAAAGGCTTCTGGATGCAGTTATCAAAGAAAAATAGGGATTTTATTTTTAGTCAGTATACCCTCATAATTGACAATATTAAGCAACACCTAGGATGACTCAGTTTTCAGTAAAGCCAAGACAGCCCTCTCACAGCACTTTCTTACACACCTCATACATGATATCACAAAAGAATTATATTTAAAAGAACATTTTGTATTTCAAAACCAGATTCAGAATGCACGTAATAATAAATCTGAGGTATCTTGTGCTGCTCTGATCTTCTCCATTTGTGTCTTCAATCTAACCACCAGATAAAGCAGCAAAGCGGCCTACTACTACATACAATTCATTCTCAGCAGTCCGAAGGCTACAATAACCACATAAGGTAAAAGCAAAGAGAACCACAAGACACATGAAATAGACTACAATACTGAGTGCAATGGAGAAGAGACAGAAGACTTGCCAGCAGAACAGCTAACTGAGTCAGAGGTGATCAGTCAAAAGTAACTATCTCACACCAACCCAAGTATTTCAACAACCACAGTGGGGTTAGTGTGCAAATAAGACAATCAAGACTTCTAAGGGAAAAAAAAATAAAAAAATAAAAATAAAAAAATCACAAACCAGACATTCTTATTGGAGACCAACTTTGATATTCTAGTGACACATCTACTTGCAGCATTTGTTTTTGTTTTAACCTGAACCTGACTGACTCAGAATACTTTTTCTATCCATTATTCTGACAAGTTGGGAGAAACAGTACAAAACCCAAAAGGGGTAATAATAGTCTGTAACCGTTATAAACATTAATTGGTAGCCTATGAATAGTGTTGTTACTAAGCTCCCTCATAAACATGGGGGAGAGTACAAGGATAACTTAAAATCAACTGCATTGAAAACTGGCAAAGATACTACAAAATAGAAGGGGGTAGGGACAGCACCAAAAGCCAAAAAGAAAAGCAAAATACAGCGTTCTGAAAACTTAGTTGGTGTAACTAAATTTAGTTAGAAGTAGTTAGAAATTGGGATTGAGTTCTTCAGTTAGAATTAGAGATGTTCTCCATTAATACCATGACACAGCAAGCTGTGAACAGGCTCTCTAAAACAATGAAAGGAAAACTAGGTTGCTTCAAACCAGAAGGGCTTACGTGAATGGATGCTTCCCAATGTCTGTGCAGAAACAATTGCAGCAATCTGAGCACGAAGAAAGGTTAGCTCGTTTTCAAGTGCAGAAATTTTCTGGAGTGCTGCTCTATCAACAAGATCACCTTCTTGTGTACTGTTTTTTGGAATATTTTGTATTGAATCTACAGATGGACATTGGTGACAATGACCTGTACTGCCTTTTCTTTTCCTCCACAACTCAGTCCTAGAAAGCAACAAAAGACAGTTTCAAAAGGTTCAGCCAACACAGGGAATCCCAAAATTTACTCAGTCTGTTAAAGCAGTTTATCATTCAGCAAGCTATAAGTTTGCAAACTAAGAAAACTTCACACTTCTAACTACTCATAAGCTTAAAAATATTTTAAAGTCTCCCTCTGCTCAAGTACAGTGCAGTTCCTTAGAAAGTCATCATATCAGTATCAGATATCAGCAACAGACCATACATCATAAAGACATACTGTAGGAGTGAGCTGTTATTATTCAATAACTATTTGACACCATCAAGGTGTCTCTCCCTCCTCCCTACCTGAAATAGTAGATATGAGAGGCAGAAAAGTCAAATAATAATACTGATCTTTTAATTAGGCTTCACAAATTTTAGTCATTTATCAAACTGTGCAAGATGAACACAGCAAGCAGCAAAGAAGCTAAAATCTTACAGAAAGATATTGGAGAAGAATGAATTTTAATATAGAATAGGAACCTCATCATCTGTAAGCTACATATTAACACAGACTGTGTTAGAAAATTGTGCTAGAAGTCTCAGGTTTTAATTTTAAAAACAGTTTCGAGTCTGTGCCTTCAGAAATAACTTCAAAAAGAACTTTAAAATATCAAATGAGTGTAAACAAAAACTACCAGAATTTCATTACAAAACGAAGAAATAAATTAATTTATTCAAGATGCATTAACTTTTTATTGAAAACAAACTAGACTTTTCCCCTTATATTAGTCATTCTTTTAGCTTAAATCAGACCTGCAGCATCATTTTCTGATTTGCCCAAACCCCTTGCTATTCACATTGGCTCAGAAGGGTAAGGTATCAATTGGAGTACTTGTTCTCAAAAAACATCCCACAGAGCTAGGAAAGGAGAAGGAAGAAGGAATAGAAACAACAAAAGAATGAACTTTCATGGACCTATGGATCAGATCTGCTAAAAATCATCACAACAAGCAAGATATAATGGGTCACAGTTCCTTTTAACAATATTCCTACTCTTCCACTATTTTGCAGCTGTAGAAAAAAAGTAAAGCTTTTAACAGTAACATCTCAGGATCACAAGATGAAACACAACTTCATCAATACCTCTCTAATAAAATGGGTGTCATTTGAATTAATCAATTTCTTGTATTTTCATTACCTGCAAGCAGCACAAAGGTCACAAACATGCCAGTAAGAAGTTGAATTGCACTGTCTGATTCAAATGTAGCACAAGACAATACAATAGTCCAAATTTTAATCTTATTTCTGGCTCTCTGACTCATCCTCTGATTTTGAACAGATCCTTTAGAGGAACAGTAAAACAACTTTCTATGTCTTCTCTAGTGGGCGGGGGGGGAAGGGAAGACTTGTATACTATTTGTGTCTGCAGATTCCTAGATAATTGGTCATTTCATCGTACTAGTAATAATTTATAATTGTAAAACTATTCTCCTTTAGCACTCTTTAAAATCTAGAAAGGATCATATAAACTATATTCAAGGTAAATTTTTTAAATCAAGAAATTATGCTTTTCTTTCCAGCAACCATCATGTATAGCACTGTCGCAACCATAGGCAAAAAGAGACATTTCTTTTCTTCTTTTTGCCCTTTTATAAAGTTTATCAAAGTGATTGTAAACTAAAGGGATAAAAACATGAATAATCTTACCGTATGCTGCAATACCCAAATTTCATTACACTCCCTCTCTCGCTCTCAAAATACTTTGTGAGTATATATAAAATACCAATAACGCCTTTCTTTTTATTAGGAAAAGAAAAGAAGGGACACAATTTAGGAAATCTTCCATATAAGAATACTCTACATGGTAAGAATTTCCAGGTAAGCAGGAACTGATACCAGAAAAATGTAAAATTTCAGGGTTGGTTTAGCTGGAATCCTGGAAGGGCTAGGAAAGAAACAACTGGAACACCAACACAAACCCCAAAGAAGAGAAGACATAAGTTATTCCTATTACTCCTTTTTAGACTTTTACTTACCTAAGTCTCGTAAATGCCTGTCCCTCATCATTTGTCACCCACAAGACATCAGCAAGTGATGGAGCTACAGGAGGTGGAACAGTGCTTTGTTCATCATAATCCAATGGACCTGGATCCTGAACAAGCTAAAAACAAGTAAAAAATGTATGAAGAGAAACTGGATCCAGCACATACTGAAAATTCTGCCTCAGCAAAAGGAGTTAAACAGTGCTATAGGCATAAGGAATGCAACACAGTTACACAATCTAAAAAGAACAGGAAAACTATCAATTAAAACTCAGAAAATTTAAGCAGTTGAAGCATATGTATGAAATAAATTGCTTACTTGAAAATAAGGTCTTGGGTAAGGCTCTATGGAAAGAATCGTCCCAAGTCTACGGACAACACTTCGAGTAGATCCATATTCCTTCTTTTGGCAAACAGATATGACCTAAATATCAAAATACCTTTTAATGTAAGAAGTAAAATCAAATCCCTCAGTTCTTACAAAGTTATTAAATAATTTAATGTTAGATGTAATTAAAGATAATGCATTTAAGTTCACCTAACTTTTCAATGCTCCTCTCATGCATAAAGTCCAAAGAGGCCAATGCTGGTTTTAATAAACTGCTTCCAGAACACTGTCAAGATACAGCCTATACCCAGAGTATTTTAGAGTGGCACAAAGGCCACCAATGAACATAGCAGCTACATCATGTAACTAATAATATCCTGAGATAACTGACAAAAGTGCACGATTAAGTAATAATACGCATCTGTGTAAATCTTGGCAAATAAAAAAAAAAAAGAGTAAGGAAATTAAAGAAATTCAATGTACCTTGAGATGATACCTCCTCATGACTGCACATAACTGCTGGAAATGCCTTCTTGATGAGTCTGCTGAAGGAAGGCATGTTCTGATTGTACGACTGATGCTGCTGCCGAATACACGCATTTCCAAAAGTATGGCCTGTGGAAAGAAACAAGAATTCCTGACAGCAAAACCAGAAGATAACTGGGATAGCTCCCTCAAACTAGTATCCCTAGAGACACTTAAGCAGTTTCACATAAATAAATCAAGCATTTCCTCAGAACTACGATTGCAGCAGTGCTTCGCTATTGACATCCATCGGGAAAGAACTGCCCATAAACTCACACTCTAACATCTGTTCCCGACACCGCATTAACCTTCTCTCAGCAATACCTTTCAGAGGTCTCTGACAACACAGGATTAACTGTTAATTTGGAATCGCTATGTAGCCTTTCATTTAAAATAGCAAAACCTGAACAGCTGATGTTACTGATCTTTTTTTCCCTCCTCTGTTCAGGCATTACTCGAATGGGTGCATCAGGGCAGTGACCACACGCAGTGCGGGCAGTCTGTCTAACCACACCAACCAAGCTCTCCCATGCCGACGGACCCAACCTCACACCAGAGCCGAGTCCGTCCTGCCGCAGGCGTGCGGCGGCCTGAGTTACCTTTCTTCCCCCTGGCCACAGTGGCTGAGGCCAGGACGCCCCGCAGTAGCGAGCTCCAGGCGTGGTGTGGCAGAAAGGAGTCCCCACTCCGAGCCCCAGCTTGGGCCTCACCTGGTCGGGAGGCCAGCCAAAGTACTCCAGCACTCGCCTTAGGAGACCCAGCACCAGCGCCATGGCCGCCGCTCCCGCTGCAAAACTGGAGGAAGAGGTCGCTGCTCCCCACAGGCAAGGATACCGCCCCAAGCGGCGGCTTGTCTCCGCCGCACTCCTCCCTTGCAACAGTAACCGGTACCCCCAGGCCAACAAGCAGCATACTAGACTCCGCAACCCAGCCGGGCTGGCAGCACCAACGGCGACTAGAGGGCGGGGCGAAAAGGAAACACGCCAATAGGAAGGAGGCAGTATTCGGAGCAGAGCCAATAAAGGACGAGGACGGCCGCGTTCGCGGTGCGTGTCGGGAGAAGAGCAGGTTTGAACGCCGCGGGGAGGGGGATTCCGCCTGCAGCATGCGTGTCTGTGGCTGGCTGCCCAGTGGGCTCTAGCCAGGCCCGTCAGCGTGCGCCGTTGTACTAGGGCATTTCCATGTGTCAGGCTGATGAGGAGTATCTTGCTCGAGGGACAACGCAGTTTAGCATGTGCAGCACATCAACAGCGTGGTGTAATTAGGAGCATCTTAATGAGCTAAACTGAAGTGTGACATTTTAGGTTCTCTATCTCTGAAGACTTTTAACTGCTTAATTCAGAGAACTAAATTTAACAAGGCAGAAGCAGAGCTTAAATGCCCAAAGTATCCTCAAAACACTGTGTGACAGCATACTGAGCTCATGTCAAAGTAAGAAATCCATCTTTGGGTACTGTACTTGCTCTTTTGTCAAGACTTCTGCTGTTTTGCTTATGAAACTTGGAAAATATCAAGAAAGCCAGTAGTGTGACACAGTAAGACAATGCTTCTACTCAGAGAAGAAATGTAGGGATCTTTCTGCTCCAGCTATGCAGTTAGTGTTACCTGCTCATAATCATGAGTTCTCTCAAAGACCTAATCCTGTTGTTCCTAGCAGCACTAGTTTCACCAAAACTTTCCAGAAATAAACTGATTAGACAGTTTCTTTATTCAAATTTACAACGGTGTCTCAGCAACAATTCCCAAACAAACACAACCCTGGAACTGCAACACCTTGTTGCCTTTGCTTGTAGTCACTATTATCCACAGCTTGTTATGTGGATTGATTTTCAAAGACCAAACAAAAAGGAACAGTACTGGTAATAAAAGCTGTAGTAACAACATAAAGCTATTCTAGGGGACCAGGAGGGTTTAAACTTTAGGAGATGAAAGGCAGGACTTTTTTAACTGGTATTTTAAAAAACTGTACTGAGTACTTACTTGCCTTGGAAAAAAAAAAAAAAAGAAAAGCACTTTCTGCCCACTCCTACACCACCTTCTGCTCACTAAGGAAGGGAAACATTAGCACAATTGGATGGGAACAACTGGATATAGTTCCACTACAAAGTTGGGGAGAGGCAAGGTCTCAAAAGCAACCCAAAACTGAGGCAGTTCAGTTTGACTGCACCATTATCAGTAACAAGCTGCTTTGAAACTTGGCAAGCCAGCTGGGAACTCACACAAAAGCACTTCAAGTCACTGAGTAGGACTCTTGAGCAGCACAGATGTCTTGTGCCAGATCTCCTTAACAAAACGGTTTTGTTAAATGCAAGCTTTAAGAAAGCGGGGCAATTGGCATGGCACTTTAGGACTTAGCTTTGTAGCCTTTACCTCTGGAGGCAAATCAAAGCTTGGTAACTTCTCTGCTTTTGAAGCATCAGCACAGCAGAACTAATCCAGGAAAGCTTTTATCATACGTAGCTGCCCACCGTTACAGTAATGCTACTAATAGTTCCTGGGAAGGAAGAGGATATGAGATTTAATTCCAGTGCAGTCTAGACTAACAGTGTAGCTATTGTATTCTGGGGGGTTATCTTTTTTTTTTTTTTTTTGCTTGGGCTAGTGGAATGAATGTCTGATTTTGCCTGAACTGCACGGATGGCTTCAAACTGCTTAAGCACATCATACAGAGATGAAGTGGATTCAGAAGCTGCTTCACCACTGGAGAACACCGAGTCAGAACAAATTACTGAACTCAAAATATAGCCGAATATTTTATACCAGCAGAATGCCTTTTTTTTTTAGTCTTTCCTGCAGATCCATCAATTAAGAGTCTTTACCGTTCACAAGACAAAGGCAAAATGCACTGAACCTCCATTCACAAGTAGCACCAAACTTCAGCAGCACCAAACCGTGTTTTTTTCTTATCACAACAGTGAAAATTCATTATTCATGTGTAAGTAGTAAGTGCTGAAGCATTAGTTTTGGATTATAAAAAAATCTCAACTCCCACTTTGTTTCTTGTAGATCTCTTGACAGACTGCAACTTGCACCTTTGCTTAGATTATCTTAACTCAAGCAGTTTTTAAATGTATTTATGGCTGTCACCATGTGTTCTGTAATCAACAAATGACATTTTTATTGAACTGCACTGAAACTCAGGATAACAAAGATTTTTATGATCTAAGATACAGAGCAGTAAGTAAGATTAAATGCCATTGTCAAAGCAATCTCCGCCAGATTTCCTTGGACATTCGACTGCAGTGGAAAACTTGAATCTGCCTCATTGTGCTGGAACTGTATTGCCTTATGACAAACAGACCACAGCAATCCACCTTCAATTTGACCTAGATGATACAGATTATCTGTCCTAAGGTTATGATATTTCAAATGTATCTTGGTCCTCTCTGTCAAGTTTCAAACTGGTGTTAAATTTCACTTCATTAGGACAAACTTTGACACTGCTGCCAAGTTTGTTTTGTTCCTTTTCTGGCTTATTCTGATTTAACATACACAAAGCATGTGTGAGGTTTGCTAAATTCAAGGAATAAGTAGTTCTACTCTTCAAACATCTATTAAAAGATACAGTGTATGTGCAAAAGCAAGTTCTGCAACAACAGTAGTTTGCCTATAACTCCCAAAACATGACGCAGGAATGACCCTTTAGTAAGTACTACTGGAGGTCAAGTATTACTCCTATTTCCCTTTCTACACAGAGCTGGCAAACTAGTATGATGTGAAATAGTTTTCTCAACTACAGTTAGGATAAGTGACAGTAATACATTTTTCTACCCTCCAGTATTTAATTCGGATAGGGCAGCTGGTTAACTACTCTGTAACAGTAAAGCCCATAAGAAGGCATACATATATATATGTAATTAACACAAACACCTCTACCACAGGTTTTCCTCCCCACCTCCCCTCCCTTTTTTCAAGGACAGTATGCCATTCCAAGGGGCAAACTAAGAACAGTTAAACTTTTAACTCCATATAATATTAAGATTTGCTGTATCTATAGCAGACTGAGAAAGAGAAACGTTCTGGTAATTCAAGTGTGTTACTGTCATCCGTAACATTCTGTAGGTTAAAAGTGTGCCTATGACTAAACTAAGTTTGTGGGCTTGTTGCTTTTGTTTAAACAGCCAACCAACCAAAACAATTGTAGGTTTCTTCTGCACTTTGGCTACAAAAATATTAGAAGCACACCTACTTAAAAATCAGTGTTGAAGAAAGTAAGTGTCACTTCTCACACCTTTTGCTAACTTAAGATTTACCACTGAATTTTAAGTTCAAATTTAAACTTGCTATCAAATGGAATACCAAAGAATGGTATTCCATTCCAGGGCACTGTAATGGAGCTCACACTTTACAGAATTGTTTAGTATATCTGAAGTATCTTTACTGATTCAGGTTTTCATTTATCTTGTTTTACCTTTTGAGAGATTTTTGTGGTGGGTTTTTTTGGCTTTTTTTTTTTTGCACAACTGTCTGTACTTATGCTATGACTGGATAACGACCCTTAAATACACTACTTACAAAGAGGCAACACAGAAGTAAGTAATCAGTTTATAAAAAATGCTGCTCCAAGATTTCAGGTGTGCAGAGCTGTAAGTTTACTTCAGAATAAAACACAGACATAGAGGAGAATCAAAACTTTTAGAGTTGTACTTGACCATGTATTTGGACAAAGCAGAATTACACTGCATATAACAAACAGTAAAATTTCTTAAAAGTTGTTACAAATATTTTACTTTCTACCTGTACGATCATTAACATAGTTTACTATATCAAGATTTTTTTTTCTAAAGGCTTAAAACAAAAACAATCCCTCTAAACTACTTTCCAACAGTAAAATTTAAGTAAAACGCTTACATTCATTTGACAACAAAAAAAACCCAAAAAACAAAAAACATGTTAAAAATGTTGGGTGGGTGGTGCAAGAGCTGCTCTTTCAGCTACAACTTTCTTCTAGGGTTATTCCTGTTGAAAGAAAGAAAACAGTCTTGTAAAATGTTAGTAACCCAAACTCCAAAACAGTTTAACATGACCCATCCCCCCATACACACGCAATTACCTGAGATACTGCAAGATAAATCTGCAATTCACTAAACAGTTTACCTTTTCCTCTTTGCGTCTGTCCTTTTCTTCATTATTCTCAATTGTTTCTTCTTCATCTTCCACAATTCCATCCCCTTGGTATTTGTCATGTGTCCACTTGGGACTGCTACCTGACTTTTTGAAGTTAAAACGCCCTCTGCCGCGCTGGAAAGTACCACGGCCTCTTCCTCTTTTGGCCCAGTAATCCACACCATCATCTCTGTCATCATGCTACAATAATATCAAAGAATAAAGTTAGAATAACTTTAAATGTACACACTTAAATGTTAGTACTCTATTACTAAATTTATACTATACATAGAAAGCAAACAAAAAACCCCCACAATTAAGAGAGCTTTTTAACAGTTCAGATCATAATAAATTGTTTTAAGAGCCCTTATTAGCTGTGGACCTACTCAACTGTTTGTGAGTACCAAATCAACCATTTGTCACTTCAGTCAGAATAAAGTAACTAGCTTTGAGAATAAAGTATTTGTGATTTTAAAGAAGAAAGCTCTAGGAATGTGCTAGGATTTCTTATTTTTAACGCAGAGATAGAATTCTTTATGCTTATTAAGGGAGGGTAACTGAAGGCAGTTTTCAGAAACCCCGCTTCACCTGCGCAACACAGGGAAATGAATTTTAAACTATTCACATCTGACATGAACACCATTTGAGTTTCTTGGGTTCATTAGCTTAAATTTTGCTATGTTGCTACCAAATATAAGCTTACATAGTTTGGTTAATCTTCTGACAATCATCCTATGCACTGCATGAACATTAGACAATTATTTTGTGTGAAAAAGGTTTATATTTAGAAGAGTGAGGTACACTTGCTTCAACATCTGCTCTTTTTACTTGTGATTTGGAAAGAAATCTGAACTATTAAACACATACCACACCTATATAAAGCAGTTTATTAATAATTACATGTTAAGAATAGTTAATGGGTGGCTTTTTATTAAAAACACATTTTTAGGTATAAGAAAAAAATTAATAGCTACAATTACTTGTTCTAGCTATCACAGAATTTCCGAATTAACAGATTATCAGATCTTTCTGGTTACAGATCAGAAATGTTTATGCAAATGTGGGGAGATGGAGGAGAACTCTTTGTACAAACACCCAAAAATTGTGACTGCATTATTTCTCGGATTAACTGTCAATATATGTGACAAGATATAATGCTTTAGAAGAGGGTCTAATCTTCCTTAACTGTTTTCCACAGTGAAACAATATTCTTAGAAATCTGCACTGTTAAGGAAATCACTGTAACAGAAGCTACCTGTTCAGCATACTACACTACTTACTGAGTGGTTACATCAACAGTCCTTCTTGCATAATCCAGATGAGGGAAAATGCAAAATAAGGTGATTTTTATGGCTATCATACTCAGTAACAGAAGGACTACTAATAACAGAGTCAGCCCACATACATCCACAAATATTATCAGCTTTTCCTAATCTTCCACTATTGCAGACTTCCAGACAAACTTAAGAGAAAACTTGAATGCCATATAGACATAAATCCATTAAAACACAGCACAAGCCTTTTTTCTTCAAAATTAAGTTTAGTAATTTTAATCTGAATCTGCCTTCTTCCCCAATCACTGATAAGGTTTTGGACATGAATTCTGTGTCAGGCCTCAGTTACTGCCACAGTCTGCTTTGAAACAACACAAAAGCTGCAGAACCAGGCACTCCCAACAACCCTGCTATCCTCACATTTATGTAACTGAAGTCCCTGTCTGTACATGCATGCTACTTCTACACTTGTAGAAAGTTTGAAAAAACAAAAGCATGCATAAGGTAATGAGCTCTCCACACCCACCAAGAAGTATTTCTTGCTTTTTGGGGTATATTCAGGATCCCATTCCTCTTCCTTCGGTCTCTTCTGAAAAGTAGTATTTGAGTTGCTGGGACCAGTATTTGTTCCAGCAAAGACTCCTCTGGCTCTTCCTCTGCCCCTAATTCGAAACTGATTAACCAAGATATCATTTAATCCATTTACATAAAACCACAAAGAAGAGTGCATGTTCTCTATTACTGAAAATAGCTTTCTGTGCTTAATTACAGTAACTGCAAGTGTAAAACCATTTTCAATTTGGTATGTTACCTTAATCTATTCAAGCATTCACTTTGAAATAATGATTCTATTCAACTTAATTGAAACACGAGTTCTTGACATAAACTGACCCACAACCACCAAAATGAAATTTCCTTTGGCTGCTGGTAAACCAGCGTGTTGCAACAAGGGTCAGAAGAAGCTTCTGAAGCTGTTCACAGACAAAAACAAACAGAAAAACTAGACTGAAAAAGGGAGAATACTGTCAGGGGGAAAAGAAATGTAATTTATGGAGTCAGTCTTATTGGTTACAAGGAAATGATTTTAGAATACATACAAACATCGCAGTTTTCAAATAAATATATCCACTTTGTGTTACTCATTTTCAACATTCAGAAATGTATGTTAGGCAAATAATATTTCAAATGAAAAATTTCTTTATTACAATCAACAGTATGTACTATACAGAGCAGAAATGCTTGAAGTGAAAAATAATGTCCTAACCTTTATAAGGAATTAGGAGGACTTCAAAATGCTACGCTGAAAAGTCTTACAGCAACAAAGAAAACACTCAACTCAGAATACACCAAGCAACATATACATTCCCCTCAGCATGTGTATTTTTAGCTTGCAGGAAGCATTAACTGAGAGTTTATATCCTCCACTCAAGGAGAGAACAAAGGTTAGGTTGGGAAGATAGACTGCTAAAAACCGCAGTTCCTACAGAACACGATTTCCATGAACAGTCTAGTTTGGGAAGACAGACTTGGAAGATAAGACTGCTAAAACCTGCAGTTCCTACAGAACACGATTTCTATAAACAGTCTAGTTAAACAGACAGAACTGTGACTTCAGAGTAAATTTACAAAATTATGACTGCAAATTAACTTCGTTTATTAAAAGTAAGTAGTTCCATAATGCCACAGCACTTCTACTGCTGAATTTATGATGGACAGTTTTAAAAGTACTCTGAAATCAGAGGCTAAAAATCAATCTGTAAAAGGCTCGTAAGACCTATCAAAAATGGGGTGTGGGGAGGGTGGGAGAGGGGAAGTGTCTAAGAACACCCAAAACCCTGCTTAGAAGATCAACTGGAAAGTGGCAGACTATCACCAAAAAGAAAACACCACTTGTGCAAGAGAGGAAATGTTACATGCTTTATTTCAAATAGCTTTGGAACTTTCACCAATTAGGGTACAATGAGAAGTATCATACTAGGGGGGAAAAAATGTAGAGATGAAATTGGCAGGATTTTTAAAAAAGAAGGGATGAGCATTTCCTGGTGTTAGGTCCTATGATCAGATTCCCTTCAAGGAAAATACCTACAGCTTTCTTCAACACTGTGTTGACACACTCCTCCCCACCAGGTCATGTTTCAGGCAAAGAACTACAGGATGTGAAGTCTACCATGTTATATTTATGGGCTTATTTACTGCAAAGACCATCACAAAAAAAAAAAAAAACATTTTATATAGGAAAAAACCTTTTATACAGAAAACAAAATTCTTTAGGAGCTGGAGTCTAATGACAGTGCCATTAGAAGATTCTATTTTATCCTTATTTCTGTGTTCCTACTTTAAAACTATTTATGTTTTATGTATAAGAAACCTAGAATTAAATACTATAAATCCAGCAGCAAGCGTTAGTGCAAAAATCTTTGCTGATTTAACATGAAACTGACAGCTTAGCTTAAAAGTCTCCTCTGTTGACCAAGTATATCAAGGCTTTCTGCTTTGGGAAGGATTCACAACTAGAACATTCTATCTACTCCAAAGGCAAAGCAGTATTTACTGTAATGCAGCCACTCTTAGCCTAAACTACAAACAAATTCCTACACTAGCTAGTCTGTGTATTTCAATACTACCCAGCCTGTATCCCTGAAGAGAACATCTGAGTAACTCAGCAGGTTGGCCTACCTAAGATTCTCCTGTCCAGGCACAGTTTGTTCAACAAGCTTATATGTGACCATGCATTCCCCATTAGGGAACATTAACCAGTTATTACATAGTCAGAACTGGCAGTCACCACTAGTTAAATTAGGAGTCTATTAAATTTCCAATTCATATCTACTTAAATTTCATGTAAAGTAGCATCTTCTTCCAAATGCATACAATCTGTTTTTTACAAGGCAGTAAGGCTTCCACCAATTATGAATTTTCTGACAAGAGAGGGGTTTTAAGCTCTACGTTGTTTAACTGAGTACCACTAGCTCATATACCTGCAGGCTACGCCTGGTATTGTCCTATTTGATGCCTATGCCATCCAAGGATTTATATATTTACGCCACACAGATGCTCCTTAGTA
The DNA here is from genome assembly GCF_012275295.1 of Melopsittacus undulatus. NCBI lineage: Eukaryota > Metazoa > Chordata > Aves > Psittaciformes > Psittaculidae > Melopsittacus > Melopsittacus undulatus. Next base: position 72,583,204 of record NC_047529.1, read on the forward strand.
TAATTTCATTGAAAAAAAAAATAACAAGACAGGAGAAAACACTGAATTTTTACTGTTAGAAATTTTGAATGTTTAATTTTCTTCTAAGTAGCTAAATCTTTTTAGTTGGGAGATTCAAACCCTAACTCAAGCATTGCACACCCCACATGCATTTCAGAAACCCTCGTGTAGTTCAAAAGTTTTTACACTACTACAAAAAAGTCAATGCATATTTATAGCTGTCAATGCCTTTTAGCATTATTTAGTGGTAATTACAGGCTACATGAAGGAAATACTACAAAAGTATAAAATTACTCCTACCCATTATAGAAGTCTATTTGGCAGATTTTCCACCACCCAAACACTGAACTTTGTTGTTGGGTTTTTTTTCCCATTTGTTTTGGTTCTCTAAGGGCTTCTTTTTCTTGAGTGTGTGAGTTATTTTGTATGTGTGTTTTGGTTTGGGGTTGGCTGGGGTTTTTTTTGGTGCAGGTTTGGTATTTTTAGGTTGGGTTTTTTTTTGTTTTGTTAAGTGGTCCTTATCTTTTCAAGGCTTCCTTTACTGAATCCTAGTCTTTCCTAGTACTTCTACATTTCTCAGTTAAATATCAGTAATTATGTTAATATGGAAGTTTTAACATTAAGATTTTTCTTAAGACTGTGTGGTCAATGTGTTACTTTCCAAATCACAATGCTAAAACACATTCCAGAGCTAAATTAATGAGCTTTTATGCTCACTGTGGCTACTCCAGACCAAAAAAACACTGGAAAAAAACATAACCCACAAGTATACCATCTCCTCTCCTCAATACAGATGGTTCAAAGTTGATGTACATTTTTAAATATATACCCTTCTCTACTTAACAGGTTGCAGGCATCACAAAGGAGGGCAAAACCAAACAAAGTGACATGGAAAGTGACAGAAGCTGCATGGAGTTAGAGGTAAGAGGCCACCAGATTTCATATTTACAGAAAGGTAATTTTTCAGACCCTGTTAGGAAACAACAATTATTAAAGTGCAAGGAAGAAGCAAGAAATAATTTTTCCCACCCTTAGCTAGGGTCTTTAGTGGCATGCTAATGTATTTGCACACCAATTAACTGCTACTGGGCGGTGCTGGGGGAAAAAAAAAAATCAAACCAAACAACTTTCCAGGTTTGGTATACCACATAAAGGATTTAAAGAATCACTGCTATGAAATTAGTCTAGCCTAAGTAAGAATAAGAGAGCAACTTACAAAGGTGCCTCTTGGCCTGTTAACTCCTGCAAAACCAGAGTATTCTTTTTGTTCATGGTGGGTTTTGAACTCTTCATCCCTTTCTTTCTTGCAATCCTTTTCTTCTCGAGAGCTGGATGAGGAAGAAGATGGGGAGGAAGATGGGGAGGACCGAGCACGGTCTTGATCTCTTTTTTGTTTACTGAAAAATAAAAAGATATACTGTGTGCTATTTTAAAAGTACTAGATAGTCTGTAACATGCTATACTAAAACAGTTCTCTTTTATGAAAAACTATCCCCCTTCTGGTTATAAAATCACATGTTACATACTTCAGGCATTAAGCTGCAGTATAGTTCCACTTTCCAGCCTCCACTTAATACATTCAAATGCACTAAATGTGTCTTATTGGTAGTGAGTTGGAAAGGAGCAGTCTGCAAACTGCAAATACAGCTTTTCTATGTTTTTATGCCATGGAGAGATTCTGTTACTTTTAAGATTTGCCTTTCTTCTGAGGCAAAAGACCAGAAGTTGAAGGCAGTTTTACAGTAACTTTACACAGTTTGGTTTGCACAATTGAGAAGATATGGTGTGGGCTTCCCTATCATAGATGGCTGTAGGGAATTAGCCAGTGGAAGATAATGTGGATACCAAAGTCAGAAAGTAAATGGGAAACAGAAAACATAAGTAAAATTCATTGCATATTCAGTACAAAGCAGGGGAAAACATTCCTACACCAAGACTTTTACTAACCCCATAGTGGTACTAATTTGACCCAAATTACAAGATTTTAATATTCTATTCAAAATAAGGTCATACCTGAAGTAACTCTTACCACTGCTACACAGTATCCACTGAGACAGGCTAGCATTTTTTTCTTAAGAGAGCCCACTGGCTTTAGATAAAAATAACAATTCCCCTTCTCACCCATATTAAAACTTAAGTATCAGTAAGATTCTCATACTCTGGGTGTTATGAGTTGAAAAAGTGCGGAATCAAGCATAACGAACCAAAGTTCTTACACAAACTGTTTATAGAAATGTACTGCATTGAAGTCCAACCTCCTGACGTAGCCTGGATAATAGGACAGATTAATTTGTCATTTTTTTTTCAGTGTTAGCTTGCTATTCCAAAGTTTTTGTCCTCATCCACCATAAGCCGTGTAAAAGACAGATAATACATATTTGCTGTAAAACAAATAATTTTAATTGTTTAAATTTAAATGTTCCATTATACATTGAAAATTGAAAGCAATTAAGCTTACAATTACAAAAGGCTAATTAGAAGCTAAAAACCTATAAACGGACTTCAAATATTTACCTGTCATCTTTGTAAGATTTGTAATCCTTGTAATCTTTGGGAGCTTTCTCCTGCTTTCTTGACCCACTGGATTCCCTGGAACCCTTTGAGTCTCCTCGTTCTTTACTTCGCTCTTTTCTACGTCGGTCAATGTCATGCCGAAGATCAGCAGAATCGCACCTTAATTTTTTATCTCCCTGTAAACAAATATGTATTTTGGAACAAAATTTTGAAATAAAACATCCAGAAGATGAGCTGAATGAAAAGGCAAGTTATGCATCTATTTTCAAAAAGGCATGACAGAATTTACCTATTTTTCAACAAACTCTTCAGCAGACAAACTGAGTTTAAGTGAACGCCTTTTACATGCAATGGTTAGATCTAAAAAAAAAAAAACAGCTAAAATTTTCAGTTTCAAACAAACATTCTCATCAAGCCAACGGGATATCTGATTTTTCATGCAGACAGACCGTAATACACGGTTTAGGAGAATGTTCAAGTATTCATTTCTTCTGATCAGTTGACTTAACAAGAGTACTAGCGCCTCTGTAATTCAACCATACTACATCATGACTCCAGTGCTTCCCCCCAGACCTTTTCTATTCTTTGTTCTTTGGCAGCTTAGTGCCACAAAAATGTTCAAGTTATGTCCAAGAAGAAAGATGGAAGAAGACTTGACCTTACATGCCATGTTATCAATATAGCAAAATCATGCTACATAAACTGGCTTCTTGGTAACAAGTTCTACTCAAAGGAAGGAAAAAAGATATGTTCTAAATGCAAGACAATAAAGACAATAAATAAAAATTATTTTTGCATTTTTATACACAAACACCAAGTTGAAGTTCAGATTTAAAGGGAAACAAAATACATTAAGTTTAGAAATACAGATGGGACTTTTACTTTGAACCTACTTTTTGACTTTCTTCTTTAAAGACTCTTTCTTCACCTGTTAAACGGGTATGCTTCCTCAGGGTGCTTGGAGAGATGTCAATCCTCCTAAATGTAAAATAAAAACAGTGTCTTGCCATGTGTGCACGTGACTGTTCATGGCCTCAGACATTTCTTTTCTACACAAAACTGAGAAACAAGCCATTTTTGCAGTAGAATTTCTTGCATGTAAAGATCCATCAGAATAAAAAAAGGAGACTAAAAAATAAAACCCTTGGTTCTGCTTTGTGTAAAATATGCTAAACACACAAACAGGCAGTTTGATTTTTCACATTTTAAGTACAGCTTTGAAGATGCAAGAAAAGTTTAATCAGTTATTTCAAAAGATCAGTGTATGCAGCCAGTTGAGACTCCCATAGCTGACATCAACACTATGGTAACTTGCTGTAAAGTCAAAATACTTAACCATTAAGGAAACTTGTGAAGTTGGATACTGAATATGGAGATAACATATCCTCACATGCAACACAAATGTAGTACTCTGCATCATAAAGCATGTTCAAAAACTACATCTGCATGCCTACCTTCTTATCTTTCAGGCTCTCAAGAGTTTTCAAAAAAACTGCTGTAAATTAATACACAAAAAACCCTAAAGTAGTATGAGATGGAACATTTCACACTGAAGAATAAAAGATGCTTGTACAGAGCTTCTTTTCATCTTCAAGATATATGCCCCTCAATTTGAGCACTGCATGTGAGAAAAGTAAATATACCCCGAATGAGATACACAGGTAGAGAACATGTCTGCTATATAGCCACAGATGAAGCCAGACTTGGCTCACACAAGTTGTTTTAGGGAAGGGGGTGTTGGTGGGGTTTTCTGATATTTGTATTTACACAGAAATTGCCATAAGGATTAGAAAATTTTTTTTGGGTTTCCAAAAGAAGTAATAGCAGACATTATCTGAAACACAAAGCATCTACATATGGAGTTAACATATACCTATGTATTTCTGGGCTCTTTTGCCGGGTGCAGTGTTCTTCAGTGGCTTTTTGATATGCAGTGAACCTCTCATTTAGGGTCATTCCAGCTGACTTGAAGTATTGCTCTGTTGGTTACAACAGAAAAAACACTGTTCCATTAGTTTAATTCAACTGACATGTATTTTACTCCTGACAAAGGCAAATAGCAGGCAAGAAACAAAGTATTTTCAATAAATTTATCAGGATAAGCAAATGTGGCGTTTTCCCTATTTTTACACATTCTGGAACTCAAACAAAATAACACTGCACAGCACCACTGCAACTCTACTTATAACTATGCCATGACTGTATCACATCTAATTCAAGCTAATTTACAGATTAAACTTGCATTTTCAATGATATTTTTCTTTCATGAAAGAGAAAGGAGCAATTTAACAGTAATACTTTGTCCATAAGAGAAAATGAAGTTATTTTGAATCATGAATACTTGAAGTACATTTTACTATTAATCTCATCTTTAACTTAAGTGTTTTCTCTCAATTATGCTTAAGTACTATATGCTTCAATAACTACACGAATGACCTAACAAGTCATTTCTTATAGGAATACAACTTCTTAATTTGAAGCTGTGATGATAAAACTATCCAAAACAATTAACACACCTATATGTAAATAAATTCATTTAAGCATCTGGCATCTTGGCAAACCTGACAACTTCTGACAAATTTTCTCCTTCCTTCAGAGACAGTTAAATTAGCAACAGCAAAACTCAAGTTTCTAAACCAGCTCAACAAATGTGTTTAAATGTAATATAGAAATACATAAAGTCATGAGCTATGAAATGTTACATATGAAGCAAGCTATCTGCTTAACAGGTCAACATACATCTGTATCAACTTACCGCCCAGCATCCAGTATTTTCTCATAACCAACCATTAAAACTTCAAACGGCCACTACAAGGGTAGTGCCTCAATCATAATTCCACCAAACACAGGAATTTGAGCTAGCAACTCTGTTTTTATGCCATTTTTGCCAGGAAGACAGAAGGTTCAACTTTGCCTGTTTGGCATCTGTATCTTTCAACAGCTATTTTACTTTTGTAACATGGATTTTGCCATTTCAAAACATATTCCAGGACCTAGTTACAATGAAAAAGAAAACATCACTGGGCATTTTCAGCTCTACATTAATAAAGAGCTGTTCAGACTGGTCGCATCACACCAACAATGAACATTACTTCCATTTGTCAAGAGTTACTAAAATCTGATCATAAATCACAATAAATTTGAAACTTAAAGAGAAGTTCTGCTTTCAAAAACAACTGTAACTGTACATATTAATAACTTTGACCAGACAGGTTGCTAAGCTGTTACATTTACCAGGTATTTAACATATTAAGAGTTTACAGAAAAACAGTCTATACTGTGTGATCAGTATATATGGTTTCAGGAAAATTACTTCACCTACACCCTACATATGTACCAGATAAGCAAAAACTTAAGAGAATCACTAGATTAAGTCTTAAATCTCTTTACATAAGGAAAATAGACGCTTTCAAAACAAACTCTAAACAGGTGTCCCAATAAGATTTTTTTCTCCATCTAATACCTTATCATGATCTATTGTTGCTATTACTTTCTTCTTTGTAAGTAATTCAAAATGTTGATCACGTGACCTTAGTAATCTGAATTTTGCCAACAAAACGAGACTTCCATTGGAATCATAGCTAAAGCATATTAAAAACAGTGCTTAGAGACAGATAAGCTGAAACTGGTCACTTAAATTTTTTCACATTCCCTCTTTGTATGGTGATATGGCAAAATTATTTTTTTTAAATTTAAAAATCCCAAGTTCTTCCATTATTATCCCAGTACATTAAACACAAGAACAAGACAACAGCCCAGTTAATACTATGGGGGAAAAAGCATTTAAGGAACTCTCCAGACACCCTCACTAAATTTTAAGGAATTATCAGTCTTTCTCATCAGAAAACTTTGACAAAATATGAGCACTAAAGGAAAAAGATCCACTTTGACAATCTGATTTTTGGAGTTAGGGTTGGGGTTTTTTTTGGTGATGGTGGTGGTTGGCTGAGGATTTTTTTGAGTTGCTTATACTAAGCAGCAGCCACTACTGATAAATCACAAATTAACTAGTGTATAATTCATTTTATGGAGGTTTATTTAGCCACTGCCAAGTTCGTGTAAGTGAAATTCGTGTCTCCAGCACTACAATATTGTCATAAAGGAATAAAATTAAACGTCACACTCTATTTTAGTATCATTTAGAGCACAATTTTTCTTAAATCTACTTGAGACAAAGAACCTGTTCTAGTAAGAATGAGCTCTAGAGTGCTCCAAAAGGAATGCCATTGTATTGACAGTGCAAAAGGCACCTGTCAATCCACACTACACCACTTAATATAAAGTTGCATGTAGAGCCACTAAAATAAAACTAAATAAGACTGATGTGATATGTTTAAAATACACTGCAAATATTCAAACTTCATATGCTACTTAGCTCAAAAACTTACCCAGAAATCCTGTATAACCACTATTATGCCTCTACACAGCTTGTGTTTTGTTGGAAGATTTTAATACTAGCTTCTGCAGCAATTATTTTTCTAATTATTTTTACGTGTACCTCAAAAGGAAGAAAATTTGACTACACCAACATTAAGAGACTGCTGAAATCTTCCTGTACTAGACTGCAAACAGGCTTAAATTAAGTTGTCAGACATGTATTCGGTACAACAAACTGAACACGTACCTTTGACATGATGAACCAACGACACAACGTGCTGAATAAATGACTCTGACGTGCTTTTGCTGGCCTGTGGCAACTTAATGTGGTCAAAGATGGATCGGAACTCTTGCTCCTTCTTGACGGAATGGACAAGTGTGCTAGCAAGCAGCCTGTCCTTAGTCAAGGAAGCAGGTCTAAAGGCATCAACAAGAGAGAAGCACACAAAAAGAAACCACTAGTTTAAATAAAAATGAATGACATTGCAGGCAGGTGGAGAACCACACTGTAAAGTGGAATAATTTACCTATTGGAATCATCAAGAGGTACCGGTGCCATTTTGAGTTTAACTTCAGGACGATGGGAGTCACTGGCTATCATTTTGATCCTAAGTGGGCTCTCCTCTCTGAAGGTGGATTTTTCTCTCGCATCCAGATTCTTGTGTAGAGGAGGACTGTAATCAAAGAGTTCTTTGAGCTTTTCAGACTTTACCTGCTCAGGTGACTGAGTTTCTTTCTTCATCATTTGTCTCTCAGAATTCTTGTCTTCTTCCTTGTGCTTATCTTTTGTTGCGCTAGGCCTTTCCACTACATAGCCAGTCTCCTTAGGCTTATAATTTTTCTCATCTCTAAATCCATCGTTCTCTCTATTGCCCTTGATTGGTATTTTAGATTTGTATTTGGCTCCTTCCTCCTCAGCATTCCGATGAGATGCAGTAGGAAAATTTTTACCCTGATCTGCCAGGACAGACTTTCTGAACTGTCTGTAATCCTCTGTCTCCTCAGTGTCCTCCCCTTCAGAGTCATTAAACTTTTCTTTCCCAGGCTCTTTATCAACAAAAAAATCTAAAGTTTCCTGTTCCTCCCATTCCCTTTCTCCCTCTGTCCTCCCTTTTTCTGATCCTCTTTCCTTCTGGGCCTCCTTCTCCCTGGTATTACCCCTATCAAGCAGGTATACTCTAGACTCTTCATCTGTGTACCTGTGGATAGCAAAGAAGAGACTGGTAACTCTGGATTGCATTCATTCCAGTTCACTTGCATTCCTCTTTTGTTTCAATCCCACACCAAGAAGAAGAAAATACATTCCTCTGAGCAATCCAACTTCAGCATGCAACACTTCGCACACCACTAACACTGTGCCCAGTGTCATCTATGTATTACTGGCGGCATTTGAAGAATATAACACCTTTCTGCAGAACACACAAATTCTCTGCTTGAGTTTATAAAAAAAGCTAGTGGTTGGTTCTTTCTTAATCATTTTCTCTTACAGCAGTCATTTTTTTTTTTCATCAAATTCAAATAAAATGCAGTAATTTAGACTGCAATTCTTTTTGTACTTCTTTTAGTGCAAAAGTTAAAGGAATACCAGTTCTTAAAAAGTTAATTATTTTAAAGATCCTGCACATTTCTAAAAGAATTCCAAAGTCTGACAGAGGCTTAATGCATTCACTATATTGTGTATAAGCAAAGAACCTTTAGAAGGCAGCTCTCCTAAGCACAGAAACACATCAATTAGTTCAGCCACTATATACTATTTTCACATATGTCTTAATACATTCACTGACTTTAGCACATCTAACCGAGAGGAAGTAATATTTTTGATCTTCTAAGCAATATATTTTTACATAATAAATCACTGGACAAATTCATTTAAAAAACTACAATCAAATCACAGTCACAGCTTTGCTCTGCCATTCATTTTATGAGAAATCCACTGAAGTACAAGTCACATTAGAAGGAACTGTAATGTCAGTACAATTGCTACAACTTTTAAAAATTACTACTGTATCAAACATTTTAAAAGAAAGTTGAAGAATTTTATGGTAACTGGAAAATATACACTGAATTTTAAATCTGTCATTCTTTCACATCAGTGGTATTCTTGGAACATAATTCTAAGACCTACCCTTTTCCGTAAGTAATACAAGCCAAGGCATCAAAGTTGCACCACACAATTAGCAATCAATGCTGTTTATGTTAACAAAGAAATCATTGTACCACATCTGCATTTTTAGACTTCCAAAAAATTTGCACTTCAAACTACACAATGCATTAAAATTTTAAAATACTTGAACAGAATTCTTTATCAAACAAGCAAGTCTGATGCACGTACTATTCCAATTAAGATTTTTCTTAGTAGTAAATGGAGCATAAGAAAATACACTGTAAAAGAAAAGCACGAACTAATTTTTCCTCAAGGATACATGCCCCTGTTTCCACTAGCTGACAGGCAAGAATTTGAAGCATCTTATAAGGAAAAGGCATGTTTCTAGCTAAATTCCAGACAGACTAAAATTAGTAGTATTTATTCCACAGTATTCCTTCCATATTGTGTTTTCCAAGGCACAGTAATGATCTTGCCTAAACTTTACAAAAGGGAGCACTATAAAAAGGCAACATTAAGTTTATAATTTAATTCTTACCTTTTCATAAACTTTCCACCTTTTGCAGTTTCCTGATCACCACCCTCAGGATAAAATGACCGTGCTCGAGCCTCCTCACGTGGAACACTCTGTGATGGGATTGTCTTTGCAGGGCTTCTCCTCGAAGGGATATGATGCAGTGGGCTATTCTGAGAAGGACTATAACGGCTAGAACCATTTCCAAGAGAACCAGAGCCAGACCTCTCAGGACTATGTTGAATGGAATGGGAATGTTGAGGTGTGTCCTTTGCTGAGTGCGCTGTACTAAGCAAAGGGGCATCAGAGCAAGATGAACTCTGACTAGGTGGGGTGGCAATTGAAGGACTATGGGGTGACCTTGGACTGTTATCATATGCTGAAAGGCCAGGCCAAATGTCGCCAGAAGCTGCTGATGATTTGTTAAAATCGTCAAGAGACTCTGATGGGTCATGTTCAAATGTATCTTTCTGTTCATCTTGTGATTTATTTTTCAAGGGGCTATCTTGCAAAGGAGCCCCTTCAGTTTTCTTTGCCTGCTTTTCCAGAGACGCACGTCTTTTGGAAGAGACAGGTGATTTACTGTATGGGGATGAAGAACGAGATGAAGAGGACCTTGGGGACCTGGAAGATCTGTAAGATCGACGAGATCTGCTCCGGGATCTCTGAGAAGACACAGACCTTCGTTTTGGACTTCTGGAACGTGAACGGCCCCGTCTAGGACTTCGGGAGTGTCTTCGGTTCCAGACAGGCCTATAACCTCCACGATGGTATCTACCACCTCCTCCTTGATAATACCCTCTACCTCTTCCTCTGTAACCATAGGGACGTCTCATTCCTCTAGTATTTCTGTAATCTCTGCGGTAATCTCTAGAATAAACACGATCCCTGCTGCGAGATCGTGAGTATGTCCTTGACCGAGACCTAGAACTAAAATTAAAAAGCAAACATTAATATCTGACAACTGGAGAGTTAAAAAAGAAAAAGCACCTTGACACTAAATGCTACATTTCTCAAATGCAAACAGAATGGTAAAGGAAGTGGACTAACAGTCTTAAGATAGCTTCTACAACCTATTTATTATTTCTCTCAAAGGATTATAATAAATGAATGAAAGTACCTACACTTTTAAGGACTGTGAAACTTAGACTTCAGCAACACATAATTAAGACATTACTAGCCTCAGTGGCCAGCTCTGCCATTTTATCAGACATTATCATCACTCTGGAGCACTGCATTCAGTTCCTCAACCACGATTCACAACCTGTAACATGAAGTTACATGACCGCCTGTTTAATGTGCCAGACTGTGGACAGCAGCTGAGGCAGCAGTAAACATTCAGTTCAGCCACTGCTTTTATGGAAGATGATAATGTCCACTAGTAAGAAAGATGAGGAAAAGGCTGGAGGCAACTAAGACAAGATACAGCAAAGTTTATCTGCTGAAACCTTAAGTTCTCCAGATCTGAAAAGCTGCATGAGAAATACAGAACAAATCACAGTGAATAATACTACAGAAAGAAAACAGGAAGTAAGAAGGAAGAACCAAACAAGCCACAAATCATGAAGAAGCATTAGCATTCTGAAATTATCTTGAGATACAGGAAAAGAGAATAAACAGCCAAGTATTAAACAATCAAAGTAATTGAAATTACATTCAAAGCAGAATTTATCTACTGCCTAAAACGAAGTAAAATCCCAGGCTCACTTTTGCTACAGCATCATGCAAATGAAAAATAATTTCCAGACGACAACTAATACACTAAACCATCTTTCCATGCAGCAAGACATCAACTTACCTGTATCTCTTTTTTCTAGAATGTGATCTGGATCTTGACCTAGAGCTGGAATGAGATCTGGACTTTGATCTTGAAGAATGTGATCTAGAGTTAGATCGACCCATTTTTCCCAGTAGATATACTCCTTACCAAAAGAAAGGGTGGTGAGGGGAAAGGGTGGAAAAAGGGAAGCAACTATTTAGAGTACATGTAAATCACAAATGAACAAAATTTTTATATCCTAAAATGAGGTTAGAGATATAACATTTCCTAAACCAAAGAACTTTGAAGACAATATGAACACATGGAAAGCTCAACCACATTTTAAACAATTTAACATAGCTACAGTCTATGTGGTTTGTCTGAAAAGATAAAAGTATAACAATAAAAGGTTTTCTAGATTTAATTGCAAACTGATCCTGCAGGAGAGGAAGCAACAAAAAAACCCCCAACATTTCTGCAAATTAAGGCAAGAAATAACAAGTCTGGACAATTACACGTTTTTATATATTTTAAATAAAATTCTTGCTGTTTGCTTTGTTTATAGCTTCCTTGCATTTCCAATGCACTTATCTTTATCTGAGAAGACTTCACAATCCTCTAAAATGTACCTTTTGCATAAGAAAAAAAAAAAAGCCCTGAAATGTTCTGTACAGCACTTTTTGGTCTGAGCCAGGGGTATTATTTCTCCTAACCACACATACTAAAGCTAATCACTCTGATCCAATTTTCCACCGGTCAATATGCCCACCCTACATCTTTCTACATTAACTTCACTTTTTAAACTACGTGTAAAATGAAGTATTTAAGAGCTACTTCAATAACATGACTTGCTACAGAACTCAACACTTTCAGCTTAAATTAAGCTATAAAAGCTACAATTGATTATAAAGCAATGAGTCTTAAAAGAAAATAAACTCATAATTTCTTCTTATGTACAGTCATGAAGTATTTAGAATTAGTGCTAACCATAAAAACATACAAACCTTTTCCTTTTCAGATCAGTGATTAAAAATGCCCAATTTAATTAATAAATATCTTTGACCCGTTATCATTTTCTTTTGAAACTGTCCAGCTTAAAAAAGCAAATAAAAAAAGCAGTCACATTAGACAACATGAATATAAACTGCGAATAAGTGACTACACAATTTCAGGCCTTTGTATGCTTAGCACCTCTAATCATTATAATTTCGTAATAATTAAAAAAGGGAAAACCAAACATTCAGCTTTTGTATTGCAAACAGGCATGAAAGCCTAAAATCACTGCACTGAGCTTTTATTTTCAATGCAATAAGCACTTTCTGTCACAATGTACTTTACATAATTGAAATGTCACCCAGGTAACAAGAAATATTATATAAGGACAAATAAACAGCATTGGAGCTTAATTTAAAGTTAAAAAAAATTCAGAGATTTTAGAAGCCTGTAAGAGAACCCAAAAGAAGCAAGCAGATCAATCTATCCCCTATCAGCTGGTCCCTCCTGCCCCAGATGACTTCCGCCACCACAGTAGCCCATGAGTTTGCATAGCCTCAAAGAGATGTAACCTCATGTGAAACTAACCCGGAAAAAAAAAAAAAAATTAACCTAAACTGTCTTTCCATTTAACTAAGAAAAAGTATTTACCTCAGAGAAGAGTAAGATGTTGAATTCTGTCTTTTACTGGCTTCTTCTATTAAAAAGCAAATTTGCATAACCTATACTCAGAAGATGGTTTCTAATTCATTGTGTTCAATTAAACTCACAGAAGACAGCTTATAATCTCTTATGGTTATCTACTCATAGGCAAGATAAATGTAAAGGCTTTAAACTGTTGCAAGACATGAGCATATGAATTTTCCAAGAGCAATACAAAAAACAGGTTTTTTGCTATTACAAGTAAATTTCAGGCCAAACTTCAGAGGTACAGTAAGTTTATAATGCAACCCAATCTTATCTTTAAAGGAAAATGGTTCTATTTTCCTTGTGTTGAACAATAATATTTATACATTTGCATTCTGCAAATATGTACATACTGTAACAGTTGACCTTTACAAGAGATAAGCTAAGTTCAGAAAGTTTTCTATATTGTAGCAAGCATAGATTTTAAGAAAACAATTCTCATTTTAATGGTTCGGTTCAATCAGAACATTTCAAAATACAATTAAGTTAATCTTACCTCAAACCGTCGGCTGGTGTCAATGAAGCAATTATTTCAAAGCTCTCTGTTTGTGCTTTCAGCAATATTGATCCCTACAGAACACATAAAAAAGAGGCTGTCAAAGATGTGAATTTTTACTAAAGGGCAGGTACTACCTTTTGTTTACATGGCTTAATCTGTTCATCCTTAAAAGACAACACATGAATTGGCAAATTTACTCCTGGACTCAGCGAAGCTCCATGTTAAAACTGGAGCAGTTCAAGAGCTAGCCACTGCCAAGGGGCAAATCCTACCTACTCCCCTTCCATACATGACTACTCCTTCGGCCTTGCTTGCAGGGCTGTACTACACATTATCCCCACCTCCACAACAGCCCTGACACCCTTCAGGTACTTGAGCGCGCAAGCTCTTGACACCCAGAAATTACTTTTATATGGCTAAGTTATAGAATTGGCCTAATGAAGGGCCAAATAAGTGCCAGAGCTGGATTACGGGGGAAAGAACAGCACACAGCCCAAAGAAGGGAGCAAAAAAGGACAGTGGCAAACTGTTAGAGCAGCTGGAACTCTAACATCCAGCTTCACAATAACTGGAGCTATCTTTTTTGAGGGGAAAAAAAAGAAAGAAAAAGAAAATGGAAAAAAAGGATGAGGACTTAGGACACCAGCACAAACTTTATCTTTAGGTTTCTTTCGCAACATTTATACTGGTACACCTTCTTGTGTGAAATGTGTACTTAAATAATCAACAACTTTTTTAAAAAGAAGTTCTTTCACCTGTATACAGAAATAAAGCATAACTGTAATAATGAAACTAGTCTCAAATGTACAGACTTTTCACTAGCCTCAACTTTTAATTACCTCAAATCCTTAAGACTATGCATACATTTGTAGCCTCACTCAGCATAAAGCAAACTTTCCAATTCCAGTAAAGCAACTCAGAATTTTGTTCCAGTTCAATAGAGATGAGAAGGATCTCCCAGAAATGCTTCAAGTCAACAATTTATTAATTAAAACCAAAGCTGCAAGGCATCCACTGCTCCTAAGTGACATTTTCACACTTGTTCATAGATGCTTTCAATGTTTTCTTAACCTAAAGGAAGAAATGTAGCACTTGTGTTCACAAACACTGCTTTCAGAAGTCCACTTACCATTCACTAGTAGTGACCAAGATATTTCCAATTTCTACAAAACATATGCCTTAATAAGATTAAGTTTCTACTTCTCATCATCAGCAAGCATGAGTCTCTGAAGGAGCACAGTAGTGTATCGGACCATTTCAGATCTTGTCTAGACAAAAGGTGAGATGGCATTAGCTAGCAAAAGTTAATTAAGGCATTCAGAAGTCTAGTACAGAAAAAGTACCATAAACTTCAGCTAAACAGAAGCTCAGTCTGAGATTTTAAATCAGTATTTACATCATCTCTACTTCTGACTTTTAAAAACAAGCTGTTGGTGTTAGCTGAAATCTAAAATCCTAACTTAGACAAGTCTTTAGATCTGAGGGATCTATAACAAGATAGTTACTTCACTTTTAAAACCTCTAGGCAAAAGACAGGATCTTAAACTAGCACAGCTTAACCTCCGTCAGTCAGTTCTGCAGTTTCAGGAATCTTTTCCATTGACTGGCAAAGGCAAGAAGTAGCCACACTTTTGTTGTGCGGTTTTTATTCCCCTTCAGCAGCCACTGGATACACCATGTTCAACACTGGCAGCTAGAATATATTTGCCACCCTTCTCATTCATTTTCTTTCCCCCCTTACAGAAAAGTATGGATATAACATTACAAAAAACCAGCAGCTTTGAATAGAAAACATTAACTATTGAGTAAAAAAGTCAACTACTTGTAGCCTTTATTTCCATTTAATTGAAATAGGTAAAAGTTTGACACACAAACCCCCCTTTTCCAAACTCTCGTATTTAGGAATAAAAATAAAAAACTACACAGCTGCTTTTCAAATAAAGGTTTGTCTGTATAAATGTTCTCACAACATGCAAAAATCTAAAATTTTGTTAGCCTCCATTAAAATTAATTTAGAAAATGGTACATATAGAAATACATAGGGATACAGCTCCTTTATAACAATAAGTTTCTACATGCTTCACTTTCACAAAAAAAAAATATACATTCTTTTGAAAGCATCACAACTACAAAATACTGTTTTATGGTGTCAAACAAAAATGACCTGCAGCCTCCTCCGTAGGCTCTCATGTTCACTGTCCATTTGGAGTGGCTACACCATGTCAAGTAAGGGTGCGAGTGGTAAAGGGCATTAAAAAAAAGATGACAGCACTACCACTGAGTATTTTTGAAAGAGGATCATGACCTCCAGGAACATGGTCTATGTCTGAAACACTACATGCTTTTCTGCAACACAAGCTGCTTTTCCCCATGCTTTCTGCCCTAAGCATGTGAAAGGCTTTTCCCATATTTAGGGCTTGGCTCTCATCCACTTCACCCCTGTGTTAGAAAATCTGAGTATTACAGAGGAAGCTGCTGTAGCTCCATATTACTTTAAACCAGAACAAGATGGCACTCCTAGCTTAACACTCCCACCTGTCCTATCCTTTGTTTCCTCCCATCCCTGATTATGATCTCCCTTATGCCAGGGCAAGTATTTCTCCAGCCACACAGTGCATCAGAAAAATATATGGACCACCTGGATAAGCTTCAATACAAATGATTTTTCTGATATAGTTTATGATGCAGTCCCAGAAATGCTTGGGCCAACACAGGGAAGCTGCAATACCATCCTTTTATCAATACTTACAAGTAGCTTAAAAACAAAACAAAACCCCAAGAACAAAAACCAACAACACACATCCCCTCCTCCCCTGTGCCCAAAGAACTAAACCTTAACATGGAAACCTAGACTTTATTAAGAAATGAGTAGTCCATTACCTGTCAGACAGTGAATCACATCACGACTAAAGAGTCAAGTTTCTTAACTAAATATCAAAATCTTTGGGTGCCTTTAATAAGGCTCAGACAATAAGTGTAATAAAAAGAAACCCAGCAAACAAAATACACAATAGAATAAGGTTTATCCCATCACAAGCAACACAATGAGAAAGTAAATGTCACTGTTAGCATTTGCTATGTTCAAAAGAAAAATGAAAACAAAGAAAACTTTCAAATTCCTTTTAAACATTATTTTTAGAGTCCTTTTTACACCACTGATGTTAAAGTTTTCTCAGAGTACAAAGACCACAGATTCAACTTATCTGTTAAGCCATTTTAAAAGTTCTACAACACATGGAAGTTTCTGAAGACGTTTCAGCACAGTCATACCCATTTACACTAGCAAAACACTGCTTCCTCTTAGCTTCATTATTTTAGCTATCCCTCAGTTATTTAGTAGTCCACATTTCTCTTGCTTAAGCATTAGTTGAAAGCTGTCAGAAAGATTAATACCAAAATCTTGTTAAAGTAATTCACAAGCTGTTGCCAAAATGAATTTTCATTCAAAGATTCAGGCTTCAAAAGTAAAAAGGATTACGCAATCAAGTTAAAACAAGAGGATAGAGCAGTGTTCACAAAATCCCCACAGAATTTGAATATTCTCTCATAATACACCTATGGAATTAAGGAAAGCCATTGATTGAAACAGCAGTGTAAGGCATCTGTTGAGAGCTTGTACATCTGCTATACTTTTTCATTCACCTTTTACCTCCCCCCTTTTTTTTAAAGCATTACAAACTTAACAGTGGCATACCACAAGTAGAATAGAATGCATTCTGTTAGTGACTGCAAACCCATGCAATTCAGATCAATAACTGAGAATCACACAGATACTAAAATGCCATCGCAAATATGCACAAACTATCTTGGAATCTACAAATAAGAGTTGGGAAGTGTATTTCCTCCCTATTTACATTCTTGCTCTTTATTATCTTCTTAATACCCACACAGCTACAAGGACAAAACAGACCCATTTAAAAACTGCAGCATGAAAAGTCAGCTGCAACAGTAAAATATCGAAAGGCCTTTTTTCCCCAATTCATTCATTTCTTTATAGAAAACAATATAAAATATTTGCAAATTAAGTCAAAACCCAGCATCTTAGTAGCAGTGAAATCAGCTCTGCAAAACCATCATATGATTGTTAGCTGCTCTTTTATGTAATACCAGTGCCAAACAAAAGCATGTTTCTCCTCTAACTAAAACCACAGAAATCAAAGTGGCTATTTCTAAGGATTCTGTCAATAAAAACAAAAAAAAAAGAGCATGCATTTGGATACACATTGCTTTGGGTTGCCATTCTTGTATTTATTTTGTTTTAAACACAGTGTTTTCAACTGCCCTTCACCTGCAGTTTCCAGGATCTCTTCACAACAAACTATGAGCACGCTGCAGAAAAGGCTATCTTCCCTCCCTCATCTGTTCCAAGACCCATAGTCATACAGGTGCTTGGTGAGCTGGGGCAGTCAACTGACCCAGAAGAAAATTACTCTCACTATTCTGGACAGAAAGACAAAGCTGACTCTTCAGCCACATCACCTGCCATATCCCCTTTACAAGGCTGCATGGAGGCCAGTGCCAGCACAATGGACAAGACAGCAATGCACTTTTTCAGACAAGCTTTGTGAGAAATGCTCACACAGATAAACTGAATACAGCTGTAATTTAAAGACTCACTTTCTTCAGTAGTTTCCTTCACCTATCTCCACTATTTGTAAACAAACCCCAAATGTTCTCTGGCATTCCTCAAAAACCTATGCCATAATCTCTCCTTGACAACCAGCCTGAAACTAATCCATCCAAATACATACACCAGAGCTTCCAAAAACAGCTCCATGCTGACCCTTCCTGAATTCCTACAATCACTCCGAGTTTTCTGCATCCTCAATGACAACAAGCCCTTCCCCGTGGTACATGCTTCCCCTTACTTCCCCCAATAAAGATTCCCTCAAGCCTTCACCTAAGGAACTGTTCCACACAGTCAGGCCTACTAAAGCCTTACTCAAGCCATGGGCCTAGTACTCAAGAAGATATATGTAACACATTAAACCTCTTCCTGCCATTCAGCACAGCCTGTCACTCAACATCAAAAGGGATGAGTGGGAAGAAGCAATTCCTTCTCTGCCTTCCACAACAAACCGCATGGAGTGCAACCTGGAGCCAGAGCCTTTACACCTTCATATTTCCCCCACTTTTGTCTAAAGCTATGAGATTATCAGAGAGGAGAGAGACAACAGCTAGGCAGCATTTTCCTGGAACCCCACACTCTTTGAACAAGCCTTCCCACACTGAGAACAACTATTCTAAGAGACATTTTCATATACTTGCAATAAACCAAACATTACTCATGCAGTGACTACTTGCAGTGTCAAGAACTCCTTTGTTTTGCATGCCCCCGCGTCCTTCTGTAGTAAAATTTAACTGCTAGCTTTGCGGCATCTCCTTATCTCCGAGATAAATAAGTGACAAGTTGTAATAACTAGGTAAAAGATAATCATAACACACAAAAAGAGAATCTGATTTTTAAAAGAAAATTAGAGGAAAAAAAGTAGTCTGTTTACAAAGCAAACGAAAAATCAAGAACAAGATCCTGCAAAGGTTGTATACTACAGCACGCTCAACACCGGGCACACAATAACCCCTTTCGGCAAGGGACAAAAAACCCACTCCAGCCCCTCACCGGCTATGCAGGCATTCCTAAACAGTAAGGTTGAGGCGCAGGGAGGGAACCCGGAGTACATCATTAAAGGCACAAGCGCCTGAACCGCAGTCATGCCCGAAGGGAAGTTCCTCCAACGAGCGTATAAAGGCTGATCCAGCACTGGGAAGCATCCTTTCACCCCAGCGCCGTTTCCCTGCCGGAGTCACACCCACGAGCATAACGGGGAGGTTTTGTTCCCATAACCATCGCTGCACGGCCATCTCCTCAGGCCTGTCTCCCGCAGAGAGGGCGGAAAGGTTCCCAACCTAGGCCGGCCGGGTGGAGGCCCAGCGGGGCAGGCCGCACCTTCCACCTCCCCCCTCCCGCGCCCGGCTTCCAGAAGCCGCGAACCAGCCCCACGGCTGGATCCCGCCGTCTCTTCCCTCTCTACCTTCGCTCCCCAGGGCACCGTCCAGGCCGACAGAGGAGCGACGCCGGCTCGGCCCGACTCCCGCAGAAGGCGGCAGCGGCAACCACGTCAGGGCGGTATCGACGGCCGCAAGACCCCTCCCCGGGGCAGCGGTTGTGCCCGTCGCCCCGGGGACTGGCGCGGCCACCACAGAGGAAGGAATGGCGGGGTGGGGGGGAACGGGACGCCGAGGATAATGGCTGCGGAGCGCCGAGGTCACGCGGCTGGGAAGGGCGGGACGGCGCGCAGGCACCGCGCGGCACAGGGGGAGGGGAGGCGGGAGACGCGACAGAGGGGTGTGGGGACTGCTCCCCCCGCCATCTCTGGCCTGCTCGGCCGCAGTTACGCACACCACCGTCCCGCAAAACCTCCCCGCGGTCCCGCCACCTCCGCCCCTTCCTCACCTGTCTGACGGAACTGCCGGCGGCCCCACTCCCTTACCGCGGCTCAGCGGCCATTTCCCGTCTCACCGGGGAAAAAGACGCGGGGCCCGAAGGGAAAAAGAAAAAACCACCATAGAGAGCGGGAGGTGGGCTGCCGCCGCGGGCCGTCACTTCCGCCCTGGGCGGGAAAACACCGACACCCCTCACCGCCCCAGCGCCATCTTGGTTTTGGGTAGCTGTCCGCAAGGAAGATGGCGGCACGCCGTGCTGATACTAAACGGCAGGTAGCCCCCCCTCCCCTCGCCCGTGCCCATGTCCCGGGGTGAGCGGAGGAGCCTTGCCCTACGTTCCGCGCCGAGGCTGCGC
Source organism: Melopsittacus undulatus (assembly GCF_012275295.1). NCBI lineage: Eukaryota > Metazoa > Chordata > Aves > Psittaciformes > Psittaculidae > Melopsittacus > Melopsittacus undulatus. The sequence continues at coordinate 72,603,450 of NC_047529.1, forward strand.
ACTCCGTGCCCCGCCGGCTGCAGCTCGACTACTCCCGCAGTGCCACGAGTAAAGCTGTCGTCTTTTACTTTCTACAGACCCCATCAAAAAGTGATCCGAGGGGTCGGGCCCCCGGCCACAGTCCCGTTACCTGTGGGTTTGGATGCGCGTCCATCCACGAGAGCTGCTTGGGCGGGTTTGTCTGCACGGCGGGGCGCAGCGGGCGGACCACCGTCTAGCGGCATTGGCGCCAGGTGCTCCCGCGCGGCAGGAAGGAAAGCGCGTAACTGCGGCGCTTTACTGCAGCCGGTTTTGCGGCAGATGTGCGCTAATCACCCGGGTGCAGCACACTGGCGGTTGCTGTAGCACCGAGAAAGGGCAGCGGAGGGCTGTGGTCCGTCTGGTGCACAAAGGTGTTGGCTGAGAAATACGACACTCAAGCTAGGGCTTGAGTAACGCGAAGTGACGCTGCTCAAATTTTACACAGCTGCTTTATTTTTAAAATGCTATTCCATAGTATTTCTGAGACAAACATAAAAACTATAAAAGAAAAAAGAGCTGGGAAAGATGCATATGCACAATTTTAACTGAGCTTTTAAATTCAGGAGATAATGACTCCAAGGCATTCAAAAGCAACTGACGGAAGATAAAGGCACTTGAAATGGGAAGCAGACATAACCCCCAAATGACGGTTTGCCGTTACCTGAGTAGGGAAAGTAATGCACTGGCTCTTTAAGCATGGCCTACCTTCTGCATAGACAGCAACGAGTAAATGGCTGGTGCTGAAACAGTGAGTTTTTAGTTCTGACCACTTGTAGCTACCTGATGAACGGTGTGGCCTAGACAGACACACTGTTCGCTCTGTCCTTTTTTAAGGCTTTTTCCCTTATGCAGGGTAGGGGTAACTAACGTATACCTCAAGTGCCACACATGTTCCCCAACTTTTGCTGTAACCAACGAAAGACACTATCAGTGTGGAGGCTAATAATGGAGGCTATCAGTAATGGACTCATGGAAGAAGCCAGTTTACTAGGGCGAGTAAGGTTTCCAGAACTGTTGTGGGATTTGGGTGCACACAAACTACACATGCACATTTCTAATGGTTCTGAAGACCTGTGAGATGCTCATGTTGTTTCCTTTCGGTGATGGAGTGCTCTCCTATATTTTCTGAGATATAAGGGATGTATTTAGTTCAGACAGAAAGGCTGGTCACTTCTACTCTTTCAATTCTCCATTGCAGTTAAGACAACTTACTAGAGACCCAGAATACAAAAAAAAAAAAAACAAAACACCAGAACAAACACTTCCCGAAAAAAAAACACACACTGCCCAAAAATCCAAACAAAGCAAAAACCAAGCTATACTGTGAAACTTTTCGAAACCATATTTTAATGATTTCAAATATATTTACATAATGGCAAATAGTTGTAAGTTGTTTCAAGTTTTGTTCACTCCTTGTTTTATCAAAAAAAATGACATTTGAGCTACGGGCTCTGTGATTCTTCAGTGCAGCGCCTTGTTACCAAAAACATCAGGATATACACCCGAAACACACCAAACCAGTGTTTTTTTTAAGGTACTGATATGAAACACAATCTGAAAGGTCTTTCATCTCTGTCCTGCAAGCTGTTACACTTCTTCAAATCCTTGATGCCTTTAGGTGGTAATTTACCTTGTAAAATTCCAGGGTTTTTTTAATACAGCTTGTTTAAACTTCTAAGGTGTGTGGGCACATCTGATCTCCCTTTGATGTTTTAGAGGCACTCTTGCTACAAAGTAAAAAAAAGAACCAACACCCAAAACAAGACAAAAAAAAAAGAATTAATTGTTTATTATTGTCATAGGAGATAGTAGCTCTGGCCATGACACAAAGTGCTGCTTTATTGGAATACAGCAACAATCTGGAAAATTTACAATCAAATACATAAGTTCAAAGCAATGGGAAGATACATGAAGACAAAGCAGCACCATAGTATTATCATAGTGTCATCACTGGCCCCAGGCAAACTCTTGCTGACTGTTAGCAGATATCTTCACTATTCAGTGAGTCAGCTGAGTACTTGTACATCTTCTCAGCAGTAATGTAAAAAGGGGAAATGAGCAGCAAAGTCCATCGTTAATAGTCAGCAGTGAAATCAGATTATCCCATTACGGAATAAGTGTTACAAGATGATAATGTAACTTCAATTCCAAAGATTTATTAAGAATGAAGAAACTCAGAATGAGGCTGGTTTTAATCTCTTCATAAAACTGGATTATAGACTTGCTCAAGTCAGTGGTGTTACCATCTTTGGGCTGGTCCTTTACATGTGGCTGTTACTTTGCAGTAGAGATTCACATCTAAAGCAGCTTATTTCCCTATTAAATCCTTTTTCAGTTTTATAACCCTGTTGAACAGATTTTGTCAATCCATGAGTGGGACAAGTTTCAGGGGAGCTGTGTAAAGGGGATGCTTCAGTAGATGGCACTCTCCCTCTGAGTGAGGATGAGCAAATACCTCATCCAAGGAATTCGGTGCAGTGAGAGCAACTTCTTTCATACTCTACGGTGCAATGAGTGCAAACAAAGCTGTGCTTCACTATGCCATGAAGTAACCCCTGACAGTTTTTCACAAATCTGGATTGTTCAACTCCCCACATATGCTTTCCTGCCTGCTTAAATGACTTGGGTCTGTCTTGGTTCAGTTAAGCCTTCATCCTGAAATCTTAATTGTGAGTATATACATCATACATAATTGTACACACACACACGAGTACATTTAAAAGATACATTTTTATAATATATTTCAAAGAGCTCAGTAGTAATATGTTACACACATAGGACTCAGGGTTTAGAACTGTTCTGCTTCCTCAGCCATTTTTTTTCTAATTCCTTATTTTATTTTACTATTTTGTCAATGGTAGATCCAGTTTTAAAACTTCAGACCTTTGGTTTGTTGGTTATTTTTTGTTGTTATTTTGAAGCCACAAATTTCACAGGTCTTGTTTAAAGAGCAGTTGCACTGATTTAATACAAGGAAGGAGGCCTTAACTGCAGGAGTGGGGACAATAAAGACCTGCTATACATCAGGGGAGCTATCACCTTTTAAATCAGATTTGTTGTTTACCAAGCAGTAGTGTACAGCCATCATTTTACAGCTTTCTAAACTGAACAGAAAGGTGAGAGAAGAGAGTGAAAGAAACGTGTATAAGACACTGCAAAAATAAAATTACATGGGACAAATTCATAAAATGCAAATTTAGTTCCTTTTTTGCAGTTTTAGATTCTTGAATAACGTAAGTATATTCTTTCAATTTACTGCTTTTTAAGCATTCCTTTATTCTCTTATTTGACTGACACACAGATCAAGTAAGTCTCCATACATTCTCGTCTCTGTCTCACTCCTATGCTCCCCAGTAATCCTTTTTTTCCACTAATTAAAATCACAGTGTTAACAGTCTTTCTAAAATATGGCACCTGGAGCTATCGTTTTTTCCTTTAAGATGGATGCATTTGCTACTGTAGCTCAGAAAAATCTGTTGACCTGTTTTTTCCAATATTCATGTCAGACCCTGAGGCTTTTTTTGCCTGTTAGAATGAAGAGGCCCTAGGTAATGTATAAAAGAGGACTATAAAGAGCATTTGTGTACACCTCTCCAGTGCCAGTCAAATTTTGAGCAAACAAAATCAAAAAGTATTGCACCATTGCAAACTAGATAAATGAATTTCTGTTCCCAGAAGTGGTTCAAGCAGTTGCATGCTGCATGAGTGAAATAGCAAATTAATTTAGTAACAAATAAATACGTTTTTAGATTTTCTGTTCTTAATTCAGAACAAAACAAACCTACTGCAAGTGTCAGATGCTTAAGGGACTGTGCCCAAAAGCAGTATTTTCTGTGCTTGGCAGAGAAACTGCAGAGCAGATAAAATGCTGGACCAGTGGAAGCTCTCTGTTTAAAGTGCCATTTAGCTACAGCATTCCTCTGTTATTTGGCAAACAGATCTAAACTTCCAAGTGCATTTTATACAGAATTCCAAGTAGTCTTCATGCGGTAAGGTTACTATTTGGAAATATCTTTTGCACACAGCTGAATAGAAATGGTTTGGAGAGGCTTTTTCTAACACTTTACAAAGGAACTGATCTTTTTCCTCTGGGGGAAAAAATAATAATGATGTGGGGTGTGGGGCTTCTACTGCTTGGAATGTGTTCTTTAGAAGAATGAAAGCAAAATGATTTAACACTATTAGAGTACTACTAATTTTTTTTCCCTTCTGTGGTCTTGGGCTGATATTTTATTCAGTCAGATGAGGAAGTGTATCTAAGTCATGAAACTAATCAAAAACATTAGGTTTATGGTTGCAACCTTTACCTTTATAGCAGCTATTGTGAATTCAGAACAGGTTGGAAGACCTGTAAATCAGCTTTCTACACTGGCTTTCAAGTAGTGGTTTCAAATAAAGGAGACTGACTGAATCATCAAACTAGGCACTGGGAAACCTGAGTTTTATGCCTTCAGGCATCTTATAGCCTGATTTTCAGCTGTGCATTTATTTAACTCCCATTTATTTCAAATAGAGTTACACGAGCACAGCACCCCTGAAACTTGTTTATAAACCATTTGGGAGCATTTTCATTACAGATACATTGGAAACCTACTTAAATGTCTGTAATACATCTTGAAATGCTTAGAATATGTTACAGAAAGGCAGTCATTACTAACAAGTATCTCATTGAAACAGTCCTGTTTTTTTCTCATCTCAGTGCAGTACAGTTCAAATTACCTTGGGAAAAGATCTGACAACAATTAAACCTTAAGAGTTCTGTAGACAGCACAGAGCATGAGACAGAGCATGTGATAGATTCCCATGAACTGCCACTTTTACTGCTTTTTGGATGGAAGGTGAAGGATAGAAGATCATGCACAAAACGTGAAAAGCAAGCAGTGGCAGAAGCAGGACCTGACAGTCACACAGGTTCCCTATATTTTAAAAGTTATCTATTAAAAGCATGAGAAAATAGGAGTATTAGCCTCACTTTTGATAGTATTAAGAAGCCAGACAGAGATCAGAACCCAGTGGTTTTGCAGACTGGTCAAAGAAGTAGAAAGCAAAATCAAAGTCTTGATGCTTTGTAATGATTGCATTGTGTAACAGAGGTCTCATACCTTTTGGTTTACAGTTCTAGGTGGGTTTATTTGTGCCACATAGTATTTGTGTCCACGGGAATGAAGTGTAAGTAAGAAGAAATAGCAGTAGCTGGACAGACAGTGAGATTTGGGTTAGCCTGTTCATCAGTGTTTAGGGATGGGTGCAGAACAAAGGGTTGATTTTCAAACACAATTTATTTACTAACTTAAGATGTATTAAAGGACAGTGAGGCTAAAACTTGGCAATAACTATATCATATGCAATAGTTAAAATAAATCCATCAAATCCATGGATAAAGAGAAGTTAATAAAAGTGATCAACAGCAGACCTGTACCTACTCGTTTCCTAAAGGGTGATCTTAAACCAGATTTTACTGGAGATCTCAAGAATATTACAAATGACACTTCACTAGTTAGGCCAAGGTCATTTGTAAAACTGTTCAACAAAGGGTGAGCACATGTACCAGGTTGGTGAATTAAGCAAATGGATGGAGCAAAAGTGGAACTGCTCTTTTTCCTTCTGCTACCTTTTTCTGCATGAAAACTGCAGATGGTTTTTGCACCCTCCTTTTTGCTGGCTTATTCAGCCCACTCTGCAGGATTTGACTGACAGGAGGAAAACATACTTCTAAATTATTTGGTCACTGTATTTATTTTTTTTCCGGTTTTCTCTTCTCGCTGATTTGCAAAGTCTCAGTTGGCTGGGTGCTGGGCTAAGAGCTGTTTGTCCAACAAGACCTTTGTTCCGGTCTCTGCTCCAGCGAAAACTGGAAAAACCTGTTCACATGCTCCTTTTTTTTTTTTTTTTTTTTGATCTTCCTCTCCCATTGGCAGTTGCAGCCTGTACACATGCAAACAAGGTGGTGCCTACCTTTCATGTGGAAAGCTACCTTACAAAAACTGAGGTAGTTTTTCCATTATCCCAGAGGTTTTCTAGCCGCATGAAGGCTTTGGTGAATGCTCCAGGAGTTAAACTCTGTTTGTTCTCCACAAAATGTGCTTAGGTCATAATTTTCTTTTTCTTCAAGCAAGGGGAGGGCGTTTGAGTGTTGCTCCAGCCCAGCCTTTTAAATAATGTTTTGTAGACTGGGAGATCTGCAAAAGCCAGGCATATTGTGCAATGTACCTGTTTGGATGCAGAAGTTTGTTTGCTTACAACAGCTGCTCACGGTGTGGTGTTAACATCTGTAATATGGGACAAACACTAAGACAGTAAGTTAATGCAAGAAGTGGACAAGTTGAGAAGAAACTTGTTTCCATCTCCTTCCTTTTCCTCTTGCTTTGTGCTGTTGTTGAAGCCAGAATGGGTCAACTGTGTGGACGATGCATGCAGCTGCTGCGGGACTTCATGGCCTTTGTTCAGAGGATGTCTTCTGACCTCGTGCAGGGCATCAAGGAATGCCTAACTCTGATAAGCAAATGCTTCTGCTTAAAACAAAACAGCTCTAAAGCCAGGCAGTTGTACAAACCCATCCTGCAGCCTCATGAGAAGGTGACAGCACAGGAGTTTCTGCAGCATATTGAAACAGGTAAGAGGGCTTGTTTTTTCCAAAAGGGTTGTGAAAGAACAAGGAGGTTCATTTTGTGGGTTGAAAAGAGATTGTCGACTGAACTGCTTTGGCATAGCACAGAGCAGCTTGGTGATGATGTAGGAAAGCCAGAGCTATAGAGCATTTTCTTTGAGTACAGGACACCAAGAGCTCAAGTGATGCAACAGTTGTGTCTAGGTAGAAATGGTCAGTCACTTTCTTGCTCTGCCACCACTGTTACTACATAATCCAGGTAAACAGGTTTCATAAAAGTGAGTCCTCCTGGTAGCTGAAGTTAAATTTTGAAGTCAGTCACTGGAGTCACAAAGCTGGAAGCAAGCTGTACTAACACGGGATGTTACATGAGTGCTGAGCTGTGAGTAGCCAAATCACAGTGTGGTCCTGGCTCAGTTGCTGCAATGTATGCATGGGGAAGTTGCCCTGGGACAAGCACCATTGGGCTCACAGAATTTTAAGCAACTGGTCTGCCTAAGTGCTTTTGTGCAAACATTTTAAACACAATCATGGGATTCCACTTGAATCAAAAAAATCCCCTGCTTTATAGGCTGCCTGCCTAATTCCCCTGTAGATCCATTTGTGATGTTCTCTCTATCCTGTCCTAGGACACAATAATATCAATAGGAAAACTATTTCACTCCTGCAGTCACAGAGTATCACCTTGGATTAGTGTGTTTTGTCAGTTGTGTCCAACCTAAAAACATTCCTTGTCTCAAGCTTAGGTTGGGCCACTGTTTGGTTTTGCTTTGACTCACAGCTCTTTGTGTATATTGCTTTAACAACTTTGGGCTAAAGCTACTACACAAAATTGCATAGCCTTTGTGTGAAGGGTGTGGAACACAAACTACTATTTCTTTACTTGCCTTTCCAGCAACATAAAACTATCTTGTGATGGAGATCAGAAGGGATGTTTTTTTCCCCTGGTGTGACAGTTAATGCTGTTTGAAATGCTTTGTCATGGAACAACCTTTGGAATAATTGTTGAGATGCTGGTTGTTGGGAACACGCATTCATTAGACTCAGCTGGTATTAGTTGGAGACACTACCCTATGAGTGTGGGGGGTCTTGCTCTGTCTATATAGTCAACTAATTGTTGTACATTAAGCACTGTCTAAATCCTAAAGTCCATATCCAGATCTTTCATCTTGATGGACAATGGAGATCTTCCAGGGCTGAACTTTTTCTTCTAATGGCTAGATTACTTCTGACTGTATAAATAAACTGTCTTGGCAGTACCCCAGATCAGTTGATGGATCAGGAGCAGTGAAGGGGTGATCTGGAAAAAAATGGTGAGGCCAGAATGACCCTTTGTGGCACTCACTGGTGCTTCCTGAAAAGACTTAAGTATATGTTTCCTTGAAAAATCTTTTAATCTCTGAGATGGGCCTTGAAAAGCCTGCTTTGTGTTGGATACTCAGCAGGGAGCCTAGAGCTTCTGTGAGAGAAATACACAGATGGCAGTGTGTGCTTTTAGGGAGATCCCAATGTCCATGATAGGACATACACAGCACCCAGGAAGAAGAGCCAAGTTTAATTCTCCAAGTGATCAAATCCTGCTGCCAGAACAGATGGAGGCTTCACAAAGAGAAACAAGACACTTGCCTCTTACCTTGGCACTCAGCTGTGTAGTTTATTGCAACATGGATCAAACTCAGGCTCAATTCTGGACAAATTATAATAAGCAGAGAGCCAACATTGTGACAACTTGGCTGCAAGGATAGATTTCATGGTTGATCATCATACTCAACTGTTAGCTAGGGCAGCAAATACTTGATATTATAGCAGGTGAAGATTTTAATTGGCTTCTTCTTTATCTCTCTCCCAAACAAAAATGCACAGATAAGAGGGAGATTCAGATAGTCGGTGTGTAAGGAACAGAATTAAACCACATGAAGAGATTTGGTTGGTTTGTTTTTCTCCAAAACCTTATGCACACTGGCTAGTCCTTCCCTCTGTGTGTATTGTTAATTATTAAACAAAATTGACCTCTATATGAAGCAGTTCTTCTGTGAAGCCCACTTACCTAATCCTGGAAGTAGGAGTTTACTACTCTTGATATGTCAGCAGCTTCTAATGGCTTGAGATACTGGCTGAATTTTTCAGTGAGGCATGAAAGCTCACATCCCTCATGTCTCTCTCATCTCTTTATCCCATAAGAGGTAAAGTAGCTAGATCTTATTCACAGAGATATTTCAATCTTTAATGCACTGCTTTAATCTGTTTTCTGAAAACATATCTTACAGTTGTGTGCTCCACCTTTATACTTCATTATATTTATATATTTATACTTCATTACCTTTCAAACAGTTTATACTATTGAGCAGTGGTTCAGTGGCTCATATTTTTTTCCTCTCTGCTGCTCCATTCTACACATTATAAGGACATTATATAGTGACTTACAGAAGTCATGCATGACTGCTATTGCTTGATGGCTGTTGCTGAATATCTGGTTTATCATAGGGGAGCTATCATACTCAAAACCAGGTAGACTCATTCTACAAATCTGAGCCTGAGGCAAGCCTATTTGCAAACTATGTTGCTGTTCCCTGAAATCCTCTATTGTAATATCCAGGATAGGAAACATGGTGAACTTAAAACGCAGTAAATTAGAAATATGTACTCTTTTTATATATCTAAGAATACCATGTTCAGTAAATATATTTTAACAAAGATATTCTGTGATTCAGGAAAATATAAAGATTTTTATGGAGAACAAGAACACCTGCATTTATATTGTAAAACATAAAAGTGTCTAAAGGTTATAATTTATCTTGCTTCCAATCACTAGCTTTGCGAGCTTCACAAAGGCATTGATAAGCACAGGTTATTCCAGGTTCATTCACTACTGTTGCTCATTGAAACATGAGAAAGGATAGATGGGCTCTATGGAGTTGTTGCAGTGCTAAAATCCTTATGTGTTTGGTTGCCCGTAAATTTTTAACTTCTTTTGGTAAACTATCCCTTTACAGGTGTGATTGAGTCTATGCTGTCATTGTACCTCTTTAGGTTTTGAAATGTCACCCCGTGGAAAGGACCCTCTGGAAGCCTTGAGGACCTTAGCCTTTTCAGAAAATGCAGGTTTACAGCAGTCTGCTGCCCTCTATTACTTGCATATGAGTCAGCACAGTAAGTTACCTCAGTGCACTAGAAAAGTTTCACACAATTATAAACAAAAGTATTATTTCCCACTGTGAAACTCCCTTTGATTCATTAATCAAATATCTCTCTCTTACTTTTTTTTCTTTCATACTATGTTGTTTGCTAAGGAAAATGAAAATCCCATCATGTGCGTGTGGGCAGAATCAGTCTGGGATTTACTATGAGGAGATCTCTGTCATGATTATAAAAGACTGTCATTTATGTAATTGTAATACTTCTGTAAAACTCAGTAGAACCCAAAGTAGTTAGAGTCAATATATACTGAATCTCCTGAGAACAGCACGATCAAAATATGGTGGAAGGAAATGGACATAATGGAACATTTATGGTTTTATGTCATTTTTGTAAGAGGACAAAGCTGTAGAGGCCAGATTGTAGTGGAAAATTATGAAGCAGATGTTCTTTGTCCTGACTGTTACATGGGAGCACTTGGCTTCTGAGGTAATTTACAAACAGTTGAAAGTCAGCCTAGATATGCCAAACCAACTTCTAGCAAGATTTTGGGTCCTACAAAAAAGTAAGAATCCCAGCAACAAGCAGGCTGTGATTTATTTATTTATTTATTTGTTTTGGTTTACATTTACTTCCAGGAAAGAATTCTGACACTTGGCTTGATAGCTTTATAACATGTTTTTTTTTCTGGATTGAAAGTGCAGATAATCTCAACATGAGGAGCTCCTGTGGGGTTGAATGACTTGTTTGGCAGCAAGGCAAATTGCTTCCCTTCCCGTGATGTTTTTGAAGTACTTGATTATTCAAATTCTTTTCATGAAACTTGCCCTGTTTTGCTAGTGGCAACAGATTTAAATGAAGGGGAATACCTCTCAGCCTATATAGGGGAACACCTGAGGCTTAAGACCAACAAGAGATAAATGTGACTTCAGTGAGCAATGAGATTCCTGAATATTTCCTCTCATTCCTTCAGTGAACATCTCCCTGCCTGTGGAGCATCTGGAACCCTTCTATGCGTTACTAAGGTCTGCTGACTTGGAGGTGCAGCAGATGACTTCTTTGTCCCTTGTAAACTTCTTGCTGGAAGGAAATAGTGAGTAATTAGCATATGCTCTCTTCAGGTGAAAAAGTATCTCTTCAGCCAGTCAGGCAGGAGGGCACATCTACATAGCCAGGTCTACACAAATCCAAATTCCTTTTTCTGTGTTCCTGATAGGAAATGTGAGAATCTCTATCTGCAGACCAGACGGATTCTAGTGGCACCAGGATATACCACACAGAATCATAGAATAGTTAGGATTGGCTATGAGCGCACACTGCCAGCTCATGTCATCCCTTCAGCTAGATTAGATCATGTGGCAAGAGATCTTGGGTCTGTGTGCAAAGGCTGATAAATTATTCCCAAAGCTGTGGGGACAGCTATACAATTTTCATTCTTGGATCAAGAGCCCACCACTTAGCCTTTCAAGCAACAGATACAGCTGTTATTAATACATTCTGCCTATGAGACAGTGCTTATTTTCTTGTTATTTATTAACTGGACCTTGGTCTTAAATTGCTTGCAGATTTAAAAAAAAAAAAGTAAAAAGATCATGTTATAAAATTCCCTTTCTTCTGTAGCTAATAGGACAAATGTAATTGATGTAGGATCTGGGAGCTGCACATGAAAAATTTCCCAGTAAAGTTCATGTTGATAGACAGGATGCGTCCCCACACCATGTCAATGGAGTCCTTGTTGCATCAACTACTTTGCTTCCTGGCACCTGGGCCACAACAGATATGCCATTGCACTAGCCCATAACTGCAAAAGACAGGGTCAGTCTTCAATAGAGCTAGCTTTTTTTTTCTTTTTTTTTTTAAAGGATCTTGCTGCGAATTATTTACAAGTAAAAAATAGTGCAGCAGCTTCACTTTTCAAAATGAACCTCATGATTGAAACCAGAATTGCTACCAGAAATGTTTGGGATTTTCTGAAATAGAACCTCTTGCACTCTTTCATGAGTCTGCAGAGGAATCAAGCAAACCAAGCTGGGGACTGTGAGTGCCTTTCAAGTTGTTCCCATCTTTAGCCTATGTTGCATAATCATAGTATAGACCCCCAAAGCCATCAAAGGAAAATACGTTATCTTCACAAAGGCATTAACTGTTTATTTTTGTTGTTTGTCCATTTTTCCTTGAATTTACAAATAGTTGACAAAGAATTAGTTGTCCAAATGGGTTTACTTGAGCCAATTCTGGATCTGCTTGAGTCAGAGGATGCCACTGTCCAGTGTAATTCCTGTGCCTGCATCATGACTTTGGCTGTTTCAGGTGAGTGTGCCTTGCTTTCCCTTTATCCTCTGCTGTGATTTCATTCAACTCTTACCTCGTATTTTAACGTGAAACAACCTATTTGCAATTAGTTTGAGTCAATAAGACGCAGCAACAAATTTTGGTATTCCCACGTCATAAATTCAACCTCTCGAGATTCCAGTTAAGATCTTTTTTCTCAGTGTTTCTGACCTTCACTCTGTTATGATTACAAACCTTTTCTGATTTCCAGCCTAAGTATATTCATGACCAGCTTATCTTATTTAGCATCTACACTGGCTTTTGCTTCTGTAGTTCTGCATTTCTGGTGTCTATGCTTATGAGGTTCCTTCATTTTACTAGACTGAAAAAACCGAACTCATTTAAGACTCCTTCTGTGAGGCTCTCCATTCATCTTCACAGTCCTTCTGGGTGTCAATTGCATATTCCAGAAAAAGAACATAGAATTGCGTCTGCTATTTTGTGATACCACAGAGCTCAGGCATTGTTACAGTCTTAAGATGTACATAAAAGGTACAGGAGTTCCACTTCTATCTCTTCTGAAATAGAAGTCACCAGAAATGTGCAGTATTTCAGCTCAGGTCTTACCTGTATCTTCTATTGTGGCATCCAGGGAAATATGTTTTATAGTATCTCTCTTAATAACACTAGTTTTTCTTGTGATTGCATGACAGTGATACTGTCATGCTGCAGCTGTAAATCAGCTTAGTCTTTCTCCTCCTCTGCTGCTGTTTCCAGCAGACACCAATTAATTAAGGGTCTCCAATGAATGTTTCCAAGTACACTTGTCTGCATTTGTACTGTAAGGTTTCATTCTGGTTTTGTTGCTTCCGTCTTATAATTTGTCTGTTATTTGCAAAATATTCTAGTCATCCACTGCACTGACAGTGCTATGCTCACACCATTGTATAAACGTTCTGGTTCAAAGCCAACCAGAGACCAGTCCTTGTGGAATTCCACATATAGCCTCCTTTCAGGCTGTATGTGGAATTTCCATTTTTCAAAATTTGCTGCCAGCTTGCTTTTAGTCAGTTCCTTATCCATCATGTACTTGCATTTATCACCAACTTCTCTTACTTAACTATGCATATTTCATATCATAATATAGATATTTTCCTGGCATCCAGACAGATAAACCACAGTTACCAAAAGAAAGGTTATCAGGTCAGTCTGGCTTATTCTATCTTTTGAAAACGGTATAATTCTACTGTACAGATTGTGTAAAGGCATGTATGACAACCATGAATAACATTTATTTCCCTTCCTATAGTGCTTATTTCACCAGCTTCCCTCTCCAGCCTGGGAAGTTTCAGTCAGATTTCCCAGAAGGCTGAGAGAAGCATGGTACAAGTGTCATTTTCTGATTTGCGTATTTATGTTGCTGAGGGGAGTGCATAAGCAGGATCCAACCACATGAAAGTGCTGATTTACATTTTATTCTTGTATGATTATTTGCCATTTTTAAAGACTTTTTTCCTTTGAAACTTATTTTTAAGCATTGCATATTATTCCGGTCAGGTTAAGAACTCTGTATGCTACATTACTTTGTCTGGACTGCAAATTGCCTCATTGAAATGCCTAAATTAGGCATGGCATCACTAAAGTTTTAGGTACCTGGCACTAGAAGGACTTTATGTATGGTCAGTGAAGTTATCCCGAAGATCCGCAGAAAGATATCACTTCACCTGTTTTAAGCAGACCTCAGAGAAAGCAACTTGTTTGGGGATGTAAGGACATTCCTTAGTCCTGAAGGCACTAAGTCTTTAACCTAGAGCACAGGGAACTCTCAGCCACCCTAGATTCAATCTAACTTCATTCTCTGGAGAGGATGTTCACATAATGCCTTGCACACTTTCTTAAGTGTACTTCTGTGCACAAGTAGTTCAAATTAAGCACTCAAGGAGCTTTCAAACTAGATAGGAAGGCATCTGCTAGAAATAGAATAGAGGTGGGTGGTCCTGCAAGTGCATAGGTTGGGTTGCTTCCTGAGATTTGATCAGTGTTGAGGATTTCTGTCCCAGTTTAGGATTTAGATGAACTAGATCAATTTATAGAATCAGAGAATAGTTAGGGTTGGAAAGGACCTTAAGATCATCCAGTTCCAACCCCCCTGCCATGGGCAGGGACACCTCACACTAAACCATATCACCCAAGGCTTCATCCAACCTGGCCTTGAACACTGCCAGGGATGGAACATTCACAACCTCCCTTGGCAACCCATTCCAGTACCTCACCACCTTAACAGTAAAGAATTTCTTCCTTATATCCAATCTAAACCTCCCCTGTTTAAGTTTTAACCCATTATCCCTTTTCCTGTCACTACAGTCCCTGATGAATAGTCCCTCCCCAGCACCTCTATAGGCCCCCTTGAGATATTGGAAGGCTGTTATGAGGTCTCCACACAGGCTTCTCTTCTCCAGGCTGAACAGCCCCAACTTTCTCAGCCTGTCTTCATACGGGAGGTGCTCCAGTCCCCTGATCATCCTCGTGGCCCTCCTCTGGACTTGTTCCAACAGTTCCATGTTCTTTTTATGTTGAGGACACCAGAACTGCACACAATACTCCAAGTGAGGTCTCACAAGAGCAGAGTAGAGGGGCAGGGTCACCTCCTTCAATCTGCTGGTCACGTTCCTTTTGATGCAGCCCAGGATACGGTTGGCTTTCTGGTGTAGAATACATTCAAAATTGTACCAACACGAGAACTTTCAAGCACACAAGTGGCAGAGAATGGATAGAAATAATTTATAAATACACGTTTCAAGGTGAGTTATTAAAACCAAACTTGAGTAGATGTTACTGATTTCCCCACTTCAGAGTAGCATTTAAAGATATGGTTCACTTCTAAAAAGACTTTCTTGAGCATAAAATATTCATATGAAGGCAGAAACGACTTGTCCTGGACTAAATTAATACTGGCTGAAGTATATGTGAATAAATATACTGGATTATCTGTGTCTGTCTGTTCTCCATTATAGATAGGCTCCATATATAAAAAGAATGACTTTTTTTCCTCTTAACTAAGTTAGTTGGCACCTGAAAAGTTGAGCTCATCCGTTCATATTTCTTGTTTTTTTTCTGCTTCATGTTTCTCTCAGCAAACTTCCAGACACTGGCCATTGGCAAGCTGTCTAGAAATGTACAAAAATGAAGCAGTGCTCAACTAAAACTTCAGTGGAAGTTTGGCTCATCTAAACAATAGAAGCTGTAGACTATGGACTTGGCCTTTTATAAAATAATATGGAGAATACTATATTAAAATAACTCTTCATTGGTCTAATTCTCATTTAAATCACACTAATTTCAAAGAACACCACTGCCAACACCACCTTATTTTTTCAAAACTGTGCCACCAGAATGCTTATAAGATACAAATATAGATAATTTGTAGATATAAACAAGACAGTAAAGGGGAAAGGACCATAGCTGTCTCAGTGTGGCAGCAGGTTATTTGTTTTGATGGTAGAGGGGCAGGGAAGAGCATAATGGAAAGATTCTCTTCTGTACAACACAGCTGAGGCTACCTTCAGTAAGTCCAAAACAAAAGGAATAAAACTAGACAGAGGGTTTTTTTTCTAAATCATATTGTATTTCATAGCACAGTATAACTATCAGATGTAATATACTTATATACAAGGTATACATGGTATATAAATATGTTATATAGTATTTTATAGTATATAGTTAATTTGATAGTATTAAGGTTTTTCCTCCCAGTTTTTCATTCAAGTGTTTCAAGGTACTCTGCTGATACTTTTTTGAATTCTTCTTGTACTCCAGGATGTTAGATACAACTGTACAGCTTAATACACTGCCATGCAAGGAAGCATCACCACTTCAGAGAAGAAGCATCTTTTCAAATTCCAGTGGTTAAATCAAATTCTGTCTTTGGAAAACTTTGCATTGTTTGTAGCTGTCAGAGTGACACAGGCACATTCAAAGAGAGAAAATGACCCTGAATGTACTCTGCTAAATTAATTCAGTCTTCCCTGCAGTTGTTTATGTAGGTTTTGGTTGGCACACTGAACAACTTGATCAGACATAACAGAGGTACAAGGCAATGTATGACACCTTGCTAACCTGTTTAAGGGGACTTATGGTCCTTTTTTTTTTAAATCTCAGTCACAAAAGCATTGAATCAGCTGTGATCTATCACTAATACAGAATTCATGAATTAGTTTCTTTTCCATTGGGCTCTTGGAATTCTTAAGTTTCCTTTGCACATGCAGAGAAATTTTGATATATACTAAAGAATAAAAAAAGTTAAAGGAAATCTAGTCCTTCCAGTTGTACTGCTAGTGGCTCTCAGTAAGATGGCAATGTCTTCTTTCTTTCTCTGATTCTCTTCTCCAGAGTCCAACCGAGAGGCTATAGGTGCTGCTCAAGGAATTACACCCCTACTGTCTCTTGCCAATTCCTATGATCCTAGAGTCCAACAAAATGCAGTTGGTGCTATTCTCAACCTTACACAATCAGGTACTTTCTCACTAATGGTTTATCTAAAATTGCTGAAAGAAGATTTCTCACTGATAAAAAAGTAATTGAAAAGGATTAAGGCAAGAATAAAAGCATACCTGAGCAACACATTATTTCCTTTGTATATGACATTCATGTTGATACCTTAGGCTGATGATTTAAGTTTGGCTTCTCTTTAGCTAACACAGACCCTTTTTTGCCTAGTACCAAAATAAAAAGGCTTGATTTTTTTTAATCCCAAGGGATTTGTTAAAGAAATTACTTGATCTAAAAAGTTAGCATTACATTTGGTGGTACTTTGAAGCAATCTCAGAAGCTTAGCCAACAAGATCAAGCTCTAGGAACATTTAACTTGAATCCCTAACTTGATGTTAGAAGACGTTAAATATAACTGTTATGGGCCAGACATTAAAAGCTCTTGGGATATCTGCAAACAGCTTTAGCAAAAGCAGTTTTTCATCCTCTGCAATAATATGTGCACACCATACATTAACTCTGAAACAAACCAACAGTAAGTCTCCCCTGTCTAGATGATACCAATATCTCACACAGCAAAATGGTACAGTTATGAGTAATGTCTCTTATTTTTATATAAGGGAAAGGAACAGATGGCTATTACACTTATGTTATTCTTAAGAAATTTTAAAGATTTTGATTTTTTAAACATGAAATTGTGGTCACTATCATACCTGAGGGCTTCTCAGATTCTCAGCAATTCAGAATCTCAGGACAGTCTTTAGCATACAGCCAGCAAAGGCTTAATCGCTCAGATAGCCTGCTAGTCATTTTGCTGAAATGTCTGCATACTGCTATATTGGCACAAGCTCTAAATTACATACTCTCCAGTCACACTGACTGGCATATATTTGGACAGCATCAGCACTCTAAAATTCAGCAGTTGTGCATATCCCTTTTGAATGGTGCCTTCAGCTGAGAAGGAGGGAAGGGGAAAGACACTAACAGCACTTTTTTTTTCCCACCCCACTTTCTTATGGCAGAGAAAATCCAGCAGGTCCTATGCAAGGAAGGAGCCCTACCAGTTCTTGCCTTGTTGCTGGAATCTCCTGACTCAGAAGTGCAGGTACGGCTCAAACAGGTCAGATTTTTAAACAGTAACAGCATGACCGTAAGGATAGCACAAACCACAGCATGCAGAAATGAAAAGGTGGAGAGGAGGGAAGGTTTCACTCAAGAAGTGGGAAAACTTGTGAAAACATCTCGATGAAACTCAGTGCAGTCAGATAATATGTATTCAAAGCACTCAATTTGTCTGGCTCCACAAGAGAAAGGTTATGATGCAGAAGTGCATCTGCCAGCACACTGACACATGCACAGAGTAAATATGTGGTTACCTTCTTGTGTTTCAGACCATCAGAGAAGTTGCAGATAGGCCTCTTCCTCTGCTGGGTTTGTTTTTCATCCTAACCCTGATCTTCTACTCTAAGCAATTTTACCAAGTGATCTGAGAAGGCTTAACTTGTACAGATTTTTTTCTTATTGTAAATGTTTAGGAAATCCTCCTATTTTATGCCTATCACAGACACCTCTTTATGATTCTATACATTTAACAGAGCACCAGTCTTAGTTCAAAGCATGTGGATGAAAAACTATGAATCAGAGCTGTAAACCTTAAAATCCACTAGTTCATTCATTCAGTCCTCCAAGTAGTACTTGGAGTAGTAATAGGATTGTTTCCTCCATTGGTTTTGTTATCTCTGTTCAGAGTTCTTTTAAATGTCTGAAAGGATGGAGCTTCTGGAATTCCTTTATACAGACTGTTTCAGCATTATCAGCTTTGTCTGAGATTCACCTTAAAATTTTCTTTGATGCAGTTCAAGCTGCTTCTTCTAATTATATCTCCCTAATAATACATACTCATATATATACAACTCTTCCTAGCATTAATATTTAAATCATTTGAAAACAATGTCTTGGCATGCTATGGAAATGACTACATCCAGTTTGAGTAAGGAAATGTAAACATGCAATACAAGAAGATGCAGATGACCTAACTTAGGCGCCAGCAGCAGTGTCCTTGCAGCAGCACAGTATATTCCCAAATACCCAGCGTCCTAAAGGGCTTGTACAACATGCAGTTGCCACAGCATGACTGCTGTCATAGCTATAGCAGTTTGCATTGCTTTTCCCGGAGGAAGCTCACTCAGGCTAATAAGCACATCTAACCAATAAAACACCCTTAAGATGAAAAAGTACTTTATTTTCATCAGGCCTAAGTGTGAGCATTTCTCCAATTTATTTTTGTCATCCTCAACATGGCACCAATGGGACCTCCTCTCTCTTTTTTTCTCTGTTCTCTGCAGTATTACAGCTGTGCTGCTCTGAGCAATGTGGCAGCCAACGTTCAGTACCATGAAGCCATGCTGAGACCCAGCAGCAGATTCCTGTTGCGGACACTTATCTCTCTCCTATCCTCTTCTGTGGACAAGGTAAAGCTGTAGCTTTCTCTTTGTGTAAAACCTTAGTGTCAGAGTAGAGCTGTAAACTTGGGCATCTCATTTTAGTCTTGCACAATTCTGCTCTTCTGCTGTACAGGTGCCTATGCAGCATCTTTCCCATGAGAAAGGACATATATATTAGAAGATACATAGGTTGTACAAGGTCAGTGTATAGAGAAAGAGACAGGAAGTCACTGAAGTTGTTCTACAGCCCTGGACACTTCCTTTAGACTAGAATGACCTGTATTCCTTAAACTTGAAACTAGATGTTTGAAGAGCTCTGTCCAGGTTCTCAATGATCTTTGATTATTGCGTCTGATAGAAGGCGTCTGAAGCATCTATTATGCTAGCTTTTTTCCTTTTTGCTATCCTTAACTTTCATATGGCTTCAAAGAATAACATCTTGAAAATTTTGCTTTGTTGGAGCCACATCAAAGAAATTTCAATAAGCCACCATTCAGGATTTAAGGGTGGAACCTTAAGTTCCATGTAGGAGGAAGGTGAAAAAAATGTGAAGAAAATGAGATAAATTAATTCAATTTTCCTCTAACTTATCTGACATTTTAAAATAAACCAACATCTGAACTCCATTGGCTCTTCCTCATCAACAATAGGATGACCGATACACGTGCAAGTTAAAAAAAGTTTATCAAAACTTTGAAAAAATAAAAGAAAAATAATTTCCCCAGATTTTTTCTCTGAAGATAATGCAATAGCTTGCTAGTGTTGTCGTGTTTATTTTATGTGCAATAGGCAAGAACATGCATTACTGAAACTGCTTCTTTTTTTCCTCCCTCATTCATTTTTTCTTTTTTTACTCTTTGGCACAAGCAGGTTTCAAGCCAGGCATGTGTTTGCCTACGGAATTTGGCTACCAGTGGTAAGCAGTATCTTGGAGATAAAGTATGCTATTTTTCATCCTCTCTCTGCCTTTCAGAGAGAGCACAGTGGGCTGGGAACCTTTTGTACTAAAAGAGAGACTTCTCTTTTCTACACTTTGTTGGATGTTAAGGGAAAAGGGAGGTGCAGTGCATACAGTAACTAAATCTGCCTCAGAGGGCTCAGGTAGCAAGGGGAAGCATTTAGACAAGGTGAGAGAGACAGCAGAGGCCTTCTTTGCACAGAGCCTTTGCAACTTAAGTTTTTCTCCCTTCCATGTTTTGAAAGCATTAAACCTGATCAGGACAGAACGTCTCCTGAAATTGCTACATGAGTGGGGACCTGCCTTCTCCCAGGGCTTGAATCTGTCTATCATTAAATGTCATTTTCTCCCAAGCATTTGTCATCATCTTGCAAGAATCCTATTAATACCCAAGATCCTTTTCTATAGCATACTCAGGGGATGAAAGCAGAGGACTGGCACACTCAGCACTATAGCTCTAGGGTCCAGGGGAAGAGTTGTTCATCTAGAAAATGTAGAGGTGCTTAATTTTCAAGCAGTCATAATTATAATGGAGCAGGGAGTGAAGGAACAGCTGTGCTCCTCCTTGATGTGGTCGAGAATCCTTGATCTTCTTGGCCTTTTAGGACTGCTGCTCCATCTGCTGGCTGCTCTGGCATTGCCTTTTAGTGCCCAAAAGTCCTCTCTGACTTTGCAGAGACAAGTGGGGTGTAAGGATTCATCTGGGATGGCTGACCTCTCCCTTAGCTAACCATAACTCTGCAAGATGTGTGGTGTTTGGGGAAGTCTTTCTGTCTGTGCAGCAGAAGATGCCACATTCTTACTGGACCTTATGCCAGTGAAGAATTCAGAAAATTCCCCTAATTTTTTCTTACTGATGTTCAAATGCAAACTGAAGGGTGCCCAAACCTATGTTCTGCTCTCAAGCCTGTACTAATCCTTTGGCAAAAGGAGCCAGAACAAATGAGGGCTTATTTTTATAACCAAACATCCAGTGTTGTCCAATCCCATGGAGGTTGGGTAGACCCCTCAGATTTCATCACTGAAGCACAGTCAGATGTTTGTGTCAGGGCCCAAATGTCTCACAGTGCTCTGAAGCTCACTGACCTCAGTCATTTTCCCAAATCAGTGGACATCCAGGCCGAGATGGTTGCTGAGGATGTCCTGCCCAAGCTGTGCGCTCTCCTGGCTTCTGGCAATGAGGATGTGCGTCGAGCCTCCATCGCTCTACTCTGGATACTGTCTGAACACCCATACAACCAGGTAGGGGAGGTCATTTTCCAAGACCAGTGGGGAAAGAGTAGTTCTGGCCACCATCTGGGGTAACACTCAGTTATGGCAAAAACTGCATATGAAATGCATTTTGAGAATGACCAATAAGTTCTGTGAGACTTCTCAGTCCCTCTTTCTCCCACCCAAAATAACGAAGTTTTGTTTGCTACATCTTCACTGTCACTCACGAGGAGCCTATCTGTTGTGGTGAGTGGGATCTAAAGGATCCTGTAACCAGAATTCCTATAAGGGGACCAAGGGGAGGGCAGAGCGGGTGAGGTGGTGTCAGATTCCTTGGATGTGTGGACACTACCCTGCAAAGGTCCCCTTTGTCCCCAGACTGTAGGTCTCCAGATGGGTGTACAAAGAGCAGGATAAATGCATAGCACCATGAAAGACAGCAACCATGGGGGCAGCTGAGGAAGTTATTCCTTGGCTACAGAGCTTCCTCACATGCTGAAAACAGAAACTAATTTAGAGCGTGCATTTAAAGTAGCATCAGTGCAAAATAAAGTGCAAAAATATATCACTTCCCTATATGGACAGTAATTCAAAAACACATTTGCATAAATTTAACATCTTTTGAATTAGGATCAAGACAGGGGAGCTAATGGTAATTCACAAGGACTTTCTTGTGTCTCATCATGTTGTTAGTTACAGACCAGTTGGTAAACACCAACTGTCTACAATGGTAAACACCATTAGGAGTGCAATACTATGCAAATACATGAAGAAGTCTGTTGAGAAATAAACTACAGCAAATAAAAAAAGCAGACAGTCCTGCTATACTTTCATCATCCACATAAAACAGCAAAAACAGTAAGTAGCAACTGACCAATTATTATTATTTTCAAATGTGCTTTTCTGTTACAGTAATTGGACATCTGTAGCAATATGGATGTGAAAGGTTTTTGAGAGGTGTCTTAAGCTAACAACAACCTTTTAAGAGAGGCAGAGTTTGGGTAGATAAAGCAAAAAAAATCCTAAAAGTGAGAACCTTTCCTGCCACATTTCTTTAAGCAGTAATGACAGACAGTATGAGTAATCACAGCTGGGCTTATGGGCTTCTCCTGGCTGAAATACACTCAATATGATTTGAAATTTCTCTGGATGTTGGAGGCCTGTTGTTATCCACCACAGTTGCTTGTACCCAGCACAGTACAAACCAAATTGCCCCTCCTCTGACTCTGGGACATGATGGAAAAAATGGGTAAACACAATGCCTGGGAAGCAGCAACTAGAGAAGAGCTTTTCAAAGCCACTGTGGCTTCCCAGGTTTTGTGCTGGCTGCATTAGCATTAAACGTCCTCTTCGCTTGTCAAACTGCCTCATGCAATCAAAACACAATTTTCTCTCAACAAGCTTACAATTGAAATACATTTAAGTTAGTTGAAAGCTATTTGCCCTGTGAAAATGTTCCTCAGTATGAGGCATTATGCTGGGACATCGTCCTCACTTTCATTTGCTTTTCTTGATCCCAAACACCATTTGCACTTTTTGTTCTCCCAGCAAAAAGTACCCACAAATCCTTTCCTCCCTGATCCCAAAACATGTCTTTACCAGTGTTTCAAACCCCCAGCAACAAAGGATGTCGTGTCAGTAGGAAGAAAGGCACTTGGAGCTCAGCCTTGTCACACCAGCAGTGAGATAGCCTGTTCTTCATGGGGGGAAAAGGGTCAGCAGCAGGAGGCTGGAAAGCAAAGCATTACCCTGGAGGGTTTATTCTCCAGCAAGAAGTAGCTACATCTTGAAATCTGTTCTAGTGAGTAAACATGGCTGTCCCTGACTAGTGAATGTTGCTGCTTTGTGCAAGCAAGCCCTGGGCAATCTGAGAAGAGGCTGACCTCTCCTTACTCATATCCTGCCTCCCCACCTCCATGCCTTTTCTGTCCTGTTTTTCAAACCTTTAAAAGGTTTCTTTCTCTAATTCAGGCTGAATTCTCATGAGTGAAAGAAGGACTTCTCCATGGGAACAGCTGTTGGAAAACAAGCCACTGAACAAAGCTAACCTTTACAACCAAGTCAAGTGATGCTTGAATTATTACAAATACTACACAGGATACAATAGGGCAGAATTCATCTGCCCTTTCGTTACTATGAAGCAAACCCCCAGGAATGCTTCACAGGAGCTCCTCTCTCTGCTTAAACTCCTTTTTTGTGATCCCCTGGCCAGGCTCTTGACAGCAATTCTCAGCAAGCACTGGAAAAATTCCCTCTTGTAGGGGAAATTTTTTCAGTCCTCTCAAGGACAGCCCAACCCTGAAATACTAGAGAGAGAGTCAGGCTTTTTGAGAAAACAGCCTTTTAAATCATATTCTTTGGAGCAAAGACCTGGAAGTCAGAGTGACAGGAGTCTGTCTTCTCCAGCTGATGCCACTACCTTCCCATTGCAGGTACAAAATAACTTTGCCTTCCCATCTTGCTGCCTGGAAAAGGGAGGATAATATTTTTCTTGGCAAGAAATCCCTGGATAAGGGGTGCAAAAGCAGCGTTACAACTGTAAGCACAGTTGCTGCTGGAATGCTTTTACTATCTTTTTATTTTATTTATTTTTTAATCTTGGGAGAAGTTAGATCAGTATCCATCTGCACCACCCAATCCATTTTTACTCAAGAGTTTTCTCGTGATTCTCTCGTGCTGCGCAGGACAAACCCATGGAACAAAATCTGGATCCCAGCCATACACCAGTCAAAGAAGTTCAGCAAAATTTGAAGTACTGCCACTTACTAATGTAGGTCCTAAACAAACAGAAGTGCTTGTCAGGGAAGTCATTATATATTAGAAAGTTCATTTATAGTCTGTAGAATATTTCCTTCTCTTAGGTTGTAGCAAATCAAATTAGGGTGCCGTGGTTGATGGGATTACATAGAAAAGAGAACACTTCGTCCAAAAGCACAGAAAACAGTCATCAATGGTAACTTAACTGGATTATCTAAGATTATATTATTTCTGCCTTTGCAGAAAAGGAAAAATAAAACTAGCAAAAATTTACAGGCATGTCTGCATTAAATTCCCTGAGTTTGGGCATAGCATTGCCCTTTCCACCTATTTTCATGTTTTATTTGAGGATTGCTGGTTGTGACAGTGCTTAAAATGAATGTAAGCAAAGATGTCAGCTGATACGAGAAGAAAATAAGATCCACTTTTGCAATTTAACCTAAGTAAAAAATTGATGCAACTTCAAGTTATTTTTGAAGACATCTGCCTTTCTGCACTGCTTCAGTGATTCTGACATTTCACAGGTTTCAGATGTGATTTTTCTCAGCTATATATAGGACCGATGATTTGTTTTACACTGAACACTCTTGCTAATGTGTCTCAATTTCTAAGTAGCACAATTAATATCGTTCATTGCTAAGAAACGTAAGAACTGCATAAAGAGCTCAAATTCCTAAGGGAAAGAGACTGAAAGAAAAAATGCTCCCAAGAGGAAATCTTTTGCTTTTAACTCTGTACCTCTGTACCTCAACGCCTGTTGAGGTAACTTTTCTCTTATGAAGAGCAGTGCCCCCTTAATCCATACTATTATTGAAGGAACTACCTGGACAGTAATCCAAACTCAGAAAGTTAATATGAGTGGCAATTGGAAGATGACAGCATTCAGAGAGAGGACTCAGTAAAGTCCCTCCCTCTAAAATATCTATCAGAGCAGAGAAATGTATGTATAAACTCAAGAAGATGTTGTTCAGAACATGTTCCTAAAGTAGTGCCAGATCACAAACTGATCTAAACATACAGTCCATTACTGTAGGTGAGGTTCATTGCTGAGGTACTCAAGGACACACTTCTGCTGCTACTTCATCACATACTTTCACTTTTCACACCTATTCTGACCACTTCTTCCAGTCAGGATCAACCAGCAAGCTTAGCAACCAGCAAGCTCTGAGAAGTGTTTGATGCAAATAAAAATAAACTACCGAACCTTAAAGACTCCAGCTTTCGACAGCAAGTGCTCTGTAGATCAGTAGCAGTCAGCAGACCATATTGTTAGAGAAAAAGCACTGGACCCAGCTGAATCATTGTTGGTTTAAATGAACTAAGATCTATCTTTAGCATGCTCCAAAGTTGCGGTGTGCTGACCGTAGTGGATGTAACTGAGATATTGGTTGCTCTTGTCAGGACACTCTGGCATGTGCTGAGCTGCTACAGAGCCTGGGGATGCTACTACTGGCACATAAAACAGACCCTGTGATTGTTGGCCATACTGCGTGTATCATCAAAAACCTGAGCCTTTCCAAAAACAGACAGGTAGGTGCCCAGTATTTTTCACTGAACTATACCATGGGAGGTTGCTAATATGGTTATATAAAATCAGAATTACCCACAGAAAGATAATATAATGAAACATGTACCAGGTATACTCTACACAAAATTGTGTGAATAGAAGGACCTGATGCACCATAATGAAAGCAGGGTTTATTCATATTTTTTCAATGCAATACAGAAAATGCTAATGAAAATAAGAAATACCTGATTTTTTTTTCCTGTGACTGGTTACCTAATTTGAATGACTGCATCATAGGTATAAAACATACTTCTAGCAAAGATATTTCATACTTATTAAAAGGAACTATCTAGGAAAACTGAGGTTTGTTATAAACTAAATCCTTGTTTCCTAACTCTCTTCATCAGCCCTTGGTTATCCACTTATGGTGTTCAAACACTGATGTACTTTCAATCCCAGTTTATTAAATATAACCCCAGTTATTGATATACATTGATGTACCTTGATCAAACAGTGCCACTAGTAGCAATCAATACTGGGGGGTGGAAATCCCACCCAAATCCTTGTCTCTGCTTTGCCCCACTTTCTGGTACACTTTTTTTTACATTCTTCTTTTTTCCTTTGTTCATGACCTACTTACCAGTAGTCCCAGAGATTTAAGCTAACCAAAAGAAAAACTATTTCCAAGTTTTTTCACTTTTACTAATGTAAAAATTATACGAAATTTTGATAGTTAAATTTTTGAAACCTGTTTTTGGAGGGAAATAGATTCCCTCAAACTCAAAGCTCAATCCTTTCAAATTTTGCCTTAAAATAATTACCGTATTTTTTACATATTCTGTTATCAACAGGGAGCTTCATAACGTACAGAGTATCTAGCTCTCAATGCACAAGTGAACCCACAGACATGAGTGGGAATGACAGGTTTCCACGGTCAATTCTAAGGAACCATCACTCAAACACGTAAGAGCCCTTGGCACAAGAGGAAAAAAGTAGTGTTTTTATGCCAGCAGGACACTAAGAGAGTGTGGGAGTTTGAAAGGCAAGTCTTGAATCCAGCTACAACCTCTAAGCAACAAGTTTAAAAACTGCACCATAAAACAAGCCCACACACACAAAAGAGATACTCCCTTTTGTTGATAAATACCTGAGCTCCCTCTCGGAGGTGTGAGCAGCTTCCGTTTTTAGGACCTCCCAGAGAGCTGATGACTTTGTGATTCAACTTCAATAGCAACCGGTCACCTCCAGGTGACTCATTCAGGACTCATTCTCAAGTGCTTTTAATCCAGGTCAGCACAGGCTAAGTCTTCTATCTGTTTTTAAATCGGTCTCTAAAACACATACCCCAGTACAGAGACATGCTCTCCAACACTTTTGGCAGATAGCAGATTCAACCTAAAACATACAGGATACACAGAAATTTTTATGTCATAACATTTCTCTTCAGAAACAGAACTCAAATTTGCTAGTGAGAGGTCACCTCATATTTCTGCAGATCAGAGCATTTCAACACCAGAAAGCTTTCAAAGCCCTGGAGGCAAATAAGAGAAACTGAAAAAACTTCCACGTTTCCCAGTGCTTTGCCCTGGAGCACTTAGCTTACTCGCTTCTACAGCAAGACTTGACCAGATGACAGCTTAATACTAACATAACGGCCTGGTGCAGCAGCAATAGGTCAGGAAATTCTCTGAGCTCAGAGTGATCTGTGTTCAGCCTGCATGCCTTGTGCAGATGCACAGCATTTGTCTCCCCAAGACCTTAATGCTAATCAGGTCCCCTGGGAACAACTGCAGTTCCTCTACACCCAGCAGGTTATAAGGGGGGGGGGGGGGGGGGGGGCCGAGGTAGTGCAAAGGTAGTGCAGAGAAAAAACGTGGCTACGTGGCCTCATCCACAAGGCTTTGCCTATGTGAAGGATCTACTAAGGTGTAAGAGTGTAGGCAGCCAGGACAGCATTTGTACAAAGGTGGATCCTTCTGTGATTATCTAGTGGCATACTGAATTTCACTTTGGAAAAGTGACTTGACAGTCCTGGGGTACCAGTTGAGCTTCATGATCTTAAAGGTCTTTTCCAACCTAGCTGATTCTTTGAGAACATCCCACTGACAGAGTGAGCCCTGGGAAACACCTAAAATCAGGTGATCTCTGAACAATCCAGGGTGTTTGTCACCCTGTTGTGGTAGATCTGCAATAAGACATTTCTGGTTTTGATGTTTCAAACCTCAGTATTGCTAAGAGCTGTTTAATACTTCTGAAGTCCTCAGTCACCACTAGAACATAATGGAAATGCTGAACATTAATCTCTTTTTTGTTGCAGAGAATTGTTGAGAGCCCATGTGTTGAAGGTCTCCTCCAGACCATGCTTTCCACCAATACGGAAGAAGACTCTCTTCATTATGTGATGTCCTGCCTTGCTGAGCTGGCAAAGCAAGGTAGAGAAGCAGCCCTACCATAAATGGCTTAATCTGAGGAGTGTACATACCCTTTATTAATCCTAATAGGAAATGAAGCATAGGTGGATGTACAGCCCAGGTCTTTCCCTTTAAACTCACTGAGGGTTTTGCCATAAGCTTCAAGAGCAGCAGGATCCAATTCACTGGCAGGACACATGGGCTCTGGTAGTTGCACTTCTGTTGAGTTGCTTAATTTTTATTTTATTTTTTTTTTTACTCAAAATTCTTTGTGCTGACCTTCACTGCTGTACATGGCCTGTCTGGTTTATTTGTAATGTAGCCCAGTTTCTCTGGCTGAATTAATTTCACAATAGCAAAAAACAATATAAAAGACTAAAATACAAAGTGGCTCTTTCAATTTTTTGCACACAGATTTTATTCATACCCATGGAAGGTACAGCACTCCTCATGGCAAGAGGATCAGTGTTAATTTTCCCAGCCTGTGCCAGCACTGGATATTTTCCGTCAAACTTTTCCTCTTGTATCTGATGTAACTGCCATGCAACTGGCAACATGTCACATTTAATTTTTCAAGAGGTGAACAGACTAAGCCCACTAGGCAAGAATCTATCTTGTACGTGAAGTGATCCATTTTTCCAGAACACAAACTCAACAAAATAAAAGTCCACTAGCCTTTCTGTGAATCAGATACGTTACCCTGCCTCACTGAAACCATAACCTCAGGGCATGGACCCTTTCTTTACAACCTAAACATACTTATTGCCAAGTTCAGCACTTGCTTCACTTCCGTAGCTGCATGAAGATTTCGTATTGAGGCAGTATGGTTTCTGGCAGACCTCTCACCTTCATTTCTTCATCACTAGAGTTTCTGTTTATAGCCTACTCTCTCATCTTTCTGTCTTCCAGGAGCCACATTACATATGGTCCAATGGATGGATGAACCCTTGACAAAGTGTTTGGTGAGACTGGCTGGCCAACTGGAACATACTGAGCCATCTTTTCAAGCTGCCTCTATCATCCAGCACATGATAGGTCATGGTAACTGTCACACAGCATTAACTGTGCTTTCAGAGACTGATGGCTGGATGGAGTGAAATGAGCATTTTTCCCAAAGAAACAAAAAAAAAAAAACTGTTAGGCACCAAACAACCTTTAACGTTCCCACAGCATCCTCCATGTGGTCTCTACAAAAATCACCGACAGTCACCCTTGAAATAGACATACACCAAGGCTGAAGTGCACGAGAAAGCCCAGGGATGAAAATGGGCCATACATACAGACCTGATCCAGGTGCTGGCTGACATCTTCAAACACTATCATGCTGCAAGACTAGTCTGTAGCCACTTCTGAGATCCTTAAAAACAATTTCAGTAGGAAAGTGGGAAAGTGTAAAATACCCCTTACCAAAGGAAGATATTGTATGTTTCTGTTTAACCCTCCTTATTACATAGAACATGATGGCATTCTCCATAGACAGAAGCAGAGATTGCTAGGGACACTTAAAATTGGGCAGTTGTGTTCCAAAATCTTAGATCAACCCTGCTCCCTGAACCACAAGAGGAAACATCTTACTGAACCAAATACTGCTGTTGTAATTCTAGACTAGATTAGCAGGAGTAGTGAAGTGGCTTTTAAGAATGCAGCCTGTATTTTTTTAAGTTGCAGTGAGAGAGAATGAAAACAATGCTATTTTTACCTGCAGAAAACAAAAGGTTTTATGCTTAACATACTTGTCCCACACAGATGAGAGCCTTTAAGACTTGCAAGAAAAATGTGTTTGGATTTTTGCCACAATCTCTAGAAAAGCATAGTTAGATTTTAATCCTTAGATGTGAGAGAAACTGAAGTCCATAATGAGTCTCCAATATGGGAAACCACAAACGTGCTTCAATTCTACCACTGAGGATTTTCAACAGAGCAGACTCTCAAGTATTGAATAAAGTCCAACAGCATAATCGCTCCTGGGTGGGTTCATGGCAGGCTGATCAGCCTGTAAATCAGCACTTACCTCACACGAGGACCAGCTGTCCACTCAGTGTTTTATTTACCTGAAGTATCAGCAGTACCTTTAAAGGCTGTACTACATGGAAGTAATTTGCTAATCTTTGCAGTAACATTAGTTGTAGCTGGGTAGATGGGTCATTAACAATCTTACATAGTTACAAAAATCAGTTTTTGAAGTGTTTTAAAGGCTGCTGTTAATTCTCCCATTTATGCAGAAAAAATGATGCTTTTGTTGAAGAGGCATGTGAGAGATATTCAGGCCTACCTCAAGAATTTTCTTACCCATCGAGAGATCCGCTTTCAGCAGCTGGGCATCTCCACATTCTGCAGACTGCGAGAAGGTATGTCCTTCCTGCTCGGCTGAGCACCTGGAGCGCTGCCAGGCACTGCCTGCTCCTCTCAGTGGAAAACAAGCACTGCTGTGTCACAGAAATGACAGTGCCTGGCAGCTTCCTCTGGGCACTACTCTGCTCGCTTCAGCAAACAGAATAATCCCCCGAGTAGCTGTTACTTTACCTGGTTTTTAAGTTACTAAGTGTATCATCTTTTAAAGGCAGAGATTTTTTTTTGTTTGTTTGTTTAACAGGTACAGCTGTTTTTATCCAATATAAGAATGTTTGGCATTACATGCAGCTTACAAGCTTTTCAAATATGAATTTAGTTTATTCTGATAAAGCACACAAACAAGGAAATTGTGTGATTAGCTGCTATTAAAGCTGGGAAGCCTCACATATTTTTCATACTCGAAATTCTGTTCCTTGAGTTTTTTTCCCATTTTTGGTGATATTTTTTTTTTTGGTTTGGATAGGAGTACAGATGAGTTATAGTACCATAATAAATGCATATCTCTCCACATATTTAGATCCAGAATTAAGCCCCTGCTATGTTTTGGTATGCATCTATTGTATAAGGCTGAATTTGGCAACTGAGCTTTAGACATCTGGATTAGGAGAATTAAGCAGCAAACAATCTTGAGTCAAGCTGAAATCTTGATTTGTATCTGCTTTATGTGGTAGAAGGATATCGTTTTGCCTTATTCATACTTTACACTGTAATATCAATTGTGTCTGACCTGAAACAGAAGCTTTCTAAGCATCTGCATTAAAATACAGGGGGAAATGGCAGTTTGCCTGACACTTGTTTTTTCTCTTCAGATCCAGAATTTTTGTTAGAATTCAGAGAAAGCCAAATGGCCAAACTCCTTGAGCAAGTCCGCCAACAAACAGAAGAAACTCAAGAGCTCCTTAGGGCAGCTATTTGCCATGAAGATAGTTAATATTTAAGCCAGATAGCTTATGAGAACTTACCAAAGCCTTCAGAACTTTCAGAGAAGACAACTCATTTCATTGCTTCCTGTAGTTTAAGGTTTCCTGCTACTTACAATTTCATCATACAAAGAGATGTTCTGACAATAAAAAACCAAGCAGGTCAAAGGACAATCCCTTGTACACTTTGGCTGGCTGCTGAAGTGTGCTTGAGGACTATGGCTACATTCCTTGCAAAGGGTTTGGAAACACACATTATGCTTGGGTAATCCTCCATGGTTTGTTTTTTGTTTCCTCACCCCCACCTCCAAAATAACAGCGCTGTATTCCTGAGGTTTTATTTATGTAACAGGTGGATTCTTCTGAAGAGGCATTCTCAAGTACACAAGTTACTCTGCATTAATCTTTATTTTGTTTCTGTTCCATGTCCTTTATCTCAGAGCACACTCCAGGGTCTTGACTTTAGAAAATAATTGAGTTAACATACATAGCAAACTACTAACAGGTTACTACAGAGAGTAACTGCTGAAGGACAACTCAGAAATTGAAAGCAATTTATAAGAAACTAGAATAGGGCAAGCCTTAGGGCTGATCCTTGCCTACATTGTAGGCAGTAAACTCCAGAAGAGCAAAGGCACACTGAAGCAGGTCAATGTTGCATAAAGCATGCCCAGCATATAGCAGCTACCATTGATTTGGGTGAGATGTGTTTGAATACAGAAATCTGTGCTCTGCAATGGTAAATTATTTCCAAAGGTACTTGCAACCAGGCAAAAGTGAAGATATTTGGTAAAATTAAAAATTGATCTCATATATTCTTTCATTAATACTTTTTTTTTTTTAAATACAAAAATCCTCCTGGAGCTTCATGTTGAACTGGCTGGAATGCTGAAATTTTGGAACCACTCTTACAGCAAACATCTGCTTCCAGATAGCATTTTCTTGTTAAAACATTTCAGAAGAGTTTACTGACTGTTGTGATTTAACACCAGCCAGCAGCCACTTGCTCACTCTCCCCCAGAGGGATAGGGAAGAGAATCAGAAGGGCAAAAGTGAGAAAACTCATAGGTTGAGATAAAGACAGTTTCATGAGTAAAGCAAAATCTGCGCCATGTAAGCAAAGGAAAACAAGGAATGCATTCACCACTTCCCATGGGCAAGCAGGTGTTCAGTCATCCTGAGAACAGCAGGGCTCCATCACACAAAACAGTTACTTGGGAAGACAAACTCCATCACTCTGAAGATTCTCTTCCCTTCCTTCTTCTTCTCCCAGCTTTACGTGCTGAGCATAACATCATATGGTATGGAATATCCCTTGGGTCAGTTGGGGCCAGCTGTGTCCCTTCCCAACTTCTTGTGCATCACCAGCCTCCTTGCTTGTAGGGCAGGTGGGGCGAGAGGCAGAAAAGGACTTGACGCTGTGTAAGCACTGCTCAGCAATAACAAAAACATCCCTGTCTTAGCAGCAGTGTTTCCAGCACAAAACCAGAACACAGCCTTATAGGAGCTACTATGAAGAAAATCAACTCTACCCTGGCCAAAACCAGCATAATGATCTTTGGAGGTACTTCTGACCATGGTAAAACTCTTACATGCATGTAGAGCTTTAGAGCATCTGCTACTGGCTACATGAAATAAAACTTGGTATAAAAGTGAGACCAGAAATAATAATAATAAAATGTAATTCTGTTAACTAAGTGTTAAACATTGCATTTAGTGTGGCCCAAATTGCTAAGTTTAGTTTT
The DNA here is from genome assembly GCF_012275295.1 of Melopsittacus undulatus. Taxonomy (NCBI): domain Eukaryota; kingdom Metazoa; phylum Chordata; class Aves; order Psittaciformes; family Psittaculidae; genus Melopsittacus; species Melopsittacus undulatus. The sequence goes on from NC_047529.1 coordinate 72,636,278, forward strand.
GATGATTGGGGGAGGCACTTTGGTCAATTATCCCTTTTAATAACTGCAAATTTTCTCCAATAGTACTGGTTTTTGGTTGGGTTTTTTGTTGGTTTGGTTTTCTTTGTTTGTTTGGGTTTTGGTTTTGTTTCTTTGTTGATTTTTTTTTAAACCACAACCAAAACCACATTCGAAAGCTTCTCTGCAGTGCAGTAACAAGACCTGGGAAAGAGTGGGCAGACTTCAGATAAAGCAGTACGGTATTTTCAGTATTCATGTGTGACAGGGATTTTGTTTTGAAATCTCACGTGAAAGACCCATGTGCTCAGCTGTAGGCAGCTGGGCTTGTTAAAACAGAGGACTACAGAGAACTGAATGACACAGCTAGGAATTAAATCAGAAAATCTCAACCTTAAGATAATTTTCCAAAACAAAAATCAGTGCAATCTGTCCTGTATCTGTATTCTTAAGTATTTAACTGCAAACTTTATTTCAAGGTCTTGGCAAGACAGAAAATAATGAAGCATTCTTCATCAGAATGAGGAGATAGACATGAGAAACAAGCAAAGCTAATGGTGAACCACCCAGTAGCTGTGATGTATTGAATGTCATCCCTGCAAGCATTTATGTTCCACTGTTAAGAGAGAAAGGAGCCAAGTCTTTCCAAAGCACACAGCCTAACTGCTGTGAAAGGATGCTGCTCCCTGTCTTCACAATAGCTGTCTGGAATTGCTAGTTCTACTAGAGTTGCTAGTTCTAGTCACTGACTGAGTGTTACCTGTGATCATGCCAACAACAAAAGCATGTGGAATAGCAGGCAAAAGAGCTAGCCACCATTTGATACCATGTTTTATCCTCCAGGACAACCTTCAACAGGAAAGAAACTATTTTTTCCCTATGTTGAAAGAATGGGCCTTAACCAAAGATTTAAAATTTCAGTCATTTTAATTTTCTTAGTGGTTTGGGGTTTTTTTTGATTCCTACACCTAATTCTACTCCAAATTCCCTAGCCTTTACTTTGTATGTCAGGCCCTTGAAAAGGAGGAAATTCTCCCTCTTATGTGAAGCAAATCTGGAATTAATATAATTATATTTTACTGCAGTCCTCTTCATAAAAGTGAAGTCTCAAAAAACTAGATCCACATAATTTATACCTCAGCCTAAACAGATTCACGATCAACATAATTTAAACCTGAGTCTCAGTGAATCCTCAGACTTAAAACTGATGCTAAATCTTACTATGTCTTTGCTGTTTCTAGTTGCAAGTGAGTCTGTACTGATTTTCTTGTAAGAGATTAGAGGAAATCTGAAAAGTTTTAAGCTGATCAGGAGCAGCAGGAAGAGTTTTCCATCACAGATTGACTCCTGCTCCAACTATGCAAGAAAATGAACATATAAATAGAATTAGTTCAAACAAGTTTTATTTGGTACTTACATGCTATATATAAGTTTGAAGAAAACTACATATTTTGGACACTTCAAAATATTTTGGCTATGTACATGGAAAACTAAAGAAAGCAAGAAAGGAGCCCAGTTTGTTTTACCGTGTCACAAGCTACTATTGAAAGCATTCTGACTGGCTGTTTTTAGCCTTCCACATACATTCTGGCAGATGAAGTCTCTTTCATTGCATTTCCATTGCTTTTATCCCATCTCCTGTATAAAAGAACACTTGCCAGCAGCAGAAAGTAACTTCTTCAAAAATTCCTCAGCTTTAGTCTCAGAGGATTTCCTCTGCTAACACAGACTTTCTGCACAGCTTCCTAGAGGCCAAGATCAGTGCTCACTAAAGGCAAGTGCAGGAATCTTAATGAGACATTCTCTGGGAGCATGAACCAAGACTCCATAAACCTCCATTTCCTCTAGCCAAGGATGTCCTCATTGACTTCAGATAGCAGCATGTCAAGTCCTGGTTGGTGCTTCACACTCAAATAGCTAGATTGAACTCTACCTGCTATCTGTAGCAGTGTTGTTTATGAAAGCACAAAAAGGCTCAAAATTTTACAGTTCTGCCCAATAGCAACCAAAAGCAAGGGGCGAAATGATAAGAGTAGAAATCAGCATCAAATTAAAGAGAGAGCAACCTGCACTGCTGCTCTTATCACTCAAACTGCACTATATAAAAATCACATGACAAGAAACACAATAACCATTTTCCATCTGCTCTGAAACGAGCAAAACCACAAATATCTTGAAACAAACCTGCTTCATTATCCAAAAATCAAACATTTCAGGTTTCCCACAGGCTTCAGTAGTCTGATAAGGCAAAGGAAAAGTCTTCCACCATTAGGACCACCAGCAATTTGCAGGACTCAGATTTCCTTGTGTGTGCACCTGTGCATACACATCTTTTATAGTATTGAGAACATGGATGTAACTAAAAAAATCAAGTTTGCAGTACCATTTTGCCACATTTTTCTAATTTATTCAGTTAAATGATTTATTTCTTTACTGAACAAAATTCATAAATACATCATCTAGGAGAACAGTAGGTTTTCCTTTTGTCCATGAAAAAATAATGCTTTCAAATTTTCACATTTTAAAACCTGCCTTGTTTTGTGTTTTTAGAGAAAATGCAAGATCATAGTGACATCTCAATTTACAGAATGTCCCTGTAGGAATTACATTTACAAGAACCAGATACAGAAGCCTATAGTTTGCCCCCATAATTAGAGTTCTCTGCAATAATATTTAAACCAACAGGTTTAAATAGCACACCCCATTAACTCTACTTGTAGAGCAATGAGGTATTTATTTTTCAAGTATCAGAACCACAAAAGTGTGAAAGATTCTTTGCCAATTTTACAATTATGCCTTTAAACCAACACCACCTTTTTAAAAAAATAATCAGACCCAGCACCCAAATCAGCCCATTGCTTTCAGATTCCAGTGTCCTGTGTCTCAAGGAATGTAGAAATACCCATGTACTAACAGAAAAAGCTTGCTGGAAAAAGCCATATTAAGTAATGCATGTGAAGCATGATTTTTTTCTAGTGGTGAAAGCTATTAAAAAGGTGATACAAGTCTATTCCCATCATTTCTTCTGCTGGTTTTACTAAAGTCCTTCCAAAAAAGATATTCAAGAAATCTTTAAAAAACTGGAGAGAAAAAATAAAACACTCCTTCATAGTTTAGAAGAAACTCCACTGACTGCAGAGATGCTCCTATCACCTTTGGTTCTTCAGAAGAAACAATCAGATCACTTCTACAACAGAAGGTATCAAAAAGCAACAAATCAGTAAAGAGGGAAAATGCTTACTTCAAAATGCTAGGCTTTTATGCACTTATGTTACTGTAAGACAATTTTCCTTACATTTTTAACCAGAGAAGAAGACAATGCTATCTCAATTTAATCTGCTGTATTAGTTTTTGTTTATCTAACATCCCTTAAAAAGTTGTGATGTAATTCAGAAAAATCTAGTGCGCTGCAAACCATCCCTCAATATTCATGTCAGAAAGAACCTGAGGAGGGAAGTACAGACAGGATTTCACACAGAAGGTAGACACCCCCTCCCCTTCTGCCTTCTCCCCTTACGCCCTTCTGAGATAGCTCGGTATGTCAGATATTACAACTGCAGAACATGGAACAGCAGTTGTCTCTTATAATTTCTGTTTGAAAGCAGAGGGCAGGCATTTTCAAGCAACTTCCAATAGCAGAAAGTGTAACTGAGCAGCCCCTCCTCAAAGAAAAAATGAAGCCCCACCATAATTAGCACAGCATCTGTATGTACTTGGTATGCATAGCTTTACAAAGAGGAAACATGCTCCTTTTGCTGAATAATATGGGGTTTAAAAATGCTTAATCAACTTGTATCAAGAGCTCCAGGTCCTCTGTCAACTATAACACAAGTATTAACGAACTAAGGTGAACCTACCTGCTGTTTGATGTGTTTGAACACTATCTACCTGAGGCAAAAGAGTCCCCTGATCTTCAAAGGCTAGAATCGGATTCAAAGGAATTTGAGGACTATTGCTTCCATCATTGTTCATGGCATCCAGTCGGGATGGCTTAGAACCAATAGGCAGGTTTATGATCTCTTCAAAGTTATCATTCTGCATAGACATTCCATTTTCATTTGCATTTTTCTCTGGATTGAGATTGCTGAAAGAGAAACACAGGTATTCCCTCATGCACTTCATCTATAACATAAATTCAGTCCTCCTCAAAGCAATATTACAAATATAAGAAAAGTCTGCATTAATCCCAAGCATTCTTTTAGCTAGTAAAAATGAAAACATGCTTTTCCCACAACAGAAAACCTGGTTTTGCAGTGAAGTACTAGATAATCTTCCCACAAACACAAAGGATTGTTGTTATGTTTGGCTTCATGATCCCCAAAGCCAAAGAGCACTTTATGGACTGCAGTTCTGAGAAGTGGCTGCAACAGGAGGCAGCAAGATTACCCCTGCAGCACCACCACTATGTGAGCCACCCACTTAATGCAATTTACAGCCTCTAACATCTTTTTCAGGTCTCATAACCTTTGCCATATCCTTCCTCTTTCTGTAAATCAATGTAATTGCCCTCAGATAAGATCATTGTCATTTTTGTTAGTTCCTGGATCACCTCCTGCCTCCAGATTTGGAGCAGCCTCTTCTACCTGCCACTTATCCAGACATAAAACTCCCTTCCCAATGCAGTGCTCTTTTCAGTCCCTCCTCCCTCTACAAATCCTTAGGGTTTATTTCCAAGCCACTCTGCACTTCTCCCATTGATCATGCCCAAACCAAAAGAAACACCTCCCAGCAACTCTCATGTTAATCTGCACTGCCTTTTTTCATTTCCCACTGGGCAGAGATGCCTTATGAGCAAACTCTTGCTCATCTCCCTCAGTCAGGAGCAGTACATGCACAGACACACTCTCTAGTTGCACCCACTCTCCTGAGAAGATACATGATCACCTCTCACAGTCTTACCCCTTCCTTTCCAGCCCCTCTTATTATGCACTGTATTGTCAAATCCTGCTGTCTTTGCAGATGACATCTGCTATCTTGCCAGAGGGGAGAAACTAAGGTGCTAAATTAGCAAACAGGATGACAGTAATGGGACTATAAGCTTCTTGAGAAAGCGCAAGTACTCAGCTGACACTCAAAAAATATGTGATCTTTCACAGGTGCTTATTAAGGCCATCAGTAGTTGTGTTCTGACAGACTTGGTACCTATTCCCTATTCAGACCACATCACAACTGTTCAGGTTGTTTAGAAATGCTTCAGCAGCAAGGGCTCAGATGCAGTTTTCCTAGACTGAAATTGATACAGGGGTAACCAAAGTACAGGGGGGTAATACAGAGAAATTGTACAAGGGGGTTAAAGGAATTCCTTTGCTTAAACAAAAGTATTTTCTGTCCTAAGTACCTGCCATTGCCATCTTGCCAAAGCATTGATTACTGCTGGAGGGGGAGAAGCAGATGCTAGTTCTACTGACAAGGGACAAAAGCAGATGATTGGTTCTACTGATAAGCCAGGGAGAGGCAGACTGGGCCAAATCTTAAGGCCATGACAAAAGCACAGGTGTTTGGTCCTACTGAGAAGTGGGGGAGAAGCAGACTGGGCGCCGACCAAACCCTAAGGCCATGTCTGAAGGTTAAAAGGTGTAAAGCTTAAGAAGAGGAAGACTCATTTACTTCATCTTGAAGACCCCTACCCACAAGAGGAAGACTCATTTACTTCATCCTGAGACCCCTGCCCATGACCAGAAGGGGCACTGTGCAGGTGCAAAGGACCTTCTGGCTCATTATAATACGAAGCGGGGATAGATAATAAATATGTATAGGCAGATTGAGCAACCTCATGTCTATGTATACCGTAAGAGAATAAATGTAAAGGGAGAACAACCCTGAGGTGTGCATGCTTTGGAGGAGCTATCCCCATGCACCTCAGCGCTGAATAAAAGCATACCTACTTTACAACTTTAACTAGTTGTGGAGTCTATCCGCGCATCATATCACCCTTCCATGGCAGAGATCCATATCTGCAAGATGAGGAGCAGAATCTTCGAAATGCTTTAGGACTAATAAAGCCAGCTCTCTAATGTACAGTTACTAGGTTACTATTAACTATACGGTATCCTATTACTTATTTCATCCCCATCTACTGCCAATAACCTCACCTAGGATAACACCAGAGCTAGGATAACACAGCAGGTTTGATGGATGGGGTAAGAAAGAGGTGGGAAGAGAGCAACTGCTCGTTCATAGGACATTAAACACCACAACACTTCAACAAGTATTGGTACAATGAAGAAGATTCTTGCTGCTTCAAACATTAATTTTTCTACCCAGTTGATCAACTGACTTCATACACAAACAGTTCTTCATATTTATTTGTCATTGCATTGCAGTATTACACACTGAGTTAGACCAGGATTCACAGACTTGACTGATGTCTTTTGACACAGAGGAGTCCATACAGTCACAAAGGCGGTACAAAAAAATGAAACCATGACTATAGATCTTCTGAATTTTATGCTATAAAATCTTTTCTATTTTATGCTATTTGCTCTACCAATTTACCAGGGAAACAAATTTAGAAGACACAAGGGAAAAATGGAACTGTAGAATTAATTTCCACTGGACATTTTAGAGACCATAAACTCCAAAGGAGATTAGACAAATCCCTAGGAGATTGGTATGCCCTCCAGCTTCTGGTAATTAGCAGCTTAGGGACTACTTAAGCATATGGGTGCATTTGGACCACAATGTTTAGTAACTGTTCACTGGCCAGAGGATCTCCTGGTTCTTCCCTTTTTTCCCTTTACACTCACTCCATAAGTGACTGCTACAGGCCATTAGAGTGAAGAACCCAAGTAACAGATTTTTAACCTGCTAAAGCTGTTTGTACTGTCTTATGTTACATTCTTAGTGATGTCTCAGTGTCCAATGCAGCACTGAGAATAGCCTTTTTAATATTATATCTTATTTTCAAATAACTGTTTCAAATTAATTTTTCACTGTTGTAAAAAAACACCAAACCCCAGAATTTAGCCAGAAGTTAGCATGCCATTAATAATATTGTAGAACTACCAGCTTTCTTGATAACTCTAGATACTATAGTATCTTACTGGAAAATTTCCATGGTACACTCCATTTTAAAATATACTTTCTGTTACCTTTTCCATTGTACTGCACCTGATTTGAGAAATATCTTCATTTAAGTTCAATTGTGAGTCTTCTCACCAGAGACATTTAGGACAGATATAAGGTCACTCCCTACCTCCCTCCCCAATAATAATTCACTATTGTTCATTAGCATTTGAGCATTAAATTGTTTAAGTGAATTTACTTGTGAAGAAGGCACTCAGAGCAAGCACAAATGGCAAAATTTGAACCCTTACAGCATCACTTAAAACTGCCTACCACAAAAATCATGTTCACGTTCAGACACGTCATTTTAACTTGGATAACTATGAAAAAAAAATAAATTGTTTCTAAGAACCAAAAATTGTAAGATCCATTTGAAAACATTGAGTGCTAACATGGGAAAACAGCTCAATTCACAAGCAAGTGTATATTTTTTTTTTCTTTCACGATGCAAAGTGAAGAAGCTTTAAGGAAAACTGATTGATGTTCATTTGTTTAAAACATAGGAGTGGGAATACTAATAGAAACTTTGACAAACTATTACATGGGATAGATGATCTATCCCAATGTAGTATCTGCAATAAATGCTTATTAATAATATCTGTTGATAATAGATATACAGTAAATAATGCAGCAGATCACAACATTTTCATTAGGGTTTATGAAGACCCAATTGTCTTGGAAAGCTAATGAAGTCCCAGTACAAGATGATTGCTGATCAAAAGCAGGAACAGAGGACTGTGAAGTATTTACTCCCTCCTCTTGCCCACACAAAGCACTGGCCTGTGTTTTGCCCCCAGTCAAAGCCTTTTAAAGTTTTGGTCAGAAATGTGAGCAGTTTTGCCTTTAGGACAAGCTCAAGTCCCTTCCAGACAAACGCTGAATCTGCCTCGGGTCTGGAGTGAGGTGCTCACACAAGAGACCATCTTCACTTGTTGCTGTGTGTGTGCTACAAGAGCAGCTATGCCCAGAGGCCACTCAAACACAGCACATGAGATGTGCTAGCAGTGATGCTGGCACCTGTGACCCTTAACATGGGATAAAAATCTATGCTGCTGTGTATTCCTTTTAACAGTTTCTCAAGCTAGCTGGGCTAAGCTTACACTGGCATGCTATCAAATGCTTCAGCCCTCACCTTCCTAGTCAACATGGAGGTACCTCTAGAGAGTCCCTCCACACTCCAACCTAGCATACCAGCTTCCCCTTCCACACCCTGATACACACTTCCACTTGTGTCACTGTTCTTCAACCTCATTTATTCATTCTTCCCTTTTGGCCACTGTGAGGTTACCTCCCTGGATTATAATGCTATGGGACAGCATTTACTAGTGTGGCACTTTAATATTACAAACATCAAAGTGCATTTAAAGCTGGGAGTGATTAACATTTAATAGCTGCCCAAGACAATTATGAGGCGGCTCTGTGCAGCTTATCCAATGCAGCTCAGTGCTCAGTGTCACTGACAGAACTTCTGTCAGCAGGAGCACCCTTGTCAGCCTGACAGCAGGCTAAGATCCTCCAGGCATATGGAGGGAGCAAGAGAGGGCAAATTCCTCCTTCAATTAGTGCCAATCACACCCTAAAGCATCCTGTCCATTACAGACTGGGAGATGGCTTCTCACATTCAAGTTTTTCCATGCATATTCTGTCACTACCTCCACATAAACCATGAAAGGACTAAGGGATTATTTGTCTTTCTGCATTATGAGAATTGAAATAACTGACAGCTCATGCTTATGCAACAGATTTCACTCAGTTCACCATTGAAGTTTCAAGCATTTCAACAATTTCTCAAAGTCTGAGTGATTTGCTTCATGGCTACAGAGAGAACTTGATGTTAAATGTTTGCTCCTAAATTCCCCTTATAAAAGACAAAGGGTTTTTTTAAAGGCAAATCCAGCATGAGTAGTTCTGTATCTCACAGGAGGGACTTCTGCTCAGTAAGCAAAACTTGCTAATACTTCAAGCAGTTCAGAAATTTAAACATCTAGGCTGAAAGCACAATGTTCATTATTGCAATCAAGGAAAACAGCACTGCAAATACAGAGTTTTCATGAAGCTTAATTCATGGAAAGGAACAGAAAAAAATTGCGCTTTCCATTAAGTTTAAATTTATGTAATAATTGCTGGAAAACAACGCGTTTTTCCAGATGCCCATTGCAAAGAATGTGCTGTATTTTCACAAAACTCTTTCCTATCAGTTGGCAAAACCAGGTTACTGCTAAGTGAAAGATGATAAAGGTCTTTTCTGTGTTCAGAAAAAGATAAACAGGAAACAAGGCTGATTGAACAGCTGTCTCATTTACTTCATGAATATATGGATCTCAAAATAATTTATCACTTTAGTAGCTCTCATGCTCTAGTCATCCTCCAAAACGTCGCAGTGTTCTTACCTGTCCGTATTTATGGAGGGTTGATGTGAGACGATCATGTGTGTGCAGGTGACTGGTTTCCCATTGTGGGGAGATGTCGTTACATGCTGAAGCTGAGGACCTCCTGCAGGTTCCGTGGGAGATGCAGGACTTGTTATGACTAGAGAAAGAACACCATTATTTACCTGCAGATTAGGCTAAAACACTTCCTACAAAAGACAGCACAGTCAAGGCAAGCTACAGATTAAAACTAGAGTTCTTTTGCCTCTCCCTCTTCCACCCTGCCTTCTTTGTCAAGATTTTTGGCACACATGCCCTCTTTCAGGTCCAAAGGCCACAGATTTCAAAGCTGTAGCTTAACAGACAAGAATAAGCATTTTACAATGATAAACACAATTCCAACACACAAGCCAGTGGTCAAAATAAATTGATATCTGACAGTATATTATGCTGACACTTTTCAAGCAGCAACAGAAAATAGAACACTGGGACATTACCAATTCTATACTCTGGTATTTCTTGGTTCCCGTGTTGATCTCTGACCGTAGCCCAAAAGGAAATCAAGAGGAAATAAAACCTCCATGGAAAGGATACTTCTTTCAACAAGTACCAAATCACTGCTACATAATGTTGTAGAGAGTAATATAAAATTAGACTATCCTTGTGCCTCATAGAGACACCACATGACAGATGTTACTGCCCTGCCTCAGGATGTTCTTTTGAAGTACAACTACAGCCTTCTGCATTGTATATAATTGTGTACAGCCACACTAATTCCCATGCAAGTCCGTAAAAGGAAGTAATTGCACCCCGTCCATACTATCACCTGTTACAACAGTTGCAACAATTTAATATTCATAGGCTTAGACACATTTAAGTTGGTTACCCAAAACCTCCGTTGGAAAGCCTCTTCTTCAGGTGCTCTGTTTGCTATGCTTTAAAATCTTGGGCTGAAATCCTCTATACCATATGTTTTAGTCTGATCTTTGACAAGTTTTTGTAAGGAGAATATTAGAAATACAGGGTTTGGTGCTTATACAATATAATAAGAAGAAAATACATTGGAACTAACATTAAAAAAAAAAGGCAGAAGATTAACTTGCTCTGCTTTGGAAACGCAGAGCTAGCTCCTATTTTGAAGCAGAGGCCAAACAAATGACAAAAAGGTGATGGATTTTGTTTCCTTGTGCAATTCAGCTATTCATGCAAAGGCCTCTTCACGTTTTGACAAACAGTAGGACTAAAACTACTTTTTTGGGGGAAAAATCATCACCATTTCTTTACGATCAGAAGTCTGTTGGTGCATAGTGTGGAAAGTTAATTGACAGAAAATATCTCTATTAATTCCCACCTTTGACTCAATAGCATATCTAGATAAAGCAAAGCCCAACAGTAGAGCAGTCCTGAGGGTGAGGACAGTTTTCTCTTTATTCAGTCATTCAAGGACTCCAGCCTTCCCTCAGGCCTGGGGAAATGGAGGTCCAAACTCTCCTATGCCTTAGGAAACGGACTACTTGTTTTCTGCTTCTGGAGGAAAAGCATTAGCCACAGGCTATAGGGCCATGTATAGCTTCAAGGAACACTTAAAAGGTTTATAGCACCTTCTCTCCTCAGTCCCCCATCCCTCCCAAGATAATATGTAAACAAATAACTTCCAAACACACATAATAAAATCTGTGTCAAAATGTTTCCTGGCAGTGCTAAATACAGCATTCACTTTTAACATCTAGAAAAAACGTCAGCCATTGCTGTTATTTGTCTTCCCTGTTACTCAACTCAAATACAAAGAAGACTAATGTCATTTAATATGTTATGCTACAATAGATAAGCCATTTGATAGCTTGACTTCAGTATCTCAAGTAGTGCTAATTCATACTTGGTGATTGTTGAATATGAGCTACATTTTTTTTCCTCCATGGTAAATATTAAAGTCTTATAAAAAACTTTACCTAAAATGACCAGGGAAAAAAAGATGGTATGGAAGGAAAGACTAAGAATGCAGGTGTGACTGAAAGACTAAGCTTTTGTAGGAGCTGAATTTTGGGGAAGCGGGGGTTGGGAATAAATTAAGACCAAGTGAATAAGGCAGCAGGTATGGACAAAAGTCACAGGGAGATGTTAAGAATAACAAACAATTTGTTTTGATGACTGAGATTAAATAACCCTTTAAGAAACTTGAGTAAGTCTGCAACGACTACATGTGTAGCACTATACATGCATCCAACTATTCTGTGATCAAAACCAGAAGATAATTTACTTCTTTTCACTTCATAAATAAACTTGGTAGGCAACTTGCTTTTGTTAAACACCAATGTGACAAAGCTGTTAAAACAGCTGACTCATTCAGTAAAGGCTAACTACCCATACAGAGAGGCTAAATGACGTTTGCAAAGATTTCAGTTATCGTCCTCCCAGTTTTCTTTTCTGCAATTACTGTGACAAGTTTCAGAACTGTATCTCAAATCTTTGTGCTTAGAGGCATTTATTCACCTGTTGTGCTCAGGACACAGTTAAACACCATACCTGTTTCTCCAGTAATATTTGCCTTTGATATATGTCCATTTTGCTGGTCACTGGTTTTCTACAAAGGAAGCACAGTTTTGTAAATTAAAAATGGCACTGGGGAAAAAAGGTGAAATGTGTCCAATATTTACATGTGTTAAGTAGCAGCACTGACCTTATCTACTGCTTCTACACGCCTAGTTCTCTTCATGATCTCCTCAAGCCTCTACAATGAAATGTAAAGGGGTAAAATTGTGTTCACTGTCATTAATTCAAAAATCTCTCTCCCATACCACAAATGTTTGTCATTTATCAGTTGCATCTGTTTATTTCAAAAAAGATGAATTATTTATTTGTGTTGGTGATACTCCATTCCCATTCACATCAGCCTATGCAGATAAGGACTGCAGCTTTTCTAACAGCACATTTCTACCATGAATAACTTTCTACAGCTGAAGTGGAAACAAACTGCTAAGGCAAAACAAATTACAGTTTCTCTGCATGTACTGAGTTACCTTCTTCCTTTCCAAGCGCTCTTGCTCTTCTCTTTGGAAATGCTTTTCACGTTCTAATCGAATCCTCTCTGCCTCTTCCCGTAGGCGAGCTTCCTCTTCTTTCTGAGTTGATGGGGAAAAAAAAAAGTAGTAAGGAATAATTAATTATTTAAGGACAGATTTACACTAATATCTGCTTAACTATGCATTTCTACAACCCTCTGAAAAGACACTTTTGGGGTTTAGAAGTCACCAACAATCTTTTCAGATCAAACTGATTAATTTCCATATTTTGCATAGCATTAAGAGATGCATAACTAAACAATGGACATCATATTTGGTTCTGTGCCTGTTCTAGGGCATGTGCATGAAATCACACCAAACAACAAATCAGGAATAAATTTCTAACCTTCAGCATTAAAAGAGAAGCCAGGAAAGTATTAGAGAGATTCATGTTTTGAGTGGTGGATGTTTTTGAGAGTCAGACAAAAGCAGTGGAATTTTTCTTTTTGACGATCAGAGTCATCATTTAATGACACAAAGGACTAACAGTCACAGAAACATTAGCACAAACTTTTCATTCCTGCTCTTCTGAACTAAATGCAAAACTTGTCTGGAATATACTGCAGAGAGGCCTTTCTCCCTAACAATAACAGTGGTGTATGACGGAACTACTGCAGCAGTTCATTTGTTATGGCTGTAACATGCAGAAAACTTGGCCATACACTATTTCCGAGTGCTAAATCATGGATGTAAGTCAGTTTAGCATTTCAAAGAAGCAGCAGACATCTGAAAAAGTGAACTGCACTTTCTAAGTTATAATCACTAACACAATTCTTTTAATATTTATTTTCAGAAGCATACATTTAATGATATACCATAAGAAAAACATAATGTTTATGAGGCAGACTGAAGTGCTGAATTTTGGGGGGGTGGGAGGAGAAAGCACACACAAAAAATAAAGGCACATGCAAAAAAAGAATCCTATCCAGAATGCTTACCACAGCCTCTCATGATGTTCGTAAACCAACATTACGCCCAGCAAAAATGAGAGCACTCAAATAATTGTATTTTGATTTGTTTACTCTCATGTCTGTTGAGTAGCTGCTCTGATTTCAGGAGAACTGTGTGAGCCTTGATTAAAGTGATCAAAACCTATGCCTTCTCCAACACTCTAAATAGTCATCTTGGAACCCAGACTTTCTATAACTGTGTGGACAAACTGTTCTCTGGTATAAGATCATTAATTAAAACCCCTGATACAACTCTGTTGATTTATTTGTCACAATTTGTCAGGAATAGGAAAGGATTTTTTTGTAAGTAAATAAATTCTACAGGGAAAAAACCCCAAAACAAACAACCCACCATCAAAATAACAAAAAACCAAACCAAAACAAAACCAAACACAACCAAAAAAGCCCAAAACCAACAAAACCGCAAAACACAAACAAAAACCAAAACAACAAAAACCCCAACACCACCAAAGCAAAAACTCAACTCCCTACCATATGTTTTAGTCAAGAAGAAATATCTTTACTCCTTTAATGACTCTATGGAATGAACTCTGCCCCAAAACTATTCACTTTTTGTATAGCGTTTAAATTTTAGATAATCCTCTAATCTAGGTGCTACATAAGAGGTGTTGCCTCATCCACTTTATTGCCAACCAGACTGGCAGGGAAATTCCAGGAGGTAAGCATACTTGTTTCTGAATACGCTCCATCTCTTCTTTCTCCTTGTGTTCTCTCTCTTCCGCCTGCCTGCGCAGCCGTTCTTCCTTTTCCCGTTCCTCCTCTGCATCCCTCCGTTTCTTGTCTGCTTCCTGTCTACGAGCCTCTTCCTCTTCTCGGCGAGCTCTCTCTTCTGCTATCCTCTGTGACAGCTCCTCCTTCTTTTGCCTGCAATTGTGAAACAAGTGTAAGAAAATTTAGTAGAAAAAGGAGGGGAAAACCCCCAAACCACCAGATTCCTGACCCAAGACACTAGTACTGCAGAACACTGTATATAGGTTGCAGTTCGGTCTCATTCACAAGTTGTCTGCTTTGCTTCCAGAAGGGACCAAAGCTGAACCTCTATGGAACATAAAAAACTTTTCAAGGCAATACCAGTATTTCAGCACATGCTTCTACTAATCTGTGACTCATCTGCTCTCTGAATCAGAAACAGTGTCAACAACTTTAATGCATCTCGCAAAGCACTTCATCATATTTTGAAATAGTATACATTTTTGGCACCCATCTTATCTTGCAGCAATTTTTAAATTTTAAAAAGTTTTTTTAAAAAAGTATCTGATTCTTCTGATTTTTGAATACTGCCTCTTAACCTCACTTAATGCTCACTCATCCTTGTGTTATGGGACTCAATAACTTTCCCCCTTCACCTTTGATGCTACCCGAATTATTTATGACTTTGTATCCTATCATATCCTCAGAAGTAGAGCACAGATGAGTCTTGCCAGCTGAAGGATCCTCACTTGTTTAGCAGACTTTCATATAGGAGCTGTTCTATACTTGCGATCTTCCTTAATGTCTGTTGGCACTTATTTTCCTAGTTTTATTAATTTTACTATCTCAAAAAACATAAACTTCAATGTTCAAGAGGCAGATTCATCTTAGATAGTTCAGAATGACATTTTCATCTTGTTCTCCTTTTCTACTAATTTGTAGGTATCTCATCTGTAACAGTTCATTTATTCTGTTGATCATGACTCACTTGATACTTCCATATACTCAACTTCAAACAAGATCACTTCCCTCAGAAACAATAAGCCCAGCGACCACCACCACCTGAGTTAAGCTGGAATTATTTAGACATACACATTCCTTTATGCATAACAGTATTGCAATCCAGCTTCTGTTTTGTATCTCAGCAATGTAAGATACGTCTGAAACTCTGCATAACTGCTTTATCTCATTAAAGACGAGCAATATCTCATTGGCCACAAATTCCTTCAGGTTCATTTATGGAGGCACTGCAAAGAGACCAAAAACTCCTTTCCCTGTGAAAGCTGATTATTCTTTACCTTTGGTTTTCCATCTTTCAGTCTTAGTATTTACTCACCATATTACTCTAATGCAGCTTGCTTTCTTTAAAAGCCTTTTTGAGAAGGACCATATTGTGAGTCTTTTGGAAAGCCAGGCTATTAAAACTGGCTCTGCCTTGTTCCTATGTTCAGCAATGTTGTTAAAGAATACAATCAAATTCCAAGATGCATGGCATCCCTCTAAAAAGGCACTCAACTTGTGTCACAGCCACATCCATAAGTATACAGATGAGCTACTCGTTTCCTAGTAGAAAATGAGACACAACATCTATTACCCTCCAAAACTGTTAGGGGGGTGTCTTGGTTTTAAATGAAAAAAAAAGATGTTTAAAGAGGCAGCTGTTGGACACCAAAACACCCCCCATGGTGGAGACCTTACAATTCAAATTAAGAGACGTGCCAATCACAAAACTGGAAACAGCTGTGCAGAGTACTCCAGCTGTAATAGGCAAGTATAGTTTTGCTAATCTCCGAGGAAACAATGAATCACTACAGCAAGGATCTGCTTTCTCCTCCTGTCCTATTTTAAAGCACTATTTGGGATAAGTTTTAACCTTACAGATCTGCTTAGCTATATATATTGCATCTATAAAAAATCCCAACAGGAAAATTCATTTCCAGGGAGGAACTCATGCCTCCTGAGCTTCAATACTGTGCTTCATATATCACAGAATAACAACAGAATATACACAAGAAGCTGCTAGGAGGCTGCTAAAAACAGATCTTCTCCACTGCAGGTCTATAATCACCTTTCAAGCTCTTCTCTCTCTCTCCTCTCTTGTTCCTCCCGTTCCCGCTGCTCACGGGCAAGGCGCCTCTTCTCAGCCAGCAGCCTTGTTGCTTCTTCAGGGTCAGTTGTACCTGCAGAGGTCTTTGTGAGGGCTGGGGGTGGAGAAAGAGCTGGTGGAGCAGGAGGAAGGGATGGGCTGGCTGCTAAAACAGATGGGAAGGAAAACTAGTTTGTACAGACACAATAAACAAGATAATACCCTCTTGAAAGGAACAGAAAATAGGTTCAAATACTTTGTAAGGTATTTCCAAGCTTATGTGGTTTTAGAAATAACTCAGAGGTGGAAGACATTTCCAGGTGCTAGGGATTTATATTCCTCAAGGGAAGTTTGGTTTTACAGGATATGAAAAAGATGCTGCCGTTGAAAGGTTAAGCCAACTTTTCAGTCAGAAGAATAATGTTGATGGATGCTCATCAGGAGTTATTCTGACTCAGCAAGTCCCTACCATCACATGTCTTAGGTTTGCCCAAAACTGTTTACAAAGCAGAAATGAAACATTGTGGTATTATATTTTCTTCTGTTTGGTAGTCTATATCTGAAGAGCACAGACAGACTTTTTGGCGGTAGGCCAGTTGCTTTTGGAGATTTGGTGATCTCAAGTATCAGATGTCTGAAGTGATCTGCAATAAGGGTAGGACACAAGATATCATCAATTCTGCAATTTCCAACCTGAGGTAACTTGTGGGACCAGAACACAGCTTCTCAACAAGCTTTGTCACTATTGGTGAACTATGGCTTATGTTCAGATCTGAATAGTGCTTCAGATAAATTGTGTCCAGGAGTAGCTGGTTAGAGAAGGTGTTACAGGCTTTTCAAGTAAAACACTAGTTCATGTTTCTGGAAGTTTGCTGGCATTCCCTAGCACAGCTAGAGCATGCCTCAGCTGCACTTTTTCTCTAGAGGCCAAGGACCATCACCAACCCACAAGCTACCTGAAGGAAGCATTGCCAGGGTAATCACATCTGGTAACAGACAAACATGGATATGGAAGACTGAACTACCAATGGAATCAGATTCCAGGCCTTCCCTTCCAGGGAAGATACATGCAGAATAAGCCATCAGGAACAGCCAGGAGATTATTTAAATCTCCATTTCTAATCAGCATTTGGCATGTTACAGAGTTTTCCTCACCTCACTAAACTTCCAAGAGGGGTTTCCTTCCCAGTTTCCCGCTACGCCTTGTCATGTATACAAACACAAATTCAACTGCTTTCTCTGTGCTGAATGCTCACACCTGCTGACCTCTCTCCTCTCCTGCCAACTAAAAACTATGCAAGTCTTTCTATAACTGCTCCAGGGCTTTCGCCTTGAATCCAAATGATACATGTACACCAGTAATCTCAAGAGTTAGAGCTGTTCTCTAGCCCTGAGGTGAGCTGGCACAGTTTAGCCTCAGCCAGAGCACTACTCTCTCACATGACCAAAACAGGTATTCAGTCCATCCCTAGGGAACAGTTCAGGCCTGGGCTAACCTCCAAGATGTAGCTAGGAACTCCGAAAATTCTGGCATGGTCAAACATTAAAAGGTAGGTAATTTGATCACTTTAAAACCTGGGACCCCTTTAAAGCTATGCTATTAGAAGCCCTGGGGACAGAAGGTAAGAAAATGTGGGGCTTTAATTACAGCCTCAATCAGAAGCATACCAGACAGCCTTTGTAATAGTTAAATAGTATAAATGACAGAGTTCCTACAACTAGGTCCTTTGTAATTTGCTAACATGGACCAAGGTAGGGCTGTCTCTCCTGAAGGGAGCACAGCTTTGTGCTGCTTAGGGCTCACTTATTGCCTCAGGTGCTGAAGCTGGCAGCATAACAAATAGCCCGTTTAATACACCTCTGCCCTGCTTTCAGAAAGATGACAACAGCTTGCACAGGCACACCCAAAACACCTTTAAAACTTCATTGTCATTAGTAAAATCATGTGATATTTGCCTGCAAAAGTTTTAATAGCTCCATCAGTGATCAACGCCTGCTGACCTCCCGGCTTCTGTGACTATACAGCTAGCAGGCAGCCGAGCTAGGCAGGCTGAAGACCAGTGCAGGCAATTGGCAGAAATCACCTATGTTCACCTGCAGCACAGATCAAGGAGTATCAGCAGTGTCTGTCCAGCTCCAGATGCTGTACTTGCCCCTCTCTAGATTCTTACCTTCAACCAGTGGCTATGTTTTGGCAGCTTGGGCCTCCATCTGCAGTACAAAGCCTGTCCCCTCTAACCTCACATGTAAAAGGCTTCAATCTTTGGTCTCAAGCATCACTTCCTCCAGCTTTGACAAAAGACACCCAATTTGAACTGCTGCTCACCATTTTTTACTATAGTATCCTTGTGTTTTGACCCTCTCCACTACCTGTTTATTTTTGTTTGGGGTTGGTTTTTTTTATGTGAATGCAAACTACTTCACTTTGATTACCTTTATCACACATAACCTATCTCCATACTAAGTGATCTTGTCAGAAGCTCAAATATTCACTGACTGCAAAAAAGAGCTAAACTGCCAAATGAGTATGACTGTGCTTTTCTGGTCTGCACTTCGTAGTTCCCTGGGGACCTACGACTTGTAAACATTTACAAACTTATCTCAGTGGTATCCCTGAAATCCTTTTCAAAAAGGAGCTTTCTCCTTAGAAAAAAAACAGGCCAAAAGTTATCAGCAGAATAGTGAAACCCCATGCTGATATGGCAATTATATCTTCTTTACATGTCATGCCCACGACTAACAGATGCATAAATTTATTATTGTAAATCTCTTAGCTTTGTGTGGGATTGCACCTTACATGGTAGAACTTGGGTATCAGACTGGAACTACTGTGACAGAACTTGTTAGAACAAAAAAAAATACAATTGCATCAGGTCTTCTTGCAGAAGAACAACCCCCAACTACGAATCATGCAGTTAAATGCAGAACTATTAATGCTTGAAACTGTTTTCTTAAGGACAATCACAGGGGAATCTACAAATTTTAAATTCAGAATCTTAAGTAACCCATCCTGGGCATTCCAGTGGTCACAATAGTCATTCTATCCCATCTGCAAGACAGCCGGTTTATGTTGTATTTACAGTGGGTTAAGATGTGTGCTAGAACAAACGTACACTTTTAGTTTTCATATTTACCTTTTGCCCTGTGTACACTTTAGAACTGTTATTTTATTTTATTTTATGTGTACATCCTTTTCTGCCTTGCTGCTTTCCAGGGTTGGTGTGGGGTTCTTTTGTTTGTCTGTTCTTTAATAATTCGCTTTCCCTGAAAAATTCTGCTTGTTCTTCTCTACTCTTCCTCTTGGTACTCCACCTCTGCATTCCACTTTATTCTGCTAATCTGTGCCATGGTGCGGTACTTTTGAATTATCACAGGTAAGCTAGTGGTGTTATCAGTACAATTGTACTGTGTCTAGCACAGGTAGACATTTTCACTGCTCACACTATGTTATGTAATGGCTTCCTGTCTTCAGATCACTATTATTCTACTTCAATGGTTTGAAAAGAAGTAGTGTCATGATGTGAGGGACAAAATCCCAGTCCAAAAGGACAGAGAAGAGGGCTGAGAAGTCACACTGTGCATGTTGTTTCAACTTTTACAAACAGGAGAGCTGCAACCTGTTTACAGATTTTGCAATGAACATACATCTGCAGGAATACTCTGAAGAATTTAGATTAATTTTTTCATAGAAAAGTACTGAAAGCTACATCGTTTCAGAGAGAGGAGGGGAAGAACATAATAGACTCTAGATATTCCTTAACCTAAGGGAGGGTCTGTTCTTACCTTGAGGGAGCTCTGCCTGGACAGCAAGTTCTTCTTGACTTGCAGCTTCTCCAGTACCTGCTGAAGCTCCTTTACTCTCTTCTGTCCTCTCCTCATTGCCTTTTTCAGCCTCCTTTTCTGATCTTTTTTTCTCACTCTCTGGCTTGACCTCTTTTTTGGCTGGCCGGATGTTGCCAGGAGAAGGAGGACGTGCCTGAGCAGAGGAAACTTTGGAAGAACCAGGTGGGGAATTTATCTGCTTGGGTGTGCCAGGCAAAAAAGGCAAAGACTTTGATGCATGCCTGTGTAACCAAAGAGCGATAATCACTATCATGCATGCTCTGCTGGACACCACCTACACATCCCTTCTACAACTACAATGGCTAAAAATAGAACAGCATCTCTATTTCTTTGATATCAAGCAGGACTCCTGGAGAATCTCACTACTTTAATGCAAAATGCTTCTCTTCGCAACTCTCCATATGTGTGAGCACCAAGCCCAGCCAAAAGGGAAGAAACCAGTATCTTCCTTCTCCTTCCCTTTCCTCAGAGTAGTAATATTTTTCTAAAAGCAGAACGCTTTCCTTTGTTGCAGAGAGAAAACATCTACATCACCAAATAAGTTTGTACTATTTCACATTTAATTAATAGAATGATCAAAGCTGCCTATAGCTCAACCTCCAGCTAAGTGTGTACTTGGCTTACCAAACTGGAGAGGGAGCTGGTGATCTAGCTTTGAGGTTGGAAGAAAAATGACCTCCTTTAAAGCTGGCTGAGAAGCTGGATGACAAATGGTCTCTCTCTTTTTCTTTTTTGTCAGTCTATAGTTCAGCAAACAAAAAGACAAAAGTCAAGCCAGAGTTCACATGGCTAAAGAAAGCAAAGCAAGCTCAGTTAAGGATGAGGGGATGGGGGGATGAGAAAAAGCAGTGCTGAGTCAGTAGTTTCTACAGCCTGTTTAACAAGTTCATTAATACAGACCCTGTAATCAGTCACCATCTTTAACAGTAAATATGCATTTGACAAAAAGTATCCTTCTTAATCATGTTCTCTACTGTCCTAAGGCATAATAGCTAATTTGCAGAGGCTTATTTTCTAACAGGCAAAAATTAGCTTTTAAGGTTTGATCTTTGCTGATTGACACAGAGTATCTTCTACTACTTCCCATAATCCCAGAATTTCACTTGAAGAAAGAGAAAAACACTCCCCCCACACACACACAGACTCACACTTAGTCACAGCTCATATATAGCACAAGGTTTTTGCTTTCATACTCCTATGTGAACACTACAGACTCAAAGCTCTCAAACACAGAATCATAGAATAGTTAGATGGTACAACATTTATCCTGTTCTTTCTCTTCTTGGATGATTTCACACCACATACTTTTCTTTCCATTGATTCTTATAGATGGTAGCAATTTCCTCATTTTCCTTATTTCCCATCTTAGGATTTTTATATATATATATTTCTGGTTTGTATTAATAGAACTATTGGTTTAAAGTAATGTATCAGAATTTAGGCATCTATATACTTCATCTATTCTAACTATAGATGAAAAACTGGAGGTTTTTGGAATAATGAGCTCAGACTCCAGGAGCCTGAAAAGTGGGAATACTGGAGAGGTCACTGAGCTGTGAGTCAGCCAATATGATGCAGAGGGGCTGCTGGTCACCATCTTGGCTGGGCCTTAAGCACAACCCCTGCAGCATATGCACCAGACTGCTTTAGAGCCTCACTAGCTGAGAGCTCTGCCATATTAATCTCCTGAACTGAAAACCAGGTTATCAACTGAAAAAGAAGGACTGAAAAAAACTTCACAAGTGCATGCATGCTTGGTTTATATTCCTCAATCCAAGAGGGTTCTTTTTACCATCATGTTTACAATTAAAGTTGCCAAAACCACAATTTAGCATTAGCAATAGATGGTCTCAATCCTAAATTCATTACTCAAGCTAGCTCTTTGGCAGTACAATTTACCAGATATCTACTGATTAATATGATAATCATTTGAGTTATCAAACATACATAACCAGAACAAATGCATTAAAATGAACAAGAATTTCAGCTCACTAGCAATAACTCTCTATACTGGATCTACTTTGTTAGTCTCAAAAACAGAGCATCAGAATTTTATTGTTAAGATCAGTAAAGTAAAAAACTGAATTTCTACAAAAGTTTATAGAAGAAGATTCTCCATACCATACAGGCTACTGAAAACAGCAGTTAATTCAGTCCCTCTGTATTAACATTTTTATAATGCATCCTCCACCAAAATGTATTAACCTTTCTTCTTCAAAAACAAACAAAAAAACCCCACAAAACAAAGCAAAAAACCCTCACCAGACAACACAAAACTCCCCAAAACTCAAACCACTTGCAAAGAGAAAGAGCCAAGAGGTGTTAAACTGATAGCTGTGGAGATTGCAATGCACTATACGTGTTGCGTGTATGCTATGAGATTTCTCTATGGATACATCCCGATGTTATGCCTTAACTTAAAACTTCAGTAAAATACAATCTGCCTGGAAGATCAAGTACTGGCTATGATTCATGTGACTTTCATTAACATTGCTTTCATCAAGGATGTCAATAGTAAAACTGCCTTTTTACATTTTGCCCACCAGGCCCAACAAAAGCACAAACACTTGTACCATTTGCAGAGATGACTTTACTCTTCTCACACTCTAAACAAACTTAGGCCATAGGGCACAAGGGAAAACGTAACTGCTCAGGTTCAGCAAATGAACTGGAGAGGACTGCATCTTGGTGGCTTGGAGCACAGTTAACATGTATTCGGTCTGCCTGTATCACACTGTTCTGACTTTCCCTGCAAGCACAGATCATTCATAGTACTGCTACCAAATCGTTCAGAATGAACAGGTGATCTGTAGGAAGCCTTGCTTACAAACCAACCTCTTCCTTCTCAATGAGGAAAACTTTACTAGCCTAGTCACCTAAGAAAGTAAAGCTAAAATGATAGCACTGTATGTGCTTATGTATGCCAGTGCATGCCTTTCCCCCTCTTTATCCCAGAGGCTCAGCTGAATTTGCTATCAGAAGATAGGAAATTCTATGGGCTTTGTGAAAACAGGTTGCTGGGAAAAACAAGTGGCACTAAGGGAAATGCTGCAACACCAGCTCAGGCCTCAAAAGGCAGCAAAAAATCCACTTGAGAAAAAGGAACACACACTGTGACTGTCTCTGTGCCTTATGAGAAGCTAAGGCATCCACTCTGTAAACATGAACGTTTGGAAAACACGGGTGGTTTCCTACATGGATTCTTTTGCGCACAATCAGGCCACATCACCACATAATGTACTATATTTCACTTATAAATCCAGCCAACAAATTGGAGGGGGTGGGGACAGCACAGAGGGGAGGATCAGACGTCATCAAGTATCTTTGCAACTGTTCCTGTCCTAACAAGCAATGCAATCAGTGAGTGATGGCATGAGACACTCACATACATCTGGCATGCTTACCCCTGCAAGATGCGTTGTTCTCCTACGTCCAACAGCATCAGTAGAGGCATAAAGTTTTGTTCGGTCTCCTGGATTCCTACAGTTCATGGCCTTGTAGGACAGAGGACTGATGGGGCTGCAAGATGCTGAACGGGGACAAATGGGGATAACTACGGTGTTGGTTGGTTTTGTTATTTATTAGTTTTAATTACAGAGCAGCATTGGAGAATTGACAGAGGAAAGCCAGCAGGAACAGAAATAACCGAGAAAGACAGAAAAGAAAGAAAGTATTAATACATAGAGGAATGACTAATTTTCAAGTCAGAACCATCATTTGATACACTAGCTTGGCCACACGTACAGTAATGATACCATTTCAATAGACACTCATGTACTTTTCAATTTGGAAACTAAATATTTCGAATACATCAAGAAGTATGCCACATAGTAGTAGCAAATAATGATGGTTTTCTGTTAGTTTTATACAACTGGTGAAAAAGCAGTGGACACAATGACTGGTCTGACTGGCTTAGTATATACATTGACATGAATTTCAATTGCAGTCGGAACAGAAAACTATCAAACTAAAATCACAATGCCTATTAATTGATCTTGGAAGTGGAGAAAAATAAAAGGAGACACACACAAACATCAAAACACAGTAACAATACAAAACAGCTTCACTGAGGAAATCAATGAAACTGCTGTCTACAATTTTTAGCAAGTGATGTGTTTTCTTTTTGAAGGCTTCTATTTGAAACCCACCCATTTAAGAACTTTTAATATTCCTTGATAACCCAGAATAACAGTTGACTCAAACACATTATTCAAAGCAAACTATTTTACACATTACAAAAAGCAGGCTAACAACAACAAATCAACTTATAAATTAATATTTGAGTAACCAGGGCAGCAGTTTTCATTGGTTTGCACAAGGACAAAAGACTATTACCGAAAGATCTCCTGCCAATGACAGATCATCAGATATACAGTGTTCTGATTATACATTCAAAGAGAATTGTAACAGTGCAAAATGTATCATGAGGAACTTTTTGCAGCAAAGTAGTCTTGGGCTTTCTCTTGATTTAACTGAAGGAGGAGACTAGGGAAAACTATGTTGTTACTGCTGAGATTTATTTGCCTGCTCCTGTTTGTCCTTCCTGGTCATTTAATACAGTCTTAGCATTACTATTATTCAGCGTGTTACTGGAAGGAAAAGCAGAGCATCTGTATGGTATCTTCCCTATCCCCCTTTATATAAAAAAAAAAAATCCAAAAAAAAAAAAAACCCCAACCAAACAAAAAAACCCCAAAACAAAACCAACCAACCAAAAACAAAACAAACAAAACCAACCAACCAAAACAAAACAAACAAACAAACAAAAACAAACCAAAACAAAACAAAAAAAAAACCAAAGCAAGAGAATTACATCCTCAGTTTTCTTGGTAAGCACTCCCAAAATTTCTTGCCTGTAGATCCCCCTCTGAGCACACTTGAAAGAATGCAGTTCCACATCCAGTTAATTCTTCTAGTTTTACAACAGTACAGCTGCTGGTACAGGAGGAGCTCATAGATCTAACAGTACTAACACTGCAAATTCTCCTGTACCAAGAGATTAACATCATGAATAAAAAGTGTCTCATGTAAGTGTAACAGCAACAGCAGTCATACTTGCCTTATCATTTATAGGAATTTCTGTTTAATGAGATATTATAAAATGACTGACTTGAAAGAATAAATAAAAATCAAGAAACAAGAAATGAGGGGCTTTTGTTTGTGGGGACTTTTTTTTTTTGGTTGAGTGTATCTAAACCAGATAGGAGGCAGTGGCACAACGTATGTTTTAAAACACCCTATAATTTATGTGGTTCCTACATTCTGTGAATCAATTCTCTTGCTGCACCCTGATAATCTGAAGTTACCACCAAGGATGATATCATAAGTATTAAAAGACAAGCAGATGATTTTCATTTGTGATGTTGCCAAACAACGCTTCAGGAAGCACTCCCAGGGAATACTGTACCAAAAGGATTACATCTGCTCAGAGGAGCTTGTGGAGAGTTATTTAAAAAACACCTTGGTTTCGGAGGGTTATTTGAAGAAAAAGAGTCAGACATATTCTTATGTTGGACCTCCCTAACAGCTCACTTAAAATGTAAGGACGTGAATCCATATTTAATTTGATTTTGGTTTTTTTTTGCATCATAATTTATCTTTATAGCCAAAGGGCAGAGTAATTTTCTAGGGAATAATGACAGGCTGGGATGAGTTGAGTGCTTAGAGCACAGCTGTGAGCCATTACCACCACCTGATCATTAATCTCCAGGAAGCATCCTGCATGAAGGGACTGCAGTTATTGCTCCTAGAGAATAATACCTGGAAAACAACGAGCAGATGGATTATTCTTCCGGGTGGTACAGTTCCAGTAAGCATAGGGAAGGCATTTCAGGGAATTACCTCATACTGATAACTGACAAGTGAGTCATTCCTGCAATATTTGCAATATGCTACTCAGTTTAGAGCTTATGGCACAGAACCAACAATAGCAGTCAGAAAAGAAAATCTTCATGCTTGCTTCAGTAAAGTAACCACTTATGAAACTAAGGCAATGCTTTCCCTAAAAAAAAGAAAAAAGAGCTGAATTTCCAATATCCTGCTTGGTAAATGACATTAGCTTTTCATTTTACCAGCTGTTCTTTGTGAAGAGTTAAAAGGAATTCTGTACTTGTCTATTCCACTGCTTGCAGAATATCCTCTATGTTTTTGCTTCTACAACACCACCCCTGTGGAAATGTATTGCAGTCTCATTACTTATAAGAGCTCTTAAGTGAAAGCGCCTTTAAAAGTAATCTTACCAGATCTCTATTCCTTCTTATGTTCTGTGTCCTTTAATTAGAATAAAAATCCTGTCCTATCAGACAAGAGAGACCTGCCTAGACTTAAGCATTCTCCATGTGCAGTGATATGCTATTGTAATCATCAAGTCCCCAGTGTATGGTCATAAAACATACCACGATAAAAGAAAAGGCAGCTGTCACCTGCCTAAAATACATGATAAACAAGTATGCCCTGGTTGTCTTTGGAATACCATTTTCCCTGGACTTTAAGTTACCACCTAGAAATATTTTTACATTTCTGCATGTTAATTTTCACCTCAGTAAGTATATCAAGAGACCTGTTCTGGGGCTGGCAGAGAACTTTATAATTATTTTAACCTCACTAAATCTGCACATTTAAATTCACATGGATTAAATCCATGGCAACCAGGGCCTATCTTTCTAGAAGTCTAACTTGCTCCATGTGGTACGTGCCCTTATAGAGAATGAAACCATCCTTTGCAGGAAGCAGCTCACAGCCTTAGCAGTGGATGTAGTGAATGAGCTCTTCAGAATATTGTGCGCATTTCCTTAGATAGCCATGGAGAGTGTGACACTGCTGCCCTGTGTGTGTTGTATTCGTTTATTGCATTGATGAAGAGACAACAGAAATTAAGAAAGAGATGGTTGGAGACAGAGAAAGAGGCATAACAAACAACTGTACAAGCAAGCTGTCATGCTGTCATGCAATGTAATCATGGACATGCAAGCTCATTTTGGGATGCTACCGTATGCTCATAATTAGATCAATAACTACAACCTCCCACAGGTAATGTGGAAAAATAAATGTCTGTGACATGAAGCCTCTGTTCCTGTGGGTTTACCTGCATCTCCAGACAGTGCAGCGGTGCTTTTACTTCGGGCCAGGAACGAGTGAGTGGGCGTCAGGAGCCTGTTAACAATGTTGCTCTCCCAGGGACTGAGCTGTAGGCGGCGAGCTGAACATGCACCATACAAGCAACATGTTAGATCAAACACTTCAGACAAATACATGCTGTAGAAGTATTAGTATTAGCTCATCACTGCTGCATACCATGAAAACCTTGAACCTGTCCTGCGAGATCAAAAGCATACAATTATTCAGTACTTTGCATTTTATTCTTACCCTCTTTGAGTAACAGAATTCTTATAGAAACATATATATGAACATTTAGTTTGTGTTACTGCCTGTACCATTATGGCAAATTGTTATCAAATTAATACTGATGTATTGCACACATGATATTCCCTATCAGGGATTATGGGACAACTTCTGTACTAGGAGAACAGTTGTCACTCCTACATATAGAATTTGACAGAGATGTTTAAGTTCCAAACTCTTCCTACACCTAAAGAGTTACAAAAAGGACCAATCACTAAAACACCTTCCAAAGTCTGCCAGCTGAGCTAGAAAAAAGAAGGATGCTTAATACAATACAGGGAATTGTGTCAAAGAAAGGTTTTATCAAAACAACACAAAAGGATACAATGCATCTCAACTGCAAGTATCAAGCTCAGCAGCTACCCTTCTCAGTAATACACTAAGTTACAGAATAGAGTAAGTACATTCCATCATTAATTCTCTGACAAAAAAAGCCCCCAAAACCTGCTAATGTTAATGTTCAATTTAGAACAGTAGCAAAAGTCAACTTTTTGCATTGTCAGTCTGTTTTGAAAACACACTACATATTGACCAGGCTGCAATCACTCCTTTGACTTGCTTTTCCCCAATATTGCTTAATGCAAATTTAGCTTGTCAATATATTGCATTTACATTTTAAATTTCTTTACTTTAAAAAAAAATACTATTGAAACATGGATCATGGTGAAGTAGCAACCAAAAGAGCCCTATAAGTTATTTTTTATATTGAAGCAGGTGTTTCTTTGATGCAACAAATAGTATGATAATGAACATCACAAAAAAAAATCACCATCCAACTAGTTCCCATACTAGTTCATTATAATAAGTCTACATCATAGTAATAACCTTAATGTTGCAAGGGAAATCAGGTGCTCTTATGTCTCAGCATTCATTGGCCTTAGCTTGGTGTTTACAGCAACAAAACAAACTGCAGCTTGAATGAGGCTCAGCCTCTTAACACATTAGTTGTGGCTGGCTATAATAAACTTGAGATAAATTTGCATTTTTAAAGGTAGAGATCCATCACTTTTAATAGCCATAAACTCTGAATCTGTCTTTAATCTACTCCATGCTGAGACCCCATGAAAAGAGGGGCTGATCTCAATCTCATCCTATGAAAATCTAATTGCCTAATCTGCCCTCAGTGCTGTTTTTCACTTCTCAAATTGCTCCCCTAAATTCTGCTAACTCAATAAGGGGCATTACTATAGAAATACAGGACTCTCAAACACAGCAGGCTCTCTGGATAAGTGTCCTTACAAAGTGTACTGCTGCCAGAGCTCTTTGTGATTAATAGTTCCATTCTGCATTGGTACAGATTCTACAGACACACAAAATAGCCTACAGAGACCTCTATTACAGCTCACACATTATCATAAAGCTTGTAATTTAATAATGAAGGGGGGGGGGGGAAATCACAGAACTACCCTTAATCACAGAACTACCCTTAAACTGATGAAATAACAGCAAAATCTTTGCCTCCTTTCTTCTCCAGGCACCATGCTCAGTACGATCACTGTTTAAAACTACTGTTAAATAACAATGGATTCTTTTTTGTGGTCTCAGGCTTTACTAGGTGAGGCTCACAAGCATGAGTATGGAGAAACTCTTAGACTGTAGTTTAACACAAAGATCACACAACTTCAGAAAGCAATCCCTGAAATTTTAGGCCAATAAATCAGTGCCATGTACATGATCAATTTTGTGGAGTTCATCTGTACAGCTGCAAGTTATTGGTAAGTAAATGTCACAATGCAATAAGGCCCTGTGGGTCAGCACAGACCCTATATGGGGCCCCAGAGATTAAGCAGTTTCACGAGGACACAGCTTTGATGAGTTAGAACACTGAATTGTCACGTCTCACCTATCCCATTTGTTAGTGAAGTGAGTATGGTTTAAATCTTTTGTCTTTGTCCCTAACACAGAGGAGCTTATACCCACATACTGGAAGCAATGGTATGCCCACAGCATCCAACTATCAGCACTGAGACAGTTTTGGGAGTGAGATACCTGATATGCACCAAACAGTGAGCTAAGAGAGACCAACAAAAACTCTCTTCTCCATATAAGCAATGGGCATGATTCAGAGGTGTCAAAATACTTTTAGCCATCTCCCTAGATGTCCCAAATTGGTTTAGATCAGAGTTCATTTAAATAAACCTCAGCTTTATGAATCAAGGCCATCACATACTGACTACTTCAGATGCTCCCTAAAAGTATCATATTTGACATTTTTAACACATATTCCCAGTCATCAGCATCACCGCTAGCCTAGAACAGACAAACTTTTGCCCACTTTGTTACAAGTACAAGAGTATTAACACCTAAACGCATTGAACAGCTTTGGTGTCAAATTCACACTGAAGCAAATGGAACAAAACCAAAGAATGTCTGAAACAATAAGATCAACTTTAAGGCAATTAAATCAGTTGATGGGTTTTTTCTTGCTTTTTTTGTTTTTAATACCTTGGGGATGGGGGGTGAAGGCAGTGTTCTCAAGATTCAGCTCTTCACACTATCTAACAGACAAAGGGAAACAATATTTTTTATTCTCATGCTGTGTTAGGCTATCACTCCTAGGGCTGCTTGCTCCTTGTTTCCATGCAGAAAGTCCATTCGTTATAGGGTTGCCAGTGCAAGCAAGTACCCCTGGCCACAGCTACAAGCAGATTAGTTTAAACAGATTAAATATCTTTATAGCTTAATTTGTAACTGAAAAACACAAAAAGTCCCAGGGAACTGGCAACAGTGAATTGATTACAATCATCTATATTTGTCTTCAGGATATACAAACTGAACACTGTAAAATTATCTCAGCAGCAGCACAATAAATTGCAAGTAAGCAAACAGCAGCATCTGATTAATCCTAGAAACAGATGGGGGACAGGGTTTGAACAGGTCTCCTGACGAACACCACGAAGGGGAGACCAGTGGTAACAGTGGTGTTTGCTCATACAGAGCCACAAACATGTTAAAGAGTAGATGGGCAAAACTACTCTATGCTTAGATTCTCTTTCAACAGAAAACAATTCTGGAGTCCCTGAATTTCTTCCATGAAGGTGGCAAACAACAGTGATGCAGTGGTTGAGACCTTCACCTATTTGAAAGGAATAGCACAGTAGAGAAGAGGAAGAACATAACTGTGGTGCAAATTTTGCTTTTCAAAGCTAAAAGTGTGTAACTCATACCTAATCTAAAATATTATCTATTTGCTGAATTTCCCCTAAAGAGCACAGTCACCAAAATATATTGGTCAACAACCTGAATACATGAGTTCACATTTTCTTACAGTTTCAACTGCTCAGACCTGTACCACTAACATAACAACATGATGAGAAGCTGCCCGATTGTAAAATTCTGGTAAAGAGCTATATACCAATACCATATTTGAAATGGAATTAACCATTCTTTGGGCAATTTGTTAATGAAAACTTTGGTCTTTTGCTGGGCAAAAATAAAAAATAATTCCTGTCCTTCAAATCATAAAAAGGTGCTGTTTAACAGAAGAAATTCTTGATGACAGCTGTAAGCCACTTAGGGTAAGCTTATCATCCTAATTCTCCAGCTCACTGTTTTGCATGCAGGAGCATGCATTACACTCAAAGTGTGGTTGAGTGCACTCTGGAAGGTGAAAAAGGGGAGCAGACAGAGCCTTCTTTTAAGCATTTGCCTTAAGATGTTGAGGCCACTGGAGAGACCACTGTCACTTCAGATACATGCTCAACTAGATTCAGGCATATGACTTCATACAAGAAAGAAGGCACTTACAGTGCTTGGATTTGCTTTCTGTCTTGGAGTCCTGAAAGACATAAAGGACTCCTTCAGAGTTCTGTGCTGTTCTAAGAGAAATGCCAAGCAAAAACTTAAAGTTTTTAACATATGGCCATCACTTTTTCCATGCTCCTTCCCTTTCCCCACTGCTACGCTGCCTAGTATTCACTCTAACTTCTAAATTTGAATGGGTGGCAGAAACTATAAGACAATGAGTTACAGTCCACAAGAGACTACATATTTAATGTCTGCTGATGTTCTTTCACCCTCTTAAGATTTTTTCTCAAAGAAGCATCCCCTGGCAAACAACAGAAACCATCTGCAAAACAATACATACACCTGAAAAGCTAGTAGAAATTGAAGTTACTGGATTTCAATGCTTAGAGCAAAAAATCATTGGAGTTTTGGAATAAATTATTTCCTACTGTAGTGCTGTATTTTTTTGCAAGTTACCAGACTCTTCAACTAGATTAGCCCACTCAGATTAACATGACTCATCCAAATCAACCAGATACACACATACAAACATACACATAAACATGACCCTCAGTTAAGGCACACAAATAATGACGTATACCAATCAGTTTTACAACACAACTAAAATTCCATTCTAGAAACTGTTTTTTAAAGTATGTATTTATCTGGATTGAAATGGAACACAACTTCTCATTCTCTGTAGAGGACAAACAATTCCTACCGAACACTTTTCTGTAAAGTTCTTTGCAAACATTGTACAATAGATTATTTCATAAAACTCTTTTAAGCTCAGTCTTTCAATCTCATAAATCCTCAGAACAGAGGTAGCAATTCAGATACATTAATTTCCAAATGCTTGATGGTTTATAATTTGTGCAGACTTCTAAACAACAGAAACATACACTGAAATAAAATAATCTTTGAAGAGTAATGACATAAAAAAGTCAATAAACAGACTATATAAAAACCACACATGCCTCTTCAATAAAAATAATCAGAAATGGTAATAAAATAACTGCTTGAAAGCTTCATGCAACGTGTTCTTAGGTATTCAAGAACTACTACCAAGGAAGAAAGGAAAACAAAATCATGACAAAATGGCCTAATGCAAATAAAAGGTCACACATGATTACATGCACTATGGAGCGATGTATTCTTTCAATAGCTGTACCTCATTTACTAAAAACCTGACAGAAGCACTGCTTTTATCATTCACTAAAGTAAGATTGTTTAGGTAAGTTCTTGTTTTAAAGAACAAGAAATATATATTACTTCTCATATGAAAAAATATTCAACCATTTACTTTTCACATTTAAAGTCTTTTTACTCCCACTTAAATGAAGTACAGAAAATTACTTCAGAAGCTTGGTTTCTGTGCAAAGTAATACATCAATATAGAACATTCTTTCTTTCTTTCTTTCTTTTTTTTTTCTTTAAAACTGTACCTCTGTCTGGAGAATTTAGTAATGTTGCAGATGAGGAGGAGAGCCGCTTGTTAATGACTGGATCAACATGTTTCGAAAGGTTCATTGTTGAAACAGACCGCCTGTTTGGATCTAAAACAAATGGAGATAATGCTAATTGATAGCCCACATGCAGTAGTGCAAGTTCCTAACTCACTAGTGGGAGGAGAAAAACATGACTAGGTCATTCCTGCTCTACCACAAGTACTTTCAAAATAGAGTGGACTTCTCAGCAGACATTGTACAGGTGACTCAAAGACTGGGCACAAAATCATTTAGATTTCACATCTAAAATATTCTGTTCATTGATTATCATTCAATCAGGTTGCAATCCAAGGACTTCATGTAGGATCTAAAGTAGATACTGCAGACAAGATGCAATTGTTTATCTATGACAAGTACAACAGCATTGTATTTATCTGTTCTGACCTAGTGGATTAAAATAAAGTATATCCACTGTGTACAAAATATTTCCATAGTGTATAGAACCAGCAAACTGGGTTCTGGAAGGGAGATAAAACTCAGAAATGGGGTTTAAAAGCAAAGATCTAAATGTTATAGCTAAGACAGCCCCGTGTAGGCTGGCAACAATATCCCACAACGATCTATATAGTATATTGAGAGTATTGTGTGCAAGTCAGTACTAGAGACGGGATATTCAGGCTCCACATGTCACAGGTCTTTGTCAGAACAATATCCGTGGGAATAGGATGGAGATTTTGATCTCTTATATCTAATCTATAGCTGAGAAAATGCATAGCATATCAGTGCAGCCAAGAAGTTTCAACATTTGGCATAAAGGATATACTGCACAAAGCAGCTTTCTGAAGATGAAAAATGACAATACAAAAAAAATATCTCCTGTACTTTGGCAAGCAAACAAATCTATTGTATCAATGAACATTATCTAAATGAATGAAATTTAGCATGAGGATTTGTGTGTGTATGAATCCTTTAAAAGCAGAGCAGGGCAAATGCAATCCATTGCCTAGAAGATTGATGGTTTCTGTGTTCTAAAAAAAAGAATAAAAATGTCCATGAGCAACACATCAGCCAGTGCAGCTGGTTGTATGTCCATGTTCATGTGCAAAATAATTTTAAATCCTGTGTATACGTAGAACGCCAAAAGGGTTTTAGAATAGACCAAAATATTCAACTTGTGTCTCCCTGAATTGCAGAAGACAGAGTATTATGCTTCACTTCAATGAATTGTGCCAGATCTTTAGAGTCAGCCAGTAGTAACTCTCCACAGTAAAAACAAATAATAATGAGAAAATCTGCTACTAACAACAGTTCTAATCTATCAGCATGATGTTAAGCATGCATTGCAACTACATGAGGGTGGTTTAGTTACTGATGATCTCACTTCCTGAGAACTAGCTATGGATAAAGGAATCAACAAACCACAGCAATTATGTACCAGGTTTTCTAGCACCACCCAGAGATCTGAAGTGGTGCTCCAGGCCTGCTAAATCGAGAAAGGTGAATGATGATTCAAAAAAATAACCTAGGGACAAAACGCAAGACAATGATTTTTCACAGTAAAGGAAAAAAAAATAAATTAAATAAGTCATACAGAGTTAAGCAAAAATTGTAACCTTCAATGAGAAATAACTGTTTATTGAACTTATATATGGCAGATTTCAGAGCATTCTTTCCTCAACTTTTTTTGCCCTCTTTGATGAAAGGTTGGACACCTTGAAATGTATACATTAGAATAGGAAGATATGAATTCTAACTACCATTTTCTGGTGAAAGAAATAAAGGACGAGTTCTCTTTTTGGGTTCAAGTCATATTTAACAGGGCATACAGACATTCATGATTTGCAGATTAAGTTAGAGAAAATGACTGGGGGAAAAAGCATGTAGTTAAAATTCACTTAATTTGCCCATTTTTAAGTTTTTATAGGGGGCAAAAGGAATTTCTATCTCCCAGAATGTCTGTACAAAATACAGACAGCTTATTACAAAGAATAATTTTTCTTCCTTGTGTCTGTTTTAATCTTAATATTTGCTTATTTCCACCAGACCTATTTCTTGACCCATGCACACAATAGCTCATATCACAAGACTGACACAGCACAAGCACACCCACACATACACAAACAACACCAAAGCATCAGAAGCGAGAAGCTGTAGCAAGACAGAGTAAGAGAATTAGTCAGCTCCTGAAACAAGCTTCAACTTTTGGTCAGATTTCTCCTTGTTACCTTTTTGCTACACAAGAATGCCAGAAACATGCCACTGCTAGCAATATGATGATTAAGAGCAAAGAATTTAAACCAGCAAACACCAAATCCTCCTTCCTTTTAACAGAAGTGAGTAAATTCCAGTTAACTGGCAGGGCAGGGAAACTGGCTAGCAAACCAGGTCTCCCTCTTTACCTGTGTTATTAATGCGGTTATGTAGTGCTCCTCCCCAGGACCACCTGTTTTGCTTTTGTTTTGGCTTCTGGCTTCTTTCAATTGTGCGACGTACAACAGCTTCATGTCGTTCCTTGAGTACAACGGGATAATACATTTGGATAATATTGCATTGTTAACTTCATCTTCTCTTCAAACCCGCTACCCTCAACATGGACAAAACATCACAGGCAGCTTAGACTTGTGTTCAACCTTATGTGCTGCCTACTAAGACACACACTGGAAGAGCATTAAGCAGCAATTAAGCCGTAAGTTAAAATATTAACTGTAACTTTGGAATGGTAAGATCTGGTTGAAACCTTCAGAACTGCAGAGAGAAAACAGTGGCCTTTTAATGGCAGTCACTACACAAACGTTCTCCAGGGCCACTTCTTACCTTGTATCTCCCACCTACTAAATACTAGAACAATGGCAGAGATAGGAAACAAAATAACCCAAAATAATCCCAAAACAAAACACAAGGATAAGATGACTTACATAGGATCACACTGCATGCAGTTCCCAGCTTAAGTGAGGCAAATCAGTCATGAGCATATTTTATTACACACTCACTTTCCTAAAGGTTTTGTTAGGGCAACTAATATTTAGCTACCTTTATACTAAATGGCTAAGAATTAACAGGTAACCATACAGAACTGACAAAAAAAAAACATTTATCTGTATGAGTTTGTGCAATGCCATATAATGTAATTCAGAGATGCTCATCTTAGCTTCATCCAATTCACAAAGGGCACTTCAAGAAGCAGTATCTGTGCAAGTAAGGTTTAAAATCCTCTTGCATGCTCTCTTATACTGACCACGGCTTATGTTGTATTCCACCAACTCTCAGAGAAAAAGTTTAATAGTACTATATCTTATGGTGAAAGAGTTTTCATTACATTCATTCTTACCTTATCTTCTTCTAATCTCTGCCTTCTCTTTTCCTCTACGGCAGCTCGCCTTCTCTCTTCCTTTAATCTTTGCTCTTCTAGCTTCTTTCTGCGTTCCTCTAAGTGTTTTTCATAATGTTGCCGGGCTCTCTCTTCTCTTTCTAACCAGACAGATTCTCTTGCAGCTGTGACAAAAATCAGAAATAAAAAAATTAACATGCTATATATGATGAAGTCTTTAATATTACCTGAATAATGAAGCTAAATTAAAAGACTTTTGAACTACTTTTCTTAAGACAACATGGGTAATATCCTGTCTCTCCTCATGTATTAAAACATCACGTACCTTCCTCACACATTCATTTAATCTGAATTTACTTACTATGAATTACCACCAGAAATAGTTAAATTAGTTGAGCATATAGTTTCTATCCAAAATAAAGGATTTTTTGTTAGTTTAAAATGCATAAGTCAGATGTAAGCACACTTCCGTTGCACAAACCATGATAATTAGTCATAATCTTTTATCATAAAAAGAAACCTAATAAACAGAAAGACAAAACTAATCACCACCTTTACTGATCAATACAGACCTCTTATGATAGAAGTGTCTGTAATGTCAGTTCCAGCACCTGGACTGTTAGCCAAACTAACAGCTGGGAAATCATGCTTATTATTCACGAGGACACAAAAGGAAGGGAACAGACACTCAGAGGCTGAGGCTATGGGTCTGAACAGGTAAAATATTTTACTTCATAACACCAAATCTGAACAGAACTTAACTAATACACTGTGAACAACACAATTCTGTTAATAATTTTTCCCAATTCAACATTAGGTTTTTCTCTTCTTCTTTTTCCTCAAATAATAATTCATTAGTGCTAGACTGTAGCAACATTAAATAACTATTAAATGCCATTCCTGGATGGTATGGTATTACTCTTTCCTTCTGTACTTTCTGTATAATTAACTTCATGCGAAGCTTTTCCTGCTAGTTTTCATCTTCACAGTTGTTTCCTATTTGAGTCTACTGAGTCTATGTTTCAACTCCAATACAGAAACGTTTAGAGGGTTTGCTGCAATTTTGCAGACAGCATTGCACAGATATATACAGACATAGAGCTTATAAGGTTTTAACTTTTAAAGAAAACCAAACACCAAGAAACAGTGCACCCACTCTATTCTCTTTAATACATAACAGACTGTGAACACACTAAGTAATCCAAACAATCTAGTTCAAAGCTGGTATTCAGTCATAGCATTCTGCAGAAATTTTCAAACATACATTCACTTTGAAAAAGCTAAGAGCACCTAATGAGTTTAGTAGCACATATTTAATGAAAGTCCATTGAGCTGCAGCATGTTTATGGTCTCTAATGATTATATTGAGACAAGCCATTACAGTGAGCCAAAAGACTTTTACAGATCCTGAGATCAACTGGATCTTTTGTGTCTGGAATCAGCTTACAATGGCAACCCAGCATGAAAAAGCGCTTTAGTTCACTACTGAAAATAAAGCGCTCTTGAAGGACACAAGAAATGATAAAAAGCAAAGAATCAAAACACAGTATCTTTAATTAATGTGAATATTAATTTGCTTATAAAAGACATGGAGATTGATCTTTCTGTCAATGTAAACGGTTACACCTTCTTGGGGTGTTATTTGTGGTGATTTCCACAAGGTTCAGCCTGTCATGTTTAAAAAAAGTAATGAAAACAGTACATTTGAAAAATCATTACTAAATTCAGGAAGAGAAGCTGAAAACATTTAAATATTTCGGTATGTTAAAGAGTTAACTTTCACATACACTCTCACTTCTGGGAAGTGCTAAACCTCTAGACAGAACACTAATATTGAGCTTTCTGCTCCTCAAAGGAGAGATTATAAAATCATACCTCTGTGATAAGGGAAGACAGCTCAGTAACAGAAACACACATTAGTGATGGATTAACCAAGGCAAATGGAAGTGCTAACTGGAATAAATTATAACTAAAGAAATAGATCTGACTTCAAACAAATATAAAAGTTACCTCTCTCATCTTTTAGTTACAGGCAAAAACAATAGAAAATATCCAGCCATTTGCTAACATGAAGAAGCTATTAATTTTATGCTTGGACCAAGTATTTAATAAGTACATAAAGCATTTCTAATTTTTTTTTTCAAGGATTACTTCCTGTATTTTCTTTTATTAAAGCATCAGTGGAGAATATCTGCTTTGTTTTCACTGCTTCCTATATGCACTACTGACATTCTTGCATGAACTTAAGGGCTCAGCTTTTGCCATCTACAAGGCAGGTATATACAATGACATAAGCTAGTGTCTTTGGATATATGATGATACTTTCAAGAAAAATAAAAATACTTAAATACCATTTTTATTTCATTTTCATGTCCCTATTTATGCTGTTGCAGAAACTTTTCTTCCTGGCACACTTAAATTAACAAATTGTATCCTAGGGCAAAAAACCCAAAGTTCACTCAATGGTTAAAAAAGCCTACTCTAAAGGAAAAATTAGGGAAATTAAGCCCTATTCTGAATACATATGTGTGTTTCTAGAAGCACAGCAAGATGTATTAAGAGCAACACATACATCAAATGCTTTGCTGATAAAAGGAATCAGCAGATAAGCCTACAGGAAACCAAAGATTCTTCTAAAAAGTCCAGTCAGCTTGGAACAGCAAGCAATTTGCAGGATGTGCAAGGGGAAAATACCTAGTTTTATGATGGCTCCTTCAGAAGCTATGGTAATACCTATACCTGATGCTGAGCCAATATTGGGTGCCAGTACAGGTATGGTCCAAGAAAATGCTTTATGTTAGAGCTGAGCCTTAACAACTTCATGATACTTCTCTCCCTTGAAATAATATAAATTGTCTGACAAAATGCAAGAATCATTCAAAGACAGCTTGGCTGTTGTTCCAATAGCACCTGTGTGTTGAAAGTTTAAATGGCATAGGAACATTTACACTAAAGCTGGAAAATATAAACAAAAGTCACATCCTTATGCTTGTTCTGTTTCATTACTTAGTATGATCTATAAATCTGAACACAATCATGTGATGTAAGGACACAAAATTAAAGCATAAACCCAAGATTAATACCTTCTGCTTATTTGCAAACTAGTAATGCTGGATTAGATTAGAAAGCAACATAATTAAGACTGTATTTCTGTCACCGCTAAAGTGAATAACAGAGCAAAAGAAAACAAGGTCAATCAAGAAAGAAATATTCCAATATTACAAGACACGTAAGACTTGAAAACAAGCAATTTTACACTAGAATTAACTCATTTAATGCGGGAGATATGACCTGCATATCATGCACATTTCTTTTGTGGAACTAATTTTGTAGCTCCTTTCTCTAATAATTGCACACACAGAGCACCATTCTTTGCAGGGGTTTTAGGCTATGAGTGAAGGGGGAGCATGCATTAAGTGTCAAAGCTTCTATTTTCTATTTATCCCTGTGAAGCAAGGTATGTCCCTCCCCACCTCCTCTTTTGCCATCTCTTCTGCTGTCTCTTCATTTTAGGTCTTCTTCTGATTTATTTGCTATATAAAGGCAGATGAGTCTACAACCATGCTTTCTCAGTCTGCCTTTTGCATCCACCTTGGATGGACAGCTTACCTGAACAAAGATCCTATAGTCACTGTCAATCTTTCCAGCTTTTATCTTTCCTGACTTTACAGCACTGACCTCACCAATAGCTTTCTCCTCTGACCGTTGTTTCACCTTTCCTCACTGCCAGCTCTGCACTGTCTGAGACTGTGATTGTCTCCTTGCTGCATTAGCAGAAAGACGGATCAGTGATGCTTTAACCATACCTAGAAGTGGGGATGTTCCACAGCAATGGCTGACTGAATGAATTAGAAGGTGAACTTCAGAGCTGTAATTAAAGCTGAAGTTATGTTAAATTCTCTAAGCCAACCCTTCCCCAGTAACCATGCTCTGAGGGACATTCAGCACAGAATTTGTTAAAATAATCTTCCTTAAAAAGTGTTTTCTTGTCAAATAAACCCTTCTGACACTCGAGTCCTCTGAGGACATCCCAAAATAATTCATATACTAGGGTCACTGATTCACAGCTTCTGACTGTGGAAACGTTAGATATAGTTCTGGCCCCAAAAAGCCAGAAGGAATTTACTGGCAGGAAAAAAATTGTAATTTTTATTAATGTGATATTTTATTAATGATCACTTTCAAATGGGAGAGGAATATGTATCATAATGCAATCTTTGAAATATTATTTTAATGCTTATGCATTGTATTAAGAATTTAATGGAGCTAGCCAACCTGAAACTCTGACATATTCTAAAAACTAAGATTGATAATACATTTCTTTAAATAAAGAGTTAAGTCAGATGGCAGGATTACCATCTTTTGTCCCCAATGCCAGAAACTAAATGAGGCATGTGTCCTTGTCAGGATCATAATGGTGATAAAAAAGGTCACTCTTCAAGCAGGATTAGGGTACATAAAGCCTGCACAGACATAAGACTTAAAATAGTTTTCTCAAGAATCAGGGACTGAGATACTGTGAAGTAAAACCAAGAAATCTCCAATCCCCAACTCTTTCTCTTTGCTAGCCTTCTACTTTAGACTCCCAGAATAAAACCCCTGTTTTCCCTGTTGAGAAACACATTTTGTTTTTTCCTTACAGTTACAGAGATCCAGGTCTATGCTAATAGATGGAATGTGGCCAAATGAGATCAAATGGCATAGAACAACTTTCACCTATACTACTTAATTTCTACCCTTCAAAATGATGACAGTAGTCAACCAACACATGAGGAAAAGCCTGTGGGTTTCCCTTGCCAATTCCCAAACCTTATCTGGGAATCAGCAAAGAGACAGCAAGTTAGCTGGAGCCAATTCCCTGCCAGGATCCATCAGAACAGTTTAATAGCAAGAACAATTGAGTTTCAGCACCAGGAAATGTTCTTAGCATTGTTTAATTTGACAGTACTGATAAAACCAATATAGCAGAATCAAGTGTGAAGCCCCACTACTGATCAAGCAGTAGCTTTTATTAAACTTTCTCAGTTTGACCAGGCCATTTACTATGTTTGTCTTCACAAACTACTCAGTTCTGACATATGTCTCCAATGCCAAACACAACCACCCAGCCTGACACATGCAAAGGAGCCATAGTGCCAAGCTGAGTCAGGAAAACTGTGACACCCCATTCACTTTGTCGTCCAAGAACAGCCCTATTTAACAGCTACCACCCTCACCTAGTGCTCCCTCTCCTGGGATTCCTCTCTTGCAAAACCCAAGAGGGTTGGTGTCACACAGAGAGATCTGATATTCATATTTTAAAGGACAGATGTTAACTTCATGCATAGACACTGTGGGAAGGAGTGCTAGCACACACAGTACAAAATGAAAACATGACTACTAAAGAGCAAGTGACACACTGGAAGCATTATTAAGTAAAGATTACCCTAATAATCCTTTAAAGGTCTGAATGCACATTTCAAAAACACACATTACCAAGTGGTCAAGGGAATAAGAAACTTAATGCATATTCCTTCATTTTTGCCCATGTGAAAAGGCAAGTCTAAGTATAAAAGGTAAAACCCCCAAACTGATACAACTTCTTAGTTATGGAAAACATGAATTGCACAGGAAAAAATCCAAAGAATTCATCTTTTGGAAGTGCTGGGAGGGCATTTAAAAGATAATGCCTTTTCTACAGAGAAGGAACTAAAAAGTTCTCCTTTCTTGATGGGGTGATTAGCTGAAATAGCATACATGTCCCTGTGTGCTTTCTACATTTCATAGAGAAAGTTCCAAAACTAGACATGAATATACTACAGTGAAAGGGACATTTTTTGTAGAAGCCTTTTCAATCATTCTTTTCAATTAGGTAGCATAACATGATCCTCAAGAAACACAGACATTGATAGCCCCACTACACATACGCTATATGTATCCAAACAACCAAAATGACAGCACTCATCTTTCCTCTCTAAACTCTCATTAAAAGAACTAGACAACCACGTGTGGTAAGTAGATTAAGACTACTAAAATACCACTGCCAGGTGCAACCAAATCTTCAAGAATACAGAGCACACACTGACTCATTATACCAGTGCAAGCACATCTATCATAGCACAGTGGAACTTCAAAAAAAGAAACCTTAAGAGTAAACAAAAAGGGGGGCAGGGGGAAAACAGGTCTCAAATTTACTCTTCCATAACATCAGAAATATTGATCAATAAATAATTGTTATTCAATTGGAAGTCCACATGATCTCAAGAGAAGGGTTGAACAACTTAATTTTCATGAAAAGATGGATAACATGACTTCATGTGGTTCAAGTTACTGAAAGTACAAAGAATTGTTAAAGA
The DNA here is from genome assembly GCF_012275295.1 of Melopsittacus undulatus. Taxonomy (NCBI): domain Eukaryota; kingdom Metazoa; phylum Chordata; class Aves; order Psittaciformes; family Psittaculidae; genus Melopsittacus; species Melopsittacus undulatus. Next base: position 72,678,596 of record NC_047529.1, read on the forward strand.
TTACTGCCAATTCTACACTCACAGAACTGAACACTGTCTTTGTTAGGTGGAGAAAGGGAGAGTAATTTCACTTGAGGTATGTCTGAAATTCTCAATTCCTGCTTAAAAAGAAGCCTTTGCTAAACTTGACAGATCCCCTGAATCAAAAGGAGAGGAATTAAGTTTAAATCCAACTCAGTTCTATTTTAAAAAATAAAAAAAAAACAAAAACCAAAAAACCCCTTCCTTCAGTTGTTTTACTGTTGCACAGCTGATGTCCCTGTATTAACAAAATCCAACTCTAATTTTCAGCAAGGCACATTTATGCAATAACATTATACAACTTGATGTTTAAGACAGGCAGCTGAGGCTTTTTTTTTTTTTGCTATGGTTCACATGACATGAGTGACTGATTATCTATCTTCTACACTAAAAAAAATGAAGCTTACATGCCATTGCAAAAATCATTGCTTTGCTGTACTGGAACAAAAAAATCTCAGGAGACAGCTCCTAAATCATAATGTTAGCAGACAAATACATAGATGAAAGTACAATGGGGCTTTCAATTTTCTTGTTAGTTCAAAATAATTCTTCATGCAAGAACACACAATACACTGGTACATCATGGGGACATGCAGAACTCTCCCATTTCAGAATGCAGCATTCTATGTCAAGCTAAAAAACCCCTACAATTTGATGTTACTTTTAAAACATCACACAAAATGACACGTTTCTCAACAGAAGTCATGTCCTTCCAGTAGCAGATGTTCATTTATCAATAGCTAGAATAATTAGAGTTCAGAAAAACTTAAGGAAAGCATCCCTCTCTGCACTTGAGTAAAGCATTGTTACTACACAAGGACTGAACCTGAAAAAAAATAATTTCAAGACATGGAAATATCACCTGACAAGCTAATCAGAATGAGCCATTAACTGCTGTGGAACTGGAAGAAACTAACCTTACACATAGCATTAGACTCAACTCCAGGAGAAGCTTTTTAGGGATTGGCAAATATCAAGGGCATGTTATCCCCTTGAGCAACTGAAGACCAAATCTTTCCTTTACTCTTCCAAAACAACCTTAGTGATTCATGCATGGTTAGTACAATGCTATAAGGTGCTGGATATCAATGCTGTTGAAACCTAGATGGCAATAAATCATGGCTCTCCAGGTTAGTAAAAGCAGTATAGCTCTCATTGGAGTTATGAAATAGTTTTATAAACTTACAGAAGCTATGAAATGGAAATAAAAAACCTCTGTTTCTCAAGCCATAAGAACACAGCATGCAAACAAATCAGTTGGCTCCCCAACCTCCCAATTACCACAGAGTGTTGTTGGCAGCCAAATATCCTTTTCAGGAAGCCATCAATTTTGCTTCACATAATTCTATAGTTCTCCTACTACCACACTCAGTATAGTGCCCATCACTAGTCACTTGTTATGTAACCTTCACTATTCACTTGAGCAGCATTATAGGTGCTGATGCTCAGGTAACCAAAGATATTGAGCACAAAAAAGCTTATATAGAAATATTCAAACCATACATTGGCAACATGTTCTGCAATTCTACCGTATGGCAATACAGGATGCATTCAACATATTAAGTAGTCTAATTTTAATTGGCGAAATATTCTAAAACTTCAAGCTTCCATCTACAACAATGACATTTCCCTGCATTATTTCAGAAATCAGCCGATTTTTCATTCAGATCCACAAAAGTAATAGGAATGTGACAGGTATAGCAACGATGAATCCCAAGATGTGCATGAATTAAAAAAGATCTACTTTAAAAATGCAATAGTGTGTCTAGAATGACATTATTGCGTATCTAGCACTATCAGTTTGCTGAATGCTCTTAAAAGTAAACTGGAAAAAACACTGCATGCAAATGATAGTTCATTAAAACCCCCAAACAATAAAAAACCCAACACAGTTGGCCTTACCTAGCTGCTTTTCTCGTTCTTCTCTCCGTTCTCTAGCAAGCCGCTGCCTGTCATCAACCCTTAGTATTGTTGGATGATCTACAAATGGAGGGAGAGGGAAAATATTAGGCATACAGCATAAAATCAAATAGTACCATGAACAAGTTTTTAAGGAAGTAACCATTAAACAATTCTAGTTATTCTGCTTTCAAAATAGATTATTTTTATAAATCCACCTTATAAAAAAAGTATTAAAAAATGTGAGTGCATTCTAATTATCAAGACGTAAAATGCTCCCAAAAAATGAATTAAATGGTAACTCTGAATTCCTTTCAAGACTATTGCCTTCGAAAGCCCAGGAAAACAGTTTTGGTTTGTTTCGAAGCCTGTAACACTTTGGCAGCTTGAGAGTATTCTGAAACTACTGTATCTGAAAATACTGTCTATTATTCTATAATCTCTCTCAAAAATGCTTCCACAGGAAATTCTGTTATAATGCAGCACCCTCTTCCCTTGAAAACACACTAAACCCTATTTCACAAGCCTGAAGAAGCCCAGTACTTAAGCAAAAGAGGTTGGATCGAAACACTGTAGAAGTTCCAGTTGAGCTTCTGAAAAGGGTAAGATACTGATCTCCACAGATGTTTGCATTCATATGAATTAAAAGCTCTGGCAAAAACATTAAGGCATGCATGGACCAGTATAATTCCAATATAGAAAGATGACAGTTTCCTCAACTATCCTTTGTAGACTGAAAGTTAGCTACGCTGTTTCCTTAAAAATGCCTGCAACTGGCCACTTGCATCCCAGCAATAAGACTAATATGAAAAAACAAAAACAAAAAAATTTGTGTCAGAGCCCAGGCTTGGCTGTAAAAGTCCAGTCTTGGTTGGAAAACCACTGCTTGCTCGGTGAGTTTTCTGGAAGGCAACAAAACACTGATCAGCTAGCATCCTGCTTCCAGCCTCAGAGTGGAGCTGGTCCAGACAACAAGGGAACAAAATCCAAGATACTTACTCATCTCAGCATGCTGCCAAAAGTAATTTCCTACTTACCCTTAGCCTGTCCTGTTAAACATGGAAAGCTGCTAATTTTAAGCTTTTTTTTCACTAGTACTTAAAAAGTTTGCGTTGAACGAAAGCACAAGTAAACAAAAAACCACACAGAAAAATCAAAAATATTTATGGGCATAAAGAAATGATGAGATTTATTGTCATATTGAGGGGAACTCACCTTTTAAATATTTTAAGATAAAGAGCTACCTAGAACACTGTCACCATGGAAATGCACATAAAAACAAGACAACAGATCTTTGTCACAATTCAGTGCTAATACACAAGTAAGCAATTTGTAAAAACATGTAAAGTCAGCCTATGTGTGTCTGGACCACGTACCTATGAAAAAAGTTACTAGCAAAACAATACAATGGGGTGTAAAAATGAAGCTAAAAATATTTACAAAAATAAATTCCTGAAATCAGGATGTGCTAGGCAGATTTTGAAGTTATTTAAATTAAAATTCAGTAAGCGCATTTCATAATCTAACAGAAGTTTCTACATCAAGATGACATGATTTCTAGGATGAATGAGTTCACAGATGACTAGGTTCAGCTTACTTAGTCTTGGACTCTCATCAGTGAAGAACTATCATCTCAACAATGGTCAGAGACTACAGCCCAAATTAATGGTGTTAACAGCAATGCAAAGTAAGAGTGGCAAGGAGAAACCCCACTGCATAGTTAGTAGAACATTTGAACATGATAGTCCCAAAGAAAGATGCAAAAGGAGAACTAATCACCAGCAAAGACAAATGAAATCCATCATCCAATTACAGATCAAACCTTTAATGTTGGTTGAATAGCACATAGTGCTGCTGTTTATGAAACTACGCCTAGTCATCTCATTGCATAGATTTCTCCAATGTATGGTGTAGATTAACATTTGCCTGATGTTAAGAAGTGTGCTGACTTGAGTGCAGTCACTTCAGCACACAGACACAGGTCAAAAGGGTAATAATATTCCTTCTCTCTTATGGTTGGCACATAAGATTCACAAAACATGAATTTCTGTGGCATGAGTAATTACTGCTATTGGAAAAATTCACATCTAATATTAATTCCCCTAGAAAACAAGAATTCCCTTCAAGGGCTGTCAGCAAAGTCAATGTAACATTGACTTTATAACACTGACTCTGTAACATTGAGTTGACAGAGAATGATGAGACACTGGGGAATAACATAAAATTCTGCTTCTTTTAAAATGCACTATTCTCCTTCCAGGGTTTTTTTCCTCTTTCTTGAGAGGAGAGATTTCCCTACTGGGGAGAAGCAGCAATTCTTCAAAGAGGCAGGAGGGTTACACAGACAGGCAAACCGAAAAGGTATCCCTTAAGAATTCCTAATTATAAGCAACGGAAAGAATAAAATAAATTTTTAAAGCTGCCCTCTGCCATTCTGCATTCTGCCATGTTTGAAGATATCCAATTATTTTTTTCTATATCACACACCTGACAGTGTTCATGCACACACACACACACAGCCCCTCTCCCAGCACCCCAAGATGTTAGAACAGTCCCAAAGAATTCACAGTAACTTGCAGGCTATGCAGAGTGTAAGAGGATGTCTTCAGTAATGAGCTGTTTTGCATACATGTGGAATCACAAAGAGCTAAATCAATATTAGCACAAGGATGGGGATAACACCTTTGTAGCAGACCAGCATGGCCTTTGCTCTACTAGGACACTACTTGCACACATCACTGGTGCAAATCTTACTGTTAATGAAAATATCTTTTCTAAGCCTTGAAAATGATCCTTCAAAGTTTGGCTACAAGCCCAAGGTCCAACACCTGCATTCTGAATCCCCCTGATTACAGACACCTCCAGTACATAGCTTCAGGAACTTCAAGCTGCGGCAAACCAAGAGAGTTCAATAGGCCTGCTCCCTATTTTATTTCTCATGTCTCTGCTCATTAACAACCCACCAGTCAAACACCTGGGGGACTGGTATTTCTTCTTATTCTGTAGGAATACAAGGACAAACACACAAGGTACTTTGTACTCCTCTTGCTTACCTTTGTCATTGGGCTATAGCTATGAGTCACAGCACACCACTTGCAACAAATCCTGCAAGAATTCCTCAGTTCTTATAGAAATAATTGATAACTGGGCATATGCAAAGCCTTACAGAGAACACTTCAGAAAGACCCACATGTTGTTGTAGAAGTTTCAGCCTGGTTATCATGCAATGCAGTGAACTTATGTCATTGTAGTGAAACAGCTTGCTGAGCATAATATACAAATGTTTAATTTTATGCTTATTATATTTGGAGGTTAAATAAACCATATTAGTTCTATAGAAGGGAAATTAATTTTGTACCTACTTCTGGAAATTAAATCTGTATTTTTCCACAAACTTACAACACTTACTGTGAGTCCAAAATAATTTAAAAAAAATTACTAGTTCATGAAAAAGAGCTTAGAGGCCATGAAGAGTATTTTGCAGAAATTCAGCACCGAAATATCAGTCATTTTTTGTCCCTTATTATACTAAGAAAAAAAAAACAAACAAAACCCCAAAAAACAGGAATATGCAAATTTTTCAAATCTTCTATATAATTAGTACTCAATGAACTCTTAAGCACAGTTGACATTTCTAGAAATTAGGTTGCAATTTTGCTAAATTAGTAACTAACATATGTACTTATTACATATGGCCAGTTTCTGTGGCTCAGGCACCTACCATCTGCACTCAGTGTAACTTCAAAAGTCAGACTACTACTATTCTTCATTTCCATCCATAATTCTCTCAATCTTTTCACAAATGCCCTTCTGCCCTCAACCCCTAGGGTGCTAATTTCTGATGCTGAAGAAACAGAAAGGGATATTCGATGGAAAACAACAGCTATTTTGTACATTAGTTCACAGGTGTGCTGCGGGGGAAAAGGAAGGTAAGCCAGCATTAATGAAAGATGCATTGCCTGGATCACAAACTGTCTTCCCTTTGTCCAGCTCCCCTTGCACTGTCATGCATATATGCAGAGTTGCCTTAGACTCATAATATTTGTTCAGCCTGTAGACACTTTCTAGACAATAATGATGTTGTTTATAGTGACAGCTGTCCCTCCTGCTGCAAACTCTTTGGTTTGGTTTTTAACCAAAACCATTTGACACCAAATTCACGTGCTATCTAAAGAAAAACAAACAACAAAACCCAACCAACCAACCAAACCACCAGCTCTGAGAAGCTCTCTCTTCAACAGAGACTCTCACTAGCTGGGTGCAGAGCTAAACCTTGCACACATGCCTGTGCCCTCCCTCTCTCCAACCCAAGAAATTTTGTATTCCTTTCTACACACCAGCACAGAAGAAGGGAGCACAGGGCACTTTCCTGAGAACTGAAAACTGCGATTAAACTACTGCAGGATAAAGCGGATGCTGAACACTGTCCGTCACCAAGAATTCTGGCTTGCCATGGAAACAGGTAATGTTACCTTCATTCTCCTTTTTTTCTTTTTGTTTTCTCATTGCCTTTCTGATTGTGAACAGCTGTGAATGTGGTGCTTTGTGCTGGACCCAGCACTGCCTGACAGAGATGAGATGAGATCAGCACATAGACAGCACTGGGATTGCTTCCCTCTGGGGACATGGACTGAAGTACCCAGTATGGGGACAGAGAAGAGTCTGTCAATACAAAACAGCCACCGAGCTGCCAAGCTGTCAAGGAGTTGAGAAGGGGGTGCTTACAGTGTGCCTCATACTCAGCAACACAAGTATCTATGCTATTTCAGGCACCTAAACAAGATCATTATTAACTGCGTATTTTAAACTTGCATACTGAATTGCAATACAGGCAGAATTTAGATATCTAATCTCTCTAATTTAATGCTACATTAAGGACTACATTAAACATTTTAATATGTAGACTTCCAATTGTGTAAGTGAATAGTGAATTAAATCCACACAATGTACCAATCAGGTATGGTGAGGCAATGACAAACATCTGCCTACTGCATAGAGTATTACAGAATATGGCATGCTTTGTGGTAAATGAAGTAATGTCTAAACAGAAGCACATTTATATAAAAGATGAAAATCTTTGCCTACAACAGATAATCCTCATGCAAGCACAGATGCAGGTATAGTGGCTTCTCTTCCCTTATCTCTCTTCCCAACCCTCATTCCTAAACTGTAGTAGTAAAAGTTTAGGGTTTTTTTCCAGTTTTGCTCCTTTGCAAAAAATCAGAAATTCCAGCCTAACCAAGTACAGTCAATGATACCAGTTTTGACTGAAACAGTAAGAGAGGTATAAGAGCATCAAGCATTTTAAAAGTTCCTAAGATAACAGCTGATTTTCATACACCATTGAGGCAGACAGCATTATAAAATGAAGCACGTGGAATGGTGTACCTGGTTTAGTTCCAGTGTTGCTTTGCCCTGAAGTGCCTTTCTTGTCTTGTATCTTGGAACCTTCAGCTAACAAAATAAGGAAGAAAATGAGAGATTAATTAATCATATCACTAAACAATAGCTCAACCACCATAATAATACAACTTAGACATCCCCAAATTCCCTTTAAAATCAGACCATTTTAAAATATCACTTTAATAACATTTTACATAGAAAAAGCCTTGAAGGTTACACAGAAAATATCAAAGCCACAATAAAAGTTCCCCATTCAAGTTGAGGAAAAGAGCAACAAGAATGCATTTTAACAAAGCTGTTTTCAATAAGGTATATTACTTCCCCCCCCCCCCCATGCTAATGCTATACAAACAGCTAATTTTTAATCTTTCTTATTGGAGATGCTGCTTTGGAAATCACTACTTCCAAAGAACAGCAGCCTCTAATTTTTTAAATTTAATTTCCCTTGCAGGAAGCTTTATTAATCACACTGATAAAAGCAAGTTAGTGGGAATAACGAATAATGGTCTGCAGACTTAGAAGAAGAAAACATCAAACATGTTGCAATGTTTTGATGCAATAGGGAGGAAACTGTGTTGTTAAAGGTGACTTGCAGAGCCCAGGTTTCTAAAGGTACAGTACAAGATACTGGTCAAAACTTCGTAGACTCTTTACAAATTACTAACACCGCCATTACCCAGAATTGAATAGGACAATCTATGACCTGAATGAATTCTAACACAGAAGATATTCTCATAATTTTAAAAGATTTTTCATGATGCCCTGGCAGAAAAGAGACAGAAAGAGATAATCCTGGGGCTCTGGATGCCCTTTCAAAATCCTTTATAAAGAAACCCAAAAAGATAAGTTATTATACTTCAAATCTCAGAGATATCTTTGGTTCAGCATCTATTCATAATTAAAAGCCAAGCCGGGAAATCAGATGCCATTATTTTCTCAGCTTATTACTCATCCTTGTATCCAGCAGCTCTACTGTAAGAGTGTTTGAGCCCAGAACTCAGCAACCTGGGAAGAGTCTAAAGACAGATTGTAAGAATTCTAAGAACCTTTCCACAAAAGAGTTTGAAAACATTTGCAAACAAGGATAAAGAGACAGTTACACAATTAAAATTTAGGAGAGGAAAAAAAAAATAATTAAATTAATTTGAATTAAAATATCACTAGCAACGAAAGTTGGAAAAAACCGATTAGTCCAGCTTTAAAATCTAGACAGATGTCACTGTATTAGATGCACTTCAGAAACCATAATTAAGATTTTTCAGATGGCTCTAAGCATTTCCTATGTTTGCCAGCTTTAGCAATATACACTCAGGCCTCAGTGCCTCAGTGAGTTCATGTCTTTCATGGCCTGACAAAAGTCTTTGTTTCTGCTTTACCTCCTTCCACAGGCACATTTCAGAATAAACATAAAGGATAAGCATAAAGAGGGGCTGGAGCACCTCCTCTATGAAGACAGGCTGAGAAAGTTGGGGCTGTTCAGCCTGGAGAAGAGAAGGCTGCATGGAGACCTCCAAGCAGCCTTCTAGTATATGAAGGGGGCCTATAAGGATGCTGGGGAGGCACTATTCATTAGGGACTGTAGAGATAAGACAAGGGGTAATGGGTTAAAACTTAAACAGGAGAAGTTTAGATTAGATATAAGGAAGAAATTCTTTACTATGACGGTTGTGAGGCACTTGAATGGGCTGCTCAGGGAGGTTGTGAATGTTCCATCCCTGGCAGTGTTCAAGGCCAGGTTGGACAGAGCCTTGGGTGATATGGTTTAGTGTGAGGTGTCCCTGCCCATGGCAGGGGGGTTGGAACTAGATGATCTTAAGGTCCTTTCCAACCCTATCTACTCTATGATTCTATTACAGAAACAAAACATACAGCAAGAAGAGGCAGAGGTCGGAAGTGGGAATCTATGTGACCCTTTTAGCAGGGTGGAGGCAAGTGAGGGAAATAGGAAGACAGTGTTAATCAACTCTTCACTGTTCAAAAGCCATGATTTGCTGATAGCAGCAGTCAAAAGATTACAGTCACTAAAAAAGGTTTGCAATTTTAAATAATTGTCAAAAAGAACCCACTCCCCCTAACAACTGTATGAAGTCTTTCGTGATCTGAAGAAGTAACTACTATTGAATTTAACAAATATTCATTGCAAAACACGGTAAGAACTGTCACATCTTAAAGTCAGCCCAACATAACCCAGAGGCCAGAAACCTACATCAGGATTCTCATCAGCCTGGCCTAGGGCATCATACAAAAAACTGTTATAAAATAATGAAAATATTGGTTCTGGGCATTAAGGAGAGCACTGATTTTCCAACAGCTTCAGCACAACTTTTTTTGCATGTCTCATAAAGCACATGTACATTACTTTCTTCAAGCATTGTGCCATGGGATTGCATAATGCTCCATTAACATCAAACAATGGTCTAAAAGCCATTCAGATAATACATTTGCAACAGAGGCTCAGTACACAGAAAAATATTTTTTCCATATTTCCTCTTCTGACATTTCCTTGGAATATTTTATGACAGTTTGAGTACACATTCATATGACCACTCATATGACAAGTGATGAAGAAAAGAACAGATGGCACAACCACAAGTTTTAACGATGCTGGATATCAAATGAGAATTGACACAAGTATTTAGTAACTAGTGTAGGTGTGCTCCCACATAAAATACCTCTTGCTCTAAGATACAAACAGATTAATCAGACAACTAAACATCTAAAATCCAAACCTAAATATTGACAACATAGGTTCCATCAAGACTCACTAACCTAACTCCTGCCAGGAGAGACCTAATTCAGCTACGTAATGCTTGCTCTGTTGCTTATCTTGAACCACTATCTTTACATTGAGAGAATTAACATTGTATAAAGAAGTGTCAGAAGTAAGAGGATATTTTTCTTGAAGCATTCTGGAAACTGAAAGGGCTAAAGATTGACAAAGGGTCTGGATCAGAAGGCTGGAGCACCTCTCCTATGAAGTCAGACTGAGACAGTTGGATTTGTTCAACCTGTAGAAGAGAAGGCTCTGTGAAGACCTTATAGCAGCCTTCCACTCCATTAAAGGGACCTACAAGAAAGCTGAAGAAGGACTTTTTACAGGGGCATGTAGGGATAGGACATGGGGTAGTAGCTTCAAACTGAGAGCAGATTTAGATTACATATAAGGAAGAAATTCTTTACTATGACGGTGGCGAGGCACTGGCACAAGTGGCTCAGAGAAGCTGTGGCTGCCCCATCTCTGGCAGTGCTCAAGGACAAGCTGACCAGGGCTTTGAGCAACCTGGTCTAGTGGAAGGTGTCCCTGTTCATGGCAGGGGTTGGAACTAGAGCTTTAAGGTCCCTTCCAACTCAAACCATTCTACAATTCTATGATCTGTCTTGTCAATGTGTGCCACAAAGAGGAGTCGGACTATCTTTTATTGAACCCCATAAGGTATTTTCTGATATATGGCTCCTCTGGTGTGTATTTTTTAACTTCTAGTGTTTTTGACGTTAAATCAAAACACTAAGTGATTTTCCCATTGCCACAAAGGAGCCCCATTGCCCACCCATCCCAACTGAAGGGGACATCATATGGGGAAATACTGCACCCCAACCTCCCACTGATGGGAAAAGCTGTAAAGAGGTGCATCATGCCACCTTCAGTTTGCAAGGACCTGTTTCAGTGAACAGATTTCCACTCACAAATGAACTCTCTAAGTCAGGGTGCTCTGGTCAGCTATTAAACTTTTCTCTTTGGCCTTCCTCCCAAGGCGAGATGTTACATGACATCCATCCTCATGGATAATACTTTCAGATAAGAAAGTCAGACGAAATGCTTTGTCTAAGCAAGGCTTAAAAATATGCAACTTCATCTACCAATCCAGTGCATGGATTTCAGGGACTGCACAGAAATCGCCAACAGATTGAAGTGCTGGCAGAATCAAAACCTTGTTTTCTTTCTAAACGCATCAGTGCAACACTATTTTACCGTGTTTGGAAACTCCTCCCTTCCCCCCTTAAAGGTAAAAAATATATTTAAAAATAATTTTAAAATTGAGCTGTATTATCCATTTTACTTCAGCTACTCCTGTTAAGGGGTCAGTAACTGGGTAGCAACTGACGGTAGTAGAGCACTGGCCTGGCACAAGGGTTGCTCTGAACTTACAACTTTTACTGACTAAAGCAATATCTCTACTACTATATAACTACAACTTTATGCTCAATGTTGTCTAACATGTCACCCAAAAATCACTGATGTAGAAAACTGCAGCAGGTCAGTGCAGGTTAGTGAAACTCCAGTTTTCCATGAAGTGAGCTTTGACAAAGCTGCTTCGAATTTGTGGAATAATCTGCTCCAGCTGACAGAAATATGGACTCTTGAAAGTAGTCACATGGTTGCTCAATTTTCCATGAGTTTTTCCTCCCTCCTTTCATCACATGCTTCTCCTCTAGCGTTACATAAACCTGCATGAAATGCCTAATTGCAAGTATGCAAATGTAAATTTGACAAAGAAATAAAAGCCCAGACATATTAAAAATGCACCTCTATCAGATTATTTTAAGATATGTGGTACTGATAATAGCTTAAAAGAATAGGATAGAGGAGTATAGAACTTCTATTTTAAGGCAGCTGTGGGGGATTAAAACGCAAGTGTGAAACAACACTGTGAACAGCATATACTTTGGCAATACAAGCTAGGTATTTGAGTTAAAATGTTGCCTATATATATATATATGAGTATATACTTGACATCAAGTACCTAACTTGATAACAGAAAAAAAACCGGAAAGAATCCAAAATAAGTTTTCATAGCTTTATTTTGCAATAGCAGATAAAGAAATGTCACATTTGAAATTTGATTACTTTAGGTCATATTCCCATGAATCCAGAACAAGTTACATTTGCAAAATAAACTGGAGGACACAATCACCAAAGCAACATAAAAGATTCTGCTGCCATATTGATATGCGATCATTGTATTTTGGCCGCTTAAGGATGTAGCATGATCTATTAGACCCTGAGTGGAATCAAAGAACACTTAGCAACTCTCTCCCAGCTCTGCCATTACTATATGGCATAGTATGAAATGGAAAACTAGGTTTCAGTTTCCATATCTGCAAAAGGGATGGCAGAAGAGAGAGGTACTGCTACTAAATACATACACATTTAAACAGTGAGCTCTGAAGTAAAACCAGTTGCAGCACAGAATTTAGTATTTAAACATTTCAAAGGCTGAAAAGGGGATGCATAAAGCTGACCAGTACTAGGAAGGATATCTGTAGGTTCAGCTTTTAGGTTTACCTTGAACCAAGTTGAAGAAGATCAGCCACAAGACATGGCCAGCTGTACTAATAATGGGTCTCTACTTCCAGAAACAGAATCTCCAACAGATGAAATGGAGTGAGAAGGGGCACTTGGGGACCACAGGCAAGAAATGGTGTCACAGAACTGTGTCCGGGCAGGACATGCACAGCAGTCCCCACAGAACTGCACCCTAGCAAGATTCTGAAAAGAGGAACTATATGAGAGCTGCACAGCCATGGATGAGAGCACAAGCACGGGTACACCTGTAGCAATACATAGCAGAGGAAATACAGCTTATTCCACGCTCCAACTATTCCTTTATGAACATTGCTCAAAAACCCCCAAAAATCCCCACACTTTCATTCATGTGCTTATATAGTATTTTATGCTTAATATCCACAGTGTAAAACTGCATAGTTTAAACTAGTCAGAATTAAGCAGAAACCAGGGCTTCTTAGGACTGTATAAGCAAGAATGAAGTAAGATTACTCTAAGCATTTTTATCTAGCAGGTGGGAGCAGCAGTTGGCTAGAGGTATTGCTGTGCTGGGTGGAGTGTGTTGAAAGTGCAGACACAGGTCAGAGCTGACAATGTTTATTAGCTTAAATGCAGAGCTGCATTAAGTCTGAAATCCTGAATATCCGACTTGGATAAGAATCAGCATTCAGCAACTGGCTGTTCTATTCTAAAGTACCAGTACCGAATTTTAAGACTAAAGAGTTCACTTTATTGGCAAAACTGGAGTGTTTATCCTACTAACAAATTCACGTGAGCATGAGGTAGGGCCTGGATACAGGAAAAACAAAGTTCAGTGTGAATTAAAGCTGTCCCACTGCCTGTGACTCTTGCTTTTTCTTACATCCACAGCTTATGAATAACACTTTAGTAATATGTACACATGTAAAAGCTACTATCCATATTTTCAGAAAAACATATCACGCAAGCCTTATTCTTCATATTATCAAGTGTCTATATATATATACTTAGATAAACAGCATACTAAGTAATATTTTAGTGTCATTTATTGCTGTGGAGTTAAGTACTGCATTAATTCCATACTTGTACTCCATACTTTTCTATTTGTGTTTTAAAATTAGAAGCTTGGGAACAAAGGACAGTGATCTCTCCAGAGACAAATAGATCTGAAAGTCCTATGGCTGGACAAAAATTACCAAGATAATTGCAGCTCAGCTGGCAGATACAAATGTAAAACCCAAGCACACGATATCTAACACTGAAATCTTCAGTATAAGTCAGGATAAAGTTATGATCTGCTCTCCTTTTCAGAAATGTAGGAGACAGTAAGTCTTAAAAAATACCCAAGAAAAAACTCGTATGTGCACTTGTTAAAAAACTACAGCTTTCACAAAACCCACTTGTCAATAACAATTCTGACACTACCCACAAGAAGAGCTTGGGGAGAAGTGGCCTGGCAATCAGCTCCAGCACAGCTGGAGACATTTTCTGATACTGTTGCACTGTACTGGAAGTTGCACTGACCTTGGACAGATCAACTTCCTTAGATTGCTGCTTCCACCAGCTGCCTCTGAGCTGAACGCTAAGGCAAGGCTACTCCTTGCTTTCATTTATTCACTATGTAAGCACACTCTGAAGCCCCAGTCTTGTCCAGGACCTGATGTGCTTTTTCATAACATTATTATAAACCAGAATTTTTAGTGTATCAAAATTACACTACAATGAGCCCCAGCTTTGCTTTTGTAAGCTCTTATGTACACATACATAACAGTTATCAAAGTGCTTCAGAACAAGACATCAAGAAAATTCTTACTTTCAACTAACACATGCTACAACATAACCCTGCTGAGAAGCATGGAGATGGATCAAGCAGAAATCCAAGGACAAAAGCTTGAACATAAAACCAAACCATCATCTTTTTTCATCACTGAAATCTATTTGTACATACTGCTCAGAACACCTGCAACCAAAACACTTGAACCGCACAGAAACTAAGCATCAGCATTTTAGTCTTATAAAACATCTCCTTTTCTCCTCCTCTGCAACACCTTAAAACTTCCCTTTCCTGAAGGAAGTAATAAATGGTGGCTCATGGGTTGCTGTTGGCCTCCAAAGTAGTCTGCCAGTAGTCAGCTCCTATCCATGGAACCATTCTGAAGCAAACTTCATCCTTTAAAAATTTACTGCAGAGCTCTTCCCATGAAGCTGATGTACTGTCCTGGTAGTCAGAAGATTCTCCCTGAACAGCTGCTGAGGGCAGGAAAAACCAGCATGGTTAGAAGACCCTGCTCTGAGGCACTATGTACAAACTGCTTCCAGGTGTTACCAGGAAGACCCAGAGACCAGTTCAGCTGGGAGGCTCAGAGGAATGCTAGGGCTGAGCTTAGAAATCAAGATTTTTTTTTAGCAGAACAAAATAGAAATGCAAGGGAACTGCCTGGGGATGCATGGACTGTAGGGCTGAGCAACAGGTTGTAGGAGGGACAAGAAGAGAATCAAAGGATTCCTATAGAAAGAGAGGCCTGAGTGACATTAATGTGCATTTTGCAGCAGCTTGGTCTCAAGAGCTGTGCTCTTTCTAGGGAAGGGGGAATTCACTTTCTTTCTTATACTGGCTTTCTTTCAGGTTAATCCTTTGGGGAAGAGAATACACATAGGAACAGAATCGAAGTGTCAGGATGGAAAGTCTACACTCTACACACTTACTGTCAAGCCCCCTCCACTCCACCCAAAAAAACTCAAGCCCTCACAAAAGCCCTGGTATAGATGGTTCATAAGGAGACACTAGAAAGTCTTCCCTATGTGTTATCTTGCTGCCCTGTTCCCCCCCCCCCCCCCCCCCCGCCACTTGAGCTATAATCACCAGCAGGTGTTGCAATGGCTGCATCGGGCTTACTCTGGACTTTGGGAAACAAATGGCAACATTGGCAGTCAAGGAGAGTCTGGAACACTGACTCAGATGTGTTACTGATATGCAAATCTGACTAAATCAATCATCTGACTTTATAAATAGTGACAGGCCAGGGCCTGCTGAGCAATCCTTCATGGCAGTACTCCTTGAGGTTAGGAGACTCCTTGCGTCAACAGTAAAACAGAAATCTTAGCTAAGCGATATAGAGGACTGATTGCACATACATAATCCTTTAGACAGATTGTTGACCAAGACTGTGACTAAGTTTGGATCCAGTCATACCTAGACTCCTCTCAGAGGAGTTTAGAAAGCCAGGGGGTCCTTTCCGAACCCCACAAATCAATGGGAGGGTCTCCTTGACAGTTCTTTCTGACCTTTTCCTCTATGCAGTAAATATCAGGTGTACCTTGCCAATGCATATAATTAAACCACTGTCGTACTTACTATCAACCCTTGTTAAATCACTGCTTTAAGGTAATACATATATTGCTGCTTCTCTTATGAGTGAAGCACACTATTCCATCCACAACACCCTAACAGAGCTATCACTTCAGAAGAAAAACAGAAACACATCCAAACCAGCATCCTCAGGCTTCTTAACTTAAATGCTTCAGAAAACCATTAGCATAATGAGCACGGTTATATGTTAGAGTTCCTATCAAAACCCTTTTGTAACAAAATATTCCAACTAGTAACACTGATAAAATTGTTTTAAAAAGATGTACAAGGCTCTGCCCACTACTATAGCAGTGAGTCAGTAAGAACTGTGAATTTCTAGAAGGCGTAGATCTAATGCACTTCACTGATTTAAATCTAAGATCTAGACCTTCATTTTGAAAGAAGAGGTGTGCCTAAATTTGATTAGATGTCAACTCTTAGATTCTCTTGTTAAGGGAAGTAGGTCAAAGGAACTGTTGAGGAAATTAGGGTGAAGCAAAAAGTACTTACAGACCAAAGACCAGTTTGCTATTTTTAGTACAGGTAATACAAGTCTTCAGAATTTCAAATGTAAGCTTTTTGAAATTTCCATCATTAGCAAATGTAAAATGCCTATTGTTTTAAACAGCATTACTCACAGAGTACATTTGCAAGTTAGAAATTTGACTAAGAATATCTATATTTAATTCCTTGCTGAAACAGTAAAGCAAAGTTCCTGCCTTACTGAAACACACCTATGAATTAATTTCATATTAAAATATTTTCAGTTTTTAAAATTTTGAAGCTGAAGTACATATTTGCATGCTTCCAGTACTTCCATACTTCCAATTTTCATACTCCAATACTGGAGCTCAATGGTGTGGTTTACAAATATAAATAAATTAAAAAGACACCAAGCTGCAGTGACCATCCCAGTTCTTTTTGCTCTGGCATTTGTCAGAGAAGTAAGTCTAGCATCAGTTTCCATGCAAAGCAGTATTACTAATGCTCTTTATCTCTGGTGTCCTTGCTAAATAGAAATGAAAACTCATCAGAATTAGTGTTTGCTACTCATGGAATAGTAGAGAAGTTGCCCTTGTTTTCATATTGTAGACTAGGAAGATAGACAATTTTAACTGTCACAGCTAATTCAGCACTGAATTGTAAAACACTAAAATTGGAATCATAAATAGATTTCTTTGCAAACAATCCACAGACATAAAACTGGATAACACAAATAATTACAGTGAAAGGGATACTTTTCTCAAGATTAAAATTGTGTAACTGCCCTATGGGAGATACATATTTATAAAAGATTACTTTTGGCTGACTATGTCTGCTTTAAAAAGCATCACATTCTAAAATATTAAATAAAGCAGGAGAGCATACCAAACTGTGCCTTTGTAGGAGGAGAGCTGTTAGGCCACTTAGAGTCTCATAAAGATAAAAGAAACACAGTAACTGTAACAGCACTTACAAAGAAGCTGACACATTATATCTTCTGGATAATCATACTGCATCATCTTATTGCAATAAGAAACAACTGTATTAACATAGACACTGGAAAAAGTCCCTGTTATCTGCTGAAAATGCCTGTGCTGTGAAGCAGTGACTCTGCAGCTGACCAGAAGGCTGGCAAGCCCAGCCAGATAGAGATGAGATACACAAAAGGAAGCTTTTTAACTACGTATCACCAAAATAAAAGGTTAAATGCCACCACCTGAAGGCATTCAGGACAACCTCAGTTCCTGACACCCAGCATTTTTTGCTGTGCAGCATATCTTTGGCCATGTACTCTACAAATGGCAAGACTGGGCAATATGCAACCTGCAGTGATTTATTCATGACCATGTTGCTTAAAGGCAAAAAAAATTCAGCCAAGTCGCAAGTGCACCAGCTCCCTCTCATTCCCATATTTCTGACTGCTGCAGGCAGCATTTTCTACCAGAACATCAGAGAGATGCCTACATCCAGGACCTGTGTCAGTGTATTGTAGTAGTTGTACATGGAAAGTCAACTCAAAGATTATGAAATGCAGCACCTGTGTATTTTTCTAGAAGAAAAACTTTTCTGGACTTCAACTAGAGAGCTTTCTCCAAACTGTGAAGTAATTCCTGTGAGTATTTCCAAGTCACTCTGAAGCTGACACCAGCTGCTGAGACCTGAAGAATTAGGCTCAGAGTAGCCTGCTTTCAGTATCACACTGATCCCAAGGTCAGATGCTGAAGATGGGAAAAGCAATTTGAGCATTCATTATTTGATATTCTAGTTCAGAGGGCACAAGGATCAAAGCACATTGCAGCCTTTGAGTTTTACAGATAGCAACTGCAGTACAATAAAGTGAACACGGGGATAGAAAGAAGGGGGAAACACATAATTTGCTATATATTATTAAGCAATTTGAGTTTGAAACCTAAGCATTTTTAAAAACAATGCAACGTCTTTGGTCTCAGCTTTCCAACAGGAGATGGTAATGATTTCTCTCCACAAAAATAAATAAAATTAAACATTCTTTTGATGAAATATGTATTTTAACTAAAATGAGCATATCATCAAATGAACAACATCTACTGATTAAGTCAGGAGACTCCCACAGGCTCCCAAAGTGATACAGTGCTTCTTCTTGCCAGCCCACTGACATAGAGAAGCCATCACATCCCTACTGAACTCAGTGCATATCCATGCTTTTTCTATGCTTTAAACTCTTTCCAAATTTGTTCAGGCCACACTAGTCTGACAGGATTTAAGGCCACGTGCACTGAGGTCCATAGCTACCATCCAAGTGAGCTCATGTTTCAGATACAGAGCAGACCTGTAACGGTAGTACTTCTGCCATGGCAACATACTGATCATTCAAAAAGCAAGTCACAACTGTTTATCTGTCTCACCATAGAGAATCCCTTTCTACAGTAACAGAGTGAATCTGTTGCCATATGGGGACATCGCCACATACATATAATAAGGCTGCATATGCCTTTTGTAAGAACAAATCCTTAACTGACATCTTCGACTGTTGAGCTTTGCTCTTGACAGGCAAAGTTCAGACCATGGAAGCAAGGTGAGGTTTTAGAACTGCTTTTCTTCTATAAAAAATTGAGATCAAATTCAGATAGGTACTGCTTTTCTGGACATTATATAGAAAATACAGATTTCAGCAGCTTATTTTTCTGCTTTAATGATCTCCCTTTTGTTGTGTGTGTATCTGTAGGCACACTCTATTAGAGTGCTTCTACACACACACCCCCAAATAAGGGCTGCAAGTGTTTTAAAGAAGCATAAAACACCGCAAAAGATAGCTACTCTGCTCCTGGTACCTAATTGTCTTCACACACCACCACATCAGGCCACTTAGGTTTATGCCTGGAACATTTGCTGGGATTGGTCTTCCAGAGCCAGCTAAATTCTAGACCACCTGCAAGTTAGTAGCAATGTAAGTAACACAGGTAACCGTTTCACTGCTGCTGGGTTTCCCAGGCAAAGCTCTGCAGCTCACACGTTTTGCAGAGATGTTCAGAGTCCTCCTTCCAGCCTTAGAGAAATAAAACATGACTAATGCTTGCCAGTTGCTATAGCAACAGCTACCTCTCAACTCCAAACAGCAGGAAAATTCACAGAATCTGGTCTTTATATAAGCCCCATTAGAAAGGGAAAAAGGAAGACCCAGGAAACTACAGACCAGTCAGTCTTATCCCTGTGCCTAGCAGGATCATGGAACAGATTCTCCTGGAAGGCATGCTAAGGCACATGAAAAACAAGAAGGTGCTTGGTGACAGCCAGCATGGCTTCACTAAGGGGAAATCCTGCCTGACCAATTTGGTGGCCTTCTATGACGAGGCTACAGAACTGATGGACAGGGGCTGGTCAGTAGATCAGGACTTGTGCAAAGTGTTTGGCACTGTCCCACATAACATCCTGATATCTAAACTGCAGCAACATCAATTTGATAGATGGACTACTCAGTGGATAAAGAACTGGCTGGATGGCCACAATCAAAGAGTTGTGGTCAACCACTCAATGTCCAGTTGGAGCCCAGTAATGAGTGGTGTCCCTCAGGGAATGGTGTTGGGACCAGTCTTGTTCAATATCTTTGTTGGTGAAATGGACAGTGAGATTGAGCATGCCCTCAGCAATTTCACTGATGACACCAAACTGTGTGGTTCGGTTACCTCATCCCATTGCTTTTAGCCTTACATACACAGGTAGACTGAATATCCACCAAATCAGAGAATGATATAAAAAATAAAAAAAAAAAAAGAAAAGAAAAAAGAAGTAGCATTGTCATTGTATTTGGTACCTTAGTTACCTGGGAAAAATCCACCATGGTGCCTGTTTGATTGTGTCTAACAGAACAAAGAACAGGATGTGTGGAACTTGTTGCTTTGTTCTTCAGATCTAGCTTTTTATTGTTTTACATGAATGACACGACAGAATCATCTAAAACATCTAAGCACAGCATCATGCTGTAATCAAAAGAAATCTATTTAACACTGTTTTAAGTATTCAAGAACAAAAAAAAAAAAAAAAAAAAACAACAAACCAAAAAAACAACCAAACCTAGAACTTATTTTAAACCAAAACCCTCAAGTACCTCATTCTTGATACTGTGACTTGCACAGATCTTTTTGGACTAATATTTCTAGTAACTAAACTACAAACTGTTTCAAATCCTAGATTAAGACACTGATACAGAAAAATGTTGCAATGAAGTTTCCATTGAGCCCTGTCTTCACAAATTTAGGTGTGCAGTACAGCTGAGATAGGTTAAAGCCTGACTTCATTCACAGTTGTTTAGCCTTACTGATGAGAGGGCTATTAACTTCCAAGAGCACAATTACATACTTAATTATTTGATAGTATGTACATGCATAAGTTATATGAAACCTAGCTGCATGGGCAGGTTTCACTCTGAAACTTCCTAACTCTTCAGTGCTTGAATGTGGAACCTTAAAAGTTAACAAGAAGCTTCGTTATGTGCCGAGACACATCAGTCACATGAAATTAAAAACATACACGCATAAACAACAGGTAACTTTACAACCATCACCACTCCTTACTCCCCCAGTTATCAAATCAGTTTAGGAAATCTTGTCACTGTACTCTCTGGGATAACAGAAACTGATTTGGCAGACTTAACCACCCTACCACTAGATGGGGAGAAGAACACATTTTGCAGCTGTTTTCCATTCCTTTCTAGCCACTGTGTTTTGCCTTTCTAATATTTATCCTTGTAGTTTTCAAACTAGCATTGTTACAACCCAAACACCCCACCTCTCTCTAGTGGCATCAGATCACTTTTCCTGCACACCCAGCAGCAGGTACCTGGGCAGAACTGGAGGAGAGCAAGACCCTATGCTTGCAGTCAGTATGCCTGGTGCCAAAGCAGTGTGCAGAGACTGGAAGCAGCCACGAGATAAAGTCCCACTCAGTCTCAGGAGCTCCAAGGAGAAGCATGCGCTCACTCATTGCATGCAGCTGGTGAATTATGCAAACATTGATGAGCCCAAACCATTTGAGAGGCTGCCTCAGTTAAGCCAAAAAGCCTGGACAAAAATATACCACTCAAATACTGAATACATCTCAATGAGGCATGAGCTAACTGTGACTTTTTATGTGGCTAATTTGGGTGTCTTTTCATAGGGACAGTAGGAGGAACAGCTCTAAAACCAAATTAGTCCTGTTCCCAGTTTCAAATCTCTCCTTTAAAGCAGTGTGGCCTTAAGCCATCCCTATAAGACTGATACTAAGGTGTTTTGGTTTTTTTTTTTTTTTTCCCAAGAGGCAAAAGTCCCCATTACTTTCCCAAATCTCATTCTTCAGCAACTGGTCCATTTGCTCAATATAAACAAAATAAATCAAGGAGGGAGAGAGGCTGGCAAAAGAGAAACAGAGGCCAAACCATTTAAACCTAGCAAAGTTAGACTGAAACAAGGTTCATTTAATGGGAAATGTTATGCAACCTTAATTATTTGCTATCTGCCTTGTAAAATTCAAATCAAGCATAAGAAGGATAAAATTCTCGCTTTGGGTTATTTTATTATGCAAAATCTCTTAGCTTTACAACATCACTGAAATGCTTCATGGAATTACTGCTCTAATTCACAGTGCTTCCTCTTTATTGTGGGTGCAGAAAACAAAGACCTCTAAGCCACATACATACTTCATTGCAGCAGCCTAACCATGACAGGCTGGTACCAACAAAAGTGAAACAAATACCGCTTTTGCTGATAGCAGAGCTAAACCTTTAATTTCATGAAGGGTGTTTGTATTTGCCCCCATAAACAATGAGAACATTAGCAATATTTTACATAGGAGTTGTATCCCTGCCTTTAAAGATGACATGTGTTACAAGGATAGCCGGGCTATATTATAGTGCACCATGTATACCTCTAGAACTTCCTACAGAACATGTTCTTGGTGCCAATTCTTTAGTTTTGTCAACCAAACAGAGTAAAAAAGCCACTGTCAAATAAGCGTTTGCTGTGACTTAAACTATCTCACCACAATACGTCAAAATCCCACTTATTGCTCTGTAATGTATACTAAATATCCCAATTCAGCACAGAAAAACAACAATATTTACATTACATAAATGGTGTAAAAACATAAATAAAAGGATGGGCAACATAATGCTTAAGTCATAGGATATGACTCCACACAGCAATGCATCATTCACCATGTTTGAGTCATATTTCTGAAAGACCAGGCAGCCTGTGCCAGTGCCTGGTAGCCAGTGGTAACAGATCCAGTAATTTCAAGACAGGGTGATTGGGCTTCCCCTCTTTGCCCTTAACTGGGGAGGGTGGGATGGAGAACTGCTCAGCACTGCTTCACTTTCAGGCAAATCACTCAAGGACTGTCCTCCAGCTCTTCCCTTTGCCCACCAAGTGGTTGAGATGCTAGAGCCATTAAGTTTTCTTGTGCACAACCACTGAACGGAACTGGTTCCATACCAACAATGCAATGATTCTCACAAATTGCCTTCAGTATCCCCACACAATTTTCTGGCTTGACTGAATACTGTGAAGTTTTTGATTATGTTGGAGACAGACACCAGGTTTAGCTACACAAAACTCGAGCCCATGTAGATTAGTTACATCAGGCCTGGTATTAGCTGCTTCCCAGGCTCCCTGTATTGCAGTGATGGAGATTATTTTTAAAGGATGAAAATGGCCTTACCTACAAGGCTATCCTTTGAGCTTTGCCCTTATGAATGCCATTCCACAGGCAGAGACTCATCAAGCCTGCTGCAATCCTTCATATAAGTATTTGTCATCACAAAGGACTATAATACAGACTCAAAATTACCAACTCTGAGATGAAACACTAGCAGACTCCCACTAAAATCTCAGACAAAGCTTTTGTAATTAATAGAGTCTCACCAATTGCAAAGAGCTCCAGACCAGAGCATTAGCACTTTCCATCATTCTGCCAGTCTTCAGTGAACCAAGGCTAGAATAATTTGCTATGCTGAGTTTCACTTGAGAGCAGAGCATTACTTCATCACAGCCATGCTCCATAAGTCTACTTATTCAGTGCTTGTCTTCCTGTTAATCAGATGACCATCAGGTTGAAGTTGCTCATATCATGTACCTGCCTATCTTTCAATTAAACTCCTATTTCTATATGCCTAGCTGTTAGTGCAACCAGACTCAGACACTTCTGCAGTGAAGACAAAATTATTTCTTCCAGAGCAGACATGGTATGTTACCAGTTTATCTCAGGACACCCATTCTTGGTAAACTCATGTCTCATCCTTATTATCTATGAGAGCACAGTATTTTCCACATGTCCAGGCAGTCAAGTAGCTCACCACTAGTGAGGTTCCAGGCTAATAAAGCTCTATGGAATGTGACTAAAATAATATAATGCACATCCACCTTACTGATTTGTCTTCATTCACACAAGGGAAGTTTTAAAGTCAGTTACTGTGAAACAGTCAGACAGGGTGCTGCTTTGTAAGAAGGATCACCTTGGTCCACAGCCCTTGATCAGCACAGCCAGGCCACTCCAGGACATTACTGTCCTTGCTCTGAACAATTAGGATTCATATTACATCTATCCATAAAGGACACAATGTACTCTGTTTCTGTCTGAGAAACTTTAAAACGTTAGTTCAAAAAACTGGAATGCCAGCCAATTTACTTTCATTAGTGCTTACCTATTGCTGTGCCAGCTTTGCAATTAAAAAAACAAATACCACAACAAAGTCGTCAGCACTTTTTACTTCCAACAAGCATTTCTCTTGCTTTTAATAGAACATCAGCGCCAGAAGCTGATGCAACTAGAGACAAAACACTGCAAAATCAAGGTTTGCAAGACAGCAGTTTAAAGGTGCCCTCTACATGTGTTATCATCCAGCAGTTCTTATCTGTGAGTAGCAGGTCCAGCAGAGCATGTCCCCTAGTCAGTTCACTGATCACTTACATCAAGAATTGTTCCGGAATGTGTTGAACTCATTTCCAGCACCCAGCTGCATTGCCCTTCTAGGAAAGTGGTTAAGAGACACCCTTGAATACTACAAGCCTGCAACTGATTCTCCAGCTGCCTAAAGGTAGCAGAATCAGCTCCCTCTTCTTAGTCAGAGGTCTGCAGCAGACACCACCACTATCTGTGCTCCCTACACACAAGATCTCTACTGTCTTGTCACCTCCCCAAGACAAAGCTCCAATTTTTCAAGCAATTATATAGAGCACAGCCTCTCCTCTTTACCTGTCCACCCTACTTTTTCCTCCTTCATCCAGTAAATTTAGGCTTAAAATGCCTCTCAGGGCTCTTCGGCTGACAAGCCCCATGGCTTGACCAACAGGTCTGGGGGTGGATTCCCTCCCAGGCTGGATGTTTACTCTGCTGTCCATACTCAGCCTC
The DNA here is from genome assembly GCF_012275295.1 of Melopsittacus undulatus. Classification (NCBI taxonomy): domain Eukaryota; kingdom Metazoa; phylum Chordata; class Aves; order Psittaciformes; family Psittaculidae; genus Melopsittacus; species Melopsittacus undulatus. The sequence continues at coordinate 72,703,375 of NC_047529.1, forward strand.
ACAAGTTCAGATCATCACAGATGAATGGGAAGACTGGTATATAATTTAATTTAAATAGCTTTATTTTGGGGTAGGTTAGGAAGGGATAAGGAACAGTTGTATTTCAGGGCCTAGAAAGCAGAAAAATAGATTCTGAAAAGAATAAAGCAAGAAATAATGCAAGGTCTCATGACTTCTTGGTCTAAAGTTACTGTGAAGCTGAATATGAATTGTCAACATTAAAAATAAGCTTGTGATCTTCATTGAGACCTTGGGAAACAAGTGATTGAGGAACTGGCTGTTGCCATCACAGTAAGACGAAGCAGAGGTCTTCCTTGCTGAATTACAATTCTTTCAGTGCTCTCACATAATACTGACAGGAACTATGCTGCCTGTAAAAAATATAGAGTATCCTAACCACCACAGCTCTCCAGCCGACTGCTTTTTAAATTATTTATCAAGAGAAACACAATCCTTTGCAAATTGTTCAACATTCACACAGCTTTAAAAGCTTTTAGATCTTTGGACACAGAAATCTTTGCTTGCTACTCTTATACTGCCTTGAACAACACTGCCCAATTCCAGATAGGGCCTCATCAGTGCCACCATGCTAAATTACCCTCCATTCTTGAAGTTCCAAAAGTCACTAACAGAAAACAATCCCAAACCCATGCACTTTCAAAATACACATAGTTCACAGTAATTAATGTCACAGTGAACCGATACTCATACCTGCTCAATCAGCAGTAGGAAGTCCTAGCAGTCATCTCCTCCTAACCTCCTACAAATTAGAGTAGTCTAAATTTAGCTATACCAGTTAAACATCCTGCTATTGTTACATCTAGATTAGAAAGCAACTATAAGTAATATTAACTTGAGATTGCAGAGAGACAATAAATTAATTGGTCTATGAGAAAATGAACATGAGCCAGCTTCAGTGTGCGCTCCCAGCCCAGAAAGCCAACTGTATTCTGGGTTGCATCAAAAGAAGCGTGACCAGGTCAAAGGAGGTGATCCTGCCCCTCTACTCTGCTCTCATGAGACCTCACTTGGAGTATTGTGTGCAGTTCTGGTGTCCTCAACATAAAAAGGACATGGAACTGTTGGAACAAGTCCAGAGGAGGGCCATGAGGATGACCAGGGGACTGGAGCACCTCCTGTATGAAGACAGGCTGAGAAAGTTGGGTCTGTTCAGCCTGGAGAAGAGAAGGCTGCATGGAGACCTCATAGCAGCCTTCCAGTATCTGAAGGGGGCCTATAAGGATGCTGGGGAGGGATTATTCATTAGGGGCTGTAGTGATAGGACAAGGGATAACGGGTTAAAACTTAAACAGGGGAGGTTTAGATTAGATATAAGGAAGAAATTCTTTGCTGTTAGGGTGGTGAGGTACTGGAATGGGTTGCCCAGGGAGGCTGTGAATGCTCCATCCCTGGCAGTGTTCAAGGTCAGGTTGGACAGAGCCTTGGGTGATATGGTTTAGTGTGAGGTGTCCCTGCCCATGGCAGGGGGGTTGGAACTAGATGATCTTAAGGTCCTTTCCAACCCTAACTATTCTGTGATTCTATCATTCTAATTTGCACACTATATATAAAATTCATTTTGTCTACATTTGAATTTACTTTAAGGACACTAACAGTCTCACAAACAAATGAGATTTGATCCTGAATAGGAGTTAATTTTGACACTTCTTTTCCTGAATAAAAACCTCCCTGATTTCTGTTGCTAAATAATGTGAAATAATAAGTATTAAGGCAGTCCAGCTTTTTTACAGGCTTAACAGAAATGGATAAGATTTTAATTTTGGTAGAAGACTAGACCTATGCAATTAGACCTTGCTAAACTTAAGCAACTTTGTTTCTACTTGCAGGATGTTCATCACTTCATTCTTCTCCCCAGAGCTGTGCCTAGTGTATAAGGGAATAAAGTAATATATTTTTAAGAGCAAACCAGTATCATGCCACCTCAAAAGAATAGAAGTTCTAGTGAAAAGGGCACAGAACTTGTTAATTCCCTAAAGATATTCGGGTAGTGTGCTGAGTTACACATGCCAGTGAATGATTATTTGAGAAGTTTGGTAATATTGTGAGAAAAACCAAAACAAACAACAACAACAAAAAAAACCCCAACAACAACATAAAACATCACCAAAAAAAAAACAAACCAAAACAAAAATACCCCCACAAACCAATAAAAAAACCCCAACCAACTAAACAAAGAACTAACCCCTCAAAAAAACCAAATCAAAACATATAGGTGTTTACATGATCTTCCCCTTAGAAGAATTAATGTTATATTTAGATGAGTTTGTCTGTGATGCTCTCAGGTGTTCTAGAACAATAATCCTCTATGGATGTTCCAAGGAAATCTCTTAAGGATGTGCTACTGAGTCATTTGGTCGGGAGCTAATTAATACCATGACTGGTTTTGGAAACTGTTCTTCATCAGCATCTAATCTGGGATTAGATATTGTAATGATTAAGAGACTGTAAGCAACCTGGGAAAAGGACACTGTACTTCAAGTACAGTCACACAGTGCTAGTGTGAGTCAGCTTATATGACATATTTAGGAAGCTAAATAGCTTGTATGTTTGCATACGTTCAAAACTTCTCTGCATAATAGCAGCAATCAAAACACAAGCTTAGATCTGTAGCCTTCTTAAAGCCAAGAGACCCCTATACATAAACTCAAGCACATTCAGACTTCATCAGAGCTGGGTCTGAACTGACTGGGGGATCTGTAACTGCTACAGAACAGGCTTATTCTAGGTCTGTCTGACAAAACAGGAAAGTAAGGTAAGACAGAATTGGTAACAACTATAGCCTCCTCTGAGCTACCTACAAATCAGAAAGAACTCTAAGAGTTGAAGAGGCATTCAGGAAGTCCAAATATGTCCCAGATTCACTAGTGTCTAAGTGCTACCATGGGATCAGTTACCATTTTTCCACATAATTTTTTTTAAAACAAGTCTTACGAGAGTTTCGCTCTCTAAGCACACGAAACCCTGAACAAATAATCAGCCATAGGCTTTTTCCTCTATTTATACAAGAACCTTCATAAGTATCCTGTATTGTTTTTAACAGACACTTATACGCTTGATAAGATCTGAAGCTCACTGCATTCCACAGATCATTAATTATTAACAATTCCTACCACAAAACATTCTGGATCAAAGAAGTACCCAAGATATTCCATCTCACCCCCTACCTCAGGACGCCCCTAAATCCCGCCATGAAGATATGTCATCCCCTTCGCCTGCAGCTGCGGCAACCAGAGGCAGCTCTGCCTGATCCTACCAAGCAGTGGTCAGCCAGCCAACTACATTCAACACCACCAAAACTCACTGGAACACAGCAGGCATCCCAGGTTGTCATGCTTCATCCTACCCTTAAAAGCAAATGCTTGAGAATATTTGCATTTATATTCCTCTTCCTCCTTTTGTCTAAGCCATGCAAGTGACCTGAAATAATAAGCATGGGCTGATTAATTGCTCTATGTGTTCCCTTCTGCACAGCTGAAAGGTCAGCTAGGGTAAAAGCAAAGGGTGACATGACATACAATACTAAACACTCTTGGTTTTAAGCAGCCACCTTGTTCAATGAACCACACACAAACCCAAGAAAGAGTTCTTTTCACTACATGCGCTCAGGCTTAAACGGACCAGCTGAGAAACAGTTGCTGAACTACTAACTCTGAAGATGGAGAAAAGCCTTATGTGGGCCTCCCTCCCCAAGGCTAAGCGCTTAATGGCATATTAAAAATGTAGACAGCGCAGATTTCTAAGGATTTCTCTACATTTACATAACAGTTGGCAGCTCTCATCTGTGGTTGGGGTTTTCATTTGAGTTGATTTCTTTTTCCCTGGTCTTCAAAAAACCATCTGCAGCAGTGTACTTGCCTTTATAATTTTGCTTCTGGAGAAGAAAGGTCCAACTGCATCTTCTCTTTACTGCTACAGATGTTGCTAGTACACTGTGTATGAGGCTAGAGATAACACAAATAGCAGCAAACATCCTAAAGTGGTTTAATCTGAGATTACGTTTTAGAAATACAATTTCGATTATTTCTATGATGATTTTGTTATATTACTGCTGTATTTGTTTAGTATTGAAACAGGCAAACATAGAGTGGATGTTTTCCAAAAGCAGTTCATGTTGCGCTGATTGTGGACTGGTTGAAGATGAAACCAACTGAGAATAAAGCAACACTGAGTTAAATCAGGAAATGTAAAACTGTCTAGCATCAAACAAGAAATATTTCAATCTCCTACTCAAAACTGATCCTCCTCATTTCTGCAAGGTAGAGAAAATCTAATGGGAAGAGGTTTCAGCTCCAGCTATCTCTAAGAGTCCCCAAAGTCACAAAAGCTAGCACTGAATGCATTCCTAGTTTTGCCCTCAATAAGACCATATTCTGTCTTTCCACAAAAGAAATTAGAGAATGAGCATGAGAGCTTTGAATCTAGCAAGATGATTATACAAATGAGTTTTTTTCAAGGTATATAATTATCAAATTCTTAAGAGGCTGAGACAAGAGACAGCATGCAGGCAGAGCTGTGTAGATTAGGCAGTGTAAATGTTAATTAAGAGATCTGGAGAAGGGAAAGAAAATAATGCAATCCCTATACATTAGCATGTGGAGCTCTGGGCCCAGTCACTGAACGGTGAGGTAAAGCCTTTCTAAGGGAAAAAGAAGTAGAAAGCAAAGCTCAGGCTTGAAAAGGGGGAAAGAGGAGGGAGTCAAATTTCTTTGTGCTGTTTCCCATCCTCACCCTTTCTACATCCACCTCCATGCCCAGGAGACAGAAGTAGCAGTCTTTAACAACAGAAGGGCAGATCTTGATGCTAATACACACTCTACACTAAACCAGCCCTCAGAAGCTCTGTGAACATTGTATCAGAGAGCTGCAAGGCTGAAGCAGTGAGGAAAGCTCCCAGTAAATACAACCTCTATTTCTTTGTTTTGGTTTTTATTTTACAGATGCTTCTACTATTGCAAATACATGTTTCATCATGACTAGACAGAATAGCTAAGATGTTTTTTGCCAGAACAGATGAACAGGCTTCATAAAACACAGGTACAGCACTGACTCCAGGCTGTCAAACTGAATGAGCATACTAGCACGCTCTACAACATGCACAGATTTTTGAGCCTCTTGGAGTCTGGGCCACAGATTCATTAAGCAAAAAGAGTTTACTAACAGTGGCTGCAAGGCCTGGGGGCCTAGGTCTCACTTAGACACTGTATGAAACCTGCAGAAAGTATAGGAAAAGCCTGAGACTCATTGACCACTTAGAGTATTATTTACATGCCATGTTTAAGTATAACATTTTGGTCTGCTGTGGTCCTGTGGAATATCATCTTTGCTTCCATGTATGCATTCATGTTACTAAAGTCTGCAGGATTAGGCTGTATTTCATACAGCTGAAAAGACTTACTGGTGATTTAATTAGGCACAGTTGCTTGAGTGTCCCCTCCAAATCTGGCCTCATAAAACTACCATTATCTCCTCCACCTTTGTATAAGTATAGATTAAAGCAGCAGAGATGTTGTATTTATCATGGCACAAAACAATAGCACATTTTAGCACAAATACACTGTAATTTCCTCATCTAAAACCACACAAATAACTTGTGGCTGCAACAGTACCAAGTTATTTCACAATAACCTAGTTTCTGAACTACTCATCTGGCAGGCCCAGCAGTAATACTTCTTGTTCAGGACATTCCTAATGGATGTAACACATTCAAACCTCCTACTCCCTGTCCCAATATCCCTTTTAATGTTCTCTTTGCTTGCTCTGCAATTCGATGCTAGTAGACTAGCTGAAGCAGCATTAAGAAATAGAGAATAGGAGCATGTCACCAAGCTGAAAAGCTCTCTCAGTAAACTGAGTAGAGTGGGGTGAAAAATCTGTGTCACATCACTAGCTTTTTAAAGATTAAATCTAGCATGTGGCAACATGCCTAAGAGCAACCTGTCACTGAAGTTCAGAGAAACTCAGCTTCTCAGGTGACTGCATCTACAAGATCAGCTCTCCCCTCCTATATGCACTCTTAAGAATTGCCTAGAGTTACCCTAAATTTTATCAGGCAGCAGAAACACTCCCCAAATACCGAGACATTCATATGTGTATGGTCTCTCTAAGAAGATGCTGAAGTCTAATGTGTCATCAGAAAAGCTAGTTATTTATATGCTTGCTCTTCTCAAAGTGCTATTTGCAGATATTAGAGAAATAAAATGAGAACACTAAACTAGGCTTTGCAATAAGAGCCTTAGAAACTCCAGATATTGTGAGCTAACAGCTTGACAGACTTCAGCTTTCAGTGAAGAATCTCTGTCATCTCTTGAAAACCTTCCATACTCCACCATACATTTTGTCCTTCTACTTGTTAGGAAAGGCAAGTTCTTTGTTAGAAAGGAGTTACAATAGCTAGAGAAGCACAACAAAGTTTGGAATGTATCTCAAGACACCACATTAAAATTTCATGTCTAAACCCCAAAATCCTACAGTCACCACACTACAGTCCAGGTCCTTTTTTTTTAACTGCTACCAAGCTCTTGAAGATTTCTCTGTTAGTACACAATTTCAGCAAATTGAGTGCTGAAGTTGGTAACAAAACTAAGTGAGAAGGCAGGCGCAAGTACTCAAGTACTGCAGAGAACTGACAGCAGAGAGCAACAGTGGTGCACATGCATCCTCAAGAGTAGCTGGGCAATACCCAATGATGCCATACTTGTGCTGTGCTCTTCCATCACTGCTGAACACAGGATATTCCCTTTAAGTGTATGTATTTTATAAATGGGTAGTAGAAGAATCAGAACAGGTTTTTGTATTTGTTAAGTTTAAATACATTTTGGTGCAATTCAGATATTAATCTGAGGAAAGACTGTTGTTTCTGTGTCTAGTTGGCTCAAATTAATCTCTGGTTAACTGCTGGAATGCAGCAGGGATAAATTTTAGCTACTAAGTGACTTAACTGTAAAAACTTGAATGTGTGTCAACACATTAACCTTCCACTCATTTGCCTCCTTTTACCATCAAACAAGCACAGGCAACAAGCACACTAAAATAGTAAGTGTTCCTTCCATTAATCACTGGCTATATTAAATTATTTCCAGTTATCTGGACAAGAACACCAATGCTCTGTCACCATCTCTAGAGACAGTATTGTAGTTCTATAGATAAGAGCCAGCTGTCCTGCTAAAAAGAAGAAAAAGAAAAGAAGAAAAGGCAAGCTTTGGTTCTCAGGAAGACTAATACCAACATCTTCCTCCTCACCTCAACCCTGCCCCCCAAAGTGTTCTGGGTTTATCCTCACATACAGTTCAAACAAAAGCTTCAGTTTGAATCCTGCCAGCAATTAAGCAGCTCAAGTATTCACAGCATTTGAAGAAGTTAAAGAGTTTAGCTTCCTATCTTTCTTCCCTTACAGAAGAAAAGTTTGGGAACAGTAAGTTAACACCAACTTCCACATTCTAATACAGCCCAGAAAACGGTATGATACAACACAAATTAAAATAAAACTATCAAGACAACCCAAAATCCAGAGAAAATCCACAGCTCCCTACCGCCTTTTTTTTTTTAACCCCCCAAACACTTCAAAAAATTTTAAGTAGGTTTTCACCTTCAAATTCAGTGATGCATCCCTGTGTCATGACACTGGTTTCAGCACCAGGTAAAGCCCAAATCCTAGCGTGGGATTTTGACTCACTGCAGCCATCTGTTTCAAGAGGATTACATGGATTTTTTTAAAGTGCTAGACACATTAAAAATAGCAGAGAGTCATTTCAGATGCTTTTTCAGCTACCTTGTTTTAAAAATATCACCTAAGCTTGAAAGTCAAAGCTGGATGACCCTGTAAGTTCACCATGCCTATTGATGTCCTCTGACAAAAAACCCCAAACCATTATTGTAAGAGTAAAACTACAAGTAAGAGACATTTTTAACATCTCCACTTTTTTTTTTCCCATGGCTAAAGGAGGCACTTGCTATGTCTAAGCTGTCATTAGGCTTTAATAGCATAATTATAATTTCCAAAATGGCACACCTTCAAACGCTGTTTCTTTTGTTTGACTGCATAATGTTGAAGTTTTTCAAGGAACATCTGTTACCAAATCCAAAGGTCTCATTTAATTCATTAATTTACGGCAGACTTTCAAAGAACAATCAGCTGCATACTTATATCATGCAGGTGAATAAATGTCTTTTCTCCCAGCTGTTTGGCTGCTGGGCAAGATGTGTATTTAAAATCTTACTGCTTAGAAAAGAAAACAACACAAAACAAAAAAAAAAAAACCCCAGAAACAAACAACGAAACCAAACCATCACACAAACCACAGGAAAAAAACATTATAATTCCTAATTGATCAAATAGGTTGTTTCTTTATCAAAGACAAATGATGTGCTTCTCAATCTAGTAATATCGCATCTCCTTAACCATGAATAAAGGACACAAGTGAAAATACACTTCATTACATGACCCCTAGCTTTGAAAAGTCATGATAAACAGCTAAACCTCCTATTTCCTAGGAACAGCAGCTTTATAGTTGCCCCTATTCAATGCCATCTTTCTGTTAATACAGATCTGCTTTGCAACTAGGCCAGGGGGAAGGGAAGACAAGTACTTAGGAGATGCATATAGAAACGTGCCTGTGAATATAAAAGCTATTCCAAGCCACTTCCCTCATCTTCTTTCAGCATTTTATACAGCCTTGCCCTCTGCTTTTGTTTCTGGTTAATAAATGTTGGTCACTGTACACACCTTTTAAAAACTGTAGCAGCTCTGATTTCATAACACTGCTTAGAAGTACATGACAGCACTGGATAATAGCAAGAGAAGTCTAAAAACCTCACTTTGTAATATTTTTTCATTATAAGTACTGAATTTGATAGCAGCTGCATGTTTTTCTTGTATGCTAAAATAGCCCCAAAATATAGGAATTTCCTGTTTAATGTGGTAATTCTGTCGTTATGTTTGTTTGTTTTTAAAAATAACTGGTTAAAAGATATAACAGCATAAGTTATAACAGCATAAAGGTTTGCCTTGTTTTCTATCAATTCATTCCATCATGACCTTATAATAAAATGCTGTCTCTGTTCAGATCTTCCAATAACATTTTTCTTAATATATTACATTTTGATTTCTAATTTACAACATTATCTGATAGCTGCAGAATTCCACTGCTTCTGCACCAACATTAATATTTCAGATGAATTCAATTCCTACAGATTTTGGCAGTGATACAACAAAGCATCAGCCTTTCACATCTGAAGTTCACAATTGTGCTTAAAATTAAAGTGAAGTAGGTGGTCTCAACTTCCACTGCTTGCTCCCCACACAGTTACTCTACACCTCAGCATCCCCTTCTTTCCTCTCCCTAAATCCTCCACTATCCCAGAGACAAAGCCTGCAATCTAAGATTAAGAAAAGGGAGAAATTCTTGTAACCATCAGGGAAAATGTACAGTAGTAAGCCATCAGACAGTGCTAGCAATCCTTTATTTCCAGGAAGACTAAGTTTCACTTGCCCCCCCCCCCTTAACATACCCAAAAAAACTCCAGATAATTCATTCTCATAATGTCACAACATGATTTGGAGACTGAAGAACCTTCCACTCAATTTACTTTTAGCTGCTATTTAAGCGCATGGAAAGAAATTGCAGACATCAAAACAGGCAACATTTACTAGGACCCCTAATTGTGCAATGAGAACACATACAACCTATGCTGGGGCTGCGTTCTCTGGAATTAGACCTTAGGATGGGCAAGCACTTACTGATCACTGCTGCGTGCCAGGGCAGTCACCACAAGGCAACATCTGGAAGTGCCAACCCCACAGTTTGCAGGATATATGTTGGCTTCCACTCCTCCACATTAGCTCTGGAGGCCAACATGCCAGACACCAGTTACCAAAAGAATAGAAAGCCTGCTGCAGTTCGCACTTTGGATACAGAAGATGAAAAGCCACATCTGTACAGGGACTGTGAGCTGCCAACACCATCAAGGGAGATAACACTCAGGTGAGGGTGTTGCACATAGAACGCATGATAGTATCAATCTACTTTCAGTATCAGGCTACTTCCAGGTATGTTAAGTGGTATTTATAGCAAAGGGAAAAAACAATTCATTTATTATTTCAGAGATCAGTCATAGCAAACAAAAAGGACACCCACGTGTCATAACTCAAAATTTACAGTGTACACACAGCAGGCAACTACTCAAGAGGAAAACAGACATGCTGAATGACAAAATGAGACAGCAAAAAAGCATCTTCATCAGAAAGATTTTTCTTTTCTAAACAATTTTTGCTGGTTTATTCACCAGAAAAATAAATGGAGTGGAGGTAGAGGAGAAAACACAAAATACTACTCTTGCTTTCATGCTCTGCATGTACAAACTTGAAGAGCTAAAGAGATTAAGAGTTACAAAACACACAGTTAATTCCCCATTCATGGAAGAACTCCTTAAGTGGAACTTCACACCACAGAACATCTTTCTCCAGTTGTCTGGCCCAGGGTGGATAAAGGAAAGATACATTCTGATACCAAACTTGCTACTACTTTTGGAATTGGGATGCTGTTTTATAGCTGTTTTAGCTACTGCAGTCCCTAGATTATGTAAAAGACTATTACAGACACACAGGCCCCTTCCTGTTCTACATATTGTCACCCAGTCTTGCAGTTTCCATCAGTCTTACAAATTTGGAGTTAAAACTAATTAGACTGAATGATGTGAGCAAGTACATAACCACTCTATATATCAAGTGTATGGGTACTCACAACCAAGAAGCCAACTTAAATAAGCAATCTGGTGTTTTGGAAAACACTCAGTAGTGAACTACTTGCTTGTTAACAGCAGACACTGAAGAAAAATAAAACCTTCAATTTGATAATGTATCTCAAAAATCAAATCGTAAGGTCAGTGTATTCACAGATTACTCTTCTGCAACACCTTGTGTTGCATTAGACTCCTTACAGTTAATTAGACAATAATAGCACAAAGGAAGAACACTGCAACTAGAGGTGACAGTGTTTTCCATTTACAAATTTTAATTGGGAAGCCATTTAAAAGGATTATTTCTGGAAATACAAAGAGCAAGGTGCTTACCTATTTTGTCCATTATATTCAGTGCTGTACACTCACTTGCACTGCAGAGGTCTACTGTGAATCCATTGCATGATCCATATCACTCTACATACATGGCTTCAGCCTCCCATCCTACATTTAAAAAGTTCAGGCCACTAGTTAGGCAGACTCAGAGTAGAAAGGAGGAGATGTCACAGAAGGAAAAGGTGCAGCTTCAGAAAGTGTCCAAAAGGCATGCCATCAAAATATCCTTTTGAGGTCACATCTGACCTGCTCTCACCATTTCTGGCCAAACATCTGATCAAAATGGAGTTTGTCACATCCACAGCATCACGAGATTATATGCAAGAACAGGGAGGGGGGAGAAGTCTGCCGAGCACTTCCCTGTGCTCTGCATCAATAGATGTGGGCTTAGCCTCTGTTAAGCAGCTCAAGCCACGAGTTATTGGTGCTGGCAGCTGTCTACCACACTGCCCCACTTCTTATTTCAAAACACAGCGCCTGGGATGGAGGCCTTGGTCAGTCAGCTCCAACCTGCCTCCAAAATAAAATGAAGAGTGATGACAGTGGAGACTCCATGTTGGCCTTGAACAATCCTTCGACAGTTTAAAATACCCCTTTTCCTTTTTAAACAGCTCAGTGCAAAGATCAGTTACAGCAATACTAAATATAACTCAACATGCATTTCAGATAAAAAGTAAATTGAGATAGGACCTTAGTTTTAGTGCAGGATTTTTGCACATGTACGGACTGTTTTCTTAGGTTATTGGATATACTATTAGGCATTTTAACATTTATTGGTCTTCAGGTAACTCTTGATGTGTTTCTATTGGCTTGATAACAAATGAGCCTTTTCAAAAGGCAGAATAAAGTCATTAATATCAACATTTTGTCCAATATTATGACAAATCAGTTGCAAGCAGCTTAACAGAAACTGCTATATTACTTCCCCTGTCCTGAGAAAAAGGGCTAATAGTGCATTCAATCCAGATTTTAAGAAGTGCCTGTGCTAGTGTCAAGTTTTCTGTAATATTTTACCTTGCACTGTAAGGTCTATGTAATATGACCAAACAGAATTCTCCTCTAAATTTCCCTTATTATAAAAAATTTATTACAATATAATTAAAATCGGATTTGTCACTCCAACAAGATCATGCCATTGTTAGACCTCCCATTTTAAGACTAAGAGCTTATAAACACTCTGGTTCTACAATAATCACTTGTTTAACCAGAACAGTTACTGTACTCATGTAGGGCACAAGGGCATCTCCCACCCACTCCACATGCTGGCCATCTCATGCGAGCTTAAAAAGGCCCACAGAAGTCAAAGCTCTGTCCTATCACCACTGACAAACCTGGGCTGAAACACAAAAAGCAGCCTTATGGCTATGATACAGCCAGAGAGCCTGGAAAAATGGGATTGAACATCTGGTCCTGCCAAAGCCTTATAAACCCAGGGTTGCTAACTTCACTTAGCCTCTCACAACCTGGATCTATATCTTTAGATGAAAACATTTCTATTCCCCACTCAAATTATTGATTCTGATGCAAGCATTCTCATCGGACCCACAACTGGCCCCAAATTTCTGCTGGGGAACCTGGTTACCCTGGGGCAGAAACAGTAACTAAAGGCTTTAGAGCTCTTCCTGTGAAACTGCGAGCCTGAAACAACTAGATTTCATGGAATGTTAGAGAGCTAAATTGCTAAACGCTGTGTAGTTTGAGCTGCAAACTCAAAACAGTGTAAGCATTAATTATCTTTGATTATGAATACTAAAGATCAATTATCATTAATTTTATCATCCTTGTTCAGGTGATGAGCAGATAACCTGCTCTGCAAGTGGTCCCCTTGAGCTACAACACAGAGTATGGAAAACACACAAATAAAGACAAACCCAAGCTCATTCAAAACATGTCCAAAACCATCCTGGTACTGACTGTAAAAGAGAATTTAAAACCTTATGAGAGAACAGGTTAAACTACTGTCCACCCCTGCTAAAATGGTTCTAAAAATAAAAAGCAGTGTTTGTGTATTCTGATACATTCACATTGCAGTCCAGATCACATGGCCCGAGGAGGTAAAAGCTATTTCATCACGGACATATAGGGTAAATGAACTTGCCAGTCCCCTTTCTAATGCATAGCCCACTAAGCGTACAATTAAATGAAAAAGGAAAATGAAAACTCATGCAGCTGAGCATATTCAATTTGTATGGGGTTTAACATTATACAGAGCTTTCAAAAGAATACTTATAAATACCTTTTTTAAAAAAAAAACCAAATCACATCATTCACCCTTAATTCAGTCACATGCACAGCACTGAGCATATGCCATCCTTCCCCAGCACTGCCAGACAAAAGCTACATCACCAAAAATAGCCACACAGTGGGCTAGAGCTGCTGCAGAATGCCCTAGATACATTTAGGTCATAAAGATTGAGCAGCTCTGCTGCAAGGAAGAGTTAGGCACTAACCTTCATAATAGGCTGTGGCTGAAAAGAGGGAGGGAGATGAATTTTCATGCTTGAAGTTAATTTTTAATAAGCATTATTTAGCTGAGTTTAAGATAGCACCTAAAAGCTATTTCCATGCAGAGCTGCAATGCATAGATAGATAAATAGATACACACACAAAGAACATAACAGGGAAAGGGTGTACACTTGGTACAGGCTTTCTATGAAAAAGATTATTAAAAAAAAAACAAACAAAAAACAATCCAGAAATATACAGAGTTGTCTCTATAAGAGTACAGTCCCAGACTGATGTTTTCCCTGTTTGGTTTCTCTGTTAAGTGTGGTTTCTTCCTATTATCTTTCTGCAAACATTAGGAAAAGCTAAGAGTTGATGCTTTTCCTGGATCAGGTCAAATACTATGAGCTGTAAGAGCTAAAAAATTAAAGATCAGTGTGCTAAGTGTTCAGAGGAATCACAGACTGACTACGGTTTAGTATGCCAGACAGACCCCCTCAAATCCTCATCAGATATCAGGGTCATTCACAATTTAGCTTTCTCCACCATCTAAATATTCCATTCAACATGTTAAAAGGCAGCATCTTGAACCAAATGAGTGTTACAGCCTTGTAATAAACAAAACACACTTATCCATTATAAATTAGGTAGCAGTAGGTAATATGTTAAATGAACTAACAAGCTAGAAACATCTGAGAGTCATCTTCACCTATTTCAACAGATAAGTGTATGTTTCTCCATAAAATACTAAGCTGTGATCAAAGCAAACACATTTTAATCTCAGCAGTGAGGAGGACAGTGGTCTGTCTTCTTAACACTACCCTCCAAGTTACCTCTGAGGAAGAAATCTCAGTCTGAGTGAAGTGATCATTGCCTGTATCAACTGACCCGTACAAAATGGATTTCCTCAGATTAGCAGAGGATTGCCCTACAGCGGCAGGCAAGGCTTCACCTTTAGATGAGTTGTAGAAAAGCAAGAGCTATCTCCACTGGTACACTGCATCCAAAACTGGCGTGACTCTGCAAGTGGGTCTTGTTATGTTGCTGGTGAACCACCAGGCATAAAAATACCAGAGGTATCACACATACTACCAACTTGCTCTTACCACTCAACACTGCCCTTTTTTTTCTGAAATCCACACAATGGGAAGCAGAAGGGAGACTTTTCTTTAGATAGGACAGTCTTGGAGTCTCATATGCTAAAGTTCAGTCATCAGCCTGTGAAGTGTAAACATTAGCCTACATGTTCACAGTCCTTATGAAAAGAGTACCACCATAGCAGTATTTAGTGAGCAAACTACTGTTACAGTTTGATGCTTAACTGTCTAGACCTATTTCTATGAAGGTTCAGCACAGGAAGCATGGAACAAGAAAATGAAAGGGCAATGATTCACGTGGCAGGTGTGACTTGGTGCTTCCATCAGTCTGTGTTTCTGGCAAGGTTATTGTATGCCTACAGGATCACATACGTAAAAACATGTTTCTGCTCTAGCCTGTCTTCACAAAAAAGAAGGCGGCCTGGGGAAAAATCACAAGTACCAGAAAACCAAAGAACCCCTAAAAAAGTCAAGGATATATACTCTGCTGCCTATCCTAAGGAGGAAAGATCAAGCACGTAGGTATTTCATATTAAAATTGCATGAAAACAGTATAATTCAATCAGTGTTGTCAAGGAGCAGTAGAAAAATGGTTCGGGGGGAGATTTCATCAGCAATTATGTTCCCTGCATTATCTCTGCTTCATTGTGGATTGTTACATTGACCACTGTCATGGAATAAAAATTTCAATAGTAAGAGAAAAATCCACTGCTGCAATGTTTTATTTTTTTTCAAGTCTTCAAGAATTTCACTCCATGCCCTTTTAAAGGAGTATAAAAGAATCTACAAACAATACATTAAAGCACTGCAAATGTAGGAAACTGTTCATTTGAAGTTATCATATTTCAGTCTACTGGTACTAAATCGGAAGACACTGATGCATACATATGTATAGCTACTATGTATAGCTTAGTATTCAGGAACTTGCTTTCCCGCTGTAGATTCAATGTCCTCATGAAGTTCTTTTAGTACATTAACAGAGAAATCTCTGAACAAGTGCTCACTTCCTCCTGCCCCTCCCAGCAGTAATACACTATTCTTTTTTCCTGTAGAAGTTATTATTCACTGTGGCATAAGAATAAGCAGAAGTCAGGGCTCCTTGACTGCTCCTGGCCCACCGTGTAAGCTTTGTTCTTCCTTTATCCTGTTCTTAATAGTTTCTTTGGGGCTTTTAAGCACTTTGGTAAAAGTCTCCTTTCCCTCTATGATGCAGGCCTGCAACTGCATGCTCAGGGCAATGCCCTCACACTCAAAAGCAAGCTACTACATAAACAGCTCCTGTATAAACACTAAAGAGAACAACAACAGCACTGGTTCTCTGAGAGAAGATCTCTCATGTTGAAAAGAGTCCCCAAACTCCAAGGAGCATTTGCTGAAAACAGCTGAGTGCGATGGTTTAGGGTTAAGAACAGTGTAAGGATCCCTTCTGCCCTTTTTGAAAGTTTAATCACTTCCATTGCTGTCCTGGAACAATCTGTAATGCAAAGGACAGCCAAAAGAAGAGAACAGCAGGGTAACTTGCTGGCAGCTGATGGATACCAGAAGTGCCCTGTGGTTCCCATTCCAAGAAGAGGAACAAACAACACATTTTTCTTCAATTCCTCACAAGCCATTCGCCAGGAACAAGGCCTCTACACAACCAAGGTAGTCCAGGAAAACCCCCTCTGCCCAACAGTGTGATCCAAATATTCAGAATAATCTTACTTTAAAACCCGCAATTAGACATTACGGAGTTTTAGCAAAGGAACTTTCCCCAGCTATGGTGTTATGAACCTCAGGATGCCAGTTTGGTTTTAACCATTTCTACAGCACATTTATGTAACTGTACACATCTGGATTTCCATTAGATCTATATCCACAATCTTTTTTATTTATTATTAATAACACAATTATGAGGTTATTCAGTCTGAGACTTGCTTTCCTCTTACCCAGTTTGCTAGAGGAGGAGAGAACTTATTCCACCCAATTATTTACCTAAGCAATATCTGATACACTCTTCAGTAGGCAGGAAAGTCATGGCTTCCACTGTTGAGCGAAAATAAGCAAGTTTCAGTTTCAAGAAGTTAGCATTAAGCAGCAGTGTATGTAGGCTTCATTAATGAGAATGAAAATCAGAAGAAACCAGAAGCTTGAAGTACTGTAGTTAGCAGCTGTCATGTAAAAAAGAACAAAACAATTTATATTTATTACCACAAATCTGGACTTTCTGTAAATGCAGGCTACAGCAGCTAAAGTTGGTTTCACCATGATGTTATTAGTGGAAAGACACAGAAACTTTAGCAAACAGTCAGGGGGCAGACCATTTTCCTTAGAAATGCACACATTTTCCAAAATAATGTTCCAGTGTAGAGTTAGATGTGCAACTACTGTACAGTACCCATGGTGCGCATGTACCCTCTTGAAACACTTTCCACTGTTGATCTCTATAATACAATTCACTTTGTTATAAGCACACCTGTATCTAGATGTGGCTACACATCTACACATATTTTCTGTGAGAACTGTCAGGAACTGAAGCCCGCATGCCAGTACACCTTTCTCCCAAGCTATTCTTCTTTCTCCCAATAAACAAAATGCTGTGAAAAGAACAGTTCCTTCTGCATTTAGCTAAGCTGCATGTTTGGCAAGAAACAGCTTTGAAATTGGTGAACAGAGCCACATTATCAAACACAGCAGTCACTGAACAGTGAACAACCAAGCAGCAGTTAAGTATTTGATTCAGTAGTGAGAGTAGTTAGTCTATTTACTCTCCAAAGTGTTATGTTAAGCAGTTCATAAGCTGCAGCCAAAGCCTAGTCTTCAAGCAGCCGTCTCATTAGCACAAGTTAAAGCACATGTCACAAAGCAGCCTCCAAAGCTGGCCAATAACTTTCAGTTTTGAGACCAGTTTGCTATTAAATAATGCAGAATTCAGAGACCGCACATGAAAGAATTGAGTGTATCACTTTTTATGCGATATTAGCTCTAAGGCACAGGTTAACTGCATCAGTACAGCTGCTTCTAGCTTGTGCGTTTAAAAGTGCTGACTTTATACAGACTGGATGACATTCACAATCCATTATTTTAACACTTCTCTCTCTAACTCATGTTTGCAATAAAATAAATGCAGTAGAGTTGAACCTAGTGCCAGGTCCCCACAGCTTAAGCAGTGCAGCAAATTGATAGTATGGCTGTGAAACCATCTAGACATTTACTGCTAATAGCATAAGAACAAATCCAAGGAATCAGGACCTAGTCCAGCATGGTGTCTCCCCAGTTCTTGTAAAAGCAGCTTTGATCTTCGGGAAACGTTGAAACACAAAAGTCAAAAGAGCTAGTGGCACACAAATAGATGCTATCCTAAGTAAACAGACAGTGCAATCTTCTGGGAAGCCCAGGTAACCATTTCAACAAAGAAGCATGAAGCATGAAAAAGCAAAATTTCAGGGATAAAAAGTACAATTAAAGTGCAAATAATTATTCCTCATAACGCCTTTCTTCCCTGTGCCAGACACTTTCAACCTATCTTCCCATTAAATCCTGTGGAGCCCTGCTCTCCAGGGGCCAGAATGGCAGGCTGAGTACTTCAGGACTAAAGCCCTTTGCTTTTCCGTAAGAACAATACTAGGCTGTGCAGGAGCAGCACTGCCCTCAGTCCTGCCAGCAGGCCTCTGCCCTGACTCAGGGGAGTGGCAATTCAGACCATTTTACAAATGCCCTGCAAGTTGCCTAGTAGCATAGTAATTATCCACTTTCCAATTAAGAATGATTTTTGAAGTAATTGCTCCAGTGCAGAATTATAAAACTGTTTTTAGTTCTCCTATTGAGATATGACTGAATGTGACAGCAGGACCTATCATTTATTCAGAAGATAAACAGATCAGAGATTCAAAAGCTGGTGAGAAACTTGTACCTGAAGCTGCCTTGAAGCAATGGGTGCCACAGCTATACCTGTCCTTGGAAGCTTTCTCATTCTTTGAAATGGATACTGGATGGTTATTTCTTTCAAGCAAGAATTACATCACCAATTGTTTACTTGCAAAATGTGGCTCAGCTCAATAAACCAGAGATCCGGAACAGGAGCAATAAGTGTTTTCAGTCCATTACCAAGAGAAAAGGATAACTGCTCTAATTCTGAACACAGGAGTTCAAATACACTACCTTTTAAATTTACTTTGCTTCAGAAGAATGTCAACAGGGACAAAGTTGGCCCAACCTTTTTAATGGTTTTGCACATGCCTTATCATGACATGCATCTTCTTGCCAAACAGCCCCACAGCATCTCTTCTTATGACAGATTTCACTTTGCACAATGAGTTAAAACTACATAGGACAAGACACAGTTGTGTACTTCATCAGGCACTCCAACACAGTGTTAGCAGACCTGCTCAGCTGATCACCCTGGCAGGCAATTTCTCTTGCCATCCACTTGGCCACCAGCACCCCAACACACAGAGCTTTTAGCTCTACTAGCACATGAAGGGTAGAGCTCCATGGACCACAACCAATAAGCTATGCAATGGTCCATTAAAACAGCCCCACTCTGCAAGCATTACTGCCAGAGGAGCTCTGACCAGCTAGCCCTGCCCAAGCAGGTCACAAAGTACAGCACAGGAAACTGCTAAAAAGGTACTACTGCCAATTAACATAAGCCTTGATGCTGCACTTACTCAGCAGTGGATTGTATTCAGCACAAACTTTTCTTTCAGCAGAAAGTCCTGATTAATCTTGAAGGCATGCAGGATATCAACATACTCCTTATTTTCCTCATTTTATTTCTCTCATTTCCCCTTTTAAAAAGCAATGTATAAACATAATTGCACTAGTTTTCAGCAATACAAAATAAAGGTATCTGGAAGGTGGCTTCAGCATTTAGAATACAGCAGTGTATTAGGAAAGTCAGATCTCATTGGATTTTTCCCATTTAAAGATCCAAAAGTGCAATAAAGAGTGAAAGTTTCAGAATATGCAGACAGTGATTTCACAACATCTTAATACCTGCAAGTAGCAAAATCTTTTCAAAAGGCTTACAGTTAAAGCATTTTGCTCTTGCTTTATAAAAGAATTTTGTGATACATGTATCACAAATATATACATTTTATACTACGTATGAAACTCTCTGGAGTAGGTAACCAATGCTGTTTCAATTCAAAGAACATTCAAGCAAAAGGTCAATCAAATAAGTTGTGGGGAAAAAAAAGAAAAAGCGAGAAAACACTGTGCAGAGAATAGGAAGTAGGTGCACTGTTGCTCAGCCACAGGCAATTAGAGCCTCACCAGCTGGCTGCTTTTCCACAAAGTAATTTTCAATAATCCCTTTACAGCCTGAAATATTTGAGTCAGTTGGGAAAGCTCTTATTATAACTGTTATTGTCAGGATGTCCTGCAAAACCAAGTTTCTCCTCCTCAGAGAGGGAAACAGAGATTGTTCCTGTAGATGTTACTAGACATGATATTTATCATCCCTTATTCTTTAAGTCACAAGAAGTTTCATGTGAAGAGACAGACTTTGCAACACAGTTCTTGGAAGGACTGTTAATCAATAACTGGTTTTCCTATAGCAGGTCTCAAGAGACAGTTGCTTTAAAAAAAAAAAGAATGGAAAAAATTCTTCCTTAAGTGAAGAACAACATGCCTCCACATATGTATTTTTATGGCGTCTCTTGACTTTGGCTCATTTCCAGCCTCCTGTCTTGGTGTACTTTCACACTGCTTCAGTCAACCAAAGTGAACAGGTCAGGTTAGCTATTTAGTGCCAGAGAACTGGCTGAGAATGAGAAAGAACAAAGGCTTTCAAAAATAAGTAAATGCCAACCCCCTCCTCCCCCCAACACACATTACAAAAGGGTTTTGTAACCAAGGAGAAAAATTAAATCTTACTTTGAGTTACAGCTGCTGAATCCTGCTTACTCCACAGACCATCCCATTTATTAGCATGCAATAACTCTAGTAACGCACTGCAATTATTCTACAGCATCATTATAAGACATATCTTGACTGCCTTTAAGGACTGATAAAACAGATGTTACCATCATCACAAACAAAAAAGTAAACCTTCACATCAGGTGGCTCCCTACCTGGTTTCTTTCTGAAGCTATGCTAGCTTACATTGTTTCAAGAGCAGGTGTCTGTTTGTGTGGCTCCCTGGTTAAAGTGTGTTGAACCAACCCCCAGAAGCCATGACAAGGGCAAGCAAAAGTGAGCAGCAACAAACAGATGAGGGTAACCTCTCCCACTAACACAGACCCCTTTCTTAAAGTTTCTTGACCCTCCTTTTATTGCTAATATATTTGTAAAAGTACTTTTTATTATCTTTTATGGCATTAGCCAGATTTAGTTCCATTTGTGCTTTTGCCTTTCTTCCTGTTTACATAGCCTACCAAAATCCCTGTACTTTCCATGGGGTGACAGTCCCCTCTCCCACAGGTGATAAGTTCTCTTTTTTCCCCAAGTTCAAGCAGTATCTCCCTGTTCAGCCACGGTGATCTCTTTCCCCAGTGATGATCCCCATGTGCCATCAGCAGGCTTTTTTGCCATGTAGTCTGATCCATGGTCAACCCCCCCCCCCCCCCCCAAATTCTGATGCTGACACCAGTCATGGAGCCAGGAATTGATTAGTGAGATTTTTCTGATGTAACCATCGTCATTGATTGTTACTGGCAGGAGGGACAAGAACAGTACTTGGGCTCCTGAACCCTGAACCAGTTGCCCCAAGGCCCTGAAGTCCTTCTCAAGTCCTCTCAGGCTTCTTGAAGAGTTTTCCCCATTATCCACCTTGAAGACTAATAAAGGATAGTAGTTGTGGGGCTGCAATCTCTGAGGATGGTGATTAAATGGAAGCCTAATAGAAAAAGGAGGCATTCATAACTATCACCATGGTGTAAGCATCACAGACTTTCCTATGCTTTGCGTCAGTTATGAACTACAATGATTTATGTTAAACGTATTGCAGTGAAAAGTCAAGCTACTCTGAACACAGCCTTCAGTGACACTGAGTATCTGAAATGTGGTTTACAGTAGTAATCCAGTTAACTCACAAGGACAGTGAGGCTCACAGAAACTCTCTGAATACAAACTAGTTGCCATTTGTTTCTTAAACTTGAGAGTAATCTGGTGATCCAAAATCCTGTCAAAAACCAAATAAATACATTATGGAATATTTCAAAAAAGACAGATTGAAAGAGTGAGAACACAACAAAATGCTGATAACCCAGGCACAAGAAGCAGCACAAGCTGCTTGGGCTGCACCCTAGTTTTATTGCCAATACCTCGCTCAGCAGCTGGTTGTTGCTGTCCTTTTCAGGTTTACAGATGGCAGCTGCCATCTGCCTTTTCTATACCCCTTTACCCTTTCATTTTGCAGTTCAGACTGCAACTAACCACAGCACTTTAACATAGATGGCTAGATGGCTGAGAAAGTTTGGTTGTGTTTCATTTTGTTTCTATTTTTAAACAAAACCTAATTTTTTCTTACTTTGCTGGAGAGAATAAGAGAGCAAGGTAAACATGCTTTGGTTTTCCTAATGAAAGGGCATACAAAATGTGAAAGTAGCATTATCCGGAGTTTGCGTGGACTGCATGTCCAAGATGGGATGTACATTCCTCAAAGAAATCATAGTATAGTTAGGGTTGAAAAGGACCTTAAGATTGTCTAGTCCCAACCCCCCTGCCATGGGCAGGGACACCTCACACTAAACCATGTCACCCAAGGCTTTGTCCAGCCAGTTCTTTATCCACTGTGTGGTCCATCTATCAATTTGTCTCCAATTTAGAGACAAGCATGTCATGCGGGACAGTGTTCAACGCTTTGCACAAGTCCAGGTAGATGACATCAACTGCTCCACCCCTGTCTATCAGTTCCATAGCCCCATCATAGAAGGCCACCAAATTGGTCCCTTAGTGAAACCATGCTGGCTATCACCAAGCACCTTGTTGTTTTTCATGTGCCTTAGCATGCCTTTCAGGAGAATCTGCTCCAAGATTTTGCCAGGCACAGAGGTGAGACTGACTGGTCTGTACTTTCCTGGGTCATCCATTTTCCCCTTCTTGAAAATGGGGGTTATATTTCCCTTTTACCAGTCATCAGGAACTTCACCTGACTGCCATGATTTTTCTGTTTACAATGATATTTTTTTCTGTTTACAATGACTGCCACCATTTTAACTGCTACAATTAAGAAGGAATGACAGGCAAGAAGGTTCAGCAATTTGTTTTCCACCACACTGCCACAATAAGAAGTATAAACAAGTACAAACTCCACTGACATGACACCTCTGTGTCTTCAAAAACAGCTCAGATACATTTGATGTCATCCGTGGTATCTTGGAATGCAAGCCAAGATCTACTGTTGTAATTTTCATCAGTCAGCTTTCAGTCAGTAATTTCAGTCAGCTTTCAGGCAATGAGGAAACTGACTTCAGAAAGGGAAAAAACAAAGCTAGAATTGGCTGCATGAAAGAATGATTTCTCATGTCAAGGGTGGGTAACTGGATAAACCTGCATTTCCAAAATAGCTTTCTGAAAAGCTCTCTGAAGCAGAATTGTGAAACAAGATGCTTTGTACACTCAGATACAACAGTGTGACTCAAGTCCTGTCAGCACTTCTATAATAAACCTTGCCTTTGCAGGAGTTTAAAATTAAGCTGAATAAGACCTGGAACTCAAGAACGCAAAATTCAAGCCTCTTCATCACACTTAACAGTATCTTTTACAATATTATGAGATTTTAGGTCCAGGATCTTTCCCTAGACTTTCAACTAGTCAGACTGTCTCTGCCCAAGACATAAGCACTACGATCATACTCCCATCAATTACATTAGAATTCAGGCATCCTGCAGAAACATTATTTGAAAATGTATGTTATTTCCTCACTCCTTTTCCTCACTGTCTCGCAGTACACAGAAAATAAAAACTCTTCTTAATGGTTTCTGTACCAATTGCTATCATCAGATTCTTCAGAGGCATCCATGTTCCTGATAAGGAAGGAGAACACATTTCTACCACCAGCATGCCATGCAATAGGAGATGGCCATGGCACTAGACTGCAGCAAAGCTCTTCTTTCAATGAAACTCCAAGAGCTGAAGTATTTCCTGGCTGCAGGGGTGTGCAGTGGCACTAGCCTCATTCCACAGCCTTCAATGCTAAACAGAAAAGTCAGCAGCACATCACAGGAGAGGTCTGTGAGCACCTGCCATGCCAGACTGTGGAAGGACAGTTGTCCCTACATCTGAACCAGATGCAAGAGGAAGACTCAGAAGAAAGTTGACTGTGGAAAAAAATAATATAAAAAATAGCCTCCACGTGAAAGACAGACCAATTAGTAGCACAGCTGGGGGTTCAGACTGTAGCAGTATTAAACAAGAGAAATAAAGACACAAGAGCAGGTAGCCAGTGACAAAACTACAAATTCAGTCTTTAAGTACATGGAGTTCCTTCTGGGACTTCCACTACCTTGAGTATTTCTCCTTGGTTGTTGAGGTTTCTGGGTAACTCTCTAAACAAACTGACTCTTTGCCTCCTCTTCCAAGTTGACTGTAAATCTGGCCTCCAACACACACTACTAAAAACCAGCTACTGATATTAAGGACTAATTGTGAATCCACAGCTGTAACTCCTAACAGTAAGCTCCCGCTTTCCCTTAAGCCAGGTGTATAGATACTAGTACCAGGAAAGAAAGAGTGCTTCAGGCAACTGAATTTTTATTCTTAAGTGAAGGACATCAACTGGAATTTTCTATGATTTGGAACCTCTACTACTTCAACATTTTGCTTCCCAGCCGTCTCAGCAAATACTTGTGCTTGATTTGCTCAAACTCTTGATCCCAAACCCACTTCCTCTTGCTGACGTGTACAAATAAACTCTAGACATGAACTCAAGCCTACAGAAGCATAGCTAATCCCTGAAAAAAAAATAAGAAAAAGTTTTGCCTCTACAGAGCTAACGAGCAAAACTAGGCTTCAACAGATCTGAAACAACTAGAAGATAATCTATATGCCCAGCATTAATAAAAGGGAATAAAAGCTTCAATGAACTTTTAATCTTAGAATAGTTAGGATTGGAAAGGACCTCAAGATCATCTAGTTCCAACCCCACACTAAACCATATCACCCAAGGCTTCATCCAACCTGGTCTTGAACACTGCCAGGGATGGAGCATTCACAACCTCCCTGCGCAACCCATTCCAGTACCTCACCACCCTAAGAGTAGTTAATCTTGCTGTAGTTAATCTTGTAAACAATTAGAAGGAATCTTGTACCATCATCCTACTGAAGCCACAGAAAGTATTATTCTAGTTCAAAACCACTCAAACAGTTCCCCAGCACACACAGTACAATTACTGTGTGGTCTGGGTCAGTACTCATGTAGTAAATCAGCTTTCCACTGGCATAGCCTGCCCCAAATCACTTGTCTCTGCCTCTAGCACAGGGACATAAATCATACTTTTTGAAAAAACTTGCATCCAAGTTAAGCTGCAGTGACCTGCCTCCTGAAACATTGCTCATTCTAGCCATTATCTAGAAGTTAATGATTTAAAGGAGTAAGTGAAGTTTGCACTCAAGTGCTTCTCTGAAACTGCTAGTATAAAAAGAAAATTTACACTATCTGCATGCTATTTCTAGTCTACAGCTATACATACAGGTCACTAAGACTGGGTTTGGACAACTGGGCTGTTCAATGGCTGTCATAGTGAAACCTATAAATCAATGAGATGGAGTTTTGTGTAGAATTTGGTAAACATTATTCCACTCCTCTGAAAGAGAAAAATACTCTGCTTCAAGCAACAAAATGTAAAAGCCCAAGTTTTAGACTACTCACTAATTTCATTTCTGATGTTTCATCTGCATTTTTATTTGCTTATTAAACACTTCCCATAGCTTCTCTCACCTTTACTGTACTGCAAGATGCACCTTCACTTGTGCAAGATACACAAGTTAGTGAAGGTAATTCATTAAAATAAAGCAAATTGCATCAGTTATTGTGGCATTTGTTCTCCTGGCTCATTACTGCTGTGGCCTGAGGTTGGGTAGACTGAGTGAAATAATTATCTAATGTGGCTTAAAAAAAAACAACCCAAAACCAAACCAAACAAACACAAAACCCCTCAAACACAGCCCCTCCTCCCCCCCAAAAAAACAACCATAAATCACTTCTGAAGAGGCTTCGGATGATAATACAAAACATGCGATGCTTTCACTTAGAACTCTTAACTCTCAAATACCAGAAAAACAAGTTCTCCAGCTGTAAAACGCAGATTAAATTTAAAGAGACAAGAGAAAAAAAAACCCCTTAAAAAAGGGCACAAAAATATTCTGTGGGTAGCTGGGTAAGCAAAGAACGTACATGTGTGAGTTTCTGCAGGAAGAACAATTACCTACTCAGGAATCACCTAGTGATTCAGGTGAGCCTGGTAATGAGTAGAGGTCCACCAGCATTTGTTCAAGGCCAGAAGCAACACTCTAGGCCTGTGTTCATTGATTTCTCTGGGGTTCAGTACGACAAGCAAAAGTTTTTTCCTTAAAAACAAATACAGATTTCCATGTACCTGGATACAAAGGCAACTTCAAAGGAGTAAATGGATACAGCAGTTTCTGGGCAAGCTTGAGAACACCAGCAACACCACAGTCACAAAAACATCAGATCCAACTGCAACATATTTAATTTAAAAATATGTGCTTAGCTATTGCATAATTTTTCCACTGTAAAATAAAAGCATGGCACGACTCAGGCATGTGTAAAGTGGTACAGATAAGGCATAGAGTTCCACTTCTTGCTGTCATCTTACAGCAATGGCCTATTGCTGTATAAACCCCTTGCATGCTTTTAGGAATAAAAAAACCCACTAATGCGTCAGAACCTCAGAGAATTTCAAGGTCCTTGGACAGATCTACCACTTTCAGTTTTCTTTCTCCCCCATAAGAAATAACCATAAACCTACATTCCTTTTACATGTATGTTTCCCACAGTTGGAATCATATACCTAATTTATGGTTTTTAAAGCCACTACTTTTACAGTGGTAACAGTGAATAAGGAAGAAACTCCACTACTTGCTATCAATCTTTTATGAATGGTGCTTCTTATTATATAAAGCTTTCCTGAGAGTTTTTTAAATTGAACAGCAATCTTTTTGCAACTTCAAGAAGCATTCTGCCATGCAAGTAGAGTAACCAAACACTGCACCCTGTTCTCACATGGACAGCTCTAATGAACACTATGTTATCATTTCTATCTTGGATGAAGTAACTCTGTTACTTACACAGGTTACTTTGAAAAATTCAATCTTTCCCTAATTTTTATTATCCTCAGTTCACATGCCAAGTTAACCTGAATTCCTTTTAACAAATAGCTTATACTTTGAAGACTATCAGCATCCTGCTTTTCTGGACTCTTGCCATCTATACACTCAATGTCAAGTATGTTCTCTGAGCACTGGCATAAAACACAGGTTGTTTCCCCCCACAACAACAGTTGACAAAAATATTTGAACGCAGTCTTCCAGAATCAGCAGTGGAAGTCTCTTCTCATGGAA
The DNA here is from genome assembly GCF_012275295.1 of Melopsittacus undulatus. Lineage (NCBI taxonomy): Eukaryota > Metazoa > Chordata > Aves > Psittaciformes > Psittaculidae > Melopsittacus > Melopsittacus undulatus. The sequence goes on from NC_047529.1 coordinate 72,730,515, forward strand.
GTGAGCTAGAAGTGTAAGGCGATTCCTATCCCGCACAGATAAACTCTCAGTTGTCCCAGCACACACTTTGATGAACAGACGGTGTTACAACACAAGCTAAATCCTCAGACCTGGGACTTTCACTCTGAAAGCCAGAGGGACTGAACAGATCAAATTTGCTCCACTGGTCTACAGACGTATTCCCTGCTAGCCCTGAGACTTCCAGCATAGGCTCTTTGCTTCATTGCCAATAAACAGCTTCATATTAGGAACACCACCATATAGGGTGGTGAGGCACTGGAACAGGTTGCCCAGAGAAGCTGTGGATACTCCATCACTGCCAGTGTTCAAGTCCAGGTTGGATGGGATGTTCAGCAACCTGGTCTAGTAGAAGGTGTCCCTGCCTATGGCAGGGGGTTGGAACTAGATGATCTTTGTGGTTTCTTCCAACCCAAACCATTCTATGGTTCTATAATCTCTTTGTCTTTATTATAAATAAGCTATTGCATGCTTGCCATTATCTACTGTCATTAACAGCAAAATTCGACAAAGGAGGCAGCTTTGTAGTAGCTTCCTGAAAAAAAAAAACCACCTACAATTTCCTTCTGCAGCCCCAATTGCTGCAAACTGTGTAACAAATATAGGGTTGGCTTGTTTGTTTGTTTTTTTTTTGTTTTTTTTTTTTTTTTTTTTTTTTTTAAGAATGTATGTCCCAGATACTTTAAGAGTAGTTTTTAAATAAACATCCGGGGGGGGGGGGGGGGGGGGGGGGGGGAGGGATTAAAAAACCAATCACAGGTACTTTTGGACACTTCTGGACTTGGCTAGCAGAAAGAAAGAGGAAACACAGAGAAACATTAGCAGAGCTCACCGGAAGGTGCGGGATGACAAACCACATTGTTCAGGTTCTCAGCTGTGCCCCTTTACACAACCAACATTGTAATGGGAATTGGTACCTTTTCTTCCTTCCACCCCCTCTTTCCCCTAACTTTGTCTCAAATGCAGATGGGCAAGATAAGGCTACTAACTGTCATGAAAACCTCCAGTACTTGGTTGTGGTCAGACAGTTCATTAGCCTTTAATAGCTGCTCAGTGTTCTGCCCAAAACAAAGTGGAGGACAGTCTCCTGACTAGCATCAAGAGGCGCCGTTGGGAGAACCACCATCCCAGGCAGTTATGCTGGTTTAAAGCATGGTGAAAGCCAGAGACCAAGCTGTCATTCTGAATCCTGCCTGGGGCACAGACTCCACAGTGTGGGATAAGATTACACCTCCACACCCCATGCAGTACCTGTTTTGTAGGTATACAGTTTCAGTTTCCAGGACTATTAGTTTAATGCCCTTGCAGATGCCAAATTCCCTTTTCTTTCAGGTATCTTAAGTTTGTATTTGGGTATAGACACATGGCAACAAAATAACAACCAAATTAAAAGTTAGCCAAACTGAATTTAACAAGGAATATATATTTTCCTAATACATGCACAACACTGAGACTAAGCACACAGTCATGTTAGACGAGGGAGCTTTCTCTCTGGATGAACAAACCTTACTTCTAAAAGCATTACACAAAAACATAACCACCCATGGAACTGCAGCAAAATATGCTGGCAATCACAGACATCACTGCCATGCACTAAAGGACTGGAAAAAGCCCTTCAAGATAACAAAGAATCAATCTTACTGTACAGAGACCTAAAGCATGTGTGCCTAGCTTTGTATTAACAGCAGTACCACTTAGCAGATTAGACGTGTGCTCCCTTATCACTTAAATAAGCAGGCAGGTGAAGGATTCCACTGGTAGGTTAGTTGAGACTTTTTTCACTAGTTTGCCATAAATCTCATAAGGCAACCATTTCAGTTATTATTCAATTTCATAATCCAGCACCATAAGCATTACTTTTCTACACTGTATAACTTTAGAAACAGCATTATCAACATCTGAGAAGGCATTTGCCCCCAGGAGGAAGAAGAGAGGAGGTATCACTTAATTTCATCTAATTATGAGTTATCAAGACTACATCCAAAGTGCACAAAGTCAACAGGGCAGAGGAGGGAAATACTAAGGTGAATTAAATTGCTTGTGCCTGAATTCAAGGAACAGCTGAGGCCAAAGTTCACACAAAGAGGATGGGTACTTTTAAGTAAACGCTAATCTACCTGGACATATCTTTGTGATTTATATAAAGAACCACATTTGCACACTATCTTCAGTCACAGAAATAATACTTGGTTTACGGCACAAGCTCTAAGGGAACACTGAAGCTGTTAAGTGTGTGGTTCTGTGCCTGTTTTGTCTAGTTTCTCTGGGGATATAGTTGCAAAACTGCTAGAAAGCTGGTGACTAAAACCAAAAACAATACAAGTACAAAATAAGCTTCTGTAAACTCATACAAATTGTATTTGAAGAGTGTGCTATGTAGCAAAATCCTTGTGTGTTACAATGGGAGAGAATAGAGGCTGTTAATACAAGTAAAAAAAGGCAATTCAAAGTAATTATTATTTACACTGTTGTACTATGCAACAGTGGGACCTCAAGACCCTGCAATAGTGGGTGCTACACAGACACGTAACAAAAATGCAGGTCTTGTCCCAGAGACAGGAGGAGGAAAGGAAATTGAAATATTTGGTGAAAAAGCAGTGAATACAATTCACATCAAAGGACAGGAAGTATCAGGAGTACGTGGGTACAAAGATCACTGCAGGCTTTTTGATAACTCCAGATAAAAAAAAACACTTTCATTTCATTATTTGTTTACACTGGAGGAACAAACTCCTTGCCTACTAGACTTCAGATTATAGTACAAAGACAAGAAAAAAAAATGGCAGATATCAAAATCAGTTTACAGAAAGTCTCACAAATGATAGCCACTTTATGATCCACATAAATGTTTCCCAGATGACAAAAACAACTCTCATACAAACACTAATCAAGCCTCAGTATTCTGAGAAAACCTGAACTACCAAAATGTTGATTATCTTAAAACTTCTGATGATATTAAAATATCCTTAATGGAGGAACAAGCTGCCTTATTACTTTGGAGTATTAGATCCATTAAAGACCTCTTGGGTTTTGAACTGTTCTGCTGTACAAAGACAGGGTCCAGCACAATTACAGAAATGGCAAATGAAGAAGACACGTAGTCCACCTCCCATAAGGATAACACTGGCTTAGTATGTGCTTGGGGGGTGAAAGGGAAACCATCTCAGCAGGTACTCGCTGACCAAACAGGACAGGTAAAGAATTGAGATAAACACTGTAAAGTAGCAACAGAACAACAGACTCTAAAGACTCAAGGAAGACTCACATGAGTCGATCCACACACCTTGTGTTTCTGCTCAGAGCTGCAGCACTGGAGTGACCTTGTTTGGTACCATGAAGGGAAAGGGTGAACACCATCCTGAATACATGCATGACCGGGCATTCCAGCTCTAACCCATCTAGCCACTGATAACACATTCAAATGCACAGAAGGGTAAATAGCTACATGTATCAGTGTGCAAATGATGTTCTATAGACAGTATGAGCCATTTTAAGCCTTTAGTAAAAGAAAAACAAATGAGTATACTTCCACAATATTTTGTACAGACTCCTACATTATTTCTCACTAGGAGTATTCAAGGTAAGCCACCAAATTTTTACCTTATTAAAAGTACATACATCTGTTAGTTTGCTGTCTGTGCTTCTGACCATATTTATCTATTTACATATCACAGCAACGAGAGGAAAAAAAAAAAAAAAGAATAACAGAAACTGGTTTCTCAGTTACAAGAGATTCAAAGGATAATCACATCTGTAAAACCACTGCAAGTAGAAAACACTAAGTCAACAAGAAATTTTACCCTCTTAAACTATCAGTGACATTGAACAAAACCAGGAAAATTGGTGATTCCTAGCTCTGTGGACTGTTGACTCTGGAAACCATCCAGTAGATGCTAAAGGAAAGCAATATGCTTCTTAAAACATTAAAAAACTCAGTAACCTCACACTAGAGTTTATATCTCCATTTTATATGGGCAGTTTCAAATGCAAAGAAGAGCAAGTAACTATGTACACAAGACCTGAACCCATTAGGTACATTAACAACTACTACAAATATGTATTTCATCACGTCACTAAATCTGTCAGGTTCTTTACCGTGCTGAGGAATACAAACTGCACACTCAAAAAAAAAAAAAAAAAAAGAAATCTGAGTTCTGAATTTGTTTGTAAAAGCTGCCAAGCCATCCTTTTCCTTTAAGAATAAAAAAAAACCAAACAGCTGTAAATGATTCAGCTCTAATAAATATACATACTATATATTTGCTATTTAAATGTTTGCTAGCCTCTCCTGTTACATGGTAGAATGGTAACATCTGAAATTTGAAACACTGTCTGGAGGCTACAAAGTAACATTTGCTTTGTAAACAAACAAACAAAAATCTGTTACCATTTCACCCCCATCCTGCGTAAGACCAAAAAATGAGTGCTCATATAAATGGAATTAATTGATCACTAAGAAAATAACAATTCTAACAATCACACTTAAAATTCCAGTCACAATTGTAAGGTGAAGGATCCCTGCCAGACCCACAGGATTTAAACCCTAGGATCCATATGGGAAACATTAATTACATGAAGTGAGATAGGCAAGGGCTGCATAATCTTAACAGACCTCTGTTATAAACCAATGGCTATCAGCATGCCTTTACCATTACCATTCACCCAAGTTAAACACCATAAATATTTTTCTTTAGCAGTTAAAATATGTTGGGTTTGGGGCTTTCTGTGTTTATGGGTGTTTTGTTGTTTGGCGTCCCCACTCCCCTCAGACATATGAAAATCATATCTGAACAATGTGTATTTTTCTATACTTTGCCAAAAGCACACTGCCTCTCATGCACATGAATGGAAGTGTATAGCTGATGTTACATTGTCTTTGGCAAAACTGCTTTCTATAACAGGCAGCTTTCTGTATTCCTCAACCCTACAATCACCTGTCTTTTTAAACACTTATTTATTAAAACTGTGAGCAGAAATCAAGAAAACACACAGAAATTCAGTAATATATTTCTGATTCAGGACCCTTGTCCCTAGCAGAAAAAACGGGGTTAATAACTAAAAAGTATATTTTTCTTCCTATCTGAAGCAGATGATTGCATAACAAACCAGAGGATTTAAATACAGGCATCTCTCAAGCATAGTGCATTTGTGGGTGCCAGTATGCATTGCCAAACTGCACTAGTCATATACAGAGTCTTTAAAGCACACAGAAGAGCTAACAAAAACAGCAACTGTGCCTGCTGTCCAGCGTATTTCACACACAGCCCCAGTCAGGCTGCAGAATCGCAACATACCTTTCAGTCTTTTGGAATTCTCATTCTTTTGCTGCTCATCCTCTTCGTTAATGGTGAATAAACCCAAGGGATTTGTCCTGGCACTTTTCTTCAGTCTCTCCTGTCGTAGGGCAGTAGCTGAACCAGACATGTTGCTGTTGCCTCTTGCTTATTAAGAAAAAAAAAGTAAGAAACTCCAGCCCTTACTCAGCCGCTAGCTGCAACACTGCCTGTTCATTTGAGCACTTGTAATAGATCCCCTATGGATAAGCAGTACGCAAACAGATGATAAATACCAACATCCAGTCAGCCGCAAAAAGCTTGCAAGTCTTTCCCCACCTTCAAGAAAAACCCTAATTAAAGGCACTTTAGTTTGGATGCTGCTTGTCACTGCCTTAACCTGTTAAATCAGATCCTAGCCCACAGCTCTGGGTTCTTTGCGGCAGCACCTTCCTCCTGCAAACCTCTTCCAGCTATAGCAGACTAAAATATTCAGCACGCCACACAAGAGGAGAAAATATGATACGCTGCTGTTAACAGTTGCCCTGACAACACCGACATATCCTAATCAAAGAAGGTCTATGAGTGTTGTCTCCTCAGCTGCAGCAAGCTGGCCTTGGGAATGCCAGCTCCTGCACGCTTGCAGAGAGCTGGAAGCACCTCGGCAGCAGGAGCTGCTCCTTCCTCCTCACAAGGCAGCAGGAGAATGAAACTGTGCTTGCACAAGCAGATGAGCACTGAGTGAAAAGAAGCCTGGAAGGCTCCAGGCATGAACCTGCGTTTTGCCAGCTGCTCTGTTTATTCATGTTTAGAAATATTAGCCTACTCTAAAACTAAAACAATGAGGATGAGTTGTCATCTTCTATATACGCATGTATTGGGTGTTTCCCCTCACTTAGCTCAATCACCTTCTTATGCAGTGCATACCTTCTGCATTAGGAATGCACACGCCCACAATTACAGACAGGTGTTGGAACATTCTTTTCCATGTGTGAAAACTCAAAAAGCAGGATTTCTAGCTTGTACAGACAACAAAAGGACTTTTAGAGTGAATATTCTCTACCACACCATTAGTTTTATAGCACCAAACATTAACATTCACTTTGCAAAATGAACAAAATGCAAACAGCCTGGGTGGTTTTAATTAGTTGGATTTCCTTCATATGCTCGATTCTGGATTTTCTTTAAACCACTTACAACACAGCAGTTGCTCACAAGTTTTGCAGTCTGTAAGTTCCATCCTTCACAGCTCCAAATGCCACTATGCAACATACTGGATGTTTTACCTGTGAGACCTTAAACTTTATCCACTTCCACCTGTCTAATTCAATGTGTGCTCACCATTTAAAATGCTACTGAAGAAAACCTGCAAGCTAAAACGTTCCTATAATGTTAAAAAACCAATATTTTCCACTATTATTTTTTAAGAGAATCTTGATGTAACCTGATCAGCCACCACAAGATGGCACATACATTAGTAGGCAAGTCTGCAGGTGCCTCATTGAAAATACAAGATTATACAGATGTATATGATCACCTCAACAGCACGGGTAACAATACTGAAGAAGGGTCAGAGTTAAAACAGTCAACGTGCTATGTACCACAGTGCCCTGGGATGCTCTTTACAAAGGAGTTCTGGATCATGCTCAGCTGGTAGGATAGCTCTGTTGTCACATACCTCAGGCTCATCAGCCAGGAACCCAGTGGATGCGGAACAAAGCACCACCTGTAGGCTCAGCAAACTATTTTTTCTTCTTCTTCAGCATGGGCAAAAAACACCCAACCAAAACAGAAGTATTCTGCATGAGGGCACCAGTTCTGTACCAAGCCCACAGTCCACCTCCAGTACGTATTTCCTCTGGGCTACTTCCTGCCATTTGGTTACACCTTGGACTCTGGGTGTATGTGGAAGCTATGCATGATGAGGTTTATCTACAGTTAAGGACACTTTGTACTAAAGGGCATAGATCATAAACATAAAAGAGTAAGAGGGGAAAAAAAACAAACAACCTGCAACAAAACAAAAGCTCCAATACAAGTTGTTCTTTAGTTCAGTAATTTGCATTCTGGGGTTTACAGAGGCTACTACTTTGTCTTGTAAGACAAACAGCACTATCCACTTAATGTGGACAACAAATACTACATAACAATACACACATAGTCACAAATAGAGGACAGTAGTTGGTACCATTACTACTTTTCATGGATTCCAAGACTGTTGCCAAAAGAACAAAGGCAACAGAAAACAACACTTATATGGCAGTTTAGTTAAATATCACTCTGCACCCTTTCACTGTTCTAAGTCATTAAGAAAGGATTCCTGCCCTTTAAAACATTATGTTCAATCAATTGAACATTTTAATTGCTAAACTCCTTCAGTAGGCATTTTAAATCATATAACAAGTGTCTACTAAAAATACACCTGACTGGAGTGGCTTCTGAAGAGGCCTTCATACTTAAAGTATGACAACATTTTCAGTGTCTCCTTATCTTTATTATTTGAGGAGTCATGGAGAAAACTACAAGACTGAGAATGCCTTCCTCGGGCCCTGCAGGATCCCCTGCAGTCGTAAGAGTGACCTGCTCTGAGTACAATACATGACTGAGTTTGATGCTTCAGAGGCTGGTGAAGATGAATTTTGGTTATAACACACAGGCAACAAGGTGTTGGTGCACATTTCTTTCTGCTTCCTAATGCAGAGGTGAATTGTGACAGAGGAAAAGGACCAACAGCACATTTGGCTTACGCAGCCTCTTTTATTTCAAGGTCTCTGTGGTTAAAAACTATGCCAGCCCACATGTTTCCAAATGCCTAACAAAATGGCACCCTAGCCACCTGCAACCTATTACAAGTAAAAACCATCTATTACACTAGAAGATACCACAGAACTGTAGGTACTTCAGTTTAAAAAAACCAAAAAACAAAAAACAAAACCAAAAACCCCAAACAACAAACAAAATCCAAAACCAAAACAGACCCCAACAACCAACTTCCTAATAACACTATTAAATATGCATAAAATGTACCAATCCTGCATACAACCAAACAGTACTGATAAATACCTTCCTCTATCCATTGGTTTAGGGAAGAAAAAGAAATTCCCGAGGTATTCCTAACAGGAAAGTTTGGCTTATTTCAGCCTTGCCTCAGCTATACAGAAGCTTCTATATGAAAACTGGAATGATAGCAATATTCCCTTGCGGAAGTACTTGAGGAACATGGTGGATAATTTTAGTAGCAAGGCTGCTAAATTCTTTAAAAAAATATTAAGAGATTTGCTTACATAGCCCCAGTTAGTGATTTCCCACCCCCAATCCCCAACCCCCCAAACCCATTACTCATACTCAGTACCAATACAATCACAGTTCAGCTCTTACTCATGGGGTCAGACTCTCTTAAGACATGAGGGCAACTCTATCTCCAGGGTGCTGGGTAATTTTGGGGTTTTTACAATAATTTCAAACTCATTATCAGTTAAACCACTACACTTAAACACTCACTTTCACCCACTGGATTCTACAGGTGTAGTTATCTGCACAATCTGATATGCAACAGTCTTAACAGTTCGAACAGACTATCAGGATAATTATATTGTGATCTGGGAAATGTAAATATTTATAACAACGTGCTAATTGATGTTTCTGCTTTAACATCAGGTATTAAGGCTTGATATCTCTACCTAAGAAATTAAAAGCAAGTTGAAACCAGTCACCCAGTCACCTACATACAGTCTGCTGTGGTTAATCTGATAATTTTCAGTGGCTGAACTCTAGATTTGCCATCTTCTTTCATTCACAGGATTGTTTCAGTCCCTGTAAACTATCCAAACACTACATGAAGCTCATTACTGTGATTTAGCATATAATGAGTTGCACACGATAAGCTCATGTTCTACATCAACTGCCTTGCAAAGCACTCTGCCAGTCTGAGTTTACTGAACTGAACCTTTTTGCTCTTTCACAGGGAGGAGTGAAGACAAAAGGCAGCATTCAACGCAAGTTAGCTAACTAGCAGAAAGGAAAACTATCTTGTCTTTGCAAGGCTTTATGTCTTTTACAAGAGTTGGCAGGCTGTGCTAACTAGGACTGTACGTTTTCAAGAAAAAAACCCAACAAACACTTGATAAAAGATGGCTTCCAACTGGTGTTATATCACTGGGCATGTAAGGTTATATTACAGAAAATAAAGCCAACTGAACGCAGGCTCATATACTACTGTAAAAAGGACAAAAGAAATTTATGGACAAATTGCCTATGAAAAGCCCTGCAAACACAAGCACTCATAAGCTGAATCACAGTATGCAGATTTTTCCCGCCCACACCATGAGACACCCCTATGTTTATGAAGAGATTTCATGGTTTTCTCCTGCTATTTCCTTTGCATAAGAGCAGTTAAAATGTAGTTTTAAAAGAACACCATACCCAAAGAGCAAGCAACCAAGAAGTCAAGAGTTTGACTGGAGAGCCAACCCTTCCCCCTCTCCCCTCCTGAAAAAAAAAATCCCAAATAAACAAAATCTCTCAAAACAACAACAATAAAAACACCCACACTGCAAGAAGGCAAGAAAAACCCAACCTCTCAACAATTTCAGGCCTCACAAGCTGTCAATCATAACACACAAAAATCTACTGCCTGCCATTACTGTGAAACCCAGATATGCCCATCCATCGGAGAGACCACTCCAGCCTTCAAGATCCCTCTCCTCCCTGCTGCCACCCAGAGGGATTAAAAAATAATAAAGTTCAAGGCACAAATGCAGCAAGCCAGCTTCAGAAGTCAGAGCAGCCTGTTCACCACTGCTCGCCCTTCGGACACTTAAGCACTCCAATACCTGAGGTAAGTCACAATCTCCAGCCTCAGTTTCTCCAGTTATAAGATGAAACAAAACCTTCACAAAAATTCTTCTGAAAGAACTAATTGATTCTAAAAGATACTTTCTATTTTAAAATACTTCAGGTGACCTTACTGTTAGAAGAGCTACCCAACAACTATTCAACTACTGAAACAATAGAGAGAAGTTCAGACTCTGAAAACCACAAGCTGAACAGAGAAGTCACACATGGTGCTTCAGTGGTTTCAGAGCATTATTCACAATCCTGTTCTTGAGTTTTGTCAAAACCTAGTAACAGCTAAAGACCATTTTCTTGTAGGGTATAAAATCCAAAACAAAGAGAAAAAAAGCAACCATAAAAATAAAATAAAATCATAAACTTGAGAGAGGCCTGAGTCACAGAATTTGTAAAGCAAAATAAACACTGTTCTCCTTCTGTTCTTAGACATTGATTTAAGGCTTCCCCTCAACTTAAACGCATTTTATATCACAAATTAGATCAAGTCAATATATTAATGTATGCTCCTTTCAGAGTATCAGTATTTAATTGTTATTTCTGATTTTCTTAGTACTGAGATGTTCAGGACAAGGTAGGTATCTATCTTATATAGTAACATCAAGAAAGAATATGCCATTTTGCATTTATAGACGTGTTTTCCTAGCATGAAAAAGTAAGGCTCCAGATGTTTTTCTTGGGAAGAAAGATAAGGAAAATCAAGGTATAGTTAAAAGATTCCATCTCATTCTGCAAAAACAGTACACCAAGAACTTTCAATTTACCTACCCATCAAAGCACACTATCATATTTTGCATGAACATGTGCAAGATCAATCATCTATGCCAGAAACTTTTTTAAAAAACTCATCTAAAAATACATAACATGGGTAGTGTTGCATCACTGAATAACTTGAGTTGGAAGGAACCCAGAAGTCCAACTCCTTGCATGACAATGTTGGAATATATGGCCACTAAACTCCAAGCTCAATCTCTCTCTAATTTTCTTCAGGAGACTCATCTCTTTGCATTTACTTTCTGCTTCAGTAGGCTTTAAATCAGGCCAAAACAACAGAGAAAGTAGAGGCTTTTCTTTTTTATTTGATTCATGTGAGAAACAGCTATTTACTCAGCATCAAATGACTACAAACTTTTTTTTCAATGCCATTTAAATCTAGGATAGAATAAAATAGCCTTAAGAAGACAGACAAGATTCTATCCATTCTGTTTAAAAAAAAAACAAACAAAAAAACCCCCCAAAAACAAACAACAAACAAACCATTGGACATTGCAAAAATAGTCACTATATGAAAAAAAAAACAAACTTGCTTTCATCAAGCCAACCACTATCTCAAACATGACACACACCTGATTTTTTCTACTGCTGCTCTTCCTTCTACCTCTTAATGTCAAAAAATGACAGAATAACCTTGTCTTTACAGAGGTTTCTAAGTCTGTCTTGAAAGATACCTCTAAGGCCTTGCTTTTATATACAAGATAATAAAGGACTAGCAGGTTATTTTTACAGCAGTACATTCATTTTTTTTAACAACTTTAATATTTAGTGTAAACATTATTTGCATTGATTTCTTCTTTCCACCTTCTTGGAGGGAAAAAAAGACCCTCTGCATTAATCAGTAAGATTGCATATAAAATGCTAGAGAATAAGAAGGGAAACCTTCATCTTTTTGGTTAATGAGAATCCTGCTGTCAAGAGTATAGATGCACTCTGAATAGCTTTAAATAAGCAATGAGCTGACTTCCTTCTAAAAGTCAAGGCCATAAAACCACAGTAGCTTCATGAACTTATTCTTCATTCATCCACTGAATTAGGTGCTTCAGCTCAAAAAACAGCAGAATCATTCAGCCTTTTTAAGCACGCACGCATTTAAATATGTGATGGGGGAATAGGGGGAAGCAGCAGCAGATTATTAAGATTCTCCACAAAGGCAGGTTCAGCTCTTTTCACCTTTCTTTCCAAGTCTGAACATATATGTCTTTATTCCAGTCTCATATCTCAGTATCTCCCTTTCCAATAAATTGAATCCAGAATTATTATCCACCTCTGTCTAAGAGATGAATAATTTTAAATAAGCAAGGTCTGGAAACAAGCAGCAGACACCAGGTCTTCATTTTCCTAGTAACTATCCTGACTACTTTGGCTTTTTTTAGCTTACCCATCTGTTTATGGGACCATCATACATGTTGCAAAGACTGTGCACATTCTATACTACTTTTATCAAAACAGCAAAACAATGCATTCCTCAGCTATAGGTGCTAAAGGGAGCCATGGCAATCCTCTCACATGATGCGGGAGACTTGCTCCTTCAGTCTTCATCCCTACCCACCACAGGTCTGGTGAAACATAGGCAGCTGTGCCAGCAGCAGCGCTGCCTACAAGACCCTGAAGCAGGAAGCAGACCCACCAGGACACACACCTCCACACACATGCTTAGGCACGGAGGTCTTTCTTGGAGGTGACCTCTTCCCAGTTTCAGCTCTCCCTCTTACATGTGCAGTTCCACACTATTAAGAGCTCCTCAGAAGTGAGTAGACAGAACGTGTTAACTGTTTTCCATTCTGACAATTAAACCTGTGTGCATTTCCATGCACAGGAAAAATCGAGGAGACTGGGAGCCCTGCCCTGTTCTGACTCAATCTCACTCATCAGAGCAAGAGATACATGAGTATGGAGATTAAAGTTTCATCATCCACAAATACTTTGTACATATACACACCAATAAAATAATCAAATACAAGATGTACATTAACAAGCCTTGTTACATTTCTTAATTAAATGGATTTGCATGGTATGACTAACTGTAAAAACTGCACAACACATAACATGATGAATAAAAACATATTGGATCATTCTTAGCCAATACTATTTATCTGTAACAATGATATTGGATCAGGCCCCATGGTAAAGCATATTCTGTAACTTCACAGCGCACGATCAGTTAAATAAGGAAAGGCAGCAAGGAACCTCATAGCACAGTAGGAAACAGGAATTCAGTAGAAAACAGAAATCATCAGTGCTAACTACCCTACTAACTAACAGCCTGGGCATCATTTCTACTGCTTGTATCTATAAAAAAAACAGTTTCTTTTTAAAATATGTAGTTTGTATATATGTTAAGAAAACCAAGTGCTCGCAAAGCACTAAAAATTAAGAGTGCTTATATTTGTACTAAGCTTTTTGGTAGAAATGTGAATATACTTCAAAGAAAAAGCACTAAGCTTTATCCTAAAAAATGTGAATGTACTTGAAAGAAAAGGCAATATGCCAAGAACAAATTAAAATTGCATCCACTGTTGTATTAGTGACAGTAACTGACAGATAGAATCCTGTGAACTATTTTGTGCTGTGTTCATCACCAGTCCTCTCCTGACATTTCACTTGCTAGCATGTTTCATAAAAGGTGTCCAAGAAGTCTGGACTAAGGGATTCCATTAACTTTAAGGAAGTACACCTTAGGATATCAGACACAGACATGAGAGATACTGGGAGACATTAGTACTTCATTTCTCCCCTTCATAATCTAGTCTTACTAGTGACTATGTCTGGGGCATAAATCATGCCATCATTTATATCTCTGAAGAACCTCAAAGTCAACAGGAGTTAGGGTTGCTAACTCCATCCATTTGAATAGTGAGGCAGCCTACCCCCTATCTGTCATCTTAACAGAGAAGTTAAGGTCATTTTCCTGGAACTGACAGATCTCCTAGTATACATATCTTCAATAGTTTTCTCCAAAGACACAAAGGGTATAAATATACTTTCTACTTATTTTAATGAAAGCAAAGATTGATTTTAATGAAAACAAATGTGCATGACTCCAGAATCAATACTAAGGAACAGCTGTAGAATTAAATCTGAACTAGTTTAATGAATGCACCATCTTCTCATAGTCTTTTTCACCTTAAACATGTATAATATGTCTGTTTTGCCAAAGTTCCTAGCAGTTCACTGCATTTGTTTAAGTCACATATAGGAGATCTCCTTCCTGGAGAAAAGGCAGGTGTGCAGTTACCACAACAAAATTAGCAGCACGCTGTGGCTTGTATTGTGGGTCCAGGCTTAAGCACATTTTTTCAAGTGGAAAAGAAAATATGTTGCTGCTAGATTATACAGTATTTACATAACTGAGGCAATTATTGCACTGATGATATTTAATTACCTTTAATACCACAAATAATTTTCAACTGTAAAGTATTAAACTTGTTTATCTGTGATAGTAATAAGCCAGCCATCAATCAGAACCAACTCTGATTAGTGTAAACTTATGATTTTTACAGTTTGAAATAACACCTACAAAATAACATCCATTTTGAATATGAAGCCCAACTGAAATGATAATGCATACTACTGGTGCTAGACATTAGAAGCTCTCTTCCTGTAGGGGAAGTAGCACTTACGCCAACTGCTTCGGCATCATTAAACAGGTCTGATATCTTATGAACTATGGAGGCATATTGTGGCAGTGTTTGGGGTTTTGCTTGTTTTTGCTTGATTTGTTGTTGTGATTTTTTTTTTTTTGGGTGGTGATGGTTGTTTTTGTGTTTTATCTTTCCTTTTCTTGTTTTTATCTTTCCTTCCTCCCTGCCCCTTTTTTACACTAGTAGTTATGGGAGTAGGCAGGTGGAGAGAGCCTGACTTACAATACACAATATACACATCAAAAAGCTCATTCCACAGTGTGTAGTCCTTACACAAACATTACTTGACCAGTGAAAGAATCCAAGAGACAGTACTTTAGCAGACTCCTAAAATTCTTATAGATGCCATCAGCTTTAACCTTCTCATCCACACTTTTAAATTTAGTTTAGTTGTAGCATTTTAATTCAACAAGCTACTGATAAATCCGAGTCTATGCACCTACAGCAAGACCTAGAGTACTGATTAAGGAAAACATTAAAATGAACACAGAACAAAGTAAAGAATTGTAAATTCTGGTATAGAATTGCAAAGTTTGAATAGGTTTTAAGCACGGAGGGATGGCAGTAGAACAATTACAGATCCTCAATTTATTAAAAGACAGGAAACATTCACAACAGTGCTGACATTTAAATTATTATGGATGGAAATTAGAGTGCTTGGAGACGCTTCCAACACTTTTGCCATCAGTAAGCATACAGTATCGCCGTGCTGCTGCAAGCCCCCGTTACCCCGTGGCGCTCTGTTTTCTGGCCCCCAAGATCCGAGCAGAGAGCAGCTCTCGAAGCAGCAGCTAACTCGGGTCGTGCACCGCCCGCAGTGAGGAGACTCGTCTGGCCGCCCCTCCCGGTGCCGGCAGCCGCGCATAGGCCGCGCTGAGGGCGCCACCCGCAGGCGAGGGTGAGTCTCGCCGCCCCCGACAGGAGAGCACTAACACCGGGTCCTGTGCCCGGCGGAGCCGCAGCTCCCCTAGGAGGGCATGGGAACGTGTGCCAAAAAACCCTTTAAATTCCCCCGAGGGAAGAAGCCGCCGGGAACCGAATGGCGTTTTAAGTTCCCATCTATTGTACCCCTGTACCCTAGTGGTACGCCCCATGATCTATCTGTTAAACCAACAAACAAAAAACACACCAGAACTCCACAGTAAGCTAAAACGTAATTTATTCTCAGATAGAGAAGTCACAAGGATATAGCAGCAACAGATGAAAAGTCTCCCCAGCTGTTAAGAAGAGATGTTTGGCTTTTAATAAGCTGCCTGGCACTGACACCACTGAAAGCAGTGACCTGCTTTCCTGCAGAAAGAACAGAATAATATTAAACTCACTTAGAAGAGAATGCTAGCTAGAAGAGTATGCAGAATCATTCAAGCTTTTTGGAATAAGCCAGTCACCTAACCAAGCCACCAGCCATGCATGGAGCTGGCCAGGAGCATGCGTGGGGAGCTCCCTCACGCAGAGGCACATCTATGTCTGTGGATGGGTATCCAGAAAATTAGGTGCCTTAGAAGCTTCTCTGCTTGACATCTCCCACAAGAGGGCCCCCTCTCATCTTGGGAATCACTGAAAAGCTTGTTAGCATTACAAGATGCTCAAGGAGCTATGATTAAAAATTTCCAATTGGTGTTAGTGTATCCCCTTACCACTGCACTTCTTTTGCTATGTGTACATTTATGAACAGCAGAGTAAAAAAAGCCCACCTCACCACGGTAATGAAATCACTCACTTGAAGAAAGCTAGTTAAGTGCAGCAGACCACCTAACCCAGCAACAGAGGGATCTACTACTTGTTAACATCTCTCTGCAAAGTCCATGGTTCTGTTGAAGCTTTCCCCACCATGAGATCTGGAAGTCTGTCTATCTCGCCACAGGAGGGAGGAAAAAAATACCAAACACACATCACAGCACACATACAGCTATGTAGCTGGTTTGTTTTGCCTTTTAAACTGGAACAATAAGTCAACCAGTAGGTGATTTCACCAAACCAGGATGGGAGGTTGACCTTCCTGAGGAGCTGGATCCAAACACAGGCATTTCACTTGCAAAGCAGACCACAGCTGAAGCCATCCACCCAGCCCTCCCTGGGCACACATGTCTGATGGCTAACAGACAGGCCAAACAGCCAAGGAGCAACTTCCCATCATGCTAAGAGGGTGTTCCCATTTATGAACACCTGGAAAGCAGCTCCTGTGGTAACTCAGAAGAACCTCAACAGACAACAAAGAGCTTCACAGTAGAAGTTTAACTCTGGCACTTCACACATGAGGAAGTTCCAAATGAACTTTGACAGCACAAAACAATTTAAACTCAAAATAGTCAACAAGTCATGCAAGCAGATCCACCTCCTCTCAACAAATATGTCCTAATGAGTAAGAGTTCAACTCAGTAAAATAAGATGAAACCACAAACCGAACTCGGGATAAATCTAGGCAGGTAAGTACTTTTAAAGTCATGCATATGCAAAATATGTATCACATCACAGTTAGCCTCCAGTTTTGGTAAATTATGAAGACTGATAATATGGATTAAAAAAAATTAAATCACATCAACAATGTAAGGTAGAGACCTTGAAAAGAGTTTGTTAAACACGGCCTTAAAAATATATACTGACAGCCAGTTTTTCCTGTGGAAAGTTAATGTAGTTTCAAACTCTGAAATGCACAGGATGAGAGATGCACATCCTTTTCAAAGCTGAACTTTAGAATGACGTCTGGAAGTGATTTGTAAACAGGCTTTCTAAGCACTGCATTTCTAACTTTATTCAAGACAGCATGTGGATGGGTCTGCCCACAGTTGTTGCTTGTGACTGCATGCCCACATTATACAAAATATGTATTAACAATATTATACTGTGGAAACAGTTAATAAACCAACAGCCATATGGCCTATTCATATGTTGTTTTGATGAAAAACCTCACTCTGAGTCAGAAATAAACTTGGATGTATGTTAGAGAAGTGAAGGACTAGCAAAGGGCAAGTGGAATTGTACTGTGGATGGAGGAAAAAGAGGGAGAAAGGAAAGGACCAACAGCTGGAGTCAGACTTCACAGTCCAGCAAGCAGCACTCCCTGTGAACATGCCAGAAAGGCCACCCCTTCACTGCCCGCAAAAGCAAACAGTATCTGTGCCTACAACAGTGATACAGCACTCGATCTGCTTGCATAAGCCAAACTCTCCTCCCTTCACCCTCCTTGCCCTTAGGACAAAATAAAAGCATCCGAAAACGCTCTTTCAACATACACCCCTGCTTAGAAGGGATGCAAGGACAACTCACTGCTTTTCTTGTAGGAAATACGGGCTTGCAGAAGCCCGTCGCTTTGAAGAGGCAACCAAACTGCCGGGCTCCCGCAGACCGGCCGGCCCTCCCACGGGGCGCAGGCCACAGGCCTGGCTCGGAGAGGCGGCGCGGCTGCGGGGCACCTTAACTCCACCGAGACATCGCTTCTCCCACGCCAGGGGAGGGCCTACCTCTTCCCCGTTAGCTGGATGCCGTAGTTATTCACCTCAACTGAGAGATTCCCGCTACCTCGAGTCCCTTTCTAAACACGCTGCGCCGCACACCCAGGACTCCCGCACCCCTGTGTTAGCCCCCTGCAGTGTCGGCGCCCCGCAGCACACCGAGCCCTAAACACCAAAGGTTTCAGAACAACAAGCGGTGTCCCCAGCACGACGCCGCGCACCCACTGCGGTAGGAGCCTCGCCGTTACAGCGGGGCTCGGGTCGGACGCGCCGCCCCCACCGGCACAGCAAGGCTCGGCTCGAGTGCGGCCACAACGCCCGTGTGCGGGGCCGCCCCTGCCGCTGGCCCCGGGCAGGGTCTGCGGGCGGCGATTCGCGGCGAAGGACACAGGGGAAAGAGAGGAAAGCCGCTCTCAGCCCTGTGCCCGGCCAGCCGCGGGGCGCCCCCGCACCTGTTGCGGGAGAAGGAGGAGGCCGCCGCAGAGCCCCTCCGCGCTCACTGCCCTCATGGCCGAGTACACAGAGGCGCCTGCAGCCGCTGCTCCCCGTCACCCCCCGCAACCCCAACCGCAGGCAATGCCTCACCTGCGGAGCGCCGGCTCCTGCCCGCGGCCTCCGCCATGTCTTCTCCGAGCCGAGCGCGGCTGCTCCGCCCCGCGGATCCGCGGCCCCGGGCAGGTGAGAACGCCACGTCCCCGCTCCCCCGCTGGCGGCCGCAGGAGCAGGTGAGGGCGGGCCCGGCGCCCACGGAGGGATAACGGCCGCCCCTCGCGGGTACGAGCCCCCGCCGCCCACAGCGGCTATTACGAGGCAGCGGGAGGCTCGCAAGGCTCTGACCGAGCTGGTGCAGCCGTGCTTCCCCAGGTGCGTTTGCTGTTCCTCGGAGGGGCTCCCTCTGCACTGGAACATAAGGTACAGTAGGTTTGGGAATGATTACCAAGTCGCCGCTGGTGTCTCAACAGTAGGTGGGAGGAGTGGTGGGCAACTCACAAGCCTAAACGGTGCAGTGCATCATTTGGAAGAGAACTGTGCTGCTGCAGTCTCGTTGTTGTAGCACGTGCTTTTAAACAGCCGGGTACGCATCTCAAGCTGCCTGCAGTGGCTGGCTTCTAAGAAGTGGCTCTGTGAAGAGGGGTCTTTTCTGTGAAGTGTATGGTCATGTGACCTGAACTTGCCCTATACCGCTTTCCAGGGTGTGTTGCTCACAAAAGTGTTCCAGGCCTGGATTAAAGTATCATTTCATTTTGCATCTGCTTGCTAGTAGTACAAATCATCAGAACTACAGCTGAAGGGTGAAGGAGTTGATACACAGCTGCAGCATGCATTCAGCCAAGCAAATGGTGAGATGCAACTCTCTTGGCCCGGCACACTGGACAAAGCAGGCTTCTGTCACTGTGCAGTACATCCTCCTTTCACAAGACAGCCAAGCTCATGGAGTGAGACTTTCTAAGGAAAAGGAGGGTAAATGTTTTGGTGCACGAGGAGCCATTTGTGCTCTAAAACAGAAAGAGCTGGGGCTTAGGTGAGAAATGTGCCCTGTGGTTTGTGGGCCAGAATGTGTCTGTGTGGTACAAGAACACGTTGGGCTCTACACTAAAAGGTGCAAGAGACTTCAAAATCAGAACTACCTTGGCCAAGTTTTCACTTCTGCATTATGTCTGGCTCTCTTAATGGAGGTGGAAAGGTGTCTCCCAGTCAGCCTGAGCCCTGGATTACTACAGCACTACTCAAGGCTCAAGAGGCTATCCATGCTCAAAGGGAATGGTATGCCCTATAGTCAAATGGTTGCCTTCAGCAATATTCTGCAGTAAAACATAATCTCAGATCCCTCACCTGTGGCCTCTGTAAGTACCTATCAACATATTCAGGAAGCCAGGCTCAGCAGATTCCAGGCTGAGTTGCTTGATGCATTCTGTCTCAAAATCTTTCTTCATGTTCTGTCAGAGGATATAAAAAGTAGTGCGTCTGGCACAATGTATATGAAATGGCCTGAAGTGGAGAGATTACATAAGCTTTTGTGCATAGATCTAGTACAGAGATGGATAAACTGTGCTGTTCAGGGAACCGTATTCAGACCAGTTCACGATCTTTCCAGTAACATACATGTGGCCCAGCCTAGGCATAGATCAGACTTGATATAGTCTTACCATGGAGCATATAGAACTGATTGCAGAACCCACCTTGCATCTGGAGAAGCCAGCAGCAAGCTACAAGAATTAATTCCCAGCTGGTGCCAAGCTAGATCTGATGGAGACATTAAATTGATTCCTCAGTCACACTCCTTTCTCTTACAAATAGCTGGTATTACTGAGTCATAGAGAACAGGTTGCATGCTGTCAAAGAATCATCACACACATAAAACAATGCAATTACATTATGGTCTATCCCTGCTGTATGAAATAAGAGGATTTCAAACTGCAGTCATGGACTTATAAGGGATCATGTTTTATACAAAAATCAAATTAGAGTTGATTGTCCAAGGGTCTTTTCCATAGGTGAGTTTTACAAGTCATCCTCCACTACTGGTCTTTCAAGTGCTGAAAAACTACCTTGAAAATGTAGTTTTCTGCTGTAATAGCAGCAGAAATTGTTAAATGGTAGCTATGTTTCTCCTGAAGCATAGTTTACATTTTTGGAATGAGTTGAATCTAGCTGTGCCCAAATATCAGTGGAACCATCTTCAGAGTAAAAGTATCTGACTAAATTTATATAATCTGCTATTCATTCAAACTTACACTTTTTATACATAATTGTTGGGGTTTAGGCAGCAAAAATTCCTACATGCATGTTAAAACAACATGTTCGTGTTTAGAAAAAATATTTAATTTTCTTTGAAAATACTTGCTAGACCAGAAAAATTCAGGGCATAAGCTCTTCAACTGATTACCAAGGCTTATGAAGAAAGAAGGAAGCTCTTGTCCAGGCAAGTCTTACTCACAGTGGAAGTTTTTACAGTTGCCCCATAGGATCTGATGATACCCTGTGCTAGAATGCTGGATGGACAGGGAATATCCACCATCCTTTTTCATTATACGTGAGGAAAACATATTGCATAAACAAAAGCAGAAGAAAGCAACAGGCCACAATGACTGTTTAATGCATGGAGGCAGGACATTGATTTCTCAAGTTGAGTAGATCACTCAGAGAATTTTGTTCAGCCCTGGATTGTGAGTTAACACTGAACATGAAAATATTCAATGCTATGATTATCAAACTCCAAACTTTAACGTGTCAGAAAGGTTCCCTTGATAATCACATATGACTTTTTCCTCTTTTTTTATTCCAGTATTTTCCAGTTCTATACCTTTATTATTTTAAAGTTAAAAAAAAGGAAAAAGTATGTCTTAGGTTCTTTTTATTTTTAACTGTGTATGTCAGAGATAGCTTTAGAACAAGCTAACATTACTGTGGTTCAGGTGTATACAACTGGTACAGTTCAGTAGTACATAAACAGCTCTAAAACAAATACACCATAGAACTTAAATTACCAAAAATAAACAATATTAACTATGTAGGGTAGTAGGTAAAAACAATTACCATTAGGTCTGGCACACTAAAAGAAAAATATCTAATTATGATTGAAATTATGAAGTTCTACTACAGATTATAAAGATATATTACAAAGAAAGAGACACTTGAGAAGTTGTTGTCACATTTTGGTTTTGTTCCAGTGATGTCTAGTCACATGAAATCTAACATCAGTTTCTCGTGAAATTAACATCTGGTTATTTTAACTACAATATTTCATGAGTTTATTATGGTGGGGTTTATTTATTTATTTTAGTTTTTGAAAAACTTGCATGTAAAAACATTTGAAATAAAATAACTTTGCTGGTTGTTTACAGATTCCTTATGGATTATAGGAGTAAAAGCAGTCAGGAAGCTGCAGTGTTTTTAACATTGGTAAACAAATACTGGATTAAAGTGCAACAGTCCTTCTGACAGCACACCTGCCCTGTGCTGAAAGGAAACCTCCTCCTTTCTGCAGAGAAGTGAAGAAAAATTTCAGTGTCAGGCATGTTTCCCTCGAAAGTCTGTGATGGCCTTCCAGAGTGTGCATAGCATTCCTCCTCTGTAAAGGAAAATCATAAAGAAGCTCAGGAACAAAGATGTTCTCTAGCCTGGAAGCATTCCAGTTTAGCTGCCTTCTGATTTTCTTGCTTTGGTTTTGACCAACTATATTCAGTGGGAAGGCTGATCAAAGGTAAAATTCAACATGCAATACTCAAATAGAGAACAGAGTCCTTTTCTGATTATAGTACTGGGCAATCTTTCACTTGTCAGATGCCCACTTTCTGGAATTCAGACTTCTGGGACAAAGGTCCTGCATAACCCACAGCAGACTTCAAACATTATGAAAAAAATCTCAGTACTTGCCATATTTTTTAATTATTATTTTTATTTAGTTGTTTATTTTTAAACTGACTGGGCCCACACAGAGTGTTTGATAGCTTCTGTTGTTTCTACTTAACTTGGTTCTGCAGTGACATGATTAGGCAAAGTCTAGTGTTAGTTGCAGTCCATGAGTAGTATTTCTGAAGTTTGATGATGAACTACAGAAGTTTTGCTCTCTCCACTTTTTTAAATAAAAGAAAGACTCTAATGGGTTTTCCTGTCTCTCCAGGCATAAGGTAAAAGTTTTACTTTAAAATTCTCTCCTTGCTGGCCCTTAACAGAAAAGCTTATTTTAAACTAATTTAAACAGTATCAGCTATTATTGGGACTGCATCATTATACAAGGACATACTGGAAAGTGTTCCTTATTTTAAATGAACACTGGACAGTACAACAAATAGAGACTTAGTATCACTTATTTTCTCTTGTAACAAAATGCAACTCCTGCTCAGGGTAGTTCATTTACTGTGAAGACTTACCTCAGTCTCAAACATTTCAGATCATCTCGTGTAACATAGCAGAGAACATCCATTAATGTGTAGTCTTCAGCCAAGAACTATAAAAAAGAAGTTTAAATGAACAATTTGTTAGAATTACAATCTTTCCATGCTTTATGTACCACCTACCCTTAAAATTAGAAGCTTAGAAGAAACACAAAATTGGGCCAAAATATGGTATATGTAACAGATTCATCCATATTATTTCTAAAAATACATTGAAACTACTTATTTTTGTATTGTATACATTGGTATAACAGGCACAACTTGTCATGCTTTTACAGCTACTTAAAACTTCTGTCAGCTGGCATTTCTGCTGTTAACACTGCTACCTCAGTGTCATAGATTTGAATGAACACCAATTAGAGCATAATTAATAACACATTTCATCCATGAGGAAATAGAAAACAGTTAAGACCTGCCTTTTCAAAAGTGGCCATCTAAATTCGATATACTTGAGTTTCAAGGAACCTTTGATCTGATCTGTAGGAGTGATAACTACATGCAGGTTTTCTTAAGTCAGCCAAAATTCTGCTCAACACCTCTAAGATTATATAATTTGTTGCAGAGCCTACTTCAGGAAATCTCATTTTAACACAGTTAGCTGAGGGTGAACATGTACCCTATATCTAGGGTATAATCAGCAGGAACTGCTGCAATGTGTAAAAATGCTGAAAAATTATGAACCAAGGAAATTCTTCACTGTGAAGGTGGTGAGTCACTAGAACAGGTTGCACAGAGAAGCTGTGGTTGCCCTGTCTCTGGAAGTGTTCAAGGCCAGGTTGAATGGGGCTTTGAGCAACCTGCTCCAGTGGAAGACTAGAACCCCCATGGTAGGGGGGGTTGGAACTAGATGATCTTCAAGGTCCCTTCCAACCCAAACTATCTTATGATTCTATGACAAAGCTATACTATCATTTTATTCCCTTATTCCAAATCAGATATAGGAATTCTTAACAGTATTCTATTTTTATAAAGGCCTCCATATTCATGGGTTTTTTTTCTATCCTCTGAA
Organism: Melopsittacus undulatus; assembly: GCF_012275295.1. NCBI lineage: Eukaryota > Metazoa > Chordata > Aves > Psittaciformes > Psittaculidae > Melopsittacus > Melopsittacus undulatus. The sequence continues at coordinate 72,754,431 of NC_047529.1, forward strand.
AGCAAATTAACCTCTCCATGTGCTGAAGTAATCAAAAAGGTTTGGTATCATCTTGCATCAAGTCACAACACAGTACTGTAACTGTAAAAAACTTAACAGAATCATTGCTACCTTGTTTATCGTGGCCTCATCAGCTCCTTGAACAGTCAGCCAGCTTATGAGATCTGGGTCTTCGGTCCTTGTGCCAGTGGAATGACGATGACAGAGAGACAATCCAGGAATATCTAGAATAAGCATTTAAAAAAAAAAAAAGGTTTTGTGTTGCCAAAGCAACTTCTTGTCATTTTTGACTGCTGCAACACTTTCTTCAGTGAGCTTTCCCTTCAAGCTTAAAATACCAGTAGCCCCATAAATTAAGATAAATGTCAATTCCCAAGGCACGCACTTAATTACAGTTTGTAGACAGTTATGCATCAATTACTCTGCTTGGTTAGGGGTGCAGTTAAAATAGTGTGAGCTTGGTACAGATCGTGTTTTTTTGTCCTCTTAGAAAATTATTTTACCTGTACAAGGCACATCAATCACACTGTAACTATTTCTGCACTAACGTTGCTGCATCAATTTATCTGAAGTGTTCAGCATTAACTCATACAATTGGTGTGTAGGCAGTGCCCTAGATTGAGGATCAGCTGCTTTTGGAAAACACTCCTTTGAAGCATATTACATGGAAACATTAGCACTTCCACCTTCTTCAGGGCAGATATGTATCAAAAAACTTCCCTCAGTAAGCCTTAAGTAGTATTTACATCTCACCAATTAAATCCTCTTGAACTTTCAGTGTAACAATTGGAACAGTCTGTAATTCAAAGAACATACACCTAAACATACTTGACTATCCTCTTTAGAAACAGTATTTTTTCTGTAGGATATAAGCCTTGTACTCTTCCATATAACCACAATCAAAAATATTTAAATCATACCATTCCTTGTACTGTGATTAACAAATTCAGTAATTTGTTTCTACACTGTACATTCTTACTTCAATGCAAACCCTACCAGAAGCAGCATAATAAAGCATTTATGCTGGGACTAGCTCAATGAAAAGACCAGTTGAGCTGCCACTGTCTTCATCTGCAGCCAGTACGAAACTTTTCCTTGAAAATTCTTCTCCCTTACCTATTGGCTGTGACCTAAGCCGTAGGTTTCTGATCTCTTGATCTTTTTCTTCTATAGCTTGATGTAAGAGGACTTGAAATTCTCTCTCTTTTTGAACCAACTCCTCCAATAACCTATGAAATAATGGAAAGGAAGCACACATTTCCTTAAACAGTTTCAAATTTTCAGGAAAGTTAAGATCTTAATATGCTTAAGGTGGAACCTTTCTTGACAGAGACAAGGACAGATTTCTTCAACTTTCAGAGGAGTATTGTCTCACTATAGATTTATTACGACCTATACCAAGACATAAACATTCACTGGTTCCTAAAGCTACAGCTCTTCAAAAAAGAAAAAAACCAAAAAGCCCCAAACACACCACCCTCCATATACTCATCCACCCACTAAACAGGTGGCATGGTACAAAATTTTAGAGAAATTTCTAGAGCCAGCATTCTGTTTTAAACAAAACTGTAACTGATAAGAACAAATAATGAAGTGTTTCATAAACAAAGGGCTAAAATTTGTGACATAATCTTTGGTACAGAAAAATGCCAGTTTCACATCTCTCCAGCAGACATTTTCAAAGGTATGGCAAGGCTGGAGCTGTGATGAAAATGTGCTGAAAACTTGCGGTTATATTTCTTAAATCAGGGAAATATATTCTCATGCACACAAGGGCTGTCCCTCACATACCAGGAACTTAGTGCCTACCCTTCTATGTTATATGAAGAGTGAGAAAAGAGGAGGCAAAATACCTAAAAAGCAATTACTTTTGAGAATGTCAAGCAGAAATAAGCACTGCAACTTTTGTTTCTGGGACACTGAAAAGTGGAGACATTCTGGAATTTAGCTAGAGAACATGCCACAAAAACACCTTAACTGTATCTGCACAGAAGTAAACTCCATCCCATATGATTGCTTGTAAAAACATCAAGCCCTACTTTTAGCTTGCATACAGACCCAGCAGCAGCATAGTCACATTTGAGTGCTTCCACACCTGAGCTAACAATTCTTACCAAGTCCACAGAGCTGCTTTGTGCCCCTGTACACACCCCCAGCTCACTTAATCTCAGTGCAGATTGAAAATCTGTCTAGACAAGTGTGCAATCACCTTTCTGTTAATTTTTGTCTCTATCCATTCTGGTTGAAAAAGGCTTTTGGGGCCAATAAAATAATCAACTGTTTTCTCTTGAGAACTGCTTGCTGATTATGCCAATAAAGCTTTAATTAATACTTAAACAATTGTTCATATTATTTACCTCAAAATTTCTGCATGAATGACAGGATGTGATTATTTGTCCAAAAGCTTTGCATTCAATAAATTTACAAAAGCAAAGTACTAGAAAATCCTCTACAAATGGATCACTTCTGGTGCAACTGTCATCATGAACTTGGGAAGTGAACCAATCTAAATTATTTCTGTGTTTATTTCAGTGTATCAATAAGGCAGTCAAAATATCTCCCACAAGCAAAATATGAGTTGTAACATAAAAAAATAAAAATACTGATACTTTACTAAGAACAGCACAGTCTAATGAATTACTCTAATTATGGCAAAATTCTTAAAATAAAGTGCAATTTAACATTTTAATTCCAATTGGAACAGTAACTACAAAGAACATTCTAGAAGCGTAACAACTGTTTTATTGATGACATGTTCTCTTTCTATCAAGGTCATATTCAAAATATACTGAGTTCAGTAGGAAATCCAGTGCCATAAATGGAATACTGCAAAAGCTAAAATATCTACTTCAAACAGACTATCTGGAATATTTTACTTAAAAAAAATATATATAAAGATTATTTGGATAAAAGAATGAAAAAAAATTGTCTCTGACATTACTTAAGCAGAAAGCCCAAAAGAACCACTTCTCAGGTTTAAAGTGGAATATGTGTATTTCTGGGGGAGGAAAAAAAAAATCAATATCCAAAATTCTGTCTTATTTCTTTTTTTTAAACAACACACCTGCTTTCCCCCATCTTTCTGAAAAGAATTAAAAAAAAAAAAAAGAAAAGATAATAAAAAGGTAAAATTCACTGCTGCAGGTAAAATTCAAAGCAAGCCTGCAGTAGTTTCCTGGTAGAGTCCATATGTGGCTGTCAAGTAGCTCGAGTTTATTCCCCAAGAATAACTATAGAAAAGAATAGCAAGTTCTGCCTTAATGGAGAGAAAACAATACCATTCATCAGCCTTACACAGCATACAAAGGAGAGAAAAAGCAGAAGCTTAGCAGCAAGCTCAGTTTTTTCAAACCTTTTTTGAAAGGCACTTGAAATCAAGACTGACCTTAACTTGCATCACTATTGTTTTGAAATGAATAAAACTAGTAGAAGTGATCAGCCACAGCTCAACAGTGACCATCATTTAAATGAACAATTTGCAGTAGTATGGAACTTTGATACTGTCACTAGAATTCTAGCACATATATTTTAAAAGCTAAGCAAACACATTGTCACAAGCAGGCTAGTGTCTCCTGATGCCCAGACTTACCTGTTTGTCTCTAATTTTAGCCTGCCCAGCTGGACACTCAGTGATCTGTGAGCAGCCTGGGACTCATGTGAAACTGTAGAGCTGAGTGTGCTTACACCTGAGGTAGCTACTGCATCTTCCATGACAATGCAAGGCTGTTGGATAGTTTGATTCTGAGGCTGCTCATCTTGATCTTCAACTTCTACATCATCTTGATCTGCTGTATCACTTTCAGATGCAAGGCTAAAATGTGGTCTCAGTTCTATTAGTACCATAAAAATATAAATGAAAGAAAAAAAATTAAGGATGCTAAACATTACTTAAACATTAAAACAAAAGCAGACCTAAGTGACAATTTAACAAATCATCCTACAGTTTTGAATAAAATTTCTGTAGCAAGGGAACAGATGAGACTTTCTAGGGGTTTAAGACCACTCAGACCATAACAGCATCTTGGTTTACACTGGTTATGAAACTATCAAATAGGTTATCAGCCTATCAAATGTTTGAAAGCTATAAACCCCCCCAAAAATCTGGATGAATAGGATTCCAGATTTGGCTAGCATTTCACATCAAATTGTGCTGAAGTATTATGCACAGCAGAGGTACTTTCTTTTGCTTAATTCCATTCTCAGTGGTTTGTGATTTCTCATGTGTCTGACCTGAAATGTTTTATTAAACAAATAATGATTATTTCTTTTATATCCAGCTATTCCTGTTGTTGCTATTCTGGCATGTGTAGCATTCTCCCATTATGAGAATTCTGTGCTTATCAAAAATGGTATCCAAAAATATAGAGAGGAAATAACAAACAGACCCCTCTAACAAAAATTATATGTAGTACACTTCCACTTATAAGAGAGAACATTGCTTATATTTAAATGATGTACATCCACAAAACTGTGGACACAAAGCTGTATGTGTGCTCTGGCTTCTGTATTCCCTGTTTAGCCTGTTTACCAGAGCTTACCAGGTATGCAAGATATGTAGACAAGAACTTACACTCCTATGTAACCTATTAGTGCAACAACATCTGTTTGTTAATTCTAACCATTTAATATAAATCGTTCTTCCTTCCTTCCTTCAATTGTGGCTTCTTACTGCTGAGCACTCCCTTTAGTCTCCTCACCAAAATACCTTTATTTTTCCATGAATCACACTTGTTTTTTTGTCCTTTCTGCTGCAGAACTAATAAGTACATTTCTCTTCTTTACAAAAGGGACATTTGTTTCTTGATCCATTTTATCTCTTCATTTCAATGCTACATAACTATTTCAAGACTGAACATACTAAGATCAAGAGAATTACGCTTCTAAATTAAAGAAAGCAGATGTATTATATAGCAGTTACCCAAATATTGCTAGGCAAATATGTCTGGATTTGCTTTGAAATTCTGCATCATGAAGTTTAACCATGCCAAGTGCAAGGTCCTACACCTGGGTCGGAGCAATCCCAGGCACAGCTACAGGTTGGGCAGAGAAGAGATTCAGAGCAGCCCTGTGGAGAAGGACTTGGGGGTGTTAGTCAATGAGAAAATGAACATGAGCCAGCTGCAGTGTGCACTCGCAGCCCAGAAAGCCAACTGTTTTCTGGGTTGCATCAAAAGAAGCGTGACCAGGTCAAAGGAGGTGATCCTGCCCCTCTACTCTGCTCTTGCGAGACTTCACCTGGAGTATTGTGTGCACTTCTGGTGTCCTCAACATAAAAATGACATGTAACTGTTAGAACAAGTCCAGAGGAGGGCCACGAGGATGATCAGGGGACTGGAGCACCTCCCATATGAAGACAGGCTGAGAAACTTGGGGCTGTTCAGCCTGGAGAAGAGAAGGCTGCGTGGAGACCTCATAGCAGCCTTCCAGTATCTGAAGGGGGCCTACAGGGATGCTGGTGAGGGACACTTCATTAGGGACTGTAGTGATAGGACAAGGGGTAACGGGTTGAAACTTAAACAGCAGAGGTTTAGACTGGATATAAGGAAGAAATTCTTTACTGTGAGGGTGATGAGGCACTGGAATGGGTTGCCCAGGGAGGTTGTGAATGCTACATCCCTGGCAGTGTTCAAGGCCAGGTTGGATGAAGCCTTGGGTGACATGGCTTAGCATGAGGTGACCCTGCCCATGGCAGGGGGTTGGAACTAGATGATCTTAACCCTAACTATTCTATGATTCTATGATAATAAGAACAGAAGCTCATTTTGCCATTGTTTATCACTAGGCAGGCAGTATACCTGTACATCTGCTTCATATCATTCTTAAGCCATCCCATAATTTTTAGAAGTGTTAAGGCCAGAGATAAATTTTTATATCATTCATGGAGGGTAGGAAGGAAGAGTAAGGAAAGGCAAGGAGAAGCAATCGTAAGTAGGGTAAAGCAATTAGAGAAGAGGCAGATGATCAGTGCTTGAAAGCTAATAGAGCACAGAGGCTTTTGTTTAAGCTTGACCATGTACATTTAATGCTGATACTGAGAGGTATGGGGAAGAAGTCTATTAATGCAGAATTCTACAGCACTGTTATTATACAGCAATAATGTACATGCCCGTTAAAGGTGCTTGGCAGTCTAATCAAAAGACAGGTTTTCCTTATGACTTGAAACTAACACAGAAACCCTATTTATGCCTTGCTGGTTGTGCTGCTGATATGGAAAATACCAATGAGAACAGGAAGAGCTGCAACTTTTGTTGGAATTTTCAGATCCTACTGTTGATAACTGAAGACAACCCACTGCAGAAAACAGGAATGTTAAGTATTCTGACTTCAGATAAAAGCATTAAATCATATGTTTGAAAATTGCACCATTACTTCCAGTGCAGGGAACAGGGGAATCACGAGCTTAGAAGTTAAGCAGCTGCAGAGAAAAGTAATTCTGGCAGTAACAGAATGGGCTACAGTTTCTTCTACACAGACTCCCTTCCTCAGCATAGCCTTCTACAACGTCCTTCTACTTCCACAAAGTTCAAAATACAGTATCTGAACTGCAGGCACTGTAGGTCTGTTTGTTTGGTTTTGGTTTTTTTCTCTTTAGACGGCTTCTGACCAGGAGCCAAGGAGACCTTCAAGTATTCCAAAGAACACATCATTAATCTGCACTTTGTAAAAAACACCTTCCACACTCAGCACATGCTGGCAAGGGGTCTGTTCTTTAGATTACAAGGGACAGCAATGAGCACCTCAAAAATCAGGCTCCAGAGCACCTGAGCCTACTGCTGCTGTGTTGCAGAATTGTTTAGACTCCACATCTTGGAAAAATGCTTTCCAAAATAACTTGGACAATATGCTGATTAGTTTTGAAGTTACAAAACAGACAGTGAGCAGGGAAAAAGCTGCTGCTAGTTTCAAACTTTTAAGTGAAGTATCATAATTGCAACTCTAAATTATGTTTAAAGAGAACAACTAATAAGCATTTGCTAAGTATTAAGAAATTACTCACCTGGGACTAGAATAGTTATAGCAGTCTGCACAGCTTTTCTGATTATGCTGTCCAATGCAAACATCCAATGTGGCTTGATATTATGATTTCGGAGAACTTTATTGACCTAGCAACAGAAAATTCACTTTAGATATTGCATCCCACCTAACTCAAAACTGTAATATATGTCAGCACTATATAAGGTGTTTGAACTCACAGATACTGTATCAAAGTAGGTGATTAAAACTATTTCATGCTCTCATTAAATCAAGAAAATGGCAACATCACCAACTGACATGATTTTATTACAAGTTGTGCAATATTTTGTATTTTTTTATCAAGAACTAGTGCCTGTCTTTGGTGACTTTATGACTGCAATACTGAAGCTAAGAAAACTTCATGGGTGTGGAGGGACCATATTATGAAAGGCTTCTAACTTAAGCTATTTAATCTTGTTACTGTTTTGGCATTGCTTTCACTGCTTTCTCTGAGCAACACTTATCTATTTTAAAGTACAATTGTAGGAAATATCAAAGTACTAATGTAATGCTGCTCCTTGGTTCAGAAAATAGTTAATTAACATTAGTTTAAGTAGTCAGGAGACTTTATTTGTGTGCTGTGCCATTTTCTCTTTCACCTTCATACAATCAGACAGGAGCAACCCAGTGCTGAAAACTAACTGTCCACAGGTCAACTTTCAAACTGCTTTTTGGTATGTTTCTAGGTGTCTCTATGGATGCTCCATGCCACTTGCAAGAATTATCTCTACCTTGGGTGAATTGTTTTCCACCTCCCAAATGACAGGAAAGAAGCAGGTGGGACCATAATGCCTAGCCACTGTAAGTGGCAATAGCACAAACCAGACTTGGTGTTGTTTTTCGGGCATGAAAGCAGTCCAAAGCAATAGGCTTTGTTGAAGCAGAACTCAAGAGGTTGCAAGAAGAAAAAGGTTAAACTGCATTTAGTTTTTCCAAGTCTTATTTAAAAAGAAAAAAAAAGAAAAAAAAAAGCAACTTCTTTAGTTTACTAAAGTAACGTGGCAAGAAGATACTTCACTCTTAGGTCTCCCTACAAATGGGGTTGGTTTGATACTCTCATACTGTGTTAACCCCTCTGTAAAAATGACTGAAGTTACACAAATAATGGCTTCAGAACATGTGTAAAAGTTAATAAAGTTATTAATTATACTATTTTCACTGTCCCAAATAAACAGTATTCAGTAAAGCAGTAATTTATGTTGGTACCTATACTGGTTTGGCTGGGATTGTTAATTTGGCTTGTTAATTTTCTTCACAGCTGCCCATACAGTGCTTTATTTCAGATGGGTGACTAAAACAGCCTTGGTAATGCATTCACATTTTAGCTATTGCTGTGCAGAGCTTCCACACTGTCAGGGTCTTCTCTGGTTCTTAGTAAGTAGGCTGGGGGTGTACATGGCTGGCAGAGCTGACTCAAACTGATCTAAGAGATATTCCCTTCCAAATGATACTATGCTCAGCAACAAAGCCAGGCAGATGATTTTTCTAAAGGAGCAGTTGCTAAGGGGCTGACGAGGCATTAGTCTATTAGTGGCCAGTGACTGCTTTTCCATCACTTGTAAAGTCTGTGGTTCTGTTTTTTTTCCCCTTCACTTATTAAACAATCTTTATCTTCTCACTTTCTGCCCTTCTGCTTCTCTCCCTCATCCCATTGGCAAGGAGTGAATAAGCAACTGCGTAGGGAGGCTTTCCTGCACCTGCCAGCCAGAGCCAGCCCACAGCAGTAGCTGTCTTCTCAATTCTATTGCCAGTGACCAACCACGAGGTGGCACTTGGACACTGTGGTTGGACTTGGAGAGCTGTCAGCGGTGCCAAGGGAGCCCTCCCTGTGCCCCAGGGACTCAAGGGCTTGCCTTCTGAGGCAGCATAACTTCTATTTGCAAGCACTTTGCACCGTCCCATACTGACTCCTACCAAGACATTCACATGTGCAGCTTATTTAAGAACTGAAGAAGCACAATGTAACTTTGTCAAGAACACAACAACGTGATTTTGCTATTGACATTTACCACATAAACCTGTTTTTTCTTGGTTGCTTTGATTGAGAATATTGTGATTATTAAACCTTGTTACCTGAGGTTACCTTATTTAGTCCTGAGAACAAGGGAACTACTTTCCCTCACTTTTAGCAATATCCCAGTCTCTGAAGTATCATACTGATCTGGATTTCAGTGTTTTACTGTAAAAATGTAATGTATGTCCAAAAGAATTTGGACTTGCCACACATAAAGCAAAGTTTTACTTTGAACTTTCTGTGGGTTATCTTGGTTAAATAATAGATAGTAATGACAGACATCTATCAGTTAAAACTTGTGATGATGAAGTTAACAAGAGAGGGTAAAATTTTTATTGAAAAGAACACAAATCAGGCAATGACCACTTAACAACTGATGCCCAGCAGCATCTCCATCAGAACACCAACCCAGATATTTGTACTTCCTCCCACCCCATTTTGTTCTTGACTTTGTATGGTTGGGATATTTTCTTCCAAGTGTCAAAACAGTATTAATATAAGGCCAAGTAGAATGGAGAGCTGAAGTGACTCAAACATGAAGACTCAAAGAGAAAACTTTGGTTTGTGGAAGCCTCTCTTTTACAGATTCACTTCACACATTAGGTTTTTGTTTGGGTTTTTTTTTGTAAACAGCATCTAATTCTTTTCAGTGTAGTCTATGCAACAAACAGATTAAATGCTGTGCAGTCCCTCCTGAAAGCTTTCTTCCTTGTCAGAGTGCCCCAGGTTTCGATGCATCATCCACCACAAATGCCTACTTAAATTGTCATTTCATTTTTACTACCTGACTTCAGTTTGAAAAAGCGATGCGTAGCACAGCTGCACCCTCCCATGCTGGTTATTCTTCTTAACCATTAAGCCTTATGAATTAACATTTAAATACATAGCTTAAGAAGAAGAAAACAATTGCTTTTGGTAAACTACCTGTTTAAAGGGTATCCATGTGTGTATTTGGTTGCTCAGTGTAGGAAATTGTAAATTTTGCATTAATTATTGACAGGAAGGTAACCCTTTTTCCTTCCTTATCTTGCTTATTATAAATTGAAATGAAAATACTTAGCTTGGCAGAAATCTGCTGCTAACCAAAAATACTAGAATAAAGCCTCAATGCAACATTATGAGGTGAACAGACAACTACTGGGGCCAAAAAGTGGTTTAATGTATTAGTTTGTAAGAGAACTCAAATTCAAGAGATCTGCATTTGTGAAGGATAAGCCTGACATTCAGTGTTGGTCTTATTTACCAGAAAACCCTCCAAAATGATATAATATTTTTCTTAAAGGCTTTCCTGCTTTAGTATTATGACATAATGTTCACACAACCACGCTGAATCTTCTAGATCCTTGATGAGCAAAATCTCAACAGTTGTGTTCAGGGTCTGTGTCCTGCCAAAGGATTGCACGGCAAGCAGCTCATGGATGTGTGCTGGTTTTTCATTATTACAGGTTAAAGCCCTCAAATATTATTGTTTCAGTAACTCTGGGTTATGAAGTTCTGTTCGCTTTTAGCTTCCCCCTCCCTCCCCCACCCCCTCCCCCCCGCGGCAGTTTTGGTGCACAAACTTCTTGGTAAAAATGACAACTTACAGCATCTTGAAAACCAAAGAGCACAAGCTGCACTTGACTGATACCATGACTGTCGAAGTCTAACTCCAGTTTCAGTTTTGAAAGAGTGGTTGCGATGATTTTACGATCAGTGGACCGCACAAACTCTCTGAGGCTGGAAACGAGCGTTGTGATGTGTTCCCATTTTAGTTTGGGTTCTTCGGCTCCCTGGTAGAAAAGAGAGGAAAACAAATAGTTTTGATAGCCATCTGTTGAAACATACACACATGCCTCATCAGGATTTAGGCTTTGATAGCACTTTTTCCTTCCAGAAGCTTTTAATGAGAACAATTTCAGCAGTCACTGGGTGTGAAGGCTAGAGGAAGAGAATAACCCTTTCAAAAGAGGTCACTGTTTCTTGTTAGGGAACCATACAGGTTGCCCTGTCGCCAGCATGCCTTGACAGACTTGGATCTTCTAAGTCCAGTGCTACAACGTGTCATTTGTCCACCTATCTGCCCTAATAGCTTTTTAATTATTCACATGAAAATGAGATCAGCTACCACAGGGCAAGGTGAGGGATCCACTTCAGTATAGCCAGTCATCAGGTGAATTCTCCAAATCAAAGTGGATGAGGATCAGAGGCTAGGATCTTTTACCTCAGAGATGAGTGCTTTAGCCAGTAGAATGCTTGACTGCTCTAGAGCTTTTTCTTATTTTTAGTTTCTCAAGTTACCAAATAATTTTTTCATTTAATCAGCATTAATTATCTGTAGTTAAAACCTCAGTGTTATTGGCATAGTTCTTGATGAATGGCCAGCTGCAACGTTCTGGCATAAATCTGGCAAATGCAAGGGAACCAAACACCATATGTCATTCTGTTGTGGAAATCAATATTAGAGATCTTTAGCCTATATAAATAATTACTTCCTTCAGAATAAGCATCTAATACTTTATATTGAAAAACTAACATGGTTTTCTATTTTTTACTTAATATTTGAAATTGAAATTTGTATTCAGTTGGTATAACTTTAGAGAGTAAATACAGTATTTTGCTTATACTGCTTATTCTTATGAATGCCTTTAAGGTTTTTGCTACTTTGGTAGCTCATTTAAAAACACAAAAACCAAGCAAGACAGGCTTCCATCTATTACTAACTTCTTACACTTATGCAGGACATAAGAAGCCAAGTCAACTTCCCCTTAACTGCAATTACTACCATTTTCTGGTGATTTGAGCAGGTTTTCTACTCTCTGAACATGGTACCTCCTTCAAGGGAGAAAGCGGTGTTTGGGGGTCAAAGGTTCTGCATCCTCTTGAAGGACAGACAGTCCCATGCATGTGTGCTTTGAACTCTTCAGCTCTACAACTCTCTGCCCCGCTGCTACCTTCTTGGGCTGTTGCAGCCCCAGCTGAGGAAGGCATGAAACACCAAGCACCCTCTCCAGATTTTGTGATGGAGTTTCAGCCTCTCACACTGATAATTCCTTTCACACTGTGTGTCTTTTATAGCAACACTTTAGCAAAGCACAGATCATGGGCATCTCTCATAGTGTCTTCTATTTTAACACTTTCTATAGTTACCAAGACAACCGTGGGTTCCTTCCTGCCCCCACCAAGAGTTAGAAGCTCTTTTTATTCATATGGCAGCAATTTCCAATTACATTAACTGTAGTACATGTGTAATAATCATATTGCTTTGCATCAGTTTCTAAACAGTACTATCTTTAGAAGATCTAAAACAGGACTATCTTTAGAAGATGAGTTGCCACATTTTATACAAAAATGTTTTAGACCAGCAATACTTCACCTTGAGAACGAAGTAAGTCAATTAACTGCCAACACATGCACTACAAGCAAGGACAAAAAATCCAGTCATCCAGTTACGGTGCTGCAACATTCAGCAGTGTATTCATGACCTGTAATTTACTCAGTGTCATCCTCAACTGATACATCACCGTGAATTGTCCCACAAAGGAGTACCAAAAGGTCATTCTGCAATTATTTTGTTGTTTGCTGTAGCTCCCACTGTTACTCCATCTTCCCTCCCCTCCATATATGCTCCCAACTGCAATTTATTTTCTCCGTAACCTCCTTCCCCTTTTGCAGCTGTTGGCTAGAAGGCAATGGTAAACAGCCCCATTTTTTCTACACAATAACCTAACATAAGGCCAAAACAGGCCAGAAGAACTAAATCTCCATCAAATCACTCAGCCAGAAGACAGAACTCTAGAAGGGGCAAGGTAATCACTTCCTGTGGATGATCTACTTTACATGAGTTGACCTGACAGCCTTGATCCCATTGAAAAATCACTGTCAAAATATACTATCATGAAAACATGTTTTTCTCTTCTCTGGCCAGCAGTACTACCCAGGTATACATATACTATCTGCAAACAGCACAAGAGTCATATGTAATGCAGCATAAACAATTTGAAAGCCTACTTTAATAGCCCAAAACCCCCAATAAACTGTGAAAGCTTACATGGTATAATTTCAAAAGTTTCAGGTAACTGCAGATAAGTCTTACAATTCCATAAAATTTTTGCTGCCTTCTGAAGTTACTTTACCTGAGCCAAAGCTTCCAGCAAGTTCCTCACCACCTCCTCTTGGTCCTCAGTTAATATCCTGTGAAGGGTGGCTCTCCTTTCACTGTCCTTCTTTAGCATGAAAAACCCAGAATCTTTCTCTTCAGGTGAAGGAGGTGCACTGTGATCCTCAAAATTTTCATCTGGGATGCTGAATGAAGGACACTCAGTGAAAAGAAACTTTATAAAAGCCACCCCAAAACATACATTTCTAATCTACCATATAACATGAACACCAGAAAGCTCCTTACCTCAGAAAAAGGGACCGGATTCCCTTCCCATCTTTTTCTCCACAGGATTTGGCTCTTGTTTTGAAAGAGAATGGATCAATTTTTAATTCTGTATCAGGTGAGACAGAACCATATTCACTGCTGCTACTTGTATCTTCCACCAGAACAGGGACAGGTAAGGATATACTCCGAAGATACTCTGTTCATAAAGGAGTATTTAGAAATTAGAACAGTGCCATTGCAGTTCTGAAGTGAAAAGGTTGTTCTCTCAGAGGAAACCTAACGACCCCAGCTTTCCCCCACACCAGCATAAAATATTAAAAGAAAATTGACAAAATCTCCTAAAGCTTATTCTTCTGGAATAGAGTTATCTTTTGGTTATGTTTTTAATAAAAAGCTTCCTGAGATACGGAAATGCTGAGCTGCTAGCAATTTCCCTTATAAAATTTTACCATTAGCATGAATATGCATCTTTTATTATCAGTTAAGTCAGAACTTTGGTTTTTAAATCCAGAGAACACATTACTGCTGCAAGAAACTATTCATACCTATTTCATACATGTATATTTCAAAATGCTCTTTTGACAGTAACTCAGCAAGAAAAGAACTATGTGTTTGTTCAGTTCCTCCCACCCACTCCCAATTCATTTCCTAAAAGTGATAAACATCCTTGCACCCAGGCCTGACATGGGGCCTCAAATGCCACTTTTTTTCAGTTCTAAAATTTAGCTTAATAAAAATCTGTGTTACTTTTCTCCACAAACCTTGGCTCTACTGCTGCTATAAAACAACCATTTCATTTCCTGTTTAGATTTCCACTAAATGGCCCTGTAACAACAATGCTGTTCTTCAAGCCTGCCTAGACAATTAAGCCATAGTCTGGTAGGATTACAAACAGTAGTTTAAATTTGCACCATAAATTAGAGGTTCCTAACAGAGAAAGGTCACTTATTTTCATAATTATGCCCACTTGTCTTTCCAGCATTTTAGTGTGACAAATTACACCAGAACGAGTGATAACCACATATCTACACAATCATGTTGTGATAGAACAGTATGTTAAAACTCACCATTTGTGTTAGCTGAAAGAACTGTGGGAGAAAAGCAAAGAAAAAAAATCAAATCAAATGTGCTGAAATGAACTGAGAAAATAAGCACAGTCTAAAGGGTAACTCTCTTCCCATTTTTATGGACTACCTGGACTCTCCTGTCTGCATGCTCTAAATGTGTAATTTATTGCAATTTAAGGTTAATTTTAATCAGGGTGTGGGGTGTGAAAACCACATTAACAGGGATCATCCAAGGCCACCTCCTTTGCATGGTCTTTTTATTTCTTTTAGGTATCATGCTAAAAATATGCAGAAAATATTTTCATATTATATATACATACATGAAGAATATGTCATTTAAACTCTCAAAACTCCTTTTTTACTCTCTGTAATTCCATAATAACACTAGAGGAAATGAGGACATGAAACAAGAGTAATGCAGTGCATGCACGTTCGCTGTGGGACAAAGATTATTTTGCTCATGTAGAAAACTCCCCTGAGGCTCAATAGCAAGTTCTAACATAATACAAAATGTATTCTATGCAAACATTCTTTGAATTGTAACATATGCTAAACCATAGAAACAAAAAACTCCAACAAATACAAAAGCTGCACAGAACCATGAACAGACTTTTAGAAACCTTATTAGAAATATGTATATAAATCATGTCTGTGACAACATGATAACAGAATTCTGCTACAACAGTGTTTCTGCAGCAAGCTGCTGAAACAGAAGGTTACAACTGATCTTCCACCTGGGATGGAGATGTGCTCTGTTAATCTTAAAGACTGTATCAGCAGTATCTTTGACAAAAGAAAACATCCAAACAGAGTTAGCAATGCCTACCTGAGAGCTTTGATGGGGACTTCCTTTTTTTACTTGAAACCTTCAAGAATTCATCTATAAGTAGCTCATGAGCAAAAGCCCTTTTATCAGGATCTGGTTCAAAGCAACGCAATATGAAAGCCTTGGCTTCTGCAGACATGGATTCAGGAATCTCTGGGTGTATTTTAAACATTCCCACCTGAGAGAAGTCAAGGGAGAAACAATGGCCTACACCGTTCTTTTCCCAAACACAACACAGCATCAAAAAAAATGTTTACATAGTAAAAGTGGTATACTGTTCTCAAGTTATTATATTATCATTCTGTAACTAATGTATCTATTTATAGAAAAAAAACCTACTGCAAACTGTATAAATAATTACATTAAAACCCCCAGAATTGCAAGTAGAGGCTCTTGCAAAGCAGAAAACTTTGTCTTTCCTCAGGTTTTCTTTTTTTTTAAATACCCAGGCTGCTGAATAGTTGCTATTGCTCCATTACTCTCTAAAACTACACAGCACTCTCACTCAGTAAATCAGCTCATTCTTCTCAACATCCTCACTAATCAAGCATTTCCTTTATCTTCTTTTCCTGCAATCTCTGATTCTAGCTTCTCCAAAACAGTCATAAGATTTCCTGTGTTTACAAATATGGGTGTGAGTTGTACAAGGAAGGTGACTGACCTTAAACATAGCTGCTTGTGGTTCTCCCAGTTCATAAAATGGGGGCTTTCCGGTGGCCATCTCAATGATTGTGCATCCCAATGACCAGATGTCTGCAGCCTTCCCATAGCCACGTGGCCCTTTGTCTATTATCTCTGGTGCCATATACTGAAGGGTACCTGTTTAAAACATACTCTATTTTCACTTAGGTGGACTAGTGCTTCAAACAGATAGCAAAAGGACAAGAGGGACAAAGTCACTGAGGAGCGAGCAGTATCAGAGGAGTTAAAAATACTCTGTTATTCAAAATTCACAACTTTTCATTTGCAGTCTATGTAAAACTCAAAATACCATTCCAAATATTACTTGTGCTAAAAGCATCTGAAATCATCTACTGATCTGATGATACAGTTTTCCAAAGTCAATGAAAATTAAGAGGCTTCAATAAGCTTTGGATCAGACCTAGTTTTCATTTAGTGTATTACAGACTAAAAATAGAATAAGGAAAATAACTCTAAATTGCATTCAGGGAGGAAAAGGAAGTGAAACCTGAAATCTGAACCTAAAATAGCAGGTGATACGAGCATTTTTTCTGAAGTAGGGGAATCAACCTGACATATCATTCTTCATTCTGCGCCATTTAAAGCAGAAATGGAAGAACAGAGGATGTAACTAAAATAACAGTCACTTCTCATTTTGTATAATTATTTTATATACTGCCACTACATGATTTAACATTCAATCAAATTATCAAGCAGAGTGAGGATCAAGGTGAGGTTGGATGGGGCTTTGAGCAACCTGGTCTAGTGGAAGTTCAAGTTAATGACAGGCTCTGTAGATAAGCAGTTCTGGAAATGAAGCCAGATGTCCAAGCCAGTCATCAAATTAAAAAAAAAAAAAAAGTTACCCTTATCAGCAAAATAAAGAAACCATGGACACAGAAGAAACAAACTCAAACACAGCATAGGAAAGACAGAGCTCTTATGTTGCAGAGGGCTTTCATGTCTCAAGTTGGAATTCCAAAACAGCATTCTCTTTGAACAGTGCATACAAGAACAGTGTATAGCTTAAGATTAGGTTTACAAAAAGTTATTCTTGCAGCAACCTCTAATGTTGATTTTAAGTAAATGAAAGTTCAGCAGCTGTGGATTATAACCCTACATACACAGATCAACTGAGGAAAGAGTCTCTTCTCTGGGAACATACCAGTGAAAGTTTCAGTACATGGATTGATTCCTGCAAGTCTCTTTGAAGTTCCAAAGTCCGAAATCTTTAACACTCCACTGTATGTGTTGATAAGCACATTATCACCCTGAGGAACAGAACATTCAGAGTAATTATATTTCTCTGCTGACTCTTATTTAAGAGTTATTGCACAGCCTGTTTCTATAATGCACTCTTTAGTAAGTAACAATTACCTCCTAAGGCTCTCAAGAGGGGACATGAAAGAGTAATCTATAGTGTTCCTACCTTATGTACTTCCACTATCAAAAACTTCATCCTCAAAGTGAACTCCTACTACAAGAATTCAGCTAAAGAATACTAAGAGAAAGAAAAAAAGAAAAAGGCCTTTTTTTTTGGGGGGGGGGTGGGGGGAAGGAACTTTTCATCTGCCATCTCCTTAAAAAAGAACCTGAATAATATCCATTACACAATATTCTTCACTTCTAATAAGCTTTTACGAAAGTTTGATCAGCCTACAAGGATGCTGGAGAGGGGCTCTTCTTCATCAGGGATTATAGGGATAGGACAAGGAGTAATGGGTTTAAATTAAAACAGGGAAGTTGAGGTTGGATATAAGGAAGAAGTTCTTTACTGTGAGGGTGTTGAGGCACTGGAACAGGTTGCCCAAAGAAGTGTTAAACACTCCATCCCTGGCAGTGTTCATGGCCAGGTTAGACAAAGCCTTGGGCAACATGGTCTAGTGTGAGGTGTCCCTACTTATGGCAGGGGGGTTTGGAACTAGATAATGTTAAGGTCCTTTCCAACCCAAACCATTCTATGATTTTATGTTATTGAAAACAGAAATAAAAATATCCTTTTCATCACATCATAAGAGGCTGTATGTCAATTCCCCCAAAATAAAAAACAAAACAAAACAAAACCTGACGTATTTTGCTGGTGCAAATTCAAATTAGTGGTTCAACTACCTAATGCTCACTTCAGAACAGCGGAGAGAGTAGGTGATAATGAGAACTTTTTCTGAAAGTTTTTAAATTACAGGACACATAAATGGCTATGCAGTGACATAACACTGTCAGGCTTAATTCTCTGCAAATTCTTACCTTTATGTCTCGATGCACTATTTGATTATCGTGGAGGTATTTTAATCCTTCAAGAATCTGCTTGGTGTAAAAGCCAATTGTCTGCTCATTGTTTTTTAATGGTCCCCATTTTGATCGTAGAAGAGCAGAAAGGCTGCCTATAATTTTGGAGAGTAAAAATCTAATTAAATTCTGCTTTCTCCCCAAAGGAAAAGAAAAATGTAAGAACAAGCATTAATCCCAAACCAAGTTTAGGCTCCTCTTTCATAACCAAAGGCCTCTCCAGGTAAATGCTTACCTATTATCACCACCCTGAGTAATTAAAAAGAGTCTCAGTATCTCCACAGGCTTCAGCTGCAGCAGAGAAACATATGCTTCCTCAAGCAGGCAGATCAGAACCCACTTAATCAATGGGCTCACCTCTGTCCTATGCCTGGAAACAACCTATTCTAGGGGAATGTTGTAAAAGAGTGAAAAAAGGTGCATGTGCGTGTCTTTGTACATACACCAACTTCACATTTTCTCAAACAGCCAAGCTCAGGAAGTGGGATTTTTGTTGTATCTGACTGCTGTGAGTTCTTTGGTCTCAAACAGAGAAAGTGAGAAATCACCATCACCTTTCTCTTGTGTTAGTTACCTGAGGAGGGCTCAGATATGTGAGACTCCATTCTTTCTGGTAGAATGACCACAGATCATCTTTGATCTTAACAGGCTTGTGTGGAAAGGTTTTAGTAAGAGGTGGCTACAGGGGTAGCTTCTCCCCAAGTTGAGCATATTTTGGCCTGTGACAGTAACTGGTGAGTGACCTCCCCCTGTCCTTATCTCAACCCATGAGACTTTTGTTGCATTTTCTCTCCCTTTTCTCACTTGAGGAGATGAGTGATAAAGCAGCTTTGCTGTACACCTGGTGTCCAGCACCAGAACTGTAGGTAAAAGGAGCTCACCTGCCATCGCAATGATCTGAGCTTTATCTGTAGCACAGGCTATCTAAATACTGAGAGATTTAAGCACTTTGAAGACACATTTTTTCCCATTAATTTATGAAAGAGACATTAAAGAATATTTTATTTGCATAAAATATATCTTGTTGCAGTACTTCCATTTTTTTAATACTTTTAAAATGTTAAAAACCAACCAACGAAACCAACCACCAAACTAGTCTCCCTCACAACTTACCACCTGGCACCTGTTCCATGAATATCTTAATGAAGCCATTCTCACTAACAGAACCTAAATACTGGACAATGTTCTTATGTTTGAGATGCTTATGCAAAGCTATTTCTTCATGCAGAGGTTGGGAGTACCTGGAAAGAAAAAAAAACAACTTATTCAATGTTAAACTTCAGGAAGAAAGCCTTGTGTTTAGTAGCTGAAGTTCTATTCTAGGTCCCATGAAACATGTTTACACTGAAAATAACTGTGGTGGTTGTGATCACCACATCCTAAAAAAAATATGTAATCATATATAAATATACATAACATATAAAGTAAATATAATATTGTGTACTTATACACACACAAAGCATTATAAATGTACACAAACAGACTGAGAAGAACAAACTTTGTGAAAATTAACTGTTCTCCATCCTAACCCGAACAGCATAAACAGTTGTGCAACAGCTGGATTCAGATTAATGCCCAAGTGAACCAGTAAACCATAAAGTTAGTGTATACCTAAAATTGCCACAATAATGAAAACAAATCACCATTTAATTTTTAATTAATTGAAGTAGAAGTCTTATCTGAAATCAAGAGTGGATAGCTATCAGGGTAAGAAAACAGGAATAATTTAATTGGGAGATATTCAGAAGAACAGATCAAAACTATTTCATCAAATGCAATTTAGTCCAAGGTAAATATTTTTCAGACATGCAAGCTTTTCAGCAGTCTTTTTGCAAAAAACGTTTCCAGAGTTTGGAACCTTTTCCAGTGTGGAACACCACCAGAACTCAGCATCCAGTGTGCTCCCTGAGCCAGCCCTAATGCTCTTCTTCCAACCCTGGGTGAGCTGCAACCAGGTCAGCTGTCAGATCTTGTGTATACTCTGGCAATACATAGACAATATGCTGAGAATCTGGTGGCTACTTTCAGTAAAGCACTAACACCTGAAGTCAGACTTCCAGAGGAGCTGAAATAGATGACGGACACACACCTCCTATCAGCAAAGATGTGAGATGGAGCTGCAGAATCTTGAGCAAGTAGAAGACATGGTCAGATGCTTATACTGAGGGAATTCTAGACATAACAGCAAACTCAACTTTGCAGCTACTTGTCACCAAAATGAGTACTTTAACTGCCACCTTTGCCAGGTTGTTCTCAGCATAACACTTTCACACCAATACTGGTACTTTCCCATCCCCTAGTGAACTGGTAGAAAACTTTGATTCTACTTATTTATGACAGAAGGGGTGCCTCCTGTTGCCTCAGGTCCAGGAGTTAGCTCTCCCTGGACCCAGCCAAGTGCCAGTGCCAGGAATGCATTCAAAGTACAATTAAAGTTCTTAGGGACAGGCAGCTATCAGTTCACCCTAAGAACAGGATCAAGCTACAAGTGGAAGCTGAACTCTTCAAGTAGAGTGGGGGAAAAAAGAAAGTGGGCATCTGAAAATCTCTCTGGAAAACAAGTGCAGGAATCAAGGAAAGTATTTGGTTAATGAAAAATGTGATTATGCAACTCGACCCAACCTATTTACCCAAAACTAATTTCAGTTTTGGCTTGCCTCTCCACATGACTATAAAGATTCTGACTACACTGTTAGTCATCCAGAAATGCAGAATCAGAGATTATATTCCTGAGTTTTATTAATGGGATATGCATTCAGAGCAGCAACAGCAAAACCATTATAATTCTCCCTGCACTTGTAAATTGCACAGTTAATTGAGTCTTGAGCAACTAAAATAATTTAGCAAATAAAATAAAGCTGTAAGAAAATTCTCCAGTGGGATGAAACACAGTTTTAGAACTTAGTCATTAGGCAACTTTAAATGGTATGAAGAAGAAAAATTCTTAATCCTAGAAAGCTAGATTTTATTATCATCTAACATGATTTTTACTTTAACATGGAAACTTTGTATGGCCACTGGTACTATTTTGTAGCTGTGAAAATACACTTGAGAGCAACAGCACTGCAGGAACATTTTCTTTCAGAATACACTTCCATATGCATTCTTAATCCCTTAATTCTTAATTCCTGATAGTTAGGTAAATTATTCAGTATCTTATATTTAATATACTGTATCAAAGACTTGCTGCTTTTTTGCACAGAAATCATTGCCTTTCTGGCCATTTCATGTTCTGACTCAGAGCTTAATTATTTCTTATGAATCCAAAAGATGGATTTTTACTTTGAAAATGGTGAGAATTAGCTTCAGAGATGATAGATTTTCTTTCTATAGATTTCTATAGATTCCTGTCAAGGTGCTAAAAGATCAGATTATAATTAATCAGATATTAATTAATAATTTTAATAATATTCTTTTACTCTGCCATTAAGAGAATAATACTTGAAATTTGTCCTGGAATCCTGTAAATATTTTTGAAAGTCCATAGAAAAGACTAACAGCTCCTAATAATCTCTTTTCCAGTATGCTTTGCACATTGAACCTGAAACCTTTTCCACTGAAAATTCTTTTAAAATCTGTATTGGAGAAGAAAAATCTGGATGATCTTGGTTTTTTCTTCCTTTAAAGTAGTTACTGCTCTACTCCGGCTATTCTGTTAACCACGGTTGTTACAAACAATTAATTTCTTCTTAGTACATACAAAACTTTCAACTATATCTAAAGTCAAGAAAGATTGCTATATGTAACAATGCCATAATTTCTGAGAAATTGTAACACATGTTGAAGTTAAATACACAATTAACAATATAGAGGATGGAAGGATTTCCCTTTCCATAATTATGATTATAGAAAAATTGTTAGACCCCACACATATCCATATCAAACAGTCAATACATGCATGGATTCAAAAAGACTTTGAAGTATTGATTTCTTAAATGACAATGAAGAGAACAGCAAGTGAGGACAGAATAACTAAAGGAAGGTCCACGAAAAAGACCCAGGAAAAAGAAAATAAAGCCAAGACACCAGGTGGCATTACTAATTTTCCCATTTGTAAATGACACAAAGAAAACTTTATGACTTATCACAATGTCCTCGTAACATCTAGACTCCAATACAATTTAAATTCTTGAGGTTGCACAGAATAATGCTCCTTTTTCATAAACGGTGGTTTTACAGAGAGACATACATTCTAGATAAAAGTGAGAACAGCAGCCACTCTGATGGGTTACAATAGCCTCTTGTATTTACTGTTTTGAATACTAGCTCTCTCTTTAAGATGACTACTCTGTAGGGATGAGTAAAACCAGCTTCGCTCCTGGTATTAGTTGGAGATTGAACACTGCACAAGAAGGATACAGTTATTTCCTCCTAAAGGGGAAATGGAGCATGCCAAAAGATGGGAAATCCTGCTGAAGGACAAGCTATTCATTTCTCATCAACCAAAAAAGCCAAATGGGCAGAAAATTATGCTTATGTTCATTCAGTATGTGATTCCTCCTGCTACTAAGCAGCAGGAATCTGTCTTTATCAGAAAACCTTCCTTTATAAAAAATATTTTTTAACCACTAGGGAAGGAGTGATTTATCCTTCTGTTACCAACCATGGCAATGACTTTATTGCCTACTTTTCATAGCTTTCCTGAACATAAGCCTGAGTTACAGTCTTTGACAATATTTTACAGTCTGAAAGGCACTTCAAAGATCCAGGCACCCCACTTACCTGTTAAGAAGCAGCTGGTACAATGCTTGACTACAAAAATCAAAAGCTAATGTAGAGTGTAAGAATAACTTGACAGCTTAACACAGTCAGTTTCATTTGAAAAATCTTACCTTTGAGTTGCTATTACTTTTACAACAGCATTTGTGAAAATCTATGTATTCAAAATACTAGATGCCTACAGATATACAAGTACTAAGATCATCAAGTATCTGGTCTTTACTTGGCAAATTTTATAAAGGAGAGAGGGCAATAAATATATACATAAAGAGACTGCATTAAAAAAGAAATGACTTCTAATGTTAAAAGGCTTCATAATAAGTGACGCACAAACGTTTAAAAGGAAAATGTCTTTCACAACAATTCAGGCTCAAAATTTTAAAGGATACTGCAAATAATGAATTTCAATAGTTCTTTTCTCAGGACATGCCTGAGCATGACTAAGTAGATCGAGCTTATCACTAGGTGTTTGAGTTAAGATTCTGCACTTCAGCAATATTTCTTTTGGAAAGAAAAAGAACTCTAAATTCTCGCTTGTGATTGTAATCTATTCTGCAACTTGGAAACATCTAGTTACAAAGACAGAACACCATCGTATACCACAGACAGGTAACTTATTGACAGCTTTATGGAAAAGGTACTCCTTGGTCAAACTGGTTGATCATGTTACTGAAAAAATTATGTAATGCACAAAATTTGGAACTAGGCACAGTTACTATACCTGCTGTCTCTCTCTGGGATTTCTTTAATAGCAATTCTGACTTGATTGCTCAAATCTCGGCCTGCATATACAATGCCGTAAGTTCCTTTGCCCAGGATGACTCGCTCGCCATTTTCATCGTATTCATAATCGTACTGCAAAGCAAACAAAATTAAATCAAACAGAGGGATGAGATTTATTCCATCTGACCCTGTGCTCATAACTAAGGTATTTAAGATACTAGTTGTTTTCCGCAGACCATGAAGAAGGAAAGAAAAACATTTCAAGAAGACAATTCTGATTCTGTGCAGACATGCCTATATTTCTCCACTGACTATACAAGAAGCACTGGCTTCTACAGTAGCCATTTCAGATGAGTGCATAAAGCTAACCTAGCCTTTACTTGTTCTGTGTAGGTACCCTTGCATGTCTTTTTCAACAGTATCTGCAATTCTGCTAGCAGGTGCTGGGAAAGTGAGACGACAGAGGGCACTCCACGCCAAATAGAGCCTCAGCTCCCAAACTGACATATAAAGCAAGGCAGGATACCCTTAATTAATTCCAGATGCTCTCCTGACCTGCCCACATCTCTCAAAGCCAGCATAACCTCAATTTTGCCAGTGCCAGGTCAGCCAGCAGACTGTGCCAATGGAGGTTATTCAGGATTGCAGTGTATTAGGCATGGTTTCGGATGAATTTGAATTTCAAAGAGTTTAAGGCCAGTCCAGAAATGGTCATGAGACAGATTATCTGACCTGGCCTCTTGTGTAACACAGACATGTAATTTCACACACTCACTCCTCCGATGCTAAACCCAGTAGTTTTTATTTTCCTCCTAATAAAGACTGCTATCTTTTATCAGAAAGAATCTACTACTTCTTGCATTACTTTGTTTCAACAATTAATTAATTTAATGGTGAAGTCAGCTTCTTAATTCAGATTTCTTCGGTGTCACTGTTTAATTACATTTTTCTTCAACAGAGTAAAAAAGGCTATTAGCACATCATAATTTTCCTGTAAAAATACTTACCCATCGCAATCAAGTCACCCACTGCTTTTCTTTTTGCTAAGATAAACAAATTAGGCATCCTAACGTTCTCATTATAGGATATTTTTCTATCCCATAGGTCACCACAGTCTGTCCCATCTCCAATTTCAGATGTATTATAAAATGGCAACATCAAAAGTGGGACAAAAGTCTATCTGTATTCTTTATGCAGCACTGACTGCATGCCTCTAGAACTCTGGTAAACCAGATTTTCATGTGATAAGGCACGGGCTTAGATATTCTACCCTGCTCCCTGCCTGAAAGAAAGCCTAAACACCCTAAGTACTGCATTGCACCCAGTGGTCCTGTACTCCCTTTTCAATTACGTGTATGTTCAGATAAAAACCCAAAGTCAGAATGCAGAGTGTAACAGCAAGCTATAACTTAGCTAAGAGGGGTGCCAGCAGAAGCAGGGCATCCTAAGCTTCAGGGCGAATTAGCGGGCTAAAGGTATAAAACTGGCTCCCAGTAGCACCAACATAATCACCTCATTTGAGTTTGCTGTTCATTGCCATGTTTGCCTACAGATGGCAACCAGCAGGGACAAGCCTTCCTTTACCACAATTATATTCTTACTTGTTGTGCAGACAATCTGCCAATAATGTAAGTGCACATGATTCCAGTGATGCATGAAACAGACAACAAATAGTCTTTAAAATTTAAACAGATACTAATGCTGTCTATGATTACACTCTGAAGTAACTGTTACAAGAGTCACTCTGCAATAAGCATAACTGGAGAATTCCAGATCTGAGTAGCTTCTTAAGTGAGTATGCTGCCTGAAATGCAAGAGATTTAGCTATGCTGGTTATAAAAACTACATGAAGATCATTAAAAAGACTAATTAATTTATAAACAGTACAGTATAAAATTTTGAAAACAATAACTTGTCTAACTTCTTCCAGAGAAAAGTAATTTACTCCCTTCAGTGAAATGCTACACTAGAAGCCCCAAATTCTTAGTACATTAGGAAGTGGAGGGGAAGGAGAACATACCTCTAGAGAGTCCCCATCACATTCTCCTTCCTCTGTAGTCTTCCCTAGTTCTTCAGTGATACTGTTCACCATGTCAAAAAACCTGTAAAAAGGAAAAAGAAAAGGAAAGGGAAAAAAAAGGCAAATACACACCTGAGACACTATGTGGACAAAATGAATGCTTCTCTCTCAAGTAATGGATGAACCAAAAGAGGACTTGAGTACAGTACGTATAAACTCAGTGGAAAAGTTTGTTTGTCTGCAAGTCTGATGTCTGAAATTAACAAAATTTAGATTTAAAAATCTATGTATCCAGTGAAATTCTCATCCCATACCACCATTTCTTTATGTCCAACGAAAAGACTGAATCATCTTGACAAAGGCCTAGAAACCTTGCCTATACTGGGAGAAGATTTTGTAGTGCAGGAAGGCTAGCTTCAAGTTTTTGTTTAAAGGAAAAAGGGTTTATTTTACAACTTCCCATAAAAAAAAATCAAAACAACCTGTCACATATGACTTCTACCCCTTTCAAAGAATGCAAGTATATGTCATGCTAAGGTATTGCTCACTTCTAAGAAATGCTCAGATATGGAGGGGAATGAACATGGTAAAAGAACCTATATGAACTAGAATGAATGAGAGAATAAGCTCAAGACTGGGGTGGGAGGTGGCCACAGCTGTTAACATGGAGTATTGCAGTGATATTTGGCAAAGCTGATCTGGTTTTTTAGCACAAAAAGACAAGAAATTTCCTCTGGAAATGCCTTCTAGATCAATTCAAGACCACAGCCCTCAAGCTTAGGGAGCAGAAACACAGCACAGAGAAACTGAGACACACCTAATTTTGTGCAACAAACCCTTGCCAAGTTTCCTGTAGGGATACTGGTACAATGTTACTTACATTAACATCTTGCTAACATAAAGGAAATAAAGTGTGTGATTCTTTATATCCATAAATAAAATTTTACTTACAGCAAACGAGAAATTTTGACCAGACCACAAATTTTATCCCAAATGTTCCCACTTCAGAAAGTCCATTTGAAGTTTAGGATGCTTTGTTGGATTTGCAGCAATGAACACTTGTACTAAGCCTTAATATGACAAATACTAGAAAAATAACCCCAAAAGTATGTTAAAAAATAATTAAATTTGTAATTGTATTTGTTTCTAACATTTGTCTGAGCTTGCACCTTGACCCTCCAAACCTCACATCTCCAGGATGCTGCAGTACTAAGCTTTCACTTGAAAGATGGTCATCACAGCTCTGAAACAGTCAGTCCCTTCTGTGCCTGTTTTTGTGCATCTACTCCATCACAGACCATGGTGGGGTTTTTTTAAATAACAAATGGCACACCTTCTGCAATGAAGTTCTGTGCAGAAATAGATTTGAAAGTCATCTGAGTTGTGCAGCACATAAAGGAAACAGCATCGTTCTTCGAACTTTGAAATGCTGAAAGAACAGCCAAAAGAACATGTTATTAGAAAATGCATCTGGATTCCTACCAGCTATGTCAAACCACACAGATCAATCCATTTAATACGTGAAATCACCAAATTAAACCTAAGAAACTTTTCCTTATTATAAAATTATACTCTTATGTCCTCCAAAGTTCTCATTTTGTTGTTTCCTATCATTCAGCTTGCCCTCACAGTTCAGACATTGCACAAGAATGAGTAGGAGCAAAGAAGTTAATAGGATTACTTCCATTGACCTGAGTCATTTTTGTCTGAAGTGTATTTAGGTAAGGCCCTCAAATTCCACTCCTGCAGCCAAAATGAAACATGGCTTCAGGATCATGTTAGAAAGCTGGATTTCAACCTCAAATCTTGAGCTCGTCCTGCTTTAAAAATCAGCCACAGCTCAATCCTGAACACAAAAATTTTCCCATCAGTTCCTTGTGAACTGGTACACTGATAGTATGTATCAATGTACCAAAACTTTAAAATTAAGTCAGCATCAATAAATGAGGCAAATGACTTTATGGCCCTTGCCCACTCATGTCTTTCTTCAGTTTTGGATTTCTTTGCTATAACAGAACAGATAACGAGGAAATATGCATGCCATTTTCTCATGGATGCATAAATGTCTCAACAGAAGAGCAGAAGGAGTGCAAACTCTGGTACATTTGTCAGTCTTCTAACCCAAGTAGGCTGCTGCAGCACTTGCAAAGATATTCATTCACCAGAACTGTTACATATGCATGTCTTTACTGTGCTCCTTATGTAAAATATTAAGCATTATTTGAATCTTGTAACTTTGTCACATGTTGAATGCCAGGTGTCAAAATTATGCAGTATAATTCATTGTTACCATATTAGAAAATATAAAAAAACAAGATGGCTAGGGTGTTACCAGAGAATAAATTGCAGTATTTGAGAAATGAAGACAAATTAAGTCTCCTTAACATTCTTATGACATGGGAAAAAAAACACACAGTCCTAGTGAAATCAATCTCTTATCTGGATCAAGATAGCCACCATGTTTTTATTTAATTTATAGCACAATAGAGTAGAATGGTATTCTCCATTGTGCCATAGGACTGATGATTTGATAAATTTTTTGCTTTCAATATCAGGAAATACTTGTAATTTTCCACCTTTAATAGGTGCTTGTGGTTGTCTTATCCTTGCTTCCTTTTATGATTACTTTATGGTACTCTGTAAGTTTTGATAAATGGCTCTTCAGACAAGCTCAGAGGCCTGCCTTTCATAGAACTGCTTATGAGAAGAGAAAGCTTAATTATAAGAATATTTGCCTTTGGGGGGTGATGACTCATTCTTATGTTAAGAAAAATTCATAAGTGCTGAGTAATGTACACATCTGGGAAGACAGTCACTGTCCCCAGTTTATACACTAGCTTTTAATTCAACATTTTAAAGCATACAGGTAAACTGTCCAGATACGGAGTAACTGATATTAACAGAATTACTCATTCATTTCAATTGAGTTTCATGTGAGTTTGAACACTTTACTGAACAAACTGTCAGTTTAAGCCTGATGTGCACAGAAGCCACTGACTAACACAGCAGTGAATAAAAGGGTAAGCATGTGGAGTGTACACAGAGGGCAGGCAAATTCATAAATATTTAAGGCCTTTAAGTGAACGTTTACAGTGCTTAAATGCTGCTTTCCTCCCTGAAAAAAAAAAAAAAAGAAAAAGAAGACTGAAAAATACCAACTTATAAAAAGAGACAGGATAATTTGCTCAGGAAATGCCTCATTCTGACAGCTCTCAAGCACACATAATACCCACTGATTTGTGACAGCAGAGTTGGTGCTGCACTTGTGAAACTCTGAAGACAAACAGGGAAGCACGATGGAGTATGGCTTGTGCCCAGCTCGTGTGCATCCAGAACTCCCTTTAGACAAGGAGAAATACTGCAAATCCTGTAACTATGGCTTGCTTTTACTTGCAGATGAAGCAGCAGATAAAACAGCTGAGCATTGGCAGCAACCACAGAAAAGCAGCTCTGTGAAACTCTGGCCTGTTTTTTGGAAGTGTAGTGGTACAGACAGCTCCCACCGTCACAATTAAGCAGTCTAATGATATTCCAAGCTCCAAGAACTTGGGATGGAAGATAAACATCCCAATTATCAGTTCTTTAGCTGCAAAGAAAATTGGGTGCAGATCTGAATACAACTTTTTCACTGCTTCTAACACTACATTCAGCAGCATGACCTCTGAGGCACTCTCCCACAGAAACACCACAAGTAGCAGTTATTTCATAATCCAGGGCTTGTCCTGAACACTGTGAAAAAGCCAACTTGTAGCCTAGCAACTTCAGCCTGCTACTTTATTTTTTATTTTTAAATTAGAAAAATAAAGCTGGTATCTTTTTGCTTCTATGATGTCAGCTTTGCAGAACACTAGTAACTTTTCTGGATAACCTAAGATACAAATCACTTTAGGGTAGCAGCCATGTTCAAAAAACTCTGATAAAGCATTTAAGATTAACAATATTTTTTGGCCTGATTCAATCATAAACGTTTGTGTTTATGAGGTCAAGAAAGCATATGACAAAAGCAGAGTTACATCAGTGTAGAAATCACTGATCAATGAGTTTATTAAGCTAAACCCAATTACTATGACTCTGCATAAGGGGTATGATTTAGCACTGTGCAGCTCAAGAGTACACTACATGCTTTCCAAGTCCCTTTGCAATTCTTGAGAGCTCAACTCTATTACTCATGAAATAAGGCACTGATTGCACCAGCAACCTGGGAAACTTAAATGCTGGTACAATAAACCTGTTTGGTGTTCAGAGGGAACTTGTGTTTGTGAACAAGACTAAACTGTATGACTGCTTGCATTACTAGAAACTAGACCACAGCAAGCCAGGATATTTCTGTTATTATATGTTCTTAGTATTCGGGCTTCTCTGGGTCTGCATTACCAGCTTTCTCTTGATTTGCACACGCTTTAATACATGTTCTCATTCTTTTGCTCATTATATTATCATCTTTATATATTTATACTGGTTTGGGTTTAGTGAAGCCTGGAAGCCCAAGTGCTGTGTTACACAGCACACAGAAAAAATGATCCCTCAGTCACTTCCTTGTAGTATTTACCAAAAGCATTAGTCATTTCAGTGCTAGATATCTCGTCACATCTGTTCTTTCCTTATGTAAAATAGTAAATATTTATGGAGGCTTTTGTTGGAAAAGCCTTCAAGATGTACAAAGACCTGCCTTGTACGTTAAGGCTGCACTTATAAATCTGTCTCTTACTAGTCTAGAAAGGTTGAGAATCCTCATAAGGCTGAGAACTCCCCCTTCATAGACCACTTTAAGTCTAGGAGCTTCAAAGGAGCCAAAAGTAGTCTTGATATGAAAATACTAGAAGCAGGCTTAATTCTGAGGCTGTCCCACTCCAAAGAATACCTGCCTTCATAAAAGTAGGAAAAACCAAAAAATTAATTCAGAAACTTGCAAATATTTGGAAGAAGAAGAAGTCTTATTCAGTTTCATACTTGCATAAGATAAAGATTTCCCCCTGCAGCTCCTCCTGGAGACAGCCAGAGAGTTTTTTAAGAATTCACAGTGACTCTTGGCTCACTGTCAAGTCTTTGAAGTTGCTTTTGACATCTGTCCTGATGAACAGACTTGAAATTCAATTGACAAAGTAAATGACAAACGACAGTTTAAATAACAAATGCAGTAGTGTACACCAGAAATGGTACTGACCACACACAGTTTAATAAGGGGTCAGGGAAGCAAAAAAAAACCCAAAAAGGACAATAAATAGTTGGGGATTTTTTGTCTTTTTTTAGAAGCACACAAAAACATACTGTAACCAAAACCCAAACCAGACTGAACTAAGTATCATTGCAATTTATGCCTAAAATAAGCTGAATCCCACAGGACTGAATTTCTGTGCCTATTGATAGTTTATTTTTTTAAGTTACTTTTTGGAAAAAAAAAGAATCATCCATCTGTGCAAAAACGTCCTGCAGACATAGCAACAGCCTTGTGTGTACGGAGCAGTTATTATTAGAACAGAGCAATAACTATTAAAAAAATGTAAGATTTCTGGACTTCTTTTTTTTTTTTAATTATACTAAAAGCAAAAACCAAAGTGGAAAGTTGCAAGATGACAAAGTACAGATAAATCTTAGGGAAAAAAAACAGAAAGGGACTATAATGAAGAACTGATCCAGAAAAGGTCACAGCAGTGCTGGAACACTACTTTCTTACTATCAGATTGCACGACTGGACCCTGGCAAACAGGGTTCAATGTGGGCTAGCAGAGCAGACCCATTAGCTCAGATTTGGCTGTTCTCTACTGATAATATGGCACACAATCCAGTTAAGAATTTTCCCTAGAAGTCTCCCTAGCAGACAGAAAACATTTTGCTGAAATCAAGCAAACAGATGGCAAAATTTCCTCCTCTATCGCTACATTATGAGTCCTGTCCCAAAGAAATAACTGTGCTGATAAAAAGGAAGGTGGCCTTGAATGTTGTTATATTCTAATCCAGTCAAGCCAGTCTTTCACACATCATTCCTGATCCTATGATTTACTAAACAATGTTAACCTACTCCGCATGAACCCTTGGGATTCATGCTACTACTGTGCATTGACAGACTTCTCTCCTTATGGGCCTTTTCTGAAAAAGTTTTGCTGCCATACCCATAAACAGACACAAAAACAAACAAAAACCAACCCAAATGTGCATTTTCACACCAAAACCCAACAACAGGTAAGCAATTAGAGTATTGCTAAAGCACCCTGATCTTGTCAGCTCCTCATATCCTCCTGCTCTGCATCCATGCATTACTTCCCAGCTTACTGCACCTGCCTATGCTGTGCAGTTACTGGCTGTGACAGAATTCAGGTAAAATTACATAAAACACTGGCAGCCATTTTAATTATCATAAAGAAACTACCAACTTTTAGGAAATATAGTTCTTTAATTCAATAGGCTACGTTTTGTTAGTTTTACATAATGAACTCTGCAACTGATGATTTCTGAATCTGGAATAAGACTCCTGGGGCTTCAATTAGTGCAGGGCACCTGTGAAAACACCTGCAATACTCTGCTACAGCTCTGCATCCGTTAACTCCATCAAGGTAAACAGTAGCAGCTTAATACAATACTCATTCAATCACTCCTTTCATTTAAAAATCTGAAAGGGAAACAACTTACCTTACTCCCCTGATAGAAGCAGCACTGAAGTTCCACTCATGGATACCTTTCTGTAACATGCAGAAAAAAATAAATGAATGAAACATTCCTCTTTATGAATGAAGCACTAGCAGCCATATCTTCTAGGCTGAAACTCCAGAGGCAGAAAAAGAAAATCTTGCGTTACAACTGACTATTATTTTTTAACAGCTATTTTTTCCAGGTAATTATTTTTTTTTCCCCACCCAAAACAAAAGCAACAGAATTTCTAGACAGAAGTCTTCAGTTGTCTGTTTCTTAACTATTTTTCTCTGCAAACACAATATACCATTTTAGAAAGCATGAAAAACAATATACTGGTTTAGAAAGCTGATCAGAAGGGCTGCCTGTGTAGCTTGGTCTGGGTGCTGAACCTGGGGTCACATGTGACCCTCTGGAAAGTGTGTGTGTGTTGTGGGGAGAAATCCACCTCTGAGGATAACAAGAGCCTGTTCTGCATGCTCAATGCCCTAGCATGTGGGAAGACCAGGCAAAGAGAGCTACAAGCAGGAAGTCTGATGTTAGAGAGCAAAGTGGGAAATTCTTGAAAAGCAGAAGGAATTGCTCATGGAAGGAGCAAATCTGAAGGCCAAGAGTCCTAAGAACAGTGTCTGAAGAAAGGGGTCTCTTTCCCTAGGAATCTAGAAGGCAGCAGGAAAGATGGACAAAATCCCTAATTGCAGCTGGAGTAACAAACAAGGCTGAAGAAAGAAGCCATCCTGTGAAAACACGAAGAAAGGCTAGGCCTTGTTTATTTCCAGATCTTTTAAATTTACATCTGTCATATTCAGAAGAACTGTGTGGTCTTTGTAGACAGTCATATTGCTGTATGTTTATGGTCTAATAAAATTTTACTTTAAGAAACAGAAGCCTTTTGTATCTCTTAATGCAAACATTCTCCTTTCAGGAAAAGGTAGAACTACATCCTGTCAAAGTCCTGGCAGCCTTGGGATCCCACCACAATGAGCAAAGTATATAAAGGACTTCTGCTTTCTAAAGCTGATTTTCATTTGGCATTTTAGTGACCTGAAAATGAAAATGCATTGGGACATTTCTTCCTGAGAGGCAATCTATAGCAAGGGCATAGTGTCAAACACAAATGTAATCAAGTGTATTCCAAAAGAAGATACAAAAATGTGCACCTTATAAAAAATTTAATGAATAGTGAAATATAGAGAAGTCAGAAATGATACACTGCCAAAATAGTTGCACAATCCTGCACAATGTGCAGGAAATTATAGTGGAAATTATTCTCTCAGCTATAACAGCTTTCTGTAAGGCTTCCTACATCAATTTTATCCTCCTCCTCCTCTGTAATTCTTTCCTTCCTGCTTATATCCCAGTAAAGTTTGTGATGATAATATAAAATGCTAGCACAATGTACCAAATATACAAGCAAACGTGTTTCTTGAAGCACAAGCTTCACACTATCATAACTGTAAAGTACTAAGTGGTACCTCCAGTATCTCTTCAATGTTAAATCTTGAGAAGAGCTCCTCCAGTGGGGTACTGGGACAGGAGAACAGCCCAGTATTAGCAAAAGGTGGGATTGCATCTTGAAGTGGAGGTACTAACTGATGCTAGTATGGACTGTTTGTGAAACTATTATTCGAGCTGCCTGATTCTCTTGCACACAGAAAGATCACCAACTCAATTCCTGTGCTAATAAGGAAGGGGTACATGCACTGCCTTTTACTTCCCTGTCCATGCACAGGCTCTCCCACTTTCCAATTTTCCACGCTTGCAAACTCTCTTCAGAGCTCTGCTACTGGTACTCATCCAATTCCCACTGTTGAGAATAATCTAAAATCTAAGTAAATTAAAATATACATCCTGATAGGCAGAAATGCTCAAGAAGCAGAACAAGAAGCGTAAGTATTGTGGGTTTTACGTGTCACCTACATGCAACTAATCTCTCACAGATTCATACACCTTTTATTTACCGCACAAAGTTCTCAAGCAATGAAATAATATAAAAGTTATGTCCCTCATGATCTTGCCAAGTTTTGAATACATTAGAGTAAATATATCAGGCATGCTATCCAAATTCAGCATCTGTTCTTTGGTTAGGCAAAAAAAAACACCAACTACCCAAAACAAAACTCAAAATGGATTGAGAAGCCAATGTGAAACAGAGACAGGCTGTTCTATTTCAAACTTGCAAACAGTACTGCTGCATTCTTCTAACCCCATGTGGAAAGGGCTGCTAAAACTAGGGAACTGTAAGGCAAAGTTTATATGGATTATACAAATATAATGCTATCTGAATTTTATAAGCATTTGTTTATATTAAACTTTGTATTACTAAATGCATAAATGCTGAAATGTGCTGCTAAAAAAGCTACAGAAAAGGAGGAGGCCATGTTATTTACTACAAAAATTGCCAGCTGCAGGCTCCACTGAGTTCCAGATTGGATTCAAGACAGAAACTCAGTTTTTTTGTGCATGAAAGGCAGTTCATACACTTTGTAACTCACAATTCTTATTCTTAGAGCACTGACTGAATTTTGGAAAATAAACAGAACTAAAACCTGAGGTATGAGCTGGTTAAGCTCTGACAGACCTATGGCAGGTGGACTGAAACTGGATAGCTGAAGAAGCTTCCAAACCTGCCCTTGCAGTAGGGATGGGTGGTCTTTGCTTGTTAATCGGTCTTTAAAATGCCTGTTTTCAGCTCAGTAAGGCTCAAAGAAAGAGCCTTCCTCTTTGCAAAGGGCTGACAAATACATCAATTCCCTTCACAAAACCTCTTATCAAATACAACTATTGCACTGGTTGAATTCAACTGGAAAGGAAGCTGGTGTCTCCAACTTTCTCTAGTCCCTTTTCTCCCTGTAAGATTTCTTATAGATTCTAAGGACTTTGACAAACTTGCAACAGCAGACTAAAATTGCACAGCTGAAGGGTAACTATCAAATTGCCCATTACATTCTTTTGACGGATATTATGGCTTTCAGGGCAAGGATGCCTGCACTAAGTATCAATCAGATCCTGAGCTACTGAATATGCTCACCACAGCATTCTGGATTCTGGATTCTGGATTCTGACCAGAGCAAAAATACTATGGATGCATTTAAAACTGAGTTTGTCTAATGCTACTGATTAACACTAAGGCAGCAATCTAATCTGCAGAAATACAGAGACACACTTCCCAAATCAGGAAGGGGGAAGAGAAGAAAGGTATTACATACTATAATGAAACTTTAAAAATGGAATAACAGAATTACAATAGCAGAAAATACTACATAGCAAAGGTTATAAACTCTGCAAAGACAAAATACCTATCTACTGACACCAAACAGGTACAAACTAATACATTCGAATCCTCCCATTCACAGTCAAATGACACATCTAAGAAAGAGGCCGTTACTGAAAGTATCAAGCAAAATATCCCAGTAGGTAAAAGACACATGAACGCACCAGGAAATGCCATTTCTGGAATTTGAGTGCACATGCTCAAGTAAAGTTAACTCAAACTAGAATGTAAGTAGTCAAAGCAATAAGATGCCACATACGGCCAGTACACTAAGCCCACTCTTTCGCCTAATAAAAAACCCCAAACCCATAAAATAACAACAAAAAATTTGACTAAATTCTGAATACAGAAATACTTTCAGAACAGATATTTTACAATAACAGGGTTTACTCTGTACAAATCATTATTTACTGCATGGCAAATTTTGGTTTTATCCAAGAATTGCATAAATTTATTTTTTATGTTATTCTCAGAGGCTGAGCCTACTTGGAAAAACATTAGTCAGAACAAACCACAAATAAATAGAAATTCAGTGGTCCAGGCAAACACTTTGGCTTATGCTATAAATACAATATTTCATTTACATTTTCTCATGAACTCACAACAAAAATTCTAAGCAGTCTGGCCTCACATATTTGGTATGCAACAAATGCTTCTCTTTTAACACACTACAAGTATGAAAGTTGAAGGATTAATTAGCTGAAAAACAGGTCTTCACTGTTCTATCCACAGGCAAAAAAAATGCTGCCATGGAGGAATGAACAGTGCTAGTTCTTACCAACAGCACCATCTCTAGTGTTATGCCTCCAGCTCACTCAGCCTCCATTCACTCTTCATATACTCTCCCCCATGTTTCCATGCTCCTGCCTTTCTCTTAGCAATGTTATGCTTCCTCAGCAACCCAGAATGCAATATCCATTCTAGGTTTTCCTCTCTCCTTGCTTCTCCAGATTTTCTAAGCTGCTTTCCAAATATGCCTGTCTATCTCACACCTTGACATACAGACTTCTTGGCTTTTCCAATTTCTAGACCTTCTGAGGTCTACAAATACTTCTCTGGCTTTTGATTCATTCCAATCCTATTTTAAGACACCAGTCTCTATTACTCTCATATTAAGAGTATTTACCACAGCTGACAAGCAATAATGCAAGTACAGAAAGAAGATAGTTCTGTTTACATAAGTAAGTTATGCTACACTATTTGTATGATGACAGTGTATTGTAAACTACTTATGAAGCAACAGACTTGGATATCATACACTGCTGTAAAACAACATGAAAGTAGCTGGAAGTTATTTTTGAAAATTATGGGGATAAAAACTCCATTGAAAAACAGGACAAATATAGAAAAAAATAAGAATGCCATATAAAAAAAAGTAAAAAATTCATGGCAACATACATCCACAGCATCTTCCTGTGTGTTACTAAAACACTTTTCTCCTTTGCAGAATCCATCATTAGATGCAACTGCATACATGTTATATGCCTTATCTATCATGCATATTTTTAAGTTGTGAAAAAAATTACAATTACAGATATCATGGTATACCTTGTCATCAGGCAGCACATGCCAGATAGATACGGTCTTCTCTTCAGCTTCACTGTTGATGGAGAGATATGAGGGCTGATAGATTTTTGTTGGTTCTAATATTAAAACCTTGTAGAAAAAGAAAAGTAGGCATTAATACAAATAATGTAGAACTTTAAAATTATTAAGATCTGTTAAAAGTATTTTTGTAGTCATACCATAGCAGGAAAAACAGGGGAAACAGAATGAAAGGTAAAATTTTACATAGTGGGCTAGCTTAGCATGGCTGACAGCAACTTAAAATTTTTAAAAAGGCAGCTAAATTTAGTTTTTTAATATAAGGCTATTATGTGCCAATTGTTAGCAGATGTCATAATTTTCTAAATTATTTCTCTGACAACTATCAGATTTTGAAATCCTTCTGTCACAATTCATTCTCTTACAATGCCATTCAAGAATCATCTCCTATGTGAACAGGATTCATGGTATACAACCGCGGAACGGACTCTGTCAGAGACCAATATGATCAGACAAAAAGCCATTTATTGCAAAGCATTAACTCCTTATATCCTATTGCTTACACACACCTACAGCAATTTGGCATAACATGACTGGATACTTGTCTTGAAGACCCTTAGTGACTAACATATAATTGGTTAAGCACAGGTGTGAGAACTTGACCTCAAAAGCTTGCCAACAGTCCAGTTCTCATCACTCAGTGAATTCCAGCTTCTTCTT
This sequence comes from Melopsittacus undulatus, assembly GCF_012275295.1. NCBI lineage: Eukaryota > Metazoa > Chordata > Aves > Psittaciformes > Psittaculidae > Melopsittacus > Melopsittacus undulatus. The sequence goes on from NC_047529.1 coordinate 72,792,313, forward strand.
ATCTTGCTTGCTTAGGCTTCCTCGGGCCTCCCACAGCCTTGCTGTATCCCTCAGAGTTATTCAGAGCTCATGTACCAAATATCCATTCTCCTGTGAGAACACTGTCTCCACAGTATACTTTCATCATCTTTTGGTAGAAGTGCTTTTGGGTAAAACAGAAAAACACACCAACCTAGAGCTAGACTAAACTGCCGTTGATTTAGATTATTGTGAACTTTAGCTACTAGATCAAATAATTTTCTCAAAAGCTACAAACACCACTGCATAAGGCTGACAGCTAAAGGTTATAGAAGATTTCCTGGAATAACTGAAACAAACTAGAACCATATTGTAAAGAGATGGGATGCAATGCAGCAAGATTTAGTCTAACATAACCACTTAGTAAATGAAGGCAGCTACTCTGCCACTTCAGTAATGTTCTGCCAGCACAACTTCAAGATCTTTAAAGCTTCCAGAAATCAAACTACCAAACTATTGCTGTCATTGGGTTTATCTTTTGGCTTATGCTATTGCAGTGATCAGTTTCAATTTGTCTCTTAGTATTAACAAAAATCCAAACCATTTGACTTGGACAATTTTGTAAGTCAGAGCCTATTTCAAACATTTAATTGCGCCATTTGATCATTAAAAATCTAAGAACAACATGGCCTTGTCTTTTGCAAAAAAAAGGAGGCTTCAAAATATATTTTGCTTCCCTGCAAAACTTTACGCCCATTCTCCTTGGAGAAGGAGGACCAGACTCCCTAGAGAGTCTCATGTTGCTTTCACTTTACTGCCTCAAGCTGCTGCAGTTCACACTGAAATCTTCCTTATGGTTTATTATCCCATCTGCACACAGAAGCCAGAAGAACTGTACAAAACAACCAGTGTGCACTTCAAGGATTTGGGAGGCAATTGCAACTGCTATTTAAAATAAGAAACTGTATTTGATAAGGGTTAGCTAAAAGGAATACCCAAGACATTGTTCCCTGTCATATTCACTATATATGCATGAGAAATAAAGATCTTTTTATAGAATACTTTCAGGACATTGTTCTACACCAGGGCATATAATGAAAATAATCAGCAAAATGTTTGTGGAATAAATCTGAAAAGTATATATACATACTTACACAGTCTCATCTTGTTAAACACACTGTCTAGTAGCTGGAGCAATGCATTTGTGACTGCTTGGGCTGATTTTCATACTCTAACAAAGCATGGGTTTAACTGGCAGTAGTTTATGCAAAGCCTGCTGAGCTAGAATGAAGCTAAGTATTTTTTCTTCAAAACATGACATGGTTAATACAGTATCACTTAGAATATACTGCAAAGGTTTGCTTTAGAAGTATACCCATTGATAGTTCTATCTTGACTTTTTTCCTAATTACTTTTACATGGAACACACCGTGCAAACCCATTATAGCCATGTGCAAACAATTAAAAACTAATCTAATATACAGGCCAAACACATTTCTTCTGAACAAGCAGTTTATTGTCTGGCCAACTGAAAGCAAGCAGTATTTTGTGTTCATTTTCCTTCATGTCACAATTTATAAAAAAAAAAAAAACCAAACAAAAAAATAACCTAAAAAACCCAATCCAAAAACAAAGCCAAAAAACCAACCACTTACTGGAAATCGAACTACAGAGACATCCGTCTTTGTGGCTTCAACAAGGAAGTCCATCCAGAAGTCCACAAGTTCCTGTTTGGCCATATGCTGTTCTGGAGTCAGTTTCTTAAAATGCTGATATATCAAAATAGTTTCTACAATAGACTTCAGGTACCTGTGATCATCCAAGCATATATATATGGTAAATTTAATACAGTCTGTAGGTAATAACATCTCTAACTTTAATCACAACTGAAACATTCACCATTGCAACACCAAGGCAACCAATAAAATTTTGGTTCTCTAGGACTGCTTTTAATAATAACAATTCCTCATTTAGAACTGGCAATGTAGCTGCTATATCAGTGACCTGAAATACAAATGAGTTCTGGGACACTCCTTCCTGCATATATTCCTGATCCCATATACTGTCTCCTATCCTAAACCATGAAAGGATGGGACCATGCTTGGGAAGGACAACAGCAGCACTCAATGTCTCCCCTAAATCCAGCTCATCCCTCTCTCTGCTGTTCTACTTTGCAGGGCTGATTTATGGGGCTCCTCATAACATTGCTTTCTCTTGGTGTATTTTAAAAGAAGTTGTAAACAATCTTTTGCAGTTCTTATGAATGCTACAGCAATGAGATATACATGCTTACAGAGGATTTATTGCAGCTGCAACCTTACTGCAATTAGACTATTCATGGAAGTGTTGCCAGGCTTATGGGAGGAAGGTATAATGTAAATTTTGGGAACAGTTCCATAGCTGTGCATTTTCCAATCACCCTTCTTAGGCCATGGGGATATCTACTCCCATTTGCATTAAGAGGGCTCTGCTGAACAGCAGGCAAGAGAGTGGGAAGGAATTTTTCAGAGGAGCAATCCTTCCTGAAGTATAAATGAGTGTGCTGTTTATTCAGAGTTTAATCCACAAACTTAAACCCCAAAAGCACTGGTATATAAAATCCTGACAACCAGGTGCTCATAAACTCCAGGAAACTCTACCAGGAGACTTCCAGGGAGTGCTATCCAGCTTCTCAGTAAAACATGCATACAGTAGAAATTGAAAACCTTGCACATAAACACACTGTAAACAGTGTTTATAAAATATTTGGCCAGAAAATGAGAGTTTTTAATTTTGATAATTCCTATGATATAGAGATATAGATGTTTAGCATTAGCATATATACATATATTCCCGTCTGATCAGCATTTGGAAACACTAGCCTTTACAAAAAGTCAAAAATAGACAGGCTGAGACATATGCACTCTTTCAATTGAAAGAGTGACAACCTTCTTGGTCAGAAAGGAGTCTTGGTTCTCCTCAACTAACAGGATCCCAGCCCTTTACTGAGTAGGTGACCAGTTCTTAATTGCTGCCTATATCCAAAGCAGAACAAGTGCCGGGAGCTCATTGTCAGAGCACACATCCCGTGGCCTTTATGTAAAGCTGTTGACTCTATATGGTTGTCCCTAGACAACCTAGATTTATAATCTCCAACCTTAAATTTATAACCTTTCTGTTAACTGGACTTTACTCTGCATTCTTCTCAATCATAATGAGATGCAACCTGCACCATACTGAGCTGATTTGTGTTCAAGTTCCTAAAACAGCCAGTATGTGCAAGTACCATCACAGTATTCCAAGGTTTATTCATGCCTTTCTAGCCAAGCTGTCTGCAATACCAAAAACTTTCAGGCAGTTCTGACTAAACCCACATGCCACTACCACTTCTCTTCAGCAATGTAACTGCCCAAGTGTGGCACTCATAAAGCATCTCCTCCTTTTCCCCTTGCTCTCAGAAGAACATGGAGCCAATGTTGAATCTGCCCTTTTCAGACACCAAATTACAGACCCATAGCAAATCTATTTCTGAATAAGGGCAAAAGGGGAAAGAGAGTCCCTTGTCCACATAAAAGTACAGTGAAACTATATACAGGCAGCAAAATTTGTTACAAAAAAATGAAAAACAGACTCTTGTCAGTAAATATGATGTCAAATGTGAAAGCTGAAGGAGTCCAATGTTTTAATACATAGCAATGTACATGATCTCATTTATGACCTTACCATGCTGGTGCCTTTAGCTTAAACAGCTTTTCTGAAGCCTGGATCACTCTTACATGGTCATTAGCCAACATACTGGCCCCCAAGAAAGATCCCACTTCCCAATAGCTCTGCAGTTTCTCCAAGCTCCCCTTTTTACCGAGCAGGCTGCTGATCTTTACTCCTGTAGTAAAAAGAATAATAGATCACAGGAATATATATATGCGGATTTAAAATAACCATTTCCCTGATTTGAAGTCTATTCATTGTTTAAATTACTGTAGCCTTTCCATTTCAATAAAGTAAGATGCAAATCATACTTACCAGTTAATGTTATATACCTTCCAAACACCCTAAGAGGTAGCAGATTTTTTTCTGTCCCTCCCCCTCTTCCTAAAGGCTCCTCAAGAAAGGAACTTTAAGACATCACTGTCAGGACAAGGCCACAGTCAGATTACCTATGTTCTTGCATGGACCTCATCTGTAAAGGTAAATTGGGGCCTTAGGCTACACAACATAGCTGTAAAAACTTAACAGATGCTGAATAAGGCACCTATTATGTTTTTTTCTGCTTTGTTTTTTTGACTTAAAAGCCCCAAGCCCCAAACTTACCTTTATAGACAAGGTCCCATGCAGAAGGAACAGATGATCCACTGGCCTTCTTCCAGCAGTGATGTTCTTTTAATTGCCGCAAGTCCTACCCCAATGAAAGACATCTATTAATATTCGTAAGTCCCCCAGCAACTCAAGACTATGGAGAGCCTCAGGTTTCAATTTTGACTTGTTATGTTTTCTGAGAACTACAAATTCCCAAGTGGCCTTCAGGATGATTTTTAGTTCATATTAGCTGCCACATGTTTATAGCTAACATGAGATATGCTACGCTATCCCTCACAAATAAAACAATTTGCAGCTTACAACACAAGCCTCTTCACTACCATAGTCTTTTATTCACTTTTCCCACACTACTTCATTATGACAGTTTCCCTCCCACATCACCTTCCATTGTCCTTGATATTAAAGCTGAGTAGTCACAAGAAATTTCAATGCAGCTGTTGATCTTTATTTTTTCCTTGAGTAGATAACAGACTAAACTTCATACTGGAAGCAGCAACAAATCTATTAAAATGGGTACTACTACATTAGCTACATTTCAGTCTGCAAAATTCATCTTGTTTTCTTACATTGTTCCCATTTTTATGTTATGAACAATGGACAATGTTTTTAAAATGTGAAATTTTAAACAAGTGGTCTACAGCCTATTTCACATCTATACTTCACACTTTGTGCTCTCTTACTAACAAGAAATTGTTGTGCTTGGGTATCGTACAAAACAATATAACACTTAAATCATATAAAAAACATTATTTGTTCACTTCTCAGGAAAAAAGTTTGTTCAGTTATTTCCAAAGAGAAAAAAATGCAGTAGATTTTACAAAATTATCACGTATCTACCTGAAACATGATACAATATCTATCAATCACATCCACCAACTCCACAAGGTGCAGCAGTGATCACGTTTGTCTATCACCTCTGCAAGGCTTTAAGGCAGGGTGCTATATTACATGTGTGTTGTCAAGACATGGCTTGAGGATGTATACACACTCTTGGTGTAGGATAGGAAGAGGGAACTTGCGTTAAATGTGTTCAGCTTCAGTTGAGTTCTAGAAACCAAGACCTACACACTATCCACACAACACAGTAAATGGAAAATTAAGTCTTCCCCAGGACCCCTAGAGTAACAGCAATATCCCCAAAGGCTGAAGGGCTTTGCTAGAATAAAACATTAGTACGCGCATGAGCAGCATACAAGAGCAGACAGACATCCACTAACTTCTACTGGCTTTGCATGTGACCTCACTGCAAGCGAAATAAGGAACTGGTATCACCAATACATGAATAATTTCAAACTAGTATACTTTTGCTGGGAGGAAGGGGAAAGGGAGTGATTTAGATTTATGGAGTGTACTTGCTGAGTACCAGGTGATGGCACTACACAGTTGCAGATGGCACTCACTGACAAACAATAACAAGCTATTTGTGACAGTGAGCAGCAGCACTGGTTCACAAGCTTACACCCTCTGTTGTGCTCTGCTGCACTTCCACGAACCCACCCATCAGAACCCTCCAGTGTTCCAGAGCTGGGAACAGAGTCAAAGCAAAGTACACACTCAGTGTGTGGTTTTCATTAAAAGCACAACTCACATGGGGAGGAATTGGGACTACTGATGTAGCAAGAAGTGTTTGTTAGGAGGGTAAGGCTGGTGATAGCTAGGCTCTTGAGTTCCAGCTCACAGAATAAGGGAGATAAATGGTGGGAGACAGGATAGATGTGTAGCAGTGATGATATCAAAGGACACCAAGTTCAGGAATCATTACTGTTATGTAGCCTAGAGGAACTGGAAGTTTTACAACTGTTCTGTGAAGTGAATCCTATTACCTTAGAGAAGACAACATCAGCCCCTCATCAAATTCTTCTGAGAAAGATGAGGTATGCAGTGCTAAAACTCACACTAGTTTGCAGAGCTTCATCTACAAAGGTCATCTACAAGTTTAGTTATCACGGTAAGGCAAGTTGGAAAAATGCAGATGCAGCATGGAGAAATTAGCAATATGTCCAAAAGACTATAGCTCTAATCTACAGAGGTGATGGGTTTTTGTTTTGTTTTCCAAACAAAAACAAAGGTCCTTCTCTAGTTTATTTTGATTTCACCATCTTGAAAAGGTTTTTGAGAGCACAAGAAAATCGAGGCAAAGTCAAGTAGTCTTTCCTTCCATGAAAAACTTGGCATTCACAGGGAGAGAGAAAAAAAAAAAAAAAGCAGCTGAATTTCAAACATTTGCCCTTAAAAATAAATGAGCCATAACAGAGGAACCATTAATGCAAAAAAATCCATTAATTTTGTAATACCAAGAATATACCCACAGCTGGTGGAGAAAGTAAGATACAGTAAGTAGATATTACCAGTTAATTATTACTATAAAGGTTTTATAAATAAACTGATTTCCTTGCTCAAATATTGACAGAACAATTCATATTACAGGATCCTTTGTGTGTCAGAGTTGCACAGCCTGCAGAGATCATTATTGTCAACACAAAGCACTGCATTTCTGGTTCTGCAATTTTGTACAGTTAAGAGATCAATACTATTCAGAAAATAGGATTGCCATTAATGTTTGACATGATCATTTAATATTAACTATTAGCGGACAAGCAGAGGGAGGACCTTTTAGAATGCAAATTCTCTGATCTGACTGCAGATAGGTAAAAATTTTGTTGGCTACTGGATTTTATAGTTTTACTGGAGTTATTAAATTATTGCCAGTGCAATAAGATACGCATCTTCTAATTACAGCCTCAGACGGCCTCCTCTGAAGTGCTGTTAGGGACCATATCCTTCCTTAGCCTTTCCCAGCCTACCAATTTAATTTCCATATAACCTGGACTGAACTTCAACCAGCTTGCTCTAGCCTCCCTCCTCATCTCCCACCAGAAGACAGACTTCCTCTAATTTCTGTATGCTACACATAATGCTGTGGGTGGACACCAAACTGAAAGCACTGCCAGGCAAATCTTAACTACTGCGAACAAATGGTCTTGTACGCACAGATCTAAACAGGAGGAGACATCAAAAGAATGACACACATGTAAGAGATTCTTGGGATGCAGGGGAGGGAGACATCAAAACATTTCCCCACACAATCTCTGTGGTTTTGCTTATTTTTGTTTAAACCATGAACATTAGCCCAAGACAAGGAAAATAGTAAATTACCTTCAGAATCTAGCACAACTCAAGCCAGCTCACAGTTCAAACCTCATAGTACAAAGATAAATGTAAGGTGGTGCACCTGGGAAAACACAATCCACGAGTACAGCACAGGCCGGGATGTGCCTCCCTGGGGAGCGGCTCTGTGGAAAGGGAGCAGGTATTTCTCCACCTAATCATTCATCAGCCATATTAAGTAATAAGGACCCTTAATTTCTGTAACTTTCTCCATACAAACAACAGGAAAAATAACACTGGACAAACTCATGACAAGATGATACCAAACATCTATCCCTACAAGTAACACCCAGATTTCATCAGCACAATTAATTTATCTAAATCTGGTTGGCTATGTGCTATTGAAAAGTTTCTTTTAAATGGAAGGATTTGAATTAAACTACACACTAAATATAGCCCAGCTAAGTTATCTAATATAGAATTAGGCCAGCTGAGTGAATGTTTGCAAATGCTATGTAGAAAGCAAAACATATATTTTTACCTCCTACACTGGCACAAGAATTCAAATTTCAGTGTAGGAAATGGAAGTATTCTGACCCAGAAAACAAAATCTCAACCACTCACAGAATGGCCAACACAGTAGTTGGGGAAACTCTATGCAGCCAATCACCTTCACATGAATAACTTCATTCACACCAGAGAAGTAACCATCTCACCCTGACCTTCACATTCAAAAAATTCTCCATCTAGAGAATTACTTCAGACACACAGTGCACACCTAACTTCTAAACTAGAGCAGAAGCTGAGTACAGGAGCATTCTGTGGAATGAAGAACGTTGTTTCTTCCTCACTTGACAATCTCCTCAGGAGACTGATAAAAAACCACAAACAAACCCCAAAACCCCCATAAAGTCAAGAATTATACTAATGCATTAAAGAAGCATGTCAGTTGCAAAGGATATGTTACTACATATTAGAACATTCAGTGCTTTCTCTTGTACCTTCCCTAAAAGTATTACATATCAGCTACTAGGAAGAAAATTAACTCTATCCCAGCTGAAACCAGGACATCCTGACTTTGCACTCCCCTCAAATCCAGCAAAACCACAAAATCAAAATAGACACCTTAGATCTTCCTCCATAAGCATTGAACCAGCTTGCCTGGGGAGGCTGTGAATGCCCTGTCAGGGGAAGTGTTCAAGGCCAGGTTGAGCAACCCAATCTAGTGAAAGATGTTCTTGCTCATAGCAGGGGGTCTGGGGTAGATAGTCTTTAAAAGATTCCTTCCAACCTAAACCACTCTGTGATTCTATGAATGCAGAGATTCAGGACAACTTTAAGAAAACATTGGAAGAGAAACTTCCTTCTCTCAGCCCATCCCAAGCTCAAGTCAAGTGCATTTTCCCCACTCTTAGGATGGCCTTTTTGCCCATATTTCCTACAGTTCTACAGGGGGAGTTGTTTGTTTGTTTTAAAGAATGTTAGCTGGAATTGGATTCCCTCTTCAGGTGTTCCTGTTTCACACAAATGACGCCAGTGAAAAGAAAGATGATTGTCAGCTTTCACTAAGCCTTAGTAATCAGTTAAGGTCTTGAAACTGGAACCAGGTCTTCATGACAGCACTCATCCATAATCAGGTGGGATCAGTGGTGATGGGGGAGACATACTTAAATATTCATATAGTCACTATCAAAGCATTTATATGCAACAATCAGATTTTCCCCCTATGACGGTGAGTGATGTCATACTTTCATTAGAATGTGATTTTGCTGTGAATTTGCAAGCTGTAATTACCAACTTTCCGCAGCTCGAAAGAAGTATCAAAGCAATGTCCAGCTGCCAGGAGGAGTACTGCATAGTTAATTCCCGACTGTAATGTTGGCTCTGACTCAAACGCCTTCTTGAACCTAGAAAAAACAAACATATAAGTTTACTTTCTAAACAATGCAATCTAGGAGGGACATAATTACACTTTTAGGCACTTTAAATGCTTATCTTCTGTTTACACAGCAAGAATCCATGGAAGTAAAAATATTTTACCACTTTCCACACATGCTTTGGGATTATTTTTAGGAGTCCATTATTTATCCTCCTTCCATTTCCTCTTCCCTTGCACAACAAGCACAGACCCTACTCATCCATCCCAGTGAAGTTACAGTATCTCACTAGATTGCCAATTTTGAGATGAAAGAAAAAAAGCAATACTATCAGCTTGTAAGAAACCTGTTTCAGTTAGATTTATTAATAACCTTATTATTTTACTCTTAAATGTATGAATTTTCACTGACTTAAAATCTTAGATTTTGTTGTGGATCTGCTGCAGTGATGAACAAGTATATCAATATGCATAAGCACAAAAGCAAGTGATACAAAACATATGCTGCATTTAGCTATGATTTCAGCTACTCCAAATTTATTCCTTACTGAGTGCCTTAGAACTGACATTGTCTTCATGAGTCTATTCACATGAAAACCAAGTATACCAGATTTTATTCTCCTCAAGAGGAAGTGAGTGAGCAAGAAGAATGGCCGTGGTATTCACCTAGCCTAAATCTTGTCTAAAAGAGAAGGGGAGTCACACAAACACAGCACGCACTATCCTCATGCTAGTAATGCAAGTCGCGGTAACAACAGCAACAGCAGATCAATAGTGTTTTAAACTTGTCCTACAGAATAAGAACATGTTTGGCTGGATGTATACACAAACACATATGCACTTATACACCCTCCTGTAAGGAGGAGGCAAACAAGAATATTGTATGTGACTTAAAAAGCACAAGAGATTTAGTCAGCACAACTCTGCTACAATAAAAGTAGAGAGTTTAAAATTACTTTCAAAACAATAGGAAAAATCTAGACAAAGAGATGGATTATATAATAAAAGTTAAGCAGGTTGTAAGATTAATACATAAGAAAGAAAAATAATCTATAATAGAAAATAAAGGATTTGGCTTCCAGAACACGCTTTGACATGTAAGCAAAGCTAAGGCATTTTGATCCTAGCAGACCACAAATAATGTCTGGCCTGGTTTGATGTTTTTGCAAATCCAATGATTCAGGACTTTGCATCTTTTAACATAGACTCTGCTGTCCAGAACTTCAGGACAGGCTCCTCTTCAATCTGCTACATACCGATGGCTTGGCTTCACGAGCGAAGATTTGGGAAGGGCTTTAACCACGCTTACTACAAGCACAATGACCAAGGACATGTGGGATACGCAAATCTGGTTGAAAAGGGTACTTAGGCAATCCGGAAGTATCCAACCAGGACTGTGATCTCCAAAGAAATTTCAAGCTACCCATGTGCTGGTCTGCCTGCATGCAAGGCTGGATCTGCAGCTTCCCATGCACCTTGTCACCTACCGGTTCGACCCTCACCTGTCCATACCCACAAGTGAGAGCGAGCTCTTCCAGCCTGCGCAGGGGATTGTTTAGGTGAGGCACAATGTGGGCAGAACTGGCCCCAACCTTTACACCTGAGGTTTAACTGCCAGGCCCAGTGAGCTAGGACAGTGACAGCAAAGTCTGCAGGTCATAGGTTTTATAAGTGTCCTTCTCTTAGATGGAAGAACATACAAGGCTGGACGAGCTCCATCAGCCCGGGTTTGAAAATAGGAGTTTTTCTTCTCCTATGAGGAATGCCTGTCTTTGCTGACAAAGACTCTTTCTGTACTCCAGTTGCCCCCCTCCAAAGAACTTAATCATTGGACAAGAGTCTAGCCCTATAAAAAAAAAACGTGATGAGCAGAGAAATCTTAATTTTGCCTTTTTTTCCCAAATTTCTCCCTTTTCCAGCAGAAACTAATTTTTCTAGCCATCTTTACATGCTACTCACACCAGGAAATACTAGTAACCTTAGATATCTGTAGTCCTATTTACCTCTCCTAAATTGTTACAACCAAAAGTGTAATTTTATATTTGATGCAATCCTGTGCTGACATTCTTAAAACTTGCCTCATAAATATAAAAAAAACCCCATGCATTGATTAATTTTGAATAGATGAAAATATTCATGGTTTCCTAACAAGTGACAAGTCACGTCTGTTAACTGAACTATTTTAAGTTCAACTGCTGCAGCTGCTGACATTGTCATGTCCCCAGTATCACTCGAGGAACCTGTGCAGATTTGTAGAAAGGTGGTAAGGTTTAAAAGTCTGCCAATGAAATGGAGGCTGGCTCAGCTGGTACAATTATAAATGCCATCAAGAAACTGAAAGATGACATTTGAGAAAATGTTGCAGTGCAGACACTGAATTAGGGAGGTAGCAGTGAAAAGATTTGAATAAAGACTTGATAGCTTTGGTAAGTCTGATTTACACTGTCAATATGCAACAAGAAAGTGACAGTTAATTATGAGTCTTTAATCTCTTCTCTCATATTTATATGAAAGATGTCTTTTATTCTGCTTTTTAATTGGCACTGCCTGCCTTTTTTTTTTCCCTTCCTTCTGGAATAGACCAAAGTACCTTGACATCACCAGTTGTTGCAAAAGCAACATTTTGGTTCTTCTGCCAAATACTCACTATATGCAATTCAATATAGTTCTCCTACATGCTCATTTCTTTAAGACTGAGATAATAACCTTTATCTCAACAAAATAACACTGTCATGGAGGCATTGTTCCTACACACACCTTCTCCCATTGTGGCCTAGAGTACTAGAGTAGGTCTCCTTTCCAAAGCCTTCCAATGAGTTATGAGTCAGCCTTTCAGCCACGTTAAGTCTGCTGGGTGACTAACTCTAGAATTCAAATCAATATCCAGCATACACTACATACTGAAGGCAACTGGCCCATGTAGCACAGCTTCCAGCAGAACTCCAGCTTGAATCAACAGAGATTCTCCTTGTCCTATGGCAGAGTGGTCTATATCATGTCTTACTTGCCACAGACTTACGTGATTACTTACGAGCTGGAGGCTCAGCATCCTACCCTGTCGAAGGAGCTGTCAGCCTGCAGTCCTTTCCCAAACTGGTGTGCCTGGCTGTAATCACTTCCCCTCACTCCCCTATATATGAATATCATGACTTCTAAAATGCATATATTGAAAGGGTATTAAAACAGCTACATGAAATTATCACTATTATAATTGTTCTTAATCCAATTAGGTTTGAAAATCTCAGTTTATCTGTTCATAAGGCACTATGAATGAGAAAAAAGCAAGATGTACAATAACAAAAGTAATACCTATTCATACTATTTAGCCTGTGATAATGCTGAGTGTTTGTATACAGGATTACAGTTTCCTTGTTGTATTAGTTCATTAGCAAAATTTTTTTTTTTTTTAAAAAAAAGGATCTTGAAAGTTTGTTATGGGCTTGCCTTAGAATAATCTTTTTTTTAATCCAAAATTACGAAGGAGGGGAATGATGACAATATGCTGCATTCCTGTTATTTCAACATCTTTAAAAAAATCCAGTAAGCACTGCAAAACTTTAAAGCATGACCAGCAATTATAAACTGTACTTGTATTCTGAGGCCATAAACGGTAAACAGTTTTATCTTATCTTTTACCAAAGACAGTTCTAATCTGGTTTATTGAAAACAAGTGACAAATGATGAAGGGAGAAGAAAGTTTTCCATTCTAAGCATTTACTTCAACAGGCAGCTGACAAGCAGAAGACCAGAACTATGATGTGCAGGATACATAAACAGAGATTGTCTGTATCCTCATCTGAATCATAATGAAGAAAAGCAGCTCATCCTCACAGAAGTCTAGGATGGCATCCACTGCCTCCATTTTTTAAGTCTATTGCACATTACAGTGTTTTAGTGTACTTCAAAAGCAATAAAAACCATTATATTTTTAAAATTAAGATAAAAACATGTCTAGCCTATTATGCACTTCTTCGTCTATCGATGGTACTGTAATCCACTGTAATATGCATATACTATATGGCAATGATGGGGTGATAAATAAAACTTTTGTCAGCATGAGTTTGGAACAGTCATAGTGCTAGTGAGCATGGAAGCAAAAAAAAAAGAATAAAAACCCAAACAAACAGAATAGTACATCCTAAGCATCAATACAGAGTTAAACCTCAGTCCTAAGAATAATAAGTTGATACTGTAAACAGGTGACTTCACATTTGGAAAGGAGAAAAACACACTCTGATGAGAACTACCTAAACTTCAAAGTCTCTGAGGTACTTCAACAATTTTGTGGAACCAGATCTGGATCTGCTAACAACATAAATATCTCATTCTTAACAAGGAAGTGAAGAACATAAGTGAAAAACATTAGAAGATTCAGTGTATCCCTTAAGGATGACAAATATATGGCATGAAAAAAAAACAGCTGAAATATATTCCTGTTTAAGGAATATTTTCCCAAAGCTAACAAAAGGACACAGACTACTAAAACAGTACTCACCAGAATGTCCCTTTGTCCCTGCTTTCTGTATCTATGAAACCAGATTCCAAAAACATGTCCTTGTAAATTCGGCCAACTAAGCAGTACATATCTGAAGCTACTTGGTCTTCCTGTTCTACTAGGGGAATCATAATTTCCAGAGCTTTCTGTCTGTCTCCAGGCAGATTTCGCCTATTGAAAAATAAAAAATTGATTAAAAACCCAATAAAGTTAAAAAGAAACACTTTTTTATTACTATGTTTGAATATATATATGACTTCATCAATGTAAATCTGCTTCTAGACACAATTAAATATACACTCACTTCCCTCCTCCTTCCTCTTTTTTTTTTACTTAATATCACTGAACACCTTTACACCAGCCCCCATATACATTTTGTCTCTCATGAAGCATCAGCTAGAGCAAAGCACTGACAACAGGAACAAGAGCTTAAAGGGCAATTCTTAGATTACGTGTTGTTTTCTTACAAAACAGAAAGATACAAACCTTGGTTTCATACCTAACATTTTTTCATAGTAATTCATGTCTTACAAGTAAAAAAAAAGATTCCAACTTGTGTCTGTGATTTTTTTTAATATACATTTTGAATGTGGAAAAAAAACCAAAACAAAACCACAACAAATCAACAAAAACACCTACACAAAAAGCACGAACCAGAGTGAATTCTCACAAAAGGGAAGGTTAGGAAGTGAAGCCAATAAGGTAATATTAACAAAAGTACATCAGACAAATAAACCACGTAATTGCAAGTATTAGACACTTCCTGGTGACTCATGGTTTGGATACATGTATCCTTTGGTATCAAGAGTTTAGAATTTTCTACATATTTGTGTACTCAACAAGCAAATGACTCCTTCCTCTGCAAGAACTATTCTTTGACATTTTGGGGAGAGTATTAAGTTCTTTTGAAGAAATTGCTTGTTATATTTGAGTGGATACAATTTGAACTGGGGGAAATACACAAAAGTCGCTTTGCACTGAAGCTTGGAAGACAAGGCTACTTCAGAAAGAAAAACCACTACATCAAAAGCCACAGCCATCTTAAAACAGACACTACTTGATTAGAGGTTAAGTAATGGATTTTTGCTTCCCCCTCTACAAGAACGTATCAATGTTCTGATGCATCTGCACAAGCAGTGTCAGTGTAAAACCTCAGAGGTCAGAGCATGTGTACTGTAGTAAATACCTGAACTTATGATCTCTGAGCTCATGAATGCAGCTCCAGAAGGGGGTGATGTGGAAGAGAAGGTTTAGGTCGAGCAGAATGGGTAGCAGAGGATGAATAACAACATAACAAAGATAACGATGAAAACAGAGCAAAAGCACTTGTTTCGGCAGATAGTATGAACTGCTTTACCAGAAGAAAAAACATAAACACTCTGTGCAAATCTATGTGCTGAGGCAGCCTCTACTTCTGACTCAGCCTGATGATAAATAAAAACCAGTGCTATCTCTTCCCAGCCTTCAGACCAGTCAAATTCTAACAAATTAGGGCAAGTCTCCTCAGACTACAGAACTGCAGCAGGCTCCCAGAATACTTCTAGAGTGGCACAAAAGGCTGGTGTACTCATCTGAGATGGACAAGTGCTTACAGTCCCAGGGTCCAGGGAGAGAAATAAATTGCTCCTGGATGAGCAAGTAACAGTCTTCTTCAGGTCCATGTTATTTTAGTTCCCCTGACAACTAATCATTTGCCCAGCTGCTGGTTTGCTTTTTTATGTCTTCTCATATTGATCACTCAAGTAAAGCAGTAAGAGTAAATCTGTAGCTTCTTCATGATTTTTATCTGGCTTTCATTACAGAAGGGCAATTCTCAGAATGGAATTTGAAACAGATATCTCTTCCATATCTCATATTGACAATCACCAACACAGATCAAACCAATAGTGAGCTGAACTTAATGAGAACAAAGCCAGTAAGACACAATGGTTTGTAATTTAAGACATTTAGAGTTTGCTGGTCTCCAGAGACAAAGGTCCCTACTTTTCTTTCTGCTTACTCTTCCATCATCAGTGCAGTCACATTTTCTTGATTTAGGTCAGACTAATCCTGACTAATTGAGCTGCTTCATCCTTCCGTACTAGTGATCTGGATTAGAAGCATGAGGGACAGTTGCTTCCACATCAGATATTCAGATGTGTAGAATATTTGAGACCTGCCTTAGCTTAGGAAATATCCTCTATATTACCAATAGAAGAAAGCTACAATTAGCCAATTAATTCCTTCTTGGCATCCACCAAAGCATAAACATTTTCATAGCTGTCATGGATTCCAGTTGCATGCACAATCTGGAGAAAAGAGGGAGAGGAAAATCTGATTTTAAGTCCTTTGGAGGTACTGTGTCAACTTTTTGTATGATAGACACTTGTCATCAGAGAGAGCAAGTAAGATACATACCTCAAAGGCTACATCTTACAGTCACATCTATAAAAACAGACTTTTCAATCTGCAAGGAGTCCCAGCAGAACCAATGAAGTATAAGGATCTGCCTAAGAATATACTGCAGTTTTGCAGGTTTTTTTAGTGTCCCAGTGAACTAGTTGAGTCCTGTTTTCAGAGGTGACTTTATTTTAGAAAATTATGACCTTGAGGTCTAAATAACTTGTTAGAACTCCAAGGTACGGCTAGTGACCTTTGTAAAGGCTATGCAGAAGTGGCAGATACATACTGGATTATTTAATCTGCAAAACTCCACATATTTATGACAAAACAGAAACAGAAGTGGTACAATACTGATACACTATATGGATACCTGGTATAAAGGAAAAAGATGGATATTTTATTCAGGCAAAACAATACCGGATAGCTGGGTTTTATTTTTGTTTTGGTTTTTCATTTGCTTCAAAAACAGGGTTGTTTGTTTTTTTTTTTCAACTAACTACTTGTGACATATTTTGACATGATATGCTGTTTTGAGCCACCTCAGAGAATCTGAATTACAACATTCAAATCTGTGAGAAGCAGAAAGATCTGTAGACATATTCTACATTTGAGAATTTCAATGCCTGCTGGCACCTGGTCCACTCCATTAAATGTTAATAGCAAAATGTTCACTGCGATAACAGCAAGGGAGCAGAAAACCTTTGTAATTTCCACTGAAAAACTCCCTTTTTAGTGCCTTGCCTAACTGCCAGTACCCTAGGAAAAAAAATCCAGGCTTGGCTCTCATTTAACCTAACAAAGTAGTGAATGTTTCTCCTTGTGGTGCCTTTTGTGCATGTTATCAGAGAACATTCGTTCATTATTATAATATAATGGAATCTTCTGAAGGACATATGATCAAAGTGCTCCTGTCTCCTGACTACTGAAACTCAAGAGTTGAATGAGATTATCCATCAATGTTTTAAGGCCAGGCTGGGTGCAGCTTTGAGCAATCTGGTCTAGTGGAAGGTGTCCCTGCCCATGGCAGGGGATTTGGAACTAGAAGGTCATTAAGGATCCTTCTAACACAAAACATTCCATGATCCTGTGTCTAAGTTAGCACAAATGCTGCAGCACTGCCACTCATACAGCCATACTTACAATATTTCTCAGAGGTAAAATACTGTTAGGTATTTATTTGCCCTGACTTAGGTACTGAAATGAAAAAGTGGTGCTAACCCACAGAAAGATAAATCAAACACTTATGCTAGAGAAACAGAAATTGAATTTGACACTGCAGGAGGTAAGGAAAGCTTAGATTGATCACGAAGATGAGTCCCCAGAGTTGCTTCAGTGAAAACGCTAGAGCTGCATATGAAGAGTCCAGTAGGGAGCTTCACCCAGGATTAGCAACCCTGTGTAAAGTTTTGAGTTCTGATTTACTGTTCAACAGCAGAAAGAAGGATAGTTTCTTACCTGCTCAGTGCAAATGCATAATGGAGCCTCACGTGGTGGTGGGAAGCCAAGTCAAAAGTAGGCAGTTTTTCTAAAGTTTTCACCAGTTTCACAATGGAATCATAATCCTTCCAAAAGAAGGGAATAATGAAATTTTAAGTGGCTGTACCGAGGTACACCTATATGAACTCCTCTTTGACCTATTATTTCACACTAAAAAGTATTCTCAGTTCATTGTAAGCTTTACAGATTTCAGTTTCCTCAGTCTCAAACTGTAAATAGCCTAGCACTCATCAGAAATGTGAATACGCACAGTATTTAGCAGGGAAACATTGTCCTGTACTGAGTGGTTCAACGTGGTCCTGTGGAAATTTTAGTACATCTGTTTCATTATTTAAATTAGATTCAGAGGCTGAACACATATCAGAGTTCATATAGTACAGACATTACAATGCTAACTGCATCTAAATTGAGGCCTCCCAAAACTCTGAAGTAGGTATGTCTTACACACCTAACAAAATACAAGAATCTTTTGACACCACAGTTTTTAAAGGAGCTTACTTGCTGACCTGTTTAAAAAACAAACAACCACAATAAAAACCAAATCACTTTAAAATGTTTAAGGAGCAACAGTTGAAATTACATATAACAAAGTAAGCAACTAGCACCATTCCAGAAGCTGAAATGCAGATGGACATGTTATGTTTTCCTGAGTAGTGTCACAAGCATGGTGACAAAGAATACATATACGTATCAATAGCAGAACGCCCCCTTAGCCTTTAAATAGGACACACTAGGGTTGTTGATCACATAGCAATGCTGAGATGAAGAGTTGTTGTATAACTTAGGTGCTGGTTATAAATCAACAACACCTTTCTGCTATGTAAGGGCACACTATAAACAGTGTTAAATAAAGTAAAAAGTATCAGTGAAGATACTATACAAGATTTTTATTAGTGTACATTATTCGTCTAGTTTGTTAGCAAATCTGTGCAAAATACACTAAAAATTTCACTGAGAAGGTAATTTAATTTGCTATGATTAAGATGACTTTGGAAGACAGGATTCATACCTGGATGTCTCTATAGGACAGCAGCAAGTTTATTACAATGTCAGCAGACAAGACTTCAACATTATCCACTCGCTGTCGAATCCTTGCCAGCTCTGCTGCAAGCTCTTTGCCTGTGTAGAGAGTACGGGCCTTCCTGATGTCATTCAGAATGGATTCCCGGAAATATTGGCTGGAGAGGAATAACTTCACATCAGAAATTTGGAACAGGTCCCTTGCACTTGTTTTTCAGGCTCTGCAGCTCTCCCAGAACATGTATGTGAAGCATTTATTGATGGAGCAGTGTCAACACGGAGATTTGGTGAAACTAAATTATTAATTATCAATTTGTCTATATAGAAGGCAAAACACTGCATCACCCTGAAGCAAGAGCCTAACATTTATATTGTTAGCAGAATATATGAGTTTTAAATGGGGGTACAAAAATACAACTTACCTTGAACTGGCCTGTGCCACCTTCAGGAGCTGAATAAATCGATCCACCAGAGGTAAGCATATAGGTCCAAGCAGCGACTCAAGGCTGGGCTGCATCAATTCTGTTAGTCCCTTCATAAAACTGCTATCACAGCAGTACACCTTGTTATGTGGAGTTACCATATAAGGAACAAATATGTAGTTACCAGTGCACATCTGTAAGGAAATAAAGTGCAATTATTTAAGGAAGTTATGGTTTCACAAGCCTAAGCATAAAGCAATTGCATAGAATACCTGCAGAATTTCACCTGTTAAAGTCACAGGGAGATAGGCTGCTTATTTAAGCAAGACCAAGACTCTGATACCTATGTAGTCTAGGATTATGTGTTCGGTTTTCATCTCAGAAGTGATATACATCTGAAATATATTCTTTCAGATTTCTGAACTACTTCCTGTTAGATGAGTCTTTTCAGAAGCATCACACTGACCTTAAAATAGTCATTGGCTCAATAGAAAAACAGCGCTGAGGGCACACCCTGGTCACCCTAAAGCAGCAGGTGGATTCAAATGAAGCTGACGTACACTCGTTTTCAAGATGACTGATGTTCAGAAGGGAACAAGCACTCTGCAATTTAGTACAGTTAGGCTCACAGATGTTGAAAACAGCACAAGCTAGTTGCCTCACAACAGGAAAACTGTAGAGAAAACTGATCCTTATATGAACTGCAAAATGGCTGAAATAGTTTAGCATAACAAAGACAAAAAAATTCCCTACTAAGTAGAAAAACTTCCTGGGCAGTGGGACTGCAAACCATACATATTTCAGAATAATCACTTATGGACCATCTTAGCATTGCTATACTGTATTGACTTCTATATATCAATATATGACAGATATTTTACCAATACTTCAAAATTAAGTTTATCTTCCAGGAAAGACGGAGGCAAGATGTCTGGTGCCAGAGGGATGTGTGTCAGTATAGATTTATGCACATTGAAAGCTTGCTGATTATTTGTGGTTTTGAAGTGTCTTAACTATGAGACAGCACACCATCTAAATGAGGAGTTCTGCCATTTGGCTCTCAAAGCTCAGATTCCACTATTTAAGTGGCCAGCAGCCTAGCAAGAAAAGCCTTAAGGAAGGAATTCTTGAGACCCACCATTTTGGTACCCCCTAAATTACTTCCAAGGTTAATTGCCTTCTGGTCATATTCTTCCACTTTCCCAGAAGTCAACACAGCCATGAGGACATCACCTCAGAGGATCCCCTTTCAAGCTGAGCTCCAACCATTGACAGAGCAGTCACTGAATAGTTTGCAAATGCACAATACCAGCTGTGCTTAACACATGCATTTTAACATGCATTATTAGATTTAAAAAATAGGGAAGGATTGAGTTACTTCAGTCTGTATGAATGTATGTGTACAAATATGTCAGTAAAGATGTTTTTGTACAGATCAGAGACTGGCTATCAAGAGTACACAAATTACCTTTTCTAATTACTCCTATTATGCTATGAAACTGTAAGCCCTTGCAATAAAGGCAATCCCACCCCCACTTCTGAGGGATATAGACACTCTGTGAAATTTAAAAGTAACTGATACAGGCATTTACATGAGGTCCATTGAGCAAAACTAACCCAGAACTTGGATGGAGATTGTATACACAGACTTGCACAAGGATTAATTTAGTCTTCTTCCCCCAACAACTGCAAATCATAACAGCTGAACAGCTAGGACACATTCTTCTGTGCATGAATTTAGTGACTCCGAAAGAACTGGGAAATGTATGACAATATTTTTAATAAACAATTAAGGAGTGTGATGCTAGAACCCAAACTGCTCACCTTTGCAATGGAGAATTAAACAGGTACTTCAGCTCAACAAAATGGTAGCATATAAAGTGATCACACACTTTCAAGAATGAATGGATGAACCTTTGACTCTGCTAAAATCTAATAAGCCCCACACTCAAAAGCAGAGAGAACATTATGAATTTGCTGGGAATAGTTTCAGCAATTACAGGATGAGGGTGGGAAGTCACTGGCACAGGAGCTACTATTAAGCATAGGCAGACTGTTCCCCCACTTTCCTTTTTTAAATAAAGAGGAAAAAGTTTAGGAAGTCAGAGCCAAGAGAAAGGGTGAGGTAGCTACAGATATCCTGGGGCAAGCATTTTACTTCCTAATGTTTATTCAGTGCATTAAAAAAAAATTCAAGACTGCTTGCACGAAGGCCTACCCAGACCTCTGGCACACTGTTTCCAAAGTTCAGGTCTTAATTAAAAATCAACTCTGAAAAAGGATGTTTCCAGCTTTTGAAATACATAGAACCCAAAGTTTATCCTGGCATAACTGTCAGGCCACCTACAGAGACAGTACTGGAGTCTTCATATTTAATCCTACAAGCAGGAAAACTACTCTTCCTGCAGAGGCCAAGTGCCTGAGTCCATTACTGAGTAAGGGCCCTTATAAACTGATCCTGAGCTCACCTTCTTATAGAAGTAGGTATTTATTTCAGTGGAACAAGAGAGCCAGCAAAAATAGTTCACATGCATTTTTCCTGTTACCCAAGGGGAAAATAAAGCTAGTTTTATAGCCTGCTATAGGAGATACACAGACCCAGTAGCCTTCTGGAAAGAGTGGACAAGGAAGAAATTAAGTGTAAAAACCAGGAAAAAACACTACATGGGAAAAAAAGAGAAGAAAATAAAATCAATTTACAGTCATTCAGGGGGCACCCAGGGTCCTCAGGAATTGTCTCAAGGTAGAATCTCACTTTGATCTTTGGTTGTAAACTGTGTAAGGATGCAGCTGCCTTTTCCTAAGCCAGGGAATTAATCTGGTTGTTAAGCAGTTATGCGGGGAGCTCTGTATCTCTGAAATCTCTTGGTTTTGACTGAAATTCATCAGACAAACAGGCAGATACAGAAAGAGGGTGGAGGATGAAAAGAAAACAAACCAAAACCAAAAAAAGTACAAGCTATTGAGTTTCATTTCCTTAGAAAATAAGCTTAAAAAAAAAAGAAAAACCCACATGCAATATAGCTAAGAAATATTGATCTCAATTTCACTTTCCTAGCTAAAGAGTACATGAGATATTTAACAGCTAAATCTAACAAAGGCAGACTTGTAGTAGCTCCAGTGACAAAGAAAAAAATTAATCTAAAGTTATATATTATTTACTAAAGGTGGTGGTGGAATAAAGATAACAGTGACGGCAAAACTGCTCTCGCATGCGAGTATGGTCTCCCACTATGGAGAAACATATTTTGTCACCATCTCAAATTCTAACTATAAGGACCCCAACCCTGACTGCATTTGAGCAACAATGGGGATAGAAGCCTGAAAGGACCAGGCTGTGGGGGCAGCAGCAGCTGAGGAGCTAATCCAATATCAGACAGCTCTAAATATTTTTCCCCAAAGCAGAGTGCATGAATTGGTTCTCTCCTCATTCCCAGGCTATGCAACCTCTGTCTCAGGCACTTTTACTTCCTTTCTCACTTTTTTTTGTCAAAATAACTACACTAACCTCTGTCAGTCAGAATCGGGTGATCTTCCCAACACACGCTTCCTTTCTGCTCACATATTGCTTCACATATTGACTTAGGGCAATTACTCCACTTCGAAGCTTAAATATCTTAAATATTCCAGAGCACTGGAACAGGTTGCCCAGGGAGGTTGTGGAGTCTCCTACATTGGAGATATTCAAGGCCTGCCTGGACAAGTTCCAGTGTGATGTACTCTAGGTTACCGTGCTCTTGCAGGGGGGTTGGACTAGATGATCCCTTCCAACCCTCGGGATTCTGTGATTCTGTGATCTTCTATTTATCCTATTGAAATCTGCCCTGTAACACCCCATCCCAGCTCTGATGTCATAAACTCTGATAATCTTTCCTAACCCTATTCTAAGTTTGTTGAGTACTCAAGACAAATTGTTGGTTTCCTTTGATCCATTCCTCTGACTTGTCATTCTGTGTACAATTAAATTAACACAATCAAGCCACTGAAGAATGAGCCAAGAATGGGCAATTTTTGAAGGATTAATTAAATCCAACTGCAGTATTTTCAGTTATGTCAAAGCCCTTTAAAAAACATGCATAGCAAAAAGAGGCTTCAAAAGTGGGTGGGAATAGACACCCTCCTCCCCCTAGTCAACAATGGTTACTGAAAGTTTCATTTTCCAACCCTCTTTCTTTACAAATCCCTCATTATTTAAGGTTCAAAAGCTCAAATTACATTAATGAACATTCCAAAGTGATTGCAGGTCACACAAGTTGTAAGCTGAAAGGTATTGCTGCAAACTTCGGGGGCTGGGACTGCCATGAGTGTGAGTACAGATAGTTACTATGGTTCAACCTGATGCACAAGAACTCGGGACATTAGATAAGATAAACTTGGCCCAAGCAATCACATCAGCTGAGCTAGTTATATCTAGGAGACATAAACATACATATCTTTGAAGGCTTTGGGCCAGAACAGTCAGTGCCTGGCAACATCAGGTCACCTTCTGAAAGACTATCTGTGTGATAGCCCATTTCATCAAATCAGTCAGACTAATCAGAAGGCAGTAGTACTGGCTGGAGCCAGCCATTTACACATGTGTAAATGCTTACTGCAAAGTGACATCTGTAATTCATTTTTGCGTTTATTGGTTTATACTTTTTCAATGTCCCTTCCTCACAGTGGAAAATCAAACAATTCTAGAGGGTGTGTAATTTCAGTTTAAATACAGCCATAAGATTGTCTTAATAGCTCTACAGCTACAGAATTTAAGACTATGCTGCTCTGAGCTAGACCTACTGGCCACTGGAATGTCAAGCACTTCCTTCTTGTTTGATCTCTTTTTTCAGCTTCTGAAAAGAAACTAATATAGCACCTATTTGTATTTAAGATAATAAAAATGCATAGCATGTAGTTATATATTAATGATCACAATGAGAACATAAACCAGCCCTTCTTTCAATATCCACTTCTAATACATAACTGTTACTTGTCAAAAGGGTAGGCTTTTTTGACTTCAGTTTCGAGATCATCTCTTCTTAGAACATCCATCACACAGAATCACAGAATGGTTTGGGTTGGAAGAGACCTTAAAGTTCATCTAGTTCCAACCCCAAATAAGGTAAACATAATACAGTTTTATAAACACAATAAACACTATGCTCTCCCCACAAAAATGTGACATAGTACAGAACATTTTTCTCTGAAAGTAGTACAGATTAAGAAGATATGGTGCTATACATATGAACATTTGAGTTCTGCCCAATTAATTCCCAGGTCTTGAATTTCACTTCAAAAGGAGGGAAAAAAATCTGCAAAATCCCAGGAAGTCAATGGTGTGTAGTCCTCTTGATTCCCTGAGGAATTCCTAAGGATTCTCTTAACTAACACTGCTCTGTTGGAATCACTGAACAGTCAAATATCCACAAACAGAAGAAAGCTGTTTTCAAAGACAAGAAGTGTCAATGAAAAAAAATACCTCATAACAAGCCATGATGCTTTTTGCAGGAATAAGACAATCTAGCAAATCCCATCTACTTGCCTAAGCATCAGGAGAGCATCCAATGTTGGTTTTGTTCGTTGGTTTGTTCTTTTTTTTTTTAAATAAATAGAATTCAGTAGAAGTAATAAAAAATAGCTAGTATTTCTCACAGTAGGAACTGTTCTTCCCACTGACTCTCCTCTAAGTAAAATCACCTTTTTTTCCATTTCTCCTACTAGTTCTTTTGAAACATATCTGCTCTTATTTCAACTCTTCTGATGAGATTTCTCTTAAAGGTAAATCTCTGACTGCACATGCTGTTACATGTAGCAGGGGGCAAAATCCTAAATCAAGTTATTAAATCCATTCCCTTAACCCCCAACACACAGTAAATCGACATGTGCTGATGTGTTAATGAATACAGACTCAGTTTGGGTTTACTTCAAATCCCACTCACATGAATGACAGTCTTGCTACTGATTTGAAAAGGAACATAACTAAACACACCTCAAATGAACTGAAGCACAGAGACTGGTCTGCTCTTAAATACTTCCCATTTTCTTCGGAAATTTATTCTTTCTTTATATGCCCAGCAATTAACATTTACTGCAGCCATGCCACGTCCTAATAACTTGTTAAAAATCAGCATATACTATATATGGTCCTTTCATCATATTCGCATAGGAAAAAAGTTCTAACTTTGTCCAAGGACAACATCTGCCAAATGTATTAAAGAATTAAAATAAAAAAATAATTAAAGAATGAGCAAGACATAGTGCTGTATCATAAATAACGACAACTGTGGTATTTAGTGTTCACTGAAGGTTACTACATAACATTTTTACATACTTGGATACCAAATATCAAACTGCTCCCAAATCATTTGTCAGCTGGATGATGAGTATTATAATAATTCACCCTGTTTCCACAGTGAAAGAGACTAGTAGCTAAACATACTCTATGGGATC
This sequence comes from Melopsittacus undulatus, assembly GCF_012275295.1. Classification (NCBI taxonomy): domain Eukaryota; kingdom Metazoa; phylum Chordata; class Aves; order Psittaciformes; family Psittaculidae; genus Melopsittacus; species Melopsittacus undulatus. Next base: position 72,817,796 of record NC_047529.1, read on the forward strand.
TACAGTCTTCTAGCAGTATCTATCTGGAGGCTCCAATCTTGCAGATGCCTCTGGCATGCCTCATCCAGGGTCACTCATTCTCCCGTTCCTGATGAGGGAGCACAACACCAAACTGTCTCCCAAGCTACACCTTAAACAGAAGGCAGTTAGGATGGGCTGTGGAAAACCAGTAAAAGTTATGATCTCTGATCCCTCCAAGTGTCAGAAAAGGAAACACCAATAAGAGTCTCTAGCCATAAAACATTAACCCTGCTGCTTAATCAGTAATGCCTGCAAGTCAGGTGTGAAGCAGAACTGTTCCTATCGCCTCCCCATCACCCTTCTGATGGGGCCAGCAGCTGCACTACCATCTCACACCCCAGGAAGCTCCCAGGGCTACCCATTACTCCAGCCTGGTGCGAGCAAGCAGCCTGAACTGAAGGGTGCCCACTATGTGCAGTCGTTACTGCAATTGGTTGCAAAGCACATGTATAACACATGCACATTAAACTTCCTCAGATTCAGCAAGGAGGGAATTTTTTTTTTAAATTGAATAAATGGTAATTTGGAATCTGACCTGCAGCTTTTTTCTAGTGTTGGTAAGATTCAAACTGGGAGAGATCAGGATGAAGTAAAACCTTTTGTGCTAAATCAAGCAAAGTACAGCCATGAACTGTAACCTCTATATCAACATCTCCTTGTGACTGAAACTCTTTACTAGTAATTTCTAGAATGCCTCTGCTGCTTGGTTGACCTCAAAAATCAGATAACAGCAAAAACTAAACAAGATTTCAAATATCAAAGTAACTGCCTCCCGTCAAAGTATGCTGCCTCTAAAAATGTATGGTTTTGGTATTACTGCAACATTTGGAAAAGGTCCAACTAAACAGCTATAAAACCACATACAACAGGAAATAAGCCTATGTTATCTTGCACTGCTCTGCCCTGACAGGCTCCAGGCAGCTTATCCTAGCCATGCAACATTGTATTGACTATTATTAGGAAGTACAAAAATCCAGTTGGAACAAAGAACAAAAACAGTTGGTAATGGATTTTTTTCTCCCCACTAGTTTTAGGGATACACGGTTCAGGAAAAGCAAACACAAGGCATTTCAGTTAGACAGATATAAATATAGGTACACACACACACGCACTTGTTTTGCAGCCTTTTTAATTCCCTGGTGCCAGGGATACCATTGTCCTGTTACGGCTGATGTCTGTGTGATATTAAAAAAACATGCTCTAGAACAGCAGGACTAAACCCCCGGTTTATACATATGTGAACTTCATTTTTTCATATTTGCAGCCTCACATGACCATTTGTATGACTATTTTTGGTAAGGGCGGGCATCACAGCCACATCCTCTCAATAACAGCACCTTTGTCGCACCCATTATCCAAGCATCTTGCAGTTCATGAAGAAACATGACTTTCATGAAGCAGGAATTATATCATTATACTTGATAGCTAGACATGCACCAACATTGTGAAAAATCTATTTCCAGGTAATCTGGTTGACATCATTACAAAAAATGAGGAAAAAGGAGAACAAAAAAACCCCAAACAGTTGCAGAGTTGCTAAGCCAGTTTTACTGACTTCCCTGTTCTAATCCCCAGGAAAACACTTCCTCATGAAAAGATGTTATGTGGGTGTGCTTGAAAACATCTAAGGCTCTCAAGGAACACATTCTTTTTGTGGCATACACTGAAACATTTCTAGAAGTGATAAATGACAGTTTCACAGCCACCTAGACAAATTTAATGGAAAACAACAATCCTTTCTCAAACAGATGAAGGCCAAGTTATCATACCTCTCCTTAAGCTTCAGGGACTGTCATTTAAAAACAGGACAACAGACAACATCTCTTTATTCTACTGTCCTGGTCATCTCCTGCTGTTTTCTTGCTAAGAGAGCTCTTCCCCTACCCTCCGGAGACATTATATTAGTCACACATAATTTTCCCTAGATCCCAGGCCACCAGAACAAGAATACAAAATGCAATACATTCATTTACAAGAAAGGCCTTACTGTTCTCTTTCACTTTGTGTAAAGGCCTAACTGATCATTTACCTCACTTTCGTTAGACAAACACAAGAGATTTTTGGTCTAGCACATCATGCACAGTGTTCTGTGTCTCTGAAAAGCACTTTGTGGTTAAGAGTTATACAGAAATCCTATACGGAACCCTCTTTTTAAAAAAAAAAGAAAATAAAAAGGTAATATGTAACTTAAAATTCAGCATTATGGCCAAAGCTTGCATTGGTTTTGAAGCCATCTTTAGAAACTCTATCAGCTACAGCAAATAACTATATCCTTTTCAAAAAATCATATTTCATACTGGCAGAAGTCAGCACTTAATCCATGAATTCACTGTTAATACAAAAGTAAAACACAAATGCTGTAGTTTTCATGGCAGTTTTAACACTGTGGAAAAAAAACCAAAAAACAAACCCTGAGAAATTTCTAAAATTAAATACTTCATATGCCTCTTCAAAAGGTTTATTCAAATATATGGAATTGTACAGCATACACATAGCACCTCAGGATATCAGCACACAACTAACCACAATAAAATTATATCTTGGTGTATATGGCTACCAGTAAGTCCCACAATGAAGCCAAGAACAACTCAACATGACAGATGTATATTCTGGTACGACTGGCCCTGCTGCTCCAGAAAGAGCTGCATTGAGAAAGCAGTGTTCTCAGTCATAGGTCTGCCTCCCTTGAACTTGGAGTGAAAAAGGAAGGGGGATTTGCAAGGTCAACCTCAAAAACCAAGGGGATGCCAAGGTGCAGAAACCTACAGTTTAATGACTGGCAGTCACAGACAGACTACTGGGATCTGCACTGCACTAGGACTAACAGGCTCCAGGACTCAACTTCTAGAAATAAATATACACACACATTCTCTCTTTATAAATGTATGTATTTTCATAGCTGTAGCCATGGGTTTCTAAAACAAGCATCAGTTTCCAAATAACTCTCATTTTCAATGGAGTATTTTTTAAAAACAGTGAAGAACACTGAAGGCAACAGAAAAAAAAATAAAATCAAAATGACAGATGTAAATGTGTGTGAAAAAATATGACAGACAAGTAAAAGCAGCAAGGAAAATACCACTGACAGATGGAGGCAAGGTAAGAAGTGAGCCTGGTACCTAGCAACAGAGTGATATACACAGATCTGCTGCTAGGATTTCCAGAATTCTGCATCTAACTCTAAAATACAGTAGAAAAGTATTAAATGATTCAAACAGAAAACAGAAGATAGAAAACATCAAATGGAACAAAAGTTTCTAGAAATCATACTTACATTATTCTTCTGGCAAATAATTTCCTAGAATAAAAACAAAAAAAGGAAAAAAAAATGTTGATAAACTGAACAACCACTAGGAAAGATACTGTGATCAGTATGACTTGCTAACATTACTGTTTACAGACACTTGACAGGAAAAGGCTGGTTGTTAGGTGCTTCCTAAGCCTGTCAAATCAATATAAATCAAGTATTGTCTTAGGAGAAACAAAATAACTGTGGAACCAACTACATACATACATTTATATATACACAGGAGCATACGTGCTATGTGCATAACTACATATCCCTCCCTGTATAAATTTTCCTAGAAGGATGCTGTCCAAAAGTTGACTATTAATACACATCTACTCCTATCTGAAAAGTTAAATATAGTAAGTAACATTTTGCTGCCAGCAAAAGAAACTGTGAAGAATTGTAAGAGCAGTATTTCTGTGAGGTTCTAAAATATCCTCAAACCGGTTGAAATTCGTGTTCATGCTCTAATAGGTCTGATGCAAAGAATGTATCTTCACATTTAAAGTGCAAAGTTTCAGAGGACAAGAAGTCACACCACACATAGATCGAAAGAGTCTTTCACACTAATCTGGGCAGTACAGCCCAAGTGTGAACCACTTGCAGTCAGTGACCTTGCTTTCAGAAAGACTTGTCAACTTATTCTGATCCCAGCAACTGATAACTCTGCCAGATTTATCAGACAGCTACACTACACCTCTGCCACTGGGACCACTGATTAGCTTCACCTACACCACAGCACTAAAATCAAACACAGTGTCAAACCAAGGGGCCTTGTGCTTCCCATTTGCATAAAACTGTTCTTCACCCATTGAGGGGGCACGTTTTACATACGACTACTGCTAGCTTTCAAAGCATGGGACATAAATATCTAAGTCAATCCTCCTGGCACAGGAAGGGACATCTTTCATTAGATCAGCTTGCTCAAAGCCCTGTCCAGCTCGAGCTGAATGCTCATATAGAAGAAAATTCTACCAGCAAGAGTTTACCTACATTGCTTTGTATCCCAGGTAAATCATATACTGCAGTTTTGTATATCCTACATTTTCACGATCATTTTCAGTTTTTCACCTTATATGCACACACACTCCTGCATTGCTTCTACTCTATCTGCTAGCTGTAATCAATAAAGGAAAAACATTGCCTCAGAAGATGACCTGGCATGACCATAACTACTTTTATTAAGGCAATTATTAAATAATACAGAAAGGGTCTTGCTCTCTGATTACTTTCCTGCATACTCTCAAAAGGAGAAACATCAGCCCAGCTCAAAGCTAAAGGAAACTGAAGGGAGTCTTTCAGTGGGCACTGTGCTGGTGGCAATTGGGACATGAAGTCTCCCAGCACAGAACTGGGTTTCCGCTGGTGTCTGTGGGAACCCTGCATGTGATCCATATGCAAAGTCTAGATCTTAAACTAGTAAAAAGTTGTCCCAAGTGCCTAAGGAAACCTGGTGCCTTACTCCAGGAGATCTTCAGTGGGAGCTGGGTATTTGGCTCCTTGCCCTGTACAATGAAATTCTGCTCTGCTTATACTGTAGATCACTGTACTTCCATAATTGAACTCAACTTTTGTCTCTGGCAGTTTTATTTTTAGGGCTTTTATCTGTATACTCTTTGTGTTGTAAAAAGAAAGGAAATAATTGGATTACAGCCAGTCCAGTTGGCTGAACAAATCTGGAGGGAAGAGCAGGGGGAAGAAACTGAGTTACTCAAGGCATGTCCCTCCTAATAGAGGGTCAAGCTGCAAATAATGGGAAAGAATCAAACCCAAACAGCCTGCACTAGCCAGAAGCACTGGAAGCAAACTCTTCATGAGAGGTGGCAGTGCCCAGATTGCAGTCCGACTCACCAAGCCACTTACTTAAAAAGCTTCTTTTCAGCAATGCCTAGAATGGAAATGTAATAGCATAAAACACCTCCTGATCAGAGCCAATAAATCTGAGGGAGGGGAAGTAATTGAGAAGATTGCCATCCAAGTTGTCTGCCCTCCCCTTCCCCATGGAAGTTACTCCATCTTTAGTAGAGTTGCAGGAGGAAGCAAGTATCAACTCCTTGACTGGCGACAGTTCACAGCCCCATAGATAATCTTTAACCACCATCTTGCTTTAAACCAACCTACTATACTGTGAACTGCAGCCCTGAGAACCAGGCACAAATTTTGTTTTTACTAACTCTGCTATCCTGATGGTAATCTCTAGCACAGCAATCCCGCAGGTACTTGATGTAGACAGCTGTAACTCAGCAGGACATACCAGAGAGCATCTGGGGCCCTATCTGATTTGGCACTGCTACTTTACACAGGAGCTAAAATTTAAGGATTATTTTGCTGCTATCCTACACACTACCATTCTCACCTCACTGAGAATTTATTGAGAATTGTAACAATCTACCCCAAACACCACTAATTCATATGACTGACAAAACGATGTATTTGATTTCTCATCTCAAATTTGTCAAACTTCTGTTTCTGTAAAGAGCCATTTAACACCTAGGTATTTAACTGTCTGCAATAAAGTCATCTAAATCTTTCTTTTGAGAAATATAAACTAAGTTTTTCAGCATTTCACTGTAGACATGTTTTCTAGGCCTCAGAGTATTTTTGCTATTCTTTTGTGAACCCCAAATGGCATCTGTATTTCCTATAGTAACAAAGTACCTATTTCAAGAGCTGGACCCCACTTGTGACTTGCCTCCACACACCCCTCTATCTTTTCATTCAGAGATACCTTCAGTGACTGCAGAGACTCTGCATTTGTATCACAGTAGAGGATAATGTTGTTAGCCATGCTGAAGCTCTCCCTGACTCCCAGGTGGTAGAACAAGGAAGGCTGACGGAAGGCATCACTCATCTCTACAACAGCAATATCTGCGGAAAGAAATGAAAGATGCATTTTCAGTGCCACACACTTCTGACAGTCAGATACTTCTTGACCATGTTTCTTCACACAATTAGCTTTGATAAGAAGTCCCAACTTTAAATAGGAAATAAGAGTTCTAGAGGGATTTCTCACTTCAACTGTTATGACTGAATTTTGAATAGTCAGCAGGATCTGGTTTAATTTTTCCCTCTTTTCTTTCTTCCTTCCTCCCTCCCCCTTTCTTTTCTTTAAATGAGATCTTTATTTTTTCAGGTAAAAAGGTATAAAGCATCACTAATCGTGAAAAGGCAAAATGTTCATTTGGTGCCTCGAACAACAAAATCTATTTGGTTAACCTACACATGACGATTGATGAACCTGGAGGAAGGAGGGAGGGAAGAGGAAAAAAAAAAAGAAAGAAGGAAAAAAATTATATCTCATGTGTTTTTTTTTTCACCTTCTGTGCAAGTTGTACTAAAAAAAACATCATGCAGTATACGTACATCACTGGAAACATGCTGTATAGATTCTGTATTAGGATGTTGGAAAAAAGGCAAAGGTAAGGTTCCGATATAAATTACCATACAGATCTATTTTGATTCATATATAAAGACTAGAGAGAGAGAGAGAGAGAAAAGGACAAGATACAGCAAAAGAAACGAGGGAGTGAATATATAAAGTCATACATAAGAACTTCGTTGTGGAGAGAGTTGTGTTCATAATAACTTTTAACTGCATGAATAAAATTCAACACATGCACAAATGTTTACAGAACGAGGAATTTCTCTTAAAACATGTATTTCACTTGTCCTGATTCATACTAATGTAAAACAAGAGGCAATTACAACAGCAGAAATAGTTAAGGCTTCTATTGCAACAAGCAGCATATTTCCACTGCACGTCTTGTGGGAACAAGACAACTGACTCATCTCCACCTCTCCAGCAAACATCCTTCTGACTTTTCACCTAATTCAGGGTTTTTTCATTTCTCTCAGAAAAAAAAAAAAAAAATCAGAGAAATATACTTCTGTTAAGAGCAGAACAAAGCAAAGCAGCCTGGTTTACAGCATCTCTCCCTATCTTCCCCTTCCTGCAGATGCTTTTATAACAGAAAAAGGAGATAGCAAGACAAGCTCTTCAGGCAAAAAAATTATGTGCCCTCAAGTTTCTCTACTCTAACTGATCTAATAAGAGATTCTACCTCTATCCACAACTCTTCACCTTGCTCATCAAAACTGTAATGATGATATTCAACAAAAGATAAGCTTTGTGACCATGCTCCCAACTGGAAAGGCAGAAAATGTGTCCCTTCAACTTGTTGAAAAGTAGCATCTTTGAGACACCTATTCTTCAGTAATATTTTATTCTAACTGGCTTACAGGCCTAGAAATTATTAAAAAGCTGAAGACAGGCATAGACACACACAGGGGGCTGAACACACAAAATGTGCTCTTCAAGAAACAAGATTAAAAGAGAGGAGAGCAATACGGTATTAAAAAAAAGGAATTTTCCTTCTCCCCAGAAAGCCTAATAATAAAGGTGTATTATCTATCATTTCATAATTTGTGTTCTAAGAACTTTCCCCTGTCCAATTTCACACAAATATTTGCAGTGTGGATTCCATCAAATACCTTTATTGATGTAAAAATTGCTGTGAATTGCTTAGACCATACATCCGCTGAGTTAATTCCAGGAAACAGAGCACAAAAGCCAAACAAGAAGGACAATATTGCTACCATGTTTTGTTTGGGTGAGATTAGGGATTCTATGTTTATTTTCTTTAGGAAGTTGCCATAATACAAGCTCTATTTTTAGCTACTCATACTCATGTAAAAGTCTAATCTTAAGCAATTGTAATGCTATGGTACATTTCTATTACACTGAGCAGGAGGAAAATTTGCGCAACTTGCCATGACTTAATTCTCAAATCTTCCAAGCTAACATATTCTCACTAGAGCTGCAAAACAGATTAAAAGATAAATATTACTTTAAAAGGAAAAATAAAGCAATATAGACCCTGATCAAATTCAGAATACAGAAAAAATTTGAAAAATCCTATGTGGCAAATTTCCAGGATCATGAAGGAAAGAATAGCTAAGAAAATCATTACATGTGTGCATATATATATGTGTGTGTGTGTGTATGTGTACATACATTCAACACAATCTGACTCCATGACACACCAAGAAATGTTCTTGGGTCCTGTCCTATCCCCATCACAGGAATACAAAAAAAAAAAAACCACCAACAAAAAAAACAAAACCAAAACCCCACAAACAAAAGCCTTGAGTTAGTTAAACAGAGGAGAAAAGGACCACAAAAATGAGGAAAGATTTGTAAGAAAAATTACTCTAAGATCCAGGTATAACCTCTGTTGTGATACTTGTATTTCTTATGTAACTATAGAGGGTCTCTTTTTCTTTACATGTTAAGACTTCTGTGAAATCCAGGTCTTCTGAATAATCTCATTTAATAAAGCAGTACCTTCACAACAATAGGTCCAATTTCTGTTAAGTCTTCATCCTCACTCTAGCAATTACATATTTTAAGATGAAGTTGTCATTCATGACAAAGATCAGATTTCTGAAGTCCAGGTTAGCCCTCTGGGCTGGTATCAGTTTCCAAAGGGAGCAATCCAAATCTTACCTGCAATTTCAACAAGCCACAAAAAGTATGCACACTTTTGGGGCCAGGTCTCTATCCAATTAAAAGCCTTATACCTAAAACCCATTTCTGGCATTTCTGACAGACCCATTTCTAACTACCTTCTTTCACAAGATCAAGAGAGAAAGTCCTCTTACCAAAGGAGGGATCAGTGTACGGTGCACTAGTCAGAAGTCAAATACAAAGCAGCAAATGGAAGCTCATTTAAAAAAACAATAAAAAATTGTCATGGTTTAAAACCCAACCACAGTCTCATGCACTCACTCCTCCCCTTTCTCCCCCAACTCCCAGAGAGTTAGGAAGGAGAATCAAAAGAATGTAGCCCCCACGGGTTGAGATAAGAACAGTTTAATAACTAAGGTAAAACACAAATCACTACTGTTACCACCAATAATAATAATAATAATGATAAAGGAAGTAACAAGTGAAGAGAATACAACACCTCACCACCCGCCGACCGATACCTCACCCCACCCTGCCCGACTGAGCACTGACTGGTACCTCCTCCAACCCCCCAGAGCACTAGCCCTTCCAGGTAACTCTCCATTACATCCTGGGCATGATGTGCTGTGGTATGGAATACTTTGGCTAGCCTGGGTCAGGTGTCCTGTGTCCTGTCTCTGCTTCCTCCCGGCCTCTTCTCCTCCCTGGCAGAGCATGAGACTTAGAAAGTCCTTGATCAGAGTAAACATTTGAACAGTTAACTACAAACATAGGTGCTATCAGCACCATTCCCAGGCCGAAAGTCAAAACACAGCTTCACATGTTCAAAGCTGAACCCAGGACAAAAATAAAAAAGAAGAAAGAAAAAGGGTAGTAGTAATAATTCCTATAAAGCACTTGAAACATAGTATCAAGTGCACAATAAAACAACTAAATATTCAGTTACATAAAGTATTGTTAGAAGTTTAGCAAAGCTGAGCAAGACTGATGACTCTCACTAGTTTAGAAGAGCCATGATTTAGCTAAGTCCAAAAGAACTGTTCAGTCATCAGTAAACAAACTGTCAGAATCCCATTTATCAGGCTCCCACTCCCATTTCCCCCAGATTAAATTAGTCTAACAGCCTGGTGCAATGAAAAATATGCTTTCCATTCACTGGAAAATACAATTTCACAAATGGCAAAATGCTATTTCAATAAAAATGGAAGAATTATTTCTGCAATTATAGAATAAAACCCACTTATGAAAGTATTTGCAGTTCCAATTTCAAGGAAAGTAATAATTGACCAAGCACAGGAACCAGAATACAGCCCTATCAGTACCAAAGTCCCCAGGATAAAGCACTCTGAAGTCCAGGGATTGGCAATTCACTCCAAATGCTCTTGCACATTGTTATGCTGTAGCAAGAAAAGCCTGCTCAGGCTCCAGCAGACTAACAAGCAGGATGGGTATGGAACCACACTGCAAAACAGTGAACAAGAGAGAGGAAAGCGGCAGAACTGCTTTTCTTGCAGCCCCACGGGTTGCAAGAAAGAGTAAGTTATATCCCATTGGCCTTAGGCACAAAATGAAATTTCACTTTACCTTGTAAAAGTGAACATCATTACAGATCACTGATAGTATTTAAAGAAAACAGAGACAGTATGGTCTTTACCTTTGCAGGTCATCATTGCACATTATTGCTAAAAAGCCTTATAATAAATCTTACAGCAAATTATTGTGCCTTGCTACCTTACGAAGAAAAAAGTAAGTCTGGCTATAACCTTCTCTTCTATCTCCTTAAACAACTGGCATGTCTACATGGACGTGACTGAAGCGTATCATAAGCATGAAACCAGAGCATAGCTCTGGTCTAGGTAGTAGAAGCAGCGTAAACACAGCAGCAAGCAGTTCAATAAGCTCTTGATGTCCATTTCCTAAACTACCTGAGCTCTACCTGCCTGCTGAGAGCAGCCAAGCCACCTATAACGAAGCTGCCTACCTACACGTTAGCTGGTTAACCACACACAGAGCTGCAGACACAGCAACAATCACAGAGCAGTCACACACTATTATTAGGCTAACATCTATACCAACACTATCTGGAAACACATCATCGCACACATAAGGTAATAGAATTGTCTGTTAGACTGGGAATTGGGGTTTTAACCTTGGGAAACCATGTTCACATGACGGAACTGAAGGCAGTTGCCTTGATTCTTCTTGTCTGAGAGCATGGGAAAAGGACACATCTCTGAAGCTTGGCATGTATGGTAGCTGTGTTACTGACAGCTCTTACCTGTAGTATATATCCACTTATCTCTTTCAAAGTTATTTTTGCAAAGACTGAGAACTTCACATATAAAATCTCTAAAATCTCTACTAATTAACCTTTCTTAAGAGTAAAAATTCAAGACTGTACATGATAACATGGTCAAGAAGAGTAAATGTTCATTAATGGGTATAAAGCCCTTTGCTCTTGGCTATTAGCAATATCTTTAGTCACCAAGAAAGCAATAAATGAAATGCAGCAGTCAAAGTTCATCTCTTACTCATTGTTTAAAATATAACAGGGCAGAGAAGAATATTTTAAAAAACGTTCTGAAATATCATAATCATCCACCATACTTTTTGATACTACCTGCTTACTACAGTGCTGCCAGGAAAAATAACGAATACAAACAGAACAGCTATAGAAAAAAATGAATGTTTATGTTTGCTATTATCTTCTGATGAACTGGCATTAAACACATGGTCATTCCCTTACATGTATCTTCCCACAGTTCACAAAGGCAAAAGGAAAGCTGAAAACTGCGACTTCTGAGACAGACCAATATTTCGGGTTCTTTTCCACTTGAGAGTTAAAAGACACTTTTCTGAGGGAGATACAGGGAAAAAAAAGGCTTGCAACAAAACTTCTTTCAACGCAAGTCTGCACTGTAAGAGTTTTCCACACTGCTGTAACAGCTCTCCATTGAGCATCAGAATGGTTTTGGCTAGCCATGATGACATTTACTATTGGGCAAGCTTTCAGAAATGAGCAAACAACATCCTTACCAACTTCTTCATGATTCTCTATATGCTTGGCATGCATATCTTCCTCTTCCTGCTTTGGAAATCCCAGCATCACATCAGTACAGCTTGGTATTTCTGGTTCAACCATGCAAACCACAATGTCACTGACTTGTCAGCGCCACTGGAATCAGACATTTCCTGTCAAGAGAGTCCTGTACATCTTCAAGACCGGAAACAATTGATAGGAGCCACTAGGGTCAGAACACCTACACACAATGGAATGGCTGACCTCCCAGGAAAGCCGTCCAGCTGAGCCAGTCTGTTGGGAGAGGCTAGCCAGAAAAAGAACTTTTAAAAAGTGCCTGAGGCTTGGATACAGGGGAGGAAAAGCTGCTAATGACTGTTCAGGCAAGTTAAGTATGCCATATACCAGAGGAAAAGCACAGTGTTCGTAGAAACTCCAACTGATGTGCAAAGAATAGTCAAGGGCACTAAGACAAGAGATACGTGCTAGTTCTTACCCAGAGTAAAGCACTATGGCTCAGGAAAAATCAACATGCTAGCTTTAAATACAACAGTACCATAATGCCCTCAAGCTGGTACTACACTCACTGCTCCCTGAATAGCTAAACTGAGCTGAACTGCTCTTGAATTTCAAAATGAAGTTCTGCACCTTGATTCACAGGTATGATACCACTTCAGATAAACTCTTCAAACAGCTAACAGTTACTGTTAAGGGTGGTCCTGATCCTCCCCCACATGCTTGTATCTGACCTAGCATGGTTCATACCCAATGAGACAACTGAACAAGTCTATCTGTAGGCTTGGAGGGGTGGGGTGAGTTTGCAGGATCACCTGCCTCCTGGATCAGTTAGAACATCTCGCTTTCCACCCCCATGATCATTAGGTCCTATACAAAGAAGGCACCAGACCTCACAATATCTGCAGGGATTCAATTGAATACCTTCCTACTTCTGCTCGAGGCAGCTGTTGTTCCAGTGAATAAAGAAATTTTATCCCCCATAGGCAATGATGCAACATCCACTTGTTCAGGAACCCCAGATGTATGACCACCATAGAAGGAAGAGTTCTTTGAAGCACAATACAGAAAAAACACAACCCTCATTACAGATACAAATCAAGCATATACACCCATACTGAGACTTTGTACATGATTCAATTTAGATCTCTGGGAATTTGCTTAATAAAAATAAATTGGTTAATAATTTAAAAAGAAACCTTACCTCTTTTAAAAACATTGATAGTTGCTTATTTCTGCTGATAGATAAGGTAAGAAAGAACTACTTAAGCTGAAGGATGACACTGTGGCATAGTAGCAAATGCAAGCTGCCTCTTTTGGTTTTTAAACCAAAAATCACAAGAAAGTTCATAACCCACAAATCATGATGTTCTGGAGCACCACCCCAAACTTTTATCTGATCAGTGGCATTTGCTCTGCTGTTACAGAGGAGCATTGCAAAACTTCCATTCCCTCCCACCATACATTGATCTGCTGCTTAGAAAAACCTGTGTGAATCAGTTTCTGCCAACTTTTGTGGCTAATTGGCTCAGATCATTCCCATAAAAGTAAGTGCAAGACTTCACCAAGCAGAACCATTCAGGCAAGGAGGAGAGGGAAAAAAAACCCACAAACAATTACTTGGGTTTTGGTTTGTTTTTTTTTTACAACAGTATCCTAGACTGAGAGCCTCTAAGTGAAGCCCTGGCCTTGTTGATTGCAATATACTTCAAGGCTGTGAAGGGAAAAGAACCTCTTGCTGCTGTAATCCAAGGCTGATGGGAACAAAGAGGGTACTTAACTGAAACAAAGCAGCATAAACTGGCAACTAACTGATAACACGAAGGAAGTTCATACAGGTGTTAGAAAAGGAATGAGAAGAAGGGAAAAATGTAGATGACAGACAGAGGGAAGCATGTAGGAACTAACACATCAAACTGCATGGTGAAATTTAAACGACTATATCATAGAATCATAGAATCATAGAATAGTTAGGATTGGAAAGGACCTCAAGATCATCTAGTTCCAACCCCCTGCCATGGGCAGGGACACCTCACACTAAACCATATCACCCAAGGCTTCATCCAATCTGAACTCCAGGCTGAACAGCTCCAACTTTCTCAGCCTGTCTTCATATGGGAGGTGCTCCAGTCCCCTGATCATCCTCGTGGCCTTCCTCTGGACTTCTTCCAATAGTTCCATGTCCTTTTTACATTGAGGACACCAGAACTGAACACAATACTCCAAGTGAGGTCTCACAAGAGCAGAGTAGAGGGACAGGATCTCCTCCTTTGACCTGCTGGTCATGCTCCTCTTGATGCAGCCCAGGATATGGTTGGCTTTCTGGGCTGTGAGTGCACACTGCAGCTGGCTCATGTTCATTTTCTCATTGACCAACACCCCCAAGTCCTTCTCCACAGGACTACCATGAATTTCCTTTTTGCCCAACCTGTAGCTGTGCCTGGGATTGCTCTGACCCAGGTATAGGACCTTGCACTTGGCATGGTTAAACTTCATGAGGTTGGCATCAGCCCGCCTCACAAGCGTGTCAAGGTCCCTCAGGATGGCATTCCTTCCCTCCAGTGTATCAACTGGACCACACAGCTTGGTGCCATCAGCAGACTTGCTGAGGGGGCACTCAATTCCATTGTCCATGTCACCGACAAAGATATTAAACAAGACCGGTCCCAACACCGATCCCTGAGGGACACCACTTGTTACTGGTCTCCAGCCAGACACTGAACCGTTGACCACAACTCTTTGAGTGCGACCATCCAGCCAGTTCTTTATCCACCGAGTGGTCCACCTATCAAATTGATGACACTCCAATTTAGAGACAAGGATGTCATGTGGGACAGTGTCGAATGCTTTGCACAAGTCCAGGTAGATGACGTCAACTGCTCCACCCCTGTCCATCACTTTTGTAGCCCCGTCACAGAAGGCCACCAAATCCATTCGCAGGTCCTGAAGGAGCTGGCGAATGAAGTTGCAAAGCCACTGGCCATCATATTTGAAAAATCATGGCAGACAGGTGAAGTTCCCAACAACTGGAAAAAGGGAAATATAACCCCCATTTTCAAGAAGGGGAAAATGGATGACCCGGGGAATTACAGGCCAGTCAGTCTCACCTCTGTGCCTGGCAAAATCTGGGAGCAGATTCTCTTGGAAGGCATGCTAGGGCACATGAAAAACAACAAGGTGCTTGGTGACAGCCAGCATGGCTTTACTAGGGGAAAATCCTGCAAATCAATGATCTGAAGACAACTGTAACAATATGGAAAGGATTTCTGCTGAAGGAAATAAAAATTAAAAATAAACTAAAAAAAAAGAAAGCTTGAGATTCAAAAAATCCACTCTCTTTTGGCCGAAGATAAAGGACTGTGGTGTTATCACATGATACCAACCCCCAACAATTGAAAGAATCCCACTCTCAGCTTGATGCATGTGGGAGGAACTCAGAATTAGACAAGAATAAAAGATGACAAGCAAACGAAGAACCATTTATTTAAAAATAACCTCAATATGTTCAGGCTCACTGTATCTCTATCAATCCCAATGAAAGAGGCTCCCTCGTGCCAAGAACACC
This sequence comes from Melopsittacus undulatus, assembly GCF_012275295.1. Lineage (NCBI taxonomy): Eukaryota > Metazoa > Chordata > Aves > Psittaciformes > Psittaculidae > Melopsittacus > Melopsittacus undulatus. The sequence continues at coordinate 72,833,172 of NC_047529.1, forward strand.
AAACACTATACATCATCCGAACTCTAAACTTTGCATCAGAAAAAAACCTCAGTGCTCAAAGAGGTAACTAATGAGGCTGAAGACTTGAGCATATTACAGGGCTAGTAAGTATTAGGACCTGTACCAAATATTAATGTGTTCTTAAACAATTTACAAACACAGTAGCAGAGAGAGTCAAGAAAACAAGGCAAACTGTAGCAATTTTGTCCAGAGGAACTACACGACTGCTTCCCCCCCCCACCCTCATGGAAGACCAAAGCACTCCTCTGGCCTGCAAAAGGACTTAAGCAGGCAAAAAAAACCCAAACAAATAAGAGATGTGATGGTATCTGCATGATTATTTTGGTTTATGTTTTCAAGTTATGTGCCTTTAAGACATGAGATGAAGGAGTGATTATTCATTCTCTGGAGAATTTACTGAGACTACTCAAGAAGAAAGTACATGTGAGACCACAGGTGTGCCAACAGATGAGCTCAGAGAAGAAAGAAGAGTCCTATGAAAAGTAAACAGCCAGGTCTCAGAGGTGATGGAAACGTTTCTTATAATCTAAAGAAACTGCAAAGAGTTTCCTACAGCTCCAAAAGGCACAGAGTTCATTAAAACCAAGGCAGAAAACAACAATCCATCTCAAGGACAAGATGGGCAAGAGGAAAAGTGACCAAAAGTTTATTCCATTCTGTTTATTTCTGCCTTAGTGACCTGAAATTTTCTTCACCTAAGAAGTATTCTGGTTTTTATTCTAATGAAATCTGACTATCTTAATTTATAACATGTTTATACATTGGCTTGTTCAAGCAGCTCACTTTGACAAGAATGTCTAAGTAGATCCACCTCTAAGTTTCAAAAACCAAGCCTATGTTTCATCACAGTAGCTAGAGGGATCAGATCAAAGCTCTGTTTAGCTCAGTATCTCCTCTCTGTCAGAGGCCAGCTATCAATATTGCAGAGATTGTGAGAATAGGCCAAATAAAGACTGACCTTTCTCAGTCAGCAATAGCGACATTGTCAGAAAACTCTTGAACTACCTAGAAAGCTGAATATCAACTAATTTAGCACTTATATTGGTTGAATGATTAGAGCTGCTTTTCCTCGTGTGTGCTACCTTGCATACACTATCACTGAACTTCAGCTGTTCTTTACCTGCCTATTTGCCTGGTACCAAAAGACCACCTGCAATCCTCTACAGCCTATTGTTTATAGTTTTGACTGGCCTGCACATCACAAACATTGCCATCATGCTGTTCATTGCTCATAGAGCAATCCTTTCACCAGCACATTCTCTATTGACAGCCTTGCTTCACTGCAAAATTGATCTTCTGTTCCATTCCTTTAAGAACCCATTCATCTGAAGGGAGCTAACATGTCACATCCAGTCATTTTGTCTCTTAAAGAGCCTCTGATAAGTTGTCCTGCCAAAAACTTTTTGACTTCCCAATACACTTTCTTGAATGGATCACCCTTAAGTATAGGCTCACAAAAAAATGTGATTTTCTTCCACAATAAAAACCATAACAACTCTTCCCTACTGCCAGACTTTATCCATGTGTCTATGCAATGTATTCATTACATTTTCAGTCTATTTTTCCTACTGGTATTTCCTCTACTGCCAACAACAACTAAGTCGTCGGAAGTCACAAACCATAATTAACAGCTCAGCTTGTTTCAGTCAGAGCTCCTTGAGAACTTTTGAGTCATCACCCCATAGTTCCTATGAGCTATTAGATTTCATTTTATCAGCTTATTTAAAAACCTTTTTTCTTGTCCATTTAAATCTGAAGCAGGTCCTCAGCCTTACCGCTTTCTTAAGTTTATAATAGGAAAGCTGCATCTTTCTCAAGTCCTCCTTTTCCATATTGATTGCATAGGGTCCCCACTTTGCTCCCTGCTGGTGGAGCATTTGAGAATACTTTTTTTGGTAGTCTGTCTTCAGCAAGTATTGCCCAAACACTTTTGGAAACTGTCTTACTAAGGCTTACATTTATTTTGCCATATTTTATGTGGTTTTGTTGTTGTTATTGTTCTTTGGGGTTTTGGTCTTTGTTGGTTTTGTTGTTTTTTTTTTTTTTACTTGTTTTCTCTTCTAGACAAAATTTCTTCTTTCAAAGGGCATCATCCCATTCCTTCATCCTCTTGGCAATGCCACCTTCCGTGGGTTACTTTAAAATTTCTTCTCAAAATAGCATGCATTTTTGGGAGCAATTTTCCTTAAGATGTCTTCACACTGTCTGAATGCTTTTTCCCTTTTTAGTTACTCCTTTCAATTTCTTGTTAAGAAGCTTGCTCATTTTTACACAGGTTCTAGTAGAAATGTGATCTGCACGAAGCCAAACTAGAAGTCTAAGGCAGACTGAAGTAGAGAGTGTAAACCCTTCTGAAGAAGACCACAAACATGCCCATTAAGCTCTTGAAAAAAACTCAAGAAGTGATTCTAATCTGAAGATATACTACTTCATACATTATTCTGAAGTCATGTGAGTTAAAATTTCTCAGTCCAATTATACCAAAAAATGGTTTAAACATAAACATTAAAGACTCATGAGCAGTGAGCACAGACTGAAAAATACATAGTATTTCAAGAACACGATGAACAGCAGCTGGAATGCCTGTGCAAAATGGGGATCTTCCCAGGCTTCTGAAAATTTGGAAGCAGAAGTATTCTAAGAGATGCAAGCAAACACATTTGTTAAATGTACTCAGTCAAGAAAAATATTTCTGTCCTAAGAAAATAGCTGTAATAAATAGTACAGTATTTGAGAATTTTAGCCCCAAAGTCTCAACACAACCAAAAGTACAAAATACTTCTATTGTACCTAGTTCTCACAATACCCCCCACTAAAATCTCTACATTGTAGCATTTTCACTACTATGTCCAATGTTTTTCCAGGAACAGAAAGATATTAAGAAAACTAAATGCCTAGGAGTCTCAGGTGCCATGTTTTATGACAGAAAACATCACTATCTCTTAAAGAGCACACATATATTTATTCAGTAGACTTGATCCAGAAAGGAGTACATTCTTAGTAGCCCTGCTGCAAACTAATCATAACAATTCATATTCTGTTAATAAACTGATATGACAAGTATCATCTAAAGTACCTGATCATAACTATTAAGCAGGCAATATGCTGTGTTGCTTAAACTTAAGGCTTGATCTAGGACTCGGGAATTTAAATTGCTCACTCCTACTTTTGCAGTTTGCTCTTGAACATTTAAAGATAAACCAGGACATTAACTCAGATCAAGAAGTCCATCTATTCCAGTATCATCTCTAACACTGCCAACAGCAGTTATCATGGAAAAGAAACAGAGCAACTACAGAGCTTCCCTGTAATCCTCAAAGCTTCTGGAAATTCAACATCCTAAAGAGTTTCTAAGTCATTTCATGCGTCCACCACGCATAACAGCTCTCAGCAAACCCATCCCTCATGAATTTTAGTCCTTTTGAAGACTATTTAAATATGTCCTTGTATGGGAAAGTGCTTCCTTTAGCTTCGTCTGAAGTTGCTTGCAGATAAGAGCTAAAGGCAGAAATTAAAAATGAGTAATTGTTTCTTAATCATTCTTTCCTTCCCATTCCTGATTTTAAATTATGTCACTTTTCCTTTTGTTTTCTTTCTGAAGAGACTGTATCTATTCAGCCTCCATCTGCATGGAAACAACTCTATGCATTCTTCTGATAATACTTTTTTTCCCCCCTTGTCTTTATCTTCTACCAAGTTACAAATTCAATGTTTGAAATAAGTAGAGATGCATGCAATTGGAAAACTATGACACATCACAGGTTTATACTCCAAGTGACTTTTCTAGTTTTCCTCTGCTGCTTTCTTAGTAGTTCCTGATATTTTTAGTTACTTATTTACTGCCATGGGATTTTCACAAATTTATTCATACAGCTCTAACATTTGTTATGCATCCTAACAGATTAGAAAATAAGCATGCACAGCAGCATGTAGTCCTTTTATTTATCTGTCCATTCATTTGCTTTTAAAATTGGTCTAGTGACCAAGCTTACCAATACCTCTCAAACCATATAAACACTAGGTTAACAATTCCTTCATTGCTCACAGGTTTTCAGGTGGGAAAGCATGTTCTTTCGTTACAGGCACTACAGTAAATTCCCTGTCTCTAGCACATGATTTTATTTTGATTTATTGTCTATGTACAGTGTCCTAAATATGCACTGTTTAAATTCAAAAGATAATTTCTAATTTTTCCTACTCCTCTGCACCTTAAAAAGCCTTTTTATGTCCCATTTCAAAGAAACCCTTAAAACCAGAAAGATATATGTCTCCTCTCCCATTGCTCATATACTTTATCCATCTCCAGCTTTCCCTTTTAATAGAAAAAAAAAGGAGAAACCACCCCTTTCTTTCAGCAACAAAAGCAAGATACAGAATTACAGTTAAGTTGCTTTTTCCACTTAACACTAGTCTTAAGGCATAAAAGGAGGCAGGAACAATTTTCACGGGGTTTGGTAGGACCTTACTAATCCATAGGTCATAAGCGGAAGTTTTGTATGCAGCCCTCCTTGCAATTTAGCAGGGAAAAATCTGAATCCTATATATCAGCTGCAGCACTCAGCCACACAAATCAATTTACTTCAGTCACAGGGAATGTGCAGAGTGAACTCCTCAGACCTGATTAAACTTAATCTGAAAGTTCCCCTGAGCTGCATAACACTTCATAAAAGTATATACTTCACAAAAAATAAGATGTGAGATTATAGATTGGAGTATCCAGAAATTAAACCCAAACAATCTTCCATCAGAACCTGACATACATGGCTAATGTGGCACATGGCACTACTAGTTACTTTTATCACAACTTGTAAAAGATATAGCCAGAATCAGTGTCCCACTTTGCAAAGTGCTCCACAGTGAGGACTTCAGTAACCTTGCCAAGTGACACAAAAGCCTTCAATCCTTTAAAAAATTTAAAAGGCCTTGTTAGAAGCTGACAACGACAAGTTTATCTCCAGCAGAAAGAAGCAAAGCTGAAGCCTTATATACAAGTGCAGGCATACAAATTTGATTACAAAGCAAGTACTATTGCTAGCTACAAGACAGTCGGGGCTGGCTGTCCTTTTGTAAACCTCACGTCTCACTGGTTCCTAACGACAATAATTACAAGAGTTTTCAATAAAATAAAATGTAGCCCTCCTCTAGGAAGAAAAGCTGGAAATTTCAAGAATGTTAGGCTTACAAAGTTTAAATTAACTTAGAAGAGTTACTCAAAGCTGAAGTATACTATTTTTTCCTGAAAACTGTGATTCTGATCCAGCTTCTTAATTTAGGAATGCAGTGCGCAATCACTGGATGTTTGGAACTGGTGGTATGACAGCTTTATTAGAACCAGAACACCTTTAAGTTCAGACAGACAGGGATTCATTCAGCTTAAGTTCATCTCCCTTTTACATAAAGTCTGAAATTAACTTCAGAATTTGAGATATGATTTAGTCAACTGGAGCACAGATCCACAGACCCCTCATGTTCTAAACCTGTCAGGGTAAGAGAGTGTATCAATAAATGGTAGAGGAGAAGATACATGCCTTATTCTGATTAAGAAGGACAAAACTTCACACTAGTTGCTCTACCAAAATAACTGTGAACAAAAGAAGTTACTCAAATATTAAGTTCCTGTATTTTCACACTCAAATTTCATGAGAAACAACTATTAATCCACAAACCGACACAGAAAATACTGTATACCTAAAATTACTAATGCTCACACCCTACACCATCTGCCACCAAGGCAGCACTGCCTTCCCATCCTCACAAGTAACTGCACTATTGCATCCCACAACAGAAAACGGATATGACTCATTCGAGTTAAATTCTAAACGTTTGACATGATGGCTGCTAATTGCAGCAAAACGAGATTAAACAGGTCTGATAAGCAGGTCGGCATTTGCCTTTGTCAATGGTAACTCCAGGTGGCCTGGGATAGCTATGATTTCATTCTCACTCAGTTCAGTTTTACAGCAAAAAGAATACCCTTGACTTACTGTTGCTTGTCACTCCCTATATGAATATATGAATACTCAAACTTTACTTCTGAAGGCAAACCATCTTTGTATATGATTCCAGTACCAAAAGCCAGTTTTTATTTTGCTACAGGACTGTTTTAGAATTACTGGTGTAGATTCTAAAAACCAATCACTGGGTAAGAGTTTTTGAAACTTCTGATGTCATGTTAAAGATCTTAGATGTTTTCCTCTACTTATCAGAAACAATTCATTCCTTAATCCAGTGACCACAGCAGCAGCACATCAAAGCACAAACTCAGGAAATCTGAGTCCTCTCCTGAGCTCTAGCTACCGGCTACTGCCAAGCCTCACATAAGTCACTTTACTCTCTATCCTTGTGGTTTCATTATCCTTAATAATATAAGTTTGCTATCTGTTCCCTCAGTAAAGTGCTTTAGTACTTTAGATGAAATTGACAAGCAAACCTACAAATGGGAATGGCCAGCATCCTAGCTGGTAGAAGCAACTTCAAGATAAAAGACCTGGAGCACTGTAAGTGTTGAATTTGATCCTGAAGTATCTATAAATGGATATTCACCAAGCTAGCACAGCTCCAAATTCCATGTTTAGAAAATAAAAAAATTATTGTTCCAATAGCAGTTTTTGAAAAAGCACTAGCGCCATGGCTACAAATGAGGTCATACTTTTAAGTGTCTTGCATAGTGTCCTATTTTTGAGTAAGAACAAGGACCAAAAGATTAGGAACACAGCCAAATATTTTTCTTGAGAAAATAGATTATAAATTAATTCATCACCTAGATTTCTTGAATCACAGCAGACAGCAAAACCTTGCATTAGTTAGCCCACAACTGAACCAAGGAAATAATACTAGGAGAAGCTTATGAACTCATCAACTCCAACTGGCTAAATCAGTGTTCCAAGAGAAAGTCTGATGACTGTCATGGGTGAGTAGAGCCAAAATGGTAGGAAAGACAATCTGCATATTTAACAGGTGATTTATTTAATTTTAAATTTCCATTCCTTCTGTATCCTATGTACAGGTAAAAATGTTTTCATTCCAAATAATTTCTGGAATTCAATTAATATTCCAGTGGCCTGGTACCAACTGAGTAAGATAAGTTAGCATGCAAGATCTAACTGTAAGATTCAAAACAGGCTTCAAGCTCCAATCAAACTGAAGTGTTGAAAGGATAACAGTCATTTATGCCAAGAATAGAATTCTTTTTTCCTACTGATGTGAATAGGAAAGCTACACAGATGCAATTCTTTGAATAATTGCCAACGAAATAGATATTCAGCTTTACACAAACTAAATAGCCATCACAGCTGGTAAGAAATGCATCTCAGTTTACATTTGTACAGTATTAACACTTGGATTCTCATGTTTCTGCCTCTTCAACTTCTAGAAAGAATTATTTAGGATTAAGAAGCATTTGAGACACTGAAAAAAAAAGTGACAATATTTTGAGCAGAGTAACCACTCTTTCACTCTGGGGAATACTGAGACTTGTCCAAAAATACCTGGATACAAAGGCCAGCACATTAAACCATGAAACTTACAAACCAATTCTGACAGTACTACACAAATAATTTGCAATAGCATAAGTACAAATTAAGCTTTTGAACCTTCATTTGTTTCCTTCGCAGTCAACCTTCTTAATTTTCCACACTGTCAGCTTTTTAGCATAATTGCAGTAATGCAGAGCAGTTATATTATGCTGAAATTAATCACTGAAAATTACTGTATCTTTTATCAAAACAGGAACTGAGAGGTACCCTCTCAGTTACGCCTTACAGTTGGACTGAAATGGAAAATCAAACTTTTACACCATACCTCATCACAACTTCTGGCATGTTATACACAGATACAAAAGGAACTGATGATCCATGCAGGAAAAGACACACAAATGCTGTACTTTCAATATAATTCTTTAAGATGGTTTTTTTTTTTGAAAGATTCTTTTCCAACAGACAGCACGTATTAGCAGATTATTTATTTGACAACAATTGAAGCCTAAGACTTGCAATAGCTATGTACTACCCTTCATTCATTTTAAGGGCTCAAAGAAAGACTGAATTTGGAAGCTAAGATAGCTGCTGGAAGTGTGCATTATCTTTAACCCATCTTCCAGAATAGATATGGCACTGCAACTCTGCACACTCTCAGCTGGCAACACAAACTTCAAGCTTCAACGCAGCACACTTGTTACATCTAAACTAGGAAACCAGTAAAGCAATCCTTATTCTTTAAATGTGCTCCAGACCCCACTTCTGCATGAGGGCCAAGTGGCCTGGAATGGCTTACATCCCATATTGAAGTTGCTGTGCTCACGCTGGCCACTGGGAATGCTACTGACCCTGTACTAGTTGGCCCAGGCCAAAAGCATGCCAAAAATGTTAACAATTTAACAACACAGGCAACTTAACTCTGGTACCCATGACTGCTCTTATTTGCTAGCAGACACGGTCACATATATCAGTTCAAGTGGCAGAACCTTTGAACTTTCAGCTGATGAGATGTCCTGAAGTTTTTTGTTCCAATATAGGGCAAAACATATGCAGTGTTTTCAAACCTTCCCATAAACTGAAAGTTTCTGAAAAATATCAGTCTGAGAGCACAAACAGCTGGCACAGCAAACGTGAAACATGCTCCTTAGCCAGCCTTACTGGAAGATGAAAGGATATGAGGCAACCCACAGTGAGGCAGGATCAAGAATAACGTGAAACCACACCTTTAGGCAATCTCAACTCAGGCTGCTGCAGTCCTTCTTTTGGTCTGTCTGGAATGCACACTCAGCTCAGAGAACTTACTCAGTAGAAAGCTATACAGGGGTGAGTGAGCAATCAGATCAGCTACCTGACCCACCTCATCACCTAACTCTCAACACTGAAAGCAGCACCAGGGAGAAGTATTTTAGTCCAATTTTTCATCCACTTAAGCCACCATGGGACTGCACCTCAAAAAGGATGCAATATACTCAACTCTTTTAACAGTCCTACTTACTGAGAGAACAAGTGCATACAAAAATGGAATTTAGTTCTCACCCTGTTTAGCAGCTAGAGAGAGGCAGCGGTATACTCTCAGCAGAAGGATAATTCTCTTTTCTGATATTAATATACACATTGCTGTAACTGTCACCTTACTTGTATTTATTTATCAGCATTAAAGATTATTTCAAAAATATGCCATGTGAACTAGGCCTTTTAGTTTTGGAAGTCTAAGACAGTTCTACTGCAAAAGTATAGCTAGAAATTACTACAACACTAGCTCTAAATCAGTAGCACCAAATCATAATGCACAAGGAATAAATAATTTCCCATGTTTCTTCTACTGAAGACAGGCACCTGCCAGTTTGCAGCCAGCCACAGCATACACTGAAATCCACTAAGGCTTGGCAAGCCTGGCTACCAGGAAATTTTTCCACTGGAGCTACTATTAAAGTACTGAACAGAGAAGAGAGAGACAAAATATCAGGTTGTCAACACACTGATCATTCAAAGCAGAGGCACTTCTGGGACACTGCAAACAGACCAAAATGCAAGTGGTTAAGCCACAAAAGGGACTGGAAGTTTTCCAGTTACACACCCATTTGGCAGGGTCTGCCTGAAGTTCTCGCTTTAGATTAGTCCATTTTCCTAGCATTTTAATGGCCTTCTTGCATCAGCTGGAAAAGGGAGATCATGGGTTCTGGTAAGCGAATTACTGGGAAGAATCCTTATTTTCTTGCTTCTTTTGTGGAACACTTTTAGAATGCATACTTTTAGCACTTTCTCCATTTTCCTCAAAATTGTGAAATATGCCCAAGTGTCTTGAGGTATTTAAACCAAGTTAAAACCACTTTGCACTTAACTGACCTCCACAAACTTTTGCTCCTATTAAGCCTCAAAGAAATAAGTGCATTCAAGTAAAGCTTCAGTACAAGCTCTTTCAGTGGCAGAGACACTTGAAAACTCATCTGCAAACAGAGAGTTCTGCCACATACCCCGAGGCTGGTCCAACAAAAAGCTGCTAGCACAGCTGGGTTGGGCTGCATCATGCAGTTTCAACCCTGGACAACGCTGCACACACAATGTTTCCAGCCTAGGAAAAGGGTTGTGCAGAACACAGCGTGCACTGCCCATCGCCAGCTCTAACCCAGGCCAGAGGGCTTGCTCCCTCATGCTGAGAGACTGAGGAGGTACTTTCTCTACAGCTCTAGACCTGGACTCCGCAATGCCATGTGAAGTTCAGACTTCACCACCAGAGATAGTCTTCTATGGCTGTAATATGTGCTACCCTTGGTCTGTAGAGCAAGAAGAGGAAAACAACCAACATAATCACAGTCCTCTACTCACTCTAATCTACAGGTAGCAAAGAATGAAATCCTTCAAGAACAGGCCAGAAGCAGGCAGTGCTGCAAGATCCCAGCATTTCCTCAAAGACAACAGCACTGGCTGCATCAGCCTGCTCCAGCAAGAGTAATGTTTTTTTTTCCCCTCCTCCCTTGAGAGCTGCAGCACTGGGGAATATGCTCCTTCCTCCCCTACACAGTCCTCCTTTAAAAAAAGAATAATTTGTGTAACAATGTTATAAGTGTAGAGTATTTTGGAAGTGCCACTTTTTTCCTGGTTTGCTCTGCAGTCTCTCCTATGCTTCATATGTGTGACATTCACTAGAACCGGAGTTGTTACTCCTGGTTAATAAACCACTAAAATCCCCAAATTCAATGACAATGGCAAAATACATAAAAGAAATAAAAAACTCCAGCAGAAATAAAATGAAACTAGAGCCACCAAGGTTTTGAGTCAGTCTCAAAACAAACAAATCTTTAAGAAGTTCTATTCCTCTCCAAATTAACATACACTCATAAAAAAACAGTTGTGGAAAGTAGATTCACATAGGCTTCACAGTCTTGAAATGCGAATAACATACAAATATTGAAGGTATTCATCAGAGAAGTTTACCTTCTGAAATAAGCTTCATCATCATAAGCAAAGCAAATAGTTCCTGCACAGCAGCTTGCATGATTTGCAAGGTCACTGAAAACCCTTGGAGGAGAATAAATGTTAAAGGACTCCAAGTATCACAAGGCGGACACAATTAAGTATGTTTATTACTATATGAAATACCAGAGGAGTTCAGCTCTGCAGAGAACAAAAGTTGAAGCCAACTTCAGAGAAACAACAGAACATAAATAAACAGGCCTTCAGTTTATTTACACAGGTAACAACTGCATTTTCTAGTGTAAGTGACTGTGACAGTGTCACTGAACCTTTTGCAATTGCACTGGACCCAGGAATGATGGTAGTGTTCAGAACTGACCAAATTCCACCCCCAAGGAGAGTTGGAAGAATTCCCGGTTCTTCACACCAATCACCTGGCAAAAATTTCTCATTCCAACTGTGATCTGGAAGACGAGGTTATGTTCAGGAGCAAATAGCTTCTTCCCCACCGATGCCACGTCACTTCCACTGATGGCATGAGCTGCAAGGAGCAAGTGAAGACAGAACACAGCACACAGCCAAAAACCTGGCTTTCACCATCATGCCACATTATTGCCACCACATGGAAGCAGCACCAGTTGTCAGCACACATGCTTTCAGATTAAAGTCCACCCATTTTCATATTGATCACCCATAAATGCTCCTGGAGGAAAGCTGAGAACCCTTATTTTAGATGCTGTATTGAAAGGCTGTGATAAACCAACAAAACTCAAAATTATGGCCCACGTCTATCATGTTTCCCCTCAGAGATATTTTTCTAGAGAAAAAGCAGTACTATCACACTTTTAAAAGTGTGTATACCTGTAAAAACCATATTGAAGTTGGAGCAGCAGAAGTAGGAGCTTTAACCTTATGGGCGTGCATCTATGCTGGAGTTATACGAAGCATTATTGTGTCAGCATAACTCGATACATTTATCCCACTTCAGAATCATGAATGAAATCCTGCAGTGGTTCAACCCTTCCTTTCCTCTTGCTACATTAGTGTCTCTTCCTTGTTCACACCCAGGGCCTTCTGTGCTTTGGTGAAACAACTGACATGGGCACTCTTGCACGTCACAGAACACAATTCTGTTTGAAGCATTTAAGTCCATGGGAAGGTGCTGGAGAACTTTCGACTCTTGTGATTATTTAATCTTCGTCTCCACACTTCACAGACTGCAGGTTTCAGTCTACAGTCCCTAGAAACCAGAAAGACTGTACTGAAAGCAGCATTACACCTGTATCGGGCAGGTATTGTGCAGAGGGAAGAAGGTCAGACAAAACTCCCTGCAAGAGCTGCGGATAACTATTCTATGAAGACATCACTGAAAAGCTGTCCTCACCACTGAAAGCACCAGCTGCTTAGTCACCCAGAGCACCCTCTCTGCAAGAGACATCTACCGATGCCATCAGCAAGTCCCACAGCAACTCATTTACTTTATTACAGTACGGGAGAAATGCAGAGCCAGATTTTTACAAGGTTCCTAAATCAAAATGTATGTTTCTTGTGGGATTTGAAAGAGTGCTGGTTCCCACTGACTTCAAATGAGTCAGTCTGTGGGAAATCTTTAAGCTCCATGCTGCACCTGAGTGCATCCCAAAGGCTGTGAGTAAAGGCGGACACAACTTAGAAGATAATGTAATTCTGGCATGCCGTTGTTATTAGCTGATCAGCAGTTCTTCATAACTGAAGGATTATATCTGCTCCAGTCAAGGCATAAATTTGGTCTCGGAGGGAAAAAGAGAAAAAGTAACATACACTAGAAAGAAGCAGCCTGTGCCTCCATGTCAAGCTCAGCCTGAGGTTTTCTCTGGGAATACAAACAATTACAAGCTTCTTACTGAAATCCACCCATCAGTGATTATCAAAATATTCCCCAATTGTCAAAACAGATTCTGCTGTCATCTATCACACAAACACTGTGCTGTACAAGATAACTTCACTGACTGCTTCGTATGTCTTTTTCATTCTAACAAATGCTGTACTTCTCTGCATGTATCTGTATCATTGAATATAAACTCCCCGAGAAGCCACACAAAATAAGTGACAGGAGACCACCATGGACAGTGGATGTTCCAGAACAATCTAGAGCAGGGAGCCTGCAACGAAAGATGGGAATTCCAGCAATAACTTCCATTTTATTTTCCACAAATGTGCAAATTCCTAAAATTTTTGCACCACTGAACTTATTTTTAATTATTTTCTCTGGGTATAACATACAAATACAATTTGCAGGTTAACTATGCATGCAAATACAGCGATTTTAAATTGTGACTGTTCCAAAGGGCTGGGAGAAAAAAGGAACAAGCTTTAAATGATCAGCACTACAGAATACCCTTAAAACTCAGGCTTTCTCTACTGAGAGACAAAAGAAAATGAACTGCCATAAAACTGAAGATTTCAGTAGTTTAACTTGATTTTATATAAGATCATAACAGACGTGAAAATTTACTGTAGATAATGGTGCTCAATTATACACAGTACGCTTTTTCTATTTTTCCCTTGATCCTCTAGGCTTTAACACAGTTTGTTTCATTTTGTTGTCACGTGCCACATTTACAGCTTTTTGTATTTTTTTTCTTTGCTTTAGAAAGCAACTGAAAAGAGAAGTCAAATTCTTATCATGGCTGCGGCAAATTCAGGAGTCATTTCTGTATGACACATCCTGTTCAGAGCTACAGAAATGCAAACTGCAGAAAAAAAAAAAAACAATCAGTCACAGGCTTTCTTCTGCATCACTCTCAAAAAGCACTTATCTGGCTCCGTTCAGCCTTTTCTCCACTGAGGAATATACTTTCATGACGTTTACTCAAACAGTAGCCTCATGATGAGTTTTACATCTTTACTGTATTTTAAAGATACCCTATAATTTCATTACCTGCATTTCTCCCACAGTATTTGAAAACTAGTTCTAACACCCTGTCCTGGGTTCAGCAGTAGCAGTCATTTTTCTCCTTCTTAGTAGCTGGTGCAGTGCTGTGTTTCTGACTTTCAGACTGGGAACAGTGCTGGTAACACCGATGTTTTTAGTTGCTGCTCAGTAATGTTTACTCTGACCAAGGACTTTTTGAGTGTTATGCTCTGCCAGGGAGGAGGGGAATTCAGGAGGAAGCAGGGGAACCAAAGGGGTATTCCATACCACAGCACGTCATGCCCAGTATATAAACCGGGGGCAGTTACCCAGAAGGCCCAGACCACTACTCAGGTCAAGCTGGGTATCGGTTGGCAGATGGTGAGCAAGTATATTCTCTTCTCTTGTTATTTCCCTTATCATTATTATTATTGCTGGTAGCAATAGTGGGTTTGTGTTATACCTTAGTTTACTGGACTGTTCTTATCTCAACAGGTGAGAGTTAGTTACATTCTTTTGATTCTCCTCCCAGTCCCTTCGGGTAGGGGGAAAATGTGTGTGGGGAGGGAAGTGAGCAGGCTGCTGCATTGTCCTGAGTTACTAGCTGGGCTTAAAGCACAACACACCCTGATGCACTTAGCAGAGGAGGTAGTATTTCAAAAGCCTGCAATTTCCAATAATCCAAGAAAAGCCTGGATGTGGACTGTCTATCCAGGTGTCTCACCAATATCAATGGGAGATTTAGTAAACTAGTACAGCAAGATCATTTATTATTATTATTTACATTATAGAAATGGTTGAAAATTCACAGTAGTATATGCATCTGCACTGAGGGCACAGATAGATGCTGTGCAAGCCTTTCATCTCAGGGAGAGACCTGAAGAAGCTCACACTCAGGTGTTTCAGAATGAAATACTATTTTATGTTGAAGATGTGCCAAGTATTTGTTTTAGGTTTCTAATGATGCCTTTTATTAGAGTCCCCGATGAATATCCAGAGTCAAAAAGAGGTTTATAGCCCACCCCATTTAAATGTTACTATATGTAACATGTTCAAACACAAAGACTTGGCACTTATGTACTTCCCTGACATATATGACATCTTGAGAGTATGGCTCTCATCATCAACTCTATTCTACGCACCACCTGCATTACTAAACTACATGGCCTTTCTTGCTCCGACTCATCATTTGCAACATAGTGCTGTTGAAATGCAAATCCTTCAACAAGAGTTATACCAATAATGAGACCAACCTTTTTTTTTTAGTAGATGCCTTTGACTCTGAAATTGGACAAGAATAATGCATTAGGATAACTTCTGCTAAGGAAGAATTATCATTTGGAACAGGGATTCTCTAGTCACAATGCTATAAAAACAGTAGTAGCGATTCAACAGCACCTAGAGAAATGGGGGTTGGGAGCACCAAAAAGGTAAAATAGCTGATGGATGCAAGCGCTGCATAATCACAGAAAGCATGTGCAGCATTTCAAGTGTCTGACAAAACTGTGAGTGAAATGAAAAAAATTATAATCTGGAAGTACAGAGAAAAAGAGGTGAAACACACCTAATCATTCTGAGATACAACATGGAGTAGAATAAAGCTTGCAGTTACTCTCTGTCCCTGGAAGTGACTTTTTACTCCTAAAAACAGTTAACATGGTAGGAAGCATGCTGCTTTTCTTTTTTTTTTTTTTAACCATAATTGCTAGAATCAAGAACATGAGATTTGAAAGAACATCACATGTCAGAGTCAGAGAATTTCCAGGTAACTTACATAAAGGCATGTATCACTTCAAAAAACAATTCAGCATCATAGAATTCAGCATATACATTTAATATAAAAGGAAGAAATTGCAAGAATGCATTTGAGCCCTGGTACTGCTTTACTGCATTTCTGTGTGCCTGTAAATGTATATATATGCACCATTCACAAACGTTCTGTAAAGTCTGCAAAAACAATTTAGGTGTGGAGTATCTTCCAAGCTAAGTTCACTTTCACAAAAGTGACTGTACTTGCTTTCTGAAGATTTTGTCCCTTTATATGCCAAGACTCTTCTCAAGCACATCTACAATGTTTCTAAGCCCAGTAAGCTGACACTGCAAATTTCCAGCCCATGCCTGCATGAATTCTAAAAGCAGTGATGGTGAATTCCAAAAAAAAAACATAAACTGAACCTATTTTACTATGTCTCATTTGATGAACTCCATTTTAGTCAATCATTGCTGTTCTGGGGAATTATCTCACTGGCCCCACACAACAGCATTAGTATAAAATACTCTATGGGTCACTAATTTATGAAATTTGAGCATAAGAAGCTGAAGAAAATTAAATTCCCCAATACAAGGCAACATTAAAGTTACAAGGAGATATTTGTATGACTTACTACACTTAGCTTGAGAACCATAGTAACACAAGTGACTGCACAGATGAGAAAACTCAGATCCTCCTCAGTCACTGTATAATCTCTCTCATCTTCCACCAGTCAGTCCCTCTGAGATCATTCACAAAAGTCAGAAGGCTTGACTCTGTGCCTCTGACAAAATTGCCGTTCTTCCAAAAATTTAATTTTACATCTTTGCAAGATGAAGATATTCTGTAGCTTAATCCTGCACGGCAGACAAGCAGGAGGAACACACACCTGAAGAGAATAAACTAAGGAGTCTTCTATCCATGAACTACGAGTCAATGCAAGTTTCTCCAAGAAAGGATTTGAGTTACTTCAGAATAAGGCAAATTTCCAATGAAGTTTCTCTCTTACTACTTAAGGTGTTATCTCCACCAAACATGAGATCACTAACTTCTTCAAGAAGAAAAAGCACAGCTTTCACCTTTACAGTACTGTACTCTGCAGGTCATTCCAATACCCTCTTTATTAGTTAGCCTGGTTTTAACAGTTGCACACCACCTGTCTTGCTAGTGAACTGAACACTCACCCCTAATTTACCCTGCCCTTTAAAATCAATACAATTTAAAAGTAAAATGCCAGATTAGAAGATAAATAAGACATTTCTTAAATTGACAAAAATCTGATTAATCCTAAAAAGCTTGTGGTAAGAAATTACCTTGATATAGAGCACCTCCCTCCCATGAAGAATTGACCCAGATTATCAATTCCTGCCTTTCTTTCTTTTTATGGCAATTTTTCCTTTTTTATTTATTTAATACACTCTGTTCAGCTAGTCCCTGATGCATTTGTGTAATACAAAATGTGTAAAAGATATGCACATCCTAATTCCAACTGCCTAAAAAAGATGGGAAAGAAAATTAAAAATGCTTACCCAAGCAAAAGAAATTCTAAGTACTTGGCACTCATTTACGGCTCAGTTTTCAAAAGGAACTGAGCAATTACAAAAAAAAAAGGCAAATCAACAAGACATGTAGATCTGTTCATTATAACATAGAGAAAATACCATGTAATTACAGTATGAATGGTTAGTAACTTTTAAAACACCATGACTATCTACTACACTGTAGAAAGGCTTCCCTGCTAGTTATTGGAATGTCTTTAATTACCTGACTCTTTACATATTCCTGAATTGTTGAGAAATTAAGCTGAATCTGAGAGACCTGCAGCAGCTTAATACAACTGGACTGAAAACAAGCAAGTAAAACCACTGTAACTCTAAGTAACCTCTTTGTGAAGCACAAAAGCCCTTGAGACAGTGGATCAAACCCAGATACATTGAGTTTTGCAATGAGTTGGGCTAGATTTTCCCCTCCTCACCTTATTACCTCTTTAAGTGGAGGAAAAGGTGATAAATGTCTGACAAAAACAGATATTTAAACAATTTTTCAACAGTTTCTAGGGTTGGTTTAACACTTGCTTCTCAAGAAGCAACTTTTTTTTCTCTGAAATCAAGCAGAATTAAAACCATGCAAGCAAATATACTAGAATAGGCTCATTCATAATATTTGATGCTTGAATAGTTCAATTATACATAGCTGAGACCTACCCACTAGTCATATGCACTGCTAATTATGTCTCCACATTTAAGGACCATCGGTTGACTGAAGCTGGCAGATTATTAGTAGGCTAATCTACATTTAGAGCAGATGATGAGTATTTACATCTGAGATTAGATTTTAATGCTCCTTGAAGCTCTCTTTGAAGCAGTGAAAGGCATGAAGTGAACCTACATCAGAGATCACCAAGAGTTCACAGTTCAAAGCAGAAACAAGTTATTAAAATGCAAAGGCTTGATGACTGACAGATGTTATACTGTGACTCTTCCCCCCCACCAAATCACAGTTGATTTATATGCATTATGAGAGTTGAGGTTTAATTCATTCAGTTATAAGCTTTATTTTCTGAACCTTCATGAAATCACATCATTCCTTACTCTTGTAACTTAATTAGCCTTTACAATAAGTCCAGTAAGACTTAGTATATTGAATATGACCAATTAACTATCACCTAATTTGAAATTACTTTTACTGCTGACTTCTTATTTGACAGTCATGCTTGTACTATTTTCCCACACTACTTTTTATTAAATAATGTAGTATGCAGACTTTTCTTAAAAAATATTACTAATATCCTCTTTGATCACTGAAAGCAACACAGCAAGAGAGAGAACAAAAAAGGTAATGGGGAAGGAGTCCCAGTCACCTACAAATGCACTGCCCTGTACCTTGTTAAAGCAGTTTAAAAGTAAAAATAATGAATCTGTGCAAAAAAAAAAATTAATCAGTTACACTCTCCATGACCTTTCTGGTTTTCTTCCATCTTCGTTCTTCAGCTTACGCAGCTTCTACTCTTTAAATGCAACAGGATTAAATAAATGCAACAGGAATAAAGAAACAAGTATGAAAACCTCACAGTTTCCAGACCTACATTCAGCATTAGAGCCAGCAGCACAATGCAGTTTCAGGACTGCAGCTGGTTTATGACTCCTCAGATCAAACAGTACAAAGTGGAGCAGACACAAACTTCTACGTCCTGCTCCCTTTAAGTCCAGAGACTGAATATGATGAACCCTCTTAGTTCTTGACATGTTTATGGACTTCGCTACTAAAGCAGAATGGCAAAGTATTTTTCCTGTTTTGCAACATTTGGATTACATTTCCACAGCTAAACACCACTGAAAGAAAAAGTAATGTTTTCAGGTTTACACAGTTTGCTCAAAAGCCATTGAAATAAGCAAATGGTATTACATAAGTGTGCAGTTATGTAGCACTATATGCCAGACACCTACTGCCAGAATTAAAAGGGGCCCACTTCAAGTCAAATCTCCCATTACAAGAAAAGCCTCCATGAACTGCCGAGACTCCGCCTATTACACAGCTCAGAGTCTAAAAATTAACCAACCTAAGAGGCACAAAAACATCACGGATAATTCAACTCTGCGGCCTCACTATGCGACAGCTTCCACAACAGAACCAACAGACTCTCAGGTTTCACCCGCCCTGGAATGAAGAAGTGTCAGGGTGTCTGAAATCTGAAGTAGTTCTTCTCCACTTGTGGAGAGTATAGGATCCATACAGAGGCTCTGTGGCCTTCTACCTATGAAGACTGCTCCTCTGACTTCCAAGAATACTACCCCAAATGACACAGCTCTGCTACAGGCACAAGAAATAGATTGTGATTGCATGCTTCAGAATCACCCGCCTCACTGAACTGAAAGCAGCATTCCACGAAGCAAAGCTTGAAGAGTTTCAGGGAGATGACACCCATATGCATGTCCATGCTCAACAGTCTTTTGTGGAAACTGACTACAATACAACCAGGGTTGGGGTTTATTTGTCTGTTTTACTTCTCTTCCCTTCTCCCCAGGACGAAACTGCAAGATCAGCCAAAACTTTTTAGATGCTTTTTCTTGTATTATTTCACATATGCAAAACCACACCACACAATAAGCTTAAAATTGTAGGTCAGGTCAACTTCTTGCTTTTGATTTAAGGCAAAAAGACACTAATTCAGTACTATGACTTTAGCTGTAAGAAGTCTTTCCAAATCTAGTAAGGAGGCTTCTTTTTCTTTATTATATTCTACATTGACACCATATATCTGCCAATAACATAAAAAAAACAGGGAAGTTTTTTGTTACAATTTTTTTTATATGGGGTCAAGTAAATTATAACACAGAACCTTGGGTCACACCACCTTCAGATGGAGCTATTACAGTTCTACAGCAGAGAAGCTTGCAAACCGGGGTGAGAAGATAGAGTAGGGGGGGGGCATTTCTGACAACTAACCAGATTGGTGCGTGTAGCTCTTTGTTCAAGCCAATCCATCATAAACGTTTTATGCAACCAGTACCAGAGGCATAAACTTCAAAGTACAAACACATGGAGCGCCCCAGACACTGTGTCAGAACCAAGAAACCGTCGAGCTGCAGCTGGTGCCAAATCTGCTTTCAAAGCTCCCGGGGCCTCGCAGCTCCTGCCTATTTCAGGCAAAGCTCAGCGTGTTGTGGTAAAAACTCGCATCCCTCCGCTCTGCTGGGAGACTGGGAGAAAGAAAGCTAGGTCATGTTTAACCCACGGGTAAAAATCAAGCGCTGACAAGTGCTGATTCACAGCGCGCTTGCTGACAGAGCGCTTCTCCTCCGAAACATATTAGCGGAGGGGACAAAACCAGGTTCTGACTCACTTTTACCTGTCCACGGAACCGCCGTGGCCGCCGGAGGGTGTCACCGAGGCGGGACGGCGGCAGGGGCACCCCGGGTCTCGGCTCCCGGAGGACTGGGCGGCCGCCGCTGACCCCTCAGCGGGGGAGGTACCGCGCCTGCTCCCGCCGCCCCGCGGTGAACTCCGGGTGGCTGGGGCCCGAACTCTCACGCCAACGACCAGCCCCGGCAGGTCGCTCTCACCTGCGTTGTAGAAGCGGTCCAGCACGGCCGTCTCGCCGAAGTCGAGCTTGCCGAAGTGCAGGGTCTCCAGAGCGGCGCCCACCGCCTCGCACGCCTCCCGCAGGCTCTGCAAGGCGCCGCTCTCTGCCGCTAGCAGCGGCCCCTGGCTCGCCTCGTTGATCACGTAGGTGACGGCGGTCCGCCGACCGACACCCTTGGCCCGCGTCGAGATGCTCGGCCCGGCGGTGCCATCCTCAGTCCAGTCGGGCAAGAGGTTCCGGGGGCCAGCGTCGGCTCCCTGCGCCCGCCGGCCCAGCGGTTCCTCGCTGGTGGGGCTAGGCACCGGCAAGCTGATGACCCCCTCGCTGCTGTCACTCATCCCGGCGGAGGAGCCGCCGCCGCGGCGCGTCCCGAGCTCTACAGCGCTGGCCAGGGTTAGGCGGATGTCATGGTGTGCCGCCCGCCCCGGAACGGTCCCACCGAGCTCTTAGGGAGGGAGAAGCGGCTGGGCTGAAGCGAGAGGCCCCCCTTGGGCGCTAACGAGGGCTGCCGGAGGCGGGGAGACGAGCTCAGCCTCCCTCGGTGTCTGCCGCCGGCACCATGACGCGCTGCTCCCGACGCCCCCACAACCTGCAAGGGCTGCCCGGCGAGCAGACCCCCGGCAGCACAGCCTCCTTCCCCCGCCACCCCCAGGACCTCGTTCTTCCTCCGGCCGCTCCACTCTCCGGGGCGAAATTGCTCGACCGCGGCGAGGAACCACTTGTGCGATCGCTCTTGGGCGCCCCGGCTTTTGCCAAGCGGCAGCTGCGGAACCACTGGCGGCGAGGGCTGAGGCGGCCCCAGGGCCGGACGCCTCCCTCCGGCCCCGCCTCCGGGTAGAAATACCTCTCCCCCTTCCTTCCCGCATAACGTACGCCGCGTGTCGAGTGGGAGCTCCAGCGGCGAGTGAGCTGCGCCGCGTGCCCATGGGACTCTTCGGCTCCCTGGGCACCCTTGTGAGGTGAAAGCCATTGGAGAGGAGCAAGGGTGCCTGGAAGCTACCTGTCAAAAACAACTCGAAACGTTTGATGATTAGTGAAAATATCCCTTCTACAGAAAGAGACGAAGAAGTTGGGATAGCTAGCACGTAGCCAAAGGCTGAGCTAACTTTGTAGGGTAGGCCTCCTAAGTCAAGGAAGAGGGAAAAATTCTTTGACACTTGAAATAGTATGTGGTATGAAGGGGAGAACATTCCAATCTTTCAGATAATTTGCAGGCCAAGAGTGAATGTCTAAGGAATTCAAACGGGGTTGGAGAAGCAAATTACGTTGAGGCATTTGAGGTGTATTTTTAAACAGAAATGCTGTGAAATTGTCTGACTTACTAAAATTTTTAAATTCTTGGGGGTTTCTATTAAATATTATAGGAGGAAAAAGAAGGAAGAATAGTATTCTATATATGTATAGTTACATTTGTATGTCGTATCAGTAGCTCTGTCCTGTTAAAACTGATGTTGATAACACTAAGCAGCTTGTTGGCACGAAGCCTGCTCTTGTGTCATTGTTTTCCATTATCTCTGTAGACAAAGGATCAATTCTGGAATAATTAGAAAATTAGTCACTGCAATACCTTCAGTTGCTCTGTTTGCTTTTGTGTTGAGCAGTCCCCTTTTTTGATGAGATATGCCTGGTATTTGCTTCTGCTGATAAGAAAAGGGTAGAAGGGGTGGGAAGATGGCAAGGAAACCAAAGACTCATTTATTACCAGAAAAAGTTAATATTTGCTAATTGCCAGATACAGTAGGTTATTGTTTCTTGCTACAGTCTAAATGGCAATCAGCGTTTCTCTAAATTATGTCGTTTTCCACAAAATGCAGATTCAGTGTTAATCCATTCAGCATTGCAGTTACATCACCTTACAGGAAGCAAGAACAATATGTCCCTGTTGCTCTCAAGAACAGCCTGTGTTTGTCAACTACAGAAGGAAGTCATGGACTGAAAGGAGACGGAAGCAGCATGCTATTCCACTTAGCATTACTGTCTTGTGAGGCTTGCTTCACTATCAGCACCATGTCTATTCCAAATTCAAGTTAGTTTTTCTGTTGATTTGGATGGGATTGAGGCTTTACCCTAAGCAGGGGGGAAAAATCTTATTCAAAATACTTTTGAATATCAAACGCAAATTGCCCACATTTCTGTAAAGTGAAAACATATCTTTTAATCTGTAAGCTCTCTGAAGTGAGCAATTAGACATTTAGGAGCTCTTGTGTTTTAACATCCGATTAGATGATAATTCCAAGGATTTTTTTAAAAAACAAAGTAACACCTCATGTTTTATGAGAAGTACTTTACCTTGTTCGCTTGTTTCTAAAGGGCTGTAAAATTAACATCTTTAGCACCGGATGATTTGCATATAATCACAATTGGGTATTGCCCTGTTCCAACTCTGTTTTTTTCTAAGGACAAAATTTGTATTGGATAGCTAGCTGGCAATTTTTTGAAATAACAACTCTTTCTTCATTATGTTTTTACAGCTATACATCACTGGCCTCTAGGTTTAACCACAATTATAATTTTAACATCCAAGAATTTGCCAACCTTCTTATTTGCAAATATAACTGCAATTTTTGATGAGTGACAACATATGATGGATGACACAGGCTTGATTTAGCCACTCAAACTAGTGTAAACAAGACCCAAGATCAAAAAAGGTAGTTCAAATGTATCCGGATTTATAAAGGTGAAATCTAAACCATACATGCATTTAACATAACTCTACCCAAATTATATTTTTCAGGTATTATGGCAATTAGTGTCCAGTTAAGGAAGAAAAATTATTCTAGACTAATCTGCATTTTGAATTTTAGTAGTAGTGCTGATAGAATTGACAGACTAAAATACTTTGCTACAGATACTGGGCTTAAAATAGATGCTAAATTTCATCCATAATTTAAGGGCCTCTTACTTAACTACATTACAACTAATATATAGGAATATAACTAACATATTGGAATTGGAGATGCACTGTAAACTCTTCACTGATAAGGACAAAGAAGTTTGCAGGAGTGAAGGAGTGAAGTCCTGTATGCTTCAATTATGGGTGTAAAAAAAGGCCAAGAAATTTGCAGATACAAAATCCAAGTGAGATCTTGAAAGTACTTAAACTAAAGCAATTTCTGTAAGCTGCTGACCAGAATTCTCACAAGCAGCAGAAATTATTAAACTGAAATAAAAACCTTGTTTCTAAAAAGACTAAAAGTTAGGCTAAGGGTATCACTGTAGACAATCAGAAGTAGCCTTTATGTTCACTAGAAAGAGGGTAATTTTGTTATGAGGCAGTCAGCCGCCAGTCTTAAAAAAGAGATAAATCTATGATTACACTGAACATTTAAAGAAGTATTTAAGTATCACAAAGGGTCAGGTAAATAGAGACTGCTGGGCAGCAGCTGATCATGGAACAGTAGTAACACGATCAAGCTGTTTACCAAATTATGGCATGGTGCACATAAATGGCAGTCAGCAAATGCTGAGGGAGCAATGCAGATATATCATTGGGTTTGAGTATTTCATCAGTCAGAACTGTACTTGGAGCCCTTGTCTGGTGAGCATGGTGAAGAATGTGCATAATTCTTGCTTTATACCCTTTTCCCCCAGAACAACTCTCATGTTTCTTTCTAAATCTCCTCATCTAAATCTTCCTCTGCTCTAGTGCCTTTCCTCCTCTTGCTTATTTTGTTCCTTTAAACTTCCAGAAAATTCTCCATGCTAACTGCTTTTTCCTTGCAACTTCCACAACCCTAATTTTCCCTTTGCATTTGTTCCTGCACCCCCCTTGGTTAATTTAATTTATTTATTTTCTTTGTTGTCAGTTTTGCAATCTCATCATGACCCTTGGGAAACTAAATGCTTTCCTTAAAGCTTCAGCTGATACAACTTTAATGACTACATGGGAATTTCAGCTGGGAACAAACATCTTTATGTTTCTGTTAGTCAATAAACGCTCACTATTGTAGAAGAAAATACTGATGGCATGAAGCCTAATGAATGGTTCTATAACTAAGAGAAATGTTTACTGCAGCCCGTATTTTCAGTTTTTTAAGCTACCTGTCCCTGCATGTGAGTGGCATTGAGCTCACAATCTGGTAGAATTCTCTGGTAGAAAGCTCTTTTACATTTGTTTAAATACTTGGACTCGAGCCTTACTGATTACTGTTTGTGTGGCCCAGCAAAGCTTTTGGAAGGATTTGTGTATACAGCAGTGATGGTCACCAACTCAACTCACACCTAACCTAGCTGTCAGCTGGCAACCTGAGGAAATGAGGGACATACTAGTAACAGAACAGAGTTTACTGGACTTAAGAGTGGTCAACCCAGTGTGAGGATATTGCTGTAAGCATCTCAACTACCGATTTAATGCTAACGAGAGGTACGAATGTGAACTGAAAAGTTACAGCCTAAGCAACTTTATTTTTGATTCGTTGAAATGATACTGGGTTAGGAATAATGTAATCGCGGTGCAGTTGCGGCATTCCGCCCCAGAACCGAAGGCTCTCGGTTTGTACGTGGGACGTGGCTGCCACCTACCGCTGCATGGAGGATAAACAGTGTGGGCCAGTGAAGAGGCCGGTTTCAACGGCTGCAGGTAAAATAAAAATAAACAATGAAATAAAATGCTCCTGTGGTTGCTGGTCCTTCATGTTTCTTGAATTTACTCAGCTGCGCAGGAGCTGAGGAGAAAACGCTGTCATGTTTGTCAGCTTTGTCGCCCCTTCTCTCTTTGCTTGAAGATATCTTTTGTTTCTTTAATTGTTATTTTCTCTGCCTTGAAATCTTCCTACACATATACTTCCAGTCGCTGTTGCTACTTTGCTTGCTACTTCCAAATATCTTGAAAGCCTGAATTCACAAGTTTGTCTCTGAAAAAAAATTGTTTTGGTAACTAGTCCTTCTCTCACTACTTCCTTGTAACCTTTTATCTACTTCCTGATCTTGATGTCTACAAAAGTTCTTTTAACCTGTCTTTAAAACAAAGCTGAGCCACTGATAAGAACAACTTCCTGTTTGTGTAACCTCTTTGTGGAATTTCACTCATTACAAAAGATCGACTAGATTTGAAAATGGACTTGAAACCTTTACAATACTCAGATCTATCAGCAATAAATTGTCTATAAACCAACTGGACTTTACCATCAAACACTAGACTCCCAAACACCGCCTGTCAAATGGCCATATCCAAGTCAACCTACTTCACCACAACAGTGGCTATGATTCTTTTCAAATGTTGTTACTGGTACCCCAGCCACAAAGAGCAATTACTTAAAAAAAAACCCACTTCTCTGAAAATTGTCTCCAAATTTGGGTTTTGAAAATATACATTGATTAGAAAATATTCCAGAGGCTAAAATCAATGGAATTTGGCCTGTAGTAGCCAATTCCGTAAGGTGTTCCATTGCCCCAGGGTTAAAATAACTCATATCATGTCTGTCAATAAATTAAACCTATAAATTTCCAGTTGTGAGGCTTTGGGAGCTGCTGTGATAATCCCAATGATACACTGAATTGAGCTTGCAGTGGTTTGGATTGATTTGATTCTAAAATCCTGGGGACTGTTCAATAGCATATTTGTTTTCATTTTTACCATGAGATCAAGAACTGCCTAATTAAGGGATCTGCATTTGAGTGCCAATGTAAGCAATTTGTGTGGCTTTACAGTAGATTTTGTAGCTAAGGTTTAGTTTTAAATATAAAGCTGAGTAGCAAGAGTATATAAATATCCTCCAAACACCATGACGTAACCTTGATTAAGTAATCTAATGTGTCTTTGCTGTACCTTCGTAATGTGTAAAATAATACTTTTACATTTTTATCTTTACACTTATGGGTGGGTCACTAAAACTAATTAGGGTAGTCTGTGTCCAACTAGAATAACTGTTATATTTTAAAGTTCTGTAAAGCATATGCAGGATAGAATGTAATAAAAGCTGCAGCTGATGCTCTGCTGAAATACTTATTTCCTCAGCCTGAACACCACCCCCTACCCGCTTCCTTTTACAGCCAAAATTCTCATTGGCTTGAACAGAATTTGTCATGGGTGTAAGAGATCTTGAGTTTGTTCATAAAAGGGCGTTTCGCACAAGTGCATCACAAGATATGCATAAATATGCAGATAAAACATGCAGATCTATCCAAGAAACTAGAGAATGAAATACCTTACAATGGCCTTTAGAAAGAAAAATGACATGTAACACACATACTATAATTGAGACATCTCATGTTCACACTGATGTACACACAAGAAGCAGGTGTACATCTTAGTTGAAATACAAAAGAATGAACTATGTCTCAAGTTTGGAAGTCATCTCCATCTCACCAGACTTGTGATTTTGCACAATTGTTTATGATGAAAAACTGGCAGCTAGTGGTCCAAAGCCTGGTCGGGGCCACGTGACCTTAACATTGACCTGTGTATGACAACCTAAGAGTATCAAGTGATGAATTTCTCACAAGCCCTCCTAAGTTTGCAGCTCTCCCATGAGGCGGTCAGAGGACAAAAGGACAACGAACGAATAAGCTACCGAGGCCCAAGGTCGGCCACAGAGGGACCCATCATCCTCGGCAGAAAGGGACGGCCACCCACAGCCAGCAGCAGCTCCCCTGTAACCCAGGCAGGCCGTCTCTGAGACAGCACTGAGGACCTCTCCAGCCAGGTCCGCCACTGCGGCCCAGGGGCCGGCCCCTTGCCATCGCCAAAGATGGCGGCGCCGGCGCCGCATGTTCAGCACCGCCCGGCGGGCGGGGCGCTTCCGGCGGGGCCGTGAGCTCGACAGGGCTCAGTGGAGGCCCGGCCGGGATCATGGGCACGGCGGGCGGTGCTGCTCTGCGGCTGCCGGGGCTGCACGGCTACGCGGTGGAATTCTCGCCCTACTGGCCAGGACGCGTGGCTTGCGCCGCCGCGCAGTACTACGGCATCGCAGGTGCAGGCGGGACTTCCGCGGCCGGGGGCAGAGGGAGGGTGTCTGTTGAAGTCCGTGTCCGGTGGCGGCTCGCCACGGCGGCTCTTTAGTAGCTGGAAAGCTGCGTGTCCGGGTCGACAGTTAGGGTCTGTGAAAGTGTTTGGGGATTTCTCTTCACGTTGCTTTTGTCCCGCACTCGTGCAGCCGAGATGGGGCTAAGGTTGGAGCAGGCTGCCGGCCGGTGCTTCCTACTGAGCCGCGCAGCCCGGGAGGTCCTCCGACCGAGGAAAGCGCAGACCCGCTGGTTTGATGGTAGTCTCACAAAACCCTCGCAGGGGAGTACTAATTTAATAAGGTCGACAATAGGTATAGTGGTAGAGACATCCAGTGTGACTGAAATGTCCTGAAAATAGTTCATCCTTCAAATTTTAACTCTTTAGTCTCAGCCACTTGAATGTCCGGAAGCATCCTGGCGATGCCCGGTCCCTGGCAGTGTTTTAAGGCGAGGTTGGACAGAGCCTTGTGCGACATGGTCTACTGTGAGGCGTCCGTGCCTATGGTAGGGCGGTTGGAACTAAATGATCTTGAAGGTTTCTTCCAAACCACATCATTCTGTGATTCTGTGACTCTATGGTCCCACTGAAAAGGCAAGCAGAGCTTTTCTCAGCAGTGATTTTTTATTATTATTTTTCAGTGGGAGTATTGCTGCTGAAAGCAATAATTTTAAATAAGTTTCTAAATGTAGAATGACTGACAATATCACAGTAACATGGGAAAGCAGTACCTGTGTGTGTTTTCTCAGAACTGTTTCGTTCCTGTTGAACCATGTTTGTATTATTAGATTAAGCAGAAAAAAGAAGAGTTTTATGCCTGCTCTGTTATCAAAATAGATAAAAAGGAACTCCATGCTGGTATGTCTGTAATGTGAGGCTCATAGGGGAAATGCACTTAGGTGCTTTGTAAGTGTTGTTTCTTTTCCAAACTCATCTGCAGGTATGCTGGAGTAAACAAAACAAAATAAAACAAAAGCCAATCTGATGTAAATGAATTACGGTTTAGAGAACATGAGACAGCAGGATGTTTATTTTTATGCAACTAATTGTTTGGCCTCTTAAAGTTTGGATGCTCTTTGGAGCTACCTCAGAACCACAGTAGTTTACTTTGGCATGAGTGAACTAGTGATATCTTGTTCTGTTTTGCTGGTTTAGGCTGTGGGACTCTGGCAGTGCTGGAACAAAATGAAGCTGGCATTGCTCTGCTCAGAAGGTAACATAGGTCTTGTGTTTTGATTTTTGCAAGAGAAAATCTTATT
This sequence comes from Melopsittacus undulatus, assembly GCF_012275295.1. Taxonomy (NCBI): domain Eukaryota; kingdom Metazoa; phylum Chordata; class Aves; order Psittaciformes; family Psittaculidae; genus Melopsittacus; species Melopsittacus undulatus. Next base: position 72,862,010 of record NC_047529.1, read on the forward strand.
ATATACCTGTGCGTACAAGATGCAACCCAAATATTTTGGTTATTGTTAGTGATAAGAAGTATTGTATCCGTGCTGCAGTATCTACTGAATGCATGTCTTTGTATTTACATACATATGATTCTATTTGTATTTACATACAAATGAGAGGTTTACATTTCATAGATTTTGTTATGGGAAGTAACCCTTTCCATAATATAAAGCATTTTACAGGAAACTGCCATTGTAAATTAAAAACAGCCTCTCTGCCCTACTTTGAAAAGTTTTAGCGTTTTAGGAAGAGCACATTGCCATCTAAGCTTATGCCCTTGAGACTGACTCATACTGAAAATACAGCAGGAAGCTCTGTAAAGTCATGGAGGCCCTTCCTAGGAGATCCAGTATTTTAAGGGTTTGAGAGGAGTTTGATTTGGGTTTGGGTGGGAGGAGGAGAGAGGGTAGGTCAACGGCAGTCGAGTATTAAACCCCAAAGTTTTTTTAAAATAAAGTTTTGAAACGGCAGTTGTTTAGATTAACAGGGCTGAAATAGAAATACCTAACAAGTAGTTAATCATATTCTGAGAAGCTGTTTTTAATTCCTAATCATAAAGCAGGACTTGTTAGAGTTGTTAGTTATGCTAAGTGCACTGTTTTAGTACTGTTCATTTCTATGTTTCCAGTGACTCCACATATTTTGTGATAGAAAGTTATTTAATTTCCTGATTCATAAGCTGTGTCATTTTCTCTATTGAAACATTCTATGTGCATGCCTTTCCCTCATCATTACTTCAGGGTGCCATGAAGTTTAACCTGAACTTGCTGAACCTTCAGTGAAAAGGGAGTAAACAAATTCATATTTGACATCAGATAACAGAAGGGTCAATGATAGTTGTTGCAGAGCAACTAATATATGGTATCAGATCATGTATGATAAATTGTTGGCATGTTGAAAGCACTTTTAAAGGAACGTAGAGATCTTTAATATATTTGTGACTGTCTTTCTGTTGGTTTTTAGTTATGACTCAGCTTCCTAATGGTGTTGTCAACTGGATAGAGCTCTCCCAAAACAGTTTTATTTCTTTGTTTACCACAGTTGTTGCAGACAAAGAGCTCTTATCTCTGTAGCAACACCCTTGGGAAACCATAGATCAGACTGAGACATGTGGTACCTCTGTCTCTGCTTGACAAGTTTCAGGCTGAAATGAGATTTAATTCTCTGTTTGTGGAAGGTCTTTGGCTCATTTATGCTTTAACTTAATCAACCTATTCTGATATACAGTTGTATAAATTGACATTATGACAAGTTATTTGTAAGGAGATTTACTGGAAACTAATATATAAAAATGCTGTTTAGGGTGGTAAAGAGGGTGACTTAAAGAAATGCTGCCTTTGCATGTAACTAGTCTAGACTAATGTTATGCTTTCTCACGGAAAAATGTCTTTATTGTTCCAATTTAGTTTTGACTGGAATGATGGCCTGTTTGATGTGACCTGGAGTGAGAATAATGAGCATGTGTTGATCACTTCTAGTGGAGATGGATCTCTGCAAATCTGGGATACAGCTAAAGCCAAAGGTCCGCTGCAAGTCTATAAAGAGCACACTCAGGAGGTAAACCAGGCAAACATGAAAAATTTAATAGACAATCTAATATTTGAATTACTAAAAGATTTATTTGTGGACTTACAGTCAAAAGTTAGTTTTGTTGTCTATTTTTAACTATATTTGGGTCAATGGTTTGAATTTATAACTTAACATTATTTTGATTATAAAGTAAATTGTCTATTGTAAATACTCATATACACACTCATACTCTGTAGTAGGTACCACTTAATTACATGAATCCAGTATATTCAGATACAGCTTTTGTGGTTTCTAACAGGCTAAGTAATTACTGTGTTGTATGAAAGTACTGCAGTCTTTCTGTGATATTTAGAGAGCGTTATTGGGTAGGTCTAAATCAGACAGCAGATGTATATAGAATCTTAGAACAGTTAGGGTTAGAAAGGACTTTAAGATCATATAATAGCAGTATTATCCTTGAGGACATAGAGTGATAAACATAATGGCGATCCTTAGGACTTCTGTTGTACCTTGGAACAGATTATCATTTTCCATCCTAGCACTTGTGAGATCCTACTCAAGTAACAGTAGTCAAATACTGGGACAGCATGTGGGTTTTTTAGCCTTGGTTTGATACAGTTTCTTTATGCAGTGCAGTCTCAGTAAAGTGTTATATTCATGTTGTAATTGTATTTGCATCTTTTCAGGACATTTGTGCTTCAGTATATTTATCTTCTCCCAAGTGATTTTGATTTTTCTACATTTTTCCCCCCCCCTATGCTTTACTTCTAACTGTCCACTCTCTGAACTTTAGATGCAGTCAGCCTGGGTTGATGACACTATCTAAATGACATAAATCTTAATAAGATTATGTGGTGGATGTGTAATCAATAAAAAATGATGGAGGAAATCCAGTTTTGTATTCCCAAAGACTGCAGTAACATGACAGTCTGTCTTCTGTAGCTTAATTCTTTGTTATTTTGCTAATTTGGTTTAACACATACACTGTGTAAATAAAGAATTTTGAGAGATGAGTTTGTAGTTACGATCAGAATTTTATAATAATGTTCAGAGGCTGATGGGAGCAATAGAAAGACGTAGGCAAAGCATAATAACAAATTGGGTTGGATTTTTTTTGTCTTTTGAAATTCTATCCATAAGTTTATTTTTGTTCTGCTACACCATCTGTTGTTTGTGAAGTAAATGTTTCTGTGTCCAAGTCTTAATTCAGCAGGTAGCATGGGGAAGTGAATGCATTCAACCATGAGTTAGGAAGACAGTATAGAAAGCATGGGCTGAGTGTGTGTTGTGAGATATGAAAGGTTTGTATTGACTCTTCATAAACACGTATTAAGAGGATAGATCCCAGGGGGACTCTACCTAATAGATTCTGGTAAACACTGTCAGATAATGCTCTTTAGAATGATTGACTACCTTCCAAATACTTAATCCCTGTCTGACATTTCTAATGACAACTTTGTCACTGTACTTTATGTTTTTTCTAGTGCAAGACTGAGTGATTTGTTTTCTAAATGAGGTCATTGTACTCAAAAAGAATGTGCATTTTTAATTTCAAAGCGCATCTTTATTATCAAAAGACAATGAATTTTATTCCAGTACTAACCAAGTGCTGAATCTCATGAATAAATTAATTAATCTACTTTCATTTTGATGAAGTCTCACTGAAATGTGAGACAAAAGAAAGCTTGAATTAAATTTGTCTTGTAAAGTGAGCCCAAGCATTTATTTTTGAACTACTATTTTATGGTTCTATATATTTTTTCATTATGTATTTTGTGATTGAAGATTAAGCACTAGAAGATTAACATGGAAGGTTTATTCTGTTTTACTAGGCTTTTCCAATTGCTCAACACATCTCCTGTTGAAGCATCTGTAAATATTGGATGATAGCATGAAAAGCAGAAAAGTTTAAAAGTCTTACTTGGTTTTCCACACCTTCTGTTTTTCATTCTCTTCCCATTAACCACACCTGTCACATGCCGAATGGAAAATAGCTCTTGCTTTTTCTTAGCCTGTTGTCTGTTCTGCCTGTAACTCTTGCCTGAAGGAAAATTTGCACAGGTTCCGTTGCCTGTGATGCAGCTGCAGAGTGCCAGGCAGTCCTAAACATGTTTTCCATATGTACGCATATCCATGTCACAGCACATGTTCAACAGATCTATCTGCTGATAGCTTGTGAGTGAGCTGTAAGCTGTATGTGTGCTTTGGCTTGCCTGTGCAGTAGATCTGATACATCCCAAATATGTGAGGCTGGGTGAATTGTCTGGCATGGGTGTATGTTTCTCAAACCAATTTCTTTCTGGGAGATCCTGGACATGAATAAAAGAGCCAAACACTTCAACTGAGCAGACTTCATAAGGCTGATGAGGCTTGAGAACTAAGTATTCCATGGAAGAAGGATTAGGCATTATGTAGTGATACATTTAGGGGCATTTCCAAAGAGTAACAGCTTAAGAGGTGAAGAGAGATTCAGGGGGAAGGAGAGAGGGTAATGTTTATGCAGAGTTTGGGTGCCACTTTGGAGAACTGTGATGCCTTCCATTCCAAGAATGTGAACAGGTACTCATGTGTCTCCTTTGTTATTATTCTAATAGGAGGAGTCAGGTTGAAAAGGAGGGTGTTTTAATGAGCTATAGTACTGGTGGTTAGCTGATGAAAGTAGAAAAGCCAAGAGGTAAAGGCATGGTTTGGAAAAACTAACAAAAGAATTGACAGTTTCTTATTTGGCTTTTGTGAAGGTACTGTCCAAGTGTCTTGTACGTTTGGATTATAAGGTCTCCAAGGAAGGGAGCTAGCACAAACTGGTGCCAGAGCAATATGCTTTTCAGTATGTAGGAAGTGTGACATTGTAAAATGAAAAAGAAAAGTTGTAGAAAATCCAGTTTGTGGGCAGTGGTTACCTTCCACTTATGGAAAACAAGCAAATAGATGAAAAACAGATTAAGTTGGATCTAGCATTGACTGAAATATTGCTTAGGAAGGAAAATCCTCAGAACTAGCTAAATGATTCCTTGTTTTTCTTTCTCATACAGTACACTTCCCATAGAAGTCTTTGGCTTTTGATGGATTTTTTTTCTCTGGTCCAGCTTCCTCTGCTTTTCTTGCCTGGTGACACAGGTCCAAACATTGTCACCTTCAAAACAGGGTTGCTGTTAATGCGCAATTCCATCTATGCAGGACAAACACAGCATCTAGTATGTTGACTTGCAAATTAGTTCTAATGCTGTTGCTGTGCTAGAACTAGGTTGTTCCAGCTGGAGTACAAGCCCTCAGTGGTTACTGGCCTGGATGTTGAGCACAGTGCTACTTACTACTAGTAGGTAGTAGCCACATTTCTGAGAAGTGTCATGGTTGGTCCGTTTGCATCAGGAGGTGAAGCAAATAAACTGTTTTAGCTGATATTTATCCACCTGGGGACTGATATGGTTCATGTCCCACTGTAGCTTATTGAGACATTTTAGTGTGGAGTGAAACTAGACAGTATAGAATGCAGCTTCCATTATGTACATAAAAGATATGGTGCATTTGATGATGGAAGTTGTACATGGTCTTGAGACTTTCAGAGTTCAAGTAATTTGAAGAACTACCTTAGAGTGTTTGTTTTGGTTAAGGCAGCAGAGGTGAAAAATCAGCAGTTCAGGAGAGATATCCTCTGTCAAGTGCGAACCAGCATTAGAATAAACTGTCAGAGGAGAGGGAGCTTATTTCAACTACACACTGAAAAGCAATTTTTAAATAGCTGAAATGATTAGTCACAAGGGAAGTTGATTTGTTTATTTTACTTGTTTGAAGAGATGAATGGTAAAAAAAAAGAATGTCGTAGAACCCAAACAAGATGAAAATCAGAAGTATTTTACAACATGTATTTCTTAGGAGAATTAGATATCATAAAAAAAGGCATTTCTTGTTAGCTAAAACCGCAGAGTCAACTCCATAGTCGGCTCTGAAGAGAGAAAATTTCATTGCTAGCAACTAGAAACTCCAGATATTTGAATAAATTGGGTCAGATACAAGAGATCAGTCTGAATTATGGCTTTTTAAAGTGGTAGAAACTTACAGTGATGGTGGGTCTATGTGAACTTTGTTGCAGTTCCCTCCCCCCTCTCTGTTTTGGCCCATCTTTACCTTTTGGGGTACTTTTCTGAGCCTATGTGTGTCTTTAATGTCAGACTGGGATGTTAAGTTAAATTTTTGTTCAGGTAAATGGCATTGTTGGAAGCTTTGTGGTACTTACCTGATGTGGTTCCTTTAGCTGGTTATGATACAATCTGTAAATCCAAGTCTTTTGTGGAATTTTGGCTGACTAGAGTCTCAAATGTGTATTCTAATGCTCTTTCTAAACTAGGCTGTTATATCATTTATAGGCATATAGTGTTGACTGGAGCCAAACTAGAGGAGAGCAGCTAGTGGTGTCTGGTTCATGGGATCAAACAGCGAAGCTGGTATGTTGAGGTGGAAAATGTGATTTGTTTTGAATGTGAGAGTTCTTTCTGTTACGAAACAGCATTGATTCACTTTCCCTCTTTATTTTTACACTGTGGCTGAAATTCTGGTTTAACTGATATGTTGCTTTATCCCTCAGTTGATACCAGTTTAAATATACAAATGCTTTTTATGACACATGGTAAAAAGTTAATTTAGTCCTTTCTGCATAAAGCTTTTATGTATGAAACCTTTTCCTTTCTTTATTGAATGTGTGCCTCAACAGTTTTCTTTTTACTTTATTCAGTGGGATCCAGCTGTGGGGAAGTCATTATGCACTTTTAAAGGCCACGAAGGTGTCATTTACAGCACTATATGGTCTCCACACATCCCAGGTTGTTTTGCATCTTCATCAGGTAAACATGATCGTAAAGGGGTTCTCATGACAAAAAGCCCTTGTATGTTACTGGATTAGTTTGGCTCTTTGTCCAGCAGATGGTAGTGTGTGTTATACATAAAAATGGAAAAGGTGAGATAAATTAATTGCTGCAGCTGGTTTTGTAGGTTCTGTTCCGATCTACAAATCATCCTCTTGGCCACTTAAACAGGGATCAGCAGTTTTCCAGCAGTTATTTCAGTGACCTTGTGACAATTTCTTTCTGGTATTTTATGTAGCTCTCTTCCATCCACCTTACTCTTGTTATTAACCACTAAATCATGTTATATATTTTATTTTTTTTCTGTCTTACATTTTTTGTTCAAATTTCCTCATGTGTCCAAACACTAGTTCCTGCTCCAGAGGGACAAGGACAACTGTGGAGTGAGACCTGGAGCCTAACTGCTAGCTAGCTGGGTGATGTGTGCTGTGAACCATAGAGCTTGCTTGGGAAGTAAAGGGATTGTAAGACTACATTAATTCAAATACTGGTAGATTAGCTCCAGTGGCTTAAATTTCTCTGATTTCCAGCCTTGAAAGTTAGTAACTGCAATGTGTCTGAAGGGAGACTTTGTACTTCTTTTCACTTCTCTTAGTTCTTTTAGCCCTTTTAAAACAAAATCTTTTTGAAGGGTATTGTTGAAGGATGTTGAAACATCACTTTTTGAAGGAGGCTGTTCTGCTTTATGTTTATAGTGTGTGTGTGTTCTCTCTTTCTTGCCCTTTCTGTTCCCTTTCTCTCATCCTACATCACGCATACCTACTCACAACTATGTACTTACTCATATCTTAATAGTATAAAGTCTTAGTACTTTAGACCAGAAATGAACTGTTTCATGTTGCAGCATTTTCAGTTTTGAGTGTTTTAGTAAAATAAGTTAGGTGTGTTGTTAAGCATAGATTGGAAAAAAATGTTGGTCTTGAAATGCTTGTAATTAAGTAAATTTAAGTAAAGCAGGCACTTTTTTTCTTTTAATTTAAAATAAGGTAAGAAAGAGAGAAGGAGATTTAGGAACCTTTTGCATGCCTCGCCCCTGTTCTTTTTCTGCCATTATTTGAATCCACATAGATGCCAGCAGAAGTTTAATTTCCACTAGATAATTAGTTTGTGAACACTGAAAACAGAAAACCAAACATGACTGCAAGCCACAGTAGAATAGCTGCTCAGAAAGACCATTATGTGCCTAGACAACTTTTGCATGAACCTAATAAGGTTAAATATTTGCTTTTGGGATATGACTTTTTCTCAAACTATTATGAGACTAGAAAAAGAATATGAGTGAAGAAAATGAGAAACTTAAAACTGCAATATAAAGCAGTTGAAAAATAATTTGCTACGAAGGGTAGTTATTTTGTGTCATTTGGTCTCCGATCTGAATACATACAGGAAAACTAAGTTTGTCTGCAGTGGGCAGTAAAATACAGTTGAATTGGAGAAGATAAATATGTCTGATGCTTCAGTTAAATTAGCTTTCATTCAGCATCTAATACACTTCCATTAACATTTACAGGGAGGCATGAGGTATTTTAAAATGCTGTTGTCTTCACGTGCAATCATTTATATTTTCAGAAAGCAAGTAAATGGCTTACCATTCTCTTTTGTTTAAAATTGGGAGTTAATAGTAACAGAACAAACTTAATTCTGTGTATGTAAATAACTGCTATTGTGATGTCAGCAACAATTTCTGAGCTGATAAGATAAGCAAGATGTTCAGGTGTACGTGTGGCACCAAACCAGAGCCCTGGTAGATGTCTGCCTTACACTGAAAAAACACTGATATAGAAAATGTCATTAAAGAAGTGACATAAACGTTTAACAGCATCTTCATGGCTAAAAGGGTTTAATGAGTCATTGTGTCATTTGCCCAGAAGGTCTCTATCTCTCTCTTTCTTTTTTTTTATTTTTATTTTTTTAACCCAAGAGAAGAAATCGGTGTGAGGCACATAAAGAGAGTGCCAAATGCTCACAGAGTTACTGTATAGTCAAATGTAAATCAGTTCTGCTCATTGATTCTCCGTAACTGCAGAGACATTGCCTGGTACTGTGGTTTATAAAAAGGCTGTTCTTTATAGTATCAACTATTTTTATTGCCCTTCAAATTTAACAGTGGGAAGTAATTCATTAGTACCATTTTACCCTTATTGGCATAACTGTAGTATATTCTGGTACAGATATGACACTGGCAAATGAAAATATAAATGGATTCAGCAAAGCCCAGATATAGACCAAATGCTAGCTTTTGTCTTAGCTGCTGGGACCTCAGTTTTAATGCTGCATTCACTTTAAAAGCATTACTGAACTCCTTAAGTTTACTGATCAGGGCAGATACATAGCTTTTGTAACATCTTAAATCATGAATAAGGGAAAGAAGCATTTCTTAAATCTGTAAGATAATGTATATATTCATCAGTATTTAGGTTAAATAATTGCATTCGCTGCTCAAAGACTAATTTTTTTTCAGATTGAAAGCCCAGGGCAGGAAAAAAAAATTACTTACGCTACAACAAGGTGTGATCATTTCTGAGAAATTTTTGTTATGTTGTTGGAAGTGTTTGAAAACTATAGATGTGCAGGTTTACAAATGAACTCATAAACCTAACCTCTGCTCTTTGGAAGCCCTTGTATCCAGTGCTAGGTTTTAAGGTTAAAATTTAAAGATAGAGGTGTTCTCGTGTTCTGTTTTATTGCCAGCCCTGGCATAGTGTGTTGGCTTTTAAAAAGTTTGTCTTGTTCCCTACTGGTCTCTTAGTGACAAATGTGTGTAGTTACAGGGTTGTCAAGCTTGTAGTTTTGTAACTCAGGCTGGCATGTAGTCTTGGCACACCTCTGTGTTTGGGATCCAAACTGTGAAAGAAGACTAAAAATTAACAAATTTGTTTGCATGAAGTAATGAGCTGGGGAAGGTCTACATCTACAAAGCGGGTGGTTACTGAATTAGTCGGAAAGGAATAGTTCTCAGTGCAGCTCCTCAGTAAAGAAGTATTTTCCATGTGGACATTTGGCATTGTTGTGTCTTTGTCTTCAGCTTTCTCAAGCTTCAGCTTATGTTCCTGCTTCAGAAGCAGCACAGAGCAAAACAAGAGGCTGTTGGGGAGTGGGGTTTGCAGACAAGTAATTTCAAACATGTTTGTGTTCAGGTTCCTAAAAAACTGAAGGAAATAATTTTCTGTTCTGACATGGCCTGTCGTGAGTTCCAAAACACTACTTGAGGCTTATATTCCACTAGTTTGTGTGTGGTGTGGGTCCACTCTTTGCTTCTTGCAAGTTCTTTCCTAGCTGTTTACCTGTTGAATGTACTAAAAGAAATGCCATCATGATGAAATGCCAAGGCTTTGCAAAAGTTGGTCATTTCTCGAATCCAATTCCTCAAAGGATAAAAGAGTAAGAGGCTTCAATTTACTGCATGGTACCTTGTTCTACAAATCGAACATCTACATAGCAAGCTGACTACAGAGTTACTGTGTTTTGTTGCAGTATAGCTAAATGCTGTTCATACTGGGAGCTGTGAAAATATAATTTACTTGCTTATTTTGCTTGCTTATTTTGTTGTGTCAAATCTATGTATTAAAGTAATGTGGGTGTTTTCATTTGCAGTCTATTGCTTCAAGACTTAACTACACAGAATTGACTTAATCTGAGTCTTGTGCTCAGTAAGCTTTACTAAATCAGACTCTAAAGTGCAAGCTGAAATATTTCTCAGGAAATGAATTTGGGCCTCAATTTATAATATGTGCTAATCGTAGCGAAGTATTGTATGCAGCACATGCTAGAATATAGAACACTTTCAGGTTACATTATTTTATATTATAATCCCATATTGTAAAATAATGGTTTAGTGTTGAGAAGGAAAGTACAGTAACAGTTTTTTACAGCGAATTAATGTGTTTGGGGTTGTTTGGGTTAGAGTTGGGTATCTAGCCAATATTGCTATTTGCTGAAGAATGGATTAATAATAAGTCATAAGTAAGATCCGTTTTGAAGTAAAAACTTTGTCCCAAGATTTATGATTAATCATCTTGGAAAACACTGAAATAAAAGTTTTCACTGCCTTTTTGTTTTTTTTTTTAACAATTTACTTTCTCCGTAAAAAGATTCAATAGAGCCCTTCTGTGAAATAACTTAAAGCTCTTTTGATTTTTATCTCTACAGCATTTTGTGTGAAACTGAAAAAATACCAGTTGGAAACTATGTTTCCACTGGTAATTACGTTTACTTGGTGTCTAGGTTGTGCTACATGGAAATAGATTTTTTTACATTCAGTGGAATCTTGTTGGATGATTTCAGTAATCTATTGTGTCACTCTATTTGTGTCACTCTGTATCTGTCTCTTTGTGTGGAATCTCATGAGCTTTGTTAATCCTGTTCTAGGTTTGCTTATACTATTGTTGTGGTTAAACCCCAGCTGGCAACCAAGTCCCACACAGCCGCTCACTCACTCCCCCCACATTGGCATGGGGAAGAGGATTAGAAGAGGAAAAGTGAGAAAACTCATGGGGTTTTGTTGTGAGATAGACAGTTTCATAATAAAGTAAAGGCTACGCATGTAAGCAAAACAAAACAAGGAATTCATTCACCACTTCCCATGGGCAGGCAGGTGTTCAGCCATCCCCAGGACAGCAGGGCTTCATCACACATAATGGTTACTCGGGAAGACTAACTCCATCACTCTGAATGTCCTCCCTTCCTCCTTCTTCCCCCAGCTTTATATGCTGAGCATAATATCATATGGTATAGAATATCCCTTCGTTCAGCTGGGGTCAGCTGTCCCTCCTGTGTTCCTTCCCAATTTCTTGTGCATCACCAACCCCCTTGCTGGTACAGCAGCATGAGAAGCTGAAAGTCCTTGACTTAGTTGTTGCTGTGCTTACACTAAAACATCAGTGTGTCACCAACATTATTCTCCTTCTAAATTCAAAACATGGTCCTATACCAGGTGCTATGCAGAATATTAATATATTCCAGACAAAACCAGGACAACTATCTAAGATAGGAATGGGCAGCATGATCATTTTAACATGTCTAAAAAGGTTATTTCTGAGAGTCATAAGATTTGGCTTCTGCTCTTTGTTCTTCCACAGATTTTCTATTTGAACCTGGCTAAATCTTTTACTCTGGTTTAGTATTTAAAAAATGCATACAAGTAAGCAAGTAATGTTAACTTGTAAGCATTTGGTAGGACTACAGAAGTAATTTAATCGAGATTTCTTTGACTTTTTAAAAGGCCAGTGTAGTGGTAGGACACAGGGTAATGGCTTTACATTAAAAGAGAGAAGATTTAGATTAGGCATTAGGAAGAAGCTCATCCCAATGAGGGTAATGAGACACTGGAAGAGGTTGCCCAGAGAAGATGTGGATTCCCCATTCCTGAAAGTGTTCAAGGCTGGGTTGGATGGGGCTTTGAGCAACCTGGTCTAGTGGAAGGTGGCGCTGCCTGTGGCAGAGGGTTGGAACTAGATGATCTTGAAGGCCCCTTCCAACCCACACCATTCTATGATTCTGTGATGTAACACCATATATGCCATACTTGTCTTTTATGCTGATTTCTTTTCCTACAATAAATTGAAGATACATTATTAGTTTATTATTCTTTTTTTCTTGATGAGAGAACAGTGTCAGATCAGATTTCTTGCTTTAGAATAAAAAAATCCCAACAAACACCCCTCCGGAAAAAAAAAAATACCCCACACCCCAAAAAAGATTTTTTTTTATATAAAACTTTAAACTACCAGTACTTTCTTTCTTGAAAAAAGTTTTATTTGTCCTGGTTAGAATCATTTTTGCCTTCCGATGGTATTTAAGGTTTCTTGGACTTTTATTGATCTTCCAAATATCTAACTATTTTTTATAGTTAATGTTTTACCTCTACAGTGCCTGACTGTGATGACTTAGGTGGTTGTTGTCACAGGATTTAGAAGATTATGATTTATGGATTTGGGTAAAATACGTCAGTGTGTAAAAAGCCAGTGTAAAACCTACATGAAATTTAAATCTTAAATAAACTGTATCTTTTCGCTGCTATGCATTGTCATTCACATTAGCAGTCTTTATCCCATGTACGGGGTGATGTACTTGTAGATTAGCATCTCTTTCAAAATTTTGAATAGATGAGTATATATTGTGTAGTTCTATTGGTTCGTCCAAGATTTCACAAATATTCATTAAAATGAAAGAAAGCAAGTACAATATACAAACAAATCTGGAATCATAATTATCTAACAGACCAGCAAAAATCTGTTGCCATAGAGAAATTGCTTCCTACAAAAATAGAAGTATTTTGTGGGGGAAATTTTGGCCACTTTTGTGATTGCTTTGGGATGCCAACTGGAAGTGGCTGTTAGTGAATATGATTGTACTAGGTGTGCTTTACTTGTACTGTTTATTATTGTTCTACTTCTGCTTTACCATATGGAAGAAATGCATCCTTTGTAATGCAGATTTGAAGGAATCATGGAAATGTGGAAATTCCAAAGTGTTTAATTGCAGTTTTTGTTGAAATAAAATGTGAAAAAATACCTATATTGTGAGGCCATGGAAAAATGCTTGAGGTAAAAAAAAAAAAAAGCTGTCAAAATATGTAATAAGGCAAGATTACATTGGGGGTTCCCCCCCCCCCTTTTTTTTTGGTGATTAATCTGATTTTTCCACCTAAACGGAAAAACTTGATTTGCCTGTGGCTTTAATTCAATCTGTTCTATTCACAGAAAGGTTCGCTTGCATGTTATGCTACTCCACTAAAAACATCTCACAAATAGTGCCAGCCAGAATTAATAACAGCTAAGTCTAGCATTTTCAATGAAAAAAAGAAAGGGAAAATAACTCTTTTTTCCTGTGCATCAGCATTTTCTATTAGAAAAGAAATAATTGGGGCAATTGTATCTTTAGTGTCAAAATTGTTATTGGCAGAGTAACTGACTTTTCCAAATGTTTTTGGCTCTCATAATGCTACTGTGGTCCATCTCTGTACAAGTTAATTCCAGTTCACCTGGATTTGTGCATTTATGTGCTTGGGAAAAAATGATCTTGTCTGCAGTGAAATACGCATTTCCCCTTCAAATTTATGTTATCTGATGAAATTAAAATAAAAGCTTTTTAAGAAGTCCATTATAATATTTCAGATGGACTTCAGGCTCAAAGTGAAATCTGTCCTCTGCAGGCAAGCAGATTAGTTGGACTAATGGTGGGTAGATGGGTGTACTAGCTTTTTTTTCTTCTGCCAGGACCCTGCTGTTCATGTTTCTTCCTCTCCATATGTCACCCTGTTTTTATAAGCACCAGAGTCATGTTTGGGGTTTCAGCTGACTGTAAGGTGTTACTGTCAGGAGTGCTGTACACACTATTCTGAGCATCAGTCTTGCTCTTGACAGTATTAAAATAGGGGAGGGGAGTGAAAACCATGAGAAATCATGTATTGTTCCCACCACACAGTTAGGGAATTTACCCACTATGTCTACACTATCTCTTGCATTGTGGAGTCCGAGAAAAAGCCAACCAACCACCAGAGCAAAGCTTCCTGTGGTCTGTCTAGTACCACAGTTATAAGGCCAGTTTTGTGTCATATAGTGGAACCAAGCACTTTCTAGCTTAATTTTTGTATTAAAAATTGCAAAACATTTTAGGTCTTTCTGCGAAGTCTACAGGGTCTGTAGGAATAGGAATATTGTTGTTGTGATTCTAAGGATGGGTTTGTTTGAACTGTAGCCGGTTTCTTGAAAAGAGGTATGATTTTGGTGCCCAGCTGTTTATCTTAAGGTCAGTGACCAACTGGGCACTAAAACCATCAAAATGCTTGTATTTAAACAGCATGAAATTTCTATTATTGATGATAAGTAATTTGAGGATTTTCAGAAGTGTTACTGGTAAAGAAATAGTAATAATTTCATGGATGTTTGGATATAGCTTCTAGTGATCTTTTTTTGTCTCTTGATTGAACATAGACGTAATCATGAATTTCATTAATTTTATCTCTCTGTAAACAAATGGGCTGCAGAATCAGGTTTTGCTGATACAGAGCTAAATATTCAGGGTTAATGAGGTAACCCTTATTAAAAAGAGTGAAAAGCATGATTGTCTTGTCAGCTGATGCAGTTTTCCAGGTCTTTATAAGCCATTATGAACTGAATTTGTTAGAAGGGTATACACAAATGCTAAAGTTCTTTAGGAATAGGAGACAAATTTCTGACTGAAGGTAAAGAGAGGCTCAGGTGATTTGCAGCCTGAAGTTAAGCTGGACACCATTCATAACTCTCTGAAAACCTTTGAGTTTGTATGTGCACATCTGCAGGTGTATGTATGGGATTTGAGGTTAAAGCGGACATTGCCTTTAATATGTATAACAGTTACAGCAAGAATTACTTTATCTTCCTATATTTCAATTATGAGAGCAACTGTGCAGGTTTTGCACATGAGGAGTACAGGTAATGTGTCTTAAATTTTCCTTTAGTTGAAAGAATCTGCAGATAAGTTGCATTTTAAATACTACTCACTTTTCTATGTACCAAAAGCATGTTCTCAGCTGGCTTGCAGAGTTTTTTCGTTATTCTGGTTTTCTAAGTCCTTTTTTAGATCAACCTTAAGCTCCTGCTTTACTTGAAAGTCATGTAAGCATTTACCTCATGTCCTTTTAATCAAATTGGACTTTAAAAAATAATAAAAACGTTAATGAAAAAATAAAGTGTTTGGTTTTGTTTTGTTTATTTGGGTTTTTTCCTAATGAAAGAGCAGTAGTTAGTTCTGATTCTTTTTGTGCATCAGTCTGGCTTCTGAGCCTATAATGTGCTTGCTTTATTTGGCAGGAGTGTCTTAATATAGTAGTTTGTATTTCATACAGCTGAGAAGCAGTTGTCCCCTAAGTACTAGTGGATTAACTGTATCCTGTAACTGATTCAACAATTTTGAATTAATTTCTTTTTGTTTCAGGGGACCAGACTGTAAGAGTCTGGGATGTGAAAGCCCCACGAGTCAAACTTGTGATACCGGCCCACCAGGCTGAGATTTTGAGCTGTGACTGGTGCAAATATGATGAGGTATAAATGTGTTCATCTAGCTGTTTTCCTAACTGAACCACTCTCATTAAATAGCAGGGGTTTTCACTGCAAAATTAGTGCATCTTCTCTTTATAAGAATATGTCTAGTTGCTTTATTGCTCTCATTCACCACTACGTCTTCAGAAGAGCATTGTTCTAACAGATATATGGCCCAATTGGATAATAGGTTTTTGATTATTCTTTTCTGTCCACTATGGACAGAATAGTCCATAGTAGAGAAATAGTTTGTATTGCTGTGTTCTCTTTTAATTTACATGCTGGAGACCTCATTTATGATTTATTATTTTCTGTTGTTTGATTTACGTAACTTTTATAGCCAACACATGCTTCACTGCAATCTAATAATTAAATTTTCCTGATATATCTGTGTTTTATCAACTCATCAGAACTTGCTGGTAACTGGTGCAGTTGACTGTAGCTTGAAGGGCTGGGATTTGCGGAACATCCGGCAACCAGTGTTCATCTTGCTTGGTCATACCTATGCTATCAGAAGAGTAAAAGTAAGTTGTATTTTATTCCCCATTGACCGCCACTGAATTGTTACACTTTTTTTTTTTTGTGGAAAGCAGTATTATAGTATCTAATAACTAGGAAATAAAAACCCAACAGGTGTTGAAGATTTTAGATGCTATGCTGACTGTTCTTGGAAACCTTCAGTTTAGCACTTTAAAATATTTTGATGTCTAGCAGTTTGCTAGGATTTCAAAGTAAATGACATCCTCAAAGTCAATATATTATCCATGAGGAGTGTTCAAGAACTTGAGAACTAAGTTACAAGGGAGCTTTGGGAGAGGGAACGTACCTTCCCTTATTTGTTTTTTCAATGGTGCTGTGCCTTTTTCTCTCCCTGTAAAAGGTCAATATTCATATAAGGGAAGGTATAGAGCTCGAGAATATGTAGTTTTGTGAGCACGAGGAAAGTGTTAATATGTTCAAAGAGTTTTTGAAACCTTGTACATGAAAGTCTACAGGTGATTGTTCTGTGTCTGACTGTTACAAGATCAACCACTGATAAGAATTTATTCTAGATGCATACTTTTTTATTTTTATATTAATCAGTGCTTATTATTTTTTATATTAGTCAGATAATATGTGATCCTTTTAAAGGCTTTCAGGAACAGGTGTGTTTAATAATATTTTCTAGGAAGACTGAACTGACAGGAAAAAAAAATTATCCTGGGTTGGTATTTTGCTTTACATGCTCTTAGAATTTTTTCTGTGTTTCTAACAACTTTAAATGTTACCGTGCTCAGGTTGTAATTTGTCAGAAAAGGGTGTGGCTGTAGGGAGTAGTTCCATATCACAAATCCTGTTTGTGGCCAGACAGCCAGAGAAGCTTCTGCTCCTCTTTATCCCAGCTACCCTTGCCTGCTATCCCAACTGGTAGTAGCTGTCCAGTCTTTTTCTGTACTTTAATTTCTGCATGACCATGCTCTAACCTGGCTCTGTGAAATGTTCTTCTCAGCAGAAGAACATTTAGCAGTGGTGTTTGAGTTTGTTTTTTTAAACAAGATTATTTTGAGTCCAATTTGACAGCCATTAAGACAGATGAATCAATGCAGTATTGAATCAGTACAGACTGTCACATTCTTACTCTTTGACAGTTAGTGGTATCTTTGAAAAACAGCTCTGCCACTAAGGGATTCATAGCATATTGTTTTCATGATGAAATGGAGAAAGTGAATATAGAATTGTTATTCACCATAACCTGTGATAATAGACTAAAGGACACTTGATGAAACTAGTAGGTGGGTTTGCAAACAGATGGAAGTACTTCTTTTACACATCAGATTGTAGACTTCTTGAATTATCTCTCAGCACAAGAAGGGTACATAGGCAGGCAGTGTCATCAGGTTCATGAATAGCAGCTGGTCAATAAACATACTAGAAGAGCTAGACAGGGATAGCATCTCTAATTTCTCTATTCCCTATTATCCTGGGCTGCATTAGGAAGAGTGTGCCAGCAGGCTGAGGGAGGTGATCCTTCCCCACTACTCACTGCACCAGTAAAATCACACGTGGAGTGCTGCGTCCAGTTCTGGGCTTCCCAGTATGAGGGAAACACAGACATACTGGAGTAAATCCAACAAAGGGCCACAAAGAAGATTAAGAGACTGGAGCCTGTGTCCTACCAGGAGAGGCTGAGAGCTGGATTTGTTTAGCATTGAAAAGGCTTAGGGAGGATCTTGTCACTGTGTATGAATGATTGGCATAAAGGAGAAGACAAAGCCTTACTCTTCTCAATGGTATCTAGTGAGAGGATCAGAGGTGATCTGTACAAACTAAAATGCCAAAGATGCTATGTAAAGATAGAGCACTGGTCTTGAAGGCTCTTAGCCTAACCAGGTAGAGTATTTTTATATTCTTATATTGTCTTGTCTGAGTTTTCATTTTATCATGCTCCCCATTTTCTTAAAGTGCCTTGAAATTATTACTAGGAGTTGACCAGCTGCAGAATTTCTTTGCACCAACCTTTGAGATCAGTTCACTAACTGGGTTTAAGGAGGTGGTAGGGTAGTTCTGTGTGTTTACATGTACAGTGGAGAGGTGTATGGGAGTACATGACTTCTGTCTTAGCAGGATTTTATGCTTCCATTTCAAGATACACATGGTCCCTATGGACATGAGGTATGAGAATGTGGTCCAGCACTTAGAGGTGGTGCACCATATCTACTCTTGTGTGGTGTGATTCAGCAGTCATACTAAATGGAGACCTGGATTCTGCCTAAATAGAGGCAGCTGTCCCTGCTGATGTCCCTTCCCTTACATTGTGCTGATGCTAGCAATTAGAAAGCAAGCTGGCCCGGCTGATTGCTCTGACTGAAAATCCTGTCCCTAAAAGTGACCAATTTCTGTCTGGATCACTAAACTGTCTCAATCTGTGACTCAACCACATCGTTGCAAGCCCTGACACAAAGGAGGGGAGCAGGAGCACACAGCCTGAAGTGGAAAGGGAAAGCCACAAGTCTTGTGGCAGTGCACTCTTAAATTAGCTTAAGCCAACCATGCAATCACATTCTTCAGTGGTCTGTCATTTATATTCTGTTCACTTGTTTGGGGTTGCATGGATTGTCATATCCAAGGCTGTCAAGGAATTCTACCCACCATGATACTGTCAGGATTTCTTCAGGTTTCTTGTGGTCTTCCACTGCAGAACAGGGCATTATCAGCATACTGAGTTCATCTAGAGTCCTTTCCAGGAGATTTTGACATTGGTGTTTTTGGCCATCTCATATCTTAGCTGGCTTCAATGTCTTATACTGAAATGTAGTTATGGGGTTTGAGTTTACTCTAAAGGATATTTAGATGAGTGATCTATGAAATGTTAGACATTCATCTCTTCTGTTTACGTACAACTGTTAAGTTGATAGAATTGTAGAATCTAACAGTTCAGTGAAACAGAATTTTAAAATACTCTCTTTGTAGCAGAAAGACATTATACAAATTCTTTCAACTTACGTGTTGAAATACTGCTAAGTACTTAGATAGAGTTTGCTTAGATAAGTTTCTAGGATATTTAAGGTTAATGACAAAACTTTTCAGCTTTGACAAGATGTTTTTGCTTTGTCTGAAACTATGTGGACAAAAATGCAAAGGTGGCATGTGGGAAGTCTGCCACTGGTTTCTGTTGCACATCAGACCTCTCTTTCCCTCCTCTGAGGTGCAGAAGAAAAAGACGTTTTGGCTTTTTTTTTTTCCTCTGGAAAATTTTTAGGAAATCTGAGGATGGTGAAGTTCAAGCATGCCCATCCCTCAATTCTGCTATAGTAAAGAGAACTCTGTCAGCAGAGTTCAGCAGGCAGCAACAGACACAGCTCTCTTGGCAACTTGGACAGTTATGGCAGTAGCCCAGGCTTTACTTTCGACTTTGTAGTAGCTGTGAGTAGTAGAGAAAGTCTTGCAGGAGAAATCTTACATGTGAACCATGGTATGGGGACCTGCATTTCAAACTGAAGTTACGTCGTTATTTCCTGTTGAGAAATACAGACCTTAAAATAGGTGGAAAATGAAGGTTGCCAAAAAGCTGGAGCCAAGGTGAACAGGTCTTGCGTAACTGCATCCTTATTGCTGCAGTTCTTAGACCTGTCTGCAAGAGTCCACAGAAGAGTGTGTCCCATAAAATGCCCTGCAGGAGAGGAGAAAATTATGAAGTGATGTTATATTGTTTTCAGTTTTTCAACATATCTCCAATTTTCCCATCTCTGTAAACAATTTCAAAACTTCAGGACATGGAACTGATGACAGTAATACAGCTTACGTGCTCTGTAGTATGCCACAAGTTTTCTCTCTCTGAAAATAATAAACTGCTCACATAGCTTTTCCGAAACTCACTTTATATAATGAGATGATACTTGGCTTGTCAGCCAAAAGCAGAATTTGATAGCTGTTTATGTGACTGTCCTAAAACTTCTTAACTTTACAAGAGGGTTGTTTGGCACTGCTATAATGAAATCAAACCAGAGTCCCATAGAGTGTTCCTTGTAATTAGAAGCATAGCAGAGAAATTTGTTGATGTAGTAAGTTTTGTTGCAGCATGATGTGGTACCTACCAAGACAGTTTAAATAGTTAAACTTTGGTACCTTTATATTGAGACTGTATATGTTCACATTGTTTTACTTTAAAAGTTGTTCTGTTTTGTTTTCTTGCAGTTTTCACCATTCCATGCAACCTTATTGGCCTCTTGCTCCTATGATTTTACTGTGAGGTATGGTATCTTTTTATTGGACAAAAATTGAAAGATAATCTATTTCAATGTTGTTTGCAGTAGAAAACAGTTTTAAAGTGGATATACTGAATTGCAGTTAATGTTGCTATCGGGTGTTTTCTCTCTTCATAAGCTATGTTGAAAATGTATTGGTTCTTCACTTAAAGGCTTGTCGTGGTTTAAAGTCCACACACCCCTTTGTTTCCCCTCCCCCCCCCACCTTCCCACTCCCAGAGGGATGGGGAGGAGAGCTGGAGGAATACAACTCCCATGGATTGAGGTAAAATCAGTCCAGCAATTAAGGTATAACACAAATCACTACTGCTACCACTAACAAATCAACATTAGAGGAAATAAACAAGGAGAGAGAATACGATACCACCTGCCAACACAAGCCCAGCCTGGAAGAGAGAGCTAACCACTCCCCCCCGGCCAGCTTCCAGTTCCCTCTCCAAGCCCAGCCCGGAGGAGATTTAACCCCTTCCCTTCCGACCGGTTTCCAGTCCCCTCCCTGAGCAGGACATGCTGTGGTATGGAATACCTCCCCGACTAGCCCAGACCAGGCGCCCTATCTCTCCCTCCTCCCTAGCAGAGCCTGAGCTACTGCTGAACCCATGACAAGGCTAGCTAAGTGACTCTTCTGAATGATATCTGCTATGACAGACTCTTTCTGTAATCCTTTTCACATCATTCTGCTGAATGTAGTTGTATGCGGCTGTGATAGTGTCTATCTGAAGGTAATAACCTCTTAAATCAATGTAGATGTGTGACTTCTTATATTTTCATGGCATATTTTTATTTCAGCTTTTCATGAACAAAGTTTTTTTGTCCTACCAGTATTGGAGGAAGCTTTAATATGTTCACAGTGTGTATGCTAGAGTTCTTCCAGTACTTCTGCAAGTTCCCCTAGCTGTCCAGTATATCTGATTCTGCTAAGGATTTTACAGTACAGCTGATTTAAAGCTGTTTAAAAGACCTAAAGAAGTCCGACTTCATATAAGAACTTTTTTAAGATGCATAGTGTCATAAGTTGATACACTATGAAGTACATTCTTGAATATTTCAATCACATTCTTTAGTCTGAATTTTAATTTTATAACATGGACTGAATATACTAGGCAGGACATTTACAAATGGGAGAAGCCTTCTTGCCTTCACAAGTGACTGCAGTTATCCTACTTGCCCAAATCATCCCAATTAGTGTCACTTCTGATTATGTCCTAAGTGGTCTGACACCAGACATGGAAAGGTTCTGTTTTGTAAGGGAAATGTTGCTAGCTATCAGTGTCTGTAAATATTTTTAAATCATAAATCTATATAAATCTTTTCTTGTTCCATAACATGATATAAAGTTGCATCATGAAGTTAGTGTGTTAAGCACTGTAGGAATTTTGTATACTTTCAAAAGTCTTAGTGGAAGAGCGGTATAGCTGGAAGACTGTTTTCATCCAACCTCTTGATTGCATCACCCAGAATGCAGTTAACAGAAACATGCAGGGGTCCAAAGGGGCTCCAGAGCTCTGCTACAGATGGTGTGGGATGGCTTGAAAGTGTACAGTGACAATGGTCGCATTCCACAGGTAGACAGTTGCTGGAGGAGTTCTTCTTGACATATATGAGTCCTAACCTCAACAGTGCTAGGGGAGATGTTGCCTTTCAGGTCCTAGGCTGCGGGGAGATCCTGCTGCCTCTTTCTGGGGATGGAGGTGATGGTGGGCCCATCTGTGGGAGATCTGTTCTCTTTTGCTTACTGTAATAAAGGGAGCACCTTGCCAGCGATATCCACTGTTGTGGTTGGTGCTAGGAGCCTGACAGTGTAAGTGCCATGATGTCCATGTGTGTATAACTTACTAGGCTGCTGTACCAGCATTCTGTCTTACATAAGGTGCTTAATTTTATTTATGTTAAAAACACTCTTCTCAAAATACTGCACAGTGGTCTGTGAAAGGTTATTTAAGGGATCTTAGTTAGCATTCTTTCCTGATGCAGTGCCATCTGGTTTGCAGCATATAGTTTTTCAAAAGTTTTCTAGGTCTAAAATAAAAAGTGGTAATTGATTTCTTCCAATGGCCTTGTATGAGCATTAAGACTAGTAATCAGCATACTGATGCATTGAAGTGACTTGATTGTGTTGTCATGCTCTTCCCAGTTTTGACACCAACTATATGTCCTTCAGGTTTACCATTAATGCACTTCATGCAGTACCGAAATCTATTGCAATTTCAGCTCTGACATTTTCATATGTTGAAGCTGTCAGTAAACATGAGGAGAGCTCCTAGTTCATATACCAGGGTATCTCTAAATGCAGAGCTTGGGAGTATTTTCAGAAAATGCCACACTAGGCATTGGTTTTCATTCCAAACAATTACTTCTTGTCACTAGAGGTAGAGGGTGGGGTTGAAGAGATGAAGTACAGATTTTTAGTTTTCTAAAACTGTTAGTTGCTGGACTTGGAATGTTTAGTATGAGTGAACAAACAACAAAGAAGGCCAGGTGAAAGTCTTTGGAAAAGGAGGCACAAGCAAAGTAATCTGTATAATGGAGGAAATTTGTAATGACATTTCTGGGAACATCTACTTTAAAGGATATAAAATGATGACCATGTTGTACCTGTACTACATTTGCAGGAAGGAGCATAACACACAGTAAGAAGCAGAGTTCACTTAGAAGTGTTGAGAATTTGACTGGATACACCATCCACTCCACGTGCATACGCATACACACATTCTGTCACATATGCACATGCATATACAGACACATGTGGACATAACTATATATACATTTCAATTTAAGAACAAAAATACTTGATAAATATTTAAAAGGTAAAAGGCAAGTACAGATTCAGTACATGGCTACATCAACTCAAGGCCTGTGACTTTAGCCACATTTAATAGTAATTAATGGAACAGTATGATATAGCAGCCCTTTAAAAACAGGTTCATTGATACAGTGTTATTTTAATAGCAGCTTACTTATAATAGGGGCTTTTATTTTCTTTAACATTTTGTTGAAGCTTAGATTTAATTGTCTGTAAGTAATAAAATATAGTAGATAAATCTGTACAGCATAGCTTATTGTTTAAGCTTTCTAATCTTAAAAGTTACTGAAGCTTTATAGTTTAACCAGACAAATACAAATCTTAGATAAGATTACTCAACTGTCATGTAAGAGGCAGAGGTTTTGTTTGTTTCTGGTAAAACAGCTAATTTGGGCATATAATTATAACTGGATATTTAAAAGCAAAAAATAGTAGGTTTAAAGCGAAGTTAACAATGCTTAGCTTCATCCTTTGCAAATAGTATAATGACTGTAGTGACATAGGATGTAGTAATGAGGGGAATGACTTTAAACTGAAAGAAGTAGATTTATGTTAGATATTAGGAAGAAATTCTTCACTGTGAGGTTGGTGTGGCACTGGTACAGGTTTCTCAGAGAAGCTGTGGATGCCCCATACCTGGCAGTGTTCAAAGCCATGTTGAATGGAGTTTTGAGCAACCTGATGTAGTGGTAGGTGTCACTGCTCATTGCAAGGGAGTTCAAACTAGATGATATTTAAGGTCCCTTCCAACTAAAACCAGTCAGTGACTGCATGTGTGCACTGTGGTAAAGCCACTGAAAAGAAAACTATTTCACATGTCAACTTCATACTGGGTGCTAAGAGAAAAGAGGGTATATTTTAACTTGAGTTTTACATACTTGGGTGTAATGATTTCGATTTAACTCCTGTCTAGTAAATGCCTTATTGAAACAATTTGTTTCTGTACTATTTCCTTACTCTTTGGAAGAGTTCAGGAAAAATGTAGGTTACTTAAGGAGCAGTTTTAATAGAAATGAATCATTAAAATCCAGGAAACGCACAAAGTACTTAATATTTCCAGAACTTATTTAGATCTGCATGCATGTTCTTAAATGTTATCTCTATCAAAATTCAGTTTGAAAGAACATCTGTGTCATCTCTTACTGGAATCACTGTTCTGTACTTTTGGACTCTCTTCAGTATTGAAAGAAAATCATGTTGGTGCATTACTCACAGACAGTGCTCACCAAACTCTGAAGAAAAGATTTGATAAATTATAGGACTTCATTAAGCTGGTATCAGGCCAAATCTTGAAATGCATTCACAGAAGCTTGCCTCTGAGGCAGTAAGATGATTTTTGGTGAAAGTTGTACTATACTGGACACCGTCTCTTCAAGATGCTTTAAGGTAAACCACTCTCTCCAGCTCTCCATCACAAAGTACAAGTTCAGTAACTTGGATCAAAAGAAATCTTGAGAACTTGTGCAGTAATGCTGCTCTGGTTTTCACTGCAGTTAATTGTCCTTGTTGGCTTTTTCTCTTTTTTCCTTTTTTTTTTTTTTTTTTTTTCCCAGGGTGGAAAGATGTTTGCTCATTTGCTCTTTTTAATTCCCCCAGTTGCTAGTGCCAGTCAGAGCTTTGGGCATGACATCTGGTGAAAATAACAAAATTCAGAACTTCGTGTACTTTTCATTTACAATGTAACTGTCTCTTGCAACTACAGAATTAGTCAAAATAACTCATACACTAGTGTAAAAAGCATATCTGTTCTCTTACATGTGTTCTTTTTGGATTAAAACAATAATTAAAATTTTGTGGTAAATATTTTGACATATAAATGAATATCCAGGTCCTTGTATTTTTTTAAGTTCACTGGCATTTTCCTGCCTGCACATGCTAGTTTTGAAATAAATATTACAAGATGCAGTTTCTCTGAGAACTAGGAGTGTTGGTCACAGGAACTACTCGGCAAATGATTCAATCTCATAAATAGAATAATATATTTTATATATGAAAATAAATTTTCTGGTGCTGCAAATAGCACTATAATGTTGAAAAAAACAGCAAAATGATATTTTGTTGTTTTTTGGGGTTCTTTTTCCTCTTAAAAACCTGGTCTGTGTAAGTGTTAAATATTTGTAATTAAAATCTTTAAGTATTTAGACTTGAATATTTAACTATGGCAGTGTCTGAATATTTTTTCTTTGAAAAGGGCAACTTGTTTCTTCTAAATAATCCCCTTTTCCTTTTTGGTTGTGAAGCTATCTATTGTTTCTGTCATACAAACACATTTTAATCTTCTTCTACAAAACGTATTCTGTCTGAAAGGCGAAGTCAAGGGGTTTTTTTGTGTGGACCGATAAGGAAACAGAAGTATTGAGAGACAGCACACATACCTACAGTACTATCTGTATGTTAGTGACAACCACTTCTGTATTTCTCAGGCATCTGACTTAACCATTTTTTGTCAACTGACTTTTCCCATTGCTTGATGAAGAGTGGGGCATGTCTCAAAATGAACTCAAGCTCCAGTCTAGGATTATGATACCAAAGAATGGGGAATATCTAAAAGCTCTGATGAGAACACATATGTCCGTAAGTTATTAGTTGCCATCCCCTTTTAGTTAATTCCTGTTTTGGGGAGAAACTGGGGAACAAAGAGTTAGATGGATAACTTCAGTCCCATAACTATGCTAAATTACTGTCTGTCAGCAGCAGCGAAGTTGCTACTCTTGCATGCCACCCAGCCCATGAAGGCTTATGTCTTCTTTTTACTAGATTAGACTAGCATGTAATGCTGCATCTTGGCCTGCACCTTGTTTTGATTTAAAAGTACTAGAGAAAGCATATACTTGCCTAAATGGAGTTTCTCACTTGGATTTCTTAAATCAGATGAAGCTTCTTAGTGACAAGAAATGTCTTAATTTTGTGCATGCCCTGTTTTTCAGGGCACTCTGTTTCTGGTTTAGGATCTTTGGTTAGTACCTCAGTAGGGTGGTGATTAAAATATATTATGGCTTTAAGCATGTGATGATGAGAGTTATTCTCAATCATTGTTTGGAGTAAAGTATTAAAGTTAATGGTAAGTTTTGTGAGTTTTCAGATCTTCAGAATCAGAAGGAATATTATGAAGGCTAGTAACTAAGTTGTTCTTAGAAGTTATTCTGTTATAGTGTGGCTGAAGAATTGAAACAGGTAACTTGCTATTTTACCTTATAGCAAAATGTATGGGATTTCATTTTCAGGACATCAACTTACACATGTAATAAGAAAAGCCAATGATGCATATGTAGGGTCATACTCCCATAGGTGGTTTGTTTTCTCATTTCAATTCATAGGAAGTAAACTAAGAAGTGAGAATTTTAGCAAAAGTTACTTTGAAATAAAGCATATACATTGAGTCCTTAGGGAAGAACTATGCTACTGGAGCAAACTCAAAAGTAAAACCTATTTCAGAATTAATTTTTTGGATTCTCTTCCATTTGATTTGGCTCTCAAGCAATTCCGCCTCTTTTCTTTCATGCTTATGGAAGATAATACTTCGAATAAGGGCTTTCTTCTGTACCTGAGCAGCTTCATAATGTTGATGCTTTACTGTAACTTTAATGAAATAATCTCTAAAAGCTACTGTTGTGGAAATAGTTACATTTTCAGTTCCCAGTTAATGCCTGAAGTAACAACATTTCCCTGATTATCCTGTATCCAAAAGTAGCTTAACACTAAGTTATGGTGAGACACAAGTTTTTCTAGTTTACAAGAACTTTTACAGGAAGCTATCTTTGCACAGGTATTAGAGAATGGGAGCAGGAAAATTAAATGTGTGATATATGGGTAGTAGACTAACACCAAGTTCTGGGTTGCGCTTGAAAAGTTACTGGTTATATACATCCATATCCATACTGTAACTTCTGCCTGATGTGGGTGCAAGTGCCTGGTGGCATTAGTCTTTGAGTTGGTTTTTATTGAAAACAGCCTCTAAATAGCTGATTCACAGCCCCCTAAAAATACAATGTATGAAGACATCATAATTCAAAACCTAAGAACACCAGTAAAGCTTTTGAACTAGATGATCTTAAGGTCCTCTCCAACTCTAACTATTCTATGATTCTATGATAGTACATATTTGTCATAAATATTTTGTTTCCCAGAAGGAAGTGGACTTTCAGGAATTGTGTTAATTGTGCTACCATCTGTGCATTTTCCCTGAAATGTTTCCTGAAGTAACATTTGAACATACTGAAAACTTAATTGGGTATGACAGGGAAGTTGTCTAAATTTGCTAGGCCTGTACAAATTTACTGAAAATTCATGAGCATACAAGAGAGGGAAATCCAAAGTATTACCTTAAGGAAGATGAAAGACAAGCACCACCTGTCTAATGTGCTTGCTGATCTGCTGACTCCTCAGCACGCAGCAATAGGCTGCCACAACACATGCATTGTATTTTCTTGCACAGACACTGGAACCTGAAATGATACTTGCAGCCATTTTTTCCCAGCCAGTGGTAAAAGTGAAGGGGCAGGAGATGTGAAGGTGGAGTAGGGAGGAGGACATGGTAGGGAGCAGGAGAAACAATAACGGGGGTTGTTAAAAGTGTCTTGGTAGGGGAGGAAGATAGATTTCTGTAATACTGCTGTGGGTGGTACGAAGACAAGCTTTTTGTCTTTGCATAATGGGTTGTTTAGAATAAGCAGTTGCTTGCAGTATACGTGCATGTTAAGTACACATAAGACAAATAAGAAACTATCAAGAAATGAGAGAAAAGGAATACTTTCAACAGTTCCAGTGAAAAAAAGTGTTAAGAAAATGCACTCATATAGGTTGCAGGGTTTCTGTGGTCAATGCGGATGTGACTGCACTTGTGAGTGCTAGTTTTAATGTACATAATATGGCTAAAACTGGCAGTTCCATCCAAGTGGCACACCTGTGATTGTACAGGCTGTACAAACCTGTAAGAGACCCTAAAAGCCTATGTGATTGTCTGGCTTCCTGTTGAAATTCATACTGC
The DNA here is from genome assembly GCF_012275295.1 of Melopsittacus undulatus. Taxonomy (NCBI): domain Eukaryota; kingdom Metazoa; phylum Chordata; class Aves; order Psittaciformes; family Psittaculidae; genus Melopsittacus; species Melopsittacus undulatus. The sequence goes on from NC_047529.1 coordinate 72,889,982, forward strand.
CAACTGCACAGATACACCTACAATTAAAGTAATGCAAGCACACCTATTTGTACTATGAATGCATCTTCATTTTGCTCTACAGCTATCCTGCTGGGGTAAACACTGTATTAGAAAACCTGCATTGTGCTTTCAGTCTTCAGAATGCAATGGAAATTCACTCTGAGCAAAATATTGTTGTCACCATGCTAGTTTTGGAAGCTGGGCTGCTGACTGTTTTTCACTTTGAACTGTACGGTTGATATGAAAGGCATCATTAATTAGTCATAAGTGGTTCTCAGTCCTGAGAACCATTTTCTTTTTTGGGGCTTTCACTAGTAATTATTTTCACATATAAAAAAATGTCCTGGACAGTCTGTAGAATGTGAACTAAGTTGCAGTACTCTTAAACTCTGTACTGCTTCTGACTTTTTGCAAACATGACTTCATACAAGAAACACCAAATTGCCCTATGATTTTTTTAAATTTATTAGAAAGTCTTTTCTAAGTTTTGTTCATGTGGATCAGAATTTGTCTCCTTTAATCTTAGTTTTCAGTTATAAGTATATTGTCTTTCAAGATTTAGTATAGAGCTAATGTGGTAAGGAAGGCCACCACTATTATTTAGAAACAACGAGATCTGCTTATTACCTTAGAAACCAATGTGGGAGGATGAAAATGCTGAGGTGGTCTTTTGCTCCTCTCTCTTGCAAAATAAGTTATTTATCTTAGATCTCAGGTACTAGGAAAAAGCTAAGAGGGTTGTTGCTATGGCATAGCCATTGTGCTGATACCACTCTCCTCGTTTATGAAGGAAGTAACATCTACGCCTTAAACAAACTGACCCTGTTGGCTCCAGTGTTTGCTATTTTACCTGAATTGGTTTGAACCTACAGTGTTTTCAGTGTAGTTGGTCTGATAATGAACTGTTCTTATTAAGTATTACCACCTTCCCCAGTATGAGCAAGGCCGAGAGACCTCTGTGCTTGTTGCAGAAGAAGAAAAGCATCCAATTGACCACTGTGTGAAAATTTGAGCTGTAGAAAATTTGATTACAGCAGCCGGCCCACAAAATGTGCTGTGCTTTGTGTCCTGTGGACTTTTCTAAGCAGTATATACCATGCAAAAAAGAAAACTAAAAGAAAACAAAACTTTCTTTTCTGCCATCATATGGTGTCTTGTCAGCGTGTTATTATCTGAAAGTTCTATTCCCGAGTCATTTGCTCATGACCGAGGCTACCTGTACCTATACTTTCATTCCATCTTCTCTTACATCTGTCTTATCCATGTTGTTAACTGCATTGGTGGACACTGCATCTAACAAGGGGTAATGAGAGCACTTCAGAAATCTTTTGAGCATTTCTGTCAAAGGAAAAAATGCTTTTTGAAATACAAATCAGAGGTGTTAACTGCATAATGCAGCTGATCTTTGTAGTACAAATTTATTAATAAATTATAATATAAAATTTGTTTTATAGGAACAAATTTAAGGTGGGTCTCAAATTTGACACTGGGAATGACCAGTATTTCTAAATGAATGTGCAGTTTTCAGTAAATAAAGACTCCATAGTGAACAAGATGAAAAACTGAGCAAAATTATAATTTGCACTAATGTCTTTCAGGGATAAAATTCCCCAGCCATCAAGAAACATAAGAGTATGCTAACCTACATTTTGTTCTGTTTTAATAATCTCCCAAAGACTGCTCTTTGGTGCCAACTTTGATCTCAGTTTCTGCAATAGGAGACAAAGATGGTTTTGCCCAGTGGAGTTTAATTTATGCAGATCAGCAGATGGCTTTGCAAGAGTATGATTTGTTATGTGTCCTAAGTGGATGAGTTTGCTTTTTTAAATATCCTGGCAGCAACAGATTTGTCAATATCTTGCATTATATTTTTTTAAATGACTTTCAATTACTTTAATTGTGATTTGTTTGATTTTTCTTATTTTTTTTATTCCCCCATCCCTCTCCTTTCTTCCCTCCTTCTATAGATTCTGGGACTTTTCCAAGCCTAACCCTTTGCTGGAAACAGTTGAGCATCATACTGAATTTACATGTGGACTGGACTTAAGTCTTCACAACCGTGGTCAGGTAAGAGCTGGGATGAATTTACTTTTCATTTGCCTGTTATAGCCACTGTGGTCATGGCTGGGTTGTAGGACTCAGATCTTGAGTAAGAGCCACCAGGGTGCAGAAAGCTTCTGGAAGTGAGTCTGGCTGAATGCTTATTAAATAAATGTCACTTAAGGTCCATTTTTATTTATAAAGTAGTTACTTGCATTGGGTAGAAGGGCAGGAGAGACAGAATTGTAAAATCAGACAGCTAAAATTTAGTGAGCTCAGGGAAAATGAGGTAGTTTTGTTTCAGAAGGAAGAGCAATAGAGAAGGGCTTAGAATGCTATGCTGAGATAGAGCTTTCTTTCATCTACTTAGAATGCCAAGTTAAACATTGGTAGTGTCACACATGATACCTGTCAGAATATTTGTAATACTAGAATAGACTTAATATGTAATTAGATTTCTAAACCCCTTGGTTTATGACATGGCTAATGACCCTTGGCTAATGACATGAATGAGTGGAACCCATTTTATGAATGGCACTTATTTCTGAACTGATTGTGGCAGAATTCTCCTCTGCTTCTGTTGCTGCTGTAGTTTCTTCTTTGTAAACAGAGCATTGTTGTTTGTAGTAAGAACTGTTTTTTTCAGGCAGGAAGGGCAGAAAAAATTCTTTAAAATGAGAGACTGTCGTTTTCACACAGACATTACTGTTACTGAGTTAACTGTAACTAATGCACTATTTAATGTACCACAAACATCATTTGCATCTAGATTACTTTGTAATTCACAGTGAAATTAATTTTTTACCCCAGATAAAAATGATTTGTAACATCTGCTTGAAATTCTGATTGGACAAAGCAAGTAAAGCCATTGTAATTTCTGCTACTGATAAAAGGATGCAGAAGAAAGGTATAAGTTTGGCAAAATAATTAGCTTAATGCATGTGGAACCATTCTAGCCAAGTGCGTGCTTGAAGAGTTTCCTGCCTGGCTGCTTGCTCCCTTAACTCTGGTCATTCATGTGGTTATGCTGTGAACCACATAAGGGAGTTTTGTAAGGCTGAAAAAAAAATTCTCAAGTGTGAGGTTATTTTGTCATTGGGAAAGGGCATGAACAGATAAAGGCCAGTTGCTGGAAATTAAAATTTCATCCCAAATCAGTGCATAGTTATGATTATGGCGAATTGGGCCCAGAAGGAGTAGCAAGCATAGTGTAGTGCATTAGGGCCTTCCAGTGCTACATTGCTTTGAGCCTAGTTCAGCTTTCTGTGAAGTTGGTGTGGGTTTTGCCATGAATCTGAATGAGGCAAGAAGATTTTTCTTCATTTTGTATTGAGGATGTGTTTACCTCTTGATTATAAGCCTGTTGCAAAGAGCCCTATGTGTTACAGAATGGGTCTCAGTAGATGGTGTTTCTGACTGTCTGGCTAGATATTATGTCTTTTTCTGTGATTTATCTGTCAAATTTGGAGTTACTGCTTCAAGATAAAAGGCCAAGTAAATGCTCATTGATAAGAGATAATGAATTGAAAGCAAACAGCTGCTGTGCACTTGTATGTTGGAAAAAGGAAAGTGGTGGTGTGCATACCTATCTACATTAAGGCATTTCTGCATCATTTGTGCATAAGGCAGGTAATTTTTATCCACATAAAAATTCTACAAGTCCAAAGTTGGACAAGATCTGTAAATCTGGGGCATGTATCCATATACACTCTATGCCAATATGCTTTCCAGACAGAAGTTTGGCATCTACAAGTTTTAATATTCCTCTGTTGGTTTTTTTTTCTATTGAGTTGATTTAGTGTATTGTGCAGGTTGGCTATCACAGCAATGCAAAATATATACATTCTGTTTTTTTAAAAGAAGTTTAAAAACCTGCAATAGAATTAAACTGCAACTGCAAGATAAAGAATGAACACAAGGGGAACATAACCTCCAGTTTTAAAAAGGAAAAAAAGACCCAGGGAACTACAGGTCAGTCAGTCTTGCTTCTGTTCCTGGCAATATCATGGAGCAGATCCCTCTAGAAGCTATGATAAGGCACATGGGCAATAAGGGGATGGTTGGTGACAGCCAGCCTTCACTAAGGGCCTCACTGAGGGCTTATTGTGCCTGACAAATTTGGCAGCCTTCCTCAACAGGGTCACAGCATTGGTGGATAAGGGAAGAGCAACTGACAACATCTACCTGGACTCATGCAAAGCATTTGACACAGTCCTGCATGTCATCCTTGTCTCTAAACTGGAAAGGCAGCCCAGAAAGCCAACTGTGTCCTGGGCTGCATCAAAAGGAGCATACCCAGCAGGTTTAGGGAGGTGATTCTCTCCTTCTACTCTGCTGTCATGAGACCCCAGTTGGAGTAATGTGTTCAGCTCTGGGGTCCCCAACACAAGAGGGACGTGGACCTGCTCAAGCAAGTCCAGAGGGGGCCACAAAGATGCTTTGAAGGCTGGAACACCTCTGCTATGGAGACTGGCTGAGAGACTTTGGTTTGTTCAGCCTGGAGAAAATAATGCTCCAGGGAGACCATAGAGCAGCTTCCAGTGCCTAAAGGAGGCCTACAGGAAATTTGGAGAGGTACATTTAGAAGTGCATGTAGGAACAGGACAAGGCAGAATGGTTTTAAACTGAAAAAGGATATAAACAGGATATAAGGAGGAAATTCTTTACTGTAAGGGTGGTGAGGCACTGGAATGGGTTGCCCAAGGAAGTTGTGAATGCTCCATCCCTGGCAGTGTTCAAGGCCAGGTTGGACAGAGACTTGGGTGACATGGTTTAGTGTGAGGTGTCCCTGCCCATGGGATGATCTTAAGGTCCTTTTTTTAAGGTCCTAGATGATCTTAAGGTCCTTTCCAACCCTAACTATTCTGTGTTATTTATGTTAGATATATGGAAGAAATTCTTTACTGTGAGGGTGGTGAGACACTGAAACAGGTTGCCCAGGGAAGTTGTGGCTGCGCCATCCCTGGCAGTGTTCAAGGCCAGGTTGGATGGGGTTTTGAGCAACCTGGTCTAGTGGAAGGTATCCCTGCCCATGACAGGGGGGTAGATGATCTTTAGCATCCCTTCCAATCCAAACCAGTCTATGCTGTGAACTGAATAGTTGCTTCCAATATGAGCACTTGCAGTCTCTCCCAGGCTTCTACTTCAATCCAACAAAGATTATTTGCTTAAATTTTATGTTGCTGTTCCTAATATGTAGGTTGCTTTTATGTCTGCTCTCTATCAAGACCTGATAATGAGCCCCATTCATTGTTTCTCATGCGTTTGTATATTTGTGATTTTCACTGTGTGCATTATAAGGAGTTGCAACTTGAGATTTGAACTGCTTCTCTCCTCCATGCATGCACAGTACTTTGTAATGGACAAGCTATTAATTTATAGTGAAATTAAGTACCATTCTGGTCATTAACCTTTGCTTTCATTTTTAATGATTTTTTTGTTTTCTAACTAGATGATATTTGGTTTTGCCCAATGAACATGAGCATTTTTGAAGTCAAGAAAAAAGAGTCTGTACTTCTGAAAAAGTGTTCAAAATAGATACTGTGATTAAGTACCTAGTCTAGGAATAACTAGATATTTCTGTGGAACTCACTAAGCTTTGAAGAGAATCCACAGGCAGAGCGTAGCTACATGCAAGCAAGCTGGTTCTTGTACAGTATCCTCCTAATGGGAGGTGGGAGAGAGATCTGTTCATAACAAATGGGTCCCAGATTGCAAAGGTAGGTCATTAGCTGGATGAAAGAGAAAACTCCTTTGTGTTTAAGATTCTGATATCTAATTTGGGGTATCTGTCACTATGTAAATGTTTGTTGAAAGCTTTGCATTTTGATAAAATCAGCTGTTGCTTGGTTTGGATTTTTTTCCACCTTAATGTTTGTGTCAGGTGCATAGCAGTTTCAGATAACTACCTAACAAACTTTCAGGTGCACAGATAAATGTGCATTCTACAGTGCAAAGCAGTAATGGAAATGATCCTCATGATATTCAGGGTATTTCCCTGTTAAACTGCAAGTGCTAATGTGAGAGCTTGCAGGGCAGGTTATCTAGGAGAAAATGCCTCCAACTGCAGCTTTCAGCCAAAGTAGCTCTGGTATGCACAAAAACAGTGACAAGACCCTAAGCACCAAAAATCTTTTAAATTTGTAATGGTGTACAGTAGTAAGAATGGTACAAATCCATTTACCTTGTCAGCAGCATTAAGAGCATGAAGTTTTTAAAGCAGACATGATAGTTCTTTCCAGAGGTTGGGGGTAAGAAAAACAAAGGATGTATATAGAAAATATGAAAATGGTAATCACCTCTGTACTATTCCTCACTGATAATGCTAGACCATACATGGAATTGTACTCTGTAGCTCACCGTGTTACTTATTTCTCTCCTGACACTTACTCTCGCTGTATTGTGATCTGTGAATGTTCTGATGAATTATTTGTGCAGCTTTATTTAAAGGCAGCCTTTTTCTTCAGTTATAGATTGAATGTATTATGGCAGTAATGAATTATTTTTAAATTTAGTTTATTAATTTTGCTTTGCATTTAATTAATTTCAAATGCCTTTTAGGCAATCCACCAATGAGACATAAAAAGTGCAGATACTGTGAACATTCACTTCTTGTCTTCATTCTGAAATTATTTCAGTAAGTACATAAAGAATAGAAAATATGTATATGCGTCATGAGTACCCAGCCCTTTCTGTTGTAGTAGTAAAGCTATATTTTGCTTACACAAACGTAAGAAAAAATGAAGCTCTGAATTCTGTGTGAAACCCATTTTCAGCCTACACATCCTGTCTGTTCTAAACTCTGTAAACCAGCCAGTGGAAAGTAAAAATTAATGCTTTCCGTTGAGCCAAGCTTTCTGTCTGAGAACAGGATTAGGTATCTAATGGGAACGGGAAGAATCTTTCAATTTCTCTATACTTTTAGACTTTGAACAGTGACATTCCTAAATTGCAAGGATATGTAATTTTCAACAGAAGTGATAGCAAGTGGTGTAGTGATTTAGAACACTTGATATGTAAAGAGAACATCAGACATCTGTGACATGCCTAATCAGATCAGGAGATATATATATATATATCAGGATAATCAGATCAGGATATAAATATGTATATATCAACAATATACAAAACTGAGATGCTCTCTTTGGAAAATAAAACAGTTCTGTACCAAATGAGGATAAAATAAATGTCAGTTTTCTGGTCCAAAATCATCTGTTATCTGAATGTGTGTTAAAGTTTAGGTTTTAGAATAATTTCTGTACAACACTATTTACGTACAAAACATAGTGGTCACTTATGATTTTCTTTTACTGTGGTTGTGTGTGTTTGGATGGTAATTGTACTACAAATGGGCAGCTAGCTGTCTAAATAGCTGTTTGTGTCAGCATACTTGGAGAGGCAAACTTGTTTTTTTTAGCCCTCTGTGTATGGCTCCTTATGTAACTATTCCTCCAGAGTAGATTAGTCCACATAACACTGATGTTGGCTTAACCAATATAGCCAAGTATAAAAGCAGAAGATGTCTTTAGAGAGGTTGGTTTGCTGTGTATTTTACTGTTCATTTAAATTAATTGTGCGCTCTCAACAGGCCCAGAATTGACTGTTTCACATAAAAATGGAGTTACAGCTTGTAGAAATGTACAGGAAAAAAAAGAGACTTTATCTGGTTTTGTGGTGTTGTTTTTTTTTTTTTTTTGGTTACTTGCTCCTGTCTTTTACACTTAATTGCTAAGGAATGTTAGCTTTCACCCAGCTGTTGTGGCTATCACACTCCTACTTCATTTTAGTCTCTCCTTATGGTCCTTCTCCAGGATGCTACTAGAGTATATAGTTAGTGATACTTTGAGATAAAAGGATCCTACTTACTTCATTTCAGAGTGGCATTTTTTTCAAGGAGAAATCAAATTTAACCAGTTGCAAATGTTAAACTAGTTTGAACAACTTTACAGAGTTGAAAGGGGGCAAGGTAGTTGACATTTCTTATTGGTGGTTAATGTATGTCTTTTCCAAAATGTTAAAACTAAGCTTTCCTTGTGAAAGTCAAAGCTAGCCTTTCATGAGTAATGGTCATTCTTTGCCATTATCCGCAGAAGTCTCATCCTAAGGTGTCTGGTATCACAATTCAGTGAAAGCTGTTAAGTGTATGGAGAGGAAAATGCACTTTAATTTTGATTCTCGAGTACTACAGAGAGGTGGGAGGCAGTAGTCTCTTACTCAGTAAATGTGTTGCTTGTGCATTGTATTTGATTCACTGGCTTATCTGTGATTATATCCCAAAAGGAAGAAATTTAATTCTGAGGTAAAGGATGAGGCTGAAGATTGGGTAGGTTCATTAGAAAACACAGTTTCACTGCTTGTAAATTGACTGCTTTTGGGGTCACCAGGCTTAATATCAGCACAGAAAGACATTTTGCAGTTCCAGTGTGTCTTCTACAGAAGATTTTATCAATTAAAAAAAGTCCTTGAAAAACTGGGGAAATGTCTTTCCCCTAAGCCATGGAGTACAGAAGAATTGCTACAGATTCTGTGGAGATTCCAAGGGTTTCTCTCTAACCTGCACCCACACCTCAGTTTGCTTCACATGTAACTGATGAAATGCACACTCAAAAGACTTGTGTTTAGAAATCTGTTAGCACAACTACCAAGTCGTCTTCCTGTTGCCTGTGTCAGAACAATGAAACAAATGTTGAGACAGGTCCATGGTTTTCAGATCAGTTCTTTGTGATATATCTTTGCAATCTAAAAAACAATGCCCCTCAAGTCTTCTATCTTCCCTCTCCTCAAGAAAAAAATGGATTTCTTAAGCAGTATTTGGAATGTCAGTTTCCAATAACTGTCATTTGAACCTATATCTTTATAAGAATTTCTGGGTTTATTCTGTCTGTTAGTGGAAACAATAATTAAAAAAATGCGCATTTTTTTCAAAAATAAAAGTAATAAATGGTATTATTTCCAATGGGAAATAAAAGGGTTTTAATGTACCAACTCCTGTCACTTCCACTCTCATGTAAAATTAGGCATCATGAGCAGTTCAGCCTGGCAACTGTGGACCAAGCAAAAGATCACACTAGTGGTTTGGATTTTCTAGTACAAAACAGGTATTGAATGCATTTAAACTCATGCATGAGTCATTATGCACTTAACCAACTAGCTTTAACGATCACCTGCGAATGTGATTTGATGAGTAGAAAACCTAATAGCTTGCTTTATCTCTACTTAATCTCCACCCCACACACTTACAGAGGATGGTCAGAACCCCACAAAAATACGTCATAATGATGTAAATAGACCATTAAATTCTGTATGAAAAGACACAGAAGATAAGCTAAAAGAGGAAGGGAATCACAGTGTTAATGGAAGTGAGGAGCTGAATACTTCTGTCTCTTCTACAAAAAAAAAGACAGGTCTTATTAGTTTTATTGGAAAATGGGATGGGATGAAGAGAAGCTGAGAAGACAGCTGGGTCACTCTCAGACACATTTATGTATTATCCTATGATTTATTATGAGCACTCTGGAAGCTGAGTGGCAGCAAGATACTTCCAGAAATACTAATCTAGAGAGGGCTGTACTTTCTTCTGATGAAACCCCTTCCTAAAGGCTCCCTAAAGGGTTACTGAAGATAAAGTTTTTTACTTGTTCTTTTAATGTATTTAATCCTGGTTAGAGCTTAGGGGTTTATTACACCTCCAAATACTGGAAAAAAAATGTTAGCTACTACCTTGAGAGATTTCTTTTGTTTTTCTTGCTGATTCTGAATGGTAAAGAAGCAGAATGTCATGCAGGTAATTGCACTAGACTGAATGGATTGCCCTCAGGTGCTTGAAAAGGTCTAAGTCTATTGCAAAGCAAGACAATTGTGATGAGTAGGGAATAGAGGGCCTGTCAAAGAAGCAAATCAGTTAGTCAATGGAAATGGGTTTGATAAATGAATGCATGTCAATATTAAATCAGTTGGTGGGAAACATTGTTATACTCTGGGACAAGGATAAACACTTCAATAAAATAGAGGATAGCTGTTTCATTTGGGTTAAACTATGATTTTCTAGTCAAGCAATCAGCTTCCTGTGATGACTGCAGTTTTTCATTTGTTTGCTTGCTTTTTGGCTTTACTTAGGGGGAAATACAGCTATCTCCATTTTATGTGCTTCAAATAGACTTGTTTAAATCTCTACTGGCAGATAACTTGGCATGATGCTTATTCTGCAGTAATAACAGTGCAGTACTCCTAGCATATATACTAGTACTGCAATTTTGCTAGTGAAATAAAAGCATTAGAAGCAAGTAGGAAATGTCATTTTGTTAGACTTCCTTTGTGCCATGTAGCTTTAGTTATAATTAGAATTATCAGGTTTAGAATGATTTTTCTATTTGCATTTTTTATTGATGTAATTTACCAGTCAGTGTAAGGTGGAATATTATTGTTTTACAATTAAGCTCTAGTTATCTAACTCTGACTGTCAACTTCTGATAGTTAAAAGTTGCTACAGTAGAATTCTATTTTATAGTTACAAGGGCAATTTAGTATTCATAAATGATAATTAAAATTGCATGGCATACAGATGTCCAAAATATTCAGTAATACAATTCTGTTATAATTCACATAGTCCTTTGCAATTGAAATAAACTGCCCTTCATTCTGTTTGTGTGACAGCTTAAAAAAGTAAATCATGCACCCTCTAAATACTGAAATCAGTGAGATTTGTTACAATCTGAGAGTAAAATTTGTCCCCAGAACAGTGGACATTTTCACAGAAAGACAAACCTATGTGCCTTCAGATTTCTAATGGCAAAGAATTATATGGAAATAATGTGTGACTGTTTTCAATTATCATTTGTCTTTTATCTTATCACAGAATAACAGAATTTTCTTTGCCTGTTTGTAACATCATCTCATTGATTAAAATAAAAACTGTAGGAACTTGCAGCTTTTTTTTATGCTATTTATTTACTGTGGTGTGCTGGATCAGCCCTCATCCCAATGGAATTCCTGCTGGTATTTCAATATTTAAATTAAATACCATTTGGTTTTTTTTAAATGGCTAATGTGCTTTAAAGTATGTATTTATTTCAAGTGTTCATATGTCACATGAGAACTGATATTGCTAAACACTTTTAAAGCATTTCTATTCAGTATTTTATGTTCCCCTCTTCTGGGGAAAGGCATACAATGGTCATACAACTTGCATAAGACAGGTCATTAAAAAAAAAGGGCAAAATGGAAAGAGAAGACATTTTATGAACTGATGCAGTAGTTGCATGAACAGACACTTCTCTTTATCCCGGGAGTCATTTTAGTCATTTGTATTTGAGGTAGTGATAATCTATGAAATACTGCAAAGGGGCATGTAGCAGCTGTCCATCAGTTAATACTGGCTGCAAGTGCTGTGAGTTTATGGTTGTTCCCTTTTTCTTACAGTCTTGGCTGTATTATGGAGAAACTATTATGGAGAAATGGAAATGCTACTGCATTTTGTAATGCTGTTCCATGGTGTAGTGTCCCAGTTTCCCATACATACTTGTTTGCTGTTCTTTGCCTGTGTATTTTCATTAAGGTTCCTGATACCAGTATTCCATTATAGACTTCCTGCTGCATGGGAGAACTTGATAGACTATTATTTGCAGTGGCTTTTTGTTTACTGGTTATCTTTTATCTTTCATATGCTATCATTAAGTCAGTGAGTTGGACAAATTACCGCAACTGATCTTTTTCAAGCTCCCTTTTAATATCCCCTGTTTATTTTTAGTGTTGCTAGATTAGATGGTTCTGTAACTATATTTGTTCAGAGGCTACTTCAAGGATGCTAATTACATTGATAACAGGTGGGAATTCCCATGAGATTATTTTCAAATGTTATCTCTGTTTCTTGTTCCTTTGTGAAAGTGGAAAGTTTTGCCTATAGTAATATGGATATTGGTCTAAAGCTGTGGGGAATGTTAAAAACCCTCTGTTTTGTTTGATTGACACTCTGTACATAGCATTTAGTGGAGAACTCACATTTTCTTTTTGGTATGATTCGGGGGACTGCAGTGCAGCAGAACATTACATTACACAAAGCTCTATTATGTCATGAATACACAGACATATTATCAAGAGGGTTTTTTTGATCCATTTAGATGTATATGGAAAGCACTTCAAATAACTAAGTAGAACCAGCTAAGGAAGTAATAAAAATGAATAATAGTGCAGTATAGTAAACACAAAATGGGCTAATTATAGTCTGAAATCAAATATTGAAGTTGGATTTCCAAATTTCTAGTGTGCAGATGTTCATTCTGGCTCTAAAAGAGAACAGGAATTGCAGTCTGTAGCAGAAAGAAGCTTGTGCAGAGGATCCAATACTGTATCCTTTGTGATCCTAACTGGAAAGGATGTTGTACAGATATTGCAAGATGGATTCAGCCAGATTCACTGGAATATATCTGTGGGGCTCATCAGCTTTATTCTCTTTAGCTTTCCTCTTTCTTCTTCCCTTTGCCTTAGGTCTTACATTTTGTGAATATATATTACTGGTCATCTACCTGAGTAATTGTCACTGTGGTTAACCCTTTCACTTTGTTACAGACTCTAAAGTACATTATCAAATAATTTTCAAACCCAAAACATCCTGTAGTCATCTTCTGTGGAATCTTGTTATTTATTAAAATCTCTTAATCCTACAGAATTAGATTAAGCTTCTGGTTTTATGATTCTAGGTTCAAGACTGCATCTAGAATAGAGCTGGGCACTTGTGACTCAGAAAAGTTTCAGTTCTGTTGGAGTCAGTCACTGTGTTTGTAAGATGCCATTGGCACAAGTGGCATCACTTCTCATCAGACCAGTTGGGTTTAGGAAGTGCTTGAAGCACCATCACCACCCCCCATTCTCAATGCTCAGCAAATAGACATCTCCTCAGCGAAATACAGCACAGTGATCTCATAGTCTGTCAGTGTGAGACTGGAGTTCTGCCTTAATTCTTCCAGAAGCTTCCTGCATCATTTTGGTCAACTTCTTTGGTTTTCCATTCCTTAGCTCTCCATTAGGAATATGTCTATAATAATTTTCCATACCTACAATTATGTTTTTATATAACATAGTAAAAGGGTCCTGAGACCTTGCAAAGAGAAAAAGCACCACAAAGTCTGGACTTCCATGTGGCTTTCATTTTACTCTCAGTTATGTTCTTTAGCCTATTTGGAACAATCAGTTGAAACTCAAAGGTTTCCCAGCTTTCCTCATAGGGAGTATAAAAAATAGGAGATTGCTAATTTTCATGAATCTCAGTAAAGTTAGTACAAAATTTTATAAAAAAAAAAAGAAACAAAATCAAACTAACTGTGTTATTATGTAATTTTGAAGCATTGTAAATCAGAGTACCAACAAGCATTAACTCCACAATAGGCATTGATTTCTTCTGAGTTCCTTCTGGTTTTTGTGGTGTTTTTTGGTTTGTTGGGTTGGGGTTTTTTTGTTGTTGTTGTTTTTTTTTGTAATAATAACATTTATAGAAGGATCGAAATACATTCAGATTTTTTTTTTTGCTTTGTAGGTTGTGGACTGTGCTTGGGACGAACTAGTCAAGATCTATACTCCATCATGTCTGGCAGTTCCTGTTTAGAGAAAAAGTGAAGAACACACCAGGAACATTTATTTCTTGACCCACAACCAGACTTGTGCTGAAGTGTCAACTGTGTCACTAATCTTAGTGTCTCTTTTCAAGTAAAACTCTGCTTGAATGGAGTGTTGTGCACTTAAGCATGTGGAGATACCAGGACTTGGGTTACTGCACAGGAGCCAGCAAAAATGAATGGCCAAAGAGTGGCTGTAGCAGACACAAGCAGGTGTCTTTAAAGTAAAATCACACAATTTTGTTATCTCTCTGGCTAATGATGGGAGCAGAGGCCTGAATCTTCTTGATCCTTATGCAGTTTAAAACTAACTGATAGTGTATTTTGAGATAATGGTGCTGTGGAAAAGAAAAAAGCGGCTTTTCATGGTCAAGTACTGTAATGTCAACTGAGATTTGTATCACTCAGATGCATTTATATTTTTATGTTTTGCTGTGACTCACATTGTATTATTTTCTTGTGCAATATGAAGAATACTTTTGATAAAGAGGAAATGTCATAGTTTATAGCCAGCTGATTTGTTTGACCGTTGTGATGGCTGCTTCACAAAGATAGTAAAGATTATTTTCATATTTTTTCTTTCCGTTAGATGTCCTTTAGTAAAATAATTAATGGGAAAAGATACTCTGATGATAGAGACAACACTTAGGAAAAAATAAAATGTATACAAAATAATTGGATCACAGTCCTCAAGATTTAGAGATAGGACAACCATCTCCTCTATTAAACTTCTGTTTGCACTTAGAAAGTTTTCTCCAAGAGACAGAAGAGGCCATGTATTCAATGTTTCTGAACCTCTGACAGCCTGGCCAAACTGAGAGCTGATGTCCAGACCACCTGAACCTACAGATTAACCACATGACATAAGCATAGCAGATCCAGTGTGGCCAAGCTATTACACTTAGAAGAATATGCCTAACATACTATAGGTAAGTTGAGTACTTTGCGCACTTAGTTTGATTCCTCAGCCCATGTGCATGTATTTTCATTTGACTTTTTCTGAGGTGATTAGAAATGTTCAGATTCTGTGCGTCTCCAGTATCCTTGAATACTCTTTCAGGATCCAGCTGTGATACTCCTGCAGTTCTCACAGGTATATGCTAGGCTTCTCTCCTCATTTCCTTCCTGCTAGTGTTTTGTTTGTTTTTGTTTGGTTGGTTGGTTTTAACCTGTCTGCTCTTACCCCTGTTGTGGTTTAAACCAATCCGCACACTTGTGCACTCACTCCCCTCCCCCTTGCTCCCCCGACTCCTGGAGAGTTAGGAAGGAGAATCCAAAGAATGTAGCCCCCACGGGTTGAGATAAGAACAGTTTAATAACTAAAGTATAACACAAATCACTACTGCCACTACTACTACAAACAATAACGATAAAGCAAATAACAAGTGAAGAGAATACAACACCTCACCAGCCACTGACCCATAACTCACCCCACCCTGCCCAACCGAGCACTGACCGATACCTCCTCCATCCCCCCAGAGCTCCAGCCCTTCTGGGTCTCTCCTGGTTACATCCTGGGTATGACGTGCTATGGTATGGAATACCTCATTGGCTAGCTTGGGTCAGGTGTCCTGTCTCTCCTTCCTTCAGGCCTCCCCTCCTCCCTGGCAGAGCATGAGCTCAGAAAAGGCCTTGGACAAACCAAACATTTGAGCAGTAACTCAAAACATACTTGCTATCAGCAACCGTTCCCAGCCCGAAAGTCAAAACACAGCACTGCACCAGCTACCAAGAAGGAGAAAAAATGACTGCTACTGCTCAAACCAGGACAACCCCTTATCAACAATCTTTACCATGAAAAGACTCTTTGCGGGTTGGGCCTTTACAGATCTTTGGTTAGGTTTTCATAGTGTTCTGTTAATGAATGCTGTACACTTCTGGGTTGCAGCACTCATATATCAAGCAGTAGCAGACACTGCCAGATCTTCTGGATGCTTTGAAGAATGGAAAAATAATTCAGCAGAACTAAGCCCTGCAAGTAGCAAGGAAAGAATGATTGTGCTATCTTGGTGAAAGAGCCAGGGTACTAGCAGGTAGCTACAGGGAGATACACAAGTATTGATTTGGTGATAGGACAAGACAGAAAGAAACCCTCTTCTGCAACATGAGAATTTGGATTCTGATAGGATCTCATTTTCTTGGTCAGTGCAAACTGACTGCAGAATGCCATCTTCTCAAGCTGACTTAAAAACAAACAGTATTTTCTTTTTTGTGACAGTGTGTTGCACCAAATTCCAAATGTTCACTGCACTTTAATTCTGTTTGCTGAGGAATGATGCCACAATAAAGCTCTATTCTGTACAGTTTTCAGCAATACAGTGGGCCATAAAATCTAATTTTAGGCATTAAAATTGATTATTCCAACTTTAATAGTTTCCCCACTCTTGTGCTTTACCTCCCTTTTTTGCTTAGGCTGCAAGGTACTTGTCTAAATGAGTGGAACATTTTGATGCTGGGTATGTATTTTAGATGCATGTTTCTGGGAGAGGGAGGAAAATGGTGGCATAGCCTATCAGCTGGAAGGGAAAATTTAGAATACCTAGCACAGGGAAAGGGAAGGGAAAAAGAATGGAAATCTGAACACATGCACACACACACACATACACAATACATGGATTAAACCTTTCTTAACTGCCTCCTCTACCCTTGTTCCTGGTTAGCTTCAGTCCTGAGGGTTGCAGCACCTGGATTTAATTCTCTTGAAAAGTGCATCCAGAAAATGCACATAGTAAATAAAAACTGTGGCCTTTGATCTTCCTATGTGATCTTTGCATGGACAGAATGTGCTGTAACATTTCTGCGCTGTAACAGAAAAAACGATCTGGCAATAGTTGTTGCTGATTCTTAATTCTCAGGGAATGTTTGCTGTAATTGTTATAAAGAAATACTTTTGATTTTATGACCATAATACTAGCTTCTGAACTTCTTTTCATTTACTGAAACGGACCTTTAACAGCAACAATCTTAAAAAGACGTTTTCTACTTTTAAACTTGCTCCTGTGGAAGATTTTGTTTTATGGAAGCCCATAGGTTTCTCTTTGGTTCACAAAACATATTGATTCATCATGTTCTAAAGGAGTGGATTTGCTGTTCTATAATGTTGTTAAATTAATTGCACACAGTATTTTGGCTACTCTCATGTTCACATCTCCAATTGAGAATCGTTGATCAAAAAGTAACTGCGGTGAAAGATATTGAGAGCATCTTATAAATAAAGAGTATCATAAACATGGTTTGTGTCTTGTATGAATACTGGGAGACAGTACTTTTAGAGACCATACCTCATGCAGCTTTGCCTACCTGTATGCCCCATCAGATCTGCATTATGATAAAGAAAAGCTAGTTTAAATGATTCTTTTTGTCTGCTTGTGCACACCACATGTTAGTGATGAAGCAGTCTCCTAGCCAAATACAGTGCTCATCTCAAATTTTGCTGCACAGGCATAGGTGTACTAAGCCTCTCAGTAGTGCTGCTCAGTTTTTAATGTGCTCAGGATCACGTGCTGGGGAATGGACACAATTCTGCACAATGCTTTCTTTATATGGTTGCATTAGACCCTAATTAAATGGCACATTTTATATAGATTGTTACCATTTTGATTAAAAAAGAATAATAGAAAAAGGATGCCCTTAGGAATTTGACATTAGTTTGCTCCATGTTTGGTTTTCATACCTCGCCCATGTCATTGTACCTAGGTGAAATGCAAAGCTGAGCATAATTTACATTAAAGGATTAGAGTTAAGGCATCATAATCATCTCCTTACCCAGAGCTGGCCTTACTGTCATCTGTGCCCCACTGCTAGGTCAAAATTCTGTTACAGTCAACTTATGAACTAAATGCCCATTGTTGTCTCAGGACACAAGAACAGCTAGCATGAGGGAAGTACCTTCACAGTGGTGTTACCTCAGATTATTTCACCTTGTCACTTTATTCATTGCCTTTTCAGTAAAGTCCAGGAGAACTTGTATTTTCTGACTGTGGTGTTGGTGGGAGGCTAGTACTGGGCCTGGCCTGGATCCATATTGAGAAAGGGATGGTTTGGCAAGACAGCACCTTCTCCTCACCTCCCCAAGGCCAAAATCAGGAGTACCACAAGGCATGTTCCAGGATTGGCTGGCCTTGCAAAACAGGTGAGTTCTGAGAGAGGAGATGGTATTAGAGACATGGACCCCTGAGTTCTCAAATTTAGTGTGGCCTCACCTTGAGTACTGTGCAGCTCTGGGCCCCACAATCTAAGAAGGATGTGAAGGTTCCTGAATGTGTCCATAGGTGAGTAACAAAGTTGGTAAAAGGGCTGGAAGGCATGTCCTGTGAGGAGCAGCTGAGGACTTCGGGTTTGTCTAGTTTGGAGGAAAGGAGGTTGAAGGGCAACCTCATTGCTCTCCACAGCTTCCTGAGAAAGTAGAGAGAGAGGTGCTGATGTCTTCTCCCTCGGATTCAGTGATAGGACACATGGAAATGGTTCAAAGCTATGCCAAGGGGAGATTTAGACTGGACATTAGGAAGCATTTCTTCACTGAGAGGGTGATCAAACACTGGAATGTGCTTCCTAGAGAGGTGGTTGATGCCCTAGCCTGGCAGTGTTTAACAGGCATTTAAACAATGCCCTTAACAACATGATTTAAACCTTTGGTCAGCCCTGAAGTCAGGCAGTTGGACTAGATGATCTCCAGGGAGGTAACCACTGATAATGTCATTTTGCCTGAAAACTTCTTAGTTTCTGTATGTGCTTTCTTCCCACCCTGAGTCAGAAAAGATTAAACTTTCAAGTATCCAGGTTGCATCTGTGACTTTTGTGACTGAGAAATTCAGTATTACTCTCACTTTTCAAAAGGAGGCATACATACAGGGGCTGGGCTTCTTGGGGTTTTTTTCAGTATTTTAATATTTCAATCAGTGGAGTTTTTAATGTAAGTACTCAAATATTATTAAAACTAAAGCTTTGCATGTAAAAAGAAGATGAAAATATAAGTGCCTTAATAAGAACCAGAGAGAGAACAAAATGGAAAACAAGCTGTCATGGAAAATAATTAGGGAGCACTTAAGTGTCAGAAGCGGAAAAGCCAATTTAAAATTCCAACTATCAGGCAAATCTTCCCATAGATTCTGTAAAAATGAAGAAGAAAAAAGGTAAAGGAGGAAAAGAGAGACTGCAGTTTTGAGTCAGGTGAGTATTACAGTGGTCCTCACTTGTAATATTCAGTCTTGTTCTTTTTTGTCAGTCTTGTCCTTTTTTGTCAGTCTTGTCAGTCTTGTTCTTTCATTAATGTCAGTCAAGCTCTGTAATGGGAATGTAGAAAGGAAGGAAAGAAGATGAAAAGATGCCAGGCAAGTAAGAGGGAGTGAGGAAGAGCAGCTTGATTAAAAAAAAATAATAAATTGAAGATTGGAAAATAAAAGGCAGGAAAGCTGGAGACAGCCTCTGGTGTGAAAGAATAGTTACCCGGAAACACCTACCAAAAAGTAGAAGGAAACACATCAGTGACAGGCAGTCAGCAGCAGCTGCTGGCTCCTGCACAAGCAGAGCTGATGACATCGACATGCAAGGTGGACTTGCACTCAGCTCCAGCCTTCTGGAAGCTGGCTGCAGGTTAGATTCCAAAGATCCCAAAGATCCCTTCTGTCTCCATCTGCATATTTACCCCAAAGGCTGAAAAAAAATAAGTTCTTTGAGGTTTTGCCTAGAGAACATAGATTTCTCTTATCGCTTACCTCTAGTTTCAGTGGTACCCATGGTTTCCTTTCCCTCATTACCAGTTTTCATCTTCAAACACTCTTACCTTAATGTATACTTCTGTTTCACTTTAAAAACCTTGCCCTGCCTTCTTTCCCTGCCCATACCAGCTCCACTGCTAGTTCTAACCCTGGAAATATATAGCACACCCTCTTTGGTGTGACTGATGCTTGTGACCACCAAGAGCCCCTTAGTGCACCCACCAATAACCCTGTCCATACACAGCTTCTCCTGGTTTTGAAGCAGAGCCCAGTGCTGCAGGTCCAGTAGGGTCTTCCTGCCACTCCTTCATCCTAGTGTGGTCGTTCCATGCCCACTTGCTCACCTGTCAGTCCTAATGCCTGCTCCGCTCTTGTTGAGAGCTGTTTGACATCAGCATCCCTTTCCAGCCACTGCTACAGGTCTCACCCGAACACAGCAGTGTAATGACTGGGAAGAAGTACAGCTGGGTACATATAGTGAGCTCTGGGAACTGAACCAAATGAAATGTAACATGTTACATGCAACATGGTTTAGCGTGAGGTGTCCATGCCCATGGCAGGGGGGGTTGGAACTAGATGATCTTAAGGTCCTTTCCAACCCTAACTATTCTATGATTCAATGATTCTGTTTCCGCAAAAATCTCACAGAAAGTAGCTGTGCCTTTTTGATACTGCCAAAATGTGTGCTCTTCTTATGCTAAATTCCATACAAACCCACCAGAACTGACAATTTTTGTCAGGATCAGGTCCACTCTTTTTACAGTAAGTCTTCCAAAACCAGGTGGCTGCTTTCCCCCACAAGATCTAGCACCTTTCCTGTGGGGAGGGGGCAGACTGTTTTTGTTTAAAATAAAGAGTAATTTTCCTATCTCCTATTGATAAGTGAAAGGTGATCTTACTGCTGAGAGAGACCTAACATGTATGATGTTAAAAGGCTCAAGAATATAAGCCAGCTCTGAATAAAATTATTGGTTTTCATTCCCTTACGGTGCCTGACACTGCAGGAGACTGGTGGAGGACTGACTGCTCGAGAAAACTGCTCCTGCTTTTCCATGCAGTTGAGGTGATCGGCTGCAGTCTCCTGTTAAAACCTTCATCTGGCAAGTCGAAAGAGTTTATTTGAACTTCAAGACATCTCTTTACAAGACTGTGTGGTTACTAAGTTTTAATGACTTTCGAAGGAAAGCTCCCCTACTAGACACGGGTTCTCCCTGCTTCCTCACCAACGGTTCCACACTCCACCGCTCCTCGCCGGCGAAAAGACTCTCTTTGGCGAGCCGGGGAACGAGCCGGACCGCAAAGAGAGGAGCCGGGGGCTGTGGGAGGGATGCCGCTGGTAGGCTCGACAGATACTTTTACCTGGGAGGCCGTACGTTCTTGGGGAGGGAAAAGCTGTGCTGCCCTGTTTATGCACGAGTTTGGGGGGGGGGGGGGGGGGGGGGGGGGGGGGGGGGGGTTGCACTGAGCTTCCCGCTCCGGGACACATGGAGATTCCCACGGGGCTCCCACGTTACTTTCGGGCCGGTCGCGCCCTGCTGCGATGCGTTTGTGTCCCCCCTGCTGAAAGCACCGCTCTGCTCTGCGCTGCCGCCGGCCGGCTTCGGGAGGGCTTGCGGGAGCGGGGAAGGCGCTCAGGGGGACACCGCGAGGAGAAACTGGGGGAGAACACCGGGAGGGGGAGCACCTAAAGCAGCGGCGGAGACGCAGTGGGGATAGCGGGGAAGCACTCGGGGAGCTGCGGCGGAGAGGGGGCAGGAGGAGCGGGGAGGCGGGGGGGCACGTCGGGGGCGGTGGCCGCCCTCCCGGGAGCGCGTCCTGCCTCCGCCCGCCCCCCACCTCCGCCTGTGCCCGTCCCCCGTGCCCCCCCTCCCGCCGCCGCGGCGGGTGGCCGGGCGGGCGGCAGTGCCGCGGGCCCCGGCGGCAGGGCCGTGCGCGGGGAGGATGGGCCGGTGGCGGGGCCGTGCGCGGGGCGTCGCGGTGGCGGTGGCACACGGGCTGTGCTCGGGCTCCCTGAACATCCTGCTCAAGTTCCTGCTGGCCCGCTACCACTTCGCCTTCCTGACGCTGCTGCAGTGCCTCAGCAGCGCGGCGGCGGCGCTGGGGCTGGAAGCCCTGCGGCGGCGGGGGCTGGCGGCGCTGCCACCCTTCGGGCCCCGCCTGGCGCGCCCCTTCGCCGCCGTGGCCGCCCTGGCCACGCTGCAGTCCACTCTCACCCTCTGGTCGCTGCGCGGCCTCAGCCTCCCCATGTACGTCGTCTTCAAGCGCTGCCTGCCCCTCGTCACCCTTCTCACCGGTGCCCTGGTGCTCCGCGACGGCATGCCCTCGCCCGGCGTCCTGGTCGCTGTCCTCATCACCACCTGCGGCGCAGCGCTAGCCGGTGAGTGTGATCGCGGCAGCGCCGACGGGACGGGGCGGGACGGGGCGTGCGGCCGCTACGCGGGACGCCTGACGGCAGCGCCGGCTCTGCACCGATGTCCCCTGCAGCTCTGGTTGGGCTCCGGGGCGGGACAGGGCTGGCAGCAGCAGCCCGGGGGAGAGGTGTGAGAGTGCGGCGGGTGTGCAGCTTTGCGGGGCAGTTGCATCCCCGCTGTGGCAGGAGCGACTTTACGGGGACCGGTGCGAGCCGGGGAACGCAGCCCCGGTGTGACAGGTACAACCCTACGGCTATAGGGGCCTCCTAGGGGCGTCGGTGCAGTCTTCTAGGGTCAGTTGTAAACCTATAGGAGTCGGTGCAACCTTATTGCAACCGCGCTAGGGAAAGTGCAGCCCTGTGGAGGGTGTTGCGGTCTTAGGGGAAGTGTGATGTTCTTACAGGGGTAGGTGTAATGTTCTGGGGGCAATTGCGACCCCATGGGGGCACCTGCAGCCCTACTGGGGTAAGTGCAGTCTTACAGGAGCAGGTGCAAGCTTAGGGGTCGTCTGCGGGCCCCTAAGTGTTGATTTCCAGCCGAGGTGTAGGTGGGATGGGAGGCGAAGCTGGCTCTGTGTGGCCCGATAACACTCCTGGACTGGGGGTTGCCCCAGGGTACAAGGCACACATGTATGGCTAGTTTGATCTGCAAAGTGGCTTGACAGGGGGCTCAGCAGAGACGCACTCATCGCACGCAGTTTGGCTTTGCTGGGGGAGCAGGAGGGTCAGGGGACTGGAGGGCATATGTCCCGGCCGGACAGAGCTGACATGCACCCATTCTGGCAAGAGGATAGCCAGGGTTGCTGTGTGCATTTTCAGCTTTGGCTGTGAATCTCTCACAGTGTCTTTAAAAAAGGGAGAACACAATCTGATTTTGGCAGTGGGATTTAGGGGGAAAGTTAAAGACATTCTGTAGGTTTGCAGCATGAAAAAAAGACCACAAAAAGATGTACCTGTTGAGAGGTGAGTATGTCCAGCCTTGGGAAAGCATGACAAATGTTAGGAGTTACATCAAGTGCGCTGATGCCTATTTCCTAGATACCCCCCAGTCCAAAGCGGTGCTCTCTTTCTGTCTCACATGCAAAAGCCATGCTTGTTTCTTTCTGTCACTCTTCTGACAGGAGCTGGTGACCTGACCGGGGATGCTATGGGCTATGTGACAGGCGTGCTGGCCGTACTTATACACGCTGCCTACCTGGTGCTCATTCAGAAGACCAGTATAGACAGTGAATATGGACCCCTCACAGCTCAGTATGCCATCGCTGTTTCGGCCACCCCTTTTCTCATCATTTGCTCCTTTGCCAGCATGGATTCCATCAATGTCTGGTCCTTCCCAGGGTGGAAGGACCCTGCCATGGTATGCATCTTTATTGCTTGTGTCCTGATTAGCTGTGCCATGAACTTTACCACCCTTCATTGCACTTACATTAACTCAGCTGTGACCACCAGCTTTGTAGGGGTGGTGAAGAGCATAGCGACCATCACAGTGGGCATGGTGGCATTCAATGATGTGGAGCCCACTAAGTTATTTATAGCTGGTGTTGTGGTCAACACTTTGGGGTCTGTCATTTACTGCGTGGCCAAGTACATTGAGACCAGACGGCAGAGCAACTATGAGGACCTGGAGAAAGAAACTAGAGAAGAGGAGGATAAAAGCCAAGCGGGGGACCAAGCACTGTTTGCAATGGAGGCAATTTCCCATGAGAATGGGGCTGAAGAAGCAGCAGTGGAAGGATCAGCCACAGGGAGCAGCCAGAGTGGGGAGGAAGAGGACAGCACTGAGAAACCTGCCAAGGGACAAGCGATTGAGGAAAACGCCACTGAAACACAAGAAGTGAACAGGAGCTCACTGAAGGATGCCTATCTTGGAGTATGGAGGTTGGTAAGAGGTGCTAACTATATAAAGAAGGATTATTTGATAGAAAATGAAGAGCTACCAAACCCTTAAAAAGTGGGTTTGAGGACAGACGTGGTTCTCTGTACAGGGGGAAAAGCAGAGCATACATTTCCACATCAATGCTGACAAATCCAAATCATGCAGGATGACTTTACCTCATTGTCAAAAAGCAAAAGGTCAGAATTTGCTCATGCTTTGTCTTGCTTTCAACTGCTTTCAGTACATCAATTTAGACCCACCACAGCTAAAGGTGCCAAGTCCTCTACTGCGGACACAGAGAGAGTTGGGTAATGGGAAGTCACAGGGTGCTTGCCCAGCAGCCTGGGCTGTGAGGGACATCAGTACCATGGAGTTCGTTGGCAGTGTCAGTGACACAGCGGTGCCTTGTAGCTTAGCTTGTGTCTGGAGCCTCATGATTTTAACACCATTTGGAGGCTCTGTCAATGTGCTTCCCTATCTGTATCTGTCCAATTATAGGTACTCTACATAAACATATTCTTACAATATATAAGCTTCTAGTAACTGTACCTTTATGTGCTCCTCTGTGTCCATACAATTGCAACAGAGCTAGAGGTTGCGTAATTTCAATTAGATTGGTGTAAAATCACCCTCTTGACTGAAGAATTGAAACTCCCTGATTCCATGGCCAGGCTGGGCCTTGGACCTGGTTTGCATTGGGTGGTTTGTGTCTTCAGTAAAAATACTTTTGTTTTGCGGTGGTGTACATGAAAGCAGAACCAGATGTGAACTTTTAACAAGCTTTGGTTAGCAAAAGAAGGATGGTTTTCTATGAGCTTTAACTACATGTAGCATTGGGAATATTAGCTTGACCCAAATAAAGGAGTTTGGAAATGCTGGTATATATTGATTTGGGAGGGCTGTTAAAAATTAGTGAGGAAGTGTGTGCCTTCTGCTATCCCCTCCTCGTACCCTAAAGCCGGTTGAATCAGAGCCTGGACTGGAACCTGACTGTCCTCTCCCTCTCTCAGAAGTACAGGCTGAAAGCAGAGCTATGGATGCTGTCTGGGAACCTTTTGCAGGGCAAGTTTGCTATACCCTGGCCACATACTGGGACATAACTTTGCGTGTATGAGCCCTCACTGCCCTGCACTGTGCTGTCCAGAAGAAAGCACAGGCAGGAGCTTCAGCGTGCTCCAGCAAGATCCCTCAGACAAGTGCTTTTGGGCTAGGATGCTTGGTGTGCTTGGCACTGAGATATCCATGGCTTTGGTGGGAGCTGCTCCTCAGACTGCCCCTTTGGGCTGCAAAGAGCAGAGCTGCCTCTGCACCATGGGCACTCAGGTACTACTGAGGGAAGTGGGAAGCAGGAAACAGGTGTTCCAGCGAGGCCTCGACTGGATATGCTAATATTTTGTACCACATACAGTTACCAGGAAAGACTGGGGAAATGGATGTTTGAGTATTTCTTAGCATGGGGATATCCTTTTGGTATGTGGGGATTCTTCGGTCAAACCTTTGCTCAGAACTAGGCAGAGAAGAGATTTGACTGAGTCTTCCTCATCTCAAAAGAGTGCCCTAGCCATTGGGCCATCTTGACCAGAGGCTGGAATAAGTTGTTACCATCTCCTGAAAAAATTAGCCAAGTTTGGCTTTATTGTTATTTATTGTTATACATTATTTATTTTTATTATTATTTATTAAGCCACTGAACTGAAAATCAATTATCCCCACAGCCCTAATTAATCAGTGCCTAGCCCAATGCTCTCTCAAGCCAAGCAGGCAGCATGAACCTCACAGCGTGTTCAGCACAGAAATCCAAAATAAGTTATTTACCCAGCAGGGGATATTTGCAAAACTGATCTCTTGGGGAGCTTTAGGTTCTTGACAATAAGCGTGCAGGCAGAAACACTGGTGTGACAGTATGCTTTTTGAGCAAGGACAGAAATTGGGTGATCTGGCATCACCCATGAATTTTGGAAGAGAGGGCTATGGAGACATTCAGGCTAAAAAGCTGAGCTGGAGGACAGGGCATGGAGGTCTGTACATCACGCGTTATGTATACCTTATGTTTAAGAGTTAAGAGATATTGGCTGTATGCCAAAGTACGTTTACTTTCTGTTCAAGCTCCATATGGCATCTTTTTCAATAAAAGCACTATTTATTGTTCATAGGCTAATATAATAGGGGTTTTGTTAGCTTTTCAGGTGCATCCTAGACTACAGAAGTTTGTGCCTATGACTTATAGTTGATGTATCACTGAACTCATTATGATATTGAACTCCTTTGTAATCATACAGACGGCTGAAGAGAAGCCCATACTTCTGATCTGTCCCCACTGTGCTCAGTGTCCTCTCTCCACAGGAAATGTGGATCTTTTCACCATCTGGATGCCAGTCTTAGATCCCGTAGTGTACACTCCGTGTTTGTCACGTGCTGTAGAAAGCTCTCCCTGGATTCTTATTGCAGGACCTTTTCCTGGGGGAGTTCAGTGTTTTTTCACTTACTGTTGTTGAAGTAGTAGTAGAAATTTGTGGAAATTCAAACATTTTTGACTGTTAAAAAAGCTGCTGTTACGATGTACATTTGCATGTATGGTTGAAATGTGGTTATATTGTATTCTGTTTATACCTGTAAATTCCCTAAATTAAAACAGGGATTTGGCAAATGCAATCCACTTTTTCAGTAATAGAGACTGTTGCACAATAAAATAAAAACAGTGCCTCCTGCTGAGGTATTTTAATAGCATCAGTGGAAGACTGCAGAATGAAATGTGGGAATAAAATGCACTGCTTTCCAAAAGCCTTCTTGTTTTCTTATTGTTGCTATTTATTTTTGGTTCATTTATAGTTATTCTTGTGCCTTTATACCATCCAAGTTTTCTCAACATGTGACTGCACACTATAAATGCTGTCATGGACAGAGGGACTGAGGACAGGCAAAAGAGCACAGGAATCTGAAGTGGCGAAGTCCTCTGTGCCCCTTGGAAGTTTCTGTGGTTGTCAGCAGTGATTTCTTTGGTTACATACGTAAGATGATTTAGTGCCACTAGTGTAACTGCTGTAACTTTAGAATAAATAAAAATAAGATGATGCCACTATTAATAGATACATTATAAAACCATTGCATTATTAAAGGACTTAAAATTGATTTAGCTTTACAATATTAAGTATTTTTCCTACCAGCTATGTCACATGGGCAACCTTAGGAGATGACTTAAACACTAAGTTTTACCTGTTTGCTTCTGATGAAAGCAATTATTCATTATTATGATTATGTGCCTGTGGCTCAAACTGGGTTGTGCCAGACACTGGGGCTGGTGATTGCAGAATTCATCTTAGAGTTCCACACAAATGTGCCTGCAGGACACTTTAGAGAAAGCAACTGTCCTTGTTCCAGGATAATGAATGAACCTGATGCACAATGACTGCTTGGAGAATAAACGTTAATTTCCGTGTCAACACATCATCGAGTAACACCTGCTGTAGCGCTACCATATATACATGCACACAAATACACATGCAACAGGAAAATGAAAGCCAGAATGTCTGTCTTTTCTAAAATACACTATTTTTTTCAAATAAATAAAAGAGAGGTGACATTATTTGGAGGCAGGGATAGTTAAAATTTCTAAAGATAAGTCAAAGAATTGCTCAAATCAGTGACAATGATCCTGCATTTACAATCACTTCCAGCAGGAAAATGAAAAGCAACCTGCCACAAAACAGGTGAGAGTGAAAAAAATTTTACAGTTTATTAAGCAACACTCCACAGTGCTGTGTGTGCCTGGTGGTGGTTTATTGCCAGTGCTTAACAGCCTCCTGTAATTTGATTATGTGTGTTTGCTGCAGGCAAAGGCTTGATCAGGCAGAAAGGTGAAAGCCCTTCAGCTTTGGTCTCTAAATTAACAGCTGAACATTTTGCTGCTTGTCACAGTTAAGCTTTAACACCACAGATTCCTGTCTCCTTGCCCTCTATGCCTGCATCCCATCTGAATTCACATATTCCTTTGAGGTTTCTTCTGTGTTTTTTTAACCTGAAGCTTCTAAGTGCAGTACAGGCAATCAACCCTGCCTCTCAATTAGCCACATTATTAATGCTTCAGTGGCTTGTTGGAGATCATCAGGAAGCTTTTCACTTCAACCTCACTCCTATCAGGAATTGTTGAGCAATTTCTCTTCCCCTTATTCCTACTATATTTCCCAATTCGTGTTTCCAGTGTCCAGCCTGAAGACTTTTGCCAGTGTATAAGGGCAGGGGGGAAATGGATCAGCAGTATCTTGTATACTCAGACTGCTCCTTGCTACCTTTGTGCATGTTTCTGCACACCAGCTCCCTGTTTCTGAGCTCCCTTTATAACTTAGCCTTGGCTGCATTCCAGGAGCTGGGCCAGGGCTGCGTACCAGGATCCTGCGGAGCTGGGCTGTGAGCAGGATCGATGCAGGAGCGAGGGCCATCCCTCTGCCAGCCAGGCAGTGCCAAAATCTCCTGCTCGTGCACACCAGTGCAGATATTTATTATACATAAAACCAGAAGGATGTTTTTTCGCAGTAAGAGCATTTAGAATAATACAGCTACAAACCTGAAAAGGGATGGCTGTCATTATTGATGTTGAGTCAGGTTATTTTTTATTATAGATGGAGATTAACAAAGCCAGTCACACTTTGATGCTACATATCATGTTTAAGAGCAGACTGTGCTTGAGACGGAAGCCTGGGCAGAGAACATGAGAATACTGCTTAGAGGGATGGATGGAGAAAATATGAGAGTTAAAATTTAGGATGGACGGGGAAAATGTGATATCAGAAAACCACAATATTTTTACATGGAAAGAAGTAGTGACAGCATCAAAAATCCAGAGCCAAACAATGCAGTGAATCTGCAGTGAATGCACTTGAATCTGGGGCCCAGAAAAGCAAAACACATGCAGGAGAGAGGCAGACTGAATGACCTAGCTTGGGGGAAGAAGGGTAGATGTGCTGTTTGTGGTCCTGTGATTTTTTTTCTTCCTGGACAGATGTAAGAAATTCTGTTCTGCGGACGTTAATTTTGTTGATAAGTTTGTCCTTTATTAAATAAAAGCAATGTCAGTTCTCTCAAAATTATACAATTTTTTTAAAATTAGGTGCTACTGATTTCTTTCCTGACAACCAAGACAGATTTTGACATTTTTTTAATAGAGTTCAGGGTTTCTCTGAAAAAGAGCAATAATTGCTAAGGTCTCAGACTGTTTCTTACCTGACATAGAGGTCAAATGAGAGAGGATAATGAGCTGGAACTGGTCATTTGGCAATAAACCAGTCAGGTTTGCTGGCTGCTGTAAGTATTGAGTATAATCAAAAAATAAAACCAGCTACAGGGTGCTGTGTGTATCACCATTAACTCCTTGTGTAATGAATTGTCCTAGTTCTTTAAATGAATTTTTGGTTTTCAGAGTATCTCTGCAAACCTGTCCTTATGGTCTGTCCAATTCCAAACCATGTATGCTTGGCTAAAAGTTAAAATATGGATTTTCCCTTTAGATTATCAGACCAGTAGCCTACTTGGGATGTGAAAAGGAAAGAGTTTCCCTCTGTCAATTTGCCTTCTTGAATGAGTGAACATTCAGTGGCACAGGAAAGTTACAACAATTTTCGTTATTACAAACATATGGAAAGTAACTAAATGCATCCTCATTGCAATTTTATAGGAAAAAAAAAGCATTTCCTCAAGCATAGTGGTTGATAGGTCACTGGTTCTGAGTATTGCTGAACACCAGAAAGCTGATGCACATGCAGCCCACAACAGCTGTCAGTGCACAGTCACACAATTGCGATCCTGGTATTTACGATATTTTCTAAACCAAAACAGACTGGGATGAATTTGCCCGGCATTGTGGAAGAAATTGCTTAACTTTGGAAAGCTGGAGTGAAGGTCTTTGTGGAGAGCTCCACTCTAGAGAACATCACTGTCAAGTCAGCAGCACATTTCAGGGATTCCTGAGGAAGTGTTGGACTTTCAAAATTGCTCAAACGTTTTATTTGGTTTGGGGGTTTTTTGTTTTTTAATTAATAACAGTTAAGCATGAGCAGAATGGTCTGTAACACCTGTGCTGCCTTCCGGGTGCTGAACTCTTCTGAACCACTTGAATGTTCCTTGATCAAAGCAGAGCTAATCATGCTGCATCCAAATCTGCCATCCAACACAAACAGAGCAGTTTCTTTTTCCATTTGGAGGATCTACTTAACAGCGATTAAGTACATTTGTATATTCAAAAAGCCTTTCATAGACTCAGCTTCTCCAAGTATTCAGTGCTATAGCTCAGGAAAGATGCTAAGCAATAGCTAGTTACCGGAGAGCAGTCTTTTGGGTTATTTGCTATCCACACTTTAGACTTTTCCCAGTTTTATCTTCTGCAATGCTTTCCCTCAAAACCTGAAGATTTTAGTCTTGGCTGAGCTTTGGTGCTGATTTGACACCATTCTTTTTTTATTCTCTTTCTGCAAACTTCACCCCTGTCCATGTCCCTGTGGCTGGTTAGGCAGGGCACAATGCGGTCTGGGACCTGGCACTCACCCTGTGAATCCTCTTCTGGGAAATCAAAGCAGCAGCTAGCAGACAAAAAGCATCAGATCCTGTTCTCCTGGATGAAAACAAGGACATGCTGTTCTGTCACTGAGCTTCATTTATACTTCAGATTTATACTGATTTATACTCATCATGACCAAGCAGAGTCAGCAAGGCCTTCAGAGCCAAGGAGGCTTCACTGCATTCCTGCATTTAGAGCATGGGTGGAAGCCAGAGATTATTTCTTGGTGTGACTCCTCTTGATGATTGTATGGATCTAATGTGCTGGTGTTCAAATAGGCAGACTTTGAAGGCTCAGGCTGCGGTGTGAACACAGGTTCCTAGATGGCAATACAGAGAAGTCACTGCAACACCTTTCCAGCTGCCATCACTGATGCTCTCATTCAGCAGTCCTTGCCCTTGTACAAAAACATTTAAGTGTATTTTTATTTTGTGCCTGGACAGAGCCTTCATTCAGTAGGACACCAACCTACATGAAAACTTTTTTGCTACATTAGGGGCTCAGCAGTGGCTGGTATTTCACCTCCCCAAACCCAGGAGAGGGTTAGAAGTGGGTGTGGGGATTACTTCTTTATCTCACCCAGTGGGAGTCTGCTTCAGGAGCTGATGCTCACAGTTCCAGCAATGCAAAGTCAAAAAAATACCCCCTCCACCCCAAACCTCACACTGCTGGGGCAGGACAACCAATGGCAAAAGCACCTGATGCAGAAGGGATTTTTTGCTGTTCCAGATGTGCCATTGAGTTATGTAGCACAGCCGCGCCACTGGAGAAGGGCCACCAGCTACTAGGGCTGTGCCAGCACCCTTGAACAAGCGCAACTGTAACTGCAGAGGCTTTGGAGAACAGCTCTTGCCACTAATGCTGCATGGGTAAGTGCTCTTCTGTAGGGGTCAGGGGTTTCCCCTTCTCACAGAGCACCTCAGAGGGAGCTGGCATGCTGCACCTTGCTCACTCCCTCCCTCCACAGGGTAACAGGTCAGCTCAGGCATTTGGTGGCATTGCAGAGAGGGAAGGGAATGGGACACATTTTAACCTGTACAATCAGGCAGTCTGTTACCAGAGCATAAGTGGTTTCTTTATTACTTTTTTTCCCCAGTCACAGCTCCCTTTATGTTTTTGAAAGGAAAAATGCAAATCCATTAATAGTTCAAAAGAAGGAGAAAAGATTTATTTAAGAAGCAAGTTCCTGCAGGCAATACAGCAGTGCTGAGCTTGCAAAATAATTCCATGTATGGTACGGATTAAGTTGGCAGCTTCCTTATTTTCATTTCATTCGAAGTGGCTGGGAAAACGGAGATGTAAAGGTGAGGACTATAATAAAGAATGAGCTCCGTAAAGCAGCTTTGCTACAAAAAACCCTTAAACCCATTTTAGAACATCAGGTTTTTAGCATAATTCTTGAGCTGAGTTGACACACAAATCTGGCATCTTTGCAGTTAAGCCTCAGAATGAAAAATGCCATAAATTCGATCTCCTGCAAGATGAGGAGTAGCCAGCTGATTCCCAGGGCACAGGCAGTACTGATATGCCCCTGCTATCAGTGCACTCTGCTGTGATGGGATATCTAATTTAGGTAAGTGCATTTCCAGCATTAGGGTGCAGGAAGTCTGACTGTGGGTGGCTGCCAATAGAGGCACACAAGATCAATTTTGCAGATTCACACAGAAAACTGCTCTCATTTTAACTAAAATGCTAAACTGAAGTAATAATATAATAGTATTATAAGCTATAAAGAAAGAAGGAAAACCAAGAGAAGCAAAAAAATGGTCTCACAGACATGTTTCCAAAGATTTACAGTGCTGTTGCTCTGCATTTTTCAGTCAGACTAATGAATAAACATTTGAGTACTAACAAGATGGACACAGATAATTTAGATTATTTTAAGTCCAGCATCTGATCCAAATATAGGTGCGAGGAGACCATGAGGTGCTTCAGCAGGAGCAGCCATCAGCATCCCAGTGCACCATGGAACTTCTAGGAGCCTACAGCTGGCTGGAGCAGCTGCCATCCATGGCACACAGGGAGCTGGGAGGCTGGAAATAAATACTCTGCTGCCTCTTTCTGTCCAAGGATGCCATTGTGTATCTGAAAGTTAAAACTCCACAACCATTTCATGTTGATGGTCCTGTTTGCTGCCCTCTTTCTTTCAGGGGCAAATCTGTCTACACCCACATATTGTTTTTGTAACAATGCCTAAACTGGCATTCACACTGCAGTATTGGCAGGAAAGAAAGCAAGCCAGAAATGTGGTTTTTTTTTTTTTTCACCACAGCCTTCAAACTAATTTAGTCATCTCTGTTTCTGCTTACAGACTGGTGAGGGTTTGAGTGAACTGCTCTATTCACTTTTGGTTTGATGATCCACCAGAGCTGGCATTTTTGTCACATCTGCTGTGATAGGAGTTGCTGTGTTCCAGGGTTGGTGTGCATGTTTAAATAAAGCCCATTAGACCTGGACTATAGCCAGCCCTTTCATTGCTGTAAGCAGAACTGCACTCTCTGTAATTGTGTTGTCACTTGCTTTTGCAAGAGGAAACATGAGTATTTGGGGATTTCACCCACTGATTTTTACTGTGCCTTAGTTCTGTAGATTTGGTGAAAATGATGTGCTTCAAAAGAAGTAAAGAGCCTGTTCTCTTCTGCTACACTGGCACAGTCCCATAATGCAAATTAAATTGATTGGGAAGAAGTTGGTTCAGGACAAATAGGTCCCTCATGGGCTGTAAGCATCTCTCCTGGAAACGATAGACATAAAGCTGCAGAATTCTCTGCTGTGGCAGCATAGAGGAATGTAAAAAAGCTCCTGAGAGGGAATGTGATTTGGTATACCTGTCACAAGGGTTGCTGAGGTTTTCTGTGTTGTTACTATTTCCCATGTTGTGGAGCAGTTTCCTGTGGGAACCACTGTCTACCTGCATTTAGGGATGTTGAATGGAGAGCTTCTACTGATTATTTTTCTCTTGGTGCTACACAGTTTGCATCATTTTGTTTTTAAATAAGGTTTCCACCATATTCCTTTTGTCCAACCACAAACGCTATGCTGGGAGGGAGATACCTGCTTCTTGAGTCCAGATGCGGTCTACAAGTTGTGGATCTGCTACTTGGCAAAATTCGTGGGTAGGAATGCCTGACGCAGGAAATGGGGAGTAGATGAACTCAGTGGGGGCTAAAAACTTCCTCCATCAATGGCAGATCCACTTGAGGAGATTAACTGCCCTTGTCCTCTTTCCAGCTACCCGCTGACAGACATCCCACCTCAGTAGCAGGCTTCCTTGTAGCATGTGCTGAATAAACAGTGTGTGGGGCTGGGGAACTGAAACCATAGAAAAACTGTAAATTTGTTTTGTTATTAAATAGTTATCAAAATGAGCGATTGCTCATGCACTAAAATTAGTTTCCCTATTTGTACGGCAGCTATGCCTAGACATCCTGGTGTATCTTACTGTGCTAGATACATGAATTCCTGAACAGTGTTAGACACTGGTAGAAGCAATGTGAGCATTAGACCCTGAGCTGCAAGCAACTTTGAATTTCACAGCTTATGGCAATCAGCAAAAAATAAAACACACGTGGCTAAAAGGATGCAGAAAGGATCTGTCTTGAATTGACAGGAGGAAGAAAATGATCACATTTCTGCAACTCCAGGAATGTTTGTGATTACAGAAATTACAGAAATCTATGATTCCCATTAGATTCCAGATCACTAAAGCTGTTCTGCGCTAGCAGCCAGCAAGCTCAGCAGATGAAGCTCAGCTTGGGTTCATACAATAGCATTTACTTCTGTTTTAGAAGTGGTCCTCTGGGTCCATGTAGCTGCTAACTGTGAAACAGCAGTGAGCTAAAACCACTAAGTGATGCAATCCATAGACTGCCTTTAAGGGCTTCTTTTTCACTTCTCTGATCCCCTTTAAGAAAGTCCAGTGCTACGGAATTTTTTACTGGTTGAATTAATTCTGACTTGGTTGTTTGTTACCTTCAAAGGGAAGAGTAGGACATGAGAAAGCTAATAGACTAAAGGAAGAGTTATATAATGCCATTTATACTGGCATTAATTGGAATTAATTAAATGACTTACTTAAGATCTGAAATGGTTAATCTTTAATTTAGCAGAAAGTTACATTTTCGTACTCTTTATTGTTGTGCTGCATTTCATACTGTCGCATCTCAGGCCCATCTTGCACTGTTGACCCTTCTGGTCATGTTTACACTGCAACTAGTGCAGAGTGATTGTGTCCATGTTATGTGACTATTCAGTGCCATCAAGGGCAGACTGGCCTTGTCCACATCTAGCCTTAGTTTTCTTTGGGTCCCATTGCCCTCAGGGGTAGCTATTATTTTCATTGTGGCTTTTTTCAATTGGAATTAGCTGATATAATGTGAGGGCTGTGTTGTAGCCCTGGATTCAAAACAAATAGAAATGCCCTTCACAGAGGAGGCATTAGACTGGTGGCGCTTGTTGCCAAAGGATGTAGTGGTAGCTTTACAACATGGATGCATGGAAGAGAAGTCCACAGAGGATTAATAAATATAGAAAACACACATAGATCAGGTTGAGTCTGGGGGAGAATTCAGAGGATATACTGTGCACAGCCTCCTGTGTTCTTGTCTCAGGCACTGACTTATTGCTGAGGGTGGGATACCAGGGAAGGTGGACCATTGGTTTGACCCAGTGTGGTCATTTGTGTGTTTAACACCTTCTCTAGGAAGAAAACCTGGAAGTTTCCTCAAGATATTCTCCACCTTCCAAGGTCTTATAAAACCTGTCCTTCAGCAATTTACTTACTCCCTTCTGGCCCTGACCCTTATTTCAACAACTGTGCTTACCTGCTGTTAATTACTTTGACGGAACCTCTGCCTCGGTTTTTATCCTCTGCTCTGCCAAAATAGTGACTCAGCTCAATTGAAAGATCCTTGTAAAAGCCATTGAGTTCTGGTAACAAAGTTCTCCAGTACTGACCGCTTTTGGGCATATGCCCTGCTGGAATCCCCACCTCCTCAGCACTTACACCACTGTAATCACAGACATATAATATTTATAATTAAGATGGGCAGTGCCCACTTACACCATATGCCTAAGAGAATACCCTGTAAGTGAATAATGTACCTGCTCCAACCCCCTCAAGTTGCTACTAGACTATCCCCAGTTTACAAGCATAACATGGAGCTGTGTCAATAGATAGTCATCAAAACCCCTGTTTTACTACTTCCATCTATCATGTTTATAAAACACTTAATTGGAATTGGGCTGGTGAATTGCTGTGCAACACTGATCAGTTTCTTACAGTGGCAGATGTAAGAGATAATGGTCTTATATACTTCCCCTTTGTTTTATTCACCATTTGTTTTCTACTCCCACATCCTTTGCAGGCATCAGCTCTTTACCTTGCAGGATAGAAGAGATATGCTAGGGCTTCAGGGTACTTTGTGACACAAAGAATATAGAAAAGTTGCTCAAAATCATGATCTGGATGATTGATCTGGCTGGATCTTACATGTAGCAGCAGAGGACAGGTTTAAAACAGCAAAATCCCTTAGCAAATTTTACATACAGGAGCTTTTAGTGACAGTGCAGCCCAGAGCCAGAAGCCTTCAACACTCTGTAAGTGCTGATGCCTGAACTTTTGAAGGTCTGAAGGCAACAGAGAAGAAGTTTGACCTAGCCAAGCTTAAGGCTGTACTAAATCAAAACATTCTTCATTGTTCTTCTGCTCTGGTTTCCCCTAGTGATGAGCCTACACTTGAGGATTCAAGGGTGGTTTGGTCTCCAGTGAGACAGACACACAGAGCTCAGTACCAATCTACAAGTACTCCATTTTCAAAGTTTTCCCACCTGGCAAGACCTATTTGCTAACCCAGTAGCAGAAATCTCATGCTATGGGCTGCAGGTGAGTGTTAAGCATCAAATTTATGCTCTGTGTGCTCAGCCAGGAATATGTCATCCAGATGAGCAGCAATGTGTGTGTGCAAAAGGCAAATGGAGTCATGGCTCTAAAGATAGTCCTGGTCTCTGCAGTCAACCATGGCTGACTGAAACCCATAATTGCATCTCTACAGTAATCCCAAGAGTGCAATAGTAAAATACTTCAATTGATTTTTATGTTTAACATTTTAATTTGAAGACTGACACTTGATCTGATTTGAAATGACTGTATTCAATGACAATTTGATTCACATGGCTGGAAAATCTGCTAAAGCCCTAAAAGCTGAACACATGCAGGGCTGAACTTTCCAAAGGCTCAAAACAAACAGTGACAAAGACGTGGCCACAGATGGCAAAACCTGATTTTAATTTCTCTTGCCCCTGTGGAGGTCTCCACCCCCAAATTAAGGTGATCAGCCCCTCCCAGGTACAAATATAAGCTGAGTAGATAAAATATAGGCTTTTGTGTGCTATGTGTAGCCATCAGAGTTGCAAAAAGCAGGATGGGGGCAGTCATGTATTACATATAAAAGCTTGACCTCAGGAACTGAACCCTGCACCCTCTGGCTGTGCCAGCCAACTCAGATCTCAACAGTAGTCTCCTGTGCTTTAGGGAGAGCTGAAACAGCCACAACCACTATAGTAATTTTCTAAGGGCTGCAGCAAGGAGACCAGAGCCCACCTAACATGTTAACACATCTTCCTTTGGTGAAGGATTGTAGGTTTTTTTCAGCAGCCGGCTAAGTACCTATTGCTACTGTGACTCTTCATTCTGGTCTCTTTTCTGGAGCCAAGGGTTTCAGCTGGTTCAGCTCCTCATCTCTCAGTGTCTGCCCAAATTAGATACTCTACTACAGTGCTCACCAAAGAGCAAGGTAATAGAGGAACCTGGTCTGGGTCTTACTGGCAATGGCTGCATGTAAAGGTGGAAACTGGTAGTAAAACTGATGTGCTATAGGTGGTTGGTGGTCTGACTGCAGTGGTTTTGTCTGGCCAGTGGCAGGAGACTCAATGACTATGGATGTCACAGACAGGCAGCAGCTGAGGAGTCTTTCTGTAAACACCTGGATGTGTGTGTGTGTTTCTCTTTGAGCTTGTAGCTTTTATTTTTCCATGTGCTTTTGCAATAAATGCCCAGAGGTTTAATTTTTGTAAAGCAACTGACACACCACCAAGTGGATTATACCAACTTTATGCGATGGAAGGACTTGGGAGTAATTCAATCTTGTGTGCTAATAATATTTAGAATTTACATCCCTGAAGTATCTGGAGCACACAGACAAAATCAGGTCCCTATTGTGTTAGGCTCTGCTTATGCAAGAGATGATCTCTGCTCAAAGACTTTGCAATCAAAAGAAAATGAGATATCCTCTGCAATTGTATGTGTTACTATAAAACTGCATCAAGTGGTAATGAAATTGCTCACAGCTCACAAACCTGTCAGGGCAGACATATAGCATTGCCTCATCTAATACAGATTTCCATCTGTGGGTAACCTCTTATTAGTAAAATACATTATGCAATATTCCTTAACCATTCATAATAGATTGTGTCTGAACAGAGGAAGATGAAGTAATGAAGACAGCTTGCAGGTGTCGAAGAGAGATAAAGGTGTAGCAAGTCCTCTTGTAGAGCAGCTGCCCAGATACTC
The DNA here is from genome assembly GCF_012275295.1 of Melopsittacus undulatus. Taxonomy (NCBI): domain Eukaryota; kingdom Metazoa; phylum Chordata; class Aves; order Psittaciformes; family Psittaculidae; genus Melopsittacus; species Melopsittacus undulatus. The sequence goes on from NC_047529.1 coordinate 72,927,748, forward strand.
TTTTCCTCTTTACAGAAAAGTCCTCTGAGCCCATAATGTATTGTCTGCAATGAAAGGCTCAGCTGAACTGTCACCTGAGATTGCACTGTCTAGTGTTCTGTACCAGTGAGCTGAGTATATATATTGCAGAGGGAAAATGTTGCTGCTACCTCTGACAATACTTTTCACTCTTTGGTAGAAGAAAAAAAGATTCTACCTCTGACTCTAAACCCAAGTAAGACAAAATAAAGTGTGGGGATTTTTTTAAAACCTACTTCTCATTTCAGAGAAATAATTATTGAATTACTGATCATACAGGCTTGGACATGTATGAGCATGACTTACTTTAGAAGATAAATGGAGTGTGAGTGGTAAATAGCTTTTCTTGTGTGCTTCTTGTTTAGTTAATGGGAATTTCACAGATAACTCCAATGGAACCAAACAGACCAATAATGAGTGGTCATTTGAAAAAGTCCTGCTGAATTTTGTAACGTGAGAAAAGATGTTTAATGCATTTCACTAATAAGTTTCAGTCTATGCTATACTGCTGTATTATGAATTTCTTGTGTTTTGGAGGCTCTCTAATAACTACATTTTGAAGATGGTATTTCTGTGGTAACAGAAAAAGCAGTTACAGATGTAACACAGGACATAGTCCTTGCTAGCTCTGCAAAAATTACCAAATGACCAACTTAAATCTTTGGACCAATTACAGTGGGCACAAAGTGAACAAAAGAACTGAAATACCTTGCCAACAGTCATATTCAGATGCGCTGCCTTGTTTAGCTTTTTCTATGTTATCAGGTCTTGGCTGGCAGCATGTGTCTATCTCCCACTCACATGCTGCGGCACCCATCCCTACCCCAAGCAACTTGCAAACCTGTGTCCCTCTTCAAGGGCAGAGGACTGCAGGAGGGAGCCTCAAAACTGGGCACTGCCATTCCCAAAGGGCTTTGAAGTTCTCATTCCTCCACTGTAAAATGGGTTGTGACACTCCTGGGTTGGTCTGCTCTGGGGATTATTGTACATGAGACTCTCAATAACTCATTATTGTTCTTGGGAAGATTATCTAAGATATGGATTGCCTCAGGTGCCGAGACACATGAGGCAGCTCTGTGTGACAGCATGGCACAGCTGGGGCTGATTTACATGGGTGTAGCACCATGTGAGCACAGCTGCACTGCTCCTGAGCTGTCCAACTCTCACACATGCCTGGCCCTGAAAAGACCTGGTGAGACAGCTTCCTGAACATCCATAATGTTTTATTTTCTTTAGGTTTTTCCTATTTCTTTGGGGTTTTCTGAGTTTGTTTTTTCTTTTCCAAGCTATCTACTATTCCGGATAACAGAGACCATGCTAGAAGACCTAGAAGCTAGGTATCCAGACATCTCTGTCAGTGTATCTGCTGTCCTTGCCGCAGACAACTGTTTCTATAGCAGGGAACAACATAGCCTCCAGAAGAAAGTGAAAATGGATGTGAGCACCATATGCTGCAGATGGGAAGTGGCAGGGTACTGACCATCAGAAAGTTGCAAAAGAAAGAGGAAAACCAAGTTTGTCTTCTCCAGAGACTCACTCTGTGGTCCTTAGTCTGGGACTGTCTGTGAGAGAGGAGAAAACCCTCAGCTGGGTCAGGCTTCAGGCTGTATTTCCCTGTCCTTAGAGTCAGAGACTTTGGGAATTTAAAATCTGGAGCTGGAGCCCTTGCATTTTGTGAGAGGAAGCAGATGGTTGCCCTGTGCCCAGGAAAGTGGCAGCATTGCTCTGTCACAGCTGAGCATAGCAAATTCTTTCCTTTGGATCATGCTGTAACTGCTGTGTTGTGCAGCAAATGCAGCTCCTGGCTGCCCCCATCCTTGCCCAATGCAACAAGCGTGGCAAAGGCTTGAAATATGTTGAACAGCAAGTAGCTATTCCGCTTAATCTGATATCTGCTGTAATACATTGCATCATACTACAGTGCTGTGCTCCATCCTCAGATTTTCCTATGGCCTCTACACCTTTTCCAGTCTCTGATCCTTCCTGAGTGTTTATATGAAGCCACTTGTGATTTCTTGAACAATATGTCTCTGCAAAAGAACAGGCTCCAACAAACTAAAGTTCTGCACTCTAAAAATAAAATGAAATTTTAAAAGGGCTATAAAAAACTGAGTCATTGACTCGATCCGGATGATCTACATGAAAGAGAACAATATTCAATTTGTTTAAACCCCCAAGTTCTTCTCAAAAGGAACTATAGAAAAGCATTCAGAGGCATAATGTAAATTAGAAAGCCTCCAACACAGTTCATATTTGAATGACAATAATTCACACAGGATGCAGCAAATATGGTATAACTACAGCACCACTACTTTTTATACCACTAAAGCCTGTCTTTCCTTTGAAGGCTGGTAATTGTAAGGAATATAGTACTTTTGACTTCCTATGTAGAATTGTTCTCCCCAGCCTCTCTGTGTTGCACAGTGTGTTAGCTACAAAAGATTAAAGCTGGCCTCCTGGCCATTTGGTTGTTTTTCAAAGACTGTCAGTGTCTCCCATGGGCTGAATTTTCATAGAAGAATATTCTGTATATGAAGATAAAAGGGTGCTATTTGTCTTCAAAGAGAAAACCAATAGAGAAGTCTTGACAGATCTCTTGATTATTTGGGGTTCTCCAGAGGAAAAAAAAAAAAAAGGTATTGCTTTTATTGCAATAAATTTTATCAAGAAAGTAAACTCAGAGCAAAATATTAATTACTGGTATTATCTCTGCTGGATGCTACCAGGACCGCATCCTCATTCTACTTATGGTGTTCATGCCTTCTGAAAATTTGTGAATCTTGAGCTGGTGATTCAAACTAAGATGAGGTTGTCTACAATGATCTGAATATGTTCCAGGGAGACTGGGCAGTACCAGCTTTATCTTCCAGGGCACTTGTCCTTCCAGAAGCAGAGCCCCCATTTTCTAGCAGCTCCATAAAGAAAAAGATGCAAGCTCCGTAATTTGCTTTTTCTGATGCACCAGCACAGAAACTTAGAGGACTGCATTATGTCTACCTGCTAGTGCAAGGTTAACACTGTTTCCAGGCTTCAAATTCACTTTCATGGCATTGCTCTAGCAGAAGGTGGAAGCACTCATTGTGGAAGATGCATCCTTCTTCTTGCTACATGTGAAGCATTACTTTGAGCCTCACTTAACAGTCTCATGGTCTGGTATTATGGTCTCTTCATTATAAGAGTAGCAGGACATGGAGGATTGCTATCAGCATCCATTTTTTAGTATAAGGGTAACAAAATGTTCCCACTCATTTTGAGGACTTGTGTCTGCATGTGACCATGCAGGAAATAAGGAGATGGTCCAGAATTTGCTTGGAACACAGTAATTATAGCGCACAGCCAAAGAATCAGAACTACTCATACGTAATATAAAATCTGAAGAATTGGAAGAAAAATTTGTCTTTGTCTGCTCTATTATTTGATCTGGCAGAAATTTTATTGTATTCTAACAGTACTTTTCATCCCATAGAAAGCTGCTTGTGATTAGCCTCTGAGGAACTTTGTTGAGTCTCTGTTATGTGGTTTATAAACTTGAACCTATAAGAGCTAAAGATACCTACAGTCATTTTGATCCAGTCTTTAATATAACTCCCTTAACTGTTTTATGAAGCTCCTAAAAATGACCAAGTTTGGGCCCTTTCTATCTACTGAAAGGCTTCCCAGGGCTTTAAAGCTCCAATAATGAGAAAATCTGTTCTCATTTCTAGCCTGTTTTTCTCTCTGTGATTACATGCTCTGTTTCCAAATCATAGATAGCAATTTCACAGTTTAGCATATCCATCCCCCTGAGCCATTTTGGCTATGTCCTCCTTCTCATCATGTTCTACATCATCTTCACTGGTAACAGCTGAAGCAAAGGTTTGCTAACATCATTGGATTATTCCTGAGTTTATGTCTGGTTGTTCAAGTCCTTCAAAACTCTCAAACTATAATAGTATGGTTTTTTTCTTACATGGTTGCTATGAATTCTACTCTTCCCTCAGACAACTTTTGCAGTGGAATGTCTCTGTCTTCTGTGGTTCCTATTTCTTTGTTAAAATACTTTGTTGAAAGTATTTCTTTAATGGCTGGAGCTGTGCAGTGTGTGGAACTCGGGTGTTTACATGGTGAAGAAGATAGATAGATTTGGATTTGGCAACACCTGACTGAGTCTTGGCAGGGAACACCCTTCAATTAGGTCTCAGCCTGATTGGTATCCAGAAATCAATTGTTGGGTTTTTTTCCTGAATCTCCCTATGGGCTTATCAATTTGTCTGTTCTGAGAATGTCTCATACACATTGACAAGTCCCCACAAATTTTGTGTTGGCTGTTAGGTTCCCCTACAGGGCATCCAAAGGAGTCACCAGTCTTTCCCTTGTAGGTATCTTTTACATTAAATGTAATTTATTAATAAAATACATAACCAGTACTGAGATACAAGAATAGATGACTTCTCATAGCTAACAAAAAATTATCCAGTTGCTTCCTTTTGCATTCTTCAAGAGAGGTGGAAAATCTTCCTCCTTGAATTGCTATCTTGCCTCAAAAGTTCCTGGTATGCTGAGTATTCAAATTGGTATAGACTTGGATCCCTCCTTGGGCAGAGGAAGAGGTTAAATTTTGTTACTCACTTCCTGGGTGAATGATCCAACCTTTCAAATATACTGGTGATGCCTTTACTACCTAGTAATCCTGCTTAAGTGAAGATTAAACCCTTGTTGCTTTGAATTCTATGCACCATTCTATGGCTCTCTGGATACCTGTTTTCAGAAGGGATTATTTCAGGGCTCAGGATACTGTGTGTAGGGGCTTCCTTTCTTTACACTTACCACATCTTTCCTTATATCTGCTGACATCCCAGAAAGGCAAGAGATTTCCCCTTGCACATTCCTGTTTGGTGATTTGGCTTGGTGGTTTAACATGGGCTCTCTGCCTTGAACACTGATTCCACTGAGACCCTGTGAAACACCTGTCCTTATTCTTTAAATAGCAGCTTTGGGAAAGAATCAGTTTGGAGTTCACTCTGGGGTGGGTTCCTACATTTAAGATCCTTACTGGATTTTGCTTTCCTCTTGCTATTTCTTAGGAAATTGAGAAATACAATTTCAGAAATGAGAAAATAGTGAGAACCCACTGCATATGGTATTATGAAAAATCTCAGGCTACCTCTTTGCTATCTGGAAAAAGGAAGTTGGTGACCACCTTCAAAATGCAGAACCTGGTGGGGAGCTTTGTAGGCAGACAGATAAAAAGAGTTTCAGTAAGGGTTCCTTTCTGGGAGCCTTTCCATGTGTTCTTCAACCACTGTCTTGGTGATTACTGTGTGTGATTTAAGGCTGAGATGGTGGCTGGTAAAAGCTGCAATTAATCTACTTCCCTTTCCAAAATCCTGTTGATGTGAGAATATTTGTCACAGATTTCTCTCTCTGAGAATAACATAGAGAAAAATAGTCCCTCTAAGGCTATTTCAAACCAAGGCACACTCATGCAATTAGAATATCTGCCAAGGGGAGGCTGTACTTTATTTTTCTTGAAGGATACAGAGCAGAGCTGGCTTGAACTTTCTGAGCAGATACTAGAGCTGTTTCACCAGCTTAGGAGGATATCCCATACCATATGACATTGTGCTCAGCAATAAATGTTCAGGAAAAGGAGGAGAAAGGGGAAACTGTAGAATTTGCCTTCCCAAGAAGCTGTTAGGTGTGATGGAGCCCTGCTTTCCTGGGGATGGCTGCACAATTGCTTGAAGATGTGAAATAGTGAGTGAATTCCTTATTTTGCTTTGCTTGTATGCACAGCTTTGATTTCTCTGTTGAACTGTCTTTATCTCCGCTCAAAAGTTTTCTCTTTTACCTTTCTGATTCCCCCCCCAAAACCACTGGGGGGTGCTCTGCATGCAGCTGGATGGGGCTGAGCTGCTGGCAAGAGTTAGCCAACAACAAGGTTTCACAAACACAAACCCTCAGACTGAACAGAGGAAAATTAGAAACAACATAGGAACAAACATATGTAGGAAAATGACACCGAGCACGTCTTGGCTGCTTGGCTTTCTGCCTTTGAAATACTGAAGTGCAGAGTGGTTGAAAAACACATCTGTCCTTTACTTCCCCTGAGATCCAAAGCTGCCCTTGTTCTGCATATGGTAGTGTGACCAGAGGCACCAGCTCAGTACTAGGGCCAAACCAGCAAGTGTCATACACTTCTCTTTCCCCTCACCTGCCAAAAGGTGACTCTCCTCTCTGAATATAAATGTGTCTTCAGTCTCCAGTTTCTGCTGGCCCACTTGGGATGGATGAACTTCTGGATGAACTGCAGGATGAACGTGTCTGAGGTTTCCCTTGGCTGTGCTAATAAGATGTTTCCTGTAGAGGAAAATGCCTGGCAATATCATATGCCTCATAGATAAAACTACTGAGCAAGTTAAACCAGCTAAAACTATTTAGCTAGGGACACTAATTTTGATGAATGGAAATCAGATGAGATTATAAGCAGTCCTTGAGATTAGATGCAAAATCATGAGCTAGCCCAATGAAAGAGGTCTCATTTGGAAATGAATACAAATGCACAGATGAAAGTGAGTCCAAGCAGTGTGTGTGCTTATCTGTGGTTGGTTACAGTGCCAAGGCTGCTCTAGGTTTATGAAGTTATGTATTACATTTATGCTCCTTCAGAGCAGCCTGTCTAGTTTAGCCTTCTAACATTACTCTATATTGTAATGTATTCGCCTGGGAGATAGCCATTTAATTTACATTTTTAGATATCCAAATAGCTTGTGGATTTCACCCACTGCAAGGTTTTGGCTCTGTAGGTGTGCTCATTGCACATCAGAAGGTTCATGTTGAATCTGCTACTCTGCCATTTTTGTCCTTTTTCTATTGAAAAGATATGGAGGTGATGAGTCTGAACTGTGCTCTGAAGCTCTTACAACCTGGACAAATAACAAAGAAATGGAGTAGCTGAGAAAAAAAGGAGTGAACAGGGGGGTTCAGCTTAAGTCAGCATGACCAAAGTCTCAGTCATCTTCTCTCTTTGAAACTGTGTGACTGATAAGTGTCTGGCTCTACTTCTTTCTGCACTTCTGGCAGCAACTTTAAAATGTCAAAAAGCTGCAGCAGATTTAGTGTATCCATTTAGTCCATCTATTTTGTGCTTTTATCTTCCAACTCTGATTATGAAGGGGTTTTCATTCCCTGGGTGGGCTTCCCACCATGTGGGAAGACTCAAACAGCATTGGTTTCTTTAATGTACAAAGGTCCTGGACACAACCTCTGTGTCTGAGAAAGAGAGGACTTCGGAAAAGTAGGAACATCTCCTTGTCTGGGGTGTTCATGGACTCGGATCTAGGCTCTCAGGCGCTGTCCTGGCCTCCTCAGTCAGTAGTAGTGTGACAGATTTCTGCCAAGAAGCTTTTGTGGTTTAGAGAATGAATCAAAGGATTTCCCCTGCAGTTCCTGGTGTTTGTTATAAGAAGTTGCAATGTGTCTTGGCAGTCAAAAAGCTTCTGTTTCCTTCAGCTCTGCTCCAGCTGAATGAAAACCACCCACGGCAGGAACTGAGTTCCTGCATGTATTGCACTAGGCAGATAAAAGGTGAGAGAGGTTTGGGGAGTTTTCTAAATACTAAGCACAGAGTAGTAGGGGCAGAAATAGAAATATTTTGGTTTGCCTGAAATCCTAGTGACATGGGTTGCAAGACTGAGGATTAAATCCAAAATCCCAGTCCTGGATCTGAACTGCTAAGAGTTTTCCATCCCTAACTGAAACTACTTGTCCATGTCGATATTTCTCCTGTACTTGTTGCTATGAGATTTCTATTTTGAATAGATGAAATTCAAACTACCTATGTCAGGTGCTTAGCTCAGCTAAATTTCAGCTGTGTACACTGGCTTTTGATGTTTCTCTACAATTAGGAACACCAGAAAGGGCACTAGATTGTGAAGTAACAAGATTACATTGGTGAGACTGTTGGGGTGACGTCCTTCCCAGCTAAGTCCGTGTGGAGTCTCGTGTGCTCTCTTGCAGAAGAGACAAAAACAAGTAGTAATCAAATCAGACTGAAAGAAATCTAGCCATCTGCCCTGTGTCATGGTGACTAGAAGTTAGAAGATAAGCAAATTTACAAGCCCAGTCTCAGTGAGGTTGCTTGTTTTAGTCTTTATATATATTTCCCAGGAACTCTGATGGCCTCACTATAGCAGATAGCTTTCTGAAAAATGCTAACCAAGTTACAAGAAACAGATCTGCCTTCTTACTAATGAAAAACATAACAGTAAAAAGCTAAGGAAAACAAGCCACAACTGGTCCATCCACTTAATGGATTTTGATTATTGCCGTTTACTGGAATATTTGGCTTTGGATCAGTCAGGAGCCATAAAGACGCATGTTTTGTCTCTGTCAGGCACTTAAAACTAAATTTTAAGGAAGCCAGTGGTAACATTACCTGATCACTGCACAAACTACAGATTATAAGGTAGGATGGTTTTGCTTTCACAGGATGGCCTTCAAAATGATCATAGTTATTAAGATGACACCTAGTATAGGAGATTCTGCATTGCTGAATGCCACAGAAACATCAGAAAATCAAGTGTTAGAGAGTGCTTCAGACATTCAGAACAAAAACTTCAGTTCCAATTTTCTATCCTGACTGCATGTTCCATCAAATGCAAGGCTGAGCTCCCTTTCATGGGAGAAGGTGGAGCTTCTCTTCCAAATGCTTCAGTCCTTGCAGGAGTGTCCAGTGCTCAATGCAATCACTGAGGATCTCAACTGCTGACCATGTTGCTTTGCAGACTCAAGCCCTGTCATAAACAATGGATCTCTTTCTCTTTCCCATTCCCCTCTCTCCTGGTACTGAGAAGGAAGATGGCAATGTGACAATGGGTTCTAAAAGCCTTGCTTGCTTGGTTGGCCAGGATGAATGCTGGATCTGAGAAGCACTAAAATGTCAAGATTTTGCTGAGATTTCCTTAGAGGTTAGTTAGGAAAGGAAAACTGGTATTAACCTCAACAGACTTGAGGAAATAGCAAGACAAAAGCAGCAGGGTAAAACAGCTATCGCTATAATAATGTACCGCTTCCAGGAGAATGGAAAAAAATAGAGCATATACTATTCAGACCTAAGGCCAGCTGCAACATGTTGCACAGCCACTCTGCATTAGAGGAAGGTTGTGGGTTGGATGCTCTGCATTACTTAATCATCTTATTTTTATTAATGGTACTGATACAATCTTGGAAAACAGGAGTATTTTTTACTCCGTAAGCATACTCTGCATTTTGAAGAATAGAAGGTTTTGAGAAGCATGCTTAGATCCAGCTTGTGTTGATTATGCAAAGATTTCTGTTACAGATACTGGTGTACGTAGGTTAGAACTGGTCCTTCCCGAGGGACCTGTTTATGAGAAATTTATTAGCTGGCACAATGGAGCTAAGAGTCTTTTCTCTTTGCCGCACAAATCAGTTGTGTTTACTAACTGGGTAAAAGGTGATAGTCTTGCCGCACCTCTCTGTGTTGGACTGGAATGTGTTTACAGAGACCTGGGACTGTTTTGACAAGGGCTGTCAGGTTGGGTAGCTCTGACACGTGTGTTTTTGACAAACAAGAAGTACTGTTGACCCCAAAGATCATGATGAAATATTTGTGATGAGAAATTAAGATGAGAAATTGTGATGAGAAATTAAAAGAAATTAAGGATGTTGCAAATACAGAAAGGACACAAATGGAAGTAAATTAATGCTTAACTAGCAGTATAAGGTACACCAAAGGTATTGTGGGCTACCCATCAATAGATGAATACAGTAGATGATTTAAAGGGTTTTTTCAAGTTCATTCTCACATTCATGCTTTAAAAGCCATGGGATCAGTTTGCTGACAAACCTCTGCTTCCTTAGTACTGGAGGAGCATACAGATCAGCCCACTGCCGGTTCCAGAAGCTGAGCAGAGCAGGTGTCATTGCTGCTGGTGACATTGCTTTGGGCACTTTCTTAGCAGCAGCAGTAAAGTCCCTTAGTTAGCAAGAGACTGAGAGAAAGGAGCGAGAATTCAGATTTCCTATCACTACCCCTATTGTTCCCTAGAAGTATCTTTACTTGTAATCCGTACAGCTTCAGGCAGAGGCTAAACTTGTAGCTATAATTAATTTGGAGCCCTTTGCCATATGCTTTTATTACTGCATGTTGACAATCCTAGTAGGTCAGTGCTGGGATGTAGGCACTCCTATTTCCAACAAGGTCCTGCCAAACAAAGTGAATAGAAAGCTCCTGCCATTCCGCCAGCGCAGGTGCAAGGCTTCTCTACTAATTTCCAGCATGGTTAAATTCCCAATTCAGTAGAACAGAAAACAACCCTTAAAGAGCTTTTATTGTTTTTCTTTGCTGTTTGGCAATGCACATAATCTTTAGTGCAACCAACTGCACTGCCTGGCATTGATTTTGCTGGCTATTCCTGAACAATTGCTGACTATCTCTTTCTGCCTGATAACTGCAGCCCTATTGTCAGGCTGCTTTTTGGCTACAGCTTAAAAATGTGAGGCTCAGGGAGACAGGGTGTAGGAGGAAAAGCGAAAATAGCACTGAGCAGTAGAACATACTGGTAGCCATGTTTTTCCACAGATAAAAAATATGGGTGGGGTGTGGGGTGTGTGTGAGGGTTACTGTTAAGATCTCTGATTAACAGTGAAAGCTCTGTGAAGTTTACTAGAATTTATATTATGTTCTTATGGACCTGGATACATAATAAACACTTGTTTCCATCAATCTGTGAGCTATGACAGATCCTTTGTATGCCAGGAAAAAGTTCACACCACGAGTTTTTAAGTTTATCAGGAGAGACATAGAGCACACTTTTTAAGAACAGTGGGAGAAGAGTAAACAGTCTCTAATTTATGTTGCACAAGCTGAAACCCTGGGATCTTTCTGTAGATGTAATGGGGCTTACACAACAAGGAGCAAGGGGCAGTCTAAGAAACACAGTTCTCCCAGAGACAGGGTGAGAAATAGATGCACAGAAATATTCTGTTTATTTTGCACAGAGAATAATTGAGTAAACCTAGAAACACATAAAACCACTTTCCAACAGTTGGAAAAAGAAGTGAAAAAAGTTTTGGTGAAAAAGTTTTGAAGAAGTATTGGTGAAAGAAGTTTTATGTTGGAGAGGTTGCAGAGCAGAGGTCATGCAGGAGGAGAAGCCAGCTAAGTGTGAAATGGCTATTCAGAGCTTAAAAGACCAGAAGCCTGGAAGCTGGCACAGATAGTGAAGGGCACGGTTGAGAAACCTGAACACCAGCAGAGAGGACCCCATCTCAGCCCAGACAAAGGGTTTACAAGAACAGACCACAACCTCTGGTCATCTTGTTGGTCATCTCTGGACTCTGCAGCTGGTTCACATACCAATTTTTTACCTTAAAAAATCACTTTTTTTAATTCAAGCCAAACTATGTATGTGCATAGCCTTATATGTCCAACAACTCAGAGTATCCTGCACTATGGTGACATACTGCTGAGGGGCACTGTGACCTTCATGGTTAATGCATGGCACTGAAGAAGTGGGATCTGTGTTTAGTCCTCTCCTGCCCCACAGCCCACACTTGCTGTGTAATGGTTTCCAAGCCATTTTAGCTTTTCCATGTATCAGTTTCCCTGTCTGTAAGACTGGGATAGCAACTCCTCCTCCTTTGTATTTAATAACTGAAATTCTTGGAGGGCTTGAAATATTAACAGAAATAAAAATCAAGGCCAAAATTAAAATACACAAACGAAGTATTGAAATGCTTACTTTCCTAATCCAAAACGGTCAAAAATGCTTAAATCTTTTATTTTTTTGTCACACTGAAAGAGTCCAGGTATTTTTTAGAGTTTTTTGCTGTTTTCAGTTGGGGGCCCTGCTGAACATTTTGCTTGACTCCCAGCTTGCAGTGACATGATCATTGAGAGTTTAGAAACCCAAAGTAATTTTCTGCCCTGATGCTGGGCCATGCTGCTGTCAGCATGCTGACTTACTTTGGACAGCTGGAAGATACTGTTTCTTAATGCCAACTTTTGGAAGGCAGAGCTGATGATGCCTGTTTACAGCACAGGCTGCTGCTGCTAAAGCCAGTAGCTGGATGAGTTACTGTGAAATGAGAATGGTTTCTGGCACTATGGGAGTCACTGCAGCAATTTTGTATCCTAGCAGAGAGCATTTGTTAAAGCTGCTTTCAGAGATGAGGAGCAGTGCTGGCTTTCTACTCGGATGAGCAACTCCATAACTTTGTCAAGGTAATAAGTAAAGTAGAGTGAGGCTATCTTGCAAGTGATACAGAATTAGGACTCTTCCCTTTCTGAGTTTCTAAGCCAGCAGAAACCTTACAATATTGTAAAGAGCAGTGGCAAGCCATGTGCATTGAAAGCAGGAAGAGTGTGATTGAAAAACATTGCTGCCATGCAGGATATTGCTCCACCAGCGAAATGGATGCAAAAGACAAGAGCTGGAATGTGTGTCTTCTCTCCACGAGTTAGGCTTTTCATAGCTATGTGCTGCTAAGGAGCAAACCCTCTTCTTAAAACTTAACTTAGGCAAGGAAAATCTATCTCAGCTAAACTGATCCTGGCGGTTTTAGAAAACAGAAGTCTGTACTTTTTTTTTTTTTTTTTTGGTATCAAAAAGGGAAAAGATGGTGAGCAATCAAGGAGACCAGCTCAGTGCTATTGCCAGTACAAATTACCCAAAAGGCTTTCTGGTTTCTAGGTGACACTAAACAAGAAAATTACTTCCTACACTTACTGATACATGACCCTGGGCTGATGAAGCTTGAAACCTACATGCAAAACTAAAGCAGAAAAACTGACTTGTTGCTGTGTCTTCCTTTTATGGAGAACACTGGTATTTTGAATGAACAGAGGGAGACAGGTGAGCAGGTTTAAAACTTTGACTTTGTAAGACTGAATCATGTCTGAGATAAAAGCTGCAATTGTTCAAAAATATGGTGCTTGGAGTGACTGTTTTTTAACTCCACTGTATAGATGAGCCAACATTTCTTATTTAAAGGGGGGGAAAAAAAGGATTAATCAGTTTTAAGACTTGACAGCATATGAACATCATTATACCATTCAGAATATTCCAGGCAAGAATTGCCACCCATCTGTTAGCATTATTGTTGAAGAAAGACATGCTTGTTTGAAAGACCTACAGGCATTGGACAATTTTCACAGCCCTTGTTAAACAGTCAATTGTCCTTGTTTTAAAATGTTGGAACCATGCTGCTGTTCTATTTTAAGTTTCGCTTGCTTCACATTCTAATCAGTTCATCTTGGTTAAGCCTTTATTTGCAGGTTAGACCTTACAAAGTCATGACTTAACTCTCACCTGAAAAACTTTGAGAGATTTTTGGTAGTCCTACATTCAGGAATTAATTCCTCTTTCTGGAAGTGCTAAAGCATAAGCTTAACTAATAACTTATTTTGAAATCCGTAGAAATTGAGCATGTTTCTGTGCAGTCACCTGCTAATAATGTAATTTTAAGTATTTCCTTGCTAGAATATTTTCATACTGTACATTCTCTAGACATTGAGAATATTTTTCAGGGCTCTTGCTGGACCTCTGTTAACATCCATAGGAAGAGCTGTGCTGTCTGATTAACAGTGTTTGCTGCTATTCCCAGAGCCCACCTCTCCTAACCCTTACACTATGTATACTGTAAATTACTGGAACACCACAGATGCTAATTCACTACTGGCATCTCCAAAATGAACCTGCTTACCCTCTACCCACAGCCGGCCACTCCAAGAACACTTTCTGATCCTACTTTTGCAGAGAACATCCTCACCTCAGCCTTGTCCAGCATCCCATGCTCCTTTAGTGGTCTTCAGCCAAGATGAGCAGAGTGCCCTGCGATGCTCAGGCAATACAGCTGCTTGCATCCAATAGCTGTGCAATTTGGTTTTTCTCCTAATAATTTGATCATTTCCCTATGCTTCACACTACAGGGTATCCCGCATCATGTATTAAGCCATCACCATGTATTCCTCACCTGGCTAACTTCACACAGTGGCTGGGCACTCTGGCTGCAGTCCTTATCATGCCAGGCACATAGCTGATATTGCATTTTTGCCTGCTGTATCTGGACTATCCCATCTGCTTGTTCCCATTGTGTAGTAGTTTTTCCAGGGCTGCTGTAAATCAGATCACAGGTATCCTGCACTCAGATGCCTGTTTCAGTCTCTCCAAGAACCTCATTACTCTTAAGTTTTAGGGAGCAAAACCACACTTGCAAATTACAGTTTCTTTTCCAAAACTGTGTGTGCCCACACCTAGTTTCATCTATCAGTTCCATCACCATTAGATCTTATTGCGATAGTTAGGTTTCCTGTTTTCAAGCTCAAAAGAGCATTGCTTTAACCTTTTATAGTAGCATTTTGTTTCTACCTTCATGGCTTGTCTTATATTGTAAATGGAATGCAGTTTTTCCAGTACTGATCATAACAGCTCTGCCATAGTAGCCAAGAAATACACATACTTTTGTTCTTGACCTACTGCTATGTAGTTCTATTAATTTCCCACATAATTTTCAAAATCATTGTTTTCAAAGCCACAAGTAGCCTTATGTTTGAGTATAGCCTCTGTAGTGTTTGCTTCTAGATATGTATGACCTTGCTTTTGTCTGCATTAAGTCTCCTAAATGTGGCTAACCAAAGTCTGATGGAGTGTAATAAAGACTAAGAATGTGTCAGCTCTCTTATTGCTTGGATCTTCTATGTAATTTATAGTTGCCTCTTGTCTGAAACCTTGTGGGTAGAACTACAGATTTACATGGAATTATTTGCTCCTTACTGGCGGTTTGGCTTTCTCAAGGTATCATGTCTGATCATCTTCATTTGTTTAACATAATTAGAAGATTTTCACATAAAATATGAGTAGTTTTCAGGATATTAAAAAAAAAAAGCTATGAACAATTTACTGGTATTATATTAATGGGTATTTTTTCTGCCTCATCAATTCCAGAATTTGACTAGCTAACGTGAAAAATTCTTTTGCATATAAAAGAAAGTTCTCAGGTTAATTTCCTTTTTTTTTCCCCCCCAAAAAAATTCTTTAAAAATGCATCTTATATATATAAAGGACTGTTTGCATAATCTACTATCAATTCTGAATTTAATGCAAGTTCAGATCAAAAAGAAGTAACACTGAAAGTGCTGCAAACTTCTATTACAAATATTCTGGCCCCAAAATTAACTACTATTTCAAAGCATAAATTTATCATGAAAATGCATGATTGCAAGAATCTCTATATCTTGTGCCCTGATCACAAGTTATGTTAACTAGGAATGAGGTAGAGGCCCCACACTGCAAAAGATAATTAAGAGATTATGGACAAAGAGGTCAGTTAAGAAATCTTTTGAAAATACCAAGAAAGATTTCATATTATTTAAATGAGGCTGGCAGTAGTAGAAATTTTGAGTTTTCCATATCTGTAACTATTTCTCCTCTCTCACACTGAGATATAAACCTCCTCTGTCTCACAAATGTGTGATACAAGTATTTAGGTATAACATTGGTACATGATCGCTATGTTATTTCTGGTTTGAAAGTCTATAACTACAATTAAAGTATTTCAGAGCATGAATAGCCATAGAAATAGAAAATGCCAAGGTCATGCAATAGATACATCACCTGAGAGTAAAGACACTGGCAAAGGTCTTCCTTCAGAAATACACCTAACCATGTACCTAGTTTGGAGGGTACAAGTTTTGAACACCATAGTTTGTTTTGTTCCATCAAGTGGAAAAGTGACACATAGGCTTTGAAAATAAATACAACATCTGCCCTAGTAAGAAATTTCTAAAATATCCTGTTAATTTACTATCGTAAATAAATATCACATAATGTGGGGGGAAAATGAACTTGTAGCAGGGGTCCTAGTCACGACATCAGATAACAAAAGGAAGCCTGTAGGCACACTTTTTGGGTCTGCCATGACAAGTGGAATGTGTCTGAAGAAGCAGCAGTGGGTCTGGTGCTGACTTCTGAGTTAGTAACACCAGCCTGCCTTTAAAGTCATTGGATATGAACAGACATGTGAAGGACAAGAATCATAGAGATGTTGTACTGCAAGCACCTAAGGCTGGGTGAAACACAAACCATCCAGTAAGATTACAGGCATCACATTGAATTCCATTGTGCCACATTTCCCCCAGTTTAAAATGCATCTAAGTCTTCCTTTCTGCTCCCCTATGTCTGCTGAGCTTGTAGGCACACCTGCTAAAAGAAGCGTTGCTGGTTGCACACCTGCAAAACACAGTATGGAAGCAACCCCGCACCTCAAGAGAAATAAATAAGAACTTCACTGAACAGAAGTATATTTATAAACCAGAAACAAACTATACAGTGGAATGTCCTTAACGTCCACAAAAGTCAGCTCAAATCACTACAAGTAGAAGGAGTGGGTCCTACAAAAGACTGCATTGTGTCAAGATACACAAAATAGCCCAGAAAAAATGTCATATTATTGCTTTTTATTTGCTAAAAATAACTGGTTTGAACACTGATAATTTGCTTTGGTAAGAATTATAATATGAAAGTCATAAGAGCATCCTGTGTAAAAACTTTTTTTTTTTAAATAATCTCATAACCAACATATTTTGCCTGAGAGATTTAAAATGAAAGTCAAAATCACTTTTATCTTATCTAGAAACTTCTGTAAGTAACATATGACTAATAAGTTGTTCAACTGTGATGGTTCTGAAAACTTCAATACATTCAGATGTGTTTGCTCCACTAGAGTTCATCACTCTCTTTGGCAAAGTCAGCAAGATTTTACATTTTAAAACATTTTAGAAAATTATTGTTCAGTCTTCCATTTCTACATGTAGTCCCCATTGTTCCTGAAATTGCAGGAGATATATTTCTTGGTCCTCTGATGATTCATCAGATACCTCTCTCTCACACAGTCTGGATAAAATTCCCTCTTTGTCAGGATCTTCACATTTGAATGCTCTTTCACATACCTGATTTTCAACACTGGACAAAGTAGGAATATACAGTCTTCCAGTGTGAGGATCCCAATCTACTAATATGGTCTGTTCGCCCTTTTTATCTGTGAGGCCCTGTGCTATTTTTTCCAGTTGAGAATAGGATATCTGCCCAGATTTTCCAGTATTCAAGTCCACCAAGTTGATATGGGTCACACCTGGCAATTCATCTGCTCCATCAATCATCTTCAAACTAAGTTCCTCTATTTTCTGTCCCAAACAAGGGTCTGCTGCCCTCATCTCTAGCTGGGGGCAATATGGCTGTCCTATTTTCATAGTAACCATTTTCTCCAAGGCAATCTGTGGCTCACCTAGTAGTCCCCTGGGGGCAGAAATGTTCTCTTCCAGTTCCTGAGCAGGACTGAAATCTTCAGCCCTTACATCATGCTCGTACTCTACAGTCTCTGTACTCTTCTGTCTCAAAGTTCTCTTTGTTCCAGGATGGCCATAGGATGGCCATTTCCCAGGTTGGTCCCCTTCTGCTAAAATCTCTTCATGCGAAATCTCTTCATGTGAAGTCTCAAGCTTCAATTGTTTTGTTTCCAGCACTTCTTCTGAAGGCAAATCCTTCTCCTCAGTGCCATTGTAAACAGTGTAGTAATGGGGACTTTTTCTTTCCGATAGATGACTGGATTCCTGAGATGGCTTGTACTCATCTCCGTTAACAGTGATAAGGTTGACCACTATTTTCTCACATGGTATGAAAACTCTTTCCCTGCATTTGTCAGTGTAGTGCCATAACTGGAAAGCAAAAACATTTTCATTTGTGTGAAATATAATAAAAATACCAACTTGCTGCTTTTTACACTGTCATGTATTTTTAAAATATAAGGCTAGGTTAGACCTTATTAGGAGATTATTTCAACTCAAGGAAGAAACCTCCAGAAGTGTTAATACCTTTTTTATCTAAAGTAAAATTGTATCATGACCAGTTCTAATGTCCCTTTACCTCATCTTCCCCATGTCAAAATAATGGTTAGAACAATTCTGTCAAATTCTGGTTTTGTTTCCATCAGCACTGACTCAAGTGACTTTGGAGAAAACATTAGAGTTGTCCATGAGTCAAAGGTTACAGAATCTATTCTGCTCTTTTAACAGGTAAGGAGCAAGTGCAGTCAAAACCACATCCCCCAAGCACAGAAACAGGTACCATGTCACAGTATAGCTTACAGAGAATTAAATATCACATTTCCTTTCAGAGAGGAAGCTATACATCAGGTTGAAATGTGGTGTATGGAGCCTGAATTGTGCCATGTCACAGGCTGCTTTTGTGAACATTTCTCCTGCCACCTCTGTGCTGCTCTAGATTTCTTCAGAGAGATCAGCATGTTGAAACCAACTCCCTTATGCCTCCCACCCCATGGCGTCATGCAGGTTGTATTAACATAAAAATGCTCATTCATTATTGTAATTTTATGTTTACAGTCCAGTGATTTGTTTAGAGATAGCTGCGAGAGAGGTCTACTGGGCTCATGACCTGGAAACCAGGGGTATTTTTTAGACTTTATAACATCTTTCTAAAAGTTAACAAACTTTGCAGCTCTAAGAAACTTACAAACATTTTTACATAGAAAGTGTATTTAGGCTGTTTAAATAATATAATGTGTTTGTTTATGCATTTTTTTTTGTGTTAGGAAATGGTGCCATATTTGAAAGTATAGTTGAAATGCAGATTAAATTATCTCTATGATGCACACATGATAAATCCTTCACAATTACAATTAAGTGGAAAATACCCAGTAATACTCCAAGAAAATGTCACAGAATTTCTGTACTGCTTTAATTATCTTCTTTTCTTCTTTCTGAATTCAACCAAATAATAACTTTTGTTCACTAAATCTCTACTGTGCTTCTTCCTATATAGATTTAAGGAGCGCTGACTTCCTAACAGAGCTTGCCTCAGTGCTTATGGCAATGGCATTTTCCAAAAAAACCAGCTCTGTTCCGATGCTCACTAGCTCTGGTCATCTTTTCAGATCTGGTGATCTTTTTAGACACAGTTGTTAACTTGAATTACTGCTCTCTTTTTCTTGTATTTAATAACCCTCAATGTGATGTTCTTTTTGTGATACCAGTGCCAACTAGAGGTTTTATTTGCATCTAGCCAAATTGCAGCTAGTCTGGGACTCAGAGCCCCAGAAAATACACACACCTGCTGTGAGTACGAAGACTGGCAGTGACCTCCCGCAACAGAGAACACTTACCAGGTTTGCTGGATGTTTCTGTTTGCTGACATGAATATACTTGTGCACGCAGTAGCATATCATTGAAATAAAAAGGGCAGCCAGCACGACAGGCAGAACATATCCAAATATGACTGTCATAGTCTCATCAGCTGTTTTATCTGTTAACAAAACATAGGTTTTCATTATACTGAACAACTTTTTAATGCATTCAGATAGTAATGTGTGCACTCATCACACATCCTGTATCCAGAAATTGCTTTCTGGATATAGGACACAAACAGATAAACAAGTAATTTGAAGGAAATTAAAAAAAAAAAAATTGAGCTACAGGACAATCTATTATCATTATCTAAATTATACATTAAATTCTAAAGAGTAGTAACAGCCCTTTCCTCTAGTTCCCCTGCTGCTAACTTCAGACTGACCCAGATCTGCTACTCCCAGACTTCATTCAAGGAGGAAAAAAAAAAATATATATTCTCTCAATAAGATTCCAAGAATGCAGATCTTTTTCTTCAGAGGTAGTGATGTACATTCCAGTCAGCAGATCCCAGCTATGTTTTATTAAAGGCAAAGACTTTCTTCATCAGTACAAATGCACAGAGGGGAAAACCAGAGCTTCACTATCAGAGTGGATACATAAAAAACTTACAAACCTAATAACCATGATTTTTTCTAACTTGTATCTTCTTTTTGTAATTTGACAGTTTACACATACCTTTCAAGGTAGCAATGCAATATTCTTTGGAGAACCCACTGTGCAAAAGTGGTGTGGTGACACGTATCTGAGCACTGACACAATAAGCTGTTCCAGGTTCTAACCAGGGCACAACCAAGGTGTTGTTGCTGATGGAGAACCACCACTGAAAGACATTAAAAAAAAGATATTTTTTTTCTCCTTTAACTCCTCAGTTACAGAAAAGAACTTCTGTACCAAATGTGTCACAATCACACAAATTTTCTGCAAAGAATCATAATGTAAGAACTGCAACAGCATCCTTTTTTTTCCAAATGCCATAAACTCAAGCTGTTTCATAGGCCACATCCTCTGAATATTTCATTTTCCATTCAATGATTCTTCTACTGAAGATTTCATGCTTTATATGAAGTAAGCACTATGTGACATGAGTCTGCCACATTCTCATTCTGATGTTGAAATGGAGCTAAAGCATCATTCCAGCACTGTCCTGACCCAAAGGCCAGTGAAAGGCATACAGTACAGTTCCACAAAATCTTTCAAATTGGGATGTTCTGATAAAGATAGGAGCCTTAGAATAAAGGTGCTACGCAGACCTTGGAGTAAAGTAATTGCTATACATCAAGTGTATTGATGAAAAAGAAAAAACAAACCCCAAAACACGACCAAAACCCCACAAAACCCCTTTTGTCTACCTCTGATTGCTAATCTTGGTATTTTAATATCTCTTTTGACAGAAGGTGACCTTTCTGGGATAAAGTTTCTTGTCTCTTTTCAGGAAATTCTGAGACTTGCCAGAAAGATACTGTGCCTGGAGGATGGGAACAGAAGAATGAACGTTTTTGTAACTGATCACCGAACTCTTCCTCACCTACTGTGCTTATGCTGGGAACTACTACTTGCTAATGGCATGTAAATCAGCAGAAGCATCAGATGTGATGAGAAACAATGCAGTTTGTCATGATGTATTGTGAATACTCCCAGAAGACTGACTGGCTGGGGAGCAGCCCTGCCAAAGAGGATCTGGGGACAGGCAGCAAGACCATGAGCCAGCCAAAACGTCCTCACAGCAAAGGAAGCCAACAGCATCCTGGTCTGTTAAAAGAAGAGGGAGCAGACAGAGGCGAGGGATTACTGCTCTCCACTCCATGCTTATCAGACCATGTCTAGAACATCATGACCAGTTTTGTGCAACCCAATACAGAAAAGTCTGAAAAACTGGAATGGGTTTAAAGGATCACCAAGATCCAAAACCTCCAAGCCCTAGAGCACTTGCCTTGTGAGGGGCAGCTGGGGGACTAGAGTTTGGTCCATGAAGGGAGAAGTGATGGCTTCAGAGGGGACCTAACAGCAGTCCCCAGGATGACCTAACAAGACAAGAGACTTTTCACAGTGCTGAATGCAGGAAAGATGGAGACAGTGGACATAAGTTCAAAAAGAGAGGTTCAAATTTGATAAAAAGAAATTACTTTCTCCCTAAGATGAAAGTCAAGCAGTGAAACTGATTTTGCAGTCCCCATCCTTGGAGGCTTTCGGGATGCAACTGGACAAACCCTAATTGACCTGGTTACTGCTGACCCTGCTTTAAACAGATTTTGGACTAGAGACCTCCTGAGCCCCCTTCCAACCTTAATGATCCTACAGTTTCTGTAAGGCTATGAAACCTCTTTCAGGCAGACCAAAGTGCATTTCAAGAGAACAGATTTAATAATAGCAGTCCCATAGCCTTGTCAATCTTACCCTCTTCTTTGTTTTTCTGTTGAGGACAGACACATTGTACTGCAGGCCAGGATACACTTGAAGCAGAGATATGGATTCTCCCTCAGGACTCCTCTTCCACTTCTCAGGAGCAGTCAGAATGATTGAAATAGATTTCTCAGTAGAAGACACACTTACCATGGGTGGACCAATTTTAGCTGGAAAAATGAACATGTACAAAAAACAGACAAATGCAGCAGAGACACACCAATCTGACCATGAAAGGTTTTTTTAAAGTGGTTGATATTAAATTTTCATAATGCTTTAGGGAGTCTAAGTAGGACTTCGAACAATTACCTTACATTGACAGAAAATTATTTCATCAGATAACTTAAGCTGATCTTTACAGTGAGAAGGAGAATACTGGCTTGGAATTTTGCCTAGGAATTCCTGTGACTTTGCAGGATAAACAACCTTGAAACGCAATTTGCTGAATCAAGTTAAATTACTAGCATGTTCTCAGATTATCTGGCACAGATAAGAGATACTGTGCTGTGGAGTATGATTACTGCTTGGTTTAATAGAGCCTTTTCAAAATCTGAGGTCTTTATGCTATGGATGGGCCACAGCTTTTATTTGCCTTGAGTAAAGATTTACCACAGCATAAAATAACATTCAGTTTATGCGAGACCATACATATAGAATCATAGAATCATAGAATAGTTAGGATTGGAAAGGACCTCAAGATCATCTAGTTCCAACCCCCCTGCCATGGGCAGGGACACCTCACACTAAACCATATCACCTAAGGCTTCAACACACATCTATCCAAATTCTAATACAATTATTTCAAATTACTTCTGCCAAAAGCATAAATGTGAAACAACTGCAAAAAAAAATCTAACCTCATGTTAAAATTAAAATATTATCCTCTATGAAGGCACATGAATTCTGAGCACACAGATTAATCAAGGCCATAGAACATCTGGCTATGTGATTAGCTTTCCTTACTGTCTGTAAGAGGGTTGAATCGTGTGGTCTCTATCCAGTCAGAGCACATCCCATTTAGGAAGGCTTTAACGCTTGCATAGTATTGTTCTTCATAGTCAGAAGTCTCACTGGACAGGTCACACCATGTTCTGTTGATATTCCTGCATTCTGGCTTTCTAATCCATTTGCCAACACCATACCTATATTGGAAAAAAAAAAAAAAGAGAAAGGAGCTGTATAAAAGCTATTGCCATAATATTAGTCAGCTGATAATATATCACAGAAACTGCTGTTATGGCTGATAAAAGAGTTTACTTGTGCTTGCAGAAATCTGCATTTCAAGGAATCCCCAGCATCAGCCAAGATAAAACACACTTCCACAAGTTTTTGATGGAAAATAAATGAGAGTAGGCTTCAGTCTCCACAGCTTTAAACTGTAAATACATGATAACAGTCAGTATATATAGACAAGTAATTCTCTCAGAGTAGTCAGTACTTCATCCTGGTGTAGAGACAGATTCTGCTCAGGGTCTCCAAGATGAATGGACAGGAGACTACTTATTACTAAGTGTTACTTCTTTTTCTAGTTGAAAAGAAGGACTCCATTGGAATACAGTGAACTTCAGAATCCTTCTAGTTGAAAAATGGGCATATACCTGCCACCAACAATGCATTAGTACTAACCAGCTCATATACACTAGTAGAAGAAATCAAGATTTCCTTGGAAAATTCTTGCCTGAGTTTCATCAAAAGCTCCTGCTCCTCAAATTCACATTATTAAGAATTCCCCCTTTGGCTGCTAATTAGTAAGGATGTGTGGCAGCTTCTGTATGACTGCAGGATAGTATCACTCACCAGCATTTTCCACCTAACTCGAGGCACTACTTTCCTAGTTAGGTAGAGGCACATAGAGATATGTTTGTGTAAGATGGCCATACCCAGGACTACAAACTCTTCTGTGGACCAGCTGACCTGGCAGGCAGTGTAGCTAGTGCTCTCTGAACATTTTAGCTGATACACAGTCATCTTTCATTCCTTAATTACTGAGCACTCTCCCCTTTTCTAGGAGGTCAACTATGTAATTCCTATTAGCACAGAGGGCAAGATCTGAGCAAAAGACGTTGCTGTCTCTGACTGTAAAAGCAACTCCTCGTTTTTTTCTGGTAGCCAGTTCCAGTCACTGGAAACTTCTGGAGATTTACGTTTGTTTTAGTGTAATGAAAACAGTACTAGATTGAGGAAAGTGTAAATATTAAAGGTAAAGACTGGGAGAATTACATTATCCGTGACAACAGTGCTACACCTATTTGTAAGCCAAGCTTCCAGCACTATTCTTTAGAATGGTTCAGTGCCCTCTTGGAAGGAATAAAGGAAATGGATTCTGATCCTCACTCAAACTCCCTGATACCCTACAAAGGTGCAGATCTTGAAAATATAAGGGCCTGATTCCAATCACATTACTTGTTTTTTTACAATACTTGATAACTTCAATGGATTTTCTCCTAGACCTGAAAGATCAAAAAATTTCAGGGGCAGGGTTGGATCTGTTAGAAGAGACCAACGGAACAGTGTTCTGTCAATATTCTATTAAATACTACATCCCCAGATCTGTTTAAATGCGTAGAGAAGGCTAATGTGTACAGATGCCAAACCACAGCACAGTCCTCCTTCATCCTTCTGTCTCATTTTTCAGGAATGTCCTTGAAAGCTTCAGTCTGTTGCATCCTACACTTCCTTCATAGGAAGAAAGTCTCCTTAAAAACACTAAACAAGTGTTTTTAATTGGATTTGAAGTAAACAGTGCCAGAGAAAAATTAAAGCCCATATTGCTTAAGTCTAACCCACATTTTATTTCACACTTTACTTTTTTCAGTCATATCTTGCAAAAAAGTAAAAATTTTTAGTTACTATTGAACATGCTAAAATAAAAGTGGAGAATAAAATAAACAAGCCAACTTACACCAAATACTTCACCTTGTAGAGTACTCCATGTCCTGTGCCTTCTGGTGCTGACCAGTGAAGGACATTCTTCATGTTTACAGACTCAAAATGGACATTCCTAGGGTTGGGCAAAGAACAACACAACACACCTGAGAAAAAAAAAATAAGAAAGAACCAACATCCCTAAGAATCTGCAAATAGATATGGAGGAGTTTCAAGTTAAGAAACAAACCCAACTTTTAGGCAAGCCATAAAATTCTACATACTGCTGTTCTTAACATTAAGAGCACAAGGAAGAGGCCATGGAAATCCAATATTTTCAAAAGTGTCCCTAGCTAGTGCAGTCCCAAATTCCATCTGTATGAATGTTCTCTAGCAAAACCAGCTTTGCCATTTAGGGTAGACAATGGTATGGAAATACCAGGGACTGGAAGCTAGAGCTAGAAAAGTTCAGCATAAAAGACACATGCATTTTTTAAATTGTCAAAGTATTTGACTATCAGAACAATTTAACCTGAAAGTTGTAAAAATATTCTTGATGCTTCAGTAGAATCTTGTTGTAGGTGAGAGGTTTAAAAAGTCAAACTAGATAATTTAAAAAGACATGTGGAGTCTACTGCATACAGAGCTTTACAAACTGAAGTGTGACTTGACACAGGAGAATCAGAGTGGATGATCACAATATCCCCAGTGTCATTTGATCATCCATGTTGGTTCTCCAGAATGTCAGAAATGAACACATACTGCTAGGTCACTCATCTGAATTTCTGTTCATTGCACCACCTTTTGAAATTAATAAACAAGCAAGTCTGGGGCTTTTAAGAATGTTTCTCATCTTCCTAATACACACTCCTAATGAATAAATCTCATGGAGATGATCGCATTGCTTAACTGCTTGCAAAACAGAGGCCTATGGACCCAGGGTTAGAATCCAAAGCTCCAAGTTGTGACTCAGTCCCCAGCACCTCCTCCATGAGAACTGTGCCCATGGGAGCAACCCCAAGACTAGCCTGGAAGCTGGAAAGGAGCTTCTCATTGCTAGCAGCCACAAGAACATAATGGGGAAGAGAAAGAATGGCTCTGTGGTTGCTCTGGACTTTTCAAAACCCTTTAAGCTCTTCCTCCAGGTATGCAATTCTAGTTCTTAAGACATCAAAAGGAGACAAAGAAAGGGGGAAATAAAGCATATTAACATGAACAATGGGAACCTCTCTGAATGAATAGCCCTTGACCTTTGTTACTCCTGTAAGCAGATCTTAGGGGTTTTTTTGTAGTATATTTCACTATTACTAGAGTAATTGTGGTCATCCTCCTGTATATGTAACATACAGTTGCTTTTGTATGTGAAGGTTACTGATTAATTTGATCATTCTATCTGTCTTTGAGGGAAACAGCATAAGCTTTTCTCTTTAACACATTTATTAAGACAATGTTCTTGCAATTCTGCAGGGACCAACTACTTTAAAATGTCTTCATGGGAACTCTGGGTATTCCAAACCTCAAGCTGTTTGTTAATGTTAAAAACAAACCAACTCCAGTATATGCCTGCATCTGTATTTTCAGATCATAAAGCTGTTTATGGAGGGTATTTCTAACGTTGCTCTCTTATCTCTATTACTTAGCTTGCGTTCAGTGTCTTTCAATTTTTTTCTAGTATGAGAACAAGTTTTGTCAGATATAGTCCTTAGGCAAAGCTTACTTATTTACAAAAAGTATGTGGAAAGTCTCATTTCCTGGAACGTTTGAAACAGAAATGCCCAGTGACACTCATAAGAGCTCAAACTATAGATGACCAGGGATGGGAAAGTAGCAGAAAGAGATCTCTAGGATTCTGCCTTAATATTTGCTTCCAAATGAGATATACAGAACCTAGAAAAGAAAAGGTTTTGATTTCACCCAACATAAATGTCCTCTACAACTGCTTCACTAAAACTAATCTTACTTAATCTCATTATTTCTCTTACATGAAAATATTTTTAAACTAGTGACATATAAATGTCCAGATGAAGCTGCCCAAGAGACACAAGAAAACAGCCTAAAATTTGCCACATCTGTTCAGTAGAATAGAGAAGCTCCTAAACCACTAACGTATATGCTACGAAGAAGAACAAACCAAAACCAGCATCATGTGGACTATGAGAAATGACCCATGCACCAAGTCTTATTCTTTGCACCAGATCCCAGCACTAAAGTGTATGAGAATACATGAAACATATCACTGTTAAATGAAAGATTACAAATAAAATAAAATAAAATAAAATAAAATCTTAAGTCAAAATCCTGCCCAAGCCCCAGGAAAGGCAACCAGCCAATCCATGTAGGAAAAGGGTGAGGGACCAAGGCACAATCAAATTTTCTGATCCAATTTTGAAGTAGGAGGAAATACTACATAGATATTTTCTTAGATTGTTGGGAATCAAAGCCATAAAAGGCTTCACATTAAACCTTTGGCTCTGAGCAAGGCATCTACTTTGTAGCAGCCACAAAGAACAGAAGAGGACAAAGTCTTCCCGAGGTTGGTTTATCTCTCTAGTTAGGATGGACCAGACTGGGTACATCTCTCTCCCTCCAGTGGAGATGGTGATGAAGCCCATCAGCCCTGATGTCTGCTTTCTCAGCAGCTAAATTTATCAGAGATGCACCTTGTCCAGGGAGGAATGGAGGGGAACACTCTGTGTCTTTGCATCTTTAAATGAGAAGGATAATCTATACTCCATGTCCACCACAAACAAGGAGGAAAAGGAACAGATTTTAGTTTCAACAAAAAAAGAGCCATTGGGGAAGCCTTGTGGGAAGAAGGGTGACACATGATGATGGGTCACCTGAGAGGGCTGCTGGAAGGTTTGAACAGCAGATTAGAAAGACATCTGCCAGAAATTACATTAATATAGCTGATTCTGCTTTGGGTCAGTGGGATGCAAGGAGTGATCATAAGGTCAGTGCCAGCCCTATTCTGATAGTCCTTCTCATACCATCTAAGAAATGTGGCTTTGCACTGCATAGTAAAAAATCTGGAAGGGATACTGCTGTATAAGGTACAATTGTAAAAAGGTATGGGGCATCCCTAAAAGCTCACTTTTCACACCTTTTTTTTTTTTTTAAGGGTTTTAAGGCTAATCAAAAAATCATCAAACTCAACTGGCCAGAGGTAGCCAGGTTACCACAAAACAAGGGAAATTATTTCCACAGTTTTCTGGATAGTTTTTGTTTGCCTATACTTTCCATTTGTCCATCCTTACATAAAAACATTCATATTCCTTGAACACATCTTAAAGGAGCAACAGTCATTATTTCTCTTACATTAAAATATTTTTAAACTAGTGACATATAAAAGCGTTTCTGTTGCCTTCCCCCCCCCCCCCCCCCCCCCCCCCCACCAGTGCGGTTTCTGCTGTGGCAAACGAAGTTTCAAAACAGAAACACTGACTGCAGCAGATGAGCCAATCTCAGCACACAGAACCCACAGACTGTATCTTTACAAGATCTAAATCATTACAACACTGCCAGTGTTCTCCCACCTACCCTGAGCTCCATGTGATTTGGAAGGCAGAGGGACCAAGACCATTAAATTTCCATTAGCTGCAAAAGCAAAGATTTGGTTTCTAGTTCTGGTCTTGTCCCTTTAGTGAAGGGTTCTGTTTGCCCTTATAACAAAACATGCAAATTTTTCATTCATCAATTATGCATCTGTAAAGCAAGAATAAAACTAGCACACTCCCCTCTTTCTCCAGGAACAGTTAAGAATAAACTCCTCCATGTCTATTCAGTGCTCAATAGTACCAGGAGGCATGCGTAGAAAATACATCCTATGTAGAGCTTGCAGGATTGTCAGTCAGGAAAGGACTCAAGCATATGTATCAGCTGCTTATTTCAGTATCTTGTCTTTAAACACAATATATATCCAGTTGTGTTCTGATAATACTTCCATTAGCCAGGATTAATAGCATGAGCGCGCATCGAGTATTTTCAGTTCGTACTGGCCTACGTGTCAGCAGAAATCAATCATACATGTTGCTTTGCTAGGTTTAGTATGTCTCATCTATAGTCTGCAATGGCTGTCATCACTTCCCAGCATGGAAAAACCTGCGGCCCTTATTACGGTCCTTGGAAACTCTGTAAATCAAACCTTGAGTAATATCATTCATTTCTTCATGACTCTGCACACCTGGACTGGAAAGGAAATAATAACTTAGGCTTGCAAACTTCACCACCTCATTGAAAAGCCAAGTCCTGATCTTAGAATAAGCTATTGCAAGACTCTCCAAAATACACATGACTTAGCCTGAAAACACCTTCACGTGCAAGTGAAAAACCACACTGACGTCAGTGAGATTATTCACATGAGTAAAACTGCATGGCAGGTACCTCATCTTCTCTTTATGGAAGTGTCTGCTGGGTCTACAAAACTGGTCAGTTTTAATTGCATAGACCTCCCTACCTGGTATGTGCCTTGCTCAAGCTGGTGCTGTTCAAAGCTTGGTTTTGTTGTAGCGGTATCTATCTACCTATCTATACACACACACACATATATATACAAATATAAACATACAATTTCCATGTTACACCTACTACCCATTCAGCGTATTTCCTTTTCATCTGTAAGCAATCTCAGTGACAAATAGCTGTGTTTAATGCCAATATGGCAGAACAAACACAGCTGCAACTATCTGTGACCTCTCCTTATAAACAGGATTTGTTAACTTTTCACTTGAGTTAGGTAACTTAACAGCTGCAAAGCATAAAAATACATAAATATATAATAACAGGTATTTCTGCTGTATACTGGCTGCTAAAGTTCTGGGATGGGAAACAGGCAGAGTACCCACTGAAAGCTGACCTGCAGAAATGCCTCCTGTGTAAGTACTGTCGTTAACTGCACTACTCCCAGGAAGAGCGATATGCTGTATTTTTACTGTGGCATGGCTAAATGGGTGCAAACACCAAATTATCCAATAAAATAAAATAAAATAAAACAACCAAGAAGGTCACAGGTCTTCTCTAAACAACTGCAAGATATAATTAAAGACAGCGAGTGACATGGAAAGTGTTAAAACAGAACAGCAAGCCTTACTGCAACACAGCTTTTCCCAATAGCCACAGCAGTAAAACCAGGGACTTCTCTCCTACAGAATTTAAAAGAGGAACTCCTTTTCTGACAACAACAGAGACTTTGACTTCAACTGCTGTTGGATTTTCTTATATGGAAGCAGCCCTTGGAAGCACCTCTGATGGAAGCAGTTCCTTTGTGCTGTGCTGACTTCAGCTGTGCTGACTCTATGGGCAGCACTGCAGGCACTCCCTGTGCTTGGCCATTTGCAGTTGCCACTTCAAGGCCATGGTTACACACCTTTGAGGGAGGGCAGCCTTTCAGATAGGCCAAGTCAGAGATTCACCTTTTCCCACTGGGAATAGCCTTTTCTTTTGTCTTTCTGTTCAGCTTTGGACGAGTTCCACCAAACTCCTGTAAAATCTTGCTTGCTCCTCCTATGATGCTGCTGCTCTTTATTTTTTAAGAAATCTTTGCTCTCTTTTCTTCCTCCACCTCGTCTGTTTTAATGGTTATGTTGTTCTCAGTGACTCCCTCAAACACATGCCTATGCAGAACATTAAATGGTCAGACCCAGTCAGAACAAATGTTCATTTATCACCATATTTGGTGGCACTCTCTAGCAGTGTGCTGGGGCTTTCTTTTCCAGTACAACTGCAGTCTCAAGCAAGCTGGCACTGGCCATGTGGGAATGCGAGGGAGTACACCAAGTGGTAAACAGGGGAACCAAGCCAAAACTGGAAATCAGTAGTCACAGAGAGGAAGGGAAACCCAGCAAAGCCAGGAATAGATGTTAGCGTGATTACCTGCTATTAGTCATCTTAGCTACAATTTAAATTAGTTGACTTTTTCTCTGTGCCGATTCTTTTGGACTTGAACTCAACAGGCTGGAAAATGAGGAAGAGAAGGAGAAGCAAATAGAAGTCATCGCAGCTTAGCTGCCTTTCTCCTGGTGGGTTGCTAGAGGTCTGGGACTGCCAGGTCTAAAGGCAGGCTAACAAAACCCTTTGACTTGAGCAGTGCTGGTGGGAATGCGGGGAGGAGTGCGGAGGCGATTTCCTGTTTGAGTCACAACAGCACTCGAGAGCTAACCACAAAGCACAATCTTACCCTCCCAGAATTGGAGCCTGTCACTCCATTCACAGCCTGTTCAGAGGAGGCACAGAGATGAGACAGACAGACAAAAACAGGGACATAATACAACATGAAAACTAGGTGGTGGAGCAGATAGAAAAGAATGAGAGAAGAGGTGGGGAAACATTGAAGAAAGATGACAGTTGGACACGTAGGGTTTGTTTTTGAAGAAACAGGCAGGCTGCCGTTGAAAACAGTTGAGCTTGTGGAGGTCATCTGGGGAAAGAGTGCGAGTGGAAATACAGCCTGAAGAATGGGAGAGATGCAAAAGACTGAAGCTGCAGCTTGCCTTGACATGTTCGCCTCCCCCATGTGAAGCCTCGTGTTTGTTATCCTAACTTATAAAAACATTTCCAGAGAGAATATTGGTCAAAGAACATTCCAGACTCAGTCTAGAAAGACCCAAGTTCAGAAAGGTGGATAAGGTCTCCCTAGTCTATTGAAGGCTTGCTAGGAGATAGCAAAAGAAGGACATGGAAACTAACAATTCCTTTTTGCTAACTTATATGACAGAAAAGAAATAAACTGAATTTTCTTCCCACTGTGTTGATGACTTGCAAGAGTAAAGCTCACACTACCTAACCATGCCTTGCTGCAAAAACCTCCTTGATGCACTCCAGCAGGAGAAAGCTATTGTATGTATGTTTTCTATTAATTCTGAGTGATCAGTACTGGCCTGAAACAAGGTGAGTAAAATTCAAGGTGTGCTGGTCTAAGATTACTCACAACCCCTTCAAGGCTTTCAGAGTCATAATCCATTTGAATGAATTTCTGTTAAGTTTGGAATGAAAAACACTTTGACAAAAAGCCCATTGTTGGCACAATTCCATGACACAACAGCTGTTTTTTTTTTTAAACAGGTGTTTTGAAGTTATATAAAATATTAAAAACATCCCAACTATCCAGTGTTTCATTTTGAGGACTTCCTTTTCTCGCCGGAGCATGTTTAACATTACCAATGTACTAGTACTTCTATCAAACACAGCCCAACAGCCAACAAAATAAAAGCTTAATTAGAGTACCTGACATTAGAATATATCTTACACTAGCTTTTCGAAATACCCAGAGTTTAAATAAGCTTTCTTCTTGAAATACTCTAAAAATTATGCTGTGTGACAGTTACCTGTCAAATCTTGATACACCACATTTTGGAACACTCCTAATCTACCCTTACATAAAATATATATTTTTTACATATAAACTGAGCAAAACTTAATTTTGGCTCTCATCTTTTGATGCTGGCTATTATCAATTAGGCAACAACTGTCAATTCTAACTTAAATAAGGGAGATTCAAGTTACAGATAAGGAAGAAGATCTTTACTGTGAAGGCAGAGAGGCACTGGCAGAGGTTGCCCAGAGAAGTGGCAAATGCTCCATCCCTGGCAGTGTTCAAGGCCAGGATGGATAGGTCTTTGAGTCAACCTGGTCTAGTGCAAGATGTCCCTGGCCATGGCTGGGGGGTTGGAACTAGATGATCTTACAGTCCTTTCCAACTCAAACCATTCTATGATCTTATGACAGCATTTTTTTTTATTGCCTCATAGGTCCTGCTCCTTGCTCTCTGATGTACTGATGACTTGTCTAGAGAAGGGACTTTTCTTGCAGTCCAAACTAATTTAATTAGAGAAATTACTGATTTTGAGTCCATTTTCCCTGGGACAGGAGATCAAGTGTGATGCCAATGGAAGATGAGAACGTGTCTTCAGTTCTGAGGGAAAGATAATAAAAAAAAAAAAGATGCAAGTGAAATGCCTTCTGCTGCATCCAAGATGTGAGAGGAAGGACCAACACTCCTAACAAACTTGCAGTGCTGCCTCTCTCACAGGTAACTGGGCTGCCAAGTTCACACAGCCACTCCTGTCTGAATGACCATAAATAGCCTATTTCCAATCTTCAGCCAGTGCTTGCAAATGGCAAGAGGCAATTTCAAGTTCCCCCTGTGGGACAGTCAGCATGGCTCTTGCATGGTACTGGAGACCCACCAGCAACACCCCAGCAAACATGAGGCAGCAGTGGGGTGCATCTCTGCCTCTTTGAAGCACTCACAGAAACAACATTTTTCCCTCCTGTGCCCCACATTTATGCCTCTCCCCAGAGATGATGAAGGACCCAAGTGCCTCTGGGAAGCAGCTGCTTGTAGAGGACCCACAAGAAATGAAGGTTTCCTGGGGTACACACCAATTTCAGTTGGCCTCCTGTCAGGTATGAGCTGGTGTGTTTTGAGGCACTGTATGACTGTTCAGCATCCCACAGTAACTTCAGATGTGAACATTTCAGTACCTGATTATAGGTATAGCAGTATTTTTAGTATCTTTCCTGTACTCAATAAGCATTTTTTTTGTTAAAATCACCAGTCATGAGTGATTTTTAGACTCATTTACCCCCTACAGATTAAAGTGATTTTGCTGTAGAGAGGAAGTTATTTAGCATAATCATCTATGTCTTTTACACGTAAGTTCACAGATGACTGCTTCAGAAATGGTTTTAAAGGTGGCAACATGCACAGCTGGGACAGCTGACATTCAAAGGAACAGCCAGCATACTTCAATGAGATCAGGAGCATGACCATCACCTGGGCTGGCAGAGAAGCTAGCTCTCAGTCATGTTTGGATGACTGAAAGTTAGTTTGAACTTGGGAGAGCTGAACAGGTCTATACCTGTCTGCTACCTTCTTACAGTGAGAAAAAGCCCTGTCAGCAATTACACATGCCTCAGCTTTCTCAGGGCACAGTTTTTGGTGCTTCTGAGCCACATCCTGTACATTACTATTTTGACTACAGTACCCCCTAACAGCAGGATATTGATGTACTTTCAGAAAAGACAGGGAAAGCAAAAAGAAACTAAGTCTTTTGCAAACCAGATGCAATAATAAATACTAGCCCAACTGCTCTCTCCAGCTTCAAGAAATTAGTAGGAAATAAATTAACCCTTTTCATCTAAGAGCTGTAAATATCTACTCATGTGTGTTCTTATGCACAGAGTGTGAGTAAGCTCAGACACATAAATCTTGGTAACAGCATATAAGATCCATTCACCCACTGAAGCAACATACTTCTCTTTCATCTGTTTGGACACATTCCTATTCCCATCACAGTAAAGGGAGTAGAGAACAGCTGAAAAATACTTAAGCTGTCAGATGAGATTTAACTCAAGGTGGTATAGGGAAGAAAAGTCTTCCTCCTGTCCCTTCACTGATCTTAAAATACTCTTGAAGTAGTCAGGCAGACAGGAAAGGTCATCTATTTTCCATAAAAAAGAGATATAATCTCTTCATATGTAAGCTATCCCATACCTCTAGTCCTAGAACTTATTTCCTTCTCTTTCTAGTTAACCTAGTTTTACTGTACTGTTTTCAAGCTAGGGTAAGCAGTCAATAAAAACCAGCAAGTTACTGGTATACCAAGCATCAAGCACACAGATCTGCACATCATTTAAACACAGCTGTCAAGAGAAACCTCATTCTTATCTAGAGAAAGGCCAGTCTTACAGAATTCAGGCTTTTATAAAACTAAACTTCTTAAAATATGGGAGCTTTTGTCTGGCTCATGAAAAGGCTGATTTTTCTCTCTTTTTAGCTATTAATCCTGTAGTTGTAGGTCATCATCATCTCCTGGAGAGAAATAACCAGCAGAAATCCGTCTACAAGCCACAGCTATAAAAACAAACATAAACTGGAATCACACATGCACAAATCAGTAATCTTAAACACTTGCTTCTCTTGGAATTAAGACTATAGAGGCCACTAGGGAGCAACAGCCATGGAAAGGTAAGATTGTCAGCTACAGTGGTGAACCTGAATATTCACATGCAGAACTGCAACCCACATCTAAGTTCTGGACTTTAATCACAAATCCCAACAATGCTGGAAGTTTCTCTATAGACTGAACTGCCTCCTTTAACCATTTCCATTCCTAATTACCAGGCAATAAGAATTTGTTAAGTTATGGAAATAATAAGTGAAGCCAAGCATTAGGGCACAGATTGCACCATTGTCTGAAAAAGCCTGGCACGAGAGTTGAAGTTAAAGTTGAGACAATAAGGATGAGCCTTTTGACTATATGAACGTTACAATCCTTCATATAGTGTAGTTCTCCTTATCCAGCATTTCTTTTTATTTATTTCTATGTTACATTTATTCTTTTCTCCTTCACCTGGCAGAGAGTCAGGAAATATCACACAAAAAAGCCCCAATCTCAGCCCTCCCATATGCTGCCACTCTTATTACTGAAGCTTTGTACCCTCTCTGGTAAACACACAGATTATTACTACCATGAATGCAGTTCAATCTTGATGAGTATATAGATATATACTAGGTATTTTCTACTTTGAATCTTTTAGCTAATTAAAGAAGACAATTGCCTGAGAGTTCTGACTGCATTTTGGTAATGTGCAGCCATCACTTCAAACTTCCCAGGACATACACATCACAGAGTATAGCCACAGTGCAATTAGCCTGTTTATTACATGCACACTCCATTTCTTGTATAAGAAATAATCTTATATAAGAAATAATCTTCAGTATGCTATTTCGTACTTTAGCCAATACTTACTAGCTGTGTCTGTGCAACAGATCAGCCTCTTTCCAAATCCAAAACATACCTTAAATAACTTCATGTCAATACCAAAACATCTAAGGACTGCTCAACTTGGAGCCCAACATTTCCCTTCTATCCCTCACAAATTATGACTGGTGCTCAAATACAAGGTATTCATGCAGGAATAAAAGTGGTGTTTAGGCCTTGTTTCTATCACAGTAAGTCAAGCAAGTTGCTTTTGCTGTCACAGTTTTCATGGGGAGTGAATTGCAAAGGGCAGTCTCTCCCCTCCTCTCAAGTTCAGGAGCAGCATTCACACAGGTTTTTAAAGTACTGCATACATAGTGACCTCAGGAAGCCTTCTCAAGGATTCACTGTGTATATGCAAGGAAGCAAGGAAGTAGATTATTAGCACTGGAATACTGCCTGCCTTCTGGATGCTTTTAACATGATAAAATATGTCTGGGCATCTATGTGGTCACTGAATTCCAGTTCAAGGCCTTAACTACAAAGCCCACATGGTGACCCCTTTTATCATTTTTTTCTGTATTTCCCAGAACAACATCTTGATCAAAAAGAAAGTTTTGTATATTTCAGAGCTCTTGCAACTCTAACAGAAAACATATTGATATTTGCTTAAAGGGAGGCCTGCAGCTGCTTTTCAAAATGTAGATCTTTTTTATAATAAAAATATGACAAAGTAAAAGATGAAAGACAAGTAAATTAAAGCAAGTGTGTCAATGCAGATCAAGCAACTTCTACCACTATCAAAAAACATTAAGAGGGGGAAACTTTCAAGGTCCCACTGTAAGAAATGTAGTTGGTATAATCACAAACCAACTCCAGTGAGACCCAAGGCTATGTCAACATTAATGAGTAATGCAACCTAACAGGAGCAGGTCTGTTACATGAAAATATTGGTATTGAGAAAAATCTTGTCTACACTACATGCATTTCAAGGTTTTTCCTTTTTAAGACTGGACTAGCTCTACTTGCATTAGGTATGCTGATGAAGCATGTCTTCAAGGGCATCCTCATCCAGAATAAATCCAGTTCTAAGACTGTGTCACAGTACAGACAAAAGCACAGTAAGTGAAATGACTGAGATTTGCATCAAAATCATGTGCCTCACCTGAAAAAAAATCGTAAACACACCTTAAATAAATATTCAGACTCATTTCCCTTTCCTCCAAATACGTATATATTGTACTATGCCAGCATTCTTTCTTTCTTCTGTAAAGATCTGCAAGACAGAGGCAGGATTCTACAGGCCAGAAATGTCCAGGGTTCTCTGCCTGCAGAAGAATGTAGTTAGGGAAACCTCCACTATGAACATGAGAAGGATTTAAGATTGAGCTTAGTAAACAGATTAACATTTTACTACTTCCGAAATTCAGGATGTTCCTTCCTATCTTATGAGTTTCTTGCAAAAATTGCTGAACTCTCCCATGTGGTAAAGAGGTGTATGCTACATTGCTTGATCTTCTTGATTAAACAATGACTTTTTTTTTAATTTGCTTTTCCATTTTCTGTGCTTTTTCATTTATTCTAGAGTGCAGATTTTAAACAGTGAGTGAAGCCACAATTTACAAAAATCTCACCGAAGCGCAGTGGCAAGTGAAATTTTTGTCCTGTATAAAAGCAGGCAATGCTCAGAGAGCCTGTTAGGTTGGCAGATCATTAGCCAGCAATACTCCAGAACAGAATGCAGTCAGACAGTGCCAAAACAGTAGATGTCATCCAATAAGGATGAACTTGTACCCACTAACACACCACAGCAAAAACAAAAGGTGTTTTGCTGAAAGAGGTGAAAACTGAACCTCTTAACCTTCAGTGTAAGGCACAGCTCTCCCTTCTGTGCTGGTATTGCTGACTGTCAACAAACCCCTAAAACCATGTCCAGCTAGAACCTCAGGAATGCTCAGATTCCTTTATCCCTTGAACAACCATGAGACAAACCCAATGTAACCCCCTTGACATTTTTCTAAATGTTCTCTTGAACAAAAAAATAGTAATCAAATTTTTATATATTCTTTCTTAAGGACAATTAGATGACAGTTATGCATATTTTCCAAAACACCTGTAGTGATCATCAGCAGACTTATAAAAGATCAATACAATGCAGTCAGGTAAGTAAAAAGAACCTGGAATTGGTACCCTCTGAAAAGCACTCAAAAATCACTGATGCATAATAGAGTAGACTGGGAAAAGAGTTAGGTGAGACAGAGTATTCGGTGCTACTCCACAGTATTCCACGTATGAAGAACACTCCTTACTACTGTTCACCTCTCACAGAACCTGGAAGTTTTGCTGTGGATTAAATGGGAGCAGACTCTGTCCTTCTGTATTTAGTTTTGGAGGCAACATTTACAGTGGAGAATAAGAGCACAAAGTAGGCTTCTAATCTCTTCAACACCTTGCTCAGTTTTATACTCAAGGGGTATGAAAAAGAAAACAGTGTCTGCTGTTTTTAACAGAAGAAGGGGACCCACCATGCACACATATTTAATAGCTAGAGCTACAAGCTTATTCCCAGTGGGGAATGCCGAGTCTCAGGTGGGAGAAGAGAATCAGAGCCATTCAGGACACTGCCATACAAGCTCAGTATCTTTGCCAAAACCCCACCCTGCCTGTTGTTTTAATGTATCTCTTGACTACACAGATAGGACTCCTGGGCATGACAACTGTCAAACACAAACATATTTTGGGAATACAGGCCAAACATATTTTGGGAATCACCCCAATGAATATAAACAAGGGCTATCTCAAGAGCATGCCATCAATTTACAGCTGAAAGTAAAGCAACCTACAACTTTGCAAAATGTCTTTCCAGCATAACCAGGGAGAAAAGAGAGATAAGCAACATTGCAGAAACACAAAGTCCTTGTCTTCCAGTTAAGTATCAGGGGCCGGAAACACGAATATTAAATACAGGCACCGTCGACTAACACGAACGGCACACGGCAGCCCCGCACTAGCCCTCCCGGCGGCAGAAGCCACCTCCCGGGCTGCTGACTCGGCTTGGAGGGACAAGCTCGCGGAGCTGGGCCAACTCTGGCCACCCCGGCCTGCCACCGTGCCGGGATAACCGAGCGCGGAGACGACCGGAGACAGAACCAGCAGCCCAGAGAGAGATGCGCACCAGCGGAGGACCGGCAGGCAGCGCCGCCACCTACCTGTGTGTGCCGCGGGGGGAGGCGACAGAAGTAGCGGCAGCACTAGCACCCAGGCCGCCCCCTGCCGCAGCTGCCCGACGCCCATGGGCGCTCACATCTCCCGGACCGCGGGTGCTCCACTCCCCGCCGCCGCGCAGGTGGAAAGAGCCGGCTCCGGCTGACTGGGCGGTACGGGGGAGGAACAGTAGCAGCCCTGCGCGGGGTGGTGTCCCCACGGGGGGCCCTGGCGGTAGGCGGGGGCTCTTTGGCTGTTTACGGGTCCCGCCTAGGCAGGTGTCGCTGCCGCCGGCTTAGTCTTGCGCTGTGGCTCCGTCTCCCAGAAGAGGGATTTCTGCTGCACCACTCGGTGCTTCCACTAATGAGTAACTCTCCGTTGAAGCCACTAGATGTGAGTGGGATGTTGTTGTCTTTTTTTGCAGAGGAAGGTGAAGGCCAACATGCTACAGCTGTGGATGTTCAAATGGCTTTTGTTTCCCATTATTTTTTATTAATTAGCATGTTTGAACATAGGAAGAGGCTATGGAGTCTCCATCCTTGGAGATACTCAAAATCTAGCTGGTTATGCAGCTGAGCACCCTTCTCCACCTGACTCTGGTGGGACTAGAGAGGTTGCAGAGGTGTGGTCCCACACCAGTAGCTCTGGGATTTTGAGGAAGAACACGGTTTTGTTGCAAACAGAGCTCTTGCTGACTTTGTGTGGAGCTGCTCAGTGCCACTGCTAATGAGAGCAGAATGAGATGAGAGAACCTGAAAGGGAACATGCTGTGCTCATGGGGTGCCACAGGCTGAATATTTGAGGAGGTTCTAGCAGTTGAAAGTGCTGTGACATGGGTGCTTCTCCTACCCTCAGATGGACCCTGGCCAGTTCCTTTCCTGCCAGCTGATCTGTTTTGCTGTTCTCCCAGTTGTTCAGTTTCCTTTCAGCTTATCTTCACCATCCTTGGCACCCATTTGCCAAGTTTTTTGGTTTATCCATTCTTTCATCACCGTTTCCCTCTATGCTATTTCCCTCTCGGGCTTTTCTGCATAAAAGGAAGATCTTGCAAGCAAAAGCTGAAACCTGACTACTACATACCAATCCACTTTGAAGTGACGGTCAGCATGGGTTGTGTTGGCTGGTGAAATGAGGGCTGTGTCTGGAAATTGTATGTCTAATTCTAATTTGCAGAAGAAATGAAAAACTGCATATGGTATATATATAGTACCTGTTATAGCAGAGCTCCTGCTAGATCTCTCTCCCCAGTTGCTGTTTCCATGTGCTCCACACTGGTTTCTCTCCCAGTTAGCTACCTCTGTCACTCCTTCTCCTTGAAACTCCTTGTCTTTGCCCATTGTGCCATCCACATTAGAAATGGGACATTTGGCCAGAAAATGAGGTTTCCAGACTCAGTTCTAGCTCCATAAACAAAATATAGGTTCTCAAAGTTCAAAGCCATTGTCACAAGGCAAGTAATTCTGCTTGCTCATGGGCTTAAATACACATGAAGTGATAAGAGGATAGATAGCGAGTTCAGGTACTCAAATGGGCAATGTCTTTTCTGTCAATAAATTTTGGCCAGATTTTTCACAGAGGCCAAAAAGGTGCTTTAATGAAAGATCATGCTGCTTTCTCTAACCGGGAATTTGTCCACATTCAGTTGAAAACTTCTTGAACTCTTGTGAATAAACATAGTTGGAATTTTAAGCAGAAGTGGGGGAGGAGGCCTTCTGGTGGTTTTTTATTCCCCTACTCTTGTTCTTGGAAATGTCTCAGCCGATTGGCTTAAAGCCTCAGGAAGACTTCATCCTGGCTTCTAAACTGTGCCCAAAGTCTGTCAGTGTTATAAAGAGTGAAATTGGTCCCTCAATTTCAGTGCTTCCCTTTGCATTTTCTTCTTGTTCTTGATGAAAAAGAATAATGCCATTTCTGTATCTTTATTTCCTGCCAGAGTTTGGCACTGCTCATATGGTTTGCTGTCACCTCTGACTGCCCCTACCACCTATAGCAGTGGAGCTTTCTTTCCATGTAATTTAGTCCTTTTCTTCAACTGCTTTTTTTTTTCCTAAAATAAAGTATATATATGTATATATATGTATAAAATATCAATGATGGAAGGATCTAATTTTAGCAGGACAGTGTTTCTGTTATTTACATCACAGCAAATCTGCATTAGCCCTTAACTGTGTAGCTTTACTCCAGATTGATTTACAAGAGAGCAGATAGGAGCTGATTTTAGCTGCTATCCAAAGTGGCTAAAAGGCTGAATTGGTTGAATATTTTTTTCTGTATTATAAAACAGTATTTCAAGAAGTGAAGTTATTTATACAATTGGAAAATCAGGAAACCATTTAGAATTATGTACTAGTTAACTCTGCAAAAAAAACCCCAACAACCCAGTCCTTGGTACATTGATTTATACTCCTTTTTAGCTGTTGGAGCTATCCATTGTCAAACAAGTGTGGGAAAGAGATTATGATCTTTCCTAGTAAGAAGCAGTGTGACACATGCCGAGGAGCAGCTTGCTTCTCCAAGGAACTTGCTGGCAGGCTTGGGATGTTTCTTGGCTTCTTCACCTGACCTCCTTGGCCCAGAAGCCCAGCGAAAGGAATGAGATTAATGTGCTTGACAGGGTTGTTGGCGGGTGTTAACCAGCTCAAACACATCAACTGGAAATGCAAAGGTCCTTTCATTTTTTTCTTTCCCTGGAACTGGATCATAAGAGATGCAGTTGGAATCAAGTCATAGCTGTGCTTTTCAGCAATCTCCCTCTCATTCTGAGTACTGCTCATGTTTCTGAGAAATATGTTTATTTTATGGAACAGGGCATATGTATGCATGTGTACAGGAATACACACAGCTTTTGGTTTCATCACTGTCTGTAAAATCCCACGCTCCTTCCTCAGTCCAGATGACAGTGATATATTGACTACACTTGGGTGGTGACTATTATTGGGTGTGTTAATGGACAGAGAGTGAGGTAGATGGACTGCATAGATATTATGACCGATCATTTTTATTGTCCACAGACCTACCCTGTTTGGACGAAATAGAATCTGGATTTAGGCTAGAACGTCAGGCTGCTGGTGCATCATCTCCTGAATCTGTATCTGCTATCAGTGAAGACAAAAAACAGTTTAAAGACTTTACTTCCCATCAGTAAATAGAGAGATGGCCTCAGAAAATGAGAGCCTACACTTTATTCTATAAACAGTATAGCTCAGGAGTGTAAATAAAAGACTTGGAAGGAACTGGAAAGTTCAGAGATGTGGCCATGAGCCAATCCAGCCTTTCAAAACAGATCATTCTATGGAAATATTTAAGTGGTTGTAATTAAACATGCAGGGAGGCAGCCCTGGCCAGTTTTAAAATTATACACAGGGAAGACAAACTTACACCGTTCCTCAGAAAACATTTCAGGAAATTTTTGGAAATTTTTTGCGCTAATTTGATGGGGCAGTATCAGCTTAGTATTCTTTAGTGGAACTTGAAGAAAAAGTGCTTGAAAATTTTAAAAGATGCTATCAGACTTATGTTTTGAAACCCAAGTGTAGAACTGAGAAAGGTGTTGTGTTTTCTGCTCACTATAGGAACAGACTTGTATGCCTTGTGCACCCTGAACACCAGCTACCTTGTAGTCATGAGTAAGAGGTTTTTTTTGTTTAACCAATTGATTTAGGGTTAGATTGGGATGCTTTTGTTGCGAATGTTTTGTTCCAAAGGTTTATGCCTTTCTTGCAACTTGCTTTGCCTACCCCTCAGTCCTGCGTTGTTGAATATATTCCGCCAGCCAGAAGAAAACTCAAGTGTAGGCTTCTAGGTTTTCCTCATGCAAACAAGAGACAACGTTCTTACCATTCAGCTCAGCAGATTGGTGGTAAAGCATATCTTTTGTTAGACCTTGATATGTTTTACTTTGCGGACAGGTGACCCTGATACTGTCAACCTGGTTGGGAAGACTGCCTGACAGCTAGCTTTGCTCCCCTCTGTGCTGTTGTTTGAAAAATTGTAATAAGTATCCAAAGAACTTGTTTAGCTGTGATTCTTCCTTTCTGATTTGTGAAATTCAGTCACATTTTGAAAATTGAAGGAATACAGTTAGGCAACAAGAAGTTAATAGCATTTTTTCCTTCTTTGATATGTGAATCTGTCAGAGCTTTCAAAGGGAAAGCTGAGGAGAGCAAAATAAAATTGCTTTAAGTGTTACTAAAGAGAGTTTTGAGTGATGACTCATATTCTTTCCGAGTTTATAAGTTATTCCTCAGCTACTAGTTTCAGTGTAACAGTGGTTATTCATCTTCCCCAGAAAGTACCTCTTGTGAAAGAGATCCTTCATCATCTTGTTTCCTAAGATACTTTTGTTATTTACTATAAATGATTATATAAAGTTAATGGCTTGCAAGGTATGTAAAATAGCACAGTTATTTTCAGTCGTAGCCTGAAACAAAAGGATCAGATGTTTGTATTTCACTAGAAACTTGGCAAGAGGTCAACAGATCTCGCTTAAACAGTGTTCTTCTCCAGAACTTCGGAAAAATAAACATCTCGGAAAGTCCCTCTATTGCTCACAGTGAACTGAAACGCCTTAGAATTTCTTGTTGCGTCTTCCTTTGCTCTTTATAGATTGACTGACTGAACAAAACAGGCACACTTCAGCTCATAAGAAAACAAATCAACATCAATCAAAAATTATTCTTATACACAGCTGTAATTAGAAATACACCTTTGCAGAGCACTACCTAAAGCACAGGCTTGGGATGAATGAGATTAGTACATATTCTAAACCCTGAAGATTGTTATCTGTGGATCTTTTGCAAATGCTTTGCCTCTTGCCTCTTACAAGCTATTGCTAGTAAATGCAAACTTGACCAAGGAAGTTCTGATGTTCAAGGTCCAGTGTGTGTGTGTGTATGTTTTGAATATAGGCTCCCTTCAGTGAAAAGGGTGGAAATGGAGATGCACTTCCTTGTCCACTGTCCCCTTCCACAGCAGCCAGGGTGGCAGCACTGCCTGTGTCAGATGAGACCGTCCCATGTGTAGCTGACCCCCATCTCTCCCATCATGGCTAAATTGAAGCAAGTCTTCCTCAGGACACTCTTTTGACTATTTCAGTCAAGTACAGAGATAATCAGTACAGAGACAGCTATACATACATTCTGTTCCGGATTTTATCAACAAGGAAATTCCAAAGTAAAAGGTTTTCTCCCAGTAAAATGCCTCAGACTACTGAATCTACCATGCTGTCAATAATCCCTGTAAAAATAAGCTTGTTGTGAGAATTAATAGACCAAGGAAGCCTTCCAGTGACCGCACTTGCCAACACCTTTACCGGAGTTATTGCCTCTCTCTAATTCAACTAAGAAGACTGATTTTGATTCACCATTGTATTACTTCATGTGTTATATGTAGGAGGATAAGGCATATGACCTTGATTGGACTCTACCTACTGATATTGCCAAAATCAGTAAAGTTAAACCATTGCAATAAAGGAAGCGAAAATCATCCTTCCGCCCTCCAAAGTCACAGCTGCAGAACTATTTTGAACAGTGTATTTACAGATCCTGATTTGCATAGTCCAGACAGCAGGCCCAAGCACTGACCACAGCCAAGAGCACTCCTGTTTTGTAAAACCAAATCCAAGGTGAGTGCACTGGGACAGAAAAATCTAACATAGACAGAGAAGTAATAATCATAACAGCATTACCCCCAACTGAGGTTGACCCAGGACACTCACTGAAGCACAAAGAGCTCTGAGAAATTTCTGAGCCCAACAGTGTGCGATATGAAGCATGTTTCTGAGTTAAGATACGCTGCCAGTGGAAATCAGTGAATGCCTCCTCAAGAGGAAAACAACTGACATCCTTCCTGAAGAAACTAAATTTATCCTGTTAGCAGGAACCAATCCCCAGAATATCAGAAGGTCTCACCCAAGGTGTAAGTAAGATTGAGAGAAGATTGAATGGATTGACCATGAACTGTATATCACTCTGCTGACTCTTGGGGAGGGATAGTAGGGGAAACTAATGATTTGGTAAGACATATAGGTCTCACTGAGCTGGTGAAGCCATTTTATTTCTTTCACCCCCTTCTCTTCATTAATTTATTGAATAGTTAAGCAGCAGTGAGACACAATCCTGCTGTACAAAGGAGCAAGGGTCAAGCATGACTCCCAGGATGATTCTTATCAACCTCCAGAAAACCAGGATCATGTTATGGTAAAGAATGTGCCTATCAAGCAAACTGGACTTCTTAACTTTTTTGTCTGACACATTTGTAGCCTTAAGATACAGCCTTGTAGAACAGAAATGCATTTAGAAAACACCTGAAACAGGAGGTAAAGGTATTCCTTTCTGCGTCCTCAGTATACCACCTGCCCTTCATGTTGTGGCATCTGGCCTAGAAAATGCAGGTAGGTGTCTTAGCTATATCCCCTGCTGCTATTCATATCATTCCTGGCCTGAGAAGAAGAATGATGCAATATCAGCTGGGTTTAGGTCAGACATCTGTATCTGTGTGCTTACTCTAAGTTTACAAATAATTTTTGAGCACTGCAGGTTTTTTAAGGCGGGAGGGTTTTTTTTGGGTGCT
This sequence comes from Melopsittacus undulatus, assembly GCF_012275295.1. NCBI lineage: Eukaryota > Metazoa > Chordata > Aves > Psittaciformes > Psittaculidae > Melopsittacus > Melopsittacus undulatus. The sequence goes on from NC_047529.1 coordinate 72,972,715, forward strand.
ACCACATTTAGATGGATAATATGCCTAAGCTTTAAAAAGCCTGATTTTTCAGACACCTGTTTAAGTGTTCATATTTTGACAACACCACCTTTTTAGATATCTTCCTCAAATGGAGGCCTCCAATTCACTTTGGGAGATCTTGTTGTGATTTTGCCCTTGCTCAAGTGGCTAGGAAGCTACACATAATTACTAATGTAGGTACCCAGCGTCAGTCATGTCTTAAGTATTAGAGAAGCCAAAATCTGGGTAACTTATATTGTCAGGGCTCATCATCACACATACAGTAAGACCGCAGCTACCACACGCAGAACAGGGTTCACTACAGGCATGTATATTGAATTACTATTACATAGGTAGGCATGGCATATCCAAGTTGTACTTACAGTGTGCTTGCTGTGGGGATCACCTTTCAGACCATGGCCTGGTTAGCCCATTAATTCAGGACATTAATTACAGTTGGAGGATGTAAAAGAACAGGTAACAACATGTTTTGTGCTGGTTCCTGAGAAGTGCGATACAAAGTCGAGTACCCTAATGGCTACGTTTGTTGCAGTGTAGACTTTCTGAGACTACTGCCTAAATCCACCTGCGTTTGCTGTGACTGGAGGTAATACAAGGCTAGGGCATTTAAAGTAACAGGATGAGTGCTAATTGGCTTGGAGTTTTTAAAGAAAATTCCTTGGATTTTTCTTTCTTTTTTTTTTTTCTTTACCATCAAACTCTCCAACTGCAATAAGGTTTTGCCTGCAATATGCTGGTAATGCTTTGGATCCAGTTTAAGGAGGTGAGTTGCCGTCTTTCATCTGATGAAATCCCTCTTAAGGCCTGCAGCTGGATGTCTCAGGACAGTCACACCCATGATTGAATTTCTTGGGAACAGAACATGATACACTACTTCTTGAAGAAAGGTAGCTCCTAATTTGCGAAGATATTGGCAATGACCATAGACATTATACTGTGGACAAACAAGGCAATTTGAATAAATTAATAGATTAATTAATGAACTGTATTCTAGTGCAACCTCATGCAATAATTGTTACTATGAGGCACGCAGGAGACTCAGTCCATGAAGTTTCCTCCGTGTCTACTTTTTTCTGGAATGGAATAACTTTTTCAGCCAAAAGGGGTCTTAAACTAAATGTTAAAGTCTTCGAACTTGCTCCGAACTTACATATGTCTTCTCAGGATGGGCTTCAAGTATATAAGGGTTTTTTTCTCTATCAGTATCCTTGCTTGTTTCCCTCTTTTTCTGAAATGTCCCAATGAACTAAAAAATTTATCCAAATAGCAACCAGATGTCACCATTTTATCAAATTATCTACTGTGCTTTTTTACTGCAATGTTGTAACTTTTGTGGAGAGCCAACAAACCCGTACTGGGTGTTTGAAGTCAAGGCACACTGAGATACTTGCATCCCTATTGATGGAGTCCTTGGGGACTCACTTTGGAATTAAACTAAAGTCATTTTCAATATGGAATCATTTTATTGTGTGGGTGCATCTGGTGGTGGGTGCACCTAAACTTTACACTGGGTTCTGAGCAGCATATAAAGGCTTGCAAGAGATAAATTAGACTAAGTAGAGCACTCATCATTAATCAGGGTACTGAACAAACATGAGCGCTAGAGAATGAACACAGCTGCCACTTCATTTATCTTGCTGTCAGGACATAACTCTCCTACAGAGAGAAGTTCAGAAGTGCTGGCTTGGGGTCTTTTGTGTCTCTCAGCTTGCAGAGAATATGTATGCTCATGTACAATAAATACATATCTACGTTACATGCATATATGATATTATATAAACTACACAAGTATACCACAAATAAGCCATTTTTTTTTGTACTGGTGTGTGTATACTGATATATGTGTTCTCAATAGCCCTAAGTTCTAGTTTGAGCTAAAAAGTGAGAGATATGCCTGTTTCTTTCAAAGAAAAAATATTTACTACTTATTTCTGTTCACACTGGGTATTCTGATTCAACAACAGAAATCTTGGCCTCAGTCTTACTGTAGAGTTATATTCTGTGATAACTTTCCTGAGCTTTCATGAAGACGTGGTGTATGTGTAGCTGATATGGTAAATCAGAAAGTCTTAGCTTTCATTTCAGAAGGAATGTGATGCTGGGAGGTAATAAAACCTATTTTCCCATTTGCTTTGGGAAAAAAAAAACCCAACCAAAAAGAGGTAAGTGAAGTACAACTTACTGAAAGTTTCCAAGTGTTATTTTTATAGTAATTTCTCTATGCCAAAGGGTATTTTGAAAGCATACTCATTATGTGACAAGCCATACCAGTGGCTTGTCAGCTACTAAGTTTATAAGGCAACAGACTCCAGTGGCTGGTCTTCCTTCATCTGACCTTTTGCATGAAAGCTATAAATCAGCTAGCCTTCCATGTCTCTCATATTGTCCCAGGCTCTTAGGAAAAGGATGGTTGAATAGGAAGAATTAGTGCTGCTGCATAAAATTCATCATAATGGATAGATCATTAACCTTTTAAGTCTGGTATCCTGGCTTCTGCACTGCCTTACCACAGCTGCTTCAAGTAAGCAAAAATCTCCATACTTAGCTGGGATGGTTTGTGCAGGGAAGGGGAAAATTTTCCCAGACTGGAGCCATGAGAACAGGTTTTCTGCAAGGCCAGGTGGCACTGTGGCCACAGTGGGACAGCAGTGTAAAGTACATCAACCTGAGGAACATAGACATGGACAAGACACATATACATCCTCAGAACAGTGGCTTAGTCCACACCTCATGAGCAGAGCTATGCACTCATTGTGCTATCCCATGGTGGCATCTAGACCTCTATCTGAGATATGGGAGATACCTATAGCAATGTGCCTATGAGAATATGGATCTCTGTATGGGCTGCACTACTTACGTGGTGAACTTTTGGGGGCATTTTCAAGACCACCCTGCTAGCAGCATCCAAACTAGCTAGTCTGAGGTCAGCATAAGAGTACACACCTAGATGCTGATGCAGGATGTGCATTCATTTTGACTGCAGTGTTGACTTCAGTCTTTAGTGTATTTGAAGAAGGATGTGTGCTTCATATGTGTGATTTGCTGTACCTCAGCCAGGAACTTGCAGGAGAAAAATACATCACCACCTAAGAGGACAGTAGTATTAATATGCAGCACTCTGGTAGCTGATATTAGATACCCAGATTACCATGCCTTCGCATATTCAGGACATCTGCAAGAACATGTATAGGGAGACCCATATTTTATAGGGAGACCCAAAGTCTCCTTTGCAGTGGCATCCAGAGACCTCAGCACCTAAAATGTATTTGCTGTCCTGATTTAGGTAATTACATTCTGCCCCAGGTGTATGTTTACAGTGGACTCCTATTAAAATTGAAATTACATGTTGGATTTAAATGAAACTTCTAGTCCCCTGTGTGATGTTTGGTCTGAAAAAGGTTGCTCAAAGGTACAATTTCAATTCAATTGATTTGAACTTAACTCATAGGATGTGTTTCAATGCTTGAAAGAATATGCCAGAGGACTCAGCCTGACAGGGCTTCCCGCAAGAGAAAGCAGCTAGATGTCAACAAATCTACTAGAGTGACAGATTAACCTCAAAAATGCCCATCAGCTAAGCATGATCTTAATTTCTGGTAATTCTGATGAGTCCGCACTGAAAGCGTGTGTCCATAAGGTAGTTCATCTCTATGAAATCCTAGACTTTATGGTCCAGGGGCTTTAATTTATATCTTAGCAGCATCTCACACTGATCTGCTTTGTGTGTTGTCTTGCCATCTGCCTACAGGGAGAAATTATAGTCCCATTGCAATAGACTGCTGGGATGATTTAAAACCATAAGAAAACACCTGAGGACTTTTCTGCTTGATTGATGCTGTGATGTTTCCTCAAATAACAATAAAGGTTGAGAGTGTGTTAGTCTAAGCTGACTTTCACTTCACATTCACAATCTCATGGAAATCTCATAACGATATTTTGTACTTCCTCCTTTCTCACTGTGCATTTCTAACAAGCAGCTGGAGTGACAGGCTGACTTTAAAGGAACTGAGAACAAACATAAACTTGTTTCTAGCTGTGGTGACACCTCTTTGCAGCAAATCACATGTGGGGCATTTACCAGCGGACCAAAGCTGGAGACTGACTGAACTGCTGAGAGTGCCTCCTTCAGGGGTGATCAAGTATCCAGCCAGCTACCTGGCCACCTGAATTGTGTGCATGTTCACAAAACTCTCTATAAAACCTCTGGGCATGTACTGGGTACAGGTTTCTCTTTTAAAAATTATCTTATTCATGTCTAAGCCTGCCCTCCAGTGTTTAACTATTATTGCCTTTATATGGTCCCCTGAAGTTTGTTTTCACCACACAGGAGGTGTACTGCCACTTGCCCATTGCCTGACATATCTCACCTCAAGAAAACTTCTATGCTAGGTACTATTTCTGGACTACATTTAAGACATATCCTTACTTGTCTGGTTTTGCTGCTGTGGAAAAGTTTATATCAATTTCACTAATAGATCTTTTAAATAGTAGCAAGCACCACAAGCATCTGAGTTTCACCAGTTATCTTCTGTCACTGGCATGTGTACTCATAGCGTAACAGGTTTCACCCATGGGAAATCAGATTTTCAGCTTCTACATTTGCTTTGTGTACTGTTAATTTCAGTGTATCAGGGGAGGAGTTGAGGACCTAAGCTTGTCCCATAAAAATGACTGAAAAACAGTTAGAGTGTAGACCGCGCTGTATGGAGAAACTTCGTGAGGTTTCAGATTCACAGGTCACCCACTGAAACTTCCTCATATGAACAAGGTGTGAGTGTTGAAAAACCAGAGGACTGTCACATTGTCAGCCCCTGAGGTTTGCAGTCGGTCAGGAGCGGGGATGTCGTCGCACTCCCCCTTCCGAGGAGATGCAGAAGTTCAAGGGGGAAACGAGGCGCTTGCCTCTTCAGATACCTAAACGGCCAGATTTGAAATGCTCACGGCTTTCAAAGCAGGTTCTCAGTTTCAAGGGATACGATTTTCAAGCTAGTGCTTGCACGTGTCTGTATTGCAAATAGCAAGATATCTTCTGTGGAGCAAGATGCTTTCTTCTGGAAACACCTAACTTCCTGTCTGCATCCTGAAGAGGATTGCTAGTCACCACATGGCTTGTGTAAGCTTTGATCTAAACAAATCTGCCCTTTTGCCAGGGCTTCATTGGACAGGGAGATAAATAGGATGAACACATTGCAACATTCAGCATTGCAGTATTCAGCACTGTAATATTTGATTTCTAGGCGTCATGCCTAGCACAGTGCACAGTATCAGGTGAAGTGCCTGACTTGCTGGGGAGAAGTCCCACTGCTGTTACCATCTCTTTCATATTGCCATACTTTTACTCTGAAATCTTTCTGTGTCTTTCCTTCCTTGTTATAATATGGCCTGTTGGTACTTCCTGACTGCTGCTTTCTTGCCCTTCTCTTGTTTTCCTGGCATGCTGAAGAACTTGGATGGAGCCTAAAGCTGTCCCTGCAGCAAGCTGCTGAGAGGGAGTGTCTTCAAGTTATCTGGTACTTCTGTCTATATTTATTCTGACAATTGACGTTTATGTCAGGACAGAAAGGAGAATTATACAGGAGGCAGTGGTGGGGACGTGAAACAACTTTGTCAGGTGCCAGCAGCCACACAAAAATTATTGCTTTTACTATAGGTAATAATACCACATGTGGTTCACCTCCAGAAAACATTTCCTCCACTGGCAGAATGGGCATTGCTTGCTCATTTCTGTAGACTGCAGGTTTCTCACACAAGTAGTCACAGCTCTTCTGCAGCCTTCTGCTCCTTTGTGTGTGAGGAGCTAAGTACTGTGCAAGGTAACAGTGAATAGCAAAACTAAATTCATACCAACATAAGGTGCAGCAGAGTCAAAACTTCTGCTGCTTCATGCAATTCCCTTCATACATTACAGTGCCACTAATAGGAATCTGGTTTTATTTACAAAAGCGGTTAAAAAGTCAGGACATAGCAGTGGTTAAAACACCTAAAGCTGTATGTTGAGGATCCACATTTTTACTGACCTTAGAAGTAAATGAATGGCATTTTCTGCTGAAGAAGAGAACAAACTTTTTTTTTTGTTTGTTTAGTGAAAACACCTTGCTGCTTTTTTAGTGTTCCTAGAAGCAAAAAAAGGGGTTCATCTTTGGTCATTGTAGGATGGACACAGAGAAGGGAACATCATGCTGCAGAGCTAGCCATTCTGTAACTTCCTACATCTTTTGAAATGCTGCCATAATGGTTATTTCTCCTTAAAATGATTTTGCATCTATGATTCAGGCTGACCTGTTGACTGTGATATGAACTCCGTCATTATATTTACTGCAAAGGAATACTAATGTTCAATTTTGGCATTCATGTATTAGTTTGGTAATTGGTTTTGAGTGATAGCCAATGTCACAACAGTCTCATATTTAAGGTCCTCAGAGAAAACAAGGTCCAGCTCCCTGCACTGCCTATGATCTTTCTAAGTAATCTTAGCAAATTGCCCAGTTCAAAGGTGATTGAATGGCTGTATATCATTACAGACACCTCTGAAGATCCTTATAGACCATATTAGAGCTCTTCCCAATTTCATGTGGATACTGCAAAGATAAATACATTAAAGTTTTTAAGGCACTCTCAAACTTTGGGTATTTAGATGACTAATTCCCACTGGAATAGTTTGGAATAGTTTGGAGTCAATAGGCTCTGAATACTTTGTTCTTCACAGGAACATTCTTCCATTTATCTTAGGAAACATGAGCTCTGCCAGCTGGCTTGCTGTGTTAGATGACTGTGGTCTTTGTGGAGCTCCGTGCTTCAGACTTTTCTCATAGCCCAAAAATAAGGTGCACCAAGTAATTCTGTGGAACTCTTACAGCTTGTGCAACTGATGATGTGGTGGAACTGTGGTTGGTGAGCCTCAGTTCACATCACCTTTTAAAGAAAAGCATAAAAACCCTGGGAATGAAAAGAAACCTTTCCACAACTGTTCTCTGGATAGGATGAGCTGTAGCTCTCTGGCACTAGTTCTTATGACTCTGTACATACAAGAGGGAAAATTAGTACCAGGCATCACTAGAGGGAGCTGGCAATATTTTATTATGAAAGACTTAGGGTATTTGCTGAGAAGACAAAGGAGGGGTTCCACTCAGTGGACAAATTCCATATGGAAAGAGGTACACAGTGACCATGCTCACAGTATATTTTATAGCTGTCTTTTCTGAAATGGCTGAAATTTTTAAAACTGCAATTCTCTCTGCAGGCTGGGGATGTCCTGCATGACTGCCTGTCACCTTGGCCATGGGGACTTTCAGTCCGGACAGCTTATTCATTGCTGCAGTTCTGGGTGTTACTTTGTCTGCGTGCTCCTTTTCCTCTGATTTTTTTTTTTCTCAAAGCATTAGCAATATGGGAAAGATTATTCATCTGAGTCACTATCATGGGATCAGTTTTTGTAGAACAAAGACCTTTCTGGATGGCTGAAAGCCTAGGGGTTGAAGGCCTCCAAAAGCACAGATGTAGCTCTGCGCTCTCTCCCTAACTATATGAGGCTTTTCACTATACTAAGATGTGGAAATGACTCAGTTGTTCCTTATTGGAAGCAATAGTTGGAAGCATTGGAAGGAGCCAGTGATGAGGTCTTGCTTATATATTTTCTCATGTTATTTGTCCTTGTTCTCAGTCTGGGACTGAGACCTCTCTGCTCCCCAATGGGGGAGGGGGAGATAGTAGCATATAGTTACAAAGGGATCAAGGCGTTGCATTACTACTGTCTTGCCACAATATGTCAGTATAATCCTATGTGTGATTCAGTCAGACTGTTTGTAGTTCCCTGATTTATTTAGAAAGGGTTGCCTTGCGATTTGAGATTTTGCTGTTGTTCTTTGCAGTTTGGTTTTATTCATCTGTAGAGAAACAGTGTGTAGAAATGTATCTTCTGAGAAAATAAAAGCAGACCTGTTTCAGGAACAAAAAAAAACCTACTTGAATTTGTTGTATGCCTCAGAACCCGTTAACACTTCAGAAATATTACTACTGATACAATATAAATATTACTATTGATACAGTACATTCATTAACACAAACAGCTAGTTTTTGTGTTCTGTGGTACCCGCTTGCAGGTTGCCAACCAGGTAACATGGGTGTAGTATCTTCCACTCCATTCTTTTGGCCTACTGGTTGCTCAAGTTTTGAAACACATTGAAAACTAATTTTATTGGCAGTGACATTTGGATTGTAAACACTAAACAGATTCTTTTAATCATGATTATTTACAGAGGTGCACCCTGTTTTGCACTATTCAGAAGATAAAATGAAATGTAGAGTGAGTAGTTAATACTCAGTTTGCTACATGGAATCTCAGTAAGCTGTCTGAATCCCCATGATTATATAGCAGAAGTTTCTTGGGCATTGTTTCTGTTGTTTTCTTCTTTTCTAGCCAGTGCAGCAAGGAAATGTGATATTTGCAGGAAGTTTGTGAAAGTTTGTGATATTTTGTGAAATTTGAAGGAGCTCCTGAAGCAGGGAAGAGGCCTGGCCCTAGGTGGGGGAGATTATTTGGTTTTATGTCAATGTGATAATAATACATCAGTATCTGTTACTGAAATCACAGGGGTGTAATTAATAAGAAGCAGAATGTGATTGGTGCAGCATCAACTTCTGATGTGACTATCCCTCTTAGGACTGAAGGCTGTGTAGAGCAACATCTTTCTTACCTTTTGCCTTGGATCACAGGTGTATGCTGCATTCCAGGAGGGTTATTGAATTATTCAGATTTCAGAGAAATAACACTGATCAGAGTATGATTTCTGACTGGATGTGTTGGATAAAAATTGATCAGAGCTGTAAAGGAAAATTTCCATTCCTGTCCTACTCTAGGAAATTTAGACATCGCATTGGAAATCTTACAGCATGGAAAATGAAGGACACAGATTTTTTGCCACAGAGAAAAGAAAGTTATTTTGGGTTTGTTTTGTTTCCTTGAAACCCATAATGTTATTAAAGATATTTTGATAAGTGTGGGGGTTTTTTTCTCAGTAAAATTCCATTTTTTCATTAGAAATATTTGTCCGAAAGTGTTTTCATAGATCCTATTTACATGTAGTGCTGGGGCGTATGGAAAATCTACTGAAGCTCTCTGCTTTTCAGTTTGCCCTCCCTGTTTGGCTCATTTCATCACCTTATCTCATAGTATGACTGGCTACTATTGGACATTGAGAGGTCATATATCTGGCCACAGTTCACAAGGTGTTGAGATCACTGATACACAGCTCTTTCCTTTGGTCATGTTGATGGCCTGTCTCTAAAATGTTACTTTTCCTATTCATCTGGAAGTAGCAGGATAGTTTTTGTTGTAATTTGTTGTAATGGTCAGTCATGGTAAAATGAACAACATAATGTTCCTTTAGATGGTTGCTGGTAATATGAGCTGGTGCTTTCATGTTTCAGCATGTACAAAACATAGGGAAAAAATTCTTTCCCAGCCTAAGCCATTTTGGCCAGTTTTACTCCAATGCATCACACGTACTGTGTTTCCCACATTAAAGGAGTGCACATGTCTTGCTTGATTGTGGCTCTGATTCATTTTTGAGGTGGTAACACAGTTTGCAAAGCAAGGAGGCACATGCCTGGAATGCATACAATAACAGATCTGCCTGTGTCTCCCAGATGGATTTCTTGCTTTGGAGAATCCTCCTCAGCTCTTCCCATTGCTTCTGCTTGACCCCAGCCTCTTCTATTTCAAAACTTGAGGACACAAAGTACATTGCACTTTATGTCATTGTTTTTAGATAGATATCTATCTAGAAACAATGACATAGAAACCTACCTATCTTTTTGTGGTAAACAACTTCAAAGAGCAAATTGGCAGGAGATGGTGGCCTTGTGCATTCAGGGATGGCCTTGTCTCTAAATTAGAGAGACATCAATTTGATAGGTGAACCAGTCAGTGGATAAAAACTGGCTGGATGGGTGCATGCAAAGAGTTGTGGTCAACGATTCAATGTCCGGCTTGAGACCAGTAACGAGTGGTGTATCTCAGGGATTGGTGTTGGGACTAGTCCTGTTCAACATCTTTGTCGGTGACATGGACAATGGGATTGAGTGCCCCCTCAGCAAGTTTGCTGATGACACCAAGCTGTGTGGTTCGGTTGATACGCTGGAGGGAAGGAATGCCATCCAGAGGGACCTTGACACACTTGTGAGGTGGGCTGATGCCAACTTCATGAAGTTTAACCATGCCAAGTGCAAGGTCCTACACCTGGGTCGGAGCAATCCCAGGCACAGCTACAGGTTGGGCAGAGAAGAGATTCAGAGCAGCCGTGCAGAAAAGGACTTGGGGGTGTTGGTTGATAAGAAAACGAACATGAGCCAGCTGCAGTGTGTGCTTACAGCCCAGAAAGCCAACCGTATCCTGGGCTGCATCAAAAGGAGCATGACCAGCAGGTCAAAGGAGGTGATCCTGCCCCTCTACTCTGCTCTTGTGAGACCTCACTTGGAGTATTGTGTGCAGTTCTGGTGTCCTCAACATAAAAAGGACATGGAACTGTTGGAACAAGTCCAGAGGAGGGCCATGAGGATGATTAGAGGACTGAAGCACCTCCTGTATGAAGACAGGCTGAGAAAGTTGGGGCTGTTCAGCCTGGAGAAGAGAAGGCTGCATGGAGACCTCATAGCAGCCTTCCATTATCTGAAGGGGACCTACGGGGATGCTGGTGAGGGACTATTCATTAGGGACTGCAGTGACAGGACAAGGGGTAATGTGTTAAAACTCAAACAGGGAAGGTTTAGATTGGATATAAGGAGGAAGTTATTTACTGTGAGGGTGGTGAGGCACTGGAATGTGTTGCCCAGGGAAGTTGTGAATGCTCCATCCCTGGCAGTGTTCAAAGCCAGGTTGGACAGAGCTTTGTGTGGCATGGTTTAGTGTGAGGTGTCCCTGCCCATGGCAGGGGGTTGGAACTAAATGATCTTAAGGTCCTTTCCAACCCTAACTATTCTATGATTCTATGATTATGATACATCTTGTTGTGCAGCTGAAAAAATTCAACTTGTTTAGTCTTCTTTTGTAGTTTTGGCATCACTTTTTGTGATATTTATCAGAATGGAGCATTATTTCAGCAGATGAGAGAATCAGCTTCAAGAAGATATTCAGAATAAGTGTGCTATCAAGCAGCACCAGACTGAGATTGCTTTCAGTTTCTTCAGTCTCTTCACATTCCCTTGATTTAATCATTTGGGGAATCGAATTTTATATATATATATATATATGTACACATATATATATTTCTCCCTTGGAAGCATTTTATAAAAGATTCTGAAAGGAAGTTGCAAAGCAGACTGTAACTTTCATGATGATGAACAGCGGTGTCATTTCTTTCCCTCTGCTTCTCTGCAGAAGTACCTTTGTTTTGCGTCGTTTGTGGCAAAGTAGCTTTCAGGACTCTGGATTTTATTTTAGTCTTTCTTCTGTTTTACCAGACAGATTTTACACATCAGTATCTTTGATTTTTGTAGCAAAAACTGAAATCCATAGAAAATCCACAGACACCCCCACCTATTTACAATTAATTCCTTGCAGTTAAGAATATTTGATAACGTCTTATAGATCTGTGAAAGAAGCTAATGTCAATTCACAACAGCACCCCATCCCTTGGCCATGAGACCAGTTCTTAGCTGAGATCAAGTCATGTAAGCAAATAAACCTCAAGTCCACGTCTGATTAGAGCAGATATATGGGAGATATGAACAGGACTGGCCAGATGCTAGACCATATGATAAACACTGAGGATCATGGCATCATATAAAACTGGGCATTTATATGGTACAGCTGGCTATGCATAATCTTCTCCTAATTTACAAGGCTGGAGCATCTGGTCCATTGCTGTTGTTGAATCAGCTTTATCAGAGCCTTGTTCTTGAATTTCTGGTAGCTGAATACTGCTCTTCTGAGTGCCAGTGGAATGGGAAGTTTTAGCCATCTACAGTGGGAGATAAGCTCTTATGCCATCCGACAGGTAAGAAAATGCTCAGCCACTGTCATGAAAGAAAGAAGGGTAGGCCCTTGTGGGTTGGGCTCCACTTCAAGGAAAGGTCAGAAACTGCAAACTCTAAAAGATATAATACGTATTTCTCATTGGCGGGACCCTCAGCTGGTCATATGGGACATGGAGTCTGGCCAGATGAGGCAATTGCCACAGGCCCTCCCCATGACTGCAGATATCCCCCAGTGAGGTGGTAGGTCAGGGCTTACCAAATAGGTTGCACAGGTCCCACTTTTGTTACACTGCTTGGTCTTCCCCACTCTATGCAATAGCCTGAGAGGCCAGCATTTATTTCTCTCCTTCCTGAATCAAACCCAAAACCAGGCATTTGGCATTTTGTTAGAAAATGCCTTCTCTGTAAGTGACTGAAAAAATAAGAACAGGGTGTTTTCAGCTGGGTCTTGCAAACTTATGGCCAGAAGGAGTTGAGCCAACAACATAAAGGCATCCTGCATGTGCACTAACCACTGGGGAGCCCTGTGCTAGCCCAAGCTGCTCTGGAGGGGTGGACCCACATAAGATAGTCTCCTTGTGTCCACATGAGGAAGGGGAAGGAGAGCTGAAGCTCACTTTTCCAGGTATTTCCAAAATAGCTTGCTTGCAGAAAAGCCCTAGCTGTAGTTTGGAGAACTCTTCCTCCATTCCACCCTCATGGACACTTAAGCAGCTGTGCAGCATACAGGCTAAGGCACAGTGAAGCTGTTTTTAAAAGCTACAGCATTACTAGGGCTATCTAGAAACTGTGGGTGCAGACCACCCAGCCAGTATGCGCTACAACAAAGTACCTCTCCCTTTAGGAACCCCATCTTGCAAGACAAGTGGAGCATGCCACTGCTGCTAATGCAGAGGAAAAATACAGCACCTGTCATTTTACCAAACCCTCCCCCAGTAAAATTACATGTCAGAGCAGAGCTGAAAGGATATATGCATTACAAATGGGAAGAGAAAATTAGCTTTTGCAGAACATTGTGATTGGTAATGACAAATCCTGGTACCATCAGAATGAAAGTGCATTGCTCCTGCAAGTCTTGTGCTGCTTTCTGTAAGCCTGCGTTGCTGCTGAAGACATGAAATCTGATTAGCAAATATAACAGTGTGAGACTTCTTCAGACCTTTTATTGTTTTTCCTAGTAAACATGCTACACATTTTTTATTATTTTATCAAATTGAAAAACTTTCAGGTTTCCAGCTTCTCCCTAGATCCATAGCATGGCAGCTGCTGTCCTTCTAGCCTGGTCCGAACACTTCAAGTACTCCTATGGTTCTGCTTCTTCTTTTTTCTTCTTCTTTTTTTGTTTTTTTTCTTTTCCTCTTCCTTTTCTTTTTCCATTTCTTTTCCTTTTTGTTTTTCTATTTATTTTTATGTTTTTTTTTCATGTCTTCTATAAGATTTGAGAATCCTAACCAGTTTCATCCTCTGCATCTGACATAGGTACAGCATCCAGCATTGTCAGAGTCTGTTCTCTTGACTAGGGTGAGTAGATGTTACTTTAAACTTCATCACTGTGTAACAACAGCAACATGAGCTGCCCTTTAGGAAAGAAGCAAACTTGAGAAAGAACTCGAATTACTACAGATAACGTTTTCAGGCTGTGATAACCCACAAGTGGCTGAAGTCATCACTGCTGAAATATAAGGCTATTTCCTAATATTTTGCCTGGATTATTGCCCAGTGCGAGAGGCGCAGCGGAGCAGTGCTGGATCTAAGACTTGTCATAGCGCTAGGTATTATCCAGAGATTTAATAAGCCCTGCTTCCCAAAAATCCTGATCTAAATTAAGAAACTGTGGCATATGTGATGAGTAAAACAGTTGGAAAAAATGGGAAAGAAGCAAAAAAGGGAAGTGTGGTGAAAGCAACCTGGGTTTAAGGACTAGGTATGTGCACACATCTAGACACCTGCAAATCTAGTCATTCAAACATGTCATGTATTAAAATCAGATGGCGGAAATATTTAATACATAAAGCCCTCTTTTGTTTTGTTAAAGGCTGACCAGCATTCACTTACTGAAACAGAACCTCCTCGCAAACACCTACTGCCAACATCCTGATGCAGCTCTCAGCAGCGCTGCCTCCAAGTGAGGTGTTAGTGACAGACCATGAAAATGCTTTGGATGTAGCTTAAGTGAACTCCAAGTCTGTTACTTAAACTGAACTGATCCACCTTTGTGAATGTTGATTAAGGGAAATGTGTATTATATAGGAAGGGGCCCCCTGTTTTCCCAGGGCTTGCTTTGCCTTCTTTGGCCACTCCCACTTCCCCTCATTTAATTTGCAATAAAAGAATGTGCTTAAGTATTAAGATTCTCATTACTTTTAGACCTTGCAAATCTGGAAAAGCCACTTCACCTCTGCATCCTGGTGTGGCTTAGTGGGTATCTAGACCTTGCCCAAGAATTCTTTCCCTTGTGAGATGAAGTCTGCTAGAAATCACAAATGATGGTCAGCATTTGTTCATAATTTACTGAAATATAGGTCTCTTCCCTTTAACTGCCTGTCACTGACTCAAAGTGTTGATCTTTTCTGTTTCAGTTTAAATGAACTCCTGCCTAATCACATACTGGTTTCATTATCAGTTATGTTGAGGGTACTATGAAGACATCGTGAACATGTGGTATACTCCTGTATTGTATAGTTCTTATTTTAAAGAAAAGACACTTTTTTCGTCTTTTGTTGCCACCTTTGTTCTAGAAGAAATAAAATATCTGAAACTTAGATTTTATAAATTGTATTTTGATTCCAAGGCTTAGAACAGAAAATCCCTAGGAAAAATCTTCAGAATACTTTCACAACTGCTTTTTGCATATTTTTTTTAATATTGCAAGACTGTTTCCTTTGTAAATGCTTTGTAAATTTGCTATGTAAATTGTAACATAGGGCATACAAAAAACCTTTGCCTTTTTGTAGCATAAAATGATTGTGACAAATCAAATCCTTTAATGCAGCAAAGATTAATTTCAAAAGGAGCCAAGTATGTACTCCAGACATGGACTACAGATGTTGATTTACAGCTGGATCTGTGATGGGAGGCATCTTCTGCTGTTACCCTTGTATCTGGGAAGAGAAAGAGAATTGCTGCTGGAGTACACATTTAAACAGTACAGCATTCAATTTAACCAAAAATGAAACACATGCCATTTGCCTGCATCTCTCCTGTACCTTCTGTACCGGCTCTAACCTGAGCTTTCAGCTTTTTACAGAACTGGGAAATCAAGCAAAAATGCAGGAGTATCACCTAGAAACTGACTCTCTCCTTAGCCTAAACCCACTGAACAAGTATCAAGAGAGACCAACATTGTGCATCATGTTATGAAGCAGAAGGAAGAAAATCTATGATAATTAGAATACTGAATTGAGAACAGAAATACAGGTTCAGACTTTAATGCTGTTCCAGTTTTTCTCCGTCACTCCTAGGAAGGACCCAAATCTCAGCTTGCTAAGGTAAATGACACTGAAGTCATCTTTGACTCAGGTCTTTATACACCCTGCGCCTTAGCATCTGCAAGGCAGAATTGATAGTGAATCTCTGTGCTGGGCATATGATACTTGAAGACAGTCTAGTGATACAGGCAAGTAAAGAAACAGATTTTTCAGCCCAGCCAGTTGAGATAGCTCTTGCATTTGGCCCATGAAAACTCATGAAATTTGATAACTGATTTATTTTTAAACACAGCATGCTGCAAGAATGGCCATGAAAAGAGAGGATAGCCTCATCCAAATTAAATACATCAGAACAATTCCTGAACAGGATTTAAGAGCTTGCATGAGAATTGCACTTTCATAAGGTGTGAGGGCACTCATTTTCCTAGTTAATTATTGACAGCAATAGAAACCTGTGAAAGCAATACTGTGTATAACTGTTTAAAGGGAAGAAGGAGGCATTTCTGAGAACCATGCCAGCACACAAATAATTATCCACACCATTCCTCTAATCTCCTTGACCATACCTTTCTTACCTGGTGTGAAACTAGCTGAGATGATGTAAGAACTCTGGCTAATATTATCATACGAGGTGGCAGTTATTATGCTACACTTTCTCATTTTTGAGAGTAACTGCCTTTGTTGAGGGATAGCTCTTGACTCCCAGAGTCATCTCCAGTTTCAGCTGGTGATGAAACTCTTACCTGTCGCAGACGTGTTAGTCTTGTCACTGCAGCACAATGCATTGCCTGCTGCTGTAGGCACTGCTGCGGTCCAGCATTGGCACGTATGTTTTAGCCATGATGCAGTAGCTGACTCCAGGCCTCAAATCTTCTATCTTAATAATTTTGTGTTTTCCTTCATACACCAGGACCTTGTGTTGCTTCAGACAGATTAGAGTAAAAACAGACAGTCAAGCACTTTTCCCTAGCAAGTGTGCTGTGAGTAAAGTTTGATTAGAATAGAGGATGCAGAGCAGCACATGGACTTGCAGAATGTCAATAGCATTAGCAATTTATTTATTATTTTTAAAGAAAATTCCCCTCCTGTCCCAGTTTTTTAATCTATATCTTAGAGTATGAAATACTAAGTTGAAGGAAAAAAATAAAGAGAGAAATTATAACTCAAATCAATCAAATTCAAATCCTGAAAAATAATCTACTTTGGTTTTAAGTATTTGCACAGTCATCAATGTTCTCACTACCTCAGAAGACTATTTCAGCTGTAAAACAAGAATAGTGTGCCCATGCTTTCCTGGCTTCTCAATGGTAAAGGATTCATATTTGAATATGCACTTACCTTGTCTAGGAAGTTGTTAATTATGAAGACTTGATATAACAGATCATAATAATTTGTCATTGGTATCTTGCTGCCTCTCTTCCTTTTATAAGGAGAACGTGGAGCCTGGAGCTTTAGTATAATGGATTTGCTGCTTTGAACCACAGCTATCGTCGGAGGTCCTATCACAGCTAAGATGAAAAAACAAAGCTATGAATACAGTTATAGTTTATTAATAATGTTTCACAGAACACAATTTGAATTCATTCGACAATTTACTGCTTTTGTTTATCAACAATATGTTATGCTGTGTTTACTGTCAAAGTCCTTACTTCTTGGTGGTTGTTGCTTGGGCTATTTTGGGGGTGAACTTTCCTGTGTTTTGAGCCAGACTTTTTGAAATCTCAGCACGTTTCTGACTGCAGGCTGGTCAAGGAAACTGCTTCGGATTCTTTGCCCTTATTTTCTCCCCTGCCCCTTGAGCCATTTGTACAGCAGGCTCAAGGTAATTTGCACTTCAGGGCTGTGAAGTGCACTGACATTCACGAATCAGTTTTGCACTGACCAGTGAGGGTAAACTGGTTAATTCATGGGGAACTTACTGGTAGGTATGCTGGTACTATTCAGTATTTTAACAGTCCTTTAATTTCTAACATACTATGTCACACTATGGCTGTATTAACGAAAAGTTTTGTGCATATCTTTTCTAAATACACAGCAGTCAGGAAACACATAAATGTGAGAATGGTGGCCACACAGTTCTCAGTTCTCTTCTTTGTTTTCCCCTGAAGCAGAGAGCATTTCCTTCTTTTATGTCTTGAGTCCAGTTCTTCTAGCAGCTCAGAAATGATTGAAGAGAGTTTGTGTAGTTCCATGAGGAAGAGGGTAGGTTAAAGACAGCCAAGCACTGCTGACCCCCTAATTATTGATAAGTGGCTACTTATCCATAATTTGTTGGCTTTCAAGTTTTTATCACAACACTTCACTGAAGAGCTATTGACTCACAACTTCTTTGGGTACTGCTTTGTGGCTAGAAAAGCATTACTCATGTTTGCAAACTGTGAGCAGAAATGATATATTCCATGCCACAAAAAATCCAGTTACTTTCTCAGGGACTCATATGATTGCACTCACTTTCTCTCCAGGGAGTGAATCTGCAGCTGAGGCTCCAGTTGGAATAGATGCCAGCCAATGCAGCTTTCACTCTGCCATAGTAAGGTTCCTGGATATCAGAGGTCTCACTTGTTAGGTCACAGACATAGTTTTGAATCCCCCAGCAGTCAGCTTTGTTTTGCCATGTGCTCTGCCCATACCTATGGAGAAAGAAGAGGAAGAATGTAAGCTATAGCTATCGCTGACTGGGTCCACACAGATTTTTAACTGTTTTACCTTGGTGGTTCTGACAAGCCATCTCCTGTGGAAATTAACTCTCTCCAATTTGATGACAGGGAACACTGATTTCAAGGGTGTTTGGGAGCTGCTGATGTCTATCTTTTCTAAAGGAAACCTAAATCAGAGATATGGGTCACTACCCCTGTGGGAAGACATTGCATACTTGTCCCTTTGGAGAGGGGACTGCTTTGGCTTAACCAGTATGTTCTACGATGGGCAGAATCCCAATTTCCACCACCTGGTTTCTCAAAGTCAATAGGGATTTCAGGTGCTCACCACGACTGCCAGGGTCAGGAATGTACCTCTTATGAGGACAAGTCTCTAGCACTGCCTCAAGTTTGTCATGTGAAGGACAAGACACTCTTGTGGGTAAGGTGGGCCACCAAAGGACACTTAAGTGTCCTATTGCAGAAGTACCTGACCTAGCTAGACCTGCTTCAGGAAGACAGTTGGACCCAGTGACTTCCAGAAGTCCTCTGCAAACTACATTTTTCTGCAACTCTATGCTGCAATGAGGATGCAGAGCATATTGCTGGAGGTGCTTGTTCCCTGCCTGCCTTGGTCCTTTCATCTGCACCTTATGGGCTGTTGATAAGAGCAGCAACAACCAAGAGCTGGCAGCCAAGCAGGATGTAGACATTCCCCAGGTCATGGGATATTCTCTCCAGTATGAGGAGAATATCCCATGACACCTAGGAAATCCCTTTGATGTGACAAGCATGGATGTGCCCCAGCCAGCAGGAAGCTGGAGTTCCCCCTGTACTTACACTTTATACTGCACAAAGTAGACTGTGTCTCTTGCATCTCTGGCCCTCCCAGGCTGCCAGTGCAAAGTGTTGTTGAAGTTTAATGAATGAAACTCTACCTTCTGCGGCTTGATTGAATCTTGCAGGTCTTGGTTTTCCAAAACTAAAATTGCTGCAAATAAAAAATAAGGAATGATAGTATATCACATTTGTCACAGACATGAGCCATTGTACCTAAAGCAGCAGGTATTACTACAGCTTATTTGGCTTTGTGGCATGTTCAAAACTGTCAAAGTCACAGTGACGAGATCTAATAGTTACAGAACAAACATATTTAGTAATATGAAAAGAGCGATTTTGTCTGGTTTGGTTTTGTGGAGTTTTTTGGAGTTTTTGCTTTTTAATATTTCCTTATTTTTCCCAGTGATTTTACTACTGTGAAAGACGCCTGATGGACATCCCAGGAAACAAACCCTTTGGATCAGTTCACAAAGCCTGCAGTAAGCAGCCCCATCAGTAGTTAAAGTCAAGTGCTCTTTCCTTCACATGTCAGCATTAACCTGCAGGGATTATAGCTGTGTTGCCACAGCTGTGCTTATTAGCTCTTGCCTAGTAAAAAATAACCTGAGATTCACTGCTTTTCCAGTCTGCACTACAAGAAAAAGCTGTCTGACAATTTCAAAGATAATCTGTTTTCAAACTGATGTTTACTAGTAGCAAAATCAGTTAACAATCTCTTTGAAGTACCCAAATCCTAATGTTTTTTCTTTGTTTCCTGACCCATATGACTGCATCTTTATCTCTGGCATATAACAGAATCAGGTATGACTTGTAGTAGTTGAACTGAAACTGGTAATACAGATATTAATCATTTTAATTCTCAACATGCTTGTTTTATCTGCATTTCAGAGTTTTAAAAGACAAAATAACAGACTGATTTGGAAATAACTGGAATTTTGAAACCACTGAAAAAAACAGAGAATTCTTGACTCATCCACAGATTCAGTAACAGACCCATAGTCCCCCACCCTACATAGGAAAAGAGCAGAATCATAGAATCCCAAGGGTTGGAAGGGACCTCGAAAGATCATCTAGTCCAACCCCCCTGCAAGAGCAGGGTAACCTAGAGTACATCACACAGGAACTTGTCCAGGCGGGCCTTGAATATCTCCAACGTAGGAGACTCCACAACCCCCCTGGGCAACCTGTTCCAGTGCTCTGTCACTCTTACAGTAAAGAAGTTCTTCCTGATGTTAATGTGGAACCTCCTATGCTCCAGTTTACACCCATTGCCCCTTGTCCTATCACTGGATATAACTGAAAAAAGCCTAGCTCCATCATCCTGACACCCACCCTTTACATATTCGTAAACACTGATGAGGTCACCCCTCAGTCTCCTCCAAGCTAAAGAGACCCAGCTCCCTCAGCCTCTCCTCATAAGGGAGATGTTCCACTCCCTTAATCATCTTTGTGGCTCTGCGCTGGACTCTTTCAAGCAATTCCCTGTCCTTCTTGAACTGAGGGGCCCAGAACTGGACACAATATTCCAGATGCGGCCTCACCAAGCCTTTACTTACTAGCTATGTTCTCCTGAAGCAGGTGCATCAGTAAGCAGAGGAAGGAAAGCATGATCCCTCTCATCCTTAGCAGAGCAGCTCCATGACTAAAGAGCATCTCTCTTGTGGGCATGTCTTATGAGGAAGTAATTGTTAAACATTCCAGTTCCCCTTTCAGCATTTCCCAAAATGTCTGATTTGCTTTCTTTTAATTGAGCTGAGAAACATATGAGTTACTCTAAATCAAGCATCTGCAATTGTTCTTGCTTGGCAGCTGTGGTCACTCTGAAGTTTGGAACTAATTGTGGAGAAAACCAGCACAGAAAAGGTCCTTTTTTTTTTTTTATTTTTAGGCACTAATTCCCAAACAATGTCTGTCAATATTGCTCTATCCTGTGAATTTGTCACACAAGATTGCTTTCTTGCCATGCTAAGGTATTTATTCATTTATTTATGAGTTCTTTTTTTAATCTATCAAATTTATGTTTCAGCTCACTGATCACTCCGAGTTGAAGAAGACAGGAAATTTTGAGGTAAACATGTGAAAGACCTACCCATGGGATGTCTTCTGATTTGTTGGCCTGTCTTAGGGGGATATGCAGACAGACAGAATTTGCAGGTGCATTTGCAGAAGGATGTCGTCTAGGAATACATCACTGGAGGAATGAAGGGCCATGAAGCTGCTGCCAGCTGTACTGCTGGACAACGTGTTCACATCATGCCGGCTGCTGGAGAGGTGCTGGGAGGGTGGTACAGAACAGGGAGGAAAGCCCAGCCCATCAGTTCCAAGTGCCACTCTGCTGGACTGTCAGACTGCCAGGAGTCATATGCCTGACCGGTGCAAGGGCACAACACTGCCTGCACAGATATTGACGTTCAGCACAGTTGTCCTCTAAATCCTGCTTTTCAAACAGGTGCATCCCTGTGAGCCTGGCCCCAGAGCTGGGGATTCCAGGGCTCCCTGATGAAAGCAATATTGCTTTGTGTTTGTAAATGCTTTAATGCCTCATATGCACCTGCCTGGTGTGAGCCAGGTTTTGTGCTCTTGGAATGCAAGGAAAGCTCAGCCAAGTCAGTTGCTGGTGGAAGAACGTTGCCTCTAGTTGCAGCTGGGAGGCTGCTGGCAGTCCTGCCTAGCCTTGCCTCACACTCTTCTCTCCCCAAAAGATTTCCACTACTGACATCCGCATGTACTTTGCCACTCACACACCACTGCAGCTGGGCAAAAGTCAGGACGCATTCTCCTTCTGCAAGCTCGCATTGACAAGCAAGAAGAGAACCTCCCAGTTTTGTATGACATAGCGCAGCACTACATAACAACACACAGCAAAGAAATAATGGACATGAAGACTACCTGTCTGCAGAAACAGAAATTTGCTTATCAGCTTTATTTTGGGAAAAGTTGCAGACAAAACACCTGTTGGGTCAAAAAAGTGCAAGTTCTGGTTCAAATGAAGGTATTTTTTTATTTAAAGGCATCTGGTTATACTCAACGAACTGGACATCATCTATTCAAGAAGTCCTTGGTCAGATACATGGGCATGGACTCTCAGTTTGGCTGGCCAGCTATAGCTCATTATCCAAGCACCAAACCTGCAGCAGATATATTCAGATACTAGCTGTGTAGCTTTGAATTAACTACTTAACCCATTAAGGGAATTAAAGAAATCAAAATTAAAACCATGAAAAGCCCACAATGGAGGTAGAAGGCAGACAGGCCACCCTGCCATCACCAGCTGTGAATTCTTTATCCATTTCCCAACAGATTTTCAAAATTCAGTGACCTTTAAGTAGTTCCCCACAGCAAATGCAATTAGAATGTCATCACATTATATGAGCTCAAGTGCGGGAATAGGGAACTTTTATATACCGATTACCAGACTAAAAGGTCATCAAAGTTTAGTCATAGGTTGTCTATTTGCTTACTTGAAACATACCAACACACCTTCCTGTACTCCACATAAGCACCCATTGTAAGGAGCTGAACTGTGGAGCTTTGCCAGAATTGCTGTTGGTGGTGGTTCCTCCTACAAATTTAGAGCTGAAGGCCAGCCTGCCCAGCACTGATGGGTTTCACTTGGAAAAGGCGGCTTGGCCATGTGATGAAACAGGGAAAGAAATGCCTATCCCATGGAAAAACTCAGGGTTTCCCACATGCGTCACTCTGATAGCTCTTTATCTGCAGCTGGGTTTGGCACTCTTGAGGTAATCCATAACTCTTTACATAGTTCTTGTGATTATTGAAACAGCCACTGGTAATCCCCAGGTTACTAGCATCATAACATTGTTCCACTCAAGTTCAATCATGTTTCTTCAGTGCTTTGTGCGGTAAAAATAGTTGCAGTCAAACAAGTACCAGCTACACACACAAATACACAGACATGTTCATATATCTTGAGTTTCGCAGAATCTATGTATTGTATATTTAAAAATGAAAACAATAGAGGAACACTATAGATGATGTGCATTGCAAAACAAATGTTTTTGAGAATACTCTGAAAAGTACTTTATGAAAAGAAGGAAAATTAAAATGTATTAATTTCCCCAGCAGAGTCCACATAGATAGCATACACTGAAGTATCTTTTTGATCCAAACCTTTGTGAAACAGCAGTACTGATGTTTCAGCAAACTGACATAGAACTGTGGGCATGCAAATTTTCTGTTCCTGGAATAAAAACCTATCTGAATGTTGGGTAAGCAGATATCTTTCTCTTGAGGACTGGATATTGCTACACAGAGGTGAAAGTCAAGTACATTCTTGCTGGAAGCTGCCAGACTCATCCAATCTGATAGTACCACCTAATCGGTTTTGGTGGTTTATGTTTTCTCTTTTTCCCTTGAACAAGCTGTTCCCCATCAACGGGAGGAGAAAATTTAACCCTGGATCTGCTTCTGCAGCACCACCTTTGGCTTTTCAGGTGTCAGTCTCTGATACTTGCAGTGGATGTGAGGGTGGGTTTCGCTTACACACCTGAATGAGGGTGCGGGAAGATGAAAAAAGGGGAGAAACTCCCAAAGCACATAAAGATTACTTCTAGTAACTGGCAGAGGCCAGACAAGTCTCTCTTATGTGTGTCACTTCATGCAAACTGACAATAAAAAATAGGTGGTTCATGTAACTCTGGACTGAAAAGCTATTCTCAGTTGGAGATGTAGTTTCCAGTCTCTTCCAAGCAGCCAGTATGGACTCACAGAAAAACCTGTCTTAAGAGGGGGCTCTAGAGATCATTTGGTGCTGCCTAGTGCTCAGAGGGGCTAATGGCAGTTCTTATCCCACACTTAACCACTTTCAGCATGAGTTTTTCCCCCACATGTCCAAGTGGGATCACCCCACTGTAACTTCTGAAAACTGCTTTTTGTGCTTTGATTGGGGGCCTAGGAGAAAAAAACTCTTTTCTGACAATGTTTGTATCACTGGCAACTGCAATTAGATCCCCTCCCCAGTCATTGCCTCTCCCAGCTGAAGACACCCAGCTTGTGGTGTGTTGTGTGTGGCAGGACAGCCCTTTGCCAGCTCAGTGGGGACTGGCAAAATGACTTCACACAGGGAAAAAACTACAACACAGGAGAAAAAAAAAGAAGTAGAACCACAGAAAACCCCCTCAGCCAGGCAGGAGGGACTTTCTGGATTCTTTTCCCTGCCCTTCAGGGAAGCGGCATTGCACCACATCGGTTCTTACAGAGAAGTTTCTGGGGAAGCAAGCCTAACTTTCACTGCACAGTACACGGCTGCACTGCTTCCTGCCCACAAGTACAAACTGTTTGACTCTTGCTGTTAAAGTTGAGTCAACATTTTAAAGATTACAGTTAGAAACTCCCAATGCCATGCTGCACCTTGATAGCAAGGCATTGGAATATATCAAAGATGAAGATCTGCTGAAAGCTTGCTGGGTAGCAAATCTTTATTTGCACATACAATATTTATTTAATGATGTACAAGATGCTGAACTGTACCAGGAAGTTAGTACCCAAGCTAGCATTCATTAGGAACTACAGATAATACCAACCCCCAAAACAGCTCAAAGCCTGTTATCTAAATGGCAAGTTTCCTAAAAATTGACAAGTTTTCTCATTTGCAAAGCCCTGTGATTTTTTTTTTCCCCCACCACTAAGGAGTGCTGTAATTTGTTTAAGCCTATTGAGAAAAGAGACACTTTTCCTTAGCTTTTGGGTCCCTCACCAAAAAAATATGCAGATGATTTGATGATAAAAAGCCTACCAGTTTAGAGACACATAGAATTAATATGCTGGAATTAATGGAATTAATATGAGATTAGTATCCTGGGCTTCATCAAAGTGAATGTGGCCAGCACAATGAGGGAGGTGATTCTCCCCCTCTGCTCTCATGAGATCCCACGTGCAGTGCTGCATCCAGCTCTGGGGCTCCAAATAGCCCTGGCTAGGGAAAAAAAAAAAAAAGCAAAACAAAACAAGAAACTGCCTTTCACTCATCTCTTCTGCAAATGGAAGTCTGTAATTGTTACACTCGCCAGCCTGTGGCTCAGTTCTGTGGTTGTGTTTCAAATTCTCAATACCATTTCTGTATCATTCAAGGGGAACAAACTCCAGAACAGGGCTCTATTCTAACAGCCTTCATGACCACCATCTCCAAATTACTACTGAGTTTGTAAATGTACTGTAGTTTTATGAGCCTTTTTTTTAAATGCAATGTCTCAGATCTTGTCTAGACAGTCTCTTGGCATTCAGGAATCACCATGCTGAGCATTCTAGGACAGATTTCTCCGTGCTCAGTGTGACTGGGTTTCACACTTTTCAGAGGTGTTAGTTTCAAGTTTACTCCAATGTGACAATTTTACCAGAAAAATTTACATCACCTTGTGATACTTACTTGACAAAAACCTTTGTTCCATGTTCTTTTTCTTACAGGAGATGAAATTTGGTGCTTCTCAAGTAAAACTTCTAGTTTTGCTGCACACCCTGGAAGCAGCAAGTCAAAGTAATTCTTAGTCACCTAAATTTGCACTGTTTCATTCCAATTTCTATTCAGACTTGGGCAGGGGGCAACTGAAACTATACTAACACCTGATACAAGGCCAGAGTGATTCCTCGGATGAACAGACATGGAAGAAGGAACTAAGGAATGGCAAAGGTGCCCTCTAGCCATTCAAGCAAGCTTCTGCAACCCTTCTTTACCTGTTAGAATCCCACGTTGTCCTGGGTTCAGCAGTAGCAGTCATTTTTTCTTCTTCTTTGTAGCTGGTGCAGTGCTGTGTTTTGACTTTCAGCCTGGGAACAGTGCTGATAGCACCGATGTTTTTAGTTACTGCTCAAATATTTGGTCTGGCCAAGGACTTTCTGAGCCTCATGTCCTTCCAGGGAGCAGGGGAGGCCAGGAGGAAGCAGAGACAGGACACCTGACCCAGGCTAGCCACACAGGTATTCCATACCACAGCACGTCATGCCCAGGATGTAATGGAGAGTTACCCTGAAGGGCTAGTGCTCTAGGGGGGTTGGAGAAGGTATTGGTCAGTGCTCAGTCAGGCAGGGTGGGATGAGGTATCTGTCGGTGAGTGGTGAGGTGCTGTATTCTCTTCACTTGTTATTTCCTTTATCATTATTATTATTATTGGTAGTAGCAGTAGTGATTTGTGTTATACCTTAGTTATTAAACTGTTCTGATCTCAACCCGTGGGGGCTACATTCTTTTGATTCTCCTCCCCAGCTCTCAGGGAGTTGGGAGAAAAAGGGGGGAGTCAGTGAACGAGCTGTGTGGCTGGGTTTAAACCACGACAGTTCTTCTTGGCACCCAATGTGGGGCACAAGGGGTTGAGATAACAACAGATCTGACCAGATTTATAGTCACTTATCACAATACTGATTTATTGGCTCTCAAAGTTGTTTCTCTTGATCTCACAGTTTCAGAATATTGTAACTTACTGAGGGCATGTATTTGCTGTGTTAGTGTTTATCAAGTGTGGGGCTTGGGCTAAGGTTCTTGTTTCACAGTACTTTATGGCAATGACCTGTAATACGGGCAGGCTCTGGCAGCAGGGCAGGATGGATGTGGCTGTGGTCTTGTACCAGGCCATCCCACTGCTCTTCACCGTCCTTGTTCTCACTGTCTTTGCGAGGCTGCAGGGAGCCAAAGAGGAGCGGTCCCGGGAGCTGGCGGTGGCTGAAGCGACCAGGGAGAGGGGTCCCGGGGACCAAGTGGCGGCAGGAGCGGGACCAGAGGCCGGGAGGGAATGGCTGCCGGTGGAGTTCGGGGTGGTGGAGGAGCGGAGAGAGGCGGCAGCCAAGCAGCGGGAGCAGGCAGCGGAGGAGCCAAGTCCCGCAACGGCCAAGAGCATCCCCCGGAAGTCGCCTGCCGAGCCCCAGCAAGATGCAGGAGACCACGCAGCATTTCCCAGCAAGTCAGTGGAGAAAGATCTGGACTTGGGAAAAGAGAAGCTGGTAGTGGGAGAGGTGGCAAGCACGGCAGCTACATCAGCCCCACTGCCAAGTGCAGCAGCATCATCTGAGAGTTCTGAAGGTTTTGAATGGCTTTTGGGTACCCTTGGGACCTGCCTGCTGATTGTGATGGGGATCAGCATGTTGGCACACACACAGAGTGTGTTCTACCCACGACCATTTTGTCTGATCTCAAAAGTTAAGCAGAGTCAGGTTTGGGTCTTGTCTAGGGTTAGACAATGACATAGGAGCACCAGGAGATTTTCCCCAAGGCTGGACAGTCATGAGTGGCAGGGCATGTGGGACAGTATGGGTGAGTATCTGGTCCACTGGGCCCCTCCAGTCCTTTGGAAGCATTGGAGATGGAAGGCAGCTGTATGGAGTCCCCAGCAACAACTTGCAGAAACTGCTGAAGGGGACAGTGAATTATTTTGAGCCTGGTGGGCCCATGACACATGTTTAATCACATCTGTAGCAGGTTGCAGTCGTGGCTGTTGTTCCAGGCCTCAACTCTTCCAAATCTCACAGCAGAAAGCACACACCCCTATATACAGTTCCCATCTTCTGGGATGTGACTGCACATGCCATCCACTCTTCCTATAATTAACTCAGCTGCTGTTAACTCACAAAAAGACCCCAACCCACCAAAACACTGAAAACATAACACAAAACCATCATACCCCAAAAGAAAATACAACATATTAGATTTTTATTCTTTCCCTTCGTATTTTTTGTCGTTTAAGCAACCCTTCAGAGTCTGCATTACTCAAGAGATGTTGGCATGGGAAAGAACCAGATCAGACTTGACATTGCTTACTGCTCTACTGCACACATGCTGCAAGTATTTTGACAACTGCAGTATTAATTTTGCAGAAGACATAGCGAACTGTCTGGCAGAAGAAACTGGTTTGCTTGCTCATTACTTGCTCTGTGTTTAATGCATGTCCTCTTTTAAGCTGTGGTTGTACAGCAGAAAACAAAACTGCTTTGCCCTGATATAAAAGAAAAATTAGTTTCCAGCATAATCGGCTACCCTGTCTTTCTAAGCAACCATCATGATGAAGCCCTGCTGTCCTGGGGATGGTTGAACATATGCCTGCCCATGGGAAGTGTGGAATTAATTCCTTGTTCTGCTTTGCCTGTGTGTGCAGGTTTTGCTTTACTTATGAAACTGTCTTTAAATCAACCCACAAGTTCTTACTTTTCCAATTTCCTCCCCCATCCCACAGTGGGAAGTGAGCAAGTGGCTATGTGGCCAGCTGGGGTTAAACCACAACACTAAACTAGCATGACACTTCAAGACAAAAAGTTGATTTCCAAGATATGTATAAGGCTGCACATGCTCACAGTTAGGAAGTAAACACCATACAAGTAAGACTTCTGTGATCACTGAAACTTAAAATACAGTAACAGGTGAGTTTCAAGGAAGCCCTTTCCTTGCTCTGTAGCCATTAATCTCTTCAAATGGTATGACCACTTAATCCTTATCCTCATTTTTAAAACAGAACTAGAAGAGAGGCCCCAGGCTTGAGAAATAGAACTGAAGTTCTTGCACGCTACATCAACAACACCAAAGGGCAAAAAAGAAACTGCAAAGCCAATGATGTGGCCAGAATCAGCAGTTCAAAGAGCTCCTTGTGTGTCAGCCATCGTACCTCTGAAAGACCTCCTACTGGAGTACAGTAAGAGTATCACCTCACATCTGTAAAGCAGACAGACCTCTTTCAAAACAAATGGATGTAAATTGTTGTCCTCAAAGTCAGACTTCCACTGCTGCCTGGAGCAAGTGGTATTTTACCCAAAGTATTCCTCGACAAACAAGGAACCAACTTAGTTTAAAACTACTTCTCCTCTATGACAGTACCACTGGTTAGCAGAATACAGTGACTAGCTACATCTAATTAAACACATGCTATACATATCCTCAATAGTGTTTCCTATTAATTTTCAATCATGTTCAAGCATACACTACATATATAACTTGAACTGAGCAAGCTTCAAAAATGGATTTAGTCTTCAGCACAAAAACAGTAAGAAAAAGTCGAACACACATATTTGTCTTCTGAAATTTCTTTAATTCAATGTAAAAGCATTTACAATTTACAGTATTTACAAGTAGTTCAGCTACAAATTTCAGACAAAAATGAAAGTATGTCCAGCAGGTCCACTGTGAATAATGAAGTGTCTGAAGTCAGGAAAACTTACATTAAACACCAGAAAATACTTTCTAGGCATAAAGAACTCCTGCAATAAATTGCCAGATGGGACTGTGGAATCCTCAAATGGGTAAGAGGCACAATGCAGCTCTGGGGAGAATAATAAACTGTGGACCTGTGAAGGACCCACTTAACCCAATGACTGCATCCATTTAGAGAATATAGAAAGTGTATTAATAAACAAGGGCTTCATTATTAAAGAACTGCATTTTTAAAAACCACCCCAAAGAAAACTATACAGCTCACTCATTTTGTAAAACGAAAGGTGCTTTGTGTCTGGTTTGGTGTTTTGGTTTTGGGTTGTTTTCTTTTTTTAAGACATGGTGAAACTATTAATTTGAACCAAGTAAAGTATAACAGGTCTTATTTATATATATTAAACTGTTTACATAGCACCACTTCAGAACAACCAGTTATTGCTAGCCTTGAAAAAAAAACAGCTCTTCTCATGCAAGTTTATTTTCCTGCCATCTTAACAAGTGAAAAACTACATACAAGTATGCACGTCTTGTGTACTGGTTTGAAGCAACCAGGACACGAGGTATCTTGTTTCCAGAGATGTCATTTAAACTAAATTACTGATTTATGCAGAAAAAACATAAAAGCCCAACTTGATACTTCTGTGCCAGCATGCAGTAGCACCACAATATTTCACTGTTAACTGAAGATCTGAAAGTAAAAAGTTACAGTGTCCATGCAAAAATGAGAACTTAAGATATTCTGAGAAACGTTGTCAGGTATTAGGCTGAAGTTTTGTGACACAATGTCGCCTACACAGGATATAATGTTTTGGAGTTTTATACTCCATCACCCCCAAATCATTTTTAGGAGACAGGAAGGGAGAAATGCTGAGCAGTCATAACAAGATAAAAATCACCTGAGAGAGCCTGAAGTGGTAAAACCTTTCACATATGTCATACTGGGTAGCTGATATGCCTATAAAAGGCACAGATACTAAATGATTTTGAACCTGTAAATGTTAGGCACTTTGATATCCTGTGTCAAGGTGTAATACATGAATATCCAGAAGCTTAAGCAAACTACTTCCTCATCACAAGAATATTTATTAATTTTAATTCATTTGGTAATTAAGTGAAAATGCATAGATAAATACTCCCTGACAGCTTCTAAACTCCATGGCTTAGATATTTGGTACTACAGTACTGGAAAAGTAAGGCTAACTAGCTGTAACTAAAAGGCATTTCCCTGTCCCAAGAAGTCCTAACATTACAGGCTGCTAGACTGTACCCTAGCAAAAATATCATCATGTACTTACTCTTTTTAGGCTCTCTTTTACTATCATTCCTAGCAATTGCTGGAAACAAGATTCAGTTAAATAGAGCTTGCTAACACAGGGAAAACACCTGTTTCTCACTGTGGCCTCATGTTTTCTGCTAGTCACAGCTAATTAGAGAATCTGGTGCTTTGTGCACCCTTAAGCTTCTTTATTTCACAATTATAAAGCCTGAAAGCTGCTCTGAGAAATTTAAACATCTAAACTATCCCTGTGCAACTGGTACTTGTGAAATACACATCACACAGGAGATGCACCTTACCTGCAGGGAGGGGTGACAGTTCAATGGCTTTTGTAATTACAGTTCAGAAATTTTCATTAAAAAAAATAATAATACATTTAGCCTTGTGATAGATACAAGAACATGTCAGTTTGTGCTATACAACATACCTATGCACACAAGCTCTCATACTCCTGTGCTTTATTTTCAGCTTAGAGTACCAGTGCCTTTCCATACCTGCCATACCAAATTTTTCCCATATGCTCATGATTTGTGTGTCATTTCTGATTTACCTTAACATTCTTGTCATTAACTATTATCCTAGCATCTGGCTGGTCCCTTTTACTCACATTGGACTCCACGTGACTTGAAAGATTCAGGACAATGCACAATGTAGTAATATTGCAGGGAAAAGTGAAAAGAATCAGAAATAGTCACTTGGTTTTAAAATGAATCTATCTGCCCTCACACAGCAAAAAACATCACCCCTCTTCCAGCACGGCAGCAGAGGAAAGCCTTCCAGAACAGAGAGCATTTAGCGACCCCTTATGTTCACACAAGTGTAAGAGGCTGAGTTTTGGCTAATAATTCTTCTGATAGTGCCAGGGTTTCAACACACACAGTTAAGAATGTAAAGCCAGCATTTTCAAGAAATTACATACTTCTAGCAGAATAGTTCAGAGACAGATACACCAAATGGAATGATTACTGTGGCTAATTTCTGATCTTGGAGAACAGCAAGCTTTTTTGGGGGGAGGGGGGAGACACAAAACTGATCTATTATCTTCCCATACAGAGTAGAGAAGGGAAAAATAGCTACTGCCTTTAAATCTTCAGTAATTGACTATGTACCATTGTGGTTAATGTTGGTTATCTGCAGGAATGGAAGCAGTCCAGAAACTGCTGTATAAACTAACTTTATCTTAGGATGTCCCATCCCTGGCAGTGTCCAAGACCAGGGTGGTTCAAGATCACGTTGGCTGCGGCTTTGAACTGTTCGCAGCTGGAAGGTCCCTTCCAACCCAAACCATTCTATAGTTCTATGAATGCTCACGCCACTGAGATGGATAAGAACAGAAGTACTATGATACTGATTTTCCTTTAAAACCACCTGCTATAACATGTAAACATTTCTAATAATCCTATTAAAAGTATCTTTTAAAACAAAGATATAATTTGGTATAAATACAACACCTTGTGTCTGTAAAGCATCCTTTTTTTTTCTGAACTAAGCTTCATTAGGAACTATTGCAAACATTTCCTACAATCAGAAAATACCCCTCAGATCTCAACTAAAGGGAAATAACTGGATTGCAGGCATTAGGCTCAAAAGCTTTTAAATATAAAGATAAAATCCTCATGCTTCAGTTTTCAACACTTTCATTACATTCTACAAAATTCAGAGGGCTGTCAGATGACAACTTCTGAAATACAGTTTATCACATTTTCTATTCTCTTGAGATATATTTTTAGAGTGTGGTAATTTGGTGTAGTTATGGCTTAAAAAGGGGGGAAAGGGTAGTAATTTTCAACCTGCTAGAAAGCATGTTTGGAAGAAGTCCTGTTGATATCTATTTCAAAAAATCGTATCATTCTAAGAACTGGGACAAAAATGCTCCTGAGGAAAGTACGCTTCAGCACTTTGAAAACATTTTCTCAATAATTTGTTCAACTATGCACTACACTTTTTTTTCCCCAATGAGCATAAGCCAGCATGGTAATGCAGGAGTTATCCAGAATGTGACATGATCACATAATGTATCCAGGTGAACCAAATGGATGCATCTACACACAAATAACAGCACCTTTAAAATAGCTTTTTTCAGTCACAGGATTTACAATTGAAAGAAAAAAGCCTATTGTTTACTTGCTGAAATGTACAAAGCAATGGTCTTGGAAATACGTATTTCAGTGCAGAAAAGACTACAAATAACTGGTTTGGCCATACACTAAATTCTTAAGATACACAGGAAAAGCTACAGGCATATTCTCACTTAAAAGAAATAGCATCTTGTTTAATGCAAAAATAGTTTTTAAGAGAAAAAGACAAGCAGGAGAAATATCTCCAGCAAAGACAAAAGCTCCCAAAATAGTTCTTGCACATCTCTATCATAACCAAGAGAAGGCCTTTGAAGCATACGTTAAAATTAATTTTGAAAAGGCTTTGAAATGGAAGGAAACTAATACAGCTGCTGTTTTAAACTCCTTCATGAAGAAGCTCATTCTCCATAGAGTACTGTTAAAAAAAGAGTGCTATTTCAAAAAGAACAGTGAATTATGTCATACACACAAACGCTTCTAAAGCGGTTAGTATGAAATTTCCCCCATATTTTTTATGCTGTTCTCAGGCACTATTCTCAGTGCCTGATCAGGATCCCATTGTCTATACTGTGCACTGGTTATTCTTGTTGGATCAGAGCAAAAACACCTTGTAGATTTTCATAATATAACCCGGACATTCCATAATCTTCAGTAATGCTATTCCTCCTGAGTTCTGATTAAACATGTCAGCTATCCTGGTTAGTCAGTTGGCCTGTAAGCAATTACATGCTGTTCTTCACCAACATCTATCAACATATCTAATGGAACATGAGGCTTGTCATAGCCAGAAAACTTGAGACAGCTGTTTGGAATGACTGTTTGCTGTATTTCTGTGTTAGAAACCTCTGGACCTGAAGAGTTAGAGCATATATCCATTTGGCTACTGTCAGAAATAAAGTAATTCTCTCTTACTTTATGATTTTGTTCTTCATCAGCAGATACCTCCTCTGTGCTTTCCTGCACAGACACCTCTTCTGTTTTGGCTGGTGCCTCCGGCAGAAGAACAGAAGATACTCCTTCACTGGAGTTCTCAGGACTAGCAGTTTCTTCTTTTGGTTCTACCTCCAGTGAGGTTACTTCATCGTTCTGTGGCAACATTGACTGGCCTGTCACGAAGCTTATTACAGACATGTATTTTACTTCCGATTTTGGTTCTGGAATGCTGTCTGTGTTCAGGTTTCTTATCACACTGACCTTAAATTTAAATAAATAAATAAATAAATAAATAAATAAATAAATCCCTTTTAGTTCCACATAATCTATGAATTTGCTTTATCTTCTGTCAAAGTTTTGAGGTTGAAAAACAGAACATAACAAGTTTGTAATACAGACTTTATGTCATTAAAACCAATCCCAACAGAAATTACCAAAAATAGAATCTGGCTAGATCAATTAGACTACATCTATGACTTAAACTGTTCCATTAACACCTTCATGCAAGCTTTTGTAAATGCTTTCCATGTGCAAACAAGCGTGCAAGGACCAAATCCATTTCATGCCACCCACTATATTTTAAGTTATTTCAAGTTTGCAATGTAGAGGAAACCAGTGAAGGAAGAAAAAGCTGTAATACTCTGCAACTAGCTGAGGAAACCTTTCATACTTATAGCTAATGAGTGTAACTTGAAATTCCTAGTATTTTGTGGCAACTGTCTCAACTAGGAGGTAAGTGAATTTTGGCAAGAGATCTTTAAAACTACATGAGACCTTTATGCATACCCACTAGTCACATCTATGCTGAAGTCTTACTTATTTTCTCCTCCTTCCCCAAGCATTTCCTCAATGCTGTGACAAGCTTTTCACATTTCACTTTGAAACTCCTCCCCATGAAGAACATTATCAATTCCTTCAATGGCCAGGCTGCAGCTGGTTTTAAACATTTATGACATACTTTCAGGCAGTTTAGATTCTTTTATAATAGAAAGCACAGAGAGAAAGGGTTACTCAGCTAAAAAGTGCCCTTTTCCAAATTTCACAGTTCAATATATGTCTATCAGAGACAACCAAGTACTATAGATAAGCTAATTAATAAAATGTACACAATCACTTTTTTCTGAGATACTTTGCAAACAGTCTGACCAAAAAATCAGGTCGAGACAAATTTGGAAGAAAGGGATGTAGGTAGGAGGAGGAAAGGGAAAGAAAAATAATGTTGTTTTAAGAAAAGCTACAAATAGGCAAAAAAAACCTCCCAGTCTGTATTAGTGTTAAGAACTGAGCCATCAAAATCAGATGATCAAATCTGACTGTCCTTTTCCAGAATCTTCCTTGATCAAAAGGTTGTGAGGCTGTAACTTTGCAGTCTTGTCTTCGCAGTGTGCTGACTTCATTAGAACTTCCTTCATCTCTCACTTCAGCCCCATACCTTTCCCCCCAGTTGTCCTGGTATCTGTTGATAGTACAGTGGTTTAGGCTGGATCAATGGAACTACTGGAGCTTAAAAACCAAACAAACACCACCACCACAAAACCCTAACAAGCACTCCCTGGAGAGCAGTTATTTGTAACATGAGTTTTATGAACAGCTGGGTTAGCTCCACTAAAGTGAGGTGGTCCCCTTGGCTACCACTGGAAAGCTAGTAAAAACAGCATTAAGGTGGCTCTTAACACTGAGAATATACCACACTACAACCTAGCTGTCATTCAGCCATCATTTTCTGTTATATAGAAGCAGTCAGGATACTATATAAGTAATGTTCAGAGTAATTTCCATGAGCATGTATGGAAACCACCCATTCCTAAGAAGCAGAATCTTAGAAGATAGTTACAGAAATCAGAAAACAATAATGCACAGATACTAAAAATGTTATGAAGAGCTGGTAGGATTAATGTACCTTTTGGAAACCTGTTCATACAGATATCTGAAAAAACACTGGATACTTATGCTACACCAAAACTGATCTTGAAGGGGCCAGTACCTGTAATTTTAGGGGGAGTAGCAAAACTATTACTCCAATAGTCACACTAAGTGACAAGAGAAGAAAATGCGCTACATAAGCTGGAATTCTTGAGGAATGCAAATGAAAACAAAATGCTACAGAAGCTATGGCTAAAAGCTGCATTTACAACTTTCCATTTCTCCCCATACCAGCATGTGCTACACTGAAGTTAAAACCTAAACTCAAAGAGTTCTTGCTTCTGTTCTTAAGATTTTCATGTAGCTCTAAAAAAAAAGTCAGTCCTAAAATGTGCTAAAGGACCACCTTGTACTCTGTGCAGGTTCTGCATTTAACAGTGACAGCTGGCAATACTAGAGATAGAATCCCCAGATAAAGTAAGTACCCTCTGTACAACTACATCCAAAACTTTTGTTCTCAAAAAGGAAACTGTTTTTCTCTCAGTCAGTTTTTGACCAAAGCAAGACAATGCAAACAAACTCTTATTCCCATCCATGAAAGAAAAATCAGAATTAAAAGACTCTTGTAAGTTTCCTGGTACCAAAGGTTCTTTAAAAGTCACTGAGTGATGATAATGTAGCAATTCATTCAGTTGTTTCTAACTTTCATGAGAAGTTAGCTTATCACACTAACTGGAATGCCATTCAAAGCATCTCAACTAGCAAGAGTAATGAAGATATGGTTGTTATTTGAAGAGAAGCATTTACTGCAAGAAAGTATTTTTCTTTTGTGCACATTATCTCATACTAGCAAACTGACAGACAGTGAGTTTAAGCTGGATGACAGCAGTATTTCCTGGCATGTACAGGTGCTCAGGTATCTTCCTGTCTTCAGTGGCAGTACCTGAGCTTTCAGATCTTCATTGTCTCAACAGACTTGGAAGACACGTCAGTGAAAGACAGGATAAAGGACACACATAAACCACATATCAAAAAAAAAAAAAAATCCATAAGAGTTAAAGTACCAGTTCCTTTCTTAACTTTCTTTTCTAAAGGCTTGTCCACCTACAAATTCATGGTAATTTTAAGGTGCACATTTTCTGAGGAAAGTTTGAGAAGTCAGTTTCAAATCTTGTTAGGACCTTGACAAAATCTGCACAAGCCTTGGCGTGGTCCACAACAATTTAATGCTGTGTAAATGCATGAACAGGAGACTGTCGTACTGCCCTGCAGGTGCTCACAAAGGGGGAAATATTCACAAAAGCTAATGAAGCAGCTTTTCTCTTCTAAGATGACAATTATTTGGGCAAGTATCAGTCAAAGTTCACAGGACCAATTACAATCCTCCAAATCAAAAATATATGTTCCAAATCAAAAATGTCGTATAACTAAAGAAGCCAGTCACACAGAAAATTCTTACATTTCATGAATATCTGTAAGCATTCTACAAATAATGTGAGAACGCAGCCTTGACAATTCAGTCAGGCTCACAAAAAGCACCAGCAGATAGCAAAAAAGCTAACTTATGTATGAGCCAAAACACTGAAGTTGGTGCTTCTCAAGGAGTCTCTCCCAGAGGGTGGATGTTTTCTACCTATGAAATATTTGCCACTATTTAAAGAGGCAGTGGGAAAAAAAACCAAACCAAACCAAAAAACAAACAAAAAAATCAACAAAAAACCAAACAAAAACTACACACACACACACAAAAACCCAACCAAACAAACAAAAAACCAACTAAAAAATGAAGTTAAAGCAGAGGAGATGCCTGTGGCATACCAGTAAATCAAGGATCAAGGCCAGGCTCCTTTGAAAGGGGGTAAGCCCTTATCACAAATCTTGCATCAAAAATCTAGTACAGGACAGCTCACACAGAAGACTAATTGGAATGACTGAAGATGGTCAGTGAAGAAGACAGCCTCTTGAAATATTTTTTTTGTGAGATAAACAAAAGAAAATTAATGCCTCTACCTACAGCTGGGTTTCTGAGCTCCAGCAGAAGACTAGTATGATGAAGTCTTGTAAAGGAATCTGTCCCATTCACTAAACACATACCCTGGTAGGATTCTACTAGGAATAAGGATGTTTAAAACAAATGTTTTCTCTAATAAGGGTAATCATTCAATGCCTACAGAAAAAGACAGATGCAGTGTGGAAGTAGGACCTGTACGTGACTGACATGTTACTCTTGGGAGTCACTAGCAGCACAACAAAGACTAACTATAGAAAATTTCTTTGGATCTAAATGGCAATGGATTTCTTTTTTATTTAATTTGGGTATACAAGAGCTGCAATCGTAGCTACTTGATAATGACTATTTTCTTAGTTCTCTTTCTATTGGAGAATTTCAATCTGCTGAGAGTCATTCAAATGGTATTTTAGCATCTACTTAAAGTCACCAGGAAGTAGATCACTGGAAGGCAGCAGTCCTAAGGTACAACACCTTGCCTAACCTTTTAAGAGATGGCAAAATTTCCCAGGTGTTTCATTTTCAGACAAGCTCAGGTAAAGCACAGTGTTCATAATCTGTACAGAAAGAAATGTCTACTATGCATTCAAAGGTCAGGGTCCCAGTTACAAGAAGTCTAGAGACAGCTTCATATCACTAAACTTACTAGTCAGATCATTTATGTTATTTCTTTAAATGAGTAATCATAAAATAATCTACAATTAATTAGCTAAGTACTTATTTTACAGTCCCACATTAGTCATATCTGCAGTTTGCATTTGTTACTAGAAACTTCAATGAAAATGGACATAATCACAGAATATCATGAAGGAAGGGACCATGGATCCAGTTGCACAGACTGTCAGAATACTAGACTGGTATAAATACTAAACATTCATGAGACCATGGTTTAAAAAAAAAAAAAAGACAGGCATAAAAGTGTTGCAATTATAAAAGATAACTAGCTGGATATTAAAAAATCTGGTGCAGAAAAGTCTGAACTTACCAAAGACTTAGGTAGCTTTATGTTGTTCTTCCTTAGTTTCTTGCAGCCACAACATACTGTCAATATTAGGGTCAGGCTCAGAACAGCAACACACAGAATGATGATGTATTCTGTGCCTAAGGAGTTAGACAAAATCTGTTAGAAAGCACTGCTGTACCATTCAGAATAACTTCAAAAACACTGATAGCTCCGAATGACAAATACCCATTATAGCTATGCAATTTACCACCTTTTTCACCAAAATCCCCTTAATTTAAAAAGCATTATAACAAGTAAATAAAAATTAGAATTAAAATTAAGATTTTCAATTCATATAAACAAATGATGCTTTACAGAGGTAAAAATTTTCAATTAATTTTTTGTTCCTTAGAGATGATGGGGGGATGAACAGATTTGTATGTTTTACATGCAATAGCTAAAATGTGACATCTTCCATAACGTAAAATTGTTAACTTTTACTATTAAGATTCCGATAGTCTGACTGTCCTTAGCATCCGTTCCCCTCAATCATAGAATCATAGAATAGTTAGGGTTGGAAAGAACCTTAAGATCATCTAGTTCCAACCCCCCTGCCATGGGCAGGGACACCTCACACTAAACCATGCCATGCAAGGCTCTGCCCAGTCTGGCCTTGAACACTGCCAGGGATGGAGCATTCACAACCTCCTTGGGCAACCCATTCCAGTGCCTCACCACCCTTACATTAAAGAAGTTCTTCCTTATGACCAATGTAAACTTCCCCTGTTTAAGTTTTAACCCATTACCCCTTGTAGTGATACACTACAGTTCCTAGTGAAGTCCCTCTCCAACATCCCTGTAGGCCCCCTTCAAATACTGGAAGGCTGCTAAGAGGTCTCCAGGCAGCCTTCTCTTCTCCAGGCTGAACAGCCCCAACTTTCTCAGCCTGTCTTCATACAGGAGGTGCTCCAGTCCCCTGATCATCCTCGTGGCCTTCCTCTGGACTTGTTCCAATAGTTCCATGTCCTTTTTACATTGTGGACACCAGAACTGCACACAATACTCCAAGTGAGGTCTCACATGAGCAGAGTAGAGGTGCAGGATCATCTCCCTCGACCTGCTGGTCACACTTCTTTTGATGCAGCCCAGGATATGGTTGGCTTTCTGGGCTGCAAGTGCACACTGAAGCCAGCTCATATTAAGTTTCTCATCGACCAAAACCCCCAAGTCCTTCTCTGCAGGGCTGCACTGAATTTCCTTTTTGTCCAACCTGTAGCTGTGCCTGGGATTGCTCTGACCCAGGTGTAGGAACTTGCACTTGGCATGGTTAAACTTCATGAGGTTGGCATCAGCCCACCTCACAAGTGAGTCAAGGTCCCTCTGGATGGCATTCCTTCCCTCCAGCGTATCAACCGAACCACACAGCTTGGTGTCATCAGCAAACTTGCTGAGGGCACACTCAATCCCACTGTCCATGTCACCAACAAAGATGTTAAACAAGACCGGTCCCAACACCAGTCCCTGAGGGACACCTGAGTTACTGGTCTGCAGCCGGACATTGAACCGTTGACCACAACTCTTTGAGTGCGACCATCCAGCCAGTTCTTTATCCACTGAGTGGTCCACCTATC
Organism: Melopsittacus undulatus; assembly: GCF_012275295.1. Lineage (NCBI taxonomy): Eukaryota > Metazoa > Chordata > Aves > Psittaciformes > Psittaculidae > Melopsittacus > Melopsittacus undulatus. Next base: position 73,012,489 of record NC_047529.1, read on the forward strand.
AAATTGATGACACTCCAATTTAGAGACAAGGATGTCATGTGGGACAGTGTCGAATGCTTTGCACAAGTTCAGGTAGATGACATCAGCTGCTCCACCCCTGTCCATCAGTTCCGTAGTTCCATCATAGAAGGCCACCAAATTGGTCAGGCAGGATTTCCCCTTAGTGAAGCCATGCTGGCTGTCACCAAGCACCTTGTTGTTTTTCATGTGCCCTAGCATGTCTTCCAGGAGAATCTGCTCCCAGATTTTGCCAGGCACAGAGGTGAGACTGACTGGTCTGTAATTCCCTGGGTCATCCATTTTCCCCTTCTTGAAAATGGGGGTTATATTTCCCTTTTTCCAGTCGTCAGGAACTTCACCTGACTGCCATGATTTTTCAAATATGATGGCCAGTGGCTTTGCAACTTCATTCGCCAGCTCCTTCAGGACCCATGGATGGATTTCATCAGCTCCCATGGTACCATTTCATCAGGTACCATTGCTCTTGTGTATAAAAAAAATGAACACAACTCTGTCTATCAATTTTATCTCTCTTCTCTAGTTAAGTTTTGGGCCATAATGAAGTAACATTTAAAATTTTCTAAGAGGTTATTTATATTATTATATAAAGTTATAACTTTATTATATAAAGTTATCTCAACTTTATGACAAGTTTATAGCTGCTCCAAACTCAAGGAAGTGTACATACATGTTCCAAAATGACAAGACTAACCAAAAAGCCATTTGTTAGAAGTGAGACAATGTTTCTGAAAACCATGTAACTTGAGGAACGATCCATTTGTCATTTGTTAATTACACCAATTGTCAGGTGCAATGGAATCAGGTTTTGTAATACCAATGAAGCAGGAAAAGCACCCAAAGAAATTAAGGGTTACTTGAAAAATAACACACGATCTTCAAAGGTCTATAGAAGTGGGAAGTGCTTTTGAGAAAGAATGACCATGCTTTCCCTTTTTTCATATTCCCCCATAAGCATCCAAGTCATTCCATGGCTGTATCAGAGCTTGAATACTTAGCTAGATCAAACCTCTGGTCAGACTCAACGTGTTTGTACTAAAGCTTTAGAATCCTCTTACTCAATGTCCACTTGAGAGGAACATCAATGCAGCTTTCTTCTGATGGGGCACCAATCATCAGACTGCCATATAAAGTCCCCTTTGCTGAAACACAGTAAGTGGAACCTTCAGCAGGAACTGGGATGTTGACACTACATTTATACATCGTACAGCTGTCTTCTGTGAGCAATTCTTTGCTCTGTAAAAAAAAAAATTAAAGTCACATATCATTTGAGTCAACACAACAATATAGATATTACAGTACCTACCAATACTTCTAAAAATCCTAAACCAGTATTTGGTATGGCTCCTACATCATCTGTATGCCTTGCAAAAGCTGTGTAAACTTCAGCCATCAGCTTATGAGCTACTTTCAGGTGTTCTCTCTGATCAGACTTCCAGGTAAAATTTGTGCTGTTCATGGTCTAGATTTGCAGCCCTAACTCACTTATAAAACTTGTAGGCTGATGGCTTAACTTCAGCCAGTAACTCGGAACAATGTAACAACATTTGCTCACACCCCACCCCTTTTCTCCCCCTGCTCCTAGAGGGATAGTGAGGAGAATGGAAAGAATGTTACTCCCACGGGTTGAGATAAGAACAGCCCAGTAGCTGAGGTATACACACAAAACTACTGCTGCTACCAGCAATAATAATGATAAGGGAAATAACAAGGGAAGAGAATACAACTGCTCACCACCTGCCAGCTGATACCCAGCCTGGCCAGAGCAGCGATCTAGCCCTTCCAGGTAACTGCCCACTGTTTATATATTGGGCATGACATGCTGTGATATGGAATACCCCTTTGGTTAGTTTGGGTCAGGTGTCCTGTCTTTGCTTCCTCCCTTTTTCCCCACCTCCCTAGCAGAGCACGAGACTCACAAAGTCCTCAGTCAGAGTAAACATTACTTAGCAACAACTAAAAACATTGGTGTTATCAATCAGTGTTGTTCCCAGGCTGAAAGTCAAAACTAGAGGACTGCACCAGCTACTGTGAAGGAGAAAAATGGCTGTTACTGATGAACCCAGGACATATGCATATGAAAAGGTAACTGTAAATAAACACACCTATTACAGTTTTCCTCAAAAACCAAATAAAATTATTATTAAATAAAAACAGTATCAGTTTCTTGAAAGGTAATCTTCTTAAATGAAGTCTAGCTAGACAAGTAAAAGGTGCATAAGTTACTAATGTTTTAGCACACATGCAGAAACCATACCATGAGATCCAGTAACTATCTTGTGTATAACTAAAACAGTAATCTCATTTTTGTTGTAAGACATCCATTTGGACAACTAAAATCCAGACCTTCCAGTCACATATCTCACTGTGACACAGTCCACATTTTAGGGCATTAGTGGTCCTGTGTTACGTTCAACTGTTTTCTAAGTATCTGTTCCTCTGTGTGTCACAGGAGTGAACATCTTGTTTGTAAGTTTAAGGTAAACAAGTATTTTTAATTTGAAGCTTTCATTTGGAACTCACCTGATTTTTACTGTCCCAAAAAGTCACCAAGTACATGATCTCTGAATAAATGTCTTCAATCCCAGGAAGAAGCTCCACTGATGGGAATGCAGGATGGTAAATATCAACCACAATTTTATCACCATGCCTGGAGAGACTTAGTTTTGGTGGTCCTATTTTTCCTGCAATACATTGCACCTTTGCTATTAGGCCAAAACTTTTAATATAAAATATGCTATTTATAGTTAACTTTCAAAAATTCAAAGATCTGAGAAGAATTACATGCTTATTTCAATGCTGTCAATATTGAGTAGCTATAACACTTAGAGGTATTTGGATACATTCATGAACCTGCTTCTAAAACAGAAACAAGACTGTCTGTGCAGAGTTTCACTGTTAAGCAACCCAACTTTCCTATATGCATAAAGCCATAAAAATTCAGATCACCGAAAATCAGAAAAAACAAAGGAATTAAACTTATATGTGAATAAGAACAAAACACAAAATACTTCTGACTAAATCCCATCATAAATTACACTCAACTAAAAACAATACTGTTCTGAAACAAAGGTTACCTGAAAATCTAAACAAATCCCATCTTTAGCAACAGTACTCAGGAAACCTGATTCCCCATGGAAATGGTCTATGTGAATTTTTGGCATCTAATAATCTGACTAAATTTATGAGTTCCAGCTAAACAACTTTCATACTTCATTTCATTCCGGACTCCTGAATTTATGACATTCATTCCCAAATGAGACACAACAATACAGCAAAAAGGTTAATTACTAAGTTTTTTAATCTGGGGGGGAAATTACGAGGTTTAGTTTATGATGGAACTTACCATGCTTTTGCAAAATAAACTCATTTGTCTCAACATACTCAGACTGTTGTGACCCAACAACAGCTTTAACTCGAAGCCAGTGAGAGGCAAAAGGCTCATGTATTTGTATTTCCCTTGAGAGATCACAAAAATGAGCTGAAATGTTTACACAAGTTGAGACGATCTTATAGTAACCTAAACTGTAAAACAAATGAAGTAATAGTTAATACAATTTCAGCTGCATGGTATTGTACAATACACTGCATGTGACAAAATATCTGGGAGGGTGACAGAGCACTGGCACAGGCTGCCCAAGGAGATTGGGGTGTTTCCATCCCTGGATATATTCAGAAGCCATCTCAGCATGGCCCTCGGTAACCTGCTCTAGATGATCCAGCTTGAGCAGGGGGACTGGAGCTACAGAGATGGCCTCTAGAGGTCCCTGCCAACCTCAACCACCCTGCTATTTGACAATTTCTCCATGAATTTACACATAGGCAACCGTCACCCCATTGAAAGAAAATAATTTACTATGGACTGATTGCTTTTTTATGCTTCTAGAGAATATCAGGTACAGGAAATGATAAAAGAATAAGAACTTACTTGTAAGGTTTGATTTCCACAATAAAATGAGGAGTTTCAGACATAGGTGGATATTGCCAATGCAAGATAGTTTTGAAATTTTCTGATGTTACTGTGATCTGCATTGGTGAAGGCACTACAAGAAACAGAAAAATTGCACTTGCATAAGCAGATCCAGTCAAACGTAAAAACAGTCAAATATATTTTCTAAATTACTTGGAAAAGGCAATGTGCTAGAAATGACTGGCAAAATGAGACATAATAATCACAAATACTTCCCCTCAAATGGACTAGTTTGTCAACAATATGAATAAGTACTAGTCCCATAAGATAATTTATTAATCTCACATACAGAGATAGCTTTCTCACTGCTTGCAATCCAAAACCTACACAACACGCACACATTGAAAACATGTCCATCAGACACCTCTTGATTTCAGATAACAGATTCTTAATCTACGGTGATTATACCCCTATGTTGGTATTATATGGATATACCAACAAGACACATAGTATGAGTCTATTTAAGTCAGAGGAGATTAATGCAGCTCCTGTACCTTTCTCTTGCTCCTGGAAACTGAAGGAGGAAGAAAATACCAAAGCTGCAATACCAGGGTCTGTGGTTCAGAGATGCCCTAATGAATCCTACAGTCTGCTTCCTAACTCAGGTTTGCCAAAAATACAACAGGCCTGCCAGGGACCATCTGTATTCAACGTGAATTACTGACAATGACATTTTTACCACTCCTGTAGTGTTTCCAGAAAATTGTAATGATGACTATAATAGACTACTAACATTTGTGTAAGGAATTTGAATACTGAAGCTGTAATATAGTTCCAAATACAGGAAAGCGTTTAAAGTACATTCAGTAAACAACATCAAAGGTGATGCGGTAAGACATACAAAAATAAAAAGCAGCATGGATAGAAGCTTGCTGTATGAGACTATTTTAAGCACCAACAGTAACAGGGATATTGGGGAAGCAGCTCCAGGGGAAGGAAAATTACATATCTTGTAATTATTGAAGGCTGCCACATGGGATTCAGAAGGAGAAGAAGGAACCTGATGGTTTTTCAAGCTATTTTAATTGTTACTTCTTAGCTTCTCAATGTCTAGCTTGGCTTTCTGAATATAGCTTTGGTGAAATGATGACAATTAATTCATATTTGACCTGCTCTACACCGCTGCTTGTTCACAAAGCGTTCCAGCTTCACTCTGTGATATACTGAGGGAAAGTAAACATTTTTCACCTCTTGAGAACAGGACCACAAAGATGACACTCCACAGAAAGTAATACACAGAGGCCAAGATATGCTATTAACCGCGAATATACGATAGACATAACACACATCACTGCAAATGGTGCTGTGGTTTAGTTAAGTTTTAATACATTCAGAAGTGGCATTTCAGTTACTGGAAAAAGGAACACAACCATCAAATTCTCAACCACAAGAAAAAAAAGGTGACAAGTTGACAGAAGAGGTGTCAAAGCACCCAAGTGTTACCTCAAATTTTTAGTGTTAAGGCAGCGCAGTAAGTCTGACAAAATTTTACTTTTGTGTACTCTTATACAAATAAAACCACACTTAATAGAAGAGTGGAAAATAATGTCCCAGAGCATATCTGAACTGCCAGTAGAAGCTACACGGCTTTTAGTTGGGCTATTACATACCACTTTGCTTTCTCCTCCCTCATTCTTCTTCCCAACCCCACATTTTTGTGGGGTTTTTGTATACAGTCAGAGCTGCTACCCTGGATGCAAAGAAAGAAAACTTTCAAGCTACTCAGGTAGCTACTTAGCAGTAACCCCTGAGGATCTGCTTATGAGGGCTTTGGGATCCATGAGTGCTGGTCAGCTTTTAAGAAAGACCTTTTAGAGCACAGAAGAAGGCAATCCCATGGTGTCCTAAGTTAAGCAAGCAGGACAGACCAGCTTGGCTGAACAAGGAACTCCTCATGGAGTTCAGGAGGAAAAAGAAACTGTATGACCTCTGGAAGCAAGGTCAGGCTTTGCAGGAAGATTACAGAGCCATGGTTTGGAGGAAGAAGATGCAAAAAGCCAAAGCTAGAGCTGAAGTTGGCCAGTGCTGTTTCAGGTAAGTAGGGCTTTTTGAAGTACATTAATAGCAAATGGAGTTCTAAGGAAAACACTGGACCAATACTTTTTGAAGATGGTCACTTAACAGAAATAAAGAAAAAGCAGAGCCATTCAATTTTAAAGTTTTTTGCAGGTTTTTGGTTGGGTTTGTGGTGTTGGTTTCTTTTTCCTCAGTCTATAATAATCACAGAATCATAGAATAGTTACGTAGACCTTGGGATACCTGATCCTCCAAGTCAGAGGACCCTGAGTGAGGGAACATTTGTGAGCACTGAAACTTTAAGACGCCAGCTGTATCAGCTGAATGTTCACAACTCCATTGGGCCTGATGGGGTTCACCCCACAGCACTGAAGAAGCTAGCAAATGTTAGAGTAGGATGCCTCTTGATAGTCTACCAAAGTCCTGGGGAGGTTACTGTTGACTGGAAACTAGCCAACACTACTGCAGTTTACAATGGGGGCATGATGAAAGACCCAGGAAGTTACAGATCTGATAGGCAACTTCAGCACATGGAGAATTTATGGAGAAGATCATACTGGGTGCAAATGAAAGACATTTAAGAACACCACAATCAGCAGGCATAGCCAACATAGGTTCAAAGAAAAAGCCCTGATAAACTAATTTAATATCCTTCTACAATAAGGTCATCTGCCTGGTGGATGAGGGGAAGGCAGCAGATGTAGTTTTCCTCTGGATTTCAGTAAGGCTTTTGCTAGTGTCCCTCACAGCATCCTTCTGGACAAATTGTCCAGCTCTGAGATGAGCAGGTACTGGTGCTCTGGGTGAAGAACTGGCTAAACAGCAGGGCTCAAAGGGTTGTAGTGAATGGGGCTACATGTGGGTGTCTCAGTTCTAGGACCTGTTCTTATCAGTATTTTTGCCAATGATCTGGATGCAGAGGGATCTACATAAATTGGAGCACTGGACATTGATTAATAGGATGAAATTTAAGAAGTCCAATTGCCAGATTATGCACCTTGGACAGAGTAACTCCAGGCACAAGTATAAACTCAGAGAGGAGTGACATGGCAATGTAATACTCTGAAGTACTTGTGAACTTCAACTCAACTAAAAACTAAACAACTAAACGCAACTAAAATGACTCTACTCCTCCACAGCTTCATGAAAGACTACTCAGCCTAAGCCTCTGCTCTTCTACCCAGAGATTATTTTTAACACACTCCAGCTCTGAAGACTACAAAGGAACTAGCAGAGAACAAGCTTTCCTCAGTAAGATAACTTTCTTCACAAACTATATCATCACACAAACCACCTTACCAGGCACCAGGAACATCACCATCAAAACATCAATACCTCCGATGGCACTACAAGTTGGCTTCGAACACAGGAACGAGTTTTACACAGACTGCTACCATAAGATTCAGTAGGTGGGACCACTATGTGAGATGTGTGTATTTATATATACATAATTAAATACCTTCTCAATGTGCAATTATCACAGAATCACAGACCAGAAAGGACCTGAAGATCACCTAGGTCCAACCCCCTGCCATGGGCAGGGACACCTCACCTAGACCATATCACCCAAGGTTCTGTCCAGCCTGACCTTGAACACTGCCAGGGATGGAGTTTATACCGCTTCTTTTGGCAACCTGTTCCAGTGCCTCACCACACTCACTGTAAAGAACTTCTTCCTTTTATCTAACCTGAATTTCCCCTGTTTAAGTTTAAACCCATCATCCATTGTGCTGTTGCTACAATCCCTAATGAATCATAGAACAGTTAGGATTGGAAAAGTTCTTAAGATCATCTGGTTCCAACCTCCCTGCCATGGACAGGGACACCTCACACTAAACCATATCACCCAAGGCTTCATCCAACCTGGCCATCCTACCAAGGATGGAGCGTTCACAACCTCCCTGGGCAACCCATTCCAGTACCTCACCACCCTCACAGTAAAGAATTTCTTCCTTATATCCAATCTAAACCTTCCCTGTTTAAGTTTTAACCCATTACCCCTTGTCCTATCACTATGGTCTCTAATGAATAGTCCCTCACCAGCATCCCTGTAGGCCCTCTTCAGATACTGGAAGGCTGCTAAGAGGTCTCCATGCAGCCTTCTCTTCTCCAGGCTGAACAGCCCCAACTTTCTCAGCCTGTCTTCATACGGGAGGTGCTCCAGTCCCTGATCATCCTTGTGGCCCTCCTCTGGACTTGTTCCAACAGTTTCATGTCCTTTTTATGTTGAGGACACCAGAACTGCACACAATACTCCAAGTGAGGTCTCACAAGAGCAGAGTAGAGGGGCAGGATCACCTTTGACCTGCTGTTCACGCTCCTTTTGATGTAGCCCAGGATACGGTTGGCTTTCTGAGCAAGTCCCTCTCCAGCATCCCTGTAGGCCCCCTTCAGATATTGGAAGGCTGCTATGAGGTCTCCATGCAGAATTCTTTTCTCCAGGTTGAACAGACCCAATTTTCTCAGTCTGTCTTTCCACAGGAGGTGCTCGAACCCCCAGTCATCCTTGGGGCCCTCCTCTGAACTTGCTCCAACAGCTCTATGTCCTTCATATGTTCAGGACACTAGAACTGCAGACAGTATTCTAAGTGGAGTCTTATGAGAGAATTAACTAATGTATTTCAGTTCTGTTAATGTATTTAACATATTCAGAAAACTTGCATAGCAGACAGGAAGGAAATACATGTGGGAGGAAAACCAATGCCAGCAAAAATACTCGTTTTACTGCAAATATGCGCTGCTTGGTTTCAGGCTGCTAAGAAATAATGGGGGTTTTTTTGGTTTGTTGTTTCGTTTTTTCCAGAGTAACAGGACCAAGTATGCCTAGTTGCATCTCCTAAGACTAAGGAAGATAACTCATACAACTAATCCACTAGTTGCATACAATATATGATACAGTTCTGCTTCAAAAGCATTCATCAAGCCAGAAGAAATGCTTGTTTGTATCTACAAGTCTAACTTGTCTTGACTTGTCTTGTTTTGTACATTCATGTCCCCAAGTTGAAAACACCAGACTACACATCTTTCACAAATCTCATAAGGGTCAAACACATGCAGAAGATTTCTATACTAGCTTGAAACTACACTATCTTGTTCACTATCTAAAAGCTCCTGAACAACAGTATGTATAGAAAGGACTCATGAAACAGAAGCTTGAAGCAAGCATATATTCAATAAAATCTATTTTTAAGCATATACAGAAGGATTTGATTTTTTGTATGTATGTATGTATATATGTAATACACATACATGTAGATGCCACACCAGACCATTGAGCCTCAGCAATGCATCATCCAACAGCAAAAATCAAAACAATGAACTACAGAAAGACAAGCTATGAAAAAAAAAAATTGAAAGCATCTGTTGAAAGTCTCCTCCTTTCTTCTGGATTTCCATGAAAAGCCAACAAGTCCTTATAATCCCCAAGCGATACACCACAGGAAAACAGTTTTAAGCCATTTCAATAGGCCAAGAGGGACAACAGTTTGAACTTTGCTGTGGATTCACGCCAAATGTGTAACTCATTATTTAACCAGCTGAAACACACAATGCTAACAAATCAGTCCCATCTGGGCCTCTGACTGGGAATACAGTGTGTTTTCCTTATGTGAGCCCTGGGCTCCATTTGAGTTCCTATATCCACCTCAACTGCGTCCAGAAAGGGTAGCAGCTTTGGTGACTGCACAATTGTGAAAAACTATCTCTCCTCAGCTTCCACCACCACTGAAAGACAAGGGAAAAAAGATCAGAAAAGTCCACACTACCCAAGAATACTCTCACAGGACTTTGCAGCCATACACAGTGAAGAAAAAGAAAAAAATGCAAGTGTCAAAAAGGCAGCCAATGCCCTGAAAAACAGGTTCAGAGAGTAGTAAATCAGTGCCAACAACTGTGAAAAATAGCACATAAAAAGAATTAGTCTGTTTCTGAAAGCTTCATTTCATTCAAGAATATCCCTCTTTAATAATTTAGTCTCACTTCAATCTGTTCTGAATCAAGCAAGATTGGCCTATATTAAAGCAGAGTACAGCCACCTGGTGACTAGAAGAGAGCTAGGAGCACTGCCCAGAACTGCAGGACAGAATTTTTCCTGCAAGAGGTTGGCACTTAGCACAGGCTGCAAGAGTGACATGCTATAGGAAGAAACTGGAAGTGACTTATACACTGATGTCCAAGTGTATAAGTGTGTAAGTGGCTCTGTCCACTGCCACATTCCACTTCAGGGCAGCACACCTGGGTTAGCATGCATCCATCTCTACTGTGCACTTCTGGCATTGAAGATGAACAGCCCAGCTACTGCTAGTCAGGCTGCTGGAGGGTAGAGTGCCTGTTCAGCTGGCTTTGGTGGTGTGAGAGACAACTGAGATCACATTCCATTGTCCAATGTCTCAAAGATTGGTGTGAGGAGCCAAAGTCCACTGTCCCAAAGATGGGTGTGAGGAGCTGAGATCACATTCCAATGTCCACTGTCTCAAGGATTGTTGGTGATGGGAAACTGCCGCTGCCACTGAGACTACACAGTCAACATGTTCAGCAGAAATAGCCTGACTACAGACATGCACAGTTGAAGAGCTGGTTGCAAGACCAATGAAACTGGATGTGGGGGATCAAACAGGAATGTGCAGTACTTGATACTGCCACGGAAATTAACAATAAGAACACAGATACTTCCCCCTAATGCATAATAAAAGGGGACAAAGGTAATCACTGCTGTAGCCACCCACCACCAAAGACTACGTACCCTTGGAACGCTGCTGGATCTACAGCGGTGACTATCTCTCCACACTATGTTCCAAATACTTGCTTACTTCCCATCTTCTTTTCTGATCTGCCTATTGCTACTAAATAATTATCTTTTTAAATAATTATTTTATAATAAACAAATTGACCAATTGCAGTATTTGACCTTGTTTGTGTCTTAATTCCCAACACTGGATTTTATCTAGTCAGACCTTGACAGGAGGGGAAGTCAACAGACCACCAAACCACAAGCAGCAAGGTGCCAAAAAAAATTTGTTCCAGCTACCCGATCGACTGCCTTCTAAGTGGCAGCACCCACACAGCATATGTGGAAAGGTTTGCATGTGCCAGCCTTCAGCCATTTACATTCGTCCCTCCAAAAGCAACCCAGAGCACATACATCTCTTGTAATGCTGCTCCTATACCCTGACTGTACTTCCTTAGTTACCAAAACCAAGCATAAATTAGTGCATGTAACAGCAATTCTATGCAGATTGTTCTACCAGAAGTTCTCAAAAGATCTTATATTAAAAAAGGAAACCATGTTCTATTTACAAATGAAGTAAGTACAAAGACCAGGGTAAAATATAATTTTATTTATTAATATAAAATAATATAAATATAATATAAATATAAATTATAATATATTTTTAAATATTTAGTAAAATTAATTGAATGATTTCATGGGAATCAGGAATAAACACTATCCACAGTATTTAATACACTTTTTCAGCTTCTAATTACAGGTTTTAATCTTCTCAGGACTCAAGGTTTGACACTATTCCACAAAACTCTCAAAATCATTGTTTACAATAAAAATCTCAAGGTGGTATGCTGTACTGAGAAGAGAGGCAGACCTAGACCACCATCTTAAAAATACCACAGGAAGTTACACAAGATGGACATTTTAAAAACTACTGTAGTAGTAGAAGCTAAATACTGTTTTATCTGTTTTATGACTATTCTTCCCTTTTGTTACAGCTGATATCCAAAACCAGCACTTTCTCATCTAATCTGTTTTTGTTTGCAGCTGGAGAGACAACTCCTATGATTGCCATTAATCTGAGCCACAAAAGAACAGGTCAAGACCACCAAGGTTATCACACACACAAGAGGAAGTCACCCACAAAAAATAAGTGCACACATCTCCTTGGGAACCTGGCTTTCAATGAGCATAAAGCACCAGAACTTCTACCACAGTCTCCAAATTTTCTACTACTGTAATCTTGACCAGGGACCTCCTCTTTCAGGATTCTATAATGCAGACTGAGAGTTCCCATCAGCGATTGCCCAGCTCCACTGATGAGTCACAGGCCTGTCAATACAGACAAGTTAGGCATTCAGCTGTAGGAAAGGCAGGGGGTGTTCACAGCTACTCAAACAACTGCTGTTAGGTTGCCTGGCTTTTCTATGGAAAATTGTGTCCTAGAAAAGATGATAAAGATGATTGGGCATTTCCTCATTGTACACTCAGCCTTGAGATACATATTACGCTACTGGCACACTGAAAGCCCTACTGAGATTTAATTAAAAAATTAAAATTAAAAAAAAAATCACTATATCACTGCAAAGGAAAGCAACTTAAACAAGCTTTGGAATTCCCCTTCTATTTCTACCATTCCACTGTAAATCAGCATCTCTGCTTGCATCAATGTAGTAATGGAGTAAGGACAACGTATTAGTTTGTCATTACAGCTATAACCAGCATTTTCAATCGGCTAATATACAGCAGTACCTAACAGAATTCCCTTCATCATGTTTTTTGTTCACTAAAACCTAAGGATTTGCTTAAATGACAAAGTCACTGTAGGGTATGGTTATAGAGGCTATGGCCAACCTGAGTGCAAGGCACCAGGAAAACTGCTTGTGTTTTCAAAACATAACTTGGAAGCATATTCTGCTTCTTTCATCTGAGGGTCTGCTGTACTCACATAAAGCAAAATCAGCTTTTTTGCTTCTAGGGAGCTTGCTACATCAACTAGACCTCAGCACTGCTCTGTAGTCTTAGACTGAGGGGACTGATGTTCTAGACTATGCTGGATTATGCCAGGTTTGTTTTACCATGAGCTATTTACTGACATTGTGTTTTTTAACCTTAAAATTGCATCATGCAATGTAAAAGTAACATATTGTACCAGCAATAAAAGCAGGACCTTGAAAGAAGTTAAGTCAGATCTTGAATGCCAGTATTTAACATATCAACCCTCTTTACTGCTAAAACATGAAAAACAAAGAAGGGGAGATTCCCTGCGAGGTTTACCAGATAACAATTAACCACCAAGTCCAACAAACTGGATACACTAGATATAAACTACCAAGGGAGAAGTCAGCAGGCATATTACCATTTTTATTGCTCCTGGTCCATATCAGGTAAACCTAAACACTCTTCCAAAGTTCTGGTATGTTGTGGCCTACCACCTGGGCATGGATCTAAACAGCATAAAACCCCAGCATATCTGCATTATGCAGCTGCACATTCCAAGGAGCCTGGGCACCTGCAATCAAGTGGGTAAAGCTCAGAAGAGTACTACTACTTTACCTAATACGTGGACCCGCTTCCTTATTCAACCCTTTTCATGAAGGACATAACATGTAACACTGTGTACAACTCTCAGTAGTGTTAAAAATTAAATGCATGTTTTCTTTTGATCTGAGCTATTAGACATCCACCTCTGGTTTTAATGAACTGTTCCACTTTGAGGTGAAACTTACAAACCAGATTTAACATATTTCTTTCATAATTCACTTGCAACAACCCTGACCAAAGACAAAACCCTGTTCTTTGCTGACAGGCCACTCTGTCAGTGCTTGGCTGGAAAGTGCCCCCCCCAACTGAAGTCAGTATCAAGGCCTTGTCTGGACTCCCCGACTCACACTCCCCATCTTTGCACTGAAATTCCCGATTTCTCTAGTTTTTTTGGACACGCACATTTATAAAGTACAGTGGAGTCAGCCTGATAGATGCATACACTGCATCGCCTACGTGACAAAAAGTACAAACACCAGCAGCTGTCAGCCACCTCACCGTAAGGACATGTAACCATTTATTGCGGGCGCCATAAAGGCAGATTACGCCTCTAACAGTAACCAGAGAGCAGGAACACGTTCAAAACACACCGACGGCGAGGTGCCACCAAACGGGCTGGCGTGCCACTACAGCACTTCCCCGGCAAATCTCTGCCCCGCAACCCAAAGAGCTCAACGGGTACAGGGCCTCCTCAGTGGGACAAGAGAGCACAGAGCTCTGGCAGAGGGACTATAACGTCTGTGCGTGAAGCCGAACAAGGCGCGACCCAAGCCACCGCCCACCCTCCAGGCGCAAAGCCAAGCGCCACCACTTCCACTCCGGCTCCGGAGAACGGCGGCAGAGACGCCCGACCGGGGGCCCCACAGCGGCGCTAGCTCACGAAGGGCTCCGGGACACGGCACAGTATCAACGGCGCCGCCAGATCCGGACCCGCCGCCCCTGTCCGCACCCCTCAGGGGACCCATGCTGACCGTCAGTCTCCTGCCCATACCGTCCCGTCCGGTCCCGTTCCAGCCCCCCTCCCCGTCCCGTCCCCACCCGCTACCTGCGGGCGGCTCCTCGCCCTGGGAGGCCGCGCTCCGGTGAGGTGCCATCAGCGCCAAGAGGGCCACAAGCACCCACATGGCGCCCGCCTGAGGGGGGAAAGCTCAGGCCACCCCCTTTCGTGGTGCCCCGCCGCTCCCCGCTCGGCTCCCCGCGGGCGCCTGCGCGCTGAACTGCCAGCCGGTGAGGCCGGGAAGGGGCGGGCGATTCCGCTCTGCCTGACGCCCGCAGGCGTGGGGTAACTGACGGGCATCGGCGGAACGGGTTTGGGCAGGGACGAGGGTGAGTTTTGTGTCGCGGGCCGCCGTGGTGCCTATAGAGGCTGTAAGGGCGGAGTTATAAGGACTGTTAGTTCTCTCGGTGTCCTGGCTTTGTTAATTTCGTGTTTTGTTTTTAAGTGGCGATACAATGTCATATTTCTAAGCCCCAGCCGCCTGCCGAAAAGCTATCACCCTCCTCCTAATCCCGTTGGGACTTGAGCGTTCTCCCAGTTTCTTAAAGTACACAAAGTGTCCGTCCTGTGAAGTTGTTTCAGAAACAGTGCTTTGAGTTCATACTGTAGCGGAGTTGTCATGTACACTGAGAGATTTTATTTAACCTGAATTTACACGCACTTCAAAAAACTAAATAAAGTGTTGCCAAGCAAGATGGAGATTGCAGCTTTTCCCATGCCCCTGTTTCGGTGTTTCCCACCCATTGTCCAGTGCCAGATAATTATGCACTTTAACCATTCAACCTCAAGGTCACCCTGGGCCAGATGAGGAGAAGGACACAGGGAAAACCTCTTCTGCTATAAAGCTCCCCAGCTGTAAGGAGCATGTAGCAGCTTCTTAGGCTCTTGTCAGAGATTCTGCACATAACCTTTTCTAGACCTGAAATGGAGAAATCCTTGACCTGCTTCTTCTCAGGCTTTCAGAAGTCGGAAAGGAGGAAACAGAGCTACTTGCCATTATGCTTCTCCTGTTTTACACCTCCCTTGGAAATTTACGTCAGCCGCTTCCTCGCCTTTACTTCCTATCCCAAGCTTTGCCCTACTACCCGGAGAAAGGTGTGGAGGAATTGCTTTTCTTCCCATCAGCGTTTAAAAAACTGAGGAGACAGCATGATTTGCTGGAGAGGCTGGGAATGAGTAGCAAAGAGAGGGGAGACAGGAAGCCAGCACTGCATGTTGAACAAAGCACCTCACTGGTATGGCCTCAGAAATGATGGTGTGCCTAGAGGTGATAAGGTGCTGCTGTGTTTCTACACTCACAGACTAACATTTGTGCTTAATGCAAATGCAATAACAAGTTTCACAGCCAACAAGCGCTTAACTGTCTTGATTGAAATACTGACTGCTCACTAGCATGTGAATTTTAACTTCCTGAATGGTGGCATGCTTGCATGGTGTTTTCTAGCACATAGAGATAGAAGGAGAGGAAACGGCCTGGAGCTGTGTCAGGGTTATTGTGAGAGAATTTCTTCACGAAGAAGGTTGTGAAGCATTGCCCAGGGAAGTGGTTGAGTCACTATCTCTGTAGGCCTTTAAAAGGTCAAAAAAAGTATAGTGTGGTGATTAGGAATATGGTTTAGTGGTGGACTTGACAGAGCTGGGTTAACAGTTGGACTTTATGACCTTACAGGACTTTTCCAACCTAAATGAATCTGTGATTGAAATGGTATTTTACACAAAAGTAAATGAGAACAAGGAATGACCAGCTCTGACTAGAGGCTGGGTATAGGACAGTCATATCAAGGCCTGACAGTGTGCCTCACCTATGTGTCACATCAATGGTGTTTAATAAGGCTGGGGTGTTTTATGACAGTATACACAGACTCGGCAGGACCTTATGAAAGGTGAAAATAATGAATAAAAATTGTCAGCTCTCGACAGAGAAATTAAAGAAATTTAGTTCTAGTTATGAGAGCTGTCCCTGGCACATCTTCTGCCTGTGCCACTAGAACCCCTGTAAACACAGTTCCCCATGGAGTGCTCTCAGTGTACGGCCAGGGGAGTCTGCTCTCACCAAAACATTACAAACTTACTAGACTTTCTTCTTGTCTCGAGTTCTTGCACATTGGAAAAGAGGAAAAAATTTGCCATTATGATGTAAAGCATCTTGTAACTTCCTCCTTTGCACTCATTGTTCTCAGCCTAAGAGGTGGTCACATGCCCCTCTGTGAGAAAGGTCTTGATGAAATAACTTCTCACATCATGGGACAAGTTTCTGCAGCCTTTTGCTTGCTTGCTTGTTTGCTTGTTTGTTTCTTAGCTGTCACTTAATTGTGTCACAGTTATTGTGCTTTGTGCACATACATGTGCAGTAGCATTCCTTGGGGTTTTGCTGGCCGTGCAGAAGTAGGTACAGGATGTTCACCTCACTTAGCTTAAAATGCCTACTCCTCTGATTTGTCGTAACATTCACTGCAGTTACCTACACACTTTCTTACAGGCTACATTATGGACTTCAGGGCTTTGAAAAACTGCCCAAGATCCTTTGAAAAACTCAGATAGATACAGTACCAATGTGAAAACAAGTCTGGAGCCTGTATGAGGCTGTTTAAGAATACTTTTAGGAAAAGTGTGTTTCAAGGGTAGCACCACCTTTTCTTTTAAATCCATCACAAAAAGAAATCACAGACACAAAGAAGTTATCTCTAGCCAGAGCTTTCCCCCAGTGATTAAAAATTCTAGCTGCAGCTTTTTAGGGACTTGCTCATCAGCTCACAACCTTTGGAACACACCTTTCCCAAAGGTATTCATGAACAGCCTTGCACAGACTCCAGACTTGTTCCCACACTACTGTATCTACCTGAGTTTTTCAAAGGATCTTGCGCAGTATTTTATAAACTAATGAATTGATATTGCCTATTTTGTTGAATGTCATGAATTTCTAAAAAGCATTTTCATAGCATGAAAAAGTATCACAATTGGAGACACTGCAATTCTACATGGTACTCAGTGATTAAAAATTCATTACAGAACCATCATGTACCGTCAGGAAAAGCATTAATCAATTAAATCCAAATTAAGTATTACTTCTTGTAAATCTATGTAGGGACTATTCAAAAGCAGAATGGAATTATAAATAATGATACTTTCAACAATACACGCAATTCAGAACAAGATATTTTATGGGGGAAAAAATAAGTAAGAACCTACCTTTAGGTTCTTTTTAATCCTCATGATTTAGGTTTTTAAATTCTCATGACTGGGTAGATTGTAATTGAAATTCCTGTATGCTCATAATATTTGTTATAATTATACTGATAATATATATTATATATTAAATATAATATTTGTTATTATTATACTTGTGAGATCTCACTTGGAATATTGTGTGCAGTTCTGGTGTCCTCAATATAAAAAGGACATGGAACTGTTGGAAAAAGTCCACAGGAGGGCCACAAGGATGATCAGGGGATGGAGCACCTCCTGTATGAAGACAGGCTGAGAAAGTTGGGGCTGTTCAGCTTGGAGAAGAGAAGGCTGCATGGAGACCTCATAGCAGCCTTCCAGTATTTGAAGGGGGCCTACAGGGATGCTGGTGAGGGACTATTCATTAGGGACTGTAGTGATAGGACAAGGGGTAATGCGTTAAAAATTAAACAGGGGAGGTTTAGATTGGATATAAGGAAAAAATTCTTTACTGTGAGGGTGGTGAGGCACTGGAATGGGTTGCCCAGGGAGGTTGTGACTGCTCCATCCCTGGCGGTGTACAAGCCCAGGTTGGACAAAGCCTAGGGTGATATGGTTTAGTGTGAGGTGTCCCTGCCTATGGCAGGGGGGTTGGAACTAGATGATCTTGAGGTCCTTTCCAACCCTAACTATTCTATGATTCTATGACACTGTTATTATATTTGGGGTCTTTTTTATTTATTTATTTTAAAATAATTTAAGAAACATTTCCAGTGAGAGGAAGCTATGCAATATATTCTCTTTGGCAACAACCAAAGAACATGATATCTAACTGCAACATATGTGGACTGATGAGCCAAGCGGTGGATATGTAACCCAGATTGGCCATCCAAAGTACTGGTTTTGCATAGTGAACGGATCACAGGTGACATGACGTGAGGATGGGACTTGGGAAACAGCAACATAAATCAGTAGGAAACCAGGCTTTATTAATTGTGCTGCTTGCAGTAAAATTTGTTATGTGAATATGTTTTTGCTGAAGCAAATTCTATTATCTTGAAAAAGAGGAAGCCAATGAAACCATAACTGAAATGAGCACCAGACAAAGAAGGTGGAGTCAAGTAGAAAAATCAATGTACTAAAAGGCCAGTGTGTGTACTGATACCAGCCAAACTTTTGTTTCTTTTCACAAATATTTAGGGAGAATCAAAGCCACTGCAGTAGATCTCCTATAGTTAATTAATAACAGGAAGAGGAAGCTGAGGATTTCCAGATGCCGTTTGTACACAATGTTATACTGTTACCCTTTGACAGACTTGAGATGAGGTAGGGCTCAGGTCAGGATCTCAGTATCCTGAGCCAGGATACTGTTGGGCTTGGCCATGGACATGCGTTGCTGAGAGATGTCTCAGAGGAACAGCAGAGATTAGTTTTCAGTTAATTTTTTTAACATCTTTTACATTTGAACCAGCCTCACCAAATTTGTCAACAATCCTTTGTTAACCCTTTGTTAGATAGAATTTTTTAGTTTTTATTCTTCTGTTGTTTAAAAAGAACTACAGCATATTGTATAAATTAGTGGTGGGCTGGGAAACTGGCACATCAGCTGAAACTGGAACAAACACTTTGTCTTTATACAACAAACTATGGACAATGGTATTTGATTTTTTAATTCATTTTTTATTTTTTTATCAATTATTAGCCTAATCAATTGTTAAGTGTGTTAAACCCAGCAGAGAGAGTGAAATACCACTTCCAGAATTTGAGGAAGCAGCTACGTGCTGAACTTACGTGTAAAGATAAAATCACTAAAGTGTCAAGCTGGCAGGAATGTAGAGGTATGGCTTGTCCAGAATACATAGGCATACTTTTTTATTGCTTTTTCTATAAACTACTCATGTTCTAATCCATTTTCCAGGAAAGCCAGTGGGGGACAGAGGTCCCAGGGGGCTGTATCTGTACTGCAGATTTAACATCAGCATATGACAGGTGAAACGTAACTTTTGTCAGTGCATTTTATTTGGTAGTACAAACTTCTATAGATAGAATAACAGACTTGAAATCATGCAGAAGAGCAGCTGACTTCACACGTGTTATTTCACAATTTGGTTCCCTAATGACCCTGTAATTCAGGCAAATCTTTAAACCTACACAGTGAATGTGTGAGACAAAACTAGCCACAGTCACATCAGAAAATCATGTACCGCCCTATGTTCGCATTCAAGGCATTTATTTTTATGGAAACCAACCAGGAAACAAAAATTCTTTCAGATATCTTAGATAAGAAATGTACCTTTGAGCTTGTTGTTTCAGTACAAGTATTTAGTATGTGGGTATGTGCATCTGTAAAGACTTGCAGGTTTACAAGTGTACAGAATGGGTTGTAGAAAAGCAATCATTCTTGGCTTGATGGTCTTAATTAGGGTCATCTACTCTCTCTGTAACCTCCACTGAGTAAAATGAGAAGATGAACATGGAAAAATTGCAAGTCAGATGCACTAATTCCTAATTCCTGCTTCTGTCTGGAAAAGAAGCAAGGTGTAAGGGATGTTAAGAGAGTGGCTGCTTCCTCCAGATAAGGCTTTTCCCTTAACAGGACCCACAAGTAGGGCTTACACAAAATACAGACAGAGAAGACACCCTTCTTGGTCTGGCAGAGGTGGAAAGTCACTAATGCGGTCACATACATCACACTCTCTGGATTCATAAGCACATGTGCACCCATGGATACCTTGAGCACCAATACAACCCCTCTGCCTGCCCAGCACTCTGGATGCATGCCAGCTCCCCTTACCTGCCCCACAGGTATCCAACAGAAAGAGATATGGCATAAAGCCAGTTGTTTTTCTAAGGGTATAAAAACAGGACCCTGTTGTTGTGGTCTAATCTAAAGCCTCACCTACAGGTGGTGGATGCACCGTGTAGGAATTTTCCCAATTACCTGAGACTCCTAACGTTGGCTGCAATGGGGTTTCCCAGCTTGAAGTGTGGGCCTGGATGATGATTCAGTAGTAACTGGTGATGTATTTCTTCTTAATCACTAGCAGGACAATTAGGCATAGTTGGCAGGATACAAAACAAAACTGCTTTTTTTTTAAGATAAAGAAAACTGTTGCTAAGACAGATGTAGAGCTGGATATTCTTGGCTGGTAATAATCACCTTATTGTACTTTGGCTGCTGAGTGGTTGTGTCATGCTTTATGTGAGAATTTGTGCTTCTGTTTTATGGAGGCAGAACCCCTTGTTGTAATGAAATGTTTACAAAATATTGAAGTGAATTCTCTGGGGAGATGAGGGTGAATTCTGTTGGCTGCATACTGAAAGCAGCATCAGCAGAGGAAGCAAGTATGTAAGGATAAGATTGATTTGGGAAGCAAGTATGTGAATTGCAGGGAAAAAAACTATGTTGCAGTGCCCAAATCATGGGTAAATTGGATACTTATCAAACAGTAGTAGAAAAAGCAGCTGTAGCCCAATATAAATATTGAAAGTTAAGGGGTTGAGTAAACAGGAAAAAAGTGTATGCAGTGATTGCAGAGGCAGCAATAAATTGGAACCCTCAGAAATGGGACTGGAATGTGTGGGATTCAGCCAACTTATATAGTAGTTCAGAGGGTGAAACGTTTGCTGGCATGATATAGGGGCTTCAGGAATTAGATTGGATTCAGAAGACAGTAAAATATTTTTAATGTTAAGCTCCAACTCATTTGTTCAGGATGCCTTCCGAGGCACCAATGGGGTAATTTATTAAGGCTGTAACAAAAACATACCCCATGGAAGGGGAGTAGCTCAGTGACCTGTATGCCAACACACACAGCAAAGGACTGTGCCACATACAGTATGAGGGCAATTGGGGAAAATTACCAGGACAAATGGTAATCTGGCAAATGGATTATGTAGGTCCTCTGCCAGCCCCTCAAGGTTCTCAATATGTGTGTACAGCCGTACACACATACTCTGATGTTTAATAGCACACCCATGTAGATGAGCAGCCCAGGACAGTACAATTAAAATAATTAAAATTGATTATTTTATATTAAGGCATCCCTTTGCAAATTCAGAGTGACAATGGTTCACACTTTAAAAAACAGAAAGTACAACAATTTGCTGATATGTATTTATCAGCAGATATATATATCCCTTCTCCAGTCATTAGCACAGAGTCTTTTGATCACCTCCCTCACTCCCGTGGAGGACAGAGCTCAGCCAGACAAATACACTGACTAGACCCATTTTACATGTGACTGGCCCCCTTTATACCCTTTTCTGCATATCCCGCTCTTTGTTCCTCCCTGTACCCCTTCCTCTCTGGATCTCCCAGGATTTGTACAGCTCTGACCATTCCCACACCCTTGGCTTACAGTCCCACCCATTACAAAGTCCAGACTGATCTTCCTGGAGTGGTGCCAGTAGTTTCTTGATAGGCTACCAATTAGCGTAGTAGGGTTATGTCATTGTTTTGCCAGATCTATATCTTTGTCTCTTTTTGCCTTAGTCCCAGTTGACAAGGTCCCCTACCAGATAACCTTGCTGGAATAAACTTTCCTATGCTGTCACTCACCGCAGCAATTAGTGTGACTGACAACGTCTGGTTCCCGTCACTGCCTGGTTCACCATTTATTGGTCAGAGTTGTGTCTCCATGTCTTGTTTATGGCTTCATCCTTTTCTTACTATCATAGAATCATAGAATTACAGAATAGTTAGGGTTGGAAGGGTCTTATCCTTTTTCTTTATTGAATAAGGTCCTTGTCCAGATGCCCTTGAAGGAGCAGACACTTTCCTCCCACTTACCTTTAAACAAGGATTGGAGTATACATTGGCAGGTCTCCAGGAGATAGAAAATAATTTAGTTTTCAATTTTCAAATTAAACTTTGTTGTTGTTATTCTGGAGTGATCTTCACATTTACTATTTCTTCGAGTGCAAACTGAAGGAAAACGAGTGTAGCCTGAAGTTTTGTTTGTGGGTTCTTTTGCTTTTGTTGCTCCCCACCCACTCCCCTCCCCACCCCCCCTGCCCATCAACTGTCTTACATTGCAAATATGTGGTAGGAATGTATATGCCTTGTGTCATCACTTTGGCCCACCCTTTAGGATAATTCCATGTGTGCTGAGCTTACACATGTAAGACAAGGTCTTTGCGTCTTTTTAAGAGCTTAGGTTAGTGACTGTTTGCTGTAGCATGGACTTAGAGGGCTGCAAAGTGGAGAAAAAGATCAGAGGATTAAAAACCACTACAGGTGCCATCTCTATTTGCAGGAAATTGAGCAAGACAATGACATTATCCAACAGAAAATTGAATCAGTTTCTCATAAACTCTTGCCTGTGAACACCCTGTTTCCCAGCAAAGGTTGGCCAGTTTGCCAGCACTTTCTTAATTCAAAAGTTTGTTAACACAGAGAATTCCTCTGATTCCCCTGTGAGGTTTGTTCAGCTTTGCTCAACTTCATGGTGCAGATAAACAGCAGTGAACGTGAAGAGGAAGATTCAGGGTGTCAGCTGGAGAAATCCAGGAGATTTTAAACTCAGAAAAGTACCTGACTGGGACAAGACTTTAAAAGGAACCAGAAACTACTCTAAAATGAGAGAAAGAAGAAGCATAACTTGGAAGTGTGGTTGATTTGTAAATAATTTTGCTTTTCTGCAAATATGCACATGAAGACATACAGATGGAACTGTCATTAAATGAAGGCATGTAGCCGTGCAGCTACCTTTGGTCAGGTGCCGTTTTGTCTGTTGAAGGAGGTTGATGATGTTCAAACAGGATCTGGAATTTGCAGCAGACACAGTGGAGAGCAAGAAAGTTTGAAGAGCATCCTGATATGTGAAAGACACAAGGCATAGCATTGATTATCACTGGCCAAAAGAAGTGGCTGACTAGGTTGCTACCACATTGCTACCACTGTTTTGTGAATAACTGGATAATAAGTGTAATGGTGCCACTGGCAAGAGCCACAGCCCGACTCCTCCTAAAGTAGCTTCATCACTGGCCTCCACAGCCAGTCTGCCTCTCTCCCTGGCCACATGCAGCTTCACGTAGGGAAGGGGGAATGGGGAATGGGGAGTGCCACACTCCCAAGACCTTCTGTGAAGATGTTCTATTTCTGTCTGTATTGGAGGCCCTCAGTCAAGAAGAAAAGTTGCTTGGAAAAATGTGTAATGAGAGGCTAGATGTGGCAGAATCTCTATGTATGAATGCTCTTTTGGGCTTTGGCCTCTCTACATACCTGCATATGTGCCATTTACAATCTGTCGTTACTTCTTTTCCACTCACTTTTTTTGGCTATACAGAATATCATGCTTCTGTACTTCAGTGGGATGATGAGCAAAACTGAGAGAGTAGGTGTTTTAATTACTGACACTGTGAAACTTCCTTCAGCTATTGTGCATGACTGCAGTCCTGTTTTGAGGACATGCATGCTTTTTACAAGTGAAAAAAGCAGGAGCTACTGTTCAAATACAGGCTGCTATGCAAGTCAGAAGTTGAGCTCTATGAACGTGGTGAGCAAGGGAGATGCTATGAGCAGATATCCCTGGAGAAACACTCAAGAAGCACATGAAGAACAGGAAGGAAAAGTAGAAAACCCCCCAATGAACAGGAGAAAGAATTAGTAGGGAATTAAACAAAGAACAAACTTCTGGAAAAACTTGAAGATATTAGAAAAGACATTTCTTCTTGTTGTTTGTTTCTTAGAATTTTCAGGTTCTGTTAGAAAAGAAATCATGACTCAGTCTCAAATTTTGCCCATAAAGGAAACCAAAATCATTGTCGTTTTTCAGAAGTTAGAATCAAAAACCAAAATAGTATGTTCAGTAAATATCAGCAGATATGAGGTATAAAATGGAGACCAAAACTAGCTCTTCATACACAGTGGATCTTGTTAATATAAAGCAAATATGAATTTTGATTTTACTTTAGAGATCAAGGGTGAAGTCTTTTTCTAATTGGTGTCAAAACACCAATAATATGGTAAGAATTAAAAAATGCTCGTTTTTAATTTCCTTCCCTTTTCTCTCAATGCTATGCATTTTGTGCAAAATTTAATAAATGTTAAGATGCAATGAAAACCCACTCAGTTTAACTCATGTTAAACCATGACATAAAAGTGCCCAACAAAAGACTCTCTTCCAAAGGATCTTCTTTCTCACAGCAGATACATTGTGCCAGGGCTGAAGTTTATCAGCAGTGTCTGGCTGCAAGAAGGCTCCTGTACTTTCTGTTAACTTTTTTGGCTTCTGGATGAAGGCCAAAGATGTATCTGTCTTTTCTGATTATTTGGTTTTTGGCAGCCTACCAAAGTGCTGACAGGTTTCACCATGTGTTGCAAGCCCTGCCTTGATGCACTGTCAACGCACTGCATACACCAGACTTTTGAAGAGGCATTTGCGTTGTTCCTGCTGTGTCTGGGAGGGGATTGTCTTTGGCTGAATGCATGAATAAAGCTGTAGGTTACAGAAATGTGGAGTGGGTCTAAAAGGGAGACAGAAGTAATTACTTAGTTTTTAAAGGCAGTGATGTCGTCCCAGGGAACTCTGCTCATTGCCAAGTCTTTGAATTATTCTGACCAAAGAGGCTGAGGGTATATTTTCCTCAAGAGATGGAAATTATAGACAAGCACTGGCCTACCCAATCTGCTGCTATTCTGAAAGATCAGTGGCTTGGTTGGCAAAAAAGAGTCAAGCAGCTGAATGTTACTCTTTGTGTTAACACTTCATGGTATTTAGCTTTCTGCTGGAAAACAAATTTAACTACTGCTATGTTTCAAATAATAAAAAGTAGATTATGAGATTTAATCATCTATCATAAAGTAGATGATGAAATTGCCCCGGTATTTAAATGAGTGGTTGTGTTTAATGCCCAAGAGCTGTGTTTTTTACATTAGTTGTTGGAAAAGAGAGGCAGGCAGGTAGACTTTAATGATTAAAACCGGCATACAGACTAACATTTATTTACACAGGAAAATTAGCATAAACTTAGTAACTGCTTTTCTTTTCCTGTCTGAATACAATGTAGGGATCCATTTTGCAGCCAAAATGCTCCTCACAACCTGACCATAACAAAGGCTTTGCTATGTGAATGTATCTTGAGGGATACCAGGATACCAGAACTGAGTGGCTGGAGAAATGGGGCCACTGTGTTTTCCTTTGTATCTCTGAGTGGCTGTTGTGATGACTGGGCAAAATATCTACATGCTTTTCCTATGAGCTTGAATGAGTCAGATTTCCTGTTAATTTTCAAACTGGGGGCTGCCAGGCTTATATACGTTCTCCAGGGCAAATAGAGCAAAACTGCATGAAGCTGTAAAGGGACTGTAAAGAGAACTAACAAGGAGTACTAACACGATAATGCCCAAGCCAGCCTCAGGTGCCCAGTTTCAGAAGAATGAAGATAAAACCACTGACACTGTATTGAATAAACCACTTCACCCTTCCAGAGTGTGGAAGAGAAGCTTTTATGGGATTTTTGAGAGCTGCACAAGTGTGTTGGTGAAAAAGCTAACTTGTTGCTGTGACCTGTGAAAAGGGAGGTAATGTGGCAAGAAGTAAAGGGGAGGAGGGTGGGTGGGTTGGTTGGTTGGGGTTTTGTGCTTTGGTTGTGTTTTTTTTCATAGAATCATAGAATAGTTAGGGTTGGAAAGAACCTTAAGAACCTTAAGTTCCAACACCCCTGCCATGGGCAGGGACACCTCACACTAAACCATATCACCCAAGGCTTCATCCAACCTGGCCTTGAACACTGCCAGGGATGGAGCATTCACAACCTCCCTGAGCAACCCATTCCAGTACCTCACCACCCTAACAGTAAAGAATTTCTTCCTTATATCCAATCTAAACCTCTGCTGTTTAAGTTTCAACCCATTACCCCTTGTCCTATCACTATGGTCTCTAATGAACAGTTCCTCACCAGCATCCCTGTAGGCCCCCTTCAGATACTGGAAGCCTGCTATGAGGTCTCCACGCAGCCTTCTCTTCTCCAGGCTGAACAGCCCCAACTTTCTCAGCCTGTCTTCATACAGGAGGTGCTCCAGTCCCCTGATCATCCTCGTGGCCCTCCTCTGCACTTGTTCCAACAGTTCCATGTCCTTTTTATGTTGAGGACACCAGAACTGCACACAATACTCCAAGTGAGGTCTCACAAGAGCAGAGTAGAGGTGCAGGATCATCTCTCTCGACCTGCTGGTCACACTTCTTTTGATGCAGCCCAGGATATGGTTGGCTTTCTGGACTGTAAGCACACACTGCAGCTGGCTCATGTTCATTTTCTCATTGACCAACACCCCCAAGTCCTTTTCTGCACGGCTGCTCTGAATTTCTTCTCTGCCCAACCTATAGCTGTGCCTGGGATTGCTCCGACCCAGGTGTAGGACTTCGCACTTGTCATGGTTAAACTTCATAAGGTTGGCATCAGCCCACCTCACAAGTGTGTCTAGGTCCCTCTGGATGGCATTCCTTCCCTCCAGTGTATCAACTGGACCACACAGCTTGGTGCCATCAGCAGACTTGCTGAGGGCACACTCAATCCCATTGTCCATGTCACCGACAAAGATGTTGAACAGGACTGGTCCCAACACCAGTCCCTGAGGGACACCACTCGTTACTGGTCTCCAGCCAGACATTGAGCAGTTGACCACAACTCTTTGCATGCACCCATCCAGCCAGTTCTTTATCCACTGAGTGGTCCACCTATCAAATTGATGTCTCTCCAATTTAGAGACAAGGATGTCATGTGGGACAGTGTCGAACGCTTTGCACAAGTTCAGGTAGATGACATCAGCTGCTCCACCCCTGTCCATCAGTTCCGTAGTTCCATCATAGAAGGCCACCAAATTGGTCAGGCAGGATTTCCCCTTAGTGAAGCCATGCTGGCTGTCACCAAGCACATTTCTCTTTTTCATGTGCCTTAGCATGTCTTCCAGGAGAATCTGCTCCCAGATTTTGCCAGGCACAGAGGGGAGACTGACTGGTCTGTAATTCCCCGGGTCATCCATTTTCCCCTTCTTGAAAATGGGGGTTATATTTCCCTTTTTCCAGTCGTCAGGAACTTCACCTGACTGCCATGATTTTTCAAATATGATGGCCAGTGGCTTTGCAACTTCATTCACCAGCTCCTTCAGGACCCGCGGATGGATTTCATCAGGTCCCATGGACTTGTGTACATTCAGGTTCTTAAGATGGTCTCGAACCAGATCCTCATGTACAGTGGGCCCAAGGTCTAGGTTTTCACAGTCTCTGCGTCCGCCTTCCAAGACTCGGGTGCTGCGGTCAGAGCCTTTGCCAGTGAAGACCGAGGCAAGGAAGCCATTCAGAACCTCAGCCTTCTCCAAGTCCTGTGTAGCCAGTTCTCCCGAAAGCTTCCGGAGGGGGCCTACATTGTCCCTAGTCTGTTTTTTAGCCGCTACATACCTATAAAATCCCTTCCTATTATCTTTAACATCCCTAGCCAAGTTTAGCTCCAATTGGGCCTTAGCTTTCCTAACTTGGTCCCTAACTACCCTGACAACATCCCTGTATTCATCCCAGGCCACCTGTCCTTGTTTCCACCTTTTATAAGCCTTTTTTCCTGTGAATTTTTCTCAGCAGCTCCTTATCCATCCAAGGAGGTCTCCTGGCCCTCCTGCTGCACTTCCTTCTAGTCGGGATGCAACACTCCTGAGCTTGTAGCAGGTGATCCTTGAATGTTAACCAAGAGTGTTGGGCCCCCCTGCCCTCTAGAGCTATATCCCATGGAACCTTGCTAAGCAGGTTCCTGAAGAGGCCAAAGTCTGCTCTCTTGAAGTCCAGGGCAGTGAGCTTACTGCACTCTCTTCTCACTGTCTTGAGGACCTCAAATTCGACCATCTCGTGATCACTGCATCCGAGACTTCCCTGGAGAGTCACATTTCCAACAAGCCCTTCCCTGTTGGTGAGCATGAGGTCAAGCAGGGCACCTCTCCTCGTCGGCTCCTCTATTGCTTGCAGAAGGAATTTGTCTTCCACACAATCGAGAAACCTCCTGGATTGCTTGTGCCAGGGCGTACTGTTGCCCCAACAGATGTCAGGGTGGTTGAAGTCCCCCCCATTTTCCTCCAGAGATGAGGAATGTCATCCATTATGTGATAAGAAAGTTTAAGGGACAAGACCTATAGAACTGTTTCTTGGTTTCATGCTTTTGTTTTTCATGCTTTGTAACTTTAGGTGAAAGGATAAGTGATGCTTTAATCCAGAGAAATGGATAGTAAGTCCCTCTGAGCAGCTGTGTCAAAGGTTTATGTGGAAGACCCTGGGTGAGTCTGGCTACAAAATAAAGGGGTGGCTGGTGACTCTGAGACTTCCAAAGTCAGAGACTTTGGGATCATGTCCCAGGACAGGCCGAGATTTATCAAGGATTACAGGGGCTTTTGCTCATTAGCTGTCATTTCACCATGATCTCTTCCTCCTGATGTGGTACAGGCAACTTGTCCACACAGCACTGCTCTGCAAACCCTCCAGCTTTGCTTCAGCTCCTCCACAGCTATCAGCCTGCACAGCAGCTTCTGTCACATCCAGTCCCTGTGATTTACCCCTTCTGCTCCTAAAGACAGTGAAAAAAAACCCAAACCTGAATTACCTTTCTGTCTACAGCTAAGTGCCATTGAAGTCTTCATTAAAGCACACATGAAGGGAGAAATGAATGTAATGTGCACTTTTAACATTTCAAAATCTGCAAACTGAACACTGAAGGGCTGCTAAGTGTAACACAAAGGACTTTATATCTCATTTAAGTTGACTACTAAAGTAATGACTACAGTATCATTACTTTAATGACAGAAACGTTCTCAAGAAATTGTTTCTATTCTCAAAACAGGTCCTGGAAAACTAATAAGATCCCATGTATATGGTCTCCTGAAGGTAAATGTATGTTTGGCTGAGATTACAGCAAGCCTGTTTTATTTTAACTTCATAACACTAGCTTCCTATTTGTGAAAGTCAGAATATTAGTAACATGCACAGAGATAATTCTATAGTAGAACAGTAAACAATCAGTGGACAAATTCATAGGTCTTCCATCCCACCAATGAGCAATCAGAGATCAAAATAAGCTTTGCAGGTCTGACCTTTTGTCTTGCTAGCTTCTCTTTAAATTTAGTTACACCATTTCCATCCAAAGTCAAAATGAAACCTTGTATGGGAAGAGTCTGAGGCCATGAACTGGATGCAGTTCACATTAGGAAAATCTTGAAGAGTTATCATTGAACTTATTGTTTGGGGCATATACTTCCGGTGAGGATTTTTATTTCAATCAGGTCTTTGTACTACTCCTAGCAAAACTATACTCAGATTTTTTATACCTTTGTTTTATTGGGGGAGGGGGGGAAAGAAATCAAGCTTAGGAAAAAAAAAGCATTGAAAAAGCACTTCCTCTCTGTCAAACCACGACTTCAGAAGGACAACATGTTTGTGAGGAAGATGCCCAGCATGCTGTTTAAAGCAACAATACCAAATATTTGCTTACTTTTTGTACACCTGGCAATGTGTATATCAAGTTATTTTTTTTGGGGGGGGGGGGGGGGGAAGTGTTAATGTCTACCTGTTTAGCATCATGTGGTGCTGGTAATGGATCAATGTGGAAAAATTTGAGTTTGTTGATAAAGTACTTTTTCAGAGGGTTTCTCAGTATGTGCCCTATATCTAAATAAGTGCATAAACCCTATTCTGAGCATCTACATACTGTATCCTGTGTGCCACTGTGGGGATAAAGACGGGATGGACATTGGTTTTACTTGGGGTGCTGCTTCCTATAAGCTCCCAATAGGATTCTGTATGTCAGAGAGCTAATCTAACTCTAGAATGCATAAGCAGAATAACATCAGTCAAGTGTGGAAGGGACACTATGTTATAACCATAGACAAAATAACTGGTGTAGATACTTCAATGTTGTGACTATTTATGGTGCCTGGATTGCTTAAAAAATTGCAGAGCATCCAGAAAGAATAATTTGATGGGGAAATTCTTCCCAGTAAAGAGAAACTAAGTTGGTTAGTACAGTTTATCTGACAGAAGGCAAATTATGTTCTTTCTAGATGTTTCTGATAGAAGATTGATCTTCAGTCTAGGGGAAATCTTGTAAACAGATGCAATACAGAAAAGGTATCTGTCATGGTTTAAGCCCAGCCAGTAACTCAGCAGCACACAGCTAATCACTCTCATTTTCCCTCCTGTCTCTGGGCAGGATGAGGTGCAGAATTGAAAGAATGTAAACCCCACAGGCTAAGATAAGAACAGTCCAATAACTAAAGTATAATATAAACCAACTGCTAATAACAATAAAGGAAATAAGGTGAGAGAACATAAAATTTAAAGGGGAAAGAAAAAAAAAACCCAAAAGACAGTAAACACAAGTGATGCACAATACAGTTGTTCACCACCCACCAACTGATACCCAGCCTGATCCAAGCAGTGATCAATCTCTTCCGGGTAGCTCCCTCCAGTTTCTATATGGGGCACGATGTGTTCTCTGTGTGTGTGAGTGTATATATATAAAGCAACACATATATCATTCCTCAGCCCATGCACCATCCCTGTAAAGTCTGATGAATTCATTCAGTCCACGGTGTCAGGCTCCATCTCTAGTAACAGTCTTTCAGGGCAGGACAGATGGTGTGCAGTGCTGGATTGTTGCCTGATGATGACACCTCCAAACTCATCTGATCACTGCTCAGCCTGTCTGGTTTCATCAAACTTCATTCATTGTTGGAGTGATGATCAGAGGGAAGTCAGGGTCAGTCACTGGTGGCCTGAGGACAGTTCTGCTGCTGCTGCTGGCCTTTCCTGTGACTTTACTCTCCACTGATGGTCATGACAGCACATATCTCCTTTTCAAAGCTCAGAGTAGTGAAGATCACAGAATCGTAGAATCACAGAATCCCAAGGGTTGGAAGGGACCTCGAAAGATCATCTAGTCCAACCCCCCTGCAAGAGCAGGGTAACCTAGAGTACATCACACAGGAACTTGTCCAGGCGGGCCTTGAATATCTCCAGTGTAGGAGACTCCACAACCCCCCTGGGCAACCTGTTCCAGTGCTCTGTCACTCTTACAGTAAAGGAGTTCTTCCTGATGTTAACATGGAACCTCCTATGCTGGGCATTTAGCTGATGGGTTATAAAAGTGTTATATAGCAGGCAACAGAATATAATTGAGCCCATTGGCTGTTTTCCCCAAAAATTAAATCCTCTTGAGGTACACACTGGACTTCCCCATCTTCCTGCATTACTCACCAAGTATACCTGGGTCCCTAAGTGAAAGCAATCCATGAGTGGGTTTGCCTTTACCTGAAGCAAGAATAACCCAGACTGTCTTCCCCAACAAATTCTTTATGTGCACACAAGAACTTTATCCCTCTCTAGCATATGTAAAAGTTCTGATTGAGCTGGGGCAGCCCTGTTGGCAGATGCCTTACCATCAACCAACCAGGTGGCTTTTGGTAAATGTATATCCCAGTGTTTAAAAGTCCCACCACCCATTGCTCTCAGTGTAGTTTTTAGCAGGCCATTGTACTTTTCTATTTTCCCAGAGGCTGGTGCATGGTAGGGTATGTGATATACCCACTCAATGCCATGTTCTTTGGCCCAAGTGTCTATAAGGTAGTTCTGGAAATGAGTCCCATTGTCTGACTCAATTCTCACTCTTGGGTACCTGGGCTTCTACATGGTGTACCTTCATCACCAGGCTCTGCACCCAGGCAGCAATATCTTGCCACAGTACAGCAGCCCAGATGGGTTTACCTCTGCATTGCCAGTTGCTCTGCTTCCATTGCTGCAACCACCCCCACAGGGCATTTGCCACCATCCATGAGTCAGTATAGAGATATAAAGTATTGTCCGCTTTTATCGTTCAGCAATGTCCAGGGCCAGCTGGATGGCTTTCATCACCTCGGCAAACTGACTTGATTCACCCTCTCCTTCAGCAGTTTCTGCAACTTGTTGTTGAGGACTCCATACAGCTGCCTTCCATCTCTAACACTTTCCCACAGTATGGCAGGACCCATCAGTAAACAAGGCATACTGCTTTTCACTTTCTGACAGTTTCTTATATGGTGGGACCTCTTCAGCACGCATGACCTCCTCCTCTAGGGGAATTCCAGAATCTGGAATCCCCCATAACTCCAGAAATACAAATGGGTTCTACCTCTTGATGGCATCAGGGAACACTGTGCACCAGTGTCTACTAGAGCCTTATATTCCTGTGGGACTGATGTGCCAGGCCATCCGATCCATACAGTCCAGTAAACGTGATTGTCCCTCTCCTCCACCTGTCTGGAGGGCTCCTCTAATAGTGATCACAGATTCTTCACTTACTTCTTGTACAAAGTGGTTAGAAAATCCTTTTCATAGGAGTCAAAGTAAAATCAGATCTTTCACTCCATCTAGGTAACTGCCCACCAGAGACTGGAGCAGCAACTTTCTTGGTAGTATCACCAGCTACTCGGAAGGAGAAAAAAATAACTGTTACAGCTGAAACCAGGACAGTATCTATATATTGTTTAATAGCATGTCCAGTCAGGAGAAGTTATGCAGGGAATTGACAGGATCTTTAGCACTTGATGTTAAATCAAGAATAAACATCTTTCTAGAAAATACAACCTAACGTAACAGAAATTCTAGGATTCATGCAGAAACTAAGAAGTATAATTCAGGCATTAAAAAAGGGTTACACTGTGCAAAAAGATGGACTAGGTGACCATTATGGTCTCTTTGAATATTTGATTGTAATAGAGTACATAAGAGCCTGCAAAAATTACCAACTGTGGCTGGAAAAAGAATGCAGAAGACTCACATTGTGCAGAAGTGCTACATGATACTGGATGTTTCAACTACCACTTCCCTGAAAGAGTTTTGAAATCCTTTTTCTGTGTTGTCTGAGGAACTATAAAAATAGAAGAGAACATCTCTTCCTAAATAAGCTGACATTACACACTACAGGACGTGCAGAAGACAAATGAACCCTCAGAGGTTTCATAAAATCCATTTCCTGACTCTGATAGTGCTGACCCGCTTGTGCTGCCTCTTTTTGACCCAAGCTGCTGAGCTTTGAATGCCAATGACACCTAGTAGGAAGGAAAACTGATGACAGAGCAAGTTAATTTCCTGAAGAAAGTATGTTTATTTGCAGTAGTTTGCCCAGGGAGGTAGTGAATGCTCCATCCCTGGCAGTGTTCAAGACCAGGTTGGGTGAAGCCTTGGGTGATATGGTTTAGTGTGAGGTGTCCCTGCCCATGGCAGGGGGGTTGGAACTAGATGATCTTGAGGTCCTTTCCAATCCTAACTATTCTATGATTCTATGATCATAAGTGGTTTGGTTTGGTTTTGACTTGGGACATAAAGAGCTGGAGATGGTCATCCTGCTTGTTGCTGAGGTTTTGTGTGTGTGTTTTCCATTTGTTCTTGGAGAAATTGCAGTTGCCTCTTGAGACAAGGAGGGATGCTATGGTAATGCAGAGATGTTTGATGATGCTAGTTGAGTAGTTCCACGTGGTTTAGGTTACTGCCATGATGTGCCTTGTTTTCATACTGTGTTTTTGTACTCTTGCTGTTTTCTGCTATTTTTCTGCTGGAAGGTGTGATTCATTGCCCAGGACTCTGGGAATGTAGCTTGGGAGACTTTGTCCTCATGTTAGCTCTGCACAACCAGTGAAAAACACTAATGGCAGTTGAAATGTTAGTATCATGTCTCTTCCTTGGGACGCAGTTCTGCAGTTAGCAGACCAAACTTGTGCTGAGTCACTGCCTAACAGGAGTACAACATCTGACTAACTTGACTATGTGGCCCAGATTTGTTTAGGCAAGTCTTAATGACTCAGCCAGCAGATTATAGGGGGTTTTGGCTATGACAGAGACTGGTGCCCTGGGGCTGCTGACATGCCTGTTTGCAGATGATGACACTATCTGTTTCCTTACTCAAGTGTCCTGGAATCACAGCATGAGCAGGCACTGTGTACTTGCTCACAGCCAATGATAGTTAGTTCATAAACTGGACCTGGTGTTCAGTGAAAGCTGCCTAGAGATCCCTTTTTCTGCTAGCATAGTTATCTCGCAGGTTGTGAATGCAATTTGCAGCCCTTGCACAGCTGGAGGGACTGTGTTGAAGGGATATCAATGGTCCAGCTCACTCCTGACACAGGTCTCCTGGGAAGATTTTGCACTCCAAATCCCTTCTCATGGAGTGAGAGGAGCTGGGTGAGACTGGCCTGCGAAGGGGGTGACTGTTCATGGGGGACTGCTCTGAAGGACCTGTACTATCGGTGCAGGTGCTAGGATTTGCTGCTGGTGCCAGGTGCCAAAGGTTCCTCTCATCTCCTGTACATGGCTGTTAATCTATGCATGATAAAATGTTCCAATCCCAACACAGCATGCTTCAAAACATACCTCTGTACAGCTACTAGGAAGAAAAATAACTCTATCCCATCTGAAACCAGGACAGCTCCCTTATTATGCACATCTTGTTTACAGGCAGATAAAGCAAATAATTTGTTGCTAGTATAAATCAAATCTGAGCAGTCCAATACAATAATTATTAGTAGCTATTACAGAAAGGGAAAGAATATATTGTTGCAGAAAAAGATATTGATAATACAGTTTAAAACATTATGCACACACTTAGTTTCTACCCCTTTCCTGATGTTTTGACCACCCTTCCCCTGTTCCCGTGGCTCCTTGGGTTGGTGGTTTGACTCTGGTGGTGATGGAGTGGGTGTTGAGGGATGTTGTCAGTGTCTGGAGCCCTTCTCTGGAGAAATATAATGTCCATTATGGTGGTTTCTGCTTCCTCACTCAAGGATCCTCTTTAGGTCCTTTTTATATGCTTGCTAACATACTTCCTCTTTCTCTGCTGATCTGCAAAACATTCTGATTTAAACATTCAGTGTATGTTCAGAGAAACACTTCTGAGCCAGGATTTCTCCAGTTTTAGAAACTAGTTTCTACTCTACCATTTCTTATTAAAAGTGTTTGTATTTACTAGAGCATAATACAAATCTTCTTCTCCTTCCTTCATGATTGGGTGTGCATCACAACAGCCTTCCTTAGGAAACCCTAGCACAGCCCCTCCCAACAGCACACCTATTTTTCTGTGATGTAAGTGCCATTTTGGAGCTGATAACAAGAAGTTTGGCCTGCCTGTAGAGGTCTTGTTCTTTTAATTTAAAAAAGGTACCACTGTTGCTTAAGCTTTTCCTGTGACCTGTGCTGCTTCTGGCTCTAGGAAATGAAGATATGAATGTACTGGTCACTCTCTGAAAGTTGTTCTTCCTCAACCTTACAAACACATGATAGCTCTTGAGAATAAGAATATTTTTTTTTCGGGGGGGGGGGGGGGGAGGGAATAACAGAAACATTAACATTAGTAGAATAAGTACAGTTCAACAGCAGGAAAATATGGAAATGAAATTGCTACAGGCACCCAATGCATTTAACATCAGAGCAGCTTCACTAAAAGGCACAGGCTGCCAAGCTCCTCTGCTCTGGCAACTGTGATTTGTTTCTTACTGTTCCAACACAAATATGGCACTTCCAAAAAACAACATACCCTTTCTGTAGAACTACAGGAACGTAACATAATTCATACTGAGCAGTGCCTGGTTTCCTATGAAAGAAGTAGAGATTTCTGTTCTTGCAGGGAGCATACATTAGTTGTATACAAAATCATCTGAGAACCAGATGAAGCATTTGAGAAAATTGCCAGCTGTTCATTACAACTTCTCATCTGGACATTGCTCCTCACACAGCTGAGCTGCTGGAACAGATCTGGTGGGTGTTACCTACATAATAAAACTGGACATACTAATGCAAGCTTCAGCAGTGCTTTCAGCTAAGGAAGACTAATTTCTCCAGGAGCAGATGGGGGGTGCTCATAGACCCCATCAGTGCTCAGCTTCTAGAACTGTGAATTACATCAGGGTGACTGTCAAGGAAACAACTTTCCTTTAAAGTTTAATTTAAAGCATGGGTGTTGAGACCAGGTTTTGCATACTTTGTTGTGAATGGGGAAATTTAGTTTAAAGGCTGTTTTGTGCTTGTTATTAAGAGCAGCCAGAGATTTCATTAACAAATACGAAACTGAGGATGCAGAGAACAACTGAGATTTCCGCACCCAGGTTTCACATTTCCATGCTCTGAGAAACAGCACAGTAGGACCACTGTAGCCTGGATGGGCACAGATCTGCATCTTCTTTCATGTCTAATAAAGCTTCTCGTGCCACAGGAACAATCAGAATGTGTGCGTGTGCATGTGCATGTGAGCACGTTTCCCTTTCCTCCAATTTCTGAGGGCTAGCAAGGGTGAAGCCTGCGCTTCAGCTTCCCTTCCAGCAGGAGGCAGAATCTCTCTTTCTTTTATCCCTGGCTTTTTATTTTCATATTTGTAATAATTCTGATGGTATTAACTGAAATTGTCCCATTCATTTGAAAGTTATTTCAAGGGAGGATGGCCAATCATGCAGAAGTACACATGAGGGCTTACTCATTGCATGCACATACATACACACCCCACTTCCCAAATGGAAATGAGGCTATAAATAATTTTTGTTTTATCTTTAAACTGTGTTTGTAGCTATCACAACAATTTCAAGAGAAAAAAAAAACAAACACAAGCATATGGGCAAAGATACATCTGCTTTTCTTTGCTGATCCCACATTAAGTGGCAAAACCAGAGATTAGAGCTACTACAGAAAATGAATGCCATGTAACATTTTTTGTTGTTATTGTTCTGCTCATCTGGCATAAATTTAAAAACAATAATAAATCTTTTGGGGGCTGTGATTGTTTTAACCTGCCAGTAACCCCCTTGAGTTTATCAGATCAAAAGACAGCAAAAGCCTGTTTATTGTCCAGCAGGCACCTACACATGTTGTAAGCAAAGTTCCATCTGGTCACAACATCGTGGATCATCTGGGTAACAGCCAGGCTTCATTTGCTTCATGTCCTGGACAGCATGGAGGCAGCCGAATAGGAATATTTAAATGACTGACCAACCGCAACTGAGTCTGCCCCTGAGGATTCGCCTAATAATGGCTCCTCACTATGGAGCAGTAGTGGCTCTGTGAGCTGTTTTCTCTTTTAAATGACTCAAGGTGGGCTCCGTGGAATGATTTAGCCTTTTTATTAGGTGCCAACGATTTATTGGAGAAATGTTCTGGCTCTTACCTTGGGAAATCTAAAGGTGGATGTTGCCTGTGCCTGAAATTCTTCCTGAAACATGTTTATAAGAAAAAAACCTGAGAGAACCTGGATTGCTCAGCATAGCTGTTGTGGGCCTGACAGGGTGCTTGTACAGGATGTGTTTCACACCAATTCAGAGGGCATGCAGACAGCTACCATATCAGAATTTTCCAGGCACTTGAAAATTTTCACACCTGTTTCACACAAGGGCAAAAGACAGAGAAACCAGATGCACTACTTAGTTTTGCTTAACCCATGGCCTGAGCATCTCAGAGAGACTTTTGGCAGGCAGCAGATGGGCAGGGACCCCCAGGAAAGCCCTGCCTATGCCTCCAGTGGTTCCCTAGCTCCCTAGGCTGGGCAGGAGCTCCTCACTGCTGGCAGCCCCAGAGGGATGTCCCGCTCCTAGATGTATTCCCCTTACGGGAACAGCTTGCCCAGAGAACCTGTGACTGCCCCATCCCTGGAAGTGTTGAAGGCCAGGTTGGACAGGGCTTGGAGCAGCCAACAGAAGGACTGGAACTAGATAATCTTTAAGGTCCCTTCCAACCCAAGCCATTCTGTGATCTAGAGGTTGATGCTGGGCTACAAAAGGGTGGCAGGCAGCTGCCTAACACAAACTTGTGCAGTTTCAATAACAAATGTTGACAAAGGCAGTGCTTGCTAGGTGAGTAATGCCCTTCTGCTGGGGCTAGGAGGATATGCAAATCCCAGCATGTTGCATGAACTTCCTGCTGCCTAAGCACCTAAAAAAATCAGCCTGTCTATAAATACTTTATTGGCAGCTCCCAAATAAGCCATTTTAAGCACAGTAGATCTTTTGAAGCTCTGTAGGTGGCTCATTGCTTATTTATGATAACAAACTTATTCAATGAGGTTTAGGGAGAAGTGCCTGAATTTACCTGGTGGCTGTGAGAGCTATTCCTTTCTGCTTTAAGATGTGGGCATTTTCCATGAAGAAGTCATTCATGTAAGATCCTGGAGTAAAAATTATCCAGAGATGGTGCATGGGCTGTTCCTTCTGGAAAATCTCAGGGGGGGAAGGTATCTAGATGATAGAGGGGAAAAATCCTTACACAGTTTGCAGTTCATTAATGAGACTATCTGAAGTATTTGAGGGATTTGACTCATCCCGTAGCTGGGCATACCTCTGCCTGCCTCCTCCCATGGCCAGTCCCGGTGTGAGCAGGAAAGAGCTGACCAGCAGCAGTGAAAAGTTTGTTTGGAAGTTCAGGAAACTATATTTCAGAGCATTCATGTCTGTATCTATCTCTCTATGTAATCTTTACCTAATGAACCTGACATAGACATGCACGTCAAAAATCCTTCTTTAGGTAAGTAAAGTCAACAAAGCCGGTGCCATTACTCACCGAATAAAGTTGTGCCCGAGCCTAAGGAGGCAGGAAACGGTGAAGTTTCGTTCATTCTAATCAAACTTAACCCGCAGTATTCCTTTCTCGGGCACGGCAATAGCGCTACGAATCCGCTTGGAGTCACTGTAACACAGCGGCGGGGCCGCAGGGAGGCGGGGGTCCCCTTCCCCCCATCCGCGGGCTTCATCCGCTGAATCAAGCAAGGGAGATTTCGTGAGCAATGGGACTGATAGACCAGGGCTGTCTTGTTGGAATTGCTAATCAATAATTGACCGTGCTTTTCACATT
The DNA here is from genome assembly GCF_012275295.1 of Melopsittacus undulatus. Taxonomy (NCBI): domain Eukaryota; kingdom Metazoa; phylum Chordata; class Aves; order Psittaciformes; family Psittaculidae; genus Melopsittacus; species Melopsittacus undulatus. Next base: position 73,051,755 of record NC_047529.1, read on the forward strand.
TACGTTGGGTGGTGCTTAAATACGGTCATGAAAGCGGAAATCAACATCGTGTGTTTTGACAGGTATTTGAGGAATACATTTATGCTTTGCAAAGTGGTAAAAGCAGAGTGCTAATTTGTTAGAAACCTAAGAAAATTATTTCATACCTGCTCGTGTCCTTGGGTACATGCTCATGCTCAATCCCATTGAAGGGATGGGGCTGCTCGTACACTCCAGTGTATCTGCAGAGCTGTCCTTCCACAGGGGTGGAAACTCTGGGAGAAAAGGAAGCGCAGTTGGGGGAAAAAAAGCAGCTCTCTCCGTGTCAAATAAAGATTACAAAAAATAGACATAGATGGACAACTACTGAGAAGGCTATTTACCTCAGGTTGTGACCTACAAATGGTGAATGGTAGATGCTGTCATACAGAATATTTCACAGATGCTGCAATGGTTAAGACAGATTAAAACACAAAGCATTTTATACACCAGCCACAACTGATCACAGTATTTTTAGCATATTTGACAGGAGGACATGCCACATAACAAGCCAATATTAAAATAAGTAATTTACAACGGTGCAGTTGGCAAAGAGGTAAAAAAGCACTCTAGCTGGAAGCAACAGTATTGGAAGTCTATTAAATTATTACCTTACAGTTTCAGTGACTAATAATGACTTGAATGGGCATGAATACATTTTAGTTTTATGAAGAAATCTTGTGTATATTTCAGAGATGGGATGATTCTCCCTGCGTCGAAACAGCATAGTTGTGCCTGTCATAAAATATTCTGCTATCCTCTGTCCCTTCTCCACATTACCATTTAAAACCCAGATATTTAGACCATGCCAAAGTATTGAACAAGATGTTTACGGTACCACTGCTGCCCTAGTCACTGTTTCTCTCTTTCTTGAGCATTCTTGTTTCAAGGGTGATGTATTTGCTTCTGAATGATATCCTCAGCCACCAGACAGATGTGCACTGAGTTTTTTTAGGAAAGGATCGAAACAGAATACAGAACTGGTGCTGAGCAGGCTGTGGTCACAGTCTGCAATTCTCTGGGCAATTCCAGAGAAGCTGTGGTGATTGGTAGTTAGTAGCATCTGTCGAAAGGGTGAATGTGGTGTAAAATGCTGAATAGGAAGAAAGCTACTGTCAGTAGCTTATTAACGGCAAAGGATATTTTGCAACTGACTAAAAATGTACATCAGCCTTTGTCGTTCTGAGTAGACAATATACTGTATTTCTGAGTGAGACTGATAAAGTATATATACTGACAAGTATAACGTAATTGAAAATAAGTCACAAAAAAACAAAATACATTTTAACAACAATCATCACATAATTACATCCTCGCATAAATTTACTTTTCAGATGAATGTTATTTTATGTTTAGGAGTGATTCATTTATTTGAAATTGTTTTCAATGCTGAAGTTTTAATGATTGTCATAACACTGATCTTGTCACCAAAATATGCTAAAAGAAACCAGAGGATTCTATCTTGAATATTTCTGTAAATGCGCTTACCACAGAATAGGACACTGGTATTTTGCAGTGCCCCAAGTGTAAATCAGCCTGTGGTGCTGTGCAGACAGACATCAAAATGGAGTCTTCCACAGCTTCTGGAGGAATTTGAAAACCTTTCCCATGTATCTATTCAGGAAAAATGCTGTGTTTTGCTCCTGCCTGGGTAGGTTCTCAATACAGCTCCTGTAGACCTAAGCCTTAAGAATGTAAATGGCAATATTTAATTATATATCTCTTTTTCCTTCAGCTCATTACTTGACCTGAATTATGCTTTCCATTTGAAGCCTAATTTGTCTCTGCTGAATGGCATAATTTCCACTGTTTGTATAATTAAAAATGAACAAATGCACACTTAGTTTCCGCTGTGGCAAATGACACATTTCATTTGGTTTATTTACCTTCATTCTGTCCACTCAATCCAGCCCCAGTTTACATGCTATCTATTTCTACAGTAAACCAGTTTCTGATACACTACAATATATGTAGATGTTACACAGTATTCATGACTTGCTTTAGACTTTTGCAGATTTCATAAAGAGTCTGCATCTGAAATATTCCCAAGAAATAAAGGTCCAAGCAAATGTGGGCATTTTCAATTGAAGCATTTTTAAAAGGAAGATAAACTCTTCAATAAGCTTCCATAAATGTGCAGTCACTTTTCTTAGAAGTGTTTTTGCAGAAATTACATTAACTATAATTTAGGATTGTTTATACTATAAATGCCATTCGGCTCTTCTTAGCAAGTGGTGACAGCTTAAAATTACCCAAATGAACTGTATTACAGCATTTTTCAAGGTAATCATTGCACTAATTTTTCTGTTTGCTAGATACAAAGTACTTGATGTTCAATAAAACAAAACTTTAAGGAGTTAATGGATTGGTGAGTACTGTAAATACATCAAGACTTCTCTTTAGCATCATCAGAAGCACTCTCTGACCTGGAAGGTGAAGAGGTAGGTCAGGAAACTTTTACCATATGCTGCCAATACCTATTGTGCCATAAAGATTTTCAGTGTGAAGCCTGGAGTCTAAGAGCTGGCACTGAAGCCGCTCCAAATCCCAGGTAATCGTATTTAGCTCATGTTTCTGTGGTACTTCCTGTGTTAAACCACTGACATTAATTTGAGATGAAAATTGCTACTAGATTTTAGGGGACATTTGAGGTGCTAATAATTGAATAAAGGCAACCAACTCCTTGTGTTACGCTCCCTAACAGAAACTTCCAGGAGCTTTTAAAGCTAAATCTGTAACACCTGGCCAGGACATTCCCCAGGGCAACCAGGCTGATCCCTCCTCTTTGTAAGAAGAGCACCTCAGGTGACCCCTTCCTGGAAGAAGAAGGAGGATTCATTAATAAAGAATTGGAAAATGTCCCAGAAGAGTTCAAGACACTGATGTGGCTTTTCATAACCATTTGAGAATGGAGAAGACTGAAATCCAGCCCAGGAAGCCCCAGGAAAGGGCAAGTCTATGGGTACTTGTGGAGATGTGCCACCTGCTCCAAGCTGGTCCTCCCTGCCTGCTTTTGGTTTGCTTGGCATTGTTACAGAAAGAGGAGACATGACCCTGGAGAATACACAGGGACTGAGGGCCACCCAATGTGGCCCCTTGACAGGGACTCCCAAGCCCAAAGAACCTCTGTGGGACTTGGTGGAGCAAGAGTATCTCAATTTCAGCAGAGGATAAATGTGTTCTGAGTAGGCCAGAACTGTCATAGCATTGCTAGGACATTTTCTCTGGTTATTGCTCTGTGGTGAACAACAAATGAGGCAGGAATTTCACTGCTCCCGTCCATGCTGGTTTGTAAAATGTTGCGGATAGGCATGTGAAATTTCATGGTGCTTCTCCATGTTGAGCCTCTGAGAAGGAACAGACTGGTATTTAGAATGGTGGAATGAAAGCTGTCTAAGCCCATCAAGGCACAGGGAAAATCCTCATTTTGCTAAGGAACGTGTCCTTGGGCTTTAGCTGCTCAGTGTTGTTGCTAATCTACTTGTGTTGGACCAAGAGTCCAGTTTTACACCATCTAGCAGCTGGGCTGCATTTTGCCTAAAGCTCTTCAGAAAGCAGTTTGTCTTGCCAAAAAAAAAGACAGATACCTCTTCCTAAGACTTTGTAAAGTAAAGACACAGTTTAAGGGTGTAATCCTGCATCCAAAGGAGACAGGGACAAAAATCCCATTCAACCAATAGGACTGGATTAAGCTCTAGGTGTGAATTTGGAGAGTGGTCTCTCAACCAAAGACTAAAGCAACCACTGTGACCTGTGACGGCACAGACAGCAGCCCTGGCCGCGGTGGGAATAATCACACTTCAGACAAGGAAACATAAGGGAGATTTTCTGCCAGAAGATGTATTTTGCTTTGATTGCCTTAACTTTACAAATATTTCCTCAAATATTTGTCTACTTTTGTGGAAAAATATGAAAAAAAAAGAAAAAATTGAAAATTGCCTGTAACTGACATTGAAAGTTTTAACTGGTAGAAAAATATTTATAGTTTTCAGATGAAAACTAACCAGCTGGATGTTGGGGTTTTTTTTAGTGTCTGCTTTACTTGTTTTCCAGGTTTTTAAAAATATAATGATAATGATCTTTATAATCTTATCTGAAAAAGATGACTCCTGCAGAGATTTTCACTTTAACAAGTCCAGTAAAATTAATTTTCTACTCATCTATCTTAAGTAATTGAAGCAACAATATAGAGTGTTTATCTTTGATAGTGTCCTGGGTTCAGCAGTAGCAGTCATTTTTCTCCTTCTTCGTAGCTGGTGCAGTGCTCTGGTTTTGACTTTCAGCCTGGGAACAGCACTGATTGATAACACCAATGTTACTAAGTAATGTTTACTCTGACTGAGGACTTTGTGAGTCTCGTGCTCTGCTAGGGAGGTGGGGAAAAAGGGAGGAAGCAAAGACAGGACACCTGACCCAAACTAACCAAAGGTGTATTCCATATCACAGCATGTCATGCCCAATATATAAACAGTGGGCAGTTACCTGGAAGGGCTAGATCACTGCTCTGGCCAGGCTGGGTATCAGCTGGCAGGTGGTGAGCAGTTGTATTCTCTTCCCTTGTTATTTCCCTTATCATTATTATTGCTGGTAGCAGCAGTTGTTTGTGTTATACCTTAGTTACTGGACTGTTCTTATCTCAACCCGTGGGAATTACATTCTTTCGATTCTCTTCCCCATCCCTCCAGGAGCTGGGGGGAGGAAGGGAAGTGGGGAGCAAGCAGCTGTGTGATTCTGAGTTACTGTCTGGGCTTAAACCATGACAGGTAGCTCAAATTGTTTGAAGTGCTAAAGCTCCTGGACTTTTTATCTCTACATAAAAATACTTTAAAGGAAAAAAAATATTATTTATATTGCTGTATGGCAAAACCAAAGCTCTTCACACCAAGGCTCACTTTTGCCAGCTTTAGCACGAGATTGTTTTTTCTGCCTTATCTCTGTGTGTGTTGGCATGCATTACGAATACTAGATCACATATAGCTTCACAAATTCACATGATGCCTGTATGGTCTGAGTGCCTTTTCAGTCTCCAGCAGTCTTTCCCCATGCCCTTTCCCACCTGGCTGCCGCTCCCTTGCTCCACACTCCTCTTTCCCAATGCTCCCAGTTGCTCTGATGTGAACACTTGTTTTCAATACCCTTGCCCTGCAGCCACGTGACCACAGTAAATCCTCAGCTGCCCTTTCAAAATGAGACAGGATTTTCTTGTCTGCTGAGGTGGTGAAAAGAAACCAGCTAAGTTCTGCCTACCCGAAGTTCTGCCCAACAAAAAACCTACCAGAGTTTTCATGGATTTAAATGAAACTCATAATATTGCCCATTTTTAAGCATTTGGAAGGACCCATTATGGCTTGTTTTGGTTTATTTTGTTGTTTTGTCGTTGGCGTGGGTTGTTGGGTTTTTTGGTTTGGTTTGGTTTGTTTTTTTCAACAGTTAGTGGCCCAGGGTCTTTCCTTATTATTTCCCCAAGATGCTGAGGACTCAAATGTTTGCTAATGAGCCATTCCTGTCTTTACTTGGGATCAGTCCAACAGCTTTAGCCACATATGCCTGATACCATAAACACTTTCACTGCTCTCTATTGTTTACCAGTGTGAGAAGAGAGGCAGATATTTTGCAGTACTCAGTGTTTATTCACAAATACCTGACAGGCTCTCCCCTACTTTTTCACCTGCAGATCACCAAAAATGTTTTCTGGAGTCCAAACTGTAACTTATCATAGATATTAATAAATAAAAATATCCTTAGTTGGGGGAGGAAGAGAAAAAAGAATAGTGGAAACACCAGAAAAGGGAGGCTAAAAGCTCTGCAGACTATTGTTTCTGTTAGCACTGTGAGTATGAACACCACAGTATTTGCCGATCTTCTTATTTTATGTCTCTTCCTGTAAGCCTTCACACTCAAACCTGCAGAGATCAGCAGCCAAAGCTATTGGTTTCCTTGGGAAGTTTTTTTTTAATTTGACTGTAACTGCATAAGGAGAAACCACATTCCCAACAGAGACAATAAATTGTAACACCACTAAACTGTGATGAAACTGACTTCAGCAGTTGTGATGTTAAATGGCAACAGAGGTATGGAAAGATAGTTTTCAGTATGTCATCCCTCCCTACTGATCCGAAAAGGCAGGAGGAAGAGTAGAGAGGAGCATTAGGATGGCCATTTATCCTGCAGGGAAAGAAAAATCCTCAGCTTCCAGTCAAAAGCTCCAGAAAGCCTGAGGTTTATTTGCTTACCATTGTTTTGTATATTTTTACTGCAGGAGGTAGGCTGACCACTACTCCCATATCATTGCCTGGGGTAGGAGTTGTGAAGTGTCATATCCCACACAGTTGTGTACTGAGTGATTCTCACACTGGACTGGGAGCAGATTCCACGGCCAGTGGATACCATCTCTAGAGGCTGAGAGAAAGCAGGGGCAGGCTGAGTCATTCCCTGCCTCCAAATCCTTCCCAGTTGTGTCTCCTGCGCCTTTCAGCCTTATTCATGAGCAGATCGCTGAGGGAAGAGGATGGGGAAAGTTATTTACATTCCAGCATTACATTTAAAGCTATAAATTACTAGCAACTATAAACAATCTCCCTGCTGATGGCACCGCTCATAAAAATCTGGGTTTGCGTATGTGTTGCATTCGCATGTGTGTGTGCATATCCAGCCTTGTGGGATTTCTTTCCCAGTTATGACAACAGTATTAATTCTTCTGGGCTCTGAATGCAATGCCCAATGCAACAGAAACTTTTGCTGCTTTTTCTGGCTTGATGTAGGTCAGGCTGAAAGGTAGAGTCTTTCTCGCTTCTTTGAGTTAAGCTTTGGCTTTAAACCGGGACAAAAGACTGGGGAGACCTTGGTTAAAAGCTAGACAAATAGCAAAAATGCTTTTGAACCACTTAAATTTACTGTAGCCAGAATGTTGCACACTCTAACTTACTGATGAAGAAGTGTTAGATGGAGGGGAAAAGGAGGAGGGCAAAAACATGTTTGCTGTGTGTCCACAATCTGACTACTGAGTGCTTGGGAGTGAGGTTTGGAAATGAAGGGAAAACCAGTCTATTTCTGTCACTTCTTTGCCCCACCCTAAGGGGGTGGATATGAGAGTAAACTGAGTGGTAATGACAAGAGGTCTGTATCTCTGTTCTGCAAAAACCTGTTTGGTATGTTTGAAGGGGTCACAGCAATGCAGTGATCTGTGTGCTTTCCAAAGTTTGCTCACATCCTCAGTTTGATGCATAATGGAAAGAATAAAATTCTGTTAGAAAAAAAAATCAGTGTGTTTCATATCTATTTTATGTATATATTCTCTTAAGTAAATGTTCAATAATGAGATGCCAAATTTTTAGCTCATGGCATTTAATTCCTAACATTGCTTCATGATGTAATGACCCCAAGCCAGTGATCTTCACCCCTTGTTCTTAGGAGTTTCAAAAGCTTTGACTGTAACAGTCCATTTCTGCAGCAGGTAAAAGAAAAGACTCAAATCCATTTTTGCTGAAATCTCTGTACATCAAGAGTGGGCTGCGTATGCTGGGGTGGCTGACTGATGACCAGGGAAGAAGGAGTGTTGCAGCCCACCATTTCATAGCCAGACGAGGAAAGGCAAGAGTGCTGCAAGTGTTACGGAGGCATTCATGGCAAGAATGGCAGTCTAGAACTAGAGTTCTTGGTTCAGGAATAGCTGTGATCTGGGATAGTTTTCCCTGCAGTTCCAGCTAATTGTGGTTAAAATTATTCATCGAAAAAACACACATAAACCCCTGTGACATCAAGGTCATGCAGTAAGGATGGAATTCTGTTATGAATTATACAACCTCCAAGAAGGGTTAGTATTTTCAGCTTCCAAATAAGAAGACACTTTTTGTCTGCAGCCAACATTAAGTACAGTGCTGTGGCTTCTCGACTTCAGTGGCATGTTCCATGTGGGAAGACTGAGCATGTATGGCAGGTCCTAGCACTCATACCCCAGCTAACAGGCAAGCTGCTAGGAAAAAGCCACCCTGGAGTTAGTGCCAATGCTGAGCTGAGAATTAGTGTCCCCATTGTGCCTTTGGAACACTTCAGAGAGAAGTAATGCCCAGGCACAGAGATGGGGAAAAAAGAAGAGGTGGAGAGAAAGGGTGAAGGAGATGGGGAAAGCATGTGCTGCCAGCAAAGTGATAGAGAAAAGGGTTTTCTGTGCCCTGGTCTCTCTCTAAAAACAGGGCAACACCCTTCCCCTGTGCACTAGTCCTCTCTAAGGAGAGAGGATGAACAGGAATTGCATGTGCCATCTCACAGGTATTTGGAGATATGTTTTTTTCCCCAGGATCTTGCTCTCATATGGCCCAATAGCAACATTTTTCAGGTCATTTTCCACATTTGCATGGGCCAGCTAGTTGGGGCATGGTGGAATTGTGTCTGTCCTTCACAGGGCTTGTGCCATGTGCTGGAGACCCATAATCTTCTCTCCACAGAAGGTTATTGGCTGACTGAGCAATCTCCCTGGCTATGCAAGGACTTTATCACCATGCAGGCTATGCTGAGGCCCAGGTAATTCATCTCCTTGCATGCCAAAACATGACTCATCAACTCAGGGCAGTTTTAGGGCTAATTACACTGGCAAGAAAAAAAAATCCCAAACAATACACTTTTGTTTGGATTTGTCATGGCTTGGGATAGCATGTGTCAGGAGCATGAGCCTGGACACTGGACATCTCCAAATGGAAGCTGCAGTTCATAGAGGATTTCTTCTCTATATACCTTCAACCCTATGGGCTGTTACTAGAAGAAAGCAGCAAAAGAAAAGCCAAGTGAGCAAAAGTAAACCAGGTGTTTACTCAGGTGTCTGCCTTTCACACCACCCTGTGATCTTTTCCCAAGATCATTTGTGCTGCTGTTCTTCACACCTACCCACAGCATCAGACCAAGTCTCCAGTGGGGGATATCAGGGTCAGATCTCCCATACTGTGGATTAAAGAATGCAACATCTTGTGTACTGGCAGATAAATGTGGTGGAGGGGGATGCTAGTGAGGAGTGTACAATGCTCTTGTGGCTCCCATGTTGGGTGGAAGGGACTGGGTAAAACCCCCAAAAATCAGAAGCAGGTCCTGGCCAGTTCTTTGCGGGCAGCGAGGGGGAGAGAACAGACCCTATAGATCTCCATGAGAAGCGCCAGTCACTCGGCAGGGAGAGCAGAGCAGGCTGTGCTTGCGGTTCGCATCTCTTTGTCAATGGCATCCAGCCCCTGGCCTTGGGAACTGACTGGCGGCAGTTTGCAAATGTATGTGCTTGGCTGGGAGCCTGCAGTTCCCTTTGTCCCAGCGGCACAGGGGGGCTAATAGGGAAGCCGGAGCGTGTCATCCCTGACTGCCAGAGCTTCCAAGCAGTAACATGATGGGCAACTTTTCAGACAATATCCAACATGAACATTCAAGGCTGAACCTATTCTTCTTCTAGACACTGGTACTGACTGATTCCACATGCTGTTTTCCAGACTCTGTTGCTGCAACAAGTTCCAGTCCTGAATATGGACCATCCTCCCAGGGAAAAGTCCCATTGAATTCAAAATGACTGAAACCATTTGGAATCCTTAAAAGCTGAATGTATTTGGACTTCGTGTATAATGCTGTAGAGATAAACAAAAATATTTGTGCAGAGTTTTATATAAGGTACGCAAAATTATTTGTATTTGTTCCACTTTGCTTTGCACATCCTGCTCCTGGTGCTTACATACAACTTGCATGGATATGTATGCAATTAAACTGTTTGTGCTGCACCATATTTTAAGGCAAAATAAACAGAAGTTAGTGTTTAAGATGGGAATGTTAATGGCAGAGGAAATATACAACTTGTCTCACAGGAAAATCTGAATCAAGTGGCTGTAGTGGAAAACCTTTTGGAGGTTCCATTGAACTTCAAGCTTAAGGTGAGAAATTTTGTATTATTCTGGGATATGCTAATAGGCAAAGGCAGTTAGCAGAGAGAACTTGTGCCTCCTTGATTTGATGCTGGATCCGTCTGCTTCCAAGTAGCTAAGCTTCAATTGTTGCCCCTGCCTGCCATTGCCATTGCTCCTCTTCCAAATTGTGTGCTGCTGGATCATACGTCAAGAAAGCAAGGCAAATGGAAACTCATAAAGACACAAGTGAGTTGGACATTTATGGATGAGCTGCATCTGGGCTTACATTGAGTCTGATGAGTGCACAACTGCCATGTCTGACTTGACCCAGTGATGGTGATGGTCCTGCTTTGAGGGACAACCTCCAGGCATCTCTTTCAACCAGCATGGCTCCAGTCTGTAAGTCCATGTTACTTGACCTGGTAGAATTACATGCTGCCTACATTTGTAATAACATGCAATTCCCTTAAACCAGCATATAGTACTGGTAAATAGCTTGGAATTTCTCTTTAGTATTTTCTCACCACTTCTTCTCTTCTTCCCAAAAGCTAAACATAAAAGCATTCCAGGACAATTTATAGCTAAAAGACTCAGTCAGCTGGTAGTACTTTCTCACTGTCCCTCTGCTTCCTGAAATGGCTCTAGTGGCACCTAGCCTGAATTTCACCACTGCTTCTCTGGAAAAAAGCTGTAATCTCATATCCCTGTTTGCAAATTCTGTCAGGTGACTGTGAAAGACAGACGTTTTTCAGTACTGCAGTTATAGCTCTCATTTTTTCTGCCAGAAACACAGTAGTGGTAACATTTGATTTGCAAATCTGGCATACATACATCAGCCTGGTTGAAAGCAATCAACAGAAGCCATTTCCTCGGTGCAAGTAAATATATTGACATGTGTTGACAATAAACTGATTTTGTGCACTTTTGGAAAGGCAGACGGCAGCTCACATGTTTCAACTGCTTAGTTCCTCTAAAGCAGTATGCAGAAAAATATCTTTCACAGCCTAAGTACTGTTCTCGTCCCTCCTGCCAGCCACAATCAATGACAGTGGTTACATCAGAAAAATCTCATTAAGTAATTCCTGGCTCCATGACTGGTGTCAAAGTCAGAATTTTGGGGTTTTAAACCATGGGTCAGTCTACATGGCACCAAGCCTGCTGGTGGCAGATGGAAGAAAAGGGGAAAAGGATTCTAGCCCAGGAGCAAGCAAGGCTTATAGAGAGGGCTTTAACTAGGTTTAAAGGGGAAAGGAGATAACACAAGGCTTGCTAGAAATGAGCCATAGGGTAGCACGCCACGGTTGGAGTCCAGATCCACAAGGCAACTTAAATACATTTATGCCAATGCCCACAGAGGGGCAACAAACAGGAGGCGCTGGAAGCCATTGTGCATCAGGGAAATCATACATAATCACCATCACAGAAACATGGTGGGATGACTTGCATGATTGTAGTGCTGCAATGGATGGCTACAGGCTCTTCTGAAGGGATAGGCAAGGAAAAAGAGTTGGTGGGTTTGTGGGGAAGAGCCTGGCTGAACAGGGAGATACCACTTGAACTCAGGAAAAAAAAGATAATTTTTCAGCTGTGGTCTTCCCTGTCACTTCATGAAAAGTGCAAGGATGTTGCTAAGTTATGTAGAGAGAAAGTCAGAAAGGCGAAGGCACAAATGGAACTAAATCTGGCTACTGCCATAAAAAGTACATTTACAAATATATTAGTGACAAAAGAAGGGCCAAGGAGAGCCTCCATCCTCTACTGGATGTTAGGGGAAACCTAGTCACTGAGGATAGAGAGAAGGCTGACATACTGATGTCTCTCCTCCCAATTAATAAGGGATAGGACAAGAGGCAATGGTCTCAAGTTGTGTCAGGGGAGGTTTAGATAGGATATTAGCAAAAATTTCTTCACAGAGAGCATAATCAGGTACTGGAACAGGTTTCCCAGGGAAATGGTGGAATCGCTGTCCCTGGAAGTGTTAAAAAACTGTGTAGATGAGGCTCTTAGTGATATAGTTTAGTGGTGATCTTGGAAGTCCTAGGGTAATGCTTGGACTTGATGATCTTAAAGGTCTTTTCCAACTGAGTTGATTCTGTAGTTCTAGATTAGGCAGTTCTTTCAGATCTCTGGAACAGTCATATCCTCTAATTACAAGAATATGATTTTTACAGAGTATTCATGCTGCACTGAGCATGATAATATGTTAAAATGTATGTATAAAGCGTATGTTGTAGGATGTGATAGAGTTAGGATTATTAAATAATAATTTTTATCCTGTTACTTCCATGATAAAATATAAAATAAAAATAAATATGTAAAAGTATTAGTAAAGGCTTTAAAACCATTTGCTGTCTTCTTTTTGACTCTAATATATTTGTTCCTTGCTGAAGAATTAAACAGCATAAACATCCTCCCACTATTGTCAGTAATCAAGAAACATGTGACTTTGTAATAGCTATGGCCCCAGACCAGAAAGGCCCTAAATCTCATGTTTCACTGTGGTGCTCTTGCTTTGAGACAAGCTGGTGGGCAGGTGGGCTGCATGGCACTGCATTCAGGTGTCAGCCTAGACCAGTGGGAAATGCCCATGGCACCCAGTTCTCCCGGCAAGCCCCACAAAAATACATACTACTACTAATAATAATATTGCAGTCTAGTTCTTCCCATCACTAGATCTCAAACTGAGTCTGTCCAACCCAAATGGCCACTTCCTCGAAGGACTGTCTTGCTGCCTTGAGAGGTCATGAGCTACTGACACGGTTTAGTGACGGACTTGGCAGTCCTAGGGGAATGATTGGATTTGATGATCTTAAAGGTCTTTGCCAACAGAGTTGATTCTATGATTCTGTAATTCTACTGACCTGTCTGGCAGATTTAGAAAGCAGACACTGAGAGAATGGCTCATGCTTAGCTGGTTTTCTGGTGGGGAACTGATCAAGAGAAGGCTGCTGACTGCTGCCCAGATCTCTGCTGGAGATTCAGGGATTGATGTGGCCCTCCCAAAGGAAGCAGACCTCTGCTACTCTAATTGCAGGCTCTTCCACCAGCATTCACCTATCAGCACAAGGTTGTGCCAGCACATCTGTATTAAGCAGAAATTGGAACAAATCCCTAGAATAGCCCTTCTCAATTACAGGGACACTTGTGCCTGTGTGCCTTCAGGTTCCTAACTGCTGAGCTGGAGGGAGTGTAACAGTGTTTTTTATGGTGAAAACTCTATTCTTTATGGACATAGAACTATTTCTGAAAACAACAAAGCGTGGAAAAAAGTTCATTAGATGGAGTCTTGATGTGGGGAACATGACCTGCCACAAGATGGAGAAAAGTCCTAGATCTGGGTCTCAGACTTCATACAGTCCAAACTCTGTCTGTCTCTCAAGCTTCCTCGGTGTGAACATGTAGTGAACTGATAGGAAGAATGTTGCAACCAAAGAGCCTCACCTCTAGGTTTGGACAGTGAAATCAGGGAAGCAAATTGAGTGTGTAACCATCTGTTGTCTGAGGCAGGGAGTCCCTCTGCCCTCTGCAGACAGGGTGTGATCCTGTCCCCAGAATGATCAGAGTGCTGTTTGCTTATAACTGAATTTTCCAGTAAGTACTGTTTTTCACTCCAGCTATCATCAGGTTTCACCCGTTTGGGTCTGTGAAAGACTGTTTATGGCAGCATAGGAGTTTCGCCTCTTTTCTCTGCTCCAAAGAATTCAGTCACTAAATTAAAACAGATTGGTTTTACCTACTTTCACTTTTCTGTTTTAAAATTTCTTTATAAAACGGACATCACAAACCTCTCAGTGAAATTCTCACTTGCAAAAAGATGTGAATCTCTGAGAGTCCTCTGTTGCAGCTGTTCCTGTAGAGCTCCCCACACAGTGGCTGCTGCACTTGAATGCACTTGCTGAGACAAAGACCTTCGCTTTGGAAGTCAGAGATTTGGTGGCTGCTGTGTCAGAGATATGTTTAAATAGAAACAGTACCTTAAATACAAGCTCTTCACTTCTTTGTGAGACCACTTGTAATAACAGATTAGAAGGGTAGCATTAACTCAATGACACCTTCAGAAGGTTTTTATCTTGTCACCTAAATTGTACCCACACAAGCAGTCAAATCTGTGCCCACTGCAATTGTGTTTACTCCTCTAACTGCTGATATTGCCTGGAGAGATCTGTGGAGGAAACAGACACTGAGTGTGGAAACAGGCTATTTGCTAAAGGCATTAATTTAGTAATTAATGAAGTGTCAATGCAGCTATTTAGCTGCCTTGCATTTAGGCAGTATTTAACTCTAAGCGTGGTCTTCAGCCTTTTGATACCACGGATGCTGCTAATGCTCAGTTGCCATCTGAAATTGTAGCAAGCAATTCTGCACTGCATTCTCAGGGTATTGGCTTTGCATAAGCTACTATCCTTTGAAGAGCAAGAAGTGTTTTCCTTAACACCAGGATAAAAAAGAGCACCACAGTTTTGCAAATTTGTACCCATATTATCCTGGGCTGTATTTTACAAATGAGTTAAGATAGGTATTGGTCAAAAAAGCTGAGTTGAAAATGTCAGTTATCTTTCCTCAGGTTTTTTTTTGTGGGTTTTCTTGTTTGTTTTTCTAATTTCTGTCAAAATTTACACTGTTTCACTTTTTTGTTGTCGCTACAGAACTGAAACTGAAACAGTAAATGCCTCAGTTTTCAAAGTAGTTTCAGGTAAACATTTTGACTGTGGATTTAAAAAAAAAATAATCTGAGCAACAAATAAAAAATCAAAATCTGACGGAAATTATTTCAATTTTAAGAGTTTGCATTTTCTTCCACTAAAAAAGAATACTGAAAAAGAGCTATTTCTGCAGTAACTTTATGCCTATGAATTGGTTCACATTTGAATTTCTTTTTGAAAAAGAAAAAATTCTCATCTCATTTCAAGCTGCCTGAGAACAAGTTCTTCACAGAAGGGAAAAAAGAAAAAAAAGTGCCTTTGAAGCACCAAGCTGAGGGGAATAATGGCACTTCCAGTCATCTCTAAAGGTCTTCCCCAGAGATTATGCTTTAATTTAGGAGAATTTCACAGGGTGTATTCACTCGCATCTTCTTGGGCATCTCCTTAAAACTTCCCAGCTTATCTCATCTAACTGCACTCCGAAGATGTAATGTACTCACTGACGGCATCTTTTCATTAGTACAACCCTGACCTGCCTCAGAGTGCAAGAGAAATGCATGGAAGCCTGCTTAAAGATAGGGCTGGGCTTTCAAACATTTAAAAAATTATGACTGGCAAGATTTTTGCTCACATTTTAAAGGAAAATATTTGTTGAAATATATATTTTTCCCAGACATACCCAAAGCATTCGTGTATTACTTTAGCTTATATCTGTTATTAAAATCATTGGCTTATATGCTGTATAACACAAAAAAAAAAAAAAATCAAACCAAACTCCCCAAAACCAACCAAAAACCAAACTGCTAGGAACATTTAGAATATTTTACTGTGACTGCTTTGCTGTGGAACTAAGTGATAAAAATCGCTCCCAGTTGGTATGATAAACCCAGAGCTCAACAGCCATTGCATTCAAGTGGAAATGTCAGTATTTATACATACATATATATATATCCATTTTTATGACCATAGCTTATAATATAAATTCAGTTGTGTATCGTTTCCTCAGAGCTCACATTAAACAAAGAAACATGCTAAGAACATCAGACCAAGTAAGAATTTAATACAAACTTATAAGCAAAAGGGAGAAAAAGTCACTGAATTTAATTTGTTTACAATCACTGAACTTCCCCAAATTACAGTGATGGCTGTTTTGTTTCAGTCCCGTTGGCAAACGCATTTAGCATTACCCACACTCCATCTCAAACAATGCAAATGACTTTCCTGAGCTATTTGGAAAGTGCATGAAACATTGCAAATGATGCAGTTTTACCATCAGTATGACTGAATTCTTTTGCAGCACAAGAAAGCAACTAGTTATTTTACCATGCCAGAAGATTGGTAACTATTTATTTACACATTTATTATCTGCTCCACTCTGAGAATAAAGAATGAGCCTGAACTACAAAAGCTGAGCCTGCATGAAGGCCCATCAGTCTCTCCACACTTCTGCTGTCAACCCTATTATGGAGGAAACATTATTCAAACTGCAGGCTCCGAACTCCCAGGTAACTAGAGACAGCAGGAAGCTCTGTTTGATATCAAGTATATTCTTTATCAACCTTTTTGTTGCGATGGGAAGAAATGATTGAACTTTACTTTCATCTTGCTCTGTCCTCACATCACCCAGTAGGTGAATTGCTTTATTGGTGAGCCTTGGCCAAAAGCTCTTTGATATACGCTGCCCTTTGCAGCCATAAATTTTCCATCTTTCAGGCAAGGTTTGAGACTTTCCCTGTCCTGCTATTCTGCCCCTAAGTGATTAGATGCTCTTTTCAAAATGAAAGATGAGCTTTCAGGGAAACTCTTGGCCCTCTCCTAGGTACCATAAAATAGCCATAATTTGATTTTGCTAGCAATGATAAAAGTTGTGGGGTTTAGACCAAGGCCCATCATGTGGAAATGGGGTGGTGCTGAGCCTTATACTGGCACAGCTGCAGCACAGAGGGACAGAATGTTCCTTCCCAGAGGCATGGCTGAGCTGAGAAACTAAGATATGCTGGACACAGTGTGCTGGTGGCCCCTGGCTCACGGCTGAGCACTGCATCCCCTGGCTGAGCCCTGCCTGCGCTCCCAGCACACACGTGTGTGCCCCTCTACCCTGTGCTGCTTGGTTTTCCCACCCAGCCTCCCATACAGGCTTCCCAATGGGGAAACCTAGATGAAGAACCATGCTGTGTGGTATCCCATTGCTTTTGAAGTGACTGGAGGCAGGGGACTGCACCACTGCAGCCAGCCTTTCCTGCTGACCTGTAGAAAGCAGATGGAAGAAGGCTGGTGGTCTCTGCCATGGGGAAGAGCCAACTGCCAACAGCCACCATGTGTTGCACACAGGGCCTCGAGGAGAAGGACCCCTGTCCTGGCACAGAGACTTGCCATGTGGCCTTGAACAAGTCTCTTATAACCTGTCATAGTCCAACAGCAACCTCCAGGTCTTCAGGGGTTCTGGTTGGAGCTCTGTGATTCTGGACACTTAATCTTCTGCCCCAATCTACCTCTGTGACATGGGAAATATGGCAACTGACCACTTCTTATCCTGTTGTCTGGAGGGGTTAACTGCCTGGTAAGTGTCAGTATGGGAGCAGTTCCTGCTTGTACAGGGTTTTGAACATGGGAGTGCTGCAGATTACAGAGGATTATTTCCCAGGGACAAAAAGAAAAGAACCTGCAAAGAGCTGATGGCATCCTGCCTCCACAACTAGATGTCTGTGATTTAATAAAGACAGCTGGGAAAATATTTATTTATTTCTCTCCTGGAAAAGACCAATAAAAATAATTTTTCTCTGTCTTGCCAAAACATTTTTTTGACAGCTTTTGAGTTTTCATTAAAAATGAAAACATAAAATGTTGCTGCCTGAAAACTAAGTATAAAAGCTTTTCACATGACAATAATACTAATGTGTGAACATTTCTGCTCAAAGAGGAGTTTTGGAAGAAAGAGAAAGCCAAGCACTAACTGCATTATGCTCCAGGCTCTCATGAGCTGGCGAACACAACACAACAGGCTGCCATGTTATCCTTCTGTGATTTCACACTCGTTGTGACTCAGGAGCTTGGTGGTGTCTGGGGACTATAGGCATTGGTAAGTGAGGTTCTGAGTTAGGCTGTGTACTCCTCTGCTCCAGGGCTGGCCATGCACTGTGCTGATCCCACCTAAAGCATCCCAAAGTCTCCTCCCAATTGCAGTACCTGCCAGTCTTCCTTGAGGCTGTAAAGATGGGCAGCTGATCAACCAAGTTTTACCTGGCGGTGGGGAGGATGCTAGACCTTTGAATCTGGGCACACCCTTCAGAAGTAGAATTCCAACACTGATCGGAAATGGTGTAAATTTGCTAATATATGAACCCCATATGCTCAGGGAAGGTCAGTCAGTTGAAAAAAAAACTGAACTAAACATGCTCTGGCTGCCTACACTGGAGATGACTCCTGCTTTTAAGAGATCAGATTTTTTCCTTGCACACTCCCCGACAGCTGACAACTGGAATTCCTGCACAAGTTGCTGAGCAAGGCCCAGACTCACACCATGCTACTTCAACCCCCTTTTCCCCAGCTCCCGAGCACTGTTTCAGCATCCCTGAAAATGTGGATCATGCCCTCTGTCCCCATGAGATGCCAGTGTCCTGTCAGAATTAACCTATTAGTTGATTATTCGCTTTTGAATGGGAAACGAATAGGAATGTCATTCAGTGTTTCCAAGCTGGAGAGGCAGAAAGGATGCTTTCCGGATGAATGGAGGTCATTGTGCACCATCTCTGGCATGGGGCTGAGCATACACATCAGGACCCTTAAACTAGTGTCCTTTGCAGTAAGAGTAAGGGCCAGCCCCTTTGCTCAGGGGTGATAATAGAGACTGTCACACTTATAGCATCTTTTTTTGCTAGAGGACGTGGTTCTGATCTTGGGTTTGGCAGTTTGGTGTTGAGACTAGTTCCAGTTAGCTGTGCTGATGCAGTTAATGGCTGCTGATGCTGGAGCAGAGCAGGGACAGAGGGAATCAGATTGAGCCCACCAACTGCCTCCTCAGAACCTTGGCTCTTTCAGCCGAGCCTGGCTGTCAGCTGGCTATCCTCGGCCAGCAAGTCCAGGCTGACCCCGGGTATGCTGAAGGACCAGGGGCCAGCAGGCTGCCCACCGCCAGCAGCACCCTGGCTAAGTGGCTCTGGACACTGCCCTCAAGAATGGAGTGGGTTCTTCAAAAGGAGTCCAACCTTCGACCCACAGTCATCATTTTGGCCATCAGGTCAACAGTTGTTCCACAGAACATCGGCAATTGTCTTTCTCCTTGTGTCAGGAGGCTCTTGAAACATTATACGAGGATAATTAAGTGGTGAATAAGGGTCAGCGTGGACAAATAAATCAAACTGATAGTTTGAACACAGACTGATTGAGCAAAAACAAGGAATTGTGCCATGCCTGTTAGCGCTGCTCTTGATGTTAACTGACTTTGTTAACATTACATCCAAAGGCAGCAAGTGGGAAAGCTTTGTGAGGAATCAAAAGCTGAGCAAAGAGACACGGGCTTTAATTGTTCAGCTTTATTTTTGAAATAAAGACATGCAGTGCATCAATTTAGCTGACTTTAATGGACCACAAAACTGAACCTATTCTTTAAAATGCTAATTGAGTTTGAAGATTCTTGCCCCTCACAGAAGAGGGATGCAAGAAATGCCAGTGCCATTTTCAGACATGATGGGAGCTGTTGTACAGTTTCAAAGCAAGTGGGTGAAATGCATATCATTGGGCAAGAGGAATATGTGTTTATAACAGGGTAATCTATCCAAAGAGGAAATAGCATCTAGGCAAATAAGAAGTCTGTATATACAGCCTCATTTAGAGGAATATGTCTTTAAATGTACCATAATATAAAACTGATTTGTGCACCTTCACTACAAATACTGTATCGGAAACATGCAAGGTGGGTTAAAGCTTTCACTCTCAAGGCCTCAAAAATAAAGGTCATTAACTTATTTTAAGAAGCAAAAAAGGAGCCATCAGCCCTTGAAACACTTTTTAAGGGAAAAAATGTGCCCACAAGTTCATGTGTTTCTAAGGAAAAAATTAATTTGAACAGGGGGGATATAGAATATACATTTTACTCTATCATCACTAAAATGAGCACTGGAGACAAACCTTATTAGCTCTGACTCCCAAGATCAATGTGATGTATTTAAAGAAGGAAACTCATCTTTCCACACATGCTAGTAATGTCCTATTAAAAACTAGTGTCTTCCACTCTGCTATCTTTCCTTGTCTACACATATAACAATTATTTAAGTAAACTGGTAAAAATCAATTCTGAAATTGAAAGTGAATATTGAAAGAGCACAGTTGATTGCCTCTAAAGTAGAGTTTGTAGTCAACACAAATAATGCCATTATTATTTTCTTTCTTACTTGTAAGGTACTGTGCATGGCACATTGCAGACACAAAATGTGCCTGCCCCAAATACTTTACAGTCTAGTTCAGACAAACAAAATACGGACCTAGTGTAATAAAGTTCACATCTTTCATGTGGCTGGGGTCTGTTATTTTTCCACTGCAGGTCATTATATAATATCTTTGCATGCATTTATTTCTGTGATACAGAAACTTTCCTTCTGACTGGGTTCCTACAAATTTATTATTGCTGGGTTTTCACACTGCAAGGCGCAGTTACTCCTTAGGCAAGACACAGTGAATGCTTGAACATAGGGAGCTAACACTTCACATCACAACTGGACCATACAAAGGCAAGTAAGTTATAAGAGATAAATTTAATGATAAGCATGTAAAAAGATTCTATGGGAAATGTATCTGTGCGGCTACATGAATTACGAGACTTTGCCAAGAAAGGTGTAATGGATTATGGTGGAAGATGAAGGGGAGCTCCCACCATATCCAATCAGCCTTTTACTTAAAGGTCAGGACATTCTGTCTGGGTCCACTTGAGTTTTTGATTCTGCCGTTTCACTATTCAGTGGCACAATGTAACTGTCAGTCTCAACAACGGTTCCTCGAGCCACTGGCTCCACTGCTCACAGGGCAACACACAATATTTCACAGCCACAAAACAATTCACTGTCTGCATAGGCAAACCATATGATTTCAATGGGGAGCAATATTGACACACCCTACTGAGCACTCTTAAGGGGACTCTTAAAAGAGTTACATCTTAAAAAAAAAAAGAAAAAAGTCCTATGGCTCTACTATTCTTCTCTATGACTAAGTTACCAAATAGCATTTTAATGTTCTGTCTCCATGAGATGAAGTTAAATGCAAATATTCTCTATGCCTTCTACCCCCATTCTCATTTTACAGGGAGAGACAGTTTTACTGCTATGCAAAGTCTTTCTGACCAGTAAGTAGTAGCACGATAGATACTAGGAAAAAAATTTAGCACATGAATGATGGTCTGTTTGCATTTTCCCCCGTGAGTATTTACTGTGTTATATTATTAATTTCCAGCCCTAAGATAAATCCAGAGACTGGTACAAATTTATAAATGCCCAGAACCCTGTATGATGGCATGTGAAGCACTGCAGCACTGGGGCTCTGTTCTGCTTCTCACCTCACTTTGAACAGAGTTATCTGCAGAAAGATCTTGGACACAGCAAACGGGTTGCCCTGGAAGTTGAAAGGGAGGAAACAATGTGGAAGTGAAGAGTGGAGGTACCAAAAGATAAAGAGTCACTGCAGGAACCTGGGGGCCCATTCGCCCTTCAGAAGCCCATTAACTAGGCTTTAAGTTCTAAAGTCCTGTACCTTGCTTATGACAGGCTTAACATGTGGGGCAGTGGGAAGTGCCACATGCCCAGGCCTACAGACAGGTCATTACCTTATGGCAGGTTTTCTACCCTATGCTCTTGATGTTGTCATATGTTTTTAGAAATTAATTTCTCTCATTGTCCCTGCAGTGCTCTCAGCTCTATTCAGATGAACTGCAAAATGAAAAAAGCATCACACCATTGTCAATGTCTCACTCTTGCCCCTGATTTTGGGGGAAGCCATGTCCTAGTGCTGCAGAGAAAAGAGAGGTGCGAGGACCAGCCAGTAAGGTGCGAGCACTGAAGGCTGCATCACCATGGTAAGATCTTAGACACCATGCAGGCTGTGGCCACACTGCTGCCAAGGCAGCTCAAGGAGTAAGCTCACTTGATGCTAGGTCTGCTGCCCTGGATGGACCCCTCTGCAGTGCCTCTATGGGCTATGGTGCTTGTGAGTGCTACAGAGGGAGATCTCTTAGAAGGTTTGCACCTGGGTGCTAGCCATGTCTTGGCAGGCACCTTTCCAACATTTGCACACAGGGTGTTTGTGCTAGTATGGGGCATGGCACAGATGGGGCTGGCTGCTGTGCTGAGCAGTGTGGATGGAGTGCAGCAATGGCTGGGGCTGGCCATGCCCGTGCTAGCCAAGTACACTCCTGGAGGCCCTGAGATGCCTCCACCACGTTGCTCCACAGTCAACTCTGTGAAGCCTCCTTCCCTAAAGAGCTGGTAAGCCACACGACCTGGGACTGCTTTGGCTGCCTGTCCTGGCTGATTTCCCTCTAGGCAATTTCCCCCTGATTTTCCTCCCTGCCTCTCTGCTAACTTAAACATCAGCTCTGCTGCCTGGAGAGAGCACACTGTGCCGCGCAGATCCATGAGTGGTGGCAATCCACAGCTCCTCTGAGGACATACAGCTTTGCGGCAGTATGGTCTGAGCCTTCAGCAGAGTCCTGACCCACTCGAATACACACACACACGCACGCATGCCCCCCTGCCAGCGCTACACAATCTTACGGCTGAAAAGCTTCCCACTGTTAAAAGGGGGATGAAACAGTCTGGCAGCTGCTAAGAGCCCAAGGGAGCCTGATTTGTTTTAAAAACATCATGCTCTGATGCTTCCAGAACAAAATACTGCAGGGCTGGTTGTTCATTTGCTTTTGGGTTTGGTTTGGCTTAGTTATTTTCTCTTGCTGTTAAAGTTCTATACAGAGTTTGAGGATTTCCTGGGTTTGGGATGCTTTATTTTTTTTCCCTGGCAAATTATTATAAAGCAGAATTTTTTTATCCTGATGAGCTTTGCTTGCATTTCAGCCATCTGTTGCCCGGGCAGCCCCAGCCAGGGCTCGTGATGGCGTGATGTAATGGTCCCTTCTGGCCTTCAAAGCTCTGAAACCGGTGTGGCAGGATTCTGCTCAGCAGCAAGAGCAGGACAAACATATGGACCAAACTCTGCTGCTGCTTCTTCCTGCTAGACTGCTGTGGGCCAGCACACACTGGCCTTCCTTGGCATCTTGATTCAAGCTATATATCGTGATAATTCTCCTTTGTCAGGCAGCAATTTGCTCCATAATGTTTGCATCAGAATCAGAATTGCAGTCACAAGTGCAACAATTCTGGTTTAATACCTCCAGACATTTTTTTCCATTCTCCCCTACACACAGCAGATGCTGAGGTGTACCACAGTACCTGCTTTCCTTCCCATCGGAAAGGGCTTGGCACAAAAGAACAGAGTTCTGCACTTGTTTTGCATTGGTGTCCAGGTGAGATGTATTCCATTTATAAGGAAAAAGCCATGTTAATTTTCCTTTGCAAGATAGGAAGGAATGTGAAATTCAGGCTGATTTCACAGTTGCCAGCAGATTTCTGCCAGTACAACAGAAAAAAAAGAAATCCCTCCAAACCACCTTTGCTCAGCAGCAATCTTTGGTGCACAGAATCCTCACTTACTTTCCCCAGTCTGTGCTAGTTCTGCACTGTGGGCAGGGTTAAAGCATTAGGAGACCATTCTACTCAGTCAAATCAAGACTATTTGCTATCTAAAAGTGGTACTTACTATTCGTCTGCTGCTGTCAGGTGGGGAACATAGTCTGTGGCTGAATACAGCTTGTGGTCTTATCTCATCTAGCCCACTAGTCACCCACCAGTGACCGCTGCCAGAACAGTTTAAGTTAGATTAGCTCTAAATTTACCCTAGAGCTGGGACTCAGCAAGTCCTGGGGATGAGCAAGGACATCTGAGACCTGTCAGTAACCCCTTAACACCTGCCTTTTTCCACTGTGCATAATTTGATCAGATCAAAAAATCTCACTTTACCATGCAATCACTCAGAATTGTAGTGTTTGTTACTGAGCAATCAAGATATTGCTATTGGTCGAGAAAATATGAGGTCAAATAGACCTTGAGGTCTGAGTCTTTGTTAAACTCCTAACATCAATTCTAATAAACTTAGGTATTCCCTGAGCTACTTCTGCAGTGTGAGGAAAAGAAAAGTTTAAAAAAAAAAGGGATAATAAATAACACTAGAAGCCAAATACACACGTGTGTGCGGTGTGGTAGGGTCTGGGTTATTTATGAAAAGAAGCTAGCCATAAATAGACTTATTTCTTGTCTGGAAGGTCAAAATATGGTCAAAATATCTCCTACAAGATGGGAAAACTTGCATGTGCAGCAGTCCATGACAGGCACATGTTGTGTCAGGCAGCCCAGCACTGGAACAGTGCTTGCTTGATGGACATCCAGCACCAGAGTGATTCCTGATGGTAACGACTCTGTCTGTCACCTTCAAGCCCAGGCAACAAGAGGCAGATCATGGCTCCAAGTGCTGTAACTTATTTCTGGTCATCTGGGAGCTGACCAGCCATGCCCTCTTGGCCTGTGGGTTCTCCTTCTCCCCTTCAGGTGAGTCCCGTGGCTTTGCCTGGCAGAGGAGGAGGAAGATGACGTGTGTAAATCTGGATTAGAATAGCCCTAACAGACCTGAGAGGCTACAATAATACAGAAGCTGCAACACAGCAATTATCTAAGCTGTTCTTGATTAGCAGGCAGCTGTCAGTCCAAAGGGCATCAAGCTCTCTGTATTTTTAGTGTGAATATGGCTCTGTGGCCCCAGAACTGCATCTCCCTTGTGATGGGGTAGGACTTTTCTTTCTGATTCACAGGCAGAGAAACCAGGGCTATGCCTACACTACCAGCTAGCTGCAGGTCTGAGTCCCAGATTTCCCTGTTGCTGAGGTCTCTGGAAGAGACTTTTTGCCTGATTTCCATTCCTGTTCACACTCACCCTTGATGGTTTCAATGTATGTGTGCATTAAATCCTCATGCATTCTCAGGCTCCCCAGTTTAGCTTTCACTACTTGGCTGAGCAAGGGCTCTGCATTCCTGGGCTGACATCACAGTCCCCTGCTTCTCAGATAGTGTCCTCAACCCTGAAGCATAATTTGCGCTTTGTCCCCTGGTAGAGCAAAGAGGGGCTGTGTCCCTGTGCAGAGGGAGGGTCCCCGGGACATGCCCATGAGGACAGAGCTATTCAGCCCCTAACCATATTCAGGGTATTATTGCTGATGTGCAATGTGCTGTGTTCTGTGCAGCTTCAGAGTATGCTGGATGTGTGATTTCAGATGTACTCTGAATTATTGATCAAAGAACAAAGAACTGCTCCATGCTGCAGGCCCCCAGCAGTCAAAGAGAGCTCTGCTATTAAAGTCCCTGAGAACAGAATTGGGCACAAAGTCCATGTATCTGTTTTCACTGTAATTTTTAAATGTACATTGAGTCTCTGCACTACAAAGTCCTTAATGTGTTTGTGTTGGTGATGAATTTCCACAGCATATTTGGGCTTCACAGTGTCACAGATAGTCAGGAATGATAAAAAAGAATAGGGTATATGCATAGCAATGCTCTTTTTAAAGCTAGATTCATGTTAGTTCTTGCCATGTCTTCCTCCAGTGAGATGACAGAAGCAATCATAAACCGGGCAGTTTATTTCCCCTTTTGTGTGCCTATTCATTAAAACCAGCCAAGCCTTTTAAAATGCTCTAAAAACCTGTGAATGGCAGGGGTGAGAGGGTGGGAGATAAGAGGAGGGGGAGAGGAGGGATAGAAAACTCTCTAGGAGAAAACCACCAATTCTTTCCATGCTTTGCATGTTCAGCCTCAGGGACATGTGAAACTCTTTCATTTATCCTCCAAAATCATGTAAATGTGGGAGCTGCCATGCAGCAGGCTGGGTACTGCACAGCACCACACTTCAGCTGGCACCATATCTCTGGTATTAGAACTGGGAAAGCTGAAATGCCAGAGAATACCTGTATTCCCCTCCCCTGCACACACTTAACACCTCCATGAAAGTAAAATGTGGTGATGACACATGTTGATATGGAAAAACTGGAAGGTCTTATTTGCATTATCACAGATATTAAATTGGTTTTGATTATATCTGTACTGTGTCAAAGATATACGTTTGTTCTGTCCTTTTGATTTAAGCATGTGATTTTTATGTACACTAAGGACACATTAGACCACTCTGAAAGCACAGAGGGGCCTTAATATGTGAGTAAATTATTTTTTATACCCACTTTAAGGTCTATTTATTGTAACTGAGCAAAATCCTAACTCTACTTGAAAACAGTGGGAATTCTGCCATTGACTTCAGAGACTCTGAGATTTTGCCCAAGCACAGTGTAAAATGATCTATTCAGAAGTGGCTACTGGCCTTATTTTCTAGAAATGGCTATCCAAAGGTTCAAAAATCCCCTTTTACTACAGAAGCAAAGTGGATGCACACTTTATTCCTTTCTTTATGCAGTGCTGGAGTAGTCACTGTTTTCTGCTTTAAAAAAATCAATTACGTTTCAGGGTATTAGCAGACTCCCTGGTTGCACAGGGTGTCAAAGGGAGGGGTGGGAGGCTAGAGTAGCTTGTTTACTGCTTGCATCAGAAGGCATTCAGTGTACAACATTGTGCAGGAGAGAATTTAAAAGGAAAAAAAGAAGTCAGATTTAGCCCATAACACGATACAGGAGTGAATGTCTCCCCAGGGTGCTTCTACGCCAGGCTACAGAGTGCCATCCCCGGGCTCTAACAGATGCCCAGCAGAGAAGCTCCAGGCCCTAAACCTCACTGTAGTCTCTTGTGTTAATGAGGACTCTTGATGCAGTTTAAGGTACGCTGGTGAGCAGCCCTAAATCAGAGCTTGTCCTGCTCAGGGAAGGTCCCAGTGGCTGCAGAGGCAGGTCTGTTTGCATTCCAGATGTGGTGCCTCCAGCCTGCCTCTGACCAGCATTCATTTCTGCACTCCACAGCTGGTCCATGTAAATGTGCCATATTGCAGCCCATCTGCTCAGAGAGTGCACAGTGGCACATCTCTCTCTGACAGTGGACCATTTTATTGAACGCTATAAATATTGAAATTCATAGGCATGAAGCAGCAGATTTTTAATGTTACTTAGAGAGACATTTGAGCCACAACCTTTGGCAGCAGCACACGCTGCTAGTATCTCACTACACTGCACGCCATTTGGTTCAGACTCATGAACAACTTTTCCAGAGATTTCATGGCTCTCCAATCCCAGGTAAAATGGAGTACAGACCCTGTGGGATGATATTTAGTGTGAATGTCACCCTGCATACAATGTGCATTTGGGATATGGACTTTCCAGCCCTGTGCTGTGTTAAACCATATGTTAATGTTTTCATACTCAGAAAAGATTAGATCAGGGACCAATAAAGTTTCAAAACTACAAATAATAGGCTAACCAAAATGAAATGTGAGGTATTTCTAAGCCTGAGTGTTGGGGTTTTTTCCCCCCAAGTCTCTGCAGGTTTTGTTTTTTAAATGGCAACACTGTATTTTGAAACAAGAAACTGGCATATTTATATTTTATAAGCTAATACATGTAAATTTTGTATTAGTGAGTAAACATCTCTATTAATTTGAAATTCATGGCTTCTGATCTGGAAAAGGAGCAAAACACCACTTCGTGGTTTTCTGTTTGTCAAGTAGTCCCTCATAAGTGTTCAGTGAGCTGGAAAGAGCTGAATCCCAAACTAGGATAAATGTATATGTATTATTTTTAATGAATCTTGCCAAGACAGCAGTTCATGCAGAGCATCAGGAACCAGCCTTTTCTCTTTTGGAATCAAAAGGAATTTTTTCATCTATATTAATTAGAGACAGATCAGGCCCTTAATGAAAGAAGCTGCATTAAAAAGGGAGAACATATTTGAAACTCTCTAAAATGCTTTGGAAAAAAATCATGTTCATTTTTGTGGGGGGTGTTGAGCCTGCCATGACATCCACAGTGTTTTCCACTCCTGGAGCCGTTCAGGCAGTAACATTGCACTCAGAAGGCAGTAGCTTGTGGAGTGAGATAGGGTATTTGTTTTACTCAGAGGTGTGTATCCCAGCTCCTATGGCAAGCAGACTAAAAAGTTTTCTGAGCATGTGGAGGAAAGTGGGGACCGGGAAGGCAAAAAAGCAAAGCAAGAAAGATGTGCTGATGATATTGTTTTGCATGTATGGTTCTCGGAACTGTGCTGCTTTTTAAGTTTGCTTCATTATATCTTTTGCTCCACTGTCTTCATTATAATTTAAAAAGAGGCAGGGAAGACAGCATCTTTAATAGTGAAGTTGTACCGTTTGGATAATAATCTGTGTCACTGCTCAAGCCGGTCCCCTGGTTCCCAATCAGCAGTGTTATGTAAGGTGGCAGGTTAATAAATGCGACACACTGAAATCATTTGTACCAGATTATCTCTCCTTCCAAACTCTGACAGATGCTAAGTCCAGCTGGTAAAAAAAGTTTATAGGCGAGTTGGATCTGGGGCCTTCACACACTCCACAATGTTGGCTACCAATGCTTGTTTTAATGAGTCACGAATTGCCTGTTTATCTTCTGCTCCCTGCTGTTTCTGCATTTTCTCTTCCAGAACAATCCTAGAAACACATGCTGCTACAGACGCTGGAGCAATGTGTGTAGACATTTGAGCCAAATTATTATAAAGAACTCTTTCTTCTCGGATATTAAAAAAAAGGCGAGAATTGCACATTGCCTAGCAAATCGTTATCTCAGATGTTCGCTGTGACATGCTCAATATGGCCTACCAGAGAAAGTTGGAGACATTTGAAACCTTAACAACTACACAAAATGACACTGTAATTGGCGGGTTTTGTTGTTCATGTTCTGGCTCTGCAAAAACTGCTCTAAACACTTTGTTTAATGATGTTACATTATGACAACACATGGCTTCCATAGAGCAAGTCATCATGTTGAACATGCGACATCACAGGAAGGGGAGCGGGGGGCCAGTGGGGCTCAGCACTGGGGAGAAGAGCAGGATGCTTGCACGTGCCAGCACACATGTGTGCACACATGGGGAAAGTGGCATTCCAAGGGCTGATGCACTTCTATGGGTGGGCTCCTCTGACCATCCCAGTGGGTTAAAACCAGCTGTGATGTCTTTCTAGGACTGCTGCTAGCTGTGGGGTGTGTGGAGGCACTGGCCCTCTGCGATGTGACAGCTTCCATCACCCTCTGACTCTTCTGTTGCCGTGGTTGTAGCCCTGTTGTTTGATCAGGCCAGGCTGACTCAACAGAGCAATGCCTGACACAGAGGGCTCTGGGCAGACACATGCCCTATCTCTGTCTGTAATTAGCGGCCATGATCCTGTTTACAAGAGATTCCCCTTGTACTCTCTGAAATACTATGCACACATGGCATGGGATGAAAGTGTAACACAGCCCTTTGTAACTGTGTGAGGGGCCCCAGGACAACCCTGGCCCAAGTCCTCCAGTGCAGGCAGAGGCACTGCTTTCCTCATGCAGTATGGGGAGCTGCTGGATCCTTGTGATCCTGCAGAAGACCTTCTGCCCAAATGGATGCCTCAGGCTTTCCACATAGCTGCAAGGTGTGCAGGGTATGTTCAGGCAGGCTTGCTGGGCTGTGGGTAGATTCTTGAGGAGCAGAAATGGACATGTAGGGATTGTTCATCACATGTTGCAACATGGTTCTGCACCACCTCCATTTTGTTTGTGTGTGCTGAGCAAAACAACCATTTCTGATTGCTTTGTGAAAATGGGGCCAGATGCTGTGGACCTTGGCACAACCTGAGCTTCCTTGGGTGCACTGAAAACAGCTGGATGGAGCATCTCTCCAGTGGCACGGGAAACTCTCTAGCTATGGCCACCGTGTTTTGCAGGGCTTTGCATGGGGCTACCCATTTACAGGTTTCCCAAGGTTTCTTTGTGTGTCGGCTGCCCAGCTGAATGGCCTCCCTGAGGTCCTCAGAAAGAAAACAGTGAGGAAACCACTTTTGCCAGTGCTTCTGGTTATTAATGTTTCAGATTTGTCTATTCTTTGCACATGGGAAACTGTATGGTCATTTGGCAGATGTTGGAACTCACCAATTTTATATCCAGCAGCTTGGAAAAACAATGGTTGTCATAGTCTCTTTAACAAAATATATGCTGGGCAGAGTCCATCTTCTGTGCTAGCAAAGTGAATCTTACTCCTACCAATCACTCACTGTCACAAAGCTGAAGGAACCACAGTAATGCTGTAAGATGACTTGTTTGCAGTTCTAGCTTTCACCTTAAATGGTGCAGCTCTCCCATGCAGCCAAGATGCAGTTATTGCCAATACAGCCTTAACGTCTGCCTTCTCTTTTTATTTAGCTGGTTTAGCAATATGCTAATGACAGGAAGAAAACATACATATAAAATATTGTAAACATCAAGACTTGGAAGGAGAAGGTAAATTTGGCTCCCAACCATGAAATCTTATTCTGCAGTTGCCTTCTTAATGGCATCTCTTGAGGTCAGTGGCTTTGAATTCTCCCAATTGTATAGGGTCACTCTGGAAGCATTGACCAAGTAGAAAAGATTCAGCCAGGGGAAACAATGGCAGAAGTCACCCTTTAAATGTCCTGCCTTCTATATCATGCAATTGATTCCAAGGCTCCCCACCACGATGTCACTGTTTGACCAGTTTGCTTTAAAACAGCTTAATTAGCTGAAAGGAAAGCTATGTCTGAGCATGTTTGTGAGAAAAAAACAAAAAGCTCTCGCCTTTCAGAAAGCTCATGCTCTGTCTTGTCGGAAATCTCTGGTTCTGAAATGAAACAACATTCCTTTCATACAGAGTTAAGTCCCTGACAACAAATTTTCCCGGATTGGGGAAACAACCGGTTGGGCAGCGCACTGATGTCAGCGGAACTGGTTTGGGGGACTGAGTGCTCTGCACCTCTATTAACTTCAGGGATCCCACCGGAGGAGATCATGGGAGCTTTAAACAGCTCCACTGCTGCTGGTCTGAGAGGCAGCTGAGATTGACTGCTTCAGCACTTCAGTGCCATTTCTGTATTAATGTCCAGGCCATCAGCTGGAGAAGGTTTAAATACAAAGCAATAAGCAACAGAGGCCTTTCAGTGCTTAAACCCAACTTTTCTTATAGTGTTCTTCCTTTTTCCAAACCAGGAGCTCTGGTTTGGAAACTTCTGGAGTTTCCAAAAACCAGGAGTTTTTCAAAACAGGAGCAAGTAAGCCCAGAAAATTGGTGGGATAACTGATAGGAACAGGAGGCAAGGCACCTTGTGCCCACTAGGAAGAAACCAAAACCAGAGGTCCTAGTCCTGCCTTCCTTAGCTTAATCCATAGAAAGAGGATCTTGGGGCCTGCAGGCATTAAAATAGCCAACGTACCAAGCAATGCAGCTGCTGAAGGATGTGCTTCATTGCCTTTGGTTTCCTCATTTGCTCCCTGAGCTGCAGTGTTTGCAGGAGAAGGTCAAAATACAGCCTTTTGCCCACTACATGTTTTTTCTATCAACCAGGTCTCTTCTGAATGAATTTGAGTGGCTTTATTCTGTGATGGTCATGGCAGCTTGGTGACATTACCAGACTGCTGAGCAGTTCTGTAAAGCACTGCTGCACATCCTGAGTAATTTGCCAAGGCTTTAGGAAGAATCAGTTTCAAAGCTGGATCTGCCATGCAAAAAATGAAGGCACAGTTTTTCTTTTAATTCTATTAATCCATGGCTCCTTGTCAAGCCTTTTTGCCTGTGTGTGTTCATGGTGTGCCTAGTGCCAGTACTGATGGAAAACATGGGAACCATGCAGCAGAGGTGCATGGGGGGGTGGGGGGAATGAAGCACATAAAGCCAGAGCAAATCACAGGAAGAGCCATTTAGAGAATAGGATTAGGTTAACATGCTCCCTGAGACAGCCTGAACATCGTGATTTTATGCATGTACGTAGCCATACTAGCTTCAGTGAAATTATGTGCTAAATGTATTTACA
This sequence comes from Melopsittacus undulatus, assembly GCF_012275295.1. NCBI lineage: Eukaryota > Metazoa > Chordata > Aves > Psittaciformes > Psittaculidae > Melopsittacus > Melopsittacus undulatus. Next base: position 73,083,322 of record NC_047529.1, read on the forward strand.
AAGGGGAGTCAAACTTTGCGGAATCAAGGTCTTAGTGTATTTTGTAACATTCTGACAGCCTTTCATCCCTGTCATTCATTTTCCTGGGCATTTACAAGAAAACCTACTGCAGCTCATTTGTTCCTTTCCAGAAAAGAAAAATAATATTTTTAAATCATTTTGCTTTCACTGCATGAAGGATTCTGGCTAGGAAATGAAGATATGCCTCACCACTGAACTAAAAGCTTTAGTTAAAGTATTTTCTTTGTAAATGTTTCTCTCCCTAAATGCCTAAGCATCTCTAAATTCATGTGCTCATATTTGAAACAATATCCTGGTGAAGATGAGATGTTTATTAGTGTTTTTTCCCTTCTCAGCTTTACAGAAAGGTGAAGGAAAGGATGATTAAACCAGAAACAAAGTCAGTAATTAGCAGTATAAATCTCTCAGTGATTTCAGTAGGTCACGAAATTAACTGGTACAGGCTTCGGACACATCTGCTCTTTTGGCAAGTGGTGCCCTTCGTGAGCCTGCTCATTGGCTCGCACTAACCACACGATGGGTCTCGGGGAACTTATTTGCACTCCCTAAGCTAAACACAGCACAGTGATGAAACCCTACAATTTCTAAAATGCTGAAGCACGTACAGGGGCTGAGTGTTCCCTATAACTAAGAGGCAGCCTCACACAGTTCTGAAGCTCTGCGCTACAGCTCTGAGACCCCTGGAGGGAGGGGGAATATGAGAGTTTATTATGTGTGGCTGAATGCTGCTTTGCAAGGCTCAGATTCAGGAAATTATTTGGAGGTTTAGGGAAGAGGGACCTGGTTGCCATGCCGCAGGCTGCTATCAGGAAGTGGACTATGCCCATAAACCAGCAAAGAATGCCCCAGCACCAGTCGCTGCTCTGTTTTCATCTTGGCCACATCTTTATTCTCTTGGTGGCAGAACAGCAAAGAGGCTTAAAGCACCATAAATAGGGAAAAGGTGGTGAGGGGGAGGAAACCAGCAGTTCTGCCTCCTTTTAACCTCCAAATGTAAGTGAGCAATGCAGTTCTGTATTGCATCAAGTCTTGTTGGCTGTCATGTCAGGCCAGAGGTCAAGTGCCTGCTGCAAGCCCATCTCTGGGCTGCTTGTCTCAAGTAAGCCATTCACCTCTCTGCCTGTCAGCAAGCAGGTAAAAAAGGAAACAAAAGCTGCCAGTCTGACATGTGTTTGCCTTTCACTAGCTATCGTTACAAGTATAATTCATAGGTTCTGAACTGACTAGGCTGTGTGGCACTATGCAGAAGCAATAGAGCTACCTGCAGCCATCAGAGCAGGGAAGGAGGCTCTGCCTGGGCTAGGTCCTAATTAATAAAGCAAATTCAGCTGGAAACTTTGACTCTCATTTTTGTGTAGAAATCCCATCAATCCATCAATTATGGCATTCATGACTGTAATTCCAAATACATGTGCTTTATATGCAGGAACCCTAGGCCTAGGCTGGACCCCTATGCCTTAGGGAGACTTCTGTAGAAGACAGTGTAGCAGTAAGTGAGCACATGATGTTTTTTGAAACCTAGCAATGTTTGCTCCCTTTCTAGTTTCATTATAAACCTCTAATGTCCTAAGGCCCTCAGTACAAAGGCTGTTTGTGGGACCAAAGTGGGGCCAGAAGATTTTGTGCAAAGCTAAGCATGTCAGCTTAGATACATGTCTGCTCTCTGGGTATTTGCAGGAGGGGGAATGTGGAGCACTTTCCTAAAAGCAGGGCCAGTCTCTAGCTGCGCCCCATAAAGGGAAGCCTGCTATTGTAACACTGACTCTGTCCTGTTCCAGAAAGAAAAGAAAAAGAAAACTGCATAAAAATGATCTACTCTCTCTGAAAGCTCTACTCATGTTTTACCATTTGAGCTTCCTCCCTTCCTTTCTTCCTTTTTTCCCGTTTTTTCTCTTTTCACACGTAAAACAATATTGATACAGGACAATAGCAGAGCTGGAATGGTGCTATATCCTGGCTACCCTTTCTTCCACCATCTTTGATGCTGCTTTAGATTCTAGAGCATAAAAGCTGTCAGCATTAGGGAACTTGATGCAAGTTTAGTGTATCTACACTTCAACATCCCTGTGTCAAGGGATGTTTGGCTTTAAGAAAGAAGTGTTTGGTTTTATGCATATTTACATGTATTTTGACACTGCTCTTAAAAGCTTTTTGTATTTTCTGGTACGAGGACTCACCTATATATTATAGCCAAAGTTGGGGAAATTATTATCGTGAGCCTAAAATACTGCTTTATAGCAGACAAACTGGGCTTCCAAACCTGCTTTGTGTATTTTCAGATATATGTATCTCCTGTTCATTTTGCTCTTTGAACTGTATCAATACAAAGTAATTAGTGGTAGCTTTTTGATTCCTGGTTAGCTTTTTACTCCACAGTCTCCCATTGAATTCCCTGGTCTCCAGCACTAAATGCTGTACTATACACCATGAGGATGTATTGATTGATGGCTTGGCTTCACGAGCAAAGATTTTGGGAAGGGCTTTAACCACGCTTACTTCAAGCACGATGACCAAGGGCAAGTGGGGTATGCAAATCTGGTTTGAAAAGGGTGCTCAGGCAGTGTACAGTGACCATATGGTCACCAGACTCCTCATTTTTGTAACAGTCCTGGTTGTTATTGTCACTGCACCAGTGAAAGGTAGTTGACTGATCTGGGAGAAGTTTCTTGAATTTCAGCTTTCCAGGGCACAGCACAGCCAAGCTACAGCTAGGTGGAAGGATTAGTGAGCTGGAGCAGATGTGAGCTTTCATCAGCACTGGTGAAGAGGCATGAATGCAATATCTTGGCTTGAAGTACACTGAGATGCTCAGATATGTTTGGGGGTTGCATCATACCATGCAACATCACCACCATAAACTCTCCTGCTTTGACTCAGTAGTAGTTTTTAGCTGGAACATCATCTAGTTCCCTTTTATGGCCCTATAATACTTTTAAAGCTCCTCTATGGGCCTTAAAAGAGTAAGAAAGTCCCAGGAAATCCTGTTTTGCTGACAAGCTATACTGCTGTATTTTGCTCTTGCCGACAAATCTCAAAAGTCACTTCATCACAAAAGAGGCAACTAAGACCATTGGAAGTGAGTTAGAGAGCTCTGTGATAAAGTGCATTTGGATTGTTTTTCTGTCTTTGAGCTCTGGTAAATGAGGTCTAAATGAAGCCACTGTATCAAAGCACAGAATCTGGCCATTAGGCACTTTACAGATTTCTTCTCTGGAGGATCAGAGTTGGCTGTTTAACCATCTGCACAGCTGCTGAGATACCCACCCCTGTTTCTTCTGCTCTTGAGGGCAGAGACCAGAGGTTTGCAAAGTATTGCTTAGGTCCCTGCATATCACTGCTGCACTCAGTTGCTCTTGACAGTGAATGTGGATCCCTAAGCAGCCTTTGGAAACAAACAGTTTCAGAAGCAGAGATTGCAGATTACATGATCTCTCTGTGCCTGCAGGAGGCCTGCATCCCCTGCTCCAGCCATCCACCTGGCAATGGAAAAGTAGGAGCCAGTTTGTGTTATCACAGCACCCTGGGGAGCCCACAGCCCCTGTGCCCCTGCAGAGGTTCGAGGTGCCCTCTCCTGCTCTGCCTCTCAGTTCACAAGACCTGGATGTGAAGATGGTGACTGCCCTGACGCTCCCTGCCTGGTTCAAAGGGAGGCGGTTCACCGGGGAGCTGATTTTCTTTCTCTTGCACCACAGCCATTGTGCAAGTGTCAAAGGAGCATCCCTCTCATCTCTCAGATTGATGGCATCGTCTAGGACTTCCAGCATAGACAAGATAAACTAAAGGCTTCTGCAGACAGGTATGTAACTGTGGAGACAGCAGCACTACAGAAGAGGCCTCTGATCAGAGGGATGTTTGTCCCGCAGTCGAAACTCTGGCATAGCGGTCACCTTTGACATGACTTGCTGAATAGGAGTTTGTTTTCTAATTTCCATGGTTCAGCCATAGGCCATGAAAAGTAAATACAAGTAAACGGGCAACAGTGGGTTCAAAGGAGCATAAGACAAGTATTTGCCCCCTTGGAAAAAAGTTTGGGTAGGGTTCACATGTGAATCAATCTGGTTTGGGTCTTTGAAGTGATTTTGATTAAGGAGAGTGCGGCAGAGTATTGAAAAATGATGGGGCCAACAAAAGATTGGCCATCTTTTGGGGCATACTCTGGGGGAGAACTGCTGGCATGCTAGTACAAAGCTGCCAGTGGTGCTATCGAGCAGACATGAACTCCTGAGTCATTTAGTTAGAGAGACAACAGGCCTCCTCTGGCACCAGCCTTAACCTGGGCAGCCCTTACTGTCATGCCTTTTTCAGGGCTCTTCCCTTACCATGATTTCCCTTGGGGGCACACCTCTGATGTGTAGTGCTGTGTCATCAGACATAGGTCCGGTCAGTGGGTTTAAGTGACTTCAAGCTGTACTTAATATATAAAGAGCTTCACTCTCTGTCCGGTTGCACCACTACAAGTTGTCAATCTCTTCCACAAAATCCAGAATAGAAACAGATTTATGTGTCAGAAACTGAGACTTGTGGTTTTGGAAGATAACTTTTTGCAGGTTGTTTGAGGCCCAAAGGGAAGCCTTTGCCAGTAGCTTTAGGCTGTTTCCAGCTTAACACAGACCCCAGACTGGCTGTCCTGTGAAGGGCTGTTTTGTTTATTTCTTTGGTTTTGTTTTAATTTTAAATAAATGCCTTGGTTTTCTGCTGTTGGCTTTGAAGGAAAGCAAATATCAGATACCATTGTTAATGTTTCTTAGAGTGTTACAGAAATACCACCATGCTCATCCCTTCAAAACACTGCCTGGCTAAAAAGCATTACCTTTCCCTGGCACTTTAATGCTTTTACCATTATACACAGCTTTCTTTCTGCTAATGCAAAGCATATCCCTTTCAGGGGGACAACCTGATATTTTAAGCTATTTGTGTTCTGACTGTCACTCTTCTGAAATTAAGAGTGTGCTAATCCTATACATAAGTAAAGACTATTTGTAAGCATGAGTGACAAGTGTGGGATGAGACAAAAATGTGGATCCCAAGCATGGCTGGTCAGTGATCATTCCACAAAAGGTTTCACAGTGCAACATGTAAAGTGACTTCAGCAAAGACAATGAATAGACTAATTTCTAACTTGTTTGTTGATAGTAGCTACTTATTTCCCGTGCTTATTAACAGTAAAAGCTAAGTAGAGACCGTATATATTATTACAGGTTTTAAAAGAGTTTTAACATCTTTTAGGATAAAGGCAATTGCCTGAGCAAAATAGGTGCCTACTTTAAAATAGGTGGATTCTTCTGAAAAGCTGCAGGTGAGAAAAGTTTTCATGGCTGTTCATCGTGTCATCATTGTGCCTTGCAGACTTGTAAGTAAAATCCTGCTGGAAAAGCCTCAGAGTAGCCACTCACTTATTCATAGTTAGCCTTACTCCTCTCCAGCAGCTCTGCTAACATGGACTGAAAAGCCACTTCTGAGGTGAGGGAAAGAGACCTGGTTGATGACTTGCCTTTTTTATAGAGGAACATAAAGCTAGTGATGCCAGTCCTGAAACCCCATTGCCATCTGAAATCCTGGTGGTACCTGGCTAAGCCGGAAGAAATGGGGCAGGAGCTGGCATAGGCACAGCCCTGTCGCTGCCACAGCCAGAGCCTTCATCACCCCACATATGAACTTTTCCTTCCCTGTATGAACAAAAAAAACAGGTAGGGATAAGCCAGGGAATGAGGAGAGCTTCTGTGTGACTTATCCCAGTGAAAATATACAGCCTTCTCTGAAAGTATTGCAACCTGCAAACTTCCCAGGAATGCTGCCTCTCAAGTTTGAGCTTAGCAAACATATGCACACACACACACACACTTGCTAAGCTCCTTTTGCTGCTCAGTAAGCCGGAGTGTGGGATAATGTACACAGAAAGTCATCAGCAACCAGAGGAAAAAGACAAGCAGGAGCAAACCAAATTTCCTTGTGCTGTTGTCTTACTGGGCAGGGCACAAATGTGCTGTCTCATCCTTTGTTAAGTCCATCTCCCACCCCTTTGAACCTCATTAACTGGTTATGGAAAAGAGGGCACTGATTATCACCCTAAGTGATAATCCAGTTACCTGAGATAATAAAGTGCCAGTGTCTTTATACAACAGAGTTCAGAGCAACCACAGCACAGACTCCTGACATCCCTGACTGGCACCAGAAAGGACTCAGGGAATGAAGATGATGGTGAGGGGTACAGCACATTGGCTTGAGGAGAGGGCAGAAGAAGTGATCCTGGGGTTACAACCAAGGCAAGCTTCTTGCCATGTGCTCACCCCTGTAGCATTTCACCTCCAGTGACCACAGACCCCCTCAATGTGGCTGAACCTGCTATTACTGAGTGCAGAATTTGAATGCTATAGGTGTAATTTCTTCCCCAACATGTACAAAAAGAATTCTAATTCAGAACAGTGAGGGAACTTCTCACATGGCTGATGTCGCTGCCTGTATGCCCAGGCATTGAGGCTACTCATGGAAAAACCCTTGTATCTTTTCACAAATAACAAACAGTGATGCACTGCTACATAAGACACCATTTCAGCTGTTCTGGCACCAAACCAGGACATCAAACAAGTTTGTTTTCTAAAACAACAATTATTTCTCATGTCTCTGCAAATCAAGTCATATGGAGATGAGAGAAAAAGCAAAGCAAGATGAGGCATACATTCCAAAACTGGTTTGTAGAGACATTGCTGTGATGCAGGAGTACAAAATTAGTCTATATAAAGTCACAGGCTTTCCCAGCTGAAGGAATCCAGTTACTAAGGGAGATGAGCAGTGCTTACTTACTTTGCTTTATTCTTTCTTCTGAGGAAGGAAAATTGTGAGGAGGGTGCAATTTTGGTGGAAGTTGATGTTGCAGGAGTGATCAGAGTGCACAAAGGGCTCATTGTTGGGCCAGCAGTCTGTTGTAGGAGGGACTGTCATAGGAGTCTCCACAGGGTTGACAATAAAACATCATCACTATGTTGCAGAAGGAGACTTTACCTCACCTTGGGCTGCCCAGCTGTGTTCCCCATGCTGGACCACCCGCCAGCAGTGGTGGGGTAGGCTGATCCACTGCTCTAAATCACTGCAGAGGCAGAGCAGCACGCAGGGCGAGAAGGCTTGGGGATAGGATGAGGAGAGGGATGGGATTTATAACTATACAAAATTTCTCTCTTTTGAAAATTAAATGCCATTTTAGTGAAAATAAAAGAGGGTTGACAGGATTTACTAGCCCATGCACAGTCAGTTCAGTCTTCAGGGCTGAGTGGACAAATGGTTAAGTACAGCTTAAGTTATGGTACAGGGGAAGAGCCGCACCAAGAAAGGCAGGCTTGGGTTTTGGGGATCTCTGGTGAAGCTCCTGTCTCACAGCCATAGTCACCTGTGTGGCAGTGTACTGTTGCTATTACCAAACCAGTGCCCGCAGTGTAGTGCAGGCAGGGGTGGCAGCCTGCACCCACTGATACTCTGTCCCCTAGAGCAGCTTCGCTAGACTCAGCTGCCGGCTACCTGCAGGGCCACCAGCCTTTGGGCTTTACAAGTGAAAGAGGCTGAATCAGGTTTTGTGTTTGCAGAAACAACAAAAGCTTTGTGTTTTTCATCAATACCTGTGCGACTGGCACTTTGGTGGTGTGTGAAGGAGCATCTGGTGGTGATTTACTTTGGTAAAACACATTTGTCCCCTGGGATGGGAAAAAAAAGTGCCAAGGAAGAAGAACCTGCTGCACACTGGAGCTCTGCCTGAATGTCCCAGGCCACCAACAGATTGTAAAGCAGTGCAGCTTTGCAGAGGGCAATCCTGCACTGGCCAGTTTACATCAGCTGAGGATCCAGCCCTTGGTGTCATTAAAGACATAGTAGAAAAAAATCTGTTGTGAATGAAGGAAGCTCTGGCTAAAAAGTCCCAACAAGTTAGCTCTTTATTCTTTATCAGTGAAGTCTGCACACAATGAAAACATGGACAAGGGAAATTTGCACAGCATTTAACTTAGGTCAAAAAAACAAGTAATTTGTTAAGTGGCAAGGGCACCAACGCGTGCCATGTCACGCTGGATTTTCTTTAAAAATAAAAAAAATAACAAAGTTAAACTTTCAGTCAACCTGAAAATATTTGCTTTTTATGGGGGCAGTGCGGAACGAATGGGACAGCAAATCCTTCTTCGGTCACTCCTTTACAGAGACTGAAAAGCTCTATAGAGACAGTGGGAAAAGAAGGAAAAAGGAGGGGTTGTGGAGAGGAGGGAGGAAGAAAGAAAGAAAGAGAGAAAGAAAAAAGAAGGAATGGAAGGAAGAAAGGAAAGGAAAGGAAAGGAAAGGAAAGGAAAGGAAAGGAAAGGAAAGGAAAGGAAAGGAAAGGAAAGGAAAGGAAAGGAAAGGAAAGGAAAGGAAAGGAAAGGAAAGGAAAGGAAAGGAAAGGAAAGGAAAGGAAAGGAAAGGAAAGGAAAGGAAAGGAAAGGAAAGGAAAGGAAAGGAAAGGAAAGGAAAGGAAAGGAAAGGAAAGGAAAGGAAAGGAAAGGAAAGGAAAGGAAAGGAAAGGAAAGGAAAGGAGGAAAACAGGGTGAATGGAAAGGAAGGGTGGAGGTAGTGCAGAAGGAAAAAGTGCACATGAGCTCTGAGGTTCTTGGCTAATAAAACAGTATCAAATAGAGTTGAAAAATACACCAGCCTGAGAAAGCAAACTCTTTGGACTGCTGGATGCATTTCTCACAGATGGCTAAAGAGTGATTCCTTGCAGAAGCAGAGACTACAGGAACAGACTCTGATCAGGATCTCAAATGGAAAAGGAAACGCGAAATCTCCCAAGGAAGGAATGCAGGATCTGTCCAGATGGAAGAGGAAAATCCTTATGTCCATGTGGCATGAAAACTCGCAGGTATAAATTCAAGCTCTGAAATGCCAGGCATTCATTCTCTCTAGTTTTTTCAGTGTAGCTGATGTGCTCATGTTCTGAAAATTTTACGAATGAGCAACTTGTGAATTTTCAGAGGGATTGATGACTGGTCACTGGAAACACATTGTTTTACTGAACTCATCTAAACTCATGTAAAAGGATGAACCATCAAAATAGATATTCTCATGTGTTGCTAGTATTTTTTTCCCCTTCTGGTACTATTCCACAGAACTGAAAGTTCCCCCTTTCCCTTTCAAATATGCATTCCCTGATCCTTGTCATTAATAATCTTGTCTCTGCGCTTACTTTGTATTTCTTCTTTGGTTTCCCAGAATCTTTTCATCTGTTCCCCTTACTGACAACAAGCCCCTGTTCAACCATCAGACATTTTTATTTATTTATATTTTTAATTTCATTCTTCCCTTTTCCTTTCTGAATGCAGGTTCAGAAGACCAAACAGCTCTCACTATCTACCTATTAGAACATGAAATCCCACTTAATCTGCACTTGCTTTCCAGAATCACTGTATTTTAAGCTAGCAAGGGTTGATCTCTAGCTGTATCTATTGCTATTGCTATCTCTAGTTCATCTCTGTCTCTATGTCTAGCTCCAGCTCTGTTTCTATATGTAATACACAGATGCACATTCTCAGTGGTTTTGGAATTAATTTCATCCTATTAATTTCTGTGCCAGATGAAGTAAAACAAGACTGTGATGTAACATTGCACTGCCTTCTTGCTCACTCTCTGGCACACACAGAATCACACACACACACACACAGACACCACTGCATAAGGAAGGCAGGAATGTGGGCAAGTTTTGACCTCCAGTGTCCACACAATGAGCTGTGGACGATACAGAAAGTTGGCTGCTTCTATACAGACCTGCTTTTGTGCTCTTGTCCAGGGCTTGATCCTTGGAGCCCTGTCTGCTCAGTAGATGCCAGAGAGATAGATGTGATCTGTTAGCCTCATCCAGTGCCGGCAGCTGAGCCATTTTCACACAGGCAGGCAGGTATGGCAAAGCCTGGGTAACAGATGAGAACCCATGGGGAGCTCTTGACTATGGAGAATGAAAAATCAAAAGAAACCATATTGGACACAGATACAAAAGGAGTCCCCTGTTCCTATTCTATCCCCCCTTGTTTCTTTTCTCCTCTTCCTTACCAGGCTGTAATGAATGTGAAAAACAGCTTCCCCCCTCAAAGTATTTGAGGACATAGAGATTCCAGATGCTATTCTATGCAAATACTTCCACCCTTCCCTGCCCAGCAGCATCCTCAGTTAACCCTCTGCCCAGCTCTTTGCTGCTGCGATAGGAAAGAAAAAAATATCTTTAATTAAGTTCCTTAATCATTATTATCAAAGGACATATTTACACCCTACATAGCGCATTTGGGCTCAGCGCAGCTGAAGGCACAAAGCATCAGTTAACACAACTTTGGCACTGAAGTTAGTCTGATGTTTTAATCACAGAGCATCATGAAAAAGTAGAGGTTAATTCCTAATAGTGTCAACACTCTGTGCTTTCTCTTGAAATCTCTGTTTGTAGCATATCCAGAGTCAAAAACATTTGTCTCAGCAAAAACAGTCTGTAGAAGACTTTTAGCATAAATGCGTGCAATTTAAAAGGAATTGAAGGGGTGTACTTAAAGCACAGGAACCTTAAGGATCTATTCCTTGGACAGCTGCAAGCTGTTTGTCTCCCACTGGCACTTTTTTCTCCCACTGGCACCAACCATAACCCTGAATGTTTTTGCTTGGTATCTAGTACAGGAATGATTGTTTTACTCCCAGTGACTGGCACTTACATCATAGCCTCCTGAAAGCCATTTCCATACCCAAAAAGAAAAGAGAGGAGAGCAATAAGAATAGCTAATCTAACTGAAATTACTTTTATTTCCAAAGAAAAACAAATGCCTCTCCTGAGATTTTAATTCCTGAGTCTTTTCTACCACCAAAAATTGCTTTCATGGTCTTCCTGTTTATGATCCCTTAGCTCATGAGCAGGTCTATCTAGATACACATACCCAAAGATCACTCTAATGACAGCAGCAATGCAGCGTTAGAGTTTTGATGAGTATGAACTAGAATTTGATTTAGTCCCTTCCTGAACTTAAAAATGGATCACTTACTTCAGCTGTGAAAGATTGATGGTAAGATTTGTGAGAGTATGGTAAGGGAGAGAGAGGTCTCAGTCGTGAGCACAGAAGTCACAAACATTCAGACATTTATTGATAGATAAATAGATAGATAGATAGATAGATAGATAGGTACATTCTCCTCAATCATAAAAATACACTTTATGTATGGCGCTCACACACTGTGATTCCCAGAAACAGCCCTCTCTGCATCTGGTTTTGTAGGAATAAGATACTTGTAAGGCTGTTTTGTCAGCATTTTATTAGCTTTCCAGGGTTTCCTTAAGTTGAAGGGCATATTCTGCTCCATGAAAGCTGTTACGTTTAATTTGCATTTGAGATCCGGCATAGAGATGGCATGGACTCTTGCATTGATTTGCACTACACATCAGGAGAACCACACAGTACTTCTTTATGAACCTTACTTTGATGATACAATGCAAGAATATCCACAAATCTGGAGAGTTTACCACTTTGGTTGTAAATTTTATTTTCTACAATCTTTTTAAAAGAAACCACTAAATCCAGAAAATGTGCTAAGCGATTGAATGAATCTTGTATTGAAATAGTTCTTTCTGTAAGTGATGTGAAAGATGAATGAGGATGCTCACCAAATTTTCCAAGCAAGTTTTCTCCTTCCTGTTTCAAAGCAATGAGCTGAATGGCAGTGAAGACCATATTTCTATTTATTAACATATTTATTTGAGTTTGCACAAACAAAAATGAATTTTTCATCTATTGCAACACTCAAGCTCCTTAAAGTGGTGCTCTGACATTTGTTTACTTCACATAGATAGTGTGACACTAGATTAAGAAATCTCTATGACAGTGAGAGGCAGTAAACATTTTATTTGTTCTCTGTTATGGTGGTTTTGTTTAAGAAGGAACTTCCCTGAAGAAAGGGAAACTTGAAGATAAACCATAAGCAGTGAAGATTAACTAAAGGACTAGAAAAACTCCACAGTGTGGCTACATGTGTATGTGCAGCAAATTTCATTCTGTGCTGAAACCAGAATTTCACTGATTTTGCTGATTTACAACTTCTGCTAACCTGATGTGTACCTCAAAGAGCATGAGAGTCCTGTCTCTCTGTTGAATCCAGCAAAATGATATTATTTTTTACATATAAATGTAATGCTCAAAAAAAACATGACTTTTGGGGATGGGTAGTTTGTTGTACACGAGACTTTGTGTGTGCGGTGATATGTGCCTGAGTTTGCTAGCATTTAAGTTTCCTCTAGGAGACATGTTTTAACACAGAGGAGGTGTTTCTCTGTGTACTATGAGTACCTTTTTTTCATCTCAACTTTGAATGCGTTGATGAGAACTTACTATGCTACTCAGTAATCTCAGTGCCTGCCTTACTAACACTTCTGTATCTTAAAACAGCCTCCCTATGCTCTCGATACCCCCATTTGGTGTCCAGGCTACCTGCCATGGGGTATTTGTGTCCTTCAAGGCTGCAAATCATAGAATCATAGAATAGTTAGGATTGGAAAGGACCTCAAGATCATCTAGTTCCAACCCCCCTGCCATGGGCAAGGACACCTCACACTAAACCATATCACCCAAGGCTTCATCCAACCTGGTCTTGAGCACTGCCAGGGATGGATCATTCACTACCTCCCTGGGCAACCCATTCCAGTGCCTTACCACCCTAACAGGAAAGAATTTCTTCCTTACATCCAGTCTAAACCTCTGCTGTTTAAGTTTCAACCCGTTACCCCTTGTGCTATCACTACAGTCCCTAATGAAGTGTCCCTCACTAGCATCCCTATAGGCCCCCTTAAGATACTGGAAGGCTGCTATGAGGTCTCCATGCTATGAGTCTTCTCCAGGCTGAACAGCCCCAACTTTCTCAGCCTGTCTTCATATGGGAGGTGCTCCAGTCCCCCGACCATCCTCGTGTCCCTCCTCTGGACTTGTTCCAACCGTTCCATGTCCTTTTTATGTTGAGGACACCAGAACTGCACACAATACTCCAAGTGAGGTCTCACGAGAGCAGAGTAGATGGGCAAGATCACCTTATTTGACCCGCTGGTCACACTTCTTTTGATGCAGCCCAGAATACTGTTGGATTTCTGGGCTGTGAGTGCACACTGCTGGCTCATGTTCATTTTCTGCGAATTAGGAATGAAAAATATTGCTGAGAGACAGGAAACAAAAATCAAATGGCATCTTGTCATTCTGACGCAAGCTAATGTTTGTTTCTCCTGAGGTTATGCATATTATGTTTCATGTTATAAAGCTGGTTGGAGAAAAGCTGGTGCTGGGGCTAAATAGTTCCCCACAAACTAAAATATCTCATGAAATCTGAACAATTTAATTTATAAAAAATATGGAGAAAGAAAAGTTCTGCCCACGTTCTATTTGAATGATTAGGAAAAAAATATATCCATCTTGCATTTGAACAGATTTTCTTTCAATAAAATTAAGATTTCTCTGCTAATGCTATGTTGTGCCACATTATGGCTTATATTTAGAAAAAACAAATCCAAAATTGAAACTTCATTTGTGTAGCTAAAATATTATTGGTAAACCAAAAGATTCTTCTTCTATAACTTTCTTTTGTAGGAAATTTTAAACTAAAAACCCATGCAAGACAACACATAATACATTGGCAAAAGAACTGTGGTGCTAAGAATAGAAAAGTTTATTAAAGAAAAAAGATGATACTTATTAGAGGAAAAATGTCAATGTGTGACTTCAGTAAGGAAATTATATTAAGCCACAATGAAAAATTGACAGGAATAGTGTCCAGATCATTGATGGAACCTGTTTTTATAACAAACAAACAAACAAAAAATAAGACAATAAAAATAAGACAAAAAAAATAAGGCAATAAAAAAAGTCTTGGATTGCCTGTTTTAGAAAGATAATTGGTAAAAGAAAAGGAAAAATACAGAATCCCAGACATAAGCAATAAAAATCTAGATAGAGCTGGTGTGTGGTCTGGCATGGTATTTACAGTGACAAAGCTTGAGTATTTATCTCTGGTAAGACTTGCCTTAGAAAGACAGCATGATCTTGAGCCATGGCTGTGGTTTGAGGATTTGTGTATTAGAAATCCCTGGTGTTACTTCTGCCAGGTGCTGGGAACAGGCAGGTCTGCTGGAGGGAGGAACTGGTTTATGAAGAGGTGAGACTGGTTCCCCATGAAAAGTGTATCAGATAATGAAGGAGGATACTGCTTACTTTTTAGACACTGAGTTGGTTGCCCATGGATCTGAGCTCCTTGAGTCCCTGAAGCACCATCACAGGCCAGATCTGCCTGCCATTGCTGCCATCCTGATGGATTTGATGAGTGATAAGCATACTCCGAAACAAAAAGCAGCACTGACAGATTTGAAACAGGAGATTGATCACTGACATATTTTTATACTGACAGCTCACGTCTTTCTCTCACCTTCCTCTCTACAATTTCTCTGCAGAATAATTTGGTTATACATTGTCATATCAATATTTACATATAAAGGAGATGAGTGTTCTTCAGGATGAGGTAGCTAAAAAGAGCTGCAAATCCAGGTTAAAATCACCTGCTGTGCAAATTCCCTTTCTACATCTCCAAAACAGAAGCAACAAAAAGGTCTTGGAACTCATTAGCATAGGGGGCAGCTTAATTACAGGCTTGGGAGCAATTGCAAGTAAGAAAAACAAAAAAAAATGTCCATTTAGGAAGCATGAGCTCACTCTTTGGGGTTCATAAGATTGTTTGAAGTGTTTAGGAAGGGTTCTGATTCAATGCCCAAACAGCAAGGGGTTCATTTGACAGTGTTGCACTGTCATACAAAGTGTCACTTCTTCCATTAGTCCAGTGATAGCCCAAGCTGCCTATGTAACTGAAGTGCATTTAGAGCTCACTATAAACTCTGTGTAAGATTGATAAGATTTTCTTGATTTTCCATATTTTGCATCTAGTTCAGAGCAAGCTTCTGTTCTGTGCACACAACTGGCTTGTCATACCAGTTAGGGAAGGGAGAAAGCAATTGTGGAAGATTGTTGTTTCCAGCTCTGCAGAGCACACATGGAAAATCATGTCCTGAACAGTGCAACTCATGTCCTGTGTGATCTCATCTATGGGCTGGGCAAGGTAATTTAATTTCACTCAGACCCCAGACATTGCTGTTATTATTTATAGCATTTTGACCTGTGCTTCCCCACCAGTCTATCAGCATTAGAGAAATGGTTTCTCATCATTATGGTGGCTCATGACAAGAAAGATGGTGCTGAAGTGACTGACATCACCTTTCCTTGCTCTGTAACATATGAGGTCACTTGCCCATCATATTCATTTTCCTGGGAAAAAAAATAAGCCAGCAGTTCACATTCCAGCCCATTTTGGAAGTCTTTCCTTACTCTGAACTGGATAAACTCAATCAATGCAAAAAAGGCTCATTGATGTCAAATAGATGGTTTCTAGTCCCAGATGTGTCATGCTCAGTTAGTGAATAACAGAGTGTCAAATAAAGCAATAAATCTTCTTACTTGCTGGCTGCTGTGCAGGGCTGCCATGTGAACACACTCACACACTCACTAATTCTGTGTGATGAGTGATGCTGGCTGCATCCCCGACATTTCCAGAGGCCAGTAGAGAGGTACAAGCATACTAAGTTGGAACAAGTGCTGGATCAGTGTCCCTTTCTCAACACCTTGAGGCCATTTTTGGAAATCTGACAACAATATGACATGGAGACACTGTCAATTTTAAACTTGATTTCAGCAAGCTGTTTGTGGTGCAAGGTGGTTCCAAGAGTAAGAAGGAATAGTACAGGTGGGCTGTGTGTTTGCTAAATAATTTACTTTGTTCTCACTTCTTTGCAAACACTCATGCTGGGAGATGCTCTGGTGTGCTCTGGATAGGATACTGACAGGGCTTAGAGAACTCCAGCCTGGACCACACTGAGTCCTTCACCTGTGTTCCAGGTGAATCTTACTGAAAGAAAAGTTAACTGTGTATTTGGGCCAACCAATCTTTGTGTTGAGCCCCTGGGTAAGAAAGCTGAGGCATCCTATAGAGATGGTAGACAGAAGTCACTGATTCACTCCAGAAAAAAAAAATCTGACTGAGAGGTCCCTGGGTAAAAGCATGAGAACAAGTGGGAAGGCAAAATCGGGATAAAACCTCAACAGGTTGTTGCACAGTCCCTGTGTCTTAAAACATTTGGTATCACTGCCATGTGAAGATGATTCCAGTGGCCTGTCTGAATTCAGACTGCTATAAACTTCTGCTATGCAAACTCCAAGACCTGTTGTGTTTGGGCTTTCAACGGAGAGACTTAAAAATTCCCACCTTCTTACATCATGTAAGGACATTGGATGTCA
The DNA here is from genome assembly GCF_012275295.1 of Melopsittacus undulatus. Classification (NCBI taxonomy): domain Eukaryota; kingdom Metazoa; phylum Chordata; class Aves; order Psittaciformes; family Psittaculidae; genus Melopsittacus; species Melopsittacus undulatus. Next base: position 73,099,695 of record NC_047529.1, read on the forward strand.
TAGCTGGAATCCTTTCTAGTGTATTATGTAGTCAGGCATTCACATAGCTAAATCAGTGTGAGACATCATGAAGAAGCAAAACCTGAGTTTTAACAATTACCATTTAAGTTTCAGTCCCTTATTGCAGTGCTTTTTGCCTGAGTCCATGCCTGTGTGTAGTAGCTGGGCTATACTCTATGTTTTTCAGTGAAGGACCTCTGGCTTGCCCCAAATTATACTTTTCCTCTCTGTTCAGTTTGGGTGAATTATGCTGCATAGTCACCAATCTCCCTTTTTTCGTTGTCAGAGTCAATTTAACCTTTGGGTACACTTGAGAAAAGAAACAATGCTGGAAGCAGAGAAGAAATGTAAGTTTCAATTTTACTTCAGTTAGTCAACATTTAATGCATCTGAGGATCCAGAATTACCACTGGCATGAAGTGTCAGCTTTGGAAATGAATGCCATCATTTAACAAGGAATAACCAAGCTGCTCAGGACCACTGTCTGAGTGCACAAGGATTTTGCTTTGAAATAGTGACAGTAGTCTCCATTCAGAAAAGCTGTTAAGTCCATACTTCATTTTAAAGCTTTGTTTTAAAAATGACTCCAACAGGACTTCAGCACACGCACCTAAACTAGAGCAGAAGAGGGACCCTTTTGCCAGCACCAGCAGCAGCAGAGAGCTTGGGCAGCCTGCCAGTCAACTTGAGATGTGTCTGGTAGATTGTGGGTGCATTTCTGCTATTAGTGCAGGAGAAGAGAGGCAACAAGGCAACACTGCAAGACTTAGATTTGTCCCAGCTTTTGTAACTTGTCTATCTGTCTGGGAAACGGATTTGGATTTGGGGTTCACTTCTTCCTGTTTCAGGACAGTTACAGCTGACAGATACCTGCAATGTGTTCCAGAAAAAGCAGAATTACTTCCTTTAACTGCCTTACCTCTTAATTTTTCTCTAAGATTGCTCTCACTGTGTAAATAGTTCTTCAAGTCTCCAGAGTGCTGTACAGGTAGAAATCCCACTACATTGCCTATGAGATGAGCAAGTGTGCTGTTGCTATTACAGCCCTGATTCAAACACAAGATACATAAACACAGGTTTTATTTTTAATATTGTCACCAAGTCCATTACCTCCAGAAAGTCAGGTGTGTGCAGAACCAGAATCTCTGCCCACAAAAACCAAAGACACAGTCAAAGAGGACTGGGAGCACAGTCAGGGGAGCAAAACAGAATAGATAGGGGAGCAAAACAGAATAGATATATCAGTCTCTCTTTCCCCAAGCACAGACCAAAGCAGTCTGCCTCCTTTCTGAGATACTTTGTTTTCATAGAATTATAGAATCATAGAATAGTTAGGATTGGAAAGGACCTCAAGATCATCTAGTTCCAACCCCTCTCTATCTCTAGGTAGTCTGATGTTATTTCACCTTACTGAAAATAAAGGGTATGTTTTGTAAATTCTGTAGCAGATCCTTTTATTTCCTCCCCTAACTCAAATATTCAGTCACTTCAAAGAAGGTAAAGGGGGGGAAATAGAGGGGGAAATGAGGAAGTGCAGCAAAGGCTTTGATTTGTCTGTGGCATAAAACTGGATTATAATGTCATTTGCTAACTGACAGATCATTTAGTGTCCTGGAAGAGTCTGTTTTCGCACCGCTGAAGCTCTCACAGGGGAATTCTGTGTGGGCTCCTTATTGTCAGAGCTATTTTTCACCCAATTTGTTTCCAAATGATGTCTAACCTGAGGTCTTCCCACTGAGAGGGCTTTAAGCAATGATTAATGAGAAGTGTTTTGCCAGACCCACCTGGGGAATGGCCCATCTGCAAACTCAGGTAAGATGGAGCTGCCTACAAGGCACTGGCTTGTGAATGGCAGGCAGCTTCCCATGGCTTGAGGCATAGCTCACAGCAAAGGCAAGGTGTTCACTGTTTGCATCCCAGTGATTCATGAAAGGGATGGAGATAAATGTCACTCACTCTATCATTAACGTCTAGTTTGAAGAAACAATCCCCTCTCCAGGGACTGATCCCCTTTCTGTTCCATGTTCAATTATATTATGCATTCAGCATATGTACAGTACCTACATGGAATGTATCTGAAGTGCCCTCAGATCTCCAGCCATGCGATGTCTATTCAGAGATGGCAAATTAAAGCAGGCACATCTTCAAACATACACCTGGTTCTCAAATAGTTACTTGTTTGAGCTACGAGCTCTTGTCCCTTCCTTCTAGTTGTAGCTCTGCATGTTGCTACACATTCACCTCTACCTATATCAGCAGCATGGTAAAGCAAGTGGGAAAACTGTGATTTTTAGTCTATATTCATTTCAGCAATTGGACAATTTGGTTCTGCCAGAAAATCCAATTACACCTGACCTCCAAAACTGAGATCTTTTCAGACTTGAGCCTTTTAGTTACGTGTAGGTGGGACAACATTATCTTTCATTTTCCTGAGAGACTTCTCATGTGCATAAGCTTGCTAAAGTAAACATGAATTTCCTGGTATCTGTCTAAAATGATAATTAAAATGCTCACATAGAAGTTAAGGAGCCCTGAAAATTTGGTTTCTCTCTGTATTTATGAGGCTGAAATCTGAACATATTTCTTACAGAATAATTTCCCTTGTCTGATTTATGTGGAAGCTCCAGGCTCAGTCATCATCTGGAAATACATTCCTATACAGTCTGTGTCATTTAAATGCAGCATCCTACTGTCCCGTCTGTCAAGACCAAAACATAATGGGCCCAACTGTCTACGAATAAAACAGATTGTTTGTAGGGAATATTTATAGTCGATAAAGAGCAGGAGTTTATATTGGCAAAACCCGTCCTTCTTGTAAATAGCTAGAGGCTCCCGACATCCCCTGACTTTCAGCAGCATTTATTCTGTTGAATGTGGATCCAAAACATTTCTCACTCTCGGCTTGGCAAGATGAGTTTGACAACGGTTTTCTAACCAACTGTTGTGACACCAGCAGTGCATTTTGCCTGGAATTTCACCTGCTAAGCAGTTTCCCACTTTCTTTAACTACTTCTCTTGCCAGCAACATGTTTACCGTGATTTAGATGTCTATTATACGCATGAACGACTTGTCTACTTAATTTCATCAAAAAAATGAACCCTCATAAGTGGCACAGATGCTGGTATGATGGTAATCAAATTAGTTTTTGGACAGGTTTATGGCCACTTGCTGTCAGTTAAGCTCTCTTTGGCTATCTTCACTCCTAATACAGTTTTGATGGTGATTAATGGCTCCATTAATACACTGTTTGTGCTGTGATAGACACCACATTATAGTCTTGTTTGCTGACCACAGCTGAGCATTATTTTTGTAAACTCGGTTCTGAAGAAAATTTTAGTCATATTTAATATGTCACCATTACATATTGCCATGCAGAGGTCACATGGAGACCTTGCTCTTAATACCGTCCTCACCATGGATGAGCTTCTGTGCTGCTAAGAGAGGCAGAAGCCCCATAAAGAATGTGCTTGGATTAAATGTTCATCAAGTCTCCTCATGCTGGGAGCATGCCAAGGGCCTTGGTACAATGATTTTTCCTGGCTATGCTGCCATGCTACTTGTCCTTCTTTTCTCTAGCATCCTCCTAACTTAATTTCTTTGTCTTGAGATCCAAGAAAGACGGCTGGAGTTTTTTGAGGATTGGTTTGTTTGGGGTTTTTCCCCTATTCTAAACCTCTCTCTGCTCATTTTAACATTCTCCTCTTGATTCTGTCCCTTTCACAGGCTTTTCTGAGCTTGCCACGATCAACAAGTCAAACTGCTTTTCATCCATTGCCACTTTACCACTAACTATGGAAACAAGGTAGAAACTGGTATTTCCTTTGGAGGATGTAAGGTAATAAGCTGTTGGTCACATTAGTGATAGACAAATTACAGCTGGAAGGAGACCATGGGAGGTAAAAAGTGTCACTGTATTTCTCACAATGCATGCTGGGACTTAGTGCAAGAGCAATGTCTGGCCTAACTTCTGATACTAAAAAAGCAGTAGGTTTTTTTAACGTAAATGTCATCATGAAGCAGACTTTATTTGGGAACAACACTGTAAACCCTGGCATTTTGCCACCCTGCATCCACACAGAAACACACATGTGTACTCTCAAACTATTCACTTGTAAATGCAATAGTTCGGGGCATTGGAATAAACCCACAAGTTCCTTTTTATTAGTCAGTGAGGAACAGAAAGAAAATGATGACCCTGGAAGGAGGTAAAGGGATGTATTAGAGATCTTTGCACTGATTTTTAAAGTAGTTGAAGATATATGGGGGCTTTGTTTTGTTTTGTTTTCCTCCAGTAATTAAGCCTAGTTTCTTTCTAGCCATATTTGATTTTTATGTTCATCTGTGCACTTGCCTAAACCCCACCCACTTGCTCCTCTGCAAATATTTATTATGCAAATGGTTTGTTTTGAATTGGGTGATCTAAGCAGATGCCCATTTTTGCATAACTGTTCTTTAGGAAAATTGCAGACTAGCTAGATAACATATTATTGAACTAGTTAAATAGTTATGATTGGTATTGAATTGCTATAAATGCTCCTTGTAGAGTTCTGTTTTCCGGGAGTGGTGTTTAGACTTTTTCTGCCTACAGTTATCTCTATCTATATCACCTTGACAGGCCAGCACCTGTGATTCTCCAGCTCTTTTCCTTGGTGCAATGGCTCTCCCCACTTTCTTTAAATCCAATAGATTTTCTGAAATATCCATTCATAGAGGCAGCCAGGGTCCCACTGGCCACTAAAATTGCTTTGAAATTTCATTGATTTTATCATCTGATACTGAAAACCTTTATTAAAAGCTGTTACTAAATTTCTCTTCCTTTACAAATCGTTAATCCTGCCTGTCCCAGCCTAATCTAAGTGCTTGATTTCCTGATCTGCTTCTGGATTCCTGAACAATCCAGGAGAAAAAAAGAAAAAGAAAGGAACTATTTGAGAAATTATGTGCTTGAAAGAGGCAGAATTGAGGGGTGCAAGGGGACAGTTTTCACAGTGCAGCCCTCTGAATGGAAGACAGCAAGGGCTCTGGGTAAGACAGGGAGGGAAAAATACTAAAGCCATGTAGCAATGGCATTTCATCTGCTCATCATAGAGGTAACTTATGAGATCACTGAATGAGGGCAAATCATTTGCATATATTCACACAGACTGGCGTATATTTAAATATGCATACACATGCATAGGCACACATATGCTTCTGCACATACATGTTTACCTATAAACATGCACAGTTTTTACTGTATGTGAGCTACCTTGGCAATTTATGTCACCTCTTTCTTTATTCTGGATGCTTTTGCTAAGGAAGTCACAAATTTCTTGATTTTTTTCTAAACACTACATAAAGTCAAACCTCCAGCAAATATCCTCCCGTTTATCTGAGACATGACTGTTATGAAATCAAGTGAAATATCCAGACGCCAAAGTTATTTCACAAGCTGTCCTTCATTATGTGTCTCTCCCCATTTATTACCTGCCACCCATACAGGTTACAGAATTATTGTAAGACTGTGGCATTATTTCTTAACTTGTTTGTTAGAAAGTAAAAGAGATCTTGTTCTTCACTAATGAGGTTTCCCTTCCACTTTCCTTCCCTTAGCCCTATAATAGATATTACCAGCATGTTGTAAAATCACTCATGTTGCATAAGAACAAAGACTTTTCAGTCTAGTCAAATCTCAGCTATAAAAATCAGTGTCACTTCAGTGAAGTATACATATTGTTATACTGCTTGAGAATTAAGTCAAGACACGCCAGATGTGAATTAATATAAAATATGAAAGCTTTTTCAAGCTTTTGTGACATTTTAATTAAGTAGTTGAATACCACAGTTAACTATTTCTGAAGAATTCCCTTTGGTTTACATCCTGAATATAACAAAAACACTTATAGTTCAGAATCCATGGTTTCTATGTGAATATGTAAGTCAGTTTGCCTTACTTACTTGAACAGGATATTTTTTTGTCACTATATTTACTTTTTTCTTTCAGCTTTTCAGTGGAAAAATTGTGTTATATTTACACACATACAGTGCAGACATGGATGCATATAGATGCTTATACATATATTTAATTTCTGTTTCTACACATAAAATCCTTCATAAAAATATCAGTAAACTTATATTTGCTGATAACTTTTCCCACCCCAATGTCGTCCTATGGCTTATGGGATGGAATATTCCAGTATAATCTCATGTTTAAGAATTTTTTTATATTTAAAATCTAAGTAAAATTACACAGATATACCCACATTTGTCAGTAGATACACACATATGTGGAGGAAAAAAATCTGATTGTTTCTTGCCACACATACATGAAACTATAGAATCTGTGACTGTCATCTACCTTGGATGCACAAGGTCACAGTATGAAGAATCCCTAATCTCTCTGCCTGATCACTGATCTCTTTGCCAAAAGCTGGTGAGATGGTTTACATGAAACAGTTGAGAATCTGCCCTATGCTTCCACAGCTTTCTGATTTACACACATACATATATACATGTGCATACACACACAAGATGAATTTTTGGGAAGGGATTTTTAAGGTTGCTTTAGAATGGGATGAGTAAAAAAACATCTGGCAATGGATTATAAAAAAGAAGCATTAGATGGTTTAGTCTGACCTGTGCCCCCAGGCCTTCATATTTCACCCAGTTATTCTTATATTCAACCAAATAAAAGCATCTGAGCCGAGCACAACTCACATTTGACTATAGCTTGACTGTTATTCAGTGTGATGGAGGGCCCCTTTAAATTTAAGAGAATAAAATTTTCTTGTTTGGGATACAGGTCCAGCAATACATGGGGAAATAGGCAACTCTGGGCATCCAAATTACCACTGGTAGCTTGCACTTCAAAATCAGGCCTTCTTCAGTATGCACAGGAACAATAAATATACACAAGAAAAAACTCACAATCTCTTTTAAGGGTGCATTTCAATACTGAAGGTGGATAATAACTGAGCACAGTATGATCATGTTGAATACTTCATTTAAAGACTGGCTCATTTTTCCTACTAAAACAGCTTTTCAGTGGAAAACCATTGGTTTTGACTAAATATTTATGAAAAGTGTTTTCTTTCCTTAGAATATGGCCATTTTTTAAACAAAACCTTTTACATGAGCAGACTAATTTTTTGACTCAGTAGTTTCCCAAAGGAAAAGAAATATAAATCAATTCTTTGAGATTCACTGAATAAATTATTTACACTAAGTTATTTTATTGACATTGGTCTTTCCTGTACCTTGAGCTATGGGAACTACATGGAGTCCATTTAAAAGCAGAACAATTCAGTAATCCATTTGACATCCCAGTGCATTCACTGTTATCCTGCTACAGCACTTAGTCACTGCATTGTAGAATGGAAGAGATACAAAATATGGTGACACAACCCCTTTTCTCCCACTTCTAGCATCCCAACTCCAGTGTTTTCTGGAGGCTGTTCCACTATCTTGATATCATTTTAGGCCCTGAGATGCACTACTGTACTGGATTATTTTGTCTTCATCCTTCAGGAAATCCTTCATCTCACTGAGTTTTTTAGCCCACCATGTCAGTGTGAGATCAGCAGGCTCAACGAAATGGTGGGGATCACAAGAGATAGTAGGGGCACGTTCTGTCTGTTTGCCATGGACTCTGCTACCACCTGATCCAGAGGAAGGGTGAGGCTTTATTACTGGATTTAATGCAGGCTGCAAGTGGCACCTGTAGGATAGGGCACTGACTTCAGCTTCTGCTTGAAAACAAGGTGCAACTTGTCCATCACTATTAATATTATGGAAAAACAGCTCTGCATCTCTCCTTGCTTCATTTCTGCACATTCACAGGCAGGGGCAGGTTGTGATTCTTCTCTGTAGTGCTAACCAGGTTTTCATGTTTGGGCAGGGGGGAAAAGCCATTATTATAAGTCTTCAGAAGTCAAGAATAACCTCAGAAGAGATAACGCACTGTCATATCTACTGGGGCAGGGTGGTGATATTGTGTGTGTGGCCATTTCAAACCATTTGTTCAGATTGCTTCAAAGTAAAATCATTTGCTATGATGAACCACATTGTAAATGGAGGATGCGGCTGGGGGGGAAGTGGGAGAGAGGAGAATCAGATTACATTTGGAAACAAAGGCTTTAACTTCTGGCATCTAGACAATTAGTTTTTGCTTCTTCTGTTGTTGGTCCTCGTGGTTTCATCTGTAATATGTATGGTGATTGTTTGCAGCCTGGCAACAGCATGAAGTTGTGTGGGGGAGGGAAAACTCTAGCCCTTGTTAGCTGGGATCCAAACTTCAAAGGCTTTGTGGACATTGAGCAGACAGGTTTCAGCCGCCGTTAAGGCAGACATGTGAACAAAAGGGCTCCTTCCATTGCTGTGGAGCAGGGGTGACTTTTTGGCCCATTTTTGTTGTTGTTTTAATTTTGTCAGGGGTGGCGGGGAGGAAAGCTCCTGGCACCGGGATGGAGCTTTCTGCCCATGACTGCGTGCCCTTCTCCTTTCCACGTCAGAAGCAGATATGGGCATTTATGGCCCCATAAATCACGGGCTAAGCCATACATGAGCAGCTGGTACATGTGCTAATAACTATAATTATTAATCATGTCAATTTCACACCCTTCAAATTTCCGCGTGAGGCTTTCTGCTGGAGAGGCAGCCCCGGCGCCTTGAGCTGCTTATGGTATGAAAATATGATGAGCTGATGGTCTTTGATGATTGTCCTATGACAGTATTGATCTCCCTACAATTGGGTTTGTGGGGTATCGTTACCCAACAAAAGTGGCTCTCCTCCCCTCCTGGTATATATCATTGTCACACATGCCCCATTGTTATGGAAGGGAGTGAATTACTTTCAGTATTCGTCCCAGTCTTTAGCTACCAGGTCACCATTATTCTAGCCTTATGTCAGTGTGGGGACATGTACTTTGATGTTTTCTTTTGTATCCTTCTTGCCTATATAGAGCTGCTCCCCCCGCCAAAAAAAAAAAAAAAAGAAAAAAAAGATAAATAAAATACATATATATATAAAGAGGAAGAAAAAAAAGTCAGCAGTTCAGGTTGGGGTGCCTGGTGAGAGCCAAGGGAAATATTCCTCCTTGCAGGAGCAGGCACCTGACCTCCCTGGTCCTCAGTGCTGAGCTACCTTCACCACTGAGGACTTTACCCAGCAGCAGCCCCAAGCACCACATCCAGCCCTAGCTCTGTCTCTGGCTGGTGACTCTTCAGCCATGTGGAAGGAAGGAAAGCAAAGCAATCTGCTCCCAGCCTCACCACTGCAGGGCTTTATCCTTGCTAGCACTTTGCTGTTTAGCAAAAGCACAGCCAGCCAGACGCAGCAATGCAGTAGAACCAGCTTTATAGGTGACGTTACTGGAGGACTGAAAACAGTAGTAACAATAAGCTCCTTTACAGAAAAATAACCCTTTTGAGGCCGGTGGGAGCACCTCTGGGGCTAATCTGCATGTTAACATGACACCGTGGTGGCCAGTCATCTCCCACTGGTCTGAATAAGGGCATGGGACTCTCCCCACTTGTTCTGAAATCTGCACGGCCCCTATTGGGCAGCTTCTAAATTGCTCCTGCTGTCTTTACAGCTGCTCTATTCCAGTGACCCCCGGAAGAGCCCGGGGACTGTCAGGAGAAATTTCTATTAATCAGCCCCAAACAGACTGTTACAATTTCACACTTTTTCTCCTTCCATTTCACACAATTAACGAATTTTGGGGTCTGTTACTTTCAAAACAGCCACACTCAAGGCCACAAAAAAAATAATTAATAATTATGTACAAAAATAAAATGCTAAGGAAAACAAACAGCCTCCCCTCCCCCCAGCTGACAGCATCGGATCAGGGAACATCCCTTCCAAAGAGTTAACCGGAATGGGCCCAGAAAGGGGCTGAAGGAGAATGTGGTACAATCCAGGCAGTGGATTCCTGACTCCTGTGGTCATGATTCTGCTCTGGTTTTCTTTCAAGAGGAATTTTGCTTTTCACACAACTGTGAACTAAATGGCTGGAAGTCAGTAAGGGACAAAATACATAAACCTTGTTTGCTTCAGGGCTGATGCCCACTTGCAATTACCAGGATTAAAAAGCAGCCTGCTATGTCAAAGGGACACATGATCCCACAGCTGATTAGTGTAAATTCATTTGCTCTTTTCCCTGGGAGCATAAATGCACCATGATTGGGGGTGCCAAAGACTGTGCCACAAGTCTCACCTCCTAGTCCATCACTTTCATTCTGTTCAGTGGTGCTGGAGTCCACCACAAACTCCAGAAACCTTTGAATGTTACTGAATGTTTCACTCCTGAGTTGACTAAGCCAACTGAGATTTCAACTAAGCAAGAGTCCAACTTGCTTTTTGATGATGTTCTTCCTTGGGTGTACTACACAGGCCAGTGACCTCCAGGTCTCCAAATCTGCATAAAAGTTTACCTTTACAAAACTTGTTGGAGGTGCCAAGGAATTGAGCTGAGTACTCATCCCTCTGGACTAAGAACAGGAGAAACATGTCCCCTGACTTTAACATCTTCTATAGCCATATGAGACATAATGCTCTTGAGCTCTGCCTATGACCTCCTCTTTTTTTTCCCCTTTTCCCCATGCAAGTCTAATGCAGTGCATGAAAGAAGCAGCAGAAAGAAATATTGGCAATTAACCAAAAAAAGAGTCATCTGGGATAGAGAGCAGGATAAACCAGTCAAACCTCCAACAAGATTATAATGCCTCTTACTGAACATCTATTAGCAACAGCAGCCCCCCAACAACATTATTTATGTACCCACATGGTTGCTGCCCACAATGTCTGCTTGCCACTCCCTCCACATTGCACAGGCACCATCAGGCAGTCAATGCATCCGAGACACTGCAAGGGTGGGTGGCTACACTGAGTGAAGGACATTATAACCCTAAGCCATTATTGATTGCTGCAGATTATCAAACATACCATGTTGTTTATGATGCAAATGGACTTGACAGCTAACCAGTGCAACCTGTGTAGTAAAGTCTCAGTATGATGTACTTGGCAGGTACAAGCAGCTTGAAGTGCTCTGAGCCCATCTGGAACTGCTAGATCCATTTTATCAGCAAGACAGCATGCAAGAGTGTAGCTCAGGTTAAGGGAAGCAGACCAGAATTGAGAGGGAACTCTTCCTGCCCAAGGGATACTCCAGACTAGCAGGATCTTACTTTGTGTCATGGTGTTTTGGGGGATTTTACGTTCATCTGTGAAGCAGCCCTTGATCCCAACCACTGCTAGACACCTTTGAAACTCCACAGGGATGGTATAAATTAGAATTTGGCAGGAATGGAATTTACACTGTCAAAATATATGTTTTTTGAGATTAGTCATATTTCTACCAAGGCACCACTTCTGACTCTTGCTTGGAAAAAGCGAGCATTCCTCTCAAGCACCCAGTACTTCAATTAGCAATGTTCTGTCAGGGGCTGGAGTTGACAGAGGCTTAATTCCCTGCTCTGAATCAGTCTTGCTCATTGCAGCCAAGTGGCCTTGCACCTATTGCATGGGTCATGCACCTGCTCCTGTGTGTCTGACAGTTTGAACTGTAACACCTTCATGACAAGTTTGTTGTGCTAAATCGTTATTTTCTATTATTAATCCTGAGTTCCTTTTTGTTTTAGCTTAACCAAATGATTTGCCATATCCTAATTCTTGGCATATCGCCTGACAATCTTTGTAAGGAGCCTTCTCAGGTGCAGCAGATTCATCTATAGGTCCAGTACATTGCTGTACAAGGAGAAACACTTCCCTTGGCCACACAACTATCATTATCCCTTCACACCTCTACACAGGTACCCTTTATTTTACTCCTCTGCATGACAGCTATCTCCATCAGAGAGTGGGTGGCCGTGTCTAAACCAGTAACTATGGTCATAGCATGGGCTCAAGCACCCTCCCATAGTCATCCCCATTGGTTAGTATTAGCACCTGCCTCAGCAAAGCTCTGTTTGGGTCAGGTAGTGCTTTTCTAGGCAATGCCTCTATTGGAGGATTGTCCCTGGAGAGTGCTGTGGACTTAAGTTATACACATGTGGGGAGAAGAGAGAAGAGAAGGCTGAGTGGAAAACTCATAGCAGCCTTCCAGTATCTGAAGGGGGCCTACAGGGATGCTGGTGAGGGACTCTTCATTAGTGACTGTAGTGATAGGACAAGGGGTAACGGGCTGAAACTTTAACAGCAGAGGTTTAGATTGGGTATAAGGAAGAAATTCTTTACTATGAGGGTGGTGAGGTACTGGAATGGGTTGCCCAGGGAGGTAGTGAATGATCCATCCCTGGTAGTGTTCAAGGCCAGGTTGGATGAAGCCTTGGGTGATATGGTTTAGTGTGAGGTGTCCCTGCCTGTGGCAGGGGGGTTGGAACTAGATGATCTTGAGGTCCTTTCCAACCCTAACTATTCTATGATTCTATGATTCTATACGGACATGAGCCTCATTGTGCTACCCAGCCTTGGAGCCAGAAAATACAGTGATGACCTATTTTGCTTTATCTAGAAGTAACCTGCAGCCCTCATATAAGCGTATTCTGTGCCTGCTGCATGTAAACAACCTGGAGTTCAATTTTAACCTGGAGGGTCATAGAAGTTGCCCAGATATTCAGTGTCTCAGATAAATTATTCCACCTTGAGTTTATCATATTAGTCTTGTTTCCTCTCATCTAGCCTATCTTCTTATTGCAGATGGATGACGACATGGATACCCTGCAGAAATCAATTCCCCCCTGCCCCCTTCACCAAGATATATGCCAGCTAGACAGAACAAGGGGCTTTCTGGAAATCTCCTAGCTGACAAAGAACAAATGGTGCCACAGCAGTGAGCTGAGAGCACAACCCAAATGCCTGCACAGCTCAAGCTAGCTAAGACCAGCTCCGCCCCTTCAGTGCACATCCTGTGCAGCCTGAGAGACACCCTTTCCTACACCACCATCATGTTTCTTAAATTCCTGCTGCAGGCCATGGTGGTGGAGGTCTTTGCTTTATGTCTTTTTCTGAGTTTCATCATCACATTCAGCCCAGTGCTCCTCATGCTCCCGTTCCTGCTCTCCTCAGGCACTCATTTTCAGAATATCCCAAATACCTTTGTGCTTGCTGATTACTACTTGTGCCATAAGTGACTCTTTAAGAAGGATGCTCGGTACCCTTGACTAAATTACTTCTGAAATGTGACATTGAAGAATGGAAGAGGCTTAAGTTTACAATAGCCTGAAGTTAAGATAGTCATCCTAGTCCCTACACATTTAGGCAGTGGAGAAAGCCAGAGTTCCCTGGAGTACTAAATAATGGTTCTCACAGTGCCTAAAATCAGACTTAGTACATTTGGGCACTTTTGAACATTTATCCATGCTACAGTGAATCCCCATTTGCTGAACATAACTTTATTGCCACTGTATATAGCAAAAAAAGACCCATAGTTTAATCTGGCAGTTGGTTTCTTGAATAGAATAGGCATTTATAGATTATTCTTGCATGGATGATGGTATTCGTGGAATGTGCTAAAGGTTTGCCTAGTGGTCTTCGTCTCACAGTCTGCAGCCCCCTTCACAGTCCCACCACCCAGGATTTCTGATGCTGGTGTCTGGACTGCCAAGTACAGCAAAGTGGGGATTCAAATTTCTCTGGCAGAAAACTGCAAGCATTGCATTTGCACCACTGTTCTGCCTGATGCTCCTGGAAGCTTCCCTTTCAGACTGAGCGATTAAAATGGGTTCATAAGCTGCACTTCTGCCAAGGCTTCCTGGTTCTGTGTTAGAGAGGAGTGGTGTGACTGTGAGGTACCAGTGTTTAACATGTGACACAGACTGGACTAGATTTTTGTATCGGGAATCTTTTTGTCTTTTGGTTGGTTGGGGTTTTTTAATAAAATAAACCCCTTATTACAGAATCACAGGGTCACTAGGGTTGGAAAACAGGAATTATTACATACAGTATTGGTCTGCACATGAGAGGAAAGTTTCTGAGCTATAAATGCTTAGTTTGGGGACTTTCAGCTTTTGGCTCTCAGGCCTTTCCTATTCCCACACTGGTTGCTCACCTTCTGTCTCTCATCCTCCTAGTTTTTTGTAATACATGTGGCAATGTAGGAGAAAAAAAGTAAAAGGAGGGAAAGCTGGAAAAGAATAAGTGGGGAGGAAAATAAAGCCAAGATTTTTAAACACAATCTTTGTCAGGCTTCTGCTCTACATTTTTAAGATGAAATCTCCTGACCTCCAGAAACCCACCACCCTTTTTGATTAGCTTTGGGGAGGTGTATCAACGTGTTTGTGCATGAGAAGGATCACTCACTGCCACTCTCCACCTCCACAGAGACTGCTTAGGGTCCTTGCTAGTGCCCATCTGTGCATTACCCCAACAGTGATGGTCCCAGTAGCAGTGCTGCTCCCCTCTCACTAAATCCCTCCTAAATCTATGTCTTCACCTTCACCATACAAACAGAAAGGGGAAAGAGACAGCAACCATTCCCCACCCTGCCCAGAACAAACCAAGTCGGCTCTGCTTGCCTGGGAACACGGTTTCAGAAATGCTTGCAAGGGAGCTGAAGCTGGGGGTGTCGTTTTTATTTGCCTGCTGCTTCCACTGGGTAGGAAACAACAAAACGCCGGGAGAAGGAGCGGGGCCGGGTGAATGGGTTTCCCAGAGGCTGGCTGGCCCCAGGGTGCAGTAGGTGTATAAAATGCCATTCAAGCGATTCAGGCTGAGAGGGTGCGGCGGACGGGCAAGGCTGCTCCCTTTGAAGATGCTTCTGTGGGGCTGGAAATACAGGAGAAAAGCACAGCTTCTTTCAGCTGTCCCCTTTTGTGTGCTTTCCCATACGAAAGTATGTTGCCACCGCTGCTCTGCACTTTGTTATTATGACAGGAAAAAATGAATTTCTAATGAGGTATCTGTGCCAGCTGCAAGCACCTTGTGGATCTCCCTCCGTGGCCCAGGAGCTTTGTCAGCCGCTCCTCACTAAATGCTAACCAGCCTGGGGGAGGATGGGACTGTCAAAGCATGGCCTCTGTGAAAAACCCTTTTCTGTACAAATCCAAACAAACAGAAACACCCCAGTTCCTCTAATAAGCTATGCTGCAACATGTCCTCATTTCACAGTGACCAGCTCCAGGGACAGAAAGGGCTTGGGGAGGCTTTGACAATGTGCAAGGAGCTCTGATTTTTAAAGGCAAGGAATGGTACATTTAAAATTGATTAATACCCTCTGATTCCCAGAAGGCTTTTCATATGCAACACAGGAAACATTTTGCTCAGCCCCTAAAATGCAGCTGCATCTCCCAAGACCCACGTCAGCTCTCAGGAAAGCCTCAATGACACAAGCAATTTGGAAAAGTTGTGGAGAGAGGATGCCACATCCACCATCTGCTACAGGTTGCTGGGCAGGCTGAGGGAGCTCAGGCTGTTCCCAAAGAGGATTTCAGAGGTAGGTTCAGAGGCTGAAGTTTTAGGAGTTGTTCAGATCTTGTCATGGGTTTAGCCAAACAGCACAGAAATGCATTTGCTCTTTCGTGACTTGGCCCACACAACTGTCTCCCCTGTCGTTGCCCTTCAGTGTACTTTTGCCAGTGCAGGGCCACTGAGGTTGGCACAACCCATTTTGCAGAGGACCTACTCCCCTTGTCCCCACTGATCACAAACTTCCTGTTAGTGAGGTAGTGAGTAATTTACTCCAGGGTGGGGAAAGTGAGGGGTTTTGAAGGAGACCTCAGCATGAGTTTGAGACAGATCTTCAAAAGAAACCCCTCTGTTTCCCCTATCACCATTAGCTAAAGAAACACAAAAGTGGGTGATGAGATTCTCCTGTAACACAGCTTTGTTGAAACAACAGCTTTTCTATCTTTCCCCAGCCAAAGGCACTGTATTTTTGCATGGATTAATCAGCAACAGCCTCAGGCATTTGCATGGTGAGTATCCCCACTGTACCTGACCTCTTGAGGGCTACTTTATGCTGAGAAACTAAGCTCAAAGTGCAATTTCCCTAAGTCATTGCATGGTCTTCAATATCTCCACAGTCTTAAACAAGCCTTAAGAATTTGACCAGCTTTGATACTGACTCCTCATATCCTCTTCTTCTGCTCATGCTGATGGACAGAAATAAATGATCGAGTGAGTGACTGACTGAGGGTAAAGTCTCTGCAGGTGGTGGTGACATTGATGGAGAATGATGGATGAGGGTGACAAGGCTCCACCCCACCCACTTGCCCATGTGCATGACAGAAGGTCCTGCAAGCCAGCCCCCTGCTCTCTGAACAATACCTCCAAGTAGGTATTTGGAAGTGTAAAAACAATGGGTTTGGCTCCAGCAGTGATTGTGCTACAAGTTTGGGGCCATTTAATGAGTTGCTAATGTGAAAATAATTTTCTTTTCTGACTTCAGAATGGAAAGAGTAAAGACAGATGGCCCCAAATGCAGGGAAATGCAGCCATAGAATTGTTAATGGCTCTGCCAAGGCTTGAAAGGCAGTTTATCGGGAAAAGGGGATGTTCTGATACTGCGAGGAGTTGACAGAAATCCTCCGACTTTTTCCCTTCTCAGTTCTCTGGTTCTTGCATTCCTGCAACGATCACCAGACATCATCAGGCTGGTGATTGTTATTGCAAAGACAAGCTGCTGCATCAAGTTGAAATGCATCCTGTAGAGGGGAGAGGAAAACATTCCTGGCATATGCCAGAGAACAGCAATTGATTGTTAATCCAGATACAGGAGGAAGTACTCAGTGATTGATCATTTGATCTCAAGTGTCAAAAGGAAAAACTACAACTCTTGGGGGACCACAGGAATAGCATTAATGACTGCAAAGAATGTCTGTGTCTTGCATGAGGGTTTTGCTTTAGATGCAGATTGAACTTAAGAAGGGACATTTGGCATTTAAATGGGAGCTGTCAGTTCTGTCTCCACCAATTCAACTTTCCAAGCTCTCTCTCTCACACAAAAATTGATAAGAAATTTCCCAAGAAAAAAAAAATCTCATGGTTTTATAAATAAATATCACTGAAATCTTATGGCAGGGAGCAAAAGTAAAGTTAATGTAGTTTAAAGTTGACAGTAAAAAACAAAGGCATTATTGGGGAACAGTGAGCTGTGTTTCCAGATTCATTTGGTTCTAATTACTATGATAACAGATTTGGTGACGTCTCACTTCCATGACATGTCAGGTCCTTACCAGCTATGAGTAAGCAGAGATGCAAGACCAATGGTCAGTTTTTACCACGAGTATCCCTTTCAGGAGGGTAGTGTAGCTCTTTTTGGGCTACCATTCCCTTTAGAACCCAGGGGCTGAATTTCAAAATTAACAAATGGTTTCCAGTACCCAGCCTGACATGGCCTTCTTAGTAAACAAAATGTGAGCTCACTTTGTTTTCAGAGAGAAAGTGCTCAATGTTTTCTGAAAGGTGTAAAGGTGAAAAGGGAAGCGTTCAGAACAACTGAAGGTCTGGCAAAGCCTTCCAATGCTAGGGACCATTGGAAAAGCAAAGAAAGAAACTGAAATCCCACTTGGAAGTCCAGGAGAGTTAACAGTTACCATTTACCCTTGAAAGCTGCTCCAAACTTTACCTCACTTTTGCTTACAGAAGATCCTAACGGGGAGGTGACAGGTCCTTTCTGCGGGGATGGGACAGAGGTACCTCCACTCCCTCCAGCCGCACACAAGCCCACTCCAAACCTAGAAGCACTGTAGTCATACTTAGCCCCAAAATGTGTTGAAATATATTTGACTACATAATATATATTTGTATTAAAAATATTTAAGATTTCTCCTATAATTCTGCAATTACTATATAAATTATGGGTATAAGAGTTATGATCATAGCTGTTCCTCATCAGAGCACTTTTCTTCTCAGCCAAGGAGTAGCTTGGTAAGCAGAGACAGGACTGCCTGCACCTCTGCTTATGGACACAGTGGTCAGGACCTGTAATATGCTTTGGCTGAAATTTGACTGTTAATTGCTCAATATCCTAACAGGCCATCCATGGTGTAACCTCTCTGCAGAGATGGGTCTTTGCCCGTGCCTAAATCCTGCACTGGACAGATCACACAGGAGAAACAGCTCCCATCCATCTGACTGAAACCACACTCGGTCAGCACCATCCCACCTCAGGGAAGGGGGAAAAGGAAGAGGGAATGAGCATAACTGTTTGAGGAGTGCTGGAGACAAGGGAGGAGATGCTCCATGCTCTGTGCCCAGCACTGGCGTGTTGCAGAGTGGCTCCCTTAGAACAAACCACAGCAAAAGGAGCTCACATGTACTCATTCTGTTTTAAGTTAGTGTCTTCTGTGCCAGTTCCACTTCAGGCAACATCCCAGACCCTCTTTACCCCTCACCAGGTTAATTACCTCGCTGGGTCTGATTTCTTGCACAAAACCTCATCCGCACCCCCACCATCCCTCTGAGCCATGGCACAGCACACATGCTTCAGCTGACAGCAGCACTGGTGGCAGTGCTCTTACTGCAAACCTCTTAGGCTTAGCTGCAAACCTCTGTCTTGTCAAGCAAGTGTAGTATAAGTAATTAGAGAAGCATAAACTAATCCTGTAATGGTGGCCAGACTGGGTTTGGGAGCATAACATGTAAGAGTAAGGGTCTACTTTGCTCTCTGGATTTGCAGCTCCTGGGCTCTGGGGAGCAGTTTAGGGCTTTCTCTGCAGAGTTCCTGGGGCAAACATTCCCACCCCATTCCCTCCTATCCACTGCGCCAGTAAAATCTTTGCAGCTGTAAAAGACTGTGGGGGAGTATTCAGCACTTTGCAAAGAAGTATCCCTATTAAAGACCTCTGTGGATGTAAGCACTAATGATTTGATCTATTGCATGGCTAGTTCTCACTCAGTCGTTCATGAGAATCTCTCTTAACAAAACAAAGTGCCATGACCCTAAGGCATACAAGCCACAGAAATACTCCTCCTGAATGCAAATATTCCTTAAGCTGGGAAAAGGGGCTGTAGCGTCACCAATTAGATACGTGGAATGGTCACTGACCAGCAGCCCCCTGTCCTATTAATAGATGAGAGAGCCACGCTCCTGCTCCGGGGAGCTCACTTGGCGGAGCTGATCTCCAGAGAGCCAACGTCTACAAAGCGCTAACATCTGGTGCCCATTATTTCACCAGCTCTGTTGTGATTAGTCCATATGATAAGTCTGGCCAATTGCTACTGGTAAAGGATTGCTTCACTCCCTCCACCAGCCTCCTTGAGCTGTCACTTCTGGTTTGTGGCCCCTGCTAATTTGCCACTGCAATTTCCAATATTTGCTCAAATCCCACAAGGAAATCTCTCTGCCTTTCAGACAGAAGGGTAGCAGTGATAATAAAAAGGGAAGGTTTATCAATTAACTCAAACTGCTCTGTTGAAGCAGGCTCAAACCCCCTCCTATTTCAATTATGTGAGCCTCATGAAATGCTCTGGAAAAACTTTTGCTCAGGCAAGCGTTTCATGAGGGAGCTGGTGGGATTTACTCAGGCTTTAACAAGTTGGAGGAGAGGTTAAAAAAAGAAATCCTCCTGCTTCCCAAAGGCTTTTGCAGCCACTGTGATAGCTGGGTTTTGTCTACCTGACAGAAAGGCTACTCCTCTGTAGGAGAGGGATCTGGGGCCTTCAGACAGAAGCTTCCCCATAATATTTCTGTTTCTTTCTCTTTTGTTCCTTTGCCTGGTCATTTCTTCATTTTTCATTCATCCTTTCCTTCTTTCTTTTGTTCTCCAGATTCTAACTGCCACACTCAAACACTTGTATACTGTAGTAAATTTCCATTACCTCTATTTCACATCAGTGGATGTAGGCTAAGATGAGTATGTAACCAGGGAGAAGAACAGGAATTGCCGGTTTACACAGTCTTCTGTCCATATATGTAAAACTATACAGTAAATGAATTGAATGGCTTTACGTATTATGAAGTTTTCTGGAAAAAATATGTGTGCTGGTTTTGGCTGGGATAGAATTGGTTTTCTTCATAGTAGCTAGTCTGGGGCTGTTTTGGGTTTGCACTGAAAACAGTGCTGATTGATAACACAGGGATGTTTTCGTTATTGTTAAGCAGCACTTACATAGAGCCAAGGCCTTTTCTGCTCCTCACACCATCCCATTAGTGAATGGACTGCGGGTGTGAAAGAGGCTGAGAGGGGTCACAGCCAAGACAGCTGACCCCAGCTTACTAAAGAGGTATTCCATAGGATATTCATGCTTAGCATATAAACTGGGGGAAGAAGAAGGAAGGGAGGATGTTCAGAGTGAGGGAGTTAGTCTTCCCAAGTAAGCATTACACGTGACTGAGCCCTGCTGTCCTGGGTATAGCTAAACACCCACCTGCCCATGGGAACTGATTAATGAATTCCTTGTTTTGCTTTGCTTATGTGCACAGCTTTTACTTGTGAAACTGTCTTTATCTTAAACCATGAGTTTTCTTATTTTTGCCATCATGATTCTCTCTCCCATCCCACTAGAGGTGAAGTGAGTAAGCAGCTGTGTAGGGCTCAGTTGCCAGCTGGGGTTAGACCACAACAATATGAAAGAAAAAAACTAGCACAAACAGGCCATAGTAATCCACAACTATACAAGGATCAAATCTTAAGTTTTATAAATTATGTTTAATATTGGTTTGATTAAAAAATTCCCATTCTTTCCCATCTTCTCTGTAATTTCTGTATTAAGGAGTTTCCTTGGAAGGACAGAGCTCCACTAGGATAGCTCCAGAACGGAATTCAGATGAAGCATTAGCTCCAGGCAGTGCCTCGTCTTTGCAGCTTTATTACACATATAATATACTTCAGTCCTGAAATGTTCAGGGCATACGTTTACCATCTTTATGTTCCATCATAAAGTCATGCCTTTCAACAGTGGATGATGTTCAAGCATAAGTCAGATGTCAAATGTGACAACACTCCACGCTATCGTGGAGATGACAGCACTCAATTTTTCTGCTGAAGTCCTTGCAGTGCTGAGGTGATAAGCACCTCTCAGCTGGAAAGGAAGGAAGCTAACATGCTTCCCAAATGAGTCACAAAAGCACAAACCACAAATCCCCTGAGCTTTGCATGTTCTTCCTGGATGCTTCCAACACAAGATTTTGGCTGCGTTATCCAGTTTTCATTAGCTAAGAATCTGACCTATGCCAGATCCTGTGTTTCACCACCAAGGACCATGGTGAAAATGGCATCTTTTTCAAATAGCGCTCTAAGGTAGCAAGGATAATCCTGTTTAAGTGTAGAAACTGAGATACAGAAAAGTTAAGTGAAATGGCCAGCATGAAGAAAAAAGTCACTGTTTGTATTGCAGCTTCAGACTTCTCACTCTCCAAGCATTAGAGTATGCTGATGTTATGATCAGAATGTATTGCTTGCCTGATGAACATAGCATATATGTGCACACAGGTGTAAACACACAGCTGTGAACACCCATGGATGTACTCATACACACTTGACAAATTCTTGTGTTGTTTAGTGGCCAGTGAAACTAAAAGAGAGGTTTACTCATAGAGGGTTCCCTGTCCAACAATGACTCTCAGCAAAATTTGTATTATCCTTATCTAGCTGTGCAGAGATAGCACGACTCATCTTCTTGCTCCTGATGACACTCAGTATGAACCAGAGCGGTCTTTGGAGCAGAACCAACACAAAGAGTTTTGCTCAAAATCCCTTGTTAAATTTCTCACAAGTCTCTCATTTATCAGCTAGAAACCATGACCTATAAACAGACACAGATGCAAAACTAGAGAAGAAGCCTGAATACAGTTGCAGAAACATAAGGCTGTGCTCTCTTTACCAGCAAAGGAACTTTGTTTTCCTATGTCAGTGCAACAGCAACAGCTCATGAAAGATCTGGTGAAGGCCACTGAGAAGTAGCCAAGGTTGGACAGTTGTCTCACTTTCCTGAAGGACTCAGTCTCCAACTCATGTTTAAGTCTCTTATCAGATTTTACAAAATATCCAAACATCTTCATTTTCCTCTAGAAAAGGACTAGGCATGTAGTCCTCAGGGGCGTGCAAGAAGAAGGAACTAAGGGATATGGTTATTATGGAGAAGAATAGGAGATGGGTGCAAAGGAAGGGGTTATTAGAAAATGTGGAAAAGCTTGACATCTGTGTTACTGAGGGGTCAAGAAACTGGAGACCTGTATTTGTTGAGAGAGTCATTCCATAGTGCAGCAGAGACTGTCTTGCAGCAGAAGATGAACTTTGGCCCCAGGTTTGGCTGACCACTCTGAAGTTGGTCCATATTGCAGGGATTAGCTGACCACTTTTCACTGTCATTTCGTCCTATGCAAAACACTGACAGTAATTCATATTTACATACTTCCCAAGAAAATGACTTGGTTTTGCAAAGAATCTAACCAGAAAATTTCAATAAGCTAAGTTGATGTAGTCTGAATTTTAATCTGCCTTCTTGGCAAAGAGAGGTCTTGTGGTATTGTAACCATCTTTTCTGTTTCTTCAGCAATGTTCCTTGCCAGCCTGCACAAAAGCAGCTAGGTCCCTTTAAGAAGTCAGAGCAGAGGCCTACAAAAGGTTCATTTTACCATTTTACTAGAGTTTGGGCAGCTCTCACCTACTCAGAGCTCAGCTGCACCAGGCTAATTTCCATAAGCATCATGTGGTGTTACAGAAACCACATTTTGCCAAGCTGTCAACTGTACAGCCTTCTCTTTGCTAAACAGACTCCCATTAAAACTGTCTGCACAATTTGTCAGTTAAATGAGGTACAAGAGGGACGCTCTATTTGCCCCTAATTAGCTGTGCAGACTACCTTTGTCTGTTTGATTAAGTATTCACATTATCAATTTTGTTTAATCTGATTCATTTCACACACCTCCCTGGGGACTCAGCCCATACGGTTAACTAATCTCCGATATCATCTCTCATATCAACCCGCGGTAGTCTCCCACGGCACACTCTACCCACACACACGCTGCTCACCAAAATCTTTGCTGGGGAAGATGTTTACTGACCAGCAAAACCAATGCTTCCTTCCTGGAGCTAAGGGCTACAACATATAAGATACATCAGGAAAAGCCAGGCTCATGCTTGATATGTTTCCCAAGTACCTCCGCAGTGATTCTTTTTAATCTTAGAAGTTTTTCAGCTGCAATCAGCTGACTCCAGCGAGATGGGACATGTGTCCTACACTGGCATGATGCTTCCTGCTTCGCACTGATGCCTGCAGTGTGACCTGCTCCACCTTTCAGCAGGTGTCTGGTAGTTACAGGAGGCAACACTAGTGTTCCAATCACACAGTGAAATAACGTGTAACAGTGGGGGACGGACTTTATCTAGGAGGACCTGCCCAGTTCAGCATCATTTAAGAGAGAAAAGTGTCTGCTGATATTCAGATGATCCCTTTGCAAGTCCACAAGGTCCCATCAAATTGCATCTTTCAAAGAACATGCTCCATTTTAAAAGGCAGAAAATTTCACCTGAAAAGGCATGGACCAGAAAAATCCCTCTCAAAGCCACGTTCTTGCCTTTGCTTGAGGCACCACTGGGGCAGACAGCGCTGGGTAGGGACCAGGCAGTAGCTAAGGATAGAGAAATATTGCCTCTTATTCAACTAATCGGTTATTTTACCACAAAATTTGATGTCCATCTGCGTGGAAACTGAGTACATTCCCATGCACACACCTGACTACACATGTATTCTGAGTGCTGTAGAAAATATTTCCAGCAAAAATTTTAAACCTTCTAAATTTGAGTTATAGCTGGCTTCTGTTAGAACTTCTATTAGAAGATGTCAGTCGAAGTCTGATCTCTCTTCTGATGAAAATAAAGATTTCATAATTTTGCAGTGACAAGTTTTGCCTGAATAACAAATAATTGTTGCACTTATTTGCACACATCCTATCCCACCCTCCACACACTTTTAGTGTTTTCAGTATGGAAGGGTTTGACTTTTAATATTTTCCAGCAGAATTGTAATTTCCCATTTCTCTATTTTAAATGAAGACTCAGATGCAAATTGTATTTATTACAGCAGGTTACCATCCCCAAATTCTTTTTCCTGTGCTACTAATATTGCATACATGGCAAGAGCAAAAAAGCAAGGTGGTTGACTGGACACTCACTTGACAGTGACACTACTTTTTGGGTTTGGTTTTCTCATGGTAGTATATGGAAATGCCCTTTGCAAACTCTGATCTGGCTTCTGTCCTGAGGTAAACACTGTCAGACAAAATACAGGTAGACAAACATTGCTGTCATTGTTACGCTGCCCATAACTCCCAAGGCTCTGTGTATTGGCACAAAAATTGCATTCACATTCAGAAAATAATTTTGCATCGTAGATTGCAATATGGAAATCTATAAAATTTCATAGATTGGAAAAGCGATGTGCCACTACATTTAACTGGGTGTGGTTTAGCAGTATAATCCGAAGAAGTTTATTTTATGAATCCCCAGCTGCCTCTGTGAGAGTGGTTTATAGCTGAAAAACTCCCCAAAATGCTTCGTGAAAAGTGTTTCCCTTTACTCATTCTAACCACCATCCAAATTGTTATTTTCAAAAGAACAAACTGCTTTATGGTTAATGCAAAAACTTAATACTGAGATCAAAGCTTGTGAATTACTTGACTGCTCTTTCAAGCATTAAATTTCAACGAAGAGATACAACTCAGGGTACTTAAAACCTGCACAGAACATCTGGCTTTTGGTGCTAATAAAATCAGACATAACTTTTTTTTTTAAATTTGGAAAGGAAAAAGGCTCACAAAATCTTTTGGTTTTAATATTCCTACAGACCTTTAAAGAAAGAAAACAATTTCTGAGCAATAATTGAAGAAAAAAGTGGCATGCAACATAAATCAAAACCCCAAATTAAGAAAACATCCATATCTGAAATATTACTTTGGTAGATGCTTGAAGTTAAATGCAGGTGTCCTGAACTGTAATGGTATTGAGCAAGTATAGCTGAGTACATAAATAGGCCCAGGGGCAGAAAGCTGAAGAAATTATATGGTGAAGGAGTCATAGTTAATCTTTTCATTAATATTTAAACTAATTGGTCCCCAGAATCTACACCAATTAAATTGAGGAAGCAACTATTTCTGCTGTATGTTAGGATTTCCCCATATTCATTAACTCTGCTCTGTGATGACATTAAGTATCAATACTCATGCTCATTGGTATTGCGATAAATATTATACCAATCTAATGAGTCATGCTGCATAGAGCATCAGTTAAACGCGGCAATGAGTATGAGAGAATGTAGTTTCACTTCCAGTTGTACCAGTCAGCTCCAGAATTACAACCAGTTAGGGAAGAGTGGCTGGACAGCGATATTCAAGGAGTCTGGGCACCAAGGCAAAAAAGGCAAAAGTATCTTCACAGAAGGAAATGCTCAGAGTCCCAAATTGTCTTGATCCTCATGCTGTTGTAAAATTAAGAAGAGATTGGGGGTGTCATGCTAAGATCACATCTGAAGCTTCACTTTTGCAGGTATGTATTCAGATTTGCACAAATCCCCTACAAGTACTGTCTTCATATTAGTCAATGAAATGTGGGATATGAAGCAGAATATTTCCATGAAAATACAAAATCAGCCAAGCAGTCCCTGAAACACACTTGTAATTGAAAGCACTAGAACAGATTTTATGATAGTCAAGTACTTGGGTAATAGTAATGCCTATATTCAGAAAATTACTGCAAAATGAAAGTTCTGGAAAGCATTTGTATCACTTATACCCTAATCCAAATCATACTGTCTGGGTGCACATTGCAAAGAAGAGTGTTACTGTTCTTTCTCATTGCCCTTAAACTCCATTGTTGAGTGCTGTGCTTGCTGAGGGTGATTTGCCTGCAGAAATCTTTTCCATAGACATGTTTGCAGAATGAGGCTGGTGATTTCCTAAACTTCCTTCAAGCTCCTACTCTACTGCTGCTCTTAGCTGCACAGAGGAAAGCAGGGCAAAGTGCAATAAGGCTGTGGATTTTTGTTCAATTACATTGTAAGGCTGGACATACACATTGGGCTGCAGTGAAGCAAGAAGCATCAAATTAAAAGCTCAGAGTATCATTAGCCAGTGTCCTATAACCGAACTGATGAAAGTGGAGAGTAACACATATGGACATAATGGGACATATTCCTTAGACCTAACACTATCAACAAAATTTTCAACTTCTGTTTGCTGTATAGAAGTCCAAACCTGGCTGCACATGTGGGAGCTGGTTAAAATTTAGCTGCAGCTATAACATTAGCATCCTCATTTCTGTAAATAGTGTTATGACTAAAGATGACAAGCAGTTGGCATTACTGGTTCATGTCTCCTCTTCAAAGTGCTATTCTTTAGAAGAACTGGTGTTGCTAGGAACCACATCTTATGGGGTCTTCTAAGATTATTTTGTCTGGCAGATAACAATATCTGTAATATTTCTATGAAAACACGACCCTCTACAGGAAAGGTGAACATCTGCTATCCCAGAAATATCCATAGTCCCTGGCTGGTAAATGATTGACAATGTGTTATATTGAGACTAATGGATTTTCAGGAGGTAAAATTATCACAATTCTATGTTGTAAAGTACCAGTCTTCACTCCAGTGATTTTCAAGATGGATATTCACATACCATTATTGCTTTATAAAGCTCTTCAAGTATGTCAGGTCAGGGTGCAAAAGCCTGCCATTTTAGCCAATATAAATTATTTCATCAAATCTGAGACAAAGAGGTTGGAAACATGGGGTATTTTGACCACCTAATGAATTTCAGAGAGTTTGGGTTCAAATTTTAGGGTGGGGGCAAGAGCATCAGACCTGGTTTGCTGTAAAGTTCAAGAATTGCCCTGTTGCTTTTGCTATTTCCAAGAAATGGAGATAACTCTGGGGGAATGCACTTGTGGTTACTTAGCACAGCCAGAGCCTTTCACTGGCATGTCACAGTCTCCCAAGCTTTGCCAAAAGTCTGAAGGATCCAGTGCTGATCACCGAGTGTCTGACAGGCCTTGGCAAGTTCCCCTAATTAACTTGAGGGCTCTTGCAGAGCTTCTGTGCCTCGTAATGAGTCCAGTCACCATTTAAAGCCATGTTGCGAAGCAGATCTCCTCAGTCCCCAAAGGGGTTCCTGTTAATCTCCTCAGCCCTACTGAGATCTTCAGCCGGAGAGACTCCAACAGAGGGCAAATGCTGTGAGGAATTTCTAATCCCCAGTGGGACTCTTGTGGGGAGCTGAGGCAGATCTGACCAGGTTAACAAGTTTTGTGAAGGCCCCAAGAGTACATTGGGAAAAAATAAAAATAAAAGACAAACTTTAAGTCCAGTTCTAACAAGCAGGAGACCAAGATACGCTAATTAACACAGCTGCTATCAAGGATGTAATCTAATTTACATACTTGGTAGTGGATAAATGCTTCCATATGGCAGAGTACCAGTATTTTTTCCTTGACAACTTTATCAAAAAGCTGATGAAATTCCCATACAAAAAGCCCAACTTTTTCCAGCTTGATAACAAACCCAGAAAAGCAAGTGAGAGAAATGCAGGGAAAAAAGATCATGTTCAAGAAAAGTAGATACCAGCAAGCTAGGAAACTAAGTTTCAAATACTCAGTTTATGGAGCTGTAGGAAAGCTCAGAAATGTGCTGCAATGTTCCCCATCTAATGTTAGGTGTTTCCTCATCTTCTTGTCCCAGTCAAATCCACAAGACAGCCTTACGCTTGTTCATCCTGTACATCGACCACTGCCAACTTGAGGCAGATGCTCAAATGCTCAGATGCCCGAAATAAGCCAGATGCTCAGATGCGGTACTACTGGACTTCCTAATGCGTGTAAGCCCACAGATCCATCCCTGCCTTCAGAGTTCTGGACTAGCACATGATTCACTGTGTGTGGCAGCAGAGCTCTCCATAGCACACATGAGAGCATCGGACTGGCTCAGAAACCACATAATCTTCCTGGTGTAGGACAGTTCTCGTGATCAAATTGGTGACATCCAAAATTCTGTGTATGCCTCCTGTTCAACTAGAGAATCCATCCTTATTGACCTGGGCAGCTGCTGTTGAAGGTGGCCTCAATGATGGGCTGCACAATTGAGCACACTACTCTGAAGTGGCTCAGAAGTTTTTCTTCTGACTAAACAAGAACACTGTGTTGGAAATGTTTGTCTCAGCAATCACAGGTTGGCCACTGAATTTGACACTCAACATCAATGGGCTCAGCCAAATCAACAAGGTAATATAAGAGTGAAGATACTGATTTAGGGGAGTACTTTCCCCAAAGCATGGGTTCTTTGCACACTGGAGCAGAAAGTGGTAGTCTGGAAAGATACAAACTCACCTGGCTGCATGTATTCTTCAGCCTTTTGGACACTTGTTTCATTTATCCTTTCTTGTGGTACTTCCAGAGGAGAAAATAGAAAATATTATGAAAAGAATCACAAAGAAAGTTCTGTCCCTATGGACTTTTCCAAGAAGGGGTGCCCCTATTAGGAAGATGCATCACCCTAGAGGATTTTCAACAGTCTTTTCTTTTTGGATCTTTACCTGAAACAGGGCTGTCTGAGAAAAAAAGTACTTATTGTGTAATGCCCTCCACTTTGATCCTAAAAAAGGAAGCTGCAGATGTTGGGCATGTCTATCATTAAGTTGACAGTCTATGTTGAAGTGGTCAAGGATATGAGCATCACATTCATATGACTAATACACACAAAAATACAATAACATATCAGGACAAACCCAACCCAGGACTAAAAGGCCTGGCAGGTAGTACAGTAAGCTGAGCTGGGATTAGGCATACCAATGTAAGGAGACAGTCAGCTGTGATTAGCCAGATTCTAGAAAGTTTCCTAACTGAAATGCGGTGAGAATATCTATACATGTGTTAAACTTCAGATATTTGTGTTGTCCTACCCAGACTGCATGCTTGAACGCATTACTGGATGCAAGCCAGGGCACAAGGCACCTACTGCGGATCAAGCTCAGCCTAGTCACCATTCCTCTTTTGTACTCATTCTGATCTGTAGTGAAACAGGCATTTCCATAATTCTCACTGGGCACCTGAGTTACAGTTCCATTGTATTCTCAGGCAGATGGCATTACCTCAGACAAGTTCTGTTTTTCTCAGAAAAAAAATTGTAGCCAAAGGAGGAGAATGGAAAAGACTTGTTCACATATGAAAAAACAAAATTAAAATCCAATGCTGAAACTCAGAGGAAATGGAAGATTGTTATATAGCTATATAAAGTTATATACAGTTTTATAACTTTATACAACAGGACCAGGATTAGAGACTTGATTTCCAGCTTTGCTTGTACGTTCCACCTTCAATAGTCTTTAAAAACTCTCTTCTGCTGAAGCAGTTGAAATTTCACTACAAGCCTGATTTCAGCTAAGTAAAAATTTTGCATCGTTTCCCTTCTGGGTGATTGTTGCCATTGGTGTTGTGTAGTTATTGTGTGAATTTGTCTAAATTTGTTTACGAATATTCCAGAAAGTAGCTCAAAGAGTTCATTGGAAAACAAAATCTGCACTGGAAGAAGTGGATTTGAGGGGAGGTACCAACCATCATGAAATTACTGATTACTGATTACTGAAATATTTAATTTTTAATTGATTGGAAGGTTTTATTTAAACAAATTATAAAATCTTTGTTTTGACTTTTAACTGCTTTATTATTTAACACTTTCTATTTTCAACACAAGTTCAGTGGCAAAAAAAAAAAAAAGGGAAATTGAAGCTAAGTGATCCAGTCTTTTTTAGGGTATTTTGTTTCAGGTGGATCATTCTGATATTTTCAAGAGCAGTTAAAATGCCTCTTTTGCAGGACTTAAATTTTAGTTTAGTCTACATTTTCCTCACAGATGGTCTATCTGGGATGGAAAGGAATTAAGCAATGTTAGAAACCCTTTGTGAAAGGGAAATTCTAAAATCAGTTTTTCTCTAAACCTCTTCTAGCCGAGCAGCAAAATTGCTATCTATAGTAGCTGCCACCAACACAGTCATGCTTTTTCCCTGGCCAATGCCTGATTTTTTGTGCATAGGATTGACACATATATCAGCTCTCTAACGTATGTGAAAGCTGGAGAGCTGGGTATGCACCCTGCCTCGAGATCCCTTTGACAGCAGTGCCACCCAATCATGGGTAGCACGCATCACCTCTGACAGGAGGATGATGTACCTCAAGGAGACCCCTGACCTCACTAAGCCAGATGGAAAGTGAGGCCAGCTGAGTTTATCAGCCCAGATCCTACCTGGGGTTTTCAACAGAAATTGCTCTAGAGGCAGAAGACCCTGAGATAGCTGTTATGGAGAGCTTTTGGCTCTGCTCCATGGACTCATCTTTAAGATTTCTGCCAAAATAAATCATTTGGAGTTGTACCTGTGTGTCCCTGAAATGTGGGTGTGCACCAACAAGGTAATGGCTGTCACTACAAGCTACTGCAAAGCTTCCAGAACTGTTTCCTGTTTCAGGTGATGGGGACAGAAGTAGTTGGTCTCCCAGTACTGAGTGGGAAATACAATTGCTGTTGTCTCCCATTTCTCCAGTCCTTCCTGTTCCCTGCTGCTGGGGCAAGGCTTCAGTCACAGTTGATGCTGGGTTGGCTGGTTGCCCTCTCCCCATGCATATGAAGCCAGCAGCAAACCTGTCTGATGTTTGAGACCTTCGGTCAAAGGCTTTTTTCTGCTACAGAACAATGTCACTAAAGGTCATCTTCTCCTGCTTGCTAATGCTGGGCAAGAGAAATCTAAACTGAGCTTAGGAAAGGCGGCAGCAGAAATGCCTAGGCAAAATCCTGACACCAGGAGGGGGCTGCACTCATATCACCATCTTTCACCAGGGGTCAATACTGACTGCAGTAAAGGCAGCTTCAATGCTAACTGCCTCAAACCAGAGCTGAAGAATCATCTGGGCCAGCACAGCCCTTATTTCTTTCATAACCCCCTTGTCAACAGTTTGAAAGTGAGATGGCTAATTTTGTGCCTGACGAGAAAGGACAGATCATTTTCTCAGATGCTGCTATCAGCAGAGTCAGTGCTGGTACACTCTCCAAGGGAGTCCCCAAACTACAGGTTACTGGCAGGCAGACAAACGCTCGCTGACAGCCATTTGTGACCAACTATGAAACACCATCTGCTGTAGTTGGAGGGAAGGAACATATCCAGCAAGTGATACCACTGTGAGAAATGATTTTGTGTGTTGACACACAGCAGTCTTTAGATAGCCCCAAAGAATAAGCCTGCTTTGTTTTTCCAGATTTGTGTAAGGGAGAAAGGAACCTTTTCTCCTGTTGCGGGTCTATGGGTGAGATTTCCTGGGCCTACTTGTACCAGAGCCAGAAAAAGAAATGGCTTGGTACATCTGTATTAGCAGGTGTACTAAATACAACTGTGAGCTAAGCCAAATGTGTCTTTAGTAATGTTATGTTAGGGGGGTGAAGCACTATCTGATGGTTAAAACACCCACTGAAGTGCAAATCTGTCACTGACTTGCTTGTGACATTGGACAAGTCTTATCCCGTCCTTTTTGAACTGGCTCTCAGTTTTGAGGAGTGGCAAAAATGTTTTTCTTCAGAGTGTTGCAAGAACCAGCTAATGTTAGTTCAGCCATTCAGAATCCTTGGAGAAAGGGCATAAATATTTCATATTGAAGTTCTAGTGGCTGGTTCAGAGGCTATTAAGCAGACAACCACAAAGCCTTTATCCTAAGTACAGAGGGTGGAAAAAGAAGACATTTTTGGGCTTCCAAAGGTATTCTTGAAAAAAAAGGTGATTTAAGTGACTCAAGTGCAAAAACGCATCCGAGTATGTCCAAAATGCTGTTCAAATGCAAAAGGCTCCCCTTTGTAACCAGCACTGCAGCACATACCAAAAGTTCCAGAAGAAATGTTTAGCACTCCTCAAAGGGGGAAGGAATCTTACTTGCTCATTAACGTAAATAAGGCATGCAGCCAAAGGCATATGCCAACTCTTTCCTCCCTGGTCAGAGAACGAGGCTTTCATTTTTAAGAGTCTTAATAGTCCTGTGTCTCATGATTAAGTAATGAGAGCTGGCATCCAAAGTATCTGAAGTTCAGCTGATCTTGCATTATCCTTCTAGGCCCCGGCAGACTATAAACCAAAATGTTTTTGCGCAAAATATGCAGATGAAAAATAAATGATACAACTTAAAATTGCAGTTCAATCTTAAAGCAGAGGAATATCAAACTGTCATGGCAGATTATCACCTCATTTCTTTGAATTCCAGTGATTTTTTTAAACACTGGTACATGTGTAGATGCGTTTGTAATTTTATATGTATTTTTTGTATGCACACATACACACATAGATAAACATGTGTGTTTCACATCACTTCTTTCTCACATGGTCTGCAGCTCTCTGAAACTGCAGTGATGTTTGTCTTCAGAGGCTTCCAAGGATTAAATACTGTATAGAAAGCCTTTCAGGAGGGTGTCTGGATTCAATCTCTTCACGCACACACACACACACATACACATATAGATATATATGTGTGTGACATAATGTTGGCTATGGGTGGGCTTGCTCTAGACCCTACTAAAGCCAAAAACATGCAGCTGTGCACAGTGTCACCTGCATAGGGCCAGAGGGTTTGGCCTTCCCTCCAGCTGGGGCTGGACCCTGGAGGTAGCCTGTGGAAGCCCAAATCCTGCACACTCCTATGGCAGATAAGAAGAGGGACCAGAAAGGGGGCTATAACAGTGCTGTGGAGGAGAGGCAAACTCACCTCCAGTGTGCAGTTAAGCAACATGGCCAGAGCATGACCAGGCAGCGACTGAAGACAGAGAGAGACAGGGGTAGATGGGGTCTCACAGGAAGCCTTATTTATGATTTAAATATGCTGTCACTTGTGCCCATGTGATATGAAAACCAAATCTAAACATTTGTCTGTAGAATCAGGTGATGGCTGGCCCTCTACTGTCTCAAGGGGGGCAGGAAAATGGTCCATGCACCTGCCACCTAATTCAGTTTAAAACCTGACACATTTACCAAGAGTGGGCTGGCATAATGAACTTCATTCATGCTGTCAGTGGAGTCAATAACTTATCCCCAACTGCTTTTGTCTCCCTGGCGGCAGTGCCTCTGATCGGGCTGAGGTACTTATTCAAGTAAAATTTATTTTCAATTGCAGGCCATAATACTACTGGCACAAGCCTTGCTTTGACAGAAGCTTTTGCTCAAGGCTAAACTATTGTTAAAGTTTGTGCCCATTGTCTGGGGTCTTTGATCTGTCAAAGCTGCTTAACAAGCTGGTTAAAAACTGTTTCAGATAACAGGTGTGTCCTTTGAGGACCCAGAGCCATTTTTCAACTTCTTTAAAAGACTAGTCCAGTAGCTGACTAAAATTTACATGCTGGTTGGTGGTGATATATGTAAAGCACTTTTAAAGCAAGAAATTCGATTTAAGGGTTTATTTCCCTGGACTTCCTTGTGGTTTGTTGTTGGTTTTGTGGGTTTGGTTTTTTGTTGGTTTTTTTTTTTTTCCAGGGGGGTAAAAAGATTTATGAGGTGTTTCTCTGGGACCTTGGAAGTATTTAGTGGGAAGATGACCAAGGTGCTAAATCTACCTGCAGCATTGCAAGGGAGCCCAGTTACAGTAAAGCAGTGTCTGGGGCAGCAAGCATCAGTAGATATGGCCAGGAGAGAGCTTGCGATGGAGAGGAGCAAAAGGGGGAGCACATGGAGCAGGCTTTGCTGGGATACTGCCGCAGTCCATGCTCTCCCCACCTTGAGCCTGCCCTGGTGTTTCTGTGCAACCACAGCCTACTCCTGTGCCTCCAGCTGCCTCCTGGGTCTGGTACTGTCTCCAAGAGCCTGCAGCATGGTTAGCATCTACAGGATCTGTTCCCACTACCTAGAAAACCCAGTTGCTAGAAGAAGATCCCTATCATCACTTGGGTCTCCACTGTATAAGCCAGGCTATTCATGCATGGCCAATGGCCTGAACAAAATTTCCTTTGAATGGTCCATATGTCAGCTATATTATTTAGGATGTGTGAAAAATGGTTCCTCCCCTTCACATATGTTTTAAAACACTACTGAGGTCCTGTGGGATTTAACCAGTTTTAACCCAACCTAGTATGATCTTTTTTTTTCCTGAAAATCCCCATCGAAAACAAACAATTGCTGTCCACAGTCATGCTGAAAACACATGGAGCTGGCCTAGTAGCCTAGGGAAAAGGGGGAAGGGAAACTCACTGTATGTGCACTGTGTTGAGGAGGGAGAAGATGAGCATCTTCAGGGGTGTTTTTCCCCCTCTCCAGATCAATACCACCTATTTGCAGATCTGCTGGTACTGAGATTTTGGTCCACATCAATGGTTTCTGAGCCTTTCCAAGTTCCAGTTGACGAGATAAATTGGGTAGCAAATCACTCAGAACTTCAAACTCTGTGTGTGTATCTGTAAACCTGTCAAAGATCAAATTGATGTCGTACAATGCAATTAGAGGTGTCTGGCTCATGTGTACCCCCAGACTGCTGACTACAGGCTGCTGCACAGGTACCCCAACTTCCAGCACAGATGTGCAGAGGGTACAGAGCCCCTGGGAAGCTCACTTGCAACTGTGGCCACGCAGCTTTGGTTGTACAGTATATGAAGCATCTCTTCATAGCCAGGTACTGTGGTCCCCGGTGCTGGTGGGCTGCAGGGTCTGCACAGGAGTGAATTGAGCAGAGGAGGGGGTAGACAGCATCCTCCCAGGAAGCTCCATAGTCAGGGCAGGGCATGAATAAAACATGGTGTTAAGGAAACCCCTGCTCATCTTCAACCTGCAGAAATAAGCACTTTCAGCCAGTGAGTGCAAGACCATCCTCAACAGAAAAAAAAAAAGAAGCTGGAAATTCCCTTTAGACAGCAGAAAAGCACTGACACTTGTTTTCATCTTTCCCCTGAGCTGAGCCCAGCAGCTCCCCTTGCTGGAGAAGCTCGCATGCCTTGAGAGTTGAGCATGATGTAACTGAAATAACTTTGCTTAAAAAGTGAGCCTGCTTGCTAGGCATATTTCCCTCAAACAAACCCATCTGTACTGAAAATCTGTCATCAGCTTGTTTGTTCAAAGCAGCTGGGGAATAAAACCAGCACTTTGTCAAACACAGTAGTTTTGTGAACGTCCCTGAACCAAATCAGGAATGAAAGTGAAAAACAAAGCTTTTCTAATACCACTCCGCTATGCTCACCATTAGGATCATTACAACTGTTCAAAGATTACTTTGGCATGCATCTGTGCTATCAATTAGCTCCAGAGCTATGTTTAGAGCAATTCATTTTCAGCATTCAGATGTAGCCAGAAAGATGTGAGATTGAGGATAAATTGCTGTTGCAAGGCTGCAGATCTGCTACTGTCCTCTAAGCAAAGCTGCCTGTGACTTTATTGGATAAAGCATCTGACCGTTACACCACCTACAACATGTTTTCAGCACCCCAGTGACTGAGCCCATGTCCAAGGGTGGGTTAAAGGTCTCAATGAAGATAAAGACCTCTCTATAATCTAGATCAAAACCATTTGCTTCTCTATACAGAGGACAAAGTACTGCTGAAAGGATTGTAGAGAAATTTACTGTTCTCACTTCTTCTCAGTGTTTTCCTGGTGTAAATTACAAAATGTGGAGGGCTGGTTTTAAAAGATGATTTTCCCTTACCTACTGCAATTAGTGTGATATATTTAATGTTGTGTTAAAGCATAGAATAAGGGTCTATATTTTGGTCCCTCCAGTCACAGAAGAGTATCACAACAATTGGGAACAAAGAGATCAGAATAATAATGAACACTATGAAGAAAAATATAGAAATTATATAAAAATTAGGCCTAGGACTCTAAACCACTTTAACATTACAAGCCCCTTTAATATTGCCATAAAATTGTGACCTGCAAAATAAAATAAGAACATGTTCTGAAGTGGTGGATGTCCAGTAAGGCCACCAGACTACTTCAGGAGAGTATCTGTAGCTATTATTTGTCACTAGCTGTTATTTATATTGCACATGATTCAACAGATGGTAAGGCAGATGCAATGGCAAGGTGAGACAACCACAGCAGTGTAAGGCTGGAATAGAAGATGCTGCAGCTGGAGGAAAAGGGCTGTGCATGGGGAGAGATGGATGGAGCCGGTGGCCAGGTGATGGAATGAGCAGGAGATGTTCAAGCGACCGAACTTGACAAACCTAAAGAAAAGGTCAGATGCTGACTGGGGCCCAGCAAGATGTGAGACATGCTATAATCTTCATGAGGGCAGGCCAGGTAAAGGAGCCTGTCCCACTCCCCTCACAATATGAATAAGAGAGAAGGAGCTGAAATGTTGATATTAGATTTATACAAGGACTGTCCTTCTGTTATCACTGGGAACAGAGTTAACCACAAAGGTCTCAGTAAAATTCACATGGTCAGAAGTGAAGAAACAATCAATGCTGATCTCACTCAAGGTATTTAGCAAGTGCCGCCTTTGCCTATAAGCAGAAAGCCTGGACACAAAGACACTGCAAAGAAGTGCTGTGATTCAAAAACATTATGGAGTGCTACCAAAGTCATGAAATGCACTAGTAGAAGAAAAAAAAAAAAAAAAAAAGAAAAAGAACAACAAACCCAATGGTGCAACTTTTTGAGAAAATGCAGTAAAAAGGGTAAATAAAAGTTTTCTCTTTGGAACACAGTTTTGTCTTGATCAGTTGAGATACTCTGAAACAAGTGAAGAATGGGGCAATAAATGCAGTTTGTGTGGTCTCAGCAGGTAAAAATAAGAGGGGACTGATCTCAAGAAAAAGCCCTAAGTTTCACATTCATCTTGTGACACTTATCCCCCATGAGTTACATGATCCTTACAAGGCAGAAGGCCAAATCCCTATGCTTGCCCCAGCTGCTCACAAATTTTTGAATGGAAAAGCAAGAGAGGTAGTACAATATTTTTTGGTGGAGATGTCATGATTGGTGAGGAAGGTCTGTCTCTGGACATTGGATGAATTCTGATACTGGGGATTACTTTGTCTATGTGTCATCCCTGTGAAGTGAAAAAGTCCCTGTGGAATATGAGAGCTCACTGCCTTGGACATCTTTTGCTCCATGCTGATGTAAAACCCTGTGGAAGATGGAAGAAGGATTTCTTGCATGTGGCATAAAAGTAGAAGTAGACATTCTATGCAGTCTTACACAACTGGGTGAAGCTAAGTAAAGGAATTCGTAATGGAAACAAATCCAGTAATGGGTGACTTGATTAGTTAGGAATTCTGATAACTGTCTCACTTCACAAAGGATATGTATTCTGGTAATCTGGAGAGAAAGACAGAAAGAGATGGCAACAAGGACAAAACCTGGTTTAAGAGAGGAAGACTCTACCTCTATACAAAATGTGCCTGTGACCATTATCCTGCTCAGAAGCCAACTGGTGCAGATTGGCATGTGTCCACACTGTTAAATTCTTGCTTTCCAGAAGTATGGCTGAATACAGACTGCCTGCTGGGATTGGCCTTTGGCCTATGCCATCCCCTAACCATGCCTGGGAAATGTTCAGGAGAGAGCTAGCTGTTTGGAACCAAACCATGCCAGGAATGGTTGTAACAATTTGACTCTATAAATAATTTAGCTCCAGCTCCTGAGAGCATTCTGTGGAACTATTTCATTTACTAGGAGAGATGGAGCCTGTGATCCTAGCTTGGAATGGAAATCTTAGACATCTTAGAGCACCCTGAAAAATAGGAAACCTTGGAGCACCCAACAGATGCAAGAGAGTGCTGATGAAATGGATGCAGCATCACATGCTCCAGTAAAGAATACTGTGAATCACAGTAAAGAGTATCTGGGGTTTGAAACACAAAATCAGTCTCTTTGCTTTAGCTAATATATCTGCTTGAAAAGCTAAACCTGGAAAGCCCACAAGACTGGAGATGAGGGAAGCATGTAACTAAGCTACTGAGGATTTGATGTTGATCTTCAGGATCTATTAAAGCATGGCCAAAGGTCTTATGATCCTATTTTAGTGAAAGTGTAGGAGATTAAAATTAAGTTCTATAACATTATGCAAGAAACCAGAATTGAACCTACTCAAACTAAGGGTTTCATAAAAGAAAAGGAATTAGAATAGGGACACAAATGCAGCCAGATACATATTGTTGAGAAGGATTTAGGTTATCACTCTTATAGAACTGTGTACAAGGGCCTATAGCAACAATAAATTAGTCTTAATAAATAAAACCTAGTGAAAGTGTTGGTGACAGACTCCTCAATTAAGTTATACAAAATGATGCTTTACCTGCTAGTGTCAGCCAAGTGACATCAAGTTCAGACCAAGATGTATCATCTGATTAATGCCACAGCTTGGCTCAAAAAGATATATTATCCATTAAAGGTGATCAGCAAGTCATTTCCATGGCACTTTATGAATGAATAAGAATGTAGAGGAGTATCATGATACATATAAGCACGCACTGTGCATTCTGAAGCAATGTATGCCACAAGTCATGTGCATGCGAAATTCTGGGCATCTGCTGAAAACTGAAAGCCCTAAAAACTTAGCATGACGATTGACTAAGAATATTATGGAGAAAATCTTCTCATACATCAGACTATCCATCTCTGTGACCCACATAGGAAAAGCTCGTATCCTGGCAGAAGTAATGAAAGACATGAAATGGAGGGGTATACATTTCCATATCTGGAAAGGGCAATAGGACTGTGCTGGAGAGCCTAGAGAATTATAAAGCCACAAAAAGGGAGAGCCTGAAGCTTTTGAAAGTCAGCCTGCTTCAAAACTGAACACAGCTAAACCTCACAAAGGTACCAGTGAGAAAGAAAAAGGGATGCATGCCCTTGCTTACTGACATGGTCTCAAGGCCACCAGAACAGGCAGCCCAGAGGGCTGTGCCATCTGTGAGCTGGCAAGTGTGGGCTGGAGCCTGGTCAGAAAGCACTCTCCAAAACACACAGACCCCTCCAACCTAACTGTGCTTGGAGACTGGCTGGGCTGCAGGCGCCTCAGGAGACCATAGTCACAGCAGTCATTCTGGGAAAGACATTGAGGAATGGAGAGCCAGGGGAGGCAGTGCAGGTCAGGCTCACAGGTAGTCTGCAGAGTCAGACTGCCCATGGGCACCAAAGGTTTCCCTGCAATAACTGTTTATGGTGTTCACAGAGTGGATGTGCACAGACAGCATGGATGTGTTGAGACCTCAGTGACAGAGGTCTGGAAATCACTGCATTCACCTGCTTTGGAAATGAAGCTTTCAGAATCATCTGGATGTGGTCCTTTACCAATTTCTGTGACTCAAAGATGTTCAGACAGTGTAGGGATCTGAGCCTTTGCATGGGAAACGAGAGTACGCACAGAGCTTCTGTGGCTTCTAGATTTGGCAGGACTGTTTTCAATGGATGTCTATCCCATTGTAAGTATTTGCATTTACGTGCTATGGAGTGGTGTCCAAACTCAATTGTCAGTGTGCTCAAGCAAACCATCATCACACCAGTGATCACCACAGTTGTGACTAATTTCTGTTGCTGTCGCTTGCAGTTTTGGGAGGAAAGCCAAGTGCTGAAGCTGGGAATAGAAGCTCTCCCAGTAGATGTTTCAAGCTGCCCTTCCCCTGAAAACTCACTTGCTGTGCTAAGATCTGGCAGCAAATGCCACGAAATATGCCGTGCTCAATTCCTTTGCAAAGCACGGGGTAGGGGAGCACAGGCAGCAAACCACATTTTTGTTCATCTACTTCCTATATGACTCTTGACAAATCTTTATCACCAATCATGAGTCCCTCAGGCCAAATGTCAAATTTTGTAAAAATCAGTTTTTATCAGTTGTGAAATATTTCTCTGCTTTTAAAAAATACAAATTAAGTTTCCTGGTTTTCAGAGAGCCACCTAACAGTTTGCAGCTGAAACAGCAAAGTAGCACCTGGCACATGACAGTCAGAGCCACTCAGCAGAAATCAATGGAAACAAAAGTGAAATGTATATATGTATATGTGCATGTGTATATGTGTGTATATATATGTGTGTATATATAAAACAACAACCAACCAAACAAGAAAACCCAAACAAAAAACCCAAAACTAGTAAGAAAAGGTAGAGAAAAGTCATTTAGTGTTATTAAAAACAGAAACCTTTCTTCTTTTTTTTTACAGAAGCATCAACTTTCTCTTAGTGAATACTTCGCTAAGTATTTCTTCAGGTGGTATAACTAAAGCACCACTGCATCCTCCTCTCTATCCCTGACATGGGACAGGGTTTCCTGGGAGTGACATGTGTATCCAGAAACAACAGCTCCTTCTCTGCTCTGTTCTGGAGTTGACAGCGCTGTATTTAAAGCTGCCTTTAAAAAGATTGCATGTGACATTCTAGAAAGAAAAGGAAGCTCTTTCTGAAGAAGTACCTGTTCTTCATTATAACTAAACATCTCTGCAATGATTCTGAAATGCTACACACTAATATTTAAGCACTAATAAACCTCCCTTTCATCTAGCTGGCCTAGATGACAGCTGAGGGGCATATAATACTGCTGGCTGCTGCCTGCTCCTACTTGCTGTAACCAGAAGCTTTTGTGGTTAGACTCTGCTGTACTATTAGTTCTGCCTTAAAAATTGAGTCTTAATCTGCTTTTAGTAGTTTACAAGGCATCAGGACCGGGCTCTGTGCAAATCTCTTTTATTGTCAGCCCTCTACATGTTTTACAAGGAATCCATTAGGTTTTGATTTGCAGGTCTCCACAAATTGTCTTCATCATAAATACTAAAATTACTGCATTGCTCATAGTTTTTTCTTGCCCATCTGGCAGGGCTGATGCTGTTCTGTCAGGTAACTTTTAAAATGTAGGTGTCCACAGCAACAACACTTTGGGGAAAAGCAAACATACAAAGATTGAACTAAAATATTGATCTGCAGTCTTCTGCCAGGGCTCTATAAAACCCCATCCCCAACCCACAACAACTTCAGGAGACTTGGGGGAGCTGGGTACTGGTTTTGGTCTCACAGCTGCAACTCATTATACTAATTCTTAAGAACTTTTTCCCTACAGCCAGACTTCACCGTTCGGCAGCTGCCCTGTCCTTACACAGGTGCTTACTTCAACATAATATCAAGCAAAGTGGTTTCATTTCAACTTCAGGAGAGGGAAAGGGATGCAGGAGAAGAAAGACTGGTACAGGTAAGCAGGCTGTAGACACTTCCACTTACTCTTCTGGTGTCTTCAGTGTTTAGTGCTCAGCAGTTGTTGGATGCACACCTACAGCTGGAGCTCCATCAAAAACTGTATCAGGTCCCTGGTATGGTATAAGATTAGTCATTCCTCTTTGGTTTATTCACTTGACCCTAACATTTTTCATTGTTCTAATCAACCTCATTACTTGAAAAATCAGAGAACACAAAATGTTAAGCAATCAAAGCTCAAGTCAGCCACCTAAACATAGGTATTCACTGCCACTGAGAAGCCCTGGGATTTCTCACCCCATCTCTCCTGCTGGCCCAGAGGAATATGAGAGTTCACCAGGTCCCAGGTCGTTTTTTGTCAGCTCAGTGTGTCTCAAGGCGTTTCTAACAGCACTGAATGCAAAGCTGCAAACTCAAACCCTT
Organism: Melopsittacus undulatus; assembly: GCF_012275295.1. Lineage (NCBI taxonomy): Eukaryota > Metazoa > Chordata > Aves > Psittaciformes > Psittaculidae > Melopsittacus > Melopsittacus undulatus. Next base: position 73,141,156 of record NC_047529.1, read on the forward strand.
AGATTTCACAGAACGTTGTCTGCTTACATTTTAGTATTTAGCCTGTACTTAGCTTCTAGTTTGCTGTTTCCATTTCACACCTGAAAAGGAAGGGGGTGCCTCTGAAGAACCCATTTTCCACAAGAATATCACTACATCTAGTAGAGGATTAGATTCCCTGTAAGCCTTGCCCCTTTGTTTTCCTTGGCAGCAGCACGATGTCATCTTTCGACAGCTCTTTCTAGCTCAAACCCTTATCTACCTGCTTCTGTGGGAATGAAAATAAAATAAATAAAGAAAAAAAAGAACTAATATTTGGGTAGGAGCAAGTGGGAAAACACGAAAGAAACTCAGAGGAAGGCAGAGCAGGACACATGAGTTTTAAGAGACAGGCACCCTTGATAAATCCCATATTAGTTCTGCTCGGCAGCAGCGGGGATTGGACCTGGGGAAGGGGGTATCAGCCAAATAATAAAATTACTTTTTAGCCCCCCAATTTCTCTCTCCATCTTTCCCCTCTCTCCTTCCACCCCTGCTTCCCTCACCACCACCCCCCACACCCCCCTCCCTTCATCATGCAGCTTCAAAGAAAAACGATTTGCTCCTTTGGTAATAACTGATGGGGACCGTGAATTACCGCGCTAGCCCAGCCTGGTGTTTATCTCCCCGTCAATAAATCTCTAAACTGAAGCAATGAAGCTAAGTACTGCTGCTATTTCTGCGTTTTATTTCCATATTAATCACAATACGAGCGCAACCAGCTCCTCCCCGACCTCCGCTTCCCCGAACCCCCCCCCCCCCCTCCGCTTCCCCTGCCCGTGTAGCCGAAGAGGCGCCCGTGAGGGGACCGCCTGGGTAGGACTTTTCAGTGGGAAGGGACCAGGGAGATGTGGGGAGAAACACCACAACTGAGGAGACAGACCCCTGGAGAGGCGGGCAGAGGGATAAGCCTCAAGGGGAACTGGGAAACACTGGGAAGTGGGAGGGAAGCTGCTTCCCCCTGGGACGGAGAGCAGCACCTGCCATCCCCACGGCCAGGTCGGGCCTGTCGGGAAGCAAGTGTAGCCACAGCTGAAAACCAGCCGGGTCCATTCACTTCGGATATCTTTGTATTTCCGTTTCTAATTCTGTTCCTTTATATTTATATGTCTGTGTGTACGCTCATGGATTTTATATACGTGCAAGCAGATATTACTCATTTTTGAGGCGAAAATAAACGGATTTCCTGAGAGCGCCAAGCTCCCGTCTGGCCCGAGAGAGGCAGCCTGTGCCACGCCGTGCGGAGCCGTGTCCTGGCCCCGCAGTCCCGCTGCGCCCTGCCCGCCCCTTCGGGCAAGGAGGAGCCCAGAGGGCGAGCAGTGCCAGACTCTGCCACCATCGGATCTTTCCCGCTTTCCTATTTCTATCTCCATGCCCCTTTTTTTCCCCGCCAGTCTCTTTTTTATTTTTTTTTATTTTAATCATATATATACATTTTTTGCCGTCTGTTTTTGTGGAGGGAAACCCTCCCAGAGAAAACCCCACCATTCCTCCTTCTCTCCCCATGGGCATCTTCTCCAGAAGTTGGTTTTCTTTTTCTGGAGGGGAAAGGAAAGGAAAGGGAGGGAAGGGAAAGGGAGGGAAGGGAAGGGAAAAGTAAGGGGACTGTTCCTCCTGCCGCACCAGTGCAGCAGCCCGAGGAGAGGGACAGGACACCAAGAGACTTGAATTCCTGTTGATCGGACCATCGTCTCCTCCTCCGCAGGGAGCAGGCTAGCAGACCTCTCCAAGCGCCTCCCTGGCCGCAGCATCGCATTTCCAAGTCGCCCGGCGTTTTCCTACCTGACCAGTCTGAAAGGAGAAGGAAAGAAAAAGCATCTCTGAGGATGCTCTTTCCTTCTCAGCACAGGCCAGTAAGGCGAGAAGCCGGGCCTTTCTCTCGCACCGCTAGGGGCACGGTGCCGCTAGGGAGGACCCGGGGGGACGGGACATTTATCGGCCCTTTTCTGGTGACTCAAACCTGCGGCTCAGCCTTCTGCGTCTGCTAGGTCCTAAGAGCTTGTGCACTGCTCCCCAGCCTCTCTCCTCGGCTGCTCGGGGCTCACAGAGAAAGCGGGACAGGCCGAGGAGGCTGCAGGTGGGAATCAAATGCCCCCCGAAGAGACCTTTTGCTCAGACAACGCGTCTCCAGTCAAAAGGACGAAAGAGGGGCGAGCGGCAGGGATGCTCTGGAGAGAGGAGGGTTCCGGGCACCTGGCTGCCGGTCCGGAGCACTGCCCTGGGGCTGAGGAGTGGCTTCGCCCTCCTCTCCACTGTAATTTACAGTCCAGCCCCGTCTCCCCGAGCCGGGAGGGCGATGAATGCCTGGGGAGGAAGATGCAGCATCGGAGGAGAGCCACGGCTCTGCGCTCCAGCCGTGCCAGCCCCGTACTAAAGGGTGCTCCGAAGCGGTGGGCAGGCTACCCTGCCGACAACTTGCGCCCCACAGCTCTCCCTCACTCCCCGAGAGCAGCCCCTCACAGACTGCACCCATCACACCCGGTCTGCTCCCCCTTCCCAGGCCGGCTTCCTCCCTGTGCCCAGCGGCGCGGCAAGCGCTGGGGAGGGGGGGTCGTGGGGGTGGGCACTGCAGTGACTTGGGCAGAGGGGAAAACCCTCATGGAAGGCAGAAGAATAGTAGTGCAAAACTAAAAGGACGGAAAGGAAAAGGAAAAGGGATGGAGCCGGGAGGAAGAAGTGAAGGAAAGAGGGAAGGAGGGAAAGAGGAAAGGAGGGAAAGAGGGAAAGAGGAAAGTAGGGAAGGAAGGGAGGGAGAGAAGGAAGGAAGGAAGGAAGGAAGGAAGGAAGGAAGGAAGGAAGGAAGGAAGGAAGGAAGGAAGGAAGGAAGGAAGGAAGGAAGGAAGGAAGGAAGGAAGGAAGGAAGGAAGGAGGGAGGGAAGGAGGGAGGGAAGGAAGGAAGGAAGGAAGGAAGGAAGGAAGGAAGGAAGGAAGGAAGGAAGGAAGGAAGGAAGGAAGGAAGGAAGGAAGGAAGGAAGGAGGGAGGGAAGGAGAGAGGGAGGGAAGGAAGGAAGGAAGGAAGGAAGGAAGGAAGGAAGGAAGGAAGGAAGGAAGGAAGGAAGGAAGGAAGGAAGGAAGGAGGGAAGGAGGAAGGGAAGGAAGGAAGGAAGGAAGGAAGGAAGGAAGGAAGGAAGGAAGGAAGGAAGGACGGAGGGAAGGAGGGAGGGAGGGAGGGAGGGAGGGAGGGAGGGAGGGAGGGAGGGAAGGAAGGAAGGAAGGAAGGAAGGAAGGAAGGAAGGAAGGAAGGAAGGAAGGAAGGAAGGAAGGAAGGAAGGAAGGAAGGAAGGAAGGAAGGAAGGAAGGAAGGAAGGAAGGAGGGAGGGAGGGAGGGAAGGAAGGAAGGAAGGAAGGAAGGAAGGAAGGAAGGAAGGAAGGAACTATTGACCATTGACCATCTTGTTGAAGGTACTGGAACGATTGACTTCAGCCTCGGAGTGGCTTTTTCACTACATGATTTGTCAGTTCAGCCTGTTTTCGGAACAGGTATTCATCCTCCTCACTTCCAAATGTTCGTGTGTGTGTGCTTATGTCTTAACGATGACGGTTGCTGCAGCATTGCACAGCCCAGCACAGGTCACCCAAAGGTGCCTTTCAGAAGTTGTTTCGGTTTAAACACACATATTCCCCCGCTTTCCCCTGTCACTTCTCACCTTGCGACTCGAGAGAAATCGCCTTCTCCGTGTTCCTTCAGATCACTCCAGAGGAGGGCTGGGGGTGCCTGGCCGGGGAGTGCAGGACCCGGCTCCCGGCTAGGGAGCAGCCGGCTGTGCTCCCCGAGGCTCTCGCTCCTCTGCCCGCTCCCTTACCGCGCTGCTCCACCGAGCATCGCCTCTCGGCGCGCCCAGCCTTGGACAATTTACCATTTCCCTCCCGGAAAAGGGCTGAGAGCTGGATGTTCAGGAAAGATTAAAGTCCGGCTGGGCCAGGAGAGTCCTGGCAAAACCCAGAGCGATCCAGCGCTTTTCCTCAGCTCCCCGTCCAGACAAAGGCGAAACAGGCAGCTTGTCATTCATTTTTTTTTATTTTATTTGGAAATCTCATCCAGAAACACTGGTCAATAATAAATATATCGATAGTTATCAAGAATATATAAAAAATAAAGACATGGTGTTGTCTTTGAGGTCCTATCCAGAACCAAACAAACAGACGAAGAGAATAATAACAACAGTATTTCAAACAAACGCCCAGGAAAACGTGCCGAAAGGGGAATAAACAGCAACAAAGCTTCCGATTTAGTTATAAAAGTCACTGACCTGGCAAGAGATGCCCTCACATGCAAAATCAAAGCAAAGCAAAAGAAAACCAAAGCAGCAAACCAGAACAACCCCAAAGCCACAGAGAGAAAATAAGCGACGAGGACCCCAACCAGCTGAACTAGTACAGGAGAGACGGGAGATTCGGCAGCACAGTCCGGCGGGAGGGTTGAGCTGTGTTTGCACTCTTCCCTCTTCTTTCTTATTATTTTTTTCCTTTTTCTTTTTTTTTTTTTTTGGCGAACATAGAGGGAAGGAAAAGAAAAATCGTGACCAACCAAATGGGGGGGGGGGGGGAGGGGGGGAAGAGGGGGTAGGAGGAGGAGGGGAGGGAAAAAGAAATAAAAAAAAAAAGCAGTACAACCCCCACACCCACGAAACTTGAGTGGATTCACTCGGAAGTCCCTGTTGCCAGGGCAGCCCCCGCGGGTGGGAAGCTGCTGTGCGAAGCCCTGGCTGGTCCATCCCCTCGGGCCGCGCCGCCGCAGCCGGGCTGGGAGCGGGAGGTTCCAGAGGAAAGAAAGGACAAGCCCGCAAAAAGAAGTCCCAAACCGATCTCATCGTCTCTCAGTAGCTGTGAACGCTACAGTGACAACCATGCCTTTTTTATTTTTTTCCCCCTTTTGCATCCATTTTAAGGAATTATTTACATTTGATCACCATCAGCGGCGTCATCGTTATTATTATTAATATTAATATTATTATTATTCTTTTTACAACAGGGACTTTTTGTTTTGTTTTTTTCCGGTTTAGTATAATAAGAAAACACCGCCCAAGGAGCCGGCTAAAACATTACCTTTGCAAGGTCCTTACTACACTAATCCCGTGTTACCGGGGGGAGATGGGGCAGAGGGGCAGCGGGGCCAGTTCCGTCCTCAGCCCCCTCCTCCCCCCCCGCCGTTTGCCAATGGGAACCCCGGCTCCAGCGCAGCGCCGGTGGCAGGGGGAGCCCCGCCGAGTCACTTCAGGAGGTCCTTGGTCTCCCCCGAGATCCTGGCCATGTTGGAGGCGGTGAGGGCAGAGAGGTGGGGCGGGGGGGGCATCTGGCAGATGGTGCAGGGGCACGGCAAGCCCGCCCAGTGCTGGAAGCCACTGCCGAGTTGCAGGGCGGGGGGGGTCGAGGGGGTCTTCAGCAAGGAGTGGGGGGGCCGGATGGTGCCGATGGCCGGCAGGGAGGCGGAGAGGGACGAGGAGGTATTGGCGGAGGACAAGGCACTGCCGAGGATGGGGTGCACCTGGTGCACCGGGCCAGCGGCGTGGGGTGGGTGCCCGGCGGAATGTCCCACCGTGCCACAGTGGAAGGCCGAGTGGTGCCCCCCGTAGATTTCCCCCACCAGCCTCTTCATCTCCTCCAGGGAGCTGGTGAGCATCAGGATATAGTTTCTGGCTAGCAGGAGGGTGGCGATTTTGGAGAGTTTTCTCACAGAAGGGCCGTGCGCGTAGGGCATCACCTCCCGCAGCCCGTCCATGGCGAGGTTGAGGTCGTGCATCCTCTTACGCTCCCGGCCGTTAATCTTCAGCCGCAGCTGCTGCAGGTCCTGCTCCGAGAGCTGTTTCTTGATTTTGTACTTGCTGCCTTCCCCTCCGGCCTTGGAGCCGTTCCTGGAGAGGCCTTCCCCGGACATCTTCTGCACCAGGTCGTTCTGGGTGGAGGAGACGGAGTTGAGGCGGCTGTCCTGGTGGTGGTGATGGTGGTGATGGTGGTGGTGGTCTCTCAGGTACATCTCATCCATGTCTGGCGAGGAAGCTCTGCTGGAGACAGAGCTGGAGTCAGAATTCATTGTATTCGGGCTTCTGAGCAAGAAACTCTTCCCTGCTCTGGAGGTGGTGGAACAAGACAACTCTCCTTTGAAAAGCAACGAAAACGGAACGAAAAAGAAAGAAAAGGACGGCAGGGTCTGCCAGCGAAGGGCTGGAAATGCCGGAGGAAGAGGAAAAAAGCCCCTCAGCCCCCTCTCTCACCAGTCTCTCCCCTTTCTCTCTCTCCCCCCGGTTACTCTGCCTGTTTACAGGATGGCTAGTTAGTGTATGCTTGGACTAACCTCAGCCTGAAAAAGAGGGGCTTTTATAGAGCTGCAGCAGAGAGCAGAGACAAAAGGAGCCCTCCTATGTATAATGGTCTAGTTAGGATGACGTGCCATTATTCAGGGCGGTGCGCTTTGACTGTCCCATTTAGCAAGGACCCCTATTCATATTCATTGTGGTGCCACCCGGGACACCTCAGCCACGGACCATCAGGAGTCAAGGAGACACAAAACCCCTCTGATTGACACCGCACACTCATCGCTCCGTGTGCGCGCCACCTCCTCCTCCTGCCCCTCATTTCCAATATAAAACCTCATCCCGTCTACAGTAGGGAGGCGAGGGGCTGCGGCAGGCAGAGGCAGCCGGGGGAAGTGTCCCCGCTCCTGCGGGAGGGGCCGGGGGGCATAGGTCCCCCCCGTCCTGCAGCGGTCCCGGCTCCAGGCGCGGCTCCCCGCTTTGTTTGCCGTTCATTTCCCCTGCCCCGGCCCCCCACCCCCGGCCGCGGTTTATGGTGAGGCGCCGGCTGCCCCTTGCCCGGCCGGGCGGGCCGCGGTTGGCTCGTACCTGGGCCGCCGCCGCTTTGTTTAAAGGAGCGATCGCTCGGGCGGCCTCCGCAAGAAAACGCGCCCTGGGAAACCAGGCTCTCCCCGGGGCAGACTGCCCTTAAGTAACCAGGGACAGCCGGGGTGCGAGTCGGTGTGCTGGGCTGCGGAGGGGCGGCAGCCCACGGGGCTCCGGGGGGAGGGCGGCGCTCCGGGGAGGAAGAAGCAGCCGTCGGTGGGCTCGGGAGGATGCGCTCAAAGTGGGACCGGGCCGGACACAGGCGGGAAGGGGGGGGCAGCGCTGCAAAACAAACCCCAGGCGTTCGCGCCAGTAAGTAACCGTCCGCGGGCAGCGGCTGCAGCCTGGGCGGGACCTTCTCCTGCCGGCGGTGGGGCGGGGAAGGGAGGGGTGCGTGGAGCAGCGCAGGTCGGAGCTCAGCCGGGCAGGGCTGGGGGGTACCGGGGGCAGGTGTCACCGCCACAGCTCTCGGCCGGCGCGGCGACTGCGGCGTCTGCTGGGCTGAGGGGTGAGGATCCCCCGGCAGCCGTCCTCAGCGGGACCCGTATTCGGGTCTTACACCGGGTGGATCTTCACAGGCCCCGGTGGTGTCTGTGCGATGATGCGGGGCTGCCAGGGCCGGGTCCGGGAACGCCAGCTCCCGGCGGTTCCCGCCCCGTCCCGTTGGAGTCGGGGTGAGTTTCTACCTGCCAGCAGGGCCAGGAAGAAACCTCCTTGGCAGAACCTCGCTCCTTCATAGTGTCTCCAGTCCCGAAGAGAGCGAGGGGCCAGGAAAAGATGAATATTTTCATCCGGCTGAGTCTAACTGTGCTTAGTCTGCTGAGCAAAATTAAAGCCTTCTGATTTCAGCACTGTCAGTGAATCCTGCGGTGAGAAGGAAAAGGAAAAAAAAAAAAGAAAAGAAGAGAAAAAAGAAAAAAGAAAAGAAAGGAAAAAAAAAGAAAAGTAAAGAGAAGAGAAAGATTTAGGAGAATATGTCAGAAATAGCTGAACGTTACCTCGCCTTTATCCCCCTTCTGCCGCGAAAGCCATAAACCCACCCAGACTTTCTCCCCAGCTGAGAACTTTGCCGGGCAAACAGGCAGAAGCTTGGCCGGGCCCCGCGTCCCCAGAACACCCCACGGGGAGTCCCGGGATGTCTCCTGTACCCGCGGGGGCACTCTCAGGGGAGTCCGGGGTTGCCCTTCCCTCTCATGGAGCCGGGATGAAGCAAGTGAACAAAACTTGGCACGGTGACGGCGGCGGCAGGAAAATGCACGGAACGAGGGGACGACTAACTGGGATAGGGAAGAGGAAGGCGAAAAGGCGCCATCAGGGGAAGCAACAGGAGAGGTCCCGTCCTCCCCTCCGGGTCTGGATCTTCGTCTTAATGGGGCTTCATCGCAGTGCACCGGAGCCGCCGGTGCACCGCGGGACGAAGAGGGCCGAGCGCCGGAACGGGAAAGAAAGGTCGGATCGTCACTCGGAGGAATATTACGAGTATTTCTTCTCTCCTCCTTCCCGGCGATGTCGCTGCTCCCCAAGGCCCTCAGTTCGGCTGGGCGGGCCCGTCCTGCTTGCGGGCAGCAGCATCTCCTTCCCGGGGCCGGGCCGGAGTCACTTTAGGGCAAAGGGAGAATCTTTGGAAGTAACGTGAGGTTAACTCCCGGGCGCAGGGACCGTCGCCGGGGAAGTCGTTTCGGAAAAGGGCAGCACTGCTTCAGTGCTGTTGCTGGTGGTAACGATGCCTGGTCCAGCCTCCCGCGCTGCCATCCTTTGCCGCTATTATTTTGCTGATGCTGGAGAGAGATAGAGGCTGGGAGAGAGAGAGAAAAAGAAAAAAAGGAAGGAAAAAAGAAAAGAAAGGAAAGAAGAAAGAAAGAGAAAATAAGAAAGGAGGGGAAAAAAGAAAAAATAAAAGAAATAAATACTGAGAAATAAGGAAAAAGTGAAAGCTCTCAGCGCAGCAGAGCATGGGAAGAACAGACGCCCAGGCACTTGGTGGACGAGTTCGGCCAAACGGAGCCTTCCCGTCCAGTCGGCAGGCTTTCCTGCGGGTTGGGGTCGTGGTGCCCCAGCGCTGGCTGGCTGGGCTCGCCGCCGCCGCCGTGTCCCGCCTGGGCCAGTGCTTGGCACTGTCCCAACCAGGGGCATTTCGGAGAGGAACACATAGGAGTTCCGGGTGTGCCGCTGTCCCGGGGCAGTCAACGGCAAAACTCTTCCCTCCCAGACACTGGTAGCAACGAATTTAACCCCGGGAGCCAGGAATGCCGTGTTTTTCCTAGTCGGGGAATCGGAGAAGGGCGAAAATAGGAGCTGCGTGGGAGCTGCGCCAAATTCACATGCACTTCTCTGACTTTTAATTCTTGTTCTCATGAAAGCAGAGAGAGTTGGCGAGGGAGGGAGGGGAACGTGTTTTTTCTGGAACGAGAAGTTGCTGGGGGGCCGGCACTCTGAGTACTGAAGAGAGGCAAATCGCTGTTCCGCAGCGAGTCCTCCCGACACCGGCGACCCGGCAGGAGCCGCGACCTGTCCGTAACGCGGGGGACAGCTGCAGAGGCGCGGCTGGCCCCGGGGAGGCTCACCGGGCAGGTCTAGGGGTTTAGAGGCTGTCCGAAACGGAAACTGGGCACTTTCAAACATCGGATTTTAATCAGTGGGTGCGCTTGAATGCGTTCCTGAGTTTGGGTTCTCGTAGAGTTTGGTACTGAAATCGGATGTACTTTTCTGGTGCGTGGCGTTAGCGTGAAAGAATATTAAATCTCGCGCTTCCTATGACTTTATTGACCTTGTCGAAAACACAGAATCTGATTCATTATATGAAGACTGGTTACATCAGTATTACTTTTTTTTTCAGTTTTAGTAGAAGGCTGTTAACTTTTATGGTGTATGGCTATTAGGCTTTGCTATCTCTGCTTGCTTTTCATTTAAATTCGGGACATTTGACAGCCGTGCTTTCAGTATAAAACCAGTTATAACCGTTAGCACCATAACAATGTAGTTCTCGATGCCTTTGAAGACGATCGTGTCGCAGGACAACCCTCGGCCAGCCGTCGTCGCGACGTGCGCTGCCGGGACCGGGGTGTTCGGTGCTGCGCGGAGTGCTGGCGCTGAAGTACGGTAGTTTCTAAACGGCGTTCGTTTCATTTCAGAGATTGCAGCCGATAACCTCTAACCGTAAACCGGTTTTGCTCAAAATATATAGCCAGATTCCATTTAGATTGATGGTATAATTCAGATTGATAGTTTCTCAGCGTCTGACACTTTGACATCAGCGAAGTGAAGAGGCTGAAAGACTGTTTTAGCTCTAATGTTTATCCCAGATTTGCTTTCCAGAAGTAGGACGATAGGAGGGCAACGACTGGAAAGGGATGAGAAGGCTGTCCCAGGCTGCTGTAGTCAGATTCCGCAGTCGGATACACCCGGAGATAATTTTCCTCTGCCTACATAGAGGAAATCTCCCTTCCTGTATTTTCAAATTCGTTGGCAGCAAGGGGTCAGAACAAAACTCCACCTGCTTATTTAGTGTGAACGTGGAGCCCTTACTCAGACCTTTAAAGCATCCTGCGGTTGACGACAGGATCGGGTCCAGACCAAGCAGTGGTTCTGGAAAGAATATAACTTTAAAGGAAACAACTGATGAACATTCCAGGGCAGACAATTAAGGACGGCGTTTTATTTTTTGTATTTAATACTGATTTGCAAAACTTCTGGGAAAAATATGGCATAAAAGCTTAGTAATAAAATTTAAAGTGTCAAAGACTAATTAATTAGAGATGTGCAATTGCTGATCCTCTGATATACGACATTTGCTACCAAAAGCCTGAAATAGTTTTCGTAAACAATAAAACCCACTTAATCAACAATTTGCATTTAATTCCTTTATTATTTTTTTTTCTGTTGCGAATGCACCTGAAACCTGCATTTTATTTGGAGAAAAGATTATAACAAATCGGCTTGAACGTTTCTAAAGCTGACAGGTGTGCCGTAGTCTTGGTCAACAGTGAAATATTTTGCCGTCTCTGGAATTTAGAAAAACACTCCAAACAAGTGATTAATATTGTTGAATATGTATCCGTTAAATAGTTTATTTTTAGATGCTTAGCAGAACTTGCACTACCTCCAAAATTCGGCTCCAGAGCTGAGACTGGGATGCACATTTCCCCCATGCAGAGCTCAGACAGCGGTACACACTTTACACCCACAGAACGGGCTAAACCTGGCATTCCTGGCAAACAAACTTGCCACATACTTGGGAATCACTGCTAGCTTGTCACTGCGCTAAAAGATAACAATGTTGCTCAAAGGCCTGTATTTATTTTCTCTTTTGCCTTTATGTTTTGGGCCCATACCCTCACCTAAATTGTTAATGTTCTCAAATGGGCAAGTTTTCTTTGTCTGTCTTTCCGGCTTTGCACATCACTTGCATGTTTTGCACTCTCATTACTTCAAGCTTTCTCCATCTTCTACACGTGATACTGAAACTCAACCACTGACTTCTAGGAACCCCCTCCCTCACTACTTTATTAGGTAGCTGACGGTTACTGCATTAGTCTTGAAGTCATGTAGGCTATTTAAATATCAGCTTTAACAAAAAAATGCAAGACGCATTTTGAGAGAGTGCATGAGAGCTTTCCCCTGCCCCCCCCCAAATACTCCCCATCAGAAACCCCAGATGAGCTGCTGTTCAGTAAGCTTCTCAAATATTCAAAGTTATCTAACGTCAGAGTGAAAACATTGGTGTTTTATCAACTAAAGACTGAAATGTTTTGCAGCATCAGAAACAAATATGTTTAACACAATTTATTTTCCATAGTTATAGTGAAAGCAAATAAAGCCATAGAAATTACTGAATAACTCTTCCACTGCACATTCAAAAGCATGGAGGACCCACTAAAGAGAGAGAAAAAAAATCCTTGTCTCATTTTGCATCTCAATTTTAAACAATGCATGTCTCAGGCGAATATTTAAGGGTTGTTAATGGGCTAGTACAAATTCTAGAAGACACAACAAAAATTATCTGCAGTCTATTCACAAACCTTTGCCATGTCTCAGTGTTCGGGGATGGGCGAATGGACTGTCTTCACCACCCTTGAATAGAACTCTATTGTGTGGGCTTGTTCCATTGGGATCAATGGGACGACATGTACAATGAGATGCTAATGAACACCAGAAACGGTAAAATCTGGACCGGCTAAGGCATAAGGCTGATTTTATAAATCATTTCTGAGTCTCTTGCTATACTGCTTTTAGCTGAGCTGTTCAAACTTCAAATGTTCAGGGAGGTTTTACTATATAAAATAGGGGATTTTTTGTATAGTTTAAATCACATTTCCCCACCCTCACAATTTGAATCACTCTCTGCTCTCATCTTGTTTAAAGTTGCAGCTGAAATGGGGCAGTCTATTTTCAGTGGTGATTGCACTGTTGCTAGGAACGTGGTTCCACAAGTGGAAAATAAAATACACCAGAGGAAAATAAAGTCACGCACAAGTATAAAAGAGAAGAATGATGGTCAGAAAGCAGGCACAGGGGAAAGGACAGTGTTGGCAATAGTCATTGCCCCACCAAACCTACAAAACTCACTTCTTCTTCAGAAATGTTCATATCTTGTGCAAGGGGGGCAGCAGTCCTAGGTCCAGCTCAGAGGAGTCCTGACACTGCAGTCTGACTGCAGGGGAGATGTGCTAAGCAATTGCTTGAGACCAGGTGTAGTTCTGCTGTGCTGTGGGAGGCCGGTGGCAGCAGGGATTGTCAGTGCCCTTTCTTGGTCTGCCTGTTCTTCAGCCTGAGTTGGGATATAGGATTAGAATGTGGTGTCTGACTGGAAAACCTACAAACCCATGGATTTAACACCAGGAACTCATGATTCTCGGCAGCTTGGAGCAGGCTTAAAAGTGCTCAGGCACAATAGTAATGAGGATCATAAAAGTACCACCTCTGTCTCTTAAAAGAGAGAGAGTAAGGGAGAGAAGACTAGGTCCACCAACACCGTCTTTTCTCATCAACTTACAGCAAAGGTTAATCATTAGCTATTGAAACACTTGCAAACTGTGCTGTTTGTTTGCTTATTATGAGGTCTGTCAGGGCCAGAACCAGACCATACTGAAGCTGAGTGATGTCTCTTGGTTTCAATAGACTCAGAGGTCAGGCCCCTAAAATTCAAACTGCCAGTGCAGTTCCTTGTAGTAATGAACCACTGAGTACTGCAAGGAAGGGCTTAATTACTTCAATAAGATAATTCAGTTTTTAAACAAAAATGCTTTAATTGGGGGCAAGCCTTTTCATATTTGTTTCCCAAGAAGGAAATTGATTAACCAAATGTTAATAATAAGATCATATGAGAGCCCATGCCAGCAGCAGATAACAAGCTCAGCTAAGGGAGCTCGCAGTTTCTTTTCGGTCACTGATGGTGAGCAAAACTGTTTCCAGGGAGGGAGCTGTGAGTGAAAAGCAAGGCATCTGGTTTGCTAATAGTGCTCCAATAACAGTTTTGCCTGTTATTCTTTTGCACCTCAATCAAAGGTAAGGGTTCAGTAGCAGCAGTTTCATGTATCCAGATCTAACTTGAAGTCTTTTTCTCTTGTTCTTTTTCAGGAAGACGCTTGCAGGAGTGCTTAGTTGGGTCCCTGGTAAACCTCCACCTTCACACAGAACTCAGTGGCTTGAGATACTTCCAGCAAGTTTAATTTGAAGAGGAGACATGTGAGACATGAATGATTCCTTGGTCGAGGTTAGTGCCCCGAGTCTTCTGCTTGGACGTCAGAAGTACTGCTGGCTGGGAGTATGGGATCATACAGGACCTTAGGAGCCATAGCTGTTTCTCAACCAGCCTGAACACAGCAAAAGAAGGTGACATGGCTCCTTTGCTACCCCCTTTTTCTTTCATGTATTTTGTACACTTGGGGGTGGAAGAGCTCCAAGATTCCTCCAGGCACAGAGATCATTCTGGAATGGGATGACACTCACACAAACAAGAAAAATATGCCTCTTAACTGCCAGAACACCGTTTTGCACAAAGGTCAATAAATACTTTATCTCATCCACTTATCATTAACTGTCCCTAACAATCATTACCTGTAATTCAGTGAGACCAACAGACACCCAAAAAAGATGGATATCTTGAGATGTGCAAGACCTTCACAGAGGGGAGTACTATGTAAATAGCTAAGACAGATGGGAGAGACTGGGCAACAAGAAGCAGAACTATAAAAAGTAAAGCAGAAGAAATGAGAAATTATATGTATTTTTAATTTTATAGCTCTGTGTTCACAGCTGCAGTGGGAAGTAATTATTTTTACCACTTCTGAAAATGAGATTCAATTTAAAATGAAGTTCATAAGTCCATATGTTTTGGGTTGTCTTCTCCGTATCAGCGTTGTTACTAAGTTAACCTTTTCACCACAGCTGGCAGGCACCTGAAATGGATAATCAGTGTTGCAAATCCAGATTTACAGATATTTCTACCTTTTTCCTAAATTGCAGAGTCCTAGTCTTGAATCATTAGTGTATGTGAACTATTCAGAATGCCCTGAAGGTCTGAGGGGCATGTACAGACATGATAGCCTGTCTGCTTTTCGGTGTTTTAAGGGTTTCCACCTCTCTGAAAATCCAGAGTCATTTGTACGCTGCAAAATTTTGTGACTTCTCAAAGTCACCAGAATTTCTACACTTAATTCCTTTAATCTGGATATTCCTGTCACCCTTTCTCATGAATTGTTATTGAAGTCAGACTTGGAGTTGCAAAATCAGCATGTCAAAATATTGGCTCAAATTTGGCACATTTTATTAATGAGAATAAAGACCCACTGAGCTTTATACTGGCTTACTCTGGTATTAGTAGGTTAATATTAAATATATTTACTTCAGCTAATACTCACCCAGAACTCCATGCCTTCTAGAGATGAAAGTAAATTGAAATAATCAAGAGAGTCTCTTAGATATTTTAGAACATTTAGTAACAAATATTTAGCTTCCTTCAGCCTATAATTCGTATACTCTGACATTTCATTTCTGGGCTGCAAATTGTCCAAATTGAGCAAATTAAAAAAAAAAAAATCACTTAAAAGATATTCTTCAAATAATGAAAAATTCTCCTTTTTCTGTTTTTTTTTTTAATGTGGTTGTGTATGTTCCTGTCCATTATAAGTCATAGCAAACAATATAGTATTCCACAAGAGCTTTTATCCTAGTGAGCAGAAAGTGAGCAGAAAGACTGAACAAAAGAATGAATTAATTAATTAATGGATGAATATATTAAAAAAAGGCTCCACCTGCTCTGCTCCAAAAATCTCTCACTATACTACAGAGAGGTTTCTTACACTGACTAATAGTAAAGCTTTCCTCTTAATTTGTGAACAGTATGGTTTGTCTGCATTTGGAGTGATTGCCAAAATGCAAACTATGTGACATAGTCTGTGTCTTTACTGATGAGTCTAATATCAGGAAATCATTGCTGTCATTGCTAAACAGGCAATGAGGAAGGCACTCTATAAAAACGGAAAGGGAAAAGCAGATTTTTCTGTTGCTTTGTCAGATATGCCCAACACATTGGTTTAATCTTAAGGCTTTGCCTTGCCCACATAAACAGTACATTTACATGTGAAGGATTTAACTTGGTATGAGCAAAGGCACTCTTTTAAGAATTTTGTGCCTGTATGCTCTAAACCCAGTGTTTCCCTGTCTTCCAGTGACAGACAAGATATGCTGTAACAAACTGCATGGGAGAAAACCTTGATTTGACTACCAAACCCCGTCAGAGACTGCCAGAAGTTTGCAGAAGGGCTGCTGCTCTAAAAGGGGAAACAGGAAAGCCACAATACTTCTGTCTTCTTGTAGGGGCTGTCGCAGAGCCCCACTGGTGGTACTTAAAGGAGAGAGTTGGGGGCTAAGGGGGGGCTGGATTAAGGGGGTGGAGTGGGTGGGATCTGTGTGTCCCTCCCAGACAAAGGGCCCTGTCCCCCGCAGGAAGGTGCTGAAATGCAAAGCGAGGTCCCAGCTCCTTTTCTCTCTCTTGGTGGCATTTGGAAGTGTAAAGCTTTGAATACCAATTGCTTGAACTGGACATATGTGAATCTCTTCTAATCCTACTAATCCCGTCCCCAAGTGCTTCTTTGTATGTGGAGGCAACACACATAGATCTAAGTGAAAGTGGCCGTAATCCTGGAAATGTGGAAAAATGTCCCAGTGTGGGAGTTGGGAGAGGGAAAAGCTCCCTAGCAGAGGGGACCCGCTGGAAAAGCATTGTGTTTGTGGGGTGAGAGAGGGGTTTCAGTGGGGGCAGGGGAGACATGAAGGAGAGATCTCACCTTCCCTGGGCTGGGAGGAGGAAAGCAAACCCACCCAGCAGGAAGGCTCCCTTGCAAACAGCCATTGCACACTTGAGCAAACCTGCAGAACTGAGACAAAGTTTCCAAACGCTGGGAAATTCATCCACCGGCAGCTTTCAGCACTGTGAGCGCAGCAGGCTAGGCACTAATGTGCTGACTTCATTATTTCCCCACCTCGCCTTGCTGAATGGGAGATCTGTGTAGGGAATGTTGGGCTACTGCTCCATCCTTCCCTGTCCACAAAGATAGGGAGGGGAGCTGGGATTGCAGCCCCACTCAAAGGCTCTGGCTCTGTCTTACGGGAGACCTTCTTACTCTGTGCAGAAGTGAGAAGTGGGCCACGTAAGCAGATGTCTTTGCCAAACACTAACAGAGCAGCAGAGAAGTCAGCTCACGAATGCTCAGTTGTATTATTCAATCAGCCTCTCTGAAGACTGATTTCAGGCATTGAATCCTCTAACCATACACAGGTAAAAGAATAGTGATTGATGTCTTTGATTCAACACTGAAACCTCAACATTTGACTGGGCTGTTACTTAAAATTAACATTCACCTGGATATTAACAAATCCTGTGGCTTTCCAAATACACAAGTCATATAATTCAGCCACTTGAATTTCCCAAATGTCAGACAGTTAATTTACATTTTCTTGGCTAGTCACCAAATAAAGAGTGTTTATACACCACAGTAGATAGTGTACAAGGAAATTAATCTGGTTTTTGTATGTGCTTTCAAAAGATTTTAAAATATGGAGCAATTGATAACATTATTTGCCAGCCAAATCTTTATTTTGCTCAATAAATCTCTAGATAAAACCATGTTAGGTAAGAAAATCTAATGTTATATATTCTCTGGGAGTTGACTTTTTTATTACCTCACCAGACTTTGTGCTTTCATAAATGTCAGCTGAAATTAACCTGCTGTTTAGAGATAGTACAAAGCATCCCAAAATCAGCCTGGGGACTAGGAGTCCATTTTTTTTTTGTGCACATAAACCTCATGAATGTCACATGTACAAAAAATGAGGCTAGATCCTTAACTTTGCATGGATAAAGCAATGACACTGTCTCTTGGAAACATGCTAAGCCAAGCCCCATGATGCACTAAAATAACTTCTTTAACAAGAAAAAGCTCAGGAAAGAGTTTTGCTGTGTGCATCAGAGAATATGTAGGATAAAATCGGATGAGAAGAAAATGCTAGCTAAGCCTAATACCAGTGGAGCTGAGTGGACCTGACCTCACTGCTGGCCATATCACCACCACTCATGAGAAGAACTGTTACTAGTCTTGGTATTCAAGGGTCACTGCATAGATCTGAAAACAGAAAGAAGGTATATTTAGATGAGATATTAGGAAAAAAATCTTTATTATGAGGGTGGTGAGGCACTAGAACAAGTTTCCCAGAGGAGCTGCAGATGCCCCATCCCTGACTGTTTAAGGCCAGATTGGATGGGGCTTTGAGCAATCTGGTCTAATGAAAGGTATTCCTGACTATGGCAGCGTGACAGGAGGGAGGGTTGGGTGATCTTTAAGGTCTCTTCTAATCCAAACCATCCTGTGATTGTATGGTATCACACTAGCAATCTTCTCTGGGGGCAAAGAAAACACCCAGGGTCAGGAGATCCCCAGGGGCAGGGTACACTGTCACATTTGTTCCTTCCCTTTAGACTTCCAAACCGTGGAAGAGAAGGAAAACAACTTGTCTGTGGGGATGCTGGCTTCATGTGCATTAAATAGACCTGTGGACCATGGATGCCTGTGGTGTGGCTCCAACCAAGGACCTATTTGGTATGAAGTGATTGTTGATAATGGTGCAAATGAGGTAAATGTCAATGTCATGCCAGGCCAAGGCAAACCTGCATTATGCTAGGCAATAGAAACACAGGACATGAGACATAATCAGACAGGATTTAAAAGGTCTTCTAGAAGTGCTTCAAATGCTGGCCATGCCTGGGGGAAACCCGAAGGGTAGGACAGTGCAGGTCAGCCTCAGCCTGTTATGTAGCTGTGCAAGAAAGTGGGCTGCTGCCAGTGGAGTAGTCCTCATTTGCAATCAGAATCTGACCATACACACTGAAGTGTGGCACAATGAAAAAAAATCAAGCCTAGATGTTGCTATCTCTGCTTGTCTGCAGTCATCTTGGCACATCAGCATTCAAGCATGGGAAATTTTTTCCCCCCCTAATACTGCTATAAACCAAGGGCATTCTATCCAGGGTAGATAAGCTAGGACGATCATAGTAATTTTGATCTCTTTGATGGATTCACACCAGCTAGGGATCTGACCCTATTTCTATAATCTGCCCCAAATGCCAACAATTAGAATCTGTTTCATTTTAAATCAATGAAGCATTCATATCTTTAAAACAATTTAGCTTCAAATGGTTGCAAACAAAATTAAGAGATGCGACACCCTGTAGGCTGAAGGAAAACCACTGAAAATCAGTTGGAAGAATTTGGAACTTACTATTTACTGTTGGGATCTACGCAAATTCAAGAGCCAAAGGCAAGATTAGTTGGATTAGTGCTTCAGTGGTCCTTCATTATCCATTTGTCCCCCAGTGACATGATTTGTGTCTTCAGTTAACTGTGCTTATTAAATGAAAATGATGAAGGATTGAGGAAAAAGTACATATGTTGAAGGAGGATGTTGAATCTTTCTAATCTCATTAAAATGTTACTGCATTTCATTACACATTAAATTTCATTGAGAGTTCCTACATGCTTTCCCGGCATTATGTCTCAGACCCTCACTGTCACTGGAAAACAGAGATATGGAAATGTATTATGGTATAGTTACTTGACAGTCAGAAGAAAAGCAAAAAGCAGAAAGCAGAATCAGGTCCACCAGAACATAGAATCATAGAAAGGTTAGGGGTGGAAAGGATCTTAAGGTCATCTAGTTCCAACCCTCTGCCACGGGCAGGGACATTGGGTTTCTGAGCACAGCCCACCTTTTTTTCCTCTAGCTTACATGGCTGTCTAGCCTGTGATAACAACCTGAGAACCACTTGTGTGTAAGAGGATCCCACTCATCTTTCTGACCTGAAAGCAGAGGGGAAGGAGCCCCATAATGATCTGAGTTGGGGCTTGGCTCTGCTGCAGACACTCTCAACACTATGCTAATTTTACAGCTATCCTGCACAAGTCGGTCCTGATGTGCTGGAGAATCAGGCTGCTGCTTTGGAGGGCAAATGTATGTCAGTTCAGCCTGTGTTGTGGAAAAGTGAGACCCGTGTAAATAACTTGAACTCAACGCATTTTTCTCCTGATGTTGGAGCACCAGCTGATGCAAACTATGCGGTTAGACCCAGTTACGGAGTAAAAAGATTTTCATGGGGCACAGGTGATACAGGGGACATGAGCATAGCACCTGCTCAAGTCTCCAGTTGAGGCTGCTGCTGAATTTGAGATCATCCCATTTATTTACTCATCATGCAGATAGAAAATGTGTTTCCCAGGGCACATTTCAAACAGCCTTTTAAATAGCCTGTTAAACAAAAATAAATATGACCACATTACTTTTTAATTTCTTGCTGTTTCGAACCAGGCTTAATTAGGCACACCACAACCTTGGAAAAATCTAAGAAACAGGGAGGTGATATTGATTCTTTATTATCACTTTAATTGTCTATTCTGATGTGTTAAAACTGTAACAATCTTCCAGCTGCAATGTCTAATGAACTCCAAGATCAAACATGATCTTGCTAATTATGGAGTTAATGAGGACAAGTTCACAGGCAGAGTTAAGTTAGTAATTACATGTTTCAAAGCATCTTGAAGCTCAATAAGATCTTCATTTGGTGCTATAATGGTATACATTTTGCATTTCTTCTTTCTGAACATGTTACAGGAGGGCACCCTATGTATAGTGTATGCTGCTAATCGTGCAAATGGCACAAACACAACTTCAATGAATTAGGAGACTGGTTGTTTATAAATCAACTCAACATTGAAATCTCATTTACATTTCTGCTATCCCATGTAACGTGTTTACACACAAATAATGCCAACATTAGCATGGGAGGGGGATGAAATTAAATTCCACCTCATGTTTCTGAAGCCAGAACGTCAAGAAAAGGCAATCAACATTTTAAATGAGCATACAGGCAACAAAATATTACAGAAGAAGCAGTACTAAATCAGGCCTTTGAACTCACAGCAGCAAAAGAACCTTACAGCTGTATCCATTTCAAGGGAATGCTTACAGTGGACACAAGTGGGACAAGGCAACCAAAGCAGTGCTGTGTTTAAAGCAAGTTTTTCTTAGTCCTGTCAGGAAAGCTGGTGTCTAAAATTTACTGGTTTAGGACTTTTTGTAATCTCTGTTTATTCCCTCTTTCCCAAGTTTCTCCTTTAAAATTTGGTTCTTAGTTGTACCTTCTGTCCTTGCACAATAGACATGCCTGAAGGAGCTGCAAGATCTGGAATTGCAAAAAACTATGGACAGCCAGATTTCTGCACCTGCATTACTTATAACAAACAGGAGTTTGTCACGGTGGCAAGAATTTGACTGCATCAGGCAAGTGACCATGCCGGATTAAGTAATCTGTTTCATGTGTTTTGCATTAAGCAAACTCTGTCATTTGGAAATAAGGATCATCTGGCAATATGTTGTGATTGCTTTAGAGCTCAGGGTCCTAGACCGAGAATGTTAGAGAGGGGGATAGCAGATAAAATATCAGGATACCAGCAATGAACATGAATCCCTGCAGGATTCAGGCAAGCAATAGAACCTGTGGCAGTGCTGAGAAACATGGCTACTTCTTGATTTAGAACTGTACATATACCTATGTTATTTCACATTTCTCTTACAATCTCCATTCAGAGAAGTGGAGAAGGCCAGGTGCACATCATAGAAATGCAATTTTATTTGTTCATCAAATCCTGTTTTTTACAATTTAGTTCTTCAGATTGTAGTTATGTGAGCTTTTTTTTTTTTTTTTGGCATCAGTCCTGATTTATGTGATCCTTTCTCCTTCCCCACGTCCTCCACCATGTTACTACAGCTGTTCTCATGACCCCTATGGCAAACCATATGAAAGAACTGATCTGGGTGAGAAAGAAAATGTTATGTTTTTTTTCTGGATTATTTTTCAACCAGGTTAGCTAATGTTCTCATTTACCACAGTGCTACAAAACCCATTGTGCTCACACAGGAGGAGACAGACTGGAGTTGAAGTAGAGGTGTAAAGGAAATGTGGGAAGAGGACAATTAGAGGTGATTTAAACAGCACTGTCACAATATGTATCACAGTTTTAGTTTACTGATTCAAAACACACTTTCCTACCCCAAACTGAAGATAAAATTCTGTTTCCTGACAACTCTCAATTCATGAATGAATCTTGCAATCTCTGCTTTTCTCCAAAGCGGAACCACCTAGACTCCCAGCCTAAGATTTGGGGTGATACCTGTTACTAAATCTGCAAGGTAAGATGGAATATTTAAATAGAGTATTTTGGAAAGTTTTTAAGAAACTTGTAGGTGGGATGGCAATGTTAAGATGCTTTCATTTGTGGTCAGCTGACACTGAGCATCAGTTTCTACCATTTTGGCTAAGTTTTATTTGAAGGTTGATATTCATGTTGGAGTTTGTCGGGAGTTCAGAATAAAAAGTAGAATCTGTGCCACCAAAGTTTCCTTCACTGTACCCGCATGGTCTTAAATCAGTCTTAAGAGGAATTTCTTCTCTTATAGCTGGTTTGTGGCCTTCTGCCTGAGCACACTGCATTGCATCCTTCCTCTGGCAGTGTCGTGACACGGGAGCTACAAACAGCGCTGAAACGATCAGTGTGATCCAACAAATGCCACTTATTACAAAGCATCTGTCCTTTTTTATACTGCTGTCTGCATCTGCTTACAATAGCTCAGCGTCTTATACTTTGATACATACACAATAACTGGCTGTATTAAGATTGGATACATAATCAATGTCTTGCTGTATTAGTGGATACATATACAACGTAGCACACAGCAACTAGGATACAATTGGTTACATTAAGCATATGAGAGCATAGTCTCTAAAACTAGCTAACAGTTCACTATTGTGTCTTAACACATTCCACTTTCTTCTTATCTTGCTTGCACCATTACTTTTGCTTCTTTACCCACGACTTTCTTCATCCTCGGTTCATGTCAAGCCCCACGTAGGCTCTCGCTGACTTGGGAATGTGGCCTGCACTCTTCATAAACGGCATCTTCTAATGCTAAAACATCGGGGTTGGGCACAATATGCCCACTGCTTTGCAGCCAGTCTACATGGCAGTACTGGCAAATGGAGGCAGGACAGCTCTCTCCCTTGCCGCTGTTTCCATTTACTGCCAGGTGCTCAGTTCGCTGCCATGGTAGTCTGGTAGTGTTTCTCTTGGCTATCCTCACTTTCTCAAGCAAATTGGATTCCATTTCACAGCTCCATTTGGGAGATCTGGCACCTGAAATATCCCTGAATATCCCTGAAATATCTGAATATCCCTGCAGACCCCTCTGACTGTGGAGGAGGGGTATGAGGGGTATGAGGTGCCTAGTTCAGCTTCTCAGCATTGCCACAAGCTACTATAGACACATTTTTGTTCAGCATGCTGACAGTTGTTCATCTTGTCCTGTACTGTAGAATTCCTCTTCAGGACTGGTCTGAAGAATATAGACCTCTCACTTGGAGTGATGAATAGCATGGCAAAGGAAATCAGTGAGCTTGTAGCAGTGCCAAGGGTAAACATCTTGTTCCTTGCATAGGTGAAGCTTTCTCTGGCAGATACCTGGAGATTTGGAAATACAAAAGGCTCCTGGAGCAGCTCCTGGGTCAGGTAAAAGATATAAGAAAAAAACTAGACATGAGGAAAATCATGAGGTCATACTGGGTAGAGTGACTCTGATTTTGTGTTGTGCTTGAATAATCTTCATGAGCAAAAGCTGGTGCAGCATGACACTGGTCCTTTCTAAGCTGAGAAGAGTGCTGGCCATCTGATAGATGAGAATTCTATTCCTATTACTTATTCATGGAACTGAAAAATCCTCTAACGTAATTTTAACCAGAATTATCTTTTTCCTTACAACATAAATTCTAATTCATCTTTTAGTTCACTTTGTACATAGTTGTGCAACAAGTCCTTTTAAGAACTCCCCCAGTAGTACCAAAGGTTTTCTTATTCCGGTTAAAAATGGGGAATGTTTTCCCATCCTACATGGTCTTTGGTTTCTATTCCTTTCAGTGTGATTTATTCTTTGTTCCTTTTCTGTGCTAGGAGACGATAATGAGGTTCACACACCTTCTGCTCTGGTGCTTGGAAATCTACCCTGGGTTTAGCTCAGCTGCAGTGCTCTGAGAGGTTTCCCCTTGCATGCCGCCAATTTTCAGTGTGCTCATATGTGGCTGACGCAGTAGGGGGTTAATCCCAACAGCAAACATTATACTCTTCCCCTACTCACTTACACTTTGGAATCAAGGGTAAAAAGTTCTCTTTGAAGCTCCTTTTCTCTGAATGGTCTGGCAAGCTAACATGGACTTCCCAGACTCTGGCCAGAATTCAAATGTATCGCGGTGCAGCTCAGTGACTGTAGCAATTGTCGCAGGCCCTCCCAGCACACCAGTCTTCCTATAGCACGGGATCAGAAGGACATGCCTCTTTTCCAAGAAGTAGGAAGCCATTTATTTAAGCACAGCTGCAGACAACATTCTTGGGCAAAGTTTACCCGCAGTGAATTTGCCTGTTTTTATCAGTCCACTATCTCCAGTGCCTTATGCTGCAGCACACACCACTGTGAAACAGAAAATAGTGATTTAATGAAATTATTACTGATCACCAGGCATAGGTTGAGCTGGCAAGTCTGACCAGTAATATTCAAAAGCTCATGCCCTTTTCCATTTCAATAACAATAGAGACACATTCTGTGCTCAATCTGGAAACAAATGTTGCCCATATTTGGATCTCAGTGGGAACTACGCATGTGGAATTTGGCCCAAAGAGTCATGTTGCAAGATGCTGTTTACCCTTGCACTGCTCCAAATTTTGGTTCTTGCTATTTGTAGACAAATAACAACTGACTGTGACAGAGGCTGTGCTGAAGTAAATATCTGCCTGAAAACAGATTTTTGCTGCAGATGTGCATGTGGACGGAACAGAATAATGCTACTGATTTCTTGGGGGTTACTCAGAACTGGATTGACACAAGAACCGCATTTGTTGTATATCACCCTGGATGGGCACTTTTATACCCACTCCTTTTTACCAGTTCCTTGAATTCATAGGCAGGTCTTCCTTCTAGGGCTGATTTTAAAGAAGAGAGACAATATCTGCAGCATTATACATTTGCAATAGTTTAATATTTTAGTCTGATTTTATTGTAACACTAGTAAATTTTCAGATTAAGTGTACCGTAGAAAATTGAATGATGCTTTATGCAGTTGGTTTCAACTCTTTGAAACACAGAAAATAAAAAGGATCACATGCAGGCATCTGGGGAGAAATCTCATTTCTTCCTCACATGTGAGAAGGGAGAAGCTTTCAATGGGACTAATTCGGAAGGGGACCTAACCTTCATCAGTTTAGAGTTGGAAATGTGCATGTGTTCTTCAGTGGGCACATGTTTTTAGCTGTGAATGTTGCTCATATATGTTTCTTTGACACTCACAGAAAAGTGCATAGTGGAGACAAAATTTTGTATCAAGAGTGGAGTTGAATGACTAGAATACGATCCTAAAAACTGGGAAGCAAAGGGATGATTCATTTCAATAGAAAGAACAACTTACACATGTGGCTTTCACCTCCTCCAGGTGGACAGGATTTCTGAACAGGGGGCAGCACAGCTTTGCAAGAGGATGAAGGCAAGAAGGAATGTTGTAATTTACCTCTGAACTTTTTTATCCAAGCAAATCTACTTTATTAATTTGACACAAAGTTTTAATTTAATTGGGATGAACCAGACTTCATTCAGAGGTGAATTTCTTAGTGACCAGATAATTTTCTTTCATACTTCTCTCTCCATGCTACATCTGCAGCTGAACCTTTGGCTCAGAAAGAAATCCCTGAGAGCAGCATGTTTTTCCCGTCCTCTCTTGGAGCCACAAGAGGCCACAGGACATCAACGTTAACAGCTCCACAGTCAGTCAAGCTTGAAAGTGATGGCTTTGCTTTTCTCATGTGGCTAACATCTCCTGGACTTCACAGATATCCCACTTTACATTATTACAGGTAGGAGCTTGTTACTTGTCTTCACCTTGTTATGTGTCTTCATACTGGAAGCTCTTTATGGCAACTTGCTTACAGTGCAATATTCTCGAAAGCTGCTGCATAAATGTGGCTCTGGACCTGAGAGCAGCTGGTGGACCATGATCTTCTGAGTCCATTTTGATCACTTAGAACCTCTCCAGTGATGCTGAGGTATTATCAGAGGTGAACAAATGCAGAAGTACATTTCTCCACTCTTCTACATAGCTACTCCTGGGACACTTAACAAAGCTTATGTAAATAGACACAACTGTGAAACATTCAGCAGTCACTGTGCAGTGTATAGTCTTAGCCTTGGCGGTTCCTGGGCATTGTTGTTAGAGCTCTCAAGCACACTCCCAGCCTCCCAAACTCTGCAAATGGAGGAGCACATGAAGAGGCTACTTCTGCCTAGGAGGACACAGTACTTTTCTGGCACGTTATCTGTTAGTTTTCAGATGCATTACGCTAATGAGAACAAGAACTCTGTTCTTGAAGGTTCTACCCTATAAAGCTTAGAAATCCTTCCTATGTAACTGCCTTTTCAGTTTGCTAGATTACTTACCAAGGTCTTTATTTTTTCTTCCAGGGAAAGGAGGGAGGAGGGGACTTTTTCCCTAGACCCCCTTGTTCTCTCTCTTTTGCTTTGAATGTTGCAGTGTGGCTGGTTTCCCCCCTCCCAATGTGCTCGGATAACCCAAAAGAAAGAGAAGTCTTTTTTTTTTCTTTTTTCATCCCTTTTCCCTGAGGAGATGGAAAGTGGGGGTGGGGGTGGAGAGAGAGAAAGATTAAGATGTAAGCTGGCTAGATAAGCCTGGAACTGGGTTTATTACTACTGCTGAATGAGAGTACAAGGATATAAAAGCAAACCTGCTTTACTAGAGCTGGAGCGAGGTTGGTGGGAGACCTACACTGATTGTGTGCCACTCTGAGAAGGGATGTTTCATTAATTACACATTAACTATGTGCACTGAGGAGGAGGCAGAGGATAAAAAATGCAGATGTTTCTGCTGCCCGACAGAATGAAAACCACTCTTGATCCTGTCAAAAGAACATTTTGAATCAAAGGGCTCCACAGAAGTGGAAGAATGAGTTTTGTGGCTGAGTGCAATGGTGCGGCCTTTTAATCATTAAACCCTTTTATAGCGGTAAAATGAACATCCATTGTCATGGCCACTCCAATGGGGCCATCGGAGCTGCTGAAAAGGGAATGCTTTACGAAGGGCACTAAAACAGGACACAACCAGCCCTGCTGTTGGATTTCTAAAGGTAACAACAGCAGTGCATGACAAAGAATGAAAAGACAGCCCAGGTTGGTTTGCTTAAATTACTTTCCTCCCCAAGCCCTCCTTACAAGCTAAACATGCACCACATATAATGAGCATTAGGACTTCACAGGCTGGCAGTTCCCCTCCTTTGTTTCCTCAGAGTTTTACTGTCTTGGTTTAATTTTTTCTGTTCTTTAAGTGAAGGCTCCTTAGGAAAACGGATTGAAATGTTGTTTTATTCTTAATCACTCTCTACAGCTGTAGTAAATCCATTAGCATTGTGGGAGGAATGATCCTCTGGTCTTGTAGCCACACCACCCCCACCTCCCCAAGTATGCCGGGACAGCGACACTTTAAGACTGTTTTTCAAATGAAACTTCTCCAGGTCATTTTTAGAAAGCAGACTTAATTTTAATTTGTCAGGCTATGACTCTGGAGTTTTAGTTATATCCCTTCCTTGCTTCTTGCTTCTGCTTCCCTTTAATTTCTCAGTAGAAATGATTCAATAAACTATTTCTCACATCAGTCTAGGAAGAATTGAAAGATTTATTTCCCAAAGTTCATATAAGCCTTGGAAAACCATATTGTCAGGTTTTTTGGAGCAGAACCTGTCAGAGAAAAGTAACCTCATTTCATGGGGAGTTTCATATCTAGGTTTTGTTCCAACAGGAAACAAAAGGGAATCAAATCCTTGCTCCTAGCTAATCTGACGGACACCCTGGTACCATGAATCTTGACATTCTGGACTGAGAAAGAAGCCAGAAGAAGATGAAAGCTAAAGATAGCAAGGCTTTCTGGCTCCCAGCCAGTCATCCAAATGAGCTGCTGTGGATCTGAGCACTTTGGGAACTCTGGCTTTGGAGGAAGAGGAACACTAACTAGTCAGAGACTTCCATAACATCAGCAATTTGCTGAATTTGAATGCTGAACTCTGAACAAACTCTGAAAACATGTCAATGCAGCTGAATCAGCAGAATGGGAGGAAAAATATTTTGATGGATTATTTTAGACTAATTGTTTGCAAATAATTTCTAGTGTAGAAGTGATGTTGAGAGCTTTACAGTTTCTGTGCCATTTGGGATGCAAATGTATTTGAAATACTGAATATATTAATCCTTATATCAAATATGAAAAGAAGTGAATAACAAGACTTCTTAGGAGCCCTGGAGGCTGCTGTGTACTAACCACACTGTTTAGCTATGAATATTATTTTATTTTTAGTTAAGGAATGAAGAAGAAAAAAGGTGCTTGATTACTATGCATAATACAATCTATCTGAGCCATGTGTTTCCTATGTAAAGGGCAGAGGCCTGGAGAAAGTCATCAGGAATGTCCATAGGAAGATAAGAGCTTTATGGCTCATCATCTGTGAGGAGGTTTGATGGGGTCATTCCCTGGGTATATTGCTGCAGGAATTGTCAGCACACATCATCTGGAGCCAGCTTTTCAAAACTCTGGAGATGTCTCAAGTATGCAGAAAAGTGCCTCTTTGCAGACTTGTCACATCCTTTCTATCAACTAAAAAATTCTCAAAGCCATGTTTTTGGAGGGACTCAGACTATTTAGTTAACTCTGAAAGAGGCTGTGCAATGCAGTGTTTTGCTAGACAGAAAATACAAACCCCTATATAAGGAAGTAGCACGGTAGAAAAGAAGCTGTTTTGTACAGAAGTAGCAGAGAAAACAAGTGCCATAAAAATGCTTCTTCCCTGGCAGCAGTCCAAAGGGGTTGACAGACAATTCTGGGTGCAGCTCCTAGGGGCAGTGAGAATCCAGTTGAAAACAGGAGAGGATGGCAGGGTGATAACAGAACTGGTGGGAGGAGTGACATGCAGGAAGCATTTAAAAGAGCTATTCAGAGACTTTCTTTAGAATTATAGGTAAGGTAAAAGTGCAGAAGAGTGCCTCTGTGCCCTAGTAGGATTGGCTAATTATACAGTTCAGGAAAAAGCTTGAACACCTTAAGTCACTGATGAAAATTGATTCAGGATCAAATATGGCTGTTAGATGATAATGAGAGAGGGGAAGATGATGCCCAGCCCAGTTCCTATTCAAAATAATAAAGGCACATGTAGGCAACATCTTGCACTACCCACAAGGGTAAGGATGTTATAGTAGACTGAGCTCAATAAAATCTAGCTTCTGGCATGGGCTTTGTAAGGGCAGTGTGAAACAGCAACAGCTTTGGGTTATGTACACTGAAAATTCTGCACTGATGCTGATATAGAGTCATGCTTATGAAAATGAATATCGATTTAAAGTATTTGTAATTTTTCTTGAGTTTCCATGGTAAAATCGAAGTGTTGCAGTTATCACCTTTCTGTTTTGCCTTCTCTGTGCTACCTATAATCTTTTCCCTGCATTTTCAGAAATATGTTTAAGATTAAAATGACAGCTTCCTATTCTAGCATCAGTAGTTCCTTGCTTCAGAAATTTCTGGGGTGAATCAAGATGGAAAGAGAGCTAACATGAGCATGGTCCAAATTACACGAATTCAGAGATGTTATTCTGTGACTGCAAGTAGGGAGGATGCTTTTCCTATCCTGACTGAGCTAATATTCCTGCCTTTGCTGAATCACAACAAATGAGCCTTCTGCAGCTGCTAACAAGAAGCGATGCACCAATCCTTTGTTTTGGCTGTGGTTCATCTACCAAGCAGACTAGTGTTTTCAGTCTCCTTCATCCTGACATCTCCTTGGTCAGATGGCAAAATGTGCAATGCTGATAGTTGAATCAGGCAGGTGGATCTCTTTGGTTGGAGCTGAAACTGAATAACGCATCTCCCAGGTAATTACAAGTAAGGTAAAACAGAAGTAAAGAAAAAAAGGCAAGGAATTGTAACAAATTACTTCTGCATTCAACATCCTAAAAGCATTTCAAGACATTTTGATGCTCAGCATAGTTCAGGTTAGAGCACTCTCATTTTCAGAAATGTTATGCTTTGAAAGTCGGGTGTCTCTTTGGTCATCTAACCAACAGAAGGTACCCCCAGCTCCTGCTGGCTTTGAAAAACACCCTCCCAAGGCTTTGTCAGAGATGCAACAAGTGAGGGTGTTAAGAAAGTCACTTGTTTGTAAACAAAGCATTTTACAATGCCCTGCAAGACATTTTAAGTGAGCCTACGTTGCATAAAGCCCCTCGGGAATCTGTGCAGAAGCAGCAGCACACAAAACAAAGTCACTTCTTCTGCTGCACTTTATTCTGTTGTCATGTTAAAAGCAATGAATTTATTTCCCCCTCCCAGCCCTCCCTCAACTACTGCAGCTCTGCAGTAAATCAAAAAGGTAAACTCTCATTCTTATTGTGCAGGGCTTACTTCCAGGCCTCTACAGTTTCCACAGTAACTAATTAGAAATTTGCATCTCTAAGAGAGAATTATTTAATACTGATGTAAGCCCTTTTATTCTTTGGAGCTTGGCCTTTTGCTACTCAACTTCTGGTAGATGTTGGGCCTTAAGGTCATACTGTACAAACTCTGAATGTAGGTGGCCCTAGTCTTGCTTTTTTTATTTCGAATGATTCATATCCTGTGAAGAAAATGTCTTGCCAGGTTTTTGTTGAATGGCATAGATTTGAAAGGCAGCACCCAATTCATTTAGTAGCCATTTGTTTTAAACTGTAACATCTTCCCCATTCCTCATTAGCTAACTCTTGTGTAATTGAGTCATGCATTTTTAGCCTTGTTAAACCAGTGGAGTTAGGTCACACTGATGCACCTTTCCCATTAGTTCCATTTGCTGCCCTGGCTTTCTGTGTTTAAGCAGGCCTTTTATTTCGCATGGCAGGAAAGAAAAGCCTTGAATACTCCAAGTGCACAGACATGTGTTTTATAGCTCAGCCATAGGTACTGTAAATCCAAGATACTGTCCCACAGTCTCAGAGAAGATATAAATACTGAGAAAGGAGGAAATGAGGCTGCAAACTGAACAAAAGCCTTCCTTCATGTTCATGCTAGAAAATGGCCTGGAACAGTTTTTGTGCCAGACGAGCAAGTACCCCTCACACAGCTGTGTTACCTCAAGCTTCAGCTGACTCCAAAAGGCTTTGCATCAGGCTTGCAGACAGTTTGTCAGCTCAGCAACTTCTCAGCTATTGCACGTTTCTACTAATGATCTGTCGAGAAAGAAGCACAGCCATCACCATCCCTTTCTAGCATCACATGGATCTTACACATCCTCTCCTGTCCAAGCCTTATACTGCAGTACCTGAAGGAACTTCAGTAGGGCTCATTTTATAACCTTGTAGTTGTGTAATTTTGTAATTCTGCAATCTAATATATATCATGTTTAAAACATTACGTATATAATCTAGTTGTATGCATATATATGTACAGTGCACACATGTACACATACATGTATCTATACTATACATATATAAAAGATTATATAACATTGTAATGGAAGAGGAACAGGTATTCTGGTTTCTTCCCCTTGCAGTTATTTCCAAAGAAGATATCGTAGCAGAAGAAGAATGACTGCATCAACCAATAACTTTCTGATTCTGAAGTTGCAGGTAATCCATGATTGTAACCTAACATAACTTCAACTAATTGAGATTGAAATAAATTGAACTTGAAGAGCACTTCCATTCATAACGCTGTCTGTAATGGAGGAGGTGTTTGAGAGATGCAAGAATTCTGCACTTCTGTAAGTTAATCAAAGAACCAATTTTTTCTTCCTTCTCCAGATGAATCCTAAATTTAGATGCAAACCTGAAACACTAAACATTGCATGCACATTATGATCCAAGCTTTGTGAAAGACAGCTGTCATGGTTTAAGCCCAGCACTGCACTAGCTACTAAGGAGAAAAATGACTGCTACTGCTGAACCCAGAACAACAGCCCAAAAACATAATTATGGACATCCTCGGTGAGACTCCAAATCCATCTCAGTGAATATATAGTTCCGTGAGTCCTGATGCATGAAGAAGTGTCAAAGAGCAGTAATGAAATACTCTTTCTGTGCACAGTTCTATGGTGCTATAAGTGATTCTTAACAAAAATGCCTTGTTTGTGGTTTCCTGGTATAGCCCTATGGTTTGATAGTTTCTTCTTCCACGAGTCTGCCCAGCTACTTTCTGAACTCTAGTAAAATCCTTACACCCACCCCATCCTTAAATGCATATTGAAGAGGTCTCTTTTGAAGATGCTTTCCTACGGCAAGTATTAAGAAATTATATTTACCCGGTATTTATTCTAATCCATTTTTTCTTACACTGAAAAAAAATGCCTAGAGCTTTTATGTTAAAGATATTCATCATTAATACTATGATTCAGCCCTATGGTTTTACTGTCTTTTGTCAAAGACTAGGTCTGTATTTAATATTTATAGGTTAAGATCAGGATTTGTAGCCCCAGTTCTCACAATCTCATGACTCTTGCTGTGACTAAAGAATGCAATCCAGTTGCCTACACACAAGGGTCTAATCCACTTAGGAAGCTTTAGGGCATCCTCTCTGGTTGCCAACTGCTTCTCCAGAAGGGCCACTGACTCCTTTTAGGCCTGTATCAATCTACCACCCCCTTGTCAGTCCACTGAAGTGACACTCCAAGGCAACACCTGTCTGATGATACTTTTAAGAGGTTACTAAAGTAAGGTATTTTTCTGCAGGATCTGGAAAGCCTTTTCCTGTTGCAGTCTAGGATTCTGCTCTCCTATCTCTTACTACTGAAAAGGAAAAAACACACACAAAACACTAAGCAGGTCAAAGGAGAAGGATGGGACTAGTAGAAACCTGGCAGAAACTGGTAGAAAAGTCAGTTTGTTACAAAAGCAAATAAAACAAGGTGCCTCATTCTGCCATGGTAGCAAGCCACATCTGAAGAGATGTCTTGAAAATTATTAAGGCTGGCTGTTCAAGAGGCTAATAAGAGCTCTAAGAAACAGAAAAGTTTTTAATAACATTTTTGATATCTTAAACTACTTGTAAGAAAATAGTTTTCTTTTGGATAACAGGAGAATTTCCTAGTCAAAACCAGAGAGATAAGTTTAACAATAGTGCTGAAGTTCATGCTAAGAACTAAGAACTCCTGTCACTTATTATGTAATTATGTGAACAGCCAGAACACATCTGTGCTTTCTAGTATTGGTGTCCCAAAAAAATCTGACTTAATACCTTTAAAATGAAAGGTAACAGTTATAGATACATAAATAAGTATGGAAGAAGACAGGTATATACACCTACAAACTGACCCATGTCTACAAATTTCCTGTTGAATTGGCTTGGTAACCATTCAACAAATTCTTCTGACTTTTTCAAAATCAGACAAAAGGGCATCTTTGGTATGAAGCAGGGCCAGCAAAAAGCCTTCTAAGAAAAGCTGTTATTACAGCTACAAACAATTGCTTCTATTTGGTTGGATGCTGAGTAGCTCTTTGATTCTGCCCTGGTCACCTCTTTGCTTTCCTAAGAACATTTACAGAAATGGATGTTTCTGCTCGGTCACGTGAACAAGCAGCTATTTGCTTGCATGGGCAAATGATCACAATTAAGGCCAACCTCTGCTCCTCCTCCTCTTAATTTTTGGGTGCTTTCTAGAACTCCTCCTTTCCTTCTAAAGGACTTGCTTGTACCTATGAACAAATAAATCGTACCTTGAAAACTGCCAAAACAAATCAGATTAAATTATTCCACATGAGCCTTTCATGCAGCGCTGGCCAGCAACTAACAACTGGAAGAACTAGGGAATTTCAGTTGTGACTGCATCTAAATCTCAGCCACTCATTCATGGCACAGTCAAAGTGGTGGAGGTCCCATGACATGAGCTGTCAGGCTGTCTGCCAATCACCCGGCTGCAGCTCCTAGGTCACAAAGAGGCAATAAATGGGAATTTCCCATTAAGAACAATCCACCTTTGCACAACCCTCTCCCTGGAGACACCTCCATTCAGGCCACCTCATTAACACCTACTTGTTGAGGCATGTGGAGTTGGTACAGGACAGGAAAGTCCAGCCATGTGGCTGGGATTACCCATCAAGGTCCTTAGAGTGAAGGTTGGCAGTGCAGGCCCTGCACAACAGAGCTGGAAACAGGGTTTACAGTGGAGGGAGAAGGAAATGCATAACTAAGGGCATCTAATTAGATTAGTAGGTTTTTGTGCTTTGGATGTCCCATAATCCAATTAATTAAACTATGCTTTAATAGCAGGATCTTTCATGGCATGTGTCCCAAGGCGTCACATAAAATAACAAAATTAACAGCTCATGTAATTATTATGGAGAGAGAGTTACTACTTTCTAGGTAAGATTTCATGCCTTCAACCATGGGTCTGGTGCTGACCTTGCTGTCATCAGTCCTGTCACAAGAAATCCTCCGGTCTCCAGACCTGCATCTCTAAAATGTAGCCAGAAAACAGCTTTATAATGCAGATTTCAAATGTCTCCAGTTGTTTTCATTGAACAACTCTGGCCTGGGACCAGGCAAGCTATCACTAATCACACCACCAGCAAGAATGCTATAAAAATAATAAACTCTGTCCATAACAGTGAATACACACCCTTGCTTGATTTAATGCTGCCTGAAATGCAACTTTTTGTAATTACAGAATTCAGAAACTGTCTAAAAACACTGTTTGAGGAAGAATTCTCCAAGAAAATCACTTGATAATACTACAAAGCACTAGGCGAGAAAGGAGTTCATCACCACAGAAGTGGGACACCTTGATGCAGCTCATCTCAGTGCTTGCAGACAGTCCAGCACCAATCTCCACAGTTTTTTGTCTTCTCTAAAAATAGCACATCCAGCATAGAACCTTCAAGGAAGTGGTACTGGACTTGCATCCCATGTGATATTCATATTACATTAATACCAATAATATCAATACATTCTTTTAATAAAATGTGGTACTTGACAAATAATTTTCCGTTTTTGGCAACTGTGCATGAAAGGTCCTGAAATTCATATCTGCTATATGTGTATGCCATGGGTTCTAGGGAACCTAACCTCAATATGAAATGCCTTTGCACCCAGGTGTAGTATAGAAAACTAGACAGAGGAAGCAATGATAAATTTCTGTAAAGTTAAAAAATACAACAGAGAATGCCATGACAAGTATGCATGTTGTGTTGTTTTGGTTTTGTTTTCCCCAGAACTGAATTTAGCTTTAATTTAACTCATGATTGTGCTGACACTTGGAAACCCACATCTGAAACAAAGCAGACATGGCTATGAAGGTTTCTGCATTTTGTTTCCCAATTTGTGACCTGAAGGGAATGTTAAAGAAGGCATGTGGAATGTTTACCTGTTCCTGTGCCCGTACCACCATTGTCATGTCTGTCGCAGCAGCCTGCAGGGATGTGGTGCTTACTCCCACCCATCACTTTACAGGCCAGTGGAAGATGTCCGCTTAGTTTTAATGACAGCAGTACTGGGCTGGCTTACAGACTGGGCACTTTATCTCCTCAAATACCCTTCTAATTGGAGCTATATGCCATGAATTAGTATGCTGCCAGGGCAGCTGATGCTCTGTTCCAGGACATTTTCATACTGGGATAGTACAGGATGGGATCTTTAAGCAGCTTTAGCACAGGAAAACTCTGGGGTAGAGCAGTGGAGCCAAAGGCTTATGAGAGTTCAGATGTGCCAAGGATGCTTCTCAGTGCATCTCTAGATATTTCAAGAGGTATCAGCTGACATAAAGAGGCCGTTATGTAAATGTTCATTATTACATTACAGTTCTGCTTTTCAGACAGTTCAAGTTGTTGCTCTTATTGAAATCCCCAGTATGGCTCACACACATTGTCAGGAATAGCTGCCTGAGTGAAAAAAACAAAACCAGGAAATCTAAACCTGAAGCCAACTACCACCTTTTCCCATTTACTTCTTATGAACAACTAATATTTTAACTGGTTTTTTTTTTGAAGCCGACATGCCATGCTCCTCTGCTGCAATCTAATATGCCAAGTGCTCCTCCCCAGCCCTGTGTTTTCAGCTGAGTCACAAGCACTTTAACTCACGTGAGGGCTATGACCAGCTGCTCCACCTTAACCATCCTTACCCATGTTGTCAGAGGCAACTAAAATGTGCAGTAGTGGAGGGCTGGTAAGCAATTCTCTCTGTTTCAGAGCCTGGCTTTCCTGCTTCTGGTCAGATGGCTTCTGCAAGTTGAATTATTTGCTATCAAAAAGATCTGTGTGCTTCCTATACTACAGCTGTGACAAACCTTCCTGAGTCTGCTGTACAGCACTGAGAGCTCTTTAAGGTCTGCAGCAATGTCTCTATAAAGTTCAAGATTAAAATAATAATTATAAGAAAGCAAACAAACATCATAATCAGGGGAGAAAAAAACCCAGTCACCTCCTACTTGCCACTGCATCCTAAAGAAATTATGCTGTTCCTCCTTATAAATAATAGGGGTGTGCAACGTGTCATTCCTATTCAGTGTTTGTGGGTTTTTTGGTGCTTATTGATGCTGCATCTGTTTTGTCAGTGCGTCAGCTAATGGAGAAAGTTAATTGTGTTGGTTGTAAGGCCACCTGTCACACACATGCCTCATTTCCATACTAATAGCCCAACAGTGGCAGGCAGTGTACTCCTCTGCAGTAACATACACAGCCTCTTTGGCAACCTGGGCCAAATGTGCCTATGCAGCAACTGCAGCCCTCTTCTCTGAATGCCTCCAGTGCTGTGGCAACGGAGCCCTGTATTAACCCCCTGCAAGCCTCCCCAGCCTGGAGAGGTTCTTTAAACCCTCACAGACATGCAGAGCATCATGCTTTAGCATGGGAGGAAAGGGGGCAAAGCTCTGCTTCCTGATCAGGTTGGGTGCCTTGTGACCTCCCTGGCCAGCTGAATATTTTGCTCCCTTTACATTATCAGATTGGGTGCCCATCACCAGCAAAACCTGGCGAGCGCTGTCAGTAGTGATGTTCACATTGGCGGCAAGGGCCAGTTGAAAGCCCATCTTTTTGTTCTTTCTGTTAAGATTTTGAACAAGAGAGGCAATGAAGATCAGAGCCTGGGAGAGGAAACGTGCCCATGGCTGAGGCAGACACACCGCACTGGGCTGCAGCAGGTCTCAGAAAGACATGGAAACAAACTCACTTTGGTGATAGAGCCAATGCCAGAAAAGCTATAATTAATGAATATTTTATTTTAACATATGGGAAACTATTCTACTCGGCCAAATGGCCCTAGGTTTTCCTTCCTTCTTCCTTTACACTCCTCTTTTCATATAAAAGATTATTCAAGTAAAGGGATTTATTTTGAACTACCAAGCTTGCCGTTGATGAGAGTCCATGACTCTTGTCCATGTTTTCCTCCAGTCTGCAAAAATCCCTCATAAACCTCTGACAGACTTTACACTAAAGGCATGCCTCATGAAATGATACCTGGCATCTTGTTGGTGTAAAAGGACACAGGTCTTTTTGCTTTTTAAATCACTATAGATGAAATTAGAAATGCCATATGCAATTATTGGGCTTGCAAAGGAATGTACCATATGTTAAGATAAGCAATGAGTCAGCTGCTACTTCTTTGCATTCTCTATCTGCAAACATTTTAGATAGAGCAAATACTTCAGATATGAAGTATCACATAGAGATATAAGCCAGTGATACAGAGAATACTGTGCATGCATCACAGTCAGGAATGGAAGTGTCTATATCTATCATACATGAAGGAACTAGACAGAATATCCACTGCTCAGTCCATCTGAGATGCAAAGATGGATAAAAGCCCAGGGAAGAGGCAGAGGTATAGCACAGACTCTTACCAGGCTGAAAGCAACAGTGTTTCATGTGTAAAACCACATGCTTGCAGGGATTTTCCTCTTTGCGCTGAGCTCTTCTAGAGATGTCTGAAAGCATCTGTTTGGTAGCTGCTGGGGGTGTCCAGCTCACCTGTGGGAGGGGGTTTGGGCACCTTTGGCCAGCCTCTGCGCAGAGAGCAGGAAGATTTGGGCGAGCACTCAGCCACTGTGGAAGCATTTTTGGCATCAGGAATGGAGGGGTACTAAAGAGCTCATCCCAGATCTCAGGCCAGACTGGCCCCATATCATCAGTGTTGTCTAAATAATGCAGGGATGAAAGATGGTCCATTGCACATCATACGTGGTGTTGACACTTTTTGAGCTAAACCCACACAAACATACGGTTTGTTTAAATCATGGATTAGTATTTTCATTTTCTTTAGGGTTTTCAGCTCTGTCATTCACATTTTCTGATTTCCCACAGTGAACAGGCAGGCCAGAATCCTTCTCTTACTGAAGCAGGATGTTTCACAAGCACAGAAGTTTTCAGATGAAGTGAAGCAAAACAGCAGCTGGGAAGAAAGCTGACTACACTACCTTATACATTACCAGACCCATTCTATGAAATAAAACAATGGGATTACTTTTCAGAAATTCTGCAGAAGAGCCAAACTGTTGTACAAAATATATACATATATGTATATATATATATATAAACCCCATGTCTGCACATTTTTCTTGCTGGTGTGTCTTACACACTATGCAGTCAGATCACCCTGCTTGTTAAAACAGTCCTGCTGGTTAGTTTGAGAGAGTTTGGGCCATAAAATCGGCAGTCCTTCAGGATAATGTGTCTCATTCTTGCTATGGCTGGTTTTATGGAGAACAGTACTTAAATGTATTTTGGTGTTGAGGTTTGTTTGTTTTATGTGGATTAGCTGAGTTAAAACATCAACCAAACATTTACAAATGCTAGAGCTTTATAACCTGTTCGTCCATGGGACAAAGGCTGCCTCTTCAGACTGTGTACAAACTAATAGTTTGCATTTGGCTGAAGCAAGAGGTTTATTGTATATTAAAAAAAAAAAAAAGATACTGGCAGTGCCGCACAGACTGTGATAAATCTGTGTCTGCCCAGAGTGCTTTGGAGTGTACATGGACACATGGAGTCATGCTGCTGAGGATGAGCTTTCCATTCCCCTCGCTTCAGCAGAACAGAGCTACCCTACACTCTGAGTAGGTCTGAGGATTTTATCTTCTAAGTCTTCTTCCTTCTCCCTGTGTGGCTGTTATTTTCTTCCCTATGGAAAGGGAGTAAAATCTGTACCTCCTGTATCTGTGCACATGCTTTTACCACCTACCAGCTACACAGGAACTGATATAATGCTATCTTCTGCAGCATTAAACTGCAGAAGCTGGGTAGCACAGGGCAAGAGACACACAGTAATTTCCAGTAGATGCCCAGCCTCAGACCCTATCTGCTCTACAACCTAGACATAGCCACAAAGATTATCAGAGCTTTGAAGCCAGATGTACAAGTATATTTTAACATGAACTAGCAGGCTAAAATTTTCAGAGAAATCTTTTTCCAGCAGAGTACAACTTTAGACATGGACATCCTCAGCTTC
The DNA here is from genome assembly GCF_012275295.1 of Melopsittacus undulatus. Classification (NCBI taxonomy): domain Eukaryota; kingdom Metazoa; phylum Chordata; class Aves; order Psittaciformes; family Psittaculidae; genus Melopsittacus; species Melopsittacus undulatus. The sequence continues at coordinate 73,180,105 of NC_047529.1, forward strand.
TGACATGAAACTACAGATTACAAATGGCACCAGGAGTACGGCCAGCCTTTCTGAGAGACTGGTACTTTGATTCCTTGTTTAAACCTTGTGTCTATTGAGATCACAGTGGTAGCACTTGGACCAAACTACAGGATTCAGTTTCCCACCCACATTCTTAAGCCTTTCACATCAAAAGCTCTCCAGCATGAAGTCTGGCTCTTTCTAGATGTGTGTTTAGATATATACACACATATATATTAAAGTAATTTATACATGTCTATAAATAGTTGATATACAGTATATTTATAAATACTGAAAACAAATATTGTTTCTAGAAGAGATAAAAGAATTATTTTTGCAAAAAGTAGTGACCTAAACAAAACCAACACTTTTTTTTTCTCTTTTTCAACTCTTCTGTTTTCTTGAGAGCAAAACTGAAGTTGAAAACTGGAGTTTGAGCTTAGTAGAAGTTCTTCCCTCTCCCACCAAATAGTAACATTTACTTTTGCTGTTACTTTTTTTCCACAGAAATAAATCTGTGTTTCTGAGCCAACACAGTAGGTGACACGATGCTTACATACACATCCACCATACTGCAGGCTGTGTTTTCTTCACAGACCTCCTTGAGATTGTGTGATTGCATATATAACCTGGCTCCACACAGTGTCAGTATTGTTCCGGCCCTTTTTTTTTTCCCCACGAGTTTTTATGCTCGGCATATCTTGGCATTGTGAACTCAAGGCTTTCTAAAGAAGGGCTCAATTTACCCCTGATTTACCCCTATAAATCAGCTAATAAACCATTGTCAGCACTGGTGTTGTTACACTTCATGGTGACAAAGGGGATGGAATATGCTGGTACAGACAGAGGCATTCCAGCGTTGAGGATTAAAATGAGCAGGACCCTCCATATTTTGAGGATGCAGGGGGATAGTCTAAAGAAGAAAAGCCTACATGGTAAATTCTACACGCATGATTTCCACTGCTGCTTCACTTTAATACCTGCTACGAGTGACCAGCCAGACAAGCTAAAAGAAAAAACTTGCTTGTAATGTAGACACTCTACCTCCACTTACTATCTTTCTTTAAACTGTTACTCTTCCCCTGCAAGTTCACTCCTTTACCTTGTTATTTCCAGAGGCCAGTGTAGACAGTCAGAAAGCTCTTGAAGGCACCATCTTGGAACAGGTGAAAACAAAACTTTAATTTGCTTGTACGACGTACCTGCGACAGAGATTATATTGAAGGTGGTCTAATGATATGATTTTCCTCTCTACTGTGGAAGCAAGAGAGTAGAGCTTCAAACCTGCCCTCTGCCACCAAACCACCTCTCTCCTATCTACCCTCCCCTGGGTGACATTTGCACAGGAAGAGAAGCCATTTCTGCCAGAAAGAAGTAAGGAGGAGCCTGAACCTTCAGGATCAGGTATGCAATTAAGATTTTCTTCTTATTCTGAACCTGTTGTGCTCATGGGGCACCACAGTCAGATGCAATCCCTTAACCAGGGATCATAGTCATGATACTGTGGGCTTTTAACAATGATGAAGGGCTCCTTTCAGCTGTTTTTAATGACAAAGGAAGTCCAAACTATTCAGACAGTGTCTGAGGCCTTAATTACGTCCTTTCCCTCATCACATTTTCCCAAAGAAAAATTTCCTAGTGGCACAGAAGGCAAGCAAAACCAAAGTGTGTGATTAACATTTGATGTAGTTAAATTTTTCTCCTGGGGAATCCTTATATAGAAATGCTATAGTTGCTTTAGGTAAACCTAGTAATAAAGCAATCATCTAATTGCTTGGCCAGCTGTACCAGGAAGGACCTGCTAGGTGGTCCATGGAGCTGTGTCATTAGCAATCAAACAAGAAGAACCAGCCTGGTACTTCCTCTTCTTTAAGCTGAGCGGGGAAGTCTCAGTTGGGAAAGATGTCTCAGCCAAAGGAAGTGTCAGCCTCTTTTAACACTACATAATGCAGCTCGGGTGCCTGCCAAATCGTAATATGCTGGAACAGACGGAGACAGAGTACTGCGGGAAGTGTCGTACAAGCTGCCTATGGGTGCAGCACCTAGATGAGAAACTTGCCTGCACTGTCAGGAAATCCTTTTCCGTGGCTGGGAGAATGTTTTGCTTATCTTTTCTGCTTTATTTCCATCCCACTCCCCCCCCTCCCACTGCCTCCACTTTTCAAGCCCTTGATCTTGGCAGCCAGCCTAGCCCAATGAGGCATCACGGGGTCCTGATGTTACAATATTGCGTTTGTTCAGTGAGTAGCAGAAGGAAGATAAGTGTGTGCCTGTTTATGTAAGTGTAATATTGATTGTGTTAAAGTAAATGTAGGCTGGTGATAACACTACAAAAAAAAAGAAATCTGGGGTTAATAATCAATGCCAAGAGCAGCTTGGTTGGGATATTCAACCTCCTTTTTCAAACCTTAAGGCAACCTCTGATTTCTTAGTGTCAGGGTGAGCCCTACTCTGAAGGCAGCACACCCTCTGCCACTCACCCCTGCTTTCCAAAGCGTTTCTTTCCTGAAGCAGCCAGGACTAGTCACTGCGATGGGAAGGAGAAGAGAGGAGATGGATGAAGCTCAGGTCTGCTCAAGTACTTAATCTTTGTGTCCTGACACAGGTGCTCTAAGCCCGCAGTATTGTTGCTGTTTGGTGTCCACACCCACTTCTCAGGTATCCATATAGTCTGAGGCAATATCTTAGGAAAATATTATATTACACCTTACTAAATCAGAAGTACAAAAATCAGCCTTTTCATTGCTGGAAACATTTAGAGACTTCCATGCTACAGCTTAGTGCGCAATCCAGGTGCGACGCTTCAGAGCAGTTTGCATAATACTTTGCACCATGCCCAGACACTTTAATCACTAAAAAGAGACGGGATTTCATAATAAATACCATTTGTCACATAGCTGTAACTTACCCTTGTTACACTCGTAATAGTAGAAGACAGAGCACAGAGGCAAACAAACTTCATTACACTTTTATCAGGGACTACATGCTGACTGTGTCCTGTTTCAGAGTGGTAATTTCTTCCTGATGGATAAACAGTAATGCTACAGCCATAATGATGTTATACAATGCTATGACCACATGACTGATTTAGAGACTTCTTTCTGAGACAAAGCTTTTCTGACAGTTACAGCAACCACCTAGGAGCATGAGCCGGCAGTGTGTGCTTGCAGCCCAGAAAGCCAACCGTATTATGGATCAAAAGAAGCATGACCAGCAGGTCAAAGGAGGTGATCCTGCCCCTCTACTCTGCCCTTGTGAGACCTCACCTGGAGTACTGTGCACAGTTCTGGTGTCCTCAACATAAAAAGTACATGGAACTGTTAGAACAAGTGCAGAGGAGGGCCACTAGGATGATCAGGGGACTGGAGCACCTCCCATATGAAGACAGGCTGAGAAAGTTGGGGCTGTTCAGCTTGGAGAAGACTCATAGCATGGAGACCTCATAGCAGCCTTCCAGTATCTGAAAGGGGCCTACAGGGATGCTGGTGAGGGACTATTCATTAGGGACTGTAGTGATAGGACAAGGGGTAACGTGTTAAAACTTAAACAGGGGAAGTTTAGATTGGATATAAGGAAGAAATTCTTTACTGTAAGGGTGGTGAGGCACTGGAATGGGTTGCCCAGGGAAGTTGTGAATGCTCTATCCCTGGCAGTGTTCAGTGCCAGGTTGTACGAAGCCTCGGGTGATATGGTTTAGTGTGAGGTGTCCCTGCCCATGGCAGGGGGGTTGGGACTAGATGATCTTAAGGTCTTTCCAACCCTAACTATTCTATGATTCTATGAATAAAAGCCTGACTCCTAGCAAACATGACAACATTATAGTGGGTAAAACAAGAGGTAAATCAACTTTTCTTTCTTATATAGCATAATGGTTAGATAGTTGTCAGATGAGACATCATTGCACTGATCATGGCCAACAGCTGCAAGAAACGTCATCCTTTCCCTGAAAACATGAGCCTTTACTAAAGGTGGATTTGGGCTCATGAATGAATTAAAAGATCACCATGAAAGTGATCAGTATGTCTGAAACGTTCCTCTCAAAATTGAAGATTTCAAATTCATATTTTAAAGTGTTTAAGCCATAATTTTGATGTGCACAGGAATACTCGGTGCCAGGCAGAGCCAACCTCTTTATGTTGCTCATTCCTGCCCATTTCTAGGACTAGGTCTTCCCTCAGACTGGAGATAGGCCATCGTGCTTCATCTTTGTCCATCTTCCTCTCCAACAATGTGGACTCTGAGTGGGCCGTGATTGATATTTATCTGTCCATGGTGGAGATCCATCTGTATTTCAAATACCTTCTACTCAAAGTACCAGGGGTCAAATTCTTTTCTTCTCCATGACCATGCAGCTGAAACATAACCAGCACAGCAACAGAGCCACCTTGACACCAGAAAAGACTGCAGCGCACAGACCTTCTTCCCCCCAACATGGTCATTGCTGATCAGACTGGCAAGGTCGGATATGTGGATCTGAACTCACTGCTTTGCATTTGCCTTATCCAGAGGCAACATCATAGCAACGCTTCCTTCTCGCTTTTTCCTTTCCTTCCTTCCAAAACAGTCTTCTCAGCCCTGGAACTGCATCCAGTTCCCCAAGTGTGAAAGAAGATGGGGTTGATCTGCTGCTCATCTTCCAGGCTCCAATACATGCATATTTTGGGGCACCCCCGAAGGCAAAATGACATCTGCATGCTCAATGCTATAGAACAAGAACACAATGCTTTAAAGCCTCTCAGAAAATCTACAGGACAGTTAATATGATTTAAGCCTATATTTAAATTTTATGAGACTCATTTTCAAGGCTAATAACCCAGTTTACTGTGCACAATATCAAATGCAAATTTTATTACTGACTTGGTAAAAACCAAGACGATATTCATTAGCATATCTCAGTGTATCACCCTTTTTAGCCAAAAAGTGCACCAGGAGTAACAGTGGGAGTTTTTATATGTGCTGTAAATTACAGTTACTGTCTCATTAGATAAACACATTTAAAATCAGGTTATCATTCACTTATATATCAGAAAGTTGTTTGTTCAATTGCACTGAGTCTCATATTACAACATATGGTGCACGAAATTCTTAGACTAATAAAATTTCAAGGTACAGGGAGCTGGTGTCTTGGAAAAAAACTGTTTCTGCTCAACAAATGGCTCGATGTAATCTGTAATTGCTTTGAAACAATTATGCAGCAGGCTGTTTTGTACTTAATAGTATTTACATCCTTGGCTTTATTAGCAACAAAATCTAAGTGGAACTTGTGAAAGAGAAATTAATTTTTCCTCTAAAAGATGTAAACTTTTAAGTTAAATATCCAGCAGATTGTGGAACTCTAATAGATATGCAATAGTCTCTAATGTAACTTATTTTTCATGGAAAGGTTTCATTATTCTTTCAGATACCCATGGTAGATTATCTTGTCTGCACTTGAGTAATTCTTCAGCTGAGTTACCCTGGCCTTTCTCCACTCTGGCCAAGTTTAGGTTTTTTGCTCAATGCATGCACTATGGCTTTGCCATCTCCTGGGACTGTTACACAACTAGTGTCCACATATATGATTTGAAGTCAAATTGAAAATTCCTGCACTTGTGAAGTTTTGCCTACAAAGTGTAAGTGTGGTTACTGTAATGCTCGAGAGAGTGCAGCCAACATTTAGTATTACTTTGTATACTGGCACTTACATAAGCAGCTAAGTACACAGTGAAAGGAAGAGAGGTACCTTGTATATAGAGAAACTGTTACACACGTACCTAACAGCTTTGGATCAGACTTTACAGTGGTATGAACTGCTAGAGCTCCGGTAGCTTCAGGAAAATTCAGTCAGTTTGCACCAACATTGGATTATAACTGACTGACGTGCTTCATTTCATCTGCCATGCCAAGTATTTCCACACATGCTCTTTCTGGTTTCATGCTAATGATGGTAATATATAAATCATCATATATGAAACTAATGTCAAATGTCTTACGACAGCATTCAGCTAGGAGCAAGAAAATATTTACTGCTTCATTGCATAGCTCCTGCTGGTCTCAAATGTGTGCGCCAACTTGAGGACGGTTTACATATTTGGGTGTTAGGGTGGGTTTTCTGTCTTTTGTTTTTAGCTGCAAAGAAGATTAAACACTGGTTTTCCTTGTTCATTTGTGATGTCTCATGTTTGCCTACACTGTGAGCTGTCTCCAACACTGAACTCTGCACACCAGTGCAGCAATAGTGGAGCCCAAGTTGTATAACCATTGTCAGTATAAGTTGTTCCCATCCTGCTCACTACTGCTAACTTCAGGAGGACTCCAGCCACACAGCACTGCAACCTTTCAGTTTCCGTTGTACTGACATGTTCTTAAATATTGTAACTAAAATCCCCACCTTTGAGTTCAGCTTTATCTATCTGCCTCTTTTGCCATAATGTCACTATTTTTCCTGTTGCTCTAATCTGCAGTGAACTGCAGTGAATTCATTGCCAAGGCCCTTACCAGCTCACACTCATGGTGCCAGCTGTACTATTAGTGTATACAAAACAATTGTTATTATTATCATCTAGCAGAGTTTGTTAGAGTAACAATATGATAAAACTTCAAGAAAAATCCTCATCCTCTCACCAAGGGAATATCTCCCATTGTTGCTTTCCAAGCAAGGGTCTTTAACAAGGGTTCTGAGAAGTAAAAGCTCATGCAAAGCCTCACAGCCTTCCTGGCCAGTTCTGGTAAGAGCTGTGTAAGTTGTTAATAAGTACACCCTTCTGGCTGCAAAATCTACCTTTAAATTTTGCAACAAGAAACAGGCGTAACCTGGTTTCACCCCTGCCACTCCAAGGTGTATGGAATTAAATCACAATTACATTGTGGAACAACGGTAAAAAAACCCAACAGGCTGCGTGTGGAAACTAAATCCCTGAACATGACAAATGCAATCTGTTCCCACTCAACTCACTAACAATTCTCCCGTAAAGGTGGCTTTCCCCAGCTATGCTGGGAGTCTCTTATAGCTCCCCGCTCCTACCACTGTGATTTGTAGCGGGCGCTGTGGCTGCTACAGCACTTTCTAATGAAGGAGGGGCCAAATTTAGCTGCTATCTGTGCCTTTGGGATTTCAAGCACATGCGGGCTTCTCTAAGTCTGCCTTCAAGCTAGTTCCAGCCTGTAAGATTTTTTACATTCCTGTAGAGCAACACAGCTTTTTTTTCCGTTGTGTTCATACAGCACTTAGCAAAAGGAGTGCTGTCTCTGACAAGGTCTCCCAGGTCCTGCTGCAAAGTAAATAATGTTAATGGTACTGGATGCATTTAATCCCTGGCACAAGTGATAAATTGATTTTACCTAAATTTCATTCAGTAAATATGACCCCATCAAGCTATGCCCGTCCATAATAATGATGTGAGAAGTGAGATTAAGAGAATGCATCCATTAAAAATGAGCACCTTTGGCCACGGGCAATATGGCCAAGCACATTAACAAGGTTGGATGCAGTCACATTTAGGTGGGGAAAGGTTCACAGCCATGTGAATTGGGTTTAGCACACTGGGCTGTGCTCATGGAGGCTGAAAATCCCTGGTTATTTGCATTAATAACAGAAGTAGCATGATGTTTGAAGACACTTCCTAGATAGCTTCTCTGGCAGTACCAAATATCTGCTCCACTCTTCCAGCCTTTTTAACTGGATTTTGCAAAGCTCTCGCAAAATAAAATAAATAATAATAAAAAGCAGATGCTTTCCAGGTGCTGTACGCATTTTTGGTATCCTCAGCAAATTTGGCCCAGGAGCAAGCCTTCTAGGATGGCCCAAGGATGTCACATTGACTCAGATGGTCTGTTAACAGCTCACAGGTACAGGTACCCTCAGATGCCTGCAGATATCCTGCTCCTGTGCCCAGCAGCCCAGCAACAGTCACAAATCCAGGACCAGCCTTTGCGGTGGCGGATGCCGCACACTTCCCATCAGAACAGCTTGCAGGAGGAAAGGGGCTGTTTTCAAATCAGGAGCTGTGGTTTTACCCGTGCAGGGAGGTGAAGGAAGTTGTCACCCACTGCACTTCAACACTGCTGTGCTCCCTGCAAGCTGTTCCACTGCCACTACTGTGGGGAGGAAACAATCCCCTTTTGGGGGTCCTTTGTTTGGTTTCTTTCTTTCTTTCTTTTTTTTTTTTTTTAAAAACAGCAACTTCAATAAAGTCATGGCAGTAGAGCTGAGCGTGGCTAAACTGATAACTCCACCAGCTTCCCCTCTTTCTTCCCAAAGCCGCAGACTAAACCAAGCAGTGCCATCTATTGACTGCCAACAGATGCCTGCCTGCTAGTGTCTGGCTAACAGATACTGCACACCCCAGTGCCACCTCAGCTAGCAGGGTGTCCTTCCTTGCCCCTGCTGCAGGCCATAGCCCTGGTCCCCCCAGGGGGGAGCAGGGGGATGCAGGGGCAGGGCTCCTCTGCCCTTCCCACCCGGCCTTCGCCAGTCCTCTTCCCTTCATGTCTTTCCTGCTATCCATCACTGCTCTGCCTCTCTGTCACTCTGCCACCACAGCTGTCACCAGGTTGTGACTAAGGTAGAGAAAAATGAGCCGTTTAAGCACAGCAGGCTCTGAGATGTTCAGAAACATGAGACAAATTAAGGAAGTGGGAGAATTAGAGTGCATAAATCTAAGGGTATTAAATCATTGCACGGCTGCTCTTACTTAGAAGTAAAACAATCTGAGGCATTGCAGTTAAGCCCTTCTCAGCTGGCCCTGCTGGCATCCTCTTCAGCCTCCATATCTTCATCTCACCTTGCAGTTAACTCACCTCACCATGCCTTGGTGTCTCCTTTCGGAAAAACCCTACCTTACTTTTTTGTCTTCATCCCAGCTTACACGTGATGTTACTGGGAACTGTGGGAATTCACCTGAGCTAAAATTCTATCTTCACATGATTTTTGTTACTTTTCCCCAGATAGTTGTCTCATCCATAATCCTAGTGATAAATTCTTTTCTCTCTGTTGTGGAGGAGGGAAATCGACAACACTGACTCCAGATACAGGCAGTAATACAGAGACATCAAAAGATGCATTAAAAATATAATGATGCTTGTGGTTTGCAATGAAATTATTCTTCTTGTCTGTAATTAAAATCCTACAGTAACTTTGTGAACGTAATTATATTCTGCAGCAAACATAACACCAAAGCAAACCTAATGCATGTAAAAGGGAACAGGGAAACATTTCGGTTGCAATGCTGTACCTAAAAGCTCCATTTTTGCACTGATAAAAATGACCACCAAAATGTTTCTTTTTTTTTCCCAATACCTACAGATTGGGTAGTAGGAGTCTTTGAGTGATGCCACCAGAATCAGTTACTTGTAATAGTCTGCCCCAGATCACCTGGATATTAAAGATTTGATTTCAGAACTACATACTGATATATGCAGATCATCAGACTGGGAAAGATTACTGGATACTATGACCCACTATCCCCTCTTACACAACAACAGCAAGAAAAGGCCTGGAGAAACATTAAGAGGTATAACCTACTCACTATTTCACTGGTGTTATGTTTTGATTTAGAAACTCATGATTATTTCTATTTTCTCAGGTCACTGTAACCCAAGATATTGGCTTTATTTGTATTATCGTTCTGGCCAGTTCTTAGACAGGGTCCCAGGCTAATGAAATCCATGTGAAGTTGTGTCTCCCACACCATTCTGGGAAGACTTGTCTATATGGTTAGTTAGTGCTAAATTTGCCATCTTTCTTTCCATTACAGAGAGAAGTTTATTACCAACCCAGCCTCATTAAAGCTTTCTTCATATTTGCTATTTGCTTATTCTTAAACCAAAACATATTATTTACAATCTCTCTGATCTAGAAAGCCCCAGACTTTTTGATCTTCCTTTGTAGGTTTCCTTTTAGACTTCTGTTATCCTCAGGGTGGCAGCATGAGTAATGGTGTAACACTCTAGCAACCCTTAATAAACTGAGAAAACACACTGGTTTATATTCAATCTCTTCTTGAAATAGCCACCTTTGTTGCTGTCTTAGAAACAGAAGGATCTGGTAATCACAGTCTAGTCCCCATTTGTGGTCCTTGAAAAAGCACAGCACGCTTTTGGTGTGACTACGTGCCAGCATAGTAGTTCAGGGTCTGGAATGACGGATGTTTTTATTCAGCATCAACATTGTTTTGTGATAACCTATAAAATTATACTGCTCATAATTCAAATAGGAAGTACTTCTTTTGGCTTGAGGCACTGAAATTGTCTGTGTCTAACCCATTTCACCTGTACACCTTTCTGCTATTCAACCCATGGAAATAGTTTCCCTGTAAGCACCATCATAGAAACTAACTCCCCTGATGTCCCAGGTTTTGCTGAGCAAGGAAGGAAAATTGGCTTTATGCAAACTTAAGAAAAGCAAGTGAAACTGTGATGTTATAACATCTTGCTCAAAATGCAAGACTGAAAGTTTTAAAACTATGGTAACTGCAGATGCAGGTGTATTGTATCTTGCAAAAAAGGGATTTGTAGGTATATTAAAGTTTATTACATGAAGATTACCAAAATGGGGCATCTCCTGTTTTTCTAGTGCTGCACAGCATCTGTGACCTGTTACTCACAACTGCTGCAGCAGTGATTTCCAAAGTACAGTTTGGAAATTATTTAATTTAATTTCTAGCTGTCTTTCAAGGTAGTTTAATGCAAAGAAAAAAGGCAACCTGAAGTGATGACTTCAGGAAACCTGATACGGATACCAGTTGCACCTTACAGGTAATATTTTTTCACTATACAAACAGTTCTTACACTTTGTGAGAAGCCCTCAATTAGATTAATGAAGATATCTGTCTGACTCCAATTGATCCATAAGTTTCCTCACTCCACTGTCCACTTCTGTTTAGACTGATTTTTCCTTGAAGATTCAGGCGTAGTAACTCACCATTTCTCTGCTCTAGGTCCTCAAGTCCTGATGCAAGAGTTTCACAGAAGTTACCCAGCAGCAGAGGGAGCCCAGGACCTGAACAATATTCATGGCTTTTTGTGGGGTTCAGTGTTTCTTTACAGTTTGCACAGGAGATATACATGTCATCACTTCATTTTTGTTGCCATCCTTAAAGACATCTCTCTAAGGTCACGCTTTCTCAGATTCCCTGGTTGGTACTGTCAGGTACTCCATTACCATAAACAAATGTTAACCTTCCTCTTGGATCCCTTACTGCTATAATCAATTAAGCTGTACCATGTTGTCAATAGAAGCATCTACTTGCACCAGCGAGCAGAAGGCTTCCCATCAGTGTCATGACCTGGGTGCAGCTGAGTATTTGTACTGAACACCAAATATCACCCAGTTCTTCCATCTCCATTCTGGATCAGAAATTAGATATGTGTAATTTCTTGCAGGCTTCACTACTTTACACTTACCATTGTGGGAATGTTGAGTTGATAACTAGCAGTGAGTGGTGTCCATGCCGGTTATTAAGGTTAGTTATCCTTCTTATGAGGAGCTGGACACTGGGTTGTAGCAACTGAGAAAGATGCAGAGGCATCATCTTGACTCAGGTGAAGACTAGGTTAGTAATTTGCCAAGTAGGAACTTGTCTGGGTGAGTGTCTGGAAAGGAGTAGAATGGTCAGTATCTTCCAAGGACAAAGTGACTAACCTGCCTGGGGCACTTTTCCCCATTGGTAGGAACTGCAGTGCTGTGCAAAAGGGCTCACTGGAATGAAAGGGAAGAAGTAGAAGTTACTACTCAGATGGCTTACTCATCATTCTCCTGCCACAGCCTCTCGCCTGTCTTGTGAGGGGCTGCATTTCTGTATGTCCTGACATATTTTACAAAATGAAGGTTAAAAGAGCTCTCTCACTGCTTTTATGTCACTCTTTCAAAGCCAGACAGACTGCTAGGAAGCACTCCATCTCTTGTGATCAGTTCCATTGTACTGTAAAGAGAAATGAACCCTTTCAGGAAACATTTGTCACGTTGTGGAAAACAAAATGTCCAAAAAAGCCCGAAGTTTCAAGGAATTCCCATCTATACCTGCAAGTTTTTATTATCAAAACACCAGCTATGCAAGGTATTTACTTTGGCACGTCCTGTAAAAAGCTCAACAAAACTGGAATTAGCTTCCTATTCTGGGTTCAGAAGTTTTTCAGCTTCACGTGGTGTCCGAGGGTTCAAGCAGGATAGCTCTCATTGACTGTTCTTATCTTAGGAAAGAACTTGTTTGATGGTTAAAATCCATGTTCATGCCCATACATAGTTCCCAACAATATCTGTCCATCTATCTGTATATCTGTCTCTATCTCTCTCCCTGTATCTCTGTCTCTCTCTACCTGTGTATCCCTCCATCCAGCTATCTACCCATCTATCCATTTGTCTGTCCAACTGTTTATTTTAGCTGTTGTTCTCAATACTTTTTTCACTGACATAGTCAGGGAGGGGGCAGGGAAAGCTTAGTGATTAAGTGACGAGACAGATCTCTGAGAGCCTAAAGAAGTGGGGCACACTATAATGCCGTCCAGGGCCCATCTTAGCCTAACGGCAGGGGTGAGGGGAGTGTTCTCTTCTGAGCTGGATGGTCTTTGGAAAAGGGCCTTAAGGAGAGGTTATGGGAAACCAGAGCTAGTGCTGAAACAACTTCTGCACACTGTTCTGCTTTCTGTAGGTTCTAGGGATTGATCATACTTGGTGGAAGCTCCCCTTGTTGGAGGAATTGTACTTGATCCAGCAAACCTACTTCCCTTCCTCCTACCCCACAGGCTTCTCAGTCTAAAACTCACTGCCAGGGAATCCCCATGCTGGTTTTGCTTCCCAGAATCCCCTTGCCAAGGGCTTTTCCACAAGAAGGGCAACCAGGTCAAAATTATTATTATTTTTTTAACTGATCTTGGCCATAACACATGCTGATGGAATTTCTGAACACCTAAAAACCCTTAGGAGGAAAAACAGAATCCATTTTTCCCAGTCCCCTGTTTTCCCCTCTCCACAAAAGTACTGCAGGCCTAACTAAGGTTATAAAAGATCAAGAATAAGGTAAAAATAAGTTTAAAAAAAGTACTATTTGACTCTTGAAGACAGTGTTCAAATAGTAAGAGAGTGACTTCAAGCTTTAAACTGCTTTAGTCTGGCACTTCAAAGAGCAGTCAGAGGTGGCGCTTCCTTTTAATTTTACTAGCTGCTTTTAAAAACAGAGTTAAAGTTCCCAGAGCTTATCTTGCTGCCACATTTCTGAGGCAGTCCTCCTCCCACTTTGGTATCAGCCCCTCTCACAACCCTCTCACCACACTTGAAACTGTGCAAATTCTGCACATGAAGCATACGCTCAGCTACAAACGCCTCCATCAGCTCAGCAGCAGACTTCAGATGCTAATTGCAAGCGGTGAGGACAGTAATGGGCAGCTAGTGGCACTTGGACTAAAAGCGATGTGACCTTTGTGGCAGGGTGAAGGAAGGCAAGATGCAAGGACTGCAGCTGCACTCAGTGCAGAGGGGAGGGCAGAGGATGGACCCATGGATGGACGGACACCTGCAGAAAAATACAGCCCACCACAACTGCAGAGGGTGTCTAATTAAGAGTCCTCCCTCCCTCCCTGAAAAGCTGTCACTAGGTAAGGAAAACTGTTTAAAACATGTTCATCATTAAAGTGTCCCCCAACAGCAGGATGCAGCAGCAGACTCAGCGACAGAAGGGAGAAGAAGAGAGGCATATGGCCCCCAGCCCCATCCCCTGCTGACAAGCTGCCTCGCTGCAAGCCCCCTTTTCACTGTCGTCCGTGCGCACAGCAGATTGCAATGGCCCAACTTTCCCATCTGTATCCCAGGCCTATGCCCCCGACAATGTGGCAGCCATGCAGTTTTCATCAGGGCTGGGAGCAGGGAAGGGGGAGGCTGCGGAGAGGGGAGGGGTGGGAGGAGGAGGGGGAGATATTAACAACCAATAATCACAATGCTATCCATAATGCATCGCCTCCATGAGATTACATGGTATATTTCCAGTGGGGATTAGCCCATTCATCACAGCCCTTTATTGGCCCTTTTTTTCTTGTATAAAGCCCAAACACTGTCGTAAAATTCTAAACCGCTTAATTGCTGTGCTGTAAAAATTTGCATATCAGAGATATGTCATTCCTTCATTAAATGGCGGCAGGCATTTGTTACAAGGTCCTAACAATTGCACAAGAGCACCTCAGATAAAGGTCACTCCTTGGCATTATGCAAAGTTCTCTGCTGAATTCTAATCTGCAGCAATTGCGGGTTTGAATGTATTGCAACTTAATGGATTTTGATTTTGTGTGATTTAAACTCCTTGGGTGCACAGACCCCTTCTTCTGTCTGATCTGACAAGATAAGCATGTGATGGTGGTGGCACTGTATCTGTTTCTGTGTGGCCTGCAAGCTTGGCTGCTAAAAGATTTCTTCATAAGACACACTATGAACTTTGGAGCAAATTTTCCATGATGGGCATACATTTAAGGTGATGACTTAATTTCTTAGATTGATAGCAAGTTCTGTAGAGACTGCTACAGTCATTGCATTGCCACTTCAAGTATTCATCATTAAAAACAGCCTGAAGTTAGCTGCTTATGCATGTGTACTAAGAAAAAGGATTATTATAAAAATGAGCAGCTTTTATATTATACTTTTAACCATCAGATCTGAAGATGTGCTTTGCAAAAGCAAGAACATAGCATTGTCCTGATTCTATGCATTCAGGAACTGGCTTTGGAGGGCTGGTTTGATGCTGCAGGTACCATGGAGACCCTGATGACAAGCACTGCTCTCATCGGTCCTCTGCTTCCTCCCCCCTGCTTGCCAAGGACTAAAAGTACCAGTAGGTCTTTAGCATGTGGCCAGGTCTTTGCTTCATACCTTCTCTGTTAAGTGCAGTAGACATTCCCCAGACATGGTTTCAATCCACGTGGCAATTTTGCAGTTTTATCTATATTTATGAGTATGCTTATTCCTTTCACCACTGTGCAGCACAAGATCAGTAAAAGCTGCACAGTGGGAGAGGTGAAGGTCAGATAAGTTTCTTGCAAAACCCTGGTATAAAAAATAGGAGAGAACAAGGAGAAATTCTGGGCTCTGTGCTTGTGATACCTTGGCTTCAGCTGGCACATGCTGAGGTAGTGTGAGTTACTTTGAAGACTGTTCAAGTTACAGAAAGTGCCTGTCATGATGAGGATCCAAAACAATCTAAGTTTCTTTTAGTTATTCAGTCTGTTCCTCTTTCCCATGAATCTCTCCCCATCCATAATCATCCATACCTCTACATGGACACAAACTTACCTGTCTCTAGACATCTGAGGCATTGTCTTTGCCCACCCTACAAATATGGTCAGATTCAGCCTATGCATGTGCTTTTGGACATGGGTAAGTGAGATATGTCCTCCCCCAAGGGACTGCCATGCTCATTTTCTGTAGTGACTGACAATCTCCTCCAAGGAAGGGAGCACCTCCAAGAAGCACCATATGGTGTTAGCATTGAAGTATCTAACACCCAAGAGGGACAGCGGCAAGTGGGCTCCTTCTCCAAACACAGCAGTAAGGTGGAATGTACTTTTAAGCTTTTGAATGCTTACCAGTCCCTGTAAGAGTTTAAACCTTGTCTTTTTTTCCAAGTGAGACAGAGGCAGGTAGGAGGGGAGGAGATGGCCCACAAGGACTTCCAGCTCCTATCTGAGTATAAGAATCTGCTTAAACCAGGCCAGCCTTTTGAACCTTCCTCAGTGTGTGCAGCTAGACCTGTCCTCTGACCAAAATGAATGTCATATGAATATTATCGCCCCAGGAGCAAGTGAATGAGCAAGAGTGTGTCACATAACTTGAACCTACTGCAGAAACTCACGATTTCTTTGGCAGAGAGCAAGAGGCAGAGCTAATGTACTGCTGTTAATGGGACCAAGGTGATTGCTTTCCTTCAAGGCATCTTGCTTATCTTTGTAACCCAGCCTGGTGACTCCGGGAACTTGGTAACATACCAGATCATCTTGTGAAAATGTCTTCTTCCTATTTCAGCAATGTTTATCTTTTATGATATCTGCTTTACATGTTTGTATCACCAACATTTTTCTTTCTTCTGCTAAGTAAATTTTTCAGGTGTGTACCTCTTACAGGTGCTGTAAGCACTCATATTTAAAATCAACCTTACATTGTATTTAATCATCACACTATAGTAGTTTTATTATTATTACATTTTAATCTGGCAGCTGGTTTATTAACCAGAAAGAATTCTAACAAGCAACACAAATGTTCTAACATAACAAAAACATTGTATCTTTGTTTTCCTTTTTAATTAACAAGTGACATCAATCCAAACTTCTTGTCCTACATGTGAATTCAGACACAGCTGAATCACTTTAATCTGAGCTCTTGATTAAGTTGGCCTCCTACAAAGTAGCCCCACACAGCTTTTCTGAAAGAGATTTCCTGTTGCTGATGAAACCCTCTCTCTCTGCAGCACCAAAGCAACTGCTGGTATGGCTGCAGATCTACAAAATTATCCACACATGAAGAAATACCTCCAAAAAAGTTACCCCAGACTATTGCCTAGAATCTCTAAATCCATTTCATCTTGCACCCACAAGCATTATGTGCCTCTTCCCCACTTCTATCTCTGCTCTACAGGAGGAGAAGCAGAGTCTGATCCACCTAATCCATCTAAGGTTTTCCAATGCAATGATAGAGATATTTTTATAATCTATTGCATTGATATAATCTACCATTTTTATCATGTATTGCAACAATAGAGATGGAAATGGGTCAACCGCAAGGGCCATTTCCTTTTTTCCTCTTCCTTTACCCTTCAGAACCTTCCAGCACAGGAGAAAGCTCCCAGAATCAGAGGGACAATCTGCAGATCTCGGTGGACACTGGAATGAGGTCTTCAAAGGACAGAAGTGGAGAGTGGTTTGCTACCTGTCCTCTTTGAAGAGCTCATCACCCAGTGACATTTACATCTGCCTTGGAAATATATTTGTTACCACAGCCCATCTCCCAGTCTCTCTTCTCCACAGTCTGTCCAGGCTGCATGGAGACCTCATAGCAGCCTTCCAGTATCTAAAGGGGGGCTATGGAGATGCTGGGGAGGGACTATTCATTAGGACTGTAGTGATAGGACAAAGGGCAACGTGTTAAAACTTAAACAGGGGAAGCTTAGATCAGATATAAGGAGGAAGTTCTTTACTGTAAGGGTGGTGAGGCACTGGAATGGGTTGCCCAAGGAAGTTGTGAATGCTCTATCCCTGGAGGTGTTCAAGGCTGGGTTGGGCAGAGCCTTGGGTGACATGGTTTAGTGTGAGGTGTCCTTGCCCATGGCAGGGGGGTTGGAACTTGATGATCTTAAGGTCCTTTCCAACCCCAACTATTCTATGATTCTATCATTCTGCTTCTCTCTCTCTTTTGCATTCTGCCCATACCAGACCCAGAGGAGTGTTCCTGCTGCCTTCACTGAGGTTTGAGATAGAGCTAAATAATCTCTAAATGCAATTTATTTTACCCTTATTGAGCATTATTAATGTTTCTATTAGGACTGAACAAATTATGTAATAATGTGTCCTTTTCTCCTGCTTGATTCATTATTCAAAATTACCCAGACAATAATTTATGTGAATTATTCTGCAATTAATTTGCCATGAGTTGCTTGCAAATACCCGCTGAACAGTATCTGAACTCTCTTGGCTAATTGCAAAGGTCTGCTGTATGCTTGGGAGTGTGGTCAGACCTGATACCAGCAAATTTTAGGGAATGTCTACAGAAGAATATAGGCTATTTCTACTAAATTAGTACACAATCCCATGTGAGATCTTTTACTTTGTTTTGTAGTATTTTTTATGTTGAATTAATTTAAATCAATACAATCTGGGTCACATTAAAATCATTTCTACATCTTTTTTACTGTTTATAATCAAACTGGGGGAAAGCCGCAGCCTTAGTTAGGTTCAGTGAACACTACAAGTAAATAAAGCCCTCTGAACCAGGTTTCTGATTTGATAGTTCCATTTTGCATAATCACCACATTTCCCATTCCAGTTTTGCTCATCAGCAAGTTTCCCATCCTATTTTTGAACATGCAATGTTTTGCATCTGTCCCAAAGGTTTTTTAAATCAGTGAAAAAGTTCCCTCAACATTCACAACATCTGCATCTGCTCAACTTACAGTTAAGTGTCTTATTTGATTTGAAAGGACGGAAGTATAGCTGATAGAAATTGCCTTCAAGCTACTGACTGCAGGTACAGCCTGATTTGCAGCACCTGAGGTGCAAGGTCCCAGGTGGAGGAGCAGCATGGCTGATGTGAATGGCTGGACAGCTGCTTAGTGGTGCAGGATGTTCCTTCAGAGGCCTCATATTAATCTGTGATCAGATCTGTATTTGTTACATTTTCATTTGTTCCTAGTAAATGTGCCTGAATTAGCTCTTTTTAAAGTCATATTGCATATGTCTTGAATAAATATGTGGCAATGAGAACTGGCCCTTTCTTAACTTCCTGGAACTATAAACATTAACAAGCCTCATAAACACATTTGCATTTAGACACAAGAACCACTAAAAGCCTTTGAGGATACTGTTCATCCTTTGTGCACAAACATATTCCTGTTATTATTAGTCTGGTAATTAAAAACCTTTTAACAGTGCTAATTGAAGGCTTTGCCATCATAACTTTGTTGTCTTTAAAGCTGCTTGCTCAGTGCATAACTATTGGAAATGCTGTAGAGGGGGTGGGTCAAACAATCCCAGTAAGACTTTTCATTGCACAAATGAGTAAGAGTCACTGCGCTAAGAGGCAGGGAAAATAGAAAAGCCTGATACATTAATAAATTACAGAAAAATGAGCAGGTTATGGGTACTGGAAGAAAGCCTGTCTCATGCTGCTACCTCAGCACCAGCACTGCCCAGCAAGGCCCATTAAGCACTTCATGCTGCAAAAGCCATCTTCTCTGCTCCCTCCCCCTGGCCATTCACTGAAAAGGTCTTACCACAGCAACCTAGGGCACTTTTACCAATAATTAACTGGAACTGAGTTCATTAGGTAAAATAAGACATAAGCAGGCATGGGAATGTCATACCAGCCTTGGATATGGAAAGTGAAGCCAATCCATAATCCATTGAAGCATAGGGTGGGTAAAGGCTCACGTATTACAGCAGTAACCAAGGTGTAGAAATATAATAATAAAGTTCCACAATTGTCTTATTAACATACCAGATTTGATTTGGCTCCATTATATTTCATCGAATAGTTTACAAAGCACCCAGCATAAAACATCATCATAATTGTAATCATATATTTGGTGATTTAACGTGTACACCATAATGTACCATTAGTTACACAAATAACTAATAATTTGCTAATGACAATATTATGTTAAGTCAGTTTAGGGGCAATTAAAGTGAGTGATATTTACATATGCCTAATGAATCACAGTCGATGGCAGATTAAGAGATTCTAATGAATATTCATCCAGACACTCGCAACCAGCTTCACAGTTTATAAACTGAATTATGGTTGATTTGCCCTTTTAAAAATGAATATGTGAGTATCTTCTGCATGGGAAGAATGAACAATTGGGGCTGATTGTAAAATTTTTTTAAGCAATGTACTGGTCAGGACACAAAACATTTTTATGCACTCTCATACCCTTGGCTTCTCAGCTCTTTTTATATCACATATCAACATTGATGAACTATCTCCATTTTCATTTCTACCCATGACATGAAATATAGAAATTGTTTTGTGTAGAGTTAAATGCAATAGAAGTTTTATGCAACCTCACTAAGGAAATAATTACACAGGTAGCCTGCTTTCCCCAAGCAGAGTAGACAAACTCTCTCTGCCATATGCTAACATTCTGCTTTTAAAGGTAGCCTTTAGGTATGCTCACTTGAGTGACTCATCAAAATATCATTCATTTCAAAGGAAGCTGCATAAGGTTCTTATAGGATGAAGTTACAGTTATTTTGCTATATTCTATGCCAGAAGTTTCTACTACTATTCATATCAATAATATTGGTAGCAGTAATAATAATAATAGCTCAGAGCATGAGATACAGCTTTATGGTTTGGCTGTCAGATTTCAAAGTGAGCTCAGAGAATTGTGAAGCATTTAAAATGCATATGCAGAGTTTTCCTTGGAAATCCCTCTGAAGAGTTGCTGTGATTGTGAAACAGTCCTTCATGAGGCTGGTCCATGTGTATGCCAAGCTAAATTCTGTGATAGTTTGTCATGATTCAAAATATGGAAAGTCAAAAAGTGATCTTCATTGCTCTCTTCCAGAAGTTTGGAAGTGAAAGCACTAAGAAACAAATCTGCGGAGGGGGAGCTTGTTTTATTTCATTGAGATCAAACACAGGAAGACAGTAACTGCTCTAGCAAGAGACAATCTCCAGTAGGCAGAGAAACATCATTAAGGTACTTGGCTTAATTTTGTTCAGATTGAAGATTTTAGATTTATCAGTCCTAGCCTCACAAGTGATTTGGGAGTTTGGAGAGTGGAGACATTTCTATCAATGCCTTATGCAGGAACCTGGAAGCTAGAACTCAACATGCCAGTAGATCCACAGAGTGGTGTTTCATGAGGGCCTAGCTTGAATCCTGAAAGCAGGAGAAACACACTTTGTTTTATCCAAGTTGTCCTGTGCTCCAAAAATGTCCCACTACAGCTGGCAAAATGCTCCTGGGATTCTGTCAAGGCAGGGTTAAAGAACACAGTGGCTGTAATAAATGATTTCCCCTCTCTGTTTGCTCTGACCTAATCAGGTTAATAGTGTTGGTCAGAAGTCCTGTTTTCCATAACACCACTAAAAGTTTGCTGGCTATTTTGCTTATTTTCTGCCACATTTCTTACTGAGAAAAACTGCTTTCATTTTTCAATGAACACCAAAAATACAGCAACAAATACAACACGAACTTTTAGAAATATCTAAATTTGGTAAAAAATATTTTTAAAATTAATAATATTTTACTTAAAACATCAATTACGTTTTCATTTCTTCATTAAAATTACTTTTCAACATCAGGAATGAAATTCAGTTCATTTTTTTGGTGCTTTTAAATAACAGAGAAGGTACAGTTTCCTCACTTGCTTGTTTCTTATTTGCATTTCCTTAATACAATGTTTTATAAGACAATGACCAGCTAATACAGCATGAGAGGATTACTGTAATCCTTGCAGTGACTTTCAGAAGTACTTGGATTTATCACCATTATGCTGGCTTTTTCCAAGGCTTGTCTTCTTCCTTAAACCAGGTCTGTTTCTGAAGTGCTAAAATGACGTCAGCTATGCTAATTTCAAAATCTTTGCAACTTCACCCTAAGAAGCTATTTACTAATTTTGTTTAAAGTTTATTGACCTTCTATATGCTAAATCTTCCAGTCTACACCCAGTACGGATACAGGTTATTTTATCCTTCCCTCCATATTACTCTCTCTTGAAAGGAATTAATCCCGTAATCATTTCCAAGCTCCCAAAGCCCAGACTTCACTGCCACCACACTGCACTGAGATCATCCTCCTCACACTGTTGTTTTAGCTTCAGTGTGCCTGTTTGTCTCACCTTAGCAAGTTTGCTTCCTCATCATGAGTACAGATGCAATTTGTACCACTCATACTGCTGGCAACTGAATAATTTCAGAAACTTCCACCCCGTAAGTTTAGCAACCCCAACAACCCTTACCTATTGCAACAGTTCATAGCACTGGCATGAATAATTGGATCTGCTATTCAAACATTGACCTCCTGTGAGCTTAAGCAGGCTCTATGCTTGTTTCTAAAAGCATAATCCTTCTATCTTCATTGCTGTCTGTTTTAGAAGTTACCCATCTTTCTCATCCCAAACCCATGGGCTTTTTTCAACAATTACACTCATGGTTGAAGCATGTTCAAGGAACCAGGGGAGGGATTGGTTCCCAGTTTAGGATTTATTTGCATTACTGTGTATTTCTGGATTGAGAGTAGTCCTAAAATACATGAATCCTAACTTCTCATATTAAATACTTCTGTGATCTTTCTGTTGCCACACACAGTACAGATTATCTCTTCTTGCCAGTCAAAATCTACATAAATATTTGTGAGAATATTTTATCTGTTTTGGTACACAGGGTGCAGTCTTGTAATTCATGACAGGCACAGCCTGTAGCAAAGGCTAACAGCACTTCTTAACTGGAACAGAGTCAGGATTTCACCCAAGTTCATTATTGCAATTGACTGTATTAGTAGAATAATAAAAAGGCACAGGCATTTCACAGGGATACATTTTTTGTGGACCCTGAACACAGAAAAAGATGCTCCCTCTCTCAGTAGATTTACTGCATAATAATTCTGTTTGTTTGTTTAATTTCTTACCCATTCTGTAGTCCAGAAAGCCTCAGGGCTTCTTCTTAAAATGCAAATTGCAATAATTATGGGCCAGATTTAAAAGAAGCAGAATGAGCTTTGCAGAACAGATAAGAGACCAAAAAGCAAGGGATGCTTTTTTTACACAAGAACTGCTTAGAAAATAATCAGAATGACTCAACTAGAATAACACAAAAAAAATGAAGGAAGGTATCTGGGGGCTTCCCTGTCTGATCTTATCCAAAGATAAAATCCCTTCTTCTAACCTTTAATTTGCAAGGGAGCTGTGGCAAAGCACTCAGGTATAACAGTAATGATTGCAATTTACTGTAGCCGGTGATAAAATGGGTCAGAGCAAAGGTTAAAACACCAAACAAGCAGTATATAATCTGCTTGGTGAGTAATTTTTACCTGGCTTGGAAGTGAGTGAAGTCTCCTTAATTATACTGCTTACCCTGAACTTGCTGAGAGCTCTGTGGCTACTGACTGTACCCTTATCTTCATTGACCCTGCACAGCCTGTTGCAAATCTGGTACCTAATTAGTTTCACATATAAAGAATAGGAACCTATGAGTGTGCTGGTAATCCTGCTCTCCAAACTCCTGATGCAGCAAGACATGAAAAGCAAAAACTAGAAGCCGAAGAAGAGAGCTCATTTGGCTTAACACTGGCACTGAAGATGAACACTGCTTCAACAGGTGCAGTCCTGCAGCCCTCCCTGTCTCCTACAGCAAATGGCAGAACTGATAGGCATTTTATGAACCTCATTCTAACCTGTGTGGAATAATCTTCTCACTAATCTTCTAACTGGTTTCTATCCATCTAGCAACAGTGGTGCTTAAATCTCTTGTTTGCACTTTACTGGCTGCAGATTGTAAATGTTTCATGAGCCGCTGAGCTTGCAGCATTACTATTTTATTAGAATGTTGAATATCTTGTGCTTATTGCTGTCTTACCAGCAAATTTTATCTAAACAAAAATTGCCTCCATACTTCTTGTGAATGACAATTTGGTAGTCTGATGGATGCTCTTGTTTCAGCTTGTTTTGCATCAACAGTTTGAAAATAGCCCCTCTGCCTTGCTGAGATGCAATGGTGCACCTGTGCTATTGACAATAAAAATACATACACATCATGAGTATATCCAATTTGACTCCTGAAGAAAAAGCAAAGGTCCTGTCAGCCTCTGCTCCCAGTGTTAAGAACACAAGAAAGGTTCTCCTGCCCCCAAAATACAGAAGAGATCTTCCTAAGTTGAGAACTACCCATGGTGTTGTTTCCTCCTTAAAATGGTACCACAGCATTACTGAGTAGATAAACTGGACTGGCTCAGAGTTTAGCCACAAATAGACTGGAATAACATCAAACACTGGCTGCCAAGGCATACAACCGTTCCCTTGGAGCTTCAGCCAGTTCCCACAAATAATGTGCACCCTTGGTAAGATCTAGTGATGCAGACAAGGCAGCTGAGCAATGTTTGGGATTTGACCACGGGATTTGTTCGTGATCCTTGTGGAAACTCCCTTGGAGACCAGGGAGCTGGAACAGTCAAGAGGGAAAAGATAAAGCCACAGAGATGTTCTAGACACACAGTTTCTGTGCAGCCCCACTGTGAAGTCCCACTAGCCCTGTGGCTGCTGCAGGAGAGCAGATACTAGGAGACCCAAGATTTATTCCCAGTGGAATAAATCACAAGTTAGCTCTCTTGATTATTCCCTCCCTGTGAATTTTGCCAAGGTGAAGGATGAGGAAGGACCAGTTCTTTTATCTGGATGTGAACTTCATCAAGTTGTGTCTTTATCCACACCTAGGCTCTGCCCCCAACAGGTGCTGAAATTGCAGACCAGCCCATGTCCCCCTCTGTAGTATGATGGAGGAAAGAGTTTACATAATTTACTATCTCACTTTCTTTGACATGAGGACTGGGAGCAGCTGATTTGGGGAGCTGAGTTTTCAGGATCAGCAAGCTGTAATGAGCTCTGGCACAGCAAAGGGTGCTAGACCATTCTGCCCAATGTCCTGTTCACACAACCACCCCCACACTGTTAGAACTCCTGGTTCTGCCCAGTGCCAGCAGCTCACTCACCAGCACATAGAAAACCCCTGCCCTGGTCCTGGTGTGGGCAAACGAGGAAGTTTTCAGGACTTCCATGTTGAGGAAACTGTTAAGGGGTGTAATTTCCTCATTCAGTTCTGGAACAAACAACTGGGATAAAAGAGCTGCATAAACCTGAAAACAAAACTCTGGAAGGATGACGCCATCAAGTGAGCAGCATGGGCAGTAAGCTACCCAGCTTGCCAGCATGTCTAACACCCTATCCCCTTGCCCAATAGCCCATTTCCTTTTTACAGCAGCCACAGTCACCCTGTCCATCACAGTTTCCCCAATTAGGCACAAACTAAGCACTCCCATACCTCCTACTTCCTCTTCCCACTATCTTCCTCCCCACTACTCTCAATTGTCTCCATACAAAGTGTATCCCCCCCTCCCACTTCTTCCTTCCATGGGACCTGCTCACTCATCCCATATCTCTCATTACCCCTTCTGAGCCTCTGCTCCACCACGGAAACAGCTTTCTCCTGAAAGACTGTAACAAACCTACCCACTGGCACTACAGGCACCAACCCAAGACATGTGGGCAGGAACAGGGCCTGCTTTCAGGCATAGTTGGACTATAGTCTGTATGAATCTCTTCACTCCTATAATCAACATGAAAGCACCTTTTGAGCACCAGCCAGCCACCCAGAAGTCACAGGTGAGATGGATATTTACCCCACAGCTCAGGGCCAGGCCAGGCAGTACCAAGAAAAGTTGATTGTTGAGTTTCAAAGCAAAGCAAAGAAAACCCGGGTTTCAGGATGTTTCTGGCTCCCATCTTTTCATGAAAGTCCTTATTCAGCATTAGAAGAAAAAAAAATCTGAGATTTGTTAGCTAGTTCATATAGCGGTTTCCAGTCTGGTTTTCAAGCAGAAGTTAAAATATGTATGTAAGCAATTGGGAACTTTCAGAATGGAGCTTGTCTGTGATTCACCCAGACCCACAGTGAGCACCAGGCACACAGACAGTGTGTTCTCCCCAGTGACTGACCTGGAGCATTGCCAGTGTATGGAGGCTCACTGCAGAGTCAGGTGGTTTTGGCTTTTTGGTGTCATGTGCCATTCACTCAAGGAAGTTGCTGCTCCTTGGGCAGTGTTAGGAAGTAAAGCTGCTACTGCCATCCAGGGCTGAGCTCCAGTACAGGCTGTGAAAGAATGTACTTTGCTACTTTTCCGGTTACTTAATTTGACTTTTCATATTGTTCCCCAAATCTTCATCTTCTTAAACAACTCACCTGCTTTGCTCCCATCTTTTACCCTTAAATGTCCTTGATATCGTCGTATGTAAGGGCTGTGGTTAGCCTTCACACTGTTTCACAGTTGGGAACGAATGGGGACATAGAATCATAGAATAGTTAGGGTTGGAAAGGACCTCAAGGTCATCTAGTTCCAACCCCCCTGCCATGGGAGGGACACCTCACACTAAACCATGTCACCCAAGGCCTCATCCAACCTGGTCTTGACCCCTGCCAGGGATGCAGCACATTCACAGCTTCCCTGGGCAACCCATTCCAGTACCTCACTACCCTAACAGTAAAGAATTTCTTCCTTATATCCATCTAAACCTCTGCTGTTTTAAGTTTCAACCCATTACCCGTTGTCCTATCACTACAGTTTGTAATGAAGAGTCCCTCACCAGCAACCCTATAGGCCCCCTTCAGATACTGAAAGGTTGCTATGAAGTCTCCACACAGCCTTCTCCAGGCTGAACAGCCCCCACTTTCTCAGCCTGTCTTCATACGGGAGGTGCTCCAGTCCCCTGATCATCCTCGTGGCCCTCCTCTGGACTTGTTCCAACCGTTCCACGTCCTTTTTATGTTGAGGACACCAGAACTGCACACAATACTTCAAGTGAGGTCTCACGAGAGCAGAGTAGAGGGGCAGGATCACCTCCTTTGACCTGCTGGTCATGCTTCTTTTGATGCAGCCCAGGATATGGTTGGCTTTCTGGGCTGTAAGCGCACACTGCAGCCGGCTCATGTTCATTTTCTCATTGACCAACACCCCCAAGTCCTTCTCTGCAGGGCCGCACTGAATTTCCTTTTTGCCCAACCTGTAGCTGTGCCTGGGATTGCTCTGACCCAGGTGTAGGACCTTGCACTTGTCATGGTTAAACTTCATGAGGTTGGCATCAACCCACCTCACAACGTATCAACTGAACCACACAGCGTGGTGTCATTGGCAAACTTGCTGAGGGTGCACTCAATCCCATTGTCCATGTCACCGACAAAGATGTTAAACAAGACCGGTCCCAACACCAATCCCTGAGGGACACTACTTGTTACTGGTTTCCAGCTGGACATTGAACCATTGATCGTGATGTTTCCCTCTGCAGAAAATAAGAGCCTGAATTCATTAAAGAACCTGAAATTCCCTGAGGGCTCAGCAGCTCCTCTGGCAGCCCTGCCACAGCTGACACTTAGCTGGCAAACCAGTAAAAAGCAACAAAAATTTACCAGAGAGAAGCAAATACCTCTGTTTCCAGCAACACCAAGGAGCAGACTACCAGGCACCACAGGAAACCCACTGATCAGATCTCCACACCACTCACCTGCACCTCTCCCCATCCCGCATCCTGAACCCCCAACCAGTGAAATCTTCACCCTTCATTCTGAATCTCTCACCCCGAACCTTGCACCCCTCAGCCTGAACCTCTGAAACCCATATTCCTCACCTGCACCCTTCACTCTGCATCCTGAACCCTGAACACCGCATCCCTTAGCCCCCAAAGCACATCCCTCAACCCAAGCCCCGGAACCCGCATCCCTCACCCTGCACCCCTGAGCTCTGTACCCCGAACCCCTCATCCTTTACCCTGACTCCCGCACGCCTGAACACGGCAATCCTCACCCCGGCGCTCCGCGCTCCTGCAGCGCCACCTGGCGGTCGAGCACTGATGCCGTGTTTTGTTTAAGGGTGTCCAAGTTGCGGCGGTTTTGTTGGCTAAACTGTGCACCCTTGGAGACAGCTGAGGGTACACTCTGGTTGTCATCCCTACGGAATATGCGTATGCAGCGAAAAGCACATATTCACAAAGAAATGCCAGTCTGCTTCCTTTTTTTTTTTTTTTTTTACTGAAGGCAGAGGGGTCAGAACATTACAGTGCAATAGCTGTTCTCTACTAAAATATTTATGTTCTGCTAAATGCAGAAGTTATATAAAGCCAGAACAACCCTTTAAATCTGCTCAGAAATACCATTCTATAAATGCTTTGTTCTCCTGCGGTGGGGGAAAACCCATTTCCACCCACACCTCAGACAAAACCCCAGCAAAAGAAAAACTGCTAAGGGCGGTCTTCAAGGAAGTGCTTTCAGCTGCTGTTGTCTTTATTAAAAGAAGTAAAGAAAGAAACAAAAAAAGGCCCTTCCAACTCCTGGGAGAATCTTCAGCTATTAAAACCACATACCCATTCAGCTCCCAAAAGAAGTCTTTCATAATTGCAAGCAAAGCCCACAGCTGAACCAACCTCTTACTGCTTCTCCCCAGTCAGACTTCATGTGATCACTGTAAAACTGACTCCTAAGCCTTACTTTATGGCTGAGGTTACAAAGGAGTTTGGTGAGTGCAGTAACAAACTCTGCTGGAATTCCCAGGTCTCTCTTTTCTGCACACTGAAAAGGAAAGTTAAGAACATAAGGATCAAGTACTTAGAAATTGCACAGCAAATGGGAGACCTCTAGCTGGCTAAGAGTCCAGTTCTAGGTAAGCAAAAAGATACCATAGAATCATATGATAAGGGGTAGCTTAGTTTGCAAGTAGCTGCCTGCACAGAGCTCTCCGGCTGTAGACATTATTTCCTACAAAGACCTGCTGCTACTTGCTGGATACTGGACAAGGTCATGCAGACCTATCTGGTTTGGGGGATTCTCTCTACAGCAATGTCTTAGAGCAGGATCCAGCTATTCTGGTACTCCATGAACACAAGGAAGAATAGTACAACTGCTAACTCCCCAAGAGAGAAGAAGGCAAGGTGGTGAGAAATGGAGCTCCATAGATGCTGGATCCATCTTCCAAAAGATGAATGTCCTTTTACCATCAGAGTGTGCACTCGGTTGAGTGTCTTGCAGTGGTAAAACACAAGATAATCTGATTCATAGTGTGAAGTTTTCTGGATGAAACCCTGCAGTTCTTGGCCAGTCTCGGAGCCCTGGTGAGAAGGGCGAATCCTCACTCTCAGCGTTTGCTTGTACCCTTCCAAGTCCCTGTGTCACTAGCACCAAGGCAGCAGGGTCTCAGCAGACATGGCACCTTTACAACTGCCTAGCTTGGGTCATTAGGGAACTTCCTTGGGCTACCCATTCCAGTGCCTCACTACCCTAACAGTAAAGAATTTCTTCCTTATATCCAATCTAAACTTCCCCTGTTTAAGTTTCAACCTGTTACCCCTTGTCCTATCACTACAGTCCCTAATGAATAGTCCCTCACCAGCATCCCTGTAAGCCCCCTTCAGATACTGGAAGGCTGCTATGAGGTCTCCATGCTATGAGTCTTCTCCAAGCTGAACAGCCCCAACTTTCTCAGCCTGTCTTCATACGGGAGGTGCTCCAGTCCCCTGACCATCCTCGTGGCCCTCCTCTGCACTTGTTCCAACAGTTCCATGTACTTTTTATGTTGAGGACACCAGAACTGCACACAATACTCCAAGTGAGGTCTTATGAGAGCAGAGTAGAGGGGCAGGATCATCTCCTTTGACCTGCTGGTCATGCTTCTTTTGATGCAGTCTAGAATACGGTTGGCTGCAACCAACTGGGTTGCAAGTGCGCACTGCAGCTGGCTCATGTTCATTTTCTCATTGACCAACACCACCAAGTCCTCTTCAGGGGTGCTCTGAATCTCTTCTCTGCCCAACCTGTAGCTGTGCCTGGTATTGCTCCTACCCAGGTATAGGACCTTGCATTTGTCATGGTTAAACTTCGTAAGAGTGGCATCAGCCCACCTCACAAGCGTGTCAAGGTCCCTCTGGATGGCATTCCTTTGCTCCAGAGTATCAACTGAACCATACAGCTTGGTGTCATCAGCAGACTTGCTGAGGGTACACTCAATCCCACTGTCCATATCACCGACAAAGGTGTTGAACAAGACCGATCCCTGAGGGACACCACTTGTTACTGGCCTCCATCTGGACATTGAGCTGTTGATGGCAGCTCTTTGTGTGCAGCTATGCAGCCAGTTCTTTATTCATTGAGTGATTCATTTATCAAATTGATGTCTCTCCAATTTTGAGAAAAGAATGTCATGTGGGACAGTGTCAAACCCTTATCATGAGCCAGATTATGTTTGAGAGCTGTTCACTGCTAACTCACAGGGATGTGCTACTTTCTGGCTTCCTGTGCCAAGGAGGAAGGGCTTCTGTGTGAGAAGTCTGGAGAGGGAGAACAGTGCTGGAGGAGATCACTTGTGGGGAAGCTGTGACCACAAGAGCACACACAAGTACATAGCCTAATTTATGGCAGACTGGACTAGAGCTCAGGCAGTGAATGAAGTCCTCAACAGGCTTGAGTGGAGGAGGCAAAAGCCTTCAGGGAAGTACAGAGCTCCTTTTCTGTGATTCCTGCTGCAGATAGGCCTGGGTCTCTAGAGATACCTACTGCATTTCTGTCAAGCTAGATCTTAACATTTATCTGTTTCTGGAACCAGACACATCTTGGTCTATTGTGCAGCAGGTTCTCTCTGTGGTCCATAGGTTTTTCTGGCAGCTGTAGTGATGGTTGCTACCACTGCAGAAGAAAACACTGTTCAAAGAACTGGTCTAGGGTTTTTCCAGAGGTGGAGACTTCATGGTCTTGCAAGGGCCCAGGCTCAAGCTAGTTTTCCAGGCAGACGGTGAAGTATCAGGAAATTTCACGCCTGTCCCATAGTGAAAGCTTTTGTGGTGCTACAGTTTGTTAATGGCTCTTTGCTCCACTGACAGTTTGGTGCCTATAGGGTCATAGTGCAGGATATTATTTGGCTGTAAATGTTAATACAAAAGACCCCATTTTCCAGCCTTACAGTTTCCAGCAGCTTTCCTCATCTCTTTTCCTTGTATAGTCTAATGCCTATGAATCACTCATATAATTTCCTGTTTCTCTGAAGATAAACAGGCTGGTGGCACTTTGGTGTTTGCAATGCGATAATGTGGCAATCCATGTTTCCTCCTGCCAGTGTTTCCACTTAGTGAAACCTTTCTCTCATACGTGTACCTATTCAGTATGTTACAAGGTAAATACAATTTACTGGTCAGTCACCCGATGTGAGAGAACAGTTTTTACAATGTGCAACATGAGTTCAAGCAGGAATACATATAGTGCTGGTAAAATGTACAGTCCAGTTCAATACTTTGTAGGCTTTGCACAGAGTTATGTGTCCCAAGTCTTACCAGTGTCTGGAGTGTTGTGGTTTAAACCCAGCCACACAGCTCATTCACTCACTCCCCCCTTCCTCCCCCAACTCCCAGAGAGTTGGGGAGGAGAATCAAAAGAATGTAGCTCCCACGGGTTGAGATAAGAACAGTTTAATAACTAAGGTAAAACACAAATCACTACTGTTACTACTACTAACAATAATAATAATAATGATAAAGCAAATAACAAGTGAAGAGAATACAGCACCTCACCACCCGCCAACCAATACCTCACCCCACCCCGCCTGACTGAGCACCGACCGATACCTCCTCCAACCCCCCAGAGCACTAGCCCTTCAGGGTAACTCTCATTTACGTCCTGGGCATGACGTGCTGTGGTGTGGAATACCTCTTTGGCTAGTTTTGGTCAGGTGTCCTGTCTCTACTCTACTTCCTCCCAGCTTCCCCTCCTCCTGGCAAAGCATGAGGCTCAGAAAGCCCTTGGCCAGATCAAATATTTGAGCAGTAACTAAAAACATCGGTGCTACTAGTACCGTTCCCAGGCCAAAAGTCAAAACACAGCAGTGCACCAGCTACAAAGGAGAAAAAAATACTACTACTGCTGAACCCAGGACACTGGAGGGAGCTTTTTTTTTCCCCCACCAAGCAGGCAACACTAGCATCCTCCAGCTGTGCAGTGTCCATGCAGGTAGTTCAAACATCAGTTCTTACCAGAGGCTGCAGGTGAGTGAGGCTCAGGCTTGTTGTCTCTGCAAACTGAAGTACTCCCAGAAGAGGTCAGAGAGGTGCCAGGCAAGTGTACCATGAGAAGGGGAGAGTAGCTTGCCATAAAACAGGCTTAATACACTGAAGATTTAGGATGTACCATGAAAGGATGGCAAGGTCACTTTCTTTATGTTAGTATGTGATGAACTCATGGAACAGTCTTCAAGAGACATGTAAGTGACACACCCCATTTGTCACAGCCTGCCTGTGTAGCAGGGACAATGGTACCTATTTCTGTCTCTCTGGACCACAGTTTTGGCAGCCACC
This sequence comes from Melopsittacus undulatus, assembly GCF_012275295.1. Taxonomy (NCBI): domain Eukaryota; kingdom Metazoa; phylum Chordata; class Aves; order Psittaciformes; family Psittaculidae; genus Melopsittacus; species Melopsittacus undulatus. Next base: position 73,211,869 of record NC_047529.1, read on the forward strand.
TCAGGAGAGGTGGACGGAGCCAGAAATTCAACACTACTTCATTCTAACGAAGAAGCCGACTGGTTAACACCACATTGTTTGCTATGTTAGCACAAGTTACGCACTGCTTGCGTGAATTAAGGGATAAACTACTGATTAACCGCCTCTCTCATCCTATGCTGTGCCTTGCCATGGTGACGTTACCCCGCTGCCGCCACACCTCTCCCGCAGTCGCGCTAGCTGCAGTACCGACCTCTGGCACGGCACGGCAGCACATGTTACTACAGGTCTCGGCCGGGGCCGACGGGGAAACCCCTTCTGTAGGGACAGGACCGCTGCATGGGGCCGGGCCGGTGCCCCGCAGCGGGTCCCTGCGGGTCCTGGCGAACCCTCCCTATTTCCGGGGGTTTCCCTGGCACGGATCAGGACAAGCAGGAGGAGGCCGATTGCGCTGATTTATCTCTAAAAGAAGCCTGCGGGGCAAAGGGAACGTGGTTTAATCAGGGAAAACGGAACCCATTGCAGATGGCTACTGTAACTGGGATGCCTGTAACTGGGAACAGCCCCGATCTCCCAGGTTTCCTGCCCGGCACCCTACAACCAAAGCGGCTAGCTGCCCCCCAAAAAAGTTCTGGGGAATCTGAACTTTATGCTGTTTCTCCTGCTCCCATCAAAACCAACCCTGTCCTGACAAGGTTTAGTATTTCCTAGAGGCCTTCTGAGCCAGGTTTTAAACAGTGTGTCTTGTATTCCAGGGCACAGAATTTTACTGCCTCAGAAATTACATTTCCCTCTCAGTTCTCCATTACGTTAATTGTTGCCATGTTACTAGATTTCTGGATTTAATTACAGCTATTTACAAGTATATTTAGAGCTAGTATGAAGAGGCCGCAACTCGTTCCAGTTGGATTCTAGTTATGCAAACAGGGATGAATTGGCTGTCACAGGAATGAAATGAACTGAGCAAGGGGAGTTGAAGGGTTAGGAAAACAGTTGCTTTTTAGGATGCAATTTAACGGGGAACTGAAGTACATGCTTCAGTCCATCCCTATTCAGGCCCACATTCAGAAAAGCAATTAGTCACTTAATTAACTTCAAGCACACAGGCTGTTAAGCATGTGTCTAAGTGGTTTGCTGAAAAGGATAGCATTAAAAGCATGCTTAAAATTAAGTACATATGCTCATCAAATTTCCTTGCCAGCTAAGGACACTTTGCAATCATAATGGACTGAATGCAGCAGTGACAGAATAACATCATTTGGAATTACAGGAAGGTCAGACTTGGTCAGTGGATTTCTGTCCTTTGAGATAAGGAGGAATTAAGCTTGCAAGCAAATAAGAAATCAGACAGGTACTGTGGAGTACCACCGCTGCACACTGAAATGGCACTGTGGGTAGGGCACGTACAGATATCTATGAGAGCAAGATATATCTTTTGCATCTCATTAACATTCTCAGGAATGTCTCTTAAAATTTTTCTTCTTCAGTACAGAAGGGAGAAATCCAAATGGGAATGTTTCTGCCCTTAAAAAAAAAAAAAAAAGAAAAAAAAAGGAGCTGCTTGGGTTTTATGTTTTTAGTGTTTAGAAGAGCTTACATTTCAAAGAAAAATTGCTCAAAATCAGAAAGAAGAGTTTTCCTAAGAAAGATATTCAAGGCAATACTTTTTTTTTTCCATCAAAGCTTGTAATTTCTCTCCAGATTGTTCTGGGAGAAATATTTTTATTTAATGAAACAGGCATTCCATTAAAAAAATAAACCCACGCTAATTTTCCTTAAGTCCTATTTTTCACTTCTACTAATTAATAACCAGAAAGAATAAAAAAAAGAGCACTGGAACACACTGTCCCTTTTGCCTTCTCATCCTAATTTGGGCATTGCAACCCCCAGAAGAGCTTTGACAAGAAAAAAAATCCCAATTCACAAATCAAAATGAGGTCAGTTGAGGCGGAGGATCCTGTGTATTTTCTAAAATTATGTGGATACCTCCAGGCGCTGATGAAAAATGATCCCAGTTCCTGAAAACGTAACGAGTGTTAGCATGGGTGTACATGCTTGCCTGGGAGCTGGGGTGCAACTGCTTCAATGCCTGCCTCTATCCCTGCAAAAGCTTGTCCCATGGCTGCCCTGGGCTGGGGAATGCACAGGGAAAGGACTGTTCAGCCTTGGCTGTGGGGGCCAGGCAATCCCTCTGCAGCACTGGGGCTCAGAAGCCCACAGCCATGCCAGGACTTGGAGCATGTGGACAGGATGGTGGCTACTTTCTTGCTCTCTGTTGGAGGCAGGGTCTGACCCATTGGAATTCTCCCCACAGGGGTGACTATAAGATGAAGGGGTCTGGGTTTATTTCTGCCCCCTCACCTGAGGTTCCCTGACAAGGAGAAGGAGGTGGCCCTGTGGCCAGGGGCTATCTGGCTTAAGGGTACCATCAGAGCCTGTACAGCTGCAAAGGAAACAAAGAGAGGATCAAGAGGGAGAGACTAAATTCATGGAAACCCCACCTGGCTCACAGAGACACTGAAATGAAAACTGCTCAGTAATGTTTGCCATTTTGTTGGCTTTCCCTCCGCCTCCACAGTACTCACAGTATTTTATCAAACTGCTATGAGACCTGTGAGGTCTCTGATGAACTTTGTTTCAAACACATTAGCCCACCTTGATTATGGCCAGTCATCTGACACTTAGACCTGACGAATAGCTTTGGCTAAAATTAGTTCTTCTTGCAATTTGCAGTTATGTCAGAAGACACCTCTGATAGCAGAACTATGTTCCCCCGTGGAGCAGATGCTTCAGCTCCTCAGCATGGAGCTTTAACCTCTGCTGAGATGGATCTTCATGTACATCTTCAGCAAATGAAAATAATGTATGTATTTTGCTGGAATATCAGAAACTGGAGAGGGACTTCTTACAAGGGCAGGTAGCGACAGCACAAGTGGGAATGGCTTTAAGCTGAAAGAGGGGAGATTTAGATTAGATATTAGTAAGAAGTTCCTCACTATGAGGGTGCTGAGACACTGTAACAGGTTACCCAGAGAAGCTGTGGCTGCCCCATCCCTGGCAATGTTCAAGGCCAGGTTGGATGGGGCTTTGAGCAATCTGCTCTAGTGGGAGGTGTCCCTGCCCACGGCAGTGGGGTTGGAACTGGATGATCTGTAAGGTCTCTTCCAACCCAAACCATCCTATGATTCTGTGAAACTAAATGCTGATATACTCAGTCTCATATCTGAAAAAAAAAAAATCACATTTTACTCCACCCATGTCTATGTTATTTGTTTTAGCAAATTCCTGATTGTAAGAACACAGATACTGCAACTCATAACTTACAATTATTTCCCTAAGCTGCTGAGATTTTGGTCATAGACCTTTGTAGCCTTTTATTAACACATTTGCTATCAAGTGTAACTTGTGGTGTTAATAAATGTAACCATAGTTCCAAAGACAGACCCTGACTTTGGGGGAAGGCTAATTTGCTCATACCTATTAACTGGCAACACAGTACAACAAACTCAGTGTCTGAGTCTCATCTGCCTTACCACTGTCTTCAGATTCACAGATTCGAACAGGCAGGTCAAGAACTGGGTCCTACCACTGTGATTCCTGGCTTTGCTACCAGCAACAAAATCAGACTGTTAGCAGGTTGCCCAGATTTACAGATATCTTTCTGCTGCCACTTTATCCATGGGCACACTGAAAGGTCAAAACTGCATGGTGCACCCGTAGAAGGTAGAAGCGCTTGCCAGTGGCATTCACATTCATTGCTAGCATGATTATTTAGGTCACAAATCCCAAACATTAATAATGGTTCAATGCCCATGTTGTCCCAGTTGGTCATACTTGGGATCCCCTGTGGTCACTTAACATTGTGCATTCATCTACAAAGTCAGACAATTTCACAATTCCTGAGACATGTAGTAATACTATCTTGGATTCTCAGGAGATTTCCAGCCCTACTGAACATTTCCCCAAACTTTTATGGAAAGCACAAGGTTCAAAATCAAGGGAACAAACGTCATTCTAGTTCAAAAATTACTCAAAAGTATGTTTTCTTTTGTTAATGAGTAACATGGGAAGCTTTTCCTTCTCAGATGGTAAGCAAAGAAGTCAGAAAGCATATGAGATCTAATAGCTCTGAATAGTCCCAAGATAAGTTCAGAAGTCTGATAGTTCTCATTATATTGTCTTCCATTTCTTCTCTGCATTCCATGGGAAATTCTTAGGATCATCCCCTTGCCTGAAAGGTACCATGTTTCTGGTGGCACCAAAAATGAAAGTTGTGTTTTGGTAGGAAAACCAGTTTGTGGTTTATTTAATACAATAGTGGTCATGTCTGTGGTTGGTGTACAAGGCCACCTTGAGTCAAAAGGATTTTTACATATATTTTTCATGTAGGTCTCAGACACGCACACAGAGACACAAAGACACACAAGTATGTTCCTTCTTGAAATTACTTATTCTGCAAGGCAGGGGCTGTCAAGACTTTGCAACTTTCATGAAAATGTAATCATTTAGTGCTATCAAAGCGTATTTGTGTTTAGACTAACAAGATTAATTTATAACCAGAACATGTTTATAAAATATTCTTTACAAGGAAAAGAGGTTCTCAACAGGTCCTTAAAACTTTTTGTATGTTCTTCCTCTGATGATGGTAATGGGGGAATCCAGGAGACAAGTAATTGCCTTTTCCCCTGTAAGTGGTGAAATCTACTAGAGAATTTCAACAATGTGAAAAAAACCCGACTGTCTCTAAGGAAAGTGCTGAAACAGAGGCTGTGTTTTCACCATCTTGTAAAGCTGGCTAAAAGCACTCAGTATTGAAATACTACTACAGGTCTGCAGCTCAAGCCAAAAGGAGTGGTTACGAAGATACAGGACAAAAGTTTTTTTTTCTTTCTTTTTGAAAAAGTTTGGGATGTGAAGAAGAAAATGATATTCTCTCTTCTAAGCTTCTTTTTTTTTTCTTTTTTTCTATGGAGAGAATAAGGGAAAATATTCAGTCTCTTTGTTTCTTATAAGAAAAGAGAGAATATGAAAGCTGTGTTAATGACCCAACCTGAGGACATGGATTTGTGATTGAATGGATCTGCTTTGCTGAGTCTTAACAGAAATTGCTTGATTCTTCACTATGGACTACTAGGGCTACTATACTGAATCACAACAAGATTATGATGAATGCAGTTTTTCACGTAACAAAATATATTAATTCTACTTTTAAATTTTACCTCTTTTAACAACTATGAAGTAGTCTGGGAACCTTTCTAGATGTGAGACCTTAAAGAAGTATACCATGTAGCTACTTCTTAGTTTGAGAGATGTTCAGAGAGCTATATGTTAAAGCAGAAGGCCTCTACCACTTCACATGTGGTTATTTCATCCCCTGACCCTTTCCATCCATGTGACAGACCCACACAGAGAATGTCCCTGGTGGCTCATGGTGAGTCTCGTGGGAGTTTAAATGGTTGCGAGTTACACTTTTTTGTCCTTTAGTATCTTCAGGAGAAATCACATTTAAATTTGTGCTGCTATTTTTGTGAGAGTTGTTTGCAATGGAAAGAGGAGTTTACCGTGTACTTTTGTGCTCTACTGTAGACATAAAAAGAAGTATCAAACTTCCACTGCTTATTGGCAAACTAGAAACAGAAATATTGAAGGGGAAGTCCAAGACACTTTCTTCCCCTCCCTTCAAAGTCATTACTTCATAGCCTGCATGAACAAATGATCTTTAGAGAGACAGTCAGTGATTTACCCAATGCCGAAAGCACATCTCCCCAGTGTGCTCACAGAAAAGTCACAAAAACTGGAGCGTATTTTGTAGTGGTACCCTGCAGTGCCAGAAGACTGAACTTTGAACACTGCATGTTCCTGCTTTCTGAAAGCTCAGCCTTTCAGAAACACATGGTCCTTCCTACACATTTTCTAGATTTGATTTTACCAAGGAAAAAAAATCATTATATTTGCTCTCCTGTACAGCAGAGTGTTTTAAATGAAAACATTCTTCCAAGTCCTTTTTATGTAACTGACTTGGAGCTACATAATATAAATAAATAGCTATCGCCATATCCTGAAATCTCTACAGCTCTAAGCAGGTTCAGTCCTGCCATCTCACACTGAGACAGGTGATCTTCACTCTTCTTGGCACACAGAGGTGCATGGGAGTGGAGTTAGTCATGAGCCTACACCCATGCCAGGCTGAAATGGGTGACAAAACTTCCGGGGATTGCAGCAAAGCAGTGTAAAACTCTAAACACCCGGTGAGATGATATTATCTGTGACCATAGGGCAACCACAGCAGTGGGAGATAAGAAGCATTCCTAAGGCTGTAACCGTTCACCATGATGGTTAAAAAGGAAAAGGAAGAAAATTATTATACGTCTGGAGAAGAACTGAGTGAGACTGGGTAGCCAAAGTGCAGGCACAGAAAATCCTTCGGACTCTGACAAGCAAATGCTGGGGTATGAGTCCCTGCTAGGTGTGCAGGAGTAAGGGTCTATTTACTGCCCTGTTGCCCCAGCTCACAGCTGGCTTATTAGCTTTTATTGCCTGGCATGCTAGCTTAAGCCAGGAAAGTAGAGGTACAGACATCTCTGCATGGGGAGAGAAAGAGGGAGGATGGTGTTAAACCACCACAGTTGGCAGTGTGAGTCAGAGACCTGTGGCTTTGACAGCCATCCACCTTTGCATGCTGTAAATGAACTCTGGATTTAATGCCTCCTCTTCTGATTTGCATAACCAAGAGGATTAAGGGCAGCACTGGGGATGGAGAGCAGGCATTAGTCTTCTCATGGATCTGCAAACAGAGAAGTTAACTGCTTCAAAATAATCTGCTGGTATTAGACTGGGGATATGAAACTCCCCAAACCCTCTTCTCTTTTTTTCCCACAGCCTTTGGGATTACATTCTGCCCCTATGTGGTGCCAGAGAAAGCCACCTCTTCTCCAAGGTGGGCACTCTTATGTACTCTTATGCTGTGGTCAGTGGTTGCTCTGATGCTTATGCAAAAAAGGCTTTCTTAGGCATTTGATAACATAGTGCTTTCTTGTGTTTTATGCTGTGCCCATGTCATATGTATTAGTTCTGAGGTTTCTAGGAAAAAGCAACTGTCAGTAGCAAAATCCCAGCACACTGGGAGGCACTCTGGCTCTTCTCTCGCACCAGAAAGTATTAAGAGTTCAGCATGGAGAAGGGCTGGGTTGGTTAACTCCTGCAAGCAGCTTGGGAAGGGTAACTTGCAGGCTTCTTAGGAGTTTCTGAGCTGTACTTTTTTGATGGTGGGGGACAAGCTGGAAGACTTTCAGTTTTCTAAAGCTGTCACAATGCTGGTAAGGCTCAGTTGGCACAAAAAGCTTCAGAAAGCCCCTGAAGGGGCTCTGGGCTTTTCTGCTCTCATCTGGGAACTTGCCCTGTAACTGGACTCCTTAATATTCAGTAAAAGTGCAGCCATCTTGACATCTCCTGAGTCTGAATTCAATATCTGACATAAGGATTTAGCTTTCAGAAACAGACTGGAAAACCAGTATGGAGCCTGGAAGTCAAGCACTGATCCTGGGATCAGTCTCTGCAGAGGATGCAGGCAATGGCTCATCATATCATCTGGTGTCTCCATGGTGCTCATGTTGAACTTTCTCAGAGGAATTACAGTTACTCAGAGTGGATGGGAACAATGCTTAACTCATCCTGACCAAACTATTGTCCAGTCTAAAATAATGATGTTTCTTATCAAGGAACTACTATCTGAAAACAAACTATTGGCAAACTAAAAAGTGCCTTTCCTATTTCTGCATCCAATACAAAGTTATACTGCCATATCATGACCTAGCTTCCTCAGCTAGCATGTGTACTTTGATGCTGTTTTGGGCTGTTGCTTAGATACTCAAAATTTTTGTGTGGAGGCTTGTGTTTCCTAACAGCATTTTCCTTATTTCTGTTTCTTTCCATATGTCATCCAGACAGAGAAGAGAAAGATCGAAGTACATTTTCAAATGGGCAATCACAGAGTGTTTCTCACAGCTGAAATATGGCTGAAGAGTTGATTCTGTGTTCAGCAAGAGGTTCCCCAAACTTTTCCAGGAGTTGCTGGCAGTTGGCAGAAGAGGCTGAAGCAAATCAGAGCAGCAAGTGGCCATTTAGAGGCAGGGATGAGAGCAGTGAGTGCTGGCCAAGTGCTCAGGAAAGCCACGCTGTAACTGCACAGACAGCCAACACTGCTTGCTCAGCTTGCACTGCTTCCAGGGATGCCTGCAGGACCCTGTGGCCAGGATACAAGGCCCACATGTGAGTACATCTCTGTGCCATACAGCATGTGCAAGCCCATGGATGTAGAGGAAAGAGCTGAAGCTTCATGCCATGGGGATGAGCTGGGCAGGGGGTAATGTGAGAACTCTTGAAAACTAGCCCCATCCAGCCACATGGCTTTGGTCATAGCTTGGAGCTGAGGCAGCTGTTCTTTGTGCAGCATCAGAGAAGCAACAGTCTCAGACCTTCATTTCAACAGGCTGGCGAATAGTGGGAATTAAATAATTTCTCCCTCTCTCCCTGAACCTCTGGAAAATTCACTTTAGTTCACCTGTGCTCATGTTTCTGCTGTTGCTCCCCATGCCTTCATTCAGCAAAGACACTTCAGGCTTATTTGGAAACCTGTTGAGTGAAAATGTTTTAAAAATCCTTACAGCTCTTTTCCTCACCCAGGCTGGGATGATTGAGGGTGACACAAAACCACCCAGAAGAGAGGGCTAGGTGTGACGATGGCCCTGGATCCATGAAAAGACTGTAGAAATCCAGGCTGGCTGCTGCCTGCATATGCACGGCAACAAAACACAGTTTTCCCCCAGTTCTGAGAATTTCTGAGCCAGCTTTGAAGGCAACTGACTGGTCTGACCATTTCACCTGGATCACAGGCTTTTACTGTCTTCACTTTTTTTTTAGAAAAAATTATATTTTCTCTAGGTGAGACACAGACAAAAGGTCAGCTGCGGTGCTAGTGCAGCAAAAGAGTTGATGAACCTGCCATTGCATCCCCCATGTCTAAAATGACTTGTGGTCAAAGGTGCTCACCTTTGAGTCTGTCCTGCTATAATATGGGGGCCATATCTGTATGAAAATAGTTTTGCTTTGGTAGCATGTTCTGTTAACAGGATCATGGGGGAGAACCATAAAACATTTTCTTTCCCTTTGATATTTGTGACTGTGGAATATCTCTGCTATAGACAGTAAAACAATAATAGTAATGTTGAGCATGGGGCAAACAAATAGCAAACCCGAGATTTCTCCCCACAGGCTACATGGGCTTGCAAAACTCAGCCAGACATGCTTGGCCAGCACCTGCATGCTGGCTTTGTTGTTGCTGGTGTAGACGGAGTCAATCAAACTTGCAGAGAGCTGGTTTGCAACTGGACAAGGGCTTCAGACACTCAGCAAAGAGCCCCATCTCAGGTTACAGCAATCAGGCGTCTCTCCTCAGGTGTGTGATGTTCAAAGGCCTGAGAGTCCTGGACTTTCCCAGCAGATTCCTCTGGAATGTAAATAGTCTTCAAATCCCCCACCAGGTGCCAGCAGGCTCCTTGGGGTTGCTGAAGGGGAAGTCCTCATGACATACTCTAAATAATAATAATAATAATAATAATAATAATAATAATAATAATGTTGATGATGATGATGATTGAGATGTTGGGGGAGTTTTGCCTCGAGGAAGGATGCTAGTTCAGGAAGAAGCAGTGGCTGTCACTGAGGAATGTTATTCAGAACAGGTCAATTTAAAATAGGATTTGCTGGATATCGGTAAAATATCTGCTCAGAATTCTAGTTGGTGGTGTTATAAAAATTTACCGCAAACCGGGTTTTGTCCCAATTGATTTTATTCACAATTGATTAGAAATTTAAGAGAGGCAATAAGCAAACAGCGCTGGGTGCGCAGGGGAGTCTCCGCTCCACCAGCAACGCACACCGGGATCTTTGGAGTACAGTCTCTTATACTTCTCAGTCTTGGGTTTTAGCCAATCCTGTTGTCTTCTTTACCCGAATGTCGACGTGGCCCCTTTCCTTTGTTCTTTTCTTGTTTGCTGGGGTCTTTCTCCGGTGAAGATGTTGCTGAATTTTCTTAGTAATGTATTAACAGAAAAATGCTTACAAGCTTAACCGTAGTCTTAACATTTTGTTCTATACCTTATAAGGTTATTTGCCTAGTACTCAAGTTTGCAATATCCTGTAACAAAATGTATCTCTTGGTTATCTAACCTCCTTAGGCCAGTCAAACCGTTAAACGGAAGCCCCCTTTGAAAAACAAAGCGATTGATTAGGAGAGATTATCCCCTTTGTTTCTCCTTATTGACAGGAGCACTTATGATAATCACGGTCACAAAGGAGGGCTGGTTTCACACAGAGTACAATGGCGACAAGGACGCCTAAATTCCTGACACGAATCATTCCTATATATTTCACAGTGGTGCATTGACAAAACAGAGGAATGTTTCTGCTGGCTTGGAGTGAAAATGTTGAAACAGATGTTTTAAATTAAGATCCTGGCACTGCAGATAATGAGCACCTCAAACTACATTTGTGTGCACTTCGGAGATACTAGAGAAGTTGCACACAACAACTTTGGCTCTTTTTTGACCTCACAGATAGACAAGAGGACTGGTATCAGTTCTGTCCCTGCCTTCCTGGATAACCTTGAGCAAGCTGCTTCATCTTTCATGCTGCAGTTTCCCCAGATGCAAAACCAGTGTGTCTGCTATGGGCCTCTTTCATGGAGTAAGCCGTGGAGGGAGCTGCGCATGACAATTTATAAAGCACAGCCCTGAAAATGTGAATACTGGCATCATTCCCACAAGATGGAACAGCACACTGAAGGTGACAGGCAGCAAAGGACAGGGCTTATGGGGGAAGTCCTTGACAGCTTGGATACCTGTTATCCCCATGACACACTGCCAGAAAGGTACATTGGCTGCTGATAAAATATTCCTTAGGAAATTATTTTAATTTCTTTACTGCAAACCTCACCAAGTGTCTGTGTCTTTAAATCATATGTATGTTGTTCTTGTCTCTTCCTTTTTTCATTTTCATTCCCTCTCCAAGTGTTTTCTCTGGGCCTCCTGACTACTTCTGCCCTACCTCTCCCCTCTGCACCAACTTCTCCTTTTTCCAGTCTCTTCCAGTTTGCTCCTCCCTCCACCAGCAGCCCTTCTGAGCCAGATGTCACTTTCACAGCACTCCATGGCCACTCCAACCAGCTGGTTGGGGGTTCCTGTTGCTAGACTATCCCTCTATGGGGAGCACACAGGGGGCATTGGATGATGGATGAGCAGACAATGGTCCTACAAATGGAACTCTTTAGCCAAACATGGCTACTCATCAGTAGAACATCACTGGTGGAGAACTGGGGATGGCCTGAGTCCCACTGAAGTGCCATGACCCATCTGGAACCACCTGGCAGTAACAGCCCCCCTACTTCTCCTGCCCTCCAACCCATCCTGTCATAGGGACATCCAGAACAGTGGGGTGATAGCTGAGGCCCTGGTCTTGGGGCAGGAGGCAGTGCAGCCCTGATGGCAACAGGAGATCTCCAAAAGTGGATCCAGGAAGGCTGCCTGGCCTGGGTACCCATCCTAGGCTAGGCAGGGCAGGCAATGGGAAATCACCCAGTCTGTACCAAAGGCATATTGCTGCTCCCTCGGGACATGTGCTATGGGGGAAGTCATGCCAGCACTGCTGCTGAGGCAGGGGTTGAGCTGGTGGGGCAGGCAAGGTTTGAAGAGGTCCAGAGAAATGCTGGACCCACCAGTTTGCCTCATTGACACAGAACAGCAGGTATGCTCCTTGTCTGCTGTTGCTGGTGTCCACATGCATGGGGCAGCTCCGTGAAAGTGAGGTTCTGAAAATGCTGTCAGGGATGTGTTCTCTTTCCCCCCTTTTTTCTTAATGTAAGTGAGAGTTCTTTGTTGCCAAACAAAAACACAACAGAAAAGTGGGCATGAAGGGACAGAGCAGGAAGCATGTGGCATGCCATGATGGGACTTGATACAAACTTTCTATTTTTAAAGTGGATTAATATAATCCTAAAAAAATGTTATGAATTATCTCCTTGCTCTCCTTAAAAACATCCTGTTTTTATGGGCAGCAGAACAGGCTGGTCCTTTGGCACCTAACAATGATACTGCATTACCAGATCCCAGATATATCCTGTCTCTGGCAAATACAGAGTCCATGCCAAGATCGGAGCCTGTTCCTAACCAAAGCTCCTTCTGCCTGTGCTACAGAAGGCATTTCATTTCCTGAGACACAGGCACCTGAAGCAAAGGCTTCTAGTCAACAGGAGAATGAAAGTTCTAGACATTCAGAATTACAATTGGAGGAGCTGGAGGAAGGAAAATTGTATCAGCATGAGGTCCATCCAAGAGATAAAGTTATTTAAATGATATGTACATGGAGAAAGATCAAAGCCTCTTTCTGTGATGAATAACTGTGAGTCACACAGCTGGGAGATGCAAAGAAATTACTCTACCTAGCTAGCTATCACCTGTTAGCCAGAAAGAAAGCATTTCTTTACATTTACTTTAAGGTACCCATTTTGTTCCACAAATGTTTAAAGTACTATCCTGTAGCAATCAAATGGCAGGTGAAGTAGAAGAGGAGCAGCATGCCCTTGACTGACCTGGGTTCAGCTGTAAGAGTTATTTTTCTCCTTCTTGGTAGCTGGTCCAGTGCTGTGTTTTGGCTTTAGTCTGAGAGCAGTGCAGATAACACACCGATGCTTTAGTTGTGCTGAAGTAGTGCTTACCCTGATCAAGGATTTTTCAGTCTCATGATCTGCCCAGGCAGGAGGGGAAGCCGTGAGGGAACAGACACAGGACACCTGACCCAAAATAGCCAAAGGGGTATTCCATACCACAGCACATTGTGCCCAGTGTGTGGACTTGGCAGAGTTACCTGGAATAGCACATTGCTGCTCAGATCAGGCTGGTTATTGGTCAGCAGTTGGTGAGCAATTGTATTGTGCATCGCTTGTGTTTATTGGGTTTGGTTTGTTTTTTTTTTTTCTTTTTAGTTTCATATTCTCTCCTCTTGTTATTTTCCTTATCATTAGTAGTAGTAGTAATTTTGTATTATACTTTAGTTATTGGACTGTTCTTATCTCAACCCATAGAGTTTATATTCCTCTGATTCTCCTCTCCATTCTGCCTAGGGTGTTGGCAAGAAGGTGCTGCATGGTGCTGAGTTACCAGCTGGGCTTAAACCATGACATTGACACAGGAAAAAAGTCACAGTTCCCTCGCAGCACCAGAAAGGGAAGTCACCATAGCTGGAATGGCAAACAGCACTGGGGGAAATCACCTCTGTGTTTTAACCTCCTCCTTCTCCATGTCCTACCATGGCAGTCCCGCAAGCCCTGAGGTCACAGGTAAGGGGGCAAAAAGACCCATTCAGCACAGATGACACTGCCCCAAAGGCATCTCAAATCTTCACACTTGCACTGCGGAAGGCAGCATTGGCTTCTGGCTGCAAGCAGAGCGGCTGGGTCCAGCTTAGACCTCAGACTGGGGGAAGACTCTAGTTTTGCCTGGACCTCTCCACTGCGGAATAGTCATCCACAGCCTGCGATGCCCCACATTGCCGCACAGGGTCTCTGGAGTCCCGAGCAGTCTGGGAAGAGGCATTTGGTTATTCTCCTAGATAAAGCTATAGGAATTATTCTGTAGCAAAAACAGGAAAAAACTCTACATAGCATGGCTTTGATGCAGGTTGCTTGGCTCCGGTAGCTCAATTTAGCATCAGATAGATATCAACCTGAACTGTTTCCGAGGACTTTTTTAGAAATGAAATGATGGTTCAGCAGAGGGTACAAACCTCTCTGCCCCACAGCCCTTCCCACCTCCTACCCCCCACACCTCCCTCTGCCAGTGGGCACTAAGGAGCATGCCAAGGAGACAAAGTTTCACAGGACTTCTTCCTATGGCAGTCCCAACCACTGTCTTTAGTAAAAGAGGTACGTATGGCATCACAAAATAAAGTTGAAAATGAGAAAAATGTGCAATACCAAATGAAGATCAAATAATGACAGGAAACAGGAGAACAGCAGTAGAAAAGGCAGCACTATGTTGCAGTGGCTGCCTTTTTGTTCATTGCCTGAGCCATGCCTAGTGCAGATGAATCCCAGGCTTGGGGTGACTTAAACTGTGCTTCCTGCATGCAGAAGCAGAGGTAGTGTGGGAAGTTGTCCACAGAAGATCAATATTACCTGATGCTGCTCATAATATGACTTTCAGCTTTCAGGCCTAATTTGTTCATGCCTAAGTGGCTGCTTTGGGATGAGGTTTTCTTAGAAGTATAGTGAGATTGGGGAATGAACGCTGTTTATCCTAGATTTTTGGCAGATACCTGATTTTGGCGAAGCTGCATTGCCCCAACATGCTGGAGCAGAGCTTTGCATTTAGCAGGGAGATGGCTTTCAGTCAGAGAAGGGAGTTTTGCTATTCTTGGAATAATCTGCCCAAATTTGATCAAGATATAGAAGCTTTCAGAGAAATTTCAGTTTGCACAGCCTCAGGAAAATGCTCACTGGATCTTCCCCAAGGACAATTCACACCAAGGATGTTTAGTACCAGGATTTTAGAAAGATCTCTGCTCAAGGCTTTAAGCACCAGAGTATGAGTAGTGGTGCTAACACTTCTCGGGAGCCTTCTCCTAGGCCCAAGCAATAACGATAAGGCAGATGCCTAGCTGAACACAGGTGGACGAAGAACCAAAAGTAGGCAGGGATATGGGTGAAGCAGGTAGGAATAAAGGCCTGGTAGTCAGGGCCAGAGGACTAGACTGGGACTACATGCAATTTGTGTCAGTTCTCATATGCTGAAGGCTGAGACAGTATTAGTTATGGTGCTGCACCCTCTTTACATAACTGCCAGGTGAATCTGCCCATTTTATCTTCTATTCCACAGCAGCCCCTTTTCCTTCTGTCATCTCCTCTACTCCTTCCCCAATGCCCTTCCCTCTGATTGACTGCTATCCTTTCCCTGCCCTTCTCATAAGATCAGTCTCTTACTGCTGGCCCCTGTAATTGCTTTGCTGTTTATTTCTTTGTGCTCGTGCTGTCATGCTACCTTTCTAGCACAGCTCTCCTACATGCAACATCTGACATTTAGGGCACTCAGTTTTCTTGAAGCATGGTGCTGGCTCTAGCATTGCTGAGTCCTCTCTTACTTTCACCCAGAACTGCTAATTGATCCACATTACCTGCCAGGTTGCCTTTGCCTGACTTTCCATCCAGCAGCAGTAGTGCTAACTCTAGATGCTCTTATATACTCCCAGCTCCCCCTCCCTGATTCTTGAAGTTAGCAGTTCTCCTTAACCCACCTGGGATCCCCCCCACACTTTCTCCCATGGCAAAGTCTCTCCTGGCTCACTCCCAGCCACTGGTTTGCTCTTCACTTCTACCCCTCTGAGAATAGTCCTCTGGATCTGAAGACCACTTCCAGTGAGTCTATGTCCAGGCTGACTCACTGCATTGCAGATTTGTTTATTTTTCCTTATTCTTATTGAAGCATTTCTGCTTCTCTAACTTATTCTTGCGCCTGCCTCTCTACCAGCACAGAGACAGTCTTATCCTCATAGAAAAATTATTTTCTGCCTTCCTTTCCCCTCTTGCCCAGTCATTTCCCCCAGGGAGCCCAGCCTATCCCTTCACATCTCCTTTCATTACCTCTTCTGCAGCATTTCACGTTGGCATTACACAGGGAAACAGAAACAATCTGAACTTTCAGAGACTGACTCTCAGACCCTTGTGTCACCCCATCCTTTCCAGCCCCCACCATTCACTCATCAAGCCCCAGAAGTGCCAGCTCACTGGGTTATTTCTTTGGGCTAATTCAAATCACCAACTCTGCAGAAAACATCCTCTGAGGCTTTAAGCTGGGTTTTTTCCTGTAGCATGTGGCCAAGGAGAGAAGGGACATAGCGGGTGGAGGAATGGAACCTTCCTCTTTCAGTGGCCCCAAGCTGTGACAGTGGCTCAAACCACTGACTGTAGATTCACCCTCACTTTCCTCTCACTCTTTCCTTCATATTATAAATATGTCTCCCTGTAAAAGAACAACAGCTTAATTTCACTTGCTTTGCCAGTGATGGTTTCCAGGTTCCTTTCCCTTTAAAGCTCACTGGCAAATGTATTTTACTTTATCTCCAGTCTAGAGTCTCCAAACAGTGCTCTGCTGAGTTTCTGAACACTTCTTTCCCAGCTATCTAAACGTCACATCAGGACACATTAACAGATGTCTTGACCTGTCCACCCCTGTCCCTACAAACAGTGGTCATGAAACACTCACCTTCTCTGGCCTCAGGATCCAGCCTTCTCTGGCACTTGTCTCCCAGCCTTCCCTCCTCAGTCTCTGTCACCATGGATAGCATTCAGGCCTGTTAGCACGGAAGCCATCTGCATCAGAAAGCTCTCTCCATGTTTTCCTGTTTAAGTTATATATAGATTCAAGTGTATGAATATTTGAACAAACCCTTTTACACCACAGTTTTAATGTGAATGTACCAATTTACCCAGGTGGCAGACTCCCACAGTAACTTAGGCAAAAAGACCATCAGCTTCCTATCTAGAAAATTGGCAGATTTTGTTATCATCTCTTCTAATAGCCCAAGATGCTTGAAGGTTCTACAGGAGGAAAACTGCATCTTGTAGTATTGTAGCATTGAAGAGGATCAACTGCTTATCTTCATTATGGGATGCAAATCTGAGTATAAAAGCAATTTATACTGATGTAACTGAATCTATGCTAGTGCTTTTAGTGGCATAACTACATTAGCAAAAAAAGCCTCATACTTCTAACTGATATAGCAGTGTCAGAAAGAACTTACATATAAGTGGATCCACAGATGTATTTACCTCAGGCATTTCTACCTGTGGTTCTGGTTATTTATTTTGGTTTGTTGTACAAAGTCAGGTGCACAGCATGCCACAATGTTCTGTCACTGGAAAGCACATCCAAGCACTCAGGCAGGGCTGGGCACACTCAGCACCTGTGTGAGCCCAGGTTTGGAAACCCCAAGTCCTCTTTGTTGCTCCCTACGGCAATACCTTGTAGAGGTACATAGGGAAGTGTAGGATGTCTATACAACTTCCTCCATCCTACATTTGTGTCCCATGTATTTTGAAGTATTTTAAAGAAATCCCTTTATTTCCATACGTTTTCCCTCTATGCAGATCATGCTTGGATCAGCAGAATTTGAGTATTGGTTTTACAGCAGCTGTGATATCTTTCTGCAGCAGGCAAGAAACATCACTGTGGTAACAGTGACTGGTGATTTAGTGAACAGCAGCCTTGCTGGTGGGGGGGGGAAGCCACATGCCTGGAATTGCTCGCCTGCATTTTCCCCATCCTCTCAACAGCATGGTGGTGCAAGGAAGGTTATTTTTCTGCTGGGAAGGCAGCCAGGGGTAGCAGCTCAGACAGGTCAGTGGGGAATCATCTCAGGGCTGGAACAGCCATGAGCCTGGGGCTAGCAAGAACTGGGAGGGACCAGGGGAAAGGATGGGTGAGAGGCAGGTGTGCATGAGGAATATCTTCTGCACATGTGTAATATAGTAGTAATTTCAAGTATCCTTGCATCACACTTGAAGGTGATTAAGACCTATGGAAGGTAGACACTACCTGTGGCTCTGGAGCCTGTTGATACCAGCACCTTACAGAGATGGCCCCTACAGAGCTTATTATAAAAAGCCTCTCTATGATGAGAGAAGCAGACTGACTTTTTCTCATGATCTCAGATAAAGAACTGAAGAGCATCTTCCAGAAAACAATGCAGAGATGACACAGACCAAAGGAGTATTTTTACATAACTGGACAAGAGACTTTGCAAGAGTACCAAGAGAAAAGCCCACACATTTGAAAAGAAATCAGCCATGACTGCATTGCAACTGGCTCCCTCCTTGCTCACATTTGCCTTAGTGCCAGCTCTCCTGTGTTTCAAAGATACACTGCTTCTCCACAGGCTTTGTGTGTTCATTTCAGTCTCAGCATCTGTGCCTTCCATCTCTTTATTTTGGCCTTCAGAAGTTCGTGCTGGGTTTTTGCAATGACAACAAGGGTGGAGACCAGTTCCCCATCCCTGTTTCCAGCCTTACTTATAATATGTGCTCCCTAGATCCTTTGCATGGAATCTCAGCTCTCTGCTATTCCTGGCTCATATCCTCAACCTCAGCACCTGAGTCCTGTGGCTGCCCTGTAAGATAGACTCCTTTGTCTGTTTCTGTCTGCAGGCTGAAGAGACTGAGGACATCCTTCCTTATCTGGGCAGGGAGAGAATGTTTAGGTAGTGAAGACCATTTATCTGCATTTTTGGGTATCTGGGCAGCAACAAAGAGGTTTCCAAAACTGTTGGTAGGTTGGAAAAAGGAATAAAAAGGATAGGAAAGTGTCTTGTCCAGGGCAGGTGAAATCTGTGACTAGAGTAATCACTGCTGTATGAAGAAAGTGGATGACAAGATTGTGGCTGCAACTGTTGGGACAGGTATCTATCATGCCAGCTCTACCTTAGCCATGTTCTGGTAGCCAGAAGAGGAAGCTGCAACTCGTATTTTCCTAGGGTGTTTTCAATCAGCTGGTAGAAAGGTATTATTTTTCCAGCAGGAATAAAATGTGAAAATATGCACAAAGTAGAAATTTTCCTGTAAAAATATTTTCCTACAGTTTATAGTATAGTGGGTTCAGTTTAGAAAACTTTCTCTGTGACATAAGATGAAAGCCCAAAAGAGCATCTGCAGTCAATACTCAAGACACAGCTGGAGCAGAAATGTTGGTCCATGGCCCTAGGTCCACTTCTCAAATCTAAATCTTTAAGGTACATTTTTTTTGCCTCTTTTCTGTTACAGCCCAGGCAGGACATTGTTCTTAGTGACAAGCTTATTGCATGGTGAATCCTCATGGACACTTTCTGACTCACCCCAGGCAAAATGAAACAGTGTCTCTGTCAGTCCTTGCCAAGGCTGGGACACTTAAGATTAATTTTTTTACACTTATTTCTGGGTATCTAGTAGCATCTGAAAGCACCTGTGCAGACAAGTGACTGCCATTGGGTGCTTTGTCACTTGAATTGGCAGTCTCTGTTTGTTCAGATTTCTTTGTCAAAGGGCACATTACCAAAATTCCCCTCTCACACAGTAGCCCAAAGCATAGCTTGTTAGCTGAAGATTGTAGCCCACATAGATAAGATGCCTGCTGTCCTTATTTACACTAATAGAGACTAAAAGACACTAATCAGGTTTCTTGCCTTCCATCTGGAAATCACTGAAGGTTTGTTTAACCAGGACTAGCCCGACTCTCAAGAAAGTATGTTATCCTCTGCATAGATAAGGGAAGACTCTGAAATCTCTGAGACAATCCCCAAATCAGGGATTTCTGTTTGCCTACAAATACATTTCAATGACCCCTAAGAGTATCTGTCTCTCACCTTTTGTCTAAAACATACAGAAGCAAAGGTGAGGTGTTTGATACATAGTGAAGCAGCTGGAATTCCTGAAGAAGACTCTGCTAAAGGTGTGAACTCTATTTCTACAAGTAAAAGCATGCTTGGTGCCTTCTAAAGGGACGGGGTGCAGCTAAGTTCTTTCATTTCTGAGAATGGAGTGTGTAGTTTTAGTTGAGTCATCCCAGTTTTCCCACTTATCCCTGGGAGGTGGGCCAGCAATGGCCAAACTCTCCAGTCCTCTCCCTGATGCTTCCCTGTGCCTGACGGCTACAAGGCACCTACCACATACTGCACCACCATGAGCTGAGAGGAGGGGAAATTCCAGAAGTAACGTGGGAGAGAGCAAGACCAGGCATGCAGCTGTGTCCCAGGACAACCCTGTTGGCTCATTTCCTCCTGGGACTGAGGACTGGGGCTGCCCTTCAAAGGGAGTAGCTTGGCTCTGGCCAACCTAGCAGTCTCTAGTTATTGCATTCTCTTTCTGCAGTAGGCTCCAGTTCATCACTAGGTGACCCTTGGTAAGCAGCAGGAAGGTCAGCCAGGGACAGCAAAGAGTGGGAGCTCCCCTTTCTGCCTTTTTATCCCCTTTTCAGTGGGAGCATCCCAAGCATTTATGCTGCACTTAGAGTAATGTAAAATTGCACCTGGCAATTTTATCTGGCAATCTCAGCAAAACGACAGCTTCTCTTGAATTCCCAAGTCAATGAGAATTGGAGTCATGGTGCCATTTTCAGGAAGTCTTCTAGATTTTGCTCTTTGATGGTAAGACAAGATCACTGGTTTATATAGAATAGAACCAACTGAGTTGGAAAAGACTTTTAAGGTCATCAAGTCCAACCGTTACCCCAGCACTGCCAAGCCCACCATGAAAACGTGTCACTAAGGGCAAACTGATCTCCTTTCAAGGTCTGCTGTCATGGTGCCTCTCATAATCTCCACTTGAAACCACCCCTCATCAGCACCACAGAGTGGCGCACAGTATAGCTGCTGCCCCTACCCCTCAGGGACACCCTTCATATCCCCTCAAGATCTCTCTTCATGGTCACCCCTCATGCCCCATGGCTGCCTGTGCTTTCCCCTCATGATCTTCCTTCATGAATGCCCCTCACCCCTAAGAGCTTCCCATTATCTCTCCTCATGATCACCCTTCACACTTCATGGCTGACCCTCCTCTCAACACATGATCTCCCTTCATGGCCGCCCGTGCTCTCCCCTCACAATTTCCCCTCATGGCAGACTCTCCTCTCCCCTCATGATCTTCCATCATGGCTGCCCCTGCTCTCCCCTCATGATCTTCTCCTATGGGTGCCCCTCTTCTCCACTCACGATCTCCCCTCACAGCTGCTCCTGCTCTCCCCTCAGGAAATCCCCTCATGGCTGTCCCTCCTCTCACCTCACCATCTCCCCTCATGGTTACCCCTCCCCTCATAATCTCCCATCATGGCTGCCCCTGCTCTCACCTAACAATCTCCTCTCATGGCTGCCCCTCCTCTCCCCTAATGACCTTCTCTCATGGTTGTCCCTGCTCTCCCCAAACAATCTCCCCTCATGGCTGCCTCTGCTCTCCCCTCACAATCTTCTCTCATGGCTGCCCCTGCTCTCCCCTCATAATCTCCTGTCATGGCTGCCCCTGCTCTCCCCTCTCGATCTCCCCTCGTAGCTGCCCCTCCTCTCCCCTAACGATCTTCTCTCATGGTTGCCCCTGCTCTCCCCTAACAATCTCCCCTCATGGCCAACCCTGCTCTTCCTTCATGATTTCCTGTCATGGCTGTCCCTACTTTCCCCTCACAATCTCCCCTCATGGCTGCCCCTGCCCTCCCCTCCCGATCTCCTCTCATGGCTGCCCCTGTTCTCCCCTAACAATCTTCCCTCATGATTGCTCCTGCTCTCCCCTCTCAATCTCCCCTCATGGCTGCACCTGCTGTCCCCTCACAATCTCCACTCATGGCTGCCCTTGCTTTCCCCTCACTATCTCCCCTCATGGCTACTCCTGGTCTCCCCTCACAATCTTCCCTCATGGCTGCCCCATCTCTCACGTCACGATCTCCCCTCATGACCCCCCCCACTGTTGCCCCTGCTCTCTCCTCACAATCTCTTCTCATGGCTGCCCCTCTTCTCCATTCACAATCTCCCCTCATGGCTGCCCCTGTTCTCCCCTCACGATCTCCCCTCATGGCTGCCCCTCTTCTTCCCTCTCAATCTTCCCTCATGGCTGACCCTCCTCTCCCCTAATGACCTTCTCTCATGGCTGCCCCTACTCTCCCCTCACAATCTCCCCTTATGGCTGTCCCTGTTCTCGCCTCATGATCTCCCCTCATGGCTGCCCCTCCTCCCCCCTATCGATCTTTCCTCATAGCTCCCCCTCCTCTCCTCTCACGATCTCCCCTCATGACAGCCTCTGCTATCTCCTCACGATCTCCCCTCATGGCTGCTCCTGCTGTCCCCTCGTGATCTCCCCTCATGGCTGCCCTTGCTTTTCCCTCACGATCTTCTCTCATGGCTGCCCATGTTCTTCCTTCAAGATCTCCCCTCATGGCCGCCCCTACTTTTCTCTCACGATCTCCCCTCATGGCTGCCCCTGCTCTCCCCTCACAATCTTCTCTCATGGCCACCCCACCTCTCCCCTCATGATCTCCCCTCATGGCTGCCCTTTCTCTCCTCTCACATTCATTCTTCATGGCTCTCCCCTCAGGATCTTCCCTCATGATCTCCCATCACAGCTGCCCCCACTCTCTGCTCAGAAGCTCCCCTCATGGCCACCCTTGTTCTCCCCTCACTCCTCATGGCCACCCCTGTTCTCCCCTTATGATCTTCCCTTATGTCTGCCTTTCCTTCACAATCTCATGGCCGCTCCTCTTCTCCCCTCACAATCTCCCCTCACCACTCATGTAAAAGGATGCTGTACTGGCTATGCTGTCATACTGTCATCTAGCCTGTGAGCTAATTCAGTCCCACATAACTCCCAGTCCCCTGCTCATCCACCCTGGAGAAGCACTTTTTCCTTTCCCTTCTGGGAAAGGGCATCTGGTTCCCTCTGAAACAAGCCCATGTGCAGCAAGGGGAACAGGTCACCCCAGGGTGACCTAAGAATGTGGCATGGACAACCTGTACCATATTTGCCTTCCTTCACTCCACATTTTCCTCCAGTACTGTCCCACACAGACATCTCCAAGCACCAGCTTCCCCATGACTTCACCTCACATGGCGTGAAATACAGCAGCTGGGAGGTATCCTCAGCTTCACACCATAAGAGTCCCAGAGAGGGCCTTTTCATCAGGAACTGTAGCAATAGGAGAAGAGGCAATGGGTCCAAACTTAAACAGGGGAGATTTAGGTTAGATAGAAGGAAGAAATTCTTTACTGTTTGAGTGGTGAGGCACTGGAACAGGCAACACAAGGGAGTTGTGGCTGACCCATCCCTGGCAGTGTTCGAGGTCAGGTTGCATGGGGCTTTGAGCAACGTGGTCGAGTGTGAGGTGTCCCTGCCCATGGCAGGGTGGTCAGAACTAAATGGTATTAAGGTCCTTTCCAACCCAGACCATTCTGTGCTTCTATAAAAATACCTCTGCAGTAGACTGTGATGCAGCCCTCTCTTTGCTTCAGACACTTTGAACTGAGGAAACAGAAAAAGCATTGATCCTGTCCTAAACCCCCAGCTGCACTGCATGGAGCCTGAAGGAGGATTGGAACAAGCCCGCTGTGACCAGGGTGTGGTCACTGTTCTCTAGTCCTGAGCAGTACCAGCATAGCCACTGACACTGCCTGGATGGGGCAGTGATGGCGCATGCATTGAGGAAAATATGTTTAGCAGAGCATCACAGTCCATGATGTCCCCATTGTGTTTCACTTCTCTTTAGGACACTAAAGACAGTTGTCAATATTTCATGATATCACCAGCTAGAGCACTGCTGCCTTCCAAATGTAATTGCTTGTTATATGTTTATTACCTGTAGGAATATTAACTTGCAGTTACTGGCATACCTTAGCTACTGATGAAAGATCCTTTCTACTTTGTTTGCTTTCACAGACATTTACTTGCTGTAATTAAGTAACTGCAGTGCTACCTTTGTTATTAGGGAGAACTTTCAAGATAACTGCCTGGAAGGTACAGCACCACTTGTGCCAAGGAACATTATCAGGGGGCACACCTTCCCTCTTTTCAGTGCTTACCACATGGAAAAGGGCAGAGCTAGCAATGGAAGTATTGTCTCATGTGCTTTCTTTTTAAACAGATGTTCTGCCTTGCAAACAAGGTGAATATTTCAAGGTGCAGCACAGAGTTTTTCTTTGTGTGGGCAGAACTTCTTCATGAAGAACAAGAGGTATTTGCATATACACATGTGATTCAAGAGAAAGTATTGTGAAAAAAAAGAGGATAATATATGGCAGCCTTATGTGTTTGCTTCTTCCTATATCCATCTCTTTTTCCATATCCTCCTCATGACTAGGGATGTTTCTGTAAAGTGCAATGCTACATAAATGGAGCAGGAAAAATGACTGATGCTATACCAGTGATTATAGAGAAGAGCCCTTGTTGCTGGCTGAGTGAAATGTCATTCCCATCTGGGTTTTGTTTGACTCCTGCAGTGCAGCAGAACTGATGTGATGTACGTCACTTACAGGGACAGGGGCATGATTTGATATGGCTTTCTTTTTGCAGGAGCACCCAGGGGCTGAGGAGTCATCTGCTCTGCAGCCCAGCTTGTCCAGTACAAAGTCAAGTTGAAGCATTGGCCAGATCCTGGCAGTGATGCCCAAAGGACAAACTGACAGCTGCCTTATGTCAGGGAGACCTAGGCCACTTCTTCTATGGGCCCCTTTCTATATGTGCACTCCATTGTTTCTGAGATGAGGGTGCTACACCTCTTATCTCCAGTGTGTATTTGTGTGTGTGAGGGTATGTAAATGCATAGGACAACCAACCCAGATGGAAGTACCAACTCCCTCCATCTTGGTAAAGCACAGGATCCCAAAGGCAATTGCAGAGAGCTCAGTGATGGGAAGAAAAAAAGCTATGGATAATACAGTCAAGATATCAGAACCACCAAACTAAACCACAGCCCTGACAGTTGCGTATCTGGGAGGACATAAGGATTTCCTTTCTATGAAACCACAGCAGGCTCTGATATAGCAAAGGGAAAATTGCCATCAGAAAGCAGAGGTTTCCTGCTGTAGGACTAGAAAAGCATCTGAGGAATTATCTAGGATGACTCACAGAAATGTTACTTTTAACAGGCAGAAAGATCAGCCCAGCATCACCTCAGCAAGTTCTGGTCTGTAGTAATTTGACACTTCAAACTCCTTGTTCTGTCATGCAGCCAAATTCCCCTGCCTGGTTTGAGCAGCACTGCATTGCAGTTAGCAGAAGATTTATAAGTTTTATCAGTAAGATTTTTCTCCTTGATGTTAAAGCCTTTAGTCTCCAAACTAACCCACCATCTCCCTAGAGTTAAACTGAGAAGCTGGAGCATGAGCTTCTGGCACAGCACAAAACCTGTGTTTGTTTAGAGCTTTTATGGGCTTTATTTCTATTTTCTTCGGGTTTTTCCCACTTTCTCTTTTTTTGAAAGCCTTTGTTTATCCAGAAGATCAGCAAGAAGAGCAGAGTCTAGTTCTCCAAACTCATTCAAGCATTTTCAGAGGAGATAGGCTTACGTCATGGTCTTCATACTTTGCGCATTCTACTGTGTGGTCACTCCTATGATTGGTAAAAAGGTTGTCATCTAGGTTACAGTGACACTGGCCTGAAAATAACATTTTCTATAAAGACTCCAAATTTTAGTTACAGTACAAGAATGAAAAAGAGTGGTAAAATCCTAAGTAACATCAGTCGTCTGAGGTTTGACTTTACCTGGAAGGTCCAGAAATAAAGATTGCTACTGTGATTTCCGTTTCACAATTCTTTCTCTGTTTTTTGAGAATCAATTCCAATTACACAGTCTCCAGTTACGGGAGTTTAGAATGGAGACTTTCTCAATTCAGAAAGGGGAATTAATCTTGAAATATACCCAATGCTCATTGTGGAGAAGTAGACCTCTTCCCAGGGAGAATTCAGGTTAACAGCTAGTCACCCAGATTTTCTGGCAAAGGCCAGGAAACGAGAAGGGAGGAAACAGAAAGTAGAGGAAGTTAAAGCCAAAACAAAAGACTCAAAGCAAAAATAGTTTTTGCTGTGAGTCTGCCAAGAAACACTGAGGTAGCAGAGGATGGAAATGCATTTTTGCTGCTTTCTATGATGAGGCTCTTTTCTTCATTGTAAATGTTGTCCTTGAAAACATTTATGAATCCCTAGCCCTGACTCCACTATTTTAGACAAACAGACCCCTGAGGGTTCTCTAACAAGAACATTTTAATATAAATTCACTTACTCATAATCCTCAGTCAGCTATTCAAATACTCACAAGGCCTGAGCATTTCTCATGATGATGTGGACCCATGTCTACTCTCTAGGAAGTCTTAAAAAATTCTCTAAATAAACAGAAAAAATAATAACAATTTTGCCCATGAAAAGATGTGCTACTGTTACACCTTAGCAAGTAAGTTGCCTTAAAATCAGTTATGAATTTGAAACCTATCTGAGAGTGCAGGTGGGTACTTGGTCTAGCAGACAGCAGGGGACTGGGCTTTTGTGTATGTGAAAGTGTGTGTGAGCCTGTATACATATTCTTCAAGCATTTAAAATTCCATTTGCAGTTGGTAATGGTAGCATGCATTTCCCCCCCCTTCTTCTGCCAGTGAGAATGTGAAAAGGATTCACAGTGCAGTATTTCTTCAACAGCATGGCTTGGGAGAGGAGGGGGGTCTAGTTTGTGATTTTCTATACTGTCTCCATCTGGGGAAAAAGTGTGGAGGTCAACTATTCAAGCCTGCTAAATATAGCTTTTCACTTTTCCCTAGGGCCAATGTTAAACTACTTCTTCATCATCATCATCATCATTATTATCAATATTTTACCTGCTCTGTAGCTTTGCTGAAGCTGAGGGGGATTTGAAAGCTGCAGTAGGAAAAAGAAAATGAAACATGATCTGAGAGTACCCTCATAGAATGCAGTTGGCAAAGTCTTGGCAAGTCTGAAGACCAATGTGCACAAATCAATCTACGTGAAAGTTTTGCTTGGATCACTGTTGCAGTGTATTTTCCCCTCACCACCCCTTAAACTATCCTGATCTAGAATATTAACATTCCACTTCTAACCTCTGAGTACACATTGTCCCCTGATTCATCCTAGCTTTGAAGAGTTTTTTCCATAAACAGAATTAAAACAAAATTCACATATTTCAAGTTTAGTTTGATGTTCACGTAAAAACGGACTTTTCCTGGAAATGACAAATTCCCAAATGCAAGGACTGATTTTGCTACACATAACTTCCCAGCGAGGAAATACATACATAAAAATACTTTGACTTTGTCGTTATGATCTTGGAATCTTTCTGTTTTCGGGAGCACAGTTAATGGACTTCCCTTAATGCTTTTTGGGAGATGTGCAGAAGGCAGGATGATTAGAGCCAGTGTTGTAACAATAGTCCCAACAAAAGTTGTATTACCTCATCACAACTTCCTCTGAATCATAACGTTAACCAGTTCAGTTGGCTTGGAACAGATACAAATATTCTGTTAATTGTCAGCACTTGTCACACATCTGTTACCTACACTGATGGGTGTAGTGACTGTTGCCAGGACCTGTAGGTAAGCTTTGTTGTATAAGCAGCCAAAACAAATGCTCATCTTCCTCTTCTGCAGCTGCACCTTTGCCATGTGCTCCTCTCCAAACCCTCTGTGCAGCTCCTGTTCCATGTAGAGTGCAAATCTCCCTGCTCATTCTGTCTCTGCATTTATTTTAATCCTTTCCTGCACTCGTCTCCTCACAGATCTTTTCTGAGGTCTCAAAGCTTGCTACTGCTGCTCTAGCCACGCACCGTGTGCCTTCCATCACACTCTTTCTCCTCTCACACAGCCATCATCACCCCACTCTCCCCATCCCCCACCTCCTCACAGCACCCATCAGCAGAGATGCTCTGTTCATGCTCCAGCAACTGCTGGCCTTAATTACCTTCCCAGAACCTACCATGTTTAGGAGCCTGCCTGAAATGCACAGTAACAGTGGTCAGCGTGCCTTTGCACAGGTCCAGAAAGGTGAATAGCACTCTGCTGTTAGTCAAGTAATTGCTTAGACACTTGGAATAGTGGTCTCTTCATTCCTGTGTCATGTCCAGTTTTTGGCACCTTGGGAACATCTTGAAAACCTCAGCACAGACCAAGTTCGTTATCAGGATCTGATTTGGTCTGTGATGGTGAGAATGCTGCAATAAAATGTGATTTTTTACCCATCCTTTCTACCTTATGAAAGAAGGGGTTAAACTCTCAGAAACTGTAACTGTGTAATGTCAGAGATGGGAAAATGTAGTTTGAAGTCCCCATGTAGTTTACCCTTTTCAGAAGAAAACAGACATCTTTTCCAGCTCTTCAGGAAAAAGAGAACATAGAGGCCAGTGTTTTGTGGGACTGGGGGAACTCTAGAGATTTTTCTGCTTCTTTTTAGATCAGTACAGTAAGAAGATCTGGCCATGTCTATACAGGAAAGTTATGCTGATTTAACTGAAATCCATTATTTTAATTCCTTTTAAGCCTGACAAACTGGAAAATCCATCCAGGAAGAGGAAGATGGTACTGACACTTCTGGTCCACCAAGAAACAAAGCCAGAGGTTTCCATTCCTATAAGGGGGTGAGTGGAACATGACATTCACTCATGTAGCGAAATCTTAGCACAAAGCCACACTTTACATTTCAGGTACCTCAATATAACAAATGGCGACTCCCCATTCTCCAGAATACCCAACTGTGAACCAGGTACAACCAGGATGCAACAAGGATGCAGATGCACCAGTTCTGCTGAGTGAGAGCAGGGGTTGCTGGAGAAGCAGTACAGAGAGCTGCCATTGCTGGCATCTTCATTTGCTGCACCAACCATCACCAAGTCTCACCTCTCAGATTCCTTTCTTGTTTTCCGCCTACTAAGTTTAAACGTGGCTTTGTACTAGTTTGGCTTGCAATCATTTCACTGCACGTGAAGCCCATGCAATGTCAAATATCACGTAGCTGGTTTTGTCAGTGTATCTCTAGGATCTTTAAGTCTCAATAATGATCTCAGTAACAGTCCTGCGCTCTGTCTCAAGTAATAAAACCAGACTTGACAAGAGGACTTTACTGTCCTCCTCCCTCAAGCTGGACTCTCTGCTCCAGCAGAGCACACTCCCTGCCCACTAGGAGAATATATTTCCACCTTTCACAACTTTGTGTCTTTCACAAACTCTGAATATATTGACTTTAAGCAGGATGTACTGGCTTAAGCATAACATTGACCTTCCCCTAAGATTTCTCCACGGCTAATGTGCCTGCAATATTTTTCCATATCTCTTTTCTGCTTAATAAGAAACCATATTTAGGTCACAGTAGCTTATCTGCTTGTGCTGTACATTTCCTTAAGAGCAGCTGAAATTGCTGACTGTCTTTGCAACAGAGCAACAAAGAATATTTTAGGCTGATGGTTTACACTTGTTTTGCTGGGCAACTGACACAGGAGGAAATGGAGCAGCAGATGGAAGTGCAATAATACAGATTATTTAAGCTGTCTCCCGCAGTTCAGGCACCACTTGAAGGGGAACTTTGGAATCACTGTGAAGAATTTCCTCTGTTTGTACCTTTGGCTTCTCCTCACTTAATGCTTAGGGGTTTCCTTTGTTTAGTAGACCAGCATGCCCTTGCAATCCATAGGACTCAAATGAAGATGAGGAACACTAGTCCACAAGTGTTTTAGCAGTTCCTCTTTAATCAACTGCATACTTATTAAGGAGGAATCTGTATCTGGGTTTTTTTTTTAAACCTGATCTTACCTATTGAGTAGCCTGACAAGTCTAAGTTCTTTCTGGATTTTGAACTACAGAGATCTCCAAAACTTTTTTTCTTTCTTATTCTTTAGGAATTTATATTATTTTCATTCATACTGTCATAGGAAACCACATTACAGGGAAACCAAAAGCTGCATTTTGCAATCTTTGTCCGCAAACCTCTGACAGAAAATAGGGATGACATAACCACTTAGCAGCATATACCTTGATATACTGCATTCAAAACTTTTGCTGGGACAAGATGTGTCAGTGTTTCAAATGTATAGCACAGCTTCACCCACCACTCAGGCTGTCAAAGAAACAGCACAGTGCAGAAAGCATTACTGTTGCAGAAGGGGAAGGTGCCCCTCTGGACCTGTTGTTCATGAGCAGGATTTGTGTGCTATGTGATGTTTGGAAGTTGTCTGGGGCAAAACAATAACAAAATGATAGTTTCATATCTTTATCGAGGATCTGGATAAGGGGATCAAGTGCACCCTCAGTAAGTCTGCAGACAGCATCAAGTTGAGTAGGAATGTTGACCTGCTTGAGGGTAGGAAGGCTCTGCAGAGGAATCTGGACAGGCTGGATCCATAGGCCGAGGGCAACTGTATGAGGTTCAACAATACTCAGTGATGGGACCTGTACCTGGGCCACAACAACCCTATGCAGTGCTACAGGCTTAGGGAAGAGTGTCTGGAAAGCTGTGTTCATTTTTGGGCCTTTTGCTACAAGAAAGACACTGAGGTGCTGGAGTGTGTCCATGAAGGGCAATGAAGTTGGTGAAGGGTCTTGAGAATAAGTCTGATGAGGAATGTGTGAGGAAACTGGGGCTATTTAGCCTGGAGAAAGGAGACTCAGGGGGGACATTATTACTCTACAACTACCTGAAAGGAGGTTGTAGTTATGTGGGTGTTGGTCACCCTTCCCAAGTAATCATAGAATCATAGAATAGTTAGGGTTGTAAAGGACCTTAGGGTCATCTAGTTCCAACACCCTTGCCATGGGCAGTGACACCTCACCCTAGACCATATCACCCAAGGCTCTGCCCAGTCTGGCCTAGAACACCACCAGGGATGGAGCATTGACCACTTTTTTGGGCAATCTCTTCCAGTGCCTCACTGCTCTCTCAGTAAAGAACTTCTTTACATAATGAGTGATAGGACAAGAGGAAATGGCCTCATGTTGCACCAGGGAAGGTTTAGATTGGATACTAGGAAAAATTTCTTCACTGAAAGGTTGTCAAGCACTTGAACAGGCTGCCCTGTTCCACCAGGGCACTCAACCAGGCAAATGATTGAGTCACCATCCCTAGAGGTATTTAAAAGATGTGTAGATATGGTGCTAAGGGACATGGTTTAGTGATGGCAGTGCTGGGTTAATGATTAGGCTCAATGATCTTAAAGGTCTTTTCCAACCTTAACTGTTTTACTCTGTGACCGCCAGCAGCCTTGTTCTGGGTGATTGTATGATATTACCAGTCCTTTACGGATGGCTCTGTGCCCAAACCAATCCTCAATGCCAAGACGCAGAAGTTGTTATCCCTAGCACAGTGCCAGACTAATATAAGGATGCTGAGCTGTCTTGGAGATGTCTTGTGACATGGCACTATACCACACACACATCCATAGCAGCTTTATGCACTGCTATCCCTGCAGTGGGGTTAGATATGCCCTAAAAGCCTTTTGCCAGCCACACTGGTAGGGTCAGGCTCTCTCTTTCCCCAGGAGGATTTGTCACTGGGGTCTTTTTCTGAACATTGCTGTGTTCAGTGTCACAGACCTGTCTGCTACCAAGTCGCCTTGAGCTCTGGATTAGGCAAAGGGAGTTACTGAACAGCACACCTTTTTCTCTGATAAAGGGAAACTAAAATATAAACAAAACACTCTCAGAAAAAGAAAGAAGTTTCAGTTATTCCAAACAAATGCAAGCTAGTTGATCCCTGCTTGATCCTTATGGGTTTCCGCTCCTACCACACACCTCAACTCTTGTCCATCCTTGCCTTTGGAAACCAGGAGCTCAACAAAGGAGGCTGTACTGTGCCTACTGCAAGATGCATCAGTCCCGCACTGGCATTCTCAGTCTTGGTTTTTGCACAGCACTGTACATTTTAGAGGGTTGCTTTTCAGTGTTCTCTTGCATTCATCACAGAAAAGACTTACTTGACAGTTTCTATATCTTGAATGGCTGTCAGGCGGTACAAACCACAGAAAGTGTGTGCATGCATTCTGAAAAACTCCCTTTGCAGTTGGAGGTCAGTCACTCCTACCGAAAAAGGAACGCTTTATTATTTTAATCCCTAAACGCTGGTGTCAGTTCCCTCTTTAGACTCAAGAGTTTTATGTTCTGCTCATATTAGGACAGCCTTTTAAGTGGTGATTCAACCAACATGGCCTCAACTGCCACTATGTAAACCTCCTAGGCTTGACCCCGGAGTAGCCCTTGTGGGGCTCTCACAGTGCATATCAGCAAGAGGAGCTGCAGTGCTCTGGAGAGCCTCTTCACCTTTCCCACCAGCGGCAGGAATACCTGCATCCTGACCTTCAGAGAACAGCCTTTAGCATTTCCCATACAATCTGAGTCATGGGATGGAAGCTGAATGCTACTTGTCTGCTGGAGACAAGTGAAGTGGATTTTGTGGGATTTCCGATTAACTTCCCTCACAAAACTCTCCTGCTTTTTACCTGCAGGAATGGGAAATGTGTCTACATCCTCCCTCCCTGGGGTATAATACCAGCATAGAACTGCCTTTTCAAGGAAAAACGGAGAAAGCCAAGCTGGCCATGCCCTTCACCATGGACTTTGAATCAAAACTGAATCACTGTTTGCTCTGTATCATATCATTCTAAGCCCATGCCTCAGCACTTCCCCAGAGGCTTGAAATCAGGAAGGCTTCTTTCCTGCCTTTGATGAATAACTTCCATGTTAGTGGGAGCAGGGGCTGTGGGGGGTGGGTGTGCTGTACTGTCTGAAATACCACAGCTCATCTACAGCAAGGGTAGCTCATAGCTCCTCAGCCTCAGGCATTCAGTGACTTAATTCCTGGTTTAATGTGCCTTGGGCATCCAGGGCCAGGAAGGAACTGGTCAGGAGTCATCATTGGGAAGCTCCCCAGGGATGGGGATGGGATGTCAGCATGTGGATTAGGGTCAGAATCAGGCCTGGTGAGGGGAATTTGTATTAAACATGGCCCTGGCATGTCCAAGCAGAGTTGTCATAAGGCCCATTGGGATAAGCCCCAGGCTTGTTACTGCTGGTGGTCTGCTAACTCCAGCTCTATCTAGGCAGGGTCCTGGGGGCAGCAACAACCTGCGACTTTGAGTTACCTCCTTCAGCCAAGGGTGTGGAGGGATGCTGTGGCAGGAGGATAACCCTCCTTGGACACCAACAAGTCTGAAGAGGCACCTCAGGGGGCACACACAAGCTCGTAACAGGAAGATCTGTCAGAGGTTGCCTGTCACAAGAGTTGAAGGCATAGTTCTGTAGGGAATGAGGCTTTAAACTTAAACAGGGGAAGTTTAGATAGATATAAGGAAGAAGTTCTTTACTGTGAGAATGGTGAGGCACTGAAATGGGTTGCCCAAGGAAGTTGTGAATGCTCCATCCTTGGCAGTGTTCAAGGACAGGTTGGACAGAGTCTTGGGTGACATGGTTTAGAGTGAGGTGTCCCTGCCTATGGTAGGGGTGTTGGAGCTTGATAATCTTAAGGTCCTTTCCAACCCTAATTATTCTATGATTCTAAAAGCGTCAGGGGTAACACACAGAACTGGCTACCCTAACTTGGTTTTCAGAGCCCCCAGTGAACGAGATGCCATGAAACAGGCTTCGGCTGTATTTATATCTCTACCCTCCTATGACCATATACATTATTGCTTTGGGTCTCCATCCTCCTGGACAGCAACAAGAGAAGCTTCATAGGGTAAATCTGACTTGTCCTCAAAAATCCTAAAGTATGCTGTACCTGTGAAAGGATTTAATATCACATGTGTCTGAGGATGTTTGGCTTGAAAACCAGATTGCAGAAAGCCTGTGATAGCTCCTCCCTGTCACTGTGTCACCATGTAACATGCCCTCAAGATCAAAGGTGGCTTCACAGCATCAATCTCCCGTATATCCTATAGGGATTGCAGAGAGTCACCTTTTTTTCTAGCCTTGTGACACAAGCCAGGCAGACCGACACATCACTGCATGTTATTTTCTCCTTCGGTGCGTGTTGGGCTTGCTCTGTACTTTCCAGTTGTGCTGGGGCTGTTGGCATCCTGCCTGCCTTAAGTCAGCTGCCAGTGAGTCACCCTGGCCGCCCAGCAGGACTTACTGAGAACAACCACAAAAGCCATCAGTGGCTGTGGGTCAGAGCTCACCCCCAGAAGGCAGGCACCTTTCCTCCCCCTACCCCAAACTTTCACTCAGAGTGAACTTGCTGGCTCTCAGCAACAGCTGGTGCCGGTCCCTGCCACAGCAAAGGCAATAAAAAGCAATAGGGTTAACAATTTCCAAGAATAACAGAGGAGCACTTTTCTTTTTCATGCATCATTTTCATGAATGAGTTGTTCATTCAGTTTTGGTAATTCCTACATTCAGAAAAAAAGCCATCAAACCAACCAACACAAACACAGTGACTTCTCTTGGCTGCTGGTGGCTGCTCAGCACTGCAGGGAAGGAACAGACTCACAATGAGTTTCTGCGCCACAAAGAAAGAAGGACGGAAGGAAGGAAGAAGTATGATACAGTGGCACTGCTGAGCACGACAGCTGTCCCACAGGCAACAAGGGTGCCCTCATCTTGGAGCTGAATTTGCATGACTGATTTTGGTTTGCGAAGTTAAATATCCCAAATCACTGTAATTATTTTAATATTGTGGTATCATACTGATCGTGTACTCTAGGGAGATTAAAACTGTCAAAATTGGCTGGTGTTATATGTTTTGTCTCTGCGTGTATCTGTAGCTCACTTAACAGAAGTGTGTATCCTGCTGGGTAGACCTTGCTGGGCAAAGCTGGGTTTGTGTTCTGATCTCTGAGTCTACAGACATCCCACCAGGCTCAGGCACTCCTGCATGATTGAGCCTAGATTTAACATTAGAATCTTCTCAGGCAATGGGTCACCATTCCTTTCACCCAGCACCCACATCCTCCGAGCTCATCTTAAAATACCAATGTTTGCCAAGCAAACACACAAGCCTACTGCTTGATTACAGTTAGAGAAATCAGGGGAAACACCATTGCTGCTGGACTGGAGCTTAATCAGTTGGTCAAAGGTGGAGAGAGGGGTCAAAATATGTTCCTTTTATCTTTTCAACCATTCACCCAGTTCTGAAACTTCATGTCACTCAGAGTGCGGGATAATATCTAGACATGGGATCACAGGATATGGAGCTGGAATGGATGTTGGGAGGTCTCTACTGCAATCTCTTGTTCAAAGCAGACACAACTGAAAGCTCAGACCAGGCTGCTCAGGGCTCTGTCTGGCCAGCCTTGAACAGTTCAAGGATGCACAACCCTAGTTGGGTGGCCTGGTTCAGTGCTTCACTGTCCTCATGGTCATGTCTGTGTACCCAGCCTGAGCCTCTTGTTTCAGCTTCAGCCTCTAGTCTGTTGCTCTCCTAATGTATAATGCTGTGAATATCCTGGCACTGTCTTCTTGCTGACCTCTCCATACATGCTGGGGAACTACTGTTAGATCTTTACAAAGATATCTTTCTGTCTTACAAAGACGCCCCAGGACAAACCAGAACTGACCCATCAGCCTCTCCTCACATGGTAAGGTGCTCTGGTTGTGATAATCTTGGTGGCCCTCTGCTGAACATGTTCCGACTTTCTTGTACTTGGCAGGGCAGGGGGAGTGTACAAGAGTGGGCATGGTATTCTAGATGTGGACTGATGAGTTCTGAGTGGAGGGCGATAATTCCTCCCCCCGTCTACTGTTTCTCCTCCTGTTAACATATCCCAGGATGCCGTTGGCCTCCTTTGTTGTGAGGCCACATTGCTGATCACATTCATTTTGCTGCCTGCCCCCAGTCCTCTTTGGCAGGGCTGTTCTTCAGCCAGCCAGTCCCCTTGCATATCACTGTGAGGGTCTTTTCCTTCCTAGCTGCACAACTTCACATTTGATTTGCTTTTGTTAAACTTCATGAGGTTCCTGTCAGCCTCTCCAGGGCCTGGCAACCCTATCTTTTAACCTTCTTACATTTGCACAGAGCTGGAGTTTTCCTGCTTCTTCAGTTCTTCAAGTGTAGACACCACTGGGAAAAAAAAAAAAACAAATGTTCTCCTTAAACTAGACCTGCAAGCAGTCACAGCATATGACAGTTAAAGCTTATCAAATTTGAAGTACTTGCAACAATAGACTGCCTTAAGTTGGCAATATGAAATTAATTCTTGCAGAAGGGTGAAAGATACTTTTGATTCTTTTGGTTCCACTGACAAAACACAGCACTATGTCTGAGTTATAGATAGCAGAATACTTTAGCCAGCATAATCCTCCACTTGTATTATGAAATGTCCATTTTGGAGAATGCTACATAATTTTGTAACTGAAATGGGGCTCAGAAAATGACAGAGAGGGAACAAAGGGAGAAGCATTGTCTACCTTGGTTTCCTGTGAGTAACAGCTGAAATGCCTCCCTAACTAATTCATCAAAAATGAAAGGGTGGAGAGGCATGATCCTTGATTCTGGTCTCAGTAATCCTCAGGGAAGTTCCTTGCCAGCCCATTGTTATTGTCCTGGTCTGGCACCAGAAAACATCACTTGGGACCTTCAAATGCACTCAGAAACTTCAGCGAGTGTTTAAACTGGAACACGGGAAGTTCAGGTTAGATATAAGGAAGAAGCTCTTTACTGTGAGGATGGAGAGGCACTGAAATAGCTTGCCCAAAGAAGTGGTAAACTCTCCATCCCTGGCAGTGTTCAGCGCCAGGTTGGATGGAGTCCTGGGTGACATGGTTTAGTGCGAGGTGTCCCTGTCCATGGCAGGGAGGTTGGAACTAGATGATCTTAAGGTCCTTTCCAACCCTAACTATTTTATGATTCTATGATTATATGACCTTTCTTTGGTGTGGCTATCCAAGATATGCAATGCAGCACCAACACTAGTAACACAAAGGGGAGGCAAAGCCTTGCAGCCTGCCAGTAGGAACAATTGATTTTACTGTTGGTGTTTACCAGAAAGAGAAATTACCTGATTTAGCCCTGCCACTGCCCCCTCACCAGTAACCTATCCACCTCAGAGGTCTATGTTTATTTTTATAATGTGCCTGTGACTTGCCAGGATTTAACCCACTTGAAACCTACAGGTTTCATGAAGGTGTGGGGGCAGGAACACCACCCACTGTGTGCCTCACACGCTACCAGCAACTGCCTGCAATCTGCTCCCTCTCCTTCCCACACACACCTACCTCACCCACCCTGCTGTCACCAAAAGGGCTGCAGTAGAGGGGACCTTCCCTCATCACCACCGCCCCACACTGTAATCACAAGCAAGCCTTATTCACAGGCAGTGAAGGGCTGATGAAACAAAGGGAGAGACAGAGGGTGAAATCTAAGAGGGTGCATGTCATGCCTAAAGCTGATGATACCAAGCACAGCCACACGGAACAGGAAGCCAAAGGATCAATGTCAGCAGTCTTATGCCTGTAAAAACAATGTGCATGAGATCAGCCTCTGGCCTCTGCCACAGCAAGCTGAACAAGCCCTCTGGCACAGATAGTAATCACCTACATCACACCTATGTTTGCCAGGTCCAAAATGGGATAACCAAAAAAAGAGAAAAAACACTCTTCTCTTTAGAGCTGACATCTCTATCAGCAGGACTATATGTACTTAAAGGGAAAACACTTGTAGATGACTGCTTGAAACAGAACTGTGCAGAAAACAGCTGCACTTCAGGAATTGCGGAGCTTTTCTCAAAACAGTATAAAAAGTAGAAAATCAGTGTACAGCAAAAATAAGCAAACCAGGAGTCTTGCAAGAGCTGTCCATTAAAAATTACTCATTATGTGTCCAGCTGGAAACAGTAGCCACTTTTACAACAGGGCTGATGACTTTTCTGTGTGCAAATGATCCCCTTCCACCTGCCCAGAGTTATGGTCTTATGGTCAAAAGTCACCAGGATAGTCTGGTAGAAAAAAACTTCAACTATTACAAAATATTGGTTTCAAACTAAATTGGTTGTTGTTGGGAAATGAAAAATAAGAGTGGCTTTCCCTGGTCATACAGCTAAAAATCACTTCCAGTAAAGTGGCAGTCAGTTCTTGTGAAATTGACACACATTCAATACACAAGCACTAGATGCATGAAGGAGTATTGGTAATGTGCTGTATGAATGATTCAAGTGGTTTTCCTTTGGTTTTTCCGCCATTATGTAATTACAAGAGCTTGGCTAATGCAAAATTCTTGATAAGTTAAGCAGAGGCACAGGAATTAATTCATATACAAGTGGATATATGATATATGCATATATTTAAAGTTGATACTTGAGGACAGTTTCGCTGGGTAATGAGAGAAGGCAAGGATGCCACCTTTGAAGGAGAAATTTAATAAAGGAATTACTATACAGGCAGTGGCTGCTGATTACAATCCACAGCTCCAAAAACTGCAGCTCTTGGCTTAACTATCTGGTTCATAAAGTGAAATAAAAGCTAAGTCTATAGGACAGGAAGGGGTATCTGAAGTTCTCTGAAGGCTCCCAAAAGAGACATTAACCTCTTTTTTGTCTGTTTCTGTGGAAAGACAAGTCCTGAAAAGTTTTGCTGGCATCCCCATGGCAGAAACATGACTTCCCGGGTTGTCTCATGCCACTATTCCCCATCTCGCTGTGCTGCCTTGACTGTACCCCAAACCCCACCTGGTGTCGTCACCCAGCTGACATGCCATGGGGTGCACTGAACACCACTGCCCAGCTGAGGCAAACCACTGTCATCTGTTAGGAATTTCTTGTCTAGCACACAATCAAAGTCAGAAATAGGCCACATTTCTGCGATGCTCATCACCCAGGACATGGTGAGAAGATGCTTGGGGATGGGTAGGTGAGGACAATGTCACCAAATGGGACTGTTGCCCTCCTGCCACCCACAGAGAGACTCGGTGACTTGCACATGTTCTCACAAACCTCCATCATGATGACCTCCAGCTTCACTGCAGGCACAAGAAATGCCACAGAGAAGCAATGCAGGGGCTTGCAGCCCTGCTGACCAACTTGGCCCCTGACAGTGCTGGGACTGGCAGCAGCAACAGCATGCACCAGTGATGTGAGGTTTAAACCTTGGCACTGCCACTGGTCCTAACTGCACAGGAACACCTAAGATATCCAGCCACCAGTGAATCTGTGCTCTCTAGGCTGGCTTTTCACTGTAAAGACATAAAGTCACAAAATAGACACCTGCACTATAAATACTTATTTCCCCCACATTTCTTTAATGGGAAGAAGAATCCTTCACTTCCTTCCTACAAAGATGAACTGTTTAGTGACAAATGATGGATATACTCCAGCTGCAGAGTGCAGAATTTAGGGAGCTCTATGGGAAGCGTGAGGAAACACCCCCAGTGAGTAAACCTAAGGAGACACTAGACCAGATTGTGAAACCCTTATCATTGCAGCTGTTTAACAACAGTTAATAGGAGCATCTGTCAGAATCAGCTGAGGTGTGCAGGGTCTTGCCTCAGGGCAGGGTAGGACAGATCACCTCTGAGCGCTGGGCTTCTTGTCTCTCATGACCCAATAAAAACCCATCTCAACCTGTTACTGTAAAGAGTGCTGTAACTTCTGCTGGCTGATGCTGCAAAGTGCTAAAACCTCAGTTCTAAATACTATGAGAAAGATAGTAACCATGCAGCAACAGTTTCTCTAACAGAAAGCAGAGGATCAGCAGTGACTCAGACAAAACAATGCTGCTTCCTGAATCGTTGCTTCCATTGTTGCCATATTACCATCTGCAGCACCTGGGAATTTTCTTCATCATCACCCACGCCCCAACAGGGCTCCAAAAACTTTATCTGCTGATGTGTGGCCATATGACAACCTAAGGCTGTGGACAGCTAGTGACAGTCAATTTGCACAGGGCTGTTTCTCAGTAACAAGTGTTGTGCTGGTGTTAGGGAATAAAATTCTGTGGAGTCCCAAAAAGCACTTTCAGTTCTCTAGAGAGTGATCACTTCTCTCATACATCAGCCACATGGATAAAAGTGGATTCTTCCTCAAGAAGACAAGCAAAGTCAGTGTACCTAGGCAATTCAGACCATCTCTCTGCTTATCTGACATGGATTACAGCTGTCAATACGTACCCACAGCACAGCAGAACACTGCTGATTGTGGCAGGCCAGCACTGCATTCTGCCCTCTCACAATTTCTTTCCCTTGTGCACTTCTTGCATCCACATTGCTCAACGGACTCCACAAAGGAAAGCAGCATCCTCATTCACATTCAATGAATGAGGAAACTGAGTCAGAGAGATACCATATTAGTATGTAAGTATAGCAAGAATGCAACTAAGGTCTTGTAGCTGGCTAGTAGGCAGACAGTCCTCATGAAGATGCATGGCCATGTCACCATGATAAAACATTGTCCCTTTGGTCGGTGAAGGGGCTGACAGAAAACTGGGCCCAGAGTTCAAGGGGAAGAATGCACTTCTTGCCCTGAAGCATTAACTCACACACTAACACCCTCCAGGGTCTTTGTGCCTGCTTTGAGCGAGCAGATATCACAGCCACCGATAGCTCACTCAAATGCAAAAGGCACCCCCTGGTAGTATAAGCTACTGCCTGCTTTCCTGACAGAAGGAGGTGAAGGGAGTGGACATGCCACTGCTGTCCTGATACTCAGCTGTGGTACCCCCTCCTTAGGACTGTTAGATGCTGGCCTGTATAAAAGCAGAGCCACAGGCTGGTCTGACAGCCATCAGGCCAGGCACATGACCTTCAGCTCTGATATATGTGCCAGACAGTGCAGGCGTAAGGCAACCTCACACACATACACAAACACACTTGCCCCTCTGCAGACTGTCCCACAAAGTCCAATGGGAACCAACAAAACCATTTACTGTGCTCTCAGCAAAAGAAAGGCAAAGTTCCAGGGAAGAGAGCTTAGTACTGACACTTGTTTTCCTAGGAAGACAGACTATTATAGCAGCTGCAGTTGCTCTTAATTCACCTGGACTGCTTCACAATCTGTAAGGCTCATTTTTACTACGAAGATTGAAGACAACATGCAAACAACAGCCCATCTCTCACTTATCACTTCTTCTGCTTTACTCTCTGATGGTGTCTTGCCACTGACTAAGGTCTGAGCCGCTGCACATGTACCCATGATGTGACTAGCACCATTGAGTTCACAAAGAAAGCATGCATACAGATCCCAAGTCCAAGCCAGAACAGTCTGGAGACAAAAAGTACCTCTTTGATGCATGTGAGAAGAGCAGTTAGAAACATTCCTTGATCATTGACAGGACTCCAGGATGTTCCCTTATAATGGCAATTGTATATGCTGATGTTTCAAATAGCCACACAAACACTAATTTTCTGGCTACAGCTATGGTTTGAGAAACTGTCATGGTCCCCTATGGGCACTGCACTACTTTGCCCTTCAATGGCCTATTTTTGCTTCAAAGCTCTTCAAATGCTTTTCTTAGAAAAGATGTAGCCAAAACCAGATCAGATTGAAACAGTGGAAAAACACCCTGGGATACCTGAAAACCCCCTCACCTTTAGATTTCTGCATGATGTTGCAGTGCAGTTTTGTGTATTGTGCATTTATAATCACTGACAGACCACAATTACTTTTTGGAAGGGACTGGAGGGCTCCATTTCCAATCACACAGGTTTTCCCTGGGACATTTTCCTGCAGGTTTAATTTGTGTGCAACTGAAATTTGCATGAGAAAGTTTGAACAGTTTTAAAGGCTTTCCTTCCCCACTTGCTAAGCAGAGAGCTAGTGGCTTCCTGTTAAGGAAACATTTAGTCTGCTCTTGTCTTTGTTAGTCAAGTCTGGCATTCCCCTCAAAAAAAAAATGAAAAGAAGATACTGTTTAAAAAAAAAAAAAGCTGTCAAGTGATACTAAATTAGCTTATACCTATATAATAGTTAAAGAGCGTGGGCTTATCCTCCCACATCTGGTACACAAGCGGGCTGAGATGACTGACCGCTACACTCACCACTTCCAGCGGCCATCTATTTCTAAGAATGTAGTGGTTTTTCATTCCCACAGGGGCTTTTCATTCCCACATGCATATAAATTTAGCACATGGTTTTACTCCAGACCAGCACAGCAAGGATGGGCCTTTCCACTGAACACGTAGCAGAAGACAGAAACACAACATACCAGTGACTTCAATCTGCAGCCTCTTGAAGCAACTATGCCAGCAAGTGAACCAGATAAATCCATTGTGGGGTGATACTGATCATGCAACTAAGGCAAAGAAAATGGGCTGAATGTCAACAGCCATCCCTAAGCAACAACTGGTCTGTTGTGGCCACTGACAGGTATGAAAAGAACCAATGAGGTTAAAATAGATTTAAGGTCTGCAGCAGGCTGTTATTTGCAGAGACAGTCATAAGCACTTTTTCATGCCAGTATTCTGTGGGGAATAAAAGGAGACGATAGGAGAGGAGGAAAATAGTTCAACCTTTCTTAAATCAGGTTAAGAAAAATCTTTCTTAACACTCTTATTTCTGTAAGTATGTGCCTGCTAGGAGAAAAGCACTGCTGCTTAAAGCCATGACAAATTTACAAATCTGTAGCATCACCAACCTACGTTACTGCAAAACTTTTCAAACCACTTCAGCAGCATGTAACAGCAGCAGACTCTCCCCACTGATAAAATAATGGCAAAATATGGGACATCATGTGTGTTCTCCCTCTAGAATAAAGGGAGAACTTATTCTAGTTCTAGTACTACTGCTGGCCTAGTACTACTATTGGCCAAGGGCAACTCTCACAAGGTGAAATTACCCTCTGTCATGACTGCTAGGCAGGGAAATGCCAAAGGCTTGTTGTAGCATTAAACACTAGTGATTGAAAACCATAGGCTCAGTGCTTCAACAACCCAGGAATAATGTTTGCCAAGAAGCACATTCCTGTCTTGCTTGGGCAAACCATTAAAAAGTGACTGGTCACCTCATTTACCTTCCTTTGGTGGTGTCTTTTT
Source organism: Melopsittacus undulatus (assembly GCF_012275295.1). Taxonomy (NCBI): domain Eukaryota; kingdom Metazoa; phylum Chordata; class Aves; order Psittaciformes; family Psittaculidae; genus Melopsittacus; species Melopsittacus undulatus. Next base: position 73,254,329 of record NC_047529.1, read on the forward strand.
AAAAGGTACTTTAGTCTAGATGTTTCTCTAGTGCTGCATGAGTGCCCTTCCTTGAGCTCCTTTCGGATGTCCAGTACACAAAAATAAGACACCCCAAAGTAAACAGTAATCTTTGAAAATCTGAGTTGCAAAAGTAACCATTTAAAAGACAATTGCTAGTTACATTATACTAAAAAGGATGCTTCTACATACCTTCCTAAGGAGGGTACTGATATTCTTGTGTATGCCACATTCAGTTAAACTATACCTGTACAAAAGTGTTTATTACTGATCTCGCTGTTTTTGCTTTTCTTGAAAGTAAGCACAGCTTTATGAGCTGTAACTTCTTTGTAGATATAGTCCTTACACAGCAAAGCCACTCCTCCTCCTTTTTCGCATGGGTTAACAGTATGATATCTCACTCCACATGTGTTTAAGATACTGTTTATGTTGGTAAAGAGACACTCTATCCAGTGTCCACACACAGAAGTCTATTCCAACTCAGCTAATCCAGTTTCAGGTTGTGTTTGAAATACCCACACTCAAATAGTCCTCTCACTCACTGGAGTCAGTATCCAGATGTTCAAATGGACTGCATTAGAGACAAAGACCTAAAGAATTAAAATCAGCAGTCCTGAGTCTGATAAAAATCAGCTGCCAAGTCATTCCCCGAAAAAGTCTTTTTGCAGGAGGAGACATATACCAGAAAGATCATCTTCCAGAAGTTTAATCAGATAAAACCTCCTTGAATGTTATTGTTATTTCTGTGCTCTCTTCAGGTTGCAATATACCTCTCAGGACTGCTCATACCCATTGCTACCTCCATACCACGGGTCCCAATCCTGATTGACAATGTTTTTTGTGAGCAAAATCTTAATATGCATCAACAGCAAGTACAGTAGAGAATTGTTTGTCTAAGTGAGATATATGCTGTGATTGTGGTGAAGAAAAATGATAGATCAAGGACTGCAGCATTTTCTACTCACAGCTAATATTAAACGTTTTCCAGTAGCTGATATCAAGGCCCACAGTTTCAGTTGTCATTAGAGGTGCAGCAGAAGAGAAGGTAAAAATCCGTACAACCTCTTTATTATATGACTGTTTGCTTGGGGTTTCCTTGGAAAGGCTGACGATACTTTTATATTATCCTTTTACTTATTACTTCCACAGTGTAACTAAAGAAAGTTCCATTCCTAATTTAAAGCCACATTGTTAAATATTACAAAAATTTGTTTTTCAAATGGACACAAGACAGTGCCTTCCTGCTATGAATACAGAGTATGTAAAATATACTTTTATGTCCGAGACCATAGGAAGATATTAGTGAAGACAGACACCAGGAAAACTGTATTCTGAGTTTTAAAATGTTACTGATAAATATCCCACATTGTGTCAAATTCATTGCTCTGAACCTACAGACTGTAATGACATTTGGAATAAATTCCACTCTGCTCTTGTTTTCATTGTGGAGAAGTAAACAAAGTTATGGGTTCTTTATTGCTCAGAAATTAAATGTTCCATACCAAAACAGTGACTAGAGTAAGGACCTCTACTTGGTTTGGGGCTTTTATTTTTTCTCCACTGACTTTTTGCTAGTTAGCGACCTACATTGTAGAGGGTTGTTTTTTTCCCCCCTGCTTCCAACTGCCCTCACAGATTCCTGTGACTCACAGAAAATTTTAAAAACAAACTATCAAATGTGTGACTTTTGAAGTATCAGTTACAGTTTCATGATCAGTTATTAGAGGGGATTCCACACACTCTCAGTGCAATGGAAAGGAGTCCCCCTTTGCTCATTAGGCTATCAGTTCTAGGAAACTACCTTTAATTCCAAAGCCAGACCTCATCCATGTTCCTGGCTTTGAGCTGTTGATACCAGATGCTCTTTTGAGTCCATCACATAAGACCCATACAGACCCCAGAGATTTTTGTAAAATCAAGATTCATTTAGATTTCCTTCAGTGTCAAACCTGGATTTCTCCTCTAATACACTTAGTGTTCCCAAATAATTATTCATCCCAGACCTGCCCCTAGTTATGTTAAATGGTGAGACAACCACTGAATTCCAAGGTAAACTACAGACCTGTGTTTATCTATGCAGTGTTTCTAACCCAACGTGACTGGAAGAAAAATGTATGCTTTGTTTGATCTTTAGGGGGAAAGTGCAAGATGCAAAGATTTGGGGTTTGTTCCCAACTCTTCAGTGTTCCTTTCAAATCTACATAGGACAGATCTGTAAAATGACTGCAATAGTTGCCCCATTTTCTAAAATCCTGCTACTATGAATGCCAACATATTCATTAAGACTATTGCATTAATGACATTATTATTATTTGCCAACACAACTACACTATAATGAGGAAAGCATCACACATCTTGCATTACAGAGTGACCATTTCAGCAAACAGCTTGCCAATATGTTTACATTGTGCACAAAAATGTTCATCAGACATTTACAAACCAAACTGTCAGGGTAGGAAATCCCAGAATTTAAGTTACCTTTGCAGCTCTATTTTAGTTGCTCTGTGCCTTAGGAAAGTCCTTTCAAGAACTCACAATAACTTTTTCCACCCCACAATACCCATCGCGATCTCTTTGCATGCACAGCTAGTCATTTGGTGGGCGGCTCTTTCAGCTTTCATATCCTCCCCTTTGCTCAGCACCTAGCTTCATGCTTTATTTACTACTCAAAAATGGCTCCGAAAATAACATTACTCAGACACTCCTGCCTCATTACTAAAGCATCTGAGTGTCTCTGAATGTTAGCTAATCTTTGTTCGTAAGCCCTGCAACATGAGGGGGTGGTACAATCCACATTTTACACATAAGGAACTGAAGTACAAAGTGATTAAGGTCAAAAGTTTCCATTACTTCTGTGTACTCCCTAGGACCTGATTTCTCAGTTTATTTAGTACTCTACTTTCTGTCTCCAAAGCACAGAGTGCATTACCTCAGCTACAGCTGTGAGAACTCAGCACTCCTTCACATCAGACCCAAAATCTCTACTCACACATGCGTCATACAAGGAGCACCCAGTCAGTCATCACCTCTGAGAAGGTACGTTTCAAAACTTGCCTGGCACCACACAGAAATTTTGTGGCAAAGAAGAGGATAAAGAACAGTTTCCCAGGCCAGAATGTGACCGCCTTCACCACGCAGCTGTGCTTGCTTGTGGTGCAATACCTTCCTCAGCCCACAGCTTCAGAATGAGATGGAGAGCAAGGTGGAGGTCCTGGACATAGCCGGGGATGTCCTCTTCACTCCACCTCGCATCCCTCGCTCCCCCTGGGCAAATGATTTATGTACTGTGAAGGAGATGGACTTTCTCTCATGTATGACACTTGGTGACATTAGTGTTCTTTAATCCCAGGGAGAGTGGGACAAAGGCAATGGACAACCCCTGGTGTAGAAATGGCAAAACTCACGGAGTTTGAACACCAGTCCATGCCCAAGCACAGACTGTGCCACACAGCATACATGTCTCTGCCCACTGCCTCACATTTTCTCCTTTTCATTTCCCACACCTCCCTGCTCAGGTTCCACCTGTTTCTTTCTTATCCCTCTTATTTTGTTGTCTTCAACTTTCAGTCTCCATTCCTCAAGGTTCACTACCAAGCTTCCATCCCCTTGCTTTACCAAGTTTCAGTCTTCTTTTCTAGCCCTTCTGGCCAAGTCTTCATCTCTTCAAAATCCCTATTAGACATTTTGCTGATAGTCTTCAACTTCTTTGTTCTGTTTTTCAGCTCCTTGTCATAGCCTTTTCCTTGGGCTGTTCCTATCCCTGTCCCACACTCAGTTGCTTCCTTTACTTGATCTATTTTTCTCCATACATTTCCTTTTCTTATCCTGTATTTTAGCTCCTAGTAAGACTTGGTGCTTTTTCCATCATCCATTTCCCCAATCCCAATTGGTTTCTATTCTAATACTGTTGATGAATGATCTAATTGACTGAATTGGTTTCCTGTTACAGCTTCTCAGCTCCCAGTTTCCTGTCATCCACAGAAATTGTTCTGTATACCCCATCTTCCCAGATCTGAAACTCAGTCTTCCACTTTAGTTATCAGAAGTCACCACCAAGTCTCAGCTGCCACTCAGGTAACACCAGGCTCTTCCCAAGTCACAGATATTCCCCTCTTCTACAGTGCTTGTCAGCAAAACAAAGGCCACTGATGGCATGAGATGGGGAGAAGCTCCCTTGTTTCCTTGTTTCATTTTCATTGCCTCTCTCCTCAATTTGGACTAGTGGGAACAGGAAATGTAGGAGGTCCAGCCTTGTTCTGCAGGTGAGGGATGCAGCAAACCATCTCTGGGTCACCCTGCACAGCTGCACTCTGTTGCACAGTGGGCAGCATTGGATCTGTGAGGGGAGGTTATATACTTCATCACACTGTGGGGAGCACGTAGTTACAGAACAGCAACTTACTCCAGCTCTGAATAAAGCTAGTTTAGCTTAGTGAAAGAACCAAAAACTGCATAAAAGAAGTGGTTTAATCTGGAGGCAAATGCAGATTTTTCTATTCCTTATATTAACCTGAAAAATTATATTTACCTGCATTTTTAGTTATTAGAAAACCTTTAATTTACATTTATAGCATTAAAAACAAAAGGCACAAAGTGAAGAACAAGGAGGCAGTGCTACAGCTTTCTGCCTTTTAACTAACTAAAGAGCCTTTGGTTAACCTTTTGGTGTGTGAGGAGACCCATGCTCTTCTCCCACAGCTAATATCATCAGATGGTACAGCACAGGGTAAGGTGCCCCCAGCTTTACATACTGAGACTCTTCTAGTCTATTTACAAATATATAACTCAAGTTCCCTCATCGTTTGTCTATGATGAAACCTAATTCCTTGATGCTTTCTCTCCTACCCAGAAAGTAAATAATTAAGTTCCACAGTTAGAGCAAGAGGACTGAAAGACTCTCCCTTCATTCCCTATGCTTCAGCATAGCTTGGAGATTTTCTTACTTCATCAAGGAGGTTGAAGGAAATGTAGGTTTGCCCTGTCTTCAGGGGGCTTCACTTAGCTATCTGTGGCAGAGGCAGAAATTCTTTGGGCTGCAAGTAGTACATCCCTAATGCATAAGTCTTTCTGTTGCAATAAGTCAGGTTTCTGATCCTAAGAATCAGTGCAATTTTAAGAAAAAGTCAGTGAAATTTTTTATGTAGGCAAAACTATGCATTCTTTCCCTAGCCTTGTCCCTAGAAAAGAATTAGCTATTTTAAGTCAGGCTTTCCCTCTTTCTCACCCCTGTCACCAAATTCACTGTGGAGAATATTATTAGACACTTCATCCAAAAAAGTATGTGGCTTGACAAACATGGAAAAAACAGGAAACCAGGTTTTAACACCAGTGACATTGAGCACTTAGTAAACTGGTTTGCCTGGTTCTGCTTATAATTAAGACCTAAGACTGAAACACATGCTCTAATTTCATTCTTCAGAGACATTGTATCAGCTTTCTCTTAATAAGAACGATGACTTAATACGGAACAGATACACTGAGTATTGAACTAAAGCAAAAACTGGATGAGTGTGCGTAGGTGCCTCTAATCTGCAAAACCACTCAGGCAATGGTGAATGTTTAGATAGGGGATTTACCTTTGATGAGCAATTGAGATGTTAAATCAGCTATGGACTACAACAGCATTGTGGGTTTTTTTATGCACAGTTCAGTGGAAGTAGGTGAACTCCTGCAGAGCTTCATTAGAATTGTGCAGGATTTTGTTAGGAGTCGCCCTCTCTGTGCCAGATAGCTACAGTTCTAGGAAGTATATCCAGAGTTTGCAGACTCCCACTTTGAACTCTGAAGTAACAGTGCTGCTCTACTTTGGTGTGTTGTAAACTCTTTCCATTTCCATCTGTCCTATCTATAAAGGAACTAATGTCTCTGCAGAACATGAAGTCAGAGATAATCCTGGTTTCATTAATGCCAACATACAGTATAGATGCCAAGCAACCAAGAGGTCAGAATAGATCTTCCCTCTGCAATCTCCACAAGAACCTCCCACAAAGACAGAGAGTGCAGAGATTACTTCCTCCCTGCATCTTGAGGGATTCAATGTACTGAAGAAAGAGAACAGAGGTAAATCGTATGTCATAATAATGTCATCATAAATCATACCTGCTCCTACAGCCAACATAACATACCTGTAGCCAGAAGGGTAAATAGTCACAAGAGCGCAGGAATTCCTGAAACGATGTGTGCTTAGAGTAAGGTCCTGATCTGTAAACAGGAAGAGCTAATGACTGCTGTTTTGAATGGAGAACTTTTAAAAGATGGACATGTCCATGCTGAGTGTACTTGCAGCAGCTAGATTAGAATGACTGTGTCAGAGTGTACCTAGTGAGCCATACAGACACTGAGATACTACCCCTAGAACTGATGATCTAGAAGCATCACAAGAAAAGCCTGAAGCGTATCACATTTTCCCTCACTCTGAAGTGAATCAGATAAAGCCCCTCTCAGGAAGCGGATTCTGAATCATGAATCTGTTATAGCCGATCACAATGCTGTTAGATCCACTTGATATGGCAGAAGAGATACTTTCATGTTCAGGTAGCAGTATGATCAGTAAGGGTGCTGTCAGGGCAGACAGATAAGCTTACGGTATCCTGGCTACACCCAAAGTCTGGAGCACAGGGGGGTGCAGTGCAGGCAGCTCTGAGCAATGTGAGTGGTGCCCTGCAGGTACAGCCTGCAGACCAGCCTTATAGTAGCCTAGTGCTGTGCCTGTAAGAACAAAAAGGTATGAAGAGTGGGAGGACTCATGATGAAGAGATGAAAAGTTATTGCTGAGTTGTCAAAGAGAACAAATTCATAAGTAATCTGTGAAAACCACCCCCTGTACTCTGCATATATCATGCCACAGTCTTTATTCCTGTTGTTTGCATTCTGCTGCATCTGTCCTCTCCGGCTGAAGACCAGTAACGAGTGGTGTCCTTCAGGAATCAGTGTTGGGACCGGTCTTATTCAACATTTTTGTCAGTGACATGGACAGTGGGATTGAATGCACCCTCAGCAAGTTTGCCAATGACACCAAGCTGTGTGGTTCGGTTGATAAGCTGGAGGGAAGGAATGCCATCCAGAGATACCTGGACACCCTTGTGAGGTGGGCTGATGCCAACCTTATGAAGTTTAACCATGACAAGTGCAAGGTCCTACACCTGGGTCGGAGCAATCCCAGGCACAGCTACAGGTTGTGCAGAGAAGAGATTCAGGGCAGCCCTGCAGAGACGGACTTGGGGATGCTGGTCGATGAGAAAATGAACATGAGTCAGCTGCAGTGTGTGCTTGCAGCCCAGAAAGCCAACCATATCCTGGGCTGCATCAAGAGAAGCGTGACCAGCAGGTCAAAGGAGGTGATCCTGCCCCTCTACTCTGCTCTCATAAGACCTCACTTGGAGTACTGTGTGCAGTTCTGGTGTCCTCAACATAAAAAGGACATGGAACTGTTGGAGCAAGTCCAGAGGAGGGCCATGAGGATGATCAGGGGACTGGAGCACCTCCTGTATGGAGACAGGCTGAGAAAGTTGGGGCTGTTCAGCCTGGAGAAGAGAAGGCTGTGTGGAGACCACATAGCAGCTTTCCAGTATCTGAAGAGGGCCTATAGGCATGTTGGGGATGGACTATTCATTAGGGACTGTAGTGACAGGACAAGGGGTAATCGGTTAAAACTTAAACAGGGGAAGTTTAGATTGGATATAAGGAAGAAATTCTTTACTGTTAGGGTGGTGAGGCACTGGAATGGGTTGCCCAGGGAGGCTGTGAATGCTCCATCCCTGGCAGTGTTCAAGGTCAGGTTGGACAGAACCGTAGGTGATATGGTTTAGTGTGAGGTGTCCCTGCCCATGGCAGGGGGGTTGAAACTTGCTGCTAGATTTAGTACTCACCAACAAGGAGGGTCTGGTTGAAGTGGTGATGGTCAATGGCAGCCTTGGCTGCAGTGACCATGAGATGGTGGAGTTTAGGATCTTGTGTGGGAGGAATAGAATACCTAGCAAGGCCACAGTTCTGGATTTTCAAAGGGCCAGCTTTGGCCTCTTCAATCAACTTTTAAGGGAAGTCTCATGGGAAAGGGTACTAGGTGGTAAAGGGGCTCAAGATAGTTGATCAGCATTCAAGGACCACTTCTTCCAAGCTCAGGATCAGAGTGTCCCAATGGGCAGGAAATCAAGTAAGGGAGCTAGGAGACCAGCGTGGTTAAACAAGGAACTGCTGGGCAAACTTGTGGAAAAAGAGAATCTATGGATTATGGAAGGAGGGGCTGGCCACCTGGGAGGAATATAGCACAGTTGTTAGAGGATGTAGGGAGGCAATGAGGACGGCTAAGGCCTCCTTGGAACTTAATCTTGCTAGTTGGGTTAAGGACAATAGAAAGGGCTTCTTCAAATACATAGCAAATAAAACTAACTCAAGAGGCAATATAGACCCACTGCTGAACGAGCTGGGTGCCCTGGAGACAGAGGATATAAAGAAGGCAGAGGTGCTGAATGCCTTCTTTGCCTCTGTCTTTACTCCTGCAGACTCTCCTCAGGGGTTCCAGATTCCTATAGCCCCAGAACAAAGTCAGGACAAAGGAGGAGTTTGCTTTGGTAGATGATGATTGGGTTAGGGATCAGCTATGCAATCTGGACATCTATAAATCGATGGGTCCATATGGAATACACCCACGGGTGCTGAGGGAGCTCGCGGAGTTCATTGCTAGGCCAGTCTCCATCATCTTTGGTAAGTCTTTGGAAATGGGAGAGGTACCTGAGGATTGGAGGATGGCAAATGTCACACCAGTCTATAAGAAGGGCAAGAAGGAGGACCCGGGTAATTATAGACCGGTCAGCCTTACCTCTGTCCCTGGAAAGGTGATGGAACAACTTATTCTTGACTCCATCTCTAGGCATATCAAGGATGAGGGGGTCATTAAGAACAGCCAACATGGTTTTACCAGGGGGAAGTCATGTTTGACCAACCTTATAGCCTTCTATGAGGAAGTAACTAGGTGGAGGGATGATGGTAGAGCGGTAGATGTGTTTTTTCTTTATTTCAGTAAGGCATTTGATACTGTATCCCACAGCATCCTCATAGATAAGATAAGGAAGTGTGGGCTTGATGATCAGGTAGTGAGGTGGATCAAGAACTGGCTGAAAGGAAGAAGGCAGAGAGTTATGGTCAATGGGGCAGAATCTAACTGGAGGTCTGTGACTAGTGGAGTCCCTCAGGGGTCGGTGGTGGGACCAGTGCTGTTTAATATTTTCATCAACGACCTGGATGAGGGAACTGAGTGTACCCTCAGCAAGTTCGCTGATGACACTAAACTGGGAGGAGTGGCTGACACACCAGAAGGCTGTGTTGCCATTCAGTGAGACCTGGACAGGCTGGAGAGTTGGGCAGGGAGAAACTTGATGAAATTCAACAAGGGCAAGTGTAGAGTCTTGTATCTGGGGAAGAACAACCCTAGGTAACAGTACAGGCTGGGGGTTGACCTGCTGGAAAGGAGTGAAGGGGAAAGGGACCTGGGGGTCCTGGTGGACAGGAGGATGACCATGAGCCAGCAATGTGCCCTTGTGGCCAAGAAGGCAAATGGCATCCTAGGGTGCATTAGAAAGGGTGCGGTTAGTAGGGCAAGAGAGGTTCTCCTCCCCCTCTACTCTGCCTTGGTGAGGCCGCATCTGGAATATTGTGTCCAGTTCTGGGCCCCTCAGTTCAAGAAGGACAGGGAATTGCTTGAAAGAGTCCAGCGCAGAGCCACAAAGATGATTAAGGGAGTGGAACATCTCCCTTATGAGGAGAGGCTGAGGGAGCTGGGTCTCTTTAGCTTGGAGGAGACTGAGGGGTGATCTCATCAGTGTTTACAAATATGTAAAGGGTGGGTGTCAGGATGATGGAGCTAGGCTTTTTTCAGTGATATCCAGTGATAGGACAAGGGGCAATGGGTGTAAACTGGAGCATAGGAGGTTCCACGTTAACATCAGGAAGAACTTCTTTACTGTGAGAGTGACAGAGCACTGGAACAGGTTGCCCAGGGGGGTTGTGGAGTCTCCTACGTTGGAGATATTCAAGGCCCGCCTGGACAAGTTCCTGTGTGATGTACTCTAGGTTACCCTGCTCTTGCAGGGGGGTTGGACTAGATGATCTTTCGAGGTCCCTTCCAACCCTTGGGATTTTGTGATTCTGTGATCTTAAGGTCCTTTCCAACCCTAACTATTCTATGATTCTAAGATATAGGATATAGTCCTTCTCTGTTCCACATCTCTACAATCTGCGCACACATGTGTATATAGATGAATATCTTTACTGGAGGCCATGTATTACTTTCATGATAGAAGAATTATTATTCACACACATATCCAGCATATGCTGTTCTGTGTTTCTCAGCAGATGATGTAACACAGGGCACTCTCTTTGATACTCATTTTCTTTCTATTTTTTTGCAAACTGGAACCACCCCTGAAATGCAGCTATTTTTCCAGGAGAATAACATAGCTGCTTCTCAGTGCACACCTAAATGACTTTATTTAGTCCACGAAATGACAGCATGCCATAAACCTTCTGAAACTGCAAGGGGAAAGCTATGTAGGCAGAAATACTTGGCCTCATCTAAACATGTCAATCCAGCTCAAGCCTTTACTGCAATGAGAAATCCCATAGAATAGTTATGGAACTTCAGCAGTTCTCCCATTTGAGAAAAAAAAAAAGTTTAAAAACAGCTTTCTGTAAAACTGGTCTACCAAATAAAGAAATGCCTCTTCAAAAGAGTATAGCAAATTCATCAATCCAATTAGAAAGTATGCAAAATGCTTCAGGCAATGAGCTATAACAGGAGCATACTAAAAATCATAAATCTATGGCCCCTCAGAAGTTGCCTGTCCCTAACACAGTCTGTGTTACTGTGCCATGAAAAGGGACTCCCACCCTGTATGAAAAAGGTCAGTACACAGAGAGATGCATTTGCTTGGTGTGGGTGATCCAGATGGGGCAGTCCTCAATTTTAATGCTCTAGGACCATGACAATGGAAAAACAGTTAGGGTGCTCCACACAGATTAGAATTTAAAAGATTTCTATAGTGTCTCCTAGACATGAGGTTATGTTTCTTCCTCTACTACTCCCAAATCTACCTTGGACTACTCTTAATTTTCTCCACCTTAGTAAGTGAATGGTTAATTTATAGTAAGCAGTTTGTGGGCTGTCTTCTGCAGCTGCAAAAATTACAGAAATACTGGCATGCAACATAAAAACACATTCCCCACATGTACACAGCAGAAATCTTAAAATATTCTCTCTGTGGAGATAGAAATAAATTATTATGTCAGTGTTACCAATGAGTACTGTCATCACAAAAATGGGGATTCCCCTCCCCTGAAATCAGTTTGAATCAGAAGAAAACAATGTAATTTTTGAGCTAAAACACATGATCAGAATCATTCCACAGGCATTGACTAAATCCATATTTACAAAGCAAAATCACAGTTTCTCTGGTGGGAGATGGTTGTTACTTTTTAGGAAACAATATATGGACTCTGTTACTTAATTCAGCAAATGTCAGTAAATTCCCATGCGAAAACAAACATCTTTCTCTGGAGAATTAATTTGGAGGAGAATTTCTTGGGGAAATTCTGGCACTGCTAATACAGGGCAAATAGAATTTTCTCTCCACTTGGAAAGCTAGCTTGAATTTTTGGCTACTCATATATGCCTCTTGTGTTATTCCCCATAAAAGAATTTGCCTCACAAAGAGGAAATGCCTTTCCTCTGCTTTTCAAAGTCCGGGAATGAATTCACTTCCTCATTGTCACTGAAAACAGCTGTGAGTTTTGAACTAGAATGTAGTTAACCTGATAACATAAACGATACTGAAACCTATTCAATACTTAACATTTTTCAGGTAAACCTCAGTGAAACTGTTTGGCTGAGGCTGTGCCAAATAAGATTAAATCACACACCTACACTATTTATTCTAAACCAGGATTTACAGTAAGCACTGGGGCTACCAGACCCCTTATACAATTCTAGTCTTTTTGACAAAATCAAAACAGTCTCCTCCTGAAAGTGATGCTGAGCACCTATTAGCAGTTATGGAGCTGACACAGAAAATACAGATGAAGCTCAATGGCCTCTGCTATTGAGGAGGTCAGACTGGACAAAGAAAGTCTGATCAGAAGTATTCACCATGTACTGTAGAAATTTATATTTGTTGTCTATTTCTTTCACATTTTGATGAATTGGCGGAAATTACAAAAATTGCAGAGGGAAAAGAGTGACAAGCTTCGTGCTCTATGATTCATGGCTGAAGACTAACTTCAGATGGTCACTTTTTATTCTCTTAGCACTCCCCACATAATTCCATTGCAAGGAGCTGCTAAGAATATTCTCTTAGCACTCCCTACATAATTCCATTGCTAGGAGCTGCTAAGAATATTCTCTTAGCACTCCCCACATAATTCCATTGCTAGGAGCTGCTAAGAAGAGATCTTTCCACAATGAAAATGGTGTCAGCAGTTCTTCCATGTTAGCAAGGAATGATACAGAGTCACTCAGTCACGTAATCACTAAGTACATGGAAATTAACCACAATTAAAAATAGCTTTATTGATTTTAAAGGGTGTAAGGCTGGCTTAATAAATGGATACGTACATAAGAAAATACATTACTGGAAGTATCTAAAAGAAATGAGAATAGGTTGCAGTGGTATTTTTTTTTACCATTCAGATTATACAAGCTGCATATTTTTTTGGAAAAAAAAAAAAACCTTATAGTGAGACTGGAATTCACTGGGAAAGCAGCACAAGATGATAATGACCTGTAAGACTGTCAAGTCTGCTGAACTGCAGGCTGTCCTATGTAGGAAAGTTTGATTGCCTGCGTTGTATGTTAAAATTGTTTGAGGAATAGAGGAGTAAGGGCTTTAATTACATGACGAGGAAGGCATTCACTACCTGCATTCCCGGACCCTTCCCATCTACCCCCAGAGGGTATATCTCTGTGCTAAATGCTTACCTCGCACCTAAAGTTAGCATAGCTGCTCACATATACAGAATACAGAAGGAAAACAACAGTAGCCCCTGAGAGACTTCTGACAAGGCACTGTCTTTAGCTATTTGTTTGTTAAGCAGTTGCTGACTCCTGGATATTGATGTGCTGGCTGAAAGAAACAGCTCTGAAATCCAGACTCCGCTTTAGGGTTCCCTGCTGTGATGTGCACTCTACATTTAGGCAGCACAGCAGCTGTCCCAGACTGAAGACCAAGGGAAAGGCTAAAATGAGTGGGCTTGCACTGCCTAAACCCAGCCATTTGCTCTGTGCATTAGGGCAGGAAGTTTTCTACATCCATAGGTAACACTGCAGAACCCATCGCTCTGAAGTGTTATCTATGCAGAGCTTTATGCTTGCAACTCTCAACCTAAATCAAAGACCATTATGAAAGTTGTAGTTTACAGTGTAGTGGAGTCTGCTACACTTAGATGGTAACTTTCTTGAAGCAAAGACCACACTGTTAATCTGCACAGTAAATAACCACGTGTCTAGGTCTTAAGGTACAGCACACACAAAACAAGAAAAGGCTCGGTCACAAAGAGTTTGTAGTCAGAATTAAACAAGCAAGATGTGGAAAACTGTGAGATATGAAAAATCCTCACAATTACCATATAACTGAGAAACCGAGGTACCAGATTGTTAAGCCAGAACCCCAAATCGCACAGGAAAACTGTGGCAAAGTATGGGCTGGAAAAAAGTGTCAGGAACAACCCATCCCACCTCTGTGCTCTTTCCCATGCATCTTCCCAATCAGTGTGAGAAACAGGGCACTGAGCTCCATGGGCCTTTGGTTTGGTTTAATACTGCTGCTTTTATTTTCTTTAATTTAGCCACAAGCCCTGTCTGAGCTTGCTTCAAAATCCACTGAAAGCACTTCACTCTCCTAGCAAAAATAATGTAGGTCTTGTGCTTATTTCTTGTTGGGGCTGACTGGAATTCTCTGTATTGTGCATCACAGAGGTGAGTAATGCTGGGCTGTGGTGCTGTCTCAAACATAGCTATATGTACCTCTGTGTCTCTGCAGTTCTTACAAGCCTGAGGCTCAATCCACTATTTACAGATATCAGAGGAATGTATGACGGATAAAAATCAAGTTAGGAAGATATTATCACTACCACTGCAATCTCTTCACACATTTCACACTCTCACAAAACAGAGCTGGAAAAGCATTCAGAGATTTCAGCTTGCCTGTTACCTCTATACCAGGAGGTAAGTATGGTTAAGGCCAACCTTAAATATGGTTAAGGCCATACCTAACCCTCTTCTGGCTAACAGAACCTGTTAAAAATGTCCAGTGTTTGCCTCCATAAAGTGAAAAAGTAGAGGGAACCTTGTCCCAGTAGCATAAACCCCTATTCCCAGTACAGTCGCTTGCCACAGTATCCTGGTGTCCTGGGTTTAGCAGTAGCAGTCAATTTTTTCTCCTTCTTAGTAGCTGGTGCAGCACTGTGTTTTGACTTTCAGCCTGGGAACAGCGCTGACAACACCAATGTTTTCAGTTGTTGCTCAGTAATGTTTACTCTGACCAAGGACTTTCTGAGCCTCATGCTCTGCCAGGGAGGAGGGGAGGCCGGGAGGAAGCAGAGACAGGACACCTGACCCAAGCCAGCCAAGGAGGTATTCCATACCACAGCACGTCATGCATGGGGAGGTAACTGGGAGTTCCCTGGAAGGGCTCGCTCTCTTCTGGGTCAGGCTCTTTTTGGCGGGTGGTATCATATTCTCTGCCCTTGTTATTTCTCTTATCATTATTATTATTGGTGGTAGCAGTAGTGATTTGTGTTATACTGCAGTTACTGGACTGCTCTTATCTTAACCAGTGGGAGTTACATTCTTTCCATTCTCCTCCCCATCCCTCTGGGAGCAGGGGAGGGGACAGTGGGGGGAAGGGAAGAAAGAGGGGGGAGGGGGGTAAGAGAGAGACTGTGGTTGGGTTTAAGCCACGACACCTGGTAATAATCTCCCAGGGAGTCTAGAGTCTCTTACTGCATTCGGATAAGCATAATGGAAAATTCACAAAACCAGTTCAGCACTTCCTATCTAAGTGGCAGAGACAAGTTTGGGTATTTTATTTATTTATTTACTTATTTTACTGTAACTACTGGATTCAGTAGTAAGCACTGGTTTGCTGTCTGATAGAGGCTTAAGGGATTTTCCTCCTTGCTTCTCTGCACTGACAAGCTCTTCTCATTGCTTCTCCACAATGAAAAGAAGCAACAAAAGGGCTCCTGGAAGACAGAAGTCCTGAACTCAAGTGTGACCTCAACCACTGCTATTGCAGTAGAAGGGATTTCCCTTTTACGATCCTTTTCCTCCCTTCTAGATGAATCACCCCTCTTACAGAATTATCTACTGAAAGACCTAGTAAATGATTGAGCTATTAAATGCTGAATGCCAGTATTCATAAGCATTATCACAGCCAACCTCCTATGATAGAATATTACAGGAGTGCTGTCTTGACAATGAGTCTTTCCTAATGTAATCTCTGAAACACTTGGTGATGTTGTTCTGAAAGCTCCGAGGTCCTGGTTTAATTTAGTGAGCATGAGTTCCTCCTTCCTGAACAGAGAAAAGAAGTGAAATAATTAAAATAGTTTAGAGATACAGAGCTGAATGGGTCCTTGAGAGATTTATTCTTCTTCCCAGGTACAATAAAGAACTATCAGTGACTGATGTGCATGAAACTGATTACTTAATTCCCCTCAAAAAATGGATATTCTGAAGCTTTCTTCAACAGCCTGCTCCAGGGTTATACAAACTTCACCACTTATAAGGGTGAGTTTTTTACCCTCAAGCCTAACCAGCATCTAGGTAGCTGCAGTTGAAATTATTTCTTATCCTGTCCTCAATGGCAAGGAGAACTTCCCCCTCCCCTCAAGAGATACAGATACGCATACATACATAAAAATATGTGTGTGTATGTATATATATCTATGTGTGTATGTATGTGTGTCTATACACACACTTCAAAGAAGAAAATTTTCCCTGCCCTTACATATATGTATATATGTTTATATTTTGTCAGATATAAATATTATAACACAAATGACTGGATAATCCATGGGGTATAATTACAAGAAATAGGAGTAAATCAGAAAAGAGGAATGTGTGTTCATGTGTTCTATAATTATTGATGTTGATGATGTTTTTAATGTATTCCTACATTGCCTAGGAGATCCAGTTCTTTGACAAGACAAAACTTCATTTTGTGCTGTTAAAACTCAGATCAAATGAATTCCTGCCATCCTGCTCAAATGTGTATGATAAACATCAGCTTTAGCCATGCTACGTGCAATCAACTTTCAGTTTATCAAGGTGTAAATAGCAATTATGAATAATCAGATGTGCTTACTGTTTAGAAACATAAAAATAAGCTGTTGCCTTTTCAGGTTTTCCTGGGACTCAGCATCTCCCTCATAGGCTCATAGCTAATACCTGCAGAAACATTGGTCTCCTTACGTTTATTTTCCTTTCTTCTTTCTAGTAATTGAAAACCAGAAGGGGTTAGGACCACTTGCTAACCTATTTTCTGCAGTTTCATGTACAAAGCAGGGTATAAGTCAGCTTGTCTTTCCCTACTTCCTATTTTAGCTCCTCATTCCCACTCCACAGTGAAATTCTCTATAACTTTAAACGTTCTTTGTAAAACTCTCTGAGGGGCCAGGCTTCATAACACAAGTGAAATGCTTTGGATAAAACCAAACACATGTATATAGCTTTCTCCTAATCAGTAACCCAGTGTTTCAGCCCACAGGAGGTGACAGGGAAATTATCCAGGAGCAGGGAACAGGAAGATGCTGAAGGAAACATACTCTGGGTAAATTACACCACACCACACACTCATAGCTGCCTTGGCTATGCAAGAAATTACCCAGCCCAGTTCCTCAGGAATCCAGCCCCCTGGATCCCAGCCATCCCTCAGCCTTTAAGTGTGGAGCCTTCCTATCAAACTAGTACTTCCAAGGCAGCAGAGAGCCCAGGTGGGGGGAAAAAAAAGGGGGGAAGGGAGGCAGGGGGGACATGGGGGAAGGGGAGAAGAGCTGTACTAAAAACCTTAAAAATGCCCACAGAAAAATTGAAGGGATTATTCTTTTTCCAGCCATATCCCTGACTTCTTTTTGAACAAAGGCAGAGAAGGATGGCAGGCTTCACAGAGCCAGCCACGGGCCTACAAACACTGGGAAAGAGCATCTGCCATATAACCACACCATGTAGCACAAGCACAGGAGCTGAGCCTGCTGCTGGAGCTGAGAGCCCAAGACGGAGCCCAAGGCTGAACTCTTCCAAAATCCACCTGCTCTCTGAAGGATTCAAGACCTAATTGCAAAGTGTGGCGCTACCCTGGCTTCTCATCAAGTCAGAGCTGCGGGTGCTCAAGAGAGCTCAAGGAGCTCAGTCTCTCTAAGGATAAAGTCCTTTAAGGCTGCAAGAAACCTGTTGCATTGTATTTAATTTCTGAGTGCCTTCATGTTGCAAGGCTGGTGAGCAAACAACTCCCCTCTTTCCAGCAGAAATCTTCTCCATAAGTCATAGTTACAGGCCTTAAGTATTGGTTTTTATTCAACATGTTTTTCCACTGCACAGATTTTAGAATGTTGTTTAAAGGTGTGAATTGGTTACAATAATTGTCACGATTCCTACAAACTGCTAGGCATGTCCAAGAGTTTACAAACACACCTGTGCACTAAGATCTTCCTTATATGGTAACTTCAGGCAGAAGTTCTACCTCTTTCCTGCAACAACCTTACTTTGAGCAGGGCTAGATTAAGGCATATCTCCTGCCTTAAAATGCCAGCATATGGAGTCAGAGGATTATGTATCAGTCTAACCTCTAACTAGAGAAATGAAGCCACTTGTGGTTACTTGCAATACAAACTAAACCTGCGAGCAAATACAAACTAAATGGAGAAAACTACAACTTGCTTGGGTTCAAAAACAGTCAGGGAAAACAATGGCTTCTAATAGGCAGGGCTGCCTTTCCATCCTGTTGGGATGATACCTGCAGAGGTGCGGCCACTTACACCCAGCACCTGCACTCCTAACACCAGCCTCTGCATGCGCACAGAGACCAGCGGGCCCTGTGCAACGCATGCCCGTGTGGACAAGGACGAGGTAATAGCTCCTGGAAATCAGCGTCTCCTCCGCTGCTGCTGCTGCTGCAGAAGGGGTGTGGGTACACCGGGGTACAAGAGAGCTGCCCCGCGCTCTGGACACGGCACAACAAGCTGCAGCTGCCGCTTCCCCCGCACAACTTCCCGCAGCCCAAGGGACTTTCACCACCACGCTGGCGACAGGACGATACCTCACACCGGGACGCTGCTCCGGCCCCAGCCACTACACCCGCACCAAGCACTGGAGCGAGGCCCGTGGGACGAGACGGATCCCCCCCTCCCCAGTGCGGTGGGGTGCGGAATAAGGAAGGACCAAATGACAAATGGCTCCGAAAATCCCGCCGGTGAGCCAGAGCGGCCTACAGGCAGCTGGGCCGGGCCTGGAATGCGGCGGTGCCCCCTAACGGCGGCGGCCGTGCGTGCCGGCGGCGGTTGTCACATGTCGGAAAGTCCCCGGCGCTGCCGGTGGAAATCCCCGGTGGGGCTTTTTGTTGTTGTGTGTTTTCTTCTTCCTCGCCAGGGCGCTGAAACAGAAAGGGGGGGAAAAAACCCCAAGAGGCTAGGCTCAGCCCCTCATTCCGCGGCGGTAACAGCAACAACAGCAACAGCTCCGGCGCGGAGAGTGCGGCGAAGGAAAGGAGAGCCTTGGCTCGGTTCGGGGCTTGATGGCTGCCGAATACAACTTCTCCCCACCGTCCCAGCCCCGTTGCTGAAGCAGGAGTTACCGACCGGAGGAGGAGCCCGTCGGCGGAGGGGTGAGCACCGCTTGGGCGTAAGGAAGGAGGGAGGGAGGGAGGGAAGGCGGCGGGGCGGCTTCTCCTCCGGCTTGCCGCCCGACTGCGAGGGGACCAGGTGGGTCCTCAGGGGTCGCGTTGTCCGCCTGCGGGCGTGCGGCGCCTCCTGCTGGCTGGGGCGGGCGCCGCGGGTGTGTGTCTTCAGTCCCCTAACTCGGGGGGGTTGTTATTGCTGCTTTTCGGAGGGCCCGGAATTGGTATAACTCTGTGAAACCAGCGGAACATCTCCGCACAGCGTGCAGGTTTCCCTAGCATCCCCGGTACTATATGTTCAGGAAAGATGCAGCCTCAGATCGCTGTTGAATCATTGTTTACAGCTGTTCTGGGAACTCGTAGTACATGTCAAAAGGTTAAAATAGAATAGTGTCTAGTAAAGCACAGTGCAGTATAAACTAATCTAATTGTAGCTGTGTTTTCTGACCTTAAAATCCTACCTTAGGTGGCTGGTAAGTTCTACTTGTTTCATCACATTGTTTTTGAAAAATAGGGTTGTTCAGCTGTTGCCTTGATTGACATCTAATAACCATAAATAGCACAGACAGTGATTTCCATGTGTGGAAGGGAAAATATGCCTGCAGAGTAGAATATTGAATAACATAGTTTCAGCAGACGCTTCTCTAAACTCAGTACTCTTTGTTACATAAAGCTGGAAATAACCATTTCAAGGGTCCTTGCTGGTAGTGCTTAATCATGTGATTAGTCTTTATTCATGTAAGAAAAACCCATTGACTCAATGACTCTACTTACATCAGTAAGAATTCAGTCATCTCAGAGCAAAGTATAGCTATGGTTATTAAACAAAGATTAATAAAGGCTTGTTTATGTTTATTTTTTTTAATGATCCATACATTTAAATATGGGATTACAAAATAGCACGTGTAAAACCATATTGGTAGGGGGAGTTGATGAGAAAATATCTTATTTCCATTTTATGGCTATATGTTGGTGGAGGAATGATAAGAATATGCCATATTTTTTAGCTAAAGAAAACATTTTGCAAGATTGTATTGCAAGAAGTGCCGGCTCTGAACCCTGTCCCTAGTGCTCTTACAAGATCAGAGGAGGCGCTGTGTGAATGCAACTGCTCTGACTGAGCGGAGAGGACTTTGCAGCATCTTGTCTTTCACCTGCTTCTTTTTAGGGCTTGACAGGACATCCACTGAACCTCTCCATCAGCTGGTACTTGGAGAGGTTATAGAGGGCAGCTTTTGGCAGCAGGTGTTCAAGGCCCCCATCGTACCCTGGCAGGGTCCTTTCCAGTGCTCTGGCTGTGTGGTTGGAGGTGGAGATTACCAGTGGAAGTGTCTTGGTGAAGAGGAGAGAGCAGCTGGCTCCCTGTGGGAAGGGTGCACTAAGTCTTTTTGTGCAAGAGGGGTCTCCTGCCTCTGCAGACCTGTGAGTGTCTTCCTGGTCAGTCCATCAGGCTGTAGACCTTCATCCTCTTCCTGGTCCTCCAGACTCGCATCTCCATGAGAAAGTTTCCTAATAGCTGCATAAACCAATTTTCAGTTGCTTCTTGTCTACCTGTACTTGGAAAGGTGTATCAGCCCTTGATAGATATTTATGCCTTGATATTTGTCCCTAGATTCATAACCACAGTGGTGTGTTCTCCTCCTGTAGGCAGCTGTGTTCTAAACACGTTAGGCATGACTACCTTTATTTGTCTTAATAGAAATTTTGCTTTCTTTTTAAACAGAAAGACAGCATTGGGAACCTCTCCATGTAAAAATAGGTTGATGGTGGTGGTACTGTAGTGCACAGGAGTTTTGAGGGATGTGGTCCCTACGTTTGGCTCTAGCTAGCCACAAAGTTAGTGTGCCGTGCATAAGTATTTCAGAGATGCAGATAGTTTGAGGTTATGGGGGTTTTTGTTCTTCCTGCTATAGACCATGAGGCCAGAGGTACTGAAGAAAGGGATGCAGGACAGCAAACATTACGTGTCCCACTGTGGAAAAATATTGGGGGTTTTGAGCCAAATGGAAATGCTTTTTCAGCTATGTTGACTTACCTCTGAGTAATACCAGCACTGCAGCCTGCGCCCCTACATGCAGCACGAGCATTTCTGGGCAGTAGCCCTAATGCTCACAAAATATAAGAAGGCTCAAGAAGAGTAACATAAGCCTGTCCTTGAGTACTATCTCTGCAACAAATTTGCTATCTTCAGCCACTGTAAGTATGGGGCAGATGCTTGCATGGCATGTAATTCTTGGGGCTCTTTTTGGACTGAACCAAGCATCCCTTCTCAGAGTGTATGGGCTGTGGAAATGTGAAATGGTCATTATCTGCTGGGTTTTTTGGCATGTCATCGAAATGAGAGCTTGAAACATGCTGGAAGTTCGGCGAGTTCATATGGGATTACACTGTGCAATTATCAATTAGTTAAGTTTCCAGGATAATTTTCCCTTCCCTTGATCTTGCCTTCTTTTATCCTTACTTTGATTTAAATGCCTTTTTTTTTTTTTTAAACGATGCTGCTATTTCCTTACTTATGGATAAATTGTCTTTAATATCTCAGTAAATGATAGCAGAAAATAATGGAAAGTCAGTGTCTATACCTAAGCAATACAGAAAGGTTAACAGGTATGAGCTTTAAAAAACATCATTTATATGAGGCTCAGTTGGACTTCATCTATTCTGTGCTCATTTTAGGCTGCAGCCTAAACTGCAGCCAGAATCCAGCCCCTGAAACTGCCTTCACAGTCTCTGCAGAAGTGATAGCACCGTTGTGCAAGGACACTAACATGTCAATAAAAGGATTCTTTTTCATTTCAGATGTCTTCTAGAAATATGGCTGGCCAACACATCCTTCCTCAAGCTTTGTATCAGAGCAATATGCTGAAAGCCATGAAGATTAGAGAGAGGACTCCTGAAGATCTGGTCAAACCCCCCAATGGAATAATTCACCACTTCAGGACTATGCACAGATACACCATAGAAATGTTCAGAATGTGCCAGTTTTGTCCTCAATTTCGGGAAACACTTCAGAAGGCCCTGACTGATCAGGCCACCCAGACTTCGTTGGAGCGCCAAAGGAAGCTCAACTGGTGCATGGAAGTTCGGAGACTTGTCCCTTTGAAGACTAATGGTAAGTTGTGAGCACATATTTTCACTTGCATTGAAATGGCTGATATGAATGTAGCACTTTTATTAATAGCATCTGAGTTCATGTTACTGAAACAGAAGCACACAGCTTTAAAGAAGTGATGCCTTTTAATCTTAGTTCTGTAAACTAAAATTCTTTCCACATGATGTAGTGTCCTGAGGCTGTAGCGGACCCCTGCCCATACCACAGGGTTATGAATAGCCTGAAAATCTCACAGATGTTTTCTTAATATCTGTAACCCATGGCATATCAGAGTAAAATACCAGGCAGGAAACTTGAATCTGACCCTGTGGTATGTCAGTTGCCTCATCAGAAGTGCTGAGCAGCCTTTAATGCCAGACAAGAGGAGCCTTCAGCTGCTTTGAATGGCGGGGATGCATTCCTACGTGTATATGTAGCAGAATGAATGTCCTGCCATAAGCCCTGCCTTTGTAGCTGTCAGGCAGGGTTCACTTGCCGATCCAGTTTTAATGGTGGTGCAGGCAGGAGTGTCCTGGACGTGGAGCCTCTGGGAGCCTGTCCTCACTGGCCCTGGAGTCAGCAACCTGTACCCTGCTGGCTCCCTCATCCTCAGCTACCTGTCAGGGTTTGCCAGCTCTTGCATTCCCTCAGCACTCACCAGTAACTACTGTGTGTTTGATTTATAGCCATTTTTGTGTAACACCAAGTTGCAGTGCCCTTTCAAGGGTAAGTGCTGGTTTGAGGACTTGGCTTTTGGGTTAAATTGTGTGTATTGCATCAAACGCTGTAAATTAAAAGGTACAGCAGCAGCTCAAAGACTGCCTGAATGCATTACATGTGTCCACAGTCTTCATCAGGAAACTTTTGCACATGACTGTAAGGTTTGCTGGGTATTTCATATTCAGTGGAGGAAAGATTCAGTAATAGCTATGACTTATGGTCACATACCTGAAAACTCAGACTCAGGATTCCCTACAGCACAGATTGTCCTAAACTGGGGAGGTAGACTGGGACAGTGAGGATTCCAGGAATATGGAAAATACATACTCTTTGCTCAAAGAGCAGATCACAGTGGCTATGGAAACACTGGGTGTGGTGGACCTGCAGCCTTGTTGAAGTCCTTCTGTTATGTTCTGTGGATGCTTCTTTTCTTATCTGCTTATATACTCATTACCCTTATCTTCTAGTCCACATTCTTTCCATCCCAAGTTCTACCATGTTTCTCAGTCTGATTGTACACAGCCGTGTTGTGCAAAAGCCGTAAGAATAGAACTGCTGTGCAAATGTTTCTGCCCTGACCTAGAAGAGCCTGATCCTAATGTGTGTCTCTGTAACTGTGATAGAGGCATCGTCCTTATGGTGAGCTTTTGTGGGCTGCCTCTGCACTGGCATAAAATTCTCATAACTGTAATTAGGCTGTGCATGGATATCATGTGATCTTGGACTTCCAGAAGGGCTGGAGTGGCAGATGGGATAGGCAGCACTCTACAGGTTCTAGGAAGGTAACATTGCTTGAAGCATTGCATCTTCAAAACTTTGCCCCAAGAAATGCACTCTAACAGATTTACTAGGAAAATGGACAAGGTGTGGGTGAATAGCAGCAATTTGGGAATCCCCCATCTCCTGTCAATATGAGCCCTGCAGGGGTTAACCCCTTGTTGCTGACAACCTTATACTCAATAACTGTGACTTCTTGCCTTGTCTTATGACTGTCAGCCAGTGTTACACATGAGAACATTGTGGACTTGGATCTCATCCGTGAGCCAGCATACCAATATACAAGATGCTGAAATATTAGAGCAAGTTGAGGGAAGGCAAAGCAAGGACTCGGTTTGTGGCCCCCCTGTACCCTGTGCACTTGGCTGCTCAATCAGCTTCAGCTCAGTGCTTTAGGATCATCAAGGGCACTAGTAACAGGAGTGGCTTTGTGAACCTGCGGTTTATGCAAAGTAGTTGTAGTGAGAGACCTTGGCACAAGAGGGAATGTAGATCAGACTGAGGGAGAGGATCCCTGAAAGAACGGACAGAAGCCCAGAGAAGCCATGTATTATCCCAGAAAATAGCATGTTGGTGTTTTATTTGGCATGAAGAGTATTTTATTAAAGCATTTAGCTGCTTGACCTATAGAAGTGGGAGGAATATATTAGTTCTTTCAGTCAGTGGTGGTCTTTCTTCAGAAAATCCTGGGGTTTTTTTGGATGAAGGTTGTAATTGTTGAAAACAGAGAAAGTATCTCCTATAGGATCTTTCAGTGTATATTTTACCTGATCTATATATGAGTTTGTGGAGTGGTTGGGATTTTTTAATAAAAAACCTGCCCTTTTGAATCCCCACGCATTTCTTGGCAGACCTGTGAGTGGAGGATAGATGGAAAGCAGTAGGAATACAGAAATTGAAACTGTTTCTTGTTGGCTGCTGGCCGCTTTTTCTTTTTAATTTAAAAATTCCAGCCGCTCTTGGGTGCAGAGATTTCGCTTGTATAACGAATTGGCATTCATTCCGGCTCACCCTGCCACACCCCCTGGGAAAGTCCGAGGGAGGCTCCGCTGCTCAGCCCGGCACACCGCAGAACAAAAAGTACAACTGTTACTCAATTGCTAGTCAAACAGTGCAGGGGAATTCCAAGTGCTGTGTAAGGAATTTTGGGCAGCACGTCTCAATAAAGAATTGAAAGTGAGCTCTCGGGGAGAGAGCAAGTACTTAATCTTATCTTTACTCTAGATTTTGCAAAGGGAAATTTTAATGGGATTAGTATGTCAGCTTTCTCGGTCAGAAGGAAACCCAGTCAGATTTCTGTCTTACATGTTTCCCTGATTTTTGAGCTCCAGTAAGTGGCCTGTGGACTTGAAGTAAACTTAGCAGGACAGTATTCAGAAACCAGAACGCAGTTGCAGGAACCTGATGTGCACTGAGTCTGTAACAATTCATGAAGTGTTGAGCTTTTTCCATATGAAAAAAACCTAATAGCTTTACCACGGTCATGTCCCCTATTCCAAGGAAATTGCTGTGGCTTTTTAGCACTGGGTCAGTCTGTTTACCACTGTAGTAATCACTGGACCTGGTTTTCTATCTAAGGATATGACAATAATGATTCTTGATGGCTCCCTTTCAGGGCAGGCATCCCCTTTTGAAGAAGATTGCTAGAGATAGGACTTGAAACCCAGCCACAGACATATTTTGTCACACCTTTTAATTAAGTCAGTTGACTCCTCTGAGTCTCAGTTTTACCCCCTCTGAAATTGCAGAACATCACTTTCCTTCCTACCTGTAAAGAGGACTTTTTCAGTGCAAGGAAGGTGTCTAAATGAAAATCAAATCATTGTTTTTCATTTAGTTTTAATTTTGTGTTTTAAAGAACAACCCTCTAAATGAAATATTTAACAGCACAGCATACTATCAGTTCTGAGAGGAAGGCAAGAGGTGTTCCTATGGTTGCTTTACATAAACCACTTACTCTTTCTATCTTGGTTTTTATTGCAATTCCTCTATCAAGCAAGGCCAAGTGCCAATCCTTTCAATGCAGTGCTTGCCAGGGGACATGAGACTTGGTGCTACTACAGTATTTTCTTAGTGGTTTTTATTATCTCTACCACATGCCATCATGTGTATATTTGTGTCGACACTGATGAGGGAGAGTTACGTGTTCTTTTGTAGTTTTAAGATGATTTTGTTGCATTCAAAACCTATCTCAACTATGTTTCACATTTGCAGTTGACCCCAAAATTTAGTTTGTGACACCAGTCAAAGTTAATAAAGGGCATTATTGAATGACAACGCTGACTAGTGAAGGGACAAAACCAGTAGAGAGGAGACTTTCTTCCCTTCTGTCTCTGAGCAACGAGCTCATAGCTGTGGTCTCCTTATTAAAACCATTCCGTCTGAGACTTAGGGAGAGGTACATAGGGAATATGCATTTGCACAGCATAATTCCATATCCTGAGTGTTTGTGGGGTTTTACTTGAGCAACCATTTAAAAATAATGTACTCTTTCTTTTTTTTTGCAGGTGATGGCAATTGCCTCATGCATGCTGCGTCACAGTACATGTGGGGTATTGAAGATATTGACCTTGTCTTAAGAAAAACATTGTTTAGTGCACTGAAGGAGATTGATACACGGAACTTCAAGCTCCGCTGGCAGCGGGAGGCTATTAAATCCCAGGAGTTTGTAGAAACAGGACTCCACTATGACACCCGGGTAAGGCGGCCTGAGGGAATGCTGCTGTTTTCTGATGCTTGTCAGCATTGCCTTATTGATTTAGTTCACTTTTTGGCTTCATGGATTCTGCTGTTAGTGGAGAGTAGAAATAGTCTTCCTGTGGAGTAAATAGGAAAATGTGATTATTTTGAGTACTGCAGAGCTGCAGCTGGTTCCTGACCTCTATGTCTTTGACCTGTTACTGAGGGATGTTTCTTTCCCCAGAACTGGGAGGAGGAGTGGGAATACCTCATTGAAATGACCTCCCCAGAAACGTCTGGGGCTCGAAACAGGCTTCCATATAATGCACTGGAAGAAATACACATCTTCATCCTTGCTAACATCCTCAGAAGGCCAGTCATTGTCCTTGCAGGTGAGTTGCCCAGCCAGTCATCTCACCGTGTTACTCTGTGCTATGTTGGTAATCTTACTTCGCTAATGGCTGCTTTCCGTCAAATGCATTTCAGAACAGGGTGTTTTCAGTAATTGTTCTAAACCAGCCAGAGTATGTTTTTTCTTGCCTGTAGCACATACTCATTTGTGTTTATTTGTGTTTTCCTTTTCTCCCTTATGCAGATAAAGTGGTAAGAAGTTTAGAGTCAGGCTCCAGTTTTGCTCCTCTGAACGTTGGGGGTATTTACTTGCCTCTCCTTTGGCCAGCTGAAGAATGCTACAGGTACCCAATTGTGCTCGGCTATGACAACATGCATTTTACACCACTAGTGACTCTGAAGGACAGCGGACCAGGTATTTTTCAAGTACCTTCTTTGGTATTTATGTAGCTTCTTCAATATCAACATGGTGATAAAGCATTTAAAGTATAATCTGGTTTATATTTACATTCTTAAAGTTAAAGTAAATGTAAAAGATTCCTTTGGAATATGTTCTTGACATGTGACCAAAACCAGCTTTGTCTGTAAACCTGAAACTAAGTGAGAACTAAAGGTTGCTCTCAAAATGCTATCTGAAAGTAGAGTGCAACTCACCTGCTTGCAGGCTGGAATCAGTCAAAGGGTGGCCTCTGCTTCCTTGTGTTCTGGCCTCTGCTTCCTTGTGTTCTGGTCTCCTTTCCACACCTCGTCATAAGAGAAAAAGCTTTGAAGGAAACGGTCTAGCAGCAGCGTATTGCTGTCTGGCAATGATCATGAAATATATGCTTTGTCGTTTTTAATGCAATTCTGAATGGATAGCAGTTCTACAGGTTCAGGTTAAGCATCTTCCCATGGGAAAGCATAACAAACCAAGATCTACAATGCTGCCCACACTGAGAAGAAAATTGCTAAGGGGAGAAACATAAAAACTCCATGGGATGGGGCTAAGTTTGTGGTCCAGATGTGTCTGTGTCCTCCCCCAGTGGCACTGTTTAGAAACGGAGTGGTCTGGCCAGCCATTCTCCTCTGTCTTCAAAATTCACCAGCAGTGGTGACATCTCCATGTTTTGCAACTTGTGGTTACTCCTGCCTGGTAAAATATGCATATATATCGCTAATCCGTCTTGATTCCCCACAGAAATCCGGGCTGTCCCTCTGGTCACCAGTGAAAAAGGCAGATTTGAGGATTTGCATGTGCACTTTCTGACAGACACAGAAGAGAGGGAGAAAGAGCAGCTGCTGAAAGACTATTTGATGGTGATAGAAATTCCGGTGCAAGGCTGGGATCATGGAACAACTCATCTAATTAATGCTGCAAAGTGAGTGTCATTCCTGTTTCCTCAAAGCCATCTTGTTTACAGAGATGGGAGAAGCTGGACGGTCTGGTGTGTTCCTTCAGTCTTTCCTTCCTTCCACAGTAGTTCCTGTGTTTACCCTCTGAAATATTAAATATTTACATTACTGTTGACATGCTTTATAGTTGTATGAGCTCAGACCAGTTTCAGATTTAAAGTCAAAAATGTCTTCAGACTTAGCAGATTGAAACTGGTAATTTGGAAGAGTAAACCCAATGCATTACTTCCACTGACTTTAAAGGGTGGCTGAAAAGTAATTACATCAGGAACTAGTTAAACTCAACTCCTGCGCTTTCTGTAAGGGCATGTTGCATAAAAGGCAGTTGGTGTAATTTTGGCTGCCCTAGGGAACGTACTTAGTGGTATGTTCTTAGCACAGATGCCTCGATGCCCTGGGCTGTTGCAGTGTTGTAGGCAGGAAGTTGTGGCTGGTGGAGGAACTGGCATCTGTGCTCATTCCCCTGACAGTTAAGCATCAGAAACGTGCAAGGGGCAGCTGGTGGCACCCATCGTCTTCTTGCATTTATGGGGTGCTGATAGCAGTGTCTATCTAGCCCCTTTCCCAGAGTAGGGGGGAAAGTGACTCCCTGTATCCTCTGTCTTTGCTTCTGTTACAACACAGGAAGGTATCGTTATGCTGTTGGGTAGTTTTAGTTTAGGAACCTTGAAATTTGAAGTCCTTCTGTCCAAAGGTTATACGCATACATGAAGAGTAGGAATTGAGCCTCCCTAGGCCCACTGCACAGATGTTACCATTACTGGTAATGTTCCAGAACACACCTCAATCCTACCAGATGTGGCATGGTGAGG
This sequence comes from Melopsittacus undulatus, assembly GCF_012275295.1. Lineage (NCBI taxonomy): Eukaryota > Metazoa > Chordata > Aves > Psittaciformes > Psittaculidae > Melopsittacus > Melopsittacus undulatus. Next base: position 73,283,032 of record NC_047529.1, read on the forward strand.
CTCTGGTGTGGGATTTTCCCCTGCTGTTGGGGGCAGAGTAGATGTGATGGATGCTAGCGTTACACACACCACACTGAAGCCCTGTAGTTTGCGTAAAGAATTGTATTGGTAGATACAGACCAAACAGGACAAAACTAGGAGTAGATTTCATGATAAGCTTATTCACAAAACACTGAACCCACTGTAGGAAAGGCTTATGCTTAGCATGGGCTGGTGAAGAGAAGGATCTTCCATTCTAACCCCTGCTCAGCTGAGCACTGGTCTTCAGAGGTATTCAGGATTTGGGAGACTTTTCATTTCTGAGAGATTATCCATATTCTTTGTACAAACAGCTCTCAGATGGAAAACCCTCACCTAGAAAATCCTTTAAAGAATACTTCCATTTAGCATCATGTCAGGCTACTTTAGTAGATGTGAAAGTCTCCATCTGACGTCACTGAACACCTGCCTTTAAAATTATTTCCATTTACAGCAACAGTTTTAACATCCTGGATCTTCTAGCTGAGTAATATGGATGTGCATTAAATCTACATTTCCTCCTCACATTGCTTGCATTTGCCTCCACCCCCACCATCTGCCCTTTTCAACCACTGATGCAACCTTCCTTTTCTGGCTGTCAGGTTAGATGAAGGCAACCTACCCAAAGAAATAAACCTTGTGGAAGATTACTTTCAACTGGTGCAGCATGAATACAAGAAGTGGCAGGAGAATGCTGAACCTACAAGAAGAGAGAACTGCTCCAGGAACAGACAGGAGCTGTCTCTTTCGCAGCTCTCCCTCTTACAGGTGAAATGTGAAACACCAAATTGCCCTTTCTACATGTCTGTGAACACGCAGCCCTACTGCCATGAGTGCTTTGAGCGGAGGTCGCAAGGAAACAAAGGAAGAAAGCAGACCTCCGCAACAGCACCTGAGAAACTGATAGCAGCTGGGTCAGGCTCCTCCCATGGGGATGTTATTGAACCTGGGGGATGGACATCTGAAGGGCCTGTAACAGGGCCTCGCTCCGCACCTCCAACGGCTCCAAGCCTTTTCCTATACAGTGAGACCACAGCCATGAAATGCAGGACACCAGACTGCCCCTTTACACTGAATGTGCAACACAATGGGCTTTGCGAACGCTGCTACAACTCCAGACAGCTTGGTCCTTCTAACAACTTGGATGACCGGACACATTTAGACTATGCCACATGCAAGGTGTGCCATCAGAAGGTCAAAAGGACTTTCAATGGCACATGCAGCACTTGCTTCAAGAGGTCTTCAGAGCACTCCTCAAATGGCAGCCCTGCTTTCCTGCCCGCGTGCCACCAGAGATCCACATCTGACCCATCCCAGATCTTGCAAAGCCTCCTCCAGCACCCCTGCCATCAGGTTCCCAACAGCCCTGGCGAGGAGCCCCTGCCACCAGTGCTGCCGCCTGAGGAGAAGAGGGGAGGCAACCTCTGCAGGAAACCCGGCTGCAAGTTCTTTGGGACATCGCAGAATGAGGGCTTTTGCACGCTGTGTTTCTTTGAGTACAGGGAAAACCATGGTAAGTGGAGATGGGATGAGCACACTTCAGCTGCAGATTGACCTCCTTGAGCTATGAAGCTGTGCATTCACTGGGTGTTAAAAGGGCAGGGGGTGATGGAAATGGTGTGGAGCAGAAGCAGCAGTGTGAGAAGGTGCTTTTTTGGCTGACAGTATCTCATAAGAGGACACACAGTAACAGTGTGGAAAATTGTGAAATGTCTTGTAAAACTTCCTGTCAACTTTCATGGAAGCAAAACAAGCTCAAGGACAGAGGTGGGGTTTGATCCCTCCCCACCATCCACTGCAGTCACGATTTGGTGTGAATTTTCTTCACAGCTAGACAAGTTGTAAGGGTCAATGAGGAAAATGCTATTGTATTGATGGTACTGAAAACCAGTTATGTTAGCAAGGCTTTTGAAAAGCTTGGGATGAATTTGAAGATCTGTATCTGTTCTAGATGTTACAGATACATCATTCTGGCTTCCCTACTGAAGTCACCTGGATGAGCAGAGCAAGTAAAAGTTGACTGTAAATAATGTTCTTGTATTATGGAGTAACGTAGAAGTGCATTGTGATAATCTACCTTGAAATCTTCCTTGGTGATATCATACGTATGCATGCACGTATGTGTTTAAAGGCAGACCTTCAAAAACACAATACCCTGGGAATAAATCACAACATGAAATCTTCGTCTTTCATGCTACTGCCCTGTTACACAGGCAAAGAGCCTTTGGGTATAGAAGGTGAAAGGCACATGTAAGAGAGAATAATTGCTTATCTCATACGTCTCATTGCTGACAAGTGTGCCAACAGAAACACAGAAATATAACATGGTTTGGGTTGGAAGGGACCTTTAAAGACCGTGTAGTCCAGCTGCCCTGCTGCGTGTAGGAAATCTTTCACAATGCTGCACTTTCAAATTAGGGAACCTCTATGCCAGCCTACAATAGCTTATTTTCCAGTGTTGTTCACAACGAGAATTTTTTCCTTCTGATTGTGGAATATATAAGATTGCTTCATGAGACCAAAAAGCATAAGGCACTTTTTCCCATTAAGGTCTGTGCTACTGTATTACCATTACTCCTGAAATGGAGGAGGCAGGGGAATGTCAAGCTAGGTCACAGATAACATGCTGAAGCCAAAGGTGAAATTCCTCTTGACTTCAATGGGATCTGTTTTTTCCACTGAGGGCAAGTTTTTCCCAAGTCAGTTGTTTCAACAGGTTCTGATGTGAAAATCTGGCTGTATTAGCTCCCTTATTTATGTAACATGTAGGAAAGTTCATCAACTGAGGGGCTCAGGATAGTCGCATGTTTTGGATTATTTTTATTTTTAAATTAGGTAAATTTTCATAGCTGCCTTGGCTCATCAGATCTATGAAACACATTCAGACTCCTCCTGACCTTTGTATTACAGACAGCGCTTTGCTATGCCACCAGAGGAGACCTCAGAGGAAGTCCTCACCAGTGGGTCAGTCAGGGACCTCTGCTGCCGCCTTCCGTAACACTGTGTCCTGCCAGCGGCGTGACTGTGACACCCTGGGCAGCACGATGCTCGAGGGGTACTGCCAGAACTGCTTCATTAAAGCCCAGAACCAGCGATTTCAGGAAGCCAGGAGAACAGAAGAACAGCTGGTGAGACAGCCAGAAGTAAGTGTGAACTTCTCACCATCTTCCTGTTGCTTAGCACTGCATGTTTTTCTCTTGTGCAAACGATTCAGGATGCATACTAGAAAATCCTCTACTGACTGCATCCTAAGTATCATGGAGAAACAAGTGTATGGCATGATTTTTGTGTGCTGCAGCTGAGCAGCACTCCTAAAATCTGCTCTCAGTTTAGGATTATCATGGCCATGCTCAGCTTTACCTCAGCTGGGATTTCCCAGCAATTTCAGTGGAAGCAGTTGGACTGGGGACAGAATTTAATTACTACTCTAGATCTATGCAGCTGCATGGAGGGCTTTAGTCCGCTTCATGTTGCCTTTTTTATTGAGCACATTACAGAATTTTTGTTCCACATTTTTTTGTCTTTTATAAATTTGGGTTGGTTTGGCCCTTTTAGAATTGAGAGTTACCAAAGATAAAAACAATTATTGATTTTTTTCTAAGAAATGACAGAATCTGTGATTTTCTTTGGTAAAGCCCAATTTGGCTTTTGGTATAGCACTTTTCAGAAGCAGCATGTGTCTGCATGTAACCCCAGTGATTACCTATACAAACCAGCAGCAGAGTTGCAAATGAATGAAAAGCCACTTGTGCTGCTGGCACAACAACTGACAGTGTGTTTTAATGTTTTTCAAGAGAACAGAGCAGCGCAGAGATCTGCAGCGAACAGCTTTGTGTAAACAGAAGAGACAGGGTGCTGTGGCTTCATGTAGAAACAACCTGGACTGCAGGAACAATGACTTGTGCCAGGAGTGCAAGCGCCTCGGTCTGCTTCCACCATCAGGGAGTGCCAGGAACCCATCTGCAGAGGAGCCCCCAAAGCAGCGCTGCCGAGCCCCTGCCTGTGATCACTATGGCAATGCCAAGTGCAATGGCTACTGCAATGAGTGCTACCAGTTCAAGCAGATCTATGGCTAGTGGAGGGGAGGACTTGGTGAAGAACAGGAAAGCAGTACCAGCTACTTCCTTCATTGAAATGGTGCTATGTCCAGAACACTTAACAGTCCTGGGAGTGGGAGGGAGGGGAGGAATATAAGCTGCGTGCTCATGTTCGTGTTTATTCCCAAGATGGGAATAAATGTCTACTTCCTCTAAACACTGCATACAAGGACTGCTGAGAAAAGCAAGTTGCCTTCTGCACAGAGCTTTCATGACTAAGCTCCTACAATGCCATATTTAATTCTTGGACTTCCCAGGAGGAAGTGTGAAGCATTTGAATCCAGAGAACTTCCCAGTTCTGCCTCTTTCTTAATACCTCCCCTGCTCCCGGGTGAGGCGCTGCAGCTGCTGTCAGAGGTGCAGGACCTCTTTGTGTTCGCATACATCAGTCAGAGGCAAGTCTTTCCTGAGCGGGATCCTGCAGGACGGGCTGATACAACTTGGAGTTCATGTCTGAAGAAACTTGCTGTGGGTTGCATGTTGGTGTTCTTACAGAGCTTACTAGGTGGGAGCTCCCACAGGTGTTCAGGGTGTTAATGGTGAGCAGTGCTGTGTTTGCAGAGCCCTCAGTAAAGCACAGCCAGATACAAGACCAGCATTGGTCTGCTCCTTTAACAAGTTTAACTAATCAGCATTTAGATCTTTTCCCAAGTCCCAAGACGTCTGAAAAGACAGGTGATTACAGAAGCAACTTTCATGAGCATATGCATGTGATGGGAAAACTGGATCCTGCTGTTCCCTGCTCTTACAGAAAGAATTGCCTCCAACAGACAAAAAAAACCCCAAAGTCCTTCAGCTTCAGTTCTGAAACCAGAGCACCTCTTGCATTGTAAGTGTTGGGAATATGTGTGCTGCTCTTCTTACCCATTTCTGTCTCAATTCTGTCATCTGTGATGTGATTCTGTTATCATGCAAATAGATTGGAGCTCCATAGCAGAGTGCTTTTGGTTTGAGATTTTACTCCTGGAGTTCAATCTGCAGTACTTTTGTGATCTTGCTGTTACTGTTGTGCCCAATGCCTGCTTCTCTCTTCTGCTTTCATGCCTTTAAAGTTTTCAGCATCTATTTTGCTGCTATAATTTTGGAGGTGACACCTCTTCTAAGTTGCTTCTCAAATTTAGAAACCTTTTCTACTTATAAAAAACAGATTTTTGAAAAGACAAAAAAAAACCAAACTCATGACTTATTTCTGTTAAAGTTCATATATTTGTGAAACTTAATGTGAACATGTTTTATTAAAATATTTATACTATTTGAAACAATGCAACTTGAAATTTGCACAGCTAGGATTTTTTTTATGTGTATTTACCCTTGTGTTGAAAGTTACAAGCGTAAATGTATAATTGAAAAACATTCTCTGATGTAAAGAAATAAATTATTGAAGGATTGACTTGGTGATTTTATACTGATAAGAGAGAGCACAGGTGAGCATGGGACACCCCCTGAAGAAAGCATTTCTGTCCAGGACCACCATTCAACATGTTACCAAGGGCTCCCTTGTTTGGATCATGTAGCCAAGCACTTTGAAGAGGTGATAACTTACTGAGAATCTCTGCATACTCTCACCTTATGTCAGCACTCTCTCAGGAAGAGCTCTTGGTGTTGTCAGTGTGCACAGGGAGTTGCTCCTGTGGATACAGAGTATTGCCAGTCCCCAAAAGGATGGGTGTGAGGGAGTAAAGATGTTGCAGGACCAGCTTCAAGGTAAGCTGAGCTAGGCTGACTTGGCTTTAATTTCCTCATTCTTCCATCAGTTATGCCAGGGATTCACAACTGATGGTACTTGAGTGCCATCTTGGGAGGTGGTGGTGGCAGCAGGTAATCCCCAACTCTGCCCAGCTTTGTGTGTGAACCCAAAGGCACCAGCCAGCCCTACCACCTCCCCTCACCAGGAGACCCCTTGCCCTTTGGTCGTGGCATCTGGATTGCTCAGGAGCTCCTGAAAAGCATACTACTTGACAAAGTAGTTGACAGTGGTGTTTCCTTCTCATCCCAAGCTCAGCATAAACTAGCCTTACATCCAGAGGATTTCTGTACTGTAACACTTCTCCAGTATGGCATGAGTATGCCTGTACTGGCACTCGAGTGTCTCAGACCTCTGCCTAGATAGGCAATACTGTACACTAAGATGACTTTTACATGTTGCCCGTAACATGAAGAATAAAAATGAGCCAGAGCTGCAGATGGTCCCTGTGTAGTCAGCAAAGAGGACCCTTAAGTGGCTGGCCTCTCTAGGTTACCTGCTTTCTATCCTGGTTAACCCTTTAATCCCTTCCCTTAGGAGCACACCTCATCACATGCTTCAGTGCTGTCACAAGTGAAACCATGTAGATGTTAAGTTCCTGAGTACCTTTGCCATAGGTTTGCTGGTGCTTGTAATTCACTTGGCTCTGTAGCTCGTGTTCCTGGATGCCTGTCCATCTTCCTAATGCACACTGCTCTCCTTACAATTTAGCCCAACTTCTCAATGCAAGTATCACTCCTTTTGGAACATAAAACCTACAAGTCAGCCTACTCCCCCCAGAGCAGAGCCTGGTGGATCTGGCAGCCCCATCCCTACAGCATATTCCTCTTTTTCAAAATCTGAGTCTCCATTTATCCATGCCCTCCTTCCCCTTTCTTTACAACTCATGCAACTCACATGACCATTCAATTCATTGAACTTCTGCACCAGGCAGACACCTTGGTGTTGAAAGAGTGGGCAAAGACTGGGAGGGATCACCAGCAGGTGGAAGCAACTCATGGCATCCAGCCTCAGCAGCCATCAGTCCCTGCTTGCTGAAAAGGCAGAGCCTCCACCATAGCACCTTCAGTGTCAGGAAGCTGATAATCTCCAGCTGCTGTTAACTGCAACTTCTGCAAAGAGGAAGGATTTCAGCTAAAATGCCCCAGATCCCACTGATTTTTCTCTACTGATGTCTGGGCCCATTACTCATAACCCTGAAGTCACATGGGGCTTGTCTCATTCTGAAGCTCCCATGTAAATGAGTGCCCAGCCCCTCTTCTGACTTACTTGTGTGGGAATGTTAAAGCTAGTAGGGCCTTCTTTTATTTAACTACTCTGGTATTTCCCTAGTGTCCCGAGGGGATTTTGACCCTCTGATGCTTTCTGCTCTTTGCCCAGACACTTCTTCAAGTTCATATATGCTTTCCTTCCTGTTCTGAAAGAGAGAACTTTTATTTGGACTCTCCCATTTTGTGACCACTTCTGGAAGTCTTGTTGCTAAGGCAAAATCTGTCATAGACAGGGATTCTTTTCTTAGCAGAAAGGCAAAACTAATATGAAACAATTGGTTTACTGACCATTTGCATTCCTCATAGTGCAGTAAAGGCTGTGCTTACATGTTAATTTTGTTTGGGAAAGGAATACTTGACTCTAAGCTCATATGAGCAGGCATAGCAAGGGCTTCTAAACTGTTATGTCAAGTAGGTGGTCCATCTACTGAAAAAGAATCTTAACAGGCTCATCCCTAGCTGTGTTTAGGAGGCAATGAGATGGAAAGGGATGTCTGGCAGGGCCAGACCTGGTAGTTCAGATGCCCAGAGCAATGCTTTGTTTGAGGGTCCTGCTGAGGCTTTGGCACCAAAAGGGCCCCCGAGCATCTCTGTAGCATGGAAATGGAGACACAGACTCATCAGAGAGATCATCAGTACCTGGGGATTTTACTAAAACAGGGGCTGAAGGACTTCAGGCAGTATTTGAGGGGACCTGTGAAGATCTCAGCAGGGTCTAGATGTTGGATATAAGTGTTTTAGATATAAATCTCCAAAAACTTACTTTATGCACTTCGGCCCGTAAGGCCACAGTGCATGACATTAGCTTGTGCGTTGAATCTGTGCAATATCAGTGGCTCAGCATAGTGGTATGTACATGTTTTGTTCAGATGAGAGCCACAGGGGAGCAGCAACTGCATAATTTATCATGCATACTTGAGTATCACACTATAGTGTAATATGTACAGCACTGAAAAAGAAAACCACAACACTGAACAGGTACAAGTTCAGTTTACATTAAACTGCCAAGGCCCCTCAAAATCCAAAGTTAGAAGCATGGGTGCTTCTATGTCAGAGTGCTCCATTTCTCAGGTGCCTATGTTTAACACAGAGTACAGCAAATCTGTCACTGATGGGAGCAGATTCAATCAGCTAACATAAACTTGCTCTGTCATTTCTGTTCTGACGCTTTCTCCCACATCAGTGATAAATACTGATAGCATCAACCTTTGCCTGGTTCAGAAGGGTTGTCCTAGCTGCATACAAAGACAAAATGCTTGGAAGTGGATCGTTTGAGCTGCTACTTCGTTAACTAATCTTTCCTTGACCATCCATAGTTGTTTTGGAGAAGACTGCCACTAGCAGTACATGCACTAAAAAACACCCAGCATATTTAACGTCTGTCAAATAGAAACCTAAAATACAAACAGGTAATTTTGCCTGGGAGTTTTATGATGACTTCTGTTTGTCCTAATGTTAATTTTCTAAAAAAACCCTGTGTCTAATATTGAAAGACAGCCTACAGCATGCTATGCAGACTGCCCCCTCCTCCAGCCCCACTGAAGTGAATAATATACGTATGTAACCTCTCACCCCTCCCACCACCCTCAGTCTCTGACAGCAACGATTCTTTTTATTATTGAGTTGTTTTTTTCTCTTTCCCCCCCTCCCCCTCCCCTTTTTTTCTGGTTAAGCTCCAGTACATGTCAGTGGTGTTGGGCAGGAAGTCAGATTTCCCCTGGTGAATTACTGAGGGGGGGAGAAACTTGCGTTTTACTCTCTGCTTATATTGCTCTATGTCAAAGGATTCAGATGAGCTCATATGAATGCACATTGTGAGTTAGTCCAGTTCCCAGCTGGTACTGGTTTGTATAAAAGCCACTGTTCAGTGGCATCTCACAAGAAGGGGTCAAAATCCCCTTCTCATTTACAATGTAAAACAAAGCCAGTAAGGATCTGCTATGAGGAACACAACTCTGTACAGTGGATTGCGCTTTGAAACCAATGCTTTTTTTACTGACTGCTCTCAGTGCCACAGGGCAGAATTTCTTCACAGCATGAAGTATGGCATAGCATGAGATCACCCAGTCAGAATTCCCACTTACCAATATTACTTGCTGCAGGACTCACGTTGTTTCCTGTTGCCTGATGCTGATGACAGAAGAGTGCATGCTGCAGTGATGCTTGGTAAACATCTTACTGCAAACTCCAATAACTTTTATACCCGTGTAAACCTGTAATAATTCAATTGGCTTCTGCAACTTTACTCCAGGTGTTCTGTAGGATAACTAGGATAGGGATTTGGCCAGCTATCATATAAAAATAGTCTTTCAGTTGCTTTTATATGTTCTGGAATGAAAAGATGCATCTTAAATTGCTATTGTTGCAATCCTCATGCCACAAAGACATGCCTATCTAGGCAGACCTTGTTGTTAAGACACTGTGTTTAAATAGATGCATGCCTTGGTTGCTGGTTACAGTTCAATAGTAATTAAGGGTCTTAGCCTCTGCTGTGGTCCTTCATGCACAATGACTTAAAAGGCAAGAAAAGTAGCCAAACATATTTCAGCATGATTGGTTACAGTTTATTTATCCTATAACTCATTAGCTGCAATGAGGACAAAAGTTATTTTTACTGGAGGAAAGAGATGACATTTTTCATTTCTGTATTAGGAAGGCAGAGCCCAACAGACACGAATGATGTTGCATGGGTTTTTCATTCTCATGTGCATGTCTCAACCAGCCTACGTTTGCCTAAAATAAAAAAGTCATCATTTCCAGAGACATTTTTTAAGAAAGGGAAGCTTGTGTGGTGGTGATAGAGCAGTGAATGATGACCCTTGGCAGAGCTGTTCTCTTTGAAGGCTGGTGCCAGGTCAGGTGCTTGGAGGCAGGAAAGCATCCAGTGCTTGTCAGTGTTCCTGTGCGTTTGAGTCATATCGGTAGTGTGCACCATTAAAGAGCAAAATGCATTATTCAGACCAGACATGTAGCTCAGGCCTTGTCAGGCCCAGCCAAACCTGAGTCTACATGAATGTCAAATCTAGCAAACTCATCACCAGAATTTTCTTTCTCTCACTTTTTCCTTTGGGCATGCAGCAGGGAAGACCTATTAAGGCACAATTTCATATCATTGGGGTTTCATTATTTAATTAACTGCCTTTCAGTTCAGACAGTTTTCTGTTATATCAAGCCTTCAAGCTTTGCTCATCTCCCCCACACTGGGGCTATGTCAGATAGCTCTGGGCTCAGTCCTTCTCAGAGTGGTAAGAATTTTTCTCAGGATTTGTGTTTTTCATGTACCCACATATTTTGACTGCAGCCACAACATCATCTACGATGTTGAGTTTCCTCATTGTCACATGTCCATTCTCTGATCTAGCCTCACTCTCCTCTCCCAGAAGAGATACCCACCAACAGTTGGGATGAGGATCTTTAATGTGCAGAGCTTCATTATACTTTCCACATCTGCTTGTACCATAGATGGCCCAGTATTTCCAGCTTTAACCATCTCCCCAGGTACCTGTGGTTTCATTCTGCACTGGAAAGAGGCTTCTGCCTCACTGTTCCCACAACCCTCATGCCAAGTCTGAGTGCACCCTGGTTTGCTCCCATGGGTGAGCTGCTTCCCAGGGCAGGCATGTTGCTCTGCTCCACAAGGCTTTGGAGAAGGCAAGAGTCACAAGTGTGTCTTGCTGAAAATTTCCAGTCCCTAATGCTCTTCCTTGTGCTTGCCTTCTTTCTTCATCTTGCAGATGGCTCCATCTGTAGAAATGCAGAAGTCCAGCCGTGCTCTGCAAAGGGCTGACCTTCCAAATTTCACAGTATTTACTCTTTTGAGTTAACAATGCTTCCTATTTGGAAATAACTTTAAACTAAGTTCTTATCAAAGTCCAGCAGTGAACACAGCAGTTATGAGTGGGGTTTATCTCTTTTTCACTCCTCTACAATGAATTGTCAGCCTGTAATAATAACATTTATAGTATAGCTGCTGGAGCTGTGTTTGCACCTGACCCCTTTCTGTTATGTTTCAGGGTGTAACTAAATGTTTTCAGTCCCAGGGAAAGTCTAGCTAGGGGAAGTTCAGGTTAGATATAAGGAGGAAGTTCTTTACTGTAAGGGTGGTGAGGCACTGGAATGGGTTGCCCAGAGAAGCTGTAAATGCTCCATCCCTGGCAATGCTCAAGGCCAGGCTGGATGGAATTTTGGACGACATGGTCTAGTGTGAGGTGTTCCTGCCAATGGCAGAGGGGTTGGAAATGGATGATGTTAAGGTCCTTTCCAACTGTAACTGTTCTATGATTCTGTATTGATTGTGACCCATTTTTCTCCAGCCAAAAAGCAATAAGCTATTTAAAAATACTTGTTAATATATAAAAGATTGGCTAAATCTCTATTTTAATACTGTGATGATGAAAACATCATCAGTAGATAAAATTAATCTAGCAAAGCCTATAATAAATGGAAAATAATCACAGAACATCACAGAGGTCAGCAAAACCAGGGAATGATAACTTTGTAGGCATGTGGAGCCAGTAAGTGTTTAATCTATAAACTTTCTTGTTTTGAGCTGGGTGAAGCAGAGGCAAGTAGACACAAGAAAAAGTACAAACAAGTTCTTTATTCTGAAAGTGCATTAGCGCACTCTAAAGATAGCATCAAGGACTGTGTGGAAATCCCCTGGATATGTTTTGTAATTTTTTCCAGTGAATCTCAGGATAGCAAATACAAGAGGCGAAGACAAGTGGATGACCACAGCTGGTGTAGGCTGCGTTTTGGTATTCTGCTTTTTCCATGCAGACACCTGAGGTGGAATTTCTCTCTGTGTCTTTCCCTCCCTTGACTACAAAGAGCATCCAGATGTCTTGTCCAGATGTAGATGTTAACACTGCAAAGCTGACTTGCTTGCTGAGATTAATCTCACAACTCATTTCTAAGGTGATCTTTCCTCTTGGAGAAAGTTAGAAAATCATGGTAGTACACAGACTGCATTTTACTTCACAGGTTCCTGACTAATCAGTTTGATGCTGGGCAAACCACAGAGATGCTCAACACTTACGGCAACTAGTGCCTCCTGAAAACTTCTTAGGCATTTAAATGTCTTGCATATCTTGGGGTAATTAATCACTCATTTCTTCCACTTATATATTTGTTCTGCATGAAACCGGAGAAATAACACTCACCCAACTTTCCCCAGTCGGTATGAGATTATGTTCATTGATAAACACAGTGTGCACTGACATCCTCAGGTGAAAGGTCGGATATGTAAATAACAATACCTAATATTTCTGTCTGCACTGAGGATGTACTTAGTCCCCACTAACAACATAACTTTGGGATGAATTGAGACTCACCTTTTGAGCACTCTCTTCCATTTTTCTTAAATCACTTTGTCTTGTTCTTTTTTCAGGTACTCCATGGGATATAGAAGAATCAGAATGAAACATGAATGCACATGTGGGACCAGATGCATGTCTCTGCACTAAACAACAGCTAAATACAAAGACCACTTCATTGCCTTTTCCTTGGTTATTTTACCAGTTTTCTATAAATGTGTTTCAATTCTCAAGTAATTCCAGTTCATACCAAATGCGTTCCCAGTGTAGAAAATCAAAGCAAATGCAGTTATATCAGAGCAGGGCTGTTTGGAATAAATGTTAATGACAAGATACTTGGTATTGTTATCAAAGACAAGATATCCTCCACTTACATTAATAATGCATTCAGGAAAACAGGGGGTTTCGTTGTAGTCGACAGAACTATATGAAAGAACTACCTGGCTCCATTACTGATTTCTCTTTCTAACAAACCAAAAGATCTGAAATGTTGTCAAATGACAAGGAAAAGTACTGGGTCACAGTTCTCTGCATGCCACTTGCAAGTGGCTGCAGATTGATATGGTTAGCTTCTTGGACTCATAACACAGTTGAGATGTACCAGAGAATTTGTATCCGGCTTACACAATGTTTCATGTTACAAACTGGGGGAAACAGATGGCCCACTTGTTTATTCTGAGGTTTTCAACATCATCAATGGAGATGAGAATAAACCACTGTGGCATGAACAAGGAAGTTAAGTGAGAAGTCCATCTAGCTGGCTTTTATCTATTTCTGCAGTGAATTATTGCCATAGTCAAGTGATAAACACCCTTTTTGCAGTGGAAAAACATTCATAATAAAGATAAAATTGTAATCTCAGTGAGACCTGGGAAGTACCGACAAAAATACTTAGAATTACTAGCATGGAAAAAAATCTCAGCAACGAGAAGTACAGGGGCAGGAATCACCTCCTAGCTTGCTTATATGCCCATAGAATCATAGAATAGTTAGGGTTGGAAAGGACCTTAAGATCATCTAGTTCCAACCCCCCTGCCATGGGCAGGGACACCTCATACTAGACTATGTCACCCAAGGCTCTGAATTGCATCATTCCCTTTCACCCCTGTAATGAACTGTAAACTCATGTTTAGCTATTTGCTAATTAGCTAGTTTGTTAATCCATCTATTTTAAACTAACTCAACCCCTCTGCCTCCTCCATTTTTACTGTTTTCCCAGTCTTCCTGTTATTTTTGATTGTCAGTAGTGACTTAATATTTTCTTCCTGGCCAGAGATGAAAATGTAGAATGAGATCAAATCTGGCACTGATCTCTGTGGAAAATAACTAGAGAAGTCATGTGCTGAAGATTTCTTATCACAAACCTATTAGTAATTGTGCCAGAGGGGTCAGTTCTCAGTTTAATGGGCATGGGGGTTTTGCCAGCAACAATTGCTAGATTTTTCTGTCCAAACATCACGTTATACCAAAACAAATACCTCACAAAAGTCTGCATAATTGCTTTTATCAACCAGGCTGGTAATTGACATCAGAAAAACGTGGAATCAGGTTTATTAAAGAAGCTTTGTTTTGTAGTAAATAACATAGAATAGCACTGGTTGGTTTTCTTCTTCAAGCAACTGTTGTAGGACTTGTGGGGGTAAGTTGCATTCAGGAAGAAGTAATGATATTTACTTGTATCACATATGAAAAACACTTGCCATTACATTAATATTTAAGGCAGATGCTAGATACAGAACCAGGATGTTTACTGAACAATTTTCCCCTCTATCTTTAGAATTGTATCTCCAGAGGAGATATTTACTACCACTGAGATTAATTTGATGATGAAAAATTCTTTCTTGCCTTCAGATTTGCCGAACTCTGATTTTCCCTCAATGTAAGTGCAACTCGGGAAGATGTCCAAAATGTTCCTAAATTAATCCTTCTACAACTGTTTACATTCTGTTTGGATAAAATGGAATCAACTTTCAGTTCTGAATTGCAAGAAACTTGACTTCTGAAAAAAAATTTACTTAGGGAAATAACCTACAGTATAAAAGCTCTCCAGTGTCATTAACCTTTAGTAGCCCTTGTCTACCCATCTAATCTACATTAAAATATTAGCTAAGTCAAACCTTTGAAAAAGTTTCATACAAGGTAAAATTTTTACCTACTCTTTGTTCAAAATATGTAAACCACCCTATCTGCTGGCATCTTGTGCTAGACTCTGAGGAGTTTCGATCCCTGTATGGGGGAGAGAAGTAATCATGCTGTAAACAAGTCAGATGTCAAGAGAACAGATGACACACAGGGTGCTGGGTTAGAATTCAAGTGTCAAGTTTGGCATTATGTGGCAATGCAAAAACTTCCCTACTCCTACGTGTCTGCCCCATCCACTCAGCTCCATTGCCATACTCTGGCTGCTGAGCTGCTCCAGCACAGCTAAGGAAATGACCCTTTGGTTCTCCAGTCTGGAAAATGTGACATTCTTTATTTTTAGCTCTACTCAATTACTGTATTGTACAAGGGCTAAACAAACTGCAAACACAATGAAAAGAAAAAGATCTTTTCCTATACTAAATAAGAGAAAACAGTGTGCTATTGATTTCCTCCATCAAGTCACTGAAAACTTTCAAGAGGAAAGCATTAATTTAAGAAACCATAATTCATGTATTTGCACTAAGATTTACATAGGGACACAAGCAGAAGAACTTAGAAGAACATTCATTATCAGAATAAAAAGTACCATGTAAGTGAGATTTAAACAGTTCTCAGAATAATTTATATTAGGGGGGAAAATACCTTATGAAGAATTTAGATATTTTTATTTTTCCAACTAAAAGAAATGAAAAATTACAAATTCACAATAGACCAACTATCATCAGCCTCTGTGTTGTGGGGTGTTTCATGGTGGTTAGCATGACCACACCTACACTTGTCTATGCGCTCAACTCCCAAGGTGTGCTGCTGGATCCCCCTTGTCCAGCTCCAAGCCTCCTTGCAAGTCACTCATTCTGGATTCAGGATGTGTTTGAATGTTTTGTGTCCCATCAGCAGTTCTTCCCAGTGGGATCCCAGGAGTGGTGTTGCCCCAGGGCAAACAAGGTATGTGGCAGCTCACCTGTATAGAGCAGAAGGTAGCCCACACCCAAAGGAGAAATTAAAAACCATTGTTGTATAGGGGATATTTCTTCCCCTGGGGATCCTGGACCAACTCAGTGGTAGGCTGGTGTTGAAGCTGGCTTTGGAGATTACCCAAGGAAGGCCTTTCTCAAAAGAAACGTCCTTTGTCTTGGGTTTCTGTGTACCTCTCAGCTCCAAGGACTCTGGGTTGAACCTTGCAGGATTGAAAGCACCACAGGACAATATTCTCCAACAGGTTCTAGCCTGGTAGGTCTGAAGAGCAGTCTTCATCTCTGGAGGCGCCACCTGGGGAGAGTCTAAACGGTGCTTATACAAAGTCATTTGCAAAGAGGGAGTTTCCCGTTTGCGTGACTATAGGAGATTGCTCTACTGCCTCTCTAAAACAAGTTAATTACTAAGAAGGGCACCAACCTTTGGTAGAATTGCCACTTCTTTCCTCCTCTCCATGCATTTTGTATGCCAGCAAACACCATCAGGGTAAATGATGCTGCCACATCATGCTGCCACTTTACCCAGGGGTAAACTGAGTGTGTAAACTGAGGCAGTTCCCAGCAGGACAGTCATGCAGGTCAGGGCATGCACTCCTGCCCAACAATACCCCAGGCAGTCCCTGGGCACAGAATCTGGAGCACTGTCTTTGGGTTCTCAATGGCAATGTGGTCTTTAGGATGCGTGCCAAAATAGAATTATAATAGAGTCATAGAATCCCTTGAAATCTGCTGCTCCCATACACACAGATTAGCAGAACCTGCTTCTTTCATGTTTTGTCACATTTCCTGTGAATTTTTAAAGCAAATGTTTCAGAAAGTCCCCAGACAAGTGTCTTTCCAGCATGGGAGGAAGGAACACTTCAGCAGTGTGTCTCCTGCCTGGCCCAGCCATTCACCTCTACCCAAACTGTGCAGTGAAGCATGAGCCAGGTATGAGTTTCTAACCACGGATACCACCACAGTCACCCACAAGGACACAACATTTTTTGCCATTAAATTCTGGCTTATCCACCTCAGCTTTTCTCAAAATGATTCTCTAGAAAGCTGAAGGCACAAGTGTGGATGGATATTTTTATACCACACTGGTCACTGCAGCACAGTGCACAGAACTGTTCTGAGTCTTGCTCACAGGGAATGAATCAGGGTATCTGTGTTCTAAATACTTCCAAGCTTTGAAATCTTGGGAATTTCTCTTTGAAATGAAGGGAATTGTAATTACAAATTTAAGAGGACAAATTTTGTGCAACTAATTTTGCCAGAAAAATTGTGATCAGGCTGAAGAAAGAGAAAGCAGACAGTTTTGTTGCTTTGGTGTTGGTTGTTTTTTTTTCTGTTGGTTTGTTTGTTCTTTTTAACACTGCAGCTTATCATTGTAAAATTATCTCTGTCAAAACAACATAATCTTCTTGCAGTAACATTGTACATAATGTCAAAACATTAAGTCCTTACCTGGTGCAACACAATATTACTGAAAGGCTGGATAAAGAGGATATAGTGTTTATTTACATTGTACCTTGCTTTCTTCCAAAACTAACCTAAGTTACTTAACCAAAGAAACCAGTGACAGGAAAATGAAGTCTTGCTTACAACATCATTTATCTTGTCACCAGAACTAAGTTTATCATGTACAGATAATAAGTGCAATTCAAAAGCCACCATCTTGCTGAATAACAGTGAGAAACAGGAAAAGATAAGTCACACCACACCCAGAAACTTCTCTTTCAGGTGATTTTTTCCAACCTTCATTTTTGTCCTCCTACTTCCACACTAATCTAGCTTAAAGACCACACGTGAAAATCTAAACAAAAAAAATCACCCTTAATACTCACCCTTAAGACTGTATGAGTCTGTCCTCTATGCCCAGCAGCAGTGCAGTGCATGGGCTTATGTCAGCAGGGAGTCTCCCTGTGTCCCACCTCTTTGCCCCTCCAGACATGCAGCAGCGGGTGGTACCATCAGGCCACATAGCAGCTCTTCCACTACTTCTGCTTGGACAATCTCCAGATTCTACTATCCAGGAGAGTCTGTACAAAAGCCCATTTGATTTCATTTGCTTGATACCCACTCAAGAGTAATGAGGGATTACTTCAACAGATGTCCCCCTATTCTTCCCTGGGGTATTAATTACGCATACTCCTCCCCACCCCTTGTCAATGTCACACAGGGGAAACAGCACAGATTTCATGTGGCTTGTCATGAGTTCTACAGACTGTGCAGCTATTTTGCTAAGCAAAGTGGTTTATTCTGACTTCTGGTCATTGATTTTTTTTTCAAAGATTTGAACAAAAATTGTTCAAATTGAAATTTTAACAAAATTGAACAAAAATTGTTCAAATTGAACAAATTTTCAGGGTTTCCACAGATAAATGTTTTAAACAAAAAAATCTGGTAACTTTTAGATGGTATCTCTCCCTCCTAAAACCTCACTGCTGTAAAATCTAAGTTGGAAGTGTATCGTGATTCATACAACCGCTTCCTTTCCCATGTGAAAATAGTTCTTGTTTCTCAGACACTTTATCTAGGTGCTTTTCACACACGTGTATGTAGCTGAGGTGCAAATGCTTGTACATTAAGTCTCAGTTTTTCTTTATTTCAGTTCACAATAAGTTCTTCCAGAAACAGCCACATGTCTCCAAGCAACATGAAAATATTGTTATATTTTTCCAAAATGTCACAGGTACTTCCATCCATTTAAAAAGTGATTACTGCCAGATGTCAGATGAGAACAGGCCTTTGGCTGGAGCAGCACTTCAGGCATGTTCATCTGATGTCCTCAAATATTTCCATTAAGTGATTAGCAGCCTACCCAGCTGTGAGTACTTTATTCATCTTGTGTGCTTGGGAGCACACCCAGGCTTCGGGCTTTCTGCTGAGCTATTTGCACTTTTTCACTGCAGTTCTTTTCAGTGGAAAGGGCTGGAGATGTGCTCATTTTCTGAGGAAAACCATGGGGAGGCCTCAGGAATGGCTGGTCCTGGGTGAGCTGCATCCATCCTCTAGTTCCACATGGGAATGACCAAAGTGGTTCCACTTCAGCTGGGTAATGTAGGGCTGGCTCTCGCACTGTCTGACTGCACCATCCATATTTGTGGGTGTACAACCTCACCTTGCCTCTTGCTAGCTGGAACAAGTGACAATGCTGCCACCCGGGTGCAAGAGGAGAGGGTTTTTCTAATCACAACAAAAGCATGGCACAATGCACCTAATGGGCAGTTAAAGTACTCTCAAGGCTTCCCAGAGAAACAATCCAGTCATCTGTAATCCTCTACAGATGTCTTCTATACCTGCCTTCTCTGAGATGTCACCTCCCCAGCGGCATTCAGGTGCCTTCTTTCCCTCCTCACTCAGAATGACTGGCAGCATGCCCACGTGTCCTGTGGAGCCAGCAGCCCAAACAGGTCCTTTGAGAGCTGCTGTGCTCTGCTTACTTGATCGAGACTAAAAACAGCACAAGAGCTTGCAAGAATTATTCCCTGAAGAACCACTTCCTGCCATTAAACAATGCTTTGATTATTTTTTTAGCTACTATTTGTAAATGTTCCCACCCCCTTCAATAATTTTCTCTGTGTCCCCTCCATTTTATAACAGGGAATCCAGATGGGTCCTGGTTTTTCCAGCATCTGATACAGAAAAATACTACTAGCTTCAGTAGCTCACATACATTATAGAGCCCATGAAAATATTCAAACACCACAGCAATAAGCAATATATAATTCATTCTTCAGAGCTTCATCAGGAATTTGACCCACATTTCTTTCTAAAAGAAGAAAGAGGGACAGTATCCTTTAGATGAATCAGTTAAAAACCCATACTTGCCTGAGCACTTTATTAATGAACTGCATTATTGTCAGCTTGAAGGAGGCAGATAATCAGTAGAAGCTTTCCCAGTGACCGGCATCACTTGGAAGTTCTCAGGTTCAAACCCATCACTCTGAAGACTAGGTTACCAGCACAGCAGAGGAAAGACTCTCATGAGGAAGCATACTCATTCATTGATTAAAACAGTGAAAGGAGATCATCTCCTTAAACTTCATGTATATTTCAGTGTTGAGACTTAAAGTGATCCCAACAGCCATTAATATTCTTACTGTCCCAGGGGGCACCACCAGCCCAGCCAGATGCTGCTCATCAACACACTTCAGTTCTTCCATAAAGCAAGCCCTAGAAAATCCCACTGCTACATGCTGCCTCTCTGCCTGTATTTTTACTATTTGACATGCTTTTCCTGAGGAAGGTGTCATCACCACCTGCTCAGAGAAACCCATACAGAACTGACATGGCTTTGTCTGAAGCTTGAAATCTTCCATTGCTTCCAACCTTAGTGTGAGAAGTACGCCAGCAAGTGGGTTAATACCACAAGCTTTCCAACAAAGTTTCCTGGCAGCTCTTCCAAACTTTTCTTATACTTTGATTATTGGTGGAACAATACAATACCAAAGATAGGAAATGCTGGAAACTAAAAATACAGAGCAGCCAGGGGTATTGTGTGTGGTTGAATAAGGGGAAGTACTTGACCTTGAGCTGCCCTGGGTTCCAGATGAGCAGTCCTGAGCCTTTTGAATCAGTGCCTGATAGTTTGCTTTTTTGCCAGTGTTCATCCCTGATGTTACGTGTCAAATCTTTAATTAAATAATAACTTCATACAAATGTTTGCTGATGGGTATTCATGGCAGCTACTTAAGGTAAACAGAATGAACAGTATGTATACATGAGGACCATGGTACAGCTGCTGCAGCACATTTAACATGCACTACTTTCAGCCACATAAAGACAGAAAAGGTGAACAAGGTATTCATTACATGGAGAGAGGAAACAAGAGCATTGGAGTTCTGTTTCCACTACCTACCATTTAGATGTATCCTTTCCAGAGACCTGTCTATGATAAGATAATTGGAATGGGTTTGAGGGCATTAGAGACAGCTCCTGTGATTTTCCAATATAAGCTAGACAAATAGTTTAACCTAACAGTGCTTCAGTTATTGGGGACTTTTAATAGCATTCCTAATAAACACTGCTCCACACAACACTTTCATATACTAGATCAGATGTCTGAGATAGTCTATAAAAATGTATACCTAATCCTGCCCCCTAGTGCTGGTGCAGCAAACAAAAGACACCATCATCTCCTGAAGGTGTGATGTTTCTGTAAATGAATGATGGTCAGAACTGGGCTCATAGTTGGCAAGCTCTAAAAAGAGGTTCATAATCACTCATTTCCCCATTTTAGAAGGCTGTAACTATGCATTTTCTCTGAATTTGCATGAGTCCTAGTCCTGATATTAGAAGAAACAGGCAGAACTGTGAAGGTTTACTGGTACTCAACATAATGGACAAAAAGTTATAAATAAATCACCACTTGGCATAAGAAAAGTCTCTAGCATATTCTGTGTAACTCCTTATTTGCATAATCTGAAATTGATATATAACTATTGCCGTGACACTAATATTTTTTTTATTTTAAAAAAGGTTTTGCACAATTTTTATGAAGCCTTCTAAATATATTTGCAGTTGCTAGTTTCAGGCAATATACCCCAGAGGAAGACTCTTCCTTTTACTGAAAGACTAAGATGATGGTAAAAATTTGATTAAACTACTTCAGCCTCAGCTAAATCTCATCTCAGACACTCTCAGCTGACCCCAGTAGTTTCATTTTGAATATAGTAGCTAATCGCTAAATTCAAGTCTCACTGCTGGCACAGTGAAACTATGCAGAAAAAAATCCCACCACCCAGGCTCTTCTCCTGGGAATTTTCCACAAGATTTTGAATATGATTGTCATGGTCAACAAGATAAGCCAATGCCTCCTTGTGAGCCATTTATTTCTGTAGCTATCACCTCACCTGCCTGCCACTCTCCATCCCTGTTTCTCCTTAACCCCCGGCAGTGCATACCAGAGTCCCTACGAGTGTCAGTAACCAGGAACTCAGCTTTGTTGGACAGAGAAGCCTTTTGGTGCCATGGTGCTCTTCCAGGATATCCCAGTGATTAACACAAGGACTTTATTGAGTGCTTACATGTCACTGTTTTATGTCAAGAAATAGGAATCTGAAAGATTTTATCAGATATCAATAGAGAAGCAAAGATTTGCTATCACTAGGCACTCATCATAATGCTTGGCACCTAGAATGCAGAACTGCTTTAGGTCAGGCAGAACTGCCTTGAATTTCTTCTTCATTCTTAAGATGAACCCACAATTTTCACATTTTAAATGTAAGAGAAACTGTTAAAATCTTTCTATTAAAAAAAAACAACTCATTTTCTAATCTATATAGAAACAAGAAAGCTGCTCTACAGGGAAAAAGAATCCTTAAAATAAGTAATTTAATTGCTTGTCCAAGAATGAGATAGCTCCAGGAACTGTAGGTGGAAAAAGCTCACTATACTCAAATCAGTGATCAGTTTTCCTGTTGCCGGTGAGGCCAGGTTTCCACATTATCCCTGTGAAATCAGTCAGATATAGAAATGATTATAAAAAGCAGGTAGTCAGGAAGAGAATGCATCTGACATAATGGGATGATTTGCTTACATTTCTCATTAAAAAAAAAAAAAGAAAAAGAAAAAAGAAAACCAACACTAAAACCTCAGGGTTTTGTTAAAGTGAAATTCCTGAGTGACTCCAAGTTAGACTAATTGCAGGTCTATATTTTGCTGAATTATCGCTTGCCTAGTGTTCTTTGGTGACAAAGCATTCAGGTTTCAAAAATTTCAAAATCCTTTATGAAAAAAATCTTCAGCCCCTTTTAATTTTTATTTTTATTTTGGTTTTTAAAGGATTTTTAACAAAACAATTTGATTTCTAAATGGTAAAAGAAACAAACCAATGTTTAATATACAACATTTCTTACTCCACAAGCATTACTAAAGCTAAGTAAGTTCTGCCATCCATACATACACCATCTCAGAAAATGCAAAATTAGCCTTTAATTCACTCAAGGAAGGTGACTATACTTATGTAAAAGGGTAAAAGTGGATTTTACAGGGCATGGAAATCCACATTAGCTAAGACATTGGCACCTCTGTTTTCACACATGACCTGTAGGCATCAGGAGCCAGAAAAGCACTTAAAAGAGAGAAGCATCTTTGCTGTTAATGCCTGACAATCAAGAAAGAGGAAAAATCTTACAGAGAATCTAGATGGCAGGAATTTGCTGCAGTCAAGTAGCATATGGGGATTTCATCCAGGGCCATTGCATTACCATTCTGTCTGGACTGTGTTACAGCTGAACGGGACTGTTGTAACTTGTGATCCAGCCTGTGAGACATTACCCCTACCCAACAGTCACCTCCTCTGCCTTGGCATGCCGTGCCCCTTGCTGTGACTGTGGGCATGTCAAAGCATTGTGGACATGCTGCCAAGCCACTGAGAACCACTGAAATAACACACCTGTAGGTAACTCACCTATGGAGTCGGCACAAGATTTCATCTTCATCAATCTTAACTTTCTATCTGCCTGAGCCACTGAAATCATTGTATTAGTTCAAGATTCACTGCAGATGTTTTAGGTTCATTAAAGTCCTAATATAGATGCCCATGGCTGCCTTTTCTGTCATGGTAGTGTACAAAACTGAGGAACAGGGAGCAAAGAAACAGTCAGATCTAGAGAGCTGTCTGTAGAGGCAGAGACCTTCACAAGGCTGGCCTGCTATTTTATCACTAGGGGTGTGAATCTATCACTAGAGATAGCAAAAGATGTAGGTCAGCCATCCCTTGATACATGGCAAATTGGTAAAGCTGGCAATGGTCAACATGGGATTACTGAGATAAAATTGAAAACAATACCTTTCTGGTTTGCTTGCACCTCCACAGATGTGCAATTGACAGACACGGACAACTAGCCCTCTTTGACCTGTTTCACGACATAAGCCTAGCTCTCACATTGTAAAGCCATGTATTAAGAAGTATCCTTGGTCACTTGTCTGCTAAAGCATACAGACAGGGCATTATTGACAGATGCCATGTCCAATAGCTTCCTTGCTCTGTTGGCAATGATGGATGAACACCGCATTAACTCAGGAGCATCACCAGCAAGTATGGTCAACCAGCAGCCACAGGGAACCTTACCACTGGCCCAGAACATGCTTCACATAAGCTCCACAGACAGCTCCTTGGAGCTCCTGCTCTGTGTGCCATGGCTTTGTCAGGCTCTCACAGGAGCCTGGGGCTGGCAGTCTACCACTTCTGCACATGCTCTCAGAGACAGTGAAGAAAGGCAGATGTGTCCAGGCTGCTCCCACAGTAACAGAAGTGCTGGGAGCCCTTCCCAGTACACCTAAGGGCAGTTGATAATTGAAAGAAGGCTCAAAGCCAAGTAGCCACACTGGATATTTCTTTACCATGGTTTTTTGAGTGTCCTCTGAGACAGGAAGAGGAAAAAGAGCGAGAAGCAGCAGGGGGAACACCAAGGCCAGAGAAAGGAGTAAAAGAAGAAGGTGCTCCATAAGTGAGCAGATACCCCTGCAGCCCACGGAAGACCCACACTGGAGCAGATGGATATTCCTGAAGGACTGCAGCTTGTGGAAAGCCCACACCAGAGCAGGTTTTCCCTAACAGGAACTGCATGCAGCCCATGAGCAATTCACACTGAAACAGAGGAAAAGTGTAAGAAGGAAGGAGTAGGAGAGAGAAGAGAGAAACCACTACATACTGAACATACCCACCCCTGCCACCTTGCACTACTTGTGGTGGGTGGAAGAGTTTAAATTGAAGGAGTGAAGTTGAACTTGGGAAGAAGGGGAGGACGTTAATTTAGTGTTCCTGTTTCTCACTACCCAAAAGTGTATTAATTGGCAATAAATTACATTGATTTTCCCACATTAAGTCTGTTTTGCCCACAACAGTAATTGGCAATCAATGTCCCTGTCTTCATGACCCTTCTCATCCTATTTTCTCTGTCCTACTGCAGGAGGCGGGGAGGGAGGAGGGAGTGAGCAGCTGGGTGGGCATTTTGCTGTTAGCCAAAATTAACCCACCACAGTCCTCTTTTGGCACTGTGGACTCCTTTGTGGAAAGGAGCAGACATGTGCCACTTTCGCCTTACCCTTGCTCTGCCATCCAAACTCACGGCTGGCACAGCCATAGAATGACTAATACTCCGTATCTGGAACTTCTAGCAACATCTCAAACTGGTGCATGAGCACATCCTCATAGTCCTGCCAAGATGCGTCATCCTAAGCCTCTGTTAGAATTAGACTGGGTCTAGCACTAGAGGGCAGATCAGGACCTACATGGTCAGGCTCAGTGCTGACCAAGCAGTCCTGCTCAGGGTGATTTTGTGAAGAGCTACTGCACAAAAATCTACAGTTCTTATCTGGGGGAGCCAAACTACCAAGAGTAGTTTGGCTCCAAACTTACCACAGAGTAACCAAGATTGCTTATATAGTCCATAACCTTGTCAGTGTTGGTTATCCTGCCTCTTTGGCCTGTCCACATGAATCCATGAAAAGACTGACTGATCTCATTAAAATAACATGCCTTTAGTATGGATTATAGCAGAATAAGAATGTGTGGCCTTTTGTTACTGAATACAGCCATCTAGTGGTTAATTCTTGTTTATTCCCTACAGTTTTCAAAAGAGAACAGAGCAGACAAGTGGAGACCAATAAGGGTGCACGAGGAAGAAAATTCTCTTTTCCGTTTACAGCACGTCAGGGTTAGCTTTGAGGTCTGGCCTAAAGAGGAAAATTGGCCTTCCCTACTTGTGGCTATGGACAGACTTTCTAAAAAAA
Source organism: Melopsittacus undulatus (assembly GCF_012275295.1). Taxonomy (NCBI): domain Eukaryota; kingdom Metazoa; phylum Chordata; class Aves; order Psittaciformes; family Psittaculidae; genus Melopsittacus; species Melopsittacus undulatus. The sequence continues at coordinate 73,308,319 of NC_047529.1, forward strand.
GGAGAACACAGTAAGGCCTGGGCACTGAATGTGAATTTATACATGTTTTTCAGAAAAATGTCAAGTTTAGGGCCAGAGGAAAAATTAACTTCCCCAGTTTAACCTGTTTCACTGGTAGCCTTTGCTTTGATTGCATGCGAGTGTGAATATTAGTCTGCCTTGCAGGAAGGCAATGGGCTGGTCCTGCTGAGCTCCCCCTTTGAGCTCACACCCCCACAGGTCAGGCATGTTTCTGCCACCCATAACCTCACAAACCCAGGGATTCGAGTGGCTGCAAGCCAAGACCCAGGTTTGCAATGCATGGTTGCATGACCTTGGTGCAGCTCTAGTAAGAACACCATGACCAGCTGTGTGGGAGTGTTTCAGTTGTACAGCATAGGAGAAGTAAAAGCAAAGACAGGAGTAAAGTTGTTCAGGCAGAATTAGATTTTCAAAGTACATGCAGAAAAAAGGGTTAGGACCTTCCTGTTGCAAGTTCGTTTATTTTAGTGCTATTTAGTATCATAGAGCTTTGTAGTGTTACAGGTCTGACCCCACAGAGCTCTGTGTGCATGTGTGCTCAGCACCCAAAAACACTGCACCCCCAAGCAGTCTGTACAGTCACATCTCCTCTGGGGACAGGGCTCAGCTGGGCTGGCCTTGCCTTGCTGTGTTTCCACTGCTCAGGCCAAGCTCTTCCTGTGCAGCCAATCTGTGGCCTCTTCCTCCTCTTGGTCAGAGGTCAGTGACCCATCTGCCTGACCCCCTCTAGGGCATGGACTTCTGGGAGCCTGTCCCAGGTTTCATGTGAGACTTTTTAGCTGTGTGGTATATTGCAATTGAAGACAGCAGCTTCCAAGCTGCATCAGGCAAGGCGGCTGCTGAAGCTGTTGCCTGGCTGCTGCTAATTGCTTCTATCAGGAAGGCAGTAGTCCTGCACCAGGCATGCAGCATCTGACCACTGCTGCGCCAGGGGCAGCTACCAGGAACGCCAGCAACCACAGCGATCCGCAGCAGTAGCCTGTCCCCTCTTCCTATTTAACCTCGCACAAAAACTAAACGCCCAGCTCCCGCCCTTAGGACGATGAGAAATCCCTGGGAGGAGGCTGGGACAAGCCATTAAACGCCGGATCGCCCAAAGCGGAAGGCTCCTACCAGCATTCCCTCGGTGTTTGCCTTGCTGCTGTGCCGGGCCCGGCTGCCAAGCCCGGCCCCCCTGTCTCCGCCCCGCCCGGTTCCTGCTGCCCGGCAGCGCCTCCGGACGCCGCCAGGGGGCGGGCGCGGGCTGGCGTAGTAGCAGCGGTTGCGAGGGATGCACCGGTGTGCCTGTGGGAAAACAGCGCTCCGTCCTGCCGGCGGAGACAGCCAGGCACTCCTCTCTGCGCCCCCGCCTTTCCCTCCCCTCTCCTCCGCAGTAGCAGTCCCTGGGAGAGAGCACAGCGGTGATTTAGGCAAGGAGGTGGCAGCTGACAGTTTCTAGGGCGCAGTAACCATTCATCTCAGATGGGCTCCCGCTGGGAAAGTGAGCGTCTAGCTGTTCTGCTATCCAGAGAACAAGGTGGAGCTCCCTGCTCCAGGTGGGTGCAAAGAGCTCAGGTGAGCCGGGAGCCTGCCAGTGTCTCTGCACAAGCCTGAATCAGGCTTGTGCCTCCCTCCTCCCCTTGGGCCGCTGAAACATCTTCTGCCAGGCTCAGACCAGCCCTCCTTTAGGGATGGCAGCTTTCTTGTACGGAAGTAAAGGTTTGCGGACTGCCACAGCACTGGCCAGAGTAAGCAGTCCAACCCCAGATCTGGAGACAGGAATATATCTGCCATCTCTCTGCTATGACAGTGTTTAGTACCAAAGATATCTGGGCAGCTCAGGCATTTTCTGATTTTTCATGCAGTTTCTCACCCTTTCTCTATAGTCCCTGGGGTCGTACTCTTTCAGTAGAAGCACCCTGTCTTTATTGCATCAGAAGGAACAGGCACAAACCAAGACAGTTTTCTCACATCAAAAACCAGTGTGTCATTTTGTGTGGCAGATCTCCCCATGGCACCACCCAGAATTCAGTAACTATTTCAGCAAAGGCTGAATGTGGTCACTGGTGCAGCCTGTGGCACATTCAGAGAGTAACTCACCACCTTAACTCACCACGATGGCTCGAGGTCACCCTGTGTGTGTCAGGGTGCACCTAAATTGGCAGCCTTTCAGTATATTTATGCCTGCAATTTTCACATCAATATTCTCTGTGCTTTTGCGTGAGAACTAATGTTGAGGACTCTGAGCTGGGAACCCAAAGTAATTATTTCTCCAGCAAACATAATCATCAGAATTAAGGCTGACAAGGGCAATCTTCTAAAGCAGGCTATGGGGAAAAGTAATTCAAATTACTTTGGTGAATGACTGATTTTACTACATTAGGGAGACCATGGTTTTTCATGCAGTGTAAGCCCTTAGGGTCTCCATCATGTTTCTTAAAGTAAAGGAAATAGGTTAGCTTTATTGCCAAATTTCCATCTGGGTGTCTTCATCCAGCCCACTGGAAGTTCGCCTGCAGGTTCAGCCACTGTTGCTGTTTCTGCTAATGCAATGTACAGGGACTTTCCCAGTAGTTGTCCACTGGTGTGGAATGTTGTAAATCAGCTCCTTTAGTAGGACCTGAGCAGTGTGAAGAGGTGAGAAACAAATTTCTGTACAAAGTGGTGATGTTGGATTCTTTTTTAAAGAAAGCTGCTATGGTGGACTCATTACTGCAAGTCTTTTTCCAAGTGATATACAGGTACAAAATTAACCCCCAGTGCAAAAACAGAGGCCACCCTGCTCTTTCCCTGAGTCTGGTCCCAGAGTTAGGGCAGCAGAGCATGACTGTCAGAAAAGTGAGATAAGGAAATGGTATTTCAGTGCGGAGTTGCAATTTTTTGTGATAATCCCTTTAATCCTGTTCTCCCTCCTGCAAGGGGGCTGAGGCTGCACTTTGCATACAGCTCCAACAAAAGGAGGCAGAAACTAATCTCAGATTACTCAGCCACTTTTATCTTTTCTTTAGCATGTAAACACGTCTAACCAATTTGAGGAGGCAGCAGCTTCCATCAAGGATATATATAAATGGGTAATTCCCTCAGTGCAGAGGAGTTTAGGAGTTGGAGATTAGGATCTGGAGAGTTTTACATGATTTCTGCTTTTCTGTGCACATGGGGAGGCAGGACAGACAGAACAGAAGGTGCTTTCTGTTTGAAACCACCCTGTTCTGGGTGGAGCAGGCTTCACACAGCTCCAGATGACAGTTTCACTCTGTCACTAGGCCAAGGGAAGCAAATGAAACTGCCTGGAGTTGCTACAATCAGACATTAATCTCTGCCTCACTGCTGATTAACTCTTTAATGCCACACTGCCTACTGAATAATTTGTTACTCAGCTGTAAGCATGGATCTCTAACAGCTTACTGCCCCACCTGCGAGCATGCGAGCAGTGACTCTTCTTCCCAAATCAACAGCTTTTGTTGCCCACCTGGCACCTTCTCAGCCCAGGACTAACACTGAGCTAGCCAGGACAAAGGGAGGAGCCACAGAAGACTCCTGATCCAGAAGAAAGGATGCATCCAAGGGAGATGGAGATTTCTGACTTGTTTCTTCTTTTAGAAGAAAGAAGGTGCCTACCAGAATACTGATGGCACTCATTCACATTTTCTTTGTGCCTCCAGGAGCCCTGAAGCTGATTCTCTAAGCAACAGACATCCAACATGCAGTTATAATGTGGTTAAGCTTTCCAGTAGCTGGATGGGGTCCAGAATGTATCTGTACAAGCTAAGATTATATAGTTAGACATGATTAATGTTGGTCTTGCATTGCTTGGAAAGGAATCGCTTAGGTAACCACTTTATCCCTAACTCAGAAGACATGATATGTCAAGTATTTTTGCTCATTATTCTAATGTCTATAATTTCACAATCTTTCAGTGTATTTATGCCTGCAGTGTGCTCATAAATATTCTCCTCTCACTCTTAACTATTGGTCAGAAAGTTGGAGATCTTGAAAAGACATAGCTAATGGTGCATTGTCAGAATGAAGCGCACAGATTCAGATCAGCAAATCCCTGTTCAGCTGCTGTCTATTCCTGAAGGTTTCTAAATACCACAGGTGCCTCACTTTTTGACAGGCACCAACAGGTAGTGTAGTCACAAGGCCGTGGGAGCCCTAAATTCAGCTGCTTCTCTTACAAATATGTCTATAGCCCCTTTTGTCATGCTGAGGCTCATGGCTTTGTATTCCAGCAGTCCACAGAGGTAACAGTGCTGCAGCATAGAGATGAAGATGCTCATATGGCAGAAAAGTGAGAAGACATTGGGATCTGGACTGCAGCCACCTCTCCCCATGAGCGTGAATACGTACACATTCATGACAATATAACAGTTCTTAAATGTTTAAACAGTACTTTGAGAAAAGACAGAATCTTAGGTCTTGCCTCAGGGTAACGTATGCTGATCTCTGAGCTCAGGGCAGTGATCCCTTCTATCTCTTGCTTTGCTCTTTTACTTGCCTTTTCCTCCACAGTGTCTCCATCTCAGGAGGGAGCATGAGTGCCATGTGCATCAGGAAGCACTGAAGGGTTTGAGCTACTCTGGGCAGCAGGGACAATTGCATGTGGCTTCTCACCATGGGAGCCAGCATCCTGTGTCCTTGCTGAATGAATAAATGTAAGGGGTTACCAGCATCCTCAGTGTCAGAATTACCACTCCTAACTTTAGGAAGCTCTTGGTATCTGTGTTAATGAAGATGTTAAAATATAGGTTGCATATGGAGAAAAAAAAATGTATTCCTCAGCCCTGAAGAGTATCTAACACTCCAGCTACAGAAATTTTTAAGAACTGCTCTTGCCTTCAAACATTTCCTATCTTGCATCCTTAAAAGCACAGCTGTCTTTTACTGATTTATGCCAAGTGATTTCCCAAGGTACGAATGGCAGGCAAAACAAGTAACTTTCATTTGTCTAGATCCCCTGAGGCCTTTGATGGCTGGCTGACTATACCTCTCTTGTCATGACTTTATAAGGACAGAAAAATGTGTATTTCAAGATCATGAGCCATCCTGCTGAGGGCATTGCTATGGGTTCAGGATGGAGCTGCACTACAGTCAAGAAGCCCCAGGCACTAAGGAGCAAGCACTGGAAGCATCTCATTGCTCATGTGTCTGTCAAAGAATATGGCTGTGCTGGGGAGCTCAGTCTCTGTGGACTGTGCTCTCTTCTACACTAAGTATTTTGATTTTCACTTCAGTTATTTCCCCTTTGTGAATCCAAATTACTTAATCCATTTTTCCTCCTCTGGTAATTAGTGCAGCCAGCACTCCTGCTGAGCACAGCACACTGCCAGCACCTAATGCCACCCTCCTTACTGACAGCACCAGTCTGGCCACATCACTATTCATGTGTTTGTACCATTTACAGGTCACTCTCCCACCCACACTCACATGTACCATGTTCTACATCAGCAAGTTTGGAAAACTGAACCTTCCCTTCTCTAATCTGCTGAATAATTGGGGGTTGTTGAATGGTTTCATAGCTCCCCCTACCCCTAATAGCTTAATAGCTCTAAATGTGCAGTGTCATTGTAATGTGACATAAAAGAGAGAAACTATGTTCTCACCTGTTACAAACATGTGAACCTTGTAAATGACACAGATGAATGCCCACCAAGTGGCATACAGGACTTGGTCAATCCATTAAAAGATTCAACTGTCAACAATTTGAAACCAGAGTTGAAAAATCAAACTTTGGTTTCAGTGTGGAGGGTCTAGCACTTTTGAGCAGGATCCCACACTGGAAAATGTGTTAGACAATATATGGATGAGGAGATTTCTATACATTTCTTTATCTAAACATTTGGTCAGTATATCACAGCTCTATGTGTGGTCTGCTTCTGGGCTGAATTGGCTGAGGTTTTGACATGGGCTTGAGCGTGGACAGCATGAGACCCAATTTAGACGTATTACTCACAATAGATCTGTTTGCAGTTTTCAGCCCTCTGGGAACTTTCAGCCTTCTTGTTTACCATATTCACATTCAAAAACCCCTCAGGTTGTGGGATGGCCCTGCAACCTGGGCATGGATAGTGAAAACTATCTGTGACCACAGGAGGCAGGGAAGCCAACACAGTTACTACAACAATTTTCTCCATCTCTTTCTGTATAGGAGAAGAAGTGATTTTGTTTACATCAATTCTGTCTTACAGAGGTGTGAAATCATAGCTATTTACCAAATTTACCTCTTCAGTTCAAGCTCATCATACCATTGAGTCTTTTTACTAAAATGTTAGTGTAAGCTATTTTGGGCATATGGCCATGACAGAAGTTTTTTTGTCATGGACAAAATAAATAAAATTATTATATTAATAGTAAATAAATAAAAATGAAAGTAAATAAAATTAATAAATAAATAAAATAACGTTTACAATTATTATAATAATATGGTAGCCACTGTTAGAAAATCACAACAACTACACTCACTGGAGACCCCAAAGGATCAGTGTAGGACATCAAAAGTGTTATGGAGAAACTGGTCAAATGAAGTTCTACTGATGGGTGCTTAAGCTTAAAAATATCAAATATACCTCTGACAAGATAATTTTTCTGTTTTTAAGAGGATGTAAAACTTTCTGTTAGAGGAGGTGAATATAATATTTAGAGCTTCTAAGACAATTAAAGTGCAGGTGGTCCTCATTTTATATAGATATGGTCTACATAGATTGTGATAATGGAGGTGAATTTCTCAAAGGATCTGAAGGGAACTAGGAACTCAATCGTAGTAAAAATAAATAAGAATGGGAATAATCCAGAAATCTCTCTTTAAAAATCCACTTTTTCTCACTTATTTTCAAATAAATCTTTTCTTCTGTTATGTCAAGTTGTAAATTAGATCATTTCCAAAACAAACAAATGAACAAGAGACATGCAAATATCTGTGAGACTGAATTTCACCCTTATTCATGTGAAATACTGCACCCTTACTTCAAATTCTTGAGGCAACATTGCTTCAACTTAATGCCAAAGGGGACATGAGACAGTTTGATAATGACTAGCTACTGGAAACTTCTAAGAATTTTCCAGATTTTCAACTAAATCTAGTAATTACTGGGTCTGGGGTGTTAAAAGGCTCTCTAAGACCATCAGGCCACCTGCATTGATGCTGACAGCTCTTCCTTCCGAAAAACAGCACACCTTTATAGCCACAGGATTTTAATCAGCTCTGCCCACTGGGGAAACTAACCCAGGGCATGCACTTATGTTTTGCCAGGTAATCCCTACCAGGAATTACAACCTCCTTACTACAAAACCTAGGTCTCTAGAAATTAAATAAAGAGATGTCCATGTTGATACTAATAATACAGAAAGCTAAGGTTGCTTTTAAGTCAACCAACCAAGAGAAGTATCTCTTCAAAAATCAACCAGCCACCACATCAAAAAATAAGTTGTAGTCAGTAGCTGAGTTTTACATGGGAGGACTCACTGATCAAGTTTTAAAGCTGTTTTAGTCTTACATAAGAAATTATTATTTGTCCTACATAATAAATAACTTCTTACTTGCAAAATGTGGTTAAAAGAGGGAAGTCCTCCCTCCTTACCACAGACACAAAAAGGCTGTCATGGTTTGAACGAGCAAATCAAGATGTAAAGTAAACCTGAGTGAAATGCCCAAAGCAGATCATTGATACCTGGAGGTTTAGTTTAGAAGCTGCTATTCTGGCTGTACTCACTCTGTGAAAGCAGGCTGCCTTTCCTGGAGCAGTTTGAAAAGTGTAAGAAAGATCCTTGAGATTCTTCTGAAATATTCATTTTTAAGAGTGCTAATGGATGTCCTAACAATTTTCTATCCAGGAGGTAAACTTGCCCAGCACAAGAGAGTTACTAAATATGAATCCTTTGTATACTCTGATTAAGACCCACACCTATCCACAGTTAATGAATGTTTACTTGGATTTGTTTAGGAAAAACTTCAAAGAACTCCAGGGCATGATAAGCTGCAGCTGAACTTGTGACAGCCTTCCTGGTGAAAAGTGCTCCTAAACACTATCTTCTGAATATTTTGTGCCATTAAAGAAAAATCTGCATGAAGTGAAGTATGTGTGTAGGTATTCTGTTACAGCTGCAGAAGGTTTGCCTCTAAGCCTATTTAATAGCAAGTTTGCACATGAAGGTTGTACTGGTATCAAGCAGTAACTATGCCTACAAGTACTGGGAACCTTTCTGAATGCCGCAGTTAATTCTTCCTATTGTGTACACTGTCCCCTTCTTAATGCAATATGCATGGCAGGATGGACTGAGGTGTTCTGGGGGAAGGTGGAAAACTCCAGCCATATAACTAGAATGAATGTTTTCTCTAAGAGATCTGCATGGTAAAGGTTAAGCTCATCGGGCTGCAAAGCATGGAACTGAAATGAAGAGCTCCTGTGCTGCAGCCTATGTGGCTGAAGGTTTAACTTCAGTTAAATTATGGGTCTTTGACTGCAGAAGGCAGGATTACATCATCTCTGGAGGGAGACATGGACCACTTGATGAACCACTTGATGGATTCATTGGGCTAGAAAGGTAAATACAAACCCAGGACTTGAACTGCCTTCAATAAAATGTAGTCAGAGGGTTTTTGCCGTTCACTTTCATTGGGAACAGGCTTACAAGGGAGCTGCAGGGGCCACAACAATGGAAAAATTTGCATGCTAACACACACAGGCTAGCACTACTGTGCTTCCAGGCAGCCAGGTTGAAGTAGGGTTCCTTTGTCCAGCTGATGGGGAGCACATTAAAGGTGGCTCTGCTGGCTTCCAGAAATGTCACCAGCTCTCAGGGATTCAAGCAGTGAGACTAATCCCACCCAATTGTAATGGGCAGGGTGCAACACACAAGAAGCATAGGCAACTGTGGTGTAATTACAGTCAGTAGCTTCTCAATATAATTTGATTTATTTTCTAGTAACCCTGTCTTTAAAAATATATACACATATATATATGTATATACATGTATGTGTATATATACACACATATGTATGTATATATATATAAAGTCTTTTTTTCAATAATTCCAGGAAACATTATCTGGGAAGACTGGGAAAGGAAGGGACCAAAAGGGATTATCATACTCTAGAGCCCAATTATGTTCTGCTTTATGCCTGGCATCCTCAGTTGCCCAAAAGCAAAAAAGGTGATTCCCAGCTACTTCTTTCTTCCACAGCAATTCTGTTGACAACACAATTGCAGAACCATTTTCTAATTCATGTCACTGCTAATCAGCAAAGCTAAATAATATAAATCAGAGGAAAGTAAAGACTTTTTTGAAAATAAGCTTGAAATAATTCAACTCTCTGTGCCTGAAAACAAGTTAAGGAACGTTAACTTGAGTCACTGCAGGCAGATCAATGAGGTGTGTATACGCAAGAAGGCAATGACAACTAACAAAGGGGGTAGTAAGAAATTAAATTGGAAGAAGATTCTTCTCTGCAGCTTTGAAAGACTGTCACAGCCATTTCCATGCTCTGGTAAAGCAAGAGCTCTAGTCACATCTCTTTTTATGATACAAAATTGATCTATCTAATATTGACAAATGAGAAGTCTTGAGAATCAGGCAGCTTCTGATATTAACAGAATGTTTATGGCTCAAGCAAGCTCAGTTTAGAACAGGGATTTCTAAATGACTGGGCTGAAACTCAGTAAGGTTTGATTTGTGTTTAAAAAGAAACAACAGAAAATTAGTGTTTCAAGATATAGCCCCATGATACCTGGGCTAAGGGACAAGCGTTCAGCTGGTTACTTTTACATTCACTCTTGGAGGCTCCCTGGTAAAGAGGTCTGCCTTCCAAGGTAAGGACTAATCTGTGCCACAGCTCACATACAACCTAAACCAAATGTATCACTATTTGCAGAGCCTCTCATTAGTGAAATTATAGATTTAGACACATACTCAAAAACTGCATTTCATGGGTTGGTTTTCTTGTTTATTTGCCAATCTTATGTTATCATGTAATTGATAAGAGCCTCATAATTATTTCCTGGTTAGCAGATGATAGGAAAATTTGCATAATGCTTGCTATGGGATATTAAACTCTCAAATCTGTTCAAAGTTAAAAGAAAAATTGGTTAAGAGAATCCATTTCTCAAGTCTGCATATGTTTCTAAAAATGGTACCAAATTTCAAAGCTTCTAATACTTCCAGAAGCCCTAAAATCCATTAAAATCACTGTTCTTCCAAAAGCTGTTTCCTGGATGCTGTTAGTCTCTGTGTTCACACAAACACAAATATTAGTCTTGCTTCTGTTTAATACAGGACAGAGTAATCCTGGGGGAGGGAGGATATCAGAGTAAATCTCATTTGTTTTCTGGTCACTTAATAAGGCTATCTCTGCTACCTGGCATCTCTGGCTGTGAAGCCAGGGACTTTCTCTGTTGCATAGACTGCAGTCTGTTGCTTGGGCTAGTCCCTGACCTGGACAATGACAACATCAGTGTTTTCCTGGCTTTGTACAAGATTCGTTAGGCTGCTTTGTTTAGTCCTTTCTCCAAGCCAAACCCTGCCGAGCCTGAACCAACACCCTCATGATTCATCATCCCCCTGTGCAACAGCAACGTGTTGCTGAGTTACCAGGACAAACCGACATCTGCTGTGTGTCGACTTCCAAAACACCCAAGGTAACCACTGCTGTGCCATAAACTGGGAGGAGAATGACAACGCTAGCACTGGTAAGGCAGCAGGGATAGTTACCCTGGTGTCCTAGGGCACTGCAGTAAACCCAATACCAGCATCACTGCTGCTGATCACAGAGGGATAGGCTTCAACCTCTCTAATATACAAAGCTTGAACTTTCAACCAGGTCTGCATTCTGCTAGAACCTATACAACAACCAAACACTTCACAACAACAAAAGTCGCTGAAAATATTCCTGGTATTCTGAGTGTGCCTCTAATTAAGTTGTTTTGTGCTCTCACAATTGCTCTTTCCGTAAAATGTGGGAAAGGGCACAAAGGACAGTATTGCTTCACCATGATGTCTGACGTGAGCAAATTGGGATTTGGGGGCACTCTGGCATTAAGAGGAAGGAAAGCAGCTTCTTCACTTCTTTTCAGATCAGGGTGGTGATGGTGTTGCCTTGGGTGTTGCCTTTGAGGAGTGGCAGAGTTGGCATCCTGAGAAACAACAGGCTCAGGTTGTTTGCCAGCTTAGCAATCAGTTAAAGCTAAATGCAAAAACATCCCCAGTTTCAGTGTACCTCTCAAATATTCATCTTCCCAACAACTCTACAGGGTGCTGTTATCCCAGTTTCACAGAGAACAAGATGCTTGGAGGAGGTAAGTAGCACTGGAGGATTACAGCACTTGTTCCTGTACTCACTTTATTATTGTCTATTCCATTAATCCCTCATATCCACACATGTAGGCAAAATTGAGGTTCCTACTCATTAAAACCACAGCTAAGCTTAGTTCCCTATAGGTTCCCTTTCTTCCAAAACCCTTATACACAACAAACTGCTGGAAGATGATGACTTTACAGAACAAAATTATAACATTGAAAGCCCAGTTTGTACACATTTGTACACTAAAATCTTTCAGTATTCCCATATGGATCACTAACTGCAGCAGTAACAAGATGTAATTGAAAAATAACACTGAGAGCAATCCACTGTGGTACTTGAAACACTGGCATTTCCCATCAGGATTAGCAGCCATTTCAAGCTCTTCTTGATCTGTTTCCTCACTGTCACCTTTTCTTTAAAGCAAGCTCTCAGTATGCTTTAATACTTCTCCTCCACACCACCTGATCCTTCTGTAGTTCAGTTACTGACCTGACCAGTCATGGTAACTCTGCATTTTTTGGGTAAAAAAATAAAAGAAATAAAAGGTAACCCCTGATCCTTTTTATAATTTCTGTGTGGGGTCAGAGTTTTCTTTCCCTAGGACACTTAGGAAAAGCCTTCTTTGGGCTATGGAAGGACAAGTTGTCCTGAATTTCTACTATCAGAAGTTTACAAGTGTAATCAGACAAGAGTGGATAAAAATGAAGGTTAATACTAACTTGTTGAACTGGAATGCAGATTCTTGCCTTGAACATGTACATTTGTTCTTTTCCCTTGCCTCTTCCTTGATTGGTGGCTGAAAGATTCCCAATTACTGCAGCTGCTGGTCTCTCAATCAACCTTTTAGTCCAGTGTAGCTCAAAAAAGTTTTAACACTAATTAGTCCTGAAGAGCTATGAGCATAAAGCTTTGTCTTTCATGTGAGACATGGCTGCTTGCTTGCACTGCAATAAAAGCTCTTACTAAATCAGTAATATTTCATCTCGAATCATTTGCTAATTATACAATTAATAGTCTTCACTGCTTGTAATCCATCCTGTACTACACAGGGAGCAAAGGAAACGTCATGGATGCCACCCTGGATTGAAGAAGAAGCCAATACTTTGCAACACATTATCCTCAGCAATAGCAACTGCATTGGTCATAAACTGTCCATATTACAACATCTCCCATCATGAAGAAAGACGCAGGCTCTGATTCAGCTTTGTCTCTGGGTCCAGTTGTGTGTCCCCTACAGCCTTCTCCCAGGTTTTATCTTCACATAGGTCTAAAGAGAGCAAAGTGCCAGATGTGCAGTGACTTGAGATACGCAGTGCAGTCAGTGCTGGGGTGTCAGTCTGAAGGTGGCTTTGCCTTAAGGCAGCATCTTACCTAGTCAAATAGGCTCTAGTCCCAGTTACAGATTTTGAGGTTTGGTACTCTCTTCAGATGGACAGGACATTCACAGTGCCCACTAGAATGGACATTTCCTTAGACTTTTTGTTCCATTACATCTATATAACTATATAGGGAAATTTATCTTTTCTGCATTTATTCACATTTCTTTTTCCTTGTAAAGAAGTTCCTAACTGAAAAGTAACTCCTGGTTATCACCAGAATTAAAACTTTCATAAAATGCATCCCCAAGATTCCATTTATTGACAGTGGTCAATGAAAAACTTTCTTTTCTGCTATTTATGTTATAATACTATGATATTTCCACCTGTTGTAAGATAGAATTAAAAAATCTAAAAGAAGAGTTATTTAAAAACATAAGCTAAGAATTTACTGATGTTATTTTCCTAAGGTCAAAGTCTTTTCATTTTGATACGATTAAAAAATTAATCTCATTAAGCACTGTTTTTATCATTTCACATTAATAAAAATATTATAATGGAGTGTCTAAGTCTGCAGAGGAAGTAATACAGTCTGTTCTGTCTTTATTAAACCAAACTGATTCATAAAAGTTGCTTTGACTTTTTAATCCAAATCAGCTTATTCCAGTGGGAAAGGTTTCTATATGAAATTTTATCACAATTTCCATTTTAATGGCCACCCAGGCTCTCACCAGCAGCAAAAACAAACAAGAAAACGGTGATTTATAGCCACAAAACCAGGATGGTAGAAGGTTGAATATAAGCCCATAAATCTCTAATAATATAAATCACATTTGTTTCTAATAATACATTCTGCTAGTCACAGATGATAGAACAAGGACTATTAAAGTTAAAAGGAAACTCTTTATTACACAGATGAAAGGAGAAACATCCTTTTAATATTGTATTAGAGAAATATTCAATTACTATCATTACAATGGACAAAGTTGTTGCTTTAAATTACCCTCATGAGGTTACATGGTCTTCCCTTAATTTATACCCACATGAAATGAGTGGATGGCTGCAGAGTTGTGAAACCCTCCTTCTTCCACCAGAGAATGAGGAAGAGGAGAGGGTGTCAGAGAAGGGTCTGTGTAATGGGCAAGTGATGTTCCCTTCCCTATTGCAATGTACTGACCAAGGAACATAACCCATTAGGGTAGGACTAGCTGTTCAAATGTAGTAAACCAGGGCTTTTTTAGCAGTTATTTACACCCTTTTTCCTCGATAAAGGAGATGCTGCAGGCCTCTATCACAAAACAGATATCCTGGTTTCATCTGTGCCATTTGGCACAAAGAGTGGCTTACCAGTCATTTAAAGCCACCAGGAAATTGCTATTGACAAACTTTTTTGGATGAAAATGTGGGTTTTACACATTTTGCTTCTGCACAATTTGCTTTTGAGTTGGGAGTTGCAAACATCTTTAAAATCTCTATATACACCTATAGTGAAAACCTATGAAACAGTTCACAAAATTTAAGCAAGAAAATATTTTAAAATACTATTAACTCTACAGTTCTGATGTTCCACTTTTCAAAAGATCTAGAGGTTATTGCTCAGCAATGTCTGTGACATCTAGGGTGAGGTAGGGGAAAACAGAGGAGCCCTGCTGGAGAAGACGTCATCTAACACCTAGGTATGGTTAGGGAAACAAGCTAGAGAAAAAGACAGCCCTTGCTAACATGTTTAGCCTACCTTTTCATCCTAGACAATTCACAGCTGGCTGACAATATAAATAACATCAAGGCCCAAGTATTGCAGAGTTTGCATCCTGCTGCCTTGCTGCCTGTCTCAGCTTCCCCTCTTCTTCCATTCCCACCACTTCTCCATTCCACTCACTGTCCTTTTTTTTCCCCCTGTGGCTTTAAATATACTGTCAGTGAGTCTACAAGAGAAATTAATGAGGAGAGAGGGCTGGGAAGCTGCTGGTGGTGACATAAAATAATTTGTGCAGATTGCTACCTGCTACTGACCTACACAAAATGGTCCTTCCTCTCCTCCTCCCCCTGTTTGTGGGATGTTTGCAATCCCTGTTGGGAAGGGTACAACTGGTAATTGAAAATCAGGGCAAGAGGGTGGAGGCTCCTAAAACATAATTATAAAGCACCATGCTATGCCCCAGCACTGACATGGGAAAGCAGCTTGTAACTTTAATTTCAGTGCTATAGTGGCTTCTCTGCCAACTGTCTCACTGCCCTCAAGCAATTGCAGGAGCTGCTCCCCAGCACCAAGTACTGGATGACTGCACTGCCTGTGCCTCTTGCCTCTTTGCCAAGAAGGTTTGGAGCAACCCAGCCCTCGCCCAAGGGGTGTTTTCTGCCCAAGAACTGATACTGAATGTCTCCTCACTAGCGTCTTGGCCCGAGGTTTTCTGCTGATTCAGCTCCTTGGGACTGCACGGTGTATTTTTTAATCTGTTGTGATAGTAAAAATACACTGGCTGCCCTAAAGCTGGAGGTTTTTTGTTTCCCAGATCCACTGTTTCATGCTGAATTTAATTTTCACATGAGTAGGTATTCTAGGTGCTGACTATTTCCATCTCTACAGTATTTTGGCAGTCCCAAAGCCTGATGGGAATTGGTATTTCAGGGGTATAAATTAATATTTTTTGCTTACAGGAAGTAGATTGTAACACTACTTATCACAGCCATGGTAAGCAGCTATGAGAGAAGGAAGCATGATGATAAAGCTCTGTAAGATGGACACAAGCACTCCCTTTTCCCCGTGCACATTAATTCATTATTTTTTTTACTGCTAGGCCAGCCTATATCTTCACTGTATTAATGAAAATTAAATGAAGCTTCCTAATGCAAGGAAACTAAAGCACGTGTAGAGCAGTAGTGAGGCACAGATCACATGTCTAGTGGCAGTAGCACTGATTATTTGGCATTTATCTGCAGTGCCTCCCCGCCTTCAAAATGCTTTTCACAGGCTGTCAACAAGTCTTTATGTTTGTGTTTGACTTGGCAGAGCCTCTCAAAACCAGCCAAGTGAGTGAGGAGGAGCCCATGTACAAGCCCAGTCATCTGTAGCTTGGCTTGATCTTCTGTGATCTCCCATCTGATAACCTTCAAAGCCATGCCTTTCTCTGCATTTCACTGCCTGTTTGTGCTGCTGTCGCTTGGGACTTGAAAGAAAGAATCTCTTCAGATTACAGTAGCTTTACATTAGCTATACTACTGTTTTTAACAACAAAAGAGCTACTCTATTTACAACAGCAGAACCAGGCCAGTTCTGGGGCAAATAGATTATTTGCTAAAAAGCAAGCAAGATCTCAACTTGATTTTAAATGCTCAGATTTGTCATTTGTGAATATTTTCATGCACTATAGAATAAAAATTATGTAACTAAAATGGTGTACCTCAATACTTCTGAAATAAAGTTTACATTTCATTTCATAATTTTATTATTCTAAAATCTGGATAAAAATATACTGGGATAAAGGAAGCTGAAACAAATATTTTGGTTTGAGCTGAAGTTCATTAAAGTAGTCAAATAAAAAGAAATTTTAAAATGCCTAAAGAATCAATCACTTAGGCAAACTTAATACCAAACTTATGCATTTTTATATATATACAGTAAGATACAAATAAACACAGTTCAGATTGGAGATGTTTTGATGACCTGAGGCTGCTGAATATCAATCCCCATTTCCAATATTAAACCAAGCTAGCACCTGACCTATAGTAATGATTATAAATTAGAACATAGCATCCTTTCCCAAAACATGGACTGTATATATGTATGTATTTGTGTAATATTCTATATAAACTAATATTATATATAGGAGGTGATAACCCACTGGGTCTGAAACCATCTTTCCTCCTTGGAGCTATTTTAGTTTGTTTCGTGTTAGTTACACTCCCCTCGCAGGTTTGAGAGCAATCTCTGAGTTGTGTCGCTAGGAGGAGGTGGAAATGCATGTGGAAAAGAAACCTTCCCACCTTCTTAGAACCTTTAGAGGACTCATTCCTGTGAGCACCATAGCTCCCAAGTGCCCTCAGGAGCTTGGAGGTGGAGGCAGAACATGTCATTTCAGGTCCACGGGTGCAAAAAATGGTTTAGCAAACAGTTCTTGTGTCCTGATTTGTCTTGACTGTGCCAGATGGAGAACTGAAGAAGTTTGCTTTTACCTTGTTCTTCACTTTTTTTTTCTTCACTTTTTCCAATGCTCCCTCCTGCTGGCCTAGATGCCGTTTAAGCATTCACTGCCACAGACTCCCCTCCAGTAAGCTCACACAGATGGGGTGAGGAGTGTTCCTCATCTGACTGCTGCATGGCAATCTCAGAGTAATTGTGCTATAGGCTGGAAAAGAGAGAGACCCGAAGGATGCACAGAACACTGCTGGGGGTGATAGTAATTATCTAGAGTGGCAGTCATGGGGAGTGAGGCAGCAGTCAGGACAGAAGCACAGATTTGGAAAGCAGGGTGCTGATTGTGGAAGGATGCGCTAAAGGAGCTGGAGCAGACAAAATGCAAGTTCTTGCAGTTGAAACAAGAAGTTGTGCTGGAAGAAAGCTCAGAGTACATGATTCTGCCCCAGGGTGAGGTTTGGGTATCACCATAGGCTGTGCCAGAGGGAGAGGTACTCTTGTCTTCTGAGTAGTGATACATCTTGGATGGAAGTCAGAGGCTGACTCTCACTTGACATTTCAGATCAGCCTCCTATGGAAGGTGGATGGCAAAGGGGACCTGGGATCAGATAATGAATGAGATGACAAGAAATATTCTCTGATAGCCGGGAGTAGCACTCAGTGACTCGAACTCCTCATCTGTGCTGTGACTCAGGGCAAAGTGTGAAGTCTCAGCCTTTTCTACTCGTCCTCTTGTTACTAATACAGAGAGTATTTCTTGGTGTCAAAGCACTAGGCCTAACAATTATGAAGATAAATACATGCATCTGTCTCCTCCCTTTTTCCATGTATTATGCATGGGAGTACCTTAAGGAAAGTCGTAAATCTTGACACAGTGAATTTTTGATTTCACAAGAATATTTTTCTGTCTTGGGCTAACCACTATGAATCGCCAAGTCTCTAACCTTTATTTGCCCACACACATAAATCTCTCAACTGAATAAAATGATATTTTCAACTTAATAGTATCTCATTTAGGACTGCAGGCTAACACTGAGAGAAACTTTCAGATGGGCAATCATCCCATCCCATCCTGCCATGAAGACACCAGCCCTACCACACAAGAGCCAAATGAGTACTTCAGACTTCCCCCCAGCCTTCCTTCCCTCGGTGCTGTAGGAGGCAAAGGCAATGGGCAGCTCCTCTTTCTGCATACTGGAGGACTCAGAAACCAGTGCCCAGAAGATCTGTTGATAGTAAAAAACTGCAAGGCAGCAGAGAGCACACATTCCTATGAAGAGGGGGGCTGCAAATGTAATTTGACTGCTAATCACCCCAAACCATTTTACTGTCAGGAACGCAAGTAGATTTTGGGTTATCATTTTTGGACTACACTGTGTTTTTCTCTTGAACCTCAGTTTTCTGTTTCTCTTCTTTTGTGAGTTAATTCTAAAGCAGCCTGAGAAAACCTTCCATTCCTCTAATTTGCTTAATGTCAGCAATATTTTCTTACTTCAAACCCTTTTATATATGAAGCAAAGAGGGAGGATAAAAGAATAAAATCCTACCTGTATTAATACTTCATATAAACTTCAGATATGAGCACAGCAAGCATGGGTGTGCTTGCCAGATCAGGGTGTGGCAAAACAGCAACAGTTCAGAAAGCAGCAATGCTTTCAGAAGTGAGGTGACAACATTTCCAAATGGGAGGCAAAAAGAATGAAAAACTGGAAAAACAGTGCAAACCCAAATGTGTTTTACATACCTTTGGTCCATCCTCACATTGAGGTGTTGAGGTCAGCTGTAGAGTAATTGTTGATGCAAAGTATATGTACATATATGTATATGCCTTCATGTAACATTTTTCCCTTGCTGTTTTCTTGGTTTGTGTTTTGTTTATTTGTTTGATGTTTTGCTAAGGACAAGGCTCTAGGGCACTTGTTAGTTTGCCAGAAATGGGAAGCTGCGTATGTAGATCCTGAGATCCTGTCAATAGGTGAGTGAATTTGCTTCTTTTGGGTTTACAATATTCTGTGGGAAAACCCTACAGGGAACATCTGTCTCTCTGTTTGAACTGCATTTGAACAATCAAGGGCTATTTAAAGTGCTTTATGATGGGTTCTCCATGGATATCCAATATTATTTCTTTTCAGTATGATATGATCATTAGAGTAGGTTTTCACAAAACTGTTTTTATGGAAAAACAGATGGCTTAGGCAAACAGTGGCATAAGTAAAAGGATGTATCATAAAAACTACCCAAGAGAGGGCAGTTTGATGTACTCTCACCACATTTATCATAAACAGTAAAACTATTTTGAAAGTTGTTCCTATAAATACTCCTCACACCCAGCAGTCACATGTAAAATTCTATGATGCACCCACATTTTCACCCGTATCATAAAAAAATGAAAAGCAAAATTGAAAATAGCTACTACATCGCTTCATATACAGGAATCTGTGGAACTAACTGGTGTGCGTAAACAGGCGTATGACCACTAATGCATTAAGTCACCTAAGGAACCATATATGTAAACAGCTTTGATGACCCCATTAGAACCATCTGCAACCTTAAGGTTATCCAAGTGCTTTTCTAGATTTTGGCACTTAGCACTGAAGAACTTTGCAGATAAAATTTAGGCCTAGACAGTATTATGCAGATGCAGCAGAGGAACAACTTTTTTCTTGAAACCGAAATTTCTAGCAAAAGCAGTATTTTGACAGTGAGGAAAAAGACTTTGTCTTTCTTCCCCCATTGCTAACTACACAGCAGCCATTCAATACTCAGTTTTAAGTTTCTGATATGACTCAGAAATAATTCTTTGGTTAGTTAGTTCACTATCCTTCTAGCAAGAGGTTTGATTCCCACTTTCCAACAGTGTTGAAAAAGGGCCAACTCTGTTCTCCCTTGTCACAAAGTTGATTGTTCCATTCTTTTATTAAATCTAGCTATCTTGAGAGCACACAGAAATTGACTGTATATAGAAATGTGCAAGGCAGTGTTCTACAATATTGTATTATAAGAAGAAATAACTGTTGCACAACTGAGATGTGTCAAAAGGAAAGACGAATCTTTTACTGTGACCATATTGTGTATCTAATGAAATGTGATTTAATTATGACCTAGATTCTACTAATATTACATACATTGAATTGTTCTTTATTCTGGAAATGATCCTGTCTCCTATAACTCTTGCTCCTTATCTTGTATGGATCAGTGTCCTACTCCAGAAGTAAACAGCACTGCTGAAATCAGTGGAGCATCCCACACAGATATTATTGATTCTGAGCACATGTAAAAATAGGGTTTACACTTCAAGGATGAAATGTCAGCCTCAAGAAAATCAATAAATGCACTGCAAGTGATGTCAGTGGGGTCAAAACCTCACTCATATCATTAGTTCATACAACAAAATATGTACAACTTTAATATCATTGCAAACTAGATTGCATTTGAATTATTGATTAGGCAGGCTGTATTTTAGGACCAAATAGCAGGTGACTGAAAAGTGAATACTGACATATGCACATGCTTGCAGAGAAAATTGAAAAGATCAAGATATCCACGTTATGCAAGCTGCAGCAGAAACATCAGAAATTAAACTGAACATAATAACTTACCTGCAGAAAGTTTTAATTATTTATTTTCCTTCAGTTTATACCTCTATGGCTGCTTGACATTTCATTTGTTTTCAGCACTATTTTTCCTTTGTTTTTCAATTGTATAGTTGGATTAGATACAATGCATTTGTTTGAGAATATTGCCCTAATTCTTAATTTGATGGGAACAGCAGTAATACCGTTAGCATTTAAGTCTTTATTTCTGCTGTTGTAACAGACCTAGTGTCCCCAAAAGCCAAATCTTGCAGGCATCTCTTCTTTCCTGTTCTCTTTTTAGCATTGCCATTGGGCACAATGAAACTTCAAGTGTATAATCTTTTGTTGTGCTGCTCTTGATGGATAAGTGCCTGTTTCTCTCATAGGCAAAATTTAGAGTGAGAACGCTACAGAAAAAAAGATGCAGAACTAAAGGGATGTCTTCTTTTCCTCTAATTTCTCCTTTGCTTGAAAATACAGACTTTCTGATGCTGACATAGCTCAAATTAATCTAACAATTTGGTTAGTTAATAATCTACCTGACCTGGTGTCGTAGTTTAAACCAAGTCCCCCAACTCCCGGAGAGTTAGGAAGGAAAATCCAAAGAATGTAGCCCCCACGGATTGAGATAAGAACGGTTTAATTGCTAAGGCATAACACAAAACCCCTACTGCCATTTACTACTACAAATAATAATGATACAGCAAACAGCAAGTGAAAAGAATACAACACCCCACCAGCCACCGACCCATAACTCACTCCACCCTGCCTAGCTGAGCACCGCGTGCTCCCTCCTCCATTTTCCTCCAGAGCTCCCTCCTCCTGCCTTCTCTTTCCCAGTATGCATCCTGGGCATCACGTGCTATGGTATGGAATACCTCATTGACTAGCCTGGGTCAGGTGTCCTGTCTCTCCTTCCTCCCGGACTCCCCTCCTCCACCTGGCTGGAAAAAAACCTTGAATAAAAACACCCTCAAAACATGCTCAAACCATGACACCTGGCTGTACACTAATTTAACAATTGATAACCTAGCTAGCTGATAACCTAGTTAGTCAATAATCTAGTTGAGGCACACTCTTGGCTTCTGGGTTCAGCTTCCTCTTCTTTCAGAACTGATTGCATTTTGCATGTTGCTTTTGCCATGCTCCCCTCTCTCAGCAGTCACAAATAGGAAGCAGCACTGGGATGTATGCAACAGTTTTGCACTTTTTTCTCTCTGATTTTCTGCCTCAGGGTTTAGGACGTATTTTACTAGGGACCTGTGGTGAGCTGGCCTGGCACAACTGGAAGCAAACTACCCTAAAGGCATGGCTGGAAGGAAAGTACCCCAAAGGCAGGCACTTGAGCTCTAGCTCCTGTGGTGCTTCTGATTGCTGGATACCCACTCAACTCCCTCCTGTTTTTAAAGAAAGCCTTTTCCCATGGGAGCCCAGGGACAGGGATCCAGGCTAGGGTCCTGCTGCTGTGGTGAGGTCAGCAAAGTTACTTCACTCCTTCTGTCCCAGGAAGAGGAAAGTGGTAGTGGGGAATGGGGACCAGAGCTGCATCCCACAGAGCTGCATTGCCACGAGCCCTGACACTGCTATGTTGCTCTTAGGGAGGAGGAAGAGGAAGAGAAGGAGAGAGAAAAGCTGGTGAAGTCACTGAGAGCAGTAAGGGAGAGGAGGGAGGAAAGGGGATGATCACCGTAGATTTTGCTTGCTTTTTAATTATGCTCTGCTCTCTCATCAAGGTTGGAGTCATACTCCTAAACCTTGTTTTGTGCACCTTTCCCCACCTCCAGATGTTGGTTCAGTGTCCAGCTAATGCTAAACTGTAAATATAATTAGTAATTGCTCAACTTCCCATTTGCTTCCTTAGGGGATTGCCACATCCATTGAAGCAAAAACTTCAGGCAGGACAACACTGTCTTCCTATTTGGTGAGCATGAGTGTATTACCCTCCCTGCCAAAGGAGCTGTAGAACACTATAGCAGAGAACTGTGTTGCATGTCACCCCATTGACCATGAGCAAACAGACCATGTTCTCTACTGTCATGCTTGTGAACAAAACCTCAGGAGACAGCCAAAATAAATACGACTGAAGAGTAACCGTCTGTCATGATGCTAGATTTGTAAGTAAGTTACTCTTCCTTCTCAAAATCCAGTCAGTGTATCCAGGTTCTCCAAGCTGGTGCCTGAGAAGAGGAGGCATTGAGGGCTTCCACACTTCCCCACTCTCAGTAGAGAACAAAAGCTAAGACTCATCACTGAAACAATACATTGATATCATTATTTATTAGGTATAATAAGCACAATAAAAAATTTATGATAATAGTTTTCCTGAACAGATCATATTACACAAAGACTTGCAAGCCATTTTATACAAACTGCTTTCTCAACTCTATTGCATTTTCATATCCTTCCAATTAGGAAACATATTCTTAATGTATTTGCAAGTTCTTGTCTAACTATTCCCTGATGCATCTACTCTTCTCACTGGTCTGATACATCTCATGTTTATTGATCAAAGTTAGAAGACACTCCATAAAAGTGAACAAAGTTAACTGCTTAAAAAAGAACCATACAGGTTAAGTCTGGTGTCTTTATTAATTTTAGCTACCCAGAGCTTCTACTAAAAATGTTTTCTATCCCTCATTCTTTGCAGTAAAGATATTTGGCAGGGTACACATAGTTACAAAATTGGAGATGTGTTATAAGGTAATAAACCTCTGTAGCTAAGGATTTTGGTAAGATTTATTTCTCCTCATAGCAAAATCATCAATTTTTTCACTTAAGAGAAGAAATGGATTATAAAGTTAAGGTTAACAAGGCAGAAACCAGTAGGGGCTTGATTTATACTTCATTGCTTGCAGTATATTGATTCTTGCAGCACTGTGGAGCATAAGATTCTGAAATGTGCTTTATGACATGATTTTCTCTATGAGAGCCTTAGTATGAGATGATAAGGGGTACTTACACATTTTACAGTCATGTACAACAGTTTTAGTCCTTCTTGACCCTTCTACACTGGATAAAAGGGCTGGATCCAGTACATCAGAGCTTTTTAAAGCCGTAGATCTTGATACAGCAGTTAAAAGAGGCAGATGCTCATGAACAAAGCCACACCAGGAGCCTCTTTAAGCCAGGCTGCAAGAGTGGCTTGAAATCCCCTCTGCCTCTACCAGCTCTGTGCTGGCCCTATCAATGGCACACCAAGATTTTTAAGTTTACTGAAGGTCCTTTCTTACTCTTACAGATATTTAGAAATAAATACTTACATTCCACATGGATGAGTAAAGGTCAACATCCTAGTTTTGGCAGGGGACTTCTCTCATCCTTGTTCTACCCTGTCCCTAAGTCTTAAGTGAATGAATGAGAAATGGAAGCAAAGCTATGAAGTGCTGGCTGACTAATTTGCTACTCTGCAGTCAGTGGGTAAAGGTATTTGCCTTCTTTAAAAATGTGCAATATCTTCAGGATAAAGATAATACATACAAAATGGGGGGGGGGGGGGGGGAGGGGGATTTGGGGTCTTCCTTCCTTCAGAAAGATGATATATATTGTTTAGTTTATTAGCAGTTTAAAAAGCTTTTCTGAATTTAATTAGAAATATAATGCATTTAAGATGCATGTACCTCACTCGTAGGACTGAATGAAGAAACACAAGTGTTTTTAATGTTTAGACTTTATCTAACCAATCCACATCAACTATGAAGGTCCAAAATAGAGTGGATAACTTTATTGTGGAATTCCAGTATCATTTTTCTACACACATTTGAAAAGTTTCCAGCCTTTTCTACTAACATACAATGATAATAATCTGGAAAATGTAGCTGGTCTGTCAGATACCTCTGGAATACGAACACTTTTTTTCTGGTGCTTATGGGGAAGAGTAAAAGTATGTGGGCTTCACATTACCCAAGATCTGATCTTCGTAGTTAGGAAGGCAGCAGAAGAAGAATCCCAAGCATATTTCCATAATGGCAGTGGTCCAGCCAAAGCCATAGGCCCAGCTGAACATATTGATTCCCGTCATTTCAATTTCAGTTGAGAACTTTACTGGATAAATAACCAGGCCCATGATGGAGAATACAGCTGAAGAAACAGAAGAAAACAAAAAATGTTTAAGCTAACACCCATCACGTTGCCTACCTCCATAACCACCTGTATCTAAACCCACCCGTGTTTTGGAGTATTTGAAAATCGGTCCACTGCCCTGACAGACTTTGTATTATTTGTCATAGAGAGCTCAGGTGCATGCAAAGACTTGGGCACAGAATCAGCAGAGGGAAATAACAGTTCTAGTATGGATATACCCGCACAAGCTGAGCTTGACTTCATATACTGTCTTACCAGCAACAAAAAGCAAGCCTCCAATCCCACGTATGAAGTTGAATCGAAGCGTGTCAATAG
Organism: Melopsittacus undulatus; assembly: GCF_012275295.1. Classification (NCBI taxonomy): domain Eukaryota; kingdom Metazoa; phylum Chordata; class Aves; order Psittaciformes; family Psittaculidae; genus Melopsittacus; species Melopsittacus undulatus. Next base: position 73,333,033 of record NC_047529.1, read on the forward strand.
CAAATGCTATGATGGCCAGAGCGAAACAAATGACTAGAAGTATAAAGCCAACCAGGTACGTGGCAGCAGCAGCTCTTCCCCAAGCTGAAATCAGAAAGAAGATACATTAGAAGAGAACAAAAAAAATCCCTTGCAGTGTTTTTCTCTGGTTTACAATGAAAAGCTAATATAAAAAAAATGTGAGGTCAGCTCCCAAAAAGGAAAGCATGGGAGGTTTCTCTTCTCTCATAGGTGAATATTTTAGCTGCACAAGAAACCATCCACTCAGTGCAGAATGCATTAAAAATGTCAGCTTTGACCTGTCATTGTCCCTGCCCATGGCAGGGGGGTTGGAACTAGATGATCTTGAGGTCCTTTCCAATCCTAACTATTCTATGATTCTATGATTCTATATAGAATGCAAGTGAGCTTGTGTGCAAGTTTCTTCTTTAGATTTAACAATTATGAATCAAGATAAAATGTCTATAAAGGTGTGAGAATGGACACTCTCCTTCAATAACAAATGTCATTAACTCAGCAGATGCCATAAAACCAGCAACATTTTGGAAGGAGAATTAGACAATCCCTGAAACTAACTAAAATCTTCCTTTAAAAAAAAGCGTTTGTACAAATGCTCATACCACTCTAGCACGCAAATTTAAAGGTATGGCAATAGTCCATAAATGTCAAAATTCAGTGGCTCCTGTCTTTGCAGCCTTCGTTTATCTCTGTATCTTAAATGGAGCTAAAGATCTGGAGTCTGTTTTGTAGGGAAATGTGACCTCTGTTTTTGATCCAAAGCCAGAACCATTTCATTTTGAAAAGCTTGTTCAGGATACTTTCTTTTTCAAATTATATATCTATGTTATAACATGTCAGAGGAAAGAGTATCATGCTAGCATAAGAACTGGGAAAAAAAAAGATATTTATTCAGTGTATTTTATGTCTGGAGGGGCAGCTACTGCTCAAAGAAATCAAAGTGTCTCCTCTTTGGAATGTAAAAAGCCTACACTGACACTTTTAAAATTGTGTAGGCAGTAAAATGGAGTAGGCAGTGAAAGTCTACTGGGCATCTACAGACTTCACCCTATGGCATATACTATGCACTTGTAGGGTATCAGCTTCTAACCATATACATATAGCAGCAGTGCTGAAAAATTATCACAGCCCAAACAAGCCCGACTACAATTACAATTCAAATGCAGTACACACTGCTCAGTAGAAGTTCACTCTGGAACCGAACAAGTTAAGATTATTGATACCCAGTAACCTGCCAACTAGTTTGCTTCAGACATGTTGTAAGTAATAAAATTCCCCCTGGCAAGGTAGGTACAAAAGCCACCATTCAAGTGACACCATTGTGCTCAACCTCTCTTCTCCCAGGCCCCACACCAACTCTGCTATCAGACTAAAAAAAAAGCATCAGGATTTTCCAGCTCTACTTTACTTCTGATCTGCCCATAAAAACCAACTTCCCTCTTTGTTTGCTTTTCACCATACCCCCATGCTTTGTAATCATTGCTCCTTTCTAGCTATTGCACTATATTTGCAGGTTAATGTTGTGTCCTTTTTCTTCCTTATGCCAAAAAAACTTTCTGCTTTTTAACTGCTTTGTTTTTCCTGTAAGCAGGCAGATGACTGAGAAGACTGAAAACAACAGCAAAGATGTGCCTAAGTTTCATTTTCTAGCCCAGTCTTTTAACCCAGACTCCTCTCCGGGAGTTTACAGGAGGCTTGGAGGCAGAATATGCAATGTGGAAGCGCAGGTGGGAGGGCAGTACTTCAGGCAGAGTTATCAAAGGAAACAGCCAGGAAGAGGAATTTAATGCACTGCCACAGTTCAATTCACCCGTGTTGAGGATGCTCCTGCTCCCAGCCTCTGTGCCACCCCTCTAAAATGGCAAAAAAGGGGCACCTGACCATAGAAGAAGCTGCTTAGCAGCACTGACCTCACTGCTGTTGGGTACAAGATTCACAGCTTCTGACAGAAGGGTGAGATGACAAGGACATCTAGAGGTGATGGTTTCTGTTAGGTGTACAGCTGCTTGTGGTTAAGTGCAAAACCCATGGGCAAAGGGGTGTCTCTCTCCCAGAGCAGACTCAGGAAGTGCTGAGGCACCACAAGACCTGGTGTGCTTCATCTCACCCCTGCCACCACCACTGCATGGTCTGCCAAAGCTCAGTCTTGCTTCCCAAGCAATGGGAAATTCCCTTCTGATGGCAGAGCACCATTGCCCAGGATGGAAGCATCGCCTGGGCTGGGGGCTCAGCCATGTGCAGCAGCACCTTGCTCATGCCACCATCTCACTTCTCTGCCGGGCTCACCCAGGTGTTTCTCCTGAAGTAGTGTTACCAGTGCAGCGACTGTATGAAGGCAGCTTGTGTGCGCACCCAACCCGCCAGGCATTAGCTATATGCAAGCAGAGACATGCTCTTGCAGGACACTTACATCATTAAGAGGCATTACTTAATCACCTAACAGCCAACTTTGTGACTCACACTTCTACAGAAGAGAAAAAAAAATTAACTCAATGCTGAAAGAATACCAATAGGATTTCATGGAAAAGTCGCTAAGAGTTTTTTTGGGGGATAAATACCCTGACTTCATCTGTCCTTTACAAAATGTAGCATCTATCAGTAAGCTAACACAACCCTGTGCAAACACCTTCCCTTTCTGGGGTAAAAGGTAGCAAAAACTTCATGTAGCAATAATTGCAATTGTTTCTATATCTGAGATACTTATTTTTGCTTATGCCAGCCAGAAGCACTACAGTAGCTTAGGGCCTTTACCAACAGAGCAGATACTTACAATTCTGTAAAAATGCCAGAATTAGAAGGATTAAACTGATCAGAAAACACTGACAAGGGAGTGGCTAATCTGGTCCCAGATATTTTCTTATCTTCCCATGGTGTGCATTTGTTTTGCTTTAACATAAAGCAAAAAACATTTAAAAAATGTTCTAATGGCAAAGCTCTTTCTTAAAATGTGAACTCCAGAACAACAAAAAAAATCGCCTCAGGTGCAAAACCAGCTCCAGGTACACTTGACTGTAGAGAGGGCAGGTGAAAGCTGAAAGTCCCCCTGTCATCAGAACAGAAATAGAAGGAGCAGCAGCTTACAGGACATCAAACTGAGTCCATGAAAATATTCAGCTATTTGTGAGATCTGTGTTCTCAGCCCCCCCCAAACAACAGTGAGGTTTTGGCTGTCTAAGAGTTAAAATGTGCTTCTTGTGTTTATGCAAGAGTGTCCTTGAATACCAGCAGCATCCTGCAATACTATTGTGCCAGTCCTATTTCTCCCTTTTCCAGCTCCTCTATCAGCTGGAAGTACACCAATGAACACTATAGAAGAGCTTGTAGGAAGCTACACACCATCTTGAAAACTCTTTTTAGCTGGCAATTTTCTGAGCAATTATGTCTTAAAATAAGTCTTTGCTAACCCAAACAGGAAAAAGGACCCATGTTTTCATGCCTATCTCAAGCAGAGGAAGGGCAGTGCTTCTATTTACAGTGCTTTGTGTATCAGCAGTGATTTCTGAAAGTCTGACTACTCACAGTGAAGGCAGCAATAGGTAACTAATGGAAAATAAAAATAAGGGCCTGCCTTTTAAAACTCCCTTCTGTGTGAGAAGCCCCCTTGAGCTAATTTAGAGACCAGAAAGAGCCCACCCATGCCATTACAGAGCTCCCTGTAGCTTGTGAGCAAGATAATTAGCTGAAACGGTGTACAATAACAATGCAGCTTTATTACTTTGCTATTAAAGCTAACTCAGTTCAGAGGCAGCATGACTACTTCTTGTATTGCACCATCTAAACACATTGCTGACTGCAGCCAAAGGGAAGCTGATGGACTTCATAATAGATCCAGGACTTCAAGAGTGCTTCCAGTTTCCTGCCTTCCTGATTTTACTCCCTCACGTTTTCCAGTTTGCAAAAGTGTAAACACTGCCTGTGCTTCACACATAAGGAAATAAACTTCCTTGCTCAGCAGCAAGTTGAGCCAAAAGTTTGAATCACCAGATCTAGTCTTTCCTTAGCCTGCTGCATTAAGTGCTCCAAATGGTGCCTTCAAAAAACAGCTGTCACACCTTGAAAATAACATGTGCAGTCTATATTCCCCATGACAAACACAAGATTCTGTTTCTGATGTATGTGGTTCAAAACGTGGGAAAACATTTACAATTATGCTCTCAAGTTTTTCTTGATCTGGTACCCCAAAACCATATGAACTGCTGTCTCTCTCTTTTTGGGTGATGTTTTCTGAAAGCAACCCCAGAGAGCTCAGAAGTACTTCTCCTGGTCTAATCAATAAGGAAATACTTCTCCAAATGTTCCTCCTGGCTCGAAGTTAAATACACAGCTAGCACAATAAACAATAAATGTTTATTGCCAGCTCACAGACACCAACAATTACTGGGTTCTTGCTGACTGATCATTTTAATACAACAGCCACTGCAGTGAATTGTCCAGCAATTTGAGGAAGAATAGTTTAAATTCAAAAGAAACAGCGGGTGGAGGGAAGAAAATGTAACAGACTAATATTTTGCTTTGTTATCCTTCATACCACCAAGGGAAAGAAAGACAAACCCCGCAGTTCTAGCTCCAGTCTTGCAAAGCAAATCCTACAAGAACAAAAATCTGCCAGGGTGGTGATTCATCTCTGTGTCGTAAGTAATGAGAATGTTTCTGGGCTGAGTTTGCAGAGCCCAACCTGTTTTACATCTCTCTGATTAAAGGGAAAGAGCATTATTTTGGAAACAAAACTGAACTCAGGTTTCTCAACCTGATGCTCTTCATCAGGGTGTGGTGAACTCTGCAGTGCACATGCTTCACTTCGAAAAGGCACTGCTTTGGCCAGGTTTTATCCATTTCATTTTGATTTGTTCTCCTTAATCTTTGCATGTGAAAGTGTGCATGCTTGCAGCAGAGCATGTGCTCTCCTTAGCATGAATCTTAAGATGGCCCATCAAACTCATAAACCCACACTTCAATTTATCAGCTGATGAGTAACAAGCTGCTGGTGCGTATGCAAGCCACTGTTATCCAGGACTCTGGATCCCCCTTGCTATCTGTGCAACGGTGAACAGTGCAAAATCCTGTGTGCTGGAAATCATGACCCTAAAACATGCCAACTACAGGGAATTTCTGTGCCCTTTTGTAAACAAGTGAACACTGAAGTCTTTGCAAGTTTTTGCTGATCACATAAGCTGGCATTGAAATACCAGTGTGCATGCGTTTGTACATAGAAAAATCAGAAACTATTAAAAGCAGCTTCTTCTGAATAAACTGCGTGTGCAAACTGAAAGCTATTGACTGAAAATAATTTCAAAGGAAGGCTATACAAATGAAGAAAACCACATGTTAATCATGGATAATTTATTAACAGAATAAAATGAGGAGAAAAAAAATCAATGACATGATTGGATGTGTCCTATTCCCTGAGCTTCTATCTTCATTGCATCTGGACCATTCTCAAAACAACTGCATTCTCTGAATATCTTTCCCATGGGGAGTCAGTACTGGATGTACTCTGGATGTACAGTAATCTGGGGTTTTTTTTGGTGTGAGCTCATATATGAAATACAATTTTTTTTGTCCTTTTTGACATCCTTTCTGGTAATTCCATTCCTTTTCCCCTGGCATAACTTCTTTAGGATGGATATGAGTTTCTCATTTAATAGCAAGGCATTAGCTCACAACATGCAGCCATTTTCATGTGAGCGGTAACCAGCTTTTACCTTGCCGCTAAAGAGACAACCATGGAAACAGAGAATGACCTATTTAGGTTCACACTAAGATAATGTCATTGAAAAAGTTTCTCAGTGATTAGTAGCAGGTCACATATAAATGAGAAAGGATTAGAACTTTAGAACAATTACCCCATAATAATGATTTCAAATTACAACAGTAAGGAAAAGAAACTTTATGCATAGGCCATCTATCAATAAAACACAGGCCATATTAGCAGAAAGCAGTGTCTTCACCAAAGCTTAAAGTAATAGCTCAGTTTGGCTTGGTGGACTTAAACGCCTTTAAAGCAAAAACTTAATTCCCCACCACTGGCTTCACCCACAAAAATACACCAGCAAAGCCTGTATCCAAGGCTTTATATACTTCTGCAAACCTCTCACTGAGGTAAGCAACTCAACTTAGAAGCTATCCTGACTTGAAATTAAGGGGAGGAGCAACTACATCTTAAGGGAGTGGTACAAACGCATCTCATCATAAGTCAAAGCATGTACAGGCTTGACTTAGAAGCTGGCTTCTGCAGATCTTGTATTAATGAGGACTGCTTCCTGATGCTTACTTAGCACTAGGGAAGCAGAAGTGGCAGAGCACACAGAGCCATCATGAAAGGGAATACCAAGGGAGTAAGTTGGCTATTAAAAATAATGTGCACACAGTGCCTCGAAATTAAAGGTTTGCTCATGAGAGTAGTCAGGGAGTACCCCTATCTCACATTATCTTCAGAAGGAGTTGCGCATATTGAGAACACTTTGAGATTAAAGTTTGGTCTTACACACTCAAATGTTACATGTTTTTTGCTCCTATTTTTTTCTATTTATCTAAAATTAAAGCAGGATTACTTATACTTTGTGTGTGTATGGAGATTAGGAGGGTAGGTAAATAAAACAGGTAAGGTGTTGATTAATAAGTCTATCTCCATAAGCTTAATTAATCACTCCCTTAACTACCCCTGAGTTAAAAGTGGTTTAAAATATTTAATGCAAATTAAACAGAATCAATTTCCATTATAATAGAAGCTATGTACTAGGACTTTTACTTGAAATAGCAGAGTGGAACCTTTCAAAGAAAAAAAGTCTTTTTAAGTTTTATATTCCCAGGACCATTTGAGCCTGAAAAACACTGAATTTACATCCCATTTTCAACTGTGAGCAAACTTTGTTCTGAAACCTTGCTGAATGTTGACTTTTGCACAAAGTATTTGCTCTCTGATAGAGAGCAGCTGTGAATCTGGATCCAATTTTCTGTTAGAAGTAAAACTGTACCATTTTCAAAAGAAAAACACTAACATATAAGCAGAAAGGGTACTTTGTGATCATGAAATACATCATAAGCTATATTTACTCTTCTTGTGAATGAAATAGCCTTTACAATGCATCCAGAAAGTCTCCATCACTTGCTGTTTATTGCTGATGGGGTTGTCAATGAACTGCACAGAGACTTGTAAACTTGGGGGCTAGTTTGGGCACAGTGTGCATATTCAGCATAATAGGTGACATTAAATGTATTCAATTGCAGAATAGTACTTCAGCAGGGCTGTGTGTGATCTGACGTGTTAATTAGCACCAGTAGAAAGAAGCAAGAAGCCTCTGAGATATAAGCTTCTGTCCCTACTCTCCAAACTACCTGGAGTTCCTGGGCATTTTTGATTGGTGAGATTTTGTAATGATACTTGGCAAAGAAGAAACATGGCATTGCAATACTCAATGACTCAAGATTTAAGGGTTGCTCAGAACAATGCAAACTGTCAATGAGAACTATTATAAAAATGGGGAAAAAACAGTGTTTTGAGGGTTTTGTTTGTTTTCCTGTGTAACTACTTTCCTTCTTAAGTAGCCTGACTGTTTAACCCTACAGTGTAGTTCAAAATCCACCTTGCAGCCCTTATCACTGTTCAGACTATGGATGGTTTATTATAGCCTGCAGTATCAGATTACCTCAATAAACTAGAGGAAGAGATGAGAAGAGAGAGTTTAGCCACAAGTTTCCACACATTTTCAGCAGAGATGCTACCCCATGTGTGTGAGTGAATGGTATCCTCTCAAGGATTTAAGGTCCTGAAAGTGCAAAGCGCGGAGGATCTTCACAAATTACTCAGCACCAGCAATTCATATCTCCTGAAGGGGAGATGAGAACCCTCAACATGATTGCTATTTTTCCACCCAATTTAACTGCAATTATTAAAGGAAGGTTTGATAATAAACAGTGGGATGCCATCTGCAATTGCTCTCTGTAGAGTTACTTGCTGAAGAGCATAACTATTATTTAGAAGAGTCTTGATTAAATGAATCTGCCACTAAATATATAAAAGGACAAACCCTAGAATTACAAGAGAAAGCATGTTAGCAATTGCAGATGAGGAATGAAAATTGCCATGGTAATTCAATGCGCTGGGCTTGATTCCCTTCTCTTAGACTTCTTTAGTAACAATGGAGTGTCTCCTACAAGCTGGGGAAAAATCAAATGTGCTCTTTCTTTCTTGCATCAGAGTTCCTTAAGTATACTGTTGTTGTGATATTCTCATTACTGTACATATTTAACTGAGCCTGTAATTTCTAGCATTCAAAGTTTTGAATAATTGAATATTCTACTTTATGAAGTAACTAATCTTATCTCATTTCTCACTGGTTAGTCCCAGGTAACGTTACACTTTTAAGAGACTGATGACTTAGGAAATTACATGCTTTTTTATACACTGTCATTAAAACTACAGGCAACCACCATATAAAAATATAACTGTTTCATGCTATGGTGCAGCAGGAACATCAATAAGCTTTCATTTTCAGTTTACCCTGCATCAAAGGAGTCAAGGATTGCCCTGTAACCCAGGGAATGCAGAAGATGGAGCTGGTCTCCATCCTGGGCTCTCTCACATGCTTCCTTGGCATGGTCAGAACATTCCTCAGCCTTTGTTTCCCAGCTGCAAGGATACTTTTCCAAATCTTCTTGAATTTTACCAAACTCTGAAAGCTTTTATGTTCAAAATTCTGGCAATAAAGGCCCCATGACTTGAATGTCCCTGCTTTAACAGCACAGTTATTTGTTTGCTTCATTTCTGTTCCTACACAGACACCCTCTCATGGCAAATAGCCACTGGGACAGCTTGCTTCTCTTCCCAGACCCTGCTAAGAGGGGCTGTATTCCAGCCTGTCCCTCTGCAAATATCCCCATGTCACTGTGTTCACAGCACTTGCTATGGCTTGAGCCAAGTGAGAGTTTCCCCATGTCTGGGATTATGTCCTGGCTGTCAGATGTCATGAGAACGATGGGGAAGGCAAAGCAGTTTTACATAGGAAGTGTGGCAATGGGGAAACTTGGTGTCTGGTCTGTCCTGTGCCCCAGGTGTGATGAGCCACTGGTCTGCTGGAGAAGTCAGTTTTCCAGAGGCAGAGCTGTGGGAACAACAATGCAAGGCCCATGGTAGGTGTAAGTACCAAGAAAAGTCCTCTGCTGCTTGGAAACTGATCATGTTGTAACATTTGTTGGGGATTTTTAAAAACTAATTTCCATTTTATTATTCCTACATAATAATAAATGGTGCTTTATCACAGCTCTGGAACCAAAAGCCTGATATAGGCAGAACAGAAGAATTTCTAGTCATCAATAGAGTTCTTAGGAGAACAAAGCAGGAGATTTCTTTCCCAAAAAAAGTTATTACCTTTTGCAGCATTCCCTTATTTTACTATCTATCCTGTAGAAATACTCATATTTGAGTATGTTCAAATATTTGCCATATTTAAAGTAATTTTGTGCATTATAATAATTTCATACAAGCCGTCCTATCTTGTAGTATTGCATCAACATTCATAGACCAAAATAAAACTGGAATGAACTAGAACACAGTTATTTGGCTGGAAGACAAGATGCAGGAAGATGTCCTTTCCAGATGGCAAATCATCCATTCCTCCACTAATCTCCACAGCCACTAAACACTCCATACATCTCAGGGAAAGGCTGAAATTGCATACTAGGATGTGTAAATAACTGAAGATCTGAATTCCACTTGTCATGTGGAAATGCCTTTTCCTGATTTTTTCACCAAGATCTCTGTTTGCACCATGTTAATGAGCTGGCCTCATCACCTAAAATTAAAGATTTAAGCTTGCAGTTGTTTTGATGGCAGTAGCTGCACATGGAAGAGCTGAAGGGCCAGGTGGAATATAAGATGGGACAAGTACACCCACAAGTTTTCTATCCGACTGTGAATCATATTGAGACTAATAAAATCAGTTATTTTCCTCCAACCAAACCCACACGTGTTTAAACATCTTCAAAACCTGCAGTGGAATATATTACACACTGCAAAAGTGTTTCAGGTCTGCAAGACACACCCTGTTCAAAAGAATTTATATAGCCAAATATCAAGAAAAACAAAGGAGTACTGGGAGTACTGTGCCAGCTTCATGAAGGGATTTAACTTGTGTGTTTTCTTTGCAAGCTCAGCCATGTCCCAAACATAGATTCCATATTGTGCTCATTATCTATCATAAAAGTCTGCCTTTGTAAAGGCTCAAGCATGTTATAAGCTTGAGACCTTTATTCCAAGTCTCAGAATGTTGCAGAGCTACAGTTTGCATCTCTCAGTCCCTTGTCCTAAACTCCATGCATTTCAAGTAAGTTCCCTAAAGCACTAGATGTTTTTCCCTAGAAAGTTCTGTTTATTTGAGATAAATATGCTTGAAGAGCAAAAGACTTCTGGTAAAGATTAGATGAGTATGATATGGTTAAAGTAGATCTGAACCCTTGGAGAAGACCCACTCCAATGAAACATTCGACCTTCTTCCCTTCCAAATTGACTGACTCCAATGATGTTGGGTTTTTGTCTTCTGTCTGTGCATATTCCTATGTTAAGCCAAATAGCAGAGATTCAAGGGGAATTACAAACATTGCAAGTGGAGAATTTGATTAGAATTTTCACATTATATTGAACAACTTGCAAGAACGTTACAATTATATCTGATTTTGATAGAATGAAGACATCAGTAATGGAGTAAGATAACTAAATTGTCCAAGTCATGATGAGAACATTTGCTGGAAGCTGCTGGGAAACCATTCCTGCAGGAAGACCGTATTTTGGAACCTGCCCACCCTGTGGCAGATTAGGTAGCGAAGCTGAGAGTAAAGCTCAGAGGAAACAAGATGGGAACTGTGGAATAGAGGAGGGGAAAGAGAGCATTCATATCAGGAAACATGGGAAACACTTTTGTTCTTTCTGTTTACATTATGGCTTTTGTCTCTGTGCTCAGTAAGGTGTGTAATTACACTTCGTTTATGCAGCAATGCATTTAGCTTGGCACAAGACAGAGCTAAATATCCCACAGAACATGATGCTGAATGCTTGTTTCTTATGACCTTTCTGGAGTACTGTAGGTAAATGTAATCCCAGAATTATCAAAACCCTATATTTCACAGAGGCAAGTAGAAACAGGCTTAGCACAAGACCTGGATGCTCACAAATGAGATGCGATGGTCTCATCTTTTGGGTGAAATCCAAGACCAGCATCAGGCAAATGCATCCTGCATGAGGAAAGGCAGAAACCCCGGAATCCATACCCCACACCAACTGAGGAAGAAAAGCATGGTATGAAAAATGTAGAACAGGATTGGATCTGAACACATCTCACCTCTGGAAAGGTGTCTGAAAAGGGAGGATGGAAAGGATCAGGACAGTGACAGTCAGGTCTCTAACCCTTTTATGGGTCAGAGTAACCCACCCCTGCAATTGCCAAGATCCATATTGTAATGGCATGATCTTGCCTAGGCAGAAGCCTGGCAGCGTAATCCCCTGTCACTCAGTTTATGTACACATTTTTTACATATAGGCTTTACATATTCACCCATTGGCTAAATGACTCCATTGTCCCAGACATATCTTCCTTTTCCACCTAGAAATTTTATCCAGGAGGATTTTGAGGATTTACTTGAAGTAAGGTAGTAAGCTCAAAGAGGTCCAATAATAGCTGCATGCTCACCGAAAGCATAATGCAGCCATACAGCACATGAAGAGCATTTCTAATGCTTCCAGAAGCATTAGCTGACTCTCCAGTTGAGAATATTCTGCATGTGTGTACTAAGTCCAACATTTTTGTGTTAGTGCAGGATTTATTGCGAATGTGATTCATGGTAGCCACAGACATTGCGGCATAGTCCACATAGAGGATGACCTCCCCGGTTTGTCTGCAGATGCTGTCCAGTGAGAAATCGCTTACAACTACTGAATTTAAGCATGTCAGAGTGAGGCAAGATAAGCAAGGAAGTGAAATGCCAAACAATTGTGTAGGACCTGAAAGCAAGTTGAAACTTTTCTTGTATTATCAACAGAAGCAAGGTAAAACTTCATAGCGTTTTCTGTTCAACTAGACCTAGCATTCATGACACAGGGCCTAATCTGGGGATCAGGAGTCTCACGGAAACTCAGGCCTGAGAAGGCCTTTGCTGAGCATCATGGTCTCTCTCCTGCTCTCCAGTGCCATGTACCAGAGGCCAATTTGCTGGCTTGATCCATGCCCAGCCATAGAGCTGATGCAGGAGCTCCAAGAGCAGGACAGGGCATGATGCTTAATAGAGCTGGTCTTGTCCTGAAGCCCTACACTCACAGAGACCTGCTACAATTAACTTGTTACAGCTGAATTCTGTGCACAGAAACCAAACATGATGAGCTTCCAGGAACAATTTTCAAAAGCTGCAATAAATGATCCCTAAGATTGTTTCTGCAAGTGCTCTTAACGTTCATTTTCAACAAAAGCAGCTGAGATTCTGAGCTTTGGATAAAATCTCTTCCTTTAATTGGAATTAGCATAAATTGTAAGAACACTTGAACTTTCCTCCTGGTTCACTGATCTACAGAAAAAGAGAAGAAATAAAGAAACGGGGCCCATCCAGAGTGATCATTCTTTTGGTCTATTCTTCCATATTCATGGTTTACATCTTTTTAAGCTGAGGATTGCTCCCAGGTGGATGTGTTTAATAGCACAGTTAACCAAAACTCAGTGCAAACAAGAAATCTTTTCATCTTTTAAAACTCTTTCACGCAACCCGCCTATCAGAGCAGTTTCAGGGCAGCATTCTGCAGCCTGACACTCCCTGGGAATATCTTCCTGCCATCTCACATTTTTACCTCCCATTTCTTGCTGGCATTCAGGACTGACATCACACTAATACCAGGCTTACTCACACAACTTGCTGTTTGGGCATTTGATCAGCAGCAGCTGTAAAGTTTTGGAAAGCAGAGATTAGTGAGAAGTTACTAGCTTCTTCTAGGAGAGGAAGACAACTTTAAATTCTCTAATATTTTCTACACTGGTACATTACCACATGTGGACTTTTGTACTATGCATCCCACCACCTAGAGCAACCAGGTTGCTTTCTGCATAGGGATGAGGGCCTTTCTCTTCTTCATTCTGTTAGTCAAAAGACTTGAGGCATTTTAGTGACAGTCCTTATTGCCCATAACTTCATTTATAAATGTCAAATATTAGGCAATACAGTTAGGAGAGCCATGGGAAAGTGAACTTGGAGATATATCCCACTGCTCCAGATACCACTCCCCGTCACCCTTGCAGGTGCTTACCGTAACCCATGAGGGACTCGCAGGACCATTCCCCACCCTGCGAACCTCTCCTGCAGCTCTCCCATAACGACGCTTGGTGCACGTAGGGCAAGGTCTGTGACTCCAGCCAGCCCCTGCCCGCCAGCGCAATGATACCGAAGATGACACCTATGCCCAGGAGCAGGGGTAGGATCCATCTGCACCGCGTGTAGTCAAGGCCGTACTTCACCATCTTTCAAGGCAGGGGACACTGATGGAAGGAGGACAGCCGTCTCTGCCACGGACTCAGCAGTGTAGAGCAATGGAAGCTTCTGCAAAGCTCCGGAAAAGTGAGCACTGGCTGGTACCTATGAGCGCCTGTGCAGATGCTTGAGAAAAGCTTTCTGATCAGGAGAGACACGGCAGGCAGGGAAAGAGGGAGGGACAGAGGGAGGAAGGGAGCTCCACCTAGATTCACATGAGTAAGAGCTGCTGCTGAGCAATAACCAGTTGAGCTGGGGAGAAGCTTCCAGGCTGGGTTTATCTGTGGGATCCTCTCTGTTCTGCTGACTTGGTAACACATCAGGTGCTGTTTACCCTCGGCACTTAACGCTTTCCTTCCTGCCACTCCCCACCAGGAGCACCTCACAGCTGTGTTTACATCTTTCTGCCTCCTAAGGGATTTGCATTATGGAAGGTGAAAACAGGAGACAAAACAGGGAACTATTTGTATTAGAGGGTGGTTGCTTCTGAAACTTGCCACCTGGAGGCTGAAAGCTGCCTTTCTTGGACCCCATTTAAAAATAAAATTATACCTTATTTTTTTCACAAGTAAATAAAATCCCCGAACTGCTATAAAGCTGAGACAATGAAGAATATGTTACTGGCCTCCCTTTCCATTTCTGGACATAGCTGCAGGGAGGGGGAAATAACAAGGTTTATCATTAAAAACACAGTATGATCTATATGTAGCCTTCATGGGAGAACAAAAACTGAGCTTTGATTTGACTGTGCCTTATGAGCACTCCCTGTGCATGGCTCTGGCTGTACATGCACTGCCTGGGGCCTGTCAGAGCCTGCCTGCAGTGTGCTATGGGAGCAATGCAGAGATGAGCCATTACCTTGCCATGCCCCAGGAGGCCACCTTTGCTGAGCACGGAATGGAGTTTTCCATCTGTCAGCTCAGAGGCAATATAGCCATGTTCATAGCATTCTCCCTTTGAACTAACACGTGCTACAACCTAGTACTTTTGTAGAGACACATTTACATCTGGAAGCAGCTGCACCCTTTGCAGATCAAAGCTGGTTTCTGTGAAGAATGGCTAAACACAGAGGATGTAAAGCGCCCTTTGCTCCCATGGTGGATTTTGTCAGGCAGTGCTGTATGTAAGTACAACCTCACTTACTCTCAGAGATTTGCAACATTGCAGCTTTCATGGTGAAATGTGACATCTATACTGAACTGCAAACACAACAATTTGCTGAATTAATATCCATAAATCAATAATGGCCTCAATAAAAGGAATTAATAATTTACTTTAAATTGATACACTGTAGAGGAGAGTGCCTGAAGAGGCATTGAACTTGCTCACATCCAGACTGGAACATCCATAGCAATGAGTTGCAGCGCCATGGAGAGGTAGCTCTTTCATGAAAGCAATCTGAATGGGTTAATGTGGTTAATGGGTTAATGTGCCTTATCTCTAATCAGAGATAGCTTATTAGTCTGGTGATAGATTAGCAGTGGTGTGGCTGTTTTGACTCTCATTCTCTAGTCAGTGCAATTCTGGCTAGCTGAAGCATCCCACCAGCAGCTCCCACATAGTATAGACATGGCCAAATATGTCTGAGGTTGTGAGAGACCCTTTGGGGACATTCAACAAGCCTCTGTAAGAGCAGGAGACATCTTTACAGGTTTGACCATTGAATTTGAATGTCACTGAAAGTGAAAGTCAACTATGAAGACACCTGAGCTGCTGATTTGGGTTGGAAATAAGGGAGAATAGCAAGTATTTTTGTAAAGTTCCCTAAAGTGAACCCCCACTTCTTTAGAATGTCACATGTATTCTCTTGTAGTCTACGTTGGCACTACCCACAAACTCAGATATTGTTAACTTAGATATAATGTTTAAAATCCTAATTACCAGGGACATGTATTGCATGTATTGCAATGATCATGATATTTTCAAATATTTACTTTAAATAAATGTCATTTGAAGCTCACCCTTAGTGCAATATGCTGGTACCTCCAAGGTGTCCAAATCTGTTTACACACGTTCTTTCTGTTGCCACAGCTGAAGTAGAAATGGACACAATAAACTTCAAAAGATCAAGCAGATACGGATTTGGATATTAAGTATAAGCTCATCAATTTTTTTCTTTACTCAGAGAAAATAACCAAATCAAGTTAAACAATTTTGCGGCTGAAATCCAGTATGAAGTCAGGCACTGGCAGGTATTAGAAAGCCAATGTTTTTGGAGGAAAGCAATCCTTTTCCTTGCTTTTTGGTAGTTGAACCATGTTTCAGGTAGGCATTTATGACTGAAGGATTTGTCATCAGTTTTGTTAGAACTCACATGTGAATGAATGTGTACTGCCACAAACGTTAGCATTTGCGAGATGGTACTACAGAACACATTATCACACTGAGAAAGAGAGATGAGTATTGTTCAGTCACCCTGGGTGTTTCTGTGTCTTGCCCATCTTTGTCATCCTTAAGTATCTTAGAACTACAAGCAATCTTCTCACTCAGTACCAGGGTAATTTGTGGTATCTGGAACAGCAGAGAGGCAGCTGTATTCAAAGGCAACAAAATGAAGTATCTCATGTAATTCTGATACTCCTAGGGCACACAAGGGAAAATGGCTGGAAACTTTCGTTAAAGAGTCTGTGATTTGAAGTGATGTCTTACCCTCAACGTGATTTGTCTTTTGAAACATACAAGCTAGGTGTCTACGTGAAAGCAAATGCTTGCTCTCTTTTTCCAGCTCCTGTGATAAGCACCGGCATTATCTGTTGAAAATTAAGATACATTATCAATATAAAAACAGACTGTAGTGCACTTTCTGCATCTGAAAATATTCCTAATGATGCTTCATTGCTACTTGAAGTAACCAAGTAAGCAGCAGGATATTAATAAAACAAAAATAAATATATGGAATTAGAGCTAAAATAAAAATATGCTCGTTCAGCCAAGACATAAATGATTTTCTTCGTGGAAGAAGAAGCTAACAAATGATTGCCAGCACATTTTTGTCCACTGTTAGTCTGCTGACCTGGTCAACTGAGCTATATAAATGACTGGATTGGCTTGGCCTGACCAGCTGTAGTACATGTTCATGACATTTGCAGCAAGTGCATTTTCATTCCATACCACTTATAAACAAGAAGTCACCTGAGTTTGGTTTTTAGAAGCTTTGCTAAGATTATTTTATGATCCATTCTCTTGTGTGCTACCTGATACCTAACAAGTCAAATGTTGAGTAATTGAGAAACATTTTTTGCATGAGCTGTCATAAATCTTACAACTATTATTATAATATTTATTAATCCATTTACAACCATAGGTCCTTTTTTTCCTGATTATGCTAATCTGCCATTCCCCTTTGCCTTGCTACTGGAATATGGCACTGCAGTTATTATAACCACAGCCTATAGAGTGATGCAAGTCAGTCAAATCCTACCCTGGCTAAATTGTACCTTGTGGTCACTCTGCACCCTACATCACCTGTACACCAAGGCAATAGTGTTCTCAGTGTGACTAATACTTCAACCCTAGTAAGCACATATAGAAAAATGCCTTTATTTTTCAGGGTAATCCAAACTGCAATTCATTTACATTCATTAGAAGGATACTGGATTTTGTACAGGACCTGACTTAATTGCAAAATAAGAACATCCTCCTACATAAATGAACCCAGTTGAGATCTTGCAGTTTCCCACACGTGGGACTTTTCTGAGAGACTCTCCCATGGTGGCTGAAAACCAAGGATCATCCATGATGCTTGTAGTGCGTTGTAGTGTAGTATAGACTGAGTTGGTGCTTGGTCCTTCTGCCATGTGCCTGGGAAAGCATTCCTCCAGCTGCCTTGCACAGCACAGGAAAGCTCTGCAGAGGTTTGAGACCTCTGTTCACTAGCTGCTGAGCCTGGAGGATAATTTCCATGGGGTTAATACTTTTAGCAAGAACTGTCCAGTACTGGTTTGCTGTCAGATCGCCAAAGTCTGCTGCATGCACGGCACTCGCTGATTCTAGTCAGTAAGGCAGGCCTGCCTTAACAAGACAAATACTTAGGCTTAAAAGACAGTTTCTTCCTTTCCTTAGTGTGACTACACATGCAAAACCAGAAGATTACCACAAGGGCAAGTTTTAGCAGCTGAGTTGAAAACATGAGCCTGCACCCAGGATTGTTATTTGTGTGAGGAATTAAGGACTCTATTAGGAAAACACGAATTAGGAAAACACAAAATTAGGAAAACACAAAAGTCTCTGTACCTGACCATGGATTTCTTTTTCAGCCTGCTTGTTTCTTCAGGGTAGGCTCTACCGGAACCAGGTTTAATCCCCAGTTATTTCTTATAGATGCTCTGTAGAAGTTTGATTAATTCAGTCTACCTCCAACCCCTCCTCCCCAGGCAAACAGCTGAAATCGAGTGTCCTGTAAAACCACTACTCAGTTACCAGCTGGGATGGCTTCTGGACATTTGTCACCATTGCTGGAGTCTGTACCTTCTTCAGGCAGCTGTCAGGGACACACAAGAGTGGTATGGTACAGTCCTGTTCTACAGATAAGATAATTTTACTTAATCTATTTGCTTTGGGCTCTATAACTTCTCTGTGGTATAGCTAGGTTAAATAAATAGTTGTCCTATGTTATGATCCTAGCCTTAGCTGTTTTAGGAGAGGAATATAATCTGCCTTACATAGGTAATTCCCAGGTACCACACATTTTTTACTTACATTTCTGTGTCAGAGAAATAGCTTTCATTCACTGTGCCTTATGCTTCAGTTGGGAACAGCACCAGCTACTTCTTTTCAGCACTTTGAGATTTACAGATAAGACATGCATACCAGGCATACCTTTAAGAGTTTCAGCCATGAATTTTCACTTTGAAATTCTCCAACCAAAGGTAGGGCCTCACTGAAACCAAAAAGTTATATGGAAATTACTTCAGTATGATATGGAATTGATTTGGGAAGCGGGCTGAAATGAACATGGTGGTCTCCTATCAACATTTTCAACTTTTCCTATTGTCTTGATACAAAATGTCAGTTATGATTTCCCCAAATTTTGTTTTGCAAATTGTTTTGTCTTTCCATTAAAAACAGAGCAGAAATTAATTTCCAGTTGTCAAAATTCATCTAAATTTTTTTTTTTACAGTAAGATCTGCTTATTTCTTGTGCTATGGGATTACTAATACAAATAGAGCTTAAAAACAGGCAATTTACTGAAAAGGGATTGTAATGGCTACATGTCAGCTCCTGACCCAATTATATGCCTTCAAGACCAAGGCAGTCAACTAATTTACTTTAATCCATAGCCATTTCCCAGGGCACCACACTGAAGGATGGGAGTTAGATGGCTTTTTGGCTCACAGTTCCATGTGAGTGCTCACTCCAAACCTTTCTGGGCTCTCTCAAAATGAGTGAACACTGATTTCCAGTGTGTCCCCTTGATGCTTAGCAATTCTTAGTACTTGTAAAATATTCTGTATTCACAAAGATCTCTGTGGAAAATAGTACATGTTGCCCACCTTTCCATAAATAAATAAAAAGCATCAGTCACACCACTCCTTCTAGTAAATATTATCCAATCTTGCAAAGATATATCTACAAAGAATATAATTCATGGAAATATTTCTATTAATTATTTATTGATTATATTAATTATACATAATGCATATAGCTTATCATGCATCATTATGTATTTATGTTGTTTATACTTACAATATTTGTATTATAAAGCTCTAGATATGTCTGCATGTTTTCCACTACAGTTTTTATGATAAATTCAACCTTATTAAATTTAGGTTTTCAACAGTCATAATAAAATAACTTCGGATTATTATGACAACTCCCAAGTAATTTAAATAGAATTTTATAGAGGCAAAATTTGAGGGCATTGGCTTTTTTGCCTGGAATTTCTAGATGTGGAGCTCTACAGCTGGAGTGGCTTGGCCCACACCTGTGGACACCAGAAAACCCCAGACAAAAGACTGCTTACTTTACCAGCACAGACCTGCATCATGGATATATTGGACCCATCTTACAAGTACACTGCATGTGCACAGAAAAATCAACATATTCTTGGTCAGTGGGATCCACACATATAAACTGCTGCACCTGTGAAGTAATGCTGGCATATCCCAGATGCTGTGCATTCATTGCACGTGGATTTTGCTACTCCTGTACCAACACCTGTTACAGGAATTGCATTCAGAAACTCAACATCCCTACTTTTTGCAAACTTATCCTCTAAATTTGATTATACTTCATTGTATAATGAAATTGTGAGTATCATCTCCCACATTCACTGTGCTGCTTCACCAGCTGGCACTGAAACACCTTTTTTTTCAGGATGCTGTTCCATATTGCCAGTAAGCTCCACTGCTCTGCACTGTGAAACCAGTACCTCAGCTCCCTTGACTGCTGTGTGTCTCCTAGAGCATTCAGTTTCCATTGATATATGGCTCATCATTAATTCATAAGTGCTCAATTATCTCAGCAACTCTTTTTTTTTCTTGTGTGTGTAACCTTTCCTTTCAGCTTGTGGGTGGTTTTGTTTCTATAGTGCTTATCACCATAACAACCCTCTCCCCAGGAAAAAAAAAATACCTTGAATGATTTACTACACTGTCTTGATTTATGTATGTATTTCAGGCCCAAAGTCCTTAGATGCAGGATGTTAACAGCAGGTGAATACTTCTGGAGAATTTTACCTTGTTAAGGAATTGCCTAAAAAAATGAGTCATTCGCTACATCAACTAAAAATACAAAATCCCAATGGGGTGTGGCAGCTGTTTCCTATATCCATGAGACTGAAGCATTAATCATTAATCATCCCATTCAGGCTAGCTGGAATTAGCCTTCCCTAGCATCCAGCCATGCACGTTTTTGATTGCTCAAAATTCCGCCTGAGTCAAGATCCAAGTGTGCTTGGAATCTTCTAAACTGCTCCCTCTTCTCAGGGGTTGGATTAGAAGGAGCTACCCTGCAGCCTGAAGCTCACTGGAGTTGTTCGGTGGATTTTAGTGAGCACAGATTTAGGCTGCTGCTGCATACAGACTGGAAGGTAAATAAGAATACAAATGTTCTTCATGGCAAAAAATTCGTCATTATAGAAACCCTCCCATTGTCTTCAAAACATCTAGGAAAATCTAAAAGGAACAAAAATATTATCACTAATTGTATTAAAGTTAAGAGTAATTAAGTGTGGGGTGGGGGGAGGACCCACACACAAAACCAAAAGAAACACATGCAAGCTGCCAGCATCCAGGGTGGTGTGTTTTAAAAGTAAGACATTTAAGGAATAGTGCAGCTGAAAAAAAAACAGAATAGTGAACCTCTTTCTGGAAATCACAAGCTGCAGGCTGCTTTAAGACAGCAGTGGCTAACAGAAAATTTGCTCTCTGTAAAAGCACAGAAAGAAAGAGTTGTACAGGATACAGAATGAGACTAGCACAGGGCTATCTGCAGGCCATGTATGATCCAGGATTAAAAATGGGAAGGTTTCTCATCACAGGAGAAGTGCAGCCTTCCACAGAAAATAGCAGACAGGTACTCTCTTTTTCTCACTATTTAAAGTTCTTGATCAGCATAGGAAAGGTGCTTGCACAGTTTTGATAAACAAAGAACATGCTTCCCACATCTGAGACCTCCTGTAGGCTGTTGCACACTTGAAATGTTTAGAGTTCCCCCTCAAGTTGTGATGCATGAGAAAAGTTTTGACTTCATAAAGAGTTCTTTTATGCCTGACACTTCCAGTGGAAATGCACAGACATGTTTTACAATGAATGCTCAAGCTTATTTGACTGGAAAATGAAGTTGTTGAATCCTGGACGTGAGGTCTGTAACTTCGTTTTATTAATCTGACACTTCATAAATACTGATACTCATGTTAAGAGGAGGAAAGAATGGTTATTTGCTTGATCTTATGAAATGAATCTGTGAAGCACAAACAGCACAAGGTTTCTACAGCCATCAGTTAAACCAGTTTTAATTAAGCCACCATATTTGAAAGGACTGCCACATATATGAGTATCACTTGGGAGTAATTAATGACTATTTGCAATAGCTTTGTCATACACATCTTAAACGTGTAACATGCTGGTTATGCTTGTACCCCTCCCGGTATATTCAAAGCCAAGTTTATTTTACATTTGTGCTTTTTTGACAAGTAATGACAATGCTTACCAAAAAAAAAAACAAACATAAAAAAGACGTCTTATGTTAAACCCTGTTACCTATCCTCCCTCTCATTAGGAAGGGTGTCCAATTTTTTATGTCTTTTCTCCTTCTCAGCTTTAGCTGTGCAAGGATTTTCCATGCTTGGGATTCTCTGCTGTGTTTCAAATTCACTAGGAAATAGGTAAGTAGGTACTATCATTACTCATGATACGGGTAAGTCAACACAGTATTCTCCACCAGCCAGTACTGTACAGAAAAGGGGGAAGGGATTAACCATAAATTAATCCATTAACCATAGGATTCTCTTCTTCACTGAGAATCATAAATACAGTTGATTATATATGCAATGACTGAGCTTGTAACACAGTTCTGAAATTCGTAGACATTTATGCTCTGTAAAGTTATAAAATACAGGCCTGGAAGGGACCTTCAGAAGTCACATGGCTTTTCCATAATAGAATCATATGCAATATATAGAACTACCAAATTAAAATAGGTATTACAAAATTGAAAGTTATATATACAGAACAAATACTGGGCATTGAAAATGCTTAGTTCTAAATGGCTGTAGCTTTACAGTATGCTGGTTAATGCTTTGTAGGTTTGATTTTGTACGTGTGCATGAATACACATACCCACACACCCTCTCCTAAGTGCCAGAGTCACAATAGTAGGAAGTAATTCCCCAGCTGCTTGTTACAGAGTAAGACACAGCATTTGCCTTCCACTTCATCTGTATCCCCCCTCTGAATCTGTCTCTACTAGAGCTACTTCCTCCATAGCTGCAAGAGGAGCTCCACAAATGAGCCTCTTCATTCTTCTTCCCAAGATGAAGAAAGCTCTTGGCAAAGATAGACCATAATTAAACCTGCTGTAAGCTGCTGCAGATCCATGACCAATACAGAGAAGTCTCCGGAATAGCTGGCTCCAGAAACAGAAACTAGGAGCCAGCCCGATTACTTTCTGAGACGGGTGTCTGTATGAAGTTTGCATACATGAACTGCTCACAGAACTGCTTTTCTACATTTACCTGTTATCCTTAGTGACTCGCAAAGCAGTCCCAAGTTTACTAAACTCTGGAGTACCTACAGTGTGCTTCAGAAACTTTTGGAAGTTTTCAGCACCTATGTCAAAATTTTCCTTCAAAGCACAGCTGATAAACACTACAATTTAAAAGTAGACAAAGGATAGTGTATGTTCCACTCAAAGGTATTTGTATTTTCTAAACCAACATCCCTCAAAATCCATGTAAAAACATGATTTGGTATAACGTTTATTGACTCTCTACGACAATGTAAACTAAAATTGTATGTGGCTCCGACAGGAGTCCTGCAGCAGCCACAAACACACCACGGTTACATTAGCCACTGTTTTACACATACCAGCTCTATGCTTTAGAGATCTTCATCCAACAGCACCAATGGGTGGAAAATAAATTTTTATTTATTTTCCCCTTAATTCAAATGGTTAATAGTCAACAATAGTCCAGTAACCGGAATGAGAAGAGATTCTTAGGCAGTCAGTGACTGTGATAGTCTCAGGGAAGTTTCTTCTTTGGGACTGATTTTTGTAGAAAAAGAATTTTTGGAAGGGTTTGTTGTTTTTTTTTTTTTCTAGTTCCATTTAAGGCAATTTTGTCAGAGGTGAAAACAAAACAACCTGCAAGTCCCTCTGCGTTGTTTAAAATCCCTCCTCTTCCTTTCTACACTGTATCTTTATTCATAAGCAAGTGTTTGAATAAAATAAGGATGACTCATTAGTTGGGAGACGAAAGAGCAAGTAAACCAAATAAAATCGACATGAGAATATGTAAATAATACTTTAGGTAAAAGCTATTTGCTTAATGTTTGCTTAATGATGACAATGTTTTTACTAATTTATTGCCAGGGCTAGTAAGAAATACTCTGGAGAAACAAGGTAGATTTTTTTCAGCCTCCTATATTCACACCAAATTTACATCAGAGGCACTCCTCTGTTGTCTCGACAGTCAATTGTACTTGGACTTAATCTTTCAATTTAAGTATGGTGCTCTCTCTGGGGAGGAGTAGTAATAGGTAGGCTTGATGTTTCCCAGGACTTCATCTTCCCAGTTGGGAAGACAGCAGAAAAAGAAAGCACAACCTATTACAACAACAGTGCTGGCCCAACCAAAGCCATAGGCCCAGCTGAACATGTTATCTCCCATCAGCGGAATTTCTTCAGTGAATTTTACTGGGTAGATGACCAAGCCTATGATCTGGAATGCAGCTGAAGAGAGAAATAAAGAAAAGCAGGAATAAATAACAAAGAATGTATTACATTTCCCAATAAAAAAGATACCTGGAGATAACTGCATATCTTTCTAAGATATGTAAAGCTTAGCTGCAGTCATACAGTCAGATCTGCATTTTTACAGAGGTAAATGACTTCTGGCCAAGGCAGATCCCCACCCCATCCGACTGCGGGTGACGTTGCTAGGTTGTTAAGGCACATACCTGCATGCTGTGACTAGCCCTGTCCTACAGCTCAGCAACAGCTCAGCAACTGTGATCCCTGCAGAGCCAGTTACCACCCACTTGTACCATAGCCAAATCACTCTTCCTCCCCTTGGGAAGGTGGAAAGTGCCCAGGGCTCTCAGATCCCATGTGATATGCAGGGCCAGAGGTGTTGGTTGCCTCCATATACTGCTTTTGAGAAAGTGCTAACTGACAAAAGCCACTGGAGCTTCTCTAACCATTATCCTCTTAGAGTATACATCAATATTCCTTTGTTCCCCATAAAAATGAAACAAAAACCAGAAAAGGCAGCTTACTTCATAAGGGAAGCTCTACCTATCATGTTTTCCTCTTAAGCTTGTTTTACATCTAAAATAACCTTGCCTTTGTGCTCAGCCTTACCAACAACGAAGAGCAAGCCTCCAATTCCTCGAACAAAGTTGAAGCGGAGTATCTCAATTGAGAACGCGATGACTGCAAGGGCGAAACAAATGACCAGGATCACAAAGCCCACAAGGTAGGTGGCAGCTGCTGCTCTCCCCCATCCTTGAAGAGAAAACAAGAAAGATGTTACACACAGCACTGCACTGAACTGCAGTTCACTGCAGGGCTTTGGTTTCCTTTAATGATTTTTTGTTGAAATCCTTTACTGTAAGAAGCTTGTCCTGTGTCAAAGCAACACTGGATGCCTCCAAAGTGCACAGCTGCAGAGGAGAAATTGTTGGTGGAGCAGCCACAGAACTCCCCACCTACTAACCTGTCCTGCTAAAAAGAGGGATAAAGTGCAGCATGATACTAGAGATAATACCTCCAAACTCTGTATCTGTAAGAGACCCACAGATACCTGAGCAGATAGGACACAACCACTCAGAATGTACTTGATCATTATTGTTCCTGTTCAACATTCAAGTTTACAAAACCACTTCCATGCCTGGGGAAGTACAAAGGCAGGCAAGAGTGTACCACCACAGGAGATAATGCTGGGAAATAACAGTGCTGTCAGCATACAGATTCTTGCCTGTTTATGACAAGTATAATGCACATGGAGCAAAATTAGCATGACCAAAAAGAAATAGATTTGTAATAGCTGAAGTGAGAGATGACAAAGAGAAAGCTCTTGAAGATAAATATTCACAGCTGGAAAAGAAATTAGGAAGAGCTAAAATATAGCAGGTAGAGGAGAAACAGCAGAGACTGAGGTAAAGTGGAAGAGTCCTCTTTGAATCATTACTTTGATATTTGAAGCAACCAGGTAGTGCAGATCCTTAGGATCAAGCAACTGCAGACTGGAAGAGGCTCAAGCATGAAGCAAGTGGCCTTACTCAGGAGGGCAGCACCAGAAACCACAACTCATCCACTACAGGCCAGGACAGCAAAGGTAAGACAACCTGCCAGAAAAACAGGCAGCATTCCCCTTTCCATACTGCCAGAGGCTTGTGGAAAGGCACTCATTATGGGCAGACCTTGTCCTCTTTAGCAACCAAGCAGGAGTTCAGGTGAGCCCAACACAAACAGATGTGTTCCTGCCCCGGAGGCAGGATACCTGCCCACATGGACTAAACCACTGGGCTAGTGCTTTGTTTTCCAGTCAGCTGTCATCAACAGTTCACTTCCTACATCTGCATAATGTGGGTTTCTACTTTCACATATTCAGACAGGGGTAGGACCAGATTCCGAGCTCCCTCTAATGTAGGAATAAAGAAAGCAGCAAGATTTAGGTCAGAACATTAAAAAAATCAAGTCTCTTTCATCAGAGCTCTGTTCCCACACAGCTGAAGAAACTGCAGACACCCTGCTTTCAATGTAGACCTCAGGTCTCTGTGCAAAAACTAAGAGGAAAAAGACAGTGAGAAGGAGAACTTTTTCCTAAAGAGTTAAAATCCTGCACCTTAAGTCACATACTAGTTACATAAATGGGGAAACAGCAATTTGAGACAGAGAATGCTGTAAAACTATTTCAGACACCTCTACTACACGTATCAATTTACTCTCTGAAAGCAAAGCACTGGTTTACAGCCATTTTCATTAGATCAGTCTCAATTAATTTCTTTCCCCCTACCCCCATAGCAAAATGAAATACAGTAGCCATCCATCAGCCAGATCTCATCTCCACCACCTGAAGACAGTCATGCTGGCATAGAAAGAGTAAGGAAAAGGCTTTTCTTTCCCCTGTTACTTCTTGAAGCTATTCAAGACAGCAATACCTTTTCCAATTCCTTCTCCTTCAGGTAGCTGTGGATGTTTCCTAATCCTTCCCTAACAGGGCTGCGGGGTGAGAAGGGAGGACCCCTGATGAGTGTCTGGAGATTAAAGCTACGTCAGTGGTCTGATAAAATCTTTTAATACAAAATATTCTGACATACCTAGCACAGGTACTGGGTATTGTCTCCACAATAGGATTTATTTAGAGATAACTAATACAAAGGGATAGTTAACCATTACATACAGCCAGCCCAGGAAAACTGATTCAGAGTAAATGACCTAGGAATGTTATTTATCGATATTTGCCCTATTAAGAAAAAAAGCACAACTGCGAGAAGAAATACCTAGTTATCAAAGCACATTCCCTTTCAAAAGCATTACATATGCTGGAACAGTATAGAAAGCCAAGCATAGCATCTGCCTGATAATTTAGGTTGCAAATTCAAATATCCCTGCAGGTTAGACACCTTGAGGCTGGTGCAACACAAAAATGACTGGAGGAGATAAGCCAGAAAGACCCCAGTGCTCTCTGCTATTTCCATATCCTGTATACTTACTTTACAAGCATAACAAGCTTTTAGATACAGGTCAGCCCTGGCTCCACTCATAATGATTTATTTTCTTGTCTCTGACTATATGAAAGTGACAACACACAGCTGTAGGAGATCTTGTCAGGAAGTTAATATCAAGCCCAGCTTTGCTTCTTCAAAAACAGGACTGTATGAGGCACCACTGTTATGAAATTCAATGGGTTCTGTGCTCACACATGACAAAGCTCAGTGCTGGTGACCCTGTATCTTCCCCTCTTTTTCCTGCTGGATTATCTTCTCCAGCAGCAGTTATCAGTGGGCTGATAATGACAAAACTGATTCACAGGTACTGGCCACAGCATGGAATAGATCTACTCTGGTCTGGACTAGGCAACAGCCATCAAACAGCCACAGGAGGACTGGTAGGAGTCACAGGAGGAGCAGCAAAAAGCTTTGGACTTGAGTATATTTGCACAGTATAAGGGAAACAAGAGAAAATATAGGAAAATACAAAGAACATAAGAAAAAACTCAAAAAAAAACCCAACTGTAAGTCTTTTAATAGGTGACTGATGGGAGAGGTTCAGGTGGGAGGCTGCACCCTTATTGCGCACTGGGTGCAGCCCGGCTGCGCTCCTTTCCCGCACAAGCCACTGTTACCCCCATCAACAGGGAGAGCTTTCAGGAGAGGGGCTGCTGCAGGGCTCCTACTGAAATCGCCGTTTCTCTGTGCAGGATCCCCATCCCTATAAAGTCTGGCCTTCCCAGCTCCTTTCCTCCCCAAAGACTCCCGAGAGCTGATCAAGCCCCCTGCAGGCACACAGCTCTCCTGTCTCCTTCTGCAAGATCCTCCACCTACAGCTCCCAACTGCTGGTTTACATTCTCACTGTTTGCTGCCTTCGGAACTGGAGTGACCTGCTCACACTCAAAGAAGGATCAGCTTCAGTTTCTAGGTGGTTTGTGCTCAGAAGTACCTTGTAATCACGAGACGTTTAGCCAGAATTAAAAGTTTTTCCAAAGATTCCCAGGTCCCTTCATTTGGCAGGGAGAGCATTTCTTACTCAAAATAGGCACAAATATGTCAATTTATGAAATCATACAACACCACCACAATGATTTGGGGCTGCATAAGTAGGAAAACAGAAAAGAATAATAGTTGCAGGTATTAGTGTTCCCTAGCTCAACTTTGCCTCAAACAAGAGTCAAGTACTTTGTGTCTAATCAGCAGAAAGGTATTTATCAATTAGGTGGTACTGAAAGAACATTAGAAAACTGTTCAGGGGCTGAAGGTCTATAATTATTAGGAAGGATTAAGACTTTTATTACATAGCTTGATTAATGATGACTATGGAAAGGAACTAAGCTGCGAATGTTATTGTGCAAATAACTAGGAGGGGTCAGGATTATTTAATGATGAATACCATTAATATGATGAAATTAAAAAACAGCAAGCAACAGAACCTTAGCATAAGGTGTATTTCTTGATTTTATCCAGCCTCAGCCTTACCAGGAAGGAGATGGATGCTCTACAGTGTAGGATATTTATGTCTAGACTTCCCTTTAGAAATTAATAAAGGGGCTGGGAAAACAGTCCATCAGGAAGATGAACTGCCATAGAATTTGAAGCAAAAAGCCTCTCTCGTCTTTGTTCACCTACTTACAAAAGCAGAAACTAGTTTGTTAGCTTGTGAATACCTGGAATCTTAGGGTAAATGTTTTTACCATGATATGCATAGATGAGGCATGTTTTTACACTGCAGTTATAATACTTTTCTGTATATAAATGACAGTAGCAATTCTTGTTTGGCCTTGACAGTCCATTACATAGAATGCCCCAATACACTTGCTTTTGCTGATGGAACAAAAGAATAGCTGACTGCAAGCAAGAGAGCTCTGTCAATATTTTTCTTGCTCACAGAATGTGCAAATTTCCATGGTAGCATGACTGGTGAAGGAAAGGTATGTGCATACCCACTGCAAGCACAGGACAGCCCAGAATCAGACGTTCATGGGAGGGCTGGTTGGGAATCAGCACTGGGAATCACAATTCTGTTTTAGATTTAGAAGTGCAGGAAAAGCAGTTGCTTACTATCAAGCTATTAAATAAAACCCACTGGTACAAACCCACTAGGCTCTGCTGGGAGCTCAGGAAAGTGAGCTTACAGTCTTATACAGTCCTATACAGTCCTATACAGTCCTATACAGTCCTATACAGTCCTATACAGTCCTATACAGTCCTATACAGTCCTATACAGTCCTATACAGTCCTATACAGTCCTATACAGTCCTATACAGTCCTATACAGTCCTATACAGTCCTATACAGTCCTATACAGTCCTATACAGTCCTATACAGTCCTATACAGTCCTATACAGTCCTATACAGTCCTATACAGTCCTATACAGTCCTATACAGTCCTATACAGTCCTATACAGTCCTATACAGTCCTATACAGTCCTATACAGTCCTATACAGTCCTATACAGTCCTATACATTTCCAGCTTTTAACATCTCCAGGTTACTAGCAGCTGAAGTGTACATGCCCAGGGGCCAGCAAAGCCCTCTGGCAAGGGACACCAGCCTCTCCTGTTGCCGAGATCTTTTAGTGGGAAGATGCAATAAACGTTTTCTGGGTGTAGCCAGGGACACCAACTGCTACACCTTTGCCATTATCCTTTTCCAAGCACCTGCACTTGGCTGACACTATCCTGACACCGTAAGTCAGAAAAGCATGCCTGAAGAGGCACACTGAAAAGGTAAGTGTACTTGTAACAATCCTCCTCTATTTCTGTGGCCCCCTACAGAAGTTAACACATGCACTCAGCTTCACCAATAACCTGCGGTATCAAAGTCCAAGCTTCTAAGGACACAAGCATAGTGGCACAGCCACAATAAAACATGATTCAAAAAAGCTGAGCTCCTACTTCTAAGTTCCACCTCTTCCCTCCACCCCCCTTTTTTTGGCACTTACTAAGGATCCAGATGAATGCTTCCCTTTTTTTACTTTGGCTGTTGTGTGTTTAATAAATACCAACTGGCTGTTAGGAATATAAGAAAGAGTTAATCTCTGTGGCATCACATTTACTGCAAGTACACACCTATCTTTTACAGTGATAATTCAAATTGACAGGAGCAAGCGCTTCAGAAGCACTGGGAGGACACAGCCATGCACCTGTACTGCTCTTAAACTTAGAGCTTCATCATTTTAAAGACAACCACCCTCTCCAAGTAACCACATTGCAAATAATCTTTGTCACATCTGATAGCTTACCTATATGTTTAAACACACAGTCAACAGTTTAAACCTGCAGTGGTCCAGACTAAGTCATCTTGAGTCATATTCTAGTGCAGCACAGCAGCTCTGCATTGCAACACTTTGATAATACACAGGTGCTGCCAGGCAGGACACTTCCCAGACACAAACCAGTATGGAGCTCTAAACAAAACAAAACCCCTTTCCCACCTCCCTACCGAATGACATCCTACTCTTTTTTTTTTCTGCACTTCTTCCCTCTCATGTGGCATTTGCAAGTGTGTGTTTAGAAACAATGCAGTTGAGAAGACACTTATATTTGCAAATCTTTCTTTGCCTGCTCCTGCCCTTCCCCCCCATTTAAAATGAGTTACCCATCTGCTTTTTCTCTTCTACTTCTTAGTGTGCAGCTCAATTAAGAAACTGTCTAATGGAGCTTTCCATTAATGGGGATCCACTCTGAAGTTTTCATTTCATCGGGAGAAGTGCAGGACATTTAGTGCATAGTAGTTAAAGTACAGTAGTACATAGTACTACTGTAGTACATAGTACTACATAGTAGTACAGCAGCAAAACACAAGCTATTCATCTCAATTAATTAACTTTTATTTTCCTGCAGCAATGCTGTAAATGCCTGGTAGGCATTTTTTCCTTTGTAAATGTCCTCTCCTATTTTGAGCCTGATGGCATTAACATAGAAAAAAGGGAACAAAATAAATCAAACTTGAACTCATATCCTGTTGAGATGTAAATAGTATTCGAGTAGACAGTGGCATTGATGTCATGAAAATTAGAGAAGAGGCAATGTGAAGCTGGTGTAAATAAGCCAAGGATTTAAATGAGTTTTGGGTTAAACAAGCCAGGCTTAAATGAGTGAAGTCAAGGATACTCTTTTTCTCTGACAGAGTTAACTAGAAGAAACAGCATAAAGTTGCTTTTGCCCCACAACGCCTAGGGCTGATGCAAAGCACACACCCATCAGCACTCAGGGACATGAGCAGCCATGTCACTACAGGAGAAAGCAGAAGTGTATCAGCACTTCTTCCCTGTGCAATGCAAATCTCGGCAGTTCTGCACTAGCTTTTCCTGTGTCTAATGGGGGAGACAAATATTTATGTCACTCCAGCCAGATTTCTGCCACCTACAAGATAACCTGCAGTCATCACCTGGCTGGAGAACAAAGCCACTGATCTTACAATACATTCAGGACACAGCTCACGCATGAGTGTTGCAATGAAAAGCTGCTGGAAGTCAATCTGCAGCACTGAAGCGGCAAGAGATCTGCACAGGGAAGCAGTCCCAGCTCTCCCAGCTGAAACATATCCTTCCAGCTTCCCAGTCCCCAGAGTACTCTCATCCAGGATCTTAAGGCGGGTCTGCTTATTTCTCCAGAAATATTTTGTTTGAGGGAAAAGCAGATGTAATCAGACCCACATCTTCTAGCAAATAACAAAAAGTCCCCTCAAAACACCAGAAACTGGGAGTGTGCAGTAAGTACACTGGTAGTGCCAGATACAGAAGCATACAGAACTTCATGATACGGAAGTTCAGCAAGTTAAAACAGAGGCACCATTATCCCCTGATTTAGGCCCCAATAAAGGGATATACAGAGAAAACAGCATTTTTTTTCCAGCCTGCAAATCCACATCAGGCAATTTGAAGCTGTAGGTCAGGAGGCGTCCTAACAGCCACATTCCCTTGGGAAGGCAGGGTTAACGTAAGGTGCTCTATCACTCCGGTGGGCCAAGGGGAAAATTATTTTACTATTATCCAGGTGTGGTTCTCCACCGGACACTCTGCACAAACGTTTCCATGCTCACTATCCAATCGGCGAGTCCAGCAGCACAAGGGAGGTGAGATGGCTAGTGTCAGGTCAGGCTGCTGAGGCTTACATCAGCAGGTAGGCAAAAGGAAGCAGGGTAAGGAAGGGGTTTGTGGCCAATTGGTTGTCTTACTTTTGTTGTACCAATAGAAGAGACTGAATATTTGACTTCACAGGTTGGAAGGGACCTCAAGGACCATCTGACTCAAACTAGATTGCTCTGAAGGTCTAGACCCGTATTTCTTTGCTGGTTTAAGCCCTAAAACAGCTCTAACACTGACTGCAAGGGGAACTCCATCCCAGAAAGCAGCGGCTCCACAACAGCAGTGGGGAGACCATCCATGTCAAGGCACCCCCTGCTTCCCAGCCATCACTCACCATAGTCCATGAGGGACTCACAACTCCAGTTGAGGTCCTCCTCGCCGCGTGTACAGCTCTCCCAGAGCGACGCTTGCTGCACGTAGGGCTCGGACTCGGACTCCAGCCATCCCCTGCCCGCCAGGGCGATGATGCCCATGATGATGGCGAGGCCCAGCAGCAGAGGCAGGAGCCACCGGCATCTCCAGCAGGCGAGGCCGCAAGCCACCATCCTGCCCGGCCGGCGGGGACACCCGGCGAGCGCGAGAGCCGCGGGTACGGTACAGGAGAACGCTGCAACGCGACGGGACGGGACGGTGCGTGCGTGCCGATCCGAGAGGGCTTTTAAGGCGGCGGGGCGGAGGGAGTCCCACCCACATTCCTCTGACTAAGCCTGGCGGCGGCGGCCCTGACCGGTGTGACGGGCGCGGTGGAGGGGAGGGAGTGCGGGACCCGGGGGGCCCGGCCCCGTTCCTGGCTCTGTCCCAGGTGCCCGTGTCCCGCCACTCACCCTACCGTGGTCTGCCTGGCGCTTCGCCTTTTAGTGGCTCCCACCAAACCTTGGTTCTTGCAGTTTCCTAAACCCTGCCTGGGTGTCTGAACCTCATCTTTCTCTTCACTGTTCCTTAGATAGGCAAATCAATGTTTACCAACACTGGCAACACTAACGGTGTCAGCCGCTTCAGGTACGAAAAGCTTGCAGTAAGTTGCTTTGCAGTTGAAATGGACAACTTCCTCAGTTTTTTGGGCAGTTTTCATGCAGACAAGAAGGAAGAAAGGTGTTACATGAGGATGGGAATGTGACATTATTACCAAGGAAGCCATCGCTTGCTGACATCAAGCTCAGCATTAAACAAGTGCATATTTCCTAATGGCCATCTAGCGAGCATTTGATTCCAGTTGTGCCCTGTCTTCCAACCAGGTTGTACTGGGCCCAGTTCAGCAATGGCACTCAGAACCCATACACCTGGATCTTTCCCCATTCCATGTCTGGAAATGCACCCCTGAGATGGCCAAAATGAAGGCTTCCCCATCACATGCCTTGAATAAACACGTGAAAATTTTGGTTGTGGAGAAAAACTTCTTCACAATAAGATCTATGCACATCTCATCATGTCATCCCACTGCCCAGCAGCAATGCAAACTCAGCATATAAACTATGTGCCTGTCACAGGACTAGGGACTGTGTGCTTTGGGCATGTAACAAACATGCATTGGGTCAAGTCTTGGAGCAGCTTCAAAGCCTCACCAAAAAGGCCAGTAGAAGAACAAATCTCCGAGGTCTGAAGGGCTGAGAAAAAAATAGCAGGAAGGGGGGATTGCATGGGTTTCATGGAGGATGGGGACATGTGAGTGCTTACTGGACTGCACCAAATGGCATTTTGCCACAGCCATATCAAACATGTTAAAACTGTGCCCAATGTTAATTCTTCAAAAGATACTCAGGGAGGGTGTCCTGTGAGGAGGGATGGTCAACCTTCTTGAGTACCGGTTGCTGGCGAATGCTAGAGAATGGACTGTGATGCTAAGATCAGGACAATAAGATGGTATCACAGTAGGCAAATTGCAAGAGTTCCACCAGCCCTCTCAACATTTTCCTCAAAGTTCCGACCAGAAAAATCTAGAGCTGTTATATTTGTCTAGGAAATATATACTTGCAAGGACTTGTTCATACAATATGAGGGAAAAATTAGATGTGAGAAGTATTAATTCTGCCAATAATAATGACACAATTAATATGAGGAAGTATCTTTAAAAGGTTGTTTGCATATTTGCTGCATAGCATGTGGCTTTTCAAAGAGTGCAAATGAAAACTTATAGCTTGGAATTCTTGTATCATTTCCTAAGAACTGAAAAAAAGGGGGTATTTTAAAGTTGATACTCTTAAGAACTTCCATTTGTGAATACTGTTCAAGGACTACTTGCCATTTAACTGTCTCAAGGCCTTTTACTGGCAAAATAATGAAGGGCCTGTTTTAAGATCTAATCTAACTTTAAGTCACCTATCAGGAAAAATTAATGGCCTGCATATTCCTGCATAGTAACTTGTATTGTGACAAGGTATTAATTAATTGTTTATTTATACACATATATACTTTTACACACAAATACTATTTATTCATAACTCCACTTCCACTCTTCAGTTCTTGACACTGTTTCCTTACCATATTGATTCAAATCGTATCTCCATTTGTGTTATTCTTGAAGCCTTCATTACCACAACTTTGCCCTTCTCAAATCCAACCAAATCATCAGTAGCACACTACAATCAACTTGAGGGCCATGGTGAGAAGCACTGAAGGCAGCCTCTAAGCCCACCTTTGGCATTAGCACCTCTCATGGTATGCCCTGCTGCTCCCAGTGACCCAGTAAAGAAAGAAAAGTCATCTTCCCCTTTCCTTTTGAACACCTGGCTTTTAAACAACTGGGAAATCTGGCTGAAGTTAAAAGATAATATATCAAACATTTCATTCTGTGTGATAGAGAGCCTACAACACAGTTACCTGCCTTCAGTTCCCATGTTGCTTGGATTTAGTAGAGGAAATCTAGCAAACTTATAAACCAGTGCCTCCTGCAGCAAAATAGGCAGCTCCAGCAGCATATGTAATTTTTCTCACCTCCAGGCTATGTAGCCCACATCTTCACAGAGACCAGATGGCAGGAGTCAGCTTTGTGGGGCTGCAACGATACACACATGAAAAACACGCAGCACTATGATCATGAGGAAAAAATGTCTTCATATATAACAAAAAAAAAAAACAGAGTTTACTTTATTAAACACCAAAACCACCTAAATCTATCTGGACATTCAGGATCAGGCTGTTCTGTCGAAAGTACATTACCTTCAGCTATGAACACAGCTTTGTGTTCTGTAGTAATGAAAGTCTAGATGCTTTTCCCAAATTTTTCTTTTACCATAGAAAAATGGGATCATGAGCTTCTTTCACCACTGCTATCCTTACCTTTAATATTTATTATGTAAATAGTCAGATAATTTCATAATCTCTGGGGCTCTATAGCAATATTTTTTCTCTGCACATCACAAAGCATATGCCCCTCTAGTAGACGGTGCTTTACATGGAGTAAATCATTTACCAATGCTGGCAATCATTCACCCAGCTATCAGAAAACCAAGTGGCACTGAGTGAAGGTCAGAGATCAGCTCCAGCCCAGATGGGCATAACTGGACTCTCCTGGAGATGTCTTTGAAATGGGATGGTGGGAATGTACAGGCTGGTCATCTCGGGGGGATGACATGATGGGCACATAGCACAGTGCCGAAGCAGCCATGGGGCAGGGCAGGGGATCCCCTCAGGGCTGTGGTACATTTCCTTTTTCTGTTTTACCTAAATGTGTTTTTCTGGCCTGATTACCTCTCAGCTAAAACCATTAGGGAAAAAAACAATGTCCAGAGACTAAGTACCTGTTGTAAATCAAATTATTTTATAATTCATAGGTGTTGTTCTTCAGCAGCGTCTTATGCTCACTTTCCTCCATGCCCAAGTGCCCTAATTCTACTTAATCTCTCTTCAGGCATCACAGCCATAATACCTAATTAGCATCACCAAAACAAGGTAGTCATTCAACCCATAAAATAGGATAGGGATGGGAGGTACTTGGTATAACCCACAACAACTGCTCCAGCAGTATTTCCAGATCAAACGTCAATTTCCTGGTGTGCCTAAAAGCTGCCATTATCTGAATTTAAAAGAAAGCCATTTTTCTGACCAGCTTTTGTCAGTAGACCTTGTTTGAACTTGGCTTACATTAGAGTCATCTGGGGCTGGCACAGGTGAAACAAGCTGGTTCTGTGCAATTGGTGCACTGTTGAGCCTGCTTCAAAAAGCCTTGTGAAAATACTAGGACAACAGCGTGGCCTGCAGAAGTGTGACTAACCCGTTGTCATTCCACTGAGACACCTTACGTGACTCCATCAGCCTGAGGTGATCTAAAATGTTAGAAATAGAAACATGTGAAAGAGCCCTCCTTCTTCTGTGCGTGCTCTGCCTGTGACTACCATACAGATAGCCATGGAAGTTCATGGGAGCTGACTAACTCCAGTTTTTTACATTCAGAGTTTGCAGAGGCCTCTGTATTGTTCTATAATTGCTCTGGATGCAATCCTGTCTCTATTAAAGGAAATGGCAGAATTCCTGGTGGCTGGAATTTTACCCCAGAGTTCTCTAGGGAGCTTAGGTTCACTTAGATCATACCTAAACAATGTCCAGGGTCTTCAGACAACTAAGGTCTATGGATTTGTTGCTGCAGCTCTTCCTTGTTTACCTCATCCTCCCATTTGCATTTTCAAATGTAAAAAAGGAATGCATCAGATGAAGAACTATGTCATCCATGACCTCCATATTCATTTTGGTTTTGTCTGTAGGTCCTTTTCCAAGGCTGCAAACTGACCATCTTCATGTGTGACATTACAGATTAGTAACAAAGTGCTAGCAGTTGACCAAGCTGATGGTGAGGTTTTCACTGGGTTTTGACTGTGTTTTCTCCCAGCAGAAAAGACCTGGGGTTGCTGGCTGATGGCTGAACATAAGCCAGCTTGTGCCCAGGCAGCCAAGGACAATGGCATCCTGGCCTGTAACAACACTAGTGTGGCAGGAGGGCCAGGGCAGTGATCATCCCCCTGTACCTGGCACTGGTGAGTTCAGTTCTGGGCCCCTCGCTTCAGAAGAGACATTGAGGTGATAGAGCAGGTCCAGAGAAGGGCAATGAAGCTGATGAAGGATATGGAGCACAAGACTTAGGAGGAGTAGCAGAGGGAACTGTGGTTGTTTAGTCTGGAGGAGAGAATGCCCAGGGGAGACCATTTTGCTCTCTACAGCTACCTGAAAAGAGGATGGAGCAAAGCAGTGGCTGATCTTTTCTCCAAAGTGATAAGTGATAAGACAAAAGGAAACAGCCTCATGTTGCCGCAAAGGAGGTTTAATTGTGTATTAGCAAAAATTTCTTCACCAAGAGGGTGATCAGGCATTGGAACAGGATTCCCAGGGCAGTGGTGGAATTACAGTCCTTGGAAGTGTTTAAAAACTGTGTAGATGAGGCCCTCAGTGACATGGTTTAGTGGTGGCCTCGGCAGTGCTGGGGTAACGGTTGATCTTGATGATCTTAAAGGTCTTTTCCAACCGAGTTGATGGTATGATTCTATAGACTTGTATACACGGAAGCAACGGAAGCCCTGACCAGCAGGGGGCAGGCGACACCGCAGAGAAGCGGGACTGCGCCGCAGGAGGGCACCTGCCACCTCCTGCCAAAATCATCCTCCTCCTCCTCCCTCTCTTCGCCAAAGGGGCTTCCCAAGTCCCAGGGCCCTCAGCCTGGCTCCCCGGGGCTTGGACAGGCTCGGCGGGGTCATGCCTTGGGCACAAAGTCAGCTGTCCGTGCTTCTGCTCCCGTAGCAGTGAGGTACTTGGGTGCTTATCTCCCTGAATCTGGAATTTTCCACCTAAAGTGGAATTTCTCTTACTCAGCTATTTTAGACTGAGGCTGAAGTGAAGGGAAAGGTCTGTTTGTCTCCCCACAGATGATGGAGAGTCATCTGGTCTATGGGGTTAGCTCCCGCACCACAGACATGTGTAAGGTAGAACCTAACACATTTATGCCTTCCAGTGGGACCTTGACAATTCCTTTGGTCTGTAGGTACATAGTTCATTTAGCGGGCTGGAAGCTGCTGCCCTGCTATCTATTATTACCACTGAGATTTTATATATATTAAATATTATATATTTAATATATGTGTATATTTATATATTAAACCCCCACAGTGTATATATATCTAAATACATATATATATCTAAAATCTCAGTGTATATATAAACACACAGAGAAATATGTGTGACATGATATTTTTGATGAAAGAGTCAAATCTAGAAAGAGTTTTTTATACAAATATCTTAAGGAAAACCTGAATTCATAGATATCTAGTGGAAGGTGTGCTGTTCCACTAGGGGAGTTGGAACTAGATGATCTTTAAAGTCCCTTCCAACCTAAACTATTCTGATTCTATGGTTCTCTGATATACAGAAGCTTTTTTTTCCACCAATATTTGCATTTTCTTGGATCAATCTGTATTTCCTGTCTCAGTTCCTCCTTCCCCTCCATAAAGCCATGTACATCTCACACCTGCCTACACAGCATGGTAGAAGACCATCACCTTTTTGTTCTTTCCAGCCTCAGCACAGGTAGCTTTTGTAAAAGGCAGCAGCTTCTGGAGGTTCTGGCATCAGTTTAATCTCCCCCTGCACATCTGAAAGTCAACAGGGTACATTGCATTGCACAGTTCCACATTAAAGACCCTGTTTAGGTTTTATAAATTACTCACCCAATAGCTCAGTCCACCAAGGCCTGATTTCTAAGAGCAAGTCTGGTCTTTAAACACATGCTCAAATGCAGGTTCACAACACCAAATTAGCAGTGCATGTGGATGTGACACAGGATTGACGCAGCATGCATGAACGTCAATACTTTGAGTCACTATTTTCAGGGGCAAATTGGGGGTGCTGCTTCTTACACAATCTCTCCCAAGCCTTGTTGCAGCAGGAGCTGCCTTGGTGTTCCTCCCTGGCAATGACCCACTTTGCTCTATGATTATGAAAAGCAATAGTTATAAATAGTTACAATGCTGAATCTTCTCTCTCCTAGTGCTGGACAGATAGGAGAAAATGCCATCTATTTGTCCTGCTGCAGAAGACTCATCTTCTTCAAATCAGCTTGATCACACTTTCATCAAGTTAGCTTCCCATTACAGAAACAGCATTATACCTCTGCTTTTAAAAGCATGCCTTTCTTGAGCACCTTGCTGTGAAAGAACAGAGAGCATGAAGATGAAAGAGGACTTTGCAGAAGATAATGTCTGTACATGCCTAAAAGAGTGGGAGAAAAAGTAATTTTAAAACTATGTGCACAGGCAGAGTTAACACAACCTTGCATAACCAAAAGTAGGAAGAGAGAGCAGTAGAAAAAGGCTGGGAGAAGGAGGAAGGAGAACAGGGAAACACTGCTTGGGAGGAGAAGTTTCCATTTCGGCAAGGGTGCTGCAGGGAAATGTTGATTCAGCTCATGAGGTAGGACAGTATCTACCCATTTCCCTGAAGTGTTGGTGAGCTTATTCTGTATATGCTTTTGTGCTTTTAAGTAGTAAACACAGAGATGGGGATTCATGTAGAAAAGAGTGGAGATGAGGGATTTAGTTTAAGCGCTGTCACCAATAACAAGTAAGTAGTGAAGATATGTGCTTACACAAAAGGAGAGGAATGGTAAGCAGGGGAAAAATATCCTCAGCTTTTTGCTTCTCTTTTTCTAGTTTACACATCATACAGTAGTTAGAAATTAAATTGAAATACGACCTGTGGTATAGTGTGATCTGTTGGAAAAGTGAGACCTCCAGAGACTTCAATTGATCACACAATAACAGATGGGGTAATAAAACCTGGGACAATAAGGAATATTTGCAGAACAAATGAAATATCAACTTCCCTGCTGTTGCAGAAGCAAGAAAACAGGCAAGCGTTAAAGAACAATCTAAAAGGCAAATTGATGAGTGAAAGAGCATATGGCGAAGACAGAAACTGTTGAATACACACAGAGGAAAATGTATGTTTTTAAATAGTCTTTACAGCATGCCTGTTTCTAGCCTTTGCATGGTTTGGGTTTATTTTTTCTGGGGGGGGGTGGGGGGGGGTGGGGGGGTTGCTACTGTTTTTGAAGAAATAATTCCTTGGATCTCTACAGTACAAAGCATGAAGGAGCTGGGTACCAAATACAGATTCAGCAGAAGTTTAAAGAAAAGTACAATAGGCAGAGGAAAGAGAAAAGGAGGCTTTATCACAGGTGATGTGAACAAAAATGCTACCAGGATTTTTTTTTCCCAAATATATAATTATAAATGTTTAGAAAGTGAATGCAATTAGAAATGGGACAGGAATCAGCTCTGTCTAGGCTCTGACTCTATACTTATCAGTGCAGTACCTAAAGAGCAACATCCAGTGTATCCCATACTCCTTTCTGCTTGAAAAAAGAAGAAACACAATAAACATGGGAAGAATTAATGAACTACTGAAATATTGGAATACTTAAGGAAGAATTTTTTTACTGAGAGAGTTGTGAGGCACTGGAACAGACTGCCCAAAGAAGTGATAAATGCTCCATCCTTGGCAGTGTTAAAGTCAGGTTGGACAGAGCCTTGGGTGAGGTGATCTAGGGTGAGGCGTCCCTCCCTGCCCACGGCAATGGGGTTGGAACTTGATGATCTTAAGGTCTTTTCCAACTCAAACCATTCTATGATTCTATGAATCTCTTGCAACTACTCAGAGTCTGTTGGCAGAGTCTGCTGCATGGCTGGAGGAGCTGAGCAGGTGCCCTTGCAGGGGTTCAGCCTACAAGGACAGCCAGAGCTTGCTTACTCTCTGGGGACCATACAGGACCTCATATATCCAGCACCTCAGCAGCTCCTAATGGTCTGCAGCTTCTGGTGAGGAAGATATGAGAAGCAGAGGTACCCAGGTCAGTGCTCATGCTATCCCAAGCTCAGTGTGTTCAGAGCAGCATAGATGCCAGTGGCCAGTGGTCCTCATCGTGCAGTGGCAACTCCAGGGCCCATTTGTACAAGTCCATCACAGACTCAGCACCAAGCGGTCCAGCTCCTAATGTGGGCAGGAAGACTGCCTTTAAGCAGCCCTCTGGCTGTTTAAAAACAGTGCTGGAGCTGCAGATTTCAGTGAAAACACCAGGCCCTCTTGTTCTCTCACTCTGTGGCCAGCTCTTATCTAGCGAGGTCCCTTAGAGTTCACTGGGACAGTCCTGTATTTGCAAGAAAGACCTGCCAGCTATCTGCCAAGTGCAGGGGTGACAGAGCTGTGACTCAAAGCCACTCATGTAGTGGGATAAGCAGCAGAGATGTATAAACCCTCCCTCAGCCCCATAGATGGATCTAGCCTTGTGCAATTCATTGCAAGATCAAAAGTACAGTTGAATAGAACTGATGTAAAAATCCTGGATTTAGAAGTAACATATTTATTTATTTATTTATTTATGGTTTTTTTTTTCTAAATGAGTAATTATTTCTCTTTATGCTGCATTTCCTCTTTCTTATGGTAGTATGAAAAAGACAAATATGAGAAAATGAAATCGAGAAGTCTCTACCTATCCCTACCTACAGCCACATTTGAATACACCATAGTAAATCTTGTTATTCATGGCAATATGAGACTGATAACATGGAGAGAACAGTAACACTGATGCTTATCATCTGGGCTACACTGCAGAGCAGTGTGAGCTGTACCCTCAGCAAAGCTATTTCTGGGTTATGACTCATGCAGAGCCCTGTTTTTCTGCTCCTCTTCCACCTACTCTGACAAACAAGACAGTTACAGGTAAATAAATAATTAACCAGCTATTATTATCAACCAGAATTCAGTAAAGACATTAAATATACTGTTGCACCTCCTGCATGCAGTACCTCTGGATCCTGAACCCAGCATCACACTTGTGCAATGACTTGTGCCTTGTTCTCTCCCACTCAGAAGCCTCAGTTGAAGCTCTCCTGTTTCAGGCCTTGTTCTCATTTTCAGTTGTTTACCTATAGTAGCAGGCCAGTATAAAAAGGAGGTTTCTGAGGACTCTACAGCCAGGGAAGAGTAGGTGGAGAGCTTGGGAGGAAGAGATGAAAAGAACAGAAGATTCAAGCCATAGGGTAATGCAGAAACAAGCCTGGCGGTGGGTGAGAGCTTGCTGACAGCAGCTCTGTCATCCTGTTTAAGATCTTTCAAATGATATAGGTAGGGTTTGGTGGTTGGGGTTGTAAGGGATTCACTTTTCTCTTTCTTAAGGATGATTATGTCTGTGTCTCTCAGCACAGTTAAAGATAACCAGATGGAAGTTACAGGAGTGATTTAGTGTTTACTTGAGGTTGGTGAATAGTCCTCTTCACCCTACCCACAGCAGCAAAGTTGAGCCTGCAGAGATTTCAGAAGCTGAGCTTATGGGCCCAGCCATCTTGTACCACCCAGTTAACTTCAATAAAGAGAATTAACATAGGAAGCATCCACACATCTGGACGGGAGAGGATTTGTGCTCTATGGGACTGCTTTGTCTACACTGTGTTTCATCTTTTTGCTGGCTTAACAAGGGGGCGAAATCTTGACATAATCCTGAACTCCTGACTACCAGAAAGCAGGGATGGCTTTTATAAGGCTTACCTGAAAAAAAAAAAAAAAACAACCAAAAAACAAACCCTCAGTATCTGTTTCAGATAGCTAGGCACGACCAGAATTTAAATAGTAATAACAAGAGTGTTCATGTATGGCACGTTAGGATCCAATCAGGATGCACAGCCAACGGACTTAACCTTCTATGAAGATACTTTTATTGGGAGCCCATTAGAAAGCTGCTATAAATTCATTCTTTTGGTTGAACTGGTATATGCACCTCAAAACATAGCAACGGCTTTCCAGTTTCTTGAGTGTTAAGGCTTTTGGGCTCATCTTTCTGACACACTTAGCAGTTTCCTCTCCCTCTCCTCCAGCCATTTTATGTTATCTTTTTTTATTTTGGGTGGATGTGAGTGGGATATTTTTCAGTGTGCTAACACTGTGACAGTGAAGCTCTTCCCTCAGGCTGGTTTTATTTTGTGAACATCTGAAACATTCGGGATCAGATTGCATACTGGCAAGTAGGACAATGGCATTGCCATAATGAGCTGGCGTCTAATTTATAGGCTTTGCAGATGTGAATGCATTAGCATGCAAATCATGAGCAGCCCCTGCCTATAAATAAAAGAACTTACCTTGCCAAGAGATGGCTGTCCCAAAAATATAATGAGTATTGTAAATTATAGGCAGATGTTACAAAGCTCCCTTTGTGTTCCTGTTTGTGCTTCTCTAAGGGAGCATTTAAAGGTAAAATATATAATCCAGTGCATGGCACTGGCAGGTATAATCTTTGCTGCCCCATACTATTATTACCTTTTGCCAACTGCCACTCCTTCATTTGTTAGAAAAAGACCTATTCAGACTTGTCAGCAACTTTGAATAATGTTACTACATGGCAGCACTCTGAAAAGGAGAGATGAATTGTGGTGAATGCACTGAACTGTGGCTCAGGAGAAGTTTTGTGTTCAGAGCTCTTCCTCAGATGTAGCTCTTCCCCAAACCTGTATGCAGCCATGGGTAAATCATTTAAGCAGTCCATGCCATCATTTCTTTACCTAAGAAATAAGCAAAATTAAAGTTTTTTTTTACCTTTTTAGATAGTGTTTTGGGGTAAAGCGTGTCTTTGCTGTCTACCAGTAGAAAGTTATGAAGTGCACACTCCTGGAAGCAGAAATTACAACAGAAATAGCTTCTGAAGTAGGAACTTCAGAAGATATTTAGGAATCCTATAGGAGCAAAAACCTAAGTTGTTTTTATTTTTGGAATTCGATTAAAAGGACCTTATGAGACTGTACTTACTGATGTCATTGGCTTTATCAAGCCATGAAAACATGCAGTGCTGATGTCTCTATAACTTTGCCAACTTTCTGCCACTCCCTACCTTCCCCAAAACACTTTTTAATGGCATAAAAGCAGAAGCAGCACAACTGAGTATTTCCTACAAGTTTCATCAAAATACATTGCCTTGTGCAGGACAGAATCCCGAAGTATCACCTTCCTCCCCTAGAAGAGAAGCTCTACAGTGAGCTCAGAATCTTAGAACTGTTAACTTTTTCTGCTCATAGTGCTAGTTGTTTCTTCCTAAAATATTCTTTTTTTTATGGGTTTTTTTTTCTGAGGTTTGTTCCAGTGGAAGAAAAATCCTCCTGAAGGTGAAGAAGGCCTGTTGGAGAGAAGGCTCACTGACAGCTCTGCTTATTTTATGGACACGTTACATCAACTCAGCCTTTGCCATCTGCTCTGCCCTGGATTGTAAATGGGAAAAAAAAACCCCAACCCAACCAAACAAAAAGAACAAATTACAAGAGCATTGAGGAGATAAAAGTGATTTAACTGCCTGTATATGCTCTACCAATAATGCTTGCACCGAAGATGTTCATTCTCATGATTCAGACACAAGTCACAAGGAAAACAGAAAATTTCCTGCTGAGCTGGAGTTTTCTTGAAGCAAACCTTACTCCATGAGAGTGTTTAACTGTACTTATATGAAATTACATAAGCTTTATGTAAAGATTGTCTTTAAATATTTTTATGTTGTTTGCAGTTCAGGCAGTAAGGCACAATGTTAAGGGATAATGCCTATGGTGGAGGAATGTGTGAGGCAATGGCTCTTGTAGGTAACTGAACACCACAGTAAGCCTGTGAGATATCTGAGAAGCACAGAAGACATTCATTGAAAATATGTCCCATGTTCAACAAGCAAGAAGTTAAACAAACATGAATGTGAAGATTGTGGTTTTCTAGCCATATGAGAATTTGGGAAATCTATGTAGCTAGTTTGCTAGAGAATAACCATCAGAAAGTGAGTAGATTAATGGGGCAAAAAAATAGGACTGGGGAAAAAATTGATGAGATTTGGCATACACAGGTGTCATAAAGATACTTCATCCATAGGAATATTGTGGTAAATTCTCTTATCAACATGCAGCTTGCTATATAGTATTCTTGCTGCATTGTTA
Source organism: Melopsittacus undulatus (assembly GCF_012275295.1). Lineage (NCBI taxonomy): Eukaryota > Metazoa > Chordata > Aves > Psittaciformes > Psittaculidae > Melopsittacus > Melopsittacus undulatus. The sequence continues at coordinate 73,377,955 of NC_047529.1, forward strand.
AGCATAAAAAAAAAGACATGAATCATCCGTACAATATATCATAAGTCATAAACAGTATTGTAAAGCCCATTTAACAGTTTTCCCTTAAAATATGAAATTATAATCTAATGTGTTGCATTCATCTGTGGAACTGGATTAATTGTGAGCATAATGGGTGAAGATGATTAATGAAAAGATTAACAAGCAGTATATCTAATTGCTTGAATGTCTCCCTAAGTTAATTAAGTTAATAAAATTTAATTAGCATCCGGACATTTGATTTTCTCTTCAGATTATGAAACTAGAGACTCTAAATTGTGGTGTATATATATATACTTCAGTATAAATAAAAATAGGCCTACTCTTCTGCTGGTGTAAATCTTCTGGACTATCTCCTGTGACATCTCCTGTATCAGCTCAGTCTTGCCAATGCCTACAGTGGCTAACCTCTATTTACAGCAACAGCCTTTGGGAATGATGTGAGAAAATACAGGAATTGCTGCTGCCCTCCTCAGAGGGTAGAGTTCATGTACATACACTGAAGGATCCAGCAATGGCATGAAATAGATGAGGTATGTCAACTTGTTTCATTGGGAAGGATTGTGGTAGCCGCAGGACTTGCTTCAGCTTCTGAAGGGAAACGCTGTAACACTGATTGACCCTTGCTGCAAGAAGGTGTGTCTTCATTCAGTGGCCAGCAACAGTAAATTAGTTTACAACATTTTGCACAAGGCTGAACGGACACAAACAGAGTGTCAGAGCTTAATTTTAAAATAAAAATAGTTTATTTATATTTAATCTACTTTCTATTTATACATCCTTAGGCAACATGACTAAACCTTCTTATTCTGACATCTACATTGCTATTTGATAACGAGTCAATGATGCTCTGTTCTTCTGCACCATAAAGATCAGCCTGCTCTTGACATGGGCAACTATTGGATTAATTTGTTCCCAAAGAAAGAAATTATTCAAGTTAGACTCCTGGTATTTAAGAAGATAATGTTTTCATTTTTCACACAGATGAAAAAATGCACAAAAAATATTCTGATTTCTAATTACATATGACTGCATGAAATACTGTATCTGTGTATATGCCATTTATAAAGTTGGCTGCCATTACAGATGGGACTACTCTAAGGTTACCTGGCAACTGCCATGGTGCAATCTCATTTTCACTGACTTTGCCAAATACTAACTGGGGCTGAAATCTTCCATCTGGATAGAAGCAAGGGTGATTGCTTTGCATTTCTATCAGATTAGTTTCACTATTTCTAGACAAGAGAGAGAAGATAATGTTTTGCCAATGTTAATGCAATCTGATAACCTTTCTTTGAGAAGGTGTACTGTCCCTGTTGGTTGTCATGAAGAATTACAACAAAATGTGAGTGCCTTATCTATCAGCATTGCATGCATTTTGCTACGCTGTTGACAATTTGTCCAAATTAGCCTACACATGTTCATTAAGGTCAGTAGCTTTTATCAGCTAAAATCTCAGAAGAGTGTTTTTATAGTTATACACTAGTACTCTACATTGTAAGGGACTAAACACAAGCTTTCTTGTATTTGTAAACCTCCACACCTGTCATTACCATGTGGCACAGGAGCAGAGAGCAAGCAGACTGGCTTATCTTGCACACTAATGGTGTGCATGCAACTCAGCAGTGCCCAACCCAGACACAAATTGGTTACTCATGTCCTAAACAGAGAGTACTGCAGTAATGCATAGCTCAATACAAGTTACTGTAACTTCATTCTAGTCTCAATTCACACTAGAAGTGTCCCACACCCAGGAATATGTTATCTAACTCATATCTACAAAGGATACATTTAATTCTATTTAAAGAAAAAAAAATGTAGACAGAAAGGTTGACTGAGGTTAGACATTGGCAAGGGGCAAGGCAAGCTGATGCTTGTGATGGGGAACTGGCCTGGCAAGAATTATGGGACAGGAAGGAAGTGGGAGTAGCTGAAAGCACCTGCAGAAAGATACGTTGAAGCACAGAGAAACTAGGTCAGAACTTGGCAGAGTGAACAAGGATGCTGGGATTGTGAGGAGGCATAAGGCTGGGTGAGCATCTCCACTTTATCACAATGCACATACTGCACCTCAATATTCGTTTAGTTGCTGTGCTTTTGTGTGTACATTCTAACTAAATGCGAGTATGTATGAGACAGAGTAGCAAAGACACATGAAAAACAGAACAGTCATCACCTCTTGTAAACTAGCTGTCAGGAAATCATAGCAATATTAATTCAGAACACCTTTAATTCAAGCTAAAATCAAATGTTATTTTACATGTCTGAACATTCATTAATGTTTTTCACAGAAGAACCTCTGTGTTAAGATCAAATGTCTTTTTGTAAAATGTGCCATATATACAAAATTATTCCGAGAAATTAAGTACTTGAAAAGGTAAAAAGATACTTTATCGTCCAATAAAAGAACAATCTTCTCCAGTCCAGCGGTTTGTCTACTTATTATCCCTATCTCCCTATTCCTTGCAGACCCAAACAAAAAAAAAATTAAATAAGTGGGCAAATCAGTGCAGCTACTGTGCAACAACTGAAGCTCTTACAGACCAAAGAGAGAAAGCACGTTGCAAAATTAAAGGGCTATGGTAGAAAAGCCCCTATCTTTTCATATCAATGAGACCTGAAATCGGGCAATTTTCTGGTTGCAATTGTGACAATAAAACATGAGGGAAAACAGTTGCATAGGTCCAGTGATGTACTGCTGAAATCAGTGAGGCTTACAGTAGTATGGAAATCAAGACTGCTGCTAGGTATGTTTAAGATCAAACCAATGAAATATATTCACACTGTATTCCTATAAATAGTCGTTGTTCTTTAAAGGACTGTAATTTTAATAATCTCCCAAACATTTTCATCTTTTTTTCTTTCTTCTTATCCTATAGTATATTGTAGATCAAGAGGAATGAAGTCTGACTACTAGAAACCAGATGAATCTGTAGCCTTGGATATTAGCTCACTTTCACCCCAAGGTTTTTCATTTACAGACTGAGTACATTTGATCTGGAAGCTACTGAAATGCAAACACGGAACTCTGCAGTACCATTCTTTGAAATCCCTTTTCTAAATACATGTTGGGAAACACTGTGTCTTTCTGCTAAATTTTCCATTGTATGTAAAACCAATTTCCAAAAATCCTTAAAAGAGACATGTATGGATGAGGGTGCTCTCCTGGAAGCTTACAAGTCTGTTTGCTTGTGTGACTATTGCTGTGATAAGAGCTTTTGTGTGGTTCAATACCCACTTAGCATCGGATTTTCAGATCATGAGTTTGAGGCAATTACTGTCTGTCTACTCTTAGAAAGTTGGAAAATGAATTCTATATTCCCTCTGATTATACCTTCAGAAAGTGTATGCCAATAACAACCTGAGCATCGATTTCACATTGATTAATACTAGTAGTGAAAAATAAAAGGGCATCACTCAGTGTGCAGGTTCATTGGTCAGTTTATAGAAAACTGCTCTCTTGAAGAACATTCCAAGAAAGCCTCCAAGCATGTACCGCAGTTGTACTTACAGGTTGACTTTACTGTTAATTGGCAGTGTCAAATTCAGGAGCTTGGCCTTGTGCCCAGTCAGACAGCAAAGAGAGGTGTGTAAGTTGTGTAAATTGATAGTCTTCCAATTCATGTTGAAAGTATAGACCTTTGAGCAGTGTCTGCAGGGACAAGATCTTTATACCCTTTGGAAGAGTTTTAGGAGTCTAGGACTTACCTTCCTTGAAATAAGTTCCCACTTATTGCGAAGAAAAAGGCATACTAAGTAGGAATCAAACCATGTTCTGGAGCTAACTTCCTGTCAATTCAGAACATTTTATATTTGAAGTTTTCTAAGTTGGTCTTGAAAGTTGGCAAAATAAGCACTATTGACTAACAAAGCCCAACTACATAGAGAGTTTGGGGGCATTATGAAGAAAAGGGTGACATTTTCTTATGATTTGTCTTTCTATGTGACTATTATATCAATGCACAATGAGGCATCTCTGGCTCCAATTTTGTCACTGTTTCACTGCAAATCTGGCAACATTCACCTAAAACCAGGGAATTAATTTCAGATTGATCTATCTGTGGCAGAACAGAATCTGAAAATCAACACTATCAAATAAACTTCTATTTAACCTGTCCCTTTGTGCTGCTCTTTAGTTTGCACTATACTTTGAAAATTCTGGGATCTGTCACAGAGAAGCCATACTTTAAAATTTGAAATAGTGTCATGAAAAATTATTCCTCTGTTTTAAAAAGAGCATATTAGGTTGAAACCTAGAGAATTTCAGCTTTAATAGGAATATTTCTAGTACTTCAATCCATTTATTTATATGCTTGACACCAAACAGGGTATGCAAATCACAGTCCATTTCCTGGCCAGGAGAGATGTATTTAGTTAGGTCTCACTGACCTTTCTTCATTTTGCATCATAAGCATCTAACAGCTGTAAATGCCATGATGTCTTTTTTTCCTCATAATGAGAGACATCTTTTTCTTAGTCAATGGCCACAACATTTCAAAGCAGTTTATGGACACAAATACATATAATGCATTTGTAACTTTGAGTAACATATATTTCATACAGTTACATGACAAGTTATCAGTTCACTCTCTTTCTAGACACAGCTTCAGAGCATTAGGTTTTTCTCATTATGCATATTCCAAATATATGGTACAATTCTGACTTTTATATACAGCCCTTGACTGTACTGCTGTACTTTTAAGATCTCTTTCCGTAGATTAAGACTATGGGAATTTCTTGGATTATGGAGAGAAAAGTGAGACATGAGGAGTCCTCTGAAATTTAACTCTCTGGCCAGCTTGGCCAGTCTTGTGATATTAGGCTTAACTCCACGGTTACTTGTAATTTTGTTTCTCCTTGAAGCCTTGTCAGTAGACTCTGATAGAAGAAAACCATCTTTTACACCTCAAATCTTCATGCTGCCTTTTCCTATGTATTCACTCTTCTTCCCAAACTCTTGTATTTCAGAGCAGAACCGGAACTGGTACAGACAAGGGCAATCAGTATGACCCAAGTTCATATAGGAAGAAAAATTAAATAGAATAGTGCAGTGTATACTGAAATACAAACAGTTGAGTGAAGACACTCCCATACATAAGGAATCATGAATGGTTGAGAGAAAACAGGGAATACTTATGCAGTGTTTCTTATAGTACAAAAGGTAAGTAGCAAGAAGAAGCTAAAACTGTACAAAAAGTATTTTATTTTATTTTATGTGCAACTCAGCTATGGAACTTGTTGACACAGTATGATTGTAAAGAGCAAAAGCATTAAAAGGTTCTAAACCTTCTAAACACACTAAACCATGTCACCCAAGGCTCTGTCTAACCTGGCATTTTCCACAGCCCTGTTCCCAAACCTGCTTCATTTAGGAATTAGATACATTCACAGAAGAAAAATCTGCCAGGTATTACTGTATACATCAAGACAAAGTCACTGTCTCAGAAAATACCTTGTCTGCAAACTAATAGAAGCTGGGAGTTTAGTAGAGGAAGGGGCACTGCACTCTTTCTACCCCTTGTTTAAGGAGCCCCAAATAACATTTGTCAGAAATAAGCTACTGGATAAAAAGAACCTTGATCTCATGTTCTGCATTCCCGTTATCCTCTTCAATTGCCTTTGCAGTTATGCAGAGAGCTGAGAAGGTTATGGTAGACTCAAGATAGTTAAGGGAATTTTTGCTTTTCATCTGTCTTTGCAGAAAGTATGTCTAAGCAAGGCCAAAGTCTTATCTCTCATTTCTATCCTGGCACGAATCTCAATACTTTATTTTTGCTTCAACTGTTCTTTACAGAATAAATGACGTAAGGTTATGTTGAACAGACAGTGCTGAATATATCCTAACTTTATCCACAGTTCCCACTCCAGGGTTTTTTTCTCCCTAACTCTGTAAACCCTGCATGCAGCAGCACCTGTTGTCATTGTGCTTCATAGTGCTTTGCCTTTGTTCAGAAAAGTCATGCCATGGAGGGTGCAGAAAGCAGCAACTGCTCAGGAATGACTTCACTGAACACTCAGCCTCTGGTAACTCCCTGTGTAATCAGGCAGACAATGACAGATGCCACCGTATCATCAATGATGTAGTTACAATCTAGACAACCAAACCTGAAAACAAACCCCAACAAGGGTCTTCCTTGTCTGAGTCTTGCTGCCCTCTGGGAGAGGGAAGGAAGGGTACTTTCTGCTGGTATCAGGTGTCACAAAGGTGCTGGTGAGCTTATGTTCCAGCTACAGTCCCTCCATTTCTTTTGAGCAATTTGTCCTACACAAGAGGAGTTGCAAGTACAGAGCTTCCTGAGGAAAACTGAGCCCACCTGTCTGGTTAGTCTGTTAGTCTGGTTAGTCCAGTCATGCGTGTGTTTGTGGGAAAAAAGTGATTCTGAAAAATCTGGCTAGGCATCATTTTTGAACCATGGAAGCAAGTGGGTTTCCTGCCATTAGAGGGTATTGTTTAGTATTTCGTAATAAAACTTGGAATTCTCAGGGACACAGCCAGCATCTCTTCAGTTCACACTGTCCAGTGTCTACAGTGTACAAGCATATTGTTAAAATGGCCAAAGCACAGGTAATACAGAAGTGATAATGAATAATAGCAAATATATATGATTATTTCACAGCCTAACATACCTTTGTCTCATACTTTTCCACTGTAATTTGGTTCTTTTTTAGGATATCAAAGACTAGAGTGACACGGCAGGTGTGTACATGGGCAATGTGGCTGTATGCTATGCGAAGAGATTTAAACCAGCAGCATGTTGCCTTCCTTGGCTACTGGGAAAAGCCATAGCAGCATGGAGATCCCTGAAGGCAAGCATATGCTGCTCCTTACATCTACCTACTAGCCTAGACAGAGAATTGTAGTAATACAACTCTATTACTCTGGGTATCTTGAGTAGCTTGGCTTTGCTTACAGCTTCCTGGCTGTGTTCAGGGCTGTGGGTATCCTGGAATATAATCTGGATTCATGTAATGCAAAAGATCAGTAGCACTGCCAAGTGAGAGTCACAAAAGCATACTGCATAGTTGCTGCTGCATCTTACTGATGTATAACCCGCAGATACCAAATCTGCATAAGATCTTTCTGACTTCCAGTTGGACAAGGCTTGAGCTGTGCAGGGGATCATCAGAGCTGAGTCCTAGCCTCAGGCTGCTGTCTTTCAACAGCCAGGACATGACAAGGAGTTGTCTCTTTGTAGCAGAAGATAGACTATGGAACTTGTGACATTCTGGGCCACTTGCTTCCAAGGGGAGCCTAAACCACTGGTGAAATGGAACCTACTCCCTTAGAAAAGAGCATTCAGTGACTGACTTCTAGCAAGTCATGGTTACTGTGTATTTATGTTCTTAATTTAGACAACAGAGACAAGGGTTGGTGGACTCCTGTTCATTTGGAGATGGAGGGCCTTGCATGAAAAGTATCAGCAAGCTGACTCATGGTACTCTTGACATATAGTGCCTTGGAAAGCTTCATCATGACTTACTTGGTTTCCTGTCTGCATAAGCATATAAGCAGACCTTAAGATGCTCTAGAGAGCCTGAATATGGCCTTTTTTTTCTCTCATTCTGCTGACATAATTACTGGGGAAAAGTGTTTATCAGTACAGATCCATTTTGCTTGAAGGCATTGGACAGCAAGTGAAATACAAATAAATGCAAATTTTGGGTTTTAGTATTTATTATGACATCAGCATCTGTGAAAATACTATAGCTCTGGTGATGATTTCAGCTGCAAAGGGCTTCCTGTAAAGACCACAGAGAAATTAACTACTGAGTTGATGATGTATAGAGCTAGCAAATAATCTAAAATGAAAAACTAATTTTCATCAATGGCTTCCTGAAAATAAGCAATTAATTTTTTACTATTAATAGATCATATTTATCTTTTAGTGATCCACAGGATCTCTGGTACATAGTTTCTACATTAAAAGTACCTCAAAGACCACCACAGATGTTTTTGGTTTTCACCCATCCAAAAAAAAAAAAAAAAAAAAGACTTGAAAAGACAGAAACTGCCTGCTGAGTTCAATTTCCACTAAGCATGTGATCCACTAAGCACATAGGTGGGGAACAATTCATCATCACTTCAACTGGAGCCTTAACTTACAGAGTCACAGTTCACTGATAATCCTGGCCATCAGCTACTACCAGTTTTTTTGCTCCAGGAAGGTGGCAGCGCATGGTAGGTAAAAAGCCTTGGGAAACTACTTCCCAGTTTCTTAAAGGTTGGTTTATGCCCTAGAATCTGAAGCTTACTGGTCTTCCTGTTATTTCTGTCAGAGTTCTGTTTTGGTTTGGGGTTTGAGTTTTGGTTTTCTGTTTTGTTTTTGTGGCTTGTTTTGGTTTTTTTGTGGGGTTTTTTTGTTTGTTTCATTTTTTATTTTTTAATAAAAATCCTTATTATTGTAGTTCTGTAGTTCTAGGCACTCCCTATCCACCTTCAAACCTTTCTCTGGCATCATTCTAAATTTCTAAATCCTTTTCTTCAGACACAAGTTTTACACTCCAACCTTAAAATGCAACAACGGATTATGCATTCATACTTCCAAACACAAGCAGGATCACCCCTTGTAAGTATTTGGATAAGGGACAGCCTTTCAAAGCCCAATATCCTATGGGAAATGCTAAGGCTGATTCACCAGGTGCCAATATTCTGTCTGGTAATTCACAGTTGGTACTCTTCCAATTAGCAGTAGGAAACATAACCTCTAGGGCTGCCAGCTGCTACCTGGGCTGCCTTTCTTATCTATAGCCTTTTTATTGTTTTTCCTAGCCTGCTCTTGTATCTTTTAACAAAGATTCAGCATCAAGACAACAGCATTAAAACAGTCGATTAACATTAACTGACGCAGTCACTAAAAGGGCAAGTAGCATATTCTAGAGATAAGGCAGGGAAACAACAAACAGAAGAAAGCAGTTATACTGGGTAGAAAGCATTCGGGGTGTGAAGAGGAAGGTCTAATATAGCAGAGCGGCTGTTCTCTCTCCTGGGGGCTAGCTTGCTGTGGGGTGTGCGTTGTTGTCAAGGCACAGGCAAGTAGGTTGAGTCATGACCCTCTGCACCTGCCATCTGAGGAAGAAGACATAGGTCCTGCAGGGCTCAAAGCCATATATTTGATCCACTGATTTCAAGGGCTGACCAGCACCTGCACACATGCTGGGATGCAAACCTGCCTCCCCTTGTGGGACGCTGTGGGAGAGAGGGGCTGCCCGGAGGGCAGCGCAGGCTGGCGGGACTAGGGAAAGAGACCCTAGCCCTACGTGCCGGCCGCGCTCAGCAGCTGGGCGGTGGGGAGGCCGGCCAGGCCCAGGGGCTGGTCCCCGCCTCAGCCCTGCAAAGCGCACTAGGCGTCACCGGCCTCGCGCCTGCAGCGGCTGGATCCGCAGAGCACACACCGCAGGCAGACATCGAGCGTACCCCTCCCGCCTTCTGCGGGCACGCAGGGGCTGCCATGGCAACCGGCCAGGCCGCATCCCGCCCGACCGCGCCGTGCTCCTCCCGTGGGGCGGCTGCCGCCGCAGGGTCTGGGTCCGGCGGCGCACTCCTGCGCTCCTCTCCCCGGGCCCTCCACGGCCGGGGGCAACCTCCGCCGCTTCTCCTCCTGGCTTTGAGAAGGGACTCCCCGCGCTCAGGAGCAGGGGGAAAGCCGCAGCCCCCGGGTTGGGTCCGTGGCGGGAGGACCAGGCACGGCCCCAGTCCGGCTGCGCCACCGGGGCCTGCCCGGCGTGGGAGAGAAGGAGGAGGAGGAGGAGGAGGAGGAGGGACTCCGCAGCGGCAACAACTGACGTGTCCCCGCCATGGAGCTCAGCGTGATTCATCAGTGGCTGCGGGGAGGCAACGAAGTGCTTCGCACGGTCCGCGTGTAGGCACGGCCGCGGCGGGGACAGCCCCGGCTCTGCTCTGCTGTCTGCACCGCCCTCCTCCTCCTCACCGCTTGCTCCTCTGCCCCTGCGGCGACGCGAGGATCCCGGGGGAGGCAAGATGGAAGAAATCCTGCGAAAGCTGCAGAAGGAAGCGTCGGGCAGCAAGCACCGGGCCATCAAGGAGAGCTGCACCTGGGCTATCGGTAAGGGCTGGGCTGAACCTGCCGCAGCCGGGCTGCCCGCGGGGAGCGGAGCGGGTCACGGCACGGCCCTGCCCGCAGCGGTGTGGGGCAGTAGCCTCCCACGGAGCGGTTTTGTAACGGCGGAGGCAGGGAGACCTCAACAAACTTGTTCCGCGCTGGCCGCCGAGCCTCCAGCGGCGGGCGGGGGACCGGAGCGCCTCAAACCGTCCCCGGGGCTCCGCGCTGCTGGCGCGGCTGTGGCACCTGCTGGCAGTCCCGGAGAGCATCCGCGTCCCTCACCACTTCACCTCTTGGGGCTGCTCTGTCGGTCTTGGGGGGCTGATACGGGTGTCAATAGCTAATCAGTTTCTGTCTGCTGGGGAGGGGAGTGTCCGTTCTCTGAAAGCCCCCCCTCCCCTGTTCCTCAGTCATCGTAAAAACCCCTCCGGTACAGTTTTCTTGTTGCTGGTTTGCATTTTGGCATCTATTTCAAAACCTGTATATATTTTTCTTTACTGGATTCCATGAGCTGTTTTATCCTTGTTGTATAATGGCAATGATGATCAATAAAATGAGTTCTTTTAAGGGTGTATGAGCTTAGGTACATTTCAGCATCCACCCATTTCCAGAGATTGGCTGTGACTTGAAGTGTTTTTGATGCTAACTACCTGGAGCACAAATCAGCAAGACCCTTAGCTTACATCAGCATAACTATAACACTTAAAATTGCTTTGATTTTTTAATTTTACATAAACACCTAGTGACAGCCATCTATGGTAGTTCATACCTGTTGCTGTCTTATTATTGGCCTTTCAGCTTGATGTGCCATGCCAACTTCATTAACTCTGTGTTACCCTTGCACGGTAGCCACACTAATATCCTCTATAGTGTTCCAGTACTGTGCTGTCAAAATGATTATATTCTTACTAATTTCCTCAGTCCTTTCACTAAGGAAAAGATGGTACTCTGCCTTCTCACTGGATACCCAGTGCCCTGGCAGAGGCATGAAAAGCTTTGTCGACTTGGAGCAGCAGTGATTGTTGTTCTGTAAGCTGGAGTAGGTATAAACTTTTAGGATCATTGGTTCAGAGATTGTAGTCAGATGTATTACCGTGGCTGAACTCAGAAGTTTCTTTTAAAAGCCCTATTGTTTCCTTTGGTTATACAGAAACCTTGGATTCTCCTGATGCTGCTATCAAGATACCTCCCTATCAGCTAAGGTAAGGACATTTAATATTGAATCCCATGGAGCTGCTGAGTATTTGTAAAACTGAAGTAAAAATTGGAATTAAAAGTGAGGTAGACAGAGGAAAGGGCTGAATCTATGTGATTTCTTTAGTTTGTATATCCAAGCTGGTAGTAGTAGATAATTTGCTGATGAACCGTTGGCCTCTAGCAATGAATGAAATATAAGGAACCGTGTCAAAATGGGTGCAAGTATCCATAATGGTGACACTTAGAAAGGAGGGCTGTCTTCTGGTCTAAAGAGTATTCCTTCTAAATTACAGGCTTCAGCAAAAGTGATAATGCTTCTAAGTCTTCTCAGTGTGTTTGTTTTCTTTTAAATCTAGGTAAGTTTTTGTTTACTGAAAATAGATATTCTAGAAACTGAAAGGTTATATCACTACATGAATAGGACACTGAGTAGGAACTAAATTCATACACTTTCTGTGCCTACTGCTTGCTTTAGCCTGCTAGGTTATCTTGAGTAAGCCTTCTTGCTATCTCCATTTGTACACCTATAAAATGGGAGAGGTGGTACTGCCCTCATTTGTAGAGCTATTTAAGATTTCCTTTTGGAAATTCTGATTGCTACGGAGAAAGCAAATAGGCAAAATTGTTCACTGTTCCTTCTGACAGAACCATTAGGAAGCATGAGAAGAAACTAGCATGAGCACTGCTCAAATCAAGAGCTGTTTCACACAGCTTATTGTTAAGATGTGAAAAGCTTAGGCTTGCCTTATTAGACAATGTAAGGTTTTCATGGATTCAAAAAACACCTGAACAAATCCATGGAAGAAATTCATTGAAGTCTGTGGAATGCAAAGGTATCCCTTCTTAATCAGAAGTACTTTAGTCAGATGATTGAGTTTATGAGAGTAGGAGTGTTGCTATAAATTTGGCACATCCTGAGATCCCCCTAGATATCTGCTATTAGCTGCTGACGGAGGTGATGCTTTTTTACTACAACATTACTCCTGTGAGTGTTTTTATCACCTCATTACTCCACTCTTCTCCTTTCAGCTGTGCTTGGTACAGCTTTGTGCAAGGAAGATTTGGGATTGAAGATCTAGTTATCCCAGAGCAGCCAACTACACAGGAAAGGAGTAAGAGCAGTTCTGCTGCTGCTGCTGCTCTGAAAGCCTGTCAGCTGCAGTCCACAAGGGGCCTTAAGTCAATGCAGAATGGATGTAGCACAGGTCTGACATGACCAGTGCCAGACACAGACATTTCCAGGACAGGCTGGGCAGCTGAAAACAGCTGGATGAGTAATTCCCAGTAGCTCCATTAGAATTAGATTATGTTTACTTGGCACTTTGTCTTCCCATTTATCACCCTTCATCTCTAATACAGTATATGGTCTCTGGTTTTAAGTGCTGTTACCACATTTCTTCCTTTTTCACCTGCCTAATGCTTCATGCTTCTTTGCAGATATGCTACCTTTTTTTCTTCTTCCTCCAATATTCTTAATGTTGTCTTTGCTTAGTTGCTTTGTTGTTTGGGTCTGTGTCTGTCCTGTTCCATGTGTCCTGCCTGGTCCCACTTGCGCCCCCCCCCCCCCCCCCCCCCCCCCAAATCCTGATCTTTTTAAATAAAGCTAATACCTTCACAGGTGTAGCTACAATGAACAATGAAGTAAGCTCTTAACGTTAGACTTGGGAGTAACAATTCACTCTATTACTGGATGTTTTGCAAAATGAAAGGTGCAATTCAGAATTTGAATAAAAAAGCTTTGGTTGTGGGGTCCTTGTTAAGGTACTGTCACACAACCTCACACAGTGTGGGAGATGTTCCTGTCACCAGTACTCTGAGCTTAGTCTTCATTCTCTGCCAACAAGCTACTGCACACTGAGCCATATCTTTGGCCTGGATTTAACCTGCATTATGTGCAAATTAGGTAAAAGTTCATCTTCGCATGGTATTTGTTAAAGAACAGTGCTGTGGTGGCTTGGTTCCTAACACTGTAAAATAATAGCCTTGAAAATAGAGCAATGGCCAGAAATACAGCCAAGTACAGATACTGTGTAGGATGGAGACAATCTGACCATACTCCTGTCCTGCTTTCATCTTTATTAGGTGCAGATTGGATCATCTGCTGTAATACAAATCAGCCCTTTGCTGCTCATCTGCTTTGAATCTGCCATTCACCCTTTCTGCCTCAATATTTCTGAGTGTAGTAGTGGAGTCTAGGTATATGTTCTGGAATATTTCATGGTACTAGAGTTAGAGTGAAGACACATAATCTTTCCACCAGGTAACCCTAGTCCACAGCTCAAATCTGAGATCCATAGCCACAGCATACTGATAGTGTTAAAGGCAATATGGCAAATAGTTCAAGAGAGAAATATATATCTGTGAGGTCTCTTCCAAGAGCAGTGGCTGAATGAGTATTTTGAATAGTGTATGTGCAGGGAGGATGTTCCAGCTTGTACAGTAAGAAAGTTTGGTGTGTTCTTAGAATATACTGGATACAAGAGAAGGACATCAACGCTTCTCTACAGTACATTTGGGAAGGTTCATCATGTAGGGCACATCTATACTGCGTAAGAGTGGGGGACAGAGGTTCATGAGCTAGCTGAGATAGACACTGGCTCAGTTTCAGAAATAGTGAATCTGGTGAATAACCCAGTGAGTACTGTTTGTGTTCTCCACAGAGCAGCATCTGGCTTCCAGTAGCAAGTTGTGCTGGTGTCATTGACATTTAACAGATTTGCCATGCACTTATGTTCTGTAACTGAAGAATGAAGTCTGCTCATGAGAATAAGATGTCCAGAGGTTTTTCATACTATTTTCTTTTAAGACCATGATCCCAGGGTGAGAATGTGGAAGACAAGTAACTCTTTGCATTTTCTCAGACTATGACTATCTGAGTCCAAAGTCTTTTTACATGAGTTATATCAGCTACATACTTATCTCCATGACAGATTGGGGTAGATTACTTCTATGTTTTAGCTTGCTTGCAACCTATTTGTAGCTTCCTCTCGTGTGCTGGGCCTCTGTAATGAACACTGGGCAGACTGCATTGCAGTTCCCAGAAGCCTGTGTAGTTAGTCAGGCGGTTCAGCTGTAGTCTTTTTAAGGGAGCTGTTTCCAGCATTTCTCTGGTAGCAGTTTAGATAGCACATGCCTGCTGTGCTTGGAAGCACCTGGGGTATTTTTGCCCAAGGAAGTGCAGTGACTGGACATTCAGTCTGGAATGTCATTCTTTAATTAGTTTGATAGAAATCTGTTAAATGGGGGCTAAATGAGACTATTTTGCTGTTCAGCTTTCTTTGATGTTAATTGGATTTACAAATTCAAATCCCAATTAATGACCTTGCATATTAATTCTAGTCAGGGGCTTTACTTAAATATCTCACTTTATAAGGAAACACCAATCTCCAGTAAATGTGGAGTTTTCCACAGAGTCCTGTCCTCTCTGCTTCAAGAGAGGAATGTGTATGGGTTTTTTCAGTACTTTAACTTGTGATCAGAGTGTTAAGCAAGGGTATGAAATATTAAAGAAAATTAAAGTGGACCAGGATGGAAATTACCTTAAGTCAGTTCGAGGCTTTGCCGTAGATGTCCTGTGAATTCCTGAGAAGGTAGGGGCACATAACCTATTGCTAACAAATCTGTTGTTGCCTGCCTAGTTGGGTGGTGTTTGTCTTTGATGAACAGGCCTTTTGAAGACTAGATACATACTAAGTGCTTAAGGAGGCTGAATGGATGACTTATAAATAATGGATTAGACAAAAGGAATTGATGTGCTGGTGTTTTAATTGGTGAATTGATCACATGGAAAATAGCTAAAGAGACCTCAATGTTGTCTGCAAGAAAACAGTTGTTGGCTGCTTTGGGCTGCATTATTTCAGTATTTTCAAATGACAAATTCTGCTCTAAAGCTAGCTCTTCTTGGCTAATTCCTAATTGGTTTCTCCATTGTTATTTTAGAGGCTGAAGTATGATCCATAAGAGGTAACTGAACAGACACAAGAAAATAAGCCTTGAAAAAGAGTGTTTGATCAGCACAGTTTAATACTTATGAAGATTACCTACATGCCAGAGAATAAAATAAAAGGCTAGACAGCGCTTGCCAGTCACATACTGCTTCAAAAAAACTTGGATTTACTAGAGTTTCTTGGAATGCTTTATGTAATGAAATCAGGCCTTACCGGCTATGGAAAACTCAGTGGCTTTTCATCAGCATGGGCTTTGTACTGCGGAGAAGAGGTTGGTTGGGACTTTTGAAGGAGGCCCAGTTTAGCTGTTCTGTTTTGGTGTTGCTGTTCTTACTGTAACCTGGAGTCTTATGTACAGAATTTCTTACCACATCCTTGTCATTCTTCATTAGAATTTTTTTATTTTTAACTATCCTAAGAGATTTTTCTCATAGTTCCAATACATTTTATATAATTTTCAGGTCTTGCTACTGTCCCGTCATTACTTTTCTTCTGAACAGAAAAATGTCAAAATAGATACTTTTTTTTTTGTCCATTCATCAGTGTAGCAAAAGCATCAAGGCAGACTTGAGTTTGACCTGTTCTTTGGAGCTTGTATGGCTGTTGTCTCTTTACTCCTAGAGAAATGTGTCTGAGTGCAGAAGATGATGCTTAGGCAAGACTCTCAGCAGTATAAATTGCTATTCAATGGTAGTTTAAAGTTTCCCTAAAGTAATGGTCATGAGACGTGTTGATGAGTGAGGCATTCTGGTGTAGTAACTGATGTTCTGAAAAAGAACTAGAAAGTCTTTCAAAATGCTTATTTATCTCTTCAGCATATATGTATACTGTATGTCTCTGTACTTAAAAGCTGGAGGAGGTAATTGATATTGAATGGAGGTACAGGCCCAAGCCTTAAGGGCACCAATTCTGGGTGCCTAGTCAGAGAGATACAGGTCCTGGCTCTCAAAGGTGCTGAGCATTCCCAAGTACTGTTTGTGTTGGTAGCAGTTCCTGTGTTCATTACTGGAAAAGTTTGCAACCCTCTGGTATTTCACATTGGCCTTTCAAAAATAGGCAGTATTTCTGAAGTTACAGCTGGGAAGTCAGAAGTTGGTGGTGAGCAGGGTCCTCTGTAATAACCAACTTATGTCCTGTTTGGATCCCAGTCCTGCTCATCTTGATGCTAGCTTTTGAGGGTAATTTGTGAACTTTGGGAAGCTGGTGCAATGAAGAGAAGTCAGGAATAGAAGTGAGCTTTAAACTGGGCTGAACTCTGAAATAGCTGTCCTCCTTGCTTCCCCCACCTCCGTAGTCATGGGCATTTGGGGGGTAAAATTGGTAGTGCTACTCTGCCATTTAATTTTTGTATCTCTAGCTTTGCATCTGACATACTTCTTGAGAAGTAGCTGCAACTTACAAACTCTGAAAGAAAATACTATTTTAGCTTACATGTACTCCACAAATTATAAAAGCAGTAAGTGCAGTATGATCATTACAAAACATCTAATGCCATAGAGACTTTGCAGCTAACTCATCCACTTGAAGAATCTTGAGTCTGGGGATGCATTTTGGCTTCTTTGTTGTGGAGAAATATTTGTGATTTCATAATTTCATGCTTCTTCCATCTACTTTATTTTGTTCATAATTTCTGTTAGTTTCTTTCTACTGGGAGAGAGTGAACAGGGAATCTGATATATATAGCAGATTGTCTGACCAGAAGTAAGAAGCAGAAATGGAGGAATTTGTTTTTTTTTGGGGGGAGGGTTTTTTTAGCATACCTTTCTCTCTTTCTTTTGCTTTTTTTAAGCACTTTCTTCCTGCTCTTGCTGCCACAACCACCTGGCATTAAGTGCTTCTGTGCTTTCCTGCTGAACATGACTGCTGGATATGTGACTCACGCTGTTCCACCATTACGCAGTCCCTATCTGACATTCAGCAAGTAGATGATGAGTTCCCTGTCAGGCATCAGGCCAAAAAGAGATTCTAGTGACAGTATGGATTGCTGAGCTGCATCTCCTGTGATGGCAGTTTACATGTTGCATCCAGACTTTTGGGGGCATTTATGTAGTCGATTTGGTGTTTGAATGATAATATATGGTGTGTATATATGTAAATGTGCTCTGGTCTTGATTTTAAATGTTACACTTCCAGTTCTAATGTTAGGGAGTGGGTGAGGGGAGAAGATTAATGTTTAGAAAGGCAGAGTGGAGTTGTCTAGTACAGTATTTGGATAATTCTGTACATTTAATATGGGATATGTAACTGTCCCTATTTCATGTCTAATAGGCAGGTATTTTTATCTCAGCAGAGCTTTGAATGTGTTCTGGGACCCCAAGTGACAATGTTGGAGAGGAAAGGGGTGTATAGGTCAGTTTCCAGCATGCATGTGTTTTGTGGTTTGGTTGGTTGGTTGGTAAAAAAAAAAAAAGGGCAGTGCTTGCTCTTTTCTGAAACTAACTTTCTGCCTTTCTTCATATTCTGTGTAGTAGTGAACCTTAATACTCACTACTTCTTTAGGTCTTTGTTCCTTTTATGGATTCTTCTGAAACTTCATTCTAGATTTGTTACAAAAGCCCATAGTGTACTGAGTTGATTCTCCTCATAGAAGCCAGTAGGGTGGGAGTGTGGAGCATCTGCTGAGTTGCCTGTTGGGGTTAACTCCCAACATTCAGTTACTGTGGGATGTACATAATTCATTCAGTACAGGAACAAAAGATGAGACCAGCCATAGTTTTGAATGCTTGTCTAACTTCTGTTAAAAATGTAACTGAAATGTTGCCCTGAGGGTCTAGGGATGATAATGGGATAGCAGTGTCTGTGTTTGTTTTAACCATCTGATCACTTGTAGTGCTTGCAGGGAAGAAGAAAGTGAGAACTTTGAGAGGCTGTTGATAATTGCCTTAAGGAATGAAATGGGGTGGGAAGCACTGAGAAGTGGCACTGAAACCTAGAGGACTGGTTTTGTACTAAGGTTTGACTCTGCTGTGGTCTTTGTGTGATGTGCAAGTCGTGACTTTGTTTTGAAAATGGAGGGGTGATTTGGAATAATAAAAGTATTTTCTTACAGTTCTTTTAATTACATTCCATGAAAAGTAACAAAGCTGCAGGAAATACAGGAAACCTTTGGTTTCCTTGAATGTTTGTTTGCTTAAGAAATCGAATATGGTAAGATGCAGTGAGTATAAAATTACGTAATGCATTGCAAATTTAGGGATATTTTTGATAATCATCCCTTCTGTCTGTTAAGATCTAGCATTGCACTGCTGTGCAAGTGGAATTGCAGATTGCAAAATTAACCTTCAAAGTGTAACTAGTAATGACCAGGTGTAAATATTATCCTCCCATTTCCCTATCAAATTTCTGTGACTAACTCTGGGCCATTCAGCTGTAATGGAGAAAATAAGGTCATCTGCAAGATACCTGCCCTATAGTACCTCTGCATCTCTTTTCTGTCCGTTCAGTCCACCCAATCCCAGCACTGTAAAACTCCTGGTGGAAGTGTGGAATTCTCATAAGATGTTTTATTTGTTGTTTTCAGTGTACTGAAATTTTGAAGCAAAAAATGTTTTCACTGGAAAAATCTGTAGCATCCTCTCCAGGCTTATCAAATACAGGGAAGAGAGGTTTCATGGAATAGCTTGATAAGGTTTGAAAATTGTTGCCTGAGCAAATCCAGTGTATGCAATCCATGCTGGACAAGGAGGTGTACACTAAGGATGGATACACTGCTTCTCACCTCATCTTCATGCTGTACTTCAAATGATAATCAATACTAGAGGATACAGATAGCTTTGTAATGAAAGACCTTTGAGATTTCTGTGAGTCATCAAATTACTTAAAAGCAGAGTTAGTAAACAACTGTCATACCTTTTGTACAAAGGGTGAAAACCTACTGGGGTGGATGTTCTAGAGAGAGTGATGATAATATATCATGGAGAGGTTATGCTACAGCTTTAGAGACTGGAAGCATCCTGATTATTATTTTGGTCTTGTCCACTTTAATACTGTGTAGAATCTTTTGTTGTATCTTTTCCTCTCCTCTCAAAAAAGGGTGCATCATGTGCGTATGTTTTTGGGTTGTTCTGTTCTTGACAATAGTGTCAGGCTCCTATCTAGGAACTTTTTGTTTGTGTTGAAATCAAGATGTTATTAGTGAGTATAGCAAGGAAGCAAATGACCTAAGAAGTGCTGTCCAGCTGAGCTATTTAATTAGGATAGTATGAATTCTCTGCTCTTGGCTGCATTAGGCTGGATGGAGGACTAAACTGTTCACCTTTGCCTTTCCCATGAGTAGAGCTATACTTCTGCTGTTATAGGAAATCCATTTCTTTTGGAAAGTATGTATATAAGAAAGATTAGAAATGTCACTGTCTCACTGTTTTAATACCAACTAGTATTAAATTAGAATCTCATTTGACATTCTAGGTTGAAAAATTGTTAAAGTTCTGGCTAACAAAATGTATGAAGTTATGTTATTGCTCACTTCCTTTTCCCTGTGTCATTAAGGGTCCTTTGATAAGCAGTTCATATGCCTCCTTGCAGATGCAGGTTCATTTAAATGTTGGGTGAAATGATTAGCTTGTCTTGGTTTGAAAAGCAAAAAGATGGAAGGGAAGAGGGAATACATGAAGCAGAGAGGAAGGAAAAATTAAATACTGAGCTGGAGGAGATACCCAGAGGGAACTGCAAGAGAGAGCTGATGTTAGCAGCTGAGGTGAAAGAGAATCTGATGTGGAAAGAAAAGGAGAGTTAAACCTCAAGTCAGGTGAAAAAAAAAAAGCTTTACCATTTTAACTGGATAGAAGTGAAGAATTTTGTACTGTGTGGAGAAGAAGAATGAGATCTTTTTTATTAAAAAAAAAACAACAACAATAAACCAAAACTGCAAGTGGTGAAGAAGATGAAAACCCTTTCAGCAAGAAATGATCAAGTTATTAGTAAAGGTGAAATTTCACCTGGTTATGTGAGAGGCAAATCTCTTGACATGGGAAACATGCACACAAGTTTCTCTATGCTTGTGAGTAACTAGAGTAAAATCCTAATCCTGCTGAAGCAGACCAGAATTTATATCAACACAGTATGACAGCAGTCTCTCAGCAGGTTTGGTTTTTTTTCAGGACCTGTAAACTGCAACTTTGCATGTTTGTTCTTTTGTAGCACTGTAACACCAAAGTTGTCTAACAGTGCACGATCATCTAATAAAGGTACAACATCATAAAGATAAATTTATTGTTGGGATTTTTTTTTTCTTGACAAGGAAGATTCTAAGTGGAAGGCTTCAGATTTTGTCTTTTATCCTATTGCTCATAAGAGGTCTGTAAGTGCTATTGACAAGCTTATATTTCCATAAAGATACAAATTTTAGTGCTGGAAGGGTTGTTGTAGTAATCTGGTCTGAATTCCACATTGTGGAGCATGAGAACTTGCCCTGTATTTATACACTGTGAATTTGAAATTTCTGTCTGAGCTCAACTGTAATATTCTTTGTAAGTGGGACAGTTACATTTCTGCTGTTGATAAAATTAATCATTCCTTTAGGATGTGAGCAAGGACTTAAAATCTGCTTTCTTCTTGAAGAGCTGTTTCTTGAAAAATGATGTATTTATTTCCTGTTCCTCCTCCAGGTTTTAAGTGCTTTCATTATGAACCATGAAGTTGGTGGAGTCTTTTATCAACGTTCTCTAAGCTAGCACAGGAAAAGAAGAGTTACGGATATTTCTACTTTTATATGTACACATGTTCATATGCACACCACTGGAATTTGTTTTACACTAAATAAATCGTCACCTTTTGTGTAGGAACAGTACTTGCTTCTGTTTGGTTTATTTAAGGGTAACAGCTGGGAGTAGCTCCAGAATTTTGAGAATTCATCTTTACCATTTTTTTCTCATGGTGGGACAACTTTTCTGCTGGAGTAAGTGAGGCTAATGGAATTGCATGCTGGGATACTTTGTTCATTTTAAGCAGCCAAAACTGAGAAGCTCTTCTCAGCTGTCAGTGCTCCTTTGACTGAAAAATATCAGACTCTGGCTGTGACTGTTATCCTGCCTAACAAACAGCATATCAGAAAATTACAACAGCCATGATCTGAATCCTTATCTGTTCTTTGACTGGGCTGTGAATTATGCTATGAAATGCAGAGTACATGCTGATAAGGTCTTGAGATTCTGGATTTTGTGTCTCCTATATAATTTTCAGGGGGATGATAATGCAGAGAGATGTCTTATTTTTAATCTTTATTTTTAATTCTGTTTCTGATAATTAATGTGGTTATCACCGTTTGCATAAAGAGAAATAACTCTTATGGTGGTGACAAATATTTCGTTTATAGTGCCCCTTCCCTAAGTGGAAGGTGAATGTGGGCCATGAGACTGTGTTCCAGACACTAAAAAGCAGTTAGGATTGGGCTATTTCCTATCTTCATTGCAGTTTTCATCATAAGAGTGAATTAATGAACCATTATTCATTTCTCACTAAAGGCTTTTCCACTACAGTGAGGATAGAAAGATTTTTATGATCTCTCTACTTGCAATAGTAATCTGTCTTGCTCTGACTTTTTGGCAGTCTGTTTTGACTGGATTGTCATAGCATCTTTCGTGATAGACCTTCAGGGAAAGAGGTCAGTTGTTGAGCCGTGGCAAACTCAGACAACTAGAAAGGTCATTGTAACCCAACATGCTTAATATAAAGGCTATTTATAGTCTCGTGACGCATTCTGCAGTTTACAAAGCCAACAGCCATGGAATTAGGGTAGGTTTGGAAGGACAATCTGTGCTCCTGGAGATACTGGTCATGGATTACATGCGTGGTTCTGTCTCTGATCTTTCTGCTTGAGCCTGGGCAGATCACTTGGGGTACCATGGAGGTCTAGTGACAGAAATCCAGGTAGCCTCAGTAGGAACAGGTCCGAGTCTTTGTCCTTAGTGCTCTCAGATTACTCAGCTTTGTAACAAGGTTCAAGCTTACCACATGCTGCTTTCTGTAATGGAGTTTCTATTAGTGCAGATGGCTACTGATTTTTAGTGACCTTAGTATATATATTGATTTTTTTTTTTTTTAATATTAGTTGGTCTTTTGGGTCAGGACAGGGGTGGCTTGTCATTCTTTGCTTTGGATGGAGGGGGCTGCCATCATGTTATACTAATTTGTTCAGTATTTATGTGTTAAACCAGATTTGAATAGAAACACCATGATTAGGAAAGCTGTTTCCTGTCTCTGCAGTTACTTTTTGTGCTGAAAAATCATTCTCTCAGACCCTTTTTTATAGCCAGGGTCTTATTGGAGTCTGGGTTGTTTTTTTGGTTTGTTTTGTTTTTTCCTTCCCCCCTCTCCTTTTGTATGTGTTTTGATTTGTTTTTTTTAAACAGTCTTTCCAGAGCACTACAGTGTGGGTATGTGCAAATAATGCAATTAATGTGAATTTCATCATAATACAACACTGATATCTGACCATATTCTTTTTATTTACTATTGTACTTTCTTCACACCATCTGAACTTCCTTCCTTCCTCTAGCTTCTGTTTTCATCACTTTGTTTCATCTGTCAATGCCCAGGATACCTTACCCTGAAACTTTTGGTAGCCTCCCCTCCTCCAAGTCAAAGGAATTCCCTTCCTTTCATGCCCTGGGTTGTACTTGACTCATCTCATTCAGGATTATGTTGGTATTTGTACATAAACTGTATATAGATGTCCGCACCTGCATGCATCACTTAGGAGTTCCAGTGTGAAACTAGTTTCTGTACAGTAACGTAAATGGAACACGTTCTTAAACATGGTTTGAAATATATTGATGTGCACCAGCTTATTCTGAGAACTTCATATATGTAAAATGCCTTACATGTGTACCACTACAAAACATGAATGAATTGTCACTTGACATTATAGGCAGTGAAGCAGTGAAATCCCATGGCATGGGACCACTCAAAACAGGGTGGAATTATAAAAGGGCTATAAGGTGTAAGAGGAAACCTCAATCCCTTTCTTGTAAGATGAGACCAAATCCTGGTCTGCATTATCTTTTTTGCAACCTTATTGAACCTGTTTTTTAAGTGGTAGACCTTAGTATGGATTGATTGTGTTAATTTACATTATTCTCTCCATTCTGCCTGAGGATTATCTGCCATGTCCTTCTGTGTTCTCGTGCTAACAGATAATGCATTTAAATGGCAGGTTGAACTGAACTGTGGAAGATGCTTAAGCTAATCAGACATTGTAAGGTACCTCTGCAGGTGTTTTATAGCTGTAGCATAGAAATACTAAAGATTTAATTGACTGAGTGTGTAACAAGAACAGGAAATGACACAATGGCAATTAATTTTCTCTGAGAATACAGTGGAGCACAGGCTGCAGCAACCTCAATTAGATTTTCAGTTAAACATTTTTAGCAAGGATGGGAAGTTCAGCTAATTGAATCTGTTCTAATTTCCATTCTCCTGATTGTCATTTTTGGCTCTTCATTTTGGGAGATATCTCAAGAAACTACTCTCATTGTTCTCTGCTCATTGCAGTATCTAATGACAGATGGTAGGCAACATGCTGGTGTGCAGGGTAGCTACACGTAAGCCATCGGAGCTCCCACCTGTCTTCATTATAATGAAACTGGACTGGATCCACACCAGGGTTCCCTGTTCCCTTTCATCCCAATCTCTGTCCACTTTAACATGAGAATAAGTTTGTTGTGTATTAATAATTCCCCAAATATCTATACACTGTTGCAGGGAACTGTAGAGAAGTCTAAAATGTGGTGTTCTGTCCTTAATAGGTGCAGGTCTAAATAATCATCATTTTTTAGAATACCCACAGTTAGTACTATACACTGTTGTGATTCTTTTTTCCCTTCTTTTTTTCCCTATGTGTTTCTGGCTGATGGAGTACCAGTTAATGAACAGGTACTTTGTTTTGACACCTGTTGATCTACTAATTTCAAACGTGAATTCTCCCCCAGAGGCTGATACTGACAACTTTCAAAAGAGAGATTATATCAAAGTCACACAATGTGAAAAATAGCACTTAAACCCCTCTTGTGGGTTAGAGGTGTATTGCTGTGGCACCTCTTGAAATTAGAAAGTCCTATCACAATTGACCTGCATGCTGCATATGTTCACAGGTTTAGGTAAACCTGGTAGTAGATACACAGGCAGTAGCAGCCAGCTCTGTGTTGGTTAGAAGATTACTGTCTGAACCCTGGGGTAGATGTTCTGGCAGCTTCTGTAGATCTGTATGATATGATGCTCCATGAGGAAGTATTTCCTAGATGTTCTGTAGTTCAGGGTGTTTAGGATGTTAAACTTGCAGGTTGTAAGAGACCTTCTAGTTCAGCTGATCCCAGAAACATTCATGAAAGGAGCTTCTGCGAAAACTGAGCTTTGTACCAGCCTGTTTCTCAGAATATCCTGAATTAAGCAAATGGTTAGCTTTCAGTTAGAAACCTGTTATAAGATACATGTGTAGTCTGCTTAGTTCTTTAGACATCTCTGTAATTCATGCTTCTTTTTAAAAAGCTTCTTGTGGTTTTATGCCAAATAGCCTTTAACGAACTCCAATAACCTGTGAAGAAGGTACAAATATTAAGACCTGCAGATTCTCAAGAGTTCTTTGCCAAGTACAGAAGCTTGCTAGATTGCTTAACTGAGCCATGCTTGTGATTCTCAAGTCTTTAATTTATCATTAAAGGAAGGGGTTGTATTTCAAAGAGCAGATCTGTGCTTCATGGGGTAGCTTATGATCTGTGCTCTTTGGGGAAAGGTGGAGAGAAAGGAATACTAATTGAACACATGCAAAACCGGGGACTTTTTAATCCCCTCTGCAAGCAGGATCCACTGAAGGAGTTACAAGTTAGATTCCCCAAAGCTGTGATGGTCAGTGTTTGGTAATCTTGATTTAAGGTTTTTAAAAACCAAGTTCAGGTTGTAGACTGCCACTTTTGGAGGGAGGTTAGTAGATTATGGGCAGATTGTGACAAAGAATGGTTTTAGGTAGCTTTGACAATATGTGTGAAACTCTGGTAATCACTGTTGCTCTAACTTAGGGCTTCTTAGTTAGGAAGGGAGAATTTGCAAGAGGAGCAGTTTAATGTTTATTATTGGATCAACTGAAACTAAGTGAATTCAGGACAAAGGCAGCTCACAGGAGCAAAAGAGGGAAAACTTCATTTTGAGATTTTTAGAAATTGAACATTTTTGATAATGTGATTCCAAAAGGGCTTCTTGGGGTGCAGTGCAAGGAGTTGGAGAACTAGGAATCTTATGGGCTGGCACAAAACTGTTTGCCAAAAGCAAATAAGTCTATACAAATGCAAAAATAGATTCTGTATTTACAAATAAGTGCCTCTTATGTTATGTGACCTAATGAAGTGTTGCAGGCTGAACATCTCTGATGATCCAACTAGCAGGATTTCGTTCAAAGGCTAGTGCTTACTAAGTGTCCATCAGACAGTGCAGCCCTTCTCTGATAAGGAGCAAGGAGAGAAGTCACAGACCCAGGCACTGTTTGGTTTGGTCACCAAATTAAAAAAAAAAAGAAAGGAGAGAAATCAGTATCTGAGCACTGCATCTAAAATATTATCCTAAATAGTAAAATATTTTGATATTCAAAAAATGAATATTATTTATTCTGTAATCAAAGTATAGCTTAGTCATAGTTATAGCACGTGCTAATTCACGTGTAATCTAAACTCATTAGTATACATTTGCTTTTGTCAATATCATTTATAGTTGGAGGGAGCTAACATGACAGGAAGTAGCTGCACACTGTACCGCAGAGGAGGGCATAGACCAAAACTTGACTAGTTGAAAGTAGATTATAAAAACACTTTTCTGGCAACTGCGATATGAAGCAGAAGGTAGGTGACTGAAGTGCAATGCTTAACATGCTGAGCTGAAGGACCACTAGTGAGCTGCAAATCCCTTCTCTATGCTTTGCACATTCCTGTATGTACACAGAGGGCTAACAGTTTGGAAGTATTTTGTGAAATTTCAATTAAAAGGCCATTCTTAACAGTATGTGAAGAAATATGCCAGCTCTCTTGAGATGGTAAAAGTGCTTCACAGAGCTGTGAAATTCTTGATTACTGTACACAAGTCTCATCTTACTGAAAGTGATACAGCTCTTCTGGAGTGTTACTCCTTTGAATACCAATTGTAGTTCCATTGTTCCTTCTCACTTACAATTTTTTTTTTTTTTCATCAGGGAGAAGTGTCTCCTTCCTCTCCAACTAGCTCTGGAATCGAAGAGCATGAAGCTGGCCCAGCAGGCTCTAGCAGGGATGCAGGTATGGCTTTAGAGTGGGTGTGTGTTAGTGAGCAGTGTGTTAAGGAAATCTAGGCTTTTCTTTAGAAGAATACTACAGAAAAAGTGTCTGTCCTTGTGTGGACCTAACAACAATAATGTTCATGTTTCTGTAAGAGCGTTCAGAAGTTAGGATGCAAGTAAAGGCTGGTGATTCTGTAGGAGGTAAAAATGTGCTGCAGATAGGTTGGGGTTCCTGGCTTTCAATGTTGAAATGTAGATGTACTCTTCCTTGTGTGGCCATGTGCTAGTCTCAGTAACCTTGCCACTGCTAAATATTGTAGAAACTAAACTGAGTCAAGTCTTGCCATTTTCTTGGATTAGAAGAGAGGACAGCAGTGCTTGAAAGATGGATAGGTGAATAACGTATGTGGGAGCTGCATTCTCTGTGTGGGCACTTTTCAGAGTTTTTGTACACTGAAAACAGTAGGAGTAGTGTCTGGTTTGGAAGTCTATGAAATTGCAAAATGAAATAGCACTGCAGCACAAATAACAGAAAGACTCTCTTGGGTTTGACAGTATAAAAACTAAAGCAGTTTACCTTTCTTTTAATTGGACAAATGAGTATGTATCAGTAAATACTTATCACCAGGGAGATACTAGCTGTGGAAAAGGCTGCTACACTGCTGGGTCATGAAATGCATGCCACCGTTTTCCAAAAAGAAATTTCTCCTTCAAAAGGCAAGCATGAAGTTGTTTTGGGAGTATAAGGATGTAACTTTAAATCTCATTTAATTCAGCATATGAGATGTCAGGCATTTGGTTAGAGAGTGCCCCATACTGTGACACAACATGGCTGCAGCGGGCTCTAGCTAGGGGAAAAAAATGCCTTTTCTGAAGGGTTCCTGTAAGGGTACTGAAGGGTTCCTGAAGGGTTTCTGTATCTGCCAGAAGACATGTATCACCTTCTTGCAGCATAGTACTCTGGTCCCACCCTGAGATCATGTGCCCTGTATTTGAGATATATGGGGGGGTGCAGGGGCTGCTCTTAAAGTAAAAGCAACAGTATGCTAAGTGGGACTGAAACACGTGTCTGCTCTTGTATCAGTGCAAGTGCACCAGTTAGAAGAACATTGTAGAGTGATCGTCAACCAAAAATAGTGGAGGAATTAGGGATGACACACTCTGCACTGTAGTATAACTTCCTTAGGAACACTCAGTAAAGATAAAATTTATCTTTTTACTCTTTTAACTTGCTGCACATACACTTTTGTTCTGTATGGAACTGGAATTGCCAAGTTGCAGATTTGCAGCATGGTACCTTAAATAAGAGTGTTACCTCCTATGTATAAGCCTAAAAAGATAATCCATGCATCAGTACAGTCCTCCATCTGCATTTATGATATGGGATGGCAGCTGATTTGAAAGATTTTAATGGTTCCCTCATCATGGCAGAGATCTCCCAGTTTTGCTGTACTTTTGTATTTTATATTGTTAGATCAATTTGAAATTTGTATGTAGAAAACCTAGCCATCATAGTACTAAACACTAATAGGTTTAGGTGTAGTAGTTGACAGTAGGATTAGGCAGAGGCAGTTTTGTCTGAACCTGTACATTGCCAATTTCTCTCTGCAGAAGCTGCTGTCTGATGAGAGATTTGTATCCTTGGAAACAGACTCAGATGAGAAACAATTGCTTAATCAGATGCTGAATGCCGTCAAAGTGACTCCTTCACTCAATGAAGACCTGCAGGTTGAAGTGATGAAGGTTAGTGTTTCACACACGTCAGTGCTTGCAACAGAGGTTGCATGACTGTATGCTGGGGTTAGCAAATAAATTAGCTGTTGCCTTGGAAATCTTCACTTTAGGACAGTATTTGATACCCTCCTTCCTGCTGGCAGATGTCAGTTGTTTTCATTTCTACTTCATTTGTGTTTCCCTGGTTAAACAGGAGATTGTTTATATTAAGTCAGTGCAGTGGTGGTCCCAGTTTTAGCAAACTGAAATTGGGCAAGCAACTTAGTCCATGGGAGCTCACAGATCAATGGCTTGGAGATTTGAAAGTTTGTATTTGGTATTGAGTGTTAGGGCTCATGAGGTGGTCTGTGCAGGTTTGTAGTTTTGAATTGTGTGTTCCTAGGTACTTTCTAGTTTGTTAGCTGTATGTTTTCTTTGTAAAATACTAATGTTGGAGCCTGATTTCTTTTAGACACCAAAGAGTCTCTGTACTGGTGCATAAGGGAAATTGATGTTTTGCATACTCAGGGAAAGCTTCTATTTCTAGAAATGCTTTAGCATTCTCCTGTGTGTGTTAGTAAGCTCAGCAGCCAGGGTGTACTGTTTTAGAGGGAAGGTGCTGTCAAATTTCCTTGCGCTGTCATTGGTTTTGTTGTATGATTTGCCAGGACTGCGATAAAAAAGCTTGTGTGTAGTTCCCAAATGTCTGGGTGTAAACTTCCTACTAAAGATCTTGTGCTGTAGCTCATCAGTGGTTGGTATAAACCTGATGATCCTTTCTCTATGCTTACTATACCTAGTACTGATTGCTATGTTTGGATCTACTGCTTGACTGTCCTTTACTTCTAAGTGCATAGATTAGATATTTTATTTTTCTTACATGACACATCCTTGTTCTAAGGAATATTTGTTATCCAGTCTGCAACCTCTCTGCACTAGCTGTACTCTTTGCCTACTGGAGATGACTACTTAGGTGCAATATATACTCAGTGTCAAACCATACAGAAGAGTGAACCTAGCAGCAGAAAAAGGAAGAATTTGTGTAGACTGTTACCTGGTTTATGGGAGCAGGCTTCTGCCCACTTACAGGTTTAACTGGTGACACCCAGACCTGCATTCCTAACCCAGCATGCCTCTTTCCTTCCTCTTTTGTCTTTACAGTGGGAAAAGGTAAGAGTTAAGTAGTACTACTGAACCAGCAGGTCTCTCTTGATATGCAGTAATTTTTTGTAAGTTGTTTTTTTACCTTCTTGAGTGTTGTAGATTTGGAATCTGCATGCACACTGTTTTCCTGAAAGCCTTGACATGCATCTGTGAACGCGTTGCCCCCACACTGAGAAGAATGTGAGCACTCTTATTTTATCACAATTGTGAGTGAATATGTTCTATAATTGTCTTGATATGTGAGAAGAAAAAAACCCAACCAACCCTAAACACCAAATCACATAAAATCCAAGCCAAAACCTAAGACGCTATTTATGTACACTTTTTTTTTTTTTAAATCACGTTCAGTTCCAGTTTAAGCACTAAAGACAGAGGGGAACATTATCTTCATTCCACTGAGTGAAATTTTGATGTAGAAAGCCTTTTTTGGCTACAAGCACAGTGAAATGCATGTGTGGTAAAAATCAGGCTATATCTTCACATCCTGAGACCAAAGCAAAACTTGTGTTTTGATTTAATATTCCAAGAGACCATAGGGTCAAAGCATTCTGTAATCAGGGCAGTTAAAACACTGAGGCATTAAATCTGAACATTGCCTAAATGTCAGATCAAGCAGCGGTCTTTTTGTATTTTAACCTGCAGATTACAGATGCCATTGCAACACTTGAATTGCTAAAGCCTTTGGGTTTTTCAAGCAGCTGGTCTTAGCAGTGCATTTATTCCCCTGGATCTGCTAAAATGTGTCCTCAAGGCAACATCTGATTGTACATTTAGACTGTGTTATTCCATCTGGAGGAGATTAAATACATCTTTTTCCAGTGCAGATACTAGACACTGAGGAATGTGATCAGGTTTGCGTGATGCTGGATCAGCAGTGATACTGGCCTAGTTCTTTGTGACTTGCTGCACATTTGCACCAGTCTTGCAAATTTTAAGAATATAACCCTCAAATATTAGACAAAAGTTTTTACTTATGCAGAATAGATGTGAAAATATTGGTGCAGGAGTACAGACCTCACAGTAAGTTGCTGGCATGTAAGCTCCTATATCACTTGCATGTGTTGTTTGGAAGAGATATATTGGTCACTAATCAGATTCAGTGTTTTATGACTGAGGAACCAAAATGACTCACTGCTCTATTTATACAGTTGCGATGTATAGAAAAAATGCGGGGGAGTGGAGGTAATAGTTCAACACTTACCTTTACATAAACGTGGCCACACAATGTGTCTGGCCCAGAAGCAGGAAGAATTTTGTTGTGTGACATGGGTGTGTCTCATATTGAGCAGTAGGGACATTTTGTTGACCTTAAGCATTAGACTAACAATTCTACAGCAGAAAGGGGATATGTTCTGGACAGAAGATTAATACCACAGGCTTTGGTTTGGTTGGGGAGTAGGTGAATCCTGATTTTTTATTTTTTATTTCCTGGGTTGATGCTTTTGAATTCTGGCTGCAGATGTTTTTAACATGGATGAAGTACTTCTGCTTCATGCAATTAGACTTTTGCTTATAGAAGCACATATAGTATCTCCAAAAGCACTGTCAGGTATGGTCAGATCAGCAATGGGGAAAAAAAATTGCCTATAGCTGAACCTCTGGATTGAGTTCCCTTCTAGCCTAAATGATCCTGTGATTTTTACTTAGTTTGATTTTTTTTCATCTCTTACCCTGACCCTAAAATCCAATTCCTCCAGAAACTGGCTTCTGGAAGAACTAGAGGTCAGCTTTGAACTTAACTGTAGCGTTAGAGTAGCTGAAACAAAATATGAAGGAAGTGGGTAGGGTGGAAAGAAGCCAAAACAGCAAAGACTCCCCCTTTCACTTCTTTCCTTCTCACTAATGATACTGTGACTTTCATCTATAAGTTGACAGGCTTCTTAATAATGCAGTACATCTCTCTCCATCTGTGATGATATTGCTCTCCAATAACAACAGAAAGAGTTTAATGAATAATTGCAAATTAGTAGATGAGTTCTCACCCAGAAATAAGCTTTCCAGATAAACATGATACACTGTAATGTAATGGATACTGACAGTAACAAAGTTGGTTTTAGAAAGAAAGGTGTGATTGATAATTTAAAATTGCCTTTTCTGCTGCCTCCTGTTTTCTTCAGTCACCGATTAAAGCTGTGTCATGTTATCCAGTACATGTCTGTGCAGTCTGTGCCAACATTTCCAAAGAAATTTAGAGCTATCAAAAAATTTTTAAGCAAGAAGAGAATAATTACCTTTCATGAAGGAAACTCAAGGGTTTTATTTGACGTCTTTTAAAATAGTTAGTCTTTATTTCACTATTCTAATTAATGCTGGACATTTTACAAATAGATATGTGATGTTTCTGTCAGTGGAGCTTTCAAGCTCTGCTTCTTATTAGCTCTGAGAAGACTTCACACAGTATCTGTGGCTACTCAACTTGTGGTGTTTTTTGAAATAGACTTGAGGATTTTCTGGAACAAAAAAAAAAATCTTCTGAAGTGTCTTGAGAGAGAAAACTTTTCTAATTCTCATTATTTACCTGCTGTCCATGGTAAACAGCTGTTTCATTTAGGAAACCTTAGTTTATTCCCAGTGACTCAAACTTGCGTTTGTTAGTGGATTAACTGTACTGCTTGCTGATGGGCAAAGTTTTCATTTCCTTTTGTAGGCTTTCAGTGAGGAGTCAGCCAGAAGTCTTTTTAATCTGTAAATGAGGTTTAATGAACCCTTGCTAAATCTGATGGGTGAAGGTAATTTTTTCTCTTTGTCTCTTCACTGTTCCATCAATGCAGCATTTGGAAACTCTCCAATAGTACTACTTGACAGATACTAGACAGTTCTTTTTTTGATTTCACTTTTCATTTTGGATGCGTTCAGAACCAAAATCCGCATTAGAGTTCTGTGGTAAAACTTAGCTTGTGTAATGACAAGCAGAATGGAGAAAATAGCTCTGCCTCTGAAACACACTGTCCTTAAGTTGGGTATTTGTGGTTGTTCTTTCAAAGATTAGAATCATGGAATAGTTAGGATTGGAAAGGACCTTAAGATCACCTAGTTCCAACCCCCCTGCCATGGGCAGGGGTACTTCACAATAAACCATGTCACCCAAGGCTCTGTCCAACCTGGCCTTGAGCACTGCCAGGGATGGAGCATTCACAGCTTCCTTGGGCAACCCATTCCAGTGCCTCACCACCCTAACAGGAAAGAATTTCTTCCTTATATCTAATCTAGACTTCCCCTGTTTAAGTTTTAACCCATTTAGCCCTTGTCCTATCACTACAGTCCCTAATAAAGAGTCTATCCCTAGCATCCTTATAGGCCCCCTTCAGATACTGAAAGGCTGCTATGAGGTCTCCACGCAGCCTTCTCTTCTCCAGGCTGAACAGCCCCAACTTTCTCAGCCTATCTTCATATGGGAGGTGCTCCAGTCCCCTGATCATCCTCGTGGCCTCCTCTGGACTTGTTCCAACAGTTCCATGTCCTTTTGATGTTGAGGACACCAGAACTGCACACAATACTCCAGGTGAGGTCTCACAAGAGCAGAGTAGAGAGACAGGATCACCTCCTTCGACCTGCTGGTCATGCTCCTTTCGATGCAGCTCAGGATATGATTGGCTTTGTGAGCTGCGAGCGCACACTGAAGCTGGCTCATGTTCATTTTCTCCTTGACCAACACCCCCAAATCCTTCTCTGCAGGGCTGCTCTGAATCTCTTCTCTGCCCAACCTGTAGCTGTGCCTGGGATTGCCCTGACCCAGATATAGGACTACGCACTTGTCATGGTTAAACTTCATGAGGTTGGCATCAGCCCACCTCACAAGTGTGTCAAGGTCCCTCTGGATGGCATTCCTTCGCTCCAGAGTATCAACAGAACCACACAGCTTGGTTCCATCAGCAAACTTGCTAAGGGTGCTCTCAATCCCACTGTTCATGTCACTGACAAAGATGTTGAACAAGACCAATTCCAACACTGATTCCTGAGGGACACCACTCGTTACTGGTCTCCAGTTAGCCATTGACCATTTGACCACAACTCTTTGCATGCACCCATCCAGCCAGTTCTTTATCCACTGAGTGGTCCACCTATCAAATTGATTTAGAGACAATGATGTCATGTGGGACAGTGTCTAACACTTTGCACAAGTCCAGGTAGATGACATCAACTGCTCTACCCCTGTCCATCAGTTCCGTAGCCCCATCATAGAAGGCCACCAGACTGGTCAGGCAGGATTTCCCCTTAGTGAAGCCATGCTGGCTGTCACCAAGCACCTTGTTGTTTTTCATGTGCCCTAGCATGCCTTCCAGGAGAATCTGCTCCAAGATTTTGCCAGGCACAGAGGTGGGACTGACTGGTCTGTAGTTTCCTGGGTCATCCATTTTCCCCTTCTTGAAAATGGGGGTTATATTTCCCTTTTTCCAGTCGTTGGGAACTTCACCTGACTGCCATGATAGATGATGTCAACTGCTCTATCCCTGTCCATCAGTTCTGTAGCCCTATCATAGAAGGCCACCAAATTGGTCAGATTGCTTCTATAATGCTTTAAAGATGCAAAATGAATCTTTGAGGACTGAGAACCATCTCTCAATCTACTATTTTTTTTCTGTAATAACTAATTTAATTGATAGGGCCACAGTTATGGTGTCAAATTAGGCAATTGGGAAGGTCACTATTGAAGGTCTATAAGGTGTGTTAGAAAGTTTGGGGGCAATTTGTTCTTAGTATTTTAAACCAGAGTTGACCTATGTTAGGTTGCGCACAACCTGTTATAGGCTCAGGGAGTTAGTCCTGATCTAATGCAAATATTGGATTAAGCTGGTTTGTGTTTGAGCAACTGAGCAAAACTTATTGTTAACTTTCTCAGAGAACTTGGTGGAAATTTTGTTGCTGTTGAACAGAAAGCATCTCTTTTTTTCATTTTTCTCAGATGTGGAGGATTTGATGGGAGGCCAGTTATTTTTATTCTCTGTTCCTCTATGACAGAGAACAGGTTATAAAACATATTTGAAAAGTAGTCCTAAACTGTCTGATCCAAAATGTTGACAGAACACAACTGTAAAATCCCAGCCTCTGTGAACGATTGTATTCTGCACTTTTTCCTTGAGTACTGGTAAATGAACTGATCGCTGTAATAAACTCTCAGAAATATATATATATCTTCTTGTTGTTTTAAGGTTAATGTTTATGAAATATATCTTTCCACATACAACTTAGCGATGCTTCGTAGAGTATAATTTGCAACCAGTCTGTTTTGTCATGAATTGTAAAATTAAATGGAGGAGGAAGCTGGACTGAAACAACTTAGATTTAAAATGTAAACTATGTTATTACCCATGCTGCCTCTTTGAGTCAAGGCATATATGATAGTTTTATATAGGAATAAAAATAGTGATTTCAGTGACCATTAAAAAAAAGAAATCATTGGTGCAACAGTAAAAATGCAACTGGTAAATAGAGATGGAGAAGAAAGACTGTCATCAGGATGAGAATCAGCAACCCAGTTGCTGATGCTTGCTGTTAATCTGCGTATTTTAATTAATGCATAATTTTCAATTAAAAGATAGGTTTGTTTTTTTTTCTCAGTATATTTTATGCACTGCATTATTGAAAACATTTTTCAGCATCACTTACAATATAAATTGCAGTGCATTCTCTTTCTGAGCAGAGGACTATCTTTCAAATAAAGTAAAAAATAAAACCCATTATTCAGCTTTATTTGCATGCTTTGGTCTGGAACTGGTTTAAAATTTATATTAATAGAAAAAAATAAAATTCTGAAAATTTATAGAAGAAAGTTGTACATGGATGTATTCATTAGTTCTTCTAACAGTGGTGCCTGATACGAGCTGCCATTAGCAATAATTGATTTTTGTCCAGTCCATAATTTAGATGTGTTAGCAGTCTGCAGTGTTAAAGAAGGGAATCTGTAAAGACTTGCAGAGTGTCATGCAAATATGATTCTTTCCTAAGATCACTTCTGCCCAGCAATGTTAACTACGGTTCTGAGTGCTTCCTTCACTTAGCCTTTTTGTGAGCTAAATTGCGGTAATGTAGTCCAACTACAAATTCAGACTCTCTAGGGTATACTTCTTTCTTTTTTCATTTTTTTTACTTGTTACTTTTTAAAGTAATTTTATCTGTGTGCTTAGTTATAAGTAACCAGGTTAATTCCAATGGATTGAGTGACCTACCTTGTATGTTTCAAGTTAAGGTCATACTTTCCTGAGTTAATTAAAGCTATGGTAAATCCCTAGTGCTCATAATTAAGATTGTGATTAAAGAACTCCCCTGGTTCTTAGGTGCCTGGCCATTATAGCAGAAACCACAGTCTTGAATTAAATACCTCAACTTTCTCCTTAATGGGTACAAAAGAATGAGAATGTAATGGCCTGAATATGGCTAAATTGATACTGGACAGGAGCTGCCTAAACCTGTCAGTAGTGAATGTAGTATCTGAAGAATCCAGCCTCTTTCCAGGATATGTGGCTCTTCCTCAGTACCTTTCTGTTCTTGAATTCATAACCCTACATAGACCAACAATCTCTGTTGGTCTGGGCAGCTGTGTAGTTTTAAAAATGTAAGCAGAGGCGTGGTTGCATCTCTTAAAAGATTTGCAGGATAGAAAAGTAGGCTTAGTTTCTTGACTGGAGAAATTCTAATGTAAAACATTTAACTTTCTTATTGCTCCCTCAGCTGTGAGGTTATGAAGGTGTTCTTGGACAGAGAATGTGCTTGTTCTGTCGTGGTTGAACTGTCCTGCTTGGTGTGGCATGTTCAAAATCATTGGGGTCAGGCACAAAAACCAGTAGCTAGAAGAATGCTCTGCCCTGGGGCTGAGGCAAACATGGGAAGGGTAAGGGGGGCAGGATTTCTGTCTTCCATCCTGTCCTGGTGGTCATTCCTCCTGCAATCACAGGTGGATACCAGAAGGGTTCCTTAGTCCAGGTTAACGCAGCAGCATCTTGTTTTTCAGGTTTCCTGATGAATGGCTTGTCTGTGAAGAGGAAAAAATAATTACCTGAGATACACTGCGATCACATACTGTATTACAGTGTACATGCTCTGGGGTAGAGTTAACAGTGCACAGATTTTGCTGTTTATGTAGGGGGTTTTGTTATTTTGGGGTGCTTGTGACTGGCATTCTTTTTTGCAGCAGTACAGAATTTGCAGAAAAGAAAAAACATAGGCACTGCTGGAGTTTTATCACTGAGCTGTTCCGTACTGTGCAGCATATGCAATCAGTGAGTCACTGGGTTCAGGCAGTGAGTCATTGGGTTATACCTGCAGGTTTTCCAGTGCCAGTGTGGAAAGTATCAAGTCCCTTGCAATGGGAAGTGTAAATTAACACCTGTTGTAGTGGTTTAAGCGTGAAAGTACAAGTTCTTACAGACTTTCTTTAGACTTAGACACAGATCAAGAACCTGGAGATTGCTCAGCCATTAAGAAAGTGAATTGGAAAGACATTGTATGATCAAAAAAACAAATATAGAAACCCTTTAACTTTCATGCATTGACATTTAATCTTTTCCCTGCTGCCAGAAATTGTTGCATACTGGAGGTGACAGTGCCAAGTTCTGCCAGCCAGTTTGGCCACATAATAGTGACATGGAAGCGTCACTGGCCATAGCTTTTACATGCAATTATGCACATACTTCAGATGTGCCCCACATGACATGCACCCAGTTTATACCTTGCCATGATGAGGGCTGCTGCCACCACTTGGCCCTGGGGGCAGCTGAGGAGAGAACTTGTGTCTCAGTAAGCGGTTCTGACACTGCTAGCCAGCTTCTGCCCCAGAACTACTCATGTATGTCTCTTGTGAAAGGGGAAAAAGATGTGGAAGCTTCGTGTGGCATAGTGGTTGATGCTGCAACCACAAAAACAGCTTATCTGGCTTTTTAGCATCTCTTTTCTGGCTGGAGATGGTCTGGGATAGGGTGAAATCCTCTGGCTCGCCAGACAGCCTGTGGGACTCCGCTTCTTAGGTTGTCTTCAGGCTAGCTTCTTGCAAATTCATCTAGTGACTCAAAACAGTAATTTCAAATTAGCTGTTGTAAAGTGTATTGTCACATGGAAAGTTCCCCTGATGTAATTTTGGTGGAATCTTGCAGGTATCTGAGAGTAAGGGGCTTGTCTTCCCTCTCTCTCGTCCAAAAAATTCCCTTGTTGTCAAGAATAAAAGTCAGAATTTTCCATCCAGGGGATAAACCAGTTCTTTTTTTCCTTGACAACTCTGAATTTACTAACACCCATGTTTTGACATCCTTTCTGATCATTTTGGTAGTGGATGCATACAGTCCCATTCTTATTTGAGAGCTCTTCAAGCAGTTTGTTGGTATTTTTCAGTTTGGTATTTCTCCTTTTTCAGTTTTGTTTTACTCAGATATATATGTCTAATTCATAAAATAATGCAGTATACCTAAATAGGCTGTAACCTGTGAACAGGAAATGCTATCCTAGCAGTGCTAGTCAGCCTTTTGTTTTGTTTTTTTTTTAATCTTCCCTGCCTTTGAATGTTACAATTCTAAATAAAAAAAGCCCCTCTCAGAGCCGTTAAGAAAACCTCTTAAATTTCTATTAAGCAATTGCTGTAAATAATTTCTTTCCATCTACAACTGTACTACATAAGCAGAAGTCTCCCACCAGAGTGTTAAGCAGTAGTTCTGCTTTAGTCTAGTGAATTAATGGGCATTGTCTTCTGGGAGCATTCAGCATGTCATCACTGATGATGTGTGAAGTTCTGTGCCAGATACAGCCCTTCTGTTTGAAGGTCCAGTGCATTCATAATGCTGAGCACCAGTTGCCACTGTGATAAGAAGGCATTTTATGGCTTTACTGATTCATGGGAGACACTGACTCCTTTCCCTCTGTAATTAATATCTGCTGTTTTGTACAGTGATACACGGTGGCACAATGTACATAAGTTCATTAATGCACTTTGTTTCTCTTGCCCTTGTTTTCCTTCAAGGCCAAAGAATTCTACGTGAGCAGGTTACTAGTTATTCTGCCAAGCAGTAGGATACCTCCTGTCCAAACTATTTTGTAGAAATACTGGATGACTGCTTTACATGTCAGATTATTGAATGAGATAAATGGTTGTCCTGCCTTGTCTTCTGGCTATTTCCTCCTGAGGGGAGGATTTAAGAATCATCCAAATATACATCGCATCCAAGCATACATTGCATCCAAGTTTGCAAGCCTGCAAGCAAAGTAAGTCAGAAAAGGTCTCCTCTTTGAATCCCACAAAGGGATTAGAGGTTGCTGTAGAATTCTGCACTCTAAGGACTGAAGTGTCTATATGCATCTCAACTAGGAGGAGCATGAATGTTCAGGAGATTTTGCCAGTGGGACTTTGAATGCTGGAATAGAAAAAGGATAACAGTAGCATATGGATGTTGGAGTTGGCACTTAAATGCAGTGAAGTGCTGAAACATCCTCAGGTGATGACAGGTTATGGTTGCTTTAAAGTTTTGTACCTTTTTCCTCTTTCTCCATCTTGGGGATACTAACTTCCTTACACACATTGTCTGTTTGACACGATTCCAAGCTGTTCAATGTGAGCTAATCACTTGGGAAACTTGGCTAGCAACACTTGGCAGTCTTACAAGGTGAAAAATTTCCCTCTTTTTCCTTCTTCAAGACACCTATCTTAAGATATGGAACAGTCATACCTTTTGTGTCAGTTAAACTTTGTTGACACTTCGTTATCATCAGAAGCACTTTTTTGTTATTTGTTTTTTGTTTCTGCTTATGAAAATTTTCCTTGTGTGCACTCTTATACTACAATTGGTATCCTGGGGTGCCAGGGAGCAGAAATTTCATTTCTTGTTCCATGACAATCTACAGTAATTAGAAATCATTATGGATGTCATTTATGGAAATGTGATCTCATCCAAGCATTTGCAAGATAATGCAAGCCAAATAAAATATCTTGGAGGTTGTGTGACTTTGAAACTGTCTCTGTAGTCATGTAAGTTCCCTCTTTAAAAGAAAAAAAAAAAAAAGAAAAAAAAAGAAGAAATAAACAGGTGTGTTTTACAGCCCATAGCAATTAGGAATCGGTTTGTAGTTTTAGTTATAGGCTTCCACTAGTAGTGGTTGCAAACCAAAAATGTTCAAGAAAACCTATCTTTATTTTTTTAAATACATACTGTTTGAGTTAGTGTTGTGAGTAGTTGAGCAGCCTGTGGGATATGCTGTCTGGAGATTTAGTGTTTCTAATAGATCTGAATGATTAAGCTTGGTTTTGTTTGTTTGTTTTTAGTCACATTTTTTAATTCAGTAATCTAAAAGAGAAGCTTGCTGTCTTCCTGTTTGTTCCACATAAATGGGAAGACACGCAAGTTGAGTGCCTGGAGCATTGCCAAGACTGTAAATGAGCCCTGCAGTGGCGCTGATGGAAATCATAGCTGAGAGCAGTCTTGAGCATTGGTTAGAGACCATCTTTCAGATCTCACAAATGATTTGTGAGGCAAGACAGTAGCCAGCGGAGTAAGCCAAAAATATGCTGGCTGATAACTTGTTATGCTTCTGTTACTTGGTCACATCAGATCATATACCCTTTCTCTAGCTGGTAGGTTCTCAGATTTCATCTTATTCCAAGAGCAGCAGTCAAAACTTAGTAGTCTTTCTGTTGAAATTCCCTGTTGCTTCATAGCAAGGTTTTGGTCATCACTTTCTTACTGCACTTGATATCTGACTTTTCTATCATTCACTGCTACAACAGGTTATTGGCACTTGTAACACAAAGGATTAGGCATATATGTGCCAGCTTTTCATAGTTCAGCTCTATAAAGGTGGGTAATAGAAAAAAAAAGGAGAGAAAGAGATTTTGAAGAGAAAGGGTTTATAAGAATGCCTAAACTGTTGTGTACTTCCAGGTACTGTAGTATATGGCTTCCAGGTTTTGATCTGTGGAAAGCATTAGATATTAATGAACTGTACAAAGGCAAGATGGTACAAGAAGCAGAAAATCACATGAAGCAAACAAGGTTTTACAAGTAGAGAAAATCAGGACATGCAATCCTCTGAATAAGATTAGTCATGGGCCAGGCTGTCCATCTTGGCTCTTAGCATATTAAGAAGAGATTTCTCAGTGGGGGGTGATAGTTGTCTGTCTCTCGGATTATAAGTGTGCACGTTATACCTGTGTTTTACACAGCAGTGAATGGAGAGTACAAATCACAGTTTTCCCTTACATACTGAATGTATTTTTAGCCAGCTGCTGAGCTCTCACAACTATTAGAAATGTCAATAAAATTTCAGGGTACTTAACAGCTGAGAAAGCGAGGCCCAACAGCTGTCTGTGAGGTTGGCTGGCAGTTCAGAATTCACTTAGTGCTGGACAGCATTGTTCAGTTTTGAAGTTTTAAATTTTGCAGGTATGGGCTGAGCAGCAAATGGAAATAACAGCCCGTATATTTTATACCCTTAGTAACCAAATGAGATTATTGTTTTACACTGCCCATTTACTTTTCAACTATTCTGTAGGATTTGCTCTGTGGACAGGAAAAAGTTATCTCTGTTCCTTGTCACTGGCACTTGTCCATTTGCCAGCAGTTGCATCAGATTGCAGAGAAATTTGTAGAGTTCGTATCAGGAAATACAAAGTATGGTGCTATTAAGAATTTGCAATTAGAATTATATTTACTTCTCCTGCAAGTTCAAATGTTCTACAGCTAGTATCTCTTCTTGTAATACTGAGGTAGGTTGTGTAGCACTCCTTAGATGAGAAAACCCATTTTGCCCATTTCACAGAAAAGGGAAACAATGAAGAAGAGACTTGACTCAGAAACGTTGCTTTGCGCTAAACATCAATGCTAAATATCTATAAAAGAGATTATAATCCAGGACAGTTGTATTTCAGAAGTATAGCATGTCCCTTTCTGTACCCATTATCTCTAGTATTACTCATCTGTTTAATCCACATTACTCATCTGTTAATGAAGGGCTGAGTGAGAATTAAGGCAAGAGAACATATATAGAAATGTAAAACTGTCGTTACATCATGGTTTTCTTGGAAAACTTTACAGTAAAACTTCTGTAA
Source organism: Melopsittacus undulatus (assembly GCF_012275295.1). Taxonomy (NCBI): domain Eukaryota; kingdom Metazoa; phylum Chordata; class Aves; order Psittaciformes; family Psittaculidae; genus Melopsittacus; species Melopsittacus undulatus. Next base: position 73,419,310 of record NC_047529.1, read on the forward strand.
GAATAGGATAAAGCTCATGCCTGGTATTCTATACACAAAACAAAGAAGCAAACAGAAGAAAAAACAACTTTGGAGTAAGGTGTGACATCCTAGTGAAATGCAGCTTTTCTGCTGAGAAAAAACATTTGTAAAGGTGCAGTCCATTTCAGTTAATAGAAACTTTTCAGTCCAGCTCTGAAAATGCAAAGGTCCTTCTCCAGAAAAATGGCACATTCACCTGTGGACAGGCTCCTCCGGAGCTCTAAGAGCGAGTAACTAATTCTCAAAGCTATTCTTGTATTGAGAATTCAAATTCCCATCCAGTTATTAAATGCCTGCTTTCCAGTAATGGATTTTTCCCCCTCCCTGATCAAAAGTAACTGCAGAGTGGTATTCTTCCAAGCAGAGATTCAGTAGTAATGATGGGTGTCCAGTGGCTTCAGCTTGCTAAGTGATGCTATATTAGAGTTCTCTCCTTCTCTTAACACACATATCAGTATGCTATTTATTCCTTATGAAAGCTCAGAGATGCTTCTAGAGATTAACACTACCTAGAGAGAAGATACAGCTTGCACAATTTTAGTTGTTACTTTAAATTTTTTGCTGTTCCACCATAATGTGGAAACTGACACAGTAGAAGGTCAGAAAAATTATGCTTTACAGGAACCAAAGGGCAATAATCTTTCCAAACATGCATCCCTTTGCCTCCTTTTGGTCAACATGCAAGTTCTGATCATACACTCTGTGGCAAAGTTTGTTTGTTTTTCATTCTAAGCTAAGGAGATCACTGAAGGGTGTTGTGCATTAGTAACTGTCACAGAACCTAAACTAAAAAACATAAACTAAAATACCTAGTACCACTGAAACACATGTAAAGAATAAGAGAAATGGTTAATAGCCAGTAATGCTAATTTAGCTGATATCCCAGATTTCCTCGTGAAGCAGAAAACAGTAGTTCTTAGGGACTGGGAAACGGTAGGGATCAATACATTAGTGTTAATATGGTGGATATTTGCTGGTACACTTAGCCCAAGAAATTAATGCTATTTCAGACCAAGAAAAGCATAAATTCTGGCACTGGGGGAATTTTATAATTCAAGGGAGAGGGAATAGTAGTTCAGACTCTTTCAGTCTTCTGTGGAACAGAAGGGATTGGAAAGGAAGACAGGGAGGGAAAGCGGGAAGGAGGACATCTCTAGACACTAAAAGCATCACACCACAGCACCTCTCACCATATTGCTTCACTGTCCCACCAAGCTTCCCCTGGTAGATCACATCACATTCCCACTCCCCTTCTCTTCAAAGTAAGGTGTTGGATGGGGCTTTCAGTTCTTATTCCTCCTGTTGAGTTCAAGACAGAACAAGCCTCCCTCATGAATAGAGGCTTATCAGTTGTTTTTTAGCCAATAATTATAAAATTACTATAATACACCTACTGGAAATATCCCAGGCTGGGAAATTCTTATGTCAAGCAGTAATTAGCAGCTTGTTTCTCATAATATATATGTATCTGTCTCACCTAAGTAATAACTTGCATGCATTTTTTTCTTCCTCCTTTGTTATACTGAGAGAAATTAATAGAAGGACAGATCATAAATCATGCAAAGCTTGTGGTTAAACTAAGAATGGATTCTGGCTATCAAGTCTGAGGCCAGAGCTGATAGCTGGATTTTCTTTCCTTCCATGGTCAGACTTAAGAGACAGCATGATGTAATCATTAGGCTGTACCTCTGAGACCAGTCCATTAGGCTGTATCTCCTTCTCACGAGGAAACAACTTGATTGTGCCATCTTTTTTATCCCAGTAACATATGGTGCTGAGAATCTTCTGATTTCTCCTCTAAAAATGGAAGGAGCTGTGACTAAAAGAGCCTGGGTAGGGAAAGGAGGCAGTAACAGATAAAATTTAATTTTTTTCCTTACTCCTTTTCTTTTAATTCAAGGTCTTGCTCTGTATAACATACACCTCCACATTTGAGCTGAATGGGAGCTCAGTGTTGAAGATTGCTGAGGTAAGTGCCTCTGTTGTACCATTGCTTGTCTTAACATCTCTTAATGTTCCCCCGCTATCTAGAGTGTGTCTTTCATACATACCCAGAAACTGAACTAGTTCAAATCACAGTTACCATCTTAAGAACTGGTGCTACCTTATGCCTAGTTAGAAGAAATAATTGCAAGTTGGGCAGGGTTGATGGGCTTGCATGGGGAAGGCACTTTTGGAAACTGACTGACAATTGTATTGCAGTGTTGTGCATTTACTACTTCTTGTATTTACTTTGCTTTTTACAAGAAGAAAATTTCCTCAAGTGCTTTATAAAACAGCACTATGCTGGTTTTTACTTGCTGCTGCAAGTATAAAACTAATGAAGCTTCCTCAAGAGAGGTGTGTATGCCATAATGTGCCTTGTCAGCCTTGTGTTTTTACTAATACATCCAAGTAAAAGATTTATGACACCTCTAGATATGTGGTGTTGTTCTGGTGCCATTAGTTACTCTTCTTCCTTTATTCCATTAAATTTTAGTCTGCATTAAATTTCAAAGGAGCTTTGACTGTAGGAAAGCATACCTGCAGGTCTATTAAGTGAGCTTTTGTAGATGGCTGATGTTTTTAGTACAGTGTGTAGCAAGCCACGGGAGCTGTTTTTCAGGTTAGATAAGATGCACAGGAACACTAAATCTTTCTGCACAGCACAGTGCAGAATGTATTATAACATTTTGTTGTTAATGTGGTATGGGGAGAGTGAATGTCCATGGAGTAATGTAAAAGTTGTATATATGTCCTGTACTCCAAATGTATGTAGACATTTAGACACCTGTTTCAGGTTTTGTATTTTGGTTGGGGTAGTTTTTCATTAAAAAAAAAAAAACAAAAAAAAAAAAAACCACAAAACCAACCAAACAAAAAACCCACAAAAACAATCCCATGTGAAAATAGCTCACTTTACTGGGAGTAAAGCTTTACAGTACTTTACAGTACTTTCCAAGTTTAGGAATAAAATTGACTTTGCTTTGTCTTATTGGAAGCTGAGGACAGGAGCTACAGGGATAACAGGGAACCAAAGAAAACAACTGCTATTTTGTAACAAATAGGCTTTAAAAGGCAGGGATACAACGTAAACAGTTTGTGTATATGAAGTATACAAGATAAAAAGAGTAATAATCATTCCAGGTGTCCTGCACAGCTTAGGCTTTGGTTTCTCTTGTGCTATGTGAAACCATAAGGTATGGATATTTTTGAAAGTCTTTGAAAGCCCTGCCTGTAGATGCTGCAGCAAGGGTGAACAGAATTTGTATTTAGAAGAAGCCACAACTTTCTAAGCTTTACTAAGCCCTTTTATGTCAGTGTCTCAAACTGAAGAAAATAGATATTTTTCCCTGCAGTTTTTCTCAGCAGACTTTCTAATGTGAAAGGCAAAAGCTGATGAATTCAGCTTAGTGCGTCACTTTGCTTAAGGTACAGAGCTCTAGCTTAGACAAAATACTGGCTGGGAAAAATATTTAATGTCTCTAACCTCTTCAGATTTCACTCTTTAGGAGCACTGCCAAAGATGAGGAAAATGGTCAGTCACTCAGTCATGTTCTGTGTGCTATAAGCTGTATCAGAAATCAGATTTTCTGTTCTCTCTGTAAATTTGGATAAAAACAGGGCTGTTATTCATTTAAGGCATCCTGAAAGTGGCAGTTTTCTTTCATAGATCAGAGTTAAACTGCTGTTCTTGGTATTTGCACTTGACTTTCATTCCCAGAAGGCTAGCTGGGCTCTTAAAAACCTTTGCTAGTATAGTAGTACAAATCAGCACATTGATAATTTGTCCTTTTCCTGTTAAAGAGAAGCTCTTATGCAGGCTGATGAGATGTACCAGCAAGGCAAACAAAATTTTCATTTCTTTTGGGGGATTGGAACAAGCTGTAATACAGAGCATGCATGTTTCTATTTGGAGTGTTCAGAGGTACAGCTATTTCCCCCTCAGTCCTTAAGAAAATACTGCCTCAGTGAATGCCTAGGTATTTCTAATTAGCAGGTCCCACCAGGCTCATACAAGCTTCCTCAGGTTCCTTCCAGACAGGTTTTAGGTAAAGAAAGACACTTAATAGCAGGAACCAATATGCCTTTGTATCTGAATTCTGCAATGTATAAACAGTAGGGAACAAAAAAAATGTTTCTGAGTTCAGCATTTGCTTCGCCTCAGCATTTATTGTTCTGACTCACTCTAAGGGCAAGGTGGTAGAGAGGAGCTTTCTGCTTCAGTGTCCCTGCTATTTGACATTTCTTTCCAACTTGGTCCCTTAGTTTTCCTGGCCTGCCCTCTGTAGCAAAGTGGAGCTGCTGCAGAATTAGAAAGGTGCTATCTGCATTACTGGTAGAACATCCTGAGGACTCTCTCTGAGAAAAAAGGCTACAGTCTGGACTTTTTGCACTATGGGATAGTTCTCAGTTAATGCATACAAAATAATGGCACCCCAAATCTTTCTGAATATTATCAGCTACAAATTGAGGAAGCACCTAACATGAAGAGTACTGTTTTTTGTGGCTTAACTACTAATAGAATTGAAAACTGACTAAATCTTGCTCCACGCACCTTCCCATGCTTGCCTACACCCCTGCAAGAAAATTTAGTTTGTACTTGTTTTTATGTGTGTATTTGTTAGTCCCATTTATCTTTTGGAGGTTTGTTTTGTTTAACGCTGTTGTGTTTTGTTGCCTAACCCTCTGTGTTTTGCTCTTAGTTGTGTTTTGCATGCCATAGAGCTGGAAGTCCCCGAATGCATGAAATGATCAAAATGTCCATTGAACACCTCCTTGGGGCCCTGAGCTCTCGCATTTTTACTGGTGCTTCTTCAACAGTGGCTTTTCTAAAGGTACCTTGCCCAGCTATTTTAGAACACAGGCCTTCTGTAAGATTGGACCTCAAGTGGACAATACTGTTGCTCATTAGCTGGCATGGGGAGGGGAGAGAAGAAGGAGATATCAACCATGCTCTCTCCAGAAAGTCAGCCTACCTTTAAGAATGGTATTTCATCAACTAGTTCAGGTACACTAGAAGAAGATCTACAGCTCAAGAGAATGACTTTGGCAGCACTGGAATGGTTTGGCCTCTGTGGAGGACTGTGTATGGTTAACAGGCTTTAGGGTTTTTTATCCACTGGAGTTCAACTGCTAGCTGACTGATGGGCAGAGTTGGTCCAGGCCTTCTTTTAGCTTAGAAGACCATCTTCATCACTGACTGACAGATCTCAAGCTAAAGAAACTGACTTACTTATTTGGGGGGGATCTTGGAGTCTTGAAAAAGAGCAACAAGAATGAGATGCTTTCAATTTGGTCCCTTATATTCTGCAACTGGGTACAACTGTGACCTAGTTCTAATGTATTGTCAAAGGAGATAATCAATCTCAGTCTGTCATCTGCATAGTGTTTCTAACAACTGATGTACACACACTTGAAAAGCTCTGGAATGCTATCTCTCAGTGTAGTTGGGAAGTAAGGGAAAATAAGAGCCATAATTAAGTAGCTTCCACATACAATGTCTTGAAACACTCACTTAAGATACAGTTTGTATCCAAGAAACTCAGTCATGTTTTCTTGTCCTTGTAGCTTCATTGAAATGCTGAAATGTAAGGTCCCTCAAAATGTGGAGGTCAGAAGAGTTTTAGGAACATAGCTATATTGTTTTCCACTCCACTCTAACAAATGCAGAAATGTGCTAGCAGCATGTTAAACTTTGTAGCCTCAAGCCCGCAGCCTTTCTGTCTTACTGGAATAGCTTGGTTTCATTTTAGTAGGAGTTAGAAACAATTGAGAGTCTTTGTCCATGTGCCTTTGTCAACACTGATTAGCCTATGTAATCAGATCACTGTAATTTTTCCCTCTTAAAATTTCATCCTCATTACGGAACTATAAAAATGGCTTTACATCATATAATATCCTTCTAATTCAAAAGCTTACAACAGATGCATTTATGTCTATTCATCATGTATATAATTTATACTAGATATATTTTCAAATATATTTTTCACAACTAGTTTAATCTGTATTAATGGTTCTTCTCACTAGCTGTATATCCAAACAATGGCAGAATGAAAATACAAAGACTGAAAAGTATGTGAACAGGCACTTACATTTTTTCATCCTGGTGATTGTTAATGATAAAGCTCAGTACAGGCCAAGGGGACCAAAGCTACATGTTTGGTTCACAGTCTTAGGAGATTGTATTGTACAGTTCTGTCACAAATCTACTCAGCTCCATCAAGACTTACCCACTTAGTTACTGTGCAGTAGTTACAGTGGTTACTACAGTTATAGCAGCTCTTATAGAGACCAACACCTCCTGCAGAAAAAAGCTGATCAAGGACAGGAACTGCAGTTTGCTGTGTTCTGTCCCAAGTGTCCTACCTGTGTTATGTTTTGGCAACTATTTGTATAATGTCAGCTGGGGCAAAAGTCTGGCACAACTCTGGTCACAGCACAATGTCAAGCAGCTGGGCATGGAGCTAGGAACTGGATGATCCATGATTCCATTGTTACCTTGGCTTCCATGGGATCCCTGAGCTGAAGAGCCCTCAGCTTGATTGCCAGTTATTAAAAGGCAATCATTTGTGTAATGTATGATAAAGCACTGTTGTATTTTCTGTATTGGGAAAGGCCTTCAAAAGCTTTCCAGTGTGCTGCAGTATGTAATAATCACATGGGTTGTACAGAACCCTAGTCATTGCTATTTTTGCCCTACCATTCCTGCTTCTAGATGCTACTTAATTTTCCATATTGCTGAAAGCTTCTGATGTGCTAATAAGGCAATATGAAATAGTAAGGAAGGCTGGCTATCTGCATGAGAGAGCTTGGTACCCTAAAACGTGTTACTGGTAAGTTACAGTTCATATCTATGTCCTGCTATCTTGTTTCTTCATCAGGTTTGCATTGAGACATATGTATCTAGCTGTCACCAGCGGAGCATTAACACTGCTGTGCGGGCAACCCTTAGCCAAATGTTGAGTGACTTGACTTTACAGTTACGACAAAAGCAAGAAAACATGGTGAGCCTTCTGGCATCAACAAATGGTTCCATGTCCATGGCTGCATGTAATTTCGTTTTTCTGAGTGCAGTGTATTGTACTGGCTTGTTCTGCCTTATGGCTTTTATTTGACATTTCCACATTAACCCTCTTTAAAAGCTTTTTGGGGCTCTGACTCTGTGCCTGCCTCAGAGCAGTCTATTGGAAAGGCACCTCTCACATTGTCAGCTCTACTTGGCAGATACTTTTATTTTTTCCCTGTTCCATTAAACAAAACAGGTTTTGTTCTGGTATCAGGCTGCCTTCACCCTTTCCTTTTACATTATTTTATTTTGTTTGCTCGTTTTCCTATGGTTTGTTGAAATTCTTTTGCCAAAAGTTTTTGCATGACAATTTGCCTAAACAAAATAAATTCTCAATTAAGGAAAGTGACTTCTTTCATCCATTTATGCTGGTTTGTATATTATCATATTATCAAAAACATACTATTTTTTAAAGTCTGTTTCTGTTTCTTAGGAAATTTTAAGCACTGTAGTTGTACGGATTGCTGGGGTTTTTTAGTTGTTTGATTATTTTCCTTACATCTGTATTGGGTTAAGATGATCACTTCTGGTTTGTATTAGTAGAGTAGGTTACTTTCCCTCATGAGCAACTGCAAAACAGAATTAATTGGTTTACTTAAATTTCTGTCTGTGTTAAGTAGGCTCATTAGCCAAAACATTTACAAAACAGAACAGAAGACCCTCAGTAGTTTGGGTCTGAAAGCTGGATTTTGTTCTGCTCTCAGCTGAGCAGTAGGTGAAAGTATATGAGAGCAACATATAGCTCCTGGCAGTTTGTTGTTGATGCTTGAGAGAAGAATTTGGCTTGACCTCTTTGTGTAGTGATCGGAAAAATCCTATACCACAGCTGAACTGAACGATGCAAGAGGTTGTTTCCATTTCCTGACTGCCATTAATTATGTTGGCACTGTAACATTAATGATGACAATGTGATAAACCCTCTAACACTCAATTGATTTTGGTTTCTAAGTACTCTGTGAAATCTAGATTATGCTTGCCTCTCATTTAAAATGCAATTTACATGCCTAGTTACTACTGAGTTGGTTTAGGTGTAGGAAATCCCTTACATACTCACAAATCTTACTTCAGCCCAATGAAATGAGAGTTCCTTAAATCTAAAATAATGTTAAAACAGATCTTAAGGAATTTTTGAAAATGTTTTGCAAAAGTTTCACCTAAAAAAAAAACCCAACCCTCTAGCAAACAAAAAACCCCAAACCAGACAGAGGGCATGAATTTGTTAAGAAAGCTCTGCTGTTGAAGTACTGCTTTTGCAGTATTTTTGTACCCCTTGCACCAATTACACCACCTTTGTCTTTCCCCAACAGACAATTGAAAACCATGACACCTCGCAGAAATTCAAGAGTCAAGGTATTTGTAACACTTTTTTGTGATTCTTTCCAATCCAGCTGTTCTATTCTTCACTTTCATTCATCAGCACAGTTTCTGATGTCACAGAAATTGCATCTTCAGGATATCTTACTTTCTCCCTAGCTTTATGCACTCTGCTGCCAATAAGAACTGAGACAGCCTTGTTAGCTCCTGAAACTTTCACTCATGTCTTCATTTGGAGCATGGTAACAATATCACACTCGACAGTAATAAATGATTGTTTCAAGTTTCTAACTTCTGTGTTTAAGGAGTTTGAGTGCACTAGAGAAAGTTTTAGTAGGTGGCTTTACTTCCTAAATTGAAACAGATTCATGGAGTTGAATGTAGAATCTGGAAATTATTTTGTTATCTCAGGCCAGAGATGCAGTTTATATAATGGTGACTTTTGCAAGCACATCACTAGTGAAGGTCTGTTCACGCTTGTCAAATGATTATTTTACAGAAGAATTTTTTTCTGCTCCCATTCTGTCTTAACTTCCAGCCTCTTCCCTGATAGGTAAAAATAATGCCTGCTTTTGACCTTCTCACTGGATTTCTGCAGGAGAACTTGTGTGAATGGAGGCTGAAATCATTGAGGTGTATAAGCACCCTCTTTTAAGATCAGAACCTGATCATACATGAAAAGCTGTGTAGCAGAGACAAACTGCAGAGAGAGACACAGAAATTTTAGCTGCCATGTAGAAGTAATGCAGCCACTCCTTTTTTTATTATTTATTTGTGTCCTTATTGTATTATCTGAATTAGATTTCAGCTAACCTCCTGTAAATGCATGTAAGCAGTCAAAGCTCTATGGATTTAATACTACTGCTTTTTCATCGTGTGGAGATCATTTTCCAATCTAGAACTTTTTCCGACTGCATCTTCTGTATGAATTTTGGCAGCCCTACTCATTTGTTTAGAAGCTCTAACCAGCTCTGAAAAAACATGCAGTAAATTGAGGTTGTAATCCAGCTGCACATATGTAATGCTTCTGATCTTTGTCCTTTTTGAAGGTACTTCAGCTGAGTCTCTTTGTGATGATGTTGTATCTGTCCTCACTGTGCTTTGTGAGAAGCTCCAGGCTGTCATAAAGTGAGTTATTTCAGTTTATAATTTGAATTTATTACCTGGAGACTGGGAGTTTCACTGATACCTGTGGCTGTACTGTTGTAGTTCTGGAATTATGGAGCAAAACTGTGCTTAAATTGTTTATTAAAGGAAGTATTGTTCAACTTGCATTAATTTAACCATCACTTGAGATGAGAAGCTAATTTGCCTTCTTTATGCACTGTTTAGCTTTAAAGGCCTTCCTGTAAATCTAATCCATATGTAGCTTCAATTTCTTCTCTGCCTTGAAAGCAACCATTGTAGAGAGAACAATCACAAGAGACATGGAAAACCCTAAGAGAAATAATATGCAGAATGAATTAATATGTCCTCCTTAGAAAGGTGGCATTTGTCCAATTGAAATAATTTGCATTACCAAAGGGTTCCTTAAATTTAGAAATATCATATACTCTACCTACTTGGAAATGCATGAGCCTAATAGGGCGTTACACTGAGTCTTGTTGGCTGGTACTGTAGGAGTAAATACTTATGAGTTAAAAATTACTTTCTGTGGCATTCTAGCATAGCTTGAGTAATGGTCTATCAAGAAATAAGATTAAAAAGCTGTATTTGTTAGAGGTGGAAACCCTACTAAAGGCAATGCAAACATTATGCAGCAGTTATTAGAAAAATAGAAATAGAACAAGCTCAAGATAATTGAAAGTTTTAAGGGAAAAACAAGTTCTCACTGGACAACATTGTTTCTATATCACTAAAATACAATTTAACTTGCTACCACTGCCAGCTGCAAATCACCTGAGTGTTAGCAAAAAAATGACCTGAAACTATTTTTTTGGAACATACTATACTGTTGTCTCTCTGGTTGGCTTGCATGTCTCTGAAAATTGCCTGTGATGAATTCAGGGAAACGGGAGATACACAAAACAAGCATGTATCAGTACTTCCTTTTATATATTCTACCATTTTCAGGAGCCCTACAGCTTAGGAACTACCAGAGCCAAAGACAGCAGACATCTTTGTGTGCAGTTCTATAGACTTTCCTCCCGTGGGTGTCTCTAATTACAAGAAGCTTTGAAAGGGAAGAGTGCCTTACTTAGCATTATTTAATCAGTGTCAGCATTTGGGAAAACAAAAGCATGTTTCTGAATCTCCTGAAGGAACATTTATAACTTTTCTTAGTGGTATGCCTAATTACAGGACAGTAAATCTTCAGAAGTGTGTACTAACAACAGCAAGTGGCCAAACCAGCTGAAAGATTAATTCTTTGTATCAAATATTGCCCACGTGTGACACTATATACAACTGTCATCTGATAAGTATTGTCCACCAAATGATGACTTTGAATTCCTGATTATGAAATATCAAAACTACCTGACAAAATCACTATAAGTCTTTTAAAAGTTATTTGCAGTCCCAGCTCCTCATAAAACTCTACTGAATTAGAAGAGACTGAGGCACACTGTAGATAAAGTACAATGCAGAATTCAGAGGACTTAAAAGTAGTCACTGAGCCATGATTTACTGCATGCTTGTAAATATGTACCTAGACTGTTAGGATCTCTAATTATGAGCAAAGCATAGTAAAGAATTCTGACTGAATCTGAGGAAAACAAATCCAATTAGGATGACTTATTAAAGAGCTAACTATGAATAAAAATCCTTTCTTTCTTTCAAGGCCAGTTTTGGCATCTCCTTCAAAACATTTTGTTGCCAGCACCTTAACTCTTGAACCTCCGGGTCATTGAAAAGAGGGTTTAGTATGCTATACTGCCTGTTCTAATTTCTTCATCTGAAGATTACTTTAAGTCCTCCATCTAAATTTACAGCCTATTACAATTTGGTTTTGAGGGAGGCACAGCTGTGAGTGATGAGGAAGAGTTCAGGGAGGTGATTTATTTTTTTTGAGATCACTGGTGACTTTAATGACTCTGGACTTTGTGGCAGCAGTGATACGAAAATGCCAGCTATGCCAAGGTGTGCAGGAGTCCAATATTCATTTCTTACATGCAGGAAAACAATTTGGTAGTAAGAGGCATCAGTGCAGTCAAGAGTACAGCAATACCCTGTGCATGCCCATGCAAGTATCAGCAGCAATATGTTGATGATCTGCATGAAGACGCATTGCAATAGAAGCTGTGAGAAAAAAAGGCACTTGTACATGGAGTGTATACATCTTTCCAAATAGGTGTGGATTGTTGTGAGGAAAAGGCAGTCACCTCTAAAATATATAACCAACCAGCAGTTTTAAACCTTGTATAGTTTAGAGTTAGAAATCTAGCTTCAAGCCTTGGGATTCACTGTTTTATGCATGACGTGTGGAACTGGTACTGTTCTGCTTGGGTGGAAGTTCAGCTATCTGAACAAAAGGAATTCAGGCAGTGACTGAAGAGCAGACATTTCTCATTCCTTAATTTCAGTTAAGATAAATCCATTCTTTACAGCTTCCTTCACCTACCATCATACATCAGAAAATACATTCCTCTAATTCTCATCTCAGACTAAAAAACAGTGATTTTAAATCCTAGTGTTTTTAGGAGTGAAAACCAGTATGTGAATGTGATAGGCATGGGGGAGTCCTTTCATAAGGCAAATGTCAGCCTTGCTTGTCTCCTGAATCCAATGGCTAATTCTAAGAGTACAAGCATATTTCTAGGTACAAGCATATTGTATGTACAAATGTGGCAATTCCAGGTGTCCACAGGATCTTTTGTGTCTTTCTCATGAAGCTCACTTTGTGTAGATGGTTTTGACAGAGTAACTGGCAAGGCCCTGAAAGATAACCATGTCATTATGTGACTTTCTGCCTATAGACACTGACTTTTGACTATGTGGCTGTACCAAGAAAAGAGAAAAAATAACCAGAAGACAGCAGCCTAAATGCCATTCAGATTGCCTGAAGAAACTACCCAATAGTCCAAAATCTTCCAGTTTTCTCCTTTTCCTCTGTTTAAGGGTTCCTTTCACCTCAAGTTTTTAGGTTGAATTTGAATAATTATTTTTGTTTTCTTCTTCCTTTCTTTTCACATAGAGTTTACTTCTGTTAAGTAGTGGACCAATGCATGTGGTCAGTACAACATAAATAGGATGATAAAGGTGATCATACCATTGTAAATAGGAAAAAATAGGAAAGAAGCAAATTAAATCACTACTGTAGATTGTGGTATAATTTTCAAATGAACTAATGTAATTATTTTAGAAAATTAAATAATCTGTGCTTAAATGTGACATGAATGGCGTCCTTCCTCTTTGCCAGTGACAATCGGCAACTTCAGCTCCTTTACTTGGAGTGCATCCTCTCCATGTTAAACAGCTCCTCTCCCAGCATGCACCAGCACAAAGGATTCACTGATCTAATATGGTGAGTACATCTGAAGACTAATGCAAATACTCAGCTGGTAAGTATAAAAGGACCTTCTCCCCCAGCCATACAAACTTGTAATAAATCTCCAGATGTGAGCAGACCTTGCTGTTAATCAACTATCAGTTTGTCCTGTGCCTTATATAAGACTGGTTAGAACCTCATGCTCAGCTAGCACATTAAATCCCTGTATGAACTATCACTGTAACGAAGTCTAATACATTTAACCAAAACAGAAAACCTCTTACGCTTTCTGTAATAGTTTGGATTTGTGTGTGGCATTAAACACACGTGTATCCTGTTTAATGTAGAAGGGTGCTGTAGAGATTCTTACCAGTCCAATTCAGTAATACAGGAAGATAAGCGAAATTAATGCTAGATGGTGTGCTGGTGACCAAAAATGTTTATAACCTGCATCGTGTAAGGGCTGAGACAAAATGGTCTTCCCAGTACTTCCACTTTATCAAGAAATTATTTTTTCAATACTCTTCATCAGAAAGGCCTGACGTCTTTAGTGTTCATATCTACCTCCAAATTGTTTGATATCATCACCTCAAAGAACCTGAAATAATCCTTGTCCCTCTTTTTGTTTGCAGTAGTGCTTTTTTTGATAGCATATAGATAATTAAGTAATAGTAATAAAGTAAGAATGTAACTAATCTGCAGTTCCTTGTAGTCCATGGCCATCCTGTGACCTTGGCAGGTGATTGTGTAAAGTAAAGATGTATGTGACAGTTAACGGCAAATATGTTTCTTTTGCTTTTATCCTGTATTTTGAAATGGAAGTATTTGACTTGGACTCAGTTTTAAGTATGCAACATGTAGAGGCACCTGTAACTTCCCTTGCTGTCAGGAAAATCAGGGGCTGCTGGACTAGAAAGTTTTCACGTTGATAACATTTGGCAGTGTTGCACAGGGACCCTGTACTGAGGCCCCTGGCAGCACCTAATGTAAAAGCAGAATTCTCTCTTTCATTGCAAACTCATTTCATAGAATCATGGAATCATAGAATAGTTAGGTTTGGAAAGGACCTTAAGATCATCTAGTTCCAACCTCCTTGCCATGATTTTTCAGATATGATGGACAGTGATGATTTCAGAAGATTCTGCCCTTGAATATCACCCAGCCGTTTGATTATGCTTATGTGTCTGACTGTGGGGCTATTCCGTTACCAAGGTCACTGAAATAAACTTCATTAAAAGAAAACACTTCTTATTTTATTTTAAATTTACATAATTTTGATGACCCACTGTATGCTGCAAATCTACAGATGTTTATATCTGTAACTATATATCATGAGGGCAAGATATCAGAGGCAGGACTTATTAACCTGCCAAGGAATATGCGTCCTCCAGCTACATGCTTAAGATGAAGTGGGGGAAAAATGTTCTAAGACCTGAAACAGTGTAAACTGCAAGCATCATTTTGAATACATGGAAGTATAACTACACAGTAATCCATTAGCTGTCTAGTGAAGCTGTGAAATCAGACTAATAACTGCTTTTGTTCTTTAAGGAGGTGTTACCTGCATGCATACAACTTTCTGGCTGGCACTTTGTAGTCAGTTCTCAACAGAAGATAAAGAAGGAAGCAGAAAGGAAGATTAAGTTCTGTACTTTTGACAGTGCTCTCTATAGTTTATTACAGAAGCACTTCAGTGGGACAAAGATGTGTGGGGAATGTTGCTGTTGTAACCAGTGATTACACCTGCTTTGAGGGAGCCACATTTCTTATACAGTGGATTGATATGTTCTGAAGTGTACCCGATGGGAGAAAGAAATAAGCAAACTCAAAGTTATCGTTATCTGAGGTCTGATTAAAAGCTGTGTTTCTTTCTGTGACTTTGGGAAGCCAAGCTGTTTCAGCAAACACATTAAGAGAAACAATGAAAGTTCTGTACTGCATAAAAATCTTGAGAAAATAAGATGTACTTATCTATGAAGATAAGTTACTTTTTATGTTAAATCATTACTTGTCATTGGATACTTGCTCTAGCCACCAACTTGTACCTCTGGGGCATGTGGGTGAAAATCAGGTTTGGGACTACATTTTCATGCAGCACTTTGCTTTTTTAATTAGGGTCTTGTAGATTGAAGTAAAATGTCAAGTGCGTGAGTGCAAAGCTGAACAGCTAACAGAGCAAAATGCTGAGCTGGCTTTGGCTCTGGTTCCACAGGAAGAGTGATCTGCTGGCATGGAATCACTAAACTTGAGTGTTAATGGGAAAGACAGTTGAAAAAAGGACAGTGTTTTCAGTGTATAGTGGCTGATGAGAAGTTGCAGTGATTTGAGTTACTGTAGAGATCTTTTATGTTCTCAAAAGCCAGCAAAACAGAGAGGGTGCTTACTAAAATACATGCATGTTCAGTTGAGTGATGGAACATCAGGCTTTCTAGTTAACACAGGCTGGTTTGGGGTTTAAGATCCCAAGGTGGACTGAAGAAGAAACAGTTAGCAATGAAAACTAGCATTTCTACTTTGTGATAGATTGCAGTAAAGGAAAGAGGCAGCCATGATACCCTGTAAATGACAGTGCTGTGCAGCGCCATGAATTTGCAAAATCAGTACAATGTTTATAAAGCACCCAAAAATATTTCCATATGTACTAGCATTCTGGTGCTTAGGAGGTGAAAAAAAGCCTGGCATAATTTGTTATTCTATCTAACCACTGCTGTTGACTGATCATTAAAGCAAGAGCGTGTATCTCGTTTAACCATGGGCTATTTTCAATCTGTTCCTATGAGATTATTTATTTCCAATTACAATCTGCTGCTTTTCTCTTTCTCAGGAAGCAACTGTGTCCAGCCCTAGTAGTAATCCTGGGAAATCCTATTCATGACAAAACTATCACCTCTGCCCACAGCAGCATCTGCCTTGAGGCTGATTCTCCTTCCTCAGGGATCTCTGATCATGGACGGGGTTCAGGTTGTTCCTCCACAGCACCTGCCCTTAGTGGGCCTGTTGCACGAACCATATATTATATTGCAGCAGAACTGATTCGACTGGTGGGATCAGTGGAATCCATGAAGCCTGTGCTGCAGTCTCTCTATCACCGGATATTGCTTTACCCACCACCTCAGCACCGAGTAGAAGCCATCAAAATTATGAAAGAGGTAGGATAATCACACGTGCAAATCCAGACATGTAAAGCAAAATGTTTATTTAATAGTAAATGTTGGTGATGTGTGTCTACCAGTGTATTCCATACCTTAGCACTAGGGATGTTGAGATCACCTTTTCTGAGCAAAGCTGTTACATTGAAGCCCTTCTGACATGCAAAGCCATAATAGCTATATTTATCTCCATAATGCAAGCTGCTATGGCAACTCTGTCAGTCTTCGTTTGTGGTACTGCATGAAGCAGATCTTATGATTGAGTCTAGACTGCTCTTTTGGGTGAGATACAGTATAGTGAACCAGTTCTCAACTTTGTTGGCATCTTTCCCCACTTTCTGCTCTTGCTAGAAGGAGACATTCATCCTCACAGTGTAGTATTCCAGGCATTGAGGTGAATATATGCTTTGATTACATGCCAGGTTTTTGAAATACAGTTTCCTTGAGCTTTATTAGAATAACCACAAGGAGCTGCCAATGTCTTAAGCAGCAATGTCAAGACCTCTTCTGGCCTCCTGCCCACTGCCTCTGACAGCACTAGAACTGGAGCATTGTGAGACTTCTTTAAGCAGCAGCTGAAATGATGGCTGCTTCTATTTCACATGTGAGGCTTTCTTCTCATGGTGTGAAACACAAGGCAACTTACATAATTTGGAGGAACAGTGGTCTCTTATATGATTTTAGTTCTAGCTTGTGCATACCAAGGCTGGTCTGAGTCTGAAGATCTCTCCTAACACCACACAGCCACCCACTGGGTTGTTATCTGAACTGGCAGTCACCCTGGCACGTCATCCTCTAATTTTAAATGATAGCAAGATGAGAAATGAAGTTTTAGGAAAAACTCAGTTTAATGCTGTTTCCTGAAGGACATATCTGTTGCCTCTTTCTGCTCATTAATATGGGCTTGTTGGTAAAGCCCTCTTGTATTTCCTGGTGGGCATTACCAGGATGCCACCCAGCAGGTTGAGTCAGAAGGAATCACTGCAGGATTCCATCATTCTGTAACTGAGTGACTGAAGGGAAAGCCTCCCTTTGGTATATAATACAATTCAATATACTTGCTTTATATTTAGGCATAAAAATTGCCTTGTGCAGTATCAATCGAAATATACTTAGTCAAAAATGTAAAGAGCTGGAGAACATTCTATGTGTGATTCTTGTTGAATATTCTGCTCTTCTCTATCTGCTTTTCTGCCTATAAAGAGAGGAAAGGTAGCTTGCAGAAGGAGAACATCAGTGTGCTGTTTGCTGTGAGAAGTTACAGTACTGCTACCTAGAGATCCAGGGCTTGATAGAACTATGACTCACTTATTGTATTTAAATAATGCTTAGATAATCCTCTAGTAACTTCTGTTCCCTTTCTTTTCAGATACTTGGCAGTCCTCGGCAACTTTGTGATTTAGCAGGGCCCTGCTCTTCTGAGTCAGAATCCAGGAAGAGGTCTATTTCTAAAAGAAAGTCCCATCTGGATCTTCTCAAGCTGTATGCTTTGTTTCCTCCTTTAGCCTCTTCTCTCTTAAACCTATGCACACAAGACACTTACACAGTTGTATCTTCAGAAGCATGCCAAAATATGAGCCAGGGTAATCTCCCTGGTTTAAATAAGCTGTGAAAATGGAAGAAGGGTTTGTTGTCAGTCTAGGCCTGTTTGTAAGATAGATAGGTAGATAACTACCTTCTAGAGTTTGGCAAAATATCCAAATATGTTGGTTTACAGTTGGAAATTCTGGGGTTTGGGTCCCTAACTTTGCAATGACAATTTAAACATGGTCAGGTTGAGCAAGAAGGATTCTCAGTTCTGATCTTTAGATCATATTTTGTAGTAAAATAATTTTCAGGACACAGATTTAAATTTAGCTTCAGCTAGGTGTTGAAGGGTTTTTTTCTTTCAGTGTGTTTGTCTGCAAGGGAAAACATGCTGTGCATGCTGGTAAAATACACGGTAACTGTTTCCCTGGTTGGCACTCTCTTTACAAATGGCTGTGTCCACCTGGGAGACTTAATAATTCTTTTTAATGCTAGTTGTCTTTCTCAGGAGTGTCTTACAGCATAATTTTGCTTCTTTTTTTCCCTGGTTATGGTTATAGAGGGATGGTGTTGGATGATAGTGATGTGTTCACTACATGTGCTGTATCACTGAAATAAACTCTGTTTAATTGTAGTATCATGGATGGGATGACAGAAGCGTGCATCAAAGGTGGTATTGAAGCATGTTATGCTTCAGTGTCCTGCGTCTTTGCCCTGCTTGGAGCATTAGATGAGCTGAGCCAAGGGAGGGGTCTTAGTGAAGAGCAGATCCAGCTGCTGCTTCGACGCTTAGAAGAATTGAAGGATGGGACCGAGACGAGCAGGGACTCCATGGAGATCAATGATGCTGACTTCAGGTGGCAGAGGCGCATCCTGTCCTCAGAAAATCCTGCCTGGGAATCAGCAAATGAGAAAAGTCCTGATATTAGCATTAGTGTTACCACAGACACTGGTCAGACCACTTTGGAAGGGGATATGGGACAGACAACTCCAGAGGATAATCCAGGAAGTCAAAAAAACTCACTGCCGTCTCCAGCTGCACGTGAAAGCAGAGAGATTCATTATAGAGAACCGGAATCAGAAACCATTGACCAGCCAGATGTTGTTCAGAGAAGCCACACCATAGTCTATCCAGATATAACTAACTTCTTATCAGTTGATTCCAAGACCCGGTCATATGGATCCAGATACAGTGAAAGTAACTTCAGTGTAGATGACCAAGACCTTTCTAGGACTGAATTTGATTCATGTGATCAGTATTCCATGGCAGCAGAGAAGGACTCAGGCAGGTCAGATGTCTCAGACATAGGCTCTGACAATTGCTCCCTGGCTGATGAGGAGCAGACACCACGGGATTGTCCAGGACACAGGTCCCTACGTACTGCTGCTCTGTCCCTGAAACTGCTGAAAAACCAAGAAGCAGACCAGCACAGTGCACAGCTGTTCATCCAGTCACTTGAAGCTCTTCTTCCTCAGCTTATATCTCTTCCCAGCATAGAGGAGGTGGATGGAGCACTTCAGAGCTTTTCTTCAACATTCTGCTCAGGTTTGCAAGCAAGTATTTACTGTCTAACCAGCATGCACACTGTGACAGCACTGTACACAGATTCTTGTGTAGGATTTTATCTTCAGGGAATATAACCAGAATAAGGAGGTTTGTGCACGACAAAGCACATTCCTCCACAGCAGCACACTTCATTTAGGGCAAAGCAAATGGAATATGCAGGTACTGATTCAAAGGGATGTCAGTCCATTGACTCTTAACAGGCTCTGGATTATGTCCACGGTCAACAGAGAAATGGAATTTTCTGTATTAAGATACCTCTTTATAGGTTTGCAGAGATCTGTTGAGAAGATGTGCACGTGATGCCATTAAAGAGAGGCTGAGCCATCACCTATTTTGAAAGAGGTTTAACTACCTTAGTACATCACTGTATTGATATTAGTAATGCCAGCCTTGCAAAGAAGGTGATAAAAATTCCACAGCAGTAAGCTCTTGAAAGGATAAGAAAAGAGGAACAACTCTCTTCTTCACTCTTTTGTTTTTCTTAATACTGCTATTCAATATAACAGGAACTGCAAAGCTTGAAGTCTAGACCAAGTGAAAAGTAATTAAAAATCTTACCTTTTAAGAGATTAAATTCCTGCAATTCTTTTAGGGTTAGAACCTTTGGGATATTGATTTGGTCAATCATACAGAAAAATGCCATGCAAAGCTTAATTTGTCCTGTTGATAAAATGTGCATAAATTTGTGTGTATATATATATATATTTAGAATGGCTTATTTTTCCTGACAGTGGCCAAATTGGAAATGTTTGTTAGAATGTATTTCTCTGTTTCTTTAACTTAATTCACCACAATTGCCTTTCCTGTTGCTCCTCTCCTAATCATTGCTTCATTCATTTGTGCTCTCTCACACACATTAAACTCATACAGAGTAAGAAAAGATGCCTCCCATCATCATACAGCATAATTTAAATATGAAGCTAAGTGAATATGCTAATATTCTTGACACCTTGTCTAAATACTGCCCAAATAAGCCCTAAATCAGGAAGATAACATTCTTAAGAAACACTGGCCATCTTATGTCACTAATTCATATTCATTACATTCCTAATTGAGGTACTCAAAAGCATCCTTTCTGCCACAAGGGATTTCCTTTTCCTGAAAAAGATCAATCTTGAGGTTATGACAAAAAAACAGAACTCTAGTTCAAACTTTGGTGCATCTGTTCCCTCATCTATGAATGAGTATACCACTTCTTTTCTCTTTTGCTTGTCAAATCCTAAAACATTTTAAAGGAATGTTTTAAAGAGTTGGAATAGGTAGACATTACAGACTTCTAGATCTTAAGACTAAACATGGCTTTTGTTGTCACTCACTATGACTAATACAGCAAGAAAGGTGAAAGAATATAACTCAATTTCTGCATTAAGTGTATAAGTTCTGGTTTGTACATCAGGCCGAAGCCTGAGTCTGAAGACCTGTAGGGAGAGACTTGCTGAAACACATGCCTGGGGGTAGGAGCTCCCCCTGGAGAGTTTCGAGATACCAGTCTGATCTGCAGGCAACGACTGAGTCCTCACTTCAGGACTCCTTTATTATCACCAACAGTTCAAGGCATAAATTATAGAATGAAGTTAGAGGAACTGGTCATATTAATTTTATGTACAACATCTATTTGTCTATGATTCCTGAAGAATACATTAGGAAATCTGAGTATTAGTTGAGATTGAAGTGGGAAAAGAGACAGTGCAGTTCTGAGAGCAGTCAGAAACTGTATTTTTGTGTTTCTGAGAGACCTTGTTTAACTTGCTTTGTTTAATTTTTCAAATTTTCTTACAATTTGAGGGGGGGGGAATACATTAGCTACAATTAAGTAGTCTTTCCTACAAATTAGGTCCTTAAATAGTACTTTAATATTATAATTTCATGGAATTGAAAGGTGGCGAAAGGAAGTTGGACTTTGAGGCATTAGTATAAGCATGGAAAGCTTCATGTCAGCCAAGCAGAGCTGTAGTGAAATTAAGATTTGGAAGTCACTTGGTTAAAAGCCTTCCTAATCTACAGTTTTCGTCTTTCCTCAGAAAGTTCCTTCTTGTTGCTAGATAAAACCAATGCCAAAAAATTTCTTAGTGACACTGGAGTGTGATGTCTGTCTCAAAAATTACAGCATTTTCTAAAAGTCTCAACATTATCTTAACTTGCACAAAGCATTAAGTTTGCATTTTTTCAGAATCTCCTTTACCTGGCCAATTTAGATGAACTGTTGTCTCTGTTGAGATACTGTGCCAACCTCATTGTTTATTATAGCTGACAGATTTTTATAATTGATATAGAATATAATCAATATTCTCTTAATTCAGACATAACTATTCTCATGAACTGCAGCGTCAAGGGGATTAATTTGAAAACTGTGTGCCATTGTGCGAATAATCATAGCAAACATTTTTAGTACCTCCTTTCAGTTTTGATTGCATAGCTTTGAGCAGCAAGGTTTTTATGTTGGTAAGCATCATTGCAAGTTCACACATTATCTAATCTGCTTTTCAGATCTCAGCATCTCTTAAATGTAGCTGTTTACCATCCCATATGTTAAAGGAAATTAGGCACTGTATTTTTCCCAAATGCTTTTGGGTGCTCAAATACATACCCACTGTGCAGTAGCCACTTTTATGTGCAGTTGTACACCTTCCTTTTGAATTGTAGTCTTGGATAGGAGGTTGCACACATTTTTAAATATTTTAATGCAAAATAAAGTGGGTTGTTTTTTTTTTCTTTTACCTACCTCCCTCCCTTGAAGCTTTTATTACTCTAGCAGATTCCAGTCCTCAAGGTAGATATTTGAGAGATGAAATATCAAATCAATTCTAGCTACATCAATATCATGATCCTTCATCCAACAAAGTATTAATATGCATCTTTGCCTGCAGTGGTGAAGGGGCTACTCACAGGCTACTTACAAGCACTTAGCTGCAGTTTGGTACTAGGGAAAGTTTCTCTGTCAACATTTACCATAAGAAATCTATCCCAAGCACACGCCAGCCCATCTAGGTCTGGTTTGTGGCCAGCCCTATCACCCCTCTTCCACAAAGGTTGCTCCTTGAACAGCTATTCATTGTTTAGACCCACCCTGGAACAGTTACTCTCTTTCTAAATCCACCCTCAAACAGTTACTCACCTTATCCACGCCCCCAAAGTGACGACAGTGGAAAGTCCGAGAAGGCAGCAGCACAGAGCTTTCAAACCCTCACGAGGCAAGAAAAACATTTGCTTCTTTTCTGTGTTTGGATTTTTATTTACTTGTTTTTTTTTATGTTAATGGTTTGTTGTAGTCTGTTGAAGAAGAGACATGAGCTTTATGGTGGGAGGAATATATTCACAGTAAACCACTGCAGCAGCTGACAAATGACACAGCTTTGCTTCACCATATAACTAACCTTGGAAGCTGGTTTTTTCTTTCATTGTTGTTTCATTTCAAATGTTCCTCTAGGTTAAAGCTTATTTCTTAATCTTCCGTAATTGACATGGTATGAATGGGTTTCACAATTGATGTGAAACCCATGAAATATTGTGGGTCATGTGGGAAGTCTAGTGTTTCTAGGTGTTTTCATGGCTCAAACTACAGATCATGGAAATTCAATTAGGTATTGCTCATACTTGGTTTATGTTTTTCTACAGCTAACTCAGAGGAAAATGTATGTGCTGTCCATCCTACCTGGGAAGAAGGGATTGGACCACTAGGCATGGTTCTAGGCTATCATTTCATACAAATAGTATTTGCAGGAATACTGAGTGCTTACAGGTGGCTTATTGTCTGACAGAGCTGCAAGTGCTCAACTATCTAGAAAGCAGGTCTTGTATGAACTGAACAGGGGTTGGAGTTGTAATGAGTTCCAGCCAACTTGGCCCCAAATATTTATTCACATACCTGGAGAGGCCATAGAGAGAATGATGATTACAGCCTGATTCTGCAAGGTGCTGAGCACTCCAGTCTCTGTCCAACAACTCACTTAGCTAAGGCAGATTTACTGGGGGGTTAAAAGGGCTGTCACGCTCATTAGCACTGTTTGGTGCAATGTATGCTCAGTTAAGTACTGCAGGCTTTGCCTCTGCTTGTTCTCACCTCACCTTTCCAGTTAGCATTGCAGATATATTTTGCCCTTTGCTTTGTACCTGGCAGTCATCCTAATGAATGCTGGTGCTCCTTGTGTATTTCAAATTTAGCATGTTGCTTTGCTGGACTGTGACTGGAGTGTTCAGTTTGTCTTTTGCGGCACTGTGTTCTAGATGGACTATTTATTTTTCTGTCCCCTGTTCTAGTACATTTAGTAGAGTAATTTCTACTCATGATTCATTAACTGTTCTAGCAATCTATTGCTGCTGAAATGCTAGGGTTGGTTTCTGATCTTCTTTTTTCCAGGCAAAATCTGTGTAAAATGTGAGAGCTCACATGGTGTTTTTGTTAGGTATGATGCACTCACCAGGATTTGAGGGAAACCTAAATTTCAGCTTCCAGACTCTGATGAATGCAGACAGTCTCTACATGGTCTCACATTACACTCTGCTGCTCAACCTAAAATTGGCCAACTCTGATTACTACAGGAAGAAACCTGCCCAAGCCCCTGTGTTGCTGGTGAGTTGGAGAATATCAGAAAACTGTTAAAAATCCCCAAATTTGTTTTGCTTCTTTTCACGTAAGACAGCCCATGCAGAAAGCCTTCAGGTGTCTTGCTAAGTTGAGAAATAATAATTGCAAATGAAGTGTTTTCCAGGCTGCTTATGAATCATGAATGATAAATGTCATGCATCTGAATTACACAGCTTCTCTATAATCGGGGGGGGGGGGGGGGGGGAGGAAAGGGGAAAATGAGTGCTGCTTTCCTGATTGTCATTAAAGTAGCAGTCATTTTGATGGACACTCTGTCTTCAGATCTTCATTAGCATCATGATACAGCAAGCATTGTTTGTGCACATTATCACAGGACATACTTTCACCTGGCAACTACTTTTGAGCATAATGACAAATTTGTTGCTTAATACTCAGTGTGTATTTACATGTGTCATGGTTTAAGCCCATCCGGTAACTCAGAACCACACACCTGCTCACTCACTCCCCTCCTTCCCCTTCCTTTCCTCCTCTCCTGGAAGGATGGGAGGAGAACCAAGAGAATATGACTTCCACAGGTTGAGATAAGAACAGTCCAGTAACTAAGGTATAACACAAACCACTGCTGCTACCAACAATAATAATAATGATAAGGGAAATAACAAGGGAAGAGAATACAATTGCTCACCACCCACTGACCGATACCCAGCCCAACCCAAGCAGAGATCTAGCCCTTCTGGGTAACTGCTCCTAGTTTATATACTGGGCATGATGTGCTGTGGTATGGAATATCTCTTTGGCTAGTTTCGGTCAGGTGTCCTGTCTCTGCTTCCTCCCAGCTTCCCGTCCTCCCTGGAAAAGCCTAAGACTCAGAAAAGTCCTTGGTCAGAGTAAACATTACTTAGCAGCAACTAAAAATATCGGTGTTATCAGCACTGTTCCCAGGCTGAAAGTCAAAACCACAGCACTGCACCAGCTACTAGGAAGGAAAAATGACTTCTACTGCTGAACATAGGACAATACAGATGAAGACATGAGAAGTTAGAGTGAAAAATAATTAGGACTTTTAATATGACCTGATGATTTTTGTGGCACCTGCTATTCCTCAGGTCCTTGGGCTTTCTAAATATTGTTTTCAGGGTTGCAGGAGTTATAAAACATGAACCTATGTTTTGCAACTACGTTGTCCAAGAGAAGTTGTTTCAGAGTTCTAAAAATTAAAAAAAATGTTGGTATATGGAACAACAACAAAAAAAAGAAAAGAGAAAAAAGATCTGTCAAAATACACCATTATTGCTGAGCTTCCAATCTAAGAGGATTTATATTCTGGAAGTTCTCAAGAACAAGTGGGGTTTAACATCATCATTAGTTCTGCTGTGTTCTTCAGCAGCTGCAACAGCAAATCTGTGACTTAGAACCTTCTCTAGGGGTAGCACTGTGCACAACAGACCTGAACATGAGCTAGTTATCTTTGAAAATAGTTCAGATATCTAGTTGGACCCCAGTTCGTCTGTGATGATTGTTCAGTGTAGAAGGCCCTGATTCCTGGACAGGCAGCAATAACTACCACAGCTTCTTTTTATGGGAAATGAGATCCTACCCTTACCTTGTGAAAATAGTAAGAGCTCAGAATATCCCATTGTCACCATGCAAGAAATGTCGTTATGAATTACATCTTGCATGAAATGCAGTAAGAGAAGGGAAAGTTTCTTATTCACATCATTCTCCACTGTAGACACATTGCAGTCCTCAGTTGGTTCTTTTTGCATAATTTCATTTCTACTCCTGCATGCCATTACACTCAGGAGTAGATCTAGGGGCTGAAGGTCATGCCATAGAGCTTAGTGTTGTCTTACATCTGGTTTTTATGGTTCTCTGCAGAAGGAATTCATGAAGCAGGTCCAGTCCAGTGGAGTGTTGATGGTATTTTCCCAGGCCTGGGTTGAAGAACTGTACCACCAGGTACTAGAAAGGAACATGCTTGGGGAAGCTGGATACTGGGGAAGCCCTGAAGAGCACAGCCTTCCACTTATCACCATGCTGACCGGTCAGTAATATGTTATGTTGGCAAGGCTAACTTCCAAACATGTGCCCAAAGCCACCTACAAAACCCCACTGCTTCACTGCATTACATACAGAACAGCATGTCATCAATGCAACACATGGTGTATCATGAACATATTGGTAAAGAAGGAATCAGACTTAGCTGTGGCAAGTACTTAAGTATTTGTTTTCCATCACACAAAGCTTTTGAAGTGTGGGTTTAAAAACAATCTATCCCTGGGAGACAGGGAGAGTAGGTTTGTTCATTGAACCAGAATCTTGTCAGCCTCAGTTCTGGTAGACTTGGTAGTTGTTAACAATAAACAGTAAGGCTGCTGTTTTCTTGATGTCATAGCAAAGCTATTTCAGCATGCATGTGGTGCAGTACAAATATAAATTACGGTGTCTGATCCTGGAAGCCTTCCACAGGTTTAGCTCCCCTTGGTTCAGATTTCTGTTATGCCAGGGATATGCCAAATGGTGCTGGAGAGAAGCTGAAATCCTGGAGCACCTTTAAGAAATACTTAAAAATAATCCTTAGGTTCGTTTGAGGGGAAAAAAATCAAATTGTATCAGCTGAAAGGCAGCAAGATGCCTATGATATTGTATTCATATACAGTGCATGGTCTGCTTGAATGTGTATACTGTATGATTACAAAGAGGTAATTAAAACGGTGTATGCAGGGAAAACACTGGCTTCCACTGAGCTATTAAGTGGTAATCAAAGGGCACTGCTCTGACAGTTTGTTGCTGATTATATTGAGCTCACTGTTGCTTTTAGCTATTGAGCTGGGAAGCTAAAAGAAACAATTGAGAAAAACAATAGCCATGAAGTATGTGGAGAAGACAGACAGACAGGGGTTGCTGGACAGGAAATCGACCTGTCATCCCTAACATTAAACTATCTGTGAGAAGCTGGTCTTTTGAGGTTTTGGAGAAAGGGTTGTAATTCATTTTCTTTATTTTGTTGAAATTGAATCTATACAGGTCTACTAAAAATGGTATTCAATACATAGGATCCCAGTGCATCTTGAGGACTCAGGTGGAGGTCTGGGAACATCTAGATACAGGATTTAGCAAAATTTCAAAGGTTATACTGAGAAATCCGGAGATTTAAGAGTGTGGGAATTTCTGAACTCTAAGAAACACTATTAAATCTTTGCTGAGAGTTCTGTTGACTGTGTAACTGGCGGGGTAAGGGAAGACTTATGAGAGTGGGATATTTCCCTTCTTCAAGAAAACGTTGATTATACTGGGTAAAGCATAAGATGTCACAGCTCATGTTTATGCCAAGGCTTCAGAAGACTGGCAGAAAAGAGCGACTAAAAAGCATACCAGAGAAGTCGGGAGTGCTAATACTTATTTGAACAAAAAGCGAGTAGGAGATGCTTTCCTTATACCATCTGTGCCTCAAATATAATCTGTTGTTTTTAATGTTCTGGCAGACATCGATGGCTTGGGAAGCAGTGCAATCGGTGGCCAACTAATGGCATCTGCTTCAGCTCAATCTCCTCTTTCCCAAAACCAGAAGACCGATGAGTCTGTTGTTGCAGGTATTAAGACTTATAAGAGCAAGTGTATATCTACCAGCAGTGGGTTTTATAAACAACAAGCATATGTGGTTTAGAATAGTTTAATGGTTGAAGGATGTATGTCAATGCATCCTAAATGTGAACTGGTTGTCCAGCATGCAGAGGACAAATATGATATTTTTTTTTGCCGCTGATAATAAAGCTGCTGTTGTGTTGTTTTCAAGTAGTAGCAGTAGTAATGCATTTCTCACTCCAGGAGTTGCTTTTGCCCGATACATTTTGATTGGCTGTTGGAAGAACTTGATTGACACTTTGTCCACACCACTGACTGGCCGCATGGCAGGCAGCTCCAAGGGGCTGGCGTTCATCTTGGGAGCAGAAGGAGCCAAAGAGCAGAATCAAAAGGAGAAGGACTCCATCTGCGTGAGCCTGGATGGACTGAGGAGAGCAGCCCGGCTGAGCTGTGCTCTAGGTACTGCTGCATGTGGGATGTCATGGCAGACTTCATATAAAGTAGGATAGTATCTTTCCTTGAAGGAATTTGGGAGAGAGAAAAGCAGCATCCTCTTCGAGTCTTGCATAGGAACCATACCTCTATGGTACCTGCCATACAGCATAGACATATCCAGCCAACTTTCCATCACACAACCTGTTGTTGAGTCTGAATGGGATTGGGAAGAAAATGCTGGTTAAACATTAATTGTGTTGTTCGTTTACAGGAGTTGCTGCTAACTGTGCATCTGCTCTTGCCCAAATGGCTGCTGCCTCCTGTGTCCAAGAAGAGAAAGAGGAAAAAGAAATCCAGGAACCCAGTGATACTATAGCTCAAGGTAACAATGTGATTAAATTACCAGTCTTGCCTTGTATTGCCTGTAAAGACGCTACTGGAAAGTACTTTGCTACATACAGAAGAAGGACATAGGGGAATGCCACTACTGTGCAGCACTCACTTGTAGGCATATGGGACATATGCCTAGAGGCTTCAGTACATGTCCTGCTGTCTCAACATTATGCCACACTAATTATATTTTAGGTGGAACTGAAATCAGTGGAACAATAGAACAGCATTTTTGCAAAGTGCACTTTTTAAGCTGTGTGATACTAGTACAACCAGAGAGCATCAGAGAAACAATTTATCTTTTGTTAATGCATTGGGTGGTAGTATAAAGCTAAATTTGCATCCCTATACAAGTCTTGTGTATACATCCTTGATTGTCTTTTGTCATTGTCAGATGTTTAAAACTGTTTCTGAATCATGTTAAATGAAGCTGGAATAATAAATATATATATATATTTGTAACATATAGAAAGTTCTGCATCTCTATACCATACTTCCAAACCCAGTGGAAGTCAACTTCAATTGTTGTCTTCAACAATTTTTGTTGAATTGTTGTCTTCAATAGCTGTTTGGAGAAGCACATAAGTTTTGTCTGATGATACCTGATTTCTAATGGCAAGAAGCCCATAATAAAATAGTGGTGCACAAATGACCCTGCTTGGCGCTTAAATTTGGTGTCTCAGTAGAGAAAACAAAACAATAGGTCCCAGGCACAAACTAGCTTTTGACCTCTCTGCTAGGTAGGACTGAAGTGAGTTGGCCAGGCCATGGTGAAGCAAAGAGGAGGCAGTTGCAGTGGGCAGAGGCCAACAGATCTGTCCTGTGAAAGCTTGCAAAGCTTCAAAATTTGGTCCCATTCCAAGGCAGCATGAAAACTAAGCTTTTTAGAGATTCTCAGGAAAAAGAATGAGGTCAAAATGCTTGTAGTTCAAATCAGGATTAGTGTTACTTTGACAGGAGTACCCATTAACAAAACTTTTTGGTGAAACTTTTGTATGGAAATAGATGTGACATGCACAAACTCTTTCCTATAGCAAAGGCAATTTTGGTAAAAAAAATATCCAGCCAGCCAGCTCCAAAGAGAAGCATGTAATATCACTGGCAATCTGCATCTGTTCTGTGGGCAACAAGATGTGAATTTGGGGGTGGAGGTTGTCAATCTGGCATTGATTTTTTTTCATGCATGTAAGATCAGTCAAAAAGGATTTTAATTTTAAAACTGCCTTATGTTTCTTAGCAAGAAATGCGTTTCTCTGTTGGTTTTTTGGTCTAACATCCATGTTCTTTTATAGCTCTCAAACTGTATACATTTACCATTACCTTATATACAAATCAGTGCTTGTTTAAAAGCTGGAGATGCTAATGTGGGTTGTTTGTTGGGTTTTTTTTTCCATGCTGCAGTGAAACAGAAAGTGGAGCAGAAATTGGAACAGATGGGCAAAGTGCAGGGAGTGTGCCTGCACACTGCTCATGTTTTGTGTATGGATGCAGTTCTTAATGTGGGCCTGGAGATGGGAAGCCACAATCAGGACTGTTGGCCTCATGTATTCAGGTACTCACCAGCGTTCTCAAAAGAAACAGAATGTATACCATCTTGCCTGAAAATAGCAGACTGAGAAAAATTACTTTAGGTACTTTGGGAGTGTTCTGTATAAACAATGTCAGACAAAATTAACTGCCAGCAACTGTAGGAGGAAAGATGTTATTGTTTTCCACCACTATTCAGAGACAAAATCAATGCTTAGAACTTTAAAGTTCTGACTCTGACAGACCCAGGAACCTAAATGAGCTCTTCAGGCAGCTTCACTAAACTATTTGGTGTCTAGGCACACAGGAGGCCAAAGGATATAAGAAGACAGGTTTTCTATGTATGAGTCTGAGACTCTGAGATTGTCTGTTTGTGGTTTGAGGAAAATATCCTGTGCATTGTATCCGGTTTGGATGTAATCAGTGCCTGCAAATTGGCAGTGGGTTTCCATGTAAACTGGCTTCTCACAGTGATGGGGCTTTGAAGCAGCCAAGAGCTGTACTTGAACTATCCTTCTGGAGTAAACATTTATTCAGTGAGCTTAGTGATTGGTGAGGGGAGGAGGTGTTCTTTTGTGGGTTTTATTCATCTTTTTCTTCTCTGTTTGTTCTCAGGGTATGTGAGTACATCAGCACATTGGAGCACACCCACTTCAGTGATGGTGCTTCCCAGCCCTCCATTACCATCACCCAGTCACAGCAGGCACCTGCAGGGCTGCACACAGACTCTGAGCCTGGGGACTCTGCCCAGGCACTGACCCCTGAGCAAGAGACCACCCTCAGCAACCATCCTGTCATTCAGCCAGTTTCTATCCAGGAACTTATCAAGGAGAGCAGTAAGGGCAGAGCTTTTGACTTCCGTGGAGGCAGTCTGCTGTGTGGAACCAGTGCTGCCAAGGCTGTACTCACGCTTTCTACACAAGCTGACAGGTACAAGCAGTGCTCTCGGGAACCAGAAGCTTTGTTCCCACAACAAGATCAAAATGGACCTTTTTGTGGTGCAGTGGGGAGTGATCTTTGTCTGTTGCAGCTTCTTGCTTCAGTTGAGTTTCACAAGAGTGCTGCACAACCAGCAGTCCCTAAAAGACCTGCAGGAGAAAGGGCCACCAAGCATGGTCACAGAATGGCTAGGTTAAATGTCCCTAAAACACAATCTGCAGACAGATATGTCACAGACATTTTTGCTATTTCTGCTATTCTTTCAACAGCTAAGGCAAGAGTTGAAAACTTCCTGGGTTTACATGCTTCTAATAAACTTTTTATTTCCAGGTGACATTTTATATTCTTCTTCTCTGCCCACAGGAGGGTGATATTTGTAAATTCAAGGAAAAACCAATGCATACTAACACTGCTTATAGGAGTTTGTGCATGGAGAGTATCTTTTATTTAGGAAGTTCACAATACAACTTACTTCCAAGGATTAGATAATAGCAGTACTGTAATTTTAATGATGCAGGTTTGATTTCTGTGCTTTTACTTCAGTGTTGATTTTATTAGGACTCAGTCCCCAGTTTTCTAGGGCTATAGAAAGTTTTTAATGAAAAATAAGGTCAGAAAATTGTATTTGTCAACTTTTGTCTGCACCATGTGAAACTTCACTATAATCTCTCTGGAACCCACCTCCTACATAAGCATGTTTACTGGTTTAGGGATACAGATTTTAAGACATTTTTGCAGCAGAAAATAAAAAACTTTGGCTTGTATTCCAAAATAGCAATTCTGGTACAGCAACTTTACGTCTAAGACTTGAATTAATTAGTTTTCCACGTAAAGGGCTGTAACTGGACGGAGCAAACTAGTGCAATGCCAAAGCCAGTGAAGCTGTGATGATCTATGACATGAGGACCAGGCATATTCTTGCTGGTTTTTTGATTACTGGTTCATGAACTGCTTACAACATTAAGATACAGTAATGGGAAAACATCAGTTCCTTTAAAAAGTGACTTTTTTGGTTTAGTACCTGAGTTGAATCTTGGAAGGTGCCTGGCTGGTCCTACAACACCCTACTTTCCACCCTCCAATTAAGGTTTCTTGATCAAAGTCTTCATGAGGCACCATGTAAATGAAAATAACCTCATCTGTCACCAAATGCAGCACATAGCAGCCGTCTAAAGATACAGGTTTTCTTCTTAGAGATTTAAGTCTGCATCTCATGAATTTTTCAATTAGATTCAATTCTTTTACTACAGGCTCTTTGAAGATGCTGCTGACAAGTTAAACTTGATGGCACTGGCAGGCTTCCTTTACCAGCTCAAGAAGGCTTCTCAGGCCCAGCTTTTCCATTCAGTCACAGATACAGTTGATTACTCCCTAGCAATGCCAGGTAAAATCTACTGAAGATCTCTTGCAGAGCTCTGTGTTTCATATACAACTGAACTGCTTATAGGACTTGCTTTGTATTCTTACAGTTTTAATTTTTTTCTGATTGAAATTTCGAGTTACACATAAACCACAGTATTTAGTCTAATAAGATCTTTCTGTAGGACCAATTCAGTCTTTAGAAAAGGTTGAGTGCTTTTGTTTTGGACAGAGATCACATCCACACCTTCTGTGAAACACTTCAGAGGACATTCATTTGGTTCTTGGACTTTGGGAGTGTTAATTATACACAGATATTTAACCAAACCTCCATTTTGGAACCTAATCCAGTAAAGAAACTTGGGTGAATGTAGACTTAAGAGAGTGGATTTAGGTTAGACATATGACAGTGGGTTATCCTCAGAAGTGTTCAGAAAATGGGTGACAGCAAACAAAGCACACAGCTGAAGAATATTATATAAAGCAGTGGGATTTGTCATGCTTTTTCCTCCCTAGCAGAGTGGACCATATACCTCACAGTACAAAGCCATTGTCATTTCCATCACTGTGTCAAACAGAGCAGAAGGATTGAACCCAAAGGAATATATTTCACTTAAATTTGTATTGTGCCTTTAGAAGTGACATTAGTCATATGGGTTTTGTTTTGCCCTGTGTCAGGCATGGATTTTGTCTGGTATATGTCTCCAGTGTAATTGGTTTCCCCTCTTCCTGAAGTGCTACTTGTCATTTTCTCAATATGACAAGCCTCTTGTCTCCAGGCCTCAACATTCATCTTCTTTTTCTTTAGTAAATAGTGATCCTCTTATCATGTACTTAAGACTTGGAATAGAGCACATAATGGCTTTTTTAATAGATATTAAAGGTGGTATGCCCCCTGATAATGTCTTATGTTAAAGATAAAAGCACTAGCATATTTTAAATGAGAGAATGAGATGTCTTTCCAAACGTTGTAAGAGCAATGGAAGATTAATTTCTTTCAACAGGAAATAACAATGGTTACTGGCCAAGGAAGAGAAAAGTGTTTTCTCATGTTCTCTGCTTTGTATCCTTTGCTTGAGAAGAAATAAAAAAGACAAACTGAAACTAAATAATTTGTAGTTTATATTCTTTCCTGTAGATGTCACTAAAGGATTTTGCAACTACTATTTTTTGTCTTAATTTCAATTAATTCCTTGGTTAACTTCTCAGCACTACTTCTCCAAGCCTTTTTCTTTAAAACTTGGGTCCATCTGTTCTTTCACCTACACAGGCATAGGTATTGCAGTAAAATTCAATCATTTCAATTGCATTGCAATTCAAACCTAAACATTAATTTCTTTTCTTTATTTTTTTTTCTTCCACCACCCTCCCAGCCTCAACTTAATACTAATAATTTCTCACCTGTCTTAAATTCCATTTTAGGCCTCTAGAGATGGAGGAGCAGCTCCATTATAAATATCCATTTATTTTCTCATATTTCCTTGTAGGTGAAGTGAAATCTACGCAGGACAGGAGAAGTGCACTTCACTTGTTCCGACTTGGTGATGCCATGCTCAGAATCGTAAGGAGTAAATCTCGGCCGTTGCTCCACCTCATGCGCTGCTGGAGCCTGGTGGCACCCCACCTTGTAGAGGTAGGAATAGGGGAGAGAATGGGAATGTGTGCAAGACATGGCAAAGTTGAAAAAGCTGGAGAAGTCAAAGTCAGCATTGTCAACTCTGCTTAGAATCCTGTTGGGATACTGTATGTAGTGTGTCACATGTTATGATATTGTTTGTCCAAAAAGTGTATTCATACCCAGCATACAGTAAACCAATTCCACAAGCTCAGGAGAAATACTGTGTTTATTCAGGCCTTGGTACTGGGTGGACTTTTCCACAAATCAAACACACATGAATGTCAACTTACAAAAGCTACAAAGTTGTATGCTCCCAGTATTTGGTCAGTAATCAACATATATTATTTGCTGTGTCATTCCTTCTAATTGCTATGCATGCTCGGAGGAGGGGTGGGCTGAGCTGGGGTCTTTGTCACCTGTGGGTGTGATTTGCAGTATTATAATGAAGGCAGTTCACTTCAGGACACCTTAAAGATTAGTTTCATTGCCAAGTTGATTAATCAAATAGTCACTTTGACAAGCTGTCAAATAACTTATCCTTGGTGCAATCAATCCTGGATATTGTCCTTTGGAT
Source organism: Melopsittacus undulatus (assembly GCF_012275295.1). Lineage (NCBI taxonomy): Eukaryota > Metazoa > Chordata > Aves > Psittaciformes > Psittaculidae > Melopsittacus > Melopsittacus undulatus. The sequence goes on from NC_047529.1 coordinate 73,453,335, forward strand.
CTTTTCAACAGAACCAAGTCCTGGTTTTATTCATTAATTTCTTATTGTGAGTGAAGGTTATCTTGACCCATATTCAAGTTCCTAACTGTTAACTATGACTACCCGCAGCAGATGTACAATGTGTTATATCAATACTGCTTCTGAAAAGAACGTTTTTACATAACTGAAATGGGCAGGTCCAGTGATAGCATGTTGGATTTTTGCAATATGCTACTTCCTGTGTGTCTGTGGTGAAAAAACTGAAACCACCCCAAGAGGTTATAGGTAACTCCTCTATCTACCTATTTTCCCAGCCTAGGTCTGCATCCTTGCAAGTCTTCCCATAAAAGGATGCAGCTTTCTTTTCCCACATAAAGTCAGCTCAGCTGGGAAGATGGTGACATTTTTCCGTTTCCTTCTGCCTGGTGAACCCTGGTCAGTGGCGTGCTAATAGCAGCCACATAATGGATTTCAGTCATAACGAATGACATTTCCTCAGACAAACTTTGAGTCTTAACTGGTGAAACACTGGTGGTTTGACTTCTCAGAGCTTTTTCATTTGTATCATTGCTGCAAATAAATGTGCAGTACTTCCTTTCTTTCTGACAGTAAGGTATGTGGTGTCATCTGGCCAGGTCTATTGGGAGCGTGCTTCTCTGGAATTTTAAGATGAGCTGTTTGCTTAATTGCCATAGCATTTTATTTCATTGACTCAAAAACATGTGTGGACTATTTTATAGAGGAGTTCAGACACTGAGGAGTCTCTGTGGAATCCTTCTAAGTGAAGTAGAAGTAGCAGAGAATTGTTCTGTTGTGTGCTTTAACATCCCTTTATTTTGAAAACTGGTGTCTCACCTTTGGATGCCAGCCCAAAACCACTTTAAATACTTGTCATGTTTTTTATGTTTTTAAGTCTTTCAAGATCCCAAGCCAGTTTATACTCAAGTACCTTCCATGTTCTTAGAATACAGAGCTGATCGGTCTTTTTGGTTGACTTGAGTGCAGATGGGGGCATTACTGGGAAGGAGAAACATGAGGGAAAGGATATAATTTAGCATAACCTGTGTAGTTCCTCTGTACAATACCTTCATATACAGATTCTCGTTTGTTTAATTTTTTAATAGCTCTTCCAAAAGTGATGAGAACTTTCTCAGTCTAAATTCTGTAGACAGCTAAATAAAATGTGACATTTGGTCATGCATGGATATGTAAGGTGAATATATGCAGGAACCACCTTTTTGAATGAAAAAATGGTCACACAGTAGAAACAAAAGAAAATATTTCACACTAGTTCTGTTCTGTAGGGTTTGTTATTTAACTTATTTTTAGCTGTGCTTTTTCAATTGTCAGCAAGCCTCCATGCATCTCTGGGAGTCTGAGCAGCTCAAGAGTCTCAGCCATCTGTGTCTATGGCCGAGACTCCCATTTTCATTGCAGCGGGGGCCCTAAATCGCTTAGTGGTGAAGATGGTTTTAGGGTTCAGCAACATGAAGTGCTTACCTCTGTTAAAAGTGTCTCACTTAAAAGCAAATTTTTTTGTTTGGGCAGACTAATGCTCCTCCTTTCCCTGTAGGCTGCGTGTCATAAGGAGAGACATGTGTCTCGGAAGGCTGTCTCCTTCATCCATGACATCCTCACTGAAGTGCTGACGGACTGGAATGAGCCTTCTCATTTTCACTTTAATGAGGCACTTTTCCGCCCCTTTGAGCGTATCATGCAGCTAGAGCTGTGTGACGAGGATGTCCAAGACCAGGCAAGTCAACCCTGAACAGTGTGTCTACATCTATCCTACTGTGTCCACAAGAAGGATCTCCAAGTCCACAAGAAGGTCTCCAGAGTGCACTTGGTCCACTTGAGATTGTTTCCCAAACTCCCTTCAAATGGTGCCCCCAATCATCTTCAAGGAATCAGAAGAGCCCTGCCTCCCTAAGTCAGCAATGTGATAGAGCACACAGAGAGTACATCTGCCTTTGAAACAATTTAATAAAACTTTTCTATTATCTAAAATAAAGTAATGAACAAGTCTAGATTGACATAGTGAAATCTAGGAATGTGTTTAAAGCCATCCTCATTCCTTCTGAGGGTCTATTTATATATCAGTTCCAGTTTTGGGCTTTATTCTTTTAACCTGTTCTACACTGTCTGCAGGTGGTCACCTCTATAGGAGAGTTGGTGGAAATGTGTTCTACCCAGATCCAGTCAGGATGGAGACCCCTGTTCAGTGCTCTGGAAACAGTGCACAGCAGCAGCAAGTCAGAGGTTAAGGAGTATCTTGTAGGAGAATACTCTATGGGTAAGGACTTACTGCACTGATGGTTTCATAGATGTTTTTATTTCCCTGTCTTACTCCTTGGGGATGCAATTACTAACTGAATATATTTAAATGCCCTACCTGAACAATGGCACTTCGCAGTGGCACTGCAAGACTCCAGGGCTATACTGAAGTATCTGGCTTATTAGCTGGGGTGGGAGGGAGAGAGAGGTATTGTTCTGACCTTTTATCCTCTAGGTTCTGGCAGACAAATAGAATGAGGAAGAAATGCTTTAAACCTACTTGAATTTTTTCTTCTTTTTTATTTTTTCCTTTAATACTTGAAAATTTTTGAGCAAAACAGTAGTGCAGGAGTACTGAGCTTGGCTGGACCCTTGTCACTGTCCTGCTAGAGAAAGGGAACCATACTGTCTAAAACCACCATGTCTCATATGGCCTTTCTTACTATGTAAAACCTGTTGCTCTTACACATGAAGGTAACTTAGTGGGATAATCTAGGCAAGTGCTTGTCCAGGCATTTAACCTCAAGGCTTCAAATTACTAGTGCTATTTCAAGCCATGTTTGCTGTAATAAGAGTGATTCTGCATCTCTCACAGAGATGTTTGCTTGTATGGAAACTGGGTAATAGGGAAAAATCACTTTAAGCCTTTAGAAATCATTTTGCCTTTAGAAGGTATTTTAGTATTTTTAAATGTTACAAGTCACGTATAAGGAATATGGTTTTCCTACTTCTTACCAATAATCTACATAGAAAAAGTAAGGGTTTTTTTGTTACTGTATAGTCTGAATAGTTCTCAGCGTGACTGCTGTCATCTTGGCAGTTACCAAGAACTAAACCACAAGCCTCCACCAAACAGAAGTGTTAGCTACTGTGCTGAGATCAAGAGCTCAAGCCTTACTATCTGGGCAGGCATAAGCTGCTATTTTTCACAGATAAGGCAAAGCAGGGAGTCTGTATCACTTTCTCCTAAGGGCTACACAAATTACCTCAGGAGCAATAGAAAGTCTTACTTGTAAAGTAATTTATTTGTCTGCCCAGAATAGAAGAGATTCTACAGATTCAGTTAAATTGTTAAAAAACTGTTGGAAAATCAGCTTTATGGGGCATGGGGAAGAATTCTCAACTTATTTTCACAGGGAAACGCCAGGCTCCGGTGTTTGATGTCTTTGAAGCATTTCTAAACACAGACAGCATCCAGGTCTTTGCCAATGCTGCCACCAGTTATATTATGTGCCTTATGAAGTTTGTCAAAGGACTGGGTAAATATTTTTATTTTCTTTGTATCCTATTAAGTCATGGAATGTCAAACTTGGTCCTGCAGAAGAGTAGAGTTCAGTTTTGTAATACATAGTATGGTAGGGAAGAGAGAGGCAGTGATGAAATTGAGTCCAGAATGCTAAATAAAATAAATAAAATAAAATAAAATAAAAAAAAGACTAAGGGATTATTTCAGGAACACTTCTAATGCTGTCAATTCTTCAAGTTGTTACAGCAGCAAAGATGTATCTCTCTATTAAATGGCTGCTTCATTTTATCCTAATTTGCATCAGGACTTGCTTATTGTCTGCCCTTTCTTCTGTTGCCCACCTGAGCACCAGTATACAAGCACTGGTGTATACAACACTGAAAGCCTGCTGAACCTCCAGTAGGATCATGAGCATGGCAACCAGCAGCACTCTGTCCCTGTGGCTAGTGTTTTGTAACATTGCTGAGGGCAGTGGAGACCAAGCGTGTCAGGTCAATGTGACTGCAGAGTAACTGTGGTGCTTCTCCAAACTTCAGAACAAAGGCAAATGGTGTTAGGTCTTTCTGCCCCATTTGTGTTCTTTTTCTTGCCTTGATCAATAGAATTTGACACTTTTCCTTGAACTGTGGCAGGGATATTTTTCTTCCTTACGTAATATGCAAAACTTCTAATGAGTGGTAAAATGAGGCTTTCATGTTTTACACTTATATTAGTTCATAGAGGTATCTGGGTCTATAAGGGACTTTGATTTAAAAGACACACCTAACTGCAGCAGATCTAGTCTTTAATGTTACTCCCATCTTGTTAAACTATTTTACTATCATTTTCAGCAGGGGCAAAATTCAGCTCATGTTGACAGACCGGAATTGTAATTATTACTACAAAAGAGAAATAAACTTGCATGTCCAGTGCCAGTAGAGGGAACTGATGTTCCTTCTGGAGAACTTAAAAGTCTCTCATTTCTTTAGTTTTTTTACTTTTATGAGATGTTTGTCCATTTTATGGTCACATGTCAAAAAGCAAGATGAATGCTTCATCTTCATTCACATATAAATCTCTATATATATATAATTTAGATAACAAAGTTATGTAGAGGTTAATGGTAATACAAAAAAAAAACCCCAAACTTTTTTATTAAAGGTAATAGGACTGTGGAATACTTCAGTACTGAGCAATAGCAAATGTGCTACCATTTATGTGTATTTTAACATAAAACTAAAGAATTCAAACTGGCTGACTTAGCTGATCTCAATAGCAGACAAGACTTTAAAATACAAAATTGAAGATATAGTTAAGGGCATAGAAAATGCTAGTAAATGTAGTGAAAAAAGAATAAAGTAGGATTTAATAAAAGGATTTCATATTTATCTTGCAGGGTTTTATGAGAGGAATAGCTTTTAAGGCAATAAAATGTTAATGTGTATGGGCACTTGTTAAAGCTTCAGATCCAGGACTGAATGGGAAGTATTTGGCTAAATTAGAAAAATGGTTATGAGCCAAATATTCTAGGGTAGGCAGAACACTGTCTGAGAGGGGAAGAAAACAGACTGTGCAGGCAAGGATAACGTTAGAGTGAATGGAGTTATCCAGGGAGGACCTTTGGATGCCTTGGAACTGATCTGCTTATTTAATACACTTGGTAAAGCTGACCTGAAAGCAGGAGTATGCTGATGCCACAGAATTAGTAACAGCTGTGATACTGAGACACTAGAGACTGAAGCAGTCATAGAGATTAAACTGAGACCTTGACACCTGAATTAGACAGCAAAAGGAAATACTGTAGCACAAAATGTAATCTAAAAGGAAGAACTTTTGGTAAAAGAATTTTCCAGGGCACTGGGGTGAAAATGAATAGAAAAAATGAGCATACTAATTAAGCAAAGGGTGAATATGAGCAAGTGATTTATACAACCATGGAAAAAAGTGGAGTGGGTCAATATGACAGATGACTATAAAGTATGATTATAAGAACTGTCAAAGACTTTACTAAAGAGTTATGAAATAGGCATGTATTTATTAAAGCATTTATTCATATAAAAGTCCATGTATAAACTGTGACCAATATTAATGTACTGTTTGTATGAGGATCATCTGCTTGTCATCTAATAATATCAAACGAAGGATGGGTTTTGGATTCTGTTCAGACATTAGGGCACAACTGACTGAAATGGAAACCTAATGCTGTGTTTGTTTCTCTTCTGTCCTTCCCAATGCTGCCTTTCTTGTCCCCAGGGGAAGTAGATTGTAAGGAGATGGGTGACTGTGTGCCAGGATCAGGACCTGCATCTACAGATTTGTGCCTTCCCGCTCTTGATTACCTCAGGAGATGTTCTCAGGTAGGGTGAACATGTACTAACCTGACCTAGGAAATGGTTCTAACCTCCAGACTCTGTGGTAATAACCTGCAGTGGAGAGTGGCGATCTGAAGGTATGAATCTCATACCTTCTAAGTCACCTAAAACTGAGGAGTTAAAAACACACAGACCCAGAGAGCATGTGGGAAAATGTGAGTGCTCAAAACCTAGCAGTATCATTGAAAGCTACATTCATTCTTATTGAAACACGTACTGTAAACAGTGTTTGGAATGAAGGCAGAAAAAAACCCAAACAAACCACCCAACCAAGAATTCTCAGATCTTAAGAAGAGCAACAGGTTACACTCTCTAAAATGCAGCAGCAGCTTATCTGTACTGTGAAAACATATCTGAAGCTCAGGGCAGATCTCTAAGAATTAGAATGCTGGCATGTTTCCTGTAATCTCCTTGCACACAGCACAGACTATTATCCAGGGTTATTAGGGTGGGTTTTGCTGATGTTATGTATTTCTGTAGCACCTACAGGTCTTTTTGTTGGACTCAAGCCATGTTTTTTCTGGGTACAATACAAATGCATAACGAAGGATATTATCATAGCTGAAAGCATTTAATATCTAAATTCAGAGATAATGGGTGGATTCAGTACATAGACTGAGAGGAGAAGAAAAGAATGAGGCAGCTCAGAATAATAAACAGAAGACATATCAATCTGTATGGTCTATGTTGTTCATCTAAGAAAATGTAGTGAATACCTATCTGTATATCTAATGTGTGTTCTATCTATAGGCTATGTGCATTGCATCACATCACTTTTCCTCATCTTTACAAAACCCAATTCACAATGAGGCAGAAATATTTTCTCCTCTTTAAAAGAAACAGCCACTTTTTATCTTGTTATATCTTTTAACCTGCCAGTGGAAGAACAATAGGAATGACTAAAAAGAAAGCCTGTCTGTATATCGCAAATGCATCATTTACTTTAGAAAGGTCTAGTAAAATACAGGTAGCTTCCCAGCTATAGCACAGTTCTATGAAGTGTGTATTATCTGTTGCAAAATGGACAACCCAGGAAATGAAGCTCTGAAGTAAACCTGTACTTTTACCATTATTTACTTAGTCCTTCAGAGCTCCAAAATATTCTGTGTACAGCTGATGGATGGAGCTTCTAAGGTCATAGGTGCAGTCAGTAAGTAACAGTAATAAGCTTTTATATATCTGTGTTGTGTGTGACAGCTTTTACAAACTTTCCCATACACATTTACTTTTTCTTCTCTTTTTTTTATCTCTCTCCCTCCTCCCCCCTCCAAGTTATTAGCCAAAATCTATAAAATGCCCTTGAAACCCATCTTCCTCAGTGGCCGGCTGGTTAACTTGCCCCGAAGAGTGCAGGAGCAATCAGCCAGCAGTGAGGATGGTATTGAGTGCATCCTTTCCGACTTTGATGATGACACTGGTAAGTGCATAAGCAATGAATGCAGAACTTATCAGTTGCTTCTTCCACATGTCACTGTAAATTTTGCCAACTGCCAAAAGCAAAAAGGAAGGGAAAAACTTCATAGTTTATTTCCTCTTTGTTGTCTGTACGCACAGATGTGCATACATAGAGCTTGGAAGTTCAGGTCATGTCACCTGCTTTACGTTAAAATATACAGCTCATATATGAGAAAAATAAAACCTCTCTCATAGGACAAGTTAATAATATTTTAATTACTCTGATATCCATAATATAACCAGTATTGATTTCTGAGAGCTAATACAAGAATACTTTCTAGAGAACAGATGAAGGAGTGAAAACCTTTTAAAGTTGGTATTGGCAGGCCTGCCTTTACCAGGAAAAATAAGTGTTGATTTAGAGTTTAGAATGAAAAATAGTACACTTAAGTATGTTTCCAAACTTTTGTCCTGTGATCTATGAAATTAAATGGTGTGTTTCTGAAGTCCATAAAAAGTGCTATGACCTTCAGAAAAACAAGCAGCATTTCTCTCCTGATTATTTTTGTGGTTATATGAGTTGTAGATTAATCAGATGTTTGATGAACTAGGTCTGTGTGGAGCCAAGCAGTAGAGGAATGCAGCATTACTGCTTCTGGACTCATGATGGCACTTGGAAGCAATACAGTTTTGAATATCGGGACTACTGAAGTGTTCTGACCTGGCTGTCCCTGTGAAAAGCCAGCTCCAGTCAGGCAGAAAGCAGGCTGACTCCAGTGCCTTTCATTCACATGCTTCACCAGAATAACTCTTGGTACCTACTTTTATCTAGGCTCTTCCATCACATGGGTTGTCCTGTTCCACTGCTACCTTGGATAAAGATGACAAAAGCTGCTCTCTGAAAAAATATTAAACCATAAATCTTAGTTTAAAACAAAAAAAACCCCAACCAAACACAAAACCCAAAACAAAATGAACAAAAATTACTAGCACACTTTTACTTTCCTTTTTCTATGTTTGGTTTTGTTTGGGGTGGGACTGACACCCTCCTTGCTACAGCCACCTTTCACGTAGTTGTAGGGAGTGATAAAGTCCCCCTTCAGCCTCCTTTTCTTCAGGCAAACAACCCCAGTTCCCTCAGCTTCTCCTCGTAAGACTTGTGCTCTAGGCTCTTCACCAGCTTCATTGCCTTTCTCTGGACCTGCTTCAGAGTGGCTACCAGTGGCAGAGAAGGTGGGCTCATTAGTGAAACAAAGTAAAAGCCTTTTTTTTTTTTATTGAAAACTAGTTGTATCCTGTAATCTTTTAGAGCATTCATGTTTGCTAATGTAGATATGAACTCACAGTACTACCTGAATCCTAACTGCTGCTTGGTAGTTGTCCAGCTGTGCCATATCCACATTTAATAGACTTCTGTCTGTGACCTCTTAACATCTAAACATGATACGTGAAGCAGCTTGATGATACTTCATGAGGCATTGTTGCTGTTCAATTCTGGTTACCAAACAGAGCCAGTAAAATTATGGCTAGTCACCTTGTATCCTTACGCAAAAGCATAACCTAAGTGAGTATACTCCGTTTTGGCAGTGTTTGCAATGCTCATGAAATGTGTAAAACCTCCCATTAAAAACAAAAAAATAATTAAAAATCCCCACCCAAAGTTAAAGAGGCTGGACTAGCGGGAGTAGTAAACTAAGAAGGAAGACCAGAAGGAGGTATTTGTGGAGGAAGAAGGATGGGATAAAACACAAACTTAATAAAAAGGGAAGGAAAAGGAGACACTAATTTCAAAATTGTTATTGCCCACAACCATTACACAGCAACAGTCAACATGCAAGAATCCATGATGTCTTAGCCTCCATCACTGTCTGAGGGCAAGTTTGGTGGACAATGTAGTATTTCACTCATAGTTTTTAATCTTTGTTTCCTTACTTGTAGGCCTTATCAATGTCTGGATTATTCTGCTAGAAGAATTAACAACTGCCATATCCAACTGTCCCCGTCAGCACCAGCCTCCTACTTTGGATCTGCTGTTTGAATTGCTGAGGGATGTTGCCAAAACACCTGGTAATGAAAGAGCTTGATTAAATACAAGCTGGTAAACCCCTTACCCAAACCTCTTAAAATCCTAAACCGATTTGCGAAGTGTGTTACTCATGCTGGAGCTGCACAGAGACACTCTTAAGTGGAAAGGGATTTTCTTAGAGCATGATCAAGTTAGTGCATTGTTCTATGTTGACAAAAGGCGTCTTGTAAGTGTATGTTAAGTATACTCTTACTCTTGTTGCCCAAATAAAGAGGTGGAGTACTCTATCAATGTCCTAGTCACACAAAATGTTTGCCTGATGTCCAGGAAATAGAAAAAGAAAATTATATAGTCCTGTAGATCTGCTTGGTAAAGACAGCAGGTAAACAGTTGGCTAAGTGTTCATATCCTCCTTCACAACTAGATCCAAACCAGCTTACTCTTCTCATCCACAAAAAACATTTCAGAACCTGCTCTCTTTAGCATCACCCCTGGCCTCAAGCTTGGAACAACTTAGCAAATTTACTGTGCATATAGGCTTTGTAAGCAAAAAGTATACAACCACCGTTATGTTTATTTTAAGGACCAGGATTTGGCATTTATGCAGTTGTACATCTTCTTCTTCCCACGATGTCTCTTTGGCTCCATCGCAGCCATGGTGACCATTCATACTGGGATGTGGCATCTGCTAATTTCAAGCATGCCATTGGCCTTTCCTGTGAGCTCGTAGTGGAGCACATTCAAAATTTCATACACTCAGGTATGTCATTTTACTGTCTCATCTACTAATAGACACCAGTGACGTGTTACTGAATAGCTACTTGGGGAGATGCTTTCATTGCTTTTTGTTTGCTCAAGCATAAAATAAGAGGAGGAGGGTTGAAAATTTCTGTTTGTTTGGGTTGGGGGTTTTAATTTCTTTATAGGGTTTAGAATTATGGGGAAAAAAAAAAACCCAAACTTGTTAGGGTCCATAGAAGCTATTTAGTCCAGCTTCCTGCTCAGACTTGGGCTGTCTTCAAAATGAAGTCATCACAGTGCACATTATACTTTCCAAAAGAAGATTCTAAGACTTTGATCATAAAGAACTAGAATATCAGAAACAGGCTTTAACTGAAATTCTCCAGTACCACTTAAGTTCAGACATTTTATAATGTTAGTATCAAAAGGATTGTTTCAATTTGATGTGATGCATAGTTCAACACAGAACTTCAGTGATAGCTGCATAAAAATAATTTGGGCTTGCAAAGTCTCCGAATAGCAGTAAGTGTAGCAAGACTTTAATGATAATGAAAAAGCAATGATATTAAAACCAGTCTGTATCTTTTCCTTGTAGATATTGGTTATGAAAATATGATTAATGCTATGCTGAAAGAACTTTTCAAGTTGCTGGTAGCCTGTGTAGCAGAACCAACAGAAATTATTTCCAGAGTTGGCTGCTCTTGTATCAGGTACACACAGTTTGTTCACTCTGTTAGCATATTCAAAACAGGATGTCTTTATATATTTGAAGAACTCCTCAACTGATTAAGTTGTCTAACATCTTAAAAGAAGACTACAATACATCTATCTTTGTTATTTGAATAATAAATTTTGGACTTACTAGGTTTTCTTGCTGCTTTCAGTCTGCTTCAGAACCTGTGATTTTAGGTGTTACTATGTATATAATTCTCATAAAAAACACTTGTATATTACATATATGAAGTTAGTCTATAATTAATCCCTAGGAAAAATAATCCAGGGTCTTTCTGCTGGAATTTGCAGGTCTTTAGAGGTAATTAATACCATTCACAGTCTCCTGGTTCTTATAGTCACAATCAAAATAAGCACTGCGTTACATAGTTACACAATGTGTGGTTCTTGTCCTGGCAGGATGACTACTTAAAGAGGAAAAGCAAAGGAAAAAATACTCTCAAAACCACAGTGTCATTGCAAAAATAGGTCAGAGTAACAACTGGGGAAGCTGAATATCATTAGCTAGTCACCAAATAGGACTTTTGTTCTGTTTTCAACCTTCTTCCATTATAAGAATCGTCCGGCTCTTTCTTGAACATGGTAATGTCTTTTCATATTTTTGCAGGTATGTGTTAGTGACAGCAGGGCCTGTTTTTACTGAGGAGATGTGGAGGCTTGCATGTTGTGCCCTGCAAGATGCATTCTCTGCCACTCTGGAGCCAGTAAAGGTAAACTGCCTTTTTTTCTGACAGACAAAACATAATGACACTAGTTACAGATTCACTAACTTTGGACAGGTTACTTTTTCTTTTTCAGAAAAATTTTTGGGTACAAAGCCAGGAAAAGAAGTGTAAGGATTATGCGGTAGCTTCTGTTATTTTGTCAATTCACAATGAAAGGTGTTGTATCAACAGTGGAGATTATAATCAGTTTTTCTAAACATGTACAGACAACGCGAGCTGCTAACAGCCCATGCTGATTTTACATTTCCTTGCCAGTATGAAATCAGAAGGTGAAAACTTACCATTTGATCCATTTATTCCTCTGAAATGTCTGAAACTAGGCAGAAGACAAAGTTACTTACTTGATCCTGTAGCTGCATTCTCCATAGGTCTACACAGATTATTTCTCAACTCACTGTCTTTGTTGTAACCAAAAAGTCCTGTCAAGTCATCGCAGGCTGGAGCACATAAGAAATTGTATTGCCTTTACGTCAGATACATCAAATGCTAAGGAACAGGTGACCGACCAGCTTATGGTAATGGGATCGATTACTCTGAATCTTGTATGACACACAAAGAGACTGGAAAATGCTGCAGTCACTGACTTTGTTTAACGTACAGTGAAAGTCTGATGTTGTGTCTCTCTATAGAACCTATTGGGCTATTTCCACAGTGGTTCTGAAAGCTTTAGTGGAGATGCTTGTGAAGTGAAGGTGGCAGCCCCCTCCCTTTCACCAAGTGCTGAAGCTGAATACTGGAGAATCAGAGCCATGGCACAACAGGTACTTACTGATGTTTCAGGGAAAGTTGGAAAATCTTTTAAACAGGGGTCTTTTCTTTATGAAAGTGCATTTTTACAACCACCTTCCTCACAAACCCGATGGGCAAAGACTTCTTCATTACCTCCCTGACATTTATTTGTCTAACAGTAGTATTGAGAAAAAGTAATAAAACCTAGGGAAAAAAAAAACAGCTTAAAACTGACCCCATGTAAGTAGGAATTAGGAATGCCTAGGGTGGGGAAAGATGCCTCAGTACCGGAGGAGAACTGATGATGAGCCTACTGTGTAATGTAGTTTTAAAACCAGGAACCCTAGCATACATCAGTATAAATGTTTCTGATGGAGAAGGGGAAATAGTAGTTTTACTATGAATCCTCATCTAGAATGTCATATACATTTCTGATAACTCTGTTAAAGAATAATAAATTGAAAGGACAACAAATGCACTACAACAGAGACTGTGATACAAAACTAGAGAAACAATATTTGTTCAAACTATCAGAGGAGAGTTTGAAGAGGAATTTTCTCTATAAATACCTGGTATAGATTGCAGAGAATAAAGAGAGTTTCTGAGAACTAGAGGATAATGCTGACATTTAACAAATGGTTTAACACTCACCACTAACTCCAAATCAGCAGAGCAAGCTTAGAGACAACCTTCTCAGGGTCCTTTTGACTACAGTAGAGGTTGTTCATTTTGTAAACATGGTAATATGAAACAAGGTTTTTCAAATACAGCAGACTGAACTTAATGACCTGCAGGGTACCGTAAAACTGTGAATATTGTATGACAGTTTCAGCATGGGAAAGGAGCTGAATTAAAAGAGCCAGCAGCTGTTTGGTGTCAGTTTTGACTTGATTAATCACACCCTGATGCTGCTTGAAAATCTGAAACACACAGACCAGGATTTGTGATCACAAATAATGTGGCAGGGGCAGACTTTTGTTTGAATGGAAAAAAATGTTTTAAGTTTTAAAGACATGGAACTCAAAAAAGCAGGAGATGTGGCATATATGCTTTTCTTTTAGACACTATCAGTGGCAGTCCCCGAGTCTTTCTCAGCAAGGATTTGACACAGCTAGCAAGCTACAAAACAATGCTACAGCAACTGAGAGTTGCTTTCCCGTTTCTCACCCAGAGTTGCAAATTGGGTGTCTGCTTGATCTTCATGGCTGAAAATAAACCTTCCAACCAGTCTTTCTAGGTACAACAACAGGCTAACTATACAAACAGGTTCTTTTCTCCACTATACATGGTATTTCCTGATAGTAGCATACAGACAGCAGAAAGCTTGTTTTAGTATTTGGCATTATGTCTTAACTTGAAATAAAAAGATGTCAATTTCTTGTCCTGTGCTCTGCTGGGTGTCTGGAGGTAGCCCATGCCTCTGAGGCTATTTTACCAAAGCAGCATGCTCCAGGGGAGGTCTGCTGGAGTGATACCTTGCATTGTCTCCATCACTGTAAAATAAGTCATCATAACAGATCTTTCACAATGCAGGAAATCCTTTTCTCAGCCCCCAACAAGGACCCAGTGCAAATGCTAAACTGTTTGGTTTATGTAATTTGTTGGTTTTTAGGTCTTCATGCTGGAGACCCAGTGCTCCCCAAAGACCCCTAGCAACAAGGAAGGATTTGAACATGCCCAGTCATGCGTGCTCATCATTGACCTGCCACCAGATAAGAAACCAAATGGGCATTCGCAGAGAAGGTAAAATATCTTATTAGGAAAATGCTGTGTCACTAAAAGCAACATAAAAAAGACTAGCAGAGATGTGAACAGAGCCTGGCAAACCATGCCTCTATATGGGTCTCATAAAAAAACAAAAAGCACCAATCAAAAAAAATTAGGCTTTGTAAAAAAGGAGACAACAGGTTATTGCTGTCTGCTCTCCAAATGTTACTGTGATCACATACTGGTGAGCAGGCATGTGCAAGAGCCGTTATAGTGATAGAGGAGCCTGTGTCAGGGTCTATAACGTGGCCCTTAGAAACCTAAATAAGGAAACTGATTCTGATAGACAGTAAAAAGATAAGGTCACAGAAAGCCTTCAATTAGAGGAAATGTAGGTTAAATTAAGAATCCTCATAAGAAACACTAGAAAAATCTTTCCAATATTGAGATTCTTTTCTTTAAGAAGTAGAGTTAAAAATTTCTGTTTGAAGAGAGCACTGGAAGTACTGTTACATTTGTAATGATAGCTAGCAAATGAAATAATGTCTGCTTCACTAATGGTCTTTTAAAGTCAGTATCACTGGATTAAGAAGGTAGAAAAAGTTAATGGATAAACCAGAGAAATGTAAATTGGAGAAACCATATCCAAAGCTGCAAAACTGTCAATATATTGATCTAGGGAACATTGGTTTTGCTTGGCACTTTATTTTTGTGGAAGTCCTGTATGTTACTACCTCAGAAACTCATGCATTTGCATGACAATCTGATCCTGTCAAAGAATATTTCTTTTTGCTTGCACTTAGTTGCTTAAACAACTGCTGTAACCTCAACAGAGACAAGAATTAGAATTTTGCATTCAGGGTTTGTGTTTGTATTGCAAGGTATGTAACATGTGGCATGAAATTGTCTTTTACTAGATACCAAACCTGCTTCTGTACCACTTCAGGTGTTCTCATTCAAAACTAAACTATTGCTTGCAACAAGGAGCCAGAACGTGATGGACAGAAAGAAAGACCATGCAAGATGTTTGTGTTCTTACAGAGCTATACAGAAGTTTACCCCCAGAGCACATGCTCTGCTGCCTCACCTTCAGAGAACAAGGCCCTGCACAAAGAAAGGTTAACAGTCTAAACCCCTTCCCTTGTGGAAGGAAAATATCTGTTTTATCCAGAGGTTTGCATATCATTTTTCTTGTTATAATGATGCAGAACAAGACTGGAGTACACCCCTCATGCCACATAAGGCCATGCAAATCTAACAGGCTGTGTTTGTAAAGGCAGTATGGGCCTTGCTTGTCTTTAAACAAATAACAAAGGCTTGCAATTAATACAAACTCTGAATGCTCTCACACTGCGCTTTGTCTAAACAACTGCAAAAAGTGTATATGCCAATAGGCAGATATTACCCCAGCAATGCTCATTTTTCACCAAATCAGGGCTCAAAGGTTGACTTTACCACTGTTTTTTCATATTATTTGCTACAGCAATGCAGTAATATGCCAGTCTTGCATGCTAATAACTGTAGCTTTTCAGAAGTTTTACTTTAACCTTAGTGGGGTTTCTCTTCTCCCTTTTTGCTTTTGTTTCCTTAATGCTGCATCATTTCACAGGAAGCTGGGGTAAGGGAGCTTTTCTTCTTCCTAAAAAGTAATAATATATTTCAGTTTGAAACTTTAGGCAGAATAAGAAGATCCTATCCTTAACCAGCTTTGGCATTGTGTGTTTTCACCTATAGTTCTGTACTAGTTTCTTTTGGAACTGAGCAGGACTTCAAATTGTCCTTGTAAATTGCCTTTTTGGCTTTTACAAGGAAATCAGATCTCCTTCATTCTGATCCTGCTTTTGGAACAGGATTAGCCTCTTGAAATCAATGCAAACACTCATTTAACTTTATATATTCTCTTAAGAGCTTTTCTGAGTCAGTCTCTAATGATTTTTACAGCAGAAAATTACTTCCCCATAAAAAGCTCCAATGTATATATTAATCATCAAGATTTTAGCACTGTCAGATAATAAGACTAGTATATTTTACTAATATATCAGCAATGACAGCTGTGTCATGGTAAGCAAACTGACACAGGTAAATTAACCCAAGCAGCAGAGTTTTGTCTGAACTTGTTTTTTTAATGTTGCGTTCTCTAAGCTTAGTTTTGCTATGATTTCGCGAAAAAAAAAAAAAATTGTTGTTATTTTGGGAACACTTTTGAAAGTTGTTTAATGAAAGTAGAATGATTTTTGCAACAAAAAAAATAAAGGTCTACAAGTGAACATCTGATATTACATGAATTTAGTCTGACCTAGACCTAAATTTTAGTATTGCAAGCAAACTGAAAAATTTTTCTCACTTGATAGCAGTGCTAATTAAAATGTGACCCATTATAGTTCCCTAAATCAAAACAAATATTACTATGTGTAACAGTGTCAGCTCCACTGAAAACATCACCTCTGTAATCTTACTCAAAGGCTCTTTCTTAAATGCCTTAAGATAGGTTTCACAGTTTATAATTTTAAATCCATGAGATACCAAACAACAATCTTGCTCACCCCTTCTTCCTAGCCTCCCTTGCCTGTAAGCCTCTCAATGTTATTCACTGGTGGATACCTGAAACTTTGGTGGGAGGAATTAGCCATTCCTGGGTTCTTGTGCAATTCGAAAATCAGTGAGATCTAGAACAACTCACAGCATCTCCAACAGGAGCACAGCTAGGAATCACCCAGGATTATATATGAGAAACAGGTTAGGAATAGTTATTTCCATGCTAGGCTCTCAATGTTCAAGTTGAAGTCTTAAGAGCAAACAGTGAAATGTGCCTTCAGCAAGACAAGCTTTTTTGCATGCTCCGTTGCACTGCTGATGTTTCTGTTCATGTTTTCTGTTGGTTGGTTGGTTCTTTGTGTGTTATTTTTAAGTAGTACTCCTGGCATTAATGGAAATAGAAACCAAGTATTAAACTAGTCTTGGCCTCCATTTGTCATGGCAGAGTTAAGGTTGCCTGAAATACAAATGGAGGAATAACTTTGTTAACAAATTCCTGAGTTATGGCAGGCTAAAACGTTGAAAGAACTTGCAGCTGCCATGAAATTGAAACACATAATATGTAATCCCTCAGTGTTGGACATCTCTGAAGAGAAGCACCAAAATTATAATAGAGCTTTGTTTTAATACCATCTCTGCAACAAGTGCTATTAGCATGCTTGCTATAGGCAGCTATTTATCTTAATCAAGATAAGTGTCTTCCTTTCAAGGACAGTAGTTGAAAAAGTAGCTGAAAGACACCTTTATCTTCCTCCAAGTTTTTGTAACAAAGCTGTGAAAATTTGGCCTTTCATTTGAGGTTCTGAAACATGAAGTATTCCTGTAAAAGCACAATGCACCATTTTAATTTTTTTTTTCCTTCCCATGCTTGGTTTACCAAGTATTCCTTTCAGGACAATAGTGGTGAGTTTGCTGTCCCATCAAGTACTGCTCCAGAATTTATATGACATCTTACTGGAGGAATTTGTGAAAGGCCCTTCTAACTTGGAGGAAAAAATGACAATACAAGTACCAGAAAACAAGTTGGCTGGTTTTCTCAGGTACATCTCCATGCAGAACCTGGCTGTCATCTTCGACTTACTGCTGGACTCCTATAGAACAGCCAGAGAGTTTGACACCAGACCTGGATTGAAGTGTTTGCTGAAAAAGGTTTCTGGCATTAGCGGAGCTGCCAATTTGTATCGCCAGTCAGCAATGAGCTTTAACATCTACTTCCATGCTTTGATTTGTGCAATCCTGACAAACCAGGAGAACATCACTGCAGAGCAAGTGAAAAAGATCCTCTTTGAGGATGATGAGAGAAGCACAGACTCATCACAGCAGTGTTCTTCAGAAGATGAAGACATTTTTGAGGAAACTGCCCAGGTCAGTCCTCCACGAGGGAAGGAGAAGAGACAGTGGAGGGCTCGAATACCATCCCTGAGTGTACAGCCTGTCAGCAATGCAGACTGGGGATGGCTTATCAAGAGGCTTCATAAGCTCTGCATGGAACTGTGCAACAACTATATCCAGATGCATTTGGACCTGGAGAATAATGTAGAGGAGCCTCCAGCATTCAAAGGCGACCCTTTCTTCATTTTACCATCCTTTCACTCAGAAACCTCCACCCCATCAACTGGAGGGCAGTCTGGGAAGGACACACCATCAGAAGATGATCGGAGTCAAATCAGGGATCAGCTGGGAGACAGCCTGACACCCCGAGGAGGGAGTGGAGAAATATTGCTGCTACCACCACCCCTAAGTCCTAAACCAGAGAAAAAAGAGCAAACCAGGAAAAAAGAGTGGTGGGAGAATGCTGGCAACAAGATCTACACCATAGCCGCTGATAAAACCATCTCCAAGCTCATGACAGAATACAAGAAAAGAAAGCAGCAACAGGCCATGACATCCTTCACCAAAGAGGTCAAAGTGGAAAAGAAAGGAGAACTTCTCGGTTCAAGAGGGCCAGACTCACCCATACTCCAGCGGCCACAACATCTTATAGATCAAGGTCAAATGAGGCATTCATTCAGTGCTGGTCCGGAGATCCTGAGACAAGAGAAGAGACCACGCTCAGGATCCACAGTCAGCTCTCTGAATATATCTGTTAGGGATGCTGAGGCCCAGATACAGGTAGGATATGCCTGTAGAATGCCAACAATAATAGCAATAATTAAAAAGATACCTATCTTTTTATACATTTTGATTATTATAATGTCTTCGTTACTTAAAGAATGCATCATGATAAGGACTGAATGTTCAGAAGCTGGCACTGATAAAAAACTAATTCTGTTTTATCCAGAAGAAATAAGTCTTCAGGGAAGTGCTATCATGCATACACTAGTACAGCTTTCAAGAGTGCTTCTGTGACTGGGGCCAAAGCTGCACTTCTTAGTCTTAAGAACTAGCAGCCTACAGTGAACCTACTGCTTACTGCTAAGGGCTCTAGCCACTTAAGGCTTTTGAAAATGGCATGCTGCTTGTCACAACACTTTTGTACTTAAGAAGGGGTTTTGCTAATTCCACAGCAGAAATAGCAGGCTCCATTGCTAAACAGAAACTCGCTGCCTGCGTGTCCATGTTAGCAAATTCATGAAAGCATCGAACTTTGTTCACTGTGGGGTAAAATTACAGGTGATGAAAGATGAGCACGATACCTGCAATACAAAACCAAACAATGACTTACAGGTCTTCTAAAGAGTCATTTTTTGTATCGAATTTGTTTGTTTGTAGGCATGGACCAACATGGTGCTGACAGTTCTCAACCAGATTCAGGCCCTGCCAGACCAAACTTTTACAGCCCTGCAGCCGGCGGTATTTCCCTGTATCAGCCAGCTGACCTGCCACGTGACAGATATCCGTGTCCGCCAAGCAGTACGGGAATGGCTGGGAAGAGTGGGACGAGTTTATGATATCATCATTTAAACCTAGCTGCGCTCTGTTGTAAAGAGGAGAAGACATCAAAGGTATACAGCAAAGAAGTACTTGGGGTTCATTAATTGCCTATTTGTTGGTGGTACATTGAGAAACAATGAGCTTGTCGATGTATATCTTATGTCTGCTTGAAACTGTGTCCCCCTCACTCACACTAGCAAAGATGGCAAAGCATGAGTATGTCCAGCATGGTCTGGAATGGCCCCAGAACCCAGAAACTACCAGTAAGTCAGGCTGGTACCTAAAGGGGTGATACATTTCAGTAGCCTTCATTTAATTCAAATTTGCAACAGTGGGAGCCACAATAAACTGCAGCAGAACTTCCACACTTATAATTAGCTGTGAACACAACTGCCATCTGGATGTCAAACCAGGCCAGTAAGCCTATGGAACTTTAAGAAAAGAAATAAATAGAATGCAGGGAAAAGGTAGGGCTATGGGAGAAGTGAAAAACTGACGGTTGGTTAGGGAAACCTTTTTACCTTCTGAAATAAGCATGAGAGAAGAAAGCCAAATAAAGATTACTCTAGTAATTGTAATTACTAATATGCCTCACTCACTAGAGGATGTAAGTGGAGATTTATTTTGCTCTGAGAGAAGCCTTTGAAATCTGTTCACATTTGGGGTAGCTAATAAGTGACTATTAAAGTATCCCAAGGCTAAAACTGATGAACCAAGCACAGACTATTCGTCCTTTCATTGCTCTTGTGGAGTATTGCTTTAAGACAAATGGCACTGTCAAAGCTGCTCTCTCTACAACACTACTCAGTCTGCCTATTCAGCTACACCTACAGCTGATCATTTTTCCATGTTTTTAGTTCCCCCTAAGGGCAACAAGGAAATTTGTTTTGCTGTTTCCTGTGAACCTGTGGGAGAAGACACACCACAGAGCACATACCAGCATGTGCCAATACCCAACATTCAACTTCACAGAGTAAAGTGTTCTGGTTTAAGCAACACTGAAGCTAAGTTAGTGTATGCTTCTATCTGGAAATGTTTGCTTACATAGGCAGCTGTAGCCAGGAAGACCATTATCACCTTTGTTAAACTTAGCTTATCACTCCACATTGAGCTGAATTGAGATAAAAAATAGTCTGAAAGGAAGGTATTTTTCTTGTTTCTCTCCCATTTCTTGTCTGCTGCTGTAAATTTTAGGGGAGAGAGTGTCATGGAGGTACACTCCCCTCTGTGCAGCACTCCTATAGGGACTATTACCATTTGCTGATATTATTAAGGGGAAGGCTTGACTATTGTGTTATCAAATACATGTGTGATGCTGTTCACACTAGAAACAGCAAATGGTTACCTGCTGCACAGGTTATGTCACAGCCTCTGGGACACTCCATCTCATACTCCCATACTACATAATTTGTTGATTAGAAGTTGAAATAATTTGTTGAAAATAAGTTGATTTTAACTTTAGGTGACCACTTAATTATATTCTCCCAAGGCTTTTAAAATGTGCATACCAACTAAATATACAGCTTCAGTCCCTGCTCCCTCCATCTTCAAAATGGCATCTCTTTGTATGAGGCCTTGATTTTGCACATCTAACTCCTTTTAGCATCTTAACCATAGAGAAACAGATGGAGCCAAGAGGCTCCAATGAACAGCCATCGCCCAAGCTGATGTGTTTACAAAGGCTCTGACACAATCCTCCTGCCTTTTCCTTCCATTTCCCAGTTAACATTTATCACTTGCTAAACTTGTGCAGGGAATATTTGTCCCTTAACTTTCTGTAGTGTCAGTCACACAATTCTTTCTTTCAAAACTTTCCTTTGCTAAATTCTTTCAAGGACATAAAAATTCTGTAAAACCAACTCTTTCTTACCAACGACATTGACTTTACAAATAAGTAATCTAGCAATTTTAGCAATTGTCAATTTTCCCCAAACAATTTTAATATTTCCTGGGGAAAGGTACAATCAGACCTTGTTACATGGGACAGTTGTGGCATGGTTAGATTTCTGTTGCCGTGTGTTTCTTACACATCTTCAAGTAGGTAGACGAAGAAGTTGGTTATAATTTTGTTAAAAGTTCTTATTGGCCATCTATACAGAGCTGCTTTTAAAGCAGTACATTCATTAGGCAACAACAGGAATCAGAATAATAAACTATGCAAAACACCCAATTCTGCTGTTTTTCATTATACATGCATGGAATGGATGCAGATCCTTTCTGTACTAAAGTAAACCTCTAAAACATGTTGGAGAAGTAAAACTGATAACAGTACCAATGGAATCACTCCAGACTCCAGCAGAGGGCCTAACATTCAGGAAACACTGTGCTTTTGTGTTGTGGTTGCAATACTCTAGGAGGAAGAACTCTAGGAATGACAATCCCACCCAATCATGTCCAGCTGCACTATGCTGCTGCAGCTTTCTTGCTTTCCACTTGTAAATGGAGAAGCACCTCAGTCAGTAGC
Source organism: Melopsittacus undulatus (assembly GCF_012275295.1). Lineage (NCBI taxonomy): Eukaryota > Metazoa > Chordata > Aves > Psittaciformes > Psittaculidae > Melopsittacus > Melopsittacus undulatus. The sequence continues at coordinate 73,475,113 of NC_047529.1, forward strand.
TCAAAGTAGCCTTTGTATCTATCTACATGTCTTTCTCACATAACCCATTCAGATCCTTATAGCCCCATAACAGAATGCATGACCTAACATCACAGCATATTTTACTGTTCTATCAGAACATTTGAGCCTTAAAAACAGGTCACTGTGTATTATATAGCCTGAACTTGCTCTCTCTCTTTACTGTGGTTAATGATCACATTTTTATTTAACTGAACTGCTTAAAAAGTGTCCCTCTGCTGCTTTTGCCTAGTTCACACTGCCCTCCTCTGGGCCCCCACAGCAATCGGAGGCAACAACATCACATTTAAAATCTTACAGACAGCCACTGACAGAGAAAGATGCTGTTGGCCAGCATCAGCTGCCTTTATGCACACGGAATAGCTCATCCCCATGCAAATATTTAAAGCTGAAAAAAAACAATGTACTCCCCCAGAAAGTGCTATTTTTCTTGTGTAACAGGAGCAAGGTTTGATCCCAATCGATGTGGTCTCAGGCCATTGCATATGTTTGCACTTCATTCTGCAGTGTGACTATATACAGATATGAGATGACTGGTGTGTCTATATATAGATTCATGGAGCTCCAGACACTTTCATACTCTGAGCATTCTGCATATTTACAGAGCAATACCCACATTTGTAGTATGTTTATCATGCTCCCTGCATGTTTGTGTCACATTGGCAATGCATAATGGTTGTTCCGGTAACTTCTCACAGCAGTCTTTTCTGAGCGTTCAGCTGCCATAGAATTACCACCACTATCTCTTGGTTAACACACTTGCATGTCTTTAAGACATGAAGATACAGATTTAATACTCTCCTAGGGATAAACACTCATGTGAGAATAAATGACTTATTTTAGCATCTAGAAAGAATTATTAGGGAAAGATTTACACAGACCTGTGCAAAACATTCCTTGTAAAACTCCAAGCACAGGGGTTTGCCTCATGACAGATAAAAAAATCATGCCCTCTGGACTGCAGTTGGCTCATGTCAAGGCCAAGCCAAGTTTACAGCTGTGACATGTAAGGTACTTTGCCTTCAATGTGAGCTTCAAGTTTTGTTCAAAACCTAAACCTTACTGTAAAACTCACTGACAAATTCTCAGCTGCCAAAGATCTAACCCCCACCTCTCAATACCTTGTGTTACCACATGTAATGTCCATCTGCACTTGATACAGTAGCATCTGCAGAGCTCAGTGCAGAACTAGTATGAAACCAAGTGGCAAGCAAGTTAGCAAGTAGAGAGGTCCAGGTCTGTGCACTGACTGCATTTTGTACCTCTTTTGACAGCTGAGGCCTTCACTCAGACTGCCCAAGCTGTCAGAATCAGTGTGAGTTACATACCTGGTTAATACTCCAGACCCAGTCCTTGAATTCCTCAATCCCTACACACAGGTTCACAAGTTCTCAGGAAAGGGGAAGTCCTGTACAGCTCCTGATGTCATCAGCTCTGCTGCTGTCCTCTATAACCCTCTTGCTTGAAAAATCCACAAGAAGCAGCACATATTCCTATGCATCCCAGCACCCCAAAACTAGAACCTTCATTTTTGCACAGATAAAGTTTCAACATGTAGGAAGCTGACCATAGCAAGCAAAAGCAATTTATTTATCCCTAGTTCATCTGCATAAAAGCTTATTCAGAAATTGAGCACGTGCTTTAGCTATTTTCACCTTCAGCAGTCCACTCTAGAAATGCCATTACTCGGTGATGAATGCAGTGCTTTCTTTCCTTGTCCTTTTGTGGGGTTGTGCTACAACTATGCATAAGCAAGCTACTTACCTGTTACTGTAGTTAAAGTAATTTCGGAGAAGAACTATGTACAGTGCTAATAATGACATATGACACGAAGTATTTTTTTTCCAATTTCTGATCATTCCACAATTGTTTGAAGAAATAATGCAATACCATCAATTACAAAAGAAATAAAGTTTCTCTTCTTTTTTAGTACAAAAGGACCAAGTTACCATAGCACAGAAGCACAAACGTTGGATTTTATGCAATGTAGTAACAGCCTCTGGCAGCTAAAGATCCCTCTTCACTGAACCTCCCTATTTTCAGTAGGGCTTCTATAGGGATACAACCTAAGGGTCTCTTGGCAGCCCTCACCAGCTACATGCCTGTGACTTCAGGAAGTTGTACAGCTGCAAGGAGGAAGTTGTAGCACCTCTTTCTGTCATTCCCACTGATCCCCTGCAGAACATACACTTTATACATGACACTAACTGTATGATATCATATTAAAACAAACAGCTTTGGCCAAATATGGAGTGCTGGCTAATTAAAAAGAAAAAATAAAAGAACACATGGTGTAAGTATGCATCAACCTTTTCACTGAGTGCTCAGAGGTCTCCAAGCTAAAAATTGAAAGCTGAGGGAAGAAGAAATGCCCTAATTCTGTGGCTATCTCAGTGGAGCTACACTGTATGATCCTGGATTAATGCAATAATGAGCTTGCCTGTGGGACCATATCCCTCAAATTCTCTTTATTTTTGGCAAGTTCACAAGTTGAGGCTCACATAGTCTCCACTGCCTCACTGAATCAGGGAATTGTGCTCATGGAAGGCATTTTTTTGTTAAGAAACATGGCAACAGGATCTATTTTAACTCTTTTACCCCAACATCCCACTTTTCAAAAAGTAGTTACATATTTTGATAAATTTCATGTAAATACCATGGAGCACCAGGGCCCTAGTTTCCTGTCTGTGCATCTGGTTCATCTGGGCTGCAGTGGAATGCCATGCTTCCACAAAAAGCAAGATGAAACGAGAGAGTTGAGCCAGCAGAGAGGCACAGGTACACAGGTTCAAGCAAGGGGCAAATATCACCTCCACAAGCAGGCTGTGGCTCCTGATCCCCTGCTCTGCAGAGGAAAGCAGATCTGATTCCAGAGGGAGAACAGCCAGGAAGGGCAGAGCACGGTGGTGACAGAGCCCTACACTGCATGCTGCTTGCAGGATGAGATGAGAGCAAGAGATTGAAAAGTGCAATAACAGCAGCGAGCATCTTCTTTCAGTTCCCCTCCCCAACCATTTTCTCTCCCTACCCCCCTTTTTGGTATCATTTGGGACTGCAAACATGTCCAGGCCCCCTTCAACCAGAACTGAAAGCAAGCCAAAGGGAGTGGACACTCCATTCTGCCAAAGATCTAAGCCTTTCCTGTTTGAAAATTTAAAAATTCAGAGTTTATTTCCATGATGATGGCTGCTATAGGAAGCATTTTACCACAGGACATGATTCCCAGGACTCCATCTCTAGCTGTATATTCAGGAGGAGCCACTAATCCTTTTTAAGAGATACTGTAAACTCCCTTGTCAAGCAAGTGCTTACATTGGATTTACCTTCCACTGAGTTCACACCTAGCTGCAATTCCCCAGTCTCATCCGTGTTTCCTCCCTCTACCCATCCGCTCTTCTTCAGAGAACTACATCCCGTGTCCACCGCTTTCTGTTGTGCTGCTAGCTTTGTTTGGTCTTTGGATGTCCAGTGGTCAGGCAGTCACTGTCAGCTGGCTTGCAAATTGTATTTTGTGTATATTTTATTCTGACTGAACTCTGAAATGGAAATATTTTAAAACAAAAAAATATAAATTATTTACGTTGCTTGTGTTGTAGAATAAAGAGGCAAATGCAAAATAAATTATGCTTTGTTTTTGTCTAAATGAAGTTATTTTTACAGTTACTGATAAAGCAAAGGAGCAGAACTAAGAAGGGGCCCAAAATACTTGATATGTACCAGTAGGGACTGTAGTTTTCACAGGCAACCTGGGGAATTTAGCACTTTAAAAGAAATTAGTCCTATGCCACTCCTAGCCAAAGTCTGGGCTTGCAGGGGCAGAGAGGGATGAAGATAATAAGACAGCTGAGGGTGCAAGTAGACACCGTGCAGAACTTTGAAACATCTGAAGAGGTGAAGCGTTTCTTCCTCCATTAAAATGAGGAAAATACTTTTCGCTTTGATTTTATTAGGGATGCAATAAAAAAACAAACAAACATCCAAACACACAAACAGGGCAGAAAAGGCACCTACTTTCAGTCACATAAACAACTTTGGAAACTGTCCTAGAAGGTAACCTTGGAGACTGAACTCTACAAATTCTATCACACACCAAAGTAACTACTTTACTGCCACTGAAATCCAGGCAGTGCCTGTCCCACCACCACCCCATCCCCAGCATGAAACCCAGGGACAAACAGCCAAGCAGCCATCACAGGACAAGGCTCCTCTGAGAACTAGTTCACTGCCAAAGTTCTGTAGAGTTTTTAAGCTAGGCATTCCCCCATCACACTGGGTTTAGCTAGCACTGAAGAAGTGTTCCCAGCCTACAGGTGTATGCAAGCAGCATGTTTCATCCATTTAAAAATCTCAGCAAGGATTTTCCCTTATCACCTAAATCATTCTCTTGATTAAAAATTGGATCAGTGATCACTCCTGCTAGAGGAAAATATGTAATTTAATGGAAATATTTAATGAAAGCAGTAAACACCTTTATAGCCACTCAGACTTTACGTGCAACCAAAATTTAGGTACAGAAGAAGGAGTTGACCAGTACCCCTGTCAAGGAATTTCCATGGGGCTCCCTGAAAGCAGGAGCATTTCAGTGACAAGACCTAGCAGCATGCAGTAGCCTTTAGGGAACATCTCTGTGCACTCATGTCTGCATCCAAAAGGCAAGCATTCCACCTAATCTCAAGAGTGGAAACAGCTGCATTCCCACCTGGCCTCACTGGGATCTGTCATGGGCTCCTATGCACTGGAGCCATACAAAGTCTGGCCTTAGTGCCTGTTACACAGCAGCCTCATCAGCATGGAGGTTAAGAGCAGATTACAAAGCAACCAAATTAGGTTGTGATGCTTTAATAATCTTACAGCACTTCTGGCAAAACAGAGTGTGTTAAATCCCAACAGTCGGATCCAATTCTGTTGCAGGAAACTACCTTCTGCTGCTCCACATGTCTCATTTAGATCCATTAGAAAGGTTTTAATTTCCTCCTAGAGAGCATTCATTAATGTAAACCAGCAACTGGGTAAATACAGAAAGTACTGTTCTGCTATTCCACTCACTGCTCACATGTACCAATTCCCAGCTGCCTTCTCACTTAACAGTGGAGTCACACAGGCACAGATTCTGCTGCTACCAGTGCGAGAAGAGATCATACAAAAGAATGAACAGCCACACCATCAAACCTCAAGCATTGTTTTCCCTTCAGTGAAGTCACTGAGTTTATACATCAGATTCCAGAACAGGAAAGCCAGTGGCCATTTAACACATTGCTTTGTAGACGAAATTTAACAGATTGCTTTTGGTTTTGTTAATAGCATAATGATGAAAATTTCCCATAGAAGTTGTTACCAAACATATTTATCAGAAGAAAGTGAGCTTGGTTCTATTTTGAAAGGCTGACTTTTAGCTCCAGGAAGGTCAGCCCTCAACTCCCTTCAGAGCCTCCTGCAAGTCAGACCCTCCAGGAGGCTCAGGGGAGGAACAACGCTCACCAAACCACACAAAACCAGCATTCTCTCAACAGCTTTGGTAGAGCTCATTCTTCCTCTGCCATTGCAACAAGTGCCAAAGATGAGTGCATGGACATCAAGTTATCCAAGTCTCCCTCCATGATACGCATTTATTTATAACACAGAGGATTTCAAGACTGATGTTTTTTCACAGTGCAGGTTTACCACTGGCTATAGTGTATTCATCTGCAGTCAACTAAAAGTTAAAATCTCCCCTGATACCAAACCAGACATCTTTTCTAACCATTATTTTTTGGCAAGGTGCCAAGATTGTGCCCAGCATCACAACTACCATTGCACAGATGGGATGAACAACTGAGCAAGTCAAAAGTTTGTCCTTGACCTCAAAAGGGCCTAAAGTATCTACACCACATGCTCTGGCCTCTTGCTTACCCCAGAGCTGTAGACCTGTGGGATAGTCTGTCAAGACGGAGAGAAGAAAAAAGACAGCTTACAGGAGGGACACCACAAAGGCAAATGAGATACACCAGCAGGTACTTCAGGTACAAGGCTGAAGAGAAGGGAAACACACTTTGGAGGCAACAGCTAATGCACAATAGAGTTGCACAGAAGACCACTGGCAAATCCGTGCACCCAAACACTGAGAAAGTACCACTGTGGTAATAACGGAACACTATCTGTGGTAATCCTGCTGGAAACATGCTCTCTCCAGGACAGATGTTTCTTGATCCATGTTTTACAGATGGAGAAACGTTCCTTTTGGCCCACTGAGCACTGTGTCAGCAGTAGAAAAAAGAAGTACAACCAGGCTTCTGTTCTATCCACTGAGCCATGTGGAACACAGGGTCATCTCCAATTTCTGAGCTTTTGGCAAAGAAGCTAGCATCAGGATAAACCTCTTAACGTCTAATATCACTGTAAACAAACACGGGTTGAACTCTTTATCCAAATGCCTGACACAGTGTCCTAGAACAGTGCACTCAGCATCCAGGTCTCAAACCCCAGCAGAATCCAAAATAAAACAATTCAGATTTAAGCACAAGTCTCTTAGGTCCTAGTCTTACCCTGAAAAAAAATAAACCCAAACCCCAACACATTAGTCAGGCTGAGTGTCCAATTCACAGACTCCTGACAGAAACCCATGGCAGTAAATCAGGTTTGGTTTTTTGCCTTGTTTTTACAAGAGAACTGTACATTTACCTACATCATACTTACTGTGAAATCTGTATCCGTAAAGTAGAGACAATACCTCTGGTTAGCCAGCTCTGAGCAAATATGCCCAAGCTGAATTCTTGTTTGCTGTGGTGACTGTGACCACTCCTGAGGAGGTCTCTCATCATCCTCATTCCCTACCACAGTCAAACAAAATTACTTAAGACTTAATCAATTTAGAATGCTTTCCTGTGTGGCATTTGTAAATTATTTACTATGGTTTTGAATGTTACATTACATTCCTGGCAGACTGCTTTGTACTTCAAATCAGGTTCTCCTTTGTGCCAGAGATTATGGGGAGAGGAACAGATCAAAATAAAACTGGGTAAGATTCAGTATTGAAATCTATCTCTATAAGTTAGCATGCCCAGGAGGTCAGAAACAGACAAATCTTCAAGCTTGGGAAACAAGGATGTCAAACATAATGAGAAAGTGAGACACAGCTTTCAAAATGTATTGCAGTAACTCATGCAAGGAGAGGAAGGTGACAAAGTTGTTGGTTGGTTGGTTCAAAATGCTCACCTGCAAAAGCAATTCATCTTCCCTTGAGAAAACACAGGAACTGGTTTCTGGGTAGAATTACAATGGTGGCACCACAAGAGCCAGCACCCTGATAAAAACATTCTTTTAAAGACCCAGCTGCAGGGATGGTCGTCAGAGCAGATCTTACATCTCTCTTGCATACATTACCTCTTCTTTTAAAAGGATGCTAAATAATTGAATATCTCAATGCAGGCTCTTGTGGCCCAAGCCCATGAGAACAAAGATTATTAGTCTGCAAAGCCAACTGTGATAAAATAAAAACAAAAGACAAAGAAAACAGAATCAAGTGAAGGTTTGTATCTAGCTTGCTAATAATTTTTCTTACAAGTTTTCAATCAAGTCTCCTTTAGCATTTCAAGGGGAACAGGAGGAATGATTACCACTGAGTGTCCGTCACAGGTGGCAGGGCAGGGTATAGGGTAAGCTGTGCTACCTATCTTAGACAAAAGCACACATCTGCAGTGATTACTAAAGAAAAACAGATGCCAAACTACATCACTTTGAGTGCCTTTTAGAGCCTGAACCATCAAACCACACCAGGCTGGCTGGACTTGCCAGACAATCCCTTTCAAGGAGGCATCATCCTGCACTTGGCAAAAAGCAATGTTTGGAGCCAAAAAAGGTTTAAAGAACAAAACAAAAAACTGACAAGCAGCACCAAAACACAAATAACTCTAACCAGTCAGGTCTAGTGCTGCTCTTACAACCTGCCACTGTCACAGCTGCTCATCTATGCAGGCCCCATTGCCCCACTGCAGACACCCCACTGTCCCAAGCGCTCTTTATGTGCTCTGGTTGATTCTGGAACATTTTCATAACAGTTATGTTGAAAAATGTCTGCCTTTTCTGCTTAACTCATCCCTTTTTCCCCCTCTGCCTCTTACTGTTTTAGTTTCCAGTCTACAGCTCTATAGTAAGAACTCTTCACCGTTCCCCTCGCAGTTTTTAGTAGGTAACTTAACTTCAGCACCTACTAAGGTAATGACTCTTCATTTAGCCAACAGACATTACCCAAAACCACATATGCACAAAGCTTAGCACCTAATCAGCACACAGCACATGCACCACATTGCATGATGTGATCAACACTGAGCATCATAAGCAAAAGCAACTAAAGAGGAGCTGGAGAAGTGCCCAGTGAAAGCAATGCAGTCATGCTCAGCAGAGAGTTCTGGGCACCTACTGCATACAGAGGACACCTCAAGGAGGTGGACACCTGCCTGGGACTCCGTTCTCTTCCTACCTGACTGATGGGGAGAAGTTTCTCCTTTCTCTGCCCCTTCAGGTAGCTTTGTGGTCAATGGATGCCATCAGCTCTGCTGATAAAGCTCTGTGCAGTTAAGGCTAGCTGACCTGTCCTTGCACAACAAGGGTCATATCCTCGAATCTAGGCTTGACTGCCATTTTGCCGACAAGCTGAACATGTGCACTTGAGAAAATAAAGCTCTTGCCAAGTCTGCAGATTTAGGGCCTTTTTTCTATAACAGATTTTCTTCATGCATTTCATTTATATAGCAAACTTTACAGGTTGCAGGAGGCTGTGCAACTTCTCCCTAAGTTAGAAATCTTCAGATTCACAACAGGAGGTTCAGCTTCAGAACTTGAACTCTGACTCGCAAACAGTACACAAAAGGTGTGTTATTTCAAGCAAAGACATGTTCCAGTTCACTTAAATTAAAACAGCACAAAATTGCCCAAAGCCTCTCTGCTGATGCTCTGTTAAATAATGCACACTTCAATTCAGTAAGTTTTGTGTGGATTCAGAACTCCACAGACAACAATAACTTCCTCCCTTGTCCTGAAAGGACAAAGGCAAAATGTCTCCCTTGGCCTTTCTGGGACCACTGAGCACAACACTGAACAAGCACCTCCCAGTTTATGGCCCCAGTTCTCCTATGGACACAATATACAGCTTCAGGGAAGCCACCTAATCAGTGATGAGCTGGGGTTAAGGAGAAGCTAGAGGCCAGTCAGTGAGAGCTGGGTAACCCTGAGCTCGCCCTCCAATACTGCAGCTTTCTCTTTATGGTTTCTCCCTTGGCTCTTAGACAGACCCCTCATGGAACTGGCAGTTTAACTTTGTAACCCTCCTTTCATAGAGCCTGAAGATCCCCCCATTGCTGTGTGTTTGTCCAGTTTATCACACTGCTTATCCTCACACGTATACAGGCAACTGCAACCTACTACAAGGTTATGTACTGCATCAGTTGGTTTAGTTTATACTGGTAATTTTCAGACTCTCATTCTTAATATTATTGCTAAATACATTTCAGGGCAGGAATGGATTTCAAAAGCTGTATTTCCTCATGCTTTCAAATGTTTCAAGCATTTTAGCAATGCCAGATGGAGACTTAGAGATTCATTGTTAATGACAGGAAAGAGAACATAGCTTTTCTAAATCGGTAATTAGAGATATTAACCTGTAAGAGAATACATTAACGCCTACAGTTCTTCTGCTCTGGAGCTGCACCTGGCCTGAAAGCGATGACAAAGGACTAATAAGTATTTTTTATTTTTTCCAATCTGGTGAAGAACTGAGGGAGTTTTAGAGGGCAGAAGAGCTATTCTTAAACAGTGCTCTCTTGGCCACACTGGTTCTAAGCAACAACATCAGAAAGACTAATTGTTTTAGTATCCAGAGTCAGTAGGTTTTTGGCACCAAACAACACTAAGCATATCAAGCTATGAAGACATAATCATACTTTTGTTTAAAACTTACTGTGTTGGCAATAAGTACTAACAAAGAGATCATGGTATTTAAATACAGTCTCAAGGGATTTGATACAGGGATTCACAATATTCCAGCAGAAAACTGTGTATTTGTGAACAAAGAATTGGTAAATAGATTGAAATGCTGTCATTAGAGGCAAAGCAAAAATCACATCATCATTGACTGCATTCTTCAAGCACGGTTACACTCACAAAACTTTAAGGGATATTCTGCTGCAGGCAATCCTGCTCTGGCAGTGACCCGAGCTCTGGCACTGTCATTCTCCAAAGGTTTTGCTTTCAGCTACCCATCTGCAACATCAGATCAATACCTCAGCAGTACCTGCTCCTGCTCCCTTGGCCACCGCTGCTCCTATGCCAAGGTACGTATGGTCAGCATGCACATGTTTTGTAACCGGATCTCCTCTCTCCATTTCTACAGGCTGTGAGTATGCAGAGCTTGCCCACAAATGCTGCTCCCCAAAATGCTGGTTGCAGCAGGGGCCATGCCAACTTGTGTCAATCCTTTGAAGTGACAGCGGTTTTAGTTTGAAAGGGAGAAGAGATTGCTCTTCAGAAGGTGCTTTGGTTTTGAAAAACATATTGATGCTTAACAAAAAAGGAAAGCCAGAATCTCAATATCATGAAAAATATACCAAAGAAGAGCAAATCACAGAATTGCTCAATTACACAAGTGAATAGGAATGGACAGGAGCCAGCACCACTCCTGCTGAAGGACACAGAACATTATAGGCACCTGGTTATAGGCAGAAGTCAGCATCTCCCTCCATTTCATCAGATGAATCTACACCTGACCACACAGTACCATTTACAGGGGTAACACCTCACCCACTGTAATTCCTAGCTTTGCACTGTTCAGGTTAGCCCTCACACCCTCCTTCACAAAAGTGCACTAATTCAAAGCAGGGAAGATTCCCCACCACCTGTGGAAAGCAGCAAAAGAAACTGGGGAAAAAAAAAGCAGCAAGAAATGTGAAAGGCAACCAGGGCACTGTGGATATACTGTTCCCTACAAACATTAGTGGCAATACAGCCTAGACTTACAGTGCTAGCCTCAAACATCCCAGCAAATCAGACAGATTAATTATTTATGGCAGGCAGCTTGAGCTTCATACTGAGAACTGTAGAATTGCCTATTTTCTGCAATAGCTTCCTCAGAAAGTCTCTCCCTGCTCCCCTCCTATAACACTGGAGGTGATATTAGCAACACTGCCTCAATTAAAACCATATTGTGGCCATTGTTTTATAAGCCTTTACCAAAATGTAAACAATTTGGTGGTACCATTCCATGCCAGCTATTTTCTCCATATCATTTGACAGGGCAACTGCTAAACTATTTCAAAGAACAAAACCAGTGGAGGGAGGAGGAAAAGTTTTGTCCATGTCAAGGTCTGAAGACTTACAAAGGTCAACCTCCCTGGCTCTTCAAAGCTGCAAGCCTGACATCTGACCATGGGTCTTGGAATCAAGGATGTTCCTCCTCACCCCAGTTTCCACACTCCAGCATGCACAAGCTATGGGTGGTATTTATAAGCTTTTTGTGAGAAGGAGAAATAAGTGTTATGTGTGCTCCACAGGGTTGGTAAAAATCTGCAACAGATTTGCCATCACAAATGCAGTCTCAAGTGGTAGTGTTTCAGTTCTGCACAAGAGCAGATCTCTATAAAGGCAGTATGTCAAATGGATGTCCAACCACTGGCACCAGAAAGTCGGTATCCCCATTACCTTCACTAGTTTTCCTGCTGAGTCCACTAATTATATAAAAAGCCAGAGAGAGAATCACTATTTTATATTCCAATTACCTGCATGACAAAGGCCACAACATTTCCCCAAATTCCCATTTGGCCTCAGCTCTACAGAACCAAATAATTGTTAAACATTTTCCAGAGGTCAAGAATTCAAAGCAGCACTTGGTAAATCAGGTCAGTGAGTCTTAAAAGCACACACCTTATTTTCTGGATGCAATTCATCTAACTAGAATCCAACGATGCCAAAACCAGTGTTTCTACTGTAAGATGACATAATTTTTTTACTTCTCCTCATTATTCATGATACAATCCCAAAGGAAATTTACAACAGGCTTTTAAAAGTAGCAGTAATAATCTTAGGGGCTGTATTAAGACCCTAATTAAGATAGTGTATGAATATTTCCTGCTTACACATGAGATGACAGATTTAAGCTACATGGTCACGAGACTCCTTAAGGAATTTGTTTTCTTAACACCCGCTTGGAAGGATGGTCCTCATTCCTACTTCCATACAGGTTGTTGGGGCATCAAGTTAGAAGTATGTCATTGTCTTGGTACAACCTGTTAAGCCATATTTAGGACCAGGTGTCTCAGGGGACATTGTAGTTCACAGCATAACTCCTCTGGTCTCTGGATGCAGCTGCAAGCACTTACCACCTCTGCAAGTGCTTTCCAAGATGACAAGCAAGGCACTGAAGAAAGAAGGAGTCTTCTCGCAAGCACGCAAAGGTTTTACTGAGGTGACCTTTATAGCTTGATGCAGGACCTCCCCAGCAGAAACAAGAGAGGGCCCAGTTTCTGATGAACAATGCAGCTGCTTGAGCACCAAGAGCTATGCTCGATGTTAATTCTCCCTGTCCACAGCTTATCTGGCAACTCCAGTTACAAAATGGGATGGATTGATCACACCACCCCCTCTCTTTCCCACAGCTTAGGTTCACCTGCAGGGTAGATCCCTGCTGCACACTGCAGTAACAGGGGTCACAGCCAGCCCTGGAAGAGGCTCTTCCAGACTCCCCTCATCAGAAACATCAAGCTCCTGCATTTTGGACTGCCGCTGTTGGAGCTGCAAAAGTCCTGCCTGGTGCCAATTAAGCCTGCAACTCTCTGGGAGCCATGCGCCCAGGAGTTATGGAAAGGAAATCCAAGGAAGAAATAAGAGGTTACAATTCAGACCCCAGGTTTGTGTCATCAGTCCTGAACACAGCTTTTGCTTGAACATGTTAGCCTTGAGAAAGCATGCAAGATTCACTACAGTTAAATGGAATATTATCACTAGCCTCTCCCTCTGCTCATAGCAAGGCAGAAAAACACACCACCAACTTTTCAGTAAGGGCTAAACCTTGATTCAACTTTCGACTTAAATACTCCTCCCTTCAGAGGTTACCAGACATTAACGAAGTTTTCTGATTTTTCTAGATAAACAGCATACAGCTTTCTCACTGGAAACAACTGCCATTTAACAACATGTATCCTAGAAAGCAGTAAACAAGTCATGATTTAACTGAACTGACAACTTGTTACCACTGAAAGCAAACTTACACTCTCAGTGACCAAAGCTTTCCTGGCAGAGCTCACTCTCCGGATTTATCATTAACATCTACATCCTAACACTGCTAAATAATTCAGCACAGCATTTAGCCTTATGTCCTTGCCTCTCTGCGCAGAAACCGCTCTCACTATTTACTGTATGTTCCAGCAACACAGAGAAAAAGCCCGTCTGGACCATGGTTCCTCCTCGCACTGTGTAACTGAGGGAGAGCCTCTGCTGTCGACATAGTGGTGTGGGTTTTACTTATTTTATTTTGTTGGGAAAAGTGTTTATTAGATACCTAAATATAGAGCATTATTTATCCACACAGTCATGACCATGTGGACTCAGATTCACATGCAAATTCCCCTTTTAATAATCCTAATGCAGGAGCTCTCCAATCAGAGCAGTATCAGCCCCAGCTCTCGGATACCTGATGCCAGCTTTGCTGGTAATGTAGGCCACTGAAGCAAATCCAGAGAGATTGAGTTGGAAGTGGAGAGAGGCTCTATTTGCTTGGCTTCTCGATGATTGGGGGGGGGGGGGGGGGGGGGTGTGTCTAACTTCTTTTTTTTCTTTTCCACTATAAATGGGATATCATTTAAGAAGGATCGTTAGCTGAGAGCAGCCCAGCTCGATCAAGGCTGGGAGGCGGAGACGCAGTTGCAAGCAGTGAAGCAAGGTGGAGGCACGAAGTCAGGAGACCAGGTTAATGAAAGCATGAGGTGGCTCTTGGGCAGCAGCTGGAGGAAATTTGGACATGCTGACAGGGGAACCTATGACTGGCTAAACAGTGAACCAGGTGGGCCACTTCTGGAAACAGAGCTTCAGGTCAGTACCCCTTGCTTGTCTCTGTGGCATGTCCTTTGACTTTGCATGTGTGTGTACATCTGTATAATGTCTCAGTGTATAGCATAAATACCCGGGTATTGATACATATCAAAGCAGAACTGCTTAATTACATAAAGTCAGAGCATTTACTTATTGCTGATAAGTTGCTTTAAACGTATTTGTGGGGAAAGAAGAACGGTAGATGGAAAAAATCTTGCTGGAGCAGCAGGTAAATAAATTTAATTATTTCTTTTAAGCATAATGCATTCTCCTATTCCTTTATTTCCTTTCTTTTAAATGTATGTTTATGCTTTGCATCTGGTCCCATGAAGTCTTTCTGCAGATGTTAAGTCAGTAGCAGTCAGCAATGAACTCTTGTTCACTAAGCTGTACACTGATTACTTCTGCGAGAGAGGATCACACGCAGGCAAATGGGGGGAGGGAAGTAGCCCTCAGAGATAAAAACACAGCCTGCCTTGCTGGCTTTGGCTGGGATACAGTGAAAGGGTTTCCCTGATCAGAAATCATAATTTAAGGTGTACCTACATCCCCAGTAACTACCTGAGTCAGGTAGCATTAGCTAATGAACTGGCCACACTACTTAGCTGGGATATCAAGTGTCCTGTCGTAAAATAAAAAGGGGTAGGAGTACGTGTGTGGGGGTCATAACAGGAGAAAAAAATAGTTTTTAAATGCCTCTACAATTTTAATGAAGTCTACTTCACCAGTAACACTGACAGCGTTAGAACAGCAATAGCAAGGTCTTCACACCTTCAGACTGGTTTTGTCAATGAGAAACAAACAGCAGTTACATTCTAACAAGTATCTAAGAATTCTGTATAAATCTAGGCTCACTTTAAAATTATGTGTCATTATTAATACACACAAAACTACAGCAAAATGTTTTTCTATTTGCCAGATTTATAAGGTTTTGCTTTTTACAAGAAATAATGAAGCAGCTTTAAGAAGCAAGCACCTATTCATAGACCACAGCCTACTGACTTCAAAGCAGACTTTGTTCCAAAGTCACTAAAAACATTTCAGAAGTATTGCTTTCCTGATTTAACTTCAAAAGATATTAGTATAAATATGGGCTATATTAATAAAAATAAGTGTAATAAAGTTCTAAGTAGCCTATCAAATCATTAACATAATAAATCTTAGCACCAATCAAACAATCACTTCAATGGGAATGTCAGCAAAATAAACTTTAATTTTATTACCCTTACACAAAAGCTCTCTTTAAACTAATGTTTGGCCTTATTAGGTCATTCCCTTCCAATCCAGGTAGGAGGCTCTTTTTGTCTAGACAGAGAGTTCAATTTTAAGCCCATTCCATTACTCATCACGGAAATACCACACAACTCAGCTGCACTCTTCATTCCATTCCTTTATCAACAGGCACAGGTAAAAAAGCTCATCTAAACTGATACAGTTCATGTAATCATGTAAACATGCTCAGCATGTTAGAAAAATATAGGCAGACAGACTACTAATGAAAGGCTTTACTACTTCTAGTCTGTGCTCAGTTTGGGAAAACTGACCCTCTGCTTCAGTCCCTACAAACATATAAATGAAAGAAAGCTAATAAATATGTGTTTGCAATGGCCAAACCATCCTACCAAAATCAGTTCTGGGGAAAAAAAAAAGAGGACTTTTTAGAACCATTATCTCTTTCACCCCCATGCCTTTGTCTGCCTTTCTCTTTATAAAGGGTCCCTGTACTTCTGTGTCTACAACTTCTTTCATGCTGGGAGCTTTAGCCTTATTTTCATCAATTATAAACCTGACAATAATGCCTGTGATGACACAGGCAGAGCACACTGACCTCCAGAGTAGCAGCAGCATCAAAACTAAACCAGTCAAGAGAACACCACCAAATAATTCCCTTAGTCACTTCATACGCTTGGTTTGAAAACTTCCAGATGTTAAACAGTAGAGGATTTTACTTTCTTTAGTTGATTCTAAATATTTACTATAAGAGTATTGGTAACATAACAGCATCCATGAGCCTTAATATACATAGTGCTCAAACACAATAATGAATGCATTTTCTCATTTTCCTGTGAAGTGCCTTATGCACCTCAAAAGACACACTAAAAAAGTGCCAAGAAACTTTAAAAAACAAAAATACCCTAATTTTTAAAAGAAGGACTTAACAACTGCATTAGAATAATAGCTGAACAGTTTCTTCCAACTCTGCTGTTTCCTGCAGCTAATTTAATGGTCAGGTAAGACAACAGCTTGTACTGCCAGAAACTCTTTAATAAGAAATGATCAGTAAATATGAAATAGTTCTTTAGTGTGCATTTTTGTGGTAAAAGACAGCTGGCGAAAACAGCTTAATAGCTAACCCACAAAAGTTTCAATGTACTTTAAACTTACCTTAATGGGTTTGGCTTTAGATCCACAATACCTCAGGGGAAAAAAAAAACGCAGACATCTTCACTGCACTATTTGTTAGAAGTCAAAACCTATTTACTTTTTTTTTCTTAGGCATGACCACATACTAAAAATTTCATGATATGACAACAAAGCAGGGAGGTAACAAATGCCTGATAGATAATCAGTTGAACGTAGGTTACAATGTGATTTTTTAGCTAAAGGAATGACCATGATTCTTGGAAGAAAAAGCAGAGAAATTTTTCATAGATCAAGAAGGGGACATTAGAGTTCCAGGCCCTTTTCACAGAGCCATTACTGCCAACAGCCCTTTTGCATCCCTGCTTCCAAATGCCTTTAGGAAAGAATCACTTGGAGTTCTCCTCACCTGCAAAGCTGCCTTTGTTCAAAATAAAGGAAATCTGATCCATTGACCTCTTCAGTCTCACCATAAAAATGTGAAAAACCCATCTGATTACAGTTTTCAAGTACTTAAAGGGAATGAGTTGATAATAAACAGAATTTTAGGGTTTGGGTTTTTCCCACTCTCTCCACTAGTATCTAAATGAGATTCAGTTATCATAAGCTAGAGCTACATAGAGTTAGACTGGAAATTATCTATATTAAATTTTAAAAGTGAAGCTAATACAACAATAGAGCACAAATGCTATTTTAAAGAAAATAGCTTATTATTCCTGTTAACACTACAGCACAATTCAAAAGCTGTGGGAGAGACATTTTGGGGCTACATTTTGCAGGACACAAAGCTGTCACAGCAGTCATAGAACCAAGAGTTATTTTTCTACAGTTTTAAAACTATTCTGGCATAGCTGGAAGAACAAGCTCAAGAGCGAGCCCAAGTCCAGGTTGTTCTGACAAACTGTCTTTTACCTGGAGCTGGCCTGTAAAGTTTGAATAGCCCAAACAATAGGTATTGTAGTGGGTCCTGATGAAAGGAGTAGCTGTTGTAATATTTATTCTTTAAAGTAAACAGTACAGTTTTCTAAATGCAAACAAACA
The DNA here is from genome assembly GCF_012275295.1 of Melopsittacus undulatus. Classification (NCBI taxonomy): domain Eukaryota; kingdom Metazoa; phylum Chordata; class Aves; order Psittaciformes; family Psittaculidae; genus Melopsittacus; species Melopsittacus undulatus. Next base: position 73,492,585 of record NC_047529.1, read on the forward strand.
CTAGGAGGTGGATCACCAGCCCTATTCCTTTGCAATTGGCTGTTCTCCCTAGCTTTAAAAGCTTGACCAACCTCCCAGAAAAAGGACAGGTCCTGGTATGATCCAGGAGTAATAAAACCTCATACCAAAATACATACAAATCCAGGTTGTTGGGCTTTTTCCCCACTGGAGACAGGGTTTCCTAGAAACCCACCACTCTTTGCAACTTCTCCATTTATTTTGTCATAGCTGTCATTTGGTTTAGTGGACCAGTACATAGAATCCAGCAATCTATAAATCTGCAAAACATATTGCTTGAATATCCCTAACCAGTCAGAAAGTAATTTGGAAAAGCAACTGCTACATCATAGCAGGGGAGATGGAGAATGTATCTTTTATTTTCTCTCTGATTAAGAGGTCTCCAGGAATCCCACACACTACCTATTTGCTTTGATTACAGAGCAGTCAACAGACAAGCTCAACCAAAGATGACATAGAACCATTTCTGTTCATCATATTGCCTGCCACCATGATGCTCTTCCTGGCATTCCTGCTGCTCTTCCTGTACCGCCGTTGCCAGCGCCCCACTCCACAGGGCCAGATCTTCAGCATCGATCTCCCCGAGTCCCTTCCCGAGCATGATGTGTCCAATTTCCTTTCCGTGCTGCCCTGGAACAGTGAACAGAGCTTCCACTACTCCACTTTGCTTCCTGATGCCACATTCCTTACTGTGTGCTTGCCTCCATCCTACGAGGAGGCCACCATGAAGACTTCCATGGACGAGGCTCACACTGAGCTCTCTCCAGACCCAGTGCCTCCTTATGAAGAGAGTATGCTGCAGTCCAGCAGTGCCAAATAAACTTCCTACGGAAGCACCTTAGCTGAAGCATGCAGCCCCTCAAGGCACAAACATGAAACAGCTATATGGCCTTTAAAGTTTGCAAGAGGATTCTAAGCAAGGCGCCAAACCAGTGAACTAATGAAAGAAGAAACTTGCAGTAACAAGGAATGAGCCCCTTCACCTCATTCTAGGATTTTCTACTTTCCCTTTGTTGCAAGCATACACACACAGTGTAGCAACAAATCAGTCCCAGACTTGTAATACGGGTATTCCTGTTAAAAAAGCGCATCACACAAGAATTAAACTTAAGGACAAGTGAAAATCTGCCCCTCTGCAATCCCTCAGCTACAAGGAAACATGAGTTATGATACAGATTCACCACTCACAAAAAGGGGTTTTAGCATATACCTATTCCAGTTTGGCTTTTTCTTTTTTATGTGTTTATTTTTAATTTCATTTATGTCAATTCTGACTATTTCCAATTCACTCCATCTGTGTGTGTTAACATCACATCATTCGCAGTGCTCTGGAATTATCACAACAGATCTCAGGAAAGCAGACAAATATGTAATCTCTACAAAATTTCCAGCAATTGTCCCCAAAGGTTCAAATGTGTGCTATGGATAAAGGCTGTCTTATCACAGCTGAACAACAAGGAGAGCTAGGGAAGACCTGATCATTCTGAGTGAGGAAGACTCCAGAGCACACAAGAGCACTCTGTTGCTCCAAGCCACTTGCCCAGGTCTGCAAGGTCCCAATAGACCAGGCTACTGCCTCAACTTCTTTTCCAATTTACAAGTCTACAACAATAAACCCTGTGACCTGTCTGGTGCAGCGTGAGAAGGAGTTGGGGAAAAATAAATAAAATTAAATGCACACACTCAAAAATATGGTCTGTATTTTAAAACAGCATTATACCCCCTTCCCCTTCATCACTAGGGCAGAGTAAATCTCATTCAAGCACATTGGTGGCAGTGGGCCAGTTTCAGGAGGGCTTGCACATGCACACTTTTAGACAATGGTGTGTGTTATTTTTAATTCTTTCTTACAGGATAACATTTTCACTATATTGATAAATGTTCTTGTTACAGAAGGTGGTTACTACAGATCCTGACAGCCTCAGAAGTTACGACAGCTTCTTCCTTGCAGGTGTCAGCTATTTCATGACACTACATTTGTCTACGACCTGCCAACATAACAACTACTACATACTGCTGTGTGCAGTCTTGGTATAATCCCTAAACCCAGCAGCTGCCCTGAGTTACACGCTGATTCCAGCAACTGTCATGAGGTGTCAGTATCAGCCAGTCCTGCTTTGTGAATGTACCACATCCTTTTAAAAACAAACCAAAATCCAAACCAAACCAAAACCCAAACAAAACCTCAAGATAATGGAAGAAGAATTCATCACTGTACAGCAGAAGAAAACTAGACAACTTTCGAGCTGCAAGTAGTTCAATTTCATATTATTGCTAACAGTGGTACAAATCACATCACCAGAGTAACCAAGAGCAGTACAGGTCAAACATGATGATTCCACTCACACAATTAAATTAAGGGGGAAAAGTCTGTTTTATGTAATTCAGAAATGGATTATTTTCTTAAACTACACTTCTGAGACCATTTCCCCTAACATTCCCTTTTTGTCTCCAAACTGTAAGAGCAGAAGTTTTGGATAAATCCAGATTCAGTCACCCTTTATTCTTTCCCAGCCATGTCTGGGACGAGTTCCTGGTATTCACAGAGGCATTTAAAAGTACTGTTATTTTACTGTCTCCTTGCTTTTTTTTTTTTTTTAACCGTCTTAATATTTGGTACATGGAGTTTCTGCCACCTACAAGGAAAGCTGCAAAAATACAAGAGCCCCAAACAATATATGCTACCTAATCATCAAGGAACAAAGGTCTGAGGTTCACAGGTAAAGATCACTTTTGCCTTTGGTGCCTGTATATTCCACTGATTTCAGCAGAATTGTACAGATATGCTTGAAAATTCTGCCTTCATCATATCAATTTGAATGTATTTTGCCTTAAAAAGATCTGCTTTGTTCTGGAATTAGTTACACTGTTGTCAGTGCAATTTCTTTTTTACCCTTAATCAGAGTAGCACCTGAAACCCAACTCTGGCCTCATCGTTCTAAACTGCTCTCCAGTTACCATAGTTACAATTCAGATAACTTTTGACTGATATTTCTTGTGACCAAGACTGATATACTTCTATAACTAGTCAAGAACTGCTATTGTCTCCACAAATACAGAAAATGACTGTCTCTCACATAGTATTTCTCAGATAACTCTCAAATCCCACCATGTTTTTATTACAGAAGTAGCAAGTTAACACACTGGCACCATCTACCATCACACTGGTACCATCATTTTAGTGTGAGGTGCCCCTGCCCATGGCAGGGGGGTTAGAACTAGATGATCTTAAGGTCCTTTCCAACCCCAACTATTCTATGACTCTATGATCTAGACCTGTGCGCCAGGGGCTGTGGTAGACTCTAAATCAGGTACAAGTAAATTTTACTTTCTTTTCCTAAAATCATGACCCGGTATGAACTAGAGCACAATGAAAGAACTGCTGTTTGATATTGCATTTTATGCCTTGTAGGTCATCCTGTAACTTAGCTTATTTTTCTAATCTACTATTCTTTACCTAGGTTATACAGCTCTTATTTTAAATATAACATCTAATATATATTTTGGAGATAAGAGGCAAGGTATGCTATGAAGTATGCCTGCATACTGTATCCAAGAGCTCCACATGAGCAGCTCTCTCTCGTTAGCCAACATCACAGAAGTAATGCAAACATTCTTCACTATGAGTTCCAACACTGGCACAGGTTCCCCAGAGAAGCTGTGGCTGCCCCATCCCTGGCAGTGTTCAAGGCCAGGTTGGACAGAGCTTTAAACAACTTGGTCTGGTGGAAGTTGTCCCTGCCTGTGGCAGGGGATTGGAACTGGATGATCTTGAAGGCCCTTCCCAAACCAAACCATTCTGGGTTCTATGATTTTGATAGCTACCTGGACCCTATCCAAGCACCCCCACCCCAGCCAGCTAACCACACAATTGTCAGAGACATTTATGATTCTGGTTTGCCCAGTTTTATCTACCAATAGATTTTCAGTGTTACCTGGGACTGAGTATTTACAGTATTTACTCCGAGTACATCAATTTCCAATAAATACAACTGTCCAGCTTTGTTACAAGACTGTTTCCAGAATGGCTTGTGTTTAGGGTGATCAGACTGACTTTTGAAAAGCTGAAAACAGATTTTCACTACAATGACAACCTGCTTCCTAGGGAAGGAGAGCATGGAGAGGCATTCTCTCCTGCAGGTAGGTATCTGCCATTATGTTTAACACTACATACCGAGATTAAATTCCACTTTCTCGCAGACTCATCATGTCTGGGGACATCGGACATCAGCACATCCATGAGCTGCTCTGATTTCGCTGCTGGCTAATCCTAGGGAATTACAGTAACTCCACTTCCCCCATTCTTTTGCTCCCAGGGCCGTACCAGCCCTTTTCAAAGCTGTACGCCTTACTAATTTTTACCAATTACTGTAATAGTACCCAACTGTATGTACCACGACAACTGCTATTTTCCCAGTTAAAGCCGTTTTGAACAGCAAATTTTGGCAAAGTGTGCCTGCTGTCCGTATCCTTACGACGCCCCTGACAACCCAGCCCTGCGCCCAGAAGCACCGCCCACCCGCAGGGTTTTAAACACGCGTTAACCGATGAGGGGAGGTTTATTTGAGAGCCGCAGTGCACCGGGAAGGGCGAGAGGAAACACGCCTGACGAGGCCAGCACGGCGAGGCGAGTACCCACTGCCACTGCCGGGATCCCTGGCTCCGGGCGGGCGGGCGGAGGGACCCGGCTGCACCAACGCCTAGCCCCGCCCCGGCGCGGAGGCTGGCTCCGCCCCCTCTCGCCAAACAGCCAATGGCAGCCAGACCGGCTGGAGCAGCCCATAAAAGGAGGGACCGGAGGTGAGTGTATTCAAGATGGCGGTACGGGGTTGAAGGGTTAAAGTTGTATGTGGCCCCAGTTAAGTTTCTCAATCCACTTTGTCAGCTGCGGTAGCCGCCGTCCAGGTTGGCGGCAGTTGCAGAGAAAATCCCTTTCCTCTCGTGTGTTCCCCTAGCAACAAAACAACTGCTGGTGGTAAATAATGACTGGCACCTCAGACATTAGGCGGTCAGCTGCCTCTAACAGTACAAGGGCTTTTGTCCACCTTTTAGCATGGCTGCTAATTAAGGCAGGCAGGAGATGTATTCCTGTGTGCTTCGAGTTCCTGGAAACGGGAACAAACTGCCAGAGTCACACGAGCAACGGGTGTCCCGCAGGTCTGAGCAGCAGCTCCATCCAAAAACCCCATGGTTCAGTAACACCATACTGAACATTAAGTGCTTGGTAAATCAGCACAGCTGTAAATACTTAATACCAGATACTTTGCTTAGTAGGCTAACGCTTAAGTTTTGTCTCAGTTTTCCTCAGTAAATCCTCCACACAGCACTCCAAACCCCGTACAGCGTTGTCTCCCATGTCCCCAACCCACACCTCTTCCTTAGGGGTGTCCATGGCCAGCAGGTACCCTAACAAGGTGATGGCATGAGGAGGTACAGGGCCTTACAGGCAGCAAAAAGCAAATGGTGTGTATGCAGGAGGAGTAGGAATGCTTTTGCCGACATCAAATGGAGAGCTTGGACATGTCCACAGTTTCCTAGATGTCACCAAGCCCCTGCTGGATCCTGAAAGCTTGCTGTGCAGCCACAAGGGTCAGTCAGCAGTGATTTTCATTACCTGAATGCACTAAACACAAAAGTGCAGCGTTCCTGAAGCAGATTCAGAGGTCTGGCTGTAGAGAGGGCAGGGAGTTTGTCTTGCAGAGGGTCTGGTAATTAACAAAGATAATGTTCACTTTTAATCCAGAGCCTCTATACATCTCACAGTCAGGGCACCCTTAATCTAGCTGTTGAATCAAGGGCACAGAAGCTTAATGGGTTAGAAGTAGTCCTTTCAGCAGTCAGTTTAAGGACAAGAATGGAGAAGGCTTTAAAGCCACACCTTAATCACCAGAAAAAGCATTTAACACAGCTCCTCTTACATCTGCTTTCCAGTTTCTTCCTCTTGAAGGACTATGTATGCATACTCTGATTCCACTGCTTGCACTGCTTGGGAAGTTGTAACTTCAGATTAAATGCAATTTGTACTGAAGAACAAACATCAAGAGAACAACCTCTATACTACTTAAAGCAACTTGAACATTTGACCTACATTGAAATTTCTTGAATACAGCTATACTGAGAGGATTTCTATGGCTGTTTCTCATAGAAGTACAAGGTCTTTCTTCAGCTTTGATGTGGCCCTCTGTACAGCAGACTTTCCCGTGACACAGGGGAAACCAAAGATCCTTCCAACAGAAGGAACTACTTCTATTCTGGGTCACAGTAAAACAGCAACAAACATTGTAATGTAACTCAACATTTAAAAATACCTGTAACAGACGTACCTGACCAGCCACAGGAAGGCAAGGTTCAGCATTACAGATGTCTTCAGATGTAGCCACTATCTTCAGTGAACTTTTCAAAGCTCACTCCCAAACTAACTTTAATGTGTAATAAGATTTCACCTGTGGCCTGGTTTTTGCAGAGCAATCAAGGAGTTCCCAGGATTTAAAGGAACCCTTAAGCAATCATTATGCAGCCAAAATCTGTTTTTCTTGGCTAATTTTAATTAGATGCTAGTGCTGCTCTTCCTTGAGAATTACTTAGCTGCTACCACCTGGCCAAGCCTTTCCAATCCCACAGGCAGCTGCAGTCTTTTCCTATGCCTGTCTGTGAGTAACTTGAACTTTTTCCAGTCCTCAGGAGAAAACTGGGAGGAATAAGTATTTTTTAGGGACAGGAACACTCTCGTTGTCAGGTCTGTAAAAGTGCTTGGCCCATGGACAGCTGCCCCCCACTCCTGACAGGCTTGCTACAAAACAATGTTCAAGACCAGTAGTGATCCTTCAGACATAATCTGTTTGGTCACAGTGCTATGAGCATACCACATAGGCTGAGGAGAAAGATTGGGCCAGGTAGCAAGGTTTCTTCAGAAAACTAAAGTGATACGATTGTATTGCATGGGGTGACAGTCTTCTCCTCCCACTGGCTTTTCTGCCCTGTTATGGCCTCTTTGTGAAATCTGCATGAAATTAAATAATTCCAAAATTATAAAGTTTCAGTTTCATGGAAACTTAAGTTTCAAGGAAAGTGACCATGATGGTGACCTCACTAAGGGAAAAACTGTAGTATTCATCTCTTATAAGACACCAAGAAAATCCACGTAAAAGAAAGACTCCATAAATATGGTGAGCATGTTACTGCAGCGTGCACTGTGAGATGCAGCAGAGAATACACAAGGAACAGAAAAACAGATGTTTGTATTTTGTTGCCCAGAGCACTCTGGCAGAATAATTAAGTTATGTTAGGGTTTTTTGTGGTATTATTGCCCCCTGTACACGATGAAAGGAGCAAATGCAGCCTTTGAACAAGCCACTAAGATAGATGTTTGCTTGAACTCCATGCTCTTTAGCAGAACTATGAGTTTCTATGTGCCACTGAGCTGTTTTTACTTACCTGGTCTTCTAAAGGGATTACAATACAGATGGTGCCGCAGTGAGCCTGGTGCACATCCACTCTGTGTTCACCTTTGCAGTCTCCCGTTAATGACACTCAAGAACCAGAATGATAGAATTAATCTGATAGAACTTAGTGTCTCCAGTTACGCTGAAGAAGGAACAGAAATGAGTGTGTCTGACAGGTGCAGATTAATTTGTGTGGTGCTGCCAAATGGTTTGTGTCCCTATAGTCCAAAGGGAATTTCCAGAACAATAAATTTTGTAAACTAGTACCTACTTTCCTGCATTAGGGAGCCGAGGTTTCATTTTTTACCAAATAAACCATGTACTTCCTAGAGCCAGAGCTTGGTCTCAATTAGCCTGTAATAGAGCAAAAGTTATTACCCACTTACCAGAGGCATTCACTGGGGTGATTTTTATGCAAACCTCCCCCAATTTTTCTTTTTTTCCTTACAAAGGCCACAATGTATGTAGATTGTATCACATCAGATTACATATTACTTTCTATAATCACACGTTTTTCGTACTTAGCTGTGTGAGTCAGCACAGGCAGGATGCAGAACAGCCACAAACCCATGGATGAAATATGAAGAATAAGTTCATCTTCATTAGCTCACCAACCAGGGGATCCCCAAAGCAGCACCCAGGCAGAGGCACACAGGCAGGGAAGTGGGCATCACGGAGCTCAGTCCATGTTAGAGGATCATCAGATTTGCTGGTTCTGCCTGTGTATCAGGGATTCACACAGGCTCAGTTTACCACTGTGCTTTGATCTTTCCCTCAGCAGGGCAGGAATCTCAGGCATGTCTGATAGGGTGCCTCTAAGTCTATGGCAGGCCTATGTTATCTAAACACAGATGTTCTATTTGTCAAACACACACGGCTAAACAACAATTACTGTGATGTATGTGTTTTTCTACACCCCAGCTGCAAGTCACTTGAGCATGTTTATAATCCTCCTCGCCAGCCTTCCGTTATTATCCCACATTGGTTGTTCATATATCACAGTAAAAACATTGTGCCAACAGGAGCCAGGGAGGAGAGTAAAAAACTTGGGTTCTTTGCAGACATGAAGGAAACAAACTGAACTCCAGGTTCCAGTATCTTCTCGACTTACAGGCTGGTGAAAAGTGCAATTGAAGACTACAAGAAAAAACATAGATCTTGTCTGTTGTTTTCAGTATTCCCAGTTAGGTCCTGTTTGATGCCTAAACAGGCATTCTTTTCCAGGTAGCATTTCTCAGGACATCACGTTCTTGAGAAATGCAAATTGAGATGTTTGGCCATTTATCTTACCAGTTGGCTCACTGAAAAGGTATTTAATACATACTTCCTTTTTTCCCAGGGCCATCTCTTCTGATGGATATTTGGGAAACCCAAATATTTGCAAGTGAAGAGAGCACAGTATAACAGACTGTTCCAAGACAGTCTTGGAAGGTGCAGACTAACAGGCTATAGGAGAAGGTCTGACACTATGGGCACAAATTGATGTTGGGTGCTGACAGCAAAGACATTTCCCACCATGTATATAAGGGCATGCTGGGAGTGCCTGTCCATACCGTCATTGCTAAGTGGTGTCACCACTATCCATAGCTGGTTGCAGTCCTTTCATGGGTGTAAGGTGGTGTGGCTGAGGACACAGAGCTGAGCTTCTAGCTTGTGAGAGCTGGGTAGGAAACAGGGTGATGAGGACAAGCTTGGAGGTCAGGATCAATCTCTGGAATTCTGCTGGAGGAGAATGGAAAGAAGGCATCTGGGATTGTGATTAAGGAAAGCAGACATACTAACAGGGGGAAAGATAGTGGCGTCGAAGGATTAGCAGATTATGTTAGAAGAGGTGAGAGAAATGCAGCTGCAGGAAGCACTCCTCTGAATCCACAGTCTAGGAAACCAGCAGGTTTCAGCTGCCTGCCATACCTGAAGAGCCCGCAAGGCTGGAGGCCCCTGTACTGTCAGGCATATATGTGGGCTGGCACCGGAGCAGGAGTTGCTTTCACTGATGGCATTTTCCCAGACAGATGAACTTCAGGAGCCCACAGTCTACAGACCAGGGCATAAAGGACAATTAGGATTAGATTCCCTTCATATTTATTGTTTTCAGCAGACCTGTCAGAAGATATACCAGTATCACAATGGAATCTTGATGCTAGCAAGATGTCTGAAGCAGGATGAGGAAATACCCTTGAAAGAATACTGCAAAGGCAGCCTACATAAATTACTAGGTAGAATCATAGAATAGTAGATGACATGAAGTGTGGCTTATCCAAAGAAGGAAAAGTCTGACAAACAAGAGTAACAACCAGAATGACTTTTGAGGAAGACATTTTCAGTTTATTGTCAAGATGCTTTCTTCCCTCCTTTCTCAGCAAGTATTTTAGGTAACTTCTAACATGGACTAACAGTTTCGCGTGTAAGAGGTCACTACAATTTCCCAGACACTGGTGATAATTTCAGACAGAGCATGTTTGTGGCACAGAAAGTGATTTTTGAGATTCTTTGTTCACAAAATCCAACCTGGGTCTACATAGGTTGTCACGTCACACAAGAAGCTCATGCCATGAATTAGATGACCAATTTTTTGCATAGTTAGTCCTGGGCTCCAGCCTGTACTTCAGAAAAGACTTTCGTTTTACACAAGCTCACTTGTTTAGGGTTGTGCTTAACAGTCTAGAAACAAAGTAGTGCTGTGTCTTTTTAAACGTAAAGAACTAACCTGTCAGCTGCTTTTCATGTCCCCACACGCCACAGTTTCCATGTCTGACAATTTGGCAAAAAGATGTATCAGTAAATGGAGAAAACCAGTCTTGTCAATGTTCTGTGTTGGAATAAAGTGCTAAAACCTCCTGAATATTACACTGATGTACACCTTTTCACCTGTATGACACATCACAGGCACCTTTCTGCCCAGGATTTTCTCTAGTGATTTTCTCAAGTGATTTTCTCATTACCATTAATGAGGCCAGTGACAGAAACAGGGACAAAGTCCTTTCAAATGATCCTGAATGACGGCCTGGATAATGGATAAAGTGTGCTGTGTATGGGAATATGCCAGTTCCATCTGGGATTGCCAGTAGTTTGGAACTGTATGTCATGCCCATGGCTTGCAAGTGGATACAAGCTACCCCAAAGCCACACTTTCACTTGTGTGCTACTGCATGACCTCTGCTCCTGGGCATATGCTTCCTCGTGCGTATGTTCTTGTTGTCTTTAAGATCTCCTTTCTGCAATGTGCTTTGTGTTAGGACTCTATAAAAAGGTAAATAGATGAAAATCATTATCACTCCCTAGTTGGTGACTGTTGTGCCAACTGTAGAAATCTGGCCTTTCCTTTTTTTTAATCCTTCTGACCACATTGCGGTTCCCAGTTGACATAAAATTTACAACAGTCACCGTTTCTCAGGTACTGCATTACAACATTCTCATGAAGGAGAGAAGGATGGGACCATCTTTCAGACTCTGCTAGGGCAGCTTCTCCACTGGTGATGCTGCCTTGGGCACCGAATGCTCTTGTCACTGTAGTGCTCTTCGACTGGTTTTAAACTGGCCTAGAAAGCAGTTTGCCTTTTCCAGATCAAATTACTAGCTACTTTTCTAATAGTCTTTTCACACTGGGCTGCAGAAAAATGGACACAAATTCCTGCCTACAGGAGCTAACAGTGGATATTTGACTGACTTTTAAAGAAGACATTCTGTTACTACTGAGGTGTAACAAGAACAACTTGTGAGTTAAGTAATTCTTAAATGCTGCCACTGTAGAACCATTCTTTTTCAGATGCAGGTGGGACATTCTATTTCTGGTACTTCTTGTTTGTTGCCAGATTTTATATAATTGTTTTTGTAATTCATATCTTCACCCCAACCCAATTAGTTTTTACCATCTAAACAAGTGTAAGTAAACTTACATTTTTACTGTTTTTTTTCACAAGGTAGTGAATATGCAGGAACTTCTGGAACGTACATGTCCTAACAGATGTTTACTTTTTTTCTTCATTCAGTACCTAACAATTTCTGTTTTATACTGCAGGCTGGTGCACAAATAGAGCAGTATGCTACAGACAGAAGCGACTGGGATTGACTTTTCTCCATACTGTATATACCCCACGACACGCATATACCCCCACATTTGGATTCACTATTAACAGACAATTTCAAACTAGAAATCAGTGACATTTTGCATTTGCATTGTTGGCGGAAGAACTGATGGGCCTGTAAGTGTTGGTTGTGCATTATGTGAAAGAACCTTACTGCAAAAGAGGTAAATTTGCAACATAAAACATACTCACTTCTGCTGGGGAAGCACTATCAAGGCTTTTACCCAGTCTTTCAAAACAACAGATGATATAGCACATCTTTACATCTTTATCAACATCTCTTTTACTCTGCTGAGTATTTATTAATTCACACCAGTGTAGCCACAGTCATAATCCAGTACGTAATACCTGGCAAGATTTTAATCCTGATTTAAAGTTGGTAAGGCCTCTTTAGAACCAAGAAAATTACCTAATTTCAGAAGGCTTTCTTTTCTCATCTTGTCTGGGAAAGAAATGAACTTCTGAAAGTTCCTCAGAAAATAAAGGGGGTAACTCAAGAGCTAAGATAATGTACTTTGAACATAATATAGCTAATGTAATTTGTAACTTTGTGGCTTTTGTGAGTGCTTAAATTATTTTAAATAAAATAGATAAAATTATTCCTCATTGCCACTGTCAGTTATTTAACACTTTGTTTTTTTTTGTTGAACTCTGTCCTTTTCATCTTCTCTTATAGAAGCAAACAGTGAGGCATTCTGAACCACCTGAAAGTCCTGTAGTAACAGTTTTGTTGGAGCAGCAAAAGCCACTATAAATGGCTTTTCCAGAACATTGTGGGAGCCAAACAATACCTGGCAAGATGTATTTGCTTGCAATCCATGTATCCCTGTGCTGCATGCACAAGTGGTCTCTCTTCTCTTCCAGAAATAACTGAAGGCTTAGCAAATTACCACAGCACAGGTGTCTGTGGATAGCTGGAGCAAGTCCATGGAAATCCCTGGATGCAGGGCACTTGGTAGAAATTAGGCAGGATGAACCTGAGGTTTAATCTTCCTGATCCTATATTCTTCCCAGACTCCAGGCATGGCTTTTCTGTGCAGAACCCCTCCCAGAGTTGTGCTCGAGTCTATAGTCACCTGCCTGGTGTTGCCTGGGCACTCCTACAGCATTCCGCACTTCAGCCCATTACTGTTTCTCTAAACTCACACGGTTTTGCTCTTTTTCCTTTTCTAAAACATTTTCCCCGTTTGTCTGACTTTGGCCTTCTATAACCTTTGAATCATAAAAAAAAAAAATTGACTATTTTTTCTTACCCCTTGTTGTGACTATCCTCCTGTTGTTCCTTTGCCTTTTTCTCTCTTCTGTACTTAATGAAGCTTGTCTTGAAGAATCTGCATATCCTGCCCGCCTCATACCTTACTGTTGTTCTGTGAATTCACTATACTTTTCTTCTCAGTAACCTTCCTGCTTCACCCTTTCTGCCATTATTTTGTGCCTTCTTTCATGCCAAGCCTTATGCATGAACCAGCATCTAATCCTGGTTCTTCAAAACCCTGCCTTCATCAAATCTTCTTTCCCAATTCTTTTAACTGATTTCCAGTAACCTTTCAAACCTCCTCTCACCAAGCTATTGCTCCTTGCATAACTATCTTTCACTGAAGTTAATAAATTCTCCTCTCTCCAGTATATAAACAGTGAAGGCTTGTAAATGCCAGAGCCTCATGAATGTATTAATAACTGAGGGGCTCTAATTCTAAGGGAGATTGGGGCTGCCTACATCTAACAGCAGTAAGAAAGAACTCTGAACATCAAGAAAGGAAGCAAAGAATGAGTTAATAAAGAGCAGAATTTAGGAAAAGACTGATGCTAAAAATCATTCCCAATAAAAGGAAAACCAGAAATTAATCTCACATCTAGCTTCAATAATGAATTTTGGTTCAGAGGCAAACAGTAAACCAACTGTAAACTCTGTACAAGCCCTCTAACTGACAGTAAGATTCATTAAGCATCAGGATGACAAGTCTCCTTTTTCTCCTTAGCATGGTCAAAGTGTGTGTATTTTTCATCCTCTTCTACTGCTCTGGATGTCTTTAGCAGAGGTTTGCTAAATTTCATCTATACTTGTTGACCAATAAAGCCGCAAATGAATGAAGCAAATGAAGGAAGCTTATAGTGGAAGAAAGCAGCTTTGAGGTTGGATGCATGACAGAAAATTAGTAATGTTTTCCTTAGCATAATTACATACACACCAAAGTTGTTGCCAGTACAGAAAACACAGCCTAAAGCTGTGATGCTCTTAAGGTTTTGTAGCGGAAACTTGGGCCAAGGAGTGTATTGCTGAGGAAACAGCTACTGACCAATTAATTCTGTGTGCTGCTACAGAGCATGATGGCAGTGGGGAGATGACACACTGGTATCTCCTTAAGCAAGTTTCCTCAGTTGCTTAATAAGTATCATTACAAGCACTATTAAACATATTTCAGCACATTTAATGTATTTCGCTGTACCTTATACTGTGTACAGTGTAGTCACATAGCATCATCAGTAGGGCTACACAAACACTGCCTTCAGCCAAAACCTGAGCCTCAACCCAAACTCACCTAACATCAGATGCAGGTTTTAGACGAGCATCAAGGCTACCTGTTGCCAGAGGAGAAATCCAGTCATGCAACATTCAAGTTAAATGTCACCTACCTGCCTTGACAAGATGGTGTGCATGTGAGCTGGGACTTCACAAAGAGCTCCCCATATAGCCTATAGCAATACCCAGCAGCATCAGCTGGCCAGCATCAGGGAAACAAGCTGGCCAGGCTCCCTCCCTCCTACAGGCACTTCATGCAGAATGCTGCCAAGTCCTGCATGAGCTGCACACACTGTAATTTTCTCCAATGCTGCCATTTTTCACTTAGATGATTTCCCCATTTGTAAACACTAAAACAAAGCCTGAGCATTTTCCTGTCGGGATGGTGGCATAAGGACTAGTCAGCAGTTACACATAGCTCTAAAAGGGGCAGTACCTGCTGTGGAAAGGACACTGTGCTCTAAGTTCCATGTGATTAGCTCTGGGAGAAACACCAAAGCAACACTCATCAGACATTTAGTAGCTGCAGGACATTTTGCACAATCTCTTTGCAACAGTATGTAGTTCTGATCCATATTAATAATACCTGAAACAATCTATCCAATTAGGTTTGCAAGTAATTAAAAAAAATCCATCAGTCTCTATTTACCATTCAAACATAGTGGAAAGTTTGCTGTGCAGCACTTAATCCCACACATGTTAAAGTGAGTGCAGCTGGATTCACCTTCTCCATTTCACTTTTCACACACTGCTTATAATCTGATTCTCCAAGAATTTTAGTTTTTGGGGACAGGTTGCAAGTAAAAGGGAAGTAGTAGAAACTCTCACAAAAGATACTGTCAGAAATTTAGGATTACTTTAATTTTTTAGTCTCAGCATTGAGATGCCAAAACAGGATAGATGGGTAAGCAGGCTTTAGTTGTCTGTGAAGTGAATTAGTACATTTTGTGATGAAAACTGGAGATTAGTAGCTGGATGCATGGTTTATGGCATTTGGTGGGTTGCCATATGCTGTGGGACACATCTTTTGAAGGAGATTTTAATCAACTCAAAAGACAATATGGCAACTGGCAGCCTTTTTCTTTATTGAAGCAAAGTCACAGCATTTTCATGACTATTCCCCTCTTGGGAAGGGAAGAGTTAAACAAAGGCCCCTGAAATTTACATTACTAACAAGTAGAAGGATTGAAGAAAGAGATTACAAGCATATTTCTCTAAAATAAATAATCTACAAAGAGTGCTTTTTCTTCTTAAAAGCAATCTAAAAATGTATAAATTCTACGGTAGTGAGATCAAAAGATATTTTAACAACTTTCAGTATTTACAAACAATACAAAAACTGCGCACGCCATCAAATGATGCAAAATTCCCCTTAAAAATTAAAAGCTTCATTGCTACTAAGAACCAAAAACTCCAGCCAATATTTCAGTTTTAATTAATGGTCTTCTTTGAAATTGGAAAACCGTTATGTGGTTTTATTACCTGTAAAATATATAATAAAACTGAACCTCACTAAATTATTCAGGTTAAAAAAGAAGAGAAATACTGCAGGCAAATCAGAGGAAAGTAACTTATTCTTTGGTAACCAAAAGTTAGCAAGTATCTGTATTTCAAGTGATGAAAAGTAATAATCTTTCCATTTTGACAAATGGAAGACAGACTTCTGGCAAAACACAGCTCCCATTTCAATTCTGAAAGACAAGGCTCCACCTGCAGCTCTGTAGTGCAAGTTCTCAAAGTCAAATTTTCCTTTCTAATTCAGAAATGTCACCCTTACAAACTCTGGCAGTACACTGCTTAATTCCTCTTCCACCTTTCTGCTGTCTGCTCGCATCCTCTGCACACATCCAGTTGTTCCAGTTCTCTAAGGGAATACTCCAGTCAAGGAAGCAATTCACTTGGATATGAGTGTTTCTCCAAGCATATATGTGTGTGGCTGCATAGCAGCTAGTGGGGTGTTATAAATCTCAGCTCCCTTTTCCATGTTAACTACGCATTTCATTTTCCCTCAGGAAAAAACAAAACTAGAGGTACCCTGGACCAATTCATAACCTGCTGCACTAACTGCTTTAGCAGGACACGCTCCACTGAACACTGGGGGCATACCCCAGTAATAAGCCATATTAACACCCCAGCACCAACCCTACTCCCTTCCCATAGGTGAATGGGCCTCATTGTGCCTCTCCCTGCTTAATGAATGCACTACGCTGCACCTCTACAATGCTTTTGAAGCAAACATCCAGCTTGTACCACAGGAGCCCTCCCATTCCTCTTTTTCAGGCTTATTCCTAAATGTTGCTCGCGCAATTGCAGTCAAGAAAAAGAAAAACTTCACACCCCTACAGGCTCTGTGAAAACTCCCCCCCAAGAGGACTTCTAAGGCTTTACACAAAAAAACAAAATTCAACTGTTAACCTTCTTTAAGCCACAGACCACTCATTCAGCGCAAGTCCTCCCCCCCCAACCCAACCATGCAGAACTATCATTGCTTTAGCATTTAAACACACACATGCAGTTCATGGATTAAATGCTCAGCAAAGTAAACTTGTCCTGATCTGGGCTTTCTTCTGGAATCTAGTCCTCCATTATTTTCTAGACTAATATCCAATGCCTTTTGTCACTGTCTCATAACTTTCATTCAGCTGAAGGACTTAGATACTTCCTTGAAGCACCTGGTTGAGTCAGTAAGTCTAAATGGGTTGGATCCAAGGTCTCCTTGCAGCCTGCCTCCTCAGCATACGGAAAGTCATTCACGTCCATTTCATCACTGTTAAACATATCAAGCTGTCTCTCTTGCTGCTCTTCCAAAGTCCTTCGGACCCTGCCCTCTGACTGTTCCACCAGCTCCCCATCTCCTTCACTAATGACGGTCATGGGGCTGCTCTGGATGCGGTTGCGGACATTGTATTTGCTGCTGGCAGCAGAGGGGGGTGTCCGGGACCGGCCGTACCTAGTGCCAGAGAAGGACATGCTCCTTGGCATCAAGCCCTCACTCTTGGCCCACTCTTCCTGGGCCCGTTTGCTCTTGCTGGGTGAGCAGCTGGTAGGGCTGTCAGAAACATCCGGGGACACATCCGTCTTTGTCCGGTGGAACCGCGGGTCCGTGTTCTTCAACATCTCTGCCGCAGACATGCGGGAGCTGGTGTCACAGCGGCTCCCTTTCTTCAGCAGCAGGGCTTTGAAGTTGTCGTTGCTGGTGCTGCTCTTGCGAACGCTCCTCTGGATAGATCCGGCTTGTTTAAGGGTAGTTAAGGTTGGGGAAGCACCAGTGGGCGTTACGGGGGGCGACGGAGAATGGTTGCGGGTACGGTCGTCTTCTGAATCTTTACGGCCAAGGACTTTCCTTTTGGATCTGAGTGAGAAAAACAGCAAGAAAAGAGGACCAAACAAAAAATTAAACTTTTTACCTCTCCTAATTAAACTCATCTTTAAAGGGATGACAATGAATGAAGCTAAAGCAGAGAGAGGGATAATGGAGAAGTAATCTAAATCTAAAGTATGAGTAAGAACACCACCAAAACTGTACAGGCATTAATGTAGGTATTAGAGGTATAAGCTAAATTTTATTGTTCTTCTGCAAATCTGGAACAATGAAACTACTAAAACTGGCAATATGATGTCCAAAGCACTTCAGCAAGTTTAGTATATCAGGCTTTCTGAAGTCAGTGTTCAACTGCTAAGATTAATGCATTATAAAGATTATACACGGTGCCATTTGTCTGTTAGGTTGTGGACCTGATTAAAAATACATCATCTACAGTATGTTTGGGGTTTTTTGTTTTCTTTTGGTCTACTATTTCATTTGATGCTCTTTGGAGAATTAGGAGGGCAGTTTAGTGCACTTGCTTTTAGAAAAGGATACTGCAGTGCACTGCTGCTGAAGTTAAGATGGAATAAAGGGAGCCACAGGTGACTACTCTGGATTAAATAATTTAAAAAACAAAAGTCTCCTCCTTGATCTAAATATTAACTGAATAGTGAAAATTGAGTCTTCCAGCTTCTAGTAAGATGTACAGACAAAATTCACAGTTCTGCTGGTGCTCAGTCATTGCAACTCTGCAACTAAATGAAGGAGAGACCAACTTCCTGACATGAAAGTTATCTTTCCAAATGAATGGATGGAGTGTTTTTTAATTTCAAGTAAAGCGCAGGGATAACAAAAACAAAATTAAGAAGCAGTTATGGAGGTGGGAATAAGTGGAAACTGGACTTCTATTGCCCCATTTTCCCATTATTATAAATCTTAAAGAAATGTGTTACATGCCTGGTATCTGCAACAAAGTTCTGTTGCTTCTTTGCAGGCTAAGCAAGAATTAATTCAAAACATCGTATAAAGGCTAATTTTACATATGCTGTTTTGGCCAAAGTTTAAAACAAGCCAGGAGATTTGTTACAAGATTAGCATGCTGTAGTTTGGTATGAATTTTTATCAACCATGTGTTCAGTACAGATCATTCCCCTTGTAAAACAGGTTTCTACTTAATGTGATCTTTAGCTCTACTTTCTTAAAGGCCTTGAGATTTTGCCAAGGCAAGCCCAAATGTCGTTTTACACTGCAGCCTACTGATAATAATCCTTCCCCCCAGAAAACAAAGTAGCAGGATCTGTCGGCTGAGTAGGTGACAGCAACAGACATTGCCATAAACTCTGCGAAGACTGTGGAGTGATGCTGTCTCTCTAGTGGTGAAGTTTATGCACAGATCACTTATGATGCCCCCACAGGCAGCTGTAACAGCTGTTATTTTCAGCTGCTGCTGCCTCCACCTGCCTTTCTGGAAGAAGAATGTAATACCAGCATCCAGTCAGGATGAATAGACACCAGAAGATAGTACAGAGATAAAATGATGCCTTTAGTAGTGGCAAACATAAGAACCTTGCCTGGATTTAACTGTGTGTCGGTACTGTAGGCACCAAGTGAATGTGGTGCTTGGATGCTCTGTGAGTCTCTATCCGAACATGTGTGCGCATTAGTTACAGGAAAAATACTTCCCTTCATTAGGGTTTTGGCTGCCTATGGGTATCTTTAAACACTGTAATGCTGGGGTTGTACTGATGCCAAACCCCAAATGAAATTCCAAATATACAGAAAGCAAAATTCAGTTGCAAAGATCTTTAGGGCAAGACTGTTATCCTGCTTTGATGCTGAACTGCTAGACTGTGAATGCAGTGCAGAACACTCCATGCTTTTCTCAGCATGTATGAATTATGTCATAAACTTCAAATTAAGAACCAAATTTGGTTTTGGTGGCTTTTCAGACTGAGATAGGGTACATATTCAAAGAAATCTGTGACTTAAACTTTGATTGTTCTTCCTGTCCTTAACACACATATCACTAAATTTCTCATCTTACTCCAAAACACATATTCAGGAGTTCCAGTCCCCAAAATAACACCTTTTACAAATAGTGTGTGGGCCGAAACAAGCCATTTTTAATTAATTAACAACCAAGGAAGATAGTAGTTCAAGTCTAAAGCCAGCAAAAGCAAGGTCTTAATAACAAATGTGTGAAGCAGTTTTAACTATGTCACATCCAGTTCCATTGTCCATTTCCCCATAAACTCACAAATTACACATATGTGCATACACACAGAGATCCACTCCCTATCTGCATACAGAATGGAGAAGGGCTACTGGCCAGAATACTTCATTCTAAAAACACATTTGTCACAGTCCTGGCAAGTGCCATACAACACAAATGCAACAGACCATTTTTAGAACAGCTCTCACAAGCCAAGTCCTAAGGAGTAACCGCGAGTTATAAAAAGTCAGTATCATATATATGGAATTTTTGTAACATCTGAAACAGAATAGTTTCAAAGATGAAAAGAACAGCACTTGCATCCCAAGTGATGCAGTCTCCCAGCCACGTTCTTATAACAGGCTTTCCCCATCCCTCAGTACTCCGGATGCAGAACTCATGCACAGCTTCACAAACTGACTAAACGTATATAAATCTATACAGATGCTGCCAGGTGTCCTCTGTGACCAGGTAAAGAGGTGGCCCCTGTACCTTTTGAAGTTAAAGACAAAGCCACAAGATGGCACTACCACTACATCGATTCTAATCTAAAAGCGAGCTCAGTAGTTTAGTGGTAATGGTCTTCTGTGTGTACTGTTTAAATGGTGCACACGTTTCATTTTGTGGTTTTAAGCCTTTTTTTTGTTGTTGTTTAGAACTTCTGGTGAACTGCACAAAAATCTAGTTGTCTATTGAAGGTATTTTGTTTTTAAGGGAAATGAATAATGTCGTTGATAATAAGAGCCAGTATTGCACATTTCATTCATGAACCAGTTTGACACAAGACACCCGACCTCAGGCTGGATTATGGCAAACTATAATCCAGCGTTTGCCATATGTTTTGCCATATGACTGACATGTTGTGTTACTTGCCAGTTTCAGCCACGCTTGCCATGAAGCATTAGCGTTGAGCCTCTGTCCCAAACTGCACCATATAAGCAGCGAAGAGAGTAAAAAGAGATGGAGAAGAACAAGAATGAAAACAAAAAGATACACAGAAAAAGCAACAGCAGAGTTAATATGGCAGATTGAGAACAGTACAATAAATACTAGACGTAACTGATATTTTAAGGGGCAGGTTACTTATAATACAATCTACATTGATTTAATCTGATAGCTCTTAGTTCTGAATTGATTAAAATATATTTATAGAACAATAAAACACAAGTTCTTTATCTTTTTCATATATTGCCTTACTAGAAAGCTGATAAATGCATGCTTTCTGTTACAGCAATGACTGTTGTAACTGGGTGTTTTAGTAAACGTTAAATTAATTTCTGACAGAACTACAGGACCTGACTGTGGGAAGGGCAATTTCTGCAGTACCTGTGAATGGCTGCAAAAAGATCTTCGGTAGTCCTTGGTCTCGCTGGTGTTGCCACTCCATCCGCCTCTTCCCCATAACTATTGCTTGGCAGGAATGAAGTATGTGCTGTATCCGATTCGAACACCTCCACTATGCAGAGAAAACGAACAATATTGCCAGTCCATTGTGGGAACCCAATGGGCATATAGTCCTGAAACCTGCTCACACTGCCTCTGATCAAGTGAGTGCACTGCTGTCATTGCTGTGATTTCAGAACACTTGCTGAGAAAACTGCAGTGCACAAAATGCCTGTGCTTGCTTACACACATAGACAGAGAACAGTGAAAGAAAATGCTTCCACTAATGCAAAATAAAAATTAACAAAGCTAACCACATTTTCATAGCATGAAATCTCAGCACAATTGGATAAAGCATCATTTTCTTTCCATGTCTGCAATAATGAGAAGTCAGAAAGGAATTGTAAGAAATCTCATGAAGTATTAATTGGGTCCCTGCAACTTTCTTTAGGCTTACAGTTGTAATTATTGCAAGAGGTTCTTTTCTCTACAGAAGCCCACCTTAATGCTAGGATTGCTATTCTCACTCCTCAGCTTCTTTAAAATACTGCTGCATCTGAAAAAAAAGGCAAAGAGACTCACCAGTTTCGTTTTCTTGAGATAGGTGCCCGTCAGTGTTACTGCCGCTGTCTTGGCTGCTGCCTGAACTGCTTCCTTCTTCAAAAGCAGACTGCTCCTCCTGCCTGGGTTCTTCTTGAACTGGTGATGCAGCAGGCTGTACCACAAAGGCATTAGCTCCCACTGTCTCTGAGAAGGTGAATCCAGCAGCTCCTCCCTCAGGAACCAGGCTGCCAGAGTCCATCTCGCTAGAACTGAGTCCATCTGTAAGACAATTTCTCGCCTCCTCGCAGTGTGCAAGCACAGCGTCTCTCTTAGTTGGGCTTGATGTGCTTCTGACAGTATCACTCACTTCAGCTTTTTTCTCCACTGTAAGATCTAACTGTGGAGGTGGTACAAGAAGGAACAGTTTGGGTTTCTTTGAAATGGGAGGTGGTTTCTTGTTTGGCAATATGACCTGAGTCTTGTCGGGAGATGCTGGTGACCCCTGAAGTGACATGCCAGAATGCAGGTCTTCACTCTGCACTGAAGGCTCAGGTGTGTCTTCACCAGTTGTCCCCAGTGCATCAGCTTCAAAAGACTTGTTAATAAGACCAATGGCACTCACAGGTTTTTGATCCCTGTCAAGTGCAGGTACATTATCAGACAGAATGACAGGAGAACCCCGAGCCAGTGTTTGAATTGAGTTTTTAAATGAAGTGCCTTGAGTTTTCATTTCCTCTTCACCTACGCTGCTGCTGAGTCTTAGTGAGAGAGATGGCTTCAGGGAAGACTGAGATGATGAGCTTACAGTACCCTTTTCCTGAGAGGCAGTTTCAGAAGCAGATTCAGGTGATGGTTCACCTTCTGTCGCTTTTTTCACAGACCTCAGCTGCACCATTTGCAATGCTTTGGTAGTTACTAAAGGCATCACAGGTCTTGATGAATCTTGCTTGTTGAGTGGCTGTTTCACTGGACTGTAGCAAGACTCTTCCTGGTTACGTTTCTTAAAAGAATACTGTGGGCATATTGTTGCACCTTTTGTTAGTTTGGGATCAAGAGGTGGTGCTGGTGGCGGGACAGCTAAGGGGAAAGTGGAAGGAGAAAGACAAGGGGAAGAGAATGAACTGATGGAGGCTTCTTGTGGAAACCATGGGACAGTCTGGGCAAAGGAAGAATTTGCATCAGCTTCTGGTGGAGGAGGCGGGAAGGTGGGAGAGGCTGGCAGTGGTGACAGATCCATGACTTCTGCTGGAGGAGGAGGAGGGGGAGGAGAAACTTCAGGGCAATGTGGAGGAGGTGTTGGAAGAAGAGGTGGCAGAGGGGAAGCACCAGAATCCGGAGCGGAGCTCAGGGTGGAGTCCAGTTTCTTCACACTCACACTCCCTTCAGTAGATGTATTTGAAGAAAGAGAAGTGGAGGAGGAAGACATGGAGAGCGAAGACAGAAGAGAGGACTTCCTTTCAGGCACTTTAGGCTTCAGCTTGGATTTTCCATTTCCTGATGATGCAGATTTTAAAATTACAGGCACTGGAGTAAGTGCAGTGGGTGTATTGGACTGGCTGGAGTACCCACTCGATGGCGATGTGACTCGGTGGGATTTCTCCGGAGAAGTGCTCTTTGGTTTGGTCAGTCCACTGGGCACCTGTGGCACAGAAGCCCTTGAGCCATCACTGAAGTGGCTGATGCTGTAATCGCTGAGAGCAGATGATGTACTGGCAGAATGGGTCACTGGGGATTTTACCTGGTCATCTGCCACGGCTGCATAGTCACTGTAGTAACCCCACTGGTCTGCATACTCTGACTTGATGCTACTTGTTTCACTCTGAGAGGGAGTGACTGTGCAGATGGAGTAAAGGTTTGGAGCAGTGGTGGACATCATGCTGCTGCTTGCGCTGACTGAGCTTTGGCTGCGGGAGCGCAACACCCAGGGATCCTCATAATCACTGCAGGGACTCTGGGAAGGGGAGCTGCCATTTTTGCATTTGAGATTCAACTGCAGAGAATGCTGAAGGGTGGCAATCAGGGTTTCATCAAGTACCTGTCCATTCGACTGGGTTTTTTTCTTGGGCACCCTTCTGAGTGAGTCCGTTCTGGATGGTGGCAAAGGCGGCTTCTTTGCCTTTTTCAGAGAGATGTTTCTTACAAGGGATTTTTCACCTTGGCCTGACTGGTCATCCTGATGTTTTTTCTCCTTTCCTTCGAAGACATTTATCACACTGTCTCTGGAGTTCCCAAAACCATTAGTACTATCACAAGACATGTCTGATTTCAGTCCAGAGTCCATATGCATGGAACCATAATAACCATCATGGTCCACAGAATACAGAGAAGTAGAGTCATCTCTGACCGAAGTCCTCTCCAGGCTGCTGCTGCTCATGTTGCTACCAGGAGTGGCACAACCTGGTGTGGTACAAACCACCTTGTGTGAAGGGGTCTCACTGTTTTCTGCAGACTTGTACAGCCAATGCTCTGTGCTGTTTGCTGCCGCTTGTGCTCGCTCTCCAGAACAGCTAGAATCACTCCTACCATCGCTGTCCTGGGAAGGGTTTGGTAAAGTGAGATTGTTCCTACAGCTGTAGCCCACACTCTGAGACCCAGCCTCTGCATTTCCAGGAGTGCTAAGAGAGACAGCAGAGTCACCAAGAGAAAGCATCATGATAGCATTGGATGGGATGGTATCTGATGTCTGTGAGTGACGTGTGGAGCTACTCTCACTCCAGTTACCGCTTGAAGAATGGTGATCTTCTTTCCCACTTACTGCACTGCTGGCAACAGGATTGTCTCTTGGCTTTGGGTAGGCAGTGGAGCTGGTAATTTTATTGTCCAATGATCCAACACTCTGGGCAGCATGAATAACTATAACTTCTGAAGAGGATGACAGTGTTGCATTGGGTATGATGCTCGTTGAGTAGGTGGCATGAGGAGAGACCACGCATGCTGGGCTTGCGGACTTTTCACTATCATAGCTTCTCACCTCTTGAGACTTTGGCCTCGACAGGGTCCCTGTTGTGGAATTATTCCTCAGATGCACAACACTATCATCCACTTGCAATTTACTTATCTGGTAGGGTAAAGAGCCAGCGATGTCTTCTGTCTGCCTAGAGAGGCTCTGTGTCTGCTCTAGGGACTGCAGAGACACTCTTGCACCAGCCCGAGGCAAGCTGTGAAAACCTATGTCGCTATTTTGCCGAGAAGCAAATATAACTGCAGCAGAATCACTCATCACTGACATGTTTCCAGATGAGCTGGAGAATTGAGACATCTGGGCCGCAATGCCTTGTCCTTTCTGTGCTCGTATTCTTCTCATTGAAGGGGGCACAACTTTAACTTCTTCCGTCTGGCAGCTGGTGTCCTTGGTTTCAGAGCGCTGCATAGCAGAGCGGTAGCTGTCTAGTCTCCCTAGCGTGGAACAGTGATCTGGGACATACATCGAATGCCCTCGGAAATCACTTTGGCCAGTGCCAACTGCTGGAGTCAAAATAAAACAATTATTTCTTGAAGCACAAATTCATATTTATCTTCTTACTACTCATTTAAAACCAAAGAATCCCAGCAGAATACTTGACTGATCCCCATGCGCTTGCAGGTTATGCCTTCTGAAAAAGAATCTGCAACAATGGATTTTGCACAGGCATCCTGTGTTTTCTGCATTTCTCTTCCCTTTTTCTTTATTACCAGGAATCTTCGG
The DNA here is from genome assembly GCF_012275295.1 of Melopsittacus undulatus. Taxonomy (NCBI): domain Eukaryota; kingdom Metazoa; phylum Chordata; class Aves; order Psittaciformes; family Psittaculidae; genus Melopsittacus; species Melopsittacus undulatus. The sequence continues at coordinate 73,517,781 of NC_047529.1, forward strand.
CTTACAGAATTACCTGTGTTCCTGCCACACATTTGACACATGAAATCCTCTGTTTATGACATGGTAATAATTTCCATAGCAATCAGCTATTTCAGAAACCAAGCAGTACTGTTTTACTTCCAGTAGGCAAAGCAGCAGGCACAGACAAAGCCTGAGAAATGTGAAGTGTGTTTCCATGCTAATGCCTTGTGCAATAAAGAAAAGGGGAAGGAAGTCTGAAGACTAATATGAATAATCAGATCTGCTTTTTAAAGCATTACACTTCAGAAAAAAACATTTTCAGGAGGTAAGGATAGCTCTCCAAGCCTTGCTGTTCATCTGAAAGGAGGCTAACACATTGGAACATGCATTGTTATACCACAAATAATATATGTGCTCTAACAGCATTTACACAAAGACATTATCCAGCACTGCAAAGAAAAAAAAATAACATTTCTCCATACAACTACTTTCTATTTTTCCTACAGGAAAAACTCCTAAGAAATGGGGAAAAGAAACAGTTAGTACTGATGGTCGTCTCATCCTCAGCATGTCAGCAAATAAAAAATAACTACTTTAAAAAAAGAAGTGATAATCATATATTGGCATAAAAAATTCCGACTTTGAGGATAATGGAAAAACAGGTTTAGTTCAAAATACAGTTAGCACTGGGTCAGTAGAAGGGACTCCAGGGTTCTTTTAAATTTACGTTTTTATTGGTAGCTGCCTTTTAAAATCACAAACCAGAGCACTGCTTTAAAATTAGTCTGTGGAAGGCTGTTGCTTTTCAATTCAGTTGCATTACTGTAGAAACAGCAGACACAAATGGCAGGCGTGCTGCTGGATATGCTTGTAAGGATGCTGCATATGTCACTGCGGGGGAAAATTGGTTATTTCAAGTCTCCACCTTCGCTAGTCTTACAGCAGCAGTGAAGTAACAAGCACGCCTGATAGGACTGTTCTTCTTTTATATTTACTATATGAAACTGGATCAGGTATTCTTATCATGCAGCTTTAACCACCACTTAAAGTACATTTAATTATCCTTATTCTTGGCAGGCAAAAGAGGGGTTTTAGAACAAGGAAAAGAGGGCTCTGAAAAGGCTACAGTGAAAGCAGCACACACAAAAAGATTGTTTACTTCTTTTCCCCAGGCACATAAGTAGTCTTTTAGCAGCTTGAAGCCTATTTAGTTTCCTTTGTGTAGATTCTCTTGCTCTCATGAAAATGTAGCCTCTGCTTCTGGTAGAGGTTTGCAGCAAAGCTAGGTACTTGGATGCTGGCAAACGTCTTGGATAATCAGAGATACTGTCAGAACAGATGGACTACTGCAGCCAACCAAGAGAGGTATTTGCATATTCTGTATACAGTTATTAAGAGCAGTACAGTGATAAAAATTATTCAGTTTTGCTTTCCATGTGTATTTTTCTGGTATAGAATCAGTGTGTGCCCCTTTGGTTAAGAGAGAGACAAACATCAGAGCATACATTACAAATGTCTTGTGGAACTGTGACATCACTGATGACAACTATTAGCCAATTAAAAATACCCATAATAAAAATCTGTGGACTAAATAACCAGAGATGGGGTATTTACTTCTACCAGTGAGACACACACACGCACACAGAGAGAGAGACAGAAGGGTGGGGCTGGTGGAGACTGAAGCTGTCAGCACTACAAGAAGTATCTAACACTGTCACATACTGACCTGTGGCTGAGAACACCTCATTTCAGTAGGTATGTTTGTATTCACAAAGGAAGCTAAATGCACCCTGTTTCACAAGCAGTGTAACAGGGATGGATGGTTTATGCTTGTTTACAGCGTTACTAGTCGGGAAGGTAAATGGCAAAGTGGAACAACACTGGACTTACTAACCAACCTTTTCCTCCTTCCAAAACTAGGGGCGTTAGAATGCATTACTGGGACATGCTGTTTATGGCAAATGCACAACGATGTCCAAGATAGCAAATTAAACCTTGGCACTCCATCTGTGCCACTAAATAAAAGAGGCCAACTACTTTTTGTAGAAATGCAGCGTATTCTGAAATTACTTCAGCTTTGCTTTTAGCTTCATATGTATGCACAATCTTATACAAAGCTGTGAGAGTTTACTTCTCCTTTATAATACAGCAATTTCTCTTTTTACAGTTCCATTACTTGAAGAGGGACAACAGGAATCTGCAGGGAAAATGGTCCAGAAAAACTCAGACGAAGTTTGTTGACTCAAGTATTCTCTTAAAATACTGAGGATTTTAAGATTTTGGTGGAATTCAGAGGAGGGTAGTAAGGAGTATGTTATGGAGCCAGAAGTGGCTGCAATTTGGTGATATGATAAATGTGACTAAAATTAATTAATAATCATCTCGTCTGCATTTTATATTATCAGGTGCCCAGTAGCCCAGCAGCCAGTGCTACACCCGCCACAGGAGACCTGTATCTATATTCCTTTTCACTCCTTGCTATGCTGGAGAGACCTCTGAGGCAAATGCTCTTCCCTAATGCACATTATCAATGTAGACTACTGCAGCAAATAAACACCCACTATCTGAAACAAGCAAAATATGAAATATTTTACAACTCTTGCATGGAAGCACCAAGTGGTTCAAATGCACACCTTAGCTCCAAGCACTTGATCCAAGATAGGCACATACAGGTTACACCAGTTTTCCCTGACTCTGGTAGTTACTGGTGTTGTTCATTAGAGCTGACAGGGATTGAGACTGACGGCATATCTGATGGAAACTGAAAGTGTCTGCATGCAGTCCCTAGGACCAGGTACTAGCTCCTAGAAGATTCCCTGTGACTGATCTGGTGGTACCAGCAGCTTGCTGCTGAGAATCAGCAGAAAGATACTCAGCTTTGAAATGAGTGTATAGAATGAGGATCTGAGAGGATATGAAGTGTGTGTGTTGATACCATGAAGAACATGTTTGTTTCAACCGGTATACAGAAGTAATCTTTCTTCCCAAACTTCTTCTGACTAACCATTCTTACCAGAAGCCACAGGCACATTCCTAAGATCTGTTGCTTTCGTCTTCTCCTCCAGCCCCACCTAGCAATCCTCTTCCAAACCTGGTGACCTGGCCAACTCACTGTGCAGGCACCAGAACTTCCAGTGTTGCAAAAGAAATTGCTTATCTACTTTACCCTCGTACTCACATAAAAATGATTTTTAATAGACACTCAACAAGAAACAGACAAGTACATCAGTCTTATGGTAATTTTTAAGAATTTTCACTGTGCTCCATGAAGCATCTACAATCTCTCTGAGGGGAGAAAAGTACTGCAGAGAATCCTGTGATACTTTTCAGTACTGCCAGCTAAAAAATATCCCGATTCATTGCATATATCACTGTCACCATGAAAGGGAGAATTTTGATGGAGATGTAAGGAATTTCTTGATTCTGTTCATTTCACTAACTAAACAGCCTCTTGTAAAGATTATATTCCTGGCATTTCTGTCTTTCATCCCCCATTATAAAAAAGCAGACAATACATACTCTGGATGTATCTCTGGATGAATAATTCTGGAACTGTACAATGTTGAGAAACTAAAGCTATAAAACCAGTATTATTTAAAATGCACAATTAGCTATGAAATTCAGAGACACGTAACTCTTCAGATACTGTTGAAGTTGCAATTTGAAGCGGGTACAAAATTACTTTGCTTGAACAGCTGGGTATTTGTGTTGCATTTCTACAGATAATGGGGTTACCACTGGATATCCAGGATTCTTCTTAATTGTGGGACCTGAAACTTGAATGACTGCTAGTGCTGAAGGGACTAATTGGAAGAGAATATAAATTAAGAGTAGTCTTCAGTACAATAGCTTAGTTCCCAAAGATCAGAAGGACTTACATGCCCTCATGTTGCTGAGATGGAATTGTTTCCACTAGGACATGTCAAAGGAAAAACTTCAACAGTCCCAAATGATCCCAGGGACACTGCCAACTGTTGGGACAGGGCCAATGGGGGGCTAAGCTGTGCCACAAGAAAGAAAATGAGGGACTGACAGGTCAGGTGTCACTCATATCCATCCTAATGACTGATGGGAGGTCCTATATGTGACAACTCATTATTAACTCATGAAAATGGAAAGCAAGGGAAATGAGCTGAAGAAAAGTGTATGAGGTCAGTCTGGCCCTCTGAACCCTTTGGTAATGAAGAAAAGAAAAATGCAGATGGTGGTGGTGATGGTAGAAATCACAGAGCTGTAAAGCCCCTGAACTGTACCTTAGAGTGGGAAAAAAAATCACTGAAATTATCCAAAGAAAGTACATATATAAAACTGTAAGACACTTTTTGAAAACCAAGAAAGGACCGAAACTCCTGTTTGATTAAAGTGCCTGGGCCAAGAAATAAAACAGTGCAAAACTTTAAGATGGTTTCGTCTCCCCTGCTTTTATTTGCAAGATGAACTGCGGTGGAACTGAGACTCAGGTCTGGGACCTGCTCCTCCTGTAAGACAGAGAGGGAGTCTGAGACACCAGAAGCTGTCCATCGATGTCTGGGACTGCACCAGTGCAGAGCTCAGGAGAAATACAATCAGGTAATGCAGTAGGTTCACAAAAAGAAAGTTAGTATCAGCCAGATCCTAGAGCACTGACACAGAGAAGGGACCATGGAAGCATGATGAAAAAAAAGTATTTTGCTGCCTTTATTTCATCTGGGGTGCTGGAAGGTGTGGAGGAAGCTGAAGATAACCAAGAGCCAAGATAACCAAGAGCAAGGCCTGAGACAGGTTCTCCCAGGGAATGGATCATCCCTACTAAACTTCTGCTTGGGAATCATCTTGCCTGAGGGGAGAATAACAGTTTGTGTGTCAGCTACCATCTGAAGAAGACAGCTAGAGGTGATTGATAAATGGCAACACAGAGCAGAAAAACTGAGAGCACAGAAACCTGAAGTTTCATCATCTCAAAGTTTCTTGACCTTTCTGCGGTTTTGATCCAACACTGACTCCATTAAATATATATATACACATACATGCATATATATATATGTATGTAAGTTCTGTGAGACAATTAAGGTAATTAAGAAGTATGCAAAGCTCTTTTTTTTTACTGTTTTCTGCAGAGAGGAATGCTTTGCCTTCTCTGCTTAGTTTGGTGTCACTGATAAATAATACTAAAAGGGTCCTTACTGTTAAAAAAAAAAACTGTTCAGAAAACAACTGGTATCTCTAAGGTGGTACGCATCCCATACTCTTATTGTGTCTCAGAATCTCATCCACCACATCACATTTTATTTACAGAGCACTTTTTTACATGGGAGTTACCAATCTATGCAGAGGGTAGTTCATCACTGGAAGACACCTGTGAAAACACAGCAGTATTACAACACTCAAAAGCAGGAATGTTTAATGATACTTTCAGCACATGCCTCATGGGTGCAGTTAATGATTCCTTTCAGTACATTTGGCTAAATTCAAAGAGGGTACCAGAGCCACTGAGCTCAGGCCAGCAATCAGTGCAGGCTTTCCCTTCTATTTGGTCTTTTTTGTTACAAAGGAGCCAAAGCAGCCAGGGGAGAACCCCAGCAGCTTGGCCTGGCAGAAGCTCTTCCAGGCTCTCTAGCAAGAAAAGAAAACAGTTCAAGCTTGGTTGAAGCTTTGAGGTTCTCTCAAGTTTCTGCTTCTTTCTGAAGGATAAACAAGATGTAACAATAATCTGCTGTACATGTTGGTTACTTAGCCTGTGCACAGCAAATTTGGTGTACCAAGGGATTTTAATCTCTGTATAAATATTATAGCCATTCACAGCAATGCTTTAGGGAAGAAACAAAGAGATTTATTCAGCTGAAATCACAGGGAGAATGTCAATACACACAATGGAATTGCTTGATTTGGAATTTAGTCCAGATCCTTGTTCCGACCAAATGAACTGTGGAATGTTTTAAAACAATGTGTTTGTTTTGGGACAGTGTAAGAGAAAAAGGGAAGGGACGGCTACAGAAATATTTTGGGAGTGATAGGGGAGAAAAGGTAGAAAGAGCACTGAACAAGGATGGGAAAGACTTAATTTATTCCCAGCCTTGCCAGCAGCCTGGTGGGTGACTCCAGCTAAGTCACTTCACTCAGTATGCCTGGTTTCTCCATCTACAAAATGAAGACCCTGATAACTCTTCTCAAGTGCACTTTGTTTCTAGTGATGGAAAGCAATACACTAAAAGCATTGCTACTGCCATCAGAGAGTTATCCTGGCATACATTTTGCTGTCTGGACAATATACAACCACCACGGAATCAACATGAAGCTTCTAACACAACTTCCACTTGTAGGACAGATGGCTGAAGCCTCGTGTGCCTGCCGGTTGTGGGCCAGGAAACTGTCCAGAGAGAGCTCTTACAGTTGAGCTACTGCCAGCCCTAAAATTTCTGCAACTTAAAATAGGAGCCAAGGAAAACCTTCAAGCAGTGTGACATGAAGTGTGCTCAGCACAGAGATGAAAGACCAAAATCAAGACCATAAAACCTGTCACCCGTAGCAAACAGGTTAGCAAAAGTCACAAACTTTTTTTAAGATATTAATTGAGGAATTCTTTTAAAGATGGATGCCATGTGCATTCTCAGTTTACTCCACTGGGTAAACTACAGTTGATGTTTTCAAGCATGAAGTGTTTTTCAACCATGAAGTAGTTACAAACATAAAGTTTTGGAAATGCATTCTCCACACATCCACCAAGTACTGTTGTCACCCATTTCAAAATCCAAGTGCCTGAAAGAGTGGTGGGAAACCCACCAGGTGACAAAAGAGTAGTGTGGCAGAAAATGTTGTCTTCTCCACTCCCTGCCCAAGAGGTAGGACCTATATGTGCAAAGACAATCCCTATCAAAAACTATGACCTTGGCATGTGTATAATTTTCAGAATACCACACTGGACTCAAGACCACTGTAATAACCATGAAAAATGAACAGTTGAAGCAATGCTCTGTATCAGTTTTCCATTTAAGCTGCACAAGCATTTTCAAGGAGCACAAGTCATTTCATCTCAGCTCTAGATGAGAGAAAAGTGATTTAGTTTAAGACAGAAGAAGAGGATGTAAAAAGAATCCACCCTGAATGGATGAGAGGATGAGGGTTCTCTGCTATTCCACAGACCAGCTGTAGACATGGTATCTAAGCGATTAGGCTCAAAGACTTATAACAGGAGAAGGGTATCTTTGGTTAAGAATAATTCAATATTAAGTTTTATGTAGCTTTGTTTCCAGACTTGGTCTTTCTTTGGCTACAAATCTTTTATTTAACTACAGCAGGCACAAAAGAGCCTCCATCCCACAAGAAGAGATAGACAAAGATGCCTGACACTTCTGGACAATTCTCAGAGCAATAGTTACAAATAAATGCATTAAATGAGATACAAAAATAAAGAAATTTAAAGCTGCCTAACTTTAGCTGTCCTAACAGGGGTTAGGGCAACAGGATTTTCTTTCTTGAGGCAGAGGATTGATTCCCAGGCACTGTTGCATTATAGATGCTAAGGAGTACTGTTCCACTCACAACTGTTCTTCATGTACTTGCTTATTTCTTGGCTTTCTTTGCACATGGCCCTCTATCTCATTTCAAACCCATCCAGACAAGCTACATCTTTTTGCTTCTGTTTCTGAAAAATCTCAATGAAGAACCAAGTATTGAAAAACATAAAAGAAATGCAAAATGCAAGATAATAACACTTACTGAAATTGCCTATATATGAAGCGATTCTACATGCAAAGAACCTAAAATTATGTTCTGCCAGACTGTTTTAAAAGACATTTTTCATTTACTAGTAAAAAGAAAAATGAGGGGGGAATGTCATTTTATCTGTGGAATTATCATCTGGGGAAAACTGAAACATTTTAAAAAATAAGTAAGAATGACCAGATTCACATCAAGAAGTTCTGAAGAAAGAGTCTGAAAGGTCTGCCAAAATCCAGACTGCTTCATCAGCTTTGAGTATCATGTATGCTAGTAACTGTGAAAGAGAACAGCCTGAGGTAGTGTAAATGGGACCAGGTAGGCATTCTTACTTTGGAATACATACAGTAACTAATGAGCCCATGTAAATTACATCCAGCCAAATAACACTGATCCTTAAGGGTCACCAATTACATCTAAACTGGAAAATACACGGGTTTTCCGTGTTGATGCAACTCTCAGCAGATTGGGGAAGGCATCTATAAATTCTTTTACTCCACTGAGTAATTATTTGCAAGCCAACATGCCTGCCCACTTTGGTTTTGCTTCAGTGAACATCCTGGAAGAATAGCCAAATATCCAGAAAAGCATTAAAGGCCTGAAACATTAAAGCCCTGCAGATTTCCGCTGTACCAATACACCATTTTCCAAATACTCTGATCCTTTCAACAGATGAAAGTCAACAGATAAACGGTCCTAATTTTCAGATGCACAAGATGGCAAGGGGGCACAAACATATTTGGAACTGTAATAGGCTATCAGACTGTATTGGTTTCATGAGCACTGGTAATGTTATTAGTGGAGTAATGATAAGCAGTGACAATGAACAGTGTATGGAATACAGTTCTGATGAGCCATACCTAGCTCCTTTTGTATGTTGTCAGGGATTCCTGTAATAGTCTTTCTCCTTTTGACTTTCTTCGGCCGTCTTACCACCGTGTCTGTGTAAATTAGAGACCGCCGAATGCTGGCTTGGCGGTCGAAATTCTCCCCTAATACATGGTAGAACAAGCAAAGCAACATTACTTCCAAGCACGCTGACATCATGCATTTTCTTCCACTAGTTTTGTTGTAGAAATGGAAAAAAAGGCATTAATAAATGATGTTAGCTTGGTCCTACAATGAAGGTTTACACTGAAGGAAGATACAGCATATGGTCACAGTAAGGCTTTAGACACACACATCTATTACACAGTACTGCAGGTTTTAAAAGGAATTTTGACTTCCTGAGCCCAGTACAGATCTGGTGAGAGCACCTCTAATTCCATAAGCGAACAGAATCCTTGCTTTGTGGTTTTTGTGTGGTTTTGTTGTTTTATTTTAAAGAAATTAGGTACAGAAAAAGCAAACCTGCTCATGAAAATGAAAGATCACAATGGTTTTATACAGGAACAGACACTGCTATTGGCAATAGCCATTACAGTATCTTTACACAGCTCCATCATTAAATCACACAAGACACTTCTTTTTCATTCCAAGTTGTTCTGGACCTGTCAAGTGTACCACATTTCTGATGGTGATCCTTTAATGTCAGTACAAATAAGTACTACAGAGCGTGCAGAGATCAAACTGATCTTGTGGTCTCATAAATATTCTGGAGTGGAAACTGCTTAAAATTGAAACTTTATAAATTATTATAACAATATACAATGGCAAGAGCTGAAAAAATGTGTAAGTGCACGTTGCCAGACAAAGCCTTATGATGACCATGTGCTGTATCATAACGGGACCCAGAAGCACCACTATCATTAACTAGCTTTTCTTTAGGAATTCACTTTTGTTTAGAGGCTTATAATTTGGCCATTTTACCAGTAGTAAGATATAACTTGCTCTGTAGATTGTGAGCCAAGTTAATGCTCTGTCACTTCTAAAAATCTAACAACTTCCCCCCAAATATTTCATGGAAGTTCCCTTTTTAGAAGCTAAATCATTTTAAAACACTGCTAAATGTCCCTCAGATGACCCATTTAAATGCAGAAAAACCCTGACATATGTATATACTTTTTGTCTTGTAAGCTTTTTTTGAAAATTGATGACCAAATTATTTACCTCTAAAAAGTGATTAATGCACAGTAACTAATATGTCATAAATACTATCCCTGGCTGACTGCACATCAGTATGATGTGTGTCATGCAAATAGCATAGAAAACCTCATTACCTCTGTAAGTTAAAGATATAGTCATATATTAAAGTATAGCATGTGGACTTGTGAAAATGCAAGGAAAAAACAAGACAGTTTCATTCACCACATTGTAAATATAAAGACTCTGACTCTGTTTGACCAAAGCCTTGTTACTCCTATGAGCTGCACTTGTGTTGAGCAGGGTCCTTGCATCTACAAAGTGCCAGTTTCATCCAAATTTCGGACTGACTGATGTCAAGGCAGATCAAGGGAGAAGGAAGCCCATGGGGTCTATAAATTTAGATCCACGGATCCCACTAGCTTAGTAGAACCCCTGAAATACTAAGACTATTCACTGTCTGGGGCATTACATTAGGACCCTTACAGGATCAGAACCATTAGGTAATCCTGCCATGAAGGATAATAGTAATTCTAGCCAAATGATAACAAATCTAAAGAATTTGAATGAGAAAGGTTTGCATTTCTGAACACATCTTTATCCATTCAAAGGCCAATAATTATGGCTGAGATGGTAAGCTGCAAGGAAATTAAAATGCAGCTTTGAATGCTCTGTAATAAAATGTAAACAGTAAGTAGAGGGTGCAAACAAGGACAGAGTCTTTTAAATGAAGCCTCAGACAGCACAAACAGGATGACCATGAGAAAATTTTACTGTGTCAGTAACTTCTTCCCCATAGCTACCCAAAAGCTAACTCAACTAATCCATCTTGAATGGCTTTTCATAAACAAAAGGCTTTTTCAAAGCCACTGTGCTAATTTATAGACTTTCGAAGCAGCAACTTCGATAAATTCCAACAGGACAAATCAGAACATCTCATTTTCCCCTTCTTTGCTATCATCTATTTTTTTTTAATTAAAATATCAATGTTAATGTTAAATATAATTTGAAGATTTAAGGATACTTTTCTCCTTCTGTTGTTGGTTTGTAACAAGTCTGTAACAAATCTAGGCATTCCTTATGCAATTTATTCTTCCCTCATGCAGTGTACTCAGTTCCCTTGGATTCACTGAAAATATTTAAGTATGTGCTTAAATCTCACTGGAGTCAGTCAAGCTGGACTCAAGCAAATGCTTAAATGTTTTGCAAGATTCAGCCTTGCACTGATCACCTCCACCATCACCAGCCTCCTCCATCTGGAAAGAAAGTTAGTTCCGGAAATCCCACGAGAGCAGACACCATTGTACATCTTTTAATCCCCAGGTATGTAAAAGCAAAGACTGGCCACCATTGAAAATTCAGCCCAACCCTTTCCAGGACAGAACAAGCTCAGCCCAGGCACTCCCAAAGACTGAAACTGCTTCCAAATCTGGGTGTCTAAGTCAGCAGCTTGTCAGCCTAATACAATGCCCCTGCACCTTCAGGCTATCCAACAGATTTTTACTACTACTGTATTAGTTGCAATCTGTTCACCAAAGAGCCCTGAAAGCTGAACTTGTGGAGCATTTATTGCACAGCCACGTTGAGATACCATTGTAGCAGAATCATTACTAATGCACTGCTGAAAACGCTGTCAACTGCCAGCTGCCTCTTCAGAGGTTAACCTTTTATTTCATGCCAGGAGTAATAAAATAGAAGTTTTTGACCTCCCTTCTGGGAGAGTGAGAAAAAGAGTGAAGGAAAAAGCCAAATCAAAACAAAAACCAGCAATGGTTTGTTCCATGGCACGCTGAACAAATGGCATAGAATCTTTGGACTTTTTTTCCCTGCCTCATGCAGTAACATAAGGAATTCACAAAATAAAATTACTCGGTGTGTGGGAGGGCAGAGGAAGGGAGCAGATTGTGACTTTTTAAAGATGTACAAGGACAGCAGCTTTGTGTGTGTGCGTGTGTGTGTTGTGTATGGCTCATAGTCTGTTACTGTCACTTGCTTGCTTCATAGTAGCAATATAACTATTCCAAGGAAAAGGAAATGGTGGATTCCAGAGATCAGTCCACACACTACAACTGTAGCCTTTCTTCACCACCCTCCCCATTCTGGTTCCTTTCAATTACCATGTTTATAGGGGAATAGATGCTCAACAGATGATCCAGAAAGGTAAGGTGTGATACATACAATTTCTGTTTTTATCAGAAATGTTGAGAACCACTGAGCTTGCCACGTGCAAACCAAACAATTCAGGGGACACCAGGTTTGCTACGCCAGTTGAATTAAGCTGGCTGAAGTCACAGGTGTAATTTATCCAAACACTGTAACATTCCCAGTGACAGTGATTTAAATGTATGAGGGTTATTTGATCTCTTTTATCTCATTTTTCTTTCCATCTGTTTACTTACCCCATATATTGTCAGTATGTAGGGTCATTACACTGAACAGTAGACTACTCTTTCTGTTAGTATACCCTGTTCCTGCTGTCACAATATCTAAGCCCTTCTCAGGCTTATTGATTACGTCAGATTATCTATTGTTCCCGTAACTTGGCCTTCTGCACTTGTATCCTACATTTCCTAGGTAACACCAACTAGCCTAGTAACACTTCATTATGGCATTTATTTTCCTTCTATTAATTTTCTAGAGATGGGGTGTTTGTAATTAATTATCTGTTGTCTTCATACTGTTTCTTTCAAATATTTTCTGCTGTTTATTTAAGGACTGTTTCTTGTTGATTTCTCATCTCTCTCTGATGTTCAGAACAGAAGTACTGCTCCTATGCTATTTAAATACTATCAAACAATACTAGTTAAAATACTAGTTTATAAAAACATAGGTGAAAAAATCATTGACAGTCACACAGGGGAAGAGAACACCTAATTAATTTTAAAATAAAACCAAACATTGCAAGCTACTGATTGTAAGACTGAGTTTGGAATCAGTGTGCCATATGGCATTTGAAATAAATTGGATATTGAATATCATCCTGGTTTTGGCAGGCAAACGGTCAGTTATTTGAATTAACTAACAATAGACAATCTTGATAATGTGCAGAAAAAGAGGGATTATTAAACTGAAGTGGTAATTCTGTCTTTCCCAGAAATTCTATTTACACACAACAAAGTATCTATTCAGCATTAGGCTTTAACATAATTTAACTTCCACAAAGTGAGTGTTCTTCAACTGTAAAACCAAAAAACCTTTTCAAAATGAACAGTTAATACCCAGTTTGTAACAAGAAAATGTGGACTGTGGTCACATTAATGCTGTATCTTACCAAGAGTCTTGCTCCAAGACATAGCCCCATTAACTTTAGTTGTTCTTACCCTACTTCCCTTGGCATCTAAATCTCTTGCTGCTGAGATAAAAATAAGACTCTAGAGATTGTTTTCTTGAATTCTGTAACACTTGGGTTTTTGGAATACAGAAGTCTCTCATATATAACCATCCTTATATAAAATTCCTAAAAGAAAATCCTGAAATATCATCAGCATTGCATAAAACATAATTTCCCATTCAGTGTAGTTGACAGCAAACCATTACTATTTATCAATCCCCCTCTTGTATTTCATGCATATCCAATGCTGTTTCAAGCCCATGTTGTGCAAACTGTGGTCATTAATGATAATTGTAAGTAATTCTCATACAGTTTGGAGGTAGACTACATAACACTTTTGCACAATGGTGCAACAAGTAATTTACAATTTATGCATCAAATATATGTCAAAATACTATGCAACAGCACGGATCCCCTTTTATCCCTTCCCTCCCTTATCAGTCTAATGTAACCACTGAAATTAAAAGCCTACCAGTCACATTAATAGGAACCACGTCTGTTTGGACTGCTTGTGCTTGTTGTCGCATTTTCTCTTCTGGCGTTGGCAGCGGGAGTGACTTAGTCCAGTTGGTTTGGGTGTTGATATCTGATAAGTCATCTGAAACTGGAGTTTTAGGCCTTTTGATGGTAATAAGCTTTTCTTCTTCTGGGGAAGAGACGGGACACTACCAACAGAAATACATGCAATGATGTAAGTTTACAACCAGATAAAAAAAGGTAGGACTATGGTATTACTAAGGTATTGCCGCTGCAATCAGCGTGATTGCTTGTCAAATAAAATTCACCCTCATAAGTATCACATTTTGACCTACATAAAGTGATTTAAAACACATACAACCACACCACAACAAAACACCTGGGATGTTATTATCCAAGACATCAAACTAATCTAAGGAATATGTACAAATGAGAGAAATAAGAGTGGTACTGAACATAGAAAAGAATGGTAACTGATTATCTTTCTCACTAACATCGTCCCTGAAGAGATTAACCCCTTTCACTGTCTGGCAGTTTGCCTTCCCTTCACCTCTCCCTTCCCAGTGTCCTATTAGGAAGATGAGATTTGAGCACTACTTTGCTCCAGCTGTACTAGGATGTTCAAGGTCTCAGCAAGAAGCCTGTTATGGACAGATTTTTGCGTAAGCACAGTGAAAGAACCAGCCGATGCACTCTACAAAATCACCAGTCTACAAAATCAGATCAGTAGGGCAGCAAGGATAACTTTGCTTTGCCCTTGGAGAAAGTCGTGCCACAGTCAAAGGGTACATTCTGCCCATTTTTAGCGGTGAAGCAGTTATCAATATTAGTAGCCATATAATGGTAATTTTAAAAGTAACTCTTTATCAAAGTGGCAGATTTCACCTTCATGATGGGTGTTTCACTTAAAAAAATCAAAACAAAACACCAATGAAACAAAAAGCCTTTTGCATCAGAAAAACAGGTTGGAACAGCTTGTGCAAATGCTTCCATCAGGCAAAGTTATAAGCCAAAAAAGCCATTTGTTTTCATTGCAAGGTCCTTGCTCGCATGTCAGTGATGGCAGAAAACACTGTTTGATAGCTTTTATTGATAAGGCAATACTAGCACATATCAAACTCAAGGACAGGCAGGTTCAGGGCATGCAGAAGACATCACTGGGGCTTCTAGCAGGTGGTCAAAAGCTACAGGCAAACCCAGGAGAAGCTGCCTTCTCTCCTCTCTGCTCCTGGCAGCAAGGCACCCCACGGAATCTCAGAAACAGGAGAGGAAGTAAAACCTGGAAGAAAACCAACCTCCACCTCCTCCCACCCCCAGGCAAAACAAATGAGAGAAGAAAAACATTGAAGAGGAGTTGTGTAGCAGCTACAGCACTAGCAGAGATCTCTGCAACCCCCAGATTCCTGTTTCAGGACTGTTTCCTTCAGGACCTCCCTCTCTACCACCAGACCAGTTACATCCCCTTTTCTTTATTGCCCTCTCCCTGCAGAGAGCAGAATACTATCCAAAGTAGGGCTGCCAGTACTGGATCACTGGGTCTCCTGGTAGTTACTCCCTCACTGCTGTATCCAGGTGTGGAAAGAAGCACCGCAGCTATTTATTATGGATGGATTTTTACTATTATGGGTTTGCAGTCTGAGTGATCTATTTTCTCTTGAAGCTTAGTGCTATACAAAAGACATGCCCAGACACTGTGCTGCAACCACTGTTTATCATTTCTGATTTTATTTTCTTCCTGTTACCATGAGGAGTTCCTGCTGTTTAGAAATAAATAACCATTTATTTATCCTATTATACTTCAACTCTACAGCCTTTAGGCCAGTGCCCAACATTAAACTTACTAAAAAATAAAAATAAAAGCAAATTACAGGCAAAAAGTAAAAGAACAGAAAAGTAACATCTCTTCAGGTCATAATAAAAAACATTTCAGCAATGAAATTATTACTAATGTCATCCTGCAGAGTTTGGAACCACACTTTGAAACGTGAGAGCTTTTCTTCAAGGAAATAATCCATTTCTGTCAGGCTTGCATTTCTTTACTAGGGAGGCTGCAGATGGGAGAGATGCTGTCTCCAGGAAAGGGCTCAACCCTGTGAAAGCCCCAGCAATTCTTTCAACACAAGCTTCTTGGAGGATACCAGCATTTTTTTTTCAGGCCTACACTGTTTTTAAAAGGCTTTAAAACCATTCCTGTAAAATTATAATGTGAATACTTATTTTATTATGAGTGTGTGTATATACACTGTTTATACACATATACAGTGTGGGTACACATGTATATGTACTTACACATAAGGGCTTTTCCACCTCAAATCACTCAGATTCATAAAAACCTTCATTAACTTAAACAAACTGGGAAACAAATGCCCTTGGAGAAGAGAAAGCTGCCTCCAGGCCATGCTTCCCCCTAGTTAGGTTTAAAGACAGCTCATCTAAAGGGTTTGTAAGGAATGTAGCACAGGGATACTAGCTCAGTGTCACTGGAAGCATGTGTGTGTGCACTTACAGGAGTAATCAGGGGTTGAGGCAAAGGAATATTGCTTTCCCTGTACAAAGAGCTTTTCTCTGTCTCAATCTGGTCACCAAGGGAGACACCTCAAGCCGAATTTTGCATTTTGTGGGGGGTGAAGATGAGCTTCAGTGACCTTCAGATACTCTGCTTGGTTGATACTGTCAGCATCAATATCTGTCACATTCAAACTACACTGCAAGTGCCAGGTCTCAGCTGTCACATAGCAGTACCAAGGGCTACTCCAATATGTCAAGCACCAGCAATACTGGCTGCAAAGCCACCATTCCTTTTAAAGGAAATCACCCAAACCAAGCAGGACACTTTTTCAGTTACAGTATACGAACACATAGAAAACCTGAAGAACTGAAGCAGCTACTACAAGGGAATCCTAATTATATATTTAAAAAAAAATGAAATGTGAACGACAATCACATATTTTGCAGAGTTAGAAATTGAGAAAACTGGGGACAGATGGAGGAAGATGGCCAGAAATGAATCAGCCCAGTGAGCATGTAACAAATGAAAAGCAATTGAAAAGCCAATTGTGCAGTTGAGCTCGAAGCACTGTGCCAGTAAGAATGATTTTCTGCCACAGGATAGTGGAGTGTACTTCTACAAAATAATTCAGTAAAAGAGTTGCAGGCAGTTTTGAAAGTACAAATAAATGTTCCCTGTCATGTTTCACCTGTAGGTACACTTTCTATACTTCCTGAAGAAGCATGACTCTCTCTACTTACATTTTTTCTTCCGAAGTACTCACAGTGATAGTGGTATAGGGTTTTTTTCTGATGTGACGATACTTTTAACAGGCATGACAAAGCCATACACAGCTTTACTGCACATAAAGGAAAACAGCAGCTCATCTTTCAGCTTCTTCACAGAGAAATTACTTACCTCTACAATCGGGATGAAAATAGGGAATTACTTATTTTCAGCAAATATTCCCAGATTTACAACACAGAAATTTGCCAGAATATGCAGTGAATTGCTGTTGTGTAACAGGAATGTCTTATCAAGTAAGGTCTGTTTATCAGAAATAGAACTGGACTAGGCAGTACTTTGAGATTATGTATCTGCTTAGCAAAGCTGATAAAACTCTATGCTCATAATAGAATAGAAAGCACTTGTCCCATTTTGTAAGCATCTCTGATTCATACTAACTTTATTGCTAGACTGAAATGGCCAAATTTCTGTGCAACAGGATGTTACACTCATCTCCTCAGGAAGTCTTGTTGGAATTCATTCTTTTTAATGGACATGGGAAGAGGGAAAAGTGGCATATAAAAGCAGCAGCCTTGGACCTTACAGTGTTTCCATAAACTGGCATTAGAGGGCAAGGGGCATGAACTTTCAAATGGGACCTGAAATGAGAATCTAGGAGAAAAATGGCCTATAAATACCATAACAGACAAGATATATGGCTGAGTAAGTCAGAGCCTCTCCATTACATTGTTGACATATTGTCCCCTAGTCTACTCAGTTGCTGTGATACAACAAAAGAGTTTCACTATCTCAGCACATTCAGATTATTTGAGGTCCCAGATGATAAGTGACTATATGCTGCATATCTTGCAGCACATTCTACCTAAATCTCCTGTTTATTCTTCATCTTTTTAAATTCCAGGGGTTTATACTACACTGAAAAAAGATGGGAACTCCAGGAGGAAAATTCAATCCATACGAATTTTACCTTTCAGCAAAGGAACTTCAGACTTCTAGTCTCGTCTCTGACCTCAGTCTACTGTAATCTCTTCTAAAATTACATTTCTCAGAAAAACAAAATTGAGAAAAAATAAATAAATCAGTGTTACAGACAGTGGCCATACCAATTCAGGTGTCTTATTACCATTTGCCAACATCCTATTTCTTCTCCAGCCTTTGACTAGGTTTGATGGCTTCAAGTGCCTTTTTACTCAGCACAAAGGGATCAAGACAAACAGTAACAGGGGAAAAACAAAACAAAACAAAAACCCCAAACAAACAACCCAAAACCACAACCAAGTCAATCAATGGTACACAGGTGAAATTAAATTAGAGGATGCTTACAGTGGATACTTTTCCCTGAATGTTCTCTTAGCATTGGATGTAGTCCTATCCCCCCTCACAAGAATTTACCCAGTTGCTTTCTGAACCCATGTAAACTTTCATCATCCACAATTCCTGTAGCAGCTGCACAATGTGAGTATGCTGTGAGTGAAAAATTACTCTTTTTTTCGTTCAAAGAGTTTCTGTACACATTTCCTCACGCTTTGGCATTTTGCGATGTGAGTTGCTGTTTCAACTCCATGAACTGAGCAGTTCTGCTAGAGCCCATGCCTCAGGGCTCTCAGGTGTTCCCATCTCTGAACTGGAGTGGCCCAACTGCTTTAGGTCCTCTTAACACCATACAAAGTTTTACATTAAACCTCCTCAAGTCCCTCAAGACAATACAGTTAATACATTTGTTTGCACTTAAGATACTTAATAGTCTCCTGCAGACACTGAAGAGCCAACTAACAGTTTGGCTCAGTACAGGGGCAAAAATGTATTTTTTTTCCCCATGAATAAGCAAAATAGATGTTTTTTCACCCAAAGCTTAACAACTGTATCAAGTCAAAGTTCATAAGCCAAATGACAGGATCTGGGGAAAAACAGCATGAGTTCCTGGCATACAAATATTTTCAAAGATGGAATAAAGACATGATATACTACATGCCTGGGAGCAAGTACTCTCTCTCTAGCTCACATTAATCATTTAAGAAAAAAACATTACTCCAAATTAGTTATGTTTTTCCTTGGCTAATTGAAACCAGCAGCCAATTAAATAAAACAGTGTTCACTGGGGGAAGGGTTTCAAAGGAGCAAATGTTAATAGACAAAAAAGAATTTCAGGGAACCAAGTAAATAGAGGACACCAGACTGCAGACAAAAAGGAGTAATGAGGAATAACAAAGGAAACAAACCTGGCATGGCATTCATCTGTTGAGCAGCTGATTTTTCAAATTATTATGTTTTTCAAGCAGAAAACAGAAGCAGGCAATGAGTGAAGGCTAAGAGCAGAATAAGACTGCATATATGCTAAACGCTACAAGTAACATCAAGCTGCAGATATGGCAGCTGGATGGTCCCACTCTTGGGCAAGGTACCTTGTTGCTCCAGGGAACCAAGTTACAGCAGGCGCTAATGCAAGACTGAGAGATGCAGTCTAACAGACTAGACTGTTGAGCGAGACAAAAAGAAACAAAGACAATGAGTGATAAAAAGGGAAAGAAAAAAGAATGAGAAGAAAACACACAAAATACAAATACATTTAATATACACAGTTTATGCTTTTCAGAATATAAGGTGAACCAGAGTTTGAAAGCAACATCTCAGTTTGACACAGAAAACACAGCAATATTGAAAGGCAGGAATAGCTTCCAAGTCATATCACCATCAGTGGTACGTAAAAAGCCAGGAAAGGAGGACACTGTTCACAGCAGTCACATGTAAAATCCAGATAAACCAATTTAATCTCCAACAAACTCAATTAGGATCAGAACTGCAATGGAGATTGGCCTGTGCTCCATTAATGTAACTTATAAGAATCAACGTTAAAAGCGTAGTCCAAGAACTTCCTTTTATATCAACTACTACTCAGAGGCTTCAGCTTTCCATGCTTCCTAATTTTGTTTGCTCATTTTTGAGTGGGATTAACTTGCCTGCTTCTCCCCAGTGATTCTCCTTTGGAACAGCAAATGTTCTGTTTATCTCAGACTTTTTCTAAGACTCATGCTAAACCACATGCTGCTCTGTGGTATGAATATAACCCTCTGCTGACAAGACACCCACCTACACAAAACCTGAGAATGTTTGTGCATTGAGGTCCCCTATCACATCACCTGGTCACGGTTTTATATTGTCTCCAGACAAGGAGAGTATCTGGCTGCATTAAAAGAAAAAACAGATTAAAAAGAGTAGGAAAAGATGGTTTCCTTTCTGAAATCACCATGCAGCAAAACACTGTTTCTTCTGCAAGTTGGCAATTATGTCAACTTAGAAGTAAATTTCTAAACAGTAAATAGCTATTCATCCACCCATTATTATTCTGCTGGTCTTGAATTTCAACTATTAAGTGCTGCATGCTCAGAATTTAAATGTTGGGGTTTTTGCCTTGAATAGACAACAAAGCTACAAAGCTTTCATCTAGTGGCAAAGAGTTCACATTCTAACTCATGGGATTTTGGTGACCCCAGTTCTACACTGTTACTGAAGAACTCATCTGACAGCTGAAATACTCACTCAAAGAATAAGACTTATTAGAATTACTTGGCACTTTACCAGTGGGATTATAATTCAAGTTCAGAGATCTCTTGTGGCAAGCATTCATTTAAAAAAAAAAAAGACTAAAATTTTAGGCCATTACAAAAAAAGCCAGTTAAACAAAGATATTGGTCAACAGACTCCACAGAACACTGAGTTATATAATATGAAGGCAGAATCACGCTACAGTTTAGAAGGAATTAACGTCATCTTGAGCTGCAAATAAGAGCAGCAGGGTTAAGGTTAAAGTTCTGAGATAACCAGTAACATCCAAGACTGTTAGTTTGGCAATTATCTTTCTCCACAGCTGTGAATTATCCTTTCAGCTAAAAATATTTAAAGGAAACTATTGCAATTTGAAATGGAATTTCTATTCTATTCTTCAAGTATACTTAGTTGCACCATTTTTTTTTCAGAATGTGCAGAAGTTGTTACTAACGTGTTAACATTCCAATAAACCATTAACCAAGATAAGGATGACAGCTCTTAGTCTGTTGAGGCTTCACCCATGTTTATATGCTCTTACTCAAACTGTTGAATAAAAGTGTATTTATACATTTTTAAATGTTGCATTAGTTTTACATGCCGCCCAGCATTGGCTAAGTCTGGTTGATAGCACTGATGTATTAACATATGTTAATAGCCACAACCAATATGTCAAAACTTTCTCCAGTGGAAATTTCACTGATTTAAGCAAGGTTTTGCAAACTGTCATAATGCATTCCACAGTATGACTGTGCTTTACATTCTCTTGTCACTGCCAGTACATACCACACACAGCTAAACAAGATGCTCTAACATTCCCTGCCAATACATAGATATAATGCACTCACCACATGGATGACAGACTGTACATATTCCATACCTTTTATTATGTGACTTAAAACCATGGAGGACAGACCTGAAAACACCGTAAAGTGAGTTCTCAGGATCCGCACACTTTGTATGCAGGCAGTTATTTGGGTCATGATATAAACACACGTATGGTTTACTAATGATTTAAAGAAATTCAACTGCATTACAATCAAGGATAACCTCCCACTCTCTAAGCAACAGTAGTCTGTGGCAAAGCATTCTAGAATATCTATCTTGAAAATCCCAGGAGCTCAGGCATTCCAGCTTTGGAGAGACATGCTCCAGTGCATCTTGCCATCACCCAAGCAGTAATGTCCTAGCCCACAACACCAAAGTCAGCCTCTTTCAGAGCCACAGGCACAAGAGGATAAGGTAAGGACAGGGGAGCAAAATTTCATTTCTTCTTTCTTCATTAATGCAATTTACTAGTTCTGCAGTTACGTAAGGACCTATGTATATAACAATGTGTCTTCATAACTTCAGGACTTGTGCTCAGCTGTCCTTTCTCTAATTTTTTTATTTCTAGATTCTAGGCTAAGCATACTTGGAGTTAAGATGTGTGCATACAAACATGAAAACCATGAGGAAAACTGAAAGAAAGCTGATAAACCCAACTTAGTGGGCAATTTTTCATTCTTCTGGATGTCTTTACATGAACAGTTGCAATGCATTAGGACGAAGTCTCTACCTAATGAAACTGCATTAGAGGCTGTATTAGCAATTCAAAGTGTGCACATGTCCCTTGTTACAATGTGAGTATTCTGATGGCTGGTTAATAGCTCCTCCTGCTACCTGAATGTAAACACTTAACAGATTAAAAACAGCTACCCTTGCTGGGGACTTCCCTCCAGAACATTACCAACTCCTTCTGGCTTTCACTCCCTGAACATGACAGCAGGAGCTTTATATAAATGCATGGGTAGAAATGTGATCTTTAAAAGACTATGTAAGTCAGATAACCTAGTATCACTGTAATTCAAGGGAGTAAGCACCTTCATGATCTTCTAAAAACCTGCCTTATTCGAACAGTGTTATGGCATGCAATTAAACTGCACCAGGCATGTTATACTTTCCAGCACTTTGCCCCACCATTACCTTTTGTTCAATTTCTTCGTAATCATCCTGGTAACTTCCACAGATTGCACTGGAGGATGAGGAGAAGGTGGGGCCCTGAGAGTAATACTGTGAGCTCCGGTAGCCATCCCGCCGCAACTTATCACACTCTGCAGAAAGAAAAAGAGGAGACTTATTCATAGAATCATAGAATATTTAGGGTTGGAAAGGACCTGAAGATCATCTAGTTCCAACCCCCCTGCCATGGGCAGGGACACCAAATTCATTACAAGAGTCATGACTGTTTACACTTGGTGTACAATGGCACATACAAAAGTACAGGATATTATTCTAAAAAATTCTGATAATGTTTGCCATGCATTAGCATTGTCTGTCCCAAGTAACAGAACCCAAAGGTGCATTTCTCCTATTTGTATCTATATTCCCCCTCCGTCACCTATATTATATATGTAAGCTCACACATAACATATATACCCATGGCTTTTATTTAACCCAGGAGATGGCAAGAGCTTTGGAAAGAAGGGGGAAATGGATTTACACATTTATTTGAGGCCTGGCTTGGTGTCTTGACAGATGGCAGCATCTTGCAGGATGGGAGACGGGAAGCATGTGAGTAACATCAGGGGTCTCATTTGCCAGGCCGGTAGACATCCATTATGCGCCTTACACTTTAAACGATGATGTTGCTCACTACTCAAGCACCATCTGCTAAGTAACTTTGGCACTGACCACTTGTCTTCCTGCCCGTGGAAGAGACCATTTATTGTGATTTTGGAGAGAGGAATGCCTATCACAGGGATATCAAAATCTCATGTTTCTGCAGAGCACATGTAGTTTAGTACTGAGGAGTTTTCAAAGTTCAGAAAGATTATGAAGCAAGCATGCATCCCCACTCAAAACAGTCAAAATCCCAGTCAGCATCTCATCCCCCTCACCCAAGTTTTCCATAATCATCTTCCCGCCTCTTAATTGATATTCAGTGTGATTGTGCTAAAGAATAACAGACGCCAGAGCATAAGGAAAAATTAAATGTTCAAGATGCAGCAACCAAACTCATCAGGCCAGTCAAACTGTTAGCTTTACAATTCCAGAGACAGAGATCTGAATCTCTTGAAAGACAAGGAACGCAAAAAGAGAATTAAGTATTTGGTACATTTCTAAGGAACTGAAATGTCTGTACAATACACGGGCATTATCATGTCACAAAGCGCTTTTAGTAGCATGTGTCTTCCTGTCTTGCTTTTTTGAATACCCCTTAACATGGAAAACATGCAATGTTTATATTGAGGGCAAGGTTTTAGAGAGACTTTTGCCTGGCAAATGATTAAGTGGAGTTACAATTTGCAACTCCAGCATATATTTCTTCTGTTATGCTCAGAAGTTCTCAGACTGAGGTCTGAAGTACCTGATGCCAATGGGTTAACCGACCTAGAGAAATCAAAGCTCTACAAGGATTTAATCAGTGCAGACTCCCCTGTATCTGCACAGGCACACTGACACAGCAAGCTTACAGTTTGACAACTAGTCATTTCTACCAGAGCCAGATGTATGTCCTGGCCTATTATGAGTTTCCCTATGGAGTCAAAAAGGACAGTATGGCATGAACCTGCCACTTCTCTCTCAATTCAAGGACCTAGGTCAGTGGTGGTGGGGTTTGAGATCCAGATCAATTAGTACATCTCAGGAACAGAGGGGTGGTGACCCTGTTTACCTGTTTCACACATGTGAGCATGCGAACACTGCATGCATCTGGCAGACAGCTGCTGTACTTCAGGTGGGGCATGAAAAATGACTGCCAACAACTGCAGTAAAACAAATTCCTCCACCACCCTTCCAAATCTGGCACTGGATCCAGACAGGTCCAACACGCAACACTCACAGATGTGAGTGCCCTGATGGGCTGTCTGTTGGTTTGAGCTACAAATCACCAGGCATAAGTGAGCTGTGCAGAACAAGACAGCCCAAAGGCTTGCTGCAACTTGTAGGGCAGGTTAACATGATAAGTTGTCAACTTAGACACTGCAAGTTTTACCTTCAGACCAGCCACTAATCACCACAAACAAACATGAACACAACCTAAGTTAAGAATACAGCTCTTGTGACTTTTCAACATTGGGCATCACGGTATTTCCCAAGGGTGAAAGGCTCCTGGAATATGACAGATGCACGCTCTGATATTAATTGCTTGACCTTGTTTATTCTGCTAACCAAGGAGATGAAGATGACAAACAGTGCAGCTCAGGAAGCCCAGAAGAGCTCCAGAAACTTAAAAAAGTCAACGCTGAAGGTCTCAAGTCCACCAAAAGTTCAAATGGATCAACAATAAAAAATTGGCTGTTTATCAAGCTCACAACCTCTATTTGTTGAGAACGCAAGATCCATGCAACATCAGAAGCTATTGCAGCAATATTGCTGAAGAAACCAAAAGAATAGCTACAAAATGCCAGGGGAAGATCACCAACAAAAAGGTGATTTGTCCCCAAGAACAGCCTTTTCCATGTACTGTCACGGTACATTTTGCAGTATAGCAGGAAACACACACTGGGGATGTGACCAAAGGCCAACAAACCCCAGCAGAGGTTTTAGGCAAGTATCTTTTACTTCACCTTGCAAGAGCCCAAAAGCACAACACAAGCTCAGTCACTGCATCTAACGGAAGCTCCTGTCACTGCCAGACCAAGTGTGTCAACTTCTGTTTAAACACTGTTTTAGCCGGAGGTAGTCCCCCATATCATCACTATTATTGAAGCTGCATATGGTCTTCTGTAAGTAATCAGGTTTGTATTTTTCAGATAAAATACCAATAAAGAAGCTAGAAATACTTACTGTAGAATCCGGACATGTTCCCTTTTTCCCAGAGAAGCAAACCTTTGTCCTATTTCCACAACCCCAAAAAGAGAGAAGTACTATATACTCAGTTGAATGTAAAAGTTCTTGCAGTTATGCCTGTTGTTTCAGAGAGGTCTGTACTGAAGCTAACTAGGTAACAGAAGAATACAGTTATTAAAAATCCTCAGTTTTAAGAGTGTGACAATACATTAGTGCTAGCTGAGGCAGGACAGATACAATCTTGGCTAGATCCAGTGGCAGAGCTGCCATTACCCACAGTATCCAGTATACAAACCTATACACAACTTTTCCTATTTGTGCCAAAAAACTGCCATTTTGAACCCCAGGAGACTGCACCAGGCAGGACACAAACACACTCTCCTGAGGACGGGCTCACTAGTTAAAATCTGCAGCACATACTGCAGTGAAGCTCAAAGTCATAATCTTGTGTGATTTGAAATGTGCGGCAATATTATTGTGCCTCAGATGTACCAGTTTTGTTTACACAAACACTGACTATTTGCCCAAGAGTACCAGGAAAGAGCCACTGCCTTGGCAATTGTGATCAGCGGCTGCACTGGATATTGCCACAGCGTGAAGGCTGGAATTACCTCCCTTTCCTCCTTCCACCATTCTAGGACTGAGGGCGCAAGGGCGCTGCCCATCATCTTCTGGTACCTGAAAGTGTTTTCTGGCTAGGTAAAATTATAGCTTAATTCTTGTCCTCCTTCTCTTCTAGTGATACCTTAAATTTCAAAACCTTCACATTGCTTAAAAACTACTGTAGCAAATTATATTATAATTTATCCCTATTTATGTGGTACAAGTTAAACCATTCCTAAGAAGAAAATTTTGCATGGAGTTGAATTTTGTTCTTCACATTTAGAGTGTGAAGAAACCACGTGAGAAAAGTGGTCAAAAACATTTTAAAAGCCCCCACATCATTTCCAGTTATTAGAACAGGGTAGATATGTTCAGGAGATGCATGATAGAAAAAAACGTGTTAAAGCTGTCAGTGCCCAATGCCATTATATCTGAGTCACTGTCATATATCCAACCACACGTTCATCTGCTCAGGACTGCAGTACTTCAGGGTTTGTTAAATCCTGGCATCAGACAGAAGTGTGCTGGGGATGTGCTTCTCACCAACAGCAGGTGAGCGTATCATCCTTCTCTGCTCTCTTCCCATCTGCTAAATAACAGAGGGAATGGACAGCTACCAGCAGCACCATGCTGAGGGCAAGGTTCTCAGCTGAGCCAAGAGTGATTCTGCACCATAGTTTTGGGCCACAGGAACTGAATTCTGTGCTGTTTTGAGTAACTTGATCTCTCCATGTAAAACCTTATGGCCTCCATGACAGGCAGCCAGGCGAAGTGTATGAAAATGCCTCCAAGGCCTCTCAGCCCCAGTCTCCTCTCCCATTTTATACAAGGATCCTGCATGTAATTGCATCTGATCCTGAGCTGGTAACACAGAGTAGCAAGTCTTGGTCTTGCATGCAGAAGTGATTTACTGCTTTTCCAGCAACTTGAAATCATATTCTTACATAACCATTTGAGCTATAAGTCACTGGCGTGAGCAGAAGGGCAGAAGGCACAGCATTGATACCCCAATAACTCGTCTGACATGGTATTACCGTAGAAAACCAGGATTAATGTTTACCTTGTCTTCTTAGACCTACACACTACACTGCTGTGCGGCAGAAGGACAGCTGTGTTTGCTGGGGGGAACTGTGTGTGTTGACTGTTTTCCTTAACCAGCTTTGGTAACATTCATACCTGCTGAGCTTCCTACCACCAAAAGCAGTCACAGTTTCTTGAAGTTTATATGAAGTAAAATGCATTGCCCTGACAGAAGCAGAACTGGTAAAAGAGAGACAGATTCATGGTCATTTTCAGAAGTTTTCCATATTTATTATTTTAATTGTAAATGAACTGTGCAAGACTATGTATCATTTCTCACAAGCTACTTCATAAAACTATTCCTTTTCCTGCCCCGTACTGACCTGGCTGCAGGAAGGAAGGCTCCAGGTGCTGGTTTTCAGGGCTGAACCCCATCTATGCCTGGGATATCTCCCCACAGTGCAGCCCCAGCAGCAGTGCAGAGGCACAGATTTCTGCCACCACCCTAGGCCAGTCAGTCCTCCACACCTCAGGCCTGAGCGTGCAGCCATCACTCACTTAATTAGCCCTAATGAGATTACTCCTGTAAGTAAACACTGCTCATGTGACTGGTGCAGGATCAGCTCTGTAGCTGCCTGCATCCACGTGTACACACTCAGACACGCTCATGAGCATGTATTAAAGAGTTTAATATAAGAAAAACCACCCACGATATTTCTGTGTTTCCAAATATTTATTAGTAATCAGTGAAGACACTGGTTAAATAATTAAATTACCATGATATTCACAAGTGTACCAAAACTTAGAAACTTGGCATCCAGGTTATTCAGACATCTAAATAGCACCAACTTTGCTTGGCATAACTAGCCATTCCACTGGATGGATCAAGCAATGGAAGACAGAAAGATAATGTCCCAGAAACATCTGAATTTGCCTCGTATCCAAGAGCAGCACCTGGAACTTGAGAGCAATCACTAAAACCCAAAGAAAATATTAGTTGGACCAGGGGCAGATTCCCAGAGGAGCAGATAATGCTGCCTGCCTGGCAGAGTTACCCAGAGCCACCAAAACAGAAATTCCTGGGTGCAGAAGGAGGAAGGGAAAAGACCATCACACACTTGGCTTTCCTTTGCCAACCATCCCCTGTTGTCTCCTTGTCCAACAAGAAAGGACAAGCGATGAGCTGACAGCTGCATCTGCATGCTTGAAAAATTATCTCAGCTAAAGTCAGGGTGACTTCTTAGCAGAGCCTTTCGTGTTGTAACTTGTATTCTGTCGAGTGGGATTTTTTTTCTTACCTTTTTTTTTCTCGATATTAGAGAAAGGCTATTAACTGCAAGAGTCAGCTAAACTGTCAACTAGAGAAATAAATCTGCTGACTAGTATCTTAAAACACATTTATCCATTCAGTGCACGTATCACCAGAAAACCACTGCACTCCCTGAGGTCAGAAATCTTCAAACACTGTAGCCAGCCCCTTCTTCTGTATGTCACAAATACAAACACTATCTTATGAACAGCTTTTCACAATTTCACCTAAACCCAGGCAGGCTGTAGTACAACATACATCTGTCTTGTAAAAGTAAACTTTCTTAAATGACCCATCACTTTTTATAGGTCACAGTGCACTTTAATAACCAAAGTATGTCTTGTATCATTACTTTTTGTTCTAAAAGAACCTTCAGTTTCAAGCCTGATAAATAACTGCATATAATTTTAATTTACTTCATGCATATTTTGGGTTTGTTCTTCTAGTTGAACAGAGACAACTAAGATCTTGTGGGTTTGTGACAGACAGGTGTGGATGTCAGAAGACCTGGCTTCCCAACCTGGCATTGCTGCACCTGAGAAAATCACTTTGGGTTAGATCCAGTCAAATACTTAAATCTACAGACAGACACAGCACAACCTGAATTTCATGAATGTGCCTCCTAAGCACTTCAGGATAAAGCCCACTAAAGAAGAACCTGAGGTGCCTTGACTCTCATCCTCACCACACCAGTAATGACCAGCAGTGGGTCAGGCATCCTCTCTCATGAGGGGCAGGAGAATGTAACAGATTTCAAAATCTTTACTTCTGAGGATGATGTGCTTTTCATCCAAAAGCTGCTTAAAATAAAGTGCTGCAAGTTAAAGTATTTTTCATGCAGACACAAATTTAAATTCTTCAAGTATGAGGTGGGCACAGGCTAAATCTCCAACTTCCTGACACTGTGCTATGAAAAACAGGCAAAAAGGTTGCCACCTGAAATGCAGTAGTCAGTTATGCTTTGCTTGGGACCGGTCATATTGGTACATAACAGGACATGCTCTGAATATACCTACCAAACCGGGACCTCTTCAGAGGGCACAGCTGCCCCTCTGCCTGCTTGCAGTGCCGTAGTAAGATGTGCATGAGACCACAGTAACTCTGGACTATGCAGTTATCAGAGAATTCCAGGAAGGCAACTTTTCCAGATAAAGAGCGCGTTGAGAATGATTATACTTGGGACTGTAATTAAATTAAAACAGATACCCTAGTTCAAAGGTCTTTTTGGTTGGTAAAGCTAACTAAAATTGATGCCTTTCACTCTGTGCCCCCTTATGAGTCACTCATTTGTAGACTGGGGATAAGAATGCACAGTGCTGTGTGTGGATGAAACAGGCTGTATAAAAGCCAACTGTACAAAGGTAATTTTGGTTTTTGATACATATCTCATGCGAAGTATGGCTTTAAAAAAAGAAGCCAAATTTAATTCCAGTGCAGCATCTATTTTTGTCTCTGGATCTAAAAGAGGCATACAGCTTGCCTCTACCACTTTATAATCCTCCCAAAAATTCATTCAGCTTGGATCAAATCCCATTTCCCTCAAATGTATAAATCCCCATATCATCTGCAGAACTTGACTATCACAGAGAGTGCTTCTATATCAAAGCTTTAAAACATGTTGTAAAGCCATAGCAATGATGCACTTGAGTAACAACTGAACTGTAACCAATGCTGACCGCAAAGCAAGTTCACGAACTTCAGCTGTGATATATCCAGTGTGCTGTTTTGTTCAGGCTCAGTTTAACGGGTCAGGAATTCCAACAGATGTAGTACTGTGACAGCCCAGCTGAAAAAACTTCTGCTCAACAGCTCAATCTAAATGCTTTGGCTAATCCCAGTCTTTGCCAATCTAGCTACCTTCCTTATTATACACCCAAATGCAATTTGATATTGCTATTTATGCTTTTATCAGTACATACAGAAAAGCATAAAACAAGCCTGGAGACAGTAAACACTGCTACCCAATAAACTTATTCCACAAGCAAGTGCCATACGAAGTGGCAAGTTTTTAACCCACCAGCAAAACATAAATCATTTACTGCAAGACTTTCTTATTTGGTGAGTAAGAAGAAAGGTCTGTCAGATTTTTTGAACACTGTTACACGCATTCCCTCTCTTGAATAAACATCCTAGGCCAGCCACACAGATAGCTTTTAATGACACATGCTGTGTGGAGTTTCCCAGAAACAAAAATGTCTTGGGTTCCACAGGTTGAAGGTAGCTCTAACAGAGGACTGTTGGACTCTGTGATGGAGAAGTCTGTTGAATGGGTACTTCAAAGAAGCCTGTACTGAAAGTGATCAAATGTATTTATGTTGGGTCTATTCCCTCCAACACACAAGTGATCAATTTCTCATTGGGAAGGGCACCCTTACATGGTACCTGGATGCCCAGCCAGGCTGGGAAGTCCACCCTTCTGGACTTGTTCTCCACATTGCTTCAGAGCTCAGCTGTACAGATACTTGTAACAGTGCAAGGATGAGGCATGAAAGCACAACATTGAAGTAAAGCAAGTAT
This sequence comes from Melopsittacus undulatus, assembly GCF_012275295.1. Classification (NCBI taxonomy): domain Eukaryota; kingdom Metazoa; phylum Chordata; class Aves; order Psittaciformes; family Psittaculidae; genus Melopsittacus; species Melopsittacus undulatus. Next base: position 73,548,267 of record NC_047529.1, read on the forward strand.
GTAGGTAATTTTCAAGGCTCCAAATCAGATGCAAGTCTTTACAAAGGATTAAAACTAAAAGAAACTCTGCAACGTGAAAATACCTTTAACAGGGTTAAATCACTGCAAACATGTTGATCATTCCTTTCTTTTCTTGAAGCTTTTAAAAAACAATTTAATTTAATCCCACCCAAAATCTCCAAAGTAATCTGCATAATTTAGCCATAGAGAAAAACCTTTCTAATGACACCAAAATGCAACAGCCATGACAAATTATATTTGTTAACAAGCTGTCTCTAGGGAGTACTCAAAATAATTATCACCATTTGCCTTGTGCTAATTTAGATTTCTGAAGTGTGTTATACAACTGCATTTAGTGGTAACAAGATGTCTGAAGCTTTAACAGTTTATTTGCTTCCTTTTGCATGTTTGACGCTGGCATTAAAATAATTCACCCCACTCTTTCTCTAGCTTTTTTATGGATATTTGTTGTTTCTTAGACAACCAAACACAGCTAATATAAAAATATAAAAAGGAGATTTTCTTGGTTTTCCTCCAAGGACACAATGTTAAACTTAAGGTATCTAAAATGCTGTAAACAAGCATGTATAACACCCCAATCTAACAGGAAGGAGGAGGAAAAGCAAAAAGGTAAATAAGTGAAAGCTAATATTCTTTGTGATGGAAGTTGCTTTACCTAGCACTGAAACAACTACACCACAGACAGTTCAAATTTCTTCTCTCCACTAAAGGCACAAGTCTGAAATGGGATGAGGTTTAGCAAGCTTCCAGCTCAGTCTTCCTAATGGTTCAGACTTGTATCATAAAACATTAATTTTTCACACATTAATCTGGTTTAAGAAAAACAATAGTATCATTAGTATTATTTTAAGACAAATTTTCCTCTTTCAGCACTTTCACTACAATTACTTTCACTTATCATGTATATCAGGCAAACAATCTACATATAACCACCCTGTATGTCTTTACACTCAGCACTGCACCATATAATTGAACTGAAAAATAAGGAACCCAAACGCTTCCACATAGCTCACTTTTTCAGCACAAGAGCAGCTTTCAAACATGTGCAGTGTAGACTCCCAGTCAAATTCTGTTAGTTTCACTTGAATATTTGCTCTTTAAAATTCTTTATTAGAAAGGGCAGTTGGAGTATGGAACTTGGCCAAAACCATCAACTGTGAATTACTGCAGGAGCAGTAAAAAGGGCAGGATACACTGGCAGAAACTCTGGTACTAACTTGACTATTGAAACTAAAATAATGAGAAATACGTTGATTTCTATTTTTTGATTTTACAGCTCTAAGGCCTTTCTGGAACATATGGTCTACTCCTGGCCTTTAATGGTCTTTTACTTCATTAAGGTTCCCAGTTGCTAGGAAGCTCACATCCTGACATGTCTCTGAACCTGAATCAGACCAATTGTTAATATGAAGTGGTTCCCCCTATTTTGCAGCTCTTTAATGAAACATAAGATTATTTTAAGTCCATAATCTTCTCAGCGAGATTATCGACTAGTAGGGCTGACCCTAATATTGCTCATCTGAACACTGATCTGGCAGATGCACTGAGAAAACAAAGGCTAAATGCATACCTGTCTGGAGGGTCTTGCAGCAAGACATAATAGAGGGTTTATGAGTAACTACTTAAATCTGGTTTTATTTGACAATTCTAACCAGATGTCTTCTGGAAAACAAATCAAGTGCTTCAATCACTGCTGCTTAAATACATTCCTTGCATTTGGCCAACAAAGCTAAACAGAAGCTGCAGTTAGCCAAATCCAACTCTTAGAAAGATGAGATAATAAATGAATCATCAGAGACATTGGAACAAAGAGTCCTATATTATGTACATAGGTTGAATCAACACAATTACCCAGGCAGAGGGGGGAGAGCAGGCAAAGGCACAAAGTACAGGCAGTTGTGCAGGAAGTCTCCACAGCTATAGTCTTAAAAGGAGCATTAAACTAGCATATGGACTATTCCCACTATTTACAGTTATACTTTCCTTAGTACGTATTTGACACCTTGTTATCTACTGGAAAGGACAGTCAGCCTGGTCAATAACCTGCAGCATGTGACAAGACCTTGCCCCTCATGTCCGATGTGAACTGCATAGTGAGAGCATCCACAAGACCCCTCAGGAGCTGACTAACTCCTGCCAGCCCAATACCATTTCAGTCTTGCTGATTTTGTCTTTTAACATTAACACGGTTCTTTCTTCCTTTTATGCCTGTTGTCTCCCATCTTGTGGACAAGTGACAACATAGAGCAGTGGAGCTTGTCCTCCTCCATTTTATTTTATTTTTTTATGTCAAAAATGCTCTACACTGTTAAATGTGGAAACTGGAAGAATAACTGCCCCATGGAAATCTGGCTATATATGCCCTGCTCTGTCTCCCATCACTGTAACTGACTTATATCCACATTTGAGGAAGAATATAGGATAGTTTGAAAAATACAGAAGCAAAGTGAGTTCAGGCATGTGATAGGAAACTTTATTTTCCTTCAATTCACCACAGTTGGCAAGATTATCAAAGGCCAGTGCATTCCAGATTACTTTCCTTTTTAGGACACTGGAGTTATACCTGTGAACACACTGCTAATGCTGCAGACCCATCCAGAAGGTAGATGGGCACACTTAAGACAAACTCCAAGCTGTGAAGCACAGCAATGCTACCCAGTGCTGTGCTTCCTCCCCATTTTCATGCCTTATTGTCTGTCCTTTTAAAGATTATAATACAGTTAGCTAAATGAGGATTTCTTACCAAACCTCATCACTACATACTACTGCTGTTGTATCTGTGCTTCCAGTTGAAAACCACTGTACTTTACAACTTCTTCAAACAATGGTCCTTTAAACATGACCGTGCTGCAGAGCAACATCTGTCAATGCACCATATGTCAATGACAAGGGCTGTTTTATGGTGCTACCACCCTCTTGACTCTGGTTGAACAGTCACTCAAACTCTTGGTCTCAGGGACTGAAAAAGCTGTAGGAAACACTGCAGTTTGTGGCACTTGCCCCTTTAGCACTGATAATGGTCTGCCTTAAAAAAAAAAAAACAACACCACTTTGAACAACATTAAACTCATGGCTCTGCTACCGTCCAGACCAGGCTCTCAGAGCTGGTCCAGCCACCCAGTAGACATTGGCAACATAAGACTAAAGTCAAGCAGTCCTTCAGCCTTGGAGCAGAGTGCACGCTGCAAGGGGCCAGAACTGATTTGATGATCCTGACCAATGCAGAGCCTGAGCTCTTCCTTCTCATCCCTTTTCTTCATCTCCTGTTTTCTGGACTCCCTAGGAGGAAACAGTGATATGGAAGACAGACTCACACAAGGTTCCTCAAGGGTCAATATTGTTTTGTTTCTATCTGAACATCTGTATGCAAGGAAACACCTTCCATAAGGTCACTAACAAAACATGAGGAAGAGTCCACTCCAAACAGGCTCTCAGGAAAGACCAGCTAGATAGAGCAGCTTGGTCCTGACATTAAGGAAACAGGCACCTTGGATGGTGCGTATATTGTCGCCCAATCTGCTTCACGGCACTCCAAGGTCCTGGCTGCTTCCCAAAAAAAAAAAGGAGAGCCTGTTTCATCCAGTGCAAACAAAACATGTAAAAAAATGGAATCTATTGCCACCATCCAAGAACTACATCATTTTCTAAACCTTTAAATCCTATTGCAATAGCATCATGACTGTGTGTCCTGGTTTTGGCTGGGATAAAGTTATTTTTTGTCCTAGTAGCTGGTACAGTGCCATGTTTTTTGATTTAGTTTGAGAATGATGATAACACATTCATGTTTTAGTTGTTGCTCACTCTAAATCAAGGACTTTTCAGTCTCATGCTCTGCCAATGAGGAGGACCATGAGAAGCCGGGAGGAAGCAGAGACAGGACACCTGACCCAAACCAGCCAAAGGGGTATTCCATACCACAGCACATCATGTCCAGTGTATAAACTGGGGGAGTCACACAGAAGGGGAGATCACTGCTCAGGGCTGGGGTTGGCATCAGTCAGTGGGTGGTGAACAACTGTATTGTGCATCACTGCTGTTTCTTGGGGTTTATTCCCCTCTCTCTTTTTCCTATTATTATTATATTTTACTTGATTTCAATTATTAAACTGTTTTTATCTAAACACATGGGGTTTACCTTTTTCAGAGTCTCCTCCCTATCCCACTGGGCTGGAGAAGAGAGACAGCAAGTAGCTGTGTGGTACTTAGCTGCTGGTTAGGGTTAAACCACAACACTGTGAAGTGCAGCTGAATTAGCTCTTCTGCCCTAGCCACAAGATTAAGCACCACTGAGAGCTTTCATTTAAAATGTAGTAATGCAGCCTGGTTAAGCATATAAAGCCACTGATTTTAGTCAGTGACAACTTTAGATTTTAATATATTATGTAAAGCCACTTCAGTTATCAAGAACAGATACACTGTGCATCACAAACTTTCCAGCTTCAAGGTGCTTGCTTTTCTAATACCGGACAATGCAGCTTTTTTAAACTTTAGATGGCCGTTGATCACCTGCATGCCTGAAGAAGGATAAGTAGCTTTACCTCAAGTCAAGAACAAATTTGAAAGCAAGATCCCAACATTTATACTTGAAAGTAGTTTCATAAAAGAAAATCACAGTATTTTCCCCTTGACTCCAAAAGGGTAAAAAGCTAGTTCAGAGGTACAAGAATCTAAAAAATCTTACCCATGGAACATCTACTATCACATGCTGCACGTATCTGCAAAGTGTGATAAGCAGAGTACACTGAGACATACTATACTAAGTAAAATGCTGAACTGCACAAAAAAATAATGGAAAAAGTCTCTTCTGCTGCTAAACACAACACTGCTTCCTCTAAAGGTATGCAGAGATCATACCAGGCAGAGTACTTGATTTCTCTCAAGACAGGTTAGATATCCCACATTTTAATATCTCTACCCCTAACTTTTTATCCTTTAATTAATTAAAGAATAAGCAGCAATAATAGCTTTTCTGCTCCTTAAGTGATGCTTAAAAGTTTATTCTAGACAACAGCTTCCTATCTATTTCACCGGATATGTTTAGCTAGGCCCATGCTACCAAACATCTGCTGTGAAAATTGTACCAGAATAAATAGGTTTGACCTTGCACTGACTTGAAAGTTAAGACATTTCATCTGGTTAGTATGAAATGGGTGAAAACACCTTGATAAAAAGCAATACCTTGCTTGAATTATTTTGAAAGCTGTTACACATTTAGTATCTTTACAGGTAGTTTAAATGACTGCTTGTACTCTATTTGTTACCTATGTTTTATATTTACTTTTCCATTCCCTGGGGCAGTAACAAATGCAGTAACAAACTAATAGTCTTCAATCAAGTTGCTATGTACCAACAATATCAGATCTCATAATCCAAACAAGACAACTGGAGTCCAAGCAGACTGGAAAGCTTTCAAATGTGTGTTTTAATAGTCTGAACTAGGTTCAGCCTTCAGGACCACATGGTCATGTTCATGGAAACCACCTTAGGTTCTCTCTTCCGCTAAAGGTCGGTTTAAATATACACAAATCATTTCTAAGTAGTGTTTCTCTCATCTATTCTTAAAAACCTTCAATGATTTCCTAGCCCTCCAAATTTATTTCAGCGCTTCTGTATCTTTCCTGCAAAGAAATTTCCCCTATTATCAAACCTAAGCATCCCCAACTGCCATGCATGTCCAGTACTTCACCTCTGACTCACGACGACAAAAAAAAATTTTGCTTTTGCTCCACTTCTTCCCAATTCATGCCAACATTTGCTGGAGTATGGGGGATCCATCCCACTGTTTACAGCACACTTTGCCATCCAACATCCTTCACTCCCCACATTGAGTCACACAGAGCCGGTTCTACTGCCTCACGCTTCACCTCAACTAATGAGGTTTCAAACACCAAAAAGATGTCAAAATGCAAGCTTCATCATCAACCCAGAAAACACAGAATTGAAGTTCCCATGATAGCCCAAAGGTGCTTCTCATGACACCACTTTTCTTCAAAGTTTTCCACGCTATAATCATGTAGCACCAAATTTACATCCTACCCATTAAGAAGCTTTGGAAAACTGTCTTTTCTAAAGGAACATGAGGAAAAGCATATTGGCAGTTCTCACAATTACCTCAGCATTTCAACAGCACTTTACACTCAGTGAAACTCAGCCCTGGCTACAAAACTTTTAACCTGATGCTCCCAGTGTGATGCACTGGTGTCTTCCTGATTTCACAGTGCTGTTTGAAGCCACAGCAGAGTCAAACTGATAAAACTTTAGTCAGTGCCTCTCTTACTACTAGATGCTTTACAGGCAAGAATTAAATCACTGAAAATGGTGTTAAACTCATGCTGTGGCTACTAAAGGCCACAGAAAGGAGTTATTTTAAAACTGCTCTTAGAGAATACACACAGCCCAGGGAAAGAGCTTGAGGTAAAACAAATAAATAGCACAGTTTTGTTGACTGTGTTAGCAGTTTGAGGTCTGGTGAAGGCAGGTTTTCAGGTTACTACCCTGAAAGTATGAAACGGAAATTCACTTCATTACCTCATCACATGCATGAGCCCGTTCATTTAAAACAAATGGCTAACCAGTAAGTTGCAGTAGTAGCTTTAGTTCTATAAAGAGCAGCAGCTCTAAAGAAAAATCCCAGCAGACTGAAATAACTTCAGATGTGTAAGCTGATGGAAGCAGCATATATTAATTAGTTTCACACAAATACATTAGATACAAATTTATTGAAACAGAAGATGAAACTGTAGTAGATAAATTTCTGATAAAACACAATATCAGAGCAACCTTTTAGCCTATGCAGGTTCTTTGATAATAGTTCCAGAGAACAGAGAAATAGAAGAATGAGCAGTTTAAGTTTACAAAAACCTACCCACAAACAGTATTCTTTTTAATCTAAAGCAGACAAATATTTCTCTTTTGTAAAGAGCTGGTAAGTGTGCCCGCAAGGGAACAATAAGCATTTCAAGGCTAAAAGCCTGCACAAATGTATTAATCCAATAATAACTATAGAGGACACACAGGCTGTCTGCTGAGCCATGCATGAGCCACTAACCCTCGCTGTCAAAACTGCCCTATGAAATGATAATACAAAGCACCTAAGAGATGGTGAAAATCAATTACCTGGAGAAACAGCAAGAGAAATAAAATATGGCAGCCAAACACTTATTTATTCAGACATACAAAATGAAGTTTTCTGCACATCTTAAAACCAGAAATTTCATTTTAGAAAAACAAGAATTACAGTGTTCTTTTCTATCGGGTTGACTCTGCAAGCTATCAAGTACCCACAGTTCCTGCTGAAACAAAAAAGGACTTGAAATGAGTTGGCTCTTTGCAGGGTAACCCCTTTGTTAAATAGCCAATGTAAAGAAAAACCTAGGTTAGCCATTTCCAGAACATGGACATTAAGCTGTAATTTTACAGGTTCACTTCTGGCCCAGAGACAGATGTTCTACAGTCCTCCCTGCTGGCTACCTGCCTCAGTCTCCATGGCTGCACTAATGCAACACAATGCCTCCTGCACCAGACCATACAGGTATACCCCTCGATAAAGGTACTAAGGGTAAAAATTAGTCCTTAAAAATACACTGCATCCATCTGTCACAAAGCACTTCCACTACTGAAAGAGTCCTTGTTGAGTGTCTTGTTCCCTATTTCCCTTCTCTGCCCTTAGTACCTTTTTCCACCTCTCACAACCAGTCACATCCCTGGAAATGACACTGTACAACAACAAAAGAAATCATGAACTGAAACACCTCTGATGCAGTTCTTACACTAAAGTATAAATGGTGTAACTCAGGACATACTGAAATAGAAGGTACCATTTTGGAAACACTCCAAAAGCAAAATGGAGAAAAGACACCCTTTCCCGTTCTAGAGTGCTCTGCCAGGTAACACATTTCCATTTCCACATCTTGACAGCAAAAGCATTTTTGCCCTATTCCTACATTTGAATGGGCAATTCTCACTAACATCCCTGATGTACTGCAGGCAGAAAAAAAACCATAGGCTTCTTCTGAAGCCTATAATTTGGATACATTTGCAAAGACTGTGGCAAAAACTACTGTCCTTTTAGGACACATTTGTGTCAGCAGCAGAATCTTACCTCTCAGCACTGATTTGAGGTTCAACTTGGCTTGTCGGTGGAGGTCCTCCACACAAGGGGGTCTTGAGGAGGGCAGGAAGACATTTTCCTGCTGGTGCCATGGAGCAGTGTAGTGCACAGTCCATCTACTCTCTTCATCTAGGTTGGAAACAGCTGCAGAGAGAAACAATAAGAAAATGAAATGCTATTGTAGATAGCTACATCACGAAACCCCACACGTAAGCTTGTCACACATCATCTTAAAACAAAAAAAACTTGACTGCCACTGTAGTCCCATCAAAATTCTCTCCAGAACCTCACTTCCATGACAGTTAAAACCCTTATTACATTTGTAGTCTAAATTTAAGTTATGTAGGAAACACCCTTCCCTTTTCCCACATTTAAACTTGCTCTTGGTTTTACTCTGAGCTTGCTACTCTTTTTTCCCACTTCCACCCCCAGTCTTCAGAAACAAGATCAGTTTCCTGGTCCCCTGATCCTACCAGGCACTGTGCACTACAGGATAGATTCTTCTTGCTCAAAGGTGACCTTAGGAATATGACAGCCGCCACAAGAGATTACGACAGGTTCATTTGTATCAGGAAATAACCTTCTCTGACCTCACACTTGCTCAAACCAGGAGCGAATATTTCACTGAGGCAAACAAATTAGCTACTTTCCATTGCCATAAGTGGAAAGCAGATTTGGACAACAGCAACTCCCTGGGCAAATACTGCTCAGAGCACAACTGAAGAGGGATTGCTCTGAATGCCTCTTCTCAGCTGGTACACACATGCAAACAAAATACAGACCTTGCTCAAGTTCAAAGTTCCTCATGGATAGTCTAGTAATGAATCAACCAAAGAACATGTTGCTAAGATTTGTTTATAGGTTATGCTTCCCGAGAGACAGCCATTACCTTTTGTTTAAAGTACATCATCAATAAAAACTTCTACAGCTGAATGGCCTTAACCCTCTACTCTGTAAACAGGAAAAGGGCAGTTGAGGGTCATATCTTATGATCCTGCAGGCATCCTTTTGCCTTCAGCCCACACGCTGCATATCCTTGTTTTAGTGGCAGATAAATGCACTCCTGTGGCTATACTGCCTCCCAAGCACCTGCCCTGCCACCGCAGCCTCACTGCCAGCTCCCCATCTTCCCTTTGCTCTTCTCCTTGCCTGGGCACGGCTCACTCTTGGGCTGCCTGTAGCATCACTTAATGAAGTTCGGCTGATGCCCCTGTGCTAGGAGAGGAGGTGTGTAAACTGAGAAGCAAAACAACGGCAACAGCCTCCAGTCATCTGAAAATTACCCTTTCCCTAACACCACTGTGCATCTGACAGGATCATTTCAGATGGGAAGTAATCAATACTCATTAAAGAAAATAAGTTATGCCTTCTTGCTTCAAAATCTATCTACAGGCTAGTGCTCAATGTCTATTTTGTGCTCAAAGGACTTGGGGCATGTGCCTAGGTTCTCAATTGCCTCTTCTCACTTTTTATAGATTAGTAGCAGACCTCAAAAAAGGTTTTTGAAGACTTTCAATTGGTCTCTTCATTCCTGAGAAGGCTTGGTCCTGCATCCCCTCCCTTCCTGCAGACATACTGGGTGCAACAAGGTAAATACACGTTCAGTCTGTGTCCGCTTTTCCCATCCTGGCTAATTAGAGGTCAAACCTCAATCATGGTCAAACTGACACATCACCACCTACTTTACCACATCAGTCATCCTGATATTACAGAAAAAGTGATAGGTACAGTCAATGACCTGCCTGAAAACTGCACCCTGCCATCCTCTGAGCAAGCAGGGAGAGAGTAAGGCTGGGAGCAGAGGAGGGAACCACCAGCCTCCAAGCCCACTGTCTGGCTGCAGTCCCACCATACCAAAATGAAAGTTTACTGCTCATCAGAGCAATGGTCATCAAAACTAGCAGACAGAAGTATTGCACACATCTGCCAACTCTACTGAGCGCATTTTGGCTGCCTTCATGAACTGAATGAAGAATGGCGATTTTACAAGCCATTCTGAAACTAGAGCACCTTTAGAAAACAGAACTCAGAACAAGCTTTCCTCAAGCTTATCAAGAACAAGCTTGCCTCAGAGATGCAAGCCCATAGCTACAGATGCACCTGGCAGCTGCACAGGCAGAGGTAAATGCCAGACAGATGCTGGGAGGATGCCCTAGCACCCAGCTGGACACCGGTGCAGGACCGCCCGTGACACCAGCACCTCAGCCTCCTCACTAACCTGCTCCTTCCACACCCGGAAGAATTTCCTCCTTCAAAACCACCGAGACAAAGGACTTCAACACAGCATCCCAAAGCAAAGGTCCTAAAGCACCTCACAATGCTGTCTCCATACATTACAAAATATTCAACGAAGAAGAGAGTGAGATAAACTTAAAAAGAAGCTTCAGGAAAGCAGGAACTAAGACGAAGGGAATTGCCTTTTCCTGCAGGACTCAGCTCCCTCCCCAAAAGGGCAGTGAGCATGCACAGCTACTTACTCTTTCTCTTGAAAAGTTTCATGAGAGATTTAAGCTTTGTGTTGATGAAAACCACCATTTTCAAGGTGTTGAATTGCGATCCTGGAGTTTAAATCCCAGAGGAAGGAGGAGTTGCAGAAAGGTGACTGTTTTCCAGACTGAACATGCACACAGAATCTCTCTTCTCCAGGTTTCTTCCCTCCACCTTTCTTTGCTGAAACTACAATTTTAAACCTACCTAGGTCTTCCTGACACACAAAACCATTTACAATTCTTTAGGCTGAATTTCTCCTCCTCACAAGTAAACTTGTAGGCTGAAAATAGCCAGTTTCAGCACGCAAAGCAGGAGGAGGAGTTTAAAAAAAAGTTAATTGATGAATGTTTGCACCGGCACAAAAATCAGGCTTTCCTGCTACCTATGAATTACTCAGCTCTTCTCAGCCTTTCCTCTGCTTTCCAAGTGCGGCTGCTCCGGAGCCTGCAGGTGATCCCTCTCCTTCCCATCGTGCCAGCCGGCTCTGCGGGCGGAGCGGGAGGCAGATGCCGGCACCTTCCCCCCTCCACCCTTTGCACCTCCCCGCCGGCCCCGGCCGCCGCCCTCCAGCCGCCTTCCAGTTGCAAATAAGAGTGCATTTTCGTGCAAATCAGGGTGCCCCGCTCTCCCACCCTACCTCTTCACCCCCCCTTTATTTTCACCCTCTCGCTCCCACTTCATTAAGGACCCAAAGCCTCACCTCCCCTTCCAGATCCACTGCTCCCCCCTCCGCAGTCACTGCTACTGCCTGGGACTAGAGCCCACTAATTCTACATATTGAATTTCATTCAGCAACACTCCTAATTTATTCTTATTAGCGTCATGTCAGACCAGATACATGGGAAACGAAATCGAGTTAGTGCTGGCTAATAGAGAACCTGCTATTAGTCAAATGAAACTTGTGCACAGAGGTGGAATAACGCCCCTGTTTGAACTGCACATTATATCCTCATGGCTTAAAAAATATGTATCTGTACAGAGGCTCACAGCTATCCTTCCTAGGAATGAACTGCAGTTTTGCAGAAGTTAAAGGGAAAACACTAAGCACCAAATGAATGTGCTCAGCAGGGCATGCCCTTTGCACAATGCTCAGACTCAGGAAGCAAGCCTTCCCTCACAAAGCAAGCTTAGGAATCCCCCTTGGCTTAACAATGACATGGTTTTTTTTCCTCGGGAAAAAGAAAATGCTATCAGCAGGGGGGCTCAGACTGACCCCAAATCTGCAACAGGATCAGGCCTCTGGAGTGCAGCATGTAAAAAGCGGATGATCCACAAGAACTTTACTCAGTTTCTCTAAATGGCTGAGACTCAGCACCACACGTAACAGACCATAAACAAAGTCTGTTCATCATTGTCTGAACACACTTTTATCAGCACTTTAGTAGTCTTTCCAAATTCAGAGATTTTACCGTTGCAGTGTTGGGCTGACATCAAAACCACCATGAGCAGCAGGTCTCTGCAGCAGCTGCTGCCCCAAGAGACATTGTGACTGGCTCACCTCTGGCAAAGGGACTGAAGACCACAGTGCCATAGCAGCAGTGGTGAGGAAGGCACCTCTGCTTTTTGCATTGATTTCCATCACACACCTTACACAAAACGGTGACCTTGGCATCAAACTCTAATAAAAAAATAACCACTGTGGTTTTTATAAAACCCACTTACACAATAATCACAGAATGGTTTGGGTTGAAAGGGGGCTTACAGACCATTCAGTTCCAAACCCTGCCACAGGCAGAGACACCTTCCACTAGGAATACCTCCATTGCAAATCTGCTATGACCCACACATCATTAAAACCCCTTTAAATGCTGGTCACAGTTGCTGGCCACACCCTGTACCTGAGTACAGAAAGACTCCCGTTCTAACTCCAGTGGCACTGATATCCAAGAGCAAATCCAGAAGGTGTTAACTCCTTTTGTAGCATAGTGTCAATATTTTTTAGGATGCAGAAGTGTCTCTGTAAGTGGGAAGAGAAGCTACCGTTCATTGGCACAGAGGAAGGTGATGATTTCAAGCTAGCATTTGAGGAAGACTAATGGAAGTGAGACAGACTCACACTGAGGTCTTTAGGGCATCCCACAGAGGCTTGCAAGCCCCAGTAAGCAAGACTCTGTTCCTGTTTCATGTTCAAACCCTCTGTATCAACATGATCCTGAGTACTTTGCACGGCTCAGGGAGACCCTTCCCTCTATCACCAGGGCCTGCAATGTGTGCAAGGTGCAGTGTTGTGCTTTGTTACTGGATCCTCAACCCACGCTGAAGCATTTCTCCTGCCAGAGAATGAGCACTTGATCACTGTCTTCTAGCCTTAATCTTCAGTATGGGGCAGCTATTCAAACCCAGTAACAAACATGCAGAAGATGATGTCTGCCTTTCATCCTCCCCCTGCTTTGCTTCCACCTTCCCTCAGGTCATTCTGACAAAGAGGTCAAACATCAAAACGGTAGGGATAACCCAAAGGAAACAGCTACCTGTATCTGCAGCTCTCAGAATCTGTACATGGTCAAAAACAACTAAAAGCTCTTCCCTACTTGAAACAAACCCATTGACTTCCATGGAAGTCAGCATGTCTTCTCAATCCAGCTTTTTTAAAAAGCTTTTCCTGTCACAAGAAACTGTCACACAATTGGCTTCTAATAGCAGCTCTCAGAGATAAAAGCATGAAGTAAGTGTGCTTCTCCACAGCCCACCTCTCTACATTGAGAAAAGAAAGAAAAGATGGGGCAGGTTGAGAAAATTTATATTGTAATAATTGCGCAAACAGATAAAGGACTTTAGCCTCCAGTGTTGCCAATCCAGCAGACAAAACCACAAAACACCCACCACCAAACTACCTAGATAGAAAAAAAATGCAAAGGTTGTTAAAGCTGCATAAACCCAGCATGAACAGTAGGTGTGCACACACTGTGATAACACACTTTGAAAAGTAAATGACTCAGACACAGGTAGCAGACTCAGGGGACCTTGCTCTGTGATACACTTCCTACTTCACCTTGGACAAGTTAATATTAACACACCTGCCTCAATTCCCACTTCCTTAGAAGCAGGGATCACACTTGCCACTGCACAAGGATACCATCAGAAGGAATACAGAAAATATGGAAAACGTGTTCAGCAAACCCTAATTATCATCACTTCATAGCAGATGGGACTGTTAACTTAGGTTACAAAGTCTGGGCCAGAAGAAACTCCTTCCTAACTAACAAGTCCGAGGTTGAAGCAAAGAAAATGAGAAGCCCAAGATGCAGTGCCAAACAGCATGCTCAAAATCATGAAGGTGTATCACACTCATTAGCAAAACAGTGTCTTTTTTTAGTTCATGTTATAATAGTTTTTAATCCCTGAGTGGTTAAACTGATTTTAATTTCTACTAGAGGCCATGTACATCCAGAAGAGAAGTGAACGTGAGCAGCTGCTTGGGCATGGCGTGCCTGAAATGCTGCAGCCATTCCTTCAGTCCTCTCCCTGCTCCTTCCCCTCTTTAGGGGGGCTTTCCAGCTGACCTGCTCTGTGGCAGCCATCTGGGACAGCCACCCTCCACATTCACAGCAACAAAAAGCACCGGCTCCTGTGAAACAATCTGGAAATGCTCAGCTTCCATAGAAATACTTCAGGCCAGCCCCTGGGGGAGGGGGCCTCGCCTGTCCAACCCCCATTCACAACCCAGTGTCCTGAACCTTGCACTAGTGCTCAGTATCAGCTGAAGAAGTTGAGCCTTTATAAAAAGGCAAATGTTGACAAGGGCCGTACTTGGGTTGTTGGTAGCCCCGAATGCAAGAGCTGCCCAACAGCAGCCCTGGTGGTAGTTCTCCATCAGGGACATTAATGGATTGGTGAGAATCAACCATTCTTCTTACTGCTGCTCATCTGCTTATGCACAGGTGCAGTATGAAATTTATTAAGTACTACATTATAATGAAAACCAAAACCCCACATAACAAAATAACAGTTAAAGGAAAATATCCCTGCTCCCTCCAACAAATCAATTTCACCACTTACTTCCATGAAGGAGAGATATACCCAATACACGTTTCATATTTAGTTCATGAATGGAGATGCATAAAGCTACTAACATGTATCATAATCTCAAAACCTAAAATTTAACTTATAAGCCTTTATGACTTTATTCAGGCAATGGAAAAATCATCCATTAAACAACTGTGTATCACTGGTGGCCTTTTAAGAGGCAAGAAAAGTAGAACCATACAACTGAGTTGGAAGCCACACTGCAAGAGCTCTTCCAGTGAGTCTGTTCAGTAAGTAAAAGTAGAAACAAATAAATCAATGTCTTTGTTTTTTACAGAAACATCAGTCACTCACTCAAAATAAGTTTGCACTGTGCCACCCTCCAGCAACTCACATGGATGCGTGGAGAAGCTGTTGGAGGACAGTTGTTGCACACTAGAAGGGATGGGTCCATGTAGGACCTGCTTGGGATTGCCCCCTGCAATCCCCCATCCACCCCCTCCAAGCAGCTGTGGTGTCCAGAGGGGAGCAGCTGTGGGACTGACTCCCAAGCACCTCATCCCCACACTGCACAGAGGCACCCAGGCATTGGCAGGGTGGGCCTGAACCAAGGAGGGCCATAAACCCTTTCCTTGGACCCACAAGGCTCCTGCCTGCTCAGACCAACACCACGGAGCCTTGAAAGCTGAACCTTGACTTCTATGCGAAACTTACATCATTAAGAAACAATCATGCACCTGAGATAAGAAAGCCTGAATACCTTGTTTCGTAACTTGTGCCCAAGTTTTATGCTGCTTCCTTTTATGCTGGCCACCTTAACCATACTATCAGCCATTTCCTGGTGCTTAAATGGAGCTGAAGCCACCCCACCAGCCACAGGAGTCAATAATTTATTATTAGAAGGGGTTTCTGCCTCCCTTAGAGCCACTCCCAGCAACTGGCTCTCTCCCGACATCTTTCAGGAGAACAAAAGTGCTCCCTCCACAAAGGCAGTCCCAGGCAGCACCACACTCAGCTGCCCTTCTGTCTCCAGCTCACAATGGCCTCTTTCAAGGCAACCTCAGCCTTGGTGAAGCGAAATACTTCCCCAGCTACTGAGAAATAACAATTCATTAAACCTGGGATCAGGAGGAAGAGGAGAAGGAGAATGCATGGGGGAGATGGAACAAAGGAGAAAAAGTATTTTATTGCAAAGCCACTGCAACAAAAAGTTAAGAAGGACAGGTAGTCCAGTGAAATGGCAGGGAAGCCGAGTGCTGGGCCTGTCTGCACAGGCAATTACAGAGCAGGTATTGCTTTAAAGGGGGTACCCCGGCAGCGCCCTCCTTTATTCACACGCATAAAGGATTATGGCTGCAGGCTCTGGGAAGGGGCTGCCCAGTGGGGAAGGGGGAAGAGGGAGGAAGATGAGAAGGAAAAGCAGCACAACCTAAGCCAGAGAGGACAGAAAAGCAGCAGACTGATTGATCTGATGATCCTATTTAGGTCACAGCACAATAAAGCTAATTCATTCCTTTGACAATTCAAAACATCTTTCCACTGGATCCTCTATCATTCAAACACATCAGCGGAGAGAAAAGGGAGCAGTTGGGCAGGGCTGCCAGCAGACAATGCAGCAGTTTCTTTTGGTTAGAGCATCTCCCCACATACTGTAACTGCAGGCAGGATAACTGAAAATACTTTGTGAACATGCAATTTTGTTTTGTGGTTTTGTCTTAAATTTCAGGGCACAATACTTTTTTCTTTGGCTATTTCTGAGCCCCAGCTAAGGCAACGTCAGCTCCTAGAAGAGTACTTTTCTGTCGCTGGGAAGAGCCTTTTAAAATGCCACCATGAAATATTCTCAGTTTGAATTCCAAATCCACCTGAATGCTCCTATACTACTGCTTATCTTGAAGAACTGACCAAAAATGGCTGCAGTAAGTTAGTCTGTAAAATCCTGTCCCTTATTTGCCCTAATAATGCACCATAGAGATGTTTCTCTTCTGAATTAGCAATGGAAAAAACACCAGGCAGACAAGTTTGCATAAGTCTTCTCATTGATTCCTGTAGGACTCAGAGTGAAACAAACAAAACCAGACTGCAGAAATGCCATTTCTGAACTTCTACCCCAAACTGTCTCCCTCTTCAGCCTGTAATTCCATCTTTGGCAGCTGTGCACTTGTGGATCCACACCAATATCCAACTGATATCTTCAGCTAATCTCATTCCGCATTCTCCTCACAGACATCCTGAAGGGGCCATGCTTCCCACTCATTCCACTTATGTAAAGGTCAACAGAAAGAATTTTTGTAGCCTATCTCCATCTCCCTACCCAACACTGCTCTTTTAAATACTGCTCTAAAATACTTCTATTTATATATGGATTATCCTGGTATAAGGAGTTAGAAGTTTTAAATTCTTTCTGCTGAATCAGTATATTCAGGGTGAGCTGCATTTAAGCTTGCAGACACCCTTTCTTAAAATTAGGCCAGTAGATCCTCTAGTTTCCGAACAATTTTGCAATTTATTAATAAAAATACTTAAGCTCCTTGTAAAATACCACCCTTCATACAATTATATAATTGCTCATGCCAAAATCAAGCACTGAACACTCACTTGCTGTCTTACACAGCAACTTGAAAAAGAAGCTTTGTTTCTTAGAAAGTTTCAAGAACTTCACCTGAAAATGTTATCTGCACAACACAACACTAAAACGGTAAATAAAAATGAAGGTTCACAAATAATAGGCAGATTTCAGCAGTTGTGACATCTGGTATTGCTTCTAAAGCCCTAAGACTTTTTTTTTTACAGAATCTGAAAACCTAGGAATGTTCCAATTGAACAATGGAACAATCTGCCCTGAAAAACAGTATTCTCCAAACTAAAGGAAGGCATCAAAGCCATGTAACAGCCATCTAATATTTATATTGCTGCAGGATTCAGCAACCTGTCTTAAGCTCCTAAGAAAACAACTGAACCAACATCTGTACCACAGCATCTACAGAGAATGTCTTTGGCTGGCCTTGGACATTTGGAACTCAGCTGTTGCCATGTGATCAACATTATATGGTGAGTTTTGTGATGCACACCAAAACTCAATATACATCTGTTCTTAAACCATGGCTGCTTTGAAGAATATAGTTGAAACTACAGCCATTAAAAGCATTTGTCACATCTCACAACATCTAATATTCTATACAGAGCATACACCCTGCTCCAGGAACGAAGAAATTAAAACACTGTGTTCATGTAGGCTTTGAAAGCATTTCTTTTATGTCAACTAGCATCCTGCTCCTCATTGCATTAATTAAACCTAATAGGACAAGAAAAAACTAGTGCTCACCTTCAGCTACTGGACATAAAAGAGTGTCTTTTTCTCTGATGCTGTTAATTAGCCTAACATTACTACCACCATCTGCTTGTGGCCCTGCTCACACCCACCAAACAGCAGCCCACTGTCACTGCTCCAGCCATGCCATTGTGTTTGTGGCAAACATCTGATAAACAGGAAGGCCAGGCTGATTAAAAATTGATGCTGAGGACAACCATGAGGGATCATTCAGTTAGGACAGGTGCCAAACCTCCTTCTGAGATGCTATCAGCTTTAAGTTTAATTAATCCTCCCTGGAACAGATCATGAAACTGCAGACAAATGGGTTTATAAACCCCTGTCAATGCTTTTGGACAACGACAAACGTACTTCAAAGGTCTTGTACGTAAAACTTTACTGTTCTTAAACTCCTTGTCAAAGCATCCAAAGGACAGTAGACAAACAAATGAAGGCACTGAACCAGAGGAGGAAAAGTTGTGCCATACTCATCGTGGCTTAAATCCGACAGACAGGATATGAGATCTTCAGGATGAGCAGCATATGGTCACGGACCCCTCACAGGGCAAGCAGCTGAACACTCCCACAGAAAAGACATCACAGTCAGGTAATTTGCCTTTCAAACACAGTATTTACAGGATTTTCTCTCTTTTCCAGAAGCCTCATCTCCAGTGACACCAGTTCATGCTCAGCTGATGGGACAAGCCCTAACGTAGACAAGCGCCAGGACATCTAAAACTAGTTTCCAAACAAAAGAAAGGAGCTGCAGCCTAACAGCCATAAGCAGTGCTCTGGGGAATTCGGTCTTTAAATTAGTAATAGTTAGGCTGTAGCCTGCCTGCCTGTATGCAGAAGACACGGGGAGGCTGATTAAGTACTCTTCTGCTGTGACTGGAGACGTGGCATCATAGGGTTTTGCATTTATTCTCTTCCAACAACTTCAAGTCAAAACCGGTCAGTTCACAAGTAAGGTGCTGTTTCTGTAACTACTGTAATGGCAGGCATTGCCTGCAATCTGAAATTCAAGCTGTGTCTTTCCAATCATGCATCATCCCTATAATCCAGATCCCACTGCAGTGTATTACAGAACCAATTGAGATGTAATTGTGATGAGCCAGTTAAAGCATTTTTCTGATTAAGAAACCCCAAGAAAACAACCCCTCTGCCCCAATTTCTGCTTAGGCATAAGAATTATTGTTTTTCTTGCAGAACATATCCTTAGAATAGATGAGATCCAATCTACTTATTGATTATTTATTAATGCAGTCCTTGTGTCTCTTTTTCTGCTTTCCAATATTGTTTGTAAAATGTTTCTAGGCTGTGGTGTTTGGAACAATGTGTTGATTAAAACAAAGGCTGTGTCCCCCTCCCCCACCCCCCTTTTTTTTTAAATAACCAATCTCTCCCAGTCCCAGTATCTCAGAGATGTTTAGGAAATGCAAGCAAAATGCCATCTGTTGGCAGTGAGGTGGGACTAAGCCTTTAATGTTGAAATTCTCACTTTAGAAAACCCAAGCAGGCAGATTTAATCAACTGAAAAGACTGAGTTCTCTAAATCACTGCACATTCCAGGTCCAGTCCTGTGCTTCTTTTCACACAATTGGACATAGTCTATTTGGTCTGGCATTAATTTACTGCTTCCTTTCTAAGAAAGCAATGATCTGTCCTTGGGTCTTCTTCCTACCAAACCTGCTACCTCTTCATTGGCTTAAAAATTCCAGCATGGGGCTTTGCTCACCTTCCTGAAGAGGTATGAAGGGGAGGAGAGAGCAAATAAACGCAGGGTGGACGTCGGGTGGTTCTTCTGTCTTGTTTTAGTAAGCTTCCTTTGTATGTATTGTACTATTTGTCCCTGC
Organism: Melopsittacus undulatus; assembly: GCF_012275295.1. Lineage (NCBI taxonomy): Eukaryota > Metazoa > Chordata > Aves > Psittaciformes > Psittaculidae > Melopsittacus > Melopsittacus undulatus. Next base: position 73,568,020 of record NC_047529.1, read on the forward strand.
TGTGGGTGCCTGAAGGCAGGAGACAGCCACCTCTCAGCCCCACCGAAGGAGCTGCTCTACAGACCGTGATAATGTCAGTCTGGGGTGACAGGAGACAAGTCACTGTATGTGTACTCCCAGGCTACTCCCAGCCTGCTGCCTGACAGAATGGCCACAAATCTGCCGAGTGGCTGCTGCCTTCACACAGCACAAAAAACACAAACAGAAAAGATGCTGAGGGTAGCTTTTTGAAGTCTTCCTTTCAGGAAGAGCATCGTTCAACATCCTACAAGGTAATCTGATGTCAGATACATGTAGCAGCTGGTTCACTACTTGTTTGGTTCTTGCTGCATTTTACACCAGCTAACTCACCTGTGTCAAGGGGCTTCTTTTTCACTCTAAGAAGCCTGGTTCTACTCAAGACTTACCACTGTCATCTAAGAAGACTACATACTTGCAGCAAAATGGTGTCAAGTATAAAAATCAGAAAGCGTTGTACTCCTTTTGGCTCTTGCAGACTTGCTCCCATGAAAAGTGATTCCAGGCAGTGTGGGTGCATCCATCGGCACAGCAGGCAGACAAAGGCAGACAGACACATGCCAGCAAGGCTGCCTCCTGCAAATTACCAAATTCAGCACCAATATGCACAATTTCACAAATACGCTGTCACCAAGCAAGGCACAATCATTTCTACTCAAATCCCTCTCAAGTGCAATAAATTATTCAGCTTCCGTAAAGAAAAATATAGATTCCTTCCAAAAACGGCATGTCATCAGCAAGCTCCAGGCACCCTATCATCCTGAGATTTGTCCTCTGAAGTTATCATGCTGCCAGTTCATTTTCTCTTTTCCACTACTAAGTAGCCTTCACTCCACTCCACTCTCCCCCATATGGTTAACATGAATGTGGCAATTAATATGCAATTAATAAAATGGTGCGATCAACTGCTTTTGTTCACAGCAGCAGCTGGTCTGCATGTTAGAGCGTAATTAGACAAATTAAGATGTACTGCTTTTGTTTGTGGATGAACTGACAGCATCACTCATGCTTAAATGTCACTAAGCCTATTGGCATTTGGGATTATTTTAAACATGTCTTTTTTTATTAACACTACAAGGTATCAATAAGACAGATTTATATGATGCCAGCTGCAATGCCAGCAAGTCTGCTTTACTTCCAAGGCATTTGCTCAAGCCAACCGAGAGTTGAGAAGGGATATATTTCAGAGAATGGGTGCATTTTTACTTACAGTATCACAGCCCATAGAGTATGAAGCAAGTGGCTCTGGACGTGGGACAAAAGCAGAGTTGATTTGTTACTGGGTAAAAGCAGAGGCTTGAATATCTTAAGGATCAAGCAGTGCACATATTTTTCAATGATTTGTCATTGTATTAGGGCAGGAATACAACTAAGGACTAAAAATCTGTTGTCATCTACCAGAATTCTTAATAACATTTCCTTTAAAAGGTGTTATTTTGGCCTATTCAGGAGCCACAAGGAGGAAAAGCAGTATCAGGGACAGTCCTGAGCTCTTTGAGAGCTGAGGACAGGAGCAAAAATCCCACACCTTGGCATGGCAGTGCAACAGAGACTATGGCACCAGCTCCAAGCACCAGCAAACTTACGCAGCCCAGATCCCTCAGCAGGAAGAGGCACTGGGGCAGATGGCAACAATGCTCTGCCAGCTTGGTCCCCTCAGGTCTCACCAGAGGAGCTGCCATTGAGGAGCCAGACCCCTTTGCCTGTGCAGGGTCCTGCAGCAGAAGCCCATGTCCCCTGTGGATGCTGTATGTCCTTTTCCAACTGTCCTTCACTGGTGGTATGCTACACAGCCCATACAGCTCCCTCTGAGCACAACATAGAGGTCAGTGTACCCACCATGTAAATGGCAATATACTGTTTTAATACTCGCATTACCACCATGGACTCTGCAAGAGCAGCCCTGCAGGCTACCTACATTCAGATTTGGTCAGCACACACATGAAGCATCAAACATGGTACCTGATAACCAAAGTACTGGCAAGGCAACACACCATTACACCTTTCCAAAGGGTCATTAATGAAGTTTCTGGCTTCCCAATAGTGTGAGAAAAAACATAGGAAAGGACACCGTGTGGGGAGCAGTTGGCACAGGAAAAATAAGGGAGTGGCAAGGAAGCCTTTGAAGATTTTCACATTTAGTAGCAGTTAACAAGAAAAGACAAGTCACCAGGAGGATTTCTGCTGCAGGAGCTCTGCAAACGTGCCAAATGCCACAGAAACCCTCTACTACCATAACAAAGCATGCACAGGCACACAGCCTGATTTAGGAGATGGGTGGAAGTCACCTATTTGCAGGGTCCTAGAAAACAAGCTGCAGAAGGGATGATGTGAATATCTGCCTTGTTAACCACACAATTTGCTTCTCCTTTCCAGCCCAAGAAAATGCACTGTAGCTATAAAACCTGGTTACCTTTTATCACTTCATCTCAAAGTGTTGGCCTGGAGGAGGGTGGGACACAGTAAGAAGCATGGAATAGTAAAATGGATTTTGATAATGCTGCCACAATCTGTTTCTGATTACTAGTGAGACTCCATTAGGCAAGCTGACAGACGCATCCCTTAAAATGTCTGTGCCTTTTCTGTGGAGTTTCACATTCTCCTCACTGCATTTCAGCTTTAATCTGATCTTCTCAGAGCACTCAAAACTATTTCTCGACTTCACTTCACTAGATAAAGCAACTCCCAGTAACAACTGCAAACATACTGTACCTACCATCCATAAACCCCAGGACTTTCAATCAAATTAAGAATTTAAGAGCCTAGTCTCAGCCTAACATTAACCACCATCTTCAAACTGCAGGCTTTCCAATCTCACCCGTTTCGCATGTGGATTTGCACTTACTTGCTCCACCTCCTTAATTACAGCAGCCGCTCTCTGCTCCAACTGCCGAAAACACAAAACATACCTCTGAATCTCAATTTTTTCAGACTCCTCCAGATGCACTGCAATGATGTTAATGAGCTCTGTTCCAAAACCTCCCTTGTGGTCCTGAGTGCCACACGCAGCATCTCATCTGCTCACACATAGGGAAGAAGGTGTGAAACACCCACCACCAGCACCTCCTTGTAATGGTGAGCACAGGTTCACACCCACCAGTGTGCAGCCAGGTTAGGAAAGCATTGTCTTTTGGCCAGGCAACACAGTAAGGCCTTCATACTTCATGTGTTAACAATTCACTTATTAGGAGTTTTACAACACCCCAGCTTTAGCCTCTTTTTATCCAGCATATCCCAAATTCTTCATCTCTCCCTTCACCCACAACACTCTCACATCTGACTCTCAAAAGGGATTAAAAGCCACCTGCCAACTGCAGAGGAGATCAAGAGCTGGACCTCTGTGGCTCAGCTAGAAACATACCATCAGAGAGGCTTATTCTCAATGGCACACATGGGGAGCATGCAGCAAAGTGAGCCAAAATGCAAGACTCATACAGAAATGCATACCAGAAGAGTTTCTATTTATCCAGCACCTGAAATAATTTTGTAGAAATAGACAAATTTCTCTGCTTTGCAACATTTTGGTGGCTTGCTTTGGCCAGTTAACAAAAATTCCAAGAAACCTCAGCCATCAGACAAGCCTTTGTGAAGAAAACCAAAAGAAAAGGGAGGGGAAAAAGATCCTTTTTTTTTTTTTTTTTGTTCCCCAGACATGCAATAAACCTTGTATTCAAGTTACTTTTTCTTTTCAAAACAAACCAGTTCCCTGCTTTATCTGATGCAATCTAGTATGTCATCTGTTGTGGTAAGAGTGGGATGCAGCAGATAAAGTTGAGAATGAGGATGGTCAGTCACTTGCATGAGGCTCTGTAAGTAGTCATCCCAGCCATTCACCACCACAGACTGAATCCTTCTGTCACTTAGGTCACGAAAGGCCACAAAGGCTGGCTCAGTGCTCTGCACAGCCTGGTATCTGCAGAGATGGAAAGCAATTCAGTCTTTGTTTTGCACTGCTGAATGACAAGGCAAAGATGAATCCCCCCAAGCTGCAATGATTCTTGCTTTCTTTTTAAAAAAAAAAAAAATATCCTTTAATTGGGAAATTGAAATCTCATCACTATAGGAAGAGAAACATGAAAAATCATAGCAAATAATGAACAATAAAATACCCAACTTGGTTCAAAACATACTATTCATTTATAAATAGATTTAGTTATTATTCTTTCAAATATTATGTTTTCCACAAAACACATCATGCAGAAGTGTCTCCACAGAGCTGTTGCCCTTAGAAAGAGAAATGACTGAAAAAGAAGAAAGCATTCTCTCATGAGCTAGCAGGCAACAAAACACTGAGAAAAAAATCCCACTACTTGAAGCTACTGTTTAACGAACATTAGAAGTAATCTGATATTGCCATTGGCTCGCTCCCATACCTATAGAAGAAACCAAAAACCTACAAAATCCTTACCAAAACCTTATTGTCACAAAAAGTCAGCAGATGCCACAGTTTTCCCAGGTTAGCAACAGTTTACCACAAATTTAAACTTTATGAATTTCATAAAATACAAAGCATCACTGGGAACCACAAGGGGCAGGCGATGCTCTGACCAGGACGTGACAGCCTCCCATGGCATCAGTCATGCCAAGAACCTCAGACTCCAATACAGCAGGCATTTAAACCAAACCAAACCCTTCACATTTCTGCCAGACCTGGTAGGTGGAGGATCTCAGCTTAACTTCGCTGGAGGAAAACCAAGTACTGAGCACTCAGCACCACTGCAGTTTGTCTGAAATCATTAATGATAGTCCCTCCACCACTGTAACACTGTTTCTCTGGCAATCAGGCAGGCTGTTAAAGGATGCACTGCTGCACTCCAGCTAACTTCAGTCCTGTGTTGTCTACTTACAGTCAATCTGGCAGCAAAGAACGGCAGAGAAACAGCATCATGGATGCTGCAACAAGGCTTACCTGGTAATGCAGAGCCTCCACACTATCACTAATTTAACAGTTTTATCAGAATAATTGTGGCAGCCTGAAAAACCCCAAACACTAACATGGTCACCTGATCCTCACAGCTGCTACATCACACCACAGATATTTCCACAAGTGAGTATTTTGTAGCAGAGATGCTGTAGGATGAGCAGGGGCACCAGAACTACCACTGCAGACCATCAAGATTCTCACAGTGCAGATGTTCCCCCAGCCCATGAGGAAGTTCAATAATTTGACTGTATTATGTTTTCAAACAACCCTAACACTACTCGGGGCCATTTTCTATGGAGTACCTCAGCACTGTGAAACCTCTGGAAGCACAGTTCTCATGACGCTCGATAAGGACCCCAGAGGGAGGCCTTTATCAACAGAGATAAAGCTCAGCCAATAATCCCCTGCTGTGCTCCACAGTTATCACTTGACCTGGTCCCAGAAAGCACTTCCACTCTTAAACACTTTTGTTCCTTAAAATAAACATTAACAGAGTTTAAAAGCAACACAGCCACCCTATCTCAAAAAGAAATAGTATCTGTCCTGCCATTCTTTTGTTTCTACATGCTGGGAATGATATGACGGAAGGGGAGCCAGCAGGGCAGAGCTGGTGTCCCACATGTACATGCATGTACAACAGTGGGACGCCACCACTGAAGCACAAGCAGTTCGCCTGGGAAAAGTCAGGGCAGGAAGCACATTAACTGACATTTGCCATTCACTGCTTCAAGGATCCATCATTAAATATTGAAACTTCAATGATTTGTAATTCAAAAAGAAGAAATTAAATGCATGAAACTCACCATAAACTTAGCCAACAACAAACTTGGTCTGAAAGAACTGAAAGTTTAGTGTTAAGGACCAGAAACTGCATTAGAAAGCTAACAATTCAACTGCTTATAGAAGTGGCATATTGTAAATCAAGACAATTACATATATACACATAATTTTTAAAATATTAAATAGAATTACACAGAATATTTCTCACTTCATTAGGAATATGCTGAAGCAACAACAAAAAATGAATGCACCTGGAGAAGGAGAGCAGACACTCCCACTGTGTGTATAGTCTACACCACACCGTTCAGAAAGGCTGTTTCCCAGGGTCTTCTTTGCACACCTATTTACATCATTTAATTGAGAGGTCATTAAATTCTCACCCAAGAAGACACTGGACAGTGCCTTGAAGTGACTTAGGTATTTAAATGCAAAAGTTACCAACAAAGTATCCATGTGTTTCAGTTTCTAAACTTTTTAAGTGCAAAGAAGACTTCGGATCATCAGCATATGTTCTAATACTGTAGTAACGTAAATCTTTAAAATACTGTTCTGCTCCCAATCCCTCTGTGCCTGTTCAACTTCTGACAAGTTTTATAATTTCAACTGAAGTGCATTTTAGAAAGGAGGGATGGACACCTTTCCTTGCAGGCAGCACAAAGAGAAAAAGTAGGCTGGCTTCAGGGAGGAAGCAAGGATTTGTGAGCACCCTACCTATGCTCCTCAATCCCATTTCCACACTCCGGAGAATCTGCTTCCAATGCCCTGAGCTCTGCTGTCAGAACAATAGAACCTAGGGCACTACAAGAACCAGCTCTGAAGGTCGATGTCACAACTTCATAAGAACTAACTAAGCTGTCACCCAGCAAGAAATAGAAAATCATCCCCCCCCCAGGCTGGCCAGAGGGGCCATGTCCTTCTCCCCAGGAGCACCCCTGGAGCTGCTCCCTAGCACCTTACCTCTTTAGAGTTTGTCCAGGTCCTACAGCACAGAGACTCTATCAGTTTACATAAAGGAAGTATTTTCACTTTCCACTCTGAATGAGCCAGAATTGACCCTGTGCTCTAAAATACAGAAATTCAGCCAGATGAGCTGGATTTTTCTTTCCTCACATTTTAAGAAATCGCTTCCTCTTGAAAAAGGCCTGAAATGCCCACGTGGTAAATCACACTCCTCTTACAGGAGGGGTCATAAACCGGAGCTTGCTTAGCACTAGATGGAGAATACTGTAATACAGAAAACAGAAATACAGGTGGCTTCACTAATGAGTGTCAGCATCATGTGACTAGATGGTGATTTTTCAATTGCTGGTAATAACTGGTCATTGTCAGATGATCAGTGTGAGACTGATGAGGTAAAAAAAAAATCAATACAGTTGCAAATGTATTCATGTATTATTATTATTATTATTACTACTACTATTACTATTATTTTGAGACATGGTGCAATATAGTTAGCCAGCTGGCTTTTGCAGGAAAAGCAAAAGAAATCTTTTGAAAAGAAACCTAAGAAATCTTTGTCTTAAGAAATTTCTCCCCATCATCCTTAAATAATACACTTTCCTGAGCAACCATTACAAACAGCTGGGTGCCTTTGCCTAGGTGGTCAGAAAAAAAAAGAAGGCAAGCAGTAAGGCTAAAACCACAAAAGAGCTGAACATTACCATTGTCTGTCCTATTCTCTTCCTATTTCCCATCTGTATTTGTCAGTGAAACTTGAAACTATACAGATATAAAGAAAAGGACAGAGTCATCACAATTCAGAAATTCTTTCTTCTCATGTTCAGAGGGAAAATAACCTTAGACCTAAGGTTATTCAAAAGCAGTTTAAAAAAGTACTCAGCAACTGCATTAAGCATCTTTGAGTCTGTTAGACCTTTTTCTTATATTTCCTGGCCTTTTCATCCACTGATTGTTTCTATGGCTTTCAATTAGAGTGCCATGTCAACAGCTCCACTTGTCTAAAACAATTATTTTGCTGAAAAGAAGCATTATTGAACTGAGAGTGCTCAAGACCTCTCAAACATAGATGTATCACGTGCACAAAGACAGTGTCATCCTGTGTCAACTTAGCAGCTCCACTGGATACAGTATTTATGTACACTCTCCTGAGGTGGAAATACATTCTCTTCATAAGAAGATTGTTCCTAATGCCTTCATTCTCCAAAAGAGTAAGAGAAACAGGAGTATATTCCTTGTTTATAAGTCTGCTTTACTTACTTATTTCCTCAATAACAACACAATGCTAAATGAACAAAACAACTAACAAAAAAGAAATTATTTTCTTACTTGGCCAGAAGCAGTTGTCATCTTTGTTCAGTAACTTTTTCTTGAGGTGCCCAGGCAGCTTGGTGTGAGTGTTTCCCATTTTGCGGGAATACAGCGGGATAAGTTCCTCCTCATCATCATTGCAGCTGGGCTGCCACTTGCTCCTGCCAAGGCACCCGACCATCGGGTCGGCGGGCAGGCAGTGCACATAGGCAATCATTGTGAGATGCTCCTCTCAAAGATGTCCCTGCTGTTCCCAGTGGCTAGTTTTGAGCAGAAGGGAGTGGCCTGCTCATAACCCTTGAAAAGACACATTCAAAAGCCTCGAAGGAAAAGATATTCTCCTCCTCTGCACTTAGGCAAACTAAGCTATTTGGTTATGCAGGGAAAACTGTTTTAAATAGGATTCTGCCAGCCCCTTAAGAAAGATGGAAAACAAAAATCAACCATCTGGTTAAGCAGTGCACTCCAGCTGCTGGATGCTCTGCCCCTGCCCCAACACCAGCCCCCAGCTCCTAGCCCCAAGTAGGAAAATACAGGCTGGGAGCTGGGGAACCCAGTCACCTGCCACAGCTTTCAGGCTTCTCTCTTCCTGCTTCCACTCCAGTCTGCTGCTTCTCTTAAGCCTTATCCCTGATTATTCACCACCCTCTGAACAACAGGTACTGTGGCCATACACAGATGGCCATATCCAAGGAGCTTATTTAAAGCTAACTTACAGTAATCGCTGTGACATGACAGCTAGAGAGCTGTAACTTGGCAGGAATCTGCCAAGAACAAGAACATTTACCACCTTCCAGAATGCAAAAGCAGGAAGAACATGCAGACTAAGAGGACACCCCCCCCCCCAAAAAAAAACAAAAACAAAACCAACAACCCAAAACAAAACCAAAACAAAAAAAAAAGAAAGAAAGAAAGAAAAAGAGCAAGTTGTGATTTCAGTACTTGGATTTTAGGAAGGAAACTACCTTTCAAAGTCAGAATCATACCAAAAGAAAGTATCTCCAGGTTAGACAACTGAATTTATGCTGATTACAAAGCACACACAGTTATCAATTTGCAGTCAGTACTGCAGTCAGATATAAATCCTCACAATGCCTCTAGAGTAGCTATTATTCCTATTTAAAGAAGAAGACATAGTCTCAAAGGGATTTAGTAACCTGCCCACAGAGTGGAAAAGCCAGGATTAGAGTTGAGGTATTCTCAGTTCTTCAGCCTCATCCACAATCCATTAGTCCATGGCACCTGTCCCAAATACTGCACTACTAAGCAAGGTTCTGTGCTGGCAACCACGTCAACCGTAATCTTGCATCCCCTGTACTGTTTTTTTTGCTGGGATCCAGGAAGCCTTCCATTCCTGGGCTTCTGAATTGGCTGCAACAGCACAGTCAGATTGGGACAGCAAGAGAAAGAGACACGCACCCTGCATAAACTGATGTCTTCAGCAACCTGAAGTTTGCCTTTTAATTTATATTGTCCAAAATATCACATGGAATAATATTTGGGTTTAAAAATGGGAAGATATTTAAACCCTAAGAAAAGTACAATAAAGGCCAATTCTTAGTCTGCTTCCTTAATTCTTCTTTACAAATGCTTTGGTTGCAGGCCATACTATTCATCAAATTGGCTGCTCTATTCAGTGTCAAGTATTTATCCATTTTAGAAAAGGCTTTATCTGCTGTTTAGTTTTTATCTACAATAAACTTTTGGACAGAAGAAAACCCACTGTTTAACAACAACAAAATATCAGATCAGACACACATCTCCTCTTTCTCCCTGACACACACACACGCATCTCTTGCTGCCTTGGCACTGCTGCTGTCTGCATTGGCAGCCAGAGTCAGGAAAGAGGGAGTACACACCAGCTGCCTGCAGGCACTGCACCAGGGTGGCATCAGCATTCAAAGACACAAAACACAGAGCACCACCCAGCATAAACTGTCTGCAACACTGACTCAAGAGTGCTGGCAAAGTGCAGAAAGCTCGCAAGAAACTGGTTTGTTTGGTACTTGGAGTTTTGTTGTGTAACAGCCCGTTACTTTGCACAGCCACCTGATCAGTAGTTTTCACTCTACACACACCTCACATGGTCAAATCTCAGCAAACTTGCAAATAGATGAAAACAGGTCTTAGAATGAAACATGTCAGGTAAGTTTAATAAACAGGGATGAAACAAGCCCTGCCCGCAATTTTTCTTTTTTTTCTTTACAACAATTTCAAGTATCTGCAAAACTATGGATGGAATGGGGAAAATATGCCAACAGCATGGGTGATAGCTGTCAGCACCGCTGGCTCATCTGTACATACAACAGAAACTCACCAGCATAAACTGAACATTGGCAAACAAGCACTTGAAGCAAATACAAATTTACAAACCCAAGTACATTTACTCATCAGGCTCTGAGAAAGACAAACTGTGATTAACACTAGCTTGAGTTCAACTCATTCATTAACCACACCGATATTCTTGCATCCGCCAGAATAAATGAATGTCTAGACAGTCCTCCTGGGTGGGATGAAGCTCTGGAAGTGCAGTCAGTGAACCAGTTTATAAGGAGACTCCATTAATGCCTCCCTAGCGGGACACGGGACAGCATCTCCTTAACCCATTTGTCTAGCCACTGCGCCTGTTGTCTCACCCTTTTTGACTCACTGTGATTATCAAGGTCTCAGGAAGAATCAACTCTTACTGATGTGATGCATAAAACTTCAGAGCATCAACAAGCTGTTGATAAAAGAGTGCAGTGGGGCTTGTATTTATTTATCCTGCAGACAGAAAGGGTTTATTTTATTATACAAGAATACAGCTGGATTTCTATTATGCTTTTTATTTCAATAACTCTAAATCATGGTATCAAATTTCAAAAGGATATCAGCCCATGTTTGAGTACAGTTGCAAGAAACATTGCAAGCATGTTTCCTGACATAAAAGTTAAGCACAGGTCTACACATTAAACTAGTATTAACAGGTAACATACAGTGCAAATGGAGGAGCAAGAAGACAGGACACAGACAAAATTCAATGTTCAGCAGACTCAGATGTTCCCAATCACTCAACAAAACAACACAGGATAACATATTGGCTTGGAGTCCCCATGACATTTACCATGCACTTCTAGACTACAGACATACTCAATTAGCCATGTTTCCAATGCGTGCTCACGAAGTAAGGCTGATGCACAATAATGGGATCAAGGCTGAAATCCAGTTGAACAAGTATATTTACCATATGGTAGGCATTAATGTCCCCATAAATTAATCTTTTACTTGAAGAATAAATCTGTTTTTCCCTGAAGCCTGGAAGACCTTGGTAATGTAACAATAAAAGATTTGGTGGTGGTTATGGTTTCAACTATTAGCAAATGCCAAACCATAAAGAGTTAGGACAAGGATGTACGATCTCATGAGAAAGACATTGTGTACATTGCCTCTCCTTCTTCTAGTCTTCCCCCAGATATCCTATTAAAAGAAACTATTATTTTATACCATGTCTATTTGGAGCAATTCTCTAAGTTGGGCAGAATTTAAACCTCACCCAAAATCTTACCACAGAACTTCTGATTCAACTTCACTTATTCTACTGCAGCTATAGCACCATTTTATTTTTTCAGATACACAAAAGAGAGGCTATCCATTTTTCTCAGCCTTGGGCTATCACTTATATAAAGATTTCCCCAAAATAACATTTTATTGCCTTACTATTCTTTTTCACACCTTTTCAAAATGGAACTATTAGTAATGCACGTATGTGTGTTCTGAGCAGACTGTTAAACATGCATATTCATCTTTATCAGCATATTTCATCTTTGCTAAGCCAACTCTTTACAGCCAGGCTCTATCAAGGAGAGCTTGAATAATTAGGGAGAAAATTGATTACACTAAATTGGAAACAACATTTGGTCTAAAGAAAAAAGATTGTTAAGAGCTTGACAGACTCCAAAACCTGTGACTAACGCAGGGATTACAGGAAAGAGAACTTAAAAAAACCCAAAGCAACAAACAGAAAAATCCCCGAGAAAATATTAGAGCTTTTATTAGACAAGCATGTATCCTCCCAAGCTCTGAGAACAGCAATGATATTAATGACTTATGACATGTAGGAGTTTAAAAAGCATACAGAATATATCTAATGGGAACTCAGAGGATTTGGAATCACAAAGTATCATCATGTCAGTCCTACTCTGGTATTAAGGGAATCCTTATGAATATGCTACATAAGAAATTGTATTAGTCCTTATGTACAACTTAAAGATCTGCTGGATAGAAGAAAAACTGTAATATGCACAATGTAGTGAAATAAAGGAATATTTATGAATGCCATACACAACAAAACCATCAAATTAAGTAATTTCTGATGCAAGCCCAACAGCCACATTGGAAATTAAAGAGAGCTTGTAGAAATCCATGGGGATAAACTTTGCCCTAATTAGGCAGCTATTCTATTTTTAGCAGTGACGATTTGATGTATTCTGAGGGGTTTGGCTGATTATCAGGAGGTTTTAAGTTGTACATAAAGAGTTATTAAAAAAAACCCCCATGAAATATATATATATATATATATATATATATATATACACACATATTAATTTTTTTTTGTCGGAGCCATATAACATTAACTAAGCCTTAAAATAACAGACCTGGAGAGAAAGTACCCTCCCTTTACAAATGGAGAACTTGCGACACAGCAAGAATGAGGACATGCCCATCACAGCAGAGCACCCCAGTATCTGTAGGAGCTGGCAGCAACCAGATCAGACACAGGATGTCCTATTCTCCTGGCCTGTGCATGTACCTTTTCTCTTTTCCGTGCATTAATTTAGAGTGTCTGAAGTCTTAACTCATGTTCTTTAAACACACATACCACAGACAAAAGCTAAGGGATTTCAAAATGAAGGGGGCGGTGGGAAGGAGGGGAGAGAACAAACCTGAAGGTATTGTTATTCATTTCTTAACTGAATATGAATCTCTCAAACAGGAAGCAAGCAGGAGGTATCAGCTTTATAGTGTTCAAAGCAAGCCCAACATTTGACGAGCTCATACAATACCAACAGACATCAGGGCGCAGGGGAGATGAAAGGGACCCAGGGCAGGGGAGCGGGAGGCACCACTGCCAGGATGCACACAAAGCTTCATGATGCTCCAAAAAGCTCTCTCCACATGGCCACTTTCACATCCGACAGCAACAGTTCTATCCCCTACTACTTTTATGGATGTATTTTTATCATATGCTTGTGATCACATAGAATCTATCAAGTTTTAACATGTTTTTTTTTAAAGGACATAAGTAATAAGGCATGTGAGGCTTAAAGAACTTGACTGGCCTGACAGCTAAAAGCAATCCCACCAATCTCATATGCTTTGTGAAAAGTTACAGCAAGTGTTGCTGTCAATTGCATGCCTAACAAATTGTATGCAAACCTCTGAATGCCGGGGCATTTGGCTAATATAATTCCTGGTACTGAAACATGCAGTCCTAGATTCAAAACATCACACTTAAGCAAATCTCAGCCCTCTCTATGAAAGAGACACCGAACCTGCAAACTATTCCGATATAGCAGGCACCCATAAAACACAACAGGAAACAACAACAACAAAATTTAAAATAAACTAAAAGGATAGTAAGGAATCAATGTGTTGGTGGAAAGCAAAACCAAAATCTTTACAAATAATCCTGACAAAAGTTTCATGCTTTCTGGCACTCTGCGGTAACTGCAGCTAGGTTAATTACTACTAGTTAGTCAGCCCTATTAGTAAAACAGCTCTTCCAATTTCATACTCAATGTAAGCTCAGAATTAATACTCTTCCCATTAAAACCACACAGGTTTTTTTGTATTTATGGTATCTTTCCATTAAAAGCTTTTTTTTGTCTCTTCATATACAAATCCCTCATGCAGACAGTGGGGCAGCCTTACTACCTGGAAAAGCTTCCCCGCTGCATTAATTCTGAATACACTCATATTACCCTCTCTTTTGTATCTTAATTTAATTCTTCCTTTGCTGTTATCTAATAGCCCTCTGTAACTACTTTTAATCCAGTAATCATTTTAATACACAGTACATATGTAAGACAGTAGAAGAGAAAAGCACACTTTGCCTTACTTTATTGGCAGTCTCTAGACACTTAAAAATAGACTTCTGTGTTCCAATTATTCATCTTTACTTTCAGTTAGAAAGTTTTCTTAAGAGCAACAAGCAATGTCATATGTTTGATATTAATTCTTGATCACTGTTTTGCAATATTTAAACGAAGAAAGCAAATAAAGCCAGCTGTACAAGCAGCAGGTAGCTCAGAAAAGCCTTTCTGTTTTAGCCTGTTTGCATACAAAAGATAAAGTATTTTGGCTGATGCATTCTTTGAACTATATCGCCTTCAGGAAAGGGTAATGCACATATAGGACAGAAGACAGAGCCATCAGCAAGAGGAAAGCAATTAGGTATTACTGTTTGTGATTGAGCAGAAGCTATTCTTGCTTCTTTACTACACAGGTTGGTCACACATATCTGTTGATCTTCTGAAAAAATGGAGCAAAAGACGGTGCTGTCAACAGCCGGGGGAGAAGGCGGCTTCCAGTCTGGAGCTACAGTTGATGGCAGTGCTAACACTGGTACACCCACCCACTCTGTGAACAAGAGAGTCTACATCACTACCAGCTTATTTTACAACTCATTAAATAGCAATTCAGATAGAGTTGGGTAGGATTACCCAGTTCAGGTCTGCTCATTAAACTCATTACCATGGTAACAGGAAGAGAAAGAAGTCATCTCTCTGCTCTTATTTTCTCTCACAATTCCTTTAATGGATTTAAAAGCCCCAAGAGGGAAGCACCTTTCCTATACACAGAGCAGCAGCGACCTCCCTGCTACCCACACAACTCATTGGAAAAGTTCATATGCAGAGGGATTTTTCAATGCAAAAAACAAAGCAACTTACATCACCTCACAAAAGCCCCCGTAAAAAGCAGCCGCCAGTCGGAAAGCTACAGCATCCTAGCCCTCCTCCTGGAGAAGATGCTTTGCTGAGTCTGCCTTCTGTTCATGGACATCATTACTGTTGTCAAAACCAGTGCCACACCCTGGACACACACATTCCCAGGAAGGCCTGCTTCAGCCAAGTGTGGAATGGAGGGCAAGGAGGCCTTTCAAGATTAAATTGACAAAAATGATTTAAAGAATTCAAATCTTACCAAGAGAGTTCATTTGTTTTAGTGGATATTTCTAAAATGTTGATCTGTTTGAGAGTAGGAAGGCTCTACAGAGGGATCTGAAAAGATTGGATTCATGGGCTGCGGCCAACTGTATGAGGTTCAACAAGGCAAAGTGATGGGTCCTGCACTTGGGCCACAACAAGCTATTGCAATGCCACAGGCTGGAAAGCTGCTCAGTGGAAAAGGGGGCGCTGACTGATGAAGCTTGAACAAGAGCCACCTTGTGCTCAGGTGGCCAAGAAGGCAAACAGCATCCTGGCCTGTATCAGCAATAGCATGGCCAGCAGGACTACGGAAATGATCATTCCCCTGTACTGGGCACTGGTGAGGCTGCATCTTGAATACTGTGTTCAGTTCTGGGCCTCTCACTACAAGAAATACTGAGTTGCTGGAGCAGGTCCAGAGAAGGGCAACAAAGCTGGTGAAGGGTCTGGAGTACAACTGTGATGAGGAGAAGCTGAGGGAACTGGGGTTGTTTAGTCTAGAGAAAAGGAGGCTGAGGGGAGACCTTACTGCTCTCTGCAACTACCTGGAAGGAGGATGGAGTGAGGTGGGTGTTGGTGTCTTTTCCCAAATAAGAAACAATAGGAGAAGAGAAAATTGCCTCAAGTTGCACTGGGGAGGTTTAGATTGGATATTAGGAAAAATTTCTTCACCAAAAGGGTTGTCAAGCACCTGAACAAGCTTTCCGGAGAAGTGGCTGAGTCACCATCCCTGGAGGTATTTAAAAGATGTGTAGATGTGGTGCTTAGGGACAGGGTTTAGTGGTGGACTTGGCAGTGCTGGGTTAACAGCTGGCCTTTATGGTCTTACAGGTCTTTTCCAACCTGAACGACTCTATCATTCTATGGCAGAGAAAAGTGAAACTCAGTTTTACTAACAGAGTGCTGCTTCATTGAATAGTAAAAATGTCTTGACAGATCAAAAGATGACCTTATCTGTGCTCACCCATTTTAGACAGAAACCATTAGGTAATACCCACTCCCACCAGGTCAAAACATTCCACTCTGTAAGTACAACATTCAGCATTGAAAAGCATCAGTCAGGGAAGAGGCATGCATTTGTTTACTCTTTTTCAGACCACAGAGCAGCACTTAATACATTAGATAAAAATAAATGACACTATAATGCAACAATATTAAAACAACATTAAAAGTCAATGAAAGAGAAGAATACCAAAGCTATTGTCACAAAAATAAGAAATTCAATGGTCATATTTTTCACTTTGCAGCCTGAAAGGGTCTTCCTGCATATCAGCACAAATTTCAGCCACACATCAGTTCAACTTTGGGGTGCTCCTTTTGGCATGACCCTGGCCACCTCCACATCCATGCCATTGGTTTGCACTGCAGGCGCAAGGACCACACATGACAGATCCTGTCTCCTCCCTGTCATGCTACTTGTTGGTGTAGACACAGCTTCTCTTGATCATTGTTGTGTGCTTACAGTAAGGTAGTTTTATTATTTTTAAATGCACAAGCAATGAAAAAGGAACTTTGTCACACACTTTTGTCAGCAGCCTAAGGAAAGGTTATACCTCAGCAAAGGACTATGTTAAAAGAACTACAGCAATACTTTACATCAAAATCATCACACTAACCTGGAATGGTTCAAAATTTGTAATCTGAAGTGTCACATTTACTTGAAAACCGTATTTATCCAAGATAAGCTAGTTAGCACTAGCTTCTTAGGAATTACAGCTAAATACAGCCCACCTACTTTCCAACACGTCACATAAAGGCTTTTTAAAAAGACTAAGTAAACCCTTGGATTTAGAGATCACAGCAGAGGAATTCACCAAATTCCATTAGAAAGAGTAATGACAAAAATGCACACCCACTTTGTACTACTAATCAACAGCAGTACAAAGTAGTAACATATCAATCCAAAACAAATTTACACCCTAGGAAGAATGTTCTTCTTGAGCCCTTGATCAATAATGTATCTATATGATGTGCAAACTTTTTTGTATCAATTATATAGTCTCCATTTTAACAGAAAATTTATATTGACTTGTCCTTTTTGTATTTCTAACAACAAACTTTCTGGACTGCTTTTTCATGTAGAATATGAAGTTACTGAAGTCAAATGTCCTTACAGTATCTGATTTTCCAACTCTTCCTTCTTTGTATCTGGAATTGCTGCTCTGTAAAAAATATATGTCAAATGAGCTTCACAAAATCAACTGAAAAGAGCAGACACCTGTATGTGCCACAGTAAGCACACAAATACATCCACTTAGCTCTGGGTTTCATTTTCAGCCTGTTCATTAGCAGTAAAACAATAACATTTATCCTGAATTTCCAAGGACTACTCTTGAAAACAAGTGTCCTTTCTGTTTACCCTCATTACATGATGACATTGTATTAGAAAAGGATATCCTCTTCAAGTACCCTGACTGAGCAATGCAAAATGCCTTGGTTATAATAAGGCTCATATTAAAGTCATAAACCAGGACATGCAAAATTTATGTAATTCTCCAAATCCATGCTGCCATTAATTTCAGAATTACTTATTCTGAAATTCTGTATTTTGACAAATTACATCTTCCTCAGGCTACTGGATCAAGATAAATTTGAACCTGAACAGATAATTACAAACTTTTGTTCTTAAAAAGTCACTCAGCCTTTATGTGTATTCTGCATTACACTTTCTTTTAAGGAAAATGCCAGCAAAGCCACACAAATCAGGATGACAATTCAAGAACAGACATCAAAATTGTAGCAGAAAAGTAAAATTATTTTTAACCGATTTGAAAATGATCCTTTAGAAAGCAATCAGAGCAACTGCTGCACAGGTGAAAAAGATGAGAAACCCTTAAAAGAACATCAGGGTGAAACTACAAACTCTTTGATTCAACACAGTGGGACATCTCTCACCGCAGCAATCCCCTGGAACAGCTACTCTAGGTAGGGGCACTGCCCTTGTTAGGCATGCTTCTCCAGAGCATGCACTGATTCATGTGGATACACATGGACACAATGAAAAATAAGGCTTTGTAAAGAATCAAGAATTGCCTCCCGAATAGCCATTAGGCAGGAAAAATAGCTTTTCATTTTTTCTATTTTTAAATATATTCTTGGCCTCACTCCTGCCAAGGAGGGGTGTTCCCATCTCAAGTCTTGCCACAGCTTCAGAAGAGAAGAGAGCCGAGTATTGCCTCAGGGGAAAATGTTCTTCTGAAAACTTCAGAAGGTAACAAAGAAACAGAGACAAGGGCTTCCATTTACCTTTTTAATTCACTTTTACAAAAAGGTGAACAAAAATTACTCATCATAAATTTCTCACAAACATAGCTGTATAACAGGCAGAAGAAAGAATGTGTTTTATTTCTTTAATTCTAATTAAGATACCAACACATATTCCTTCTCCTAATTTGACACCCACTTTAGTCCAACACTCTGCCTGTAAGGAAAGAAATTTAACACCAAACCTTGCATCCTTATTCCTCAAGGAGGACTCAGTGTTCCCACTACCCGCTATTTTCCAGCATGGTTTGCATGGGGAAGGGCATCTATCCACAGGGTACTGCACAAATGATGGCTCCTGGTTGTCCGCAACTACGAAAACCTCACTGTAATTTTGAATTCATCTAAGGTACGAAACTGGGACAACAAAAAGTAAACCTGATTAACTAAAGAAGGGTGCATTTGTGCATTGAGATGGTGGAAAGCTTTCCTCCTGTTTACCACAAACCTCCCTGCAAATTAAGCCTTCAGGCAAGAGCATCCAACTGGTTGATCTTAATAATGAAAGGAGGAAAAAACACAAAAGTATCTTAATTATGAAGGGGGTGGGGGGGGGGAAATACAAAATAATCCAAGACTTTATGACCAAGGTACAGACAGAAAGCACATCGACCTCCTAAAAAGCTTAATCTGCCATTGCTGAGGATGCCTTTGCTTCAGCACCAGAAATATTAGTCCTTGCCACATCCCTATAGGACATGGCTAAAATTCTTGGTTTGTCCCTGTTTCAGCAGCTGTTAATGGGCTTAAATTCAAAATCAGCAATGGAAAAGGGCCAGGATGCTGTGCTGCAAAGAGCAGATTTCCAACAGGTCTCTGGACTAGGAGGATTTACTGGCCAAGAAAGACCTTATAGCACGCCGCCTACAGCTAGACACAACAGCATTTCCCTACGTGTGCAACTAAAGTGCATCACAGGAAAAGAACAAGATCAATTTGAAGGGTGTTAGCAAGGTCTGCAGCCCCTGTGACATCAGGAAATCTGACAAATAAAACCTGTAAGGAGAGAGCAGCACTAAAAGAGAACAGGAAAAGGCCAGCAATCCCAACCAGGCTGAGACTGTGAGAAGTCTCCCACCTCAGCAGTACCTGTTCAGTCTAAAGTGAAGGATGGGGTGAGCCGGGCACACCTGCAAGCCAGCTGGATGCTGCAAGGGCCCACAGCACACTTGGCTCCTCACCCTGCCTTTCCCTGTGGCCAGCCTCCATCCAGTGAAGCAGAACAGAATGAAGAGAAACTTCAGAAGCTAAAATTACATATTTAAAGGGATAATTCTTCCTGGTCTTCACTCGAGGACCAACAGAATCACTTAAACATGGGATGACTCCAACCTATGCACAGTACAAATGCAATCCTGGCCCCAAACCTCCATGTAGCCCAGTATCCCTCTGTCACAAACTTCCTTTACCAGCTCTAAAATTCTGACTTAAACTCTCCCCAAACTTATCAAGAACCATCTTAAAAACACTTCTTTGTCCACATTATCCTGTTTGGAAGTCTGTTCCACAACTTCCCTCCTCAGACGGTTTGGGACCTTTTCATGTCCAACTTCAGTTAATTCAGAACTTGCTTATAATCATTCATCTTGTGCCAATACTCTCCTTGGACCTCTACAGGTTTCCTCTCTCCTTGTGTTATTTACCTCCCATGCTACCATGTAGACTAAATAAGCCACACTTTGTAATCCCTCTGCATATGACCAGCAATTAAGTTTAAAATATTTTAAAGTCTAAACATCCAGATAAGTTACAGAAGAGCTTCAAATGCCAAAAACATCTTCTGAATTTTTTTTTAAATATAGCTAGAAAAATGCAGGATGCTCTAGAGGACTGGAAGTCAGACAACACTGGGATAGTATTAAAAAAGAAAGATGCCTGGGGTAATTATAGACTGTTTTGCCAGCCATTAACCACAGGCAAGATTGCAGCTGTGACAGGACTCTGAATAAAAGAGTTAATAAAATTTCCATCTCTGAATACCAGGCAATGTGCTTTCACAGGAAACGGGTCTCCCATTTGACAAAGGTTTATGGCATTTCCCCAGAAGCAACAGCAGCCTTCTGCGCAAATGCTGTTACGGGTGAAAAACAAAGCCAACATATGAGAGTGACAAGCATAGACAATACAATCTGGTAACACAGAACTTAAATAATGTGAAATCATTACTGTACTTGAACCACTGAAAAATGTATGAAGGTATTTATAGGTTCCAAGTATGTTCATGCTGGCTTAAAGATCACTTCAACATTAAATTCTTTTAATGCTTATGAATCCAATCAGCTGTGCATGCTGCTTTTTACATCTGTTTTAATACTGTCTAGCCTGCACACTTTTACTGTTTAAAATTAAGTGTTGGCTTCTTGCTTCGATTTGGCAGAAATTTGCTGCCCTTGAGTACCGCTTTGACCATCTGCACTGTACTCACAACCCTAGAGATGATGGAGGGGTTAACAGATATTGTTTAAAAGCAAACATTAGCAGGTCAAGGAAAACAGCAGATGATCTTTCTACCTAAGATTCATTTAGCAGCAGGCCCTCTTCCAGATTGCAGTGCTGTGTAAATTGTGCAAATGGCTCCTGTTGCAGCCCGCAATGAAGACCTAGATGTGGAGCAGAAAGGCAGAGTTTGCACTAAATGTTCATGTGAAAGTAAAAATAGTGTCTAAGGAAAAGCTGTGTTATTAATTATACAGTTGTGACAGAAGACGAGTCAATTTTCATAGTCTTAAAGACTGAACATCACCTGAGTAAACTAATGGACCACAAGCATCAAGTTTTTTGTCTGTATTTATATTGCTGTGTGTTTGAAAAGTATAAGCTGAATTCAAGTACTGAAAGCTAAGCACACACAGAAGCCTATCCTGACCTTCACATTTCTGCTCTTCAGCTAAAGATTTACTGAAGAAGAGGTTTAATACTGAGTTTGTGGTTGAATCTGTATGACTTGCCTTGTCACCATACCACTTCAGGGTAAAAGCCCCATGATCCCTGGGAATGGCTGGCATACCTGCTGGAAGAGATTTTTATCTAATGCCTGACTATGCTCACCCTGCTTCACCCACTGCCATTGGCCTTCTTAAAAATTTAACGGAAAAAAACAGGCACCCACACCCTTTTCTATGACCAAAAAAAGCAAAATAAAACCACAGCAAACAATAGGCATTCATTCTGCAGGTTCTGTGCCTGTGCCATTTGGTGGTATCCAAACAGCTTCAAGGAGTGGAGCAACACGCTTACACAATGTGGTGAACAAATGTAATTACAGGCAACCTGAATAATGAAAACAAGAGCTGGGGTACGCCACTCTCCCGTCCAGCATGGCAAAAGTACTCTCTGAAGTTTCCACGTGCCCCCTCTGCCGCAAACAGAGCTGAGATACATGTGGGGTAGGCAGTGCAGGCATAGCCACAGCTCAGCCACCTAGGCACTCTGCTTCCTTTGGAAATTCACTTTGCTTTTATGTATGCTGACTCCTCTAAACAAACTTCAAGCAGTCCTAAACACTAAAATCTCTTTAGTAATTAAGTAGAAACTGGGTTGGGTTTTCTTTTTTTTAATAGTATGTGTATGCACCCTGCTCGACAGAGCTCTCTAGCTCTCCTGGTCTACCAGGAGTTCACACAGGTGTAACTGTGAGCACTTTCATTCAGTGGATAGAGAGTGAGCGGCAGACCCCAGCTGCATCCAAGATGAACCAGCAGCCATTCACTTGAGTGGGGAAAGGAAAATCAGTGGCAAAAAAAAATCCCAATGAAACAGCACAGTAGAAAGAGTAATTCCATGAGAGACAAAAGAAATTAAGAAACATAGCAGAACTTTTCCCTCAGCAGATTTTTTAACTCAAAGTCATACACTTGATACTTAATTATCATTTGTTTGTACTAATTCTGCATTTGTTCAAACTGCTTTTATGGACCTGTTAAGAGAGGATCCAGAGGAGGGCCACAAATCAGAGGGCTGGAGCACCTCTTCTATGAGGAAAGTCTGAGAGTTGGGGTTGTTCAGCCTGGAGAAGACAAGACTCCAGAGAAATCCTATTGCAGCCTTTCAGTTCTTAAAATGGGCCTACAAGGAAGATGGGGAGAGACGTTTTAGCAGGGCCTGTTGTGATACGATATGGTGTAATGGTCTTAAACTAAAAGAGGCAAGATTTCAGCTGCAGGCAAGGAAGAATGAGGGTGGCAAAACACTGGCACATGTTGCCCAGGGAGGTGGGAGATGCCCCATCCTTGGAGACATTCAAGGCCAGGCTGGATATGGTTCTGGGGAACCTGACCTAGTTAAAGATGTCCATGCTTACTGTAGGGGGGTTGAACTAGACCTTCCAACCCAAACTGTACTAGCATTCTATGATTCTACTCTATGATTCTATTTTTCATTAATACAGATAAGAAATGTCCTCACCCCATCTATTAAAATAACGCATATGATACAAAAATAACAACTACAAAAAGAATGGGTCTGACTCACAAGGCCCATTGTGATTACACACAACTCAGAAAAAAATATTGAAATGAAGTCAGAAGAACAAATGCCACACAATCAATTTTAGGTTTAAACTAAACTCACTAAATTCTGCCAGGAGTCTTCACTTTGGCAGATACCTTAATTTTGATTACTATATCTCCCCTCCCTCATTTTGGACTGCTGTTAACACACATACACAAAAAAACCTATTTAAACAGAAAGAAAAAAAGTAGAAAGCAACTTACACAAATTTTTGCTTGCCCAGTTCAACTTGGAAAACGCATTTGTTTTAGAGACATCAGAGAAAATCTGTTTCTGATTTCAAACACTGGATATTTTATGAGAACATTTCCAAGAAAGGAATCCAAGGAATGTCCTTACATGCACAGAACACATGAGACAACTGGTGAGCAGCCCTGTGAACTTTTACAAAAAATAAATAAAAAAATCTGCATTTCTAGCATGGAACCCTTCTCCGGGGAGCAAGCAGCACATGCCTGGGATTTTTCATGGATAGCTTCTATCATAACTTCTTGCTATTATTAGTATAAAAGACTTCCCTCACAAATCCACAGCTGTAAGACAAGCAAGGATGGAAAATACTTCCCAAGTACAGGCAAGCAGAAAGCGCACATGCTTGCCTTAGAGCCTTTCTTGGCACTGTTCTTCTACAAAAGCTATAAAGGAAAGAGAAACTCTAGGCAAATATTACAGAAACATGAACTCACTTTCAGCACATGCCAATGAACTGGCTCATGACCATTCTAGGAATTAACTGTTTTATAAGAAAATTTATTTTAGTCTTCCATTTATATCTCTTTAGTCCAAAAAGATCAATAACAAGCACATAGCATCAAGCACGCAGCATTGTCTCTGCTGCAGATGCCCACTTTCAACCAAACACCAATACAACTCCTGTTTCATTTGCTGGGGATCACATCAAGGGCTGCGAGGGCCACAAAGCACCCCAGCACTGGAAAGCTTGGATCAGCCTGCGAGAAGGAGATGATGGGTTGCCCACCATGCAGGAGCAGAGGTGCCCCGCTCCTGCCACCTCTTTTCCCCAAGTGTCTTAAAGGGCAGCTGGGAAAGGCACAGCACCAAGAGGCCCTGTGCTGATGGTACAGACTATCATAAAGCAAATAGGAAACAGGAATCTGAAAAAAAAAAAAAAACAGGAAAAAAAAAAGGGGCAAAAATTAGAGGCAGCAGGCCCCTAGAGCTCCTGGAAACTGAGTTCCAGAGCAGGGGTTTCATCACCAACCCTGCGCACACCCAGCACATCCTCATCCAACAAATATGCCCTAAGCAGACCTGGGTCTTATTCATCTGATCAAGACTGTCTGCTGGATCAGACTGAGAAAACACTGTGCAAGCTGGTAGCCAGGGCAGCACCTAAATAACTACACCACTTCTCCTTGAGCCCTAAGAGCCCAAACATACCAGACTCTGACAAGCCCTGTTGTTTCAAAAACAAACACTCCTCCCTACACACACTACCATCAAGTCAGTATAAGGACTGGTGTGTAACAACTTCTCTCCTTCATGTGTTAACATTGTCAATGATAACGCCCCAGCTGAGTATTTCAGGATCATGATTTTCAATGCATAATAATGTAATACACAGTGACTGTGTCTTGTTAAGGTATGCAGAAGTCTACTACAAACAGTGTGAAATACAGTGATTTAGAGAAAAGAGTATGTAAGTGTATGATAACAGGAAAAAGTTAACATGCAACAAATTACACTGCTATACAGCAAAACTACCCAATACTGCTTTGAAATTGAGCCCTAAGATGGGCTTTTAGATCTTGTAACTAGCAACTTTTCTTATTCAGAAATAAAACCTGAAACTTTGAAAATACTTTTCCCCATACACTCAAGATAAAAAACAAAAAAATTCCATTGTTATGCAAGTCACAAAAATACTTTGCTTCTGTACAAACAATTTTGCTGCAGATGTGAAAGTCTACAAAAACTTCACCCCCTGGTTCATTTTCAGCCAGGTGAGGTAGGCTACAGAAGCCTTGTCTTCTTGGCTGCCTAGCTATCCAACTCACCTGAAAACCTTTTAGCACTTATAATTTCATCTATTATACTCTTTGTTTAAACAACTTTTGTCCTGTATCTTTAATGCTTTAACAAAGATTTCATCTTTCACTGCTTCTAAATTCCAGTGATCTGTTGAATTGTCATGAATTGAAAACCTCTTGTGCAGTTAAAAAATTTAAACATTGCGGGTTTGTGTTGACTTTGTATATTGGAACAATTTAAGTTAAACCATTGCATAGCAAAGTGTGTTGTATGATCCATTAAGATTTTCCCTAGAAACACTGGTTCGCTACTCTGAAACTGACAGGAAAAGAATTTTTATGTCATTTTTAATTTATGGTTGGTAACTGTACAAAGGTCCTTAATGGGGATCCTGCACAAATAGAAGTCATTACTAAAATGAAAGGAGTCAATGTTTTGAATCAACTTAGAAGAGAAAAATATCCTGAGTCAGCCTTGATAAGCACTCAAGTACTTAATTTGATTGCTATTCTTTCCCAGGGAAAGAAAGTTTCTTACAGCTCCTAAACCCTTCCATACCACAGCTCTCCAGTGTCACCTTTCAACAACTGTACTTCAGTAAGAAGAGTAGCAGTAGTATCAATTTCTAACAAAACCAGAAATATGGATATTAAACAAAAACAGTAAGCCTTTCCTAGCCTTTTAGCTTCAGAACCATGCTCTTAGGAAGTGAAATCTCCACTACATCTATACGAGAGTCAGCATCGCCTGGCTGAGCTGCAGGAGTTTATATCAAGCACCTGCAACACCAGAGTCATGACCGATTCCCTGCGCTTCTGCGGGTGCCCCACACATTTCACCCATGCGGGGTGGGGACAAAACCGAACCAAGGTAAATAAAGGCCTGGTACCACCACCAGAGATGCTCCCACACCAGGTCACTACAGCAGTTCCCCTGTACCGGGAGCCCCGGCCCGGCCTGGCCACGCCACCTGCCCCGCGCCCTCCCACAGGACCCGCGCCGCCGGAACAAAAGGAACATCAAATTCAGGCGCTCCCTCACCAACGCTCTGAGCACACTTCATTTAAAGGGTTACATTTCACTCCTAAAACCCGTCCTCCACTGGACTCGGGGGTCCAGCTGGAAACGGCGGCACCCTCACCTTTCAGGCAGAACATCCTGCCTCCTCTCCGTCCTGTCCTGTCCCGGCCCGAGGCGAGGTGAGACGGAGCCGTGCCGGCTCCGGCCGTGCCTCCCGGGCGCGGCACCCCGCAGTGCCCGGCCCAGCTGCTCTCCAGCACGGCACGTCCCACCCCATCCCGCGGCGGAGGGCAGGCGGTGGAGGGGGGCCCCGGCCCTCACGACCCCCGCTGCCGCCGCCCAATCCGAGGGGCCTCAGCGCTGAGACCTGCCCCCCCGCTCACCGCACAGCGACACGCTGCCTGCCGGGCACCCTCCGTCCGACCCAGCAGGCCTGGAGGCAACTGTTGTAGCTCGTCTGTCAGCATTTCTCACCGCTGTGCATTCAGCTTGTGGGCATGAAAGAAACCGTACTCCCATAGGACTGTTCATTATTAATATTAGATATCTGGAAGAAGTTCTTCACTAGGAGGGTGGTGAGGCCCTGGCACAGATTGCCCAGAAAAGCTGTGGCTGCCCCATCCCTGGCAGTGGTCAAGGCCAGGTTGGACAGGGCTTTGCACAACCTGGTCTAGTGGAAGGTGTCCCTGCCCATGGCAGGGGGGTTAGAACTAAGTGGTCTTTAAATTCCCTTCTAAACCAAACCATCCTATGATTCTGTGAATCACTAACTCTGTTCTTGGTGAGTTTTGTTTTTTTTTCTGGAATCTATGCCTGGTCCTGGAAAGGGCTCTGCTTGTGCAGTTTTCTATTTCATCCAACATATATGGCAATGGCAGGGGGGGTTGGAACTAGGTAATCTTTAAGGTCCCTTTCAACTAAAATCATTGTGTGATTCTATGATTCTATGTCATAAGCTTAATAAACAGAAATCTTACAAGTGTATCTGAACAGCAGAGCTAGAGAAAATGCTCATTACTTGAGTACTGTATATTTATTTCTGTGTACCTTAAGACTGGTTCCCCAGCTCAACACCAGAGGTGATGTGGCTAAAAAGATTTCTGGCATACATTCTGTTTCTGTGGAAGAGACCTCCAGGAACAGAAACACACAACTTTGTAAGCATTTATTTTATAAGGGTCACAAAGAGCTGCCACCAGCACTAATGATATTTGGGGCTAAATGCAGCTTTGTTGTGTTTACTAACTTTTATAGGGCCTGGCCTTGTAGAGCAAAGAAATACAAGAACCAGGAGCAAGGTAAGGGTCAGGGTAATCCACATTGCCAAACAACCGACAAGTGCAACCATCTCCAAATGTATGAGTTCTAAACCCCTCCATATAAAGCCCAATAAAAAGAAAGAAATACAAACACATGTTATCTTTGGGTGGAGCTCCAGAAAATAGCCCTGGTCCAGTCACCTTGAAAGGGTGACTTAAAAAACCTTAAAACAGTTTAGACCCCAGATAAAGCAGCACTAATGAGATGCTGAGTACTAGTAACAGTGCTTAGATCTTAAAGTATGCCATTTCAAAGATCTGTCATAATGTAAGAAAAATTAATTCATTTTAGAGTGGGTTAAGGACAGGCTGCACTGGCAAAAAAAGTGGAGATGTTATAGTGGAGTAGCTCAAAATCCAGAAATGGCATTTATATAGCTCAGCCTGTCTTTTCTTTTTTAAACACCACTACAAAAGGTACAGACTAATGTAATTTCCTTATGCTCTGAGAAACAAAAGGGCTTTTTCCCCTTAATTCCATTTTCTGGTGTTCCAGGCATGCCAGCACTATTTCCTACCCAAACTCCTGGAGGGCTCCAGGAATAAACACTTCATGAAGGCAAAACAAACAAAAATCATATTGTAGCTGGAGGAAGGTTACTTGGATACCAGAGGGAATTTAAGATCCAATCTTGTTAAATCTACTCATTAATTACCTGGAAGGGGAAGTAAGCACCACATCAGTGATAATCGCTGGAGACTGAGAGCAGCTGTGTGTACGACACTGGGGACTGAGAAACCACACAACAGGCTCTGGAGAAATCGTAGACACAAGTAGAAAAATACAAAAAAGATACAAACCCAGCAGTCAGTTCTGAACATAGGCAGTGGGAAAAATTGTCAATAAAACAAGGAGGAGGAAGAACAATAATACTGCCTGGGAAACTAGACACAGCCTGAATGCACTGTGCTTATTAAAGTGATAAAAAGTCAGAAATTGCTCGGGGCCATAACACTGGTGGTACATACCCCTTTGTAAGGGTTTGGACCAGGATCCCCTTCCTCAGGGGACACCCTCTGTCCTGTTCACCAGCTCCTCCCACCCTCAGTGGGAGTTAAAAAAAGAGCCTGAATGGGATCTCCACATTCCTGATGCCCACTGGGGAAGAGGGAGTGCTTAAAACAAAACAAAACCAAACCAAAAAAAAGGGAAAGAAAAAAATCACATACTTGGGAAAAACACAGAATTAGCCAACCCGAGACAGGAGACAGGCCCCTCTCTGGAATCTGTGACACCTGAAGGGCATCACACTTAGTCCTGACTTTGAGTCCCATCAGGGAACTAGTTCACTGACTCCCTACATCTCATTTTGTTGTCTGTGACACTAGGGAATCAGATTTATCCATTGTACAAGGTGAATGCTATGGAAATAACATGTAAATATCTTCCAACAGTCAAATTAAAATATATACTGACTGTCTATAGCATTACCTGTCAAGCTGCTTACAAAGAGACAGCTACAAGTGTGAAGTGTGAACATAACCAAGCACATCTACCCCATGAGGAGATAATGTCAACTGCCACCACCACCTCTCACAGGGGCACTGCTCCTACTCACCAATTGCTCAGTATACTGGCTGCACAGAGGAGACAATTACATGGAGAATTGTGCATGCACATCCATGTTTAATGAGGACTGGTCATGGTCTTCTGAATAGAAATGTTTTAACCACATGAAGTCAGGAATTTTAACACACCAAACCATGTCTTTCATTCTCTATCTTACTCTGCCAAGTCAGTGAAATAGCAGCTCTCTAAGAACAACTAGAAGAAATAAGCCAGTGTTGTTTTCCCCTTGCTGAAAACATATCACTATCTCCATTTTCCCTTAACTGCCCTAACTTGAAAGTGCAGCAGGATGGAGGGAAATAAATTTAGGGAAAACATGTATATACTTCCATGACTTTTTTTTGATACTAAAGAATGTACCATTGAAATGAGTGGGAGAAAATGCAACTCAGACCTCCCCAACCCACAGAAAAAGGATGAGGGTTTAGGCTGTTTCTGTCTTGCTGTACAGCAAGGTGCATCCCAGTCTAACTGCTAGCTAGCAGGGCTGTTGGGATGTCTGATTAAATCCTTTTTCCTTTTAGAACCAAAGCGATCTGTGGAGATGCATGTTTCTGACACCCTGGATGGGTGCCAGCTATTGAAAGAGATTGTATTTTCTAAAGCCTGAATCATTCTGACACATTTCCCTTTCAAACTGTGCATAAAACACCCAAACAAAAGAAAAGTCTAACAACCCACCCTGAAAAACTATCCAAAGAAACCAGCTGGAGTAGAAGTAAGATTTTCAACGTGAAGGTTGTCACAACCCAACACTGTTTGGTCTGCAGTCTGCTCAAGCTCTAAGGAAAGCCCAACAGGCCCTGTGGTCCCACTGGTGATAAGAAGGGGGAGAGATAAAGAGAGGTCAGGTCAGCCGCAGCGTATCTTTAAAGCGGCAGCATTGACTCGGAAACCAAGCACTAGCTGAAAAGATATTAACCATTATTATCATAAGTAAAACCAAATATTCTTGTAACTCCAAAGTGAGAGAAAATATTTTGCTATTATCTGTTACAGTTGATAGTGTGCATTATATTACCCATTCCAGTTGAGGACTGATTAGGGTGGAGTTTCCGCATACAGTGAGGAAGGAAAGAAGTATTTTAAAAACAGTTACAGAAGATGAAATTCACTTAGGGAAAGTCACAGCAAACATAATGAAGCAAGTAACTTACTGAAATGATCAGGCTGGAAGTATGTCCTTCAAAACAGAATCCACTGTCGATAATTAGAAAAACCCCATGCTTTAACTCAAATGGATAAATATTCATCATAGCAGGAGATAAAATGATGTGCCCTGTCCTACTAATAGTAATGTAGGCAGGTGACTAGTGAAACAAGTGAAATTACCAGTGAAACAACCGGTATAGATCTGGTCACACAACCCCAGATTCGCAGCTTCAGGGCCCTGTCATACCTTTCAAGACTGGCACAAGAAACTGAATTTTTCACATATTCAAATGGAGATGAAAAAAAAAAATAAGCACTTTTAAGCAACAGGGATGAATAGAATAAGTAACTCACTCAAATCAGGCTGGAAGTATGTCCTTCAAAACAGAATCCACATTTGAAAAAGAGCTCTAGCCCATGACTGAAATTTATTTCTGAAACAGCCTTCTTCCAATAAAACCTCTGAAACCATTTGAAATTGTTTTCCTAGAGAATTAAACCTAAAACACTAATCTCTTACTTAAAGAGGCAACATAGTTCCACTTTAATAATATATAAATTCAGGAGCCAAAGTAGAATCTGTTATGTATGTATAAGTCTTTTTTCACCAGAAGGAGATTTTCAATGAAATGACTTTATTTCTGTTTCTACCCTAGCTATAGGTATACAGGAAGTTTTAAATGAGATAATATACACAGCATTTGTGGAATGGTTTCTGATTACTGCAAACACAAACTTCTTCTGTAATAAACCCAGCAATGTCTGCAGGTGCAAAAATGCTTGGCATTAAAACTAATAAAATAAATGGGTTTTAGGAATGAGCTATCTTCTGCCTTAAGTGAGAAAGAAAACAAATACAATGAAGTCATGAATTAGTTTGCCGTATCTTTTGTTTGCCTTACTCTTCAGACAAAGGGTGCAGAAAGGGCAAAATCTTTTTAAGAGCTGCTGTAGGTCAAGAAAGGAATCTGTAACCAACCTATCCAAATTCATTAAGGAATTTCTTTGCCACAGAAGGCGAACAAAGAGGGCATTCCTGGTTGTGTGGTGAGGACCAAAGCGTATATAGAAGCTTATCAGATGACAAGGAGAAAACTAATTATTCCAAAACAGTGACTGACAATCCTAAATTTAAAGAGGCTAGAGAAGAAATTCTGAAAAAGCCTCAAAAAACAACAGGCAATCCAGTCATTTCAACCTGCTGCTATAAGACTTGTTCCTAAAAGACTTGCTCCCGAATTAAGAATTCATAGTTTTGCAAGGGTTGTGTGCCAAATTACCTTTGATTAATGGATGCAACAGGGCTGTAGTGATAATGTTCACTATTTAAACAACACCAAAAAAGGCCCTTGGGGCAATTTCATTTACCCAGTCACCTGTGCATTACTCCAGAATGAGCAGGTATACCAGAGGTTGACACGGGCTTGCTCCTTCAGACTGATGCCATCAGTATTTCACTATCCCTGGTCACAACAAGCCACTGAGGAATGCTCTAAGGCCGCCTTTGGCCAATTGAGAACATCAAAATCACCTGTTATTATCCTAGCATCCAGAGACAGCTGTACTGTTACACACTGTCCTACAAGGTGGAGGAGAAAGAACAGGTTGCATCCTGAAACATGTGCTATTACGGTACATTGTCACCAAATACAGACCAATGGTCTTTTACTGAAAAACTCCCCAAGGCTGAAACATGGACCAAACACAAAGGAGCAAGCAGAAAAATCAGTTTCTCTTTTGCCCTAAGGGATGCAGCTACCATGCAGGCACACCATCAGTACCAGCTGGGGATCCATCTTCATTCACATCATCAAAATACTTAACTAACAGACCAGAAATAGTTCACTGAAATTTTGAGCTAAAACCAACAGTACTTTAAGTAGTTTTCTTTTGATTTAAAGCAACAGGCCAAAATACACCCACGTCCTTGAAAACGAATTACAAGAATTGGCACTTGGGCATTCGCTGTCCTCGGGCAGGAAACAACCAGCTCTCTCATCAGTAACTATGCACAGAGCAGAGTGACAGAGAGGGTTTGTAGGTTATTACAGCTTCACTTGTGTGTTGCAAAGGGAAACACTCCTGAATCCCCACCTGTTCTACCTCTTTCCTTTCTACAGATCTGAGCCAGCCTTGAGGCGTTTTCTCCAATCATTCCTGGGATGATGGCAGAAACTCAACTGCTTCTTCACTGAGGCTCCTGCACCTGTGTGTGAAGCATCAGCGCAGAGCAGGGAGAACAAAATTAGTTATTTCTCATTTGACCTGATTAATTTAAGAGATTATCTGCCTTTCCTGAAGTCCCAGCTGAATCACAATCACAGCCGTCCTCTTGGTGTTGGTCCAGCTCCACCATCAGTGGAAGAAGTTGTGCTGCTGAGCACAGGGGGTCTTTTCCCTTTGAAAAAGCAGATCAAGTTGACTACAAGTCAAACGTACAAGTTCATCCCCGATCCTGCCACTGCATGTCAAAATTACCTCATTTTCATTCAGAAATGAATATGCCATATTTATCGTATCTGGCATTATGTGCTTTAGTCAAGGTTAATAAAATGGAGTTAATAATTCCTGGATGAAAGTTTCTGTGTAAGTCTATGGTATGCTGTAATCAGTCACCCTTACTCACCAGTACTTCAGCAGTCTTGACTACAAGGGAGAAAAACAGATACAAAGGACTCCATGGAAATTACAAGCAAGTACAAACAAATTTCAGCTTCTGTAAGGCAACAGCCTCCACTATTCATTAGTTTCTATAACTATTTCAGGCACTAAATGAGAGAATCAAAACTAACAACCTGTTTTTTCCCCAGGTACCTCTTTAATAAAGTCACTAGTTAGGTGCCTACAAGAGTGTGATTCAGAGTTAAGCCAAATACGTAATCTGTGAGCATCCTGGCTGCATTAGGGAGCACCTGCATGTACAAAATGAAACAAAGCCACAGGGAAGAAAATTCACACATGCAAACAAGCAGTAGGAAACAGAGGTGGTAGGCGAGGTCGAGCGGATCTGATGGGACCCAACTGACAGGAACATGTTGCGCCTAGGCACATGGTGCCCAGTGGGCAGGTGCCATTCCTGACCAAAGCAGCAAGGAGGCCAAGTCATGCCTCCATCCAGCAGCCACTCCTCTCAACCCTGACCTGCCAACTGGCAAACACGGTTTCTTGTATCACAGTTAAAAGGACATGGCCCACAGTCCATGTAACAAGTGGGAAGAAGGGTCATGTCTCCGCCTCCCTCTTCCCTTCCAGTGTACCTGCACCCAAATATGCATGCACTGTTATGGACCTGTGTTAACTGCAAACAGGAATTTTCTGTTCAACACCTCTATGAGCTACATTCAAGTAATATTCAGCCCTCTCAATCTCTCTGCTTCGGTGTTTGATTTGACAGCTTCTGAGCAACTCTGCTGAAAGCTTTCTACCGACTTCTCACATCATCTTGTTTTGAGTGAATGGGCAAGCCATACACCAGTTGCAATGCATTTAATTCACAGCTCATAACTGTCATTGGTACACTGCAAGTTCATCCAGACTCAATGTCCAGAGAATCCATCTGCTTCAGGGAGATGCAGTGCCTGGCAGAAGCTGCCATGCCATATGTAAGGGAAGCTCTAGAAGGAGCAGAGGGTGTACATATTAATTACCTTTCCTCAGGATGGAAAATATTCCGTATCTTATGTATCCAACATACAAGCTTAGATGCTGAAAACAGACCTTGAGTAGATACCACGAGCACCTAAGCCTTATATCTTAACAGACTCCTTCAGCTCAGGCTTTGGAACAGCAAGCTACACACAAGGTTATAGAAATTTACATATCAATTCCCCAGGAAGAAAAGAGAAATATAACAAAGGGGTTTCTATCTTCAAGTGGGCAAGAACGGCTAGCAGATGAATTAAGAGGTAAGCATCAGCAAAAAAGCCACAGGTGGTTGGAAAAGCTGGAGTTCAATTTCTTTATTTTTATTGAGGTTCTGCAGCTAAAAGACAAAAAGAAAACGTATTTCACAGTTTCAATTACAAACTGTCAAATCCACCCTTTTTAATTGTTCCAAATGTTGTAATAGAAGCTAAATACTCTATTGCAAAAATCATTAACTTTAGTCATAAAACCACATTCTTAACCTTTAACTTCACTTTATTTTCATTTGTAATGGAGATTGGAGAAAAACAAGTAGCTGTAGTGTTGGCAATGTCCTGCCAGAATGGTGAGCTATGACCATGCTGGAGACAAAGGCCCCCTCAGTTTTTGGGACAATTCATGAAACAGTTGCATAACAACTGCATAGAAACAGAAATTTTCATGTATTCTCTTACTTGATGAGCAGTGTGTACGAAAGCACATACAGCACATTGTTTCAGCTCTAACTGTGCATACAATGTCTCACTGGAAAACATCCAGTCTGCTTTATCAAATACAGCTAGCTAAGAGTAAAATGTGAAGGTCAGGAGACTCAGTTTTGACCCCCTACACTGTGAGAAACATTTCCCCAAGTTTTCAGCATAAGGATTAGCTGGATTTAAGAGGGAACGAGAAATATCCTAGGAACAAGGAAAAGTATGTAAAGTATACAGGAGTATATAGAAGTGTATACATCACAAAGTACAACTTGAAACCATTCATAAAGGTCAAAATAATACAGTCTCGGAAGGAAAATCATAGTACCCATAGTACTTTTCTCCATCACTGCAAAGCAGTCTATTCTGTGAAGAGCACTGCTCTAGCTACAGGGCTAATCCAAACATCAAGTAAAGGAAGACAGATTGGTTTGCAACATCCGTGAAATGCTGGAAACACATGGTTAAGTCAGGTGCTATTCAATTTGTTTGCATTTCCCAACCCTATGGTCTTCTACAGCTACTAGCCAAGAAAACTCTTCCTGGAGCTACTCTGCAGATAAAATTCAAGGTGCACTACAGAAGGTAAAATCAGGCAGTGTCTCCCTTCACAGCAGCACAGAGCTGCCCAGAAGGAACCAGCATCTGCCCTGGGAGCAGCAACCCAAGGAGCTTCATGGTTCTCAAATATCTGTGATTAACTTCCCCTTCACCTAATAAAAGCAAACTTCTGAGAAAGCAGCTCTAACATGTTGGTTCCTCAATGAAACACCATACATATGTGTTCTTCCCATCAGCTTCTTCATTGTAACAAGAAATATTTCACAATCCCCTGGAAGATTAAGACCCTTCAACATTAGACTTATATGAGAATGAGGTTATGGCTGTTGGAGTAGACAGCATATAAACAATGAAATCAGCCACAATCTATTTGGAAATGTCCTTTAGCACAGAGAGTGGTCCTCCAACCACTGCTTCCTGGAATCACATGGAGTCATTGGGACAGTAGTCAATGAAGAGGGCAGAACTGCAGCAAATGTTCGGAAAGTTTTGATCAGATAAAAAAAAAACTTTATTTTTTTCTTTTTTAATATAAAAGTTATTTGTACTATAGAAATAGCAAACAATTGAGATTTGGCAAGGATTTTCTTGAATGAATAGCAATGATGGCTGGATCCATGGTTTTTTTTTTTGATAAAGCAAAAGGAGAGATGTGCTTTTCAGCAAATGATTCTGTGATACATATCAACATTTCTTGCTTAAACTTAATTTGTTTCTGTAACTTACAAAGTTTTGTAGCAAACCCACTTTCACTTTCCCCTCTACGGCAATATTTACCACAAGTCATGGGAAAGAAGTCAAGAGTTTTGATTACATTTACATTTATGTACAAACATGTAAGTTGCTACTTCAAGCTGTATTTAAATGCAGGACTTTCGACTGTCTCCAGCTGTTTTACCAGCATGAAAAGTTTAGATTGCCACTGTATATCACGACAGTTTTACAGAACCCTTTGCTGCACCGTGATACAAACATGCTAAGACAGATAGTACATGCCTCAGTAATTTAAGTAGCACCCCTGCTCCCAGCTGAGGACTGCTTCCATAAAAGCACAACCTCCAATGGTTTCAATCACAAATACTAAGATGCGAACTTGGACCATATAAGCAAAGTGTTACAAATGTGTAGAACTATACCTAGTTTTATCTCTACACACAGAACCCATAAAAGGATAAGGTACAATAAAGGCTAATTTTCTGTCTTGTATCAAATCTGTCTTTATTTTTCCACTTAAATATTTAGATTTGTATATGTTTGCTTATATATACAAAATTCCTTGCCTATAAAACATTAATTCCTTTTTTGAAAAAAAAAAAAAAAAAGAAAAAGAAAAGCCTTCCACAGAAAGGTACATAAAACATGTAGTATTTCTTTTGGAGTTATTCCAGTCTCTTATGCAAACACTTTTTGAGGTTTTCCATAAATGATTATTTATGGACTTGCCCAAAGCTTCAAGAATCCTTTTCACAGAAACACATGCCCCAACACTACAATCCATCACATATTACTGCTTCTACAAATGTTAACAGCTCCCTTTGGGTTTATAGGTCCTTATCTATGTAGTAACTGCCATGACTCTTCCCCTCTTGGCCACAAGATCTTATGCAGAAAAAAATATTCTATATTAGAATAGCAACAGCATGTCTGGATTAGTAATCTTGCTTATGGGGATTTCCTAGTTCTTGGTACTCTTAAATCTTAAAGAAAAAATGTGCTTGCTGCTTTGTCCCTGAAACCCCCTCATGAACTGTGTTCATTACTTAAAACACACCCAACTTAAAAATTCATTTGGACTTCAAAAAAAGGCTGAGCTGCTACCATCAGACAATGTTAGAGTCTAAAATGCCTACCTTGAGTTTCTACAGGAAGTACAGAAAACACAAACTCCTTGATATTGCAAAAATGGAAGGTCTTGAGTCCCGACTCTGACTCTGGAATGTGAAGGAAAACTCATCCAACAGTATAAAATTTATGCTATATATATTTAAACTGACCACAGGTAGTATAAGCATAGCTGAAGAACGTAATTTTTACTGACATAGTAAGGCAGTGCAATATTGCTACTGTGACAGAAAAAATTAATTGCTCAGCTCATGGAAATTTAACTCCTTGGTAAGCTTGATGTTCTCAGCCCCTGACATGCAGTGGGTAGTTAGAAAGTTAACTGATAGCTTTGGTAAGAGTTGTCATCAAGACATCAGGATTAGCTCCATCCAACATGCCACAAGGAGCTACTTAGGAATTTAAAGGATTTTTAGCATTAAAAGAAAGTTTCACATTTAGACTGTTTTTGCAAGGAAAAAATTGGCATTCCTCATGCTTTTATATTAAGGACTGAGACTTGGCCAGCAGACAGCAGAAAGCCAGTGGCTGCCACCCATATTTGATCAGTCTTTAAAAGACCACAGTTACCTGCGAAATTAGGTTTCTCTGACTAATGACTCCAAATAAGTTTCCCAGGTAGTACAACCTGCAGTAAAAAGCAGCCATGGCTTTTGACTTTCTTGTGATGCAGAAAGGTTGGACCAAGTTAAATGGAGGTAGTGAGTAAAAAATCCAAGCAATAAACAGGGACAGGAGTTAGGAGGGAGAGGGGGAAACCTCCCCATTGGGCAACAGCTTCTTTGGATGCATTGCACCTGCAGCCAGACATGACTGCTAATTGTCATTCCTCAACACCTGAGCAGAAGATCACTGCTGGAAGGAAGGAACAGGAGAAATAAGGTCACTGCTCCAGAGAAACATATTCCCTTTCTCTGCATCCCTGCCAGCACAGTGAGGAGATCAGCAAGTCCAGCCATGAAGGCAGCACTACTCAGAGCTGCTGTCACAAGCTTTCCTCTTCCAAACTTCAAACCAATAGGAAGGAAGAAAGGAAGAAAAAAGGAAACAAAGCAAAACCAACTAACCGAGCAAATCAGCACAACTAAGGAAGATGTTCTGATGCTGAAATGGGATTAATGTCCTCTTCTGCAAAGTCAAAATAAATGCAGTGAGATCTGTACCATAAACTCACCTTCATGTTAGTTTTGAAGAATAACTGTCAGTTATTTGTGTTTTGAAAGGAAAACAACAGTTCTAATGTGTTTTTAAAGGAGAAAAACACTCTGAGCTTCAGTCTGAAAACACCTCCTACCCTACAAAGTAAGAAACCTGAACTAAAAATTCAGATTAAAGAAGAGAAACAAGGGAGTTACAGTGTGCTCTCATTTCAAAGGTCCTTCAGCTGACTGGGAAGGAAGAAGGCTGATTAAGAAATGTTTTAAACAAGAAACCTTTATTTTACTATCAACTTTTAACATCACTTTTAGTAACTGTTTTATCAGATGTGAAGACTAATTGGTGCCACCAGTTCCAAAATGATCTTTAATGCTACATAACTTTTAAAAACAAAGAGCGAAGCAGCAGCCTCCAAGTTGACTTCCACACAGAGCTCAGCTGCACAGGACATTGGGGAGTGTCCCAGGTTCACAGTTGGCATTTATGTCTTGTTTTTCTTGCTCGTTTTAAACTGACAAATCCAACCAATCTCGCTGCTCGCCACTGTTTGCAAGTTCCCATTTGCAGCCAATGCAGATTAGCCACTTTGCTGGTGAAATACCATGCAACACATGCTGCCTTGTGCCTGTCACCTAGCAGCCCCGTGGGAATGCAGTATGAGCGGGAAAGAGCAATGAAGCGGCAAGAGAATGAGAGGTCTAAAAAGACAGGAAGAGAAACAGCTCTGAAAGAACAACAACAGTTCCCTCATTTCCAACTCTGTTAATGCTCCTCCTTTACATGTACATTTAGGCAAAGAAAAAGGTAGGAGGAGAGGCTGTGATTTGTCAGGCTTACTTTTTTACTGATTCACCTGAGGAAGAACTGGAGGCAACATTATTCTGATAGATGAAATTTTGATAGCTTTTCAGCTAACTTTAACACTCTGGGGTTTATGTAAAACTAGCCATCTTTCCAGCCTGCTGTGCACCTCAATTCTTTCTAGTCTGCATAAATTTTAAGTGATGTGGTTAATTCGAGCACCAAGTACAATACAGTTTTGAGCCCTCAGTCTTACAAAAGCTGGCAAGCAGCAACACAACAGTCCAGTGGAGCAAGCTAATTCAAAAACACAAGTATTCATTTATCACATATGCGTTGCCTTTGAACACGAACCAAGATTACACCTCAGCCAGGTACCAATATCCGAACTGTTCCAACACTGTGCAAGCCTCACTCACAGTTCTGGGTGAAACCCTTGCAGCCATGACAAGTTTCTCCTGCCAGAGTGTATAACCTAAACTCTCTTCAGCCCTGGCATCCCCCACTAGTTTGTCAGCTCCCTCCAAGCAGATGATCCCAGTCAGACAGAACTGCACAGTTAGATGTATGATCCAGACAGATTTTATAAGTTGAGGCAAATTGGGCCCTGCAAAGTGGAAATAAGCCTTAAGAATATATCCCTCATTCCACCTTCCTTCAAAAAATAACATACTATCACCTCAGCTATAGACAGGCATGGAACCTATCATAGCTTGCTGCCCAATTATGAGAAGAATTCTGGCCTCCCCCTCCAGCTTGTACAATGGGCTCTTTATGTAAATCAGTCAGAAAAATTAATACACCATTAATCCACCAGTAAAGCTTCCTTTCCCTTCTCTGACTTGTGGTGTGAGCACAGGCTAAAGAAGGCAGCATGAGAAACTTTATGTAAGTTACACAGTGACCAGTAGCAGGAGTACCTGCTGTACCAGCAGGAGTACAGTGGTTCTGCTCCACAGCAGGTAAGATCCCAGAGGCATTAGAACCATATCTGACATTGCTGAACAGTATCAATGCCAACAATCAGAACTAAATATTAGCCTCTGATTGCAAATGCAAACTCCCTCTTTGGAAGTTTTTCAGGAGCAAAAGGGTTAAAAATAAATCTTCAAAACACAGATTAAAATCGTCTTCTAGCATGCTGGGATCAAAACAGAAGGGTATACATCCTGTGTTAGTGTTCCTGCATCCAAACCATTTACTAAAGCCACAATTCATCCTGACTCGGAACTGCAGTTCTGATCAGACAGCTATTAACTGCTCACACAAATCAAAAGAAATAAAAATGTTTGAAGTGCAAATGCCATTGGAGAACCTGCCTGCTCTTACTGGAGCAACCTTACAACAGAACTGAGTCAACCTTACACTTTCCATTAACAAACTAGTGCTCTGGCAGCACTGGAGAAATTACAACCAAATCACTTCAAAAAGTATTTTTAACCACACACACACACCACTGCCTGCCAGTCAGTAAATACACTGCTAACACTAGCTCTCCATTTCAGAGGAGCAAACTTCTGAGATTTATTTTGATTTATGGTAAATATGAGGTATGCTTGAATAAATACCTGACAAACTCCATGCAAAATAATGAACATACAAAAAACCCTATTTTTAAAAAGTCCGTATAAAACACACCACAGGTTTGAGTATTGCAAGTGTTCATTCAGAGCTGCCTATCATACGTCCTAATCTCCCTCCTCCTCTGTGGAGCAATTCCCATCACCATACTATCATCTCTTTTATTTTGCATCTGGGACCTCTTCTCAATCTGCCTTCATAAACCGAAACACACTTAACATTTTCCAGTAGGACCACAAGGCAGTCATCCAAAAAGCCACCCAGGCTGTTACAAGTCAAGTCTTAAATGGCTTTTGGTACCACATAATGAGGAGAGATTCCTACAGCACCTGCCCAGAGGATCTGCCATCAACAACTATCGGCTACAAGAAGCATAAACAAAACTTACTGACACACCACACAGTACTGTTATGCTGCCCAGATAGGAAATTAAAGGTTTTCCCGTTGATTATTATAAGCTTTCACAATTTTAACCCGAGAAAAACTTGGCAAGGCAGCGCTGCTCCTGGGCTTTTGTGTTGCCCTCCTCCTCCTACCCCACCTGCGGCTCCCAGCTCCCAGTGGGACCTGAGCAGCTGGACAACAGCACAGACCAGGGGCTGACACAGCAGCAGCTATTGGAAGGGTTAAAGAGAAAGCTAAAGAGTCACCTTTTCTCTGCTGGCTCCTGTAGATCCAGTTCTCATCATCCTCGTCTACCTGCTGCACGCACATGGAGGAGAGTTCACCATCGCTGCGAAACAATCTCTTTGTCTGCCTTGACAAGGAGGAGAAATTTATCCAGCTTACAGCACGAGAGAGGGAGCCTGGGTTTTGTTTGAGTTTGAAAGGTCTCGAAACACACTCTTTTTTCATTTTCTTTCAAGCCAGCTACTGGCCTCAGTTCCAAACAGACCTTTCTGAAATTGTTCCTGTCCCCCTTCTCAGTGGTTTTCGTGGGAGGCTAAGCGATTTCAATCCAATTTCCGTCCAGGTTTCTTCTCGCTGCATTTGAACCAGCACCAGTATGGAGGTAGGTCACCGTGCCAGCACAGCTCCCCTGAAGCTGTTTTGATACAGCACTTAGGGAGCTGCCAAAGAAAACAAAGGGCAGAAAAGCAGCAGAAAGTGGCACCTTGCAGCAGCAGCTCAGAGAAGCATGTAACGGCTGAGCAGAATATAGCACTAAGGCACGTGTTTTCCCCATTCTCCACTCAACAGCAAAAACTGTAGCTCCACTCTTCACCCTGGCATCGCTCCCCAGGAGCGTGCATGCATTTCAGTCCTCTCTTCTGGCTCACCAAAAACACCCCACAGGGACAGAAGAGGCAGAGATCACACCCTGGCATGGCACAGTTCAGGAGGGACAATGGACTGGCCACACTTCGGCTTCCTTATTCTGGCTGCCCTGCTCTTCCTTAGTGAGAAAAGCCTGGTGAAGGAGCTCCAGGAAGGCTCTCCTAACAATAAAACAGACTGCGTGGCTATCGCTTAGGATTAGAGTGAAATACGATAGGCTCGCTCTCCTAAGAGCACGACCACAGAAGCAAAACTCCTCCTTTCCTCAGCCTGCTCGGTGGCAGCACAAACTTCTGAAGCCTGAATGCAGAAATAGAGAAGCACTTGTGCACCTCTGCGGACTTGAAGAGAAGAACAATAAAACTCTGGGGTGTCCTGAGCAGCGTGATGAAAACATCAGTGCCCCCGGAACCTGTGGTTCATTTAAAGAGACATTTGTGCACAGACACAAACAAAATCTGTACGTGAGCAGGCATTTGTAGTAACCACACTGCCACTGGTGTGTCTGTAGCTCACAAATCAGGTTTCACTCCCAGCTATGCTGTGTTCTGCCACCTTCTCTTTAGGCTAGCTACTGGAAAAAGCATTATAAAGTTAGGGTCTACTGAAAGCTGCTGCAATGCCAACCACTTGCCCTTCATGCTGACACCAATGCTGCTTCCTGGAGGGAGTAAGCCTGGAAGTGGGTGAGGTAAATGCACCATTTTAAAGCAGACAGAAGTTGACAATACCAAGGCATCCCTATACCCGTGGTTTTTGATGGGATCTGTTACCAAAATGAGAGCTGACAAAAAGCACACAGGCTTGTATCTTGCAGCAGAAGAATAGATGTGAACGTATGAGATACTGAATAAAATCAGTTCAGTGAATCCTCAAAGAGATGCTGGTAGTGAGGAGCCCAGGAAAAAACATAAGAACAAACGAAAACAAAACCACCAAAACAAAAAAAGTGCTACCTATCTGAAGGATAAGCATAAATGCCTTAACATCCTCATAGCTGCAGATCATGTTAGCAAAAGAGCAAGCAGCTTAAGAAAACAAGGGTACAGGGTTCCAGCTCCCAAGCTGTCAGTCAGATTTACACTATTGCAGAACACGCCCCAATCCCCTGGCAGATGCTCTCGCAGCCCTTTGGATTCTGCTGCACAGCCACTTCAAAATCATTAAAAACAAAGGCTCCAGCGTTTTCTGAAACTTATGGTTCTCTGACTCATAATAAGAGGATAAGGTTTAACCCACTGACTGGGAGGCAAAAAGCTAAGTACTGTATCAGATTACCCTATGAATCAACCAGGCAACCAGAGTGACCTTTGGCTCCTACTAACACAGCACAATGGGCTGGCCAACTGTCTTCTGTAAATAATTTAATAGGCTGCATTTAAATTGAGCTTGCCCAGCGAGGTAATGTGTATGTACATATACAGGCCTTCCACAATTTCCCAAAGTCAGTGATGCTGTAGTGGGGTTGGGTAGGAGTGCCCAATGGGAGCAGGCACTGCTAACATTTGTTTTCTGTCTGTGTCGCCAGGTCTTTCTATTATGGAGGTTTCTTGTCTTAAAAAGACACCACTCCTCACCCCTGATGAGACAAGAGACTTGGGTGTGTTTTTTTTTGGGGGGGGGGTGTTTTGTTTTTATTCTGTAGGCCTTTTGCTCAGAAGATTTGGAGAATGTGGGGTGACATACCCCTAGACACCCAGCACTGGAATATCCATTTTGGGGCAGTCCATGTTCAAACAGCCAGGATATAATGTAAAAATCAAAGAATCAAAGACCATGTTTTAAGTCAACTTGATTCTTTTGAGAAAGAGCAAACATTTGGAATTGCCAGTACTGCCCAGTACACAGAACTGTAAACTACCACAGCTGTACTGGCTAAATTATACGGAGCCAGATGTATAAAAACCCTGCTAGGAAACGTAGAATCACAGTCATCTCCATTCCACTGTACTACTTAGAAGATTAGTGAAAGCAACAAGAAAGAAACCCTTTTAGGTTAACCCAAACTGCCAGGGTAAATCCCAGAGAACTCCCCAGTCTTGGCAGCAATTTGATTTTAGGAAT
The DNA here is from genome assembly GCF_012275295.1 of Melopsittacus undulatus. NCBI lineage: Eukaryota > Metazoa > Chordata > Aves > Psittaciformes > Psittaculidae > Melopsittacus > Melopsittacus undulatus. Next base: position 73,611,648 of record NC_047529.1, read on the forward strand.
TTTCCTGACCTGTCTGGAGCTCTGCCTTTATATCATGGTGCTGAGTCACACCTTGGTGATGCAAGGGCAAAACCACTGCTGTGGGTGATTGACCATAACATTTCCACTGTTACTGTAAATACAAAGTGATGCAATGCTTTGCTCAGAGTTTGGCATTATGATATTTCATTGCAGGAAAAGATCCATCATAATACTGTCACTACCACAGAACACTTTTTATTTGGAGGTGCCAAGAAACTTAATATCTTCATACTTTGTTGCCCATGTGGATCAAAAGTAAATTTCCCAAGGTCAAGTAAAAATAGTGATTACCATCTGAAAACCCCCACATATTTAGGAATTAACACCAACAGAACTGCAGCTTAATCCATGCTTTAATCAGTAGCCAAACGCAAGGCCAAGGAGTTGGAAATTTAACAACTGACACACTTTAGAGGATTAATTTTATAAAATACTCTGCAAAGCCCTTTAAGAGAAACCAGGTACGCTTCTAATAAGCTTAGCTAGTTTTCCAACCTGTTTTCTCCCTTATGAAGTCATCATACAAGTAGCCTTTACATTTTCCAGGCTACGCATATAAAGATTAAGGCATTGGGTTTTGTTCACTTAATACAAGCACATCTCAGTAAAAAACCATCAAGGAATCACAGAAGAAACTCCGAGTTTGAAGTAGAAAGCTAAATTGCTTCCTCTTCCTTCCCTTTATTTTTTACAGGTGAGCAAAAGCAAATATGCACAGCCTCACATGCCATCAGGATTTCTACCATCTATCACAGCCTGATCATCAAAGAATTCTCTTTGAAAGCTGTTAAGCAAATACATGTTCATGGCTCACAGCTACTGCGTTCCCCTAAGGCCAGCAAACAAAAAAATTATTGCACAGAAAAGGTTTCAGTTCAGTGTAAAAAAACAATGATACGGAAAAGAAAAAAACAATCCCAACCTCAAAACCCCTCAGAAGTGCTCTGGTTTTGTTTGGGCTGTGGTTTTTGGCACAACTCACCTGTTAATTTAATTCCTACATTTCCTAGTCTATCATTTCTGATGACTCAAGCAGACAGTAACAAGGGTGATTCACAGCCACTGCTCCAGCAACAGAGAGGACACCTCTCTTGGCCTTCCTGGGTGTTTTCCTTCAGGTGGTAACAGCTCATCACCAGCTAGTCATAAAGCCATTTGGATAAGCACTGTCCAAAGCCCATTGAAAACACCTTGCCTGCAGACTCAACCATTTGCTATGCAGCTCTTGCTGCAGGCAGCAAAGGGCATGGGGTGCTCCTGATGGCCCTAAGAGATCCTCCACCTCCGAAACTGCCCCAGCACCACCAGATCTGCTACATATGGTCACTTCCGTGGTGACACTCATCATTGCCAAGCAGAGATACGTGGGAACGGCAGTAGCTATCGAAGCCTTGTGAACCTGACCTTCACCAGAGCTCTCAACAGTGTGCCTGTTCTTATACAGGTATGCTGTAAGATGCTCACATAGCATACCCACAAAGTAACCCACATTCCTAAAGGATTATTTTCAGCAAAGCAGCCACAGAGAGCTATCGGTATTACAACAGGGCCTCAAACTTCCAGTTAAGATTGGGTGCCTTCTTGTGCAGAGCACATAGCGAGAAACTTACTGCCAATGTGAATGGACCTGAAAGAGAAAAACAAAAAGTTAAGGAGGAAAAGGAAAAAAAATAAAGACTCTTGCCCAAGATCACAGAAAGGATAAGCAACAAAGCCAAGAAAAGAAAGTAGGTCTCCTGGCTACTGGCCTTGCAACCTACTTAAAGTAGGCCCTGCCTAACACAAAAACTTGCCTATTAATTGCTTCTTTCACAACCACTACAGCGCCTCTGAATTCCCTAATTACAAATTAAATTCTCCTTTCTGTTTTGTTACCCACTTATCCTTTTGGGTTTTTTCCCAACTTAAAAATATACTATGCTACAAATGATCACCTGAAAGAGAAGAGAGTTCTGCAGTGTAGGGCTGCTTCAAGCATCCAATCCACATTTCAAATTTGATTAGGTACATGGGGAAGGGAAAATAATAAAAAATAACAAATCAGACTGCGACAACCACAGACGGTAAAACAGGTTTTGGACCAGTCTGTATGATGCACCTGTCACCAGCCTCCCCCCCTTCAACTTCCATACCCTGGAAGGATTCACCGCATCACGGCGGGCAATATTTCCAGGGTGGTGTGTGAGCAGGGAGTACAGGCAGGGATCCAGCCACCCCGCTGTGAAGTCCGCTCCAACTAGCTGAGGGATGCTGGAGTTAGTGAGAGATATCATTAGTGACACAGTTATGGTGACACACACACTCGTGATTTGGCTTTTAGCAATTTGCTCATAGAAAGCTGTTATTACCTCTGCTCAAAATGTAATTAACAATTTTAGTGTTTTATGACTCGGGCATGACAGCTCACTAATTAAGACAGCTCTGTTAAAGCTCTCACTAACTATAGCCACTGCCTAGATTCCTACATGGGTCCTCCCGAGCTGTGGGGCTCTGCTTTCATAGCAAAATTCTTTATAAACTCTTAACCACAAGGTCACCTCCCCTCCAAAGCTGAAGTTTGTCCACGGGATTACTCCGCTCACAACTTTTAGCCAACCATCCCAAGTGCTGATGGTCTGTGAAAATTAATTATCCAAGTATTGAATTTTTGAGGAGGGAATAAGTTTTCTGAAATATAAAGATTTTTCCTCCACTCCTCTCCCCCGTACTCATCTGTTCATTGAATCTCCAAAAGTTATCAATAACAGTTCTGATCAACATGAGCAGTCACAGGGTCTGGGAGAGAAGCTAGAGCAGTGCTACAGAGGTCACCCAACACTCAGTGCCTCCTCACCCCTGCACTACACCATTCTGCACTTCACCAGGCACCCACCACTCCAAACTGGGACAGCTGAGGACACTCTGAATCAAACCACCCCTTTACCTCAGCAAGCAGCTCCTACCTCCCAGGAGAAGAGGGAAAAGCTCTGTGTGTTTGTAATACCCTGTCTCTACTTCACATGTGTTCCTGCCTGCTCTTGAACACCGCAATGAACACATGGGTTTAAAGAAATTGTGACTTAATAAATGCTACTTGCATTGCTTTCATCTAAACTGTAAGATCAATTTACTCTCTCTTACTTCTTTACTCAACATATGCGATGTTCGTACTAAGAATAAACTGAAATCAGTTTTAATGCCTGAATATGCATGTGAAACTTTGCAACACACCAGTTAACATTAGAAATACCAGATTTTGGTGAAGCACAAGAAACTTCTACTAGATCATCTAAGTTTCCTGTGGAAATGCTGGCAGCTGTACTAAAACCAACTGTAAGACAGTTAAAAGCAAACTGTATGAAAAATATTAACACAAATTGAGGACCATTCTGCCAGCAGGAAAGTACCCCAGACAACCAAATAAATGACTGTTTCCCACTTGTCTGATTCAGAGAGGATATCAGTGAAACTGCAGAAGGGATATGGCTGTTTGCTTTGAGGTGGTAGCCCTCTGCTGGTTAACATAAACTAATTAACGCTCTAATCTGAATGTTTTTGTAGATAGCAGAACCACAGAGCAAGAAAGGAGAACGTGGCTAAAGAAATAGCAAAGAATCATCATCAGTAAACTCAGAAATCTCATTCTTCATCTTATTTACTTGGCCCATGAATGCAAAAGGTATGTATTTTTTTCCTGTTTGTATTTACATACTGTTTCACTTACAAACTATGCAATTTAATAAATCTTACTAGGTGCTTGCAATAATCAAATGCTAAAAAGGAACATTAGAACCCAGTGAGAAACTTGGACAGGCCTGACTATTCCAATACTGAAAAAGTAGTTCACACATGTGTTATAACCAGGTCTCACTGACATGCAGAACACATTAAAAGTAGAAACACAGAAGAAACTGTTTCTTACTATCAGTATGATTCTATCTGCACAATCTTTTTGTCTTGAATCCTGTATCACTAAAACACATTTCAATGTTACTTCACAGCCAAAACAGCAAAATTATTTAACCTCACTGATGCTATACCTACGTCTCTTCTAGGAAAAGAGCCAAGAACGTGCTGTTTCTGTAAACTATGCATGAACACTGAACTTCAGAAGACAGACAGAAGGCTCACTTTTGCATGTGTGTGCACAGGTACAGGATCACTGTTATGGTTTTTCAGCTCATCTGTAAGTTTGCATGCCTGCGTACACACGGTTAGTACAGAGGAGTGTGTTGCAACTCCGACAAAATTTGCAAATGAAACCCAGCCCTGCCACGCCTGGAGGAATGCTGCAATCTCCTCTCCACAACAGGCTCTAGTTTAAAACAAACTCATTTCTAGGCGGAGGATGAGCACAAGGAATGTTGCTGACACACAGAGAGTGAGCAAGAAGAACAGTTTGTGTCTTAGTTACTGTCCTATATCGTTATGTTTAATCCCAATTAAAACAGCCCTGCTAAAAGCTTGATTAAAAGATGTAAGAGAAAACAAAACTTCTAAAATAATGAACATATGGCCTATGTACACGTATGTGCTCTCTCTGTATGGAGTGCTTGTGCATGTGCTCTCTCCATATGTACACATCCACGTAATTCAGCAGAAGCACCAACTGTGACCAATGAGAAAGATTTTCCCCCTCCTGCAAGTTCCCCTTCTGCCATATACAGGCCTGAAATCAACCTTGATTCCTTCTCATTTTTTTTGCAACTCTGAAGCATGTAAACATTTTCCCCTACCAGTAGCAGTTTCTAGGTGGAAAAAGACCCAAGAATACAAAAGAATAATATATAGGGTCATTCTCATAGGGCTTATGGTTCACCCAACAAACCCTGTATAAAACATTTGACACACAGGAGGGATTCCTATTAATTGGCTGCCAAAACAAGGTGAGGACAGAAGGGAAAATGAAAGCCCAAATTATCCTCGGTAGAAGAGAAGACAGGATAAATACGGACATTTATGCCAGCAACAGGAATAATCTGGTGCTGCCTCTCAATTATGTGAAATAATCAGCCTCAACAGACAGCTGTTTAGTCACAGTTAAAAAACTGAGTGTCAATTCTTAAATCGTGTCTCTTTGCTCACAGTGCAGAGAAAACCAAATCAAGGCTTTGCAATCTTCTGCAATTTGTACCACAGCTTCTTGTTTACATATCTAAAGAAAGCTCATCTTCTGACATACCCACTTACTTAGTGAAATGCAGGGTGGGAGGGGTAGAAAGTGAAAGAGACATTACATATTATTGAAATTACAGGTGTAAAAAATGTTTGTTCATCAGATACTAATCTGCTGAGAGCCCAGTGGATGTCTCTCACAATATTAACACCCCAAATCAACTTCTCCCAAGGAAGAAGGATTTTAGAAATCAGGCTTAAGACTTCTCACAGCCATTGCCAACCACCAATCACTATTTCAGTTAGTTTCATCAAGGCGAAGAAGATTCACACCTTGATAGTCATTTTTAAATGAAGTCACCCTGACATTTCACTATTAACCAGTGAACTAAATTACAGGTTTAGTTTTCACCTAGGGCTTTTTCCTGCCCATGAGACAACCTACTAGCCTGAAAGCAACTCTAAGTTCCTCATCATGCAAGTTCTTCAGAGCCTTCCTCTTCAGATGCTTGGAAACCGAGTATCAATCCTGATGCATCATTAACTCCCGAACACCTTTGTCAGCATGACTTCTCCTTTGGCCAACACCAAAATACCGCTCCCATACCTTTTTTTTCCTTTTACTAAATGAAGTAAAGCAATTGACACAACTGGCAGCCCACATGCCAAGTCCAGTATTTCATGAGGTCTTTCACCTTCTTCTTGGCAGAAACAAGGAACATGGCTCAAGCTTGATAACTGAGCTTGCACACAATGTAGGAAGAAGTGGAACAGCAGAAGATGAACAGGCCTAGGCCCCAGGACAGTGCCCCACAGCAACAATACATTACATCTTTCAGGAGGTGAGAGCTGAGGAAAAGAAGTAGGACCCAAAAATGGAAGCTAACCCCTTTCTTACTGTATTCGCTGTGTAAGCAAAAGTAAAGGTCACTACATGTAAAAGGAAATGTCAAATTAATTTAAATAAAACACATTCCCAAAAGAAAATATTCAACATATGGTTTAAAAGATAGATTTTTATTGTGAAGAAATCAAAACAAAGATTTAGTTGCTGTGTTTTTCACCTAGTTCAGCATGTAAAGTCAAGCCACCTTTATCAACATGAACCTTATTGCACTAAATGCAAATGGAAACTAAAGGATATTGAGAAGCAAGAGAGATTTATTATTTCACTTGCAATAAATATTCCCTATTTACAGGCATCTGGTAAACCGCCAGCAGTAGAAACTTATGCCATATAGGGATTCCTAAAGAAATATGAATATAGACACATGGGATTACACAGAAAATACATTTATGCAGAAATACTCCGTATCTACCCATGGGCTCTATCACATACCACATTCTTGTTATGCAACCCGGTTTACTCACCTGGAGGAGGCCGCTGACAAACAAGGAGAATGTTTCATATGTATTTATTCATCAAATAAAAATAACAATGGTTTCTAGATGGGAACTACCACCTTCTTTTGATTCACATGCCTCCCATGCTAACGTTTCTAAAACTCCTCAAGTTGCCAAGATTGTCGAGATTGCTTTAATAGCCAACACTTCTCCGCATTACTTTTTTTCCTGAAATAGCAGAGTGGAAAACACGCTGTTTTTCTCAGCCAGCTTTGGCATAGAGATAATGCCATGCTCTGTGGTTAATCGCTAACTCTTTTTGCTCCAAGGCAAGTGACTCATCTCTGCTTTCCACACTGGTGTCTTCCAAACAATTCTGGGTAAAACTCTGCTAGTTCATTCTCACCAAAGACATTGTATGAGAGCACAATTACACAGAAGGGATCACATATTAAACGAGCATTCCATTAAAAAATGTGCAAGGCAAATATTGCAGTAACTATTAATCAAGTCTAAAAATAAATTAAGACTAACTTCATGAAAGATGCCTTGGCATTTGCTGGCATTTAAAGCTTTTCCTTCAAGTATGAGCATGGCCACAGCAGGATTTGCTCTTCTCATCCAATGGCACCTTTTCCCAAGCTTAGAAAAACAGATGTGAGGAGACGCTTTCAATCTTCACTTGCAGACAGTATTGTTTTTTCATTATGACAAAGCATTACTGAGCTTGGCGGCAGAAACCACCCACTTTCAGGAACTCTTAGTGCAGTTGATATTCCTCTGCTTAACAAAAGATGCCTTGGTTTAAGGCTGTCTACAGGCTGTTGTTACAGCACTGCACCCAACTGACCTTCATTTATGAAGGGCTGCTCTGGTTACAGCATTCTGAGTTACTCTGTTTAGTTTAGGGCCAGCAAAAGGCAACAGACTGACAGCTCTAAAGAACACTTGGGGTGGGGGGAGAAATCACATCTTGGTTAAAATATAGGGTACCTGCAAGTATCCTTCACCAGTGAATGGGCCATCTTAAAAGGCACAGTTTAGCTCTTGAGTTAGAGTGATTTCTCTTAAAAAAAAAAAAAAAGAGGAAAAAAGTGCCAGTTTTTAGACACTTGTAAGAAGCCTAAACCAACAGACAAAGCAGTTCTTTTATGGCCTTCAAATTCTGGCCTGCTCTAAGGGTCACTGAGAGTATCTCAGCAGAAAAACTTCGGAGCCCTCAGAAGAGTGCTTGCAGCCCACTTCTGAGGCAGTCAACAGGGTCTACCCTCAGGTGGGGTCATTACAAGGCACCTTTTCCTTTGCTATCAAGTAAAGCCAGAGAATAAAGTTCCCATCTTTCCCTGTCCTCTGCATGCTTGTTCCTGTGCAAGCACAGCTGCTTCAGGGACTGCCTGGGAACCAGTGCAACCACATGCAGAAATTACAGAATGGTTTGAGTTGGAAGGGACCTTAAAGATCATCTAGTTCTGATCCCCTACTATGGGGAGGAACACCTTCCACTAGACCAGGTTGCTGACAGCTCCATACAAACTGGCCTTGAACACTGCCAGGGATAGAATGCTGAGATTTAATCTAAATCACTGCAGTGGGCCAATTTATGGCCCCAAACATCTGTGTCAGCACAGCCAAAGAGACAGCAAGCTGAAGGAGACAGGTGGGCATGAGCACTGAAAGAATGAGAACTTCTTCGGGAGCAGTGTGTCAGGTTAATCAGGCGTGCCCCCAAGGCTACATCTGTCCAGGGGCTTTTACAAATGCTCAAGGTTGTTTCTCTTTGGACAGTTCAGGGTATTAATAAGAAGGCCAGAGCAGAGTGCATTCCTGGATCCCTGTTCACCATTTACCTCAAAAACAAAACAAGAAGATTTGATTTTCAGTCTCAAACAGAACTCTTCTTTGGAGGAAAATCTGTTTGCAGAGGTGGGGTTTTTTGGTGGTTTTCTTTTTGTGTGTGGGTTTGTTTTTTTTTTTTTTTTTCAAATAGTGCCTTATTGTCACTATGTGTGGGAAAGTGATGCCTGAAGTCCTTGGTAGTTTTCAACGAAGGAAAAATTACTAAAGAAACTCCATAGGGGGTTGAGATCAGGGTTGGGCAAAGAGAGTGCTTAGAACATTGATGTGAATTATGTCACAAAAAAAGATTCAAAACACAAAAAATGTGTGGAAAAGTCATTGCCACAACACAGAAGGAGCATGGTATCCAAGATCACAGGAAGGTCATTACTGGATGCACGCTCTTTTTTTTATTTTTAGGTTTGGCGATCAGTTTTGCTATGCTGGAAGTTCTCTCCTCTGCTAAGGTTTCATTATATCCAAAAGCACCTCAGCAACTAGCCAAGACAGGGATCAAGAGAGGGAAACACTGTTATGTTCTCCCCAGCTCAGGAGAGGATGAAGCCAAGGTAAATAATGTAAGAGCTGTCTTCCGAAGTAAATTCTTTTAGTTCATAGGTTATTTCTGCATTGTCAGCCAGCTGCAGACATCACAGTTAGTTAGGACAGCCTGTTGAAATTAAGTAGAAGCGTATTTCCAACTTAATTCCAGCAAACCTGATTTCCTTTACAAACTTTTAACTCTAGGCCCCCTTGGCAAAGTTGATGCCTGCTGCTTGGCTTTCAATGCTGCTTTTTAATCTATTTTTAGTGGAAACCTTCACCTTCAGGCCTTACTGCAGAACCACTACAACAAAGGGCAGAAAATACATTTCTGTGCTAGAGCGGCAAGCATGGAGTAGAGAAAAAAAAGTCATTCATGTGCATGGAGGGTAGGACAGGCATTGCTGGCCCTTCAGCCCTGATGGAAAAGAGATGTCACTGTCTTGTAGCTGAGGTGACACAATCCCACTCCCCAGCCGAAACATGCAACACACACACCCCTTCCTGGAAAACCAGTTCAAGATGCAACCTGAAATGCACTCCTAGTCTTCAGCAGCAGGTCTGCTGGACAGACACTCATCCTTCAGGCACCACCAGCTAGTTTTAAGCTCAGGGGTGCTTTTGCCTTTGCATGTCTTCAGTAGAGGTTCATCTGCAGTTGTCCTACAGGTTCTGCCTGTAAAACTGGGTCTGCATCTCCTTGTGGGAAGGTTGGCCTCCTTTGTACCTTTCCTTTTCATCCCACAAACTCTCCATAATGACTGCTTTTTTCTATAGTGATGGACACTGTTAGTCAGAGACACACACAGACACATGAGAAAGTATCTTTAACCTCATCAAACACTTTCTCTGATATCATTCCCTCTCAATGTGCAGCTTCCCAGGATAGTGCAAGTGGGAAACTGAGCCAAGGAAGGCAAGGTAGCACAGAGCAGCCACGCTGCTGCTCTGCATACGGGATGTGGGGGGAAACACCATCCGTATGTTGCCTTTCACAGTGCTGCCAATTTCTGCAAAATTCAGGGTGAATCATATTTGTACTGCTGCTTCCTACATCCCTGTTCTTGGGAGTCTCTTATCTGGCCGAGAGTCTCGTCTTTTATCTTCAAAGAAAAGAGAACATTTCTAAACTTAATTTGAGGGAAGGGGGAAATTCACACAACCCAAACACCATAAAAGAGCTATTACAAATAACCCTTTTTATTTTCATATTTCATTATTTTTGGGGGCTAAGCTCAAGATCCAGAATGCCTTGGTTAAACACACTTCTACAGGTGGAAAGATCTTAGCCAAATTCTCTGTAATGGAAGCAGTTACACTGCAGGAATGCAGTCAAAGCAAGATAAGGGATGCTTTCCTGGGGAGGGTGCTGAATGCTTGCATTCAACAGTTTTAATGCCACTTCTGTCAAGCTAATGCCTCATCAGGGTGGAAGCAAGAAAAATATAGGCTTTCATTATTGAAAAATTAGGTGCACACCCTTAGAAGTGAAAAAGTTTACTAAGTAATTGCTCACCACTAAGTAGCTAGGACAAGCATGCTAACAAGAACACTGCAAGATACCAAGTGTTAGAAGAGAAGCAGCACCTGTATGAAAATAAGTAAAATAGCTTTCTATATGGTAAAGACTTTAGCAAGTATGAAGCACTACCACAATCTCTTCTCCCAGAAAACTCACAGCCAAACATAAGCATAAGTGACTAAAATTATTTCCCTCAAAAGCTAATTAAAGAAACTTAAAATTCTTGTCCAACAATGCTTATTTTAGTCAAAGAGTTTACTGAAAATCTCATCTTGATTCTTAACAGCTCTCATCAGATTTTAATCAAACTTCTTCAAAACAACGAAATAAAAATACCAAAACCCAATTCATCTTTAAAAGCTCCCATACTTAAAAGGGGTAACTTCACAGGATCTTTTTAAGCAGAAAGTAAGCAACAGTTGAGATGACCAGAATGTGATCACCACTAGCACGTCCACCTCCTACCCTTTCTTCACCAGCTCTGTCTAAAAGAAGTCTCTTTCTCAATCACCTGAAGCTGGGTGTGTGTAAAGGTAAGCAGACAGCTCCCAGTGAATGCCTCCACCCAGCTATCAACTACTGTCACAAGATTTATACTTCATCTATTTTCTTGCTCTCCTGTTTTGTTCTTCCGACATCAGTAATAAATTTAGGACAAAAAACCAAAACAAAACAAAAAATGCAGTCGCTGCCACCTTCTGAAGCCAGTTCACCAATACATGAGCGAACCAATTTTTATGCCGCTTGGTGTGAAAGATTAAACAAGTACCCATTGAAAATTTTCTTGTTTATGTTTCCTTGTTTTCCTCTAAGAGACAGTTTACTTCCAGGTTGCAGATCAGCTTCCAAAAAAAGCTGCTTTTGTTCTCAGAAAAAGCAAGAAGGGACCAAGTTAACATTTAACACTTCATACCTAAAGATGAAACATGCCTGATTTAGCCAAGTGACATGTATCACTGCCAATGCAGACTGACATTTTGTCCTTTTGTCCTTCCTTAGAGAAAACTAAGCCAATATATTAAAGAGGGTGAGAAAGAAAAAGCATTAACAACTGACTAGATGCACTGAAGTACGTTGAAAATATTTTTTAAAACAAGTGGTTAACCCAGATTACTTTTTCTCATTTTATGATGAAATGAGCAGACAGGGGGCAAGAGATATGCAATGCAGAAGAGTCAGTTACTCAAAACGAGCCTTAACATCTTGGAATCATACAGTGGTTTAGAATTAGAACTAAATAATAGTCTAAAACAGTTACAACAAATGTCACATGCTTCTGCCACACAAAAGAAGACGACTGGAGTGCTGGCCAACACATGAGCTTACTAACAGGGATTTGAAAGAAAAGATACTGGGCAAAACAAGAGCTGATGTTTCCACCACAAGGACAAAGATGACCCTCTGCCCACAGGAGAGATACCACAATTTCAGGATGGAGGAGGGAAGTATTTTCCTTGCCCGCAAAAGGCTTTTAACCTAAAGCTTCCTTGTCTTCAAAGATTTTACAAGTATGGGGCATTTGAACATGGGGTGATTTTGGTTTGGGTTTTTTTGCTGTTGCTGTTGGTTTGGGTTGGTTGTAGTTTTGGGTTTGTGTTGGTTGTAGTTTTGGGTTTGTGTTTGTTTTGTGGGTTTGGATTGTTTGGGGTTTTTTGAGAACTCAGCACAGCCATATTCATATGATATAAAATGAAATTTTTATCCCATTTTATTGATCTCTTACACTGCTCTAAGACACAAATGTTGTGTAAAGAAATACAAGCTATGCACTACTGTAAATGAGCTGGTCCGTAGCTGAAGCAGTCTGCTACAGCTACCATTCTCCACTACCTTTATATTTCTGCTTAATTCCCTCTTCTACTTGATTTATAGCATTTCTGCCTCCATCAACACAAATGCCAAAAAAGGATCCTGGTGATTTGATTGGGAAGTTCTTTGGAAACTTGGGGATAATATTAAAGAACAGGAACTTTGGCAAACAAAAGAAAAGACATACAAGGAAAAATAAACTCCATTTAGTAGGATTATATAGTCAAAGTGAAAAAAATTTTTTTTATCTGATCTATGGCTTGTTGGCCCTTTGTTAAAGCAGACACACGTATGTTGAATGTCTATTTAAAAGCAGATTACATTTGCTAAACCATACTGAAGCTAAAAAACTATTTGTAGCCGAGACCATAAAAGGGAGAAACCTATGGAATGTGTTACGTTCACCTAGCAAAGCTGTTCTCTAGCAATCAGCAGATTCAATCCTGTTCTTAGACACAATAGAGTCTGGTCTGAAATACAACAGTAAACTAACACAAGCCATTATAAAAACTCTCCAGAGATTTCACCTTTTTTTTCTTCTTTGTGGTATCAGACACTGTTGGCAGGAAATCCTGATGGCAAAAAACATGATGTGTTCAAAGTTTACTGCTCAGACTTTCTAGCAAGAGGATGGGATCAAAACACTTCCTTACATATTGGACTGAAAGAACAAAAAAAAGGAAAGCATCAACAAAGGTCTTCATCATGGTGAAAAAATGTCTGGAAACAATTAGTGACTAAAAAAGGAGGAAGAAGAGTAATAAAAAATACTTAGAATGCTAAGTACTTTAAGTAGTGAATTATTGTGACTGGAACACCGTGAATACTGCAGAGATGTAAGTTAAAGTTTGATACATGCTTCCCAGAATTTCACGCAGTCAAAAATAAAACCAACCTCTCTAATTACAAACATTCCAAGGCCATAAACCTACACAGCAAGTTATCAAAGCAAAACATCTGTGCACTGTCCACACATGCAGCGCATGCTTGTGAAACAGAAAAGAATGATGTCATTTCAGCCTGGTTTTTATTATATTCCATTTTCTGTATTCTCAGCAGTTTGTCCCTACCTCTGCCTCTGAGAAACAGCACAATGTTTCTTCGCCATCATTTGGGGAAAATGCTCCATGGCCCAAATGCTCCCTGTCATGGGGTAAGGTAGACATTGGATGGTTTCCTTTATATGCCGCAGCTGTGGACAAGCCCTTGCCTATAAATGAACCTCAAGTGATACAGATTTTGTCAGCTTCACCCTCATGACACCAGTGCAGCCAGCAGTCCGCTCCCTGAACACAGCCAGCCTCCAGCAAAAGTGTGCGAGTCTATGCATAAGAATACAATGCCAAAATCAAGTTTCCTGTGGAAGTAAAATCTGTTCTCCAACAGAGAGCTGTAGCAATCAAAGCTGGAGTTCTCAGATACCCACTGCCCCTGACGCTTAGGTGCCCAAGCCCACTTGATGTGTAAAAACGGAACTGTGCACTTGAGAGAAAATACCTGTGGCCATACAGGTCATTGCTTCCCATGGCCAACTTCACTGTGCCCATCAACCTCCATGCTTCGGCCTCCCATCCCTCAGAAGCTTCACTTGTGCCAACCTCCTCACTGCTGGTTTGAAAATTACCCCAAACAAGTCTCCATTTTACCACATGCTGGTGACTTCATGAAACTAGGATCCCCCTCCATCCTCCCATTCCCTTCATCCTCCCATCACCACTCCCACTCACCCATTATTTCTCTCAGGGGTGATCAGTCACAATATCAACACATTTCTACAGGGGGAGTCACCAGGGAATTGTTCTGTTGCAGACTGCAGAAGCACTAGAAAGAATGGCTATGCTAACACAGCACTGCACTGCACTGCTTATTTCTTCCCTTTTGGGGGAAGTTTACACAAATATAATTAACAGATTTCTGGCACTAAGGCTTAGAATATTCCTAGAAACTGTCAGCCTGACTCGCTGCCCTTTTTCTTGGTGATTAATTTTTAATTATTGAGAAGGACTAGCACATTTCAGTATGGGCTTTGTAAATATGGACCCTCGGTAGTTTTGTGAAGGGATACAGTGTGCATGTGCTCTTCTCAGAGCAGTTCTAGGAGATGGTGGAAAAAAGCCATACCCCTGGATTCGAATGAAGTCACTCCTGCTTCTCTTCCAAAAATTACAATAGCACCATGTACGAAACTCATCAGTAACTGGAGAATCTTGGACTTCATTATTTAAACCTGGATTTGATGCAATATGAACTCTTTTCCTAAAACAACTTTTCACATAAAAGCATTAATATAAATTCAGTCATATGTATGGGGGTTTTTTAATGCATACCAACACTTTCTTGTAACTCTTGGACTGCGCAATATTGGCCCTACACACTGCATGTAAAACCAGTCTTTTTACTGAACAATGGGCTTGAGGAATTCCAGGGTTTTTAAACCTGGACAGGCTGTAGAAGAAACATGGGATCTGCTTACAGACTCCACTGGAGAAGCAAGTGCCTCTCCTAGTACTGCAGAGGCCAACCTCCCTGCATGATGGCCAACCTGGCCACCACTCCAGCCAGAGCAGAGCACCGAGCAGCACAGGGAAAGCCATGTTCCCTCCCAGAGTCTTTGCAGCCACCTTGCTTTCTTTCCATCTCTGTCATCTCTTCTCACTCTTACCTGCTACGATACGGGTATCACCAAGGTAGCAAACGCATATGGTATCTGAACAAACTGCACAGCGATAAAACATCCTCTTTACCCATGCCTGCACCATGTTGACCCATACATTCATCAAAACTTTCACAAGCATTGTACTAGTTTTGAAAGGAATACAGATTTTTCAGATTCCCAAGTGTAGTAATTTCCTGCTTTAAAACAGCTTTTGCAGAAAGGTGACCTAAGCCAGATAAAATCCACAATCAAGTACCTGAAAAATCTCCTAAAAAAAATGAGTGGAAAAATATTTCGACACCCTAATTTAAAGCCCAAACTTCATGCTTACTCCAAACCAAAACATGAAGTAGAAAAGCTACTAGCAACAGATAAAGAACTTTCAATTATGCATTTTGGCTAATATAAATCAAACTGTTTTAACTGGCACTGAGAAAGAAAATATTATTGGCAGCTCACCATTCTTATAAATGATAATAAATTCTTTAATCTACTTTAATATGAAAGCAATTTATAGTTCAAATTATTAAAGGCTTTTTGCTGTTCTGCAAAGCACACATAAACACATGGAAGGAAAAATAAAACAAACAATGTGGAAGAACAGAGCATACTCAATCAGCATCTTCTCTTTGCAGGAAATTACTCCCATCAGATATCTGCTTATATTTATTTATACAAATATATTTTCCATTCCTTTTATATATTCAACACTATTTAAATCTACCCAGTAGGTAAAGTCCTACATACAAAGCAGCTAACAAAAAGATATGCTGCCTCTGGCATACATAAAACATTCTAAGAATCTTATTACATATACTTCAATTGATAAGTCTCCTCCATATGGAGTATGCAAGTGTGAGAACACTGATGTTGATTTGACTATATTGTAAATCTGAATTTTAAAGACATAAAGGTTCACTTCACTAGTATTGCTTAAAATGAAAGGAGTTGAGAGTCTTTGCCTTGGCTTACTATGCACTTTGTTAAGACGGTTCTCCCAAGCATTTAACTGAGCTAAGTTTACTCAGCAGCATTCTCTTTTGTCATATACGTTTGTTTTAAAACGTATTATGAAATCAAAAGGACACATACTTAGGTTCGAATCTGTGCACTCAGACTCTGACCTGACTTCTATACACATCAAAAAAAAAAAAAAAAGGAAAAAAACTGTAAAGCTTTCATCCATAAACCAAAGTGCAGCCTTTATCTGCATAATCATAAATGCTATGCAGTTGCAATAAAAAACCTCATTTGCTCCTGCTATATTAATTGTTCCTTTCTAAATATAGAATAATTCCAAGCCTAGAGACTCAGGTCACCAGGTAAAGCTTTGCAGAGCATAAATCTGTCACCACCTTTGCTCAAAGCATCTCTTAAATCAAAATTCATTTACTGTGACAGTAAAAAGAAGCCAATTTAGACAGCACAGGCAGATAATTTTGAACTCGTTCGTCCTGTTTTCAAAGGAAGGAGATCACAGCGGAAACTCGGAGAAGTCAGCAGAAACTCGAGCAAGTTGTCAGCCTGCCAACCAACCATTTTATCTTTTTGTTTGTTTACTTAATCTCCTTCAAAAATGCATGTTCATTGCAATTGTTACCGATTCCCAATGGAATTCATGTAGCATCAGAAAAGATGTGTTTGTTTTACTTCTTTGTAACAATTATAATTACTATATACACGGGTGGCTAACCGCTACTGCAAATAAGATCATGTATTTCCCATAATTAAAAGGGGACATTAAGACCAATATTGTCCAGTTTTTCTAATTAACATAGTTACCACTGAATGCTAATTTGGCCCAAAGTGAACAGAATAACAAATAAGTTCATAAGGGGAGGGCATTTCAATTACCAATGCATCAGTAAATGCATTTGTAGTAAGCTTTTTGAACACCAGGGCAACTCTACATATTTATTTCTTCCGTCTCTTCAGCTTCATATATGTGTTTAAAAAAATAAATCTACCATTGATCTATAACTAAATTAATGCATTTGCTTAAAAAAAATCCAAGAGAGATGGTCACCTTCCTAAAGCAACTTACATTTTGTGAGACACACTGGCACTGAGCTTTAACAAAATAATAAAGCTGTATTCCAAAAAGGTATGTTCAAAGTACTTTGAAATATTTAAGTACTCCTATTAAAACACAAATGTGAAAACTTAACTGGAAATTAACATTCCTTTACAACTTCAACAAATGCTTCAATGCAGGTTTACTGGAATAGAGACACAGCACTAACACAGCCTCATGGGTTATTGAAATCCAACACTCTTGGGGGGAAAAATGGAACCTTCCAGTTTCCTATGGCACATCATATGGTTAAAAAGGGAGGAATTAGACAAGCAAGGTTATTACATTTAAGTTTTCATAACAAATTACTTTCTCTAAGGAAGCCAAACCAAATTAAACTAAGCATTACAGCAGCACGTGCTGTATTTAAGCAGCAATCCGAAGTCTGGCGGCTGCACTGCTTCAGCAGCCACCACCCACAGCCACTCCTGTCCAGAATTGCTGGACAGGGACTGTCCTGCTCTGTGACAGACAGGGATTGGTGCTGCCCCAGCAGCAAACAGGCCCAAGGAATTGATCCAGCTGAAAAATCATAGAATCACAGACTGGTTTGGGTTGGAAGGCACCTTAAAGACAGGGACACCTTCCACTAGACCAGGCTGCTCAAAGCCCCATCCAACCTGGCCTTGAACACTGCCAGGGATGGGGCAGCCACAGCTTCCCTGGGCAACCTGTGCCAGGGCCTCACCACCTTCATAATAAAGAATTTCTTCCTAATGTCTAATCTAAACTCTTTCAGTTTAAAGCCATTTCCCCTTGTCCTATCCCTACATGCCCTTGTAAAATGTTCCTCTCCAGATTTCTTGTAGGTCCCATTTAGGTACTGAAGTGCTGCTGTAAGGTCTTCCCTGAGCCTTCTGTTCTGCAGGCTGAACAACCCCAGCTCTCTCAGCCTGTCTCCATAGCAGAGGTGCTCCAGCCTTCTGATCATCTTCATGGCCCTCCTCTGGACTTGCTCAAGCACGTGCACGTCCCTCTAGCATTGGGGGCCCCAGAGCTGAACGTGGTACTGCAGGTGGGGTCTCCTAAGAGTGAAGCAGAGGGGGAGATTCACCTCCCTCAACCTGCTGCTCACACTATCTGCTTCCCCATGCAATCACACACACACACGTGCCAGTGCAAGGAGGGCACAACAATAGGCACTGATGCCAAGAATTTGCTCAAATCATGCCCCAAATTTTCTTTGCTTTCCAGCCAAGTCTCTCAAGAGCAGAGGAAGACTGACGGCTCAAGAGCAGGTAGAAGCCACTACTGAGGCATAGGTCTAGCATTCTCAGGAGCTGTGCTGGCACTCACCCCTTCCCCAGCCCCACCCCAGTCAGAGCAAAGACTGGCTAGTTAAGAGCTGTGAAACTAAGCAGAGGGAAGCCCTGAGGCCCCAATTTCATGCAGCTGAAGCCCACCTAATTGCTGTCTGACAGCATCTTAGCCCTCTGCTCCTGAGCCACTTACCCAACAGAAAATAATCTTGTTTTTCTGTTATCCCATGGGTTTTGTTTCTGTCTGCTTACTAAACTGGCTGTGCAGAGAAGGGAAGGTGGGACTGCATTAGTGGAGGAAACACCATTCCATTCACAGGTAGGTTTTCTCAGGCTGCTGCCAACCTACAGCCTATGTTAAGTAATCGTTTTGCAGCAATTTCTACTGTCTTCTTCTAAATATAACTTGGTATTGCCACAAATCTTTGCAACACCTGCATTTCTAATTTGGTTTTGCCTTTGCTTATTGACTGTACCTTAAAGCTAATTAAACAGATACTGAAAACCCTTCTTGCGTCTTTCAGGATTGCAGAATATACAGGCCTCACCACAGCATTGCTCCATAACGCTGTCACAGAAAATCATCAAAGAGATAAAAGGGCTGGCTGATGATTTCTATGGGTCTCATGACTTGCATACTAATTCCCAGACCTGTACAGCAAAATCAATCAGGACTTCCTCCAACCTTCCCTCTTCAAAGCCACAGAGAATGGCTGTGGTGAGACATGGGAGGACGGTGTCTGACCACAGGTTGAGGGAAGCCCTGACCGAAGCTTCTAAAGGATCACTCGAACTCCCATGACTAATCTTTAAGCTCAGAGGAGGTCCTGAGCCAGGCGCTGAGCAAGGGGCAGGTTATACCCACCTCTGAGCAGCACACCACTGGTGGGATATGCACCACCACACCTGCCGCATCTCTGTTTGTCTCTGACAGGAGAGATGCGATGCAACACAGCCAGCATAACCTCTCATCGTTAGCTTGTGACGGCGTGGTATTTACTACAAAGGAACACAGCATGCACTGTGTGCACTCACTATGAAAGCAGCGCCATGATTCTTTAATTTCATGTAGTAGGTGGAAAAAAATACAAAGAAAACCAGCATCAGGATCATCAAGGAGGAAACGCCCTTGTCTGAAACAGCCATCCACCTACAGGTACCTTAGGAGAATTAATTGGTACCTGCTTAAATATGCCTTCTCCTAGTAAAAGAGATTTCTCTCTGCCATGTTTCCACTACTGAATTAATATATATGGAAGAGACAACTCTATTATTTACAAGAGACTCAATAACCTATATACATATCCACATCATGCTTCAACCAAAACAATCTAACACTCCATTATTAATACACAAAGCCCCATGACCACCTTGTGATTTATGGTATCATTTCCTCCACTTTAAAAACAGAGAAGGGCAGTTATCTTGGTTGAGTAAGTTACTAAAAAGCTCTGTGAGGAAACCCACAACAGAAGTCAGCTAATTTCCATGGGGCCAGGATTTCATGTTTGTTTTTCTGACTCTGCGCCTGTGCTTTAACTTTACAATTACTACCAAACTTCAGTGAAGCTCAAATAATTAAAGAGACATAGCCCTGCACCAAAGCCAGTAGCAAAACTCTCATTAATTTTAACAGAAGCAAGACTAGACTAAGTGTTTATAAAGCAGTTGTGATCACTGGAAGGTGCTCCTGAGTTCTCATTATTAGCTACAAGACTACATCTAACAGCAACTTTTTATTTAAAGTGGTCAAAATCTGGTCTCAAAACCTACCAGGTTTTTAAAGTTCTTGTTTTTCAGAAGAACATCACTGAAGAAGCACAGAATGGTTATGATTAGATTTTTCTTTTATATGAATAACTTACATGCATTGCTAAAAGGCATACCAAAGGCCACTCCAAGTAAGGGATGCAGTCCCTCTGAGGATTCTTCCTTCTTTCATATCTGCTCTTGCCCCTGGTTAAAACAGTTTTTCATTCATTTTCCAATTAAAATGGTAATGTAAACAGATTTGGAAGATTCATCCAAACAAGTTTATTGCTGTTTTCGCTGGGAAAAAAAATATGAAATACCTCAAAATAGAGGAAGGGAAGCTTTCCAGATCTGTTTACATTATAAAGCACAGCAGACACAGTTTCTTGCACCTGGCTGACCTGTTTCTTTTTTTGAATTACGAGTTTTTCTCTATATAATGTTCCACACTGAAACAAATCTGTCCTGATTTGACATCAAAGATCATGATGTATTCCACCACATTGCCCTACTCCATTTTGAAACAAAAGTTATATCCTGAGTATGAGATACACCTAACACGAAACACACAAGTTTTCACCAAGTCTTTTGGGCAGCAAGTGAGCGAACAAGCAGGAACTTGTTACGCTTTAACTATGACCAGATCAGTGCAGCTGAGGGCCCTCGAGTACAGAATCATGCCAACGGCATCAAAGAACCTACCTTTATAAAGCATGAGCAAGAACTACACTAACACAAGTACAGCAGCTTTCACAGGCAAACCACCAATGTGAGCCACACCAGGCAGCAAGAAGTCAGCATGGCATCTGTGACTTTCCCTGCTAGGGAAATGATAAACAGGCAGCTCTGCTCCACTCTGATCTTGCCATATCTCTCATGGAATATTAAAGAGAAGGCTTCATTAAATGTCTCTGGAAGCTAAAAAAGCATAGCTACCAGCAACAAGTTTCACACAGGAGAAAAATGCCACAACTGTTGTATCAGACGACTCCAGGAAACAAGGGATGCAACAGCATCCTGAAACCACTCACACCTGTGTGTCAAATCTCAACATATTTTTTTCCAAGAGCTTTCTTCTATTCTGCAGCACAATGTAAACATTTGTAAGATGACTGCCATGTCAGCATAGATGTTTAGACAGATTCACCCACATTAAAGAGAATGGAAACAAAATCCCAGAGTGCTGCTGCTTAAAAGAAATTCCAACATTTCAAGCATTCACACTTTTCACTAAAAACATGTGAGGCCATGGCGAGGCAAAGCATATAACTTCAACAAATGCTGCTTCTATCCTACCCACAATCACAGAACAGGATCACAGAAGACTACAAGTATTACAGAAGCTTAGATTGCTCTTAAACAAGGACATCTGTGAATACTCAAAGCTTTTCATTATTATTTTAAAAGACATGAAAATATTTTTGCAAATCAGCATTACGGAAAAAACAATTATTGTTCTTTGCCAGTCATAGTCTGCAGGCCCCGTGAGCTCAATAGCATAAGGAAATTTAAGTTTTCCATAGTCTCACCTAAGCTTCCAGGACTCATTACATCCATGTCCCTCACAGCTTCATCACATTATAATCCCTACATTTTTACTGAAGATAAATCAGTGAATAAATATGTTCATTTAAAGCAAAGAATACTTAGCAGCAGACCTTGTGTATTGTGTATGCTTTGACAATTTTTTTTTACTAGCTTCATTTTCAGATTAAAAAAATAGATTATTCTCAACAGCAAGAACAACTTGTTATTTTACAAGCATGAAAACATGCTCTTTCCTCTGTTTGGCCAGCTAAATGCCAAAAATATAATCCCCTCTCTTTAAACCTACCTGCAATAGGCAGGGACTAGACATATGCCCATGTTATTTTCAAACATGAAATCTGATTTACACAGAAACAAAATTAGTTATTTCCTCAACAAATTACTGCATCCAGAAATGGCCCTACTCACACCTGTACCAGGAGACAGAAGTTGGCACCTTAGCCCCTTCTCCATTTCAACTCTAGCAAATGGGAATCCCAAAGCTGCCCATAAGTGATCTTGCTTCTTCAGCACTACACACCATAGGTATTTGCCTTACCCCACCATTTTCTAACTCTCTCCCCAGATAAACTCATGATAGATATGCTAACTCAAAATACACTTACAATGAGCACTACCTGCTGTTTCCTTGGGTGAACATCTCCAAGCAGCTCAGCTTTCCATAACAGAACCAGAATCCTCTCCATCATTCATAGCACAGGGGCTTCCCATACCTCTGTAAGGACTTCACCATGCTGGGGAGCACACAGCAATTTCAGCTCTTTAAGCCACATGCATTACCGGATCCAAACTAATCAAATTCAATCTCGTTTGTGTCTTTACATGTTCTCCCAGTCCCTTTCTAAATCTCAGGCACTAACCAGTTTCAATTACTCTATGATATGCCAGGTAAGCATCCATCTCATTTCATGGCTGAAGACACAGCAATAAAAATTTACTGACTTGTTTAAACTGATGGGAAAAAAGGAAAAGACTTGAGAGTTAACATTTGTGATCGACAGACACAATGAAAGAATTTTTTAAGACACATTTACTGTGCTCCTGAAACCTGAATTTAATACAAAATTATCTATGTTTAGCAAGGCAATGTTTTGAATGCACTCATTTAAGTCCAACATTCATCACAAAAACGCCATATGCTATTACATCAGATTTTTAAAATATAGATAGGGGTGTATAGGACTGACATTGATAAATAATCAAAAGAAGTCCAAATGTAAAAATAAAGGGGGAAAAAAAGCTATAATTCTTCACACAACCATTCATTCTATTTAAATTGTACTATTAAGCTGTACTACAGAAAGAAAAAAGAAAGAGTGGTAATCCCTTACTTTATATACCCAGAAACAGATAGGGTGATTAAACTACATATTATATTTGATATGAAAAAGAATGAAAGAAGAGAAAAAAGAGAAAGAAACTGGTAGCAGATCTAATTTCACACTCAGGAATTACAATGTAGAGAATACACACAGGCATTCTTCACTGACAACAGCACTGTGAAATGCTCAGTAGATTGCCGACAGTCTTGGAACTTAAAAGATTCAATGTTCTGCTTCGTTACTTCACAGCATGTGAAACTTTGGAGGACGCTGGAATACTGAGCAGCTTAGCAGGGAAGAAAAACACAAGAAAAGGGCCTCATCAAACTTACAGGATCCTGATAGACCTTATTTGACAGCATTTTACTGTGCTTAAATTGTGGAAAATAAAAAACAGAGTGCTTCTGTTCCTTTAACTGCATAATCAAGGCCATGTAGTAGGTGCCATACTGACTGCCCCAAAAGTAGACTGTACATGCACTGATGTCCTATTTTTACTTAACCTAATAAAAAGAACCTTCAATACTTTCCTCCCTCCCTTCACAAAGCATGAAGACTTAAAAGAACAAAAACCAAAAACAAATTGATAAAACTTACACCTGGATTAGTTGCATTAGAAATTCTGCTTACACCTGATTATGGGCCAATTCTCACCCTAGATCTCCAGGAATGGACACTTGGCAAATACATGCTTTCCAGTGGTCAGCACTAAGGTGGACCATTGCTCCTCAATGAAGAACAGTAATTAGGGGAAAGCATCTCTGCAAGCAGCAGTAATTTCTCCCTTTTCTCTGCTGTGCAGCCAAGCAGGAACAACCCTGCAGGGTACGTGACAGCGTTATAATACCTAATCCCAACAAACGAAATTCTGCGCAATGAAAAGTGCTCTGAAAATGCAATATTTATACTAAGAGGATGAGACTCCCAAGAAAACAGAAAGCCTCAGTAGTAAGTCTTCAAAGATGAGAAGGAGGCTCTTTCACCTAAGAATTCTTTTCAAATCTTTGGTATTTAGTGTAGCTAAAAGAAAAAAAGGTTTTTTTGTGAAGCAAATCTGTAAGCACCTGGAAACTTTAGAGGCACAAACAAAACTTCAATGAAAACTAACCTTCAAACAACTAAATTCTGTGTTTAAGGTGTTCTCTAAATTATCTGTATACTACTAAAGGTTTTGTGGTTGCATTTACACCTTTTATGAAAAAAATAAAAACAAACACTTGGAGGGAGTTTTTTTCCTCTTGTTCTGTTCAGAAAGGGCTTGAGAGGAAAGTCAAAATCCACCGGTCCTTCCCTTTTCATGGTGCTTCTTGAGGCATGATGCAAGGCTCCCCCAGCACATGGGAGAAGAGCAACGGATCCAGTCCACAAGTGCAGCCCCAGTGCCACAGGGGAAGCTACCACTGTCCACACGCTTTATTCCCCCCCTTCTTGGAAACCACTGCACTGAGACCTGCCCTCACACACTTCTTCCCATTTGCATCCCTATGGAAACCCACCTGGACCAGGAAGAGCTCATCCCAGGAGAAGGTGGCACGGTGGCTCCTCAGGGAACACATACAGAAAAAGATGCGGTTTCTGTGTTATGTTCTCCTCGAAAAATTACAACCTGTTAGCAGAGAGCTGGTAACTGACCTCCCATTGTCCTCAGCAGTCCCAGCTCCACCGTACAGATTTAATACAGATTAAATTTATCATTTCACTTAGTTAAAACTCCACAAACAGTGGAAGGATTTCAAGCTATGCACAGAAATGTCAGAGCCAGCAGCAAGTCAATCGTCAGCAGCTGATGTACTGTCAGGCCATCATGTTAAGGCTCACAGTCAGAGCCTTACACTGGCTTGAACAATTTCCATTCCTCACCACTTCATCCTTCCCCACTAGTCATACCCAGCAAGGATCTGACACTGATGAAGAAAGCCTGCTTCTTTGCCTTTTTTCTTTCTCCACACCAGCTCAGCTCCCAGTGCCAGTTCACAGCAGAGGTGCACAGCTCATGGCACCGAACAACCAGCCCATGGTGCAAGGCCACACAGCCAAGGGAGTAAAGGACACGGCAGGTGAGGACATGAGGTGGCAAGGGAAAGACAGCCAACACATTCAAAACCACTGTAAACATACAAATTTTTGGCAAAATAGGCAGCTTCACACATGCTCTCCCAGCATGCTGCCACAGTTCTACACAGCACAGAGAGATTGAGGGATGTATTTTGACAACCAGAATTTCTGTAGGTGACTTTCTTACATAAAATAATTCTGGCTGCATTTATGCAAACAGTATCATGTTCTCTGGGAGTTCGTCCACTCCTGAGCCTTATTGACGATCATCACCCAGCTCCTAACCCTGACGTATTTTTCCTTTTACAGAAAAAGGCACAAGGTTAGCAAAGGGTATTCAGACACAGCTACTTTCATAGTTAAAACACAGGAAGCAAAAGGAAGACAAAACTGAAGAAGATGTGGACTCCCCATCCCTGGAAGTGTTCCAGGCCACTGGACGTGGCTTCAAGCAACCTGGTCTAGTGGAAGGTGCTGCTGCCCATGGTTGGGAATTGGAACTAGATGGTCTTTAAGGTTCCTTCCAACCCAAACTGTTCTGTGATTCTATGAAGAAACAAAACAGGATTTCCTAAGCAGGTCTAGTTGCATTTATTTTATAGCACATATGAAAATTCTTGTACAGCAAGCACAGCACAGAATGTAAGCAATAACTGCTTTGGAAGCAACAGTAATATGCAAGATGAGAATAAGTACTGGAGCAAACAGGAAGAGCTAATTTGCAAAAGAAGGATATTTGAATAAGAAAATTGAATTAAAAAGTGTGTATTAGTAAGTAAATGAAACATCAATGCAAGATGCACATGTATTTTCATCAAGTATAAGGCAAATCTAAACACAGTATGAAGTGGCTGCCATTTACAGGAAATTATTAGAGCCATATAATATAGTGTTTCATTTTGAAAGCTTACTGGACTTAAACTAGACTGGATAGAAAAAGCAGACGGTTACTTATTATTTAAAACAGCACTCATCTCAGAAGGATATTAGGTTTATAGCCTGATGCTGCTTACTCACAACAAAGCCTAATTACAGCCTAACAAGCACACCCACTAACTTCAATGAGATTAGTCAAAGAATAAGACAGGCTCCACTGTACGTCAGGTTTGGCAGCTTCCTGATGAAGTACTCTAGAGGAAACAAACTATTCGGCCAGTTAATAGAGGAAACTATTTAACACAGAAGCCAGGGTAGAAGTGATGCAACTTACTCAACACCATGGCAGTCACCAGCAGTGCCAGAAGCAGGACCTGAGAACTTCACAACTTCCGTGTGTGTGCACAAGGCCATAAGCTCTCCTCATGGAAAATGATCACCTTCAATGGACCTTTAATTTTGATGTTTATTTACAGCTTTGATAAACAGTTTCTGAATCATTTGTTTTTATTGTACCGGTAACTGCGTAGGGAATTGAGTTATATATAGGTCACTGGCTTCTATTAGAGGAACATACACTTTTGCAGCTGTAATAAAATGCAGAAAGGCAATAAAGGAAAAGTAACTGGAGAAGAAACTCAGGACTAAATAGCTGTTGTTTTCAAGCTCCACCTCCCACCATGAGCCAAACATCAAGCAGTAAATCAGGTCTGCATATCTGTTTGGCATATTACGACACACACAAAGCATACCCATCCAACTGATAATTCTTTCAAAACACTTAATATTCAATGCCAGGAGTATCAACCTAAACAGCAATTTCACTTCAAGAGCTATCTCTTGTTTTTGAGTAGGGTGCCCTGCTCTACTATTCAAACTTCACTCTGCATTGCCTGTAGAGTACTCCTGATCATAGTCCCTGCTCAGGCCAGACAACTATGTGGCTGTAAGGTCCCTCTCTTACAGGGTGTCATGGCTGGGACCACTGAATGTTACAGAACCATCCTATGGAGAGAACACTGAAAAGCAGTGTGACTAGTAATGCAGGGATAGGAACAGTGACACATCACAGGGAAACTGCCAAACTGACTAAATATGGATTGCTTTCTAAATTTTGTGTTCTTTATTTATATGAAGTTACATTCATGTTCTGACTGCACATGGATTTGGTTACACAATGATGTTAAATAAGAGATTTTAAATATTTATATTTGGATTTGTAATACTATGATTGAGCCAGCATACTCACATTTCACACACCATTTACATTTCTTCTCCTTTCATTTCCCTCCACTTCCAACTGAATTACAACCACCCAAGCTCCCATCAGCTCTGTGCACATGACTTCTCTCACTCTGCTTTTAAACCACGCTCCTCCTGGCTAGGAATGCTTTCCCCTCCAACTGGAAGGATGGGATCCAGACAGAGCCCTGCTGCCAACATCACTCTGCTTTGTGGCAGGCTGACTCCATTCAGCAGAGAGCTAATGTAAGCACCATTAATATGATCTCAGTTACACAGGTATAAGGGTTAGGCACCTGGGTAGTCTACATTCAGTGTCTCTGGTACCCATCAAGCAAAGCCAGACCTTCTTAAACTGTGCAGGCTCTGTCACGGACTTGAACCCAACTGCAGTTCAGGCAATTTACAGGGGAAAGTCTGTGTTGTGTTCATAACAAGCTATATATAATTTGTTGCTACAGTTGAACAATGGCCTGGATAAAGAGAATATCCACAGCAGTTGTGTTCCTGATGTATCGCAGCACTAGCACAGTCTTAAAATATCCAGGGGGGGTCAAATATCTGTGTTTCTGGGGAAAAAAAAAAAAAGAAAAAACTGGCGGAGGAAGGGATGGAGTGAGGGTAGGTCATGGCACATACCTCCATTGAAAAATGACAGCTTATGGCTCTCTGATCAAAAGTTCAAATCAATGATACCCATTTGATCTATCACAAAACCATACTTGCTTCTGAAATGCTTTTAAAGCCATGTCATCAATGCTTTAGCTTTGTATCTCTGTGTAGCCAGCTGGCAATGCACATGTGTGGTCCCTCCATGCTGAAGCTTGCCCCACAACCCACCACCCGGCTACAACAGCCAGGAGGAGGAGGATGCACTAGTGTAGGCATCAGCCACAGCAAGGGTTAAGAGGGATACCCCGCACAGAGTGTGCTCCCCATCCTGTTTGCCAGTTCTTCTGAAATGCTGTTTTGTTCGTGCATTAAGCAAAGGGGAAATTGCAATCATGCATATACAAAATGAGCTGAAGCCTAACATGACAAGACAGCTTTGGATATGTAGAAACTGGTGAATCAGGCATTTTTCCACCTCTCTTCTCTTTCCTCTGTTAACCGAGAAGTCAAACTAATCCCTCCCCTTTGAAACTATTATTCAGATCAGAGGTGTAAAAGCAGACTCAGGTTGATCTTTGTAATTTCTACATGTATTTTGGATGCAATCTTAATAAAGGCATGCTAAAGGCCCTTGGGTCATTTCCTTTCCTTTTGATTTTATCTCACTTCATTCAAATTACTATGTATAACTTTATACAATTTAGCAGTTCCACGCATCAAAACCAGAACGCAGTAAGAATCACATGATCACCAGTTCTTACAACTAAGGCCACCCCAACACACACAGATACCTGCCATTTCTTTTGCATGCCAATCCTAGCAATGCTGCAGGTATCTCTACATTTCAAGCATGGATTAGTGTGCTACTCCTCAGTGAGCTGGCAGGAGCAGAAGAAATGAAAGAAAAGGATAAACGAAACAGGGTGGTCATTATGTCACTACATCCATTTTTCAGGACACAGTCCTAAGAAAAAGCTCTCAGGGCTCCTGCATCAGCAGGGACAGCCACTTGGGATTCCTGCCTCGCTCAGGAGGAAGGACTTCAAAAAGCACACACAACTGGTTCTCAGGCTCTTCAAAGGGCTCTAGCAGCAGGGAAGTACCAGACTACAACATATTCAAAACACAGCAGTAACAGTGGCAGCTTCTGTCACCTTCTCACATTAGAGATGTATCTGCAACCTACCCCAGCACCAAACAGAGATAACAAACAGACTGATACAATCAGCCCACGAAAAAATGGAAGTCAGAGGATGGAGGCTTTTTCCCAAGTATTTTAATGCAAATATTTTGGTCAGCTACTGCACTGGAAATCTCAAAGACTAAATTGGAGGGAAGGGAAATGGGGGGTAAGGGGTAGAGGTTGCAAAGAAGCAGAAAAAATGCTTTTTTTTGATCAGAGGATGTCAGATGAGCTCTTCAAGTAGTAGCTCTGCTTCCCTTGTGAAGAAAAAAGGAACATACATAGTAAGCAGGTAAACATCTCAAAGACAGTGCTTCAAAAGGAACTGACAGTGCCAACACCACTAACTGGAGAGACTGCCTGCATAAATCCATCCATATTTGAATGTGTTAATTTTCCCAAAGCTTAAAAATGAATCAAAGGCTATTTCATACCTCAAGAAAAGGGAAGAGGTCTGAATGAAGCTGGAAAAGACTACCAGTGACAGGAGGAAGGGCTGACCCGTGCACAGAAGCCCTGTAAACCCATGACATGACTTCATCCACCAGAGCCTCCCACAGTAGTGCCTGTTTGGAATACTGTTGCCCGCCCTCTAGCAATGCCAGCACACCTGTTTACACAGCCACACTGAGAACCAGATCTGAGCCTTCACTGAGCAAAACAAAACCCACAAAACCAGCAAAACACATTGGGTTCTGCCCCCACCCCACCTTGCATTTTTAAGTCAGACCCAGTTCCAGCTCTGGGTCACAGGAGAGCTGTGTGGCTGTGCTGGAACAACCGAGAGAGGTGCGAAGGATGGAAACACAGGATATGAATTCATCTTGTAAAAACACAGTTTAAGCCAGTTTTCCCTGCCACAGACAGATTTATCTAGGCTCAGAGGAATTTATAAATGAGCAAGTAAAACCTATCCACATAAGCCTTTTCGAAGACAAAGCTGCATCTCATGCAGTACCCTATCATGTGTCCAACAGGCTATTTTTGAGGGATAAATAAGCAACACCATGTTCCAAAGATGCCAACTCCCTGCCACTGACATCTGTTGCCACTAGACTGCAGAAAAGAGTCCCCCATAGAGCACAGGACACCAGCTACCTACTGAAGGAACTGCCCGTGGCCGACACGCCCAGGCTACAATCCCAATTTTAGGTCACGAAAGGACAAATCATAACATTGCATCCCAAGAGAGGCACCCGTCCAAGGCCTGTCACTGCACTCACTGAACAGCCACATACAAGAAAGCACATGTGGAAAAGCTTCACTTGCTTTTGCCAATGCTCTGATGTTCTAGTGCATGTAACACCCATATTCAAACAAAGCTTTGAATTAAAGGAAAAAAATGCAGTTGTTAGAACACTTGTGTTATAAGCAGGGTTCTGAGTGCAGGTAAATGGTTTTATTCTGCATCAAATACCCTAAACCCTACAACTTTTTTAAAGTTCTCATTCATTTGCCCTACTTCTGCAACCTCTACATTTTGTTTCATTCACACATTCACAACTGTTTCAGTGATCATGGATTTCAGAGACTGAATTTTCATTTGTAAGGCAAACACCATTCATGCCTGAAGAAAAAAACGTCACTGATCGCTTTTATTAGAAGGCCTTTCCAACTTTTCAGATGCTTGATTCCTGTTCCCCTGGGGTTTAAGCCTTCTGCAGTGCTCTTACAGCACACTCAAACAGACCTTTTCCACTGCTAGAGTGAGAAACCATTCAGATGTGAACTCTTGCTTTGAAACAGAAGGAAAAAAGCCTGGCAGGCTTGTGCGGAATGTAAAAGCAGCCTCATGAACAGTAAATATCACATGTGCGACAACTCAGTGGAGAGAAGTTGCAAATCCTATATAAAACTCATATATAAAACTCATGCTCTGAAAAACAGTCTGAAATTGGCAGCTGGGCTTGGTTTGTGCCCCCACCCCAGCAAATCTCACAATTACTTAAACAAGGAAAGGTAATTTAATACCTTTTATTAGCAGAGAAACTAAAGGTACAACTCCCACATACACCCGTGCATCTTCCTAATCCATATTTCATTTATCTTTATAAATTAGTAATTAGGGAAATTAGTATAATCGCACCTTAAAATTTAACCAAACAGCAACTCTAAGAAGTATCCTAGTACCAACACGTAAAAGCTTTCAACTCACTTAAAAGTTGCAAGGCTTGAACCTTAGCTCTGGATCTCTCAAAGGCAACTCCTAGCACTATACCAGGGTATGCAAATAAAAAAAAATCATCAATATTTGAGAGCACACCATAATGATATTTACCCATGTGAAAACTGGTGCAAGTAGTCAAACTTGCACAAAGCATATTTTGTCAACCCTCCCAGCTACCTTCCTGGGGTTTACATTTATTTCCATTTAACAGCTATTTTCTTCTCATCTCAGTATTTATCAAAAGCCTGAAACCAAGATGATTATGTTTCTAATACTGCATTTCCTTCAGCTTTGCCAACAGAGGGAGAACCTCTGACTCCCTGGCATCCCACCTACACACAAATATCCCACAGGTGCTGCAAGAATATGATGTTGCTCATGAAACCTGCTCAGAGCATGATGAGTACAGTTGCTATACTTCTGTACAAGAATACATTTGACGTACAATCTAACAAAACTGACTGTAGTGGGCATAAAACAAAAGGAATAGAAGAGTGAGTTGGCTTTTTTGCCTGCTGCTTAGAAAGACATCATGGACTGACACCGTGCCATGCTTGCTGGCAGCTCTGCCCTATTTGGTAAAAAGTGTTAGCATTAGAAAATCCCCTGCTATGTGGATGCAAACTTCATAAGCTTGATCAAAAGTTGTATGACAGATACGCATCAATAAAGCCTCTATTTCCAGCTTCAGAGCTGCTAGCGTTTGGGCTTTATTGCTGAGTATGTGGCCTCTGTAAATCCTTCTGGGGCTATATACTGAAATACTGCAAATTAACGGCAAACTTGACATTTCCATAGCCATAGGATTACACAAGCAATGTCAGGGAACCCAGGCTTCTTACAACAAAATACTACTCAACTTCAGGTATTTTGAGGTTATTTATTCTTTACTGAAAAGAATGACAATTTTTATTTCTTATGTATGTTGCAGAGGGCAAACTCTTAGGGAAGGGGAACAGACTTTGAAATACATTTTCAGAACATTTCACTTTTAAGATTAAAAATACTTTTATCTTTTATTTCTTAAACATATTTCTAAGAGAGATGATCAACTGAAACACATGGTGTAGAGATTACTGGATGAAAATCCATAAACTGTGCAGGTCTAATCAAGTGTTCTTGGAGACTTTGCTCTGTAAGAGCTTAGCATGAAATGAAGAGACTCATGCAGAACAGAAAATCAGGCTACCCAAATTTTGACTCCAGATCATAATTTGGAGCTTATGTTCATCCTAAATTTGGCCCCACCTCTTTACTTTAATGCTGGTGCCAGAACTGCTGTCTTTTGCCTGTGTCACACCCATGGAAAACTCCCATTGCCTACAGTAAGAGGCTCCAGCCTAAGCTGTACAAACACACACTATAAAATGTTTTCTGCAAGT
Source organism: Melopsittacus undulatus (assembly GCF_012275295.1). NCBI lineage: Eukaryota > Metazoa > Chordata > Aves > Psittaciformes > Psittaculidae > Melopsittacus > Melopsittacus undulatus. The sequence goes on from NC_047529.1 coordinate 73,643,945, forward strand.
CATTTACAGCCTTAACAGATAATAAAATAAATGGGGATAACAAACAAATGGTGGGATTGATGGACAGAAGGAATAGAAACAGAGAACAGCTTCACAATACTATTGTAAGCCTGGTTAATTGGAATGAAACCTATGGATCTGTACTGTTTATTTTGAGTTACAAGATATAAATAAAATATTGTGGCTTAAATAACTCTATTTCCTTACTCATTAGACTATGGTATTTATTAAACCTTTATATATTAAAATGATGAATAATTCTGCATATATCACTCAGCAAATGTTCATGCATGCATGTATGACATGAAAGAAAAATAAAACAAGCAAGCAAGCCAGGGAAAGACATTGAATGACTTAACATCAGAACTGCCAAGGACAACAACAATGAAGCAATAACTCCACTGACAGGTAATGTTAATACAGAATACCAACAGTGTGGGCCAAACTACCTGACATCAGGAGAAGGCAGCAAAGATTGGAAAAACAGGATAACAGCAAATATTTGGAAAGACTGACATGCCTACTGCTTTCTGTTGAAGAGCAACGGTGGGATGAGCACTGCCTTGCAAGCAGTTATGGCTAGCTGCTACCCTCTGCCCTGGCCTGCCAGTTCAACAGCAGGGGCTGCAGAGAAACAGCCCCAACAAATGGGAACATAAGACAAAAGCATAGAAGACAAAGAATCAGAAAACACATGGTTATGCAGCCAAAGCTCACTCTTTTTAAAACACCTGACTCTCTAATATTACCAAAACCATCTTAAACATTCATCTATAAATCAAGCACCTGCACAATGTATTAAAGCAGTCAAAAATGTGAAAGTGGAGGCACATACTAATTGCAAAATAGAAAAACAGCAACTATGGACAGATTTAATGCTTTTAAGGAAGTCAGATACCTGCTGGAGAGGGCAAATTTCCAAGAGTCACAATGATACCTGGTTTGAATTTTTACTGCCTTGAGTTTAGTGTAATAAATTGTGGTTAAGAAGAATTTGTGTAAAAATTGGAGCAGGTTATGCAGAAGTGAACTATTTCTGAATTTGGAAAAGGAGCATGAAAATATTCTCCCTTATTTACATCTCTATTATACTGAAACCTCAAAGTACATTGAGGGTAAATTTTTTTAAAGAAGCTTCATGATAAAGCACTTCATAGATAAGCTTGAGAAAATCTTGCTGCTGGGGCACTAACCTGCAGCAGATGGCTCAAGGCAGGAACTCCTCAAACTCTGTGGTAGTTCCTTCCTCAGACACCAAAACTCACAGCAAGTTTCTGACAGATTTGTAGCAGTTGGTAAAAGTCAGACAAGTAAAGTTGCTCCTATCTCTACCTACACACCCTGTCCCAAGGCAAAGGTGCCCAATTTGTACATGAAGCGGCTTGGAAACAAATGCAGACTTCCTCACAGAAACCAGAGCATGTTTACCTTGGTATACGCCCAGTTAAAATGCCTAGATTTCTGTATATGAGCGAGTAGAAGAGCTTGCCAGGTGTAGCCTTTCTTTGAAACACTGTTTTCAACTTCCCTATCATTTCCCATCACAAGAGGCAGCCAAAAACACTAGGAAATGGCTCCAACAGACCCAAGACTGAACTGTGAATGAACGGTCACCAAACCAGGTTCACACAGCACAGGCTGAGGCCAGCTGCTCCTTGTTGCTGTATCACACAACTCAGCGTAAGGAAGGCTCTAACTAAAGGACCACCTTTAGACTCGAAGAGCAACGTAATAAAATTTTAACTTTACATTTAAAAGGATATTCTGTTACAGCGCCAACCTTGTTGCTCTGCTTTCAACACTACACCTCCTGCTAAAATTGCTTTTATTTCAGTAGCACTCACTTTGAATCTGCTCCATTCCATACCTGTTTGTGTAACATTCAATGTTATGAATTACCATTTATGTCTGACTTGGGCTTTAACCACACACAGTGACATTTACCCAAAAGTAGAAGAAATAAAAAGGAAACACCTGATTAGACAAGAACTGTGACCCTACAATTAAATGTAACAGCCAGTTATAAAGATAACTTAATAGCCAAAACCAACATCCAAAATATTGGTTACCCCCAAAGCAACTTCAGTGTTCTCCCAAAGCCAGCCTGTTTGTATAGACTACAAGCACAAAAGAATGTCCATCTCAATCGTGGTCTTTCAGAACTTCTACCACAATTTGCACACCACACCAAAATCTAGTGTTTACCAAAAGCATCATCACAATTTTCCTACGTTGTTACTTATAGTCAAGATATGTTGTCATGACAACGTGCACTGATTCCAATGGCACTTAGCCTGACAAATGATGGCAAGACAGATGATGACATACCTGACAAATACTAAGCTTGAAATGGGAAATGTGAATACCAGCAAGCTTTCATTCTTCAATATATTGTTTTCATCAGCCCAAGCCTAGCTCTAATTTGGGAGCATTTTATTTTGGTTGAAGAGCTAATCTAGTAAAACGAGTCAGACCTTGTTGGTTCTTGCCAGGGGGACAGGTGTGTCTTTCAAATTATACTCTCACAGACTAGGAGTAAAGAGGATCAGTTGGAAAAGAAAATCATGGTGGAGCTGGGCTTACATTTAGTTGGAGACAGTGGAAAAGAAAATATTAGCATGCTTAGCTTCATACGGTGACATGTCAGAAAAAAGATTCCATCAAATATAACTCATTACATATCTTTAATGCACCTTATTTAATAAAATATCCTATTTCATTACTCTTCATGCTTCACCTTCTAACCTTATGACCCCATGCAAGTTCCTGAAAAGCCCATTTTGAACATGTATTTTCTATTCGGCTAATATCAACTCTACAAAAAGCAAATTTAACAATAAAACTTAATCCTCGAGCATTACTGGAGGTATTTTATATATATGTATACATATATACACACGCAATCCTGAAAATTTGTGGATACTGCAGTATTTCACATTTCAAAGAAAATCACTGCAATTGAAGTGTCTTTGGTAGTTTGGAGTAAATTAATTAGCATTCATGAGAAGGCGCCAGGTTAATAGCTCTGGAGAAACTTGTCTACTTTTGCTCCGTTTTGATCTGCAAAAACGTCTGAATTTTTGTATTAAAAATGCTGATCCTGTCTAGCCTGGAAGATCAAGAGTTTGCAAAATCGTGACACTGCAAGAGTAACAAAATCAAGAGTGCGCACACCAACAGAATGGATGCCAGAAAGACTTCTGAGTTCCACAAAATTTAAAGTAACACAGTGGGTGAGGAAACACTGTGTTGGTTTCCTCATTAAAACCCTAAAGTCTTACCATATAGCCTTTACAAAAAAAGACCAGAACTGATATTTTTTGGTATTGATTAGCAGAAGGAAAACAGTAGTTTCTTTCAAACCCTACTTTTTCATTCCACAGCATAAGATTATTAAAAAATAAGATGTAAGTCAATTAAAAATTATCATTTTAGTTGACTTTTATCATTTTTATCAAAGTACCATCAGCTACCTCTATACAGCACTGCACAAGGTATAGGTGATGCCACTGTCCACATGGTACTACACTACAATACACCAAAAAGTGTATCTGGTTGCACCAGTTATTATATATAATCTTCTTTCCTCACTTCTGGGGAGGGAGGAAAACCCATCAAGCTACTTATGTCAACTGTTAAACTTGGTTAAAACCCAAGCTTTATACCTGCTTTTAAAAGTTTTGACTTATGTCTCTCCTATAAGGCTGTGAAAAGTCTGTAAATTTATGCTAGCCACAGTGATGCCTTGGAGAGATGAATGATGTTTGGAATACAACTGAGATCAAAGATTTCATGTGCTACCAGAAGCATCAAACTGCAATAACTTTTGGTTCCAAACAATTTACACTTGAAGAGATCTAGGTCTAAATAAAAAGAAAAAGACAATTTCATCTGAGCCTCCAACAAGATTTTAAATCATTTTGAAGAAATGAAGCAGCAGAAGTAATTTTTCAGTTAACCAAAACCAGAACTTCATTCATTTTGGCCAACAGATAAACAAGGCTGTTTCACATAAGTCATAAAAAGTGTCGGTGCATTTCTGTGTGGCACACAGAAGGCATGAGGCCCTCAAGGGACACTGCTTCTGAATTACCCATAGGCAAATTTTCAGGACCTGAAATAGTCAGAAAAATCTTAATTTTCAGCTCTACCCTGTCCTATCCCAAACACAAATAGATGGAAAAACCAGAATTTATTAAAACTCCCATTGCTTGTATAACTTTCTACATTAGCTTGATGATGCTTTCCTTTTTGGAGGCAAGGGACAAAAAATGGAAAAAGAACTCAGATTCTACGTAAAAAGTCTGTATTATTTTATTCCCAATTATAAGACTATTAACTATTTAAGAAGTCTATAGACAAATACAAAAACAAGTTGACTGCAGTTTACTTGAGCTCTACAACCATACGAGCAGCATCTCTACATTAAATTTTTCAGTGCCTTCAGTTCTGCCATCATCTATTGCCTGGGAATTCGTACATATTACCTGGAAATATTATACAAAATATCTGGACAATATACACATTTCTGGTATTCAGTTAAAAAAAAACCAACAACATACATAAATAAAAATGTTTACTCTCAAAATCTACTAACATCCGATAGTGGTGTTTTCCCTCACAAATTTTTAGACTTGCCTTAAGCCTACTCTCAGTAAGTACAGGCACATTTGTGCATTCATGCTCTTCCAAAAATAACAGCCACCTAGAACTTCTCCCAGTGGGTAGTGCCAATTTAAAAACAATCAGGCAAAGCTTTATAAACTAGCAGTGAACAAAAGAGTTTTCTGGTGTCGTGATGAAGCCAGCACTGACACAGTGGAGTTATTAGCAGGGCATCCTATTCCCCTTGAGCAGCTACTGCAAGCATCAGCAAATGGAGCGACCAGCATCACACTTTTATTTCCAAGGTCAGGTTCAAAGTGCCAGGCTGACGAACTTATGCAGCTAAAAGCAGGTACAGTCAGTTTGTAAGGAAAAAAATACAATAATTAGGTGGAGGACCAATGTGAAAATTATGAGTAAATTTTCATTCCTATGCTGGTTGTCTCCTAGGTGCTAAGCCTGCAGGTATGCCCCCACCCCAGTCTACTCATGCCCAAGTGCATCTTCAAGCAACACCAGTGCAGGGGCTGTACAAGATCCGAAACCTACCACACAACACCCAGGACCACAGCAGCTACCGGAGCACCAAGAGCTGCAATCCTGCTCTTCACCTCATCAACATTAGACACTACATTGCAACCACAGCAGTACCTACTACTCAAAATACGGCAAAGAAAAACAGTGTGGATTTTACATAATGTATAATGAATATAAATGAAAGCAACTTTAGATTTAAGCCTTCCCTCAGACTAAACCTTTTCACTGTGGTTTTCCAAAGCACCATTTATTTCAACAAGATTAAAAAAACGACCATGAAATAAAACAACTTAAGCAAATGTACAAGATGGGACGTAGCACATAAGATTCTTCAGTAGATGGTAATAAAATACCAGTTTTTATAAAATCTGAAGGAAATAAAACTGGCAAGAAGCGACTGATTTAAGTAAGCAGTGTGCTGCTGTGGCAGACCTGTGCAGCAGAGCAAGGCTGCTGGCCACCCAGCAGTGGGTAAGGGTTGAGGAACAGAAACTGGACCGGAATAACTGCAAACTATCACCTTCCCTCAATACCCCTCCAGTTTGCCATTTCCTAGGAGTGGCAAGGAAACACAATGCGGCATTGCTTGTTTTGCTGTGACAAAGAGGCAGCCCAACTTTATCTGCTTTTAAATAAGTTTTAAATTCACCTGAGAGTTGTAGGAGAATAAATTTAGAGCTACTGACCGTAGTCATGAATAAAGTCCCTTTTTTAACTCAATTACGTTTTCCACATGTAAGCAAACAGAAAATTAAGTGTGCTGTGGAAATGAGGTTTTATCCATGCTTTCTCCTCCAATCCTTTACATCTCTCCAGCCATCTTACAGAACACTTCAGTATACCTGGCATTCATATATTTTAAGTTAGATGAATGAAAGCAATGCATGCTAGAAGTGCAGCAGTAACACATTTCAGTCCTGCAAATGGAGATTCTGGCATTGATAGGGAATAACCTGGATTAGGGCCACGCTGCAGGGAAACCATGCACCCCTCACTACAAGGGGGAAACACTGTAAAGGTTGCTGCTGTGTCCCACCTCAGTCAGCAATGACTCAGGTGACACAGAACATCCCAGCTGAGCACCACCAGACCATCCCAATTCTTTATTTTCAGCAGCCCAGGACTGCTGGGGTGCAGAGCTGATACAGCCTCCAAACCCAGCTACCAGCAAACAGCACCCTGCAGCCAGCAGGGTTCACATGCAGTTGCTGGCTGCATTTGAAGCCTTAACACCTGAATTTCCCCTCAGCCACTCACTTCTCTGGTATTTTTCACCTTTGCTCCCAGTTACATTCCCTTTGTTCTAGCCCACTACACAGTGTTATACATCAGATGTTTAATTTCCCTGATCTGGAAGAAAAAGACACCATAGTCTTATTGCATCCTCTCCAGCTACCCCTCTCCATACTGCTCAGACCGCTACCTCTCTCCCTGCCTAGGATACCCAGGTCAGGACCCAGCTCCCCACTTCCTGCTCCCACCTCCAAGGCCTTCCCCATATTAAGGTGGCAAGAAACACCTAGGGCTGCTGGCTCTCCCCCATTACTGTGTCTGCCTTCCTGATATTTTCTTTTGAAGAGAGCCATATGACAATCAGCGTGACAGCGAAGCAGGGCCAAGCCACTAATGAGAGACCATTCAAAATTAATTTCCTCTAAAAAGAAAAGTATAAACACTTGCACGGTCAGAAGACGAACTAAAGCTCTCCAACATCAAAAGGAAGAAACTGTCCTTTTTAAGTGTGACATTACTGCGGTGCAGACGTAATTTTGAAAAAGCATCTTTTGGTTTGTTGAGATAAAAAAGTAAAAATAGAGAGAATGCAAGAGAGGGAAAAACAAAAAGAAACCAACAAGTGGAGGTTTTCCACTGTAGAAGTTATGCAGAGACACATAAATGAGATAAAACACCGGCTACACATACACCTTAAAAACACTTAAAAGCCTAAAAATATTTTAGAGATCTTACTTTGTTTTTGCACCATTTCAGATTTAATCCTGCAAAGGCTTGCATATTTGATTGACCATGTGAGCAGCTCCCTTTAGGTGATGCAAGAAAAGATTAATTGCACATATTTGCAGAATCGTGCCCTAATAATTGTATTAATTCCTAAAATATAAAAGAGAATTCTAGAAACACGTCAGAAAGGTTTCTCTAGAGCACTGTTACCCATCCCAGTTTTCAGTATTTGACATGACATTAAGCAGAAAAACTTTTAATAAATTGAAAGTGTAAAGAATATAAGATGCGGTGAATGGACTGTTTTATGCCCATTTCACCTGCATCTGTAGATTTTTATGTAATCTTCTTCAAAACTTAGCTCAATGTATATCCATAGTTTCAGTCTTTTCTACATTCTTCTCCTCTTTCACCAAAACAGGCATTCCAAACACACATATGTAGGATTTTAATGATTTCAGAAATAACAGAAGACAAAAATCTTCCTTTGATGACAGCAATGTTCGTCAAACAGGATTTCTTTTTCTGCATGGTTTGTCTGTTTTCTACTCATTTACATCCTTGGGGTTTTCTGCTGATATTCAAAGCACCAGATAGTACCATGACCTTGTCCACATTCAATCACAGTCATAAAACACGTCCTAGACCTAAATAAAATCAATATATCTAAAATCAATGACATAAGTAGAAGACTCATATTTACCATTCGGTTCAGAATATTCTGCATCCATCATCAGGTGCCAGCTGGGACAAAACGAAGTATCTCGGAGCACCAGCAAATGGGCTGCTCCAACTGAATAGTTTGGATGCTGTTCGAGAATGAAAACACTTTTTAAAACAGCAAACAAGCAAGCTGAATAGTGGGTGGAAAGCACTAGTAAGCGCATTCTGTGACACACACTGCTGCAAATCACAACAGGCCATTCCATTGGTTTGTCAAGTGATTGTAACAAGTTAAAACAACTTGAAAACAATAAATATAATTCTGGTGACTTGTTACGAATCATTAACTTAGTCGCATTTATCAGATATAAAAGAACCTGGCCTCCAAAACAAATTACATCAGGTCCTTATTAGTGTATAACTTTAGAAACAAATAGGAGTCAAAGTTTTCACAGTTTAAAAGGCACAAATAAAAATAGTTTTAAATCAACTAGAAATACAAGCTTAATAGAATTAAATAGTTATATTCCCAGCATCTGTAGCAGGCAAAACACCCGTGCAGATGGCTTGCTCAATATCACTTTTCCTGTGACAGAAGAATCAATGTTGTCCATTTGCATTAGAACAGCCAGACAAAATCTCTGTGTGTGATAATTTGCTGTAGCTGGAAAGAATTTGTAATGAGAGCTTGAAAGTTTTCATAGCAACTCAGAGTGTCCCTGTGTGCATGAGGGATTAAAAAGGAGACGCTTCTTTTGCTCACTGCTCAAAACCACTGCCACACAGGGCACAATCCCAGTGCCACACACCTTGAGCTTCGTCCAGACTGAGCCCCAAACTTCCTGATCTTTCTTTGGGTGTTTTACTTATTCATCTTTCTCTTGCCTAAAGACATTACCTTCTCTTCCCCGTCTTCTCTAGCTCCTCATTTGAAGACCTTAATTTGGGTCATGTAAATTCTTGCAATGGACACAAGTATTTAGGGAGTTGAGCTGTATCAGTTTGGTTCTAATTTCTCTCTCAGCACTGTTTTTTACAAGTCATCTAAATGAAGGTCAGCTCTTGCACTCTAAAAATTTATGCCAACCAGTGACTCCATACACATATATTATTTTGAACGTACAAACACAGTAGTTGAGTATCAAAATATTTCATACTTTGACTACTTTATGCAATACAAAAAGAGAGGTTCAAAAGAAAACCCTCAACACAATAAATTGTTTCTGATATGAATCAGGAGCTGGAAGCATATATCGCAAATACATTTTATGAAAACAAATGCCTGGCCAGTGAAGTCAATAGATTGCAAAGCCAACAGATAGGTCCTTTGTAAGGTGCAGCTTTTGTTACTGCCTAACATTCTCAGAAGGCTACACAGTTCAAAAATGTAAGCACAGAACACAGTACAGTAGTCTTCTAAAACTCTTCTGGATGATTCCTACAAGGGCATACGATGATGCACAGAGAGACAATACACTACTACCACAGTGCCCTCCACAATTCCTCAAGAGTCCAAAGAAAGCAGATTTCATTAGGAAATAATACTTCATCCAACTGCACTGCTACTTACCATGCAAATTTTTTCCAGAATAGACGAAAAAAACCCATTGTCTGCCCAACTCTCATTCAGACTAGCTTAACTCAAGAAGCGTAAATATGTAGGAATGATATACACATTGAACAGTTAAATGCCAGGTGCACTTAGCAAAAAAAGAAATCCCTTCCTGGCTGCATAAAATAGGCAAAGTGAAAGGAAAACTTTTAAGAATTACTTGTAAATAGAATAAAATATGGAAGTCTGTACTGGAGATCAGAAAATTTACTTTACAATATGTAATGAAAGGAAAATTATTAAACATCACCCAACAAGAAATCCCTGTAAAAAGACTGGAGAAAATCCAACCTGACTGCAGAAACACAGATTCAGAAAGTAGCACAAAAATTAAAGCTCTGTGTCTTAACTAATTTATTTCACCATTAAATTTTATCTTTTAGTACCATAAGCATGGCAATTGTTTCTTACAAAGCAGAAAATGACAGCAAAAAGCAAGGCCCTTGCAGATTAAACAAAGACATGAGTTGAATATAGCTTATCGTTGTGAAATATCACTAATGCCTTCCACACATGGAGATTTTGTAGGATACATAATTAAAACAAAAAGCCCTACATCAGTGCCACTGACAATCAAAGTTAGCATTACCACCTTTATTAAGGTGGAGAAAACCCATGAAGCTTTAGAGAGCCATTCACCATATCATCAACTTTATGTATGGAGAGTGGTGGCTTTGAATTCCCTTATGACTAAGAGACAGGCAGGAATCAGTTGCTCATCCTCTACCTCATCCCAAGCAGCAGGAAAATGTGATTCGCTTGTCATGTTTATTGTGTTTAACATAACATACTGTGTACCCAAGACTATGCCTCTGGTACACCGCCTCAGATGCTGGTGGATACACCAGTCTTCCCAATCAGCAGGAAGGAATGTTTACAGAAGCCCCTGAAAAGAACAAAATCTTAAAATGCCTTTCCCACATTTCTACGGCCTCCGTATTTTTCTGGTCTCTCAACGGGATTGGTTTCTCTCTCCTTTTATACCAGGTAACAGCCGCTCACAGACAGCAACCACTGGGAGAACAGGAGAGAAGATGCTGGAGAGAAGATGCAGCTGCTTGCTGCCGGCCATCCTGTCCTGTGCCCCTCCAGGGACAGGGATAAAAGGGGAGATGAAGAGTTACAAGAAGCACATGAAGCACTGAAGGCTGAAAAGCAACAGCAAGAGCCCAATTTGCTAATGCCTAAGCTTATTAAAAGAAAAATGAAGAGAAAAATAGAGCAAAAGGCATCTTAATGGTGTTTCAAATCACATAACTAAACCTGACTCTAATACATGTTTTAATTATCTAGATGGAGACCTGCAGACAAGTAAATACAAATCTCCACATCAGGAAAAATTCCATCACAAAGAATAAGTGACCATCGAAATTTCGGCCACATTAAAAATCATTTTATCTCATTAATAATCATGTAACATGTACAGCATCTTTCCTTTCTTGAATAACAGGCATCACTTACAAACCTTAATGCATTTCATTTGTAACATTGCTTCCTGTTCCTGATAGGGAAAGGAAAATTCATGAGGCAAATATTTAGCTCCAGGCAACTGGCCAGTATAGCAACAGAAAGTTTTACACTTGTGCCAAGATTTCTTGGTTTCCTTTTAAAATGAAAATCGTGACAATTATCTTGATGCTCTCTGATGAATCAGATCTGTCTATATGAAAAAAAGACTTTTTTTGTTTCCAGCACCCTATTTTACAAGCTTATTCACTTTCTTTAAAAAATAGCAGCTTATGTACCAACTTAAAAGCTAATGTGCTTGCATGAAAACATTCGTAACCAGTCGCACCACAGAGATTTTCAGTCGGTAAACCCAAAATGCCAATTGAAAGAGATACAGAATTTCACTGAGGGGACAAATTTAGACACTTTTCAAAAAAAAAATACAGTTATTGTCCACTTTACTCAACATTTTCCAATCCACATCATACATCTGACTGGCTTGCAGTGCTGACCCTTGATAATGTCAGCATTTCAAAAACCATCTCACCACAAGTTAAGGCTTCAATTGAACTTACAAAAAGAAAAAAAGCCCAAGTATTTCACATGCCATGCCCATGCTGCTAATTGCCATAATACTAAATTCAAGATTATTTTGCTCATTTTTTGTTTCATACATGCGTGATTTGTTCTGGGATCTTCTCAACACTGCTCTTGTACCAGTTTCTCACCAAACATGGAAAATGGCAGTTGTTATCTGATTTGCAGGTAAGGATGCGAACTCTTTAATCTCATGGTTTAGCTCTGGTCTCACCCTAAGCAGCAATTTAAGAAGGGCTGAGTTCATTCCAGTTTGTGAAAAATCCTAGCTCATCTCCAGAAGGCTTTTTGAAGCTAAAGTTATCCTGTGATTGTTTTCCATTTACTAAGATTTAAAATGCTAATCTATTTCTAATGTGTATTTGTTTCCCTTACTTCTGTAGCTTTTCCTCCAGAAATCTCCTCCTGGCTCTCATGAACACACTTCTTGACCAGCAGCTGACTGCTCCAACTGGTAAAGATGAATCCAAGAGTGTTGCAGGCACAAAAAGTTCACAGCAGAAAACAGCATTTACATTCAGGCAAGAACTTACCATTTTCTGGACTTCTGCCTCTCCCTCCTTCTCCCCTCCCTGGCAGAGCTGCAAGTTCACTTTCTGTTCCCAATAGAATAAGCACACAAGCACATTTTCAACAAGCAAATTCTTGTTAAATGCAATGTCATACACAGGCTTCAAATCCCACAATGCACAAAACCCAGTTCCCTTTGGCAGTTAAATTCCTCCTCTGTGGACTACCAGAATTTGCGACTGTCAGACTGCAAGCAGAAAGTAAGGTAAGGAAATAAATACAGACAAGTTGACAGTAACCAGGGAAGCCTTCACTGTCACACAACAGCTTCTCAGCTTTCAACCTGCCTCACCACTGTAGACACAACAGATCCCCTCCACCACTCTGCTTACACAGTTACTATACAGAAACCTTATTTTCAGTATAGGAGGAGACTCTGAAATGAGATATTCGGTAGCTCTTCAACTGGTGCTTGTAATTCTTTACGAGTCCATCCCCCAAGACAGAGTACAGCTCCCTTCAGAAGCATTTCAAGTCCATTTCAAAAGGAATCATTCATTATGCAAAGCTCCTTTTCACAATAGACACCAAGACTACAGATCCACAGTAGAAAGCCAGTAGACCTACAAATAAAATACAAAAACAGGACTTAGGGCACTGAATTCTGTGTTTTCCTCAGCCATTCACTTTCTACCTTATCTAAACCAAAATCTCCTGCCCTTAATAACACTGCAATCAGGCATGCTCATCAGTCACATACAAGCACTGCTCACTTCACTGCATACTTGAGATACTTGAAGACATTATGACAGTCCCCGATTCTAATTGTTAGATCTTTACCCATGAGTTTGCTATATATTTTTTTAATTGCATCTGATATTAGTCCAATGATTGAAAAACATCCAGTAACTAGCTTTTTTACTGGAAGTTTCCATTAACTGTAGTTAATGAAACTGAATTCCAGAAATAAAAACTGACTCTTTAGGGATTTTCTTGAGAACTGATTGCAAATCAGTTTTGCCTGACCAGAGCTTTTGACCTGAGAGGAATCCTTCTGTTCTTTTAAGTATGCCCTGATGAAATCTCGTGGTAAAAACCACTGTTCTCCTCCAAACATGCTTTATTTGGAGCTAAAAGGTTGATGCCCAAAACCAAACTACTAGGGACTGTACACAGGGAAGAACATAAAAGAAACCCAGAATATAGTGTATTATTACTCCTGCAGAATTGTATTATTTGTGGCCGAGTTCTATTCCTGCTAGCTTTTAAGCGGACTCATGTTATACAGTTAAGTATAATTTCTATATTTGACCTCCCTTGAGATCACCTATTATGATTTTATGGAGTTACTCCACTTCATATAACAGCTGGAAGTGGAGAAAACACCCTTACGCAAAGACAAGCTGGATCATATTTCCAGCTTGTACTGGAGGGAGCAGGGATGGTCCCTTTTTTAATTCCCCTAATCACATTAATTACTTTGTGGAAGATATTGAACCTGTCTTTTGGTATGAATCTGTAAGTCTAGGGAAAAAACTAACAACATGGCTATTCCTCTTAAGACATATAGCAACCATTACTGGGAAAATGGAATATACACAGTTGTGCATGCTAAAATAATCATAATCGTATTTCAATCCTTGGCAGTTAAAAAGTCCTTCAGAAGGGTCAGGAAGCAGCCATTTCATCATGACTGGATTACCCTTTGGTTTTACTTTCTTCTGCAAGATCTTATCCAACCTCAGGCATGACAAGGAACTGAGAGGGCAGCAGAGAAAACCTCGGGTAGTTGGAGACACAAATATACAGCAGAACACTTGCTTTTTCTAAAATTGCACATTCCAAGCTTAAACCAGAAATCTCAGCAGTATTCTCTCAAAGTATCAGGTTTTGTACAGGGGAACACAGGCACTAGGTTCCCATGCTTACAAACACAGTAGCTGACGCAGTCTCAACCAGGCTCCAAGCTTCAGTTTGTCTCTCTCAGCAAAGGCCATCTCATAACAGATTTCCCACTTGTTTGTTTAAAAACAAACAAATAAGAATACTCTCCTCCTCCTCTCACTCCTGCTACTTAATCTGATCCCTTCTATCTCCCTCTAGTAACCTTCCATGCTGGCCTGGCCTCTCCTGCACTGACCACTATCTCTTTTTGCCACTCAACGCCTCCTTCCCTTTAGACTTCCCGCTACTCCATCAGGCCCCTCTGCCCACACCCCTTCCAAGACTCCCTGCCTGCACAGCTGAAGGTCACAGTAAAGTGCTGCCTACAAGTGCTTAGGAAGATGTGGGCTTCTGCTTTGCTATTTCTTTCTCAGTTCCATACTTAAAACTCTGATGTGGGGCATGACACAGCAGAAAGAGAAGCAGCTGAAGCCCCAAATTCAGCTGAATTCAGCACCCTCAATTAAAAGGATTGTCCCTGTCCTTCCCTGCTACCCTGCTTGCCATGATTCAACCCCTGCTTATAGGCAGGCAAAGGGAAGTGCAGGGCAGGAAACTGCCCCAGTGGAGGATGCACCAACCTCCTCCTCTTCATCTTGAGCTAGAGCAAAGAAATGTGAGTCACAGCACCATCTTAACAGGGACTATTAATGGTAACAAGACTAAAACAGGAACTGGAGAGAGGCCTTGATTTCAACAGGAAGAACTGAAGAATTGTGCTCTTCACTGGATTGTTCAATGCTTCCTATTAGCTCACTTAAATTAGACCTTCTAGTAAATCTAGGGACACAGCAAGAGTTTATCCCTGGTTTTGTGGGCAATTAATGGTAGAGCTGGAATTCAGAGTCCAAGCCTTAAGCCTACTCCAGTCGTTAGTAAACTGGACAAAGTTGTATATGCACACTTAAAATAGACTTCAATGGTATGCTTCTGTGCTGCTTACAAAATGCCTGTTGCTTTTACTTCTGTTGCATTCAAAAAAAAGCTACCGAGAGGTCTAAAAGTGTCAATGACAGAAGACAAGGTTCAAAGAAAAGCCTGAGTCCCAAAACCAGAGCTCTTTGCATTTTTTGGGTCTGCACTTGCATACATATGAGTATTTATTAGTATTTATACTATTTATAACTTACATGCTGAAAGACAAAACATTACTATCACTGTGAAACCTCTAACAGTGCTCACAGGCAACCAACAAATCCATTTCACAAAAGCCAAGGGGCATGAGCAACCTGACCAACATGTAAGTGTTAGAGCACTGGTTAACGTCCAGTACAGATCACCAATGGTCAAAACCGCTATAATACTAGTGAGTCCATCACCTCAGCTTTTGTGGAGGCAATAATTGATCAGTTCTCTCACTATGATTGTGGCTATAATTACAGACTGGATAGGCACTGTAAATTCACATTTGCTTAATAGATGCAAGAAGATTTACTGTCCTTTGATGAAGCTGGTGCCAAAAAGGAAGTGCATGCCACGCTAAAATCCAAGAAATCCTGACTCAGATTACACTGCTGAGAAACAACAATCTCAGCACTCAGGATAAATGTTAGGAATGACCAAGTATTACAGACAAGGGAAAGAACCACCATTAATTTTAAACATTTCCTTTGGACAAACAGTTTTCTATTAGTGACACTGAAAACAAAGTAAAAACTTCATGTAGTGTTTGGATTGTGGTTTAGGGCTGATTTTGAGAAAGGTGGTCTTGCGGGGAGACAAAGTTCCAAAAAGTGATCAAACCCAAAACATCCCACATAAAGCCCATGGAATGGCATCAGCTTCTTAAAGACAGTTTCCCAAGCTGTTTAAGACTAGCCTGAAAAATGAGCACATGCATAGAGGTAGAACCAGCTTTTTTAAAAAACCCAACTCTAATGAAAAGCAATTAAGCAATAATTGTACACTGGGCAGTAAATAGTTACCCACCAACATGCCTACTCATAAGAACATGTATGCTAGTTATCATAGGCAGTGTTCCAAGCTAAATCATATATATGCTTACAAACACAGTAAAAAGAAAGTGTGCTGAGCAATAACAATCTCCCCACCCCAATGTGAATTTCACAATCTGGCCCCATATGCACCCTGAATATAAGAAAGCTGATGTTATGGTGCATGCTCATAACCCTAAACATGCCATGAACACGAGAGCTTTTGGGGAAGCAGCAATACTATAAACAAATGTACAGAACAAATGAAAACAGAGTTGAGATGTGCAAGGAGGAAATAGACAAGCAGGAAGAGGAAACTTGATCCTAATGCAAAAGGAGATGAAACACCAATGAATGTAGGAAGAGCCAGGCAGGGCTAGACACAGAGGAGAAGCAGCAGTCCTCCCACCCCAGGTCCTGGGTGAGATTACAGGGCAGCCTAAAAGCCCTTAATTTTCACTAAAGCAGCACAGAACAAAAAGGACTACAAACTCAGACCTGCCTGTTTGGACATTAGCACAATCCATAGGTTGAGAAGAATCATCTCAAAAAACTTTCAATTCCTATTAAAGCAACTGCAAACAGGAAGGGGTAATATCCTGCCTCTTACTTATTTAGTATCTGAGAGGCATCTGCTGTGCTCTGAATTCCAAACCAGCTGCTTTCTGCCGCTGCAAAGTAAGTCAGAGACTGTTGTACCAGGCTGAGAAGTTCGGTGACTCAGGTTTTTCAAGACATTAGGCATTTTTAATTAGTGAGCTGTGATGCAGACCAGTGTTGAGCAAAACTGGTTTAATTTGCATTTAATTACAGCAGTAGATCAAGCAACACAGGTCTGGCATCAATTTAAATAGTGGAAACTAATGAATACTCAAGGTGTGTGAGAGAAACAGGAATTTCAGCTAAGGGAAAATTCCAGTCCCTACAGACAAAGGCAAGAGATGGCAAGAGCATATGGGGGTATACTGTAGAGAAATATAAAAAGGAAAGTTTTCTATTTTGACATGCCAAAAATACCTGGCTGTCTAGGTAAGGAATCAGACCTATAAATGACGTGGACTAAAAAACCTAGAAGTGGATACACAGAACTTTTATTAACAATAGTTGTATTATTCTTATTGTTCTTATTAATAATAATAATAAGACATGAAAATGTTACTGGACTAAAGCAGAAAAATATCCTAGAGTGCAGACCAAAACCCACATTAATCTAAACAAGACAAGTACCCTAACTCTCAGGCTACAAAGCCTAGGAGGCTGCTTCCCCAGTTTCTTCCTTTCTGGTCTCATGACATTCAGCAGGAGGGATAAGAAAGTGTTATTTCACACCAGCCCACTTGTTGACTGGAGCAACAGCAAGAGGACAGGACAATGGGTGGCAGCAACCTGCAGTTACACAGATGAGGTGTCACCCAGAGTGGTGGACTGAGCCCACCCACCAGCTTGCATCCACCATCAAAGGGGGCATTCATATTCTTCTACTTTCTCTTTGGGGTCAAAACACATCTGAAAGATGTCTGGAAGATTTCAGTGGTTCCTCACACACACCACACCAAGCTCTTCTGGTGTATTAGGTATGTCTGGACAGGTTATACCAGGACACAGCATAGATGCTCCAATAGATAAAAGTTACCGAAAAGACACAGAAGCCTGTCTGAAGCAAAATCAGCATAAACTGAAGTGTACTGTAGTTTTATACAGAGCACCATTCCAAAAGCTAAGCACACACACTGTACATGGCTCTATCACATCAGATCAAACAGGGAAAACCTGTTCATAAATTAGTGTGTAAAACATTCTGTTTGGGAACAAGTAGGAACCATACCATTAATATGTCAGGACAAAACAGTAAGAGTTAAAATACAAAACCCTCTCACAACCACTGCACAAATTCTCTTTGCTACTGTCCAAAAAAACCCAACTCACTCTATGGATCTGTTAGATCCCTGGAGGCAGCTCAAGACATGCTGCTGACACAGGTGTGACAACTCTCAAGCTTGTGCCTGAGAGCAGTTGGTGCTACCTCCCACAGCCTTGCCGATGCAGGCTCCAACTCCTGCATCAGTGAATCCTCTCTGGGCTCCCTTCACTGCTGCGCTTTAGAAAGTGACGTGAAAAGTCATATGGAGAAAAACTTGAAAACAACCATAGCTGGGTAAAAAACAACAAAGAAATAGGACATAACAGGCAGAGGAAAGAAATAGCAAACCCAAGCATTTTCAAAGCCTTCCACTGATAAATGCATAAACTAAAAATAATCAAAGTACCTGCATGCAGCAGGCACAGACTTCATTTAACAGGTGATGAAAGGCACTTATTTGTGTGAAGGTAGAAGGCTTCCATGGCAGCAAAGAAACCAGAAATAGAACATTTGTTATCAATTCTGTGCTCTAAACTGATACCTCACTGTTTTTCTCCCTCCTACATTTTTCCTACTGGCTGCTTTTTAAACAAGATACAATGACTAACAGATGCTACAGCAGTGCAGTCCTCAGTGAATGGGTAATTAACAGATGAAATTCAGCAGTTGTTTCTAGTTACAGCCAGATGAGCTGTACACTCCTCATCCCGTAACTGAGGGAAGGGAATGAGCAAGCCAACTTCCACCCCTGTTCCCTACTGTAAGATGGCACAAAGCAGTAAATACTGAGCTGGACTTGGAAGCGTCAGGAGAAAACAAACCCAGACCACTCAGGTTTTTTAGATCACCTCCAGGATTTAAGAACTGCAAATACTTACAATGCTAACTTTCCCAAAAACTTCAGAACATTCACTACATTTACTAAAACTGATGAAAAAAAAAAAAGGTCAGAATTAAACATCTGATATTGGCCAGTGACCTACATATAATACAGATTTATTACAGCCTGTTCAGAAAAACTTGTACTTCTATTGTAAATAAAGCTTTTAAGTAAATAACTCCAGAAGTTCTGCCAATGTAATTTATTTCCTACAGCACAAATAAATAAATGGAACTATATACAGAATTTGAAGGAACAACCATATATGAAGGAACACAACATATTGATTCAAATACCTCTAACCCAGTTTAGCTGCTACACCCACTACTCGATAGCTGTCACTGTTTTCATTGCTGCTTAGCTAACCACAAAAATATGCCAATTGGGACTTGTTTGCCATTTTTGCTTCAGGGTTTGACTGTCAAAAAACATCAGCTGCAACCATAAAAGCAAGCAAACAATACATAAAGTAAGGACAAGCTTAGTTAGTCTTCATAATTATTCAGCTGAACCTGAATTATTGCAAGAATAAGACCATGTGTCTCAAGATTACAAATTAAGAGAATTGATCCATGCATGTATGTTAGAGTAACACTGTTACAGTTGAAAATACCACTATTGTAATAAACACATGGTGATGAGACATTCACTGTTTCACAAATAAGAAAGCATTACTTCACGGAATTATATTAACCAAGAATATATTTTAGCTGGCAATAATGTGAATGACTCCCTATCAGGCCACACATGCTCATAGGTAGCAGCAGGCTTGGAAGGAGGTTAATAAAACCCAACCTGTAATTTCTGAATTACTTCTGAGCTAAAAATAATCTTTTACAATATTGTCTTTTCGGGGGAGGTGGGGGTTGGGAGAAAGCACAGCATGCTTGGTGTTTATGAGGATAGCTTTTTATTTAAAAAAAACCCAAAAAAGCAAAAACCTAAAAATATCACTACTAGAAATCTGCTCATAAGACAATAAATGATCACCTAATGGTATTTAGTTAAAAAAATATATATATATCTATTTTAGATTAATGCATTTATAAATGGATAGGAACTTCCCCACCCTCCATGCAGTGGGCTATCAACCCATAAGCTGAACAAAAATCCTGAAAACAAACTCATACCATTAACTGAGTTAACTACAGAGTTAACAGTTCAGAACTCTTTACTCAAAACCATTTATTAAAGAAAACATGAAGCCTTAGATTTAAATACTTCAGTATTCATTGTATCCTTTGGAATGAGTTGAACTACACACCAGCTTACATCAAAATAACTAAACCTGTTTTCACATCACACTTTGTTAAATGTTGGCAAATCTGCATGTGCCCATTATTTTGGAATTGGAGAGTTTTTCAAGATGTTGTCACTGGTGCTGAAGAGGGGGAGAGAAGTACTGTCAGCACGCAGTGGTCAATAAAGCTACAGAGGCCTGGCCAACAAGTACCAGAGCAGGCTCCCATTTGATAGGGTTTTTCCCTTGAGTGCCACCAAAACCAGAGGCTGCTCTAACTGCTGTTGACTAGTAGAAGCCCCAGTGGCAGCATTTGGCCACAATAGCTCAAATCATTCCCTTCATTTGCCCATCAGCAGCTGCAAGATGCCCCACACTGTCCTGTGCCACCTCTCTGCCAGCCAGTGATTTTGCCTATCCTCCCACAGAGTCACAAGAGTGCTTCCTTTGGGTCACTTCTTCTTTGGGGTTTTTTGGTATGTGGACACCAAGACAGAAGAGTGTAAAGTCAATATCTAACTAAATGTAAGTGTGGACTAATGTCTCTCATCAGCATTAAAAAAAAACCCACTTGTGATTTACAGAGCTTTATAAACTCCAGTTCTATATAACATTTGCTTCCCTGAAGTCCAAATCTATTTTAATGTCCTGACTTAGAGCTCAAGGCTCATAAAACCACTACCACTCATCACTCCAATGATGGTACATTTTCCTCTTCACTTCTTAGTACTCTCATGCCTATCTAATTATTAGTTTCTGATATGGACTAACTATGGACCAAGTAACACACTACAGCAAGAAGCTACTGGTCACCAGCTGAAGCACTTCAAAAGATCCATCTTCCCCTACAAAAGAAAGGCAGAACTGCCTTGCACAATGGACTGCAGATGTGAGGATCCTTAAAATACACCAACACAAAACACACATTCTTACATTAGCAAGAATTCTCTTTATTTTTAGTAATTATTCAAGCACCATCAGTACAGTATCCCAAGGTCTGTGCTACAGCCTTCTAAGAAAAACAGTAACAGCAAATCTATCAGCTGGGCTTAATATCTGTCACATTAGTCTGCTGTGCAGAAACAAATTCACTTTGATTTCATTTTTGTTTGTACCCACGCCAAGATCGTTCCAGCATCCCAGAAGAAAAGAGCCTGTAACCAAAGCAGGAATGGTCCCACAAGTAAGGTACTGGAAGAGTCCCTCTGAACTGACATTTTTTGTGGGAAGACATAGCAAAGGGGGCTGCTGTGAGCTCACGTGGAGCTGCCACCAACACAGCCTGCATGTGCTAAGCTTCCTCTGCTGCAGCTAGGCAGTTAGGACCTGTAAGCGACCACTGCCATGTAAACAGGACCAAAAACATAGCTGGCATGATACCATTCAAGTTGACCAATGAGTGGTAGACAAAGTCCAGCATAAGGGAACATAAGCATGGTTGTGCCCATCATCTGGAGAAGCATGAGCATGTCAGCAGCTTCATCATGTTTTTAGCTAGTACTGAGTGTAAGCAATGCAGACAAGATAAGCACAGGCTGTCTGCCTATCTGGATTGGAAATCTCACACTTTCATGTGCTCAGGTATGCTTTCCTTCACCACAACAAATGTTTTACTACATTTCCTTTACACCTAAGCAGAGGAACTGTTCATTGCACCCATCCCCTACACACAGCAGGACAGGGCTTCCAAGTGAATGCTGATCTCAGCACTCCGGCACAAGAGGAGCACCCCCCTCCTCCATTCCTCTAACTGCCTTAACCCCAATTTCAACCAAATCCAGAGAATACCACTAACTTTGTGATCCCCAGGTATTAGCACCGGTACTGTGAACCCTGAAATTTAGTTTTTTTATACTGAAAACTTCTACACATTCATCTCAGCATTGGTTCATCCCCAATTTCTGGGTTGCCAGCAAAAGCACTCTGAAAAATTTAGGACTCCATGTAACCAAAGAAAACTGTTAATCACCCTGCTGCCAAAAAAATATCCTTTCTGAGGTACTCAGAAATAGCACCCTATTATAGAATCTTCAGCATATTATAGCAGTTTTTCACATGCAGCAGTTGGAATTTGTAGTTTTCACTTCTCCGCCTCAATGTAATTTCTTTGAATACACTCAACTTTTGTTCTGCCAGAAGCATACGGAACAATTTATAGCAAAGCCTCAAAATTTTAAATCAGTGGGAGTTAAATACAAGGCCTTAAAAATTCCAGACCCCATCTTTACCTTGGGAGCTACGTAAGGCATTTTTTCCATTAGCACTTTTCAGGTCTAAGATTTCAAAAGCCACTGCAGATGTTTACATCTACCATTCACAAACTTTTTATTGGGAATCCTTCAGAGATTTGTATTACATAACTCAGCTGGGATAAGTATTTGAGAGCAATTAATCACCGGGGATATCATATACACATATATCATCTCTGAAATTTACTGAACCGAAGTCAAAAAGCATTTGACCCTTTCCTCAGGCATACTTCATGAAGTGATTTCAGTATGTGTATGTACATTATCATCCTTTACCAATCTAAGCGGTAAAACCATTCTTCGACTTGTTTGCAAGGGGTTGTTAGAATTAACCATAGTGGGGGTTTTTGAAGAAGGCTTTTCAGGATTGTTGAAGCAGAAGGAAAGATTTCATCCCAGGCATTTAGCAGCAGACCAAAGAGAAGGCAGCCAGTGCAAAATGGGTTTGAAAGAGCAAGAATGAAACACGGTGTTGCAGAGAACACCTCTGGCCTCGCACAAAGCTGAGCAAGAAATCCAAGACACCTTTGGACCGTTCCGATATTGATCATTAGAGAATGTACTTCTGTAATGAATTTCCTATTGTAACAAAATGAAATCTTATAATAATAAAAATAGTAATTTCATACAGTCTTGGGGTAAAAAAAACACAGTGCTTTGTATTTAAACATCTACAGAATGTTACAGGTTACAATGTAATTATTTTCCTTTATCATTAAAGTCATCTTAATCATCACAAATCAGCTCAAGTCTGCTATACCAGGCAACTCCTACACCCTTCCTCCTCAGATCTGGTGGGTAGGTTTTGCCACCAATGCCCTATTCATCAAAGCCAAACTGAGCAAAGAGAAGTTCAGAAAGCAAGCCAAATCTAGAAGATCAAGCTTAGGCAGCCTACAAACTGGAGAGCAGCTTAATCCATAGGGATATCTTACTTCACCAGGACTGACGTGCAGACTCCGATACTAGCTTACTTGGACATGCCACTCGACCATTTTGAATTTTCTCTATTTTCACTCTAAAACAGCAGTTTTATCACCCTCAAAGCTCCTTTGATATCTGTAAGAATGTCTTCTAGCCATAGCTGTGGCCACATCACAATGGCCACATCTGTGCTGTGGCTCACTTTGAAACGTCAGTCTTTAAAGATGGGATGGTGCTTTTCCATTTAAGGATTTTTGATCTACATTTTTATGGTGGTTATGGTATTTTCATACAGAGGCTTCTCACTTCTCAGTGCATTCCTCCATTCTTCTGCATCCATAAATTGGGTATTTCCAGCTTCCAAAAGCAAGATCTGTCTCTCAAGACTTGCAGAGGAAGATCTCCAACTATGATACTAGAGGAGATCTTGCAAGCTTATAGTACAAGAGTGCAGGTCATCATTAGAGGGCTTACAGTGGTGCTGAAAACCGTCAGCACTCTAAGCATCAATAGTACTCAGGGAATTTCATCCACAGCTCCCTGTGGGGAGCCACAGTGCCTACATGGCACAGCTTGCCCCACTAATGTTTTACAGAGGTCCTGCTCTTACATCATACTCATTACTGAATATTAATAAAGCCTGATTAAAAACAAAAGAGCAAGCATTAATTAGGAGGATCCCTGTTTTCAAATTTCATTATTGCCAAATCCAGCTTCCAGAGCATTCCTGGATATACCACCACTGTTCAGGCTGCTACTTCTACTGTGGGCAATTTCCTCTCCCCCCAGAACAACCCCCTCTCTGTTTCTAAGGCATTCCAGTGAAAAAGAACAAGGAGTAATCTCAGTAGTTTTTCCAGAACACAAACCTGTGACAGTCGGAGCTATTGAAATAAACGTGGGAAAAGCTGGAGGGGAATCGGGTTCAGAAGATTTGTTTTATTTTTTTGGCAAAAAAAAGTACCTCAATCTACACACAAGCAAGCTGTTTACAGAGGGATATAATATTACCTAATATAATGTTATAATGATATAATGTTACAAAGGAATATAATAGCATTTCCTGAGAAGTACGCAAAATGTTGATCTAAACCAACTACCTAATTAGGAAACACTGGGGAATATCCTCCCCACAAAAGATAAAATAGAAGAAACCTAAAACTCACCTACACACTTTTCACTTTTTCTTTCTCTCCTACATCTTCACTATTGTAAACACACTCCCAAAGTGCCAACCTCAGCATTTTTAACTCCCGAAGCAAGCAGGCTCCTCCGTACAAAGACAGCACTTCAGTCTAAGGATGGACTGAGCTCTGAGGATGTGAGCATGGGGGAGGGAAACTTTAATATTGCAACCCATCCATCAACCACTTCTATAAAGCTCTTTTGTTCCAAGCTCATACTTAGCAACTCAACGTCAAAACTGATGTTGGAAAATGCAAATCCTAAATTAACCCATACTTGCACCCCTCATGTCTTTTTGACCTTAAACACAAGCAAGGAATAGTGAAAAAGAAATTTTTGCTACACAATCTACTTATATAAAAATGTGTATCTAGGTAAATAATCCACTTAAAAATGACTGTGGATGAGGTTCTTAGTCTACACTACCAATGATACAGATTAGAAAAACAAAATCAGAACATACGCATCTAGGATACAATGCCTTTACTACTTTGGTTCTCTTCCAGACTAGGCAAAGTCAATCGGTTGTTTCCACCTGGTGGGGCTTTTTTGTTGTTTTTTGTTGGTTGACTGGTTGCTTTTGTTGGTTTTGTTTGGGTTTGTTTTTTTTTGGGGGGGGGGGGCATGGAGAGGGGGTGTTGGTTTGGGGCTTGTTTTTTTGACACACAAACAGTTTGATTGAAAACACCCCAGGGAAAACAACTGGTTTAAAAAAGAACAACCTTTTCCTCTCTGTTACAAAAACAAAAGAACACATCTCTTAGCCTTTGGCTTTATGAAGTCCTAGGTCAGATGTGGGCGGCCTTAACAAAGAAGGAAAATAGTAGGTATTCCAAATGAAAAGCAAGGGTTTCACTGCAGCAGAGAACACAGGATGTATTCCACAAGCTGTAACTATGCCCCTTAGAAACACAATGGGGGAAAAAAAATAATCACTCATTATGCTCAAATACTTAAGGCCAGACTTTTCAGTGAGCCCCATTTTTGCAAGGTTCCACAGCTGAAAGCACAGAGGTGCCAAATACCTGAGATTACAGCTTATCCAGTGGATATTTCCCAGAGGTGCCGTAACAAAAAAAATCAATTTACATGTACAGTACAACAGTGGTGTAAGACAAGAGAACTCTGACACAAAACTGTGAGCTAGTATTTAAATGTCTTAATTTTAGGATAATCTGGTAGTCTTTAGAATCGTCATTGCAAAACTTCTTAAAGCTTTCTTCCAAGAGCTTTCATATAACATCTTTCATATGGGAAATGTCCTGCCAAGAGCTTTAAACACAGCTTTATCAAATGCCAGTTTGGCTTCTTCCATGTGAGTTTGGACATTTTAACAAGAGTTTATGAACTTTCCTTGGAAAAAAAAAAAAAAATGCACGTATAGTAATAGTTTGCTGTCCATGTGTGTAATAGGTTATGTAAAATACCAGATAATCCTGCAGTCTAACAAAAACATTTTAAAATTAAGTTATTTCTCTCCAATAGCTTTTATTTGGCCTTTAAATCACGAGTTTCATTTCAAGCACTATCACACATACAAAGTCCTGGCAATTAAGTCAGCCTAACACAGTGCTTACTTAGGAGAAGGATAGGAAATGCATTTAATTAGCAGCGACTCAGGACACCAAGAACTACTTTATTTGATCGGCTGCTGCTGTGGATGATGAAAAAAAGTGTTTTGTATAATTCTCATTGGAGTGCACTCACTTGTTTCAAGCAAGATGAAGAACAGAACTACACGGTATCTTTTCCAGCCTCCTTTATAGAGCTCCCATCAGCAAGCAAAAAAAAAGGGAGAGTTGTATTAATGTAACCTAGATCTTAGGCAGCTTCCAAAAACCCAGCCAGGAATCTTTGTCAGGGTTTCAAAAAGAAGCCGCTGCTGAAATTCTGAAGTATGCAACACGGTTGTTCAGGACTCCTCCTGTGAGCACCAAGCACTTTTCACTCTCTGAGGGACATTGCCAACAGTATCTGTAAGGTGAGACACTGGAAACAGTTTCCACTATCACCCCTGGAGGTGGCTGCCATCTTTCTGAGCTCAGGTTTACCATCCTGACTTCCAGCAGAAGCAACAGGTATTTCATGCAGAGCACTAAAGCTCTTCCAAAGAAGCACTGCACAATCACAAGTCCTCCAGTAAGTCATTATATAATTTTGACTCTATAATTTTTAAATATTTAAATTTAAAATTTAAATTTTTTAATACTTTTTAAAAATGTGATTTTTGGCTGCTTAGTTTTGTTAACTGATTTTGCAACTTAATTAACTAACACTCTCCTTTAACCTTTCTTTTTCAGATAAATGTGCTATGACATTTGCCTAGGGCCACAGGGTACCCCAGTTCTCTTGATTAGGTTGCCTGTCTTGGCTGCTAATTAGCTCTTGGAAGACCTTACAGCAGCTTTTCAATACTTAAAGGGGCCTTATGAGAAAGATGGGGACAAACTTCTTATCAGGGCCTGCTGCAACAGGACAAGGGTAATGGTTTTAAACTAAAAGAGAGTAGATTTAGACTACATATAAGGAAGACATTTCTTACAGTGAGGGTGGTGAAACCCTGGCACAGGGTGCCCAGAGAGGTGGTGGATGTGCCATCCCTGAAAGTGTTCGAGGCCAGGCTGGACAGGGCTTTGAGCAACCTATAGGTCCCTTCCAGCACAAACTGTTCTATGATCTCCAGAGGTGCTATCCCACACCTGGGATTCTGTGATTTAAACAACCACACAGAACATTAAGGTTTTCAGTTCCAAAGCTCTCAAAGCACCATCTCTGGTGACTGCTCAAGCAGTGCTGAGAACTGTTCCTTGAAAATTTTCATTCCATTCCAACTCATGCAGTCACAGCTTCAACAACAGCCACCAAGGGGGTGGGTGTACGTGTATGTGTGGGCATGTGCATGTGAAGAAGTAAGAAAAGGCACACAGCACACAGTTCAAGCATCTTTTACAACACCCTGTAAGTGGAGACTGTGCCCTAGTGTTCACTGAGATCACACAGGGCTTTCAGGCTGAGTGATGAGAAAGACTATGGTCACTTCAGCGTTTTCCTACAGAGCTCATACCAAAGGCTTGCTATTCACTTTTTGTCAGGCAGTGATTTTTCCAATTTGCTATTTCTCCGAAATGCTGAGATATTCTGGGGTTCTCCCTGGTAAGCTCAAACTTATACTAGAAATTTACCCACACCTTCATTTGTCTTCAGGATTAAGTTTATTTATATTTTATCTGTATAAGCAACTAATAATAATCTAAGTTATTAGTGGCTTATAAAACAGCTTAGAAATACCCTATGTGCATAGACATAACCAGTGATAAAGCCAATAAAGCACAAACATGCCAAGCTGACAGGAGCTCAGAGGAAGACAGGCTTTTGTCTGTCATTACCTAATTCACTTTTCTACCAATTGCACTACACAATGCATTCAAATCATTTAAATAATGTGTTAACCTGTAGCACGCTACCTCCATGTACAACGCCAAATTACCTACTCTTCATCCTACCATTTACAAGCTGTAGCTATTTCCAGACTGCAGCAAGTTTCACAATTTGTCAGCAAGGTTATCAACAGAACAAAATGGCTCATAAGGAAAAAGCTACTGTATTTTGTGTGTTGGGAAAAGGGGTGGGAGAGGAAAACATGCTCTGTTAGAGCAATGGGGTCAAAACAACATGCCTTGCAGAGCACTCCCTCCCAAGCTACATACCACACTCTTCAGAGGGGACATCACAAATTGCAGAATTCAAGCCAAGCTCAGCAATGAGTGGGAGCAGGCAAGATAATAAATAGTGCAGATGGTTTTGGTCTTCATTACCATTCAAGCAGACACAATGTCTCTGTAGCACATACAGAGCAAATGGGCTCTTGTAACATGACAAACTAAAAAATACCAAGAGCTCTATGCTTTTGTGGTATTCTTTGCGCCAGGCAAACACTCCATGGGTTTCTAACTACCTGTTCTTGCAGACCTCAAGAAGGCCCATAACTATTGTGAAACCTTGGGTCCTTCAAAACAGACCTTTTCAAATCACACTTAACTAAATTGCCATCTTCTAGCTTGACTTGTATATGTTAAGACTAGACTCTCTTGGGGCAAAAAGCCGTATGCTCACAGTTAAATCAGTATTGTGCCTGTGCTAAGTGCTTTCTAATGTTTTAAGGAAATTTGCGATTGCAAGTAGACCAACACCGCAGTTTCACCTTCCTTCAGGATAAGCAAGCACAGCCTCCCTCCTATCCGTGATGGGGACTTCTCACTGAAGGGCAGCCCCATCCTACCGCCAACCACCAAGACAAGGCAGGGCAACAGAACTGGCTCACACTCACTCCCTTTCTCCAGCTTCCCTGCCTTTCCTGAAGGTAAAGATCATGATTACAGATTACAATTCCATACATTTTATAATTATTACATAATTACAACTGCAACTATAATTTCAAAATCAGCTGCAATAATCTGTTTACATTTAAATCACCCTAGTTAAGATCATGCTTTGCCTCTCCAGGACAAGGTGAACCCTATACAATGTTACCCGGGATTTCAGCAAGCATGGAGGCAGAGACACTTTGGCACATGTTGCACAACTGGGGCTGAGCCCAGCTGCAGCCTAAGAGGGTCAGGGCCCCATTTCCTGCAGGACTGCTCCCTGTGGGGCTCCAGGCATCCCAGCCTACCCAACAGGACAGCACATGCTCCCCACTGCGAGGGCAGCAGCCAGAGATATGGGGAAGGGTGTTGGCTCTGAGGAGACCAGCTGTTATTCCAGCTTCCTCTATCTTGCCTTCCATCAAGCTCCCAAACACAAATGGTATCTTCCCCCATTGTCACCCTTCTATATCCTACCCTACCCGTTCCCTACAGCACCCATTCAGCCATGCAGACTGACTTTTGGTGATAAATAAGCTGCTATCTTATAATACTCTTGACACTCTATTGCATACACATGCTATTAAAAGAAAAAAAAATAGCAGGAGCCACACAGTAACTATCTACCTTTATTTTAATAGAGCAAGAAAACAGTTTAATGAACAAGTTCTAGAAAACTGCATCTAAACTGCACAGAGGCATATTACAAACATTACGGTATTTTCATTCGTTCTCCCTCGTAACACACATAAACCAAACTTGCCAAGTTCTTTCTCATATTCTAAGCATTAAAGTTCACAAACAGGGCCTCCATCTTTGCAACACTCCAAATCAAAATAGTATAAAGGAGACTATAGACATATACTTCATTGCATTATTGTTCATAAACACATTAGCATATATCTCAATCTTAAGAATGATTACTTCCAGAAATCCCAGGATTCCTGGCCTTCTGGTGTCTAGTGTATATGTTGGAAGGAGAAAAAAAAAATCATTCGAAATTTGAGAAATAAGTATTTTATTTGCTTCATGTCCAGAAAGGAGGGGGAGGGAGAGGAGAATCTTGTTGTATAATCAATCAAGTTTTGCTTGCACTGTCTTTCTTCTAAACTGAAAATCAAGGACCACAACTAACAAAAAAGGGAACAGTTTAGATAAGTTTTGTAAGAGCTTGTTCCCATTTTGTCGTAGCTGGCTTCTTTAATTCAGAATGTTTTAAGCACTTCTAAGAACAACGTGGCTAACAACATTTTGAGTTTTTCTTTTTAACATTCAAATATACCACATTTTCCAACATTACTTGGTTTTTCAAGCCGCTCAAACATATTCGGTTACTCATCATCAACTAGATATTGAATAGGAAGGGAAAGCCAACACCACGCACTTGGGAGCTCCTTCCTCCCATACCGACAGGAACAAAAGGTGCCAGTAGAGATAACCCACAAAGCACTCTTCTTAGGTCCTGCTGAGCCTCCCGTAAGCAAACTCCATCTGTTGCCAAAAGCCAAAACTCTCCACAGTAGAAAACAGAAGACAGATGTCTGCTTGCCAAGAGAAAGACTGAGCTTGCTTTCTTACTCAAACCCAAGCTGCTGAGAAAGCTGACCCAAATAACAACCAAACACAAAAGAATATATGTAAGCCAGTGAGCAGCAATATTTATCCCACTGCTTAAAAGCTGATGAAGGCTGTTCCTTAGGCAGCATTTTGACACTAAAAAGGAAAAAAATTGGGAGCAGCAAGGACATACATTCCACTTGGACATACCACCAAGAAAATAAAATAAAATAGTAAAACAAAGAACAGCTACTGTCACCCAAAGCAATACACCTGAAATCTCTATCATTTTTCCACTCTGTATTGCTAGTAGAAAAATTAAGTGGCCCAACTCTTCAGATAGCATCAATTTTGCAATTTGTTTCAGGAGACGTCTGGTATAGTCCCAATTTCTGAAACACAGCAGCTTAATTGAAAACAAACAAAAAAGATCTTAATCAAAATTTGCTTAGACTCCAGTTAAAGGAATATCCACTCAACTAACTTAATAGATCTACTGGTTGTCAAGATGTTAAATTTCAGATTAAAACAGGCTGCTTGCTCACATGTAGATTAGGGAAATACAACCTACTGAAACATTAAGGTGTCCTTTCAGTTCAAAAGTTGTAAGAACTCAGACTCAAATACACACTGAAGTGAGTATCTTTGAGGGTTTGGGGTTTTTTTTTGTCAAGTAATAACTAGATACCCTTGCTTCCACAACTGTAATGGTGTAAATGGGTTTGCTCTCAACTTATACTCCAAAAGCAGACCAGTAGACATCTCTGTGTTTGGAAGGGAAGCATTAAAAATGAGCAAAGGGACATACTTGGACAGGATTAAGACTGTTACTATGGGGTTATCCACTGTCCCACAACCCCAGCCAGGAAGACCTTACACTGGGGCTAATGCTGACATGAAGAAGTGAAAAGGGGGGTGACATGAGAAAGCCAGAAGCTCCATCAAATTTCACCCTTTCCTTTCTCTGACTCCTATCCCCTCACCTCCTTTCTCTCAAATCCTGCCAACTACCAGGCATGCAGAGGGCGTTGCATTTGAGGAAGGGGAGATGCCCAAGATCAGTTTTATCAGGCAGAACACAGTTGGTGAGGTGCAGGAACTGAAACTGTCACACCTCAGAGCAGGCTGGACCGGACATGGAGAGACAGCTTAGAGTACACCTAGGGTGGGGAGCCTGAACTACTGAAGAAAAGGAGGAAGAGAAGAGACAAGAGAGGAGGAAGGGAGAAAAAAGTAACAATAACAATGGAGCCTTAACCTAAAAAGTGTGCAGACCAGTGGCTCCAACAGGGAAATTACCAAGCAGAGCCATGGCAAAGCAATTACTCAGCACTGTCTCTCTCTGCAGGTGTAACTAACCTGCCTCCAGATTGCACAGTGACGCAAGTCCAACCACATTCAGGAGGACCTTAAACATTCATATTCTAACTACTCATAGTTCTCACAGAGCAACAAAATCTCATATGCACAATGCTTATTAAAGGACAAGAGGCCAATAAATAAATAAATAAAACCAACCTGACTTAACACACCATAATTCACAAATGACAAAGTAAAAACCCATGACAGCCCGAAGCCAGAAGCAGCCCTGCCCAACTAAAACACAGTACGATATAAATACAAACAACTTGCAAAGTCCACCCACATTAATCTGTGCTTCACCCACAGGTAGAAAGGTATGTTTCCTAGTCTCTGAAGTAGCATGTCATCCAGGCTCTCTGGAGACTGCCATCCAACCAGCAGGCTTCCTGTTCAACCTACAGCTGAGAACAACATTTAATTACCATGCTTAATCGATCTTGTTAACTGTTAGGGTGGACAGCTTTGATCTCTCCTGCTGATAGCTAGTTTATGACTACAAAAGAAACTGGGACTCTGCATAATTGCCAAGTCTTCGATGTGCATTTTTCAATTCCTTCTATTTCTCAACCTCCCTTTCTGTTTGTGCTACACTAATGCTCCTGCTAATAGGAACCAAAGCACATCCCCTCATTTATGGTATCATTTATTTGGACATGCAGAAGGTGGAGGGAAGAAAGATGAGGAAAGGGGAATTGCCTCTCCTTCACCCAGAAATATGGAAAAACAACAGAAATTACCATAGTGAATCTAGCCTCAGCAACAATATCATATGGCTGATGGCAGCCAGCACTAAAAGCAGAAGAAGGTGCAGGAATCACTAAGATGTCTGGGATAATCTTCTCCCCATCCCCCTGGAAAGCCTCGTCTGACTCTCTACTGATTAAAGGCTTGTTTAAATTCCAGTACAGAGGTTTTGAGGAATTTCAGTGGCTTTCCACTGTGTTGTTTTATGTTTGTGAATAGGTTCACCCAAAGAATGCCTCTTCTACAGGAGCTTCATATTAGCAGCTTAGGAGAAAAGCCCACAAGACCAAGATTACTAGCTTGCACACAGCCAAGCTGAGACTGTGCCAATACCAATAGGAACAGAAACTTCTGAGGACACTGTACCCTTAAAATATCTAGGAACCTTCAAAATAGATGCTAATTAAAAACAACCAAGTACAAGCAAGCTTAATTCATTAACTACCTCTCCTAAGCACCCTTTTCGTCAAGGATCAATCCAATCATAAGATCTACGGAAATAAACGTTCATAGGTGGTGTATAATGGGTTCTGAGAAACGTACAAAGCAGCCCTACATTTCAGCCAAAGAGTGTCAACTGTTTTCAAAACGGCAAGCTAAACCCTCACCACACTGAATTCAGCTGGAGCTTTGCCACGCAGCAGGACAGCGACTTGGCCCACCATCCCCATGGGAAATCTTTTTCTAGCTCGGACTTTCTTCCTGCTTATTTCAAATGAAATCTCCTTTGGACCAGGTTGAATCTCCACAGATAATTAGTCTTGTACCAGCTAAATAAAACAGGAGTTATATCGCTTCTGAATGGCAACCTGAGTAACTACAACAGGGTAACAGAGAAAATTTCTTCTTCTTTTAATCCAAGGGGAACTTGGCAATGAACTGTTTAACAGGGTTTGAACTTTGCTGCTGAATCTTCCCATTGCACAGCAACAAAGAGAAGAAGAGTCTCATAGCACACAGCCACCTCAAGCATCTGCAGAATATCATAGATCAACTGTAGCTCCCAAATAGGGCTAGAACAGAATTGTTCACCTGAAAGTCAGTCCTTCCTCAACAGCACCCCATGGTTCTGGTGGTTGATTTGGGGCTTTTGGTTGTGGTGTGTTTTGGGGTTTTTGAGGGTTTGTTTTCTTTCTGTTGGGGGTTGTGTGTTTTGTTTGGGTTTTGGCCTTTTTTTTTCCCTAAACTTTTTTCTAAGGAAGGTTTCTTCTTGTTATTACAAGATGACAAATATATTGTACACTTTATCCTTACACCAGAAGCTACTGAAAGCCCAGCAAGTCAGCCAACCCATTCATCTCCTGCCTGCTGCTGATACTGTCTTGTATAATGCTCATTTTTGGTGGCCAGGGATGGAGGAGGGGTTTCCCTAGGAATAAGCTGAATAAAGCTTCCTGTTCGGCTGAAGCAGGAAATGGGCTCCAGTACTGCCTTGCACACAAAGAGTGGAAAACACTTACTAAACAAAATAGCAGGAGATGAAGTGTAAACTGGATTGTCCATCCATCATGGATACAAATAGAAAGCCACACTTCCCATCCCCCCAGCTCTCTTGCATTAATGTACTTAAACTTGGGGGAGTGGGGGAAAATACCTGCATATGTATACATGTTCTGCATGGACATCAAATGATTATGCTGTGCCTTTAAAACCAAGCACCGAAGGATTTTAAACAACAACAACGCTAATTAGGAGGTAGCATTTCCTCCCTCCCACAGAATCACTTTCTTCTTGTTAGGATTGGAGGTACAACTGCCCAAACCCCATCCTACTACTGCAGAAACTAAACCATAAGTTGTCATTAGGTTAACCTCCCAGCATTTCTCTCCAAACATCTCTTCAGAAAGACTAAAAATAAATAGCCTAGAAGATGAAGGGACAGGCTTCCAGTCTGACAAACCACCAGGATCCACAGCGAAGAACAGCAATATTACATTTTGCATAAGAATCTGCAGATGGTAGAAGACATATTAATGGAAAAAAAATGTCCTTCTTCATGCCCTATTGAAAACAATGACCGTTTAAAACCTCACAGCGCTTCCCAAGAGCTGGCCTTGTAATTCACGCAAGATTTCTTTGCTGCCATCGTAGGCCTTTTGATGAGCTGTGATCACTTCAAAGCTGCACTTGTCCTCACTCACCCTGACATTAGAGAACCGAAAGTGATGAAAACTACATCACCTAATGCTAGGTCACAACTACAGATGCACACTGCTAGAAGATGGAAGATGAAAAGCTGTTAGGCAAGTTCCATGGTGTAAAACATATTACAGCAGCTGGATGCTGGAAACATATAACAAAACACCACGCAAAACACAAATGCACATAAGCTTAATGAAAACCTGATGAAAGACTGTTTAAATAAAAGCACTGAACTCATTAATTCTCTAGACATGGCTAGTGCAGTTAAACTAAGGTCACAAGTACTGCATGCTACACTTGAATATTACAAACCACCATGAGCCATTAGTGCCTCCCCCCATCATGAGTTATAAACCAGTCACTGGCCCCACGGGAACGTGTCTCATCGTATTTTCATGTCCCTTCTTATGGCACAACACCCTGCTTGTCATGCAAAGCAGAAATACATGTTGGGAAAGCGTTTTACTAAATGGCCTTAAAAATACCCTTGTATTGAAATAGAGTCAGGTACAAGTTTCTCAGTTGGGGGACATAAGAGAAACTTCTCCACCACCCTAAATGGAAAGTTTAAGACAACCAAATCAAACCAGAGAGTGCTGAACCATTCCAGTGAACCCCAAAATCAGCACCGAACCTTCAAAACCCCAACCATTGCTAAGATCACATTGCTGAGAGCTACCTTCAATACCCTGAAGCTGGCATGAAATTAAACTTCACAAGTGCATGTAGCACACTAATACAAGACCCTTGAAAGGCAGGCCTTCTAGTCGAAGGGCACGGCAGAAGTCCAGCCACTCTTGATAGATGAGGAAGTTTCCCCTAGTATAGGTTGCAAAGACATAGCACCTACTGCAACACAGCTTACCATTAACCAGTTTGCTACATCAGAAGGTTCTTTCACATGTGGTACAACAAATGGATGTACTTGAACTAATGCATTTGCTACAGGATACCAAAGAGGATATAACACAAGAGAAACAGCAGAGATCATTCAAGACACATTCACCTATGAATAACCCAATATGTGTATCTGGGAGCATATGGATCCTACACACACACAAGGACCCAGCGTACAGTCAGACAAGCAAGCACAGTCCATGACTGTGAAGAATGACTAACTGAAGACAAAGAGCTTTGTTCTGCCTGCTTTCCCTCCCTCACACCCCTACCCCTGCTCAGCAAGGAACAAACACTAACGGACCCCTGTTATCTGAAGGATACTACATGGAAACGTTACTTTGCAACAGAAGGATGATAGTACACAAATAAAAACCCCTCACAATTTCAAAGTCTGTACTTTCCCAGGCACCAGGGACATATGTAGCATAGCTTATACTGGATGGCATTCTGCAGCTACTTTCCAAGAAGTGTTTGTAGCCCAGATCTGAAGTTCGTTAGTCCTCTTCTGGTCCTTCCATATAAACTCACGCTGGGATCACAAAAGTCATCCTGGGACCTCCAGTTCCAAGAAGAGATTATTGTCTGGGCCTCACAAAGAGAACAAAAGCCATTTATTCAAGTAGAAATCACTCATTATTTGAAAAGCAGGTGTACACTGTCCTATCCCCTCATCCTGAAAGCCAGAGCAAAATACTTAAGTCATCTGATACAACATCATGTTACCACAAGTGATACAGTAGCTTCCAATATTTTCCCCACAAGAAAAGGTTTATGAGCAATAAGAATCCAGTAAATGTGAAAGCAATTAAATTTGCTTACAATCCTTGATGTTCTTATAGTCCCATAACAGCAAAGAGCTTTCTTCATGAAGCTTCCATATCTTCAAAAATGGGAAGGAAAAATCCCCTTTGTCACTGTCCCCAGACAAAGCCAGCACTATTAAATCATTCTCTTTGTTTTGCAGATATTTCCCTTTAATGCCAGGAACAGGGTTAAACTTGCAGATGAGCCTTGACAGCTTGCATTATGGAGACCTTCAGGATGTTAACTACAACTGATCATCCCACCTGACCTCCTTGGCCAGACTACAATATCCAGAAAGTATATAAGAAAGAATTGACATCTCTTTATGTGCAACTTCGCGTCAACATGCTTAGCCTACACATCAATTCCCAATTCCTTGCAACTCATAGGCAAATGAAGAACTCTTTCTTTACAAAAAAAAAAAGTATTCCATACAATTAAAGAAATATTAAAAAGAAATAATTAATTTCCCTTGACTTTAATAAATAAGATCTTTAGAAAGTAACCATAAGCAGCAGCGATGCAGCTGGCAAGTAGCAAAATAAAACCTGACAGCGGAGGTGCCACTTACCACAGAATTTAAACCTGAATGGAGAAGGACAAACATAAGAGCAGCATCCAGTTTTGGGAATTGAAATGACAAGAGCAAAGATTAAAAAGCAGTAAGAGCAATTAAAAGCAGTAAGAGGCTTAGCTCAAAGAACTAAGCTGTCATTTAAAAAGTAGCAAATATTTAACTTGTGCAAAACGATGACCAAGAGAAAATACAATAACTGACACACATAAAATTCCATGGTTTGCACAGTGCTGCACTAGCCTTATTTTACTCTTCCCTCTAGATGTATTGCGTCAGCACACAGTTGTAATTAGCTCCCTATTTAAAATAAGAGATAAATAAAGACTGCTTCCTATCAGGACATCAATGTAATATAGCACCATACTGCAGGCATCCCCAGTGATAAAACATTCTCACTTCAAGTCTGACTGCATCATGCCATGCCAAACTACCACAGCTATATATTGGCAGAAGAGGATAAACCTGTCTTGGTGAGGAAGAAAAGCTCCTTAAGTTTATCAAGCAGTTACAAACTGATTATCTCAAAACTTTAGCCTAATGCTTACAAACTACAGAAATTGCCCACGGGTAAGGGTGATGAAGGCTTTCTCCTTGGGAGGAATCATACACTGGAGTATTCCATGAGGAACAGCTCTGCAATTGTCCTGGTTTGAGCACAGCAGAACTACAGAACACTACTGGTGGTCTCTAAGCAGCAATCCTATTCAAAATCAGCTTATACCTTACACAGCTGTTCCAGAAGTTGCAACATAGTTCTTTGGATGCCTGAATGTTTCCAACACATTGAGACGGCTAAGCTGATGTCGCAAGCCTTCTTTCACTTGGTCTGCAGGGAGCTAGGACATGCACTAATGAATATCCATGCAGCAGATTTCTGCGGGATCTTTTCTCCAAAGCTGAACCAGGCTCAGAAAAAAAAACTTCCTATAACTCTATGTAGCTGTACACTTCTGAGGGCCACTTTATAGGCTCAGAAAGAAACTGAACAAGCACTTCCCCACACTGCCACTACTTAGGAGTGCTAAGCTGAATCTGTATCTGGTTGCTTGTACTCCACATGAAGTTGAAAATACAAACTTGGGATCAGTTCTGCACGCAGAACAGGAGCTCGGGGGAGCCCAGAGATATAAAACTAGCTGCAAAGTACCTCCAGGTTTCTATTTACTGAGGTTTTCCCATACACATACAAAAGAATTAATCAGGCATGTGGGCTGACCTGTCAGAAGCGCGGCTGAGCCGAAGCCTAGCGCAAACCCGGCATAAACATACAAACAAACCCACCCAGCCCTGCCTGAGGATCACCGCGCTATCTCCCTGCTAAAGCCTCCCCGCGCCGGCACTACCGGCAGTACCGGCCGCCGGCTGCCCCCGCCGCAGACACCCTCCCCGCGGTGGATTAGCGCTCTGCTAGAGAGAGGCACAGGGAAAACACCCGCACCACCGGCCCCGCACGCTGACACTTCCCCGCCCGGTGGCAGGCAGCGCCAGAGCCGCCGGGACGCAGCCCGGGGCTGGGGTCACTGGCAGGGGGACAGGTCGCGCCGCAGCCGGCGGGGACCCGGGAGGAAGCCGCTGCGGGGCCAGGCACCAGCACCTGAACAAGGGACGGGCGAGAGGCGGATGCTTAAGTTTCCCTCGTCTTCTTTAAGAAGATGAATAAACGCATAACGCAAAGCCCGCCGAGCACACACCCCGGCCGCTCCCCCCGCCACCCGGCCCGGGGAAGGGTCTCACTCACGGATCTTCACTTTGCGGTGGTCGAGGCGGGCAAGGAGCGCCTCCAGTGCGCCGAGGCGGCGCTGGAGCCGGGCGTTGCGGTGGCAGAGGGAGTCCGCCTCGCTGAGGATCCCGCCGAAGATGTCGCCGGCGCAGCGGGAGAGGTCGGAGAGCTGCATGAGCAGCGACACCAGCGCGTACGAGCTGACCTGCTCCAGCGCCCCGAAGAGCGGCACCGCGCCTCGGCGGCGCCCGCCGCCCCCCTCCGCCGCCCCGGCGGGGTCCGCCGGCGCCGGGCCGCCCCGCTCCGCGCCATCCCCGCCGGCCTCCTCCAACCTGCACAGCTTCAGCGGCTCCAGGGTCCGCAGGGGGAACGGCATCGCGGCGGGGGAAGGCGGGCAGCGTAGGGCACGGCGGGGAGGGGGGAGAAGCTAGGCGTCCCTGCTGCGAAAAGTCTTCATCCGCGCAGCGGCCGCGGTGACAAAAGTTCAGAGAGAGCAGAGAGGGAAAGAGGGAGGGAGAACAACAACAAATGGATCGGGGCGGGAGGGCGGCCGGGCTACGAGCTCTGGCGCTGGGCAAGAACCGGCGCTGCTGCCGCCGCCTCGGCGGAGCCCCGCTCGGTGCCCATGTGCGGGAGCGGCCCCGGGGGCGGGAGCGGCCCCGAGAGGCGGGAGGAGAGGGAGGGAGGGAGGGAGCGGAGCGGGGCTGCACGGAGGGCGCGGGGAAAGCGGCGCTGCCCTGTGGCCGGGAGACAGGAAAGAGTCCGTGTTTCTGTCCCTGAAGTGGAGACTGAGCGGGAGGAAGCGTGGGAAGGGGGATGAAGCGTCCTGAATGCGGCCACAAAGGAGGAAAGCCAGCCAGAGAGAGGGGGAGGAGAAAGAAGCGAGAAGCCCCGAGCAGCCCCACCTGGGGAACCCCGCGCCGTTGCAGGCACTTTTCTGAGCGCACCGAACTCCCAACCCGGAAAGCGAGAGCTGGAAAGAGAGGAGGAGAGAGGGAGGAAGGGAAAAAAAAACCTCCGCGAACCTGGGAAAAGAGGCCGCCGCCTACCTGTGGCTCCCCGAACTGGAGCCTCTGCCAGAGCCTCACCCTGTCGGCCCCGGAGGACACCAGCCCCCTCCGGCCAAGCTGCCTCCCCCTGGCCGGAGAGAGGAGCTGAGCAAGAGATGGCGCAGGTCGCCGCTGCCCCCCCACCCCCCCCAAGCCTCAGCCCCCTCCCCGGCTGCCCCGCAGGTCGGGCCGGAGGTGCTGCTCAAAGCAGGGGAGGAAGAGCAGCCCGCCTAGGAAACGGGGGCGGCCTTGTGAGCGGAGCTCCAACTGTTGTTTGTGGTTAAGTTTTAGTAAGGTCGATGCTAAGGTGGGAAAAGCAAAGTCTGAACCAGGCAGCATGACATCGAGCATCGCAGCACCAAACGTTACCCCAGCACGTAGTTCTGGTACGGGCCAAAGGCAAGTTTAAACCGTAGAAGCCCCTATGAGACACAACCAGATCTTCATCGGGACTACTGCTCTAATGAGCTATTCCCCACAGAACCAATTTAGTCCACTAGCAACTGTCAGCAGCTGCTCTTTAATTTTAATTGGACAATGCCCTGCTGGCTCCTGCTCTATGATAAAGAGGGGAACACAATCCCTCTCTTCTTGTGGAAAAGGACCTTGGGGAAAAGTGTCTATATAGTCCCCTCCTGACCTGTAGCATGCTGCAGCTGATGAATCTTAGTGATGAAGGAAAGAGAATCAGCTGGAGAAGAAAGGATCCAGGGACAGACCCACTGTGTCCTTTCATTAGCATCCTGGGGACACATAATTTATAACAAAATATTGTAGTGATTCTCATATGTAGTTTTAGCCTTGGTTGCTTAAGGGATACCTGAAAAAACTATTCCACCAGTAGTGTTTCAGAAGCTCCTGGGTGCACAGAGGAGTCTGGGAGCAAGACTGCATGCAGTGGAATACAAACCAAGGACTCACTGGCATGCACAAGAGTTAGGATCTACAAGAAACACATTTAGGGGTGATATTCATATGCAGAAATTGTAAGTGACTAATTATTCTACATTAATCAAGTCTTTCATCTTCAGGTTTTCTTTGGGGAGTAAGAAAGGGAACCAGCAATGCAATATAGTTACAAAAAAATAAAGAACAAAACTGCCTTTCTTCAGCCCTCAGTCCAAAGCAGGGTATCAGTGGATAACTTTGCAACTTGGAATGCTCCCACTGATTTTCTGTTACAGACAGTACCACCGAGTGCATATGTGCAATATTTGTAGAACCTGATGAGAAGAACATGGTGCAAACAGGCTAAATGGCATTTAAGCACAGAAGGAATCCTAAGCAATAGTCTTTCAACAGGGAAGCTGTCAGGATTGATTAACAGAGGATGGAAAGCAGTCATTCTCTCACAGTGAATTCTTCTGGTTTTATTTTGGAACATAATGTCTTCATTACTTCTTAGATGTGTTTGGGATAGTCGTTTGATAAAAGCTCTGGCCTGTTCACTCCCATGTTTGACTTGAGAGGAGCATACCTTTGTATGTTTTGTTTAAGCTGTAGAAGCATGATGCGGAAACCAAGAATGAAGTGGACTTAAGTATAAAACACAGTAGGAAGAACACAAGCAAAGAACTCATTCAGGTGTCAGCAGAAAAGAACCCACAGCAACACATCTGCTGAGGCAGATATCATATAAGACCATGAACATGTTTGTTTGACTGGAAATTACAGATTTTTACTCTGAATTTTAGTGATAGGTAGTTCTAACAAGAAACAATCACCAGTATAATAGCCTTTCTGAAAATTCACATCAAATCCTGATATTGCAACTATTTTTACATGTTCCTATCTGTAAGAAGGAAAAATGATTTAAACCAGGTTTGAGGACAGGGAGAATAATATCAAGAAATCAAAACTTTAGGCAACACCTAAACATAGCCAAAAGTCTCAGCTACTGTGAGTGAGTGGAGTTCCACTGCCAGTGAAGCCTACTTTACCTATTTCACTGGTTCCTGTGTTTGCAAACTGGAAAATTAATTACTGTGACAGTTTGAGCATTTCTGGTGCAAATATTGTCTCATAACCAAGTAAGACCAAGTTAAGAAATAAATCTGCATTTTAAATGCACTGACATCCTTGAAACATTCAAAGTCTGTATGTTTATTGCAGAACAATACTTTATTTCTTTTACTTGGGCCTGTTTTTCTGGGGTGGGCTGTTATTGCATGGAATACTCCAAAGAAAAACAAATGTGAAAAAAAATTAGATATTGAGTGACCAAATGTGAACATCAGTTAACTGAAACAGGTAAAGGACATTCTCAGAGATTGTTTCTTCTGTGCAAATTAAGAGACATAAGAAGGGAAACAGAATTTAAATATGTATATGGTTCAAGATTGAAAGTATTCATCATACTGGAAAGGAAGCATTTAAAAATTCTAAGTTCAGTGGAAACACTGACTTTCAAAGGGGCACCCCGTCCCCCTCCAGTACCAGTACATATTGTCTACTTCAAGTGGTTAAGTCTGGAAAACGTTTCCTTTCCTGTCAGCACTGCAAGGATGCTCCAGCCCACAGGCCCAGGGGAGCACTGGGGCTAGGGCCACTGCTTGGCAGGGCAGCAGCGATGGCTGTCCCAGAGCTACTCCCCACTGCCCTTGGTTGAGCCACTCCTGCAGCTCAAGGGCCTGCACATTCATGTCGGTTCAGTCTGTGGCAATCGTGCTGTAGCACTGGTAGGAGCAAGGGGCTGCTTTAGTTGCATCTGCTGGAGAAGGAGGTCTGTCAGTTTGGTGGGCAGCAGTCGCTTTTGTTCCTGCAGCTAAGTCTCGCAGAGTTGTGACCCAAAGTTCTGGGTTGAACACCTGCAGATACCCACAGTCAGGAGTGAGAGATCGTCTGAGAGGAGGAGCAGAGCCTAGAAAACCAAGATACAAAGGAGGAAGGCAGGCAAAGGGGCAGTAGAGACTACTGAATATTTCAAGTTAATATTGATTTCATTTTTAATGAAAGTTCAAAGTTCACTGGAAAATTCATCACGTCTGAATTGTAGCTTTCTTCCTTCAGCATTTAAAGCCTCAAGTTAAATTACTAAATTAAGGATCTAATAAGTTTAATGTTCTATTTCAAGAAACAGAAGACAAATCTTGTGGGAGTTACTCATCACCTATTGCGGAATGAATGCTGTTCTTCCCTTGGCTTGCTTCTGCAATCTGTTTGAGTTCTGAAAAGCAAATGATGAGCAGCAGTACAAAAACCATGTGGCCAACCTTGAAACATCAGACAGCTCTTCCTGAAATTGTCAGTACGTGCCAAGAGGGGACTTGTGGTCAGCTGAGATCACTAGGTTCACCCACTGTAGCTTAGCCCACAGATTCAAGCTCTATGCTTGTGTAGGCTAGGAAAACCCAATCAACTTTAAAAACGGAAATAGACAACACTACAGCTTAGAGGGATAAAGGAGGGCATTTTGCTGTTGCTCAGAGCAGTGCTAATGGGCTCCGGTTTGTGATTTAGAAAGCAAGCTCAATGTTGAGCTGCAGAAGTTTGGTGTAAGCTTAAAATAGAGGCAATTCTGCAAAAGAAGATTGTTTTCTGACATCAAATAAAGGAAAAGAAGGAGTAATCTCCTGGTTAACCAGAAGTAT
The DNA here is from genome assembly GCF_012275295.1 of Melopsittacus undulatus. NCBI lineage: Eukaryota > Metazoa > Chordata > Aves > Psittaciformes > Psittaculidae > Melopsittacus > Melopsittacus undulatus. Next base: position 73,686,903 of record NC_047529.1, read on the forward strand.
GTGGATGTTCCCACTCTTGTTGGACCATTGGGCTCTTCTAATCATTCTACATTTCATTTCTGCCTTCAATAGAAAACCTTTTTAAAAGAAACCTGCATAAGATAGGCAGAAAACAGGAGTAGATCTGACTCCTGACAAGTTTAAATGGTACCAGAATTTTGCCAATTTCTTTTGTGGTGTGTTTCTCATGACTCCTTACTTTTTGTGCTACCAAATGATCAAATTAATTACCACGAAAAAAAGTGGTAGCTGTTCTGCTGGGTTCCTTTAAATGTACACACTGGTATGTTAGCCTGATGATCACCTTTGCCTGATGATGCAAGCAGAACTTCCAAACATCACTTTTCTTCCAGTTTACCAGTGCCAGGAACTGGGGTTTTCTTTTGTGCTGGAATTTGTATTCAGTATGACCCAAAAGACTCCTTCCTTGCACAGAAATTAAATCCTGTGGATATTCTTTTAAAACCAATAGCAGAACTTCTCTGGCGATGACAGACATTCCTTTGACACAGGTTGCTTTACAAAGTCCTGTTTCCCTGGACATACATTGTTTCAAACTCCTATCAGACCCACTCTGCCTGCCTGGCTTATCCCTGGGTCATGCACATGCTTCAAGCCTGGAGCTAAGCTCCCCTGGCTGTTTAGTTCTGCACTTTTTCTTTTGATGATTTTCTTCACCATATTATCTTTACCACTAAACAAAGGCAGCAGTGTAACTAACTCCAACACCTTCATCCCTGATATTCAAAGTGCTTAGCAGATGTATCCACACTTCTCCTAGTAGACGAGTTTGGTATTTTCTTGAGCACTATCTTAAAGGTTACTGGTTTGTTGCACCAGTCCCAGTGATTTTTCTGTCCCCGTTCTCTATTCTTATCCTAACATTAAACTAAAGCTTACCGCTTGAGTCTGTCTGGTTTGTGCTTCTGCTAACTGCTCCCTGAGCTCTGAAGATCTACAGAGCTGTGTCTCTACAGAAATGTGAGAGTCAGCACACTACATCCTGCCAGCTTAAAGTCTCTCAAACCGTTTCTCATTTTTCTACCTTTATACAGTTGTCTGTGGATAAAAGCCAGCTAGCAATGGTGCATTGTAACAATCAAAGATAACTGCAGCAGGAATGACCCCGTGGAGGAAGTGGTAGTTGTGATGGCCTAAGGATATGATTCAACAACACAACAACCAGGCGTAACAGCTTTTGCCTCTAAAAGAGGAGCTCTTCTACCCCTGCTTCCTTCCTTCCATTCCTGCTGACAGATGCATGGGCTGTAGCTTGGTCTGCAAGCATCTGAAGTCCTCAGTGTAGAACTACTGCAGCTCTGCTGTGTAAAATGAGGCGGCCAAAATGCTGTGAAGAAATTGCTGGAAAATGTACTCTCTGCACTTCAAGACACAGCATCATGTTGGATTGTTCTCAGGGGAGCAGAACTGTGAGACAAAATCTAGGTTGTGAACAGAAGCACATGCAAGAGATCATAGAGCCTAGTAAAGCATGACTATAACATTACAGCCCACTCAGAGCTCAAAGTGATCGTCAGAGGCTTTTTAGCTGTTGTGTTCAATGGACTACAGTGTGAAGAGAAGACTGCCACTGTGGCAGTGTGGAACTGAGAGAAAACTCACTTTTAGGGCTCCAGTTCTTGGAAAATGGCAATAATGCCAAGATGTATCTCCCCACATAAAACCCAAGTTGCTGAGAAATTATCTCAATAGATCAATAATACTAGTCTTGGAGTTTGAGATGCCATTTTAGTTTTCTTCATTTGGCTGGAACATTTCTGTGTCTTTTAACAAAGTGCAATTCTTGCTTCCACTTTCTCTGTCCCAGAAAAAACTTCTGATACATTCGTATTCTAACTGATAAAGTGTTTATGTTTCTGCTTTACAAGGACTTTGGCCATCTAAATATCATGGAATCACAGAATCACAGAATGGTTTGGGCTATAAGGGACTTTGAAGACCATCTAATTCCAATGCCCCTGCTGTGGGCTGGGACACCTTTCACTAAATCAGGTCACTCCAAGCCCCACCCAGCCTGGCCTTGAACACTTGCAGGGCTGTGGGGCTTCCACAGCTTCTCTGGGCAGCCTGTGCCAGTGCTTTGCCACACTTACGAAAAATGTCTTCCTTATATTTAATATAAATTTAACCTATTTAATGTATGTTATATGTATTATTCAGTTCTGCAGCTACAGGCTTGCATACAGCAAGGAATGTAGGTCAGGAATATGGGTGTCATTATTTGTGAAAGAAAACTTTCAGCTGGAAAAACAAAGGCTGGAGGAATTATCAGCTAAAAATCAGACTCAACATATGGAGATTTCATAGATGCTGTTCCTAGTTTTAATGAGAACAGTTTGTGTTGAAAGCTTTTGTAAATTCCATATGAAATTTTTATTTATCTAAGACACTGCTCACATTTATGTCTTCCCTAATTGTATTGTATGTGGCCTCCTCTGAAGTAATTACACTGTTTACATTTTTATTCATTGACTAAATAGCATCACAAAAAAAAAAAAAGCAGTTTGAAAAACAATTCAGCCAAACAAGACTTGAAATTGTATTCTTTTAACAAGGCTGATCATCTTCTCAAATGAATGCCTCAGGACTCAGGGCAAACAACACATCCAACAGACAGGAGCCTCTTAAAATTGCTTCCTGAGTGTGCAGACTGTGCTGGTCACTAAAGCAGAATGCAGCTTCCCCTTAGGTATTAGCTTTCCACCACCAGTCACTACAGCTATAGTGAAGTATTTGTTTAAACTATATATGTTATATTTTCTAAAAAATATGTGGATGACCACAGATGGACACAGGATTATGCCAGTCTGTCACAAATGAGTTTTGGTATGTTTTGATACAGCAGGTAAATAAAATATGGGCTTTGGTCACTGAAAAAACGTAGGGTGTGATAAACCATCTATGCACCAACACAGATTCCCCCATTCTCTTCCTTGTGAGGGAGCATGGTTTGTCACTCTGACCTCACCATGGATGAACCAGTTGCTGGTGAAATCATAGTGGAACTGCATGCAGCAATCTGCAACAGACTCCACCACTGTCTAAACTCACCTGTCCAATTTTTTAGAGGTTTTGTTTGGATACCACTTGAAACTTCCAGACTGAAAAAAAAAAAAAAAGACAAAATATTTCCTAAATATATTTATTATACTGTCCATGCATTGGGTATTTACAGGAAGCCAGAAAAAAAATATTTTGGTTTTAAGCTGATTTTAAAAACCATTAATTTGGGAAGAATATAGCACTGTGTTAGATCATAAAAAGTCTCTGGCTGCCATGTTTATGTTCCTCTGCAGAATTTCATGCTGCAAAGCTCAGTGTTTCTGTTTATATATCCAGTCAGTCTCAGATACTGGCATATTGCTAATAATTACTAGCAATTGAAGTCTAATAAGGTATTTTCAAATTCCCAAATAATAATTTGGAAGTCTGACAATAAAGGGAAAACTATTTTATGGCTATCTAGAAATTACACTGAGTAGTAAAGTCTACACTACATAGAGTAACAGTTGAGGATCTATATGCCTCCAAATTGGGAAACTCAAAGCAACACTTGTGATTGCTGCCACGTTTGTATTTTTTACAACCTATGTGGTGTCAGTACCACTGCTTTACAACCAGTATAAATGTTCTGAATTACTGGTGTTGCAGAAGCGTTACTATTAAAATCTCTACTTATACAAACAAAACATTATATTAGACTTAAAATAAATTGAAAGTGATATTACAGAAAGTAAAGGAAATTAGGATTTTTAGCACATACTTTTCTCAATATTCCCAAAGGTTTCTGGGTACCAAATATGTGATGTAAGAAATGCAGCTGTGTTTGTTTCACTGCATAGATCAGACAAACTGTGCAAACTAAGCATCAGCCTCTTGTTCATAAATCAGTAAAAAAAAAACGTGGCACAGTATGCAAGATTTACTCAGACCTTCTTTCTGTTCCAAGTGTTTTCAGACTTGGCAGAGCACACGTCCCTTAGAGGACTATGAACATGACGAGTTTTAAGCATTTCTAGCAAAATAGTTTTTTAGTTAGCTCAAGAAAAATGTATAAACACTTTGTTAATAGCATAGGAATCAACTTCTAAATACAGTGGGATACAGCTAAAAAAGTTCTGTTTATTGCTTCTTAAAAGTAGGGTGAAAGAAAGTGTAAAGAATATCAGACTATTTCCTATTTCAGGAATAGCGTCTTTATAGAACCATAGAATAGTTAGGGTTTGAAAAGACCTGAAGAACATCAAGTTCCAGCCCCCCTGCCATGGGCAGGGACACCTCACACTAAACCATATCACCCAAGGATCTGTCCAACCCGGCCTTGAATACCACCAGGGATGGAGCATTCACAGCTTCCTTGGGCAACCCATTCCAGTGCCTCACCACCCTTATAGTAAAGAACTTCTTCCTTATATCCAATCTAAACTTCCCCTGTTTAAGTTTTAACCCATTACCCCTTGTCCTATCACTACAGTCCCTAATGAATAGTCCCTCACCAGCATCCTTATAGGCCCCCTTCAGATACTGGAAGGCTGCTATGAGGTCTCCACGCAGCCTTCTCTTCTCCAGGCTGAACAGCCCCAACTTTCTCAGCCTGTCTTCATACAGGAGGTGCTCCAGTCCCCTGATCATCCTCGTGGCCCTCCTCTGGACTTGTTCCAACAGTTCCATGTCCTTTTTATGTTGAGGACACCAGAACTGTACACAATACTCCAACTGAGGTCTCACAAGAGCAGATTAGAGGGGCAGGATCACCTCCTTTGACCTGCTGGTCATGATCCTTTTGATGCAGCCCAGGATACAGTTGGTTTTCTGGGCTGCAGGCGCAACACTGCAGCTGACTCATGTTCATTTTCTCATTGACCAACACCCCCAAAGTCCTTCTCCTCAAGGCTGCTCTGAATCTCTTCTCTGCCCAACCTGTAGCTGTGCCTGGGATTGCTGTGACCCAGGTGTAGGACCTTGCACTTGTCATGGTTAAACTTCATAAGGTTGGCATCAGCCCACCTCACAAGTGTGTCAAGGTTCCTCTGGATGGCATTCCTTCCCTCCAGCTTATCAACCAAACCACACAGCTTAGTGTCATTAGCAAACATGCTGAGGGTGCATTCAATCCCACTGTCCATATCATCAACAAAGGTGTTGAAAAAGACCAATACCAACACCGATCACTGAGGGACAGCACTCGTAACTGGTCTCCAACAGAATTAAATTTTAAAATTAAAAAAGGAAATGCTGACTATATTTGAGCCCCCTTCCAGGAGTCTCCCTTATGGTATCTTTCCAAAAGTTTGCAAATTTAATCCCTGGTTGTACATACACAGAAAAAAAACAACCAAGCCCAAAAACCAGTCTCACAATGATTCCACTTTGGTTCTTTAATGTGTTGATTATTTCTGTGTGTTGTATTTCATGACATTTAAAATTGAAGTTTTCAATACTAATACATTTACTGTGATTCACAACCAAACCTATAGGTGCATATAGTCAGCTATGTTTCACTGAAGTCTGTATCTTTTTACCATGCTTTTTCCTGCAGCTGTTTTTTAATATACTTTGTTAAGGATGCATTATTTAAACCCATTATTCTATGAAGATTAATTTAAGAAAACCTTAAAATAGCAGCCTTCTCACTAATATCTATTGTACTGTGTCATCATTAACTATTAGACTACATACAATTGCCTTCAGTGAAACAGTGCTACTCATTCCCCGCTGGATTCTGTCATGTATTCAAGCCTTAAATATTTTGCTACAGAGGCACTCTTTATTCTACAGGAATATAGAGCCCACAGCCACAGGTGTCCTGCTTGGACCTGAGACCACTCGTTGCTATTTCTTTTCAGTGCTTCCAAAGGACAATGCTTCAAATATTTAACTTTGTTAATTAGAGTTACTAGAGTGAAATCATATTAAAAAGAAAACTCTGTTATGTCGTTTGCCATATGTATTGCTTAGAAACAGCTTTCCGTATAAATATTTCTGTGTACATTTATTCTCTTTAGGGAATGGATTTTTGTTTGTTTTTAGTTCTGCATTTGTATATGTCTAACAAACAGTCTGAAATGGCAAACATGCTTTCCACTGTCTGTCTGTGAGAACAGACACGTAGTCAATGGAACTTCTCAGCAAAAGATCTTCTACCCTGGAAACGTTAGAATCACTTGGTGATTTAAAACATCATAGCAGTTGTATTTATACTGAGCCTCCAAGCTATAGAGGGGGAAGGGAACTAAATTTCACAAGAAACATGAAGATGTGACTCAAGACCAACTATGAATCTGACCAGAAAAACTGTTGAATTCAAATAACTCAGTCCTACATCAACACTAAAATAAAAATCTGAGTTATATTTCTAGAATATAACTTTACATTTCTATAATATATTTCTGAAATATAACTTTATTCCCATAGCTGTAACTGTGAGAGCTATATTTCATGCTCTTCAGACATTCAATAAAGGAAGTCCACTTGCTTGTCTTCGCAGACAGTTGCAGGCATGATCCTCACAAATCTTGTCATTTAGAAAAATTACTGGATTTTTTTGAATTGAAGTTTCCAAATGAGGCCCATGAGTTATGATTTTGCATATGGAATTTGCCATTAAAAAAAAAAAAAAGATACAAGCATATTCAAGTTAGTTTTATGCTTTGTGTCTCAGGAAGAAAATTCTAAGTAAGTTTGCCTGGTTTTCCTTTAAGCCAAAGGATTAATCAACAGAATTCACCTACACTTTATTTCCTGTAAGCTACAAATTCATCCTTGCCCATGATGCCAGCAGAACCTTTGACAAAAATTAAGTTGCTGCTGTGCTTAAACCATAGTTGATCACGTAGATCCTGGTTGTCTAGTTGTTTCCTTTTTTTCTCTTTTGTCTCATATCCATCTGTTGTATAATCTTTGCATCAGGAATTGTCTTATTGTGCTCCCTATTTTGTGCCGCTGTGGTTCTTTGCCATGACTAAATATTCAGAAGTCTGTGCAGGTGATTATGTCCTCAAGCCCATGTTTGTGTACACTATAAGAAGTGAGGCTGAAATTGCTTTGAAAAGTAGAATTTTATTTACTGGACCTTCCCTGACAGGCCTATGTTGCTCGGTGCTAGCAATACTCTTCAGTGGCATTTCATAGAGAGAATGTGAATAGTAGTTTCTTCCACTGGCATTAAGTGTAAACAGTAGCAAAGAAAATAAACTGATTTTTGTAGGCACTTCACCAAACTATTAAAACAGCTCATCAAGTATTTTATTTCAATTGCTACCTTAAGACTGGTTTGGGGTTTTTTTCTGCAAGGTCTTCTTCCTTAATGGTTGTCTTGTGATAAATTAACAAACAGTTTAAAAAGCAGGCTACAGAAAACAAAAGATGAACCTTGGTCCTTTGGAATATGAGCTGCATGTTCTATCTTGTTGTAATAAATCGACATTATTCAACATTTAAATATTTAAAAGGGAAAAAGAGCAGGTGCCTGCCAAGAACAGGTGTTACAAATTTAAGGTTAAATAAAATGCAACAATCTTTTCCACATATTATTTCCATAATATACATCAGAAACCATACTCTGCACTAATACATCCCCAGCTGCACAGAAAAGGTTTTTGTCACATATTTTCTGATCTGGGCTTGTTTTTAGAATTTACTTTGCACTTTGGTTCTGACCTTGATACAATTCTGTAAATATCATGTTGCTGATCTTGCAGTGATCTCAAACATTGTTACATTTACAGTGAGTGGCTCAATGAGTATCTGCAAAAATAATTCAGCAGGGTGCCCAAGGATAAAGGGTTTGCCCAAGGTATATTGTGAACTATTTTAAAAGCATATGTGAAATTCCCTGCTAATACTGAACATTCCTGCAAGCATTTGAAGGAGTGCTGCCATTATTACCCAAGCCTTCTCTCAAGTTTGTCAATGGGTCATTTCAGTCCTGTAAGAAAGGTTATTTATGACAAAATTAGTGAAAGTTTGGTAGATGGAATCGTTTGATTATAATGTATTTTAAGATGTGAACAAGTACTGTCCAAGCAAGACAATGGTGAGAGATGGAGATGAACAATCATCCTGCACTAAAAGTCTTTTCCCTCCCCACTTTCCCTCCACATTTTCCTTAAGTGACTCATAGCCTTATCCTTCAGAAAACCCTACACTTTTTGCAACATGCCAGCATCTAAAAACATGGAAAACATTTTGAAATAATATGAAATGAGAATACATTATCCCTAGTGAGAAATGCATTTCTTGCCAATTTTAGTTTTACCTCCCTGACAGGGCCTGAAAAAATATATCAGGCTTGGGACAACACCTGAAATACTGGGTGTGCTGGCAGAGCCAACGGCAGACTTTTTTCCTTTCCAGCTGGAGTGTCAGGGTTAATAAAGTAACTAATGTAGAGCTCCAAAGTGATTTTGCCTTGGAGGACCCTGGTGCATGTTAAAATATTTAAATATTTAGAGGAAGGCAAATGTAACTCTAAAATAACTTCTATGTCTATTGAACCCATACAGAATATTAGCATGTTTTTATATAACTAGAAACTGTTTAAGGAAGAACTTCCTCACTAGGATTAGCTTCTAGCAGCCATCCTACTTCAGAGGCATGCTTACACATAAGCGAGAAGAGTCTGTTTCCCAACTGATGCAGCAAGTCACCTCTGTTCCCCCTCCTTCCTCCCCTCTTCCACACTGTGGGTGCCCAAATCACCATACTGCTGATGCAAGGAGATGACTTATTCAGCATCCACATTCTGGCAGAAGATTTGTTTAGTTTTGAAGCAGGTCACACATTTAATGTTTTGGTAACTAACCAAGAACTGATTTTTTTCAGTAAGCTGACACTGGATACACACATAATACTGGTGGAGGTTTTAAACTACTTGCTCTCATACGTAATAGTGCTGACTTCAATGGACTATTCATGTTAGAGATGTGGAAACTGGTTAGCGATAATACAGAAGTCTAAATATTTATGTATATTCCTTCACTTAGCCAAATCATAGTGCGTGTATGTATACCGAGATACAATGTAAGTATACACTTTGATGCGTTTTCAGTGACATTTTTTGAGAGCATATCTGTCATTATTCTGTAAAGCAGACTACACATGTGCCTAATCCACACAGTTCTACATCCATATTAATCCAGTGTTAATTTTCTTTATATAATTTCAACTTTGCTGTATTGTTCTGCACATTTAACTGACTGATACACACATACCTTGTTATGCTGCTAGTCGTATATCACAAATAAATGCTTCACTTCATCTGCACAGGTATGTCTCAGACTGTTCTCTTCAATGCTCTTGATGAGAAGTTCAACACAACTTGGCAGTTTGCGCCTGCAGCCCAGAGAGCCAATTGTATGTTGGGACACATCAACCAAAAGGAGTGTGACCAGCAGGCTGAGGAAAGTGATTCTCCCCTTCTACTCTGTTCTTGTGAGACCCCACTTGGAGTACTGTGTTCAGCTCTCGGGCCCCCAACACAAGAGGAGCATGGACCTGTTGGATTGAGTCCAGCAGAGGGCCACAAAAATGATCAGAGGGCTGGAATACCTCTGCTATGAAGACAGCTGAGAGAGCTGGGCTTGCTCAGCCTAGAGAAAGCTCTGGGGAGACCTTACAGCAGCACTCCAGTACCTAAACGGGACCTACAAGAAATGTGGAGAGGGACTTTTTACCAGGGCATGCAGTGATAAGACAAGGAGAGATGGTTTAAAACTGAAAGAGGGTAAATTTGGATTGGACGTTAGGAAGAAATTCTTTAATGTAAGGGGGTGAGACACTGAAACAGGTTGCCCAGAGAAGTTATAGATGCCCTGTCTCTGGAAGTGTTCAAGGCCAGGTTGGATGGGGCTTTGAGCAACCTGGTCTAGAGGAAGATGTCCCTATCCACAACAGGAGGCCTGGAACTAGATGATGTTTAAGGTCCCTTCCAACCTAAACCATTTAATGATTCTTTTTTGGAATATAATGCTTTAGCAATGTCATGCTTCCGTGAGTACAACGTGCCAATCTGTGAAATACATCCGAGATTAATTATAGATGCTAAGGAACAAGGTGCTTTCATCACTGTCTTGGAAGCTTTTACAACCAACTTGCCATCTCATGTTAACTGAATAGGGTTTTCAGAAAGAAGAATCTGATTTTATTTGCATGCATATCTCAATACAAAATGCAGAATAACTTCTTTGAAGTTCTTCTTCAAAGCATCTTCAAAGCTGGGCCTCTAGTTCATAAGGAGATATACATGTAAATAAAATCAGATTCAACTGACTTTTTAATTTGCTTCTTTAACAGTAACATTGTCACTATTAAAACTGTTACCCTTGGAGCACTTCAATCAACAAGAATATACAAACGCTACCACTGTAACACTTGATAGTGTCAGAAAAAAAGCCCTATTAAGGAAGAAAACAGCATTTTCTGAACTGTGAATCATTATCACAATACAAAATTATGCAAGAGCTCAGGTAAATTAAGATAATCCAAAACAGATTTTTTTTTCCTGGTGAATTTATGATATCTTTATTTGATTCCAGACAACAGTGTTATCTGCAAGAGGATTTGTAGTATCACATCAAGACCATGGTACCGTTGATTCTTTGCTCTTAACTTACTGTTATCTTATGTAAGAAATGAATTATTCACTATAAAATTACTTTCATTATGAAACAATACAATAAAATCTGATGCTTTTCCAAATGCCTGCCCTTGAAGGCTCTGCTAAATCAGATAGAGAAGTAACAGAGATATTTTAATAATAATTCTAATGTCATGTAGTATGCAGTGATAAGAAACGCACTTGGAGCAAAACATTACCTGTGTGCTAAAATGGATTGTACATCTTTGTGGGGTGTTCAAGAGAATTCAAAACCATATCGCTATCTACAAACTGTAAGGTGGGTACACTTACCACATGCTTATAAAGCATGTGATAAATGAGCTGAATGAGCACAAACGTTTCCAGAGTTACCCTGCAGAAACAGTCATTATCTCATGCTAATCTCTCAAACAGCTACAAAAATCTGTCTGTAAATCTTGTTTTTTCCAGTTTTTGTAGCCACCCGAATACATATGCACACTACTTGGGCAGCCCTGTGTCTGAGAATTTGTAACTGGCTTGCAGCCTGTGTGATTTTTGCTAGCGTGCCAAACTAGGTATCAGATGCCTTTTGTATTAAGGAATCAAAAAGATAATAAAAAACTGTTCCTGCTTCCCTGTCTGCCTCTTCAATCTTGTACCACCACCTCTTTGTTTGATCTATCTCCAATGTTACAGAATTTTCTTTCTTCTCACTCAGGCCTTTTTTCTTCAAGACTTGCAGCCTACATGTAAACACCCATAGACTGTTTATTGCTACAAGTGAACTGTTACTTTATCACCAGTACGGATCCCTTGCAACAGAACTGTTCATAATGTATCAGCACTGATCCAGCACAACGGACCCAAGCTGTGTCCTGCTGCAAGGAATCACTTCTCTGTAGTTACCTTTAGTGGACATTTAGTCCCAGTCCTTCACCTGAGAGTCATTGCAAACAATCTCCCTTTAACAGCACTACTTTCTGGACTCAGAGTGACCACTGAGTCTCACAGGTGCAGAGTCCCACAGAAGTCTTGATGAAGCACTGTTATATCTAATGGCCTGTTGGGTCTACTTCAAGATCTGTAAGACGGTTCAGGATCAGGGTACAAGTAGGGAACCAATTTTTGGTATTGTATAAGGTCTAGAAAGAGGTATGAGTGCATCCTAGCTGCATGTCTGTTAAGCTATGCCATAGCTTTTTATGAAGACATACCCTTGCAAACACCAGCAAAAACTTTTGGCTGATGTTTTCACTCTGGTTGATGAGGATTACACGACCTTTCACAGCTGGTAGGTAATGTCTTACAGTTCACATTAGAAAGCACACACAAACAAACATATTTCTCAGATAAAAACCAAGGTCTTGCTGCACATAGCAGATATTCCAGTTGACAGAAAAATTGCAGAGAGAACTTACAAGTTCATCTCTCTAGGCAACAAACTACTGCCACATTGGGTAAAAAACACCGTGAACTACCAGCTGCAGCTGGGAAAGATGTGCCAAGCATTTCAGTCCACAAAGCCAGGGAACACTGATGAGATAAGCAATAACCACAAATGCAATTGAGTTCCCCCACAACAGCAACAGCATTGGAACACAGACTTGGGAAGGATGAACTTATTAATTACTGAGGCTAGGCAGGCATGCCTTGCCAGTATCACCTGCCTTGAAAATTACATTCCTACAGGACAACTGCTCAGGGCTTGAACCAAAGTCGGGAAGAGACTGAATGCTGCATCAAGCTGAACATGGTAGTAAGGTCATCCTCGCCTTGACTCAGTACTTTCCTCTCCTCCCCCGGAACATCTGTTGCGGTGGTGAAGCTGTATGACAGAAAAGCAGGTCGTCCTTGTTTATCACACTAGTACCTACCCTGCTACTGCTGAAGGGAGCTCACAGCCGGTGAGGGGAAGGCTTAGAATGGACGAGGCTGAAAGAACTCAGAAGCTCGAAGCGGTGCTGCCCTCTGGGGCACAGGACTCGCCACTGATGACAGCATGTCCCTAAAGCTTAGAACCTGCAAAAACCATTCACACTCGAGCTACTCTATCTCTGCAGGCGACAAACACAGATCTCCGAAAGTCCCAAGGAGCACGAACGACGCTGCTGCCGAGGCGGCGACAGCCCCTTTTTGCTTTTTCTCCTTTTCTCGCGTTTTAGAACTGTGGAATTCGTTGTTTCACCAGCATTTCCAGCACGGCCTGCGGCGCCTCCGTGACCAGCCGGACACGCGTGTGCACACTGGAACAGCAAGAAGCGATGGGGCCCACAGCCAAAGACAGCTGTCCATCTGGGAGCCGGCCGTGGCGACAGAGACCTCCATCCTCCTTGTCCCCAGCTGCTCGTCAGCGCGTCCCCGCCCCTGTTGACCGTTAACGGCTACTCCGGCCTCGCGCTGAGAGGGCAGGAACAAGCCCACTTCTTACGCATGCGCAGAGCCTACCGCGGGGCATTCTGGGAACGGTAGTCGCTCTCCCTGCACGGTGAGCCCGGCCGCCTCCGGCAGGGGGCGGGACTCCCATAATGCCTCTCGCCGGGCAGCAGCTGGGGCAGCTCCGCCCCTAACTACTGTCATGTGACCGGAGCCTGCAGCTTCCGTAAGGGAGGGGTGAGAGCCGGCGGGACCTGAGGGGGGGGGGGATGTCTACGCGCGGGCGGGGGGCGGGGCTGGCCAGGGGGGCGGGGCGTGCGCTTCGGCGGCAGTTTAACGTGTGGCGGGGGGCGGTGGTTGTAACTGTCCGGATGCTGGGGTGACCGGTAGTGTCCCCAGCTTCCGTGCCGGTAAAATGGCGCTGAGCACCGAGGGGTGCCTGCGCCACAGGCGGGCGGCGGCCCTAGGTGTGATGTACAACGCTGTGCCCCCTTCACGGCACCTTCTGTCACCTCCTGCAGTGAGGGGTCTCGGAGGAGGCACTTCCCCCGGTGGGGAGATCATGAGGTAGAACCCATAATAGCACGTATGATAGCGTGTGTATTATCGGGCACTACCTGTCCCGCCCACATGCGTGTAACAGCAGCGATAAGCGGGCATCGGCTGAGTGGTGAGAAAGTTGTTGACCCTTCCTTTAGCGGAGGTTGTTTGGTGAGGGTGAATCACAGCATCCTCATGCCACCGTCTTTTCTCGTGTTGGCTCTCGTGGACTTGACTAGTCACGGTGTTTTCTAGCAGTAATCCATGGGATGGAAAGCTTGAGATCGTTTTGAGGTACCTGTCGGCTGAAGGTAGTGTAAAGATTTGAATTCTTGCCTGTTTGCAAATCAGGCAGGCCTGGGCAGCTTCTGAAAGCTGGATTCTCTTGTTTAAATAAATGAGTGATGCTCATCTTTGAAGAAACTATAAAGCTGTGTTTCCATGTGCTGTGACCTGTTTTTTCCCGTGCTTTTATTGTAAGTGCCAGTTTTAATTGTTGTTTCTTTTTTTTCCCTTTCCCTTTGAAGGACACGAGATTAGTTTATATGCAGTAAACTGGAAACAATGGAAGAAAGGAAGATCAAGAGGAGGAGCCCCAAATCATCTACTACTCACCCTCCTCAGGTTGCTAATTCCAAGAAAAACTCAGTGCCAGTCAGTAAAAGCACAGCCTTTTCAAATCCTGCACCACAGCCTGCAGTACAAAAACCAAAGTTAAAACGGTAAGCCTGGGAGCATCTTGCAAGCTCAGTGGAAGTTGGGAGCCAGAAACCTGCCCATGCTCAGACAGATGAAAGAGTGTTTAGTCTTACTGGGGCAGAATGTAAAGGGCGAGCTTCAGACTTGTGTTTGTGTTTAATGCAACAGAATGGTTACCTTACAGAAAAGGAAAATGCTCAACACTGCTCCTGTAAGCTTTTGTTACATAATGCTGTAGACTCATACTGACGCAGTTTAACTGAAGAGACGATAGCCTGATGGGACTGGTGAAAGACGAGCTGGGTGATCAAATATGGCAAATGTGGGCATTGTGTGGGAGATGGCAGAGCCCCAGATGTGCAGCTGTGAAGAACAAATACTACATGACTGCAGGGATGGGGCTGATGAGTAGGACAGGAAATGAAGGATGTGAATTGAACAGGATGTGCTAAAAGTGGAATTTCCTGGTGTTTTTTGCTTGGGGACCTATCAGTGGGGGCAGCAGTAGTTCCCAGGCCGTACTTGTGTGCAGAGAGAGACTTTCAGCTCTTTGAAAAGCACCTTCTTGGAATAGTTTGTGTTTTAATAATGATACACCTATTTCAGTTCGAGAATGTTAATTTTCGTTAATGTGAGAAAACACATTTCTTGTCCATGGCAGATACAGTAGATAAATAAGTGAAGAGGAATTTTCAAGTGAAATGTTAGCTAGAGAGAGGCAGCTGAGTTTACTGTCCTTTATTAGCTGAAGATTAAATACTGCACTATCATCGTTAGCACAGATAATCTGTGTGAAGGATCCAGTACTGGCCAAAGAATAATGAATTTCTGCAATGTAAAGTCTGTTATTTTTCAGGGGAAATGTGTTGGGCTATAAATTGGTGGTTTCTGCAGCTGACTGTACAGTTAAGTCTCAATGCTATTATAGAATGTAGTAGAAAGTAATTTTGTGCAGTCCACAAGACTTGACTAGAGAAGAAAAGGTTCTTTTTTTCATTGAGCTTGGGAAAGGACATTCTTGCCCAATTGTTTAGTCAGATTTACCAAGCTGTGCTAGTACAGACAATTCCTTGAACTTTCCAAGCAGGAATGGACAGAACAAGGTGAAGATGAACAGCTGTTACAGTAGCGGAGTAGGAGTATTTAAGTAGTTTTCACCTGATCTGCACGACTGTAATAAAATGAGTTTTCCAGAGTGGTAATATATTGTATTAAACCATAGATACAGGTAGGGAAAAAAAAATCAATGACCTTTCTGGCATACAAATCTTACTTGATGTCTGAAATTGAAGTAGAAATAGCCAAAGTTAAACCTAAATTGAGACACATTGCTCTGAGCTGAACCAGATACAATAATTGTTGGACCATTAGTTGTTCCAGCATATAGACTATGAAGTCTGTATGATGTTTATAGATAACAGAAACTGTTAGGCTGGAAAAAGAATTACTATTTCCCATAGGAAAGAATTTATGACTTAGAGAGCCTGGAAGTGTTCAAGGGAAGGGTGGGGCTTACTATGCTGTGAACCCTAGTATCTTCACTAATTAAATAAAGCTTCTTTCTTAAGTCTGTGATTTTATTTAATAGTATTCTAAATTTTAACTTTTAGTCTCAAAATTTCTCACTGGATCAGGTTCTGAAAAGACTTTCTGTAAGGCTGCAGAAGCAGCCATGCCCATATAAGAGGGGCTGCTTGCATGCATGGATGGGCAAATCAGGGGTGAAAACAACCCCTTACCTGAATTGTATTAGGTTAGGATGCAGTATATCTGTCTGTCCAGCTGTAACTGTGTGTTTAGCTTCCATATCAATTACGTGTTAATATGGATAGGAAATAGGAAAATTTATCTGGAAACAAGGTCACCTACCTTTATAGACAGTAGCAAATTGTTTTCCACACTGGTTGCAGCCTATAGGTGTTTGTGATAACAGGAGCATATGCTTGCTGAGGGTTTTTCCCTCTGACTTGAAGAGAGTTTGCAAATACCTTTTTTTGGATTGATTTTTATGTAGATAATACCCCATGCACCATGTGTTGCTACTGATCCTCTTTAAGCATATTAAGGCGGCCATAACATGCATGTTCTCCACTGATGTTTCCCACTATTTATTAGTAAGAAAGCAGGTTGTTGGAATTTTTCATTCTGCAGTATCAAACTGTCAAGAGAGCGATGTTGTTCTTCAGTCTTCAGGCAAACAGGTGATCTATATTTTGAAGTTAAATGGAGTAATTGAAACATGTAGTGCATATTTTCCATTTAATTTTCAAAGCCCAGATGTACATTTATCTTACATTCAGATTCTCAGGGAAAGCGAAAGCAGGAAGTAATCATTTTGGTTTATATTTTTCCAGAGTAATAAAAGAGAAAGCCAAACCTCCTGGAGGCGAAGCAAAAGGGGCACAGGCAGCACCAATCCAGCATTCTTTTCTCACAGATGTATCGGATGTCCAGGAAATGGAAAGGGGACTTCTGAGTCTCCTGAATGATTTCCACTCTGGCAAACTTCAAGCATTTGGTAAGTGTCTGTATGCAATGTTTGTATGCTTTTATACCTGTATGATGCAAGCAGGTGTGCTGCTGTACAGACAGGCTGTCACGTTAACATAGTGGATTCCACCATATGAAATGAAACCTTAACAGCCTTCCAGTATCTGAAGGGGGCTTACAAGGGTGCTGGGGAGGGACTCTTCATCAGGGACTGTAGCGATAGGACAAGGGATAATGGGTTTAAACTGAAACAGGGGAAGTTCAGGTATAAGATATAAGGAAGACATAAGGATATATTATAGGATACAAGGAAGAAGTTCTTTTCTGTGAGGGTGGTGAGGCACTGGAACAGGTTGCCTAGAGAAGGGGCAAATGCCCCATCCTTGTTCAGGTTGGACAGAGCCTTCGGTTACCTGGTCTGGTGGGAGGTGTTCCTGCCCATGGCAGGAGGTTTGGAACTAGATGATCTTAAGGTTCTTTCCAACCCAAACAGTTCTATGATTCTATAATTAATAGGTCTTACTGCATTTTTTAATTATAGTAGGGTTGTCTTTGGTGTGAGATTATTCAAATGCCATTTCATTGTTCCTTTCAGCATGGCTTTCCAAAGGCAGTACCTTGGCTTATGGATTTAAGATAGCAAGTTTAAAGCCACTTATTTTTGAAAGTGTAAGAGTAATAAGAAGTAACTGTACTTAGCACCTGATAACACTTACATGACATATTAACACTTTACACTATTGGTAACAACTTTTATGGGATCCAATGCAAATTGCATTTTACCCAGCTTGCTCTTCTGTCTTAGCTTCTTACTACTTCACAGCTGATGGAGGCTTCAGAAAAACCATGATGCTCTTCTGCCTCATTCTTTTCTCTCTACTAAGTAGAAAAATGCGTTTGCGCTTTTGAAAGTTTACTGTTAGGTCGGTATGTCATTTTAATTCCACAATGATTTTTACAAGAGCACCTGAAAAGAGTTATATAAGGCATCAGTTACAAGGAACAAACCCCAGGATTAAGCAGAATTAGAAACAACATTTACTGTGATTATATTCAAAATTAAAACCTAGGGCCTTCCTAAATTGGACAGAAATTTAGAAGTAGAGAAAAAACACATTTTTAAAATCCAGTTACTACACTCAGTAGTTATCTCAAGACCAGACAGATGACAAACTTCACCAGTGAAATGGGGAGAAATCACCGAGAAAGCAAATTAACATATAAATCTGATGTTTAAATTCCTCTTCTGTGATGTAAAAAGCCACAACTTTGCACCTTCTTTTTTCTCTTGGGTTTCTTTATCAAAAGCTATTGCTCATCCTTTTAGGAAATGAATGTTCCATAGAGCAGATGGAGCATGTGAGGAGTATGCAGGAGAAACTTGCTCGCCTCAACCTGGAGCTCTATGGGGAGCTGGAAGAACTCCCTGAAGATAAAAGAAAACTAGCCAGTGACTCCAACCTGGATAGGCTGCTGTCAGATGTAAGTACTGGGTAGGCAGAAAACATGGAACTCAGCACTCAGCTCAGGGAAACAACACTATTGGGTGGGCAGTGATGTACAGCTGAGGAGGACATAGCTCTGTCATGAGCCAAGATGTAAGCCCTGCCCTCCTCTTAGTTTTGAGGAAACATGGTACCTTGTTCTGTTTTTATAGGCTGCTGCTTGTTTGAGTGAGTGGAGCAGTCTAGCTGTAAACTGTCTGAGGTTGCAGGCCTGTTTAGAGGCAGCCCATGTATCTGGGAACTACAACTGTTTTCCCTGTGGCCCATCCTCCTAATTATAGTTTTATATATGTATAAAGCATATATTTACATAAATTATCTAAAATATATATATTTAGATAGATATTCTATGTATAGTTTTTATATAAAAATAATGTGTGGAAGACCACACATAGCAAAAATTCTATGCTTTCAGTTTCTCCTTTTTGTGTTTAAATTTCTTTAAACTTCCTGAGATCAGCAGATTGAAACCTAATTTGGGACTTAGCTCTGGTGCAGAATTCAGTGCAGGTTTGAGTTGCTTTTAGTAATAAAATTACACATTTTAGCCCAGATTACTACTGATTTTCTTCACTGGTTTAATGTAATTATTTCAGCATTTATTTGACTAACTGAAATGCTGTTACTGATAATTTCTATATTTATTTTGCAGCTAGAAGAACTGAATTCATCTATGTATCCTTTCCTTAGATGTCTATTTTGCATTATAATTATTGTGTTCTATAATTGAATTACAGTGTGTTTCCCCAGTAACTAGTGCCTTTACAGGAAGCAAATCACTCAATAACATCCTTTAAGCTGGTACTGTGATACCTGATGGATTTTATGTTGTCCTGCGTAAATAACTGAATCTTAACACTTTTAATTACAGGCTGTTTTTTTTTGTACGGGGATTTACTTAGCTAGTGTGTACCACTTCAGACAACATGTTGACAGCCAGTGGCAGAGTCTGTCAGAAGCACAGTCTTTCTGTATGCATCTAGCTGAGACATCCTGGAACAAACATACACAGCAATCTTCCCTCCAAAGTACACAGAAGCATTTTGAATCCTATTGCTTTTTATTTTTTCCTAGGAATATGTGTAGCTGTTTATCACTGATAGTGTACTGCCCTAATTAATTATTTCTAGGGTCAGACTATGGTTGAGTCAAATACTTCAGCAGAGCTTTGGTAATTGAATAAGCCCACCCAGAAGAAGATAAAGCTGAATGTTCTTAGCTTGTCTTTTACAATGTGTTTTTGATAAGCTAAGAACAGAGCTGAGGAGTGTTGCATTCAGTTTGTACTGTAGTCTAGTTATTTGATGTTTACACACTTCATATGCATTGAGAAAGGTGGGACTGAAGATATGGCTCTGGCATATACATTCTCTGTGGAAAGCTGTGTAAGGCTAGGCCTTATAACGAACACAAGTGGACTGTGATAGTAATACCACGTAATAGTAATAAAAATTATCTGCCATCCCCTTTGATCTGCCAGCTAGTTCTGGAGGTATGTAATGCTTATATCTCATTGAGAAAGATTTATCTGCTGTCTGGGAACTAGCATAGGCCACAATGGAACTGAAGTAATTGGACTGACTGATGTGTACCTGTCACAGGACTGACTGGAGTTTTGTGTAACATTGCTATCTTGTTTATACCTTATCTATATGTGAAATTTTTATTCCTTAATGGCTGTTTCAGCCAAAAACTACATTTGGCAGATGCTCAAGATATTCCAAATGGTGCCACGGGCTGAAAGAACAGCTTTGTCAGATGCTTTTCTTTTGTTGGGTTTCCCCCCTCCCTGACAGTGGATTCTGGAATATTTGTGGGTTTGTGTGTGCTTGGTTTTAATTTTACACCTGAAGAATCAAAAGTGCAAATCCAGGTGTTTCTTTTTGCACATTCCTCTTTGAGCACTGCATTATGCCAGTGCTCAGTATCTAGAGTTCTAAACAGATGATTGTGATGCTATGCTTTTTATTATTGCTTTATTTAATAGAAAACCTGAGCAACTGTAGAAGTACATTTTTTTCTGCTCAGTGTTGTTCATATGGTTGAAAATTATATATGTATATAAGTTCATTACTATCTCCCCATTTTTTATCAAGGTAACAATGATGTTGCCTGTCTGATCAGTATGTAGACAGTCTGCACACTGTCTTTAGTGTTCTGTTGCAGTGATGGCACAGATTAATTTATTGTTAATTAAGTAAAACATTTTAAATAGACAATGTTTCATTTAGAGAAGCTGCTATCTGTTTGGCTGTGTTAAGAAGGTCCAAGTTCTTTTATGGTCTTAATAGTTGCAGAGTTTACTTTATTTTCCATTACTGTGAATAATTATAGAATGTCACTAGATTACAACTAGCATGCGTGCTAGCTTGAGGAAGGATTGTAAAATTCCAAAATTGGGTAAACAGTAAATAAATCCATTATAAGCATGTTTTTGTAGTCATGCCTGTCTTAAAAGCAGCCTGGTATTGGTATCTTCATTGCATTCACAAAGAAAAAAAATCCTGTAGTAGGGTAAAATCAAGCTGGTTTTAGATCCAGCATTTGTATCCTGGTCCATCAAACTATGCCTTTGGTTCTAGATTTATTTTGTGTGAAGGCCTGCTGCCTGCTGTTAGTTTTTGGGAGGTTGAGTTCTACAACTCTGCTAACACAAAGGTACAAGGAAGCAAAGGCACAAGAGCATGGGTTAAAAAGTAGCCTGGTTAAATTCGGATCATGACCTGTAAATTTAGTTCAGTCAGAATTAAAGCAATAGAAAGTATTTACTAGAGTTTAGTTAGAGCCTTATCAACAATCTGCAACATACTGAGACTTCACAACCCTATCACATTCTTCATATTTTGTTAGTGCCTATTCCATATCCCTACTGATCCCAGTTTGTCAGGGTTATGTTGTGGTTCCAGGTGCTTCACCTTTAACACAGTATATACAGGGATTCTGAAGCATCAGCTTGTGACACTGCATTTTCCATCTGCTTCAATTCTTGAAATATCGTATTTTTAATTTTAGTTCCGTTCACTACAGAAAAATGCCACCTCACTCTCCTCACCTCCCCAAAGCAGACAGAGAACTGGTATTTCTTCAAACACAGGTTCATGATTTTTGCAGTTCTGCCCTAGCCTTTCCCACAGAAAAATGAAGGGGATGACACATTTCCCATAAAAGGCAGTAAAACCTACCACTTGCCCTAGGACAGGAGCAGACATAGGAATGCTTTTTCCACATGAAGTCTCAAGTTTCTGATAAGAAACCACACATTCTGTTTTTAAGTGGATCATTTCTTCAAGTATTCCCTTCTTTGACCACTACAGCTATTGTAGGTGTCATGAGTACTTTGAGGGTAGTTTGTTTCTAGAACGAAGCTCATCTATCACAGGGCCATTGAGCACAGAGGATGTGTATCAAATTCAGCCACCAGGCAGGGCTTACTGCATGTTCCTTACAAATGTGCTCACATTTCATCACTCATGCGATTGAATCCAGCACTGCATGTCACAAGCCACATACAGGAACTGTTTCTGTCCATATGCAAATGCTGAGTTCAGAAACTGTTTGGAATTACTAACAGAACATGTTTTAGCCAGCAACAGTGGAAATTCATTCCTTTTTAATTACAAGTAATTAAATCCACTGTCAGTGACCAGTGCTTGTGCATCTCACTGTCGTCATCACAAGACATGGGCTTCATCACAGCCCTCTTCACTTACTTACTGTAAGAAACAGCTAGAATATGAGTACATATTAAATCCACAATTGATTGCCCAAAGCACCAACTAGCATAAAGTATTTGATAGTGAGCACATGACATCAGAGCAGGCCCCATGTATGCCGAGTCCTTGCTTTCCCAGACACGGCTTAGGGCCTGCCTGCTGATGGGAAGTCATGAATGACAGGGAGTAAAAGCTTTAGGTTGGAGCAGACTTCAGGTGAGGGGTTAATTGAACTTAGTCAGACAAAACTGGTGCAAGTAAAACAGTATTTCTTAGTGCCTGGAGGAAACAATAGCTTAGTTACTTCAATATCCATGGTCACACTAACAAACAACTTTGTTGTACTATGTTTTTTGTACACCTTTAGTTACATGACTTTCCCTGGCACTGATACCAAGGGATTCCTCCTCCCTTCTTAACTGTTCGTTCTCACCCTTCCTCCACACAAAAGGCCAAAAGTACAGCTGAGTCTGAATTCCTATGCAAACTGGGATTTTTCCCTTTAGAACTACCAGCATGGTCAAACATTTCAAAAAGGCATGTGCCTGCTGCCAGTGAATGGCATATTCCAGGCATATCCTTTAATTGATGGTCTGGTTCTCAGACTAAGTGCATGATGTCTGGGTCCCAAAGAACAATAAAAATTAAAGCTGCAGTTAATGATCTACAGCCAAGAAAATCAGTTTTAAATTAATACTTCTCCTAATGATCCTTCCCAGCTAGCTTCTGAAAAAACAGTGACATTTTACAAAACACTTACTAAGGAATGAAGGACAACCACCTTTAATTCAACAAATACTAATTTCTTGTAATAACAGTGTATTTTACGATTGCTCTAAGCAGGTCTCAGAGTCTGGAATAACTGCAGATCCCTATAAAGATAGCTGACTCTCTTTAGAGTCAGTTTTGATAATTTTTAGCTCAAATTTTAATTTTGACCCAACCAAAAGTTTATAAAACAGTTGTTGCACTGTCCATTTTAGACTATTTTCAAAGTCCCAAAATAAGGAGTCTAGTAACAGGGAACCTTTTTTGAAAAGAACAGTGTCATTAGCTCAGCTCTTTCTTACAACTTACTTAATTTCCTTTCAGTTTTGACTAGGAACCTGCAAGTTATTAAAACTTCATCAACCACTGAACACATGCAAACAGATGGAAGTGGATGAGCACAGCTCAGTTTTGTGAACTCAACATAAACACCATGTAGGAGTCACTACCTATGTACAGTACTGGGATAAAGACTGCATGATTAATCCAACCAAGCATTATGCTGACTCATTTGTGGATAAAGCAGTCACCTTATTGTTGGATAATAAAGAAAACCAATTAGTATTTGTTTTTACCCCCACTACACAGATATATATATATACAGACCTCAGACATGATCCCTGTGTGGTGTGTGACCTGGTCCATGCCTTCAGGTGTTCTGCTCTCCTGTCAGTGTAACATGTACCCAGAGGCTAGAGCTGGTTAACCCACCTACCTGCCAGTTCTTTGGGTGCAGCTTCAGTGTCTGTTTTATGTCAAATCAATGTTTCATGGCTCACTGTACCTTCTTCAACAATGCTCACACCTTTGTCAGAAAGACACAGCCCAGATGGGAGCAGTGCCACACACACATATGGCCTTGGACTCTTGTAAGAAAAGAAGGCATGAAGTTACATGACCCAACTTTGCTTCTCAGTCTGTCCTATAGAATGAATTAAGACACCTATGGCTGAATGCCATAGGTTGGGGATGCAAAGCCTTCAGAAGCATTTTCTCAGGAGTCTGTTACTGCAGTAGAGTTTGACTGCATCCTTAATACTTGCTTGAAAAGCTTTTACCAGAATCATTATAGCCAGAATCACCGTAACACATACCCATTTAAGACTTCTGCCAGTCAAAAAAGCTGATACAAACTATAGTAGCTAAACCAATGAACAATTTTAAAAGCCTAATGCAAACAATGTATTTCCTACTCAAATGCGAAAAGGTGTCTATTTAATTCTTAAGCATATCACATAATAAGGTATCTCTGAATCACAGGACTAACCACAGGGTAATAATGTGTAAATCATGAGGTACAGCCTGGAAGCAGTGAAAATATTTTATACTGTTTTCATATTTAAGCTACAGCTTACTACATAAATGCTAGGGGATGAAAACCAGGAAAATACATATAGAAATGCACATACCGGTATTTCTGTAGCAAATGCTGCTTTTTGCTACACAGGTGCCTAGAGACCATTTTTATGTTGGAATTTGTAAGCAGTATTCAGTGCTGAATGCCTCAAGGAATACATTATTTTGGTCTGTGTACTTTTAACAACAAATAATCCTCTGTTTTTATCCTCTGGACAAAGGAAAAAGCATCTATAGGTGTGTAGAGTGGGGAGGAAATTTTGTTGTTTAAACCATCATCAGAACAAAGTGAAGCTTGAGGTGGGGTACTGCACTTTAACTCTTAGTCACTAACAGTACGGAAATATAACACTACTAAGTTAACAGCACCAGGAGTTCAGCCTCAGAGTGAAAAGTCCGAACTCCATGCAGGAAAACTGAAAACACAGCTTCCTTCCAACACCACTGACACCACATTTTCAGTACAACTTCTGATCTACCCCAGAACAAAATCTAAAATGTTTTAATAAGGTTTTACTGATGGCCAGCACTGCTGATACAGTTTTAAACTTGTTGATTTGACAGGTAGCCCTATATTTACTTAGTAAAGAACACAAGCACTTCCTAGGATCTTTGCATTAAATGGATAACTGTATCTGAGTGACTGCAGAACAGCTTAAATTCTAAGGCCATCACCCTTCTGTTTTACAATTAAAAAAAAAAAAAGTCTTTTTATTCTCCAGCCATTTTAACCTTATCCTTACTGCTGGTTTTAAAGTGCGAGGCCACGAAAATCAAACAATACATCATATTGCCATCTTGATAAACATTTTAAACCCAAAACTGTAGCTTGAGAATGATCAATATAATCTATTTTCAATTCAATTTTTGGCAGTTCTCAGTTTGTATTAATTCACATCAGGACGATCTTGAGTTTTGACAGTTGAAATGCAACCCCACTTAAACCAATACATAGGGGCTTTTCCACAGGTGGAACGAAAGTCTTCTATTGCACATTCATAGCTATTTACAAAAAAGGAAGCTTTAAACTGTCAAAGGATTCCATTGAAAAGGCTTTAGGAAAAAAGGATAAAAAAGTCACAAAACAACATTTGAAATTTTTGTTCTGTAAAGTTTAAAATATTACCAGTCTTAGTGTTTTTTCTTGGTTAGTGAGTCTATTTGTGGAAACAACTTGGGAGAAACCATAAAATCTGTCTGAATGACCAGCCTCTCAATTTTGATAAAATGACATTTGAATTAATATTGCTTTTTCACAGGAATCTTCTTGCTTCAACTACTTTATCTCCAAAGTGCAGGTAGGTACTTCTAAGTACCCTTCTACAGCAAAAGGACTTATTATTGTTCTATGACCTCTCGGTTCCTTCTGATCAGAAAGCAGGTGACTAAACTCCTCCATGAGGGCAGTGAAAGACAATGGGATTGAAGCTCTAGGAGGAGGGTTTCTTGTAAATTGCAGCACTCTACTTCCAAAGGCAGGGGTACATAACAGAAAAAGTTGGAGGCACATCACATCTGCATTTTCTGATAGAATACACCGAATTACAACTTCCTATAAATACCCTCCATAATGTTTTTCTTGAAATACATACTGTATTTTCATACTACAACTGAACTCAAGCTTTGTATGCATTAAAGATCTGCAAAATAAGGCACAACAGCACTTTGCACAGTGTGTTGAATTCCATGGCAGTTGAATGAAACACACTCCTAAGACACCACAGGTGTTCCCAAAGCCTTTCCTTTGACTTCTGATGAGAAATCATATATTGCTGAAGCACTCGCTATACATACCTGTTTGCCAAGGCTGACACAGCCAATCATATGTGCTAGACCCTCAGAAGCCCTTAACAAGTGTTCACACACACAAGTGTTTTCAGTTCACAGCAACTGTTTAAGGCTTATTCCGCACCCTACTCCCCCAGTGGAATGTCGGGGGACACTGCCTCCTTTCTCAATAGGCAGCTGTTCTTTCAAATACTAGTCTGCCTTATTTGCCTTTTGAATGGATACTAAAGACAACAGGCTCCTTGCAGAAGACAGCGATTCACAAGTGAACTGATTCAAAGTGAGCTTGTTCCACTCCATGGACCATGCCCTCTTCTGTCAGTTTAAATGCAATCTTATTTGAGCCAAAGAGAGAAATACAGTTGGACCTCTGAAGTTAGATGACAGAAAGCAAAAGCCACCATTGATGTTATATGGGGTATACCCAAGAGTTTACATGTGTTGTACAGTAGGATGTATTTATAGGCAGGAGACAGGGAAACAAATACATAAGGTTCAACAGCAATATTACTAGAATTTGGTTTTTTTTTTCCATCAATATAACACTGAACATCAGTTTAGATTGCTTTTATTATTTTTGATGTTGATTTCTTAGATTACTCATCATCAAGACCAGTCAAAATGACAGAGGAATTTCAACTCCTTCCAGATTACATGCATTCCTCATATCTGTAAGAATGGAAGTGACAAGAACATACTCTAACAGAGATGGAGGAAAATTTATCTAGCTTTCTACACTCCAGCATAAACTGTCAACATGTGACAGATAGCACTGTCTTCTTAAAACTTTGATATAAGCTGTGAGATCACAAATTTAGCACTTTGTAGTGTTACAATTCTGAATCCAGGTATTGTAATGAAACAAGGGCTGTTTCTGACAATAATTTAAATGCAAGACACTGAATACCTATGTATCATTAAGCTGGAAAAAAGCACTGTAAAGATCATTTCGGAATACACTAACATGTACAGCCAGGTACAAGTAGTGTACAATCTGTCTTTAAAGCAGGAGTTGCACCTTTAAAACCTATTTTGTCAATTAAAACCCCCAAACAAGCAAACAAAACAAAAAAAACAACCCCAAAATCCAAACTGAAAGGAAATTACACAGTACTAAACCCTCCCCCCAAACACAGAATTGAATTTTAAAAAGCAATTAATTCAGACTCCTGTGGGGGGAAATGAAAATGAAACTGTACTTTGATGAGTACTGTTATCAGGACAAAGCTGTATAATCTCATTTGATTATTAGTATATATAGCCATTTATAACATTGTTTCTATACAGCCAACAACAGTTGGTTGTTTCCAAAGAGTATTAAGAGAACACAATATTTAAAATACGTAGGGGTTTTTTTTGCTATTAGAGAACCAAGTCCTTAGTTACCATGTGCTTTATTCTAGAGATCTGTATTATAAATGATTAGCACAGCATTGTGCATGGCAAAACAGGCTAGAATTCTGCTTATGAAATTAAGTTGTCCAGAAAATGGAACTCTGGGGAGTATAAATGCTCAACTGCACATGAACTGCTTTATAAAGTATTTAAGCAACATAAGCGTGCAAATATGTTTGAAATACTCTGTGGAAGACTGAAAAATAGCTTGTGTAAGAACTGCATTGTTATTACTCACTTGGGAGTAAGATGTTTTTGTTGTAACACGTCACCATTCCATGAAACTACATTCTACTAGCACCTAGGGGTAGAATGAGTCAGGAAACAGTGGGTTTTTTTTCCTTTTAGGAAAAAGTGATTCAGATTCGATCATCTGTACAGTTGCATTTAGAGACAAACTCCATGCATAGCTGAAGCTCTGAGAGTTAACTCACCTCTGCCCTAAATGCAGAGCAGAAACAAAGCACAGCCCATCCATAAGGGACAGAGACATCTCACACAAGAAACAATGCTGCAAATTTATTTTCTTTAGTTTTAAGTTTTTATAACCTCAACTTTGTTTATCCCACATAAGACATTTTCAGTAATAAGAGATCCTCTTGCTCATGTACTGTACAATTGCAAGTAAAATGAGGGGTATGTGAAATACAAAAAAAAAACCAACCTGAAAATGATAGCTTACACTGGGCAGACTTGAAATACTGCTCAAAAAATTGGCTTTTCAGCTTTTTACCTTTGCATTTTAGAAATCTGCTCTGCTGTCCAAAGACAGGCAATGAATGGAGAAAAAAGCAACTCCAAAGCAGGTGGAATGAAGAAAGAGGCACATTAGTAGGAGAAACAAAGGAAACACAAACCAAAGAGAAAACACACTCTTCCCATCAGAGTCCAAAGAAAAACATCTTTCAGGTGTTTCAGAAACGTATGCTGCTGTCCATCCATGGGTACATTAATCACAGTCCGTACTATTTAGTAGTCTACGTTTATACTTGTGATGTAGACAGCACATCTCCGGTATGGTATGTAACTTCTTGCTCCAAGGAGCTTACAATCTAAGTTCATTAAAAAAGAATGCATAAAGTAGCTGGATCAAGATCAAACACAGAAGACAGGAAAATCGTTTTATAAGGGATTAAAGTTTGGTTACATTACTAAGCCAGGTAACTTCTGAACATCGTTGGCAGTGATGTTCTTAAGACACAACTTTTCAGTTAGAAGCTCTTCTGATCATGAAAAACCGGTTAAAAATTTACTGAATGATGCATTAAAAGTAATCCACAAAATTCTTAACAGACTTGTTGGCAAGACACAAAAAAAATTTGTGTTATTCTACTAGAAAGATATGGATGTTACAGAAATTTGTATGTACATGTCACATTTGAATGTAAAAGGCTTTTTTACATTTAAGTTTAAAATGTTAAGTTCTGATTTAAGAATGCTGCTGTTATAGGCTTAATACTCAAGTGTTAATATGAAAATAGTACTATTTAAAAATGTATTTGACTTTAAAATAAACTATGGTCAAGATACAGTTGGTTTGAAATCAACAGTCTAACTTCATCAAGTGACCCATACTTTCCCACTTTTTTAAACACTGTTCTTGCTACTTGGCAGTTATAATACAAATCATTAGTCCATCAACTTCAAGGTTTTTCAGTTTTGTTTTGTGTCTTTTTTTTTTGTGGTTTGTTTTTTCTTCATTTGGGTTTTTTTGCATTTCTGTAGGTTTTGGTTTGTTTTTTTTTAATATATGTACGTATATATCCTTATATATACATATATATATTTTCTAAGTCAAAGCTTTGCAGATTATCTACTAATTGAAAGGCATAGTTGGTATGTAATTTATATGTAACCTTTATGCATATTTAGCTATCATTTCTTAATCCCCTTACATGCAAAAAGAAAGTACCATCTTTCATGCAGCTATGGCATCTGTGTCTCTCATTCCAGGGAATCTTGCCTTGGACTATATACATAAGCTGTCTGCAAAAGGTACATAACATTTGAAAAAAAATTGGAATAGTTATAGCAATAAAGTGAGCATAATTATCCAGTTGGTAAATTATAATGATAATGACAAATATTTCTTTTTCACTGTCAACAAACAGCATAGCCAGCAGAAAAACCTAACTTGAGCTATCGTTTTGGAAGGGAAGCAGATATTAAGAAAATTTCATTTAAACACAGAAGCGAAACAGTGAGTATAAGGACTGCTAACAGGTGATCATTTTGTTTGAATTTTGAAAGGTACTCTCAAGGATATGAAAACAGAAATGAAAACTAAAAAAACTACACATTCCTTTGACCCAAGTCAATGGTAGCATTTAGTTTTTAGAAGTAACAACCACATTAAATTTGCTCATAAGAGGATACAAAAGGAGTATAGCCACAGATTACCAAGAGAATTCAATCACTTCCGATCAACAGCTGAAAAATGAGGGAAGAAAATGACCAAGGGATTATGGATCAACTGTTTCTTGCACAGGCCACAAAACTACAAAAAAAATCCCTTTAGACCTGCAATAAACCCCTCCCCCCTATTTGAATGAGTTTCAATTCCCAGGTAAAGATGAATCAACAAAATTAAAATATTGTGCTGTTTTATTGGTGTAAAAATCACACAATTGCTAGTTCTGATTCTGCAGAGATACATCCATGCAGTTAAACATCTATGATCCCACAGCCAGAAGAAGCCATTAAATAGAATATCTGCTGTTAGTCAGCAATTAATGCAAATTTACATATGAGATCAAAAGGTGTGTATCGTACAATATACAACAAATCCTAATACAGTACATCAACCTGAATAGCAGGATACACTCAGGGAACTCTGTTAATAGTGAAGCCTGTCTATATGCCAGAGAAATAAGGCCTGGAAACAAGATGACAGAAGGTACCCCAGAATTCCTAAGAAACAAACTGTTCATTTTTTGATTTATTTTTTGCTGGGAATTAGAAGTTCATAGAGGTATTGACACATTATTTGACAGTATTTGTTATAGTGAAAACTGGTGGATGTGATCTGTTATTAAAAGGTAATGTGTGAAACATGCAATTACAGGTGGTGCTTAGGTAATGTGTAATTAATATGTTGGGTATTTACACCCAACTCTTTTCACAAAAGGGAGGGCTGAAAAAGGTTTGTTTGACAGATTACCAATTGTACCATAAATCTTCATATGCATGCGGCTGAGTCAAGATCGTGAATGGATAAAATGTGAACACCTGGCAATCTGTGGTTACATACTTTATAGTGTATGCAACAAAACAAAATAAAATCCAGATGATGTGGCAAATAGCCTGCAAGAACCCTCTCAAACTGAAAAAGATGGTTTATTGCAAAGAGGCAGGCTTTCTAGAATTGTGAACAACTTTCCAATTGTGAAAGGCAGCTTGAGAAGTGACATTGGCCAATGACAGTTTCTCTCTTTTCTGGCACAGTAAGATCAATGCCATAGTGAAAGAAGACTTTATGTGCTTAAAGTTTAAAGTCAACTGATTAGCAATCCTCTTCTGCAAAGATGTTTAAACAGGAAAAAAGAAACACTAGAAAGTTCCAGTTGGAAACTTTGGCGACAAATTTTGCAAACTCAAGCCCAACAGAGACCATGGATACCCACAGAAAATGATGTGAGAGGCAGTGTCACATTGAAGGAAAAAAGTTTTTTTTTTTCTCTCTGTACTGAAATTAAAATACTTAAATACAAAAGTGGACAAATTGGCAAAACAGAACCACAACATTTAATGTAGAATAGAGTGCACTGAGCTAGATGCATGGATCTTTAAATAGGCTTTGAAACCAATACCCCTTTCAAAATTAGTAAATTCACAGTTAACGGCAGTAGGCTTAGAGGTGAGAGAAGGGTCGAAGTTGTTCCAGTTGGACTTCCAGGGAGATTCTCTCTTCAAGAACATCCTACAAAAGAAAGATTTTCTATTGACTGTCCACGGTGAATGAACATTCAAAAATTTCCTCATACAAACAAAACTGGTAAATGTCACCTTCACTTCTGAGAACTAACATTTGCTAGAATCTGAAGAACTCTTCCCATAATTTGAATAGAAGATGGGATAGCTGGTACTTACTCATAAATTAAAGTGAATACTTTGCTCAAAGGGAGAAACCATTTAGTATTCTTTAATTTCTTTCAAACAACCCAAACCCACAAAGTTGTAACCAGCTGCAAAACCAAGTATAGCATTTTCAAATAAAGTTTAAAATGTTAAGGGGCAAGCCCTTACCTCAGGTAAAGGACTGGAAACTTGCAATTTCACCCCAATTTTTCTTCCTATGTATATTTTACATATTTTGTCTCTCATAAAAAGTAACAAGTGAATTTCAGGCTGGAAAGTTTTTAAAATGGCTTATCTTTCAGCGTAGGCAGGATCATATTTATTAATGTTTACATTTAAGGTTCTTAATTGATTTCATAACTAATATTAGATATTGTAAGATAGCAAGAGAAAGATGTTAAGATAGTGCCTACAGATAAATCCAAAATGATAATAGCTGACCTAGATATACATATGACTGTTGTTGTTATTAAGCTGCAAGTTTTGTATTCCAGATTACTGTATTTGTTTAAAAATAACTAAGACTTAAGGTTTACTTTTCCTTCAGAAGCAAAGGAAGGAAAACTGCTCTTCTCAATACTGCTTTTAGAGTATCTGATAACCACAACAGCTACCTCAAATTAATAATACCAAGTTAACATTTTTGCTTTTTCGTTTTTGGTGTAGCTGAAGACAAATCAGGACATTAAAAATGTGTTTCGTGGTAGTAAAAGTGTCCTTTGTAATTTTACAGGTATAGTCCATGATCTACAAAACCATCTAAATATTCTACATTGATATCCTCTGCTATGTACATCACTGGTTTGCAGAAATGCCCATTATTATGTATCACTAACATCTTGCCTTTTCAAGCTGTTCTCTTAAAGAGACAAAGATTATAGAATTACCTTTAGCTGCTGCTGCAGTTCACTATTCAATCTGGCCAAAACAGTGTTGGTTTCCTTGTTACGTCTGATTGATGCCTGAATTGCCTTCTTGTCTTTCCCCACTGATCTGAGAATACATAGTATTGTAATAAGTCATTTCATAGCTTAGCTGAACATCTAATTTATCATAATCTCCATTTTAAATGAGCAAACTCCTCTTCCTTTTTTTTTTTAATTTGTTACACTGTTATTTTCCCTTTTCTGCTTGGCTTGATCATTTATCTGCATGGAAACCACATATACTTAGTTTCAATGAAAGAACAAGCAGCAGATTTAAAAAACTTACCATAATCAAATTTCCAAAGCCACAACACACTGTACAACATTCATTTACCTCAAAGTGACTAACATAGCAGTCCCACTTTCAAACTAGGACACAAAGACTGCACATTTTGGACTGTTCATAGTAACCATTATTTGAAATTCAATGCTACATCTTAATACTTCTGCCACTTATTTCCAACATACTTGCAGAAGTTAAAAAGTTGACACTCCAAAATTCAAGACCACTAAAAAGTCTCCCAGTAATAGAGGCTTTGGGATGATCTTGTTTAAAAGCAAAAAACTTTTAAACTGTTAAATTAACCTAATTCAAACACACTGAAGCTGTTTGCAGCTCCTGGAACAGAAAGTGTCTATGCTGTTTTAATGTAAAGTTTCCAGTAACAGATGTATTTATACACTTCTTGGGTTACCTAGGAATAGATGGCTGTGAAGCAAGAACAGCAGCTATGACACCTGTTTTCTGTGTATGTTCCTCAGCTTCAGGTCTTAGCTCATCCTCTGATTTTAACCTTCTGCGAATAGGCTTTGGTGGTGGAGCAAGTGGGGTAGTGCCTTTACTCTAGAGAGAAAAATCACAGTGTATTAATTCTCACAAGCTGCACGAGACTTGGATTATAACCTGGGAGCTTGTTTACATATTTTTTTAAACCAGTTCCTGAGCTGCGTTTACAACCCATCTGATATTCTCTGATGGATATCTAGCTGCATTCTCATATGGTCTGAAAAAACTGTGCAAGCAGTCAATTGTAAACACACATCATCTCAGAACAGGCTTTCCCCCCAGCAATTAGGTAACACACACACATACACACATACAAAAAGCTTCTATTAACCAATTTCTGCACTAAAAGTTTTGCTGTTTCAAAAATCTGAACACTTAAGGATCTTAATTTTTCGCTATCTCAAGAATAAAAGGTAACCATGAACATCTGATGCAAAAATTCATCACACATATGCCTATTTCAAGCACACACTGGATCTAAGAAAACTGGGTTTGAGTGAAGCATACAGAGTTGCTGTCAGAAATCAAAACAGACATATCATATGTATCCGACAACTACGCTCTCCTTCCAAGTGTACTTTGCATACCGCACTAGTGGGGACATTAGCAGGTGCTTTGTCTTCAACTCTTCCATCTGCTTTGGCAACTCTAAGAGAACTTGCAGAATCAGAGGGCTTTTCAACCTAGAGGAATATACACTTTATTTAGAAAACTACTTCTCACATATTTCATTCAGCAACAGTCAGTATTCTGTGTTCTGATACATGAATATAGTTAACATCTAACACCTTTAGAAGGACAAGCTGGAATACAACAACAATACATGCTTTGGAGTAAAGCCATCTAAAACTATCTTGCTCACAAACACTGGTTTGGCCTGGATGCAGCTTACAGAACAGGCACAAGTAAAATGCTGTACTTCCTGTCAGACCTATCTTTTGATACAGAAGATTCAATACAGAATATAAAAAGAGATACAATGGTTATTTGAAAGTACTCTGCTCTCAAGCATTTTACTCTAAATAAAATCAAAACCCCAATGTTATGAGACACTGTAGAGTACAAAAGAGGCTGTGGCTTGATGACAAAATGCTACGGCTGTTTCTGCTACTACATTACCACCACTATCCATCTCTTCCGACAAAGGTTAATCCCTCCAGTGGAGCACAATGCCACTGTTCTCTGTCCACCCCAGTGCAAAACAATCAGCAAGCTTAACTTCAGCAGTTTTCAGTGGCAGCTTAAGCTAATGCAGCTGATTTTGCAATGAGGTACATGGAGAGCCCTCAAATGGTTCTACATCATTGACCTTCCAAATTAAGGGAAGCAAGAACATGTTGGTGATAGTTGGGAGAACTTTAAAGCACCACAGGTACTTTTGCAACTGAGGATGCTGAAGTGCACCAGAGAATTTACAATCTGGGTGAAGGCTACAAATTATGACAGGAAAATACAAGCTAACTTGTATAATAGTAGTTTGCTATTATGACATTAATAAGAATAACCCCAAGGCTTCCAAACTTCTAAGTCCTGTGTCTGTAGTAGGAAACAAGGTTTTGTAAACATCTCTGATGATCTACTATAGAAGGATACTAGACCTTTATTCAGGTTAGTTGTTTCTCCAACGTCGTTGAAGAAAAACAAATTAATGGAACTGTAGCAGAAGTTAACGATATCTGACTGTCATCTCATTTATTAAGACAGACTAGTTTATGACTTCGAAGTCATTTGAAAGGCTGACAAGAATAAGCAGAAGTTTTGCCTCTGCAAAATCTTAAATGCACCAATACAATGATGTTTGTGCATATATATGCTAATAAGTATGAAATCTCTCAAACTGCAATTAAGAACCGAAAGAAAAGAACTTCTGTCTAGTATTTGGCAATTACGAAATAAATGTAGCAATGTGTAATAATTGCTTTCTAGCAATGGATTGGGACACCATTAAAAACACTAAATTACTGAGTTCAAACAGCAGAAGCAGGTTTTAAGAAATTCTCATAACTGCTGGTGGTGTTAAGCAATTGACAAGATCTTCACTTCTGCTCACCTGCAAGACTTCTGAGTGTGTTTCAATTTCATCATCTTCCTCTTTGTTTACACCTGAAACAGCAAATGCCTCAAACTGGCTGAAGTCTGCAAAATTTGGCTGTTCTGGTATTTGTTGAGGTGAGGTACTGGTATGAGCTATTAGGCCTTCAGCATCCACTGGGCGATGCACGTGAGGACCTACACCCTGCAACAAAAAGACAAAAGTATTTAGTGACATTGTCAGTAGGACAAAGCACATCTCATCCAAGACACAGAGAGACCACTCTGTGTTTATAAAAATAGGGAAAACTTTAAGAGAAAAGGAAGTAAAGCCCATTGACTGACTTTAGTTGATGGTAACTCAGATTCTAGGAAGTAGCTGCTGCTGCAAAGCAACTGAAATTTTATCTGTCCCATGTCAGATTTGCAGAGCAGTTGGAAGGATTCAGCTGGCTGAGACAAAGGAAAAAAAACCAGCAAACAAACCCAAACTCATGCAAGATTTGTTTTCTACCAAATCAGCCAACTGATCCAACCAGGACTGCAAAGATTACCAAGACTCTGAGAAAGGAAGAAGTGGGATAGTGGGAGACCTCCTTTAGGGAGCGGTCATATTATGAAAAAACTATATCCTATGCCAGACCCACGAAAGACAAACATTTATTTTGCAACTTTTAAAGACTGCTCTCAGTCTGTGTTAACACCTACTAGCTAAACATGGACAGGTAAAGAAATATGAAAGTGTGACTTTCTTTCCTACAACTGAGAGCTCCAGAGCTACTCATTCCTTTTCACTCTCTAATTTAATTCCTTTCCATGGTTCTACCAGAAGCAGTTCTTTATTCAGAAAGGCTAACATTTAGCTAGTCTAGGGGTTGCCATCATTCACAAATTGGTGGTTTCAAAAATACCAAGCAATGCTACTCATGTTAGAGATAAGTTAAAACTCAGAGTTAAGATAAAAATGATGCACTAAGAGTATGACTTTTCAAAAGTGACATCATCACCTGTGAAGGCTGTGGTCTTGGAGGCACTGCAGGGGGATAGGCAACAACTCCAGCCTGTTGCTGTCCTGTAAAAGAGGCATCACGTTTGGCCAAGATTGTTACTCTTCATGCTACAGTGCTATCTAATTTTTTTGCCTTGTCAACATGGAGAAATTCTGCATTTTGCCTACATATTAACCTGTCACATTGACTGTAACTGTAATGGCATCTCCTTTCAAATTTGCAACAGACAAAACAAGGAATCAGAACATGGATCTTGTCCTTTGTTCCACCTCAAAGTACAGACACAGTCATACTTTGCTGATCTTAGTCCCTTCCTTTTTTGCTTTACCCTCATTATACACCACCTTAAAATTTTCTCATAGTCTGTGATCCTGGATTGAAAGTACTGACAAGTCAGAAGTATAATAAAAACCCTTAAGCAGAATTAGAAGTAACCATTAATATTTCCTCTGAAGTGAAATACTTAATACCCCTCTCTAATACATTTGATACCAAAAGATCTTCACTTAAGACTATTCTGGCAGATGCAATTCATTGCACGTAGGTGCACCACCAAAAGGTTACTGCCTGACTTTGCTCCCCACATTCACCCAAAGGACTACAATGCCAGCATGCAGAATTTACTTATAAATTATCTGTTTAAGCAAAGTGGACCACACATTTTTACACAAACAGAA
Organism: Melopsittacus undulatus; assembly: GCF_012275295.1. Classification (NCBI taxonomy): domain Eukaryota; kingdom Metazoa; phylum Chordata; class Aves; order Psittaciformes; family Psittaculidae; genus Melopsittacus; species Melopsittacus undulatus. Next base: position 73,723,638 of record NC_047529.1, read on the forward strand.
AGAGTAACAACATTTTCAGCTTTTTCATTCAGAAGCAATGATTTCAGAAGACACAATCTTTATTCAGAGATAAAAAAAAAGTATGCTTCAGGAATATATATGCTGAAAAATAACATAATATACAAAAGGAATAGGGTATATCTACCTGGGGTAACTGAAAAGGATCTGTTCATATCTAAAGATGATGATCGAGAATGAGAAGGATGAGGCCTTGGAGGGGGTGGTGGTGGTGCAGTGTTATCCGGAGATGTTCCTGAATGCGACCTGCAAAACAAAAGTTTCCGTACTGATATTAGGCAGCTACAACAGAACTAAAATTCAAGAGTTTTCCAAAGTACGCAATTAAAAAATAAAGTTTGACAGATGGAAAAGAGCCTTCTTGCCATTGATTTTTGCAGATTACAAAATCAGTTTTGAATTTCTGATATTCTTTGATTTCACAACTGATTTTATATTTCTATTTACTTAAATCTGTTATCCTCATTATTCTTATATTATCACAAGTAATTTATATTTGGAAAACCAACAACTTGACACACATCCTAAACAATAATAGTTTAGGAAGACAGAATCCTAAATATGGTAATTCCATCGAGTTGATAGTCACGATAATTTGCAAAGTATGGAGATGTACTCAACATCCTGATTAGGTTTTAAAGAGGTTAAGTTTAATGACACTGAAGAATATGAAGTTTCTGTTGGACCTGCCTCTGTTGGACCAGCATATTGAGCTGACTATCTCAAATAGCTATTTAATTCTCTGCCTGAAATTTTCCAAATATACTTTCCATATACTCGGTAACAGTATTGCTACTCATTTCTTAGGTCGGATCACCATCTAGTGGATACCTGTTGCAAATTCATCAAGCACACATGAAAAATGGGCGAAACAGTGCCCAAGTACCTTCGAGTGGGATTTACTGTATACACCTTCAATTTAAAAGCCACTTGCAGAAGCTTCCTAACTACTCAAACATGAGCAAGACAGATTTACCGAATCACTGACAGGAATACAACTACTCTTTTATTCAACTCATAAATAACTGATAAGTTCTTTTCTACATCTGACTTTTGCAATGTTCAACTATCATAAAACAATACTAGGAAAGGTAAGAGGTACCAAAGTTCCACACAGAACTTGAAATTCCTGAATGCACAGGTCCAGAGAGAAATGGAGTTATCAAAGGAGAAAAAATTACTCTTAATATACTCTCACGAACAATTCTTCTATATGTAACACTGATGAAATGTATATATATCCAGCTGATGAAATGAAAATCTAATTACACCAAGTCCTAGGGTCATCCATCTAGCTAATCTAGTAGGGTGAAAGTAGGATTAAAGAAGAGAGAAAGTGGTTTAAGGACACTCTTGAAGTATTATTATCTGACATAGTCTTGTCAGTTTTTGCTTTTTGAAAATTCAAAAAAGTACTCTGGACTAATGGTAGGGTTAAGGACAATGTAATCTCTACAGACAAAGCTGCAATCAGTTGATGAGATTATCAGTGGTAGGAAGCAAAAGATGAAGTGGGAGAAAAATTTCCTGGGTGGACACTGCCAGAACTGCCTGATCTGGACAGAAGCTGCCTGTGGCATTAAGCAGCAGATCATCAAAAAGCTTTACTCATCTACACAAGTTCAGCAGAGAACCTAAAACAAAAATCAGAGGTGAAAAGAACATGTTGAAACCATCATGTTGATAGTGCAAAAACATACATAGAAGCAGGACAGAATCAAATTTGCCATTAAATATAATGGAGGAAAGAAGTTTTTAAGCTGCTGTGCCGACAGGCAACTGCAAATCTTTCTTTGCTATTGAAGTCTCCCTAATTTTTTGTTTTGAAATTTACCTCTGAAACTGATTGTAAGATGGTTAATGGCATAGCTAGTTTTTAATCCTATTCAGGCAGATTTAATGGGTACAATTAGCACTAGCTAGTACAGCACATTCTCTTATGTCAAATGATGCAGTTGTTTGTTATGCACTTGCATAGCTTCCTCCAATCCCTTAATTTATCTTGGGCCTGTGACTGCCCTTCACTTAATAAAAGTCCTCTATTAAAAGATAATCAGTTATCGCTGTGATATTTCTTATTTACGTTTTATTCTTCTTGCATGCTGCAAAGTTAGAAGGTCCTTCTCCGTTAATGCCTCACATGATTTTAAAAACACAAAAAATTGGTTTCAAGTAATATCACAATCTCCTGTGCTTATATTCCCTTGTGTTTAGGAAGAGTCTTTATCAAGATTTTTGACTGAATGTGGAGTTTCATTTGATTGGCCAATCAAAAAAAATTAGTCTAAAAAGTTAACTGTTACTTTACACATGAACAGGAAGAGCACACATTATTAATACATTAGAAAACAGACTGCCTCCGGATTCCTGAGTGTTAAGAATCTATTCCGCCCTCACTTTATAAGCTCATTGTCAAACAACAGAAGCTCAGAACAGGCTTCTTTAACCATCTTTTATTTATTTTTTTCAGTTGCTACTTTACTGACCGTTGCCGCGTTACAGTGCTTCCAATTTGCTCTGGGTCTGAAGTATACGAGTCCGAACTGCTATAACCATCTGCTGGTAAGAGAAAAGTAAAAAGTTTCATATTTGTTATGCACCATTAATATACTCTACAGATACAGGTAACAGATAATTTCAAATATGCAATTTTTATTTTTAAAAAGGGTTTATCTATTTTTTTCCCTGAAAGGTATCATTTGGGCAGGGTTAAAAATCCTGGAATGTGAATAATTGAAGGATTCAATACAAACCAACTCCCCTCACCCAATACTTCTGAGTTCTTGGTTACAATTGGGATGTACTGAAGAATAAACAATGACGGCAATGTTGTAATTAAAATACAAAATATAAGTTTCATAAGCACTGATTTTTTTAAACATTTGACATTCCATCACTTTGACAATCTAGCCAACAAGAGTAAGAGACATCCAAGTAAAAATAAAAGGCAGGAAGTAGGACATGCTTGATTTTAGAAGTGCTGAAGGACTGTCACCCACCTTAGAAATCAGAAAAAGGAAAATGTATGTACAGTACAGAGAGGAACTCAGTAGCTTTACTACTCCTGCAACTTCTGTGCCTTCATGGCTAGTAGTCAGCTCTGTTTTGGACTAAATCTTTCCAAAAAGCTTCTGGTTAAGGCAACCTCTATAAATGAAAGATGCTATTACAGCATCACATACAGCTTCCTTAATGCCTTAAGGAGACCCTTACCGTTAAAAACTATGCAAAACATGAGGATTTTCCCCCACAAATGAGGAATCAAAAGTCACAACATTTGTGTGGAATGAATATAGACAGAAAAATGGATCTGAGAAAAAGTTATCACAAGGGATGATTCCAGAGCACTCTGTAAAGCACAGCTCAAGGTGGAAAATCACCAGAGCAATGAGACTCACCTGATTAGTTATCAGTAAAGAAGAAAATTCTAAGCAAGAACATCAAGATTTTTCTTAATTACCCAGCCTCAAAAGATTATTTTAACCTCGTAGGACACTAAAGTTTTCAAAAATGTTAAGACACATCAGCCACGACACAGAGATGAGACTCCTGCAGAGATGATTTCCCTGTTAAGTAAGACACATTCTTACCTGGCACTTTCTAAATTACTTCTGTATTACAAACCAACCAAAATACTACTGTCTTAATAATGCAAAGGACTCAAAGTAATGAGCTCTTCAAATCTTATTTTTACTGAAGCTCCCAGTTTAAAGAACACAAATCTCAGAAACAGATCCCAAAGGCTACATATAATCTGGGACCTGTCTGATCAAATCAAAAGATCATAAAGTTTTGGACATAGTTACTGAAAAATCAGAAACGCTATTAGAAGCAAATAAACAGTTGAAAAGCTATACCTAAAAAAGAAATCTAGAAGTCTATTGCATTTCCTCAGTAGCTAAACTAGATGTAAATTGCCTGAAAATTGTAATGAACAGGTTTTCACCCTTCAGAAAACATGATTACACAGTTCTGAGGTAGATTCAAATGCTTAGTCAATTCCAATTTCCATACATTTCAATTTCTCACCCTAAGATTAAAAGAGAAAATAGATGGAAAAGAGCTGAAAATATGAAATTTTTTTCTACACACGGCAGGAAAAGATCTCCAGTGACACCTAGAATTTTCTTAATTACTACTTCTAATATATACTTTGCTCTTTGGATAAGTTTATCTCACTTTAGAGCTTCTGCTATCTAGTAAGTTTTCATTCACAGAGGAATATATCAGATCTACATTTCATATAATATAAAAAATTAGGTCAGAAAATATACTGTGATACTTACTAACTGTATTTCCAGGTGTAAATTTTACAGATGAACTCATTTTGTTTTCTTCTGGGAGGTCAGGTGGTTTCACAAGTAGTGGGCTTGTAGGGTTAGCATGATCTAGATTGGAAAATTAGTCTAAATAAATTAATGCATTCAAACTAGCCTTTACTTCTGAAGCCAAGGCTTTATATTAGTTTTCTACCCTTATGTAAAGTGCTGCACTCAAGACTAAAATTGGTGTATGATTTTACATTGTAATAGTGTTATTTCTATCTCTATAGTGTTAATAGTTTGGAATCATTACCCATTTGCAAAGCTAAAGATATTCTGAAAGAAATGTTTTGTTTATTCTCATACTCTGCATGAGTTACCGGACGTTAGGAAATACTGGCATGGCACACACCTACAAATTATGACTCTACTGTTCCTCAAAAAAAAAAAAATATCCAACCTCCTTGCTTATTATTATTAAAAAAATCCCAAAACAAACCAAAACAACCAACCAACCAACCCAAAAAACCCAAACACCAACCTGAACAGAAAAACCCCAAATGAACAACCCCAAAACAACCAACCCAAGCCAACAAAAAACTCCACCAAAAACAAAAGGCTTGCCAATCCTCCCAAATGCTGTCAGGTTTCAAAATAATAAACTCAGTGTTTCTGATCACACCAGAAGAAGCTTTATCAATGCAGGCTATGTTCTCACTCTTCCCAGTCTCCTTCAGAAAGCAAGAAGGAACCCAGACATCCTCCTGGAGGCCCATATCCAATCTATATCAACATGCTCCTGAAACTAGTTCAAGCAGTTATCTCCTGTAGATGGTGGAATTTTTACTGCTGCAAATGGCCAGTTCAAAACCTATCTGAACAGTACTCCAATCCTTAACTCAGAGAATCTCATTAATTATCCTGGTTATAACTCCAGATATATTCATCCATGGAGGAGAAAAAAAGCATGTTTATGGAAGCAAAGCCAACTGTAATTGTACAAATACTTTCTCATTAGCAAGAAAAAATGCATTACCACTTCCGGTTCTTTTAAGCTCCATTTCCTGCATGTGGATTTTGCTTGGAGTCATTCTTATAGGAACTGGGTGCACAATTGCAGTGTCCTGCAGAGAAAATCAGAGTTAAGTGATGTTAATCTATTTTTAAACAGTTCGATTAAGAGTGTCTGACACCATACAGAATGTCATCTCTAAACAAAACTTCATAAATTTGATTTTTTACACAAGTTCCAGGGACTTGAATATACCCACAAAACCAAAGCTCTATACCCTGAAGTTTATCTAATAATTTTTAACGTGTAACCTAGCATACTACAGCAATGTATAAGGTGTCACCTAGCATACTACTTTAAAAGGGCACTAGAAATGTTTGTGTAGACAATCATGTTGTAACTAGGACAACAGCTGAGATCTACCAGCTTTCCACAGCTTTTGGCATACCAGAAATGAACCTTCAAAAAAACCGAAAAATCAAAAAAAGGAAAAACAAAAACCAACCCAAAACCCAACCCAAACCAACCAAAAAAAACCACCAAACCTCAAACCCACCACAAACAAAAAAACAAACCCCAAAACTACCCAACAAAATCTTGCAATTTCAGAATCCCACCACTGAGGTTTACTTATGATGCCTCAGGAAGTTATGGCCTCTTCAAATTGTATGAGTAATTCTCTATAAAATAGGTAACCTGTAGCAGCTTAAGACAAATTGTTTTAGGAGTCTTTAAAATATAATCTTCTAAACTTGAGGATAATAAACTCTACGGAATATATCTCTATGGTCTAGATAAGCATTGACCTTAGACTGAGGCATTTCTTTGTAGTTCAGATAATCGACTTAATTTTAATGTGCTTTATAGACAGCCCTTTTTGATTGGTTTGGAGACTGAGTAAATAATTAGATAGCTTAAAAAACCACTCAGAACTTTTATGTTTGTTCTCAAGTTAACCTAAAGATATGGACATAGTGGTGTGAGGCAGTCATTTATATTCAGAACATAGGAATGGGTGGTACAGTGACACACACAAAAAAATCCTAGATTACATCCTGTCCCAATAAATGACAAGAACTTTCAGAACTACACAAACTTAATCTGTTCTGACTACCTAAATTGATCAATTCCGCCATGCTTAAAACATTTACATTAATATTTTCTAAAATTTTTTAATCTGACTTACACTATTCTTGCTGCAAATAAGAACTTTTAAGACCACTTTCTAGTCACAGCTCAAACACTCTTGTTGCATCCGGCTTCTAGGAATATATTGTGTTTGTTGTTTTTTTCCCCCCTATAATGGGATTACAATGCAAAAATCACTCTTGCTCTACCTACTTCAGCTACTATAAAAGTCATGTCTCATGATGAAATGGATTGCTATATAATGTATTAATTCAGATCATTAATCAAATTTTACACAAAACATCATGTTACCAACTTTCACTTACAGTAAGCAAATTATGTTCCCATACTGGGAGATGAATGTACCGTTTTAATCTTTTCAGTTATCTTTTCCCTCCAAAGCAGCTGCTTTCCCAACAAGAAGACAGAAGAACTGGTCTATGAATATACTCTTTTGTTAGTTTTTAACAACTGCTTGAAAAAGCCTTTGGGAAGGCAGGAGCTGTTCAATAAATCGGTTCTAAGCATCATGGTTGAGCCCCCTAAACTCAGAAGTCTGCATACTGCTACTGAAAATTTGGTGTCATTTGTTCTTATTTTCATATGAAAAGACTCTGAAGTATCTATTCCCACAGTCCATTACTTTAGGAGGCTTTAAAGATGCTCACCACTCTAAATTTTTTCTCAGCTACAAACTTTGTAAGAAAATAACTCAAAAGTGTGATCTCCCAGTATATTTTCTGTATTTCTATTGAATTTCTATTTAGACAGACATGCATACAGGCATATATACACACAAAGAGCTATATATGAATTTTCCATATATCATCACTTTCTAGACTATTAACGTATGGGAAAAAAATCAAATGTCAGATTTTTGTCATTTTCTAATTATGTGTAAAATAAACTACTATCTTATTGTGGAAACAAGGCCGCGATAGCTCTTTACTGTCGAGCAATTACACATAGTAAGAAACAACTATAAATTGATTTCCATCATGTTTACTTCATTAAAGCATAAAAATAGCACATTTTAACCAAAAAAGTCTCTCAGATGGAAAAAGGTTTTCACTTCTAGTATGATAATTTAATGTGTTTTGAATGTTAACTAAGGGCAATTCTGAGCATAGGGAAGAGCGCAGTTTGATTTATAATTTCCAGCATCTAGAAATGCTATTTCCACATAAATATCAAGGTTAGCTCCAAGAGTGGAGTATTGATGTACTTAAAAATATAAGTATATTTATATATTATATTTTTTCAGAAGTGATGTTTTTAATACTTAAAGCAGTTAAATGCATATTAAGTACACCTATAATTTTCTTACAGAATCAAATGGACACCAACACTGTAATTAAATTAAAATGGATACTAACAGTGGTAATTAAACCTGTAAGGAAAGCAGGATGAAAGCAGCAGCTAAATACTGAAGTAATTTTAATGCATCTCAGAAGCACTACAATGTCACATGCTGTGAAGTTTAAAACCAGCAGAACTGGAAATGCCACAGTGAATTTCTGGCTCCCAAACTTCACAAGCTATTTAACTATGTAATTCTTCAGGGCACTCCTCACTGAGTAAAGCATTAGAACGGCAGAGGTTTAGCTGAAAAAATACTAACAGCCTTATTACTGAAAGTAACTTGGTGAAAACATAGGAATATGAAATAGCACACTGATTAAAGCCCAGTACTTTCTCAGCGAATTGGCATTGTCAACTCCTAAAATTTTGTACAAATCAAGCTCTGCAACTTGAAAACACCAAAACAACACTTAAGACAAAAACTAAAACAGGACTGGTTTATCACTGGGAGTGGCCCCTGCACTAACTTATAAATATTAAAAAAAAAATCATTACACATTTAAATACTTTGCATAATACAGGTTTTGATAGCAGGGTTGTACTACCTCAAAATCAAGGAAAAAGCATTCTTTGCACTCTGGTATTGAACATGAGTAGTACTAGAAAATTTGTATTTCTAAAATGAGTAAAAATCTAAAGAAGCCTGCCACCATTCCCCAAAAAGCAGTTCATGGAATCATGCATAACAGCTAAATACAATGAATGGAAATTCAGTGTTAATAAAATTAATTTCAAACAAGCAAGCTAAGTGATTGACTTACAGGATCAGCTGGTGCAATGTTAGAATCAAATTGGGTCAGAGTTTGTGAGCTTGAAGAGCGTTCGCTAAATGTCTCCCACTGCTGAACAGACAGAGGAGAGAAGTCAGCATGATGAGAAAGATGGGAGTAAAAGATCACTGAGGAGATTTAGCACAGTAGTTCAGAGGTTGCACTGGAAAGTACTATATTTGCACTGGGCAGTACTTGACTTGGAAAGCACAATACACATTAAGTATTTCTATTTCAGTCTGAGCTTGTTGTGCAACCAAGTTTGTTACCTGTCAATATTTATCTTTACATTCTCATTTCACAATGAAGATACAGGTGCACAGTCAACAGAAGTACCTTCAAAGTTCATGTTTGCCAATGAAAACCATACAAGGAAAAAATATTGTTAAGCCATCCAAACACTGTAAAGATAAAAAACAGTGACATGTTGTGTATTTGTAATTATAAAACACACGAAAAGGTTCTTCAGCTTTGTAGCTGCCAAGTTTCCAATGTATTTTGTAAATGCTGATTTTCTTACAAAATCCCAGATGAATGAGCACTGAGCAGAGTACTCCAATTACACCAGTTCAGCTTGCCAGTGCAACCCCTCAGAAGTGATTCTATGCTTTAAAAGAGCATTTTTACAAGTCTAAATCACTGACAAGGCAAAGAATTAAACTCAAACACACTACTGATTGCTAAAAGCAAATATATCAATCTCCAAACAATTCTGTAAGATATAGGCATGCTGTACCAATACATGGCTGTCAAGAGTCCGCATGCTTGTCAAGCTACAGCCACAACTGGATCAACAAAGTACCAAAGTACATAAAATTAGTCTGTGATCCAGAAATCGGACTACAAATCACAATGGGAATGCTAAACTTGTAATATATTGGTAAATATTAACCAAGTCTCAAACACTACAACAAAAATTAAAAATTCAAAACTTTCAATGCTTAGAAAATTTGACAAAAACTTATGTTAATATAGTTGTGAGAACAAACCAATATTTTTGACTCATCTCTATAGGCAAATAAATCTAAATGATTCCAAAAGATACAGGACAAACTATATGGAGTTAGTCAACCTTATCTCATGTGCTCCTCTACACCAAAATATAATCAGTGAATAGCCTGCATGTGAAACTAGTCTAAAACAGTTATTTCAGAAATAACTCTTTACAGAAGTTCCTAAGTAGCTGCTTTTAATCAGCTGAAATTGAATTCAGAAAAAAAGATTAACTAAATGTGTAAGTGCTTTCATGTGTGATGTTGATCCTTCTGAAGACAGAGCTTTATCTCCTCATTTTAAACTTTAAATTAAGGCAAAGATTATGGGATACTGTTCATACATTTGGGGCGGATGGCTTTTTTTTCCCAGGTTGGTGTTTTTGTTTTGTTTTGGTTGGAATGGAATTTTCATTTTATTTGTTTTAACCCACAAAAATACCCCCTTCATGGACAGAATCTAATGAAACCTTTTTAGCGAGGATGTAAGGTTTCCTTCCTAACTGCTCTGTCATGTTATCTGTATTGAATAGTTTATCTCTGTGTTGCTCCACCCCTTCATGAAAAGGCAGCATTGCAAGTAGTTTGGAGCTAGTAAAAACTGTCTCACTCAAGAGGTTTCTCTAAGTCAGAAACTTAACTGCAAGGCTGTGCCAGTATTTCCCCGACTTTTCTCTCGTATTTACACAGCTGCTAATTTTTATGAAATTAGTATCAGTATTTATCTTAGTACTATCCTTTGAAACTTCATTTGGCCAGTGGCTTCAAAGTTCGTGGTAAGACTGGCAACCAGACCACTACAGAAACACTGTTTCTTGATTTTTCAAAACTTCCATAAAGGCATACAGCATATATGTCATAATTAACATCAACTATAAGATGTCTTAGAGATGGATGCTGAGTTTACATCTTATTCTACTCCTCTGAAGAGAAACTGTAGGTACATTTATTACTTGTTCTCAGGCTCCCTAGGTGGGCACAAACGAGCACCAACACCTCCTGACTGCTTTGGAGAATAAGCTATTGTGCTCCATCCTGAAATACTACTGGAAGCTAGTTACTACTAGACTTCATCTCAAACTCTATGCAAGGTTTAAGAGCATTGACAATACAACTGATTTGCTATGTTTAAATTCCTACTAGCTGAACTAAAATATGTCTTCTAGACTTGCAAAAATGTTTCAAAAGTACTCTCAAAAAGTTAATAACTAGAAACTAAAACTCACAGCAATCTGAACCATTACTAAAAGAACATTAAGACAATTAAGACAAGGTGTAAAGGGAGCGAACTGAAACGCAAATATCTTTATCTGTGTCAAAGCTAGTATGATCATATGACACTAGACTGTTTCCAACAAATACTCAGTAGGGTGTTTGTTCTGTTGTGGGTTTTTTTCATTTTGTTTTGTTTGGTTTTTTTTAAAGCTCCCATAACTAATTGCTCAGCCTTGAGACTGAATGGAAAAGATGCCTGAAGTGAGGAAGAAGTGATGAATGAAGAGGCAAGAATTAAGCATGAAGTATCCAGAGCTAGGTGGATTTTCATAGTGCTTTTCATTCTGAGTTTGAGATTGCCTTGGTCCATACTTGTGACCTTACAGTAACTGAGCCTGGCAACTAGAGTCTAAAAATGAAGTATGAGCTAGAAAGCACAAAGTAACCAACAGTTTTGAAACTAATGGAGATGAAACTGCTTGAAAACGCAGATGATCCAAAGATGTATGTCTTTTCCAAGCAATTTGTTGATGACAGTTACAAGAGGTTCAAAGAGGAAACAATTAGACTGGTGCCTGCAGTAATACTAGGAATTTTTTCATGGCATTAAAACCTCACGGACTTTGACCTGACTCATGCTGTAAAGAAAATACAGAGGAGCAAGAAGCATGCACAGCAATATAGCTGGAAAATCAGAAATTCCTTTGTGTTAGAACAAAACACTCTGAACATTTAATTAGTGTTCAAGTCTTATTTTAGTATAGTTAGTATCTGGTAATATTTAGTATGAGAACTTTTCCAAGCCTCTTAAAGTTTTAGCAGATCTTCATAAAGAAAATACCACATTATCTATCTGAATGGACAAAGTCAGTTTCATAACTGTGGCTGACAGAATTGTCATTAAATTTGTTCCATTAGTGCAGTTACCCTATTCAATTGCTTTGAGTTGCACTGGACAATGAAGGAATCTTTTCAATTACAATGCAGATTACCAAATTATTAGTTTATTAAATCTTTATTGCAAATGTGATGGAGTGTATCAATGCAAATTTTAATGCAGTTGCATACATTTACAGCTTTTTAGCAACAACCAAGTATCTGCTCACCTCCCTCCTAAAGCTTATCCTACAGGCAGTCTAAGAGTCATTCTGTCAAGGAGAACAACTCAGAACCACTAAATAATTTTCTACATTTTTTATTTGGCAAGAATATCACTGTGAGGCTAGCATTTACCCCTAAGAGGAACAGCAGACTTTACAAAGACCTTCCTCCTGAGAAGAAGATTTCCTTTGCTTCTAACTTTAATCCTAATAATGTGCTTATTTTCTGTTTCACAATGCCTGTCCTTTGATTAGTCTAAAACTTTGGCTATCAATCTTCCATTCACTTGAAGTCTGAAGAAGAAAACCACAAAAAACTTTTTCAATAAGAGGAGCAGGGTAGGATAATACTCAGCTACTGATAGAACTGAGATGTTAAGTTTAGATTCTTCTTGACAGTTTTTAAAACACGATTTCAGTAGTTTCCCCCTACTCCCCGTAAGCCTATGCCATCTTTTTAGTAGGGCTACAGTAAGGAACTCGTGAGTCTCTGAAGTAGCTCTTGGAGTAAAACATTGGTTTATTCTAAGCCAAAGTCAAAAATGTAAACCAGAACAAAAATAGTGACTCTAGGAATTAGTTCCTTACAGGCTTTAACAATGGGCTTTTTTGGGGGGAGGGGAGAAGAGGAGAAACCACAAAACAAAAAAATCCTGTTTGGTAACTTCAGTTTCAAAACAGAGCTTTAGTATGTAAGACTGCTTATATAGGCAAATATGTACACTAAAGGACGATAAAGCAGCAGTACATAACAGTATAAATTTAATATTTACATAAATTTAGCCAACAGATTTAACTTTGATTCTTTGCTTCTGACACAAACCCAGAGCTATGACTTATCTACATTACTGGTGAGGTAACTTATATTTCAGGGCAAAAGCGTCTGCAAAAATAAGTCTCAATGTTCAGTTCCATCAGAAATGTTGATGTTTCGCAAGTGTTGACAATAAAAGTCCTTCAAAGGTAACAAAAAAACCTCCAAAACTCACCTTAAATAAAAAAATTGGGAATGAATTCAACTCATCCAGTAAGTGCTATGAGTTCATTCTGTCACTGATATAAAGCTTAATTACTATTAATGACATTTTAAACAGTAGCTCATCTCACAAAGAGACAGAAAAATTAGAAGGAAAACATTAACTTTTTTACAATTTAACACATGTAGAACCTTCCTGTGTCTATCTGTCCTGCTTTTTCACAATTTTTTCACAATTGTGATCAGAAATCTACTTATGATGAATTACATATGCATACACAATTAGTTACTGACTAGCAATTAAATAACTCTTAAATAAAAGTGCTAACCTCACTGCTCTGATTCAGTTCTGGCCAGGTCTGGTTTAGCGATGGCATTGATGGAGACTTGCTTGGAGGTGCTTCTGCTGGCGAGCTGGAGTAACCTACCTCACCTGTCTGTTCCCCAACTTCTGAAATGAGAGGAATAGTTATAAACAAAATCATGAACTGCATTCAGTTTATTCTCAAAAAAGCTACTCACATGGAAAGTGCAAAGTACCCTTCGGTTTCATCTTTACCAAGTAAATACTTAGCACCAGACAAAACACACTCATTCAAGTAAAGCATTCTATTTGTCTGGTGCTACTCTTATTTTGAGGATCTTTCTGAAAATCGAACTTTGAAGATTACTCTGTACCATACTACCTCCCTGTACTTTGACTTTTAAATAGCATTTTTAGATGTTGCTTACATATTGAAATAAATGTAATTCATTCTTACATTGAGAAATTTTACATTAATGTTTACTGCATTAAATCCAGCACTGAGTTTCTATTACAGAACAAAATACTTCCTTATATGAAAGGTTAAAGCAAAACCAGTATATCAATGCAAACACTGACCAGAAATATGAGATGAAGAAAACCATACTTACAGGTTATTTCCAAGAAATATTCTAAGTTTTTAAGCCTCCTTACTAAAACAATAAGATTTCCATTCCCTATGTTTTGCAAACTGAACAAGTGCAGCAGCTGTCATACTGCAACTGCACATTGTTGCTGTTATTTCAGTTTTCTCTGAGCTTTCAGCAACTACAGCTCCTTGCAGAAACAGCCCTTCAGAGTTGTACAAATTTTCACGATGCCAAGCAATTATTTTTATTCTGTTCAAACTGTAAGAGAATTGGGTAAAGTAAATCTGAATAGCAGCTTAGACATTCTGCCTAACACAGTGAAATCCTATTTACAGGCTCTTCAGTTTTGCTAGATACCACTATCCAAGCTAAAGCAACACACTGAAAGCCTCAAAATCCTGAAGTTCAGATTACAGCCATATAATGTAACAGGAACAACTGAAAAAAAGACCGATAAGTAGCTAGACATATTAACAAGATGTTTGTAGTCCAAACAATTAAAAAACTGAACAAGAGAAAATATTGCAAAAGAGGAAAGATGGCTTAATTAAATTATCATTTGGAAGAACTGCTTGATAGATATGAAATTGAAGGTAACTGCCACAGGAATGTGGGATACATGGTACCAAAAAATTGATAAAAATTTATAAAAACGATTGGGATTATGCTGCCAAAGTGCTGAACTCTGAAGTGTGCTCTTCTGCTGTGACAGCTCAATGTTCTGTCTGCTGTCTTCCATTCAGAAGAAACTTGTAATTAATCCAACGTTAAATTGAACTGGAAACACTTTTATTGTCAATGGTGACAACTGCACTCATGAAAACTAATAGCTCATTATTTATAGTCTCCAAAGTGCTACTGGGACACCAAGAGGCATAGCCTAAAAAGAACAGTCAAAAAACTGAAATCCAGAAAGAAACTGTCCCATCTTGAAGCCAGGGAAGACCGAGTGCTGCTGACATCAAGAAAGGCACACAGAAAACAGTAACTCAAAATTTTGCAGCTCTTTAAGCCAGACAACATGCTGAGATACAACGTTCCCAAAATTGTGCCCAGCACCTAGCATCAAGTACTACTGTCTTTTAGGGAAAATGGCTTCACAAATTATTCCAGACAGAAACTGCACCTAATACCTGCTTCAGGCAAAAAGCATCTGGCAATACAAACACAAACCAGGCTACATCAAGATGATATTTACAGACACAACCATGTCTTCAAGTAGTCAAGATGATATGCTGGTCATGGTATACAAAATGTACTAAGCCATCAATGAATAAAATAAACACATAAGCACTCAGAGAAGTATTTATAGAACTGCCTGACTTCATGCTCCCATTTTCATTCAGTGCAGTTCTGACTGTTCTTACGCAGACAGATCTCCCTCACTCTGAAGAGCATACCACAGCATAATGTCACATCTTAAGTGGAGCAACTGCAATAGAAATAATTTTGAAGTATACGACACAAATCAAAATACTAAGCCCATTCAAATCTATTGTAGAATTACCACATTATTCTAAGGACTTAAACACCTAATTTCTCTCCCTAGTTAGTAGAAAGATACAGCACCTCATTTAACTTTTTTCCTATTACAATTCTTTAGAGGCATAGTGCTATGCCAGAAAAATTACCAATATAAATGTGAGAGAAGTACGTATCCCTGGCCATGATGCCAGATGCAAGACAAGACCATACATTAACAGGTTTGGAACACCTGCAGTCGGTCACATAATAGATTCACAGGGGCTGATGAGGGAGAAGCTACCAGAGCAGAGCAGGAACATTCTTCCCTTCCTCTGTTTAAACAGAGACACAGGGGGTAGGGAGCCCTCTGCTACTGTTCTTTCTGCTGGCCACTAGTTAAATAGGCAAAATGGAAAAAGACAGCAAGTTTCAAGCACCAAGCAGAAGTATGGAATATCAAGGGGAAAGTTTCTAACAAAAGGACAGAATTAATATGGTATTGTTAACACTTCTGAAATAAAATTTACCGTCTTGCACCCTGGTTTAAAAAGACATCAAGTAATTCACCTTCTTGAGGAGTCTGAAATCATGTTATTCACACTGAGACTTTAGTCAGTAGAAGATCATTAATAATTTATTTTGAGAAATTGTTATCCCATGAAAGAAGTGCACTCAAAAAGACACTCCAGTGTCACACTTCACAGTCCTGAGAAGGCTGTTGGAAGCAAGCTTAACTGAAATACACTTCTATGAAAACGAAAAAGTTACAGAAGTTTAACTGGTTGATCTTTCAAGGTTGATTTTTAAGTTGAACTCTTGCAATTTAACATGTGCATTACTAGTATGCATATACACCTATGAGTAATTTTTAACTTAAATTAAAACAGTAAATGTATTCAGGAGATTCTGACTGTTGTACCTGCAAGTAAAACTACAGCCACATCAATAATCAGTTCTCCTAAAGTTTTCTATTCAATATACAAGTTTTGGTGATGAATCATGTTAGATGCTAGAAAAGATATTTCCAACACTGGTGACCCAAATTTTTTAAAAAAATCTAGTTAGATAAAATTCAACAAGTTTGCAAGAACTGTCATTTTTCACTGTAGTTATAACAGCAGATTCAAATGGAAATCAGAACGTTTCCTTTTAAGCAGAGCTTACACATTCTTGTAACTTTTTAATGTTCACTAGAACAGGGTAACTTTCATTTAATACCAGATGGAAAAAGACCAATTTGTACCTCATGGTAATATATCAAAGTTTTATATTAACCATGTTGCCTGCAATACAAAACCAAACACATATATAACACTTCTTGGGTTAGTGTCCAATTTATAAAGTTTCCAGACAACTTCAGTTAAATGGTAAAAGCCTTGAAATCTACTACCAGTAAAAGCAGTAGAATATCAGGTACAGATATTGTACAGTTATATTGTACAACAGTTGTTGGGTGGTTTGTTTTGTTGTTATTTTAAAAAACAACCCCAGTGGTTTACGCAAATAAACACTACTCCATTTCCTATAAAGGCTTTTGCTTAGCAATCACCTTAAATACAGAAATAGACAGATGAATAGTTTTTAGACACTTGCTAATTATTCATCCAATTAATTGTACTTATTTCTCATGTACTTGTCATTGCAAGATGTTTACCCCTCCTGGAAACAGTTCAGCTGTTGCTGTTGCAAAGGTTCTTTGAGGAACCACAAAGCTACTCCCACAGAAAATGGTTTAATTATTAAAGCAAAGGTAGTAAGAGCTACAGCATCTAGCTTAAGAATTCATCAGTAACTGTCAGATGAAGGTCTCTGGCATACAAACACAGTACTGAAGAGACCCCCTTTGAGAAGTATTTATTAAAAAGACATAAAAATCTAGAAAATTGTAGCACCTGTGCACCTGTAGTATAACCTGACTTCCCAAGCCAAGACTGCTTGACAAAAAGTAATCTAAGGCATAAAATACTGTTTCCTTTGTTTTAAAATCTATATAAACACATCATTTCATGTAAAAGTGGTGTTCCAAACAGGATGTTTGTGGCCAATTTCCTTTATACATACACACACACATGCATATATATGTGCATGTATATACATAAAACCATTATATATATAACGCCTAATTTTAAACATAACTTTTACATGGAACAGTAGTTTGCTTTTCAGTTACAGGAGAGTTTCTGGCACAAGCAAACTCATACATTCAGTGGTTTATCTGGAAGCATCCAAAGATAAAGGCCTATGCAGAAAAAGACTAGGTGCCAAAGCAATGGAAGATAAATCCAGCTGTCAAGCCAGGAACAGAATTAAAAAAAAAAAAAAATCTGTATATTTTATATACACAAGATTCTGCACTTTTAAACTACAGTCCTATCTCTAGCATTGAACCTGGTAGCATTTTCCAAGTACCTTCATTACTTAGAAGCTCATGCCATATTTTCAGAAATGAGAGGGAACAGAAAATATATTCATTTGAAATCAAATCTGAAGTAGAGCTAGACTGGGAATTTGGAATACAATAATAAAATCCATACTGTGACAGTTTTGTTTTCCTTAACCTTTAAAGGCTACAGGCAGTATTTCAAAATGTAATAGTCAATGTGTACTGCTCCTAAATAACATCTCCCTGTACAGAAATATGTATGGGCTTAGATTAGTTGTGAGCACTAATTAAGACTTCTAAAAATTGCACATTGCTATATTTCATACTGACTAATGGATTATGTTAATAAAAATCTGTAAGTATTGGCTGATATACTGTAACAACTATCCCATCACTTGAAAAGAGTGAAATTTAACTTGATGCATGTCTTACCTGTCGAGTCTTCCAAATCAATCAGTTTGGGCATTAAACTTTCAGGTAACTTTTGTGGCAAATCATACCCATTCTTCCTAGCAACTACCAGATGAAATGCAGCACAGAACTCATCCAATGTCAGTGCACCGTCTTTATCAAAATCTGACAGTTCCCTAAAAACAAAAACCTTAGTATAAATAAAATTTCCTAAGGTCATGTTATTTTCAATTACACACTTCTGTTTTGCTACTTGGAAGATCAAAGAATACAGTTTATAGTTCATTTTACCCTATTAAATACTTCATATTAGTGCTACATACTTTACCCTTGAAAGATGAGCTTTCATTAATAACATTTCTTAGTGCTTAAAGGTAACTTAAATACACTTTTATCTCTCCAAGGTTTTTAACTCATTAAAGACAGTACTACATAATATTATTGGCCTCATTTTTGGCAAAAATGCTGAGGCGACGTTTATTTTAAATGGGAAAACAGTTGAATTACAAATCTGTACACACAAAGATGAAATCTGCCAAGGTAAGCAGTGATGCAGTACAAATTACAGAATACAGCAAAATATAAGCTTTGCATCAAGTCAAAGCTAAATTTGTCATCAAGGCCTACTTAAGTGCATTTAAAAATATCTGCATCTGCACATTTCATTTAAACTTAGACTTGAATAAATCAATACAGGTAAGGAATTACTTAAAATACATCTTTGGTAATAAAACACTCAAATTAAGTCTTTGAACTTAATTTGAGCTCAAAATGCTTTGTAAATAATGCCAGCCTAGACCTTTTAAAGCCCACTAAAGTAACGGTGGCATAAACGTGAGTAGGACTGAACGTAGTGTAGTACATACTCAAAGTATGACTAATGAAATTTCACTTAACATCTTTTAGTAAGTAGATTATTAAATGACTGCCAGATAGATGCCATTTTTCTAAATTATCCTGAATAAAGACACATCATACTTACCAAATATGAGAAAGTTCAAGAATAGGCAGTTTTGACTTAGTGAAAAATTCTTTAGCTGCAGACCCTGAAAAATTACAACAACCACTTTTAATATTTAAATGAAGTTAAATCATTAGAAGAGTAAGAGTTATGGTAAAGGAGATGAGCTATTTAGCAAAGGTTTTGGAAAAATTGCACTAATTACTAAGGTTAAATGAAGGAAAAAAAATAGTTTCAAGTCCCTTCCTGAATTACGCTGGGGTTCACTAGAACATTATAAGTAAAATGAAGAACTTTGTTCAAAATGGTATGCAAACCTAAGTACACAACAAAGTCTTTGTAACAGAACTGCTGCACCCACAATTATATTTTTTAAAGAGTAACTTACCTGGTATAAATCCATTTAGATCAGGTTGAATGGTTTTAAACTGATTAACATAATACTGCCTTTGTTCATCAGTTATTTTCCAGGGGTCATCATAACTACTTGATTGCCTACGAATTTCATTTGTTGTTGTAGCTGATGCTACAGTTCGTACTGTTGTCTGGTCCTGAAATGAAATATTTTTCCTCAGTATTATCTACCTAAAATGCTTCTATGAATTCTCAACTTCTTGCCTTCAAAAAATAAAGCATAGTTAAATCTCAGGTAGTTTAAAAACTGCAGGAAACCATCCACAGATTGTGTCTACAGGATAATGACAGGGTATTTTGCACACTGATACATATGAATAGGAATGACTGCAGGTATGAGAGCAGAAAAAAAAAGGTATGGCACATATGCAAAAAAGCTAAACACAAGTGTTTTAAAGTCATAATTGCCAATGGCTTTTTAATGAGCTTTCAGTTAACCATTCCAAATTAAGTCCACTCAATGAGTATCTGTTGGGTAAACAGCACTGAACAGACTACAGCACAGATACACAGTAAACATCTGCAATGAAGATTACTAAAAAAAAAAAAAGAAAAAAAAATTGCAACATCAATCTGAATGAGGCAAATCAAACACCAATAAAGTGTCACACCTGGACAGAAGCAGGATGCATGGCTAAAAGAGCACTGGTTGGTGGGGTATCTGCAAAACTGACCCAGTTTTCTTGATGGGGTGGTGGTGAATGGCCAGACCATATGGGATCACTAGAAGTAGATGAGCCTGAAAGTAGAAGAAACATTTCTTTTTCAAAAGACAATCTTGAAAACTGAGTAAGAATTATGGATATGGAAAGCAGTAAAAAAAAAAATCAAATTAAAAAAAGAAAAAAATCAAATCCTGAAACACACACTCCTGTCAGGGAAATACACATTTGTAGAATCATGAAGGAAATGAAATGCAAATTGCACCAATGAAAAAAGCTTCACCTCCTGACAACTCACTTCTGTAGATTTTTACACTGTCAGCTTGAATCTTTACTAAAAAGACAGAAGTGAGGCATAAGCTTATAGCAACATGTGTAAAATGTAAATGGATTTTTACCCACTTAATAACTTTTGAATGAGTTAATACTAAACATTTTCACTTAGCTGAAATGTGAGCAACACTTGTGTGGACAAAGATCTATTTAAAAGTGGCACAAGATATTAGCATGCCACTTTTTTTTCCTAAATGATTTCTAGACTAACTTAACTCAGTTGCTTGAAAACAGGCCAAGAATAATAAAAGGCATCCACAGAGAGTGCTGACATCTGCTCTGCATTAACTATCTGGAACACAGTAACTGAGATTCACCCAGTGCCTTGTTATAATCTACTTCTGAGATACTGTGTCTTAATATTAAAATAACCATGAAGCAACTATAGAAAGATTTGGCCACCCACTGCTCTATGTAGAAACTTCTCAAAATTCTCTTAACTTGCAGTTGCAAATTAAAAATTTAAGAAACTTGGATCAGAGGGAAAACTAACCATCTAGAACAAGTCTAGAAGAATCCCAGGACATCATTCTACTCCATGATCTTCAAAGAAATGCTGAATTCCTTAAATCTAAGCAGCAGCTGTGCAACTGATCACTTCACCCTTTTCGCACAATTAAATGCTTTCTCTAGGAATTTGTTAAATAAAGTCATACTTAGATAATAATTTCTGCCTCATACATAGTAGCAGATTTCTTCTTAAAAGGCAGGCAACTTCTTGTGAGTTTCTTTAAGCCCTCCACACAACCCACAAACAAGAAATATGACATTAATGACATAATTTTAATACTGCTACTATGATCTAAATTGAAGCAATATATACGAGGAATTCATTGTCAAGATACTGACAAAATATATTGCTATGAGATGTCCATCTAGATATAGGTAGTCTATTTATGAAGCTGAGGAATATCAACAATTTCAGGTTGCACACTACTAGTACACAACCTGCAGTAACCAGAGTGAAGGAAATCAGTGAAGCACACTGAGGGTTAACATCTAAAGGGACAGTAACATTGTTAGCATCCAAAATTGCTATTTAATATCAGTATGATATTGAAGTATGCAATTACTCCTTCATTCCATAAATGACCTTTTTCCTAGGAAAAAGTAACAAGAGAGTAATGTGAGAAATGCTTAGTACTGGTTTATCTTTGCTTATGTACACACAATAGCCATAATTGTGTGTAACACGTTTATCTTGTATTACAGAGATTAAAAATTGAGCTTTCCAGGGGAAGAACCACTTTTTGAAGGAAGAGATAAGTAAAATGTACAAAATTGAGAGGTTACACTATTTCTGAATATCATAAAAATGTAAGATTAATAAAGCATGGGGTTTTGGTGTTCTGTTTTTTTGTTTTTTGTTTTGTTTTTTTTTTTTTTAATGAGCTTTACTAGCCACTGTTAAATACTCAGTTTGTTCCCAAATTTGTCTTCCATTTCTGCAAGTTCCTGATGTGGCCTGAAACTTCCAGTGACTTTATCCAAAATTGCCAAGAATAAAGGCAATGAGTTTGACAATGCTTTTTACCTCAAGGCTCAGTAGCTCACCTAACTCTAAAGCACTAGAAAGAAACATGA
The DNA here is from genome assembly GCF_012275295.1 of Melopsittacus undulatus. Taxonomy (NCBI): domain Eukaryota; kingdom Metazoa; phylum Chordata; class Aves; order Psittaciformes; family Psittaculidae; genus Melopsittacus; species Melopsittacus undulatus. Next base: position 73,745,579 of record NC_047529.1, read on the forward strand.
AGAAAAGCTTGGAGTCTCTGCCTGGTCACTTTCTGCACAGAACTAACACACCGTAAGATTCAAAAACGTCCTTCCCATCTCTCCTACAGACATGCCACACAAATTTTACTTTTGATACACGGCACTCCCCTTCTCGGTTCCTCAGACACTGACATTATTCTCACTAACCTTATAGACCTTTACTTCCCCCAGCAACTTGTCTTTGAACAGTTCAATTTGTACCTCACTTAGCACAGCACCTCTTTCAAAGTGGTACTTTGACAGTAACAAATGCAGTAGCACCAAACTGTCATACCTTCAAAATATTTCACAAACTACAAAACCAGACTGGTACACTAAGGTAGAAGGAAAGGTGGAAAAAATACTGGGTCTCAGAGAAGACCTGGAACAATCAGTGTATTCTTATTTTATGATTTGTAACCCAATGAAGAAACAACCTTCAACACTCTCCATGCATTTACATCAGTAAGAACACCATTAACAGCACTTTGAATGGAAAGAAGACACTGAAATTTTTTACTAGTTTTAAATCATTATTTGGGTACTATCAACATAAACATTCTGCTCTGCTTCCAGTACAAACAGACCACAAGGTAATAAAAAAATATCTTCTAGTCCCTATTCAGACACACCATTCAACTATCATTTGAAGCAGGGAAGGGGTTTGTTCTCTCAAATTTGTCACCATCAGCATCCTAAACAGCTGAAGCTGGACTGCAAAATGAGGTGGAAAGGTAAAAGTATGAAGTATATTTTTCCTCTATGGTAACTACAGGAACAGGAGGCTCTTATCTCATATACAGTTCTGTTTCCTACAAGTGGTTCAGTCATCCATTGTATTTTTCTCTGAAGTCTGATTCAGATCAGAGATGCAAGCCAGAACTGGGGCATCTACTTATGAAGCATCAACTAACACTATCCTAACTGAATTACTGCGCAACACAGTGTCAAAAAAAATTTGTAAAATCCAAATTCTTTGCTCTGTTGAAATAAGAACAGAGTTTTCTTCCCCAAGCAACTGAGGGCTACAGCTGTAAGTTATGCTTAAGACTTCAGATGCAAGATTTTTAAAAACAACAATTAGGCCATTATTTAATATTTACAGCTCAATTTGATACAGAAAGCACTATTTAATTTTATTCATGATGCAAGTATGATGATGTAATGGAGTGTCTTTACTATGGCTAAGTCAGAATCTTCCCATTTAAACAAGATCTTCCCTCTAAAAGTTTTGAAATTTATCTTTCTGGTTTAAGGCAACATGCTACTCATTATGAGACCCATCAAACATTTTCACACTTGAGGTTCCATGCTTTCAGTTGACAACCCCAATACCCTCAATGTTTTCACATAATGCAATACATAAGCTGAGACCTGGGTTCTTATTTTTCTTGAGTCACAAGTGAAATGGCACAGTCCTGCCTTTAAATCCTACTGAAATAAAACCATGTACTTGCAAATTATCCAATTTTTCAAGAACATCTTGCACTGGAATCAAGATGAGCTTGCAATGCTGATTTTAAGAAAACTAACCAACAGTCTATCTGGTTCTACCTGAATGTCAGATATTTTTCTACAAAATACTGTCCTTAAAAGGTAGTCTCAAGAGAGGGAAAAAAAATTACAAACTACCTACACAAACTGAAATTCAAAGGAATAGTTAATCCTCTGCAGTGCAAAAGAATCAGGATGAATCAGGATGAATTTTTTTGTGTGCAATTAATGTATGAAAATCCATTCTATCCTTCACAATGGCAGAACAGACAATCCTTCTACAACAGTATCTCCAAATTGCTTTAAACACACTATGAATGTGTTTCAGCACAGAATATTAAATTGCAGAATACTGCGTGAGTTCGGAAATATTTTCAGACTGCTACTGAAAAATTTATCCATTAGACATCACTGGGAAACCACTGACAAACTGAAGTATGAACATGGCATTACAACTTTATTTTTAAGAGTACAATATTGAACTCTACCAGTAGGAACAGTTTGCATACTTTCCTGGAGTCCTTGACTTCGGAAATTAGAAAAGCTTCACAAGTAGAAATCAGCTACCAGACAAACTTGTATTTCAGCTTACAAGAAATGCAAATCAACTAAACTGTGCAAGAAAAAAAGTCAAGAAATTGACGAAAAAACACAGTGCCTGTACTGAACCTTTAGAAGTGATTATATATACAATGAGCAGACTAATTGTTTTTGTCTAAATTGACTGGCACTTACTAGCAAACAACATCTGGGACACTGACATAAATCTCTATACCACCCACTACTAAAATAGTGTTATATTTCCCTATCCAACTAACTCTAAGAACAGAATCCCTGGTCCTCCATAGGTGTTTATAACTAGAATTTTGTAGAATGACTACAGAATAAATCGAAAGGTAACAGACCAACTTTGAAATATTATAACTGAAATAAAACAGTCAACCACAGTTTAATCTGAAACTACGGCCTATAAAATGCATCATATTAATCAGCAGTATCAAAGACAGCATATGAATTAGAACTGCTCTGCTAAATTTATTAATACTCCAGCAGATACTAGAAAACATAACAGAACTTATTAAAATGTGAGATATTAAGGGGAAAAGTTTTTTAAATCTGAGCACAGCAATATAATAGGGAGGGTCTTACATGTTAAAGGAAGAATAATAAAGGATGAAAAGTTTTACTGAAATAAGTGGTTCTACCTTGACAGACAGGAGATACAGTAGCTTGAGTTATGTTTACATAAACTTTAAAGAAAGCAAAAAAAGTTAAAAGAATTAGTTGTTCTGACAATTCATCTAATCTACAAAAAACATTAATCCAAACAAACAATGAATTATCTGCTGCTTTCCCTTGAGGTTCCCATGTTTTTAGCTGTACTGACAGTTCCTGCACAGTCTCAATAGGATGTCAGCTCTGTATTGGAAAACTTTCCCCTGGGAAGCTTTTATACTCTTTTCCCCCACTTCCAACTACAAGCATTTCCCATATCACACTAAGAAATGGATCCACCATACACATGAGCTCAGATTCCATGGCGTTGCTGTCAACGTGAACATTTAAATCTGCAAGAAACTCTCCAGGATTGGAAAATACAAAGATTAACTGTTCTAAAAAAATTTAATATATGTTTGCAAGAATTCTTTAACTTTGGGTTACAGCTGAAGCATAACAGAAGACATTTATACCTGGTTGTGCTTCACTAAACGGAGCCCAAAAAGGCCCAGGTCCAGCAAGAGGTCGTTCATTATTCCCTCCGCTGGGATGGCGGTTGTGCTTCCTCCATGTATGTGGAGAGGTTGGTGGGGATTGCTGTGGTGAAACAACTGGAGATGTGGACTCCTAATAAAACAAAGGAACCTTTTAAGTTTTTTACTAAACATCTAAATACATAAAAGCCTATCTAAAACCTTTATTTCAGTTAAAGCCTCATTTTAGAAAGTGCAAATTTTAGTACTTATTAAAATGAGCGAAAAGGAGAAGTCAGGAACAGTATGACTGGACATGTCCACTTCAAACATCATCTAATATATTTTTTAAAATACCCAATACATTTTTAACTTGGCATCCTTAAGACAACAGCAATGCTGAGTTAAATTACTTAGCTACAAAGCAAACTAGATTATAAGGCTCCCTTTCACTTGTGATAAAAGTTACATTTGAAACCAGGTCTCAAAAGAGTTACTGTAAGTCACTGTACAACTTACTAACATACCTAAATATTATCAAATGATTCACAATCAGTTACTTTCATTTAAAAAAATGAACCAAAATTAAACACTGGGGGGGGGAAATAAAAAAAATCACTAGACAGGACACATTTTTTTAATATGCAAAACCACAGATGTAATTTTTTCAAAGAATGATGCCTTTTGAAAAGTATGTAATTCTTTTTTTTAAAGAATGATATACTTTTCAAAGTATATCTAGGATATACTTCTCTGCTGTACAAATTACAAAGGTAACTTTGCCCTGGTGTTAAGGCTCAAGCTTCTCTTTAATCTCATATTGTACTACATTCTCCCTGAAGAGGCAGGAAAACAAAGAATTACAAATGCAATTTCTATGTGGAATTGGTTCTCATGAGACATTCAGGTTACCAGATTATTCCATTTCAAATAAAATACAAAGGAAAAATCATTTGTGTTTCACAAAGTAAAATATTTAAATAGTAGAAAGTCATTTCCTCCCTATATCTGGGTGTTTTGAAATTGCTGTCTGTCTTGCCAGATATCCTAATCTGAACTTAACCATATTAGTGGAAAAAAAAAGTAGAAGAAAAAAAGCAAAACCTGAACTCCTTGTTTCCTGAAAAGCAAAAACGAAGCTAAAAATCTCAACATCTGTTTCAGCAGCACACAAAAAAAAGGTAGTCTGTGTTAACAACTGTTAATATATGATCAAGTACTAATAGCCAGACTGAGTGCAGGCTTCCACATGATTACCAAAACTGAACTGGTTTTCTCTGCTGAATATTCAAAAGCCATTTTGCTTTTCAGTCAATATTACATCCGCAAAAGTCTAAAAGCCAATGAGAAACTGTCCTAAACAAGCTTTTCTCCAAGCAGAGTACATACTAAAACTACACACATACTAATAAAAAAAGTTTTAAGGCCATGATGAGTGGTTACTTCCTAACATTTTGATGTAAACATCCACCTTTAATCCCCTCTGATTTTCGTGTTTCTTGAGATACGTGGCCAGCCTGGTTCATTTGGCAACAGGTATTTTTTGAAAGTTCTGATCGAGTCATATTTCCTTAAGTAAGTACCTAGGCCACGAGATTTTGAACCTTCCATTCAAAGCACTTAAATGATGCTCATATGTATTGGCAAAGAGTATGACAAAGTGGCTGGGAGCAGTACTAACTCACTTCAACTGTTAATTTAGGGATGAACTGAACACCCAAAGTCACTGTTTTTTCATAGTACCTCACCAGCTCAAGACGTTTTTGTTGCAGCTACATGCCTTTCTCAAACTTGCCTGAAGATTCCTCCTCTTAGAATTTTACTTGACAAGATATTTATTGTAGATGTCAGTACATTCTTACCATTACAGGTACATGGGGGCAGAAAGGGAAGGAGTCAGGGTGTCCAGAGTGCCACTTGCAGGCTGGCAGCTAAAACCGAGGTTGGATTGTTACTCCATCTAGCACAGTACAACAGGTGCTAGAAGAACTTGATGATGCATCACTGAAATCAATTACAAGCTTCCTCTTCCACTGCCTTTTATACAAACCATTTTTATCAAACAATATTTGAAAGATGTTTGAATTTTTAGGCAAAATACTGTGAGTAAACCCAGGGAAAGTTATACTCAGTCACTGACACTGTCCATTTACTCCAGTACACTCACTCTATTAAGTCAGATGGTCCAGAAAAACATAGAAGAACACCTGAGGCAGATAAACGAACAATAGTCTACCTAAAGGAAACCACTCGCTACTTCTAGTAACTGCACGTGAACATTAAAACTCTTGACACATAGTCCTCATGAAGCAGCCCTGCCCTAATGAAGCTGACAACTGTGTCTTTTAGTAAATCTCCACCTGGTATTTGGCCTTATACTTAAGGCATAGGAAGAAAGGAAGAAACTGTATAATCTTCAACTTGAATTCTTCTAAATATTTACTTTACATGTCATTCACATGATTCTGTAAAGCATACAATAATGAGAATCAGATAGTGACAAGTACAGGCATAATAAATAATTAATTTCATTTTCAATGTTCCAGTCAACATTCTACCAGAATCCTAAACCTTTACAGGTTTCCCACAATTGATCTGGAGCTTCAGCTTAGACTCCACTATACAGCAAAAGCATACCACCAACTCTGACATCAAAAAGCTTCTGGAAGAGGGCCAAACCACATCTTCAGCTTTACCATCACTGACATCCCACATTCATGAAACAGTTTAAACCAAATTTAGATGGCATTACTGTGGCACTGTGTTTTCATTGTGCAATCCTGGTCACTCCTACAAACCACTCATGGCATTCACTGATCTAGCTTACTGGAAGCTAAGGAGAGCTAATTTTTTTTTGTTTTGTTTCTGTATTGTTTTTAAGTGTGACTATATGTACTTACATATATATCCCCAAATATATGTGTCTGTGAAAACTGAAAAGACTGGGGAGGAGGCAGGACTTGTAGAAACATTAACTCTCACTCAAAAGCAGTCATGGAAAAACACAATGAGTTAAGATTTATTGAAACTGCAATTACACACAGAGCTGTTTACCTCTTGTCCATAGGTGACCAACTAAGCATCTGCCTTTGCAGGGGTAAGAAGCTGTCATTTTCATATACTCATGTCTAAAAGCCACGGTTTATTGTACAAAGTTTCCACTTCAATTTTCTACTCAGCTTCCCACTTCAGTAAACAGAGGCAGTATGTTCATTAGAACCACTTCTGTTCAGCTGCAACACACAGTTGTGAACTGAGTGCTTTGAGAGCACACATTGCAGCTGAGGAAGTAGGGTTGTTCACTTTCATCTGTCCAATCTGTCCAATAAAAGAAACTAATTATGAAAGCCTGAAATATCCAGGATCAGATTTTTCTGAGAGTATTAGGTTCAGAACCCAACTTAATTGCTCTCCAAAATCTTAACATGTAACAACTACAACAGTTTGCCTAATTTACATTCGATAACGCAATGACTTTGAATTTCGCCAATTTTAACAGAAGTTACTCACCTAATCTCTTTGGGAACTTCAACAATTTTACTCACCATCTGCATACTGCAGTTGATGTATAATTAATTAGATCAGCCTTTATTAAAATCTTATTTTGATAAAGTGTTTTAGCACTTTAAATTTTAAACACTAGCTGTTGTTTTTTCTCTCCAAATCAACCTCAATAAAATTCATAGCAATGCCAATATTCTGGTTTTTACTATCTTAAGACATTCATTCCTCTTCTTTAAATTATTCTTGAAAACAGATCTAAACAAAAGCATGTTGATATAAATAGTTAATAAGTACTTAACATTTTCATGTTAAATCAAACTGAGAACATTATTCTCAATAACTCAGAAAAAAAGGTTGCAACTAACAGGCAAAAATTAAGTAATCTATCTTATTTTTTGAAAAATCATGGTTTAAAAAAGCTGTAAAAAAGCACAGTTTTTGTCAAATGAGAATTACCAAGCCAAGACACTATGAAGGACTTGGAAACTGGACTTTTTTGGACAGGCAGTTACAAAAACTAGCTTTTAATTAAAAAGGTGACATAATATATGGCTTTAAAAGTACCACCTTAGTGAAGGTAAGTCAAACGAACTGGTGTAAGGCAACACAATACTGTGCTAAAGCAACTCTGGAGGGATCTCAACCTCAAAAGGGCATTGCAAGCATACATGAGTGAAATGAGATTATAAACCTTTTCCTGGATCTCACACCTCAGGCCAGAAGAAAGCCTCCTAAGGAGAATTCCAGAGACAATGTAGCCAGACATGGTATCCGAAGGGTAGCTCTAATGGTGCTGTGATCCAGGTCCTGATACCACACAGCCTGCATAAGAGTCAGGGAACAGATCCATCATGAAGAAACATTATGCTAGAGCTGGTAACTGCATTGCAGAACCCATGTTTTTGCAATCAATTAGCACTCACACTGAAGAACAAAATAGTCCAAGGTTCAATGTGAACTTCTCCACATGCAGCACTACACATTTTTAGAGAGGGGTGCATTTTTAGGGAGGAGTGCAATTACAAACTTCTTAGTCTGACCTCAAGGGTTTGAAGGTTTTAGACTAGGTTTGGAAGAATATAATTAAACCAGCAACAAATGGAAAAGGGATCAGTCACAGAATGGGAATTTTACTTAAATTTGCTGATACTATTTTTGCGGTTTTTCTAGACAAAGCATCTGCACTACATTTAACCTGTATCTCAGCATACTTCAGTGGGGTGCCATACAAGATAATTCCAACAATGTGGAGATTAATACAAGATTCTAAGGTGCAAAAGAACTGGCTACAGAAGGAGGGAAGTAGAATTGTTTTAGAGTGGGAACTATGGGTCTGAAAGGAAGTTTCTAATAATGCTCCTGAATGACTGATTTGGGGAATGACCTAATCTGGTACTTTAGGTAACTGATTACGCACACTAAATAGCATGCTGATGAATTCTGACAACTGTAAGGAGGCAAATGGATGGGTTCCTTTCAGAACATAGGTAACAGTAAACTATTGAGTTTAAAATATAAAATACAATTTTTTGCATAGTTGAAATTAATATGAAAGTGCATAATAAGACTCAAATAGCTGAAAACAGAAGAGTGGATGCACAGGTCAACTCTCAAGCCACTATGTCATATGGCAGATTTGCTTTACTCACAGCTGCTAAGGTATATGAGGTAAGATGTCAAGTAGAAGTACAGAAATACTATTTTGTAGAGTACCAATACTGGTGAAATCTCATTTGGAACAATAAATACAAATCCACTAAAATATTTTCAGTAAGAACAAATTCAAATTGGATCAAAGGCACAGAAGTATTATAGGGATTACTAGTAACTACTTTATGAAACAAAACTGAGATGCTGCATTGTTTTGTCAAGCAAAACAAAGCTAGGGGGTAATACAATGGCTTTCTACCAAGTACTAGTAGTGTTCTGCAGCAAATACTAAGTACAAAGTTGTTAAAATAATAGGTTTTACCTCATCTGAGTAAAGTTAAGTGGGAATTCCCACCACATTCCTACTAATGCTCTGCAACACTTTTCCCCAACAAAGCCAGTGTGGATAAAAGGTTGTGATTTTAAGACAAAACCCCGATTTTTAAAAAACTCATTATCTAATACAGTTTAGCATAATAGAGGGTTAGACTCAATAAAACAAGAGGTCTTTTCCAGTTCTGTGGTCCTAAACAATTTATTTAATGCCAGGTATCTTTTGCCTGGAATTACGTGTTCAATCTGCAAAACAGAAATGAACAGAAATGGACTACTGGCAAAATCTTCAAGTCACACAGTTCACATAATTAGAAAAGCTGAAATGGTCAAATTTTGATTGCTACAGGTGACAAATTTGAAATGTCCCCTCCCAAGGCTGCACTGATATGGCAATAAATTAATACAGAGCACCACTATTATGTGTGATGCACATATAGGTAGATGAGTACCTTCAGCTTTACCTTTTATGTTCACCTGGATGTAGCACAGTTCAGGCTACAACTATCTGCTAGATATACATTTTTCAGCTGTTACAGCCTCAACATCTATTAAAACTAGCTGTCCACTTTTCCTGGAAAATGGAGGCAAGCCAGTGGAGGCAAGCCAGTAAGTATCCTAACGCAGTGCCTAATCAACACCTAGATCACACTCACAGACAATGGAAGAGGTATTTTGGCTCTAACAACAAAACAAAAAACATCCAAAGGCAGTATCTAACAGATATTGAGAGTGTTTATTGCTTTTGAAAGTATCTTGTAAGACAGAAAACACTTTCAAATCACTGCTTCTGTTAAAGAAACTGTTTTCAATACATTTGTCTTATGCCTTCAAAAAACACCCCAAACAAACAGAAAAAAAAATCACCAAAAAACACACCAGAAGCCAAAAAAGCTTCCATCTACAATAACAGCTCCTAATTCTACTAAGGATTTCTTCCTAGAAAGTACAAGAACTCAACAGAATCTAGATTCTTAAGAGTGGCCTAAAATAGCATAGCTGCTACTACCAAAGTACAGATTTATATACACTAAGGTTAATATATCTATGCCAACATGTCACATAGTCCGCAAAAGCGTTCAATTCTACTTAGCCTCTGTTATTTGAGAGAATGTCAGCAGGGAGGAAAAAAAATAAAATATTTTCTCCCAGTGTTTTATCTCACTGTAACACCTGGTCACCATTTCACCTGCTAAGTGAAGGTATTTTTCATTATTTGGCTTGACTCCTAGAATCAGTTCTGCAGCTTCCATGACACCTGGGCATGACTTCAGTCATCCTCTATTAACACTAACAATATTAAAAAGACAAACTTCTGGCCAGTGCTATATTTACATAGTACATAGCCATTATGAACTAGAAGTGCCTCCACAGAAATGGACAGAGACAGAAAAAGGAACTTAGCCCATGCTTACTTTTAAAGATGACCTCATTTATAGCTAGCTACTCTTCGGAAACACAACCTAATTGACATTTTCTAACATACTGCCTCCAAGTGAAGCTCACTGAGGGGAGCTGCCAAATTAATGCCAAATTAATGATGAAGAAACAGTACTAGCTAGGACATTTCAGTAGACAATACTCTAAGCGCAATTCCTTTACATAAATAATTTGTAATTATAAGATACTAACATATGTATGACATCTCACTAATACAGAAGTTGCATATGAATGAAAGCAGTTTTTAAAGACAAAGATTAAGATACCTTTTGATTTCATACAAACAATATTTCAGCCATAATATTTTATGAAATCAATGCATGCTGAAGTGCCAGAAATACTATCAAAGCCAGTAAACAGTTTAAGAAAAGCAGAAGCAAAGTCAAACACAAATTCACTAATGGAATATCTAACCGGCTACTTGACATATCCAATCTTAATTCTGACACTCGAACTCCTGCAGAAAGAACAGTCATCCCTAGGAAAATGACATGCAGTAATTTATTTCTTAGACTTTGGCTCTGCTCATCCTCATCACTGAGAAAGGTAGCATATAATGAGAATTCACTGTCTTAACTTCTTTCTAGATTTTATAAATTTCAGTGATATCTCTAGGTAAAGTCAACTGGATCAGCAATTTATACAAAAGCATGTATAAAAGCTGTATCCACCTTTTGGAAAATAACCCAATTATTGGTATTTATGTGGTTAAACAAGAAACCTGGACTCAGTCTCTTTCTCAGCTTCTTTGTAACACATTGTCCAAATCTATAAATATTAGACTCAATTGATTCATTATACAGTTAGAAATGTAGAATCAGCCACAGAAAATGCAGCTTACAATAGGGTGCAAAATCAGACAATATGTCCCTGATGTTCTAGACTATGAATATAACTTAAAACTGCTGGACCCAATGCTGTATTGTCCATTATGTTTGCTCCAAGACTGTTTTCTGGGCCAGATCTCTTGAAGAACTTACAGAGGCTTTTTTTTTCTGATGATCCTATAGAGACTTGTGTGTAAGAGACACCACACTGCTTTTGTCAGACAAGATGGGAGAAATGAAATTTGGATGCTTATATATCTTTGTGAATACGTGTCTTCTTTATCCAGAAACTGAAGACCTCAAACACCACAGTTTTTTTGGGGGGTCTTTTTTTTTTGTTACTTTAAAGTTACACCAATCTGATACAGATACCCGTATCAAATTGTAGCTGTTCACTAAACAAATTCAGCACCACCAGGGAAGCACACAAAACACTATTTTGACCACAGTAAAACCCCATCAACAGATCAAGATGTGCAATTGTTGATTCTTCCTGAAGCACTTGGAAGGTCTCTCAAACACACCTACCCAAAACCAGATGACAAGCTATTTTCAGAAATACTGCCAGCCCTCCTTTTGTTATAGTTCCCATCTCCAGTTTCTGAGAAACAAAGTAGCAGCCAAACACTAATTCTGGATTGCCTCTGCTAATTTGCTTTTTCTTTATGTTGGATCAGCCTTGGGCTATTCCCAGAGAGATTAATAAACATCTATGAGCTACTCCTTGAGTCCCAGAGGCATTAAGGTATGTTTGCAAATTCCTCAATTCTTTACAAAATAAGCTCAAAAGACAGTATACCATGGGAAAAAAAGTCCTTCAGTTACACACACAGACACATACACTAAGCAATATTTAATATTTGTATTCAGTGTTCTAGCTTGTAGAAAAGACAATAAGAAAAGAATTACCCATAGAGAGAGTGTAAAGACTATAAACCCCAAGGAATTATGAAGAGGCACAGAGCTGTATGCCTTTAGTGTTCATTTACTCAACTGAAGATGAAAGAACCAGTGAGCAAAAGGAAATCAGTTTTCTCATCACTAGAACACAATATAAAGCTATGTGAAAACTTATTTCAGATTCTCATTGTCTCTATTTAATAATTAAATAGCTGAACAACAAAATGTACAGCAGAGAAAAGTAACTATGAGGTTTTTCTAAAAAAATCTCTAAACAAAGTATTTAAAATTTAAAAGCACTGGAACATGTTGAAGGACTAGAAAATCAGTCTTCAAAGGCATTCAGTACTGCTGTTCCAATCACCAGGAAGCCAATGTGATCTAATAAACAAGAAATTGATAACTCAATGATTACAATTTGGTATTTGCTGTATCTTAGATATTATTTTTCTTTTCTGTATCAATTCTGTCCATTACCACCACTACTTTAATTGCAGATTATAAGACTTCATAAAAAAAAGTCTCCTACACGCAAGTATTTCAGAAGCATGTGGTCTTCACATGTAATACTTATCAGTATGATTTAAGAAACTACTTTGAAAGCAACAAAGCTTAGAAGTCCTATCAAATTTACACCTGTGCAGCAAAGTAGTGATTAGGAGTCCTATTTAATCGTTTAAGTTAACTTACCTGTTGATCAGTTGATGTACGTTGCTGAACTGCATCATGGCTCACAGAGCCTTTTTTGACTTGTATCCTGCCAGGTGGAGGAGGAATCACACCTGAATATGAAGCTGAGTTATCAGCATCTGAAGGATACAAGGCTGCATGCCTTGATTCTTGTTCATTTTTTGTCATAACAAATCTGGGAAGAGGCAGGTCCTTTACTGTTAAAAAATAAAAAAAGAAGAGCAGGCTATTTACTATGCAGAAATATGATGCTTGAAAATAAAAATGCAGTTCTGTTTTGTAGTTAAAATTTCATACATGCCTCGATTACTTAAAACACTGAGACTGCTGCTATACCTGCTCCAGCATCTGCCAGCCAGGAAAAAACAAATATTCTTTCTGCATTATGTTCCATGATTCTGCTATTCAAGTTCTGGTGTTTGGTATACAGAGGACTTTGCATAGCTCTGTAAGTGTAGCAATACAACTCTGCATTAAATGCAGTAGTAATCAAATAATTTGCATTTAGCTCATTTTTTCTTAGTTTCGCCAACATTTAATCATTAAAGTGTTATTTTCAAGATTTATCTACCATTTCTAGCACATATATAAAATTAGAGTCTTCACACAGCAAAACAAATGCTAAAATACTACAGTGCATTCAACATCTGTTAGTGATCTGATGTCATGTTTATATTCACAAGATATCGTCTTATTGCAAACAGTGCAACTTTGCTCTGTGTCACTTAAACTATCAGTGTACATCTTTCTACAATAGAAGCTAAATTAGGTTTTTACTGAGATACTTTGTCACAAACACCTATAAAGTAAATTTTCTAAAATATATTAGGAGGTCCTTAGCTTTATGTACCATGGTTCAGAGTAGCCTGATATAAAAATGAGTCTATATAAGTCTTCAGTTTTTCACTGTAAGATTCCTATGATTTCTACAAATCCCAGCAACAATTTTCTTACTGGTCCACCATGAATAAAAAATTAATTGAAAATTTGCTGCACAGCTTACTTGGAAATTATTTTTCCAAAACAAAACAAATTTACAAGCATGGCTCAAGTTTTATTTCTCCTGACTGCTTACATCTATTACTTCTGGTATTCAAAATGAGTCAAGTCAAAAAATACCAACTCTATACAGATTTGAGATGAAATTGCATATAGTTTATTACATCAAAATTAAACATTAAACTGATTTGTATCTGAAGAGTGCAATTTGAATCCATAGCATTTAACAACTATGTATCCATAAACATCTTTAATGTATGCAGCATTAAAGAACAACGCTTCAGTAAGAACATAAATTCGTGATTTAAGTCTCTGTCACTAAGCACAATTCAACATGCTAAACAGGGAATGAGCATGCAACACAGCCTCTTTGCCAAGTTTGTGGCTACCCATCGTGTGGAAACACTGTTAAAGCAATTCCTGATGCCTTTCCTCATTCCTAGATGTCAATTTTCACATCAGCACTGTACCCCGCATTACACTATGGAAATTATTTGCTTAACTAAACAGTGAACTACAGCCAGACAAACAGTGAAAAATTCACTGCATACAGAAGTGAAAATTTGTATGCTCACAAAACAGGGGATAAAACATGGACACTAGAACACCCAATTGGCAATCTATGCAATTCCATGCAAATCTATGCAACCAGTTGCTCTAACACAAGGTTTTGGTGTACGTTATCTAGCTCTAATTCACAAAATAATACAGAAGGCTCAGAAGGAACACAAGTTACTGTACAGTCTTCTTTAAAAACAAGACTAGATAAAGACAAAACTAGATAGACAGGTTTGTCTTTCTGTACTAAGTTTCTACATCACCGATAGAAATTTGCCATTTTTACCTCTGCTGTCTTTTCCTCATACAGCAGAAAAACCTCATTTCAACACAACATCTGTTACCATACAGAAATCCCTCCATTACAAATGCAACAGAATGATTGCTACTGTTATGAACAGAATATTGATACTAAATAAATTAGAAAGTTCTCTGTACTTTTTATGCTCACATCTGTGTTAATTTCCTCCACCAAAAACTGAACTCCATACTTAGAAAATAAACATTACTTTGAAGTAGACACTGGCTCATTAATTTCTCAACTTCCCAGAAGGAAAATTTTCTGGGACAGCAAAGGAACAACAGATTTAGAGGCTTGCAGCAGAATAATTAAACTAGTATTTTTACTATACTGCATATCTGAGTAATCAAAAAAGTACTTAGTTAACCAAGAATCAACTGGATGACACTTGTGTTGGATGGACTTAGTACTCAAAATTTGACTGCAGTTTGCACTCAGCAACTCACATTCCTATCTACTGAAGAGACACATGATGAACCAAAGAGTAAGAAGAAAGAAGAGAAAAAATAACAAGATGACAGAGGGAATAACAGTAAAAAAAAAAAAATCATGGAATAAAGCATGCATAGAATGCAGAGTTAGAAAGTAGGTGTCCCAAAATATAAGCTTTAATTAATTGTAACTGGTTTACTTTGAAAAAAGAAGGAATGTATGATTTAGCTTGGGATGGCTCTAACAGTTCCTCTTCCAGACTTCATGGAGATGGACTGTGGGCAGAATCCAGCTGGCCAGCCTGCTGAGCCAGTTTTCAAAGGAAGGTAACACAAGCTTAGAATCATTTTATGACTCTTCAGCCTGCTCTATTTTAGCTATTTAGTAGCTGCCACAACACGTGAATCATTCTAGAAGCAGGAACTTCATAGACAGGACTGGAACCACTGCAACCAAGGCAACAGACAACCAAAGCTAAAAACAGTTAGGGCAAAAATAAGTGTTCTGACAATCGTACTTGATGTATTTAGTAGGTTTGGAACCAGTTACAGAAAATTATTCCTAGAAGTCAAAAAACCATTACAACTATTTCCAATATTATTGTGAATCAAGAAAACATATTAAATCATAAAAGTTCCAATGGCTGCTAATTTTACAGCAACATGCTTTGTAGCTTAGAATTAATTCCTTCCCTCAAGTTTTTTCTGATTTTTTTTTTGTAAACACAAAAGCTCCTTCCAGTTAAGGTACCTTGCATTAAAACAAACCACATAAAAACTCTGAAAGAAGCTACGTACACAGATTTTAGTCTTTGCCTTCTCCAATGAAAAAGCAGCGTGACCAGCAGGTCAAAGGAGGTGATGCTGCCCCTCTACTCTGCTCTTGTGAGACCTCACCTGGAGTATTGTGTGCAGTTCTGGTGTTCTCAACATAAAAAGGACATGGAACTGTTAGAACAAGTCCAGAGGAGGGCCACAAGGATGATCAGGGAACTGGAGCACCTCCCGTATGAAGAAGAGCTGAGAAAGTTGGGGCTGTTCAGCCTGGAGAAGAGAAGGCTGCGTGGAGACCTCATAGCAGCCTTCCAGTATCTGAAGGGGGCCTACAGTGATGCTGGGGAGGGATTATTCATTAGGGACTGTAGTGATAGGACAAGGGGTAACAGGTTGAAACTTAAACAGCAGAGGTTTAGATTGGATATAAGGAAGAAATTCTTTACTATTAAGGTGGTGAGGTACTGGAATGAGTTGTCCAGGGAGGTTGTGAATGCTTCATCCCTGGCAGGGTTCAAGGCCAGGTTGGACAGAGCCTTGGGTGATATGGTTTAGTGTGAGGTGCCCCTGCCCATGGGAGGGAGGTTGGAACTAGATGATCTTAAGGTCCTTTCCAACCCTATTCTATGATGCTATTCTATGATGATGAGAAATCCCACACTTGTTATATAAAGTTCCATTTCTATCAGATATTAAGAGTCAAAGGACCCTTTCCAACTTTCTGATGCGAGGGCATTCTGCTACAACTTGCTGAAAAATGAGGGAATACTCATCAGGAAAAAAGGTTCATAAACACAGGGTGGGTTATGAATGGAAAGGAACTTAAACACTAGCAAAACATTGACTGAAACCATGCACTTCTCAAAAAAAAAACCAGAAAACCACTCACAAAAGCAGCACATACTGTTTGTACAATCCTCAAATAAACATAACTGTAAAAGTATACATGATGATTCTCTTTGGTTTTTTATAGTTTTGTCAAATACTTCAGCCCTATTGGATTGCTTTTAACAATCCTTAACTACTGTTTAATGTAGATGCTTAAGACAAAAACTCCTAAGCTTTAATTACTACCATATATCAATTCTATCATAACATGTTTTCTACAGACATAAAATCTGTGAGGGAAGTCACCTCAATGCAAAGCTGTGCTCGTAAGGTATTTTTCTGCTCTGAGTCGTGTACTATGCTGCAAAAAGCTACAGTGGCTTAAACCTCAGTACTTCATCTCCCCAAGTCTCTTTTCATCTTACAGAGCAGCACTGACATGAATCCGCTTATGTCACTCTGAAGGCTACAGCAGACCCTCATATCAAAGCTCTTTCTGCTGTTCTGAACCATCTTCCTAAAACCTTTTTCCTGTTCCTATTTTACTACCTCAACCACAGCTGACCTTTGAAAAGCAGGATAACAGGTGTTTTGGCTGATAACAGACTTCAAAGATCTCTTACAGGTCACGTTTTTCAATAGAAAAAAAAATAAATCTTAAACCACCAGTCTTCACATCTCTGCTAAGAAAGGAGAAAACTGTCAGGCCAAGAGTGAAGGAATATGACTTCAGAAAAACAACCTTTCATTTGTTGCAATCAAGGCTTCATAAGCTCAGCAACTGCAAAAGTCTGCAAATGCCACAACATTATTTTCCTACCAATTCACATTATTCCCATCAGTACTTTATTCAGAAGACACAGAACACAAGTTCTCACATTAGTAATCTACAGAATGAACTCCTATCTACACAATGGTCAGTAGTAGCTGCTCATTTACCCCATGATGAACAATACTTTTACTGAATAAGAGTAAGGTATTTCACATCATTTTTTGCACAGTAAGAATACACTCCCTCATAGTTTCTCCACAGTGTATTTTTAAGTCAGAAATGTGTATAAAAAGATATACCCAACTAATTTACAGCTCACTCTACAAGAATCTGTGAGCCAAATATAATAATGCTGCTGCTCAGCAACTACATTTCCCCTCAGTTCTGTGATTTACCTGTATTTAAGCTTTCCACTCTTAGAGGGAGACCAGACTGGGCCACAGCAACAAGTTTCAAAGCAATGTAAAATTGACTTCTTCCAAAATAGCCAAGTCTTGTTGCACCACATTGCTCCATGATCTGAAATAAAACACAGTTACTTGTACAAAGAAGCTTAAAACACAAAGTGCTCTACAGAGGTGATTTCATACACTGAAGACCAGCATGCCTTGCATTAAATGCTTATAACAGCTTCCTAATCTTTCAGCAACAACTTCACATGCATTCTTCAAATATGTGACATGAGTCAGAGTATGCAATTCCTCACAACCAGAAGTACCAATGCTAGAACTTAGGTTTTTTCCAATTATCCACCTTTTTTTTTCACCTAGGCTTTAATGTTTTGCAGAGTTGACGTGAGAGACAGAAAGAGGATAACTGGAGTCATGTTCCTTAAAAAATAAACCCCCAACAACACAAACAAATCACCCAAGCAACAAGAACCCCAAATCACCAAGAACACAAAACCAACATCCTATGTCTCTATTAGCTAGTTAGCTAGTAATTAGCTAAGCAATAGCAGCTATATTGTCTGTTTTCAGCAACTGCAGCTACAAATGAACAGCACTCAACATTTTTATTATATTGTCAGATATGACTGAAAAACACCAAATGAAGACTTCTAAATAACTCTCAGACAAAATTGAATGGCGTGTTAGTGACCAAGTCAGAAACGTGGTCTACTTCCAAATTTCTCCCAAATATTTCAATAATGAGGTTAGAATTTATAACAAGTTAAAAAGCTAGACAATTATGAATGATAACTTCTAGCCATTTCTGATGCAGGCTTGGTATAGCTCAACTTCGAACTTATAAAACAAACCTATAAAGACTTCATAAAACCAGAAAGAAGTATCCATATATATGTGCATGGAATTAAGCACTGGAGGAGAATGCAGAACTTCAGGTTCTCCAAACAATGCCACAGATGCTGTTTCATTTAAGAAACGCAACAAAGAAGCAGTGGTGTATTATTCCTCTTTTCTTCCCTGGTGTTCTAGATAATGGAAAGGTGGTTCAGTCTTCTGTTGCGAGTTGTGAAAAATGCTGGTCCATGCAGAGAGCAGCTATGTATTCTAACATACCGCCTGCACATCCCTCCATACTATAGACCTGCAAATTGCTGAGGATGCATTCTTGCATGTGCCAGATCACCAATAAGATATTAAGCACAACACATCCTACATCAGACTCTCCAAGTAAAAGGATTGTCTTTTTACCTATCCAGCAGTCTGATTTAGACTGTAATGTTCCAAATGGAACACAAGGATGCTCTTGGACAATCATGGTGAAAGGCTTGTTGAAGTCAAGGAAGACAACATCATTGTTTTTCTCTCCTCAACCACAGTTCAACTCTTTCCAGCACATCAATGTCTGGCAAGTACCCTCAGTAAATCCATGCTTGCTAACCCTTATTACTGTTTTGCCTGTTATATGACTAGAAAGGGCTTCCAAAGCACTTGTTCCACAATTTGTCAGGTACTAAAGTGCAGCTGACCAGCCTGTAGCTCCCAAGATCAACTTTTCTGCCCTTCTGGAAGCCAGCTGCAGCATGTCTTTCTCCAGTCACTGAGGTCCACCCCTGATCTCCACAACTATTCCAAGAGAAAGCTCGCTTGCAATGACACTAGCTAGCTCTCTCTGCCCTCAGAAATATCCCATCTAATCCCATGAACTTGATATTCCTCAAGAGATCCATAATTTTCTTGTAGCACTACTAGTTTCTCTCCCTCAACCCATCTCTAGGCACAAAGGCCTATGAGACCAGACCTTGTCTGTGAAGATCAATGCAGAGAGGGCACTGGGAATCTCAGCCTTATCTACCTTCATGGACACTAATTTCTCTCCCTACCCTTCCCAACAGAGCTCAGTCATAAGTTCCCTGTTCGACAAACCTGGTCTCTTGATACATCTGCTTATTTTCCTAACTACTGGGATGTACCGTTTCTGGGTTTAGAGAAAGCTGTCCTGAAAGACTGCCCAGCTTTCAAAGGACACAGTTCTGAAGGGCAGAAGAGCCCTGCTTGCAGACATGTTCCATCTGAAAAAGCCAACTACATGTTCATGTAACAGCAACTGAACCACGTGATCCACGAGAAGTTAGTCTGCATGCTCCAGCACTGCTGAAACAGGAAATAGGCTTCAGTAACTCCATACAATCAAACAGATGGGATTATTAACTATAGCTCAACAAAAAGCTCCCTGCATGTTTCCTTACCATGCACCAGGACTCTAGGACCTCATGAACATAAACTGTTGTATCAGCTATCACAGGAAGGTGTGGGAAGTTGACAAACAGTCCTACAAAAGTCCCAAGAGGATCAGCCAGTCTAGGGCTACATGGAGCTCAAATCCTGTAGGACAGAAGCTAGACAAGTTAAATCATTTGGCTATGTCTGCATTAGACTTCCCACAGTGTCCTACAGCACCTGTCTTATTTGTTTTTTCCCATTACAGTATTTCTGTAGCATGATATCTGGATAGAAGTCAGGGGATAACAGAGCATTTTCTAATATTCATTAACTAAAAGAAAATAATTCAGTATAGTTGAATACAGTATGCTAGTTTCAACAGGCTGGTTGGACTACAAAAAGTGCCATGAAGAAAGGAGTGACAGTGTAAATTGACAGGTGACAATTCAAACAGTCAAAAAATTTGAGGCATCAATGTCTAAAATAAACTGCCTGTGCCCTTCCTCATGCCAAAAATAATAACACCGAGTTTAAATAACTTACAGAACTAAAGCATTGAAGATTCAAGAGACACCTAACAATGTAAACCAGTGTGACAGGAAGGACAATTCATTTCTTAAAGCATTGTATCCTGGAAGATTAATGAACGTCCACATACTTGACTACACCCAACACAGAAAAAAACCTGTGGATCCAGCAACCTAGCACTGACAGATGAATAACTGAGCAGATTCTGGGAAAGCTTCTTATGAAAGCAAGCAATTACATAGGTATTTATAACCTACGGAATCATTAGGCAGTAATGGCTTTGGGTAATTTCAAAGCCAGTGCTAGACTAGAAATTACCTCTTTTGGAGCTAGCCAGTATTGTCAGATTGACAAAAACTTCAGTTAAAAACTGTATCAATAATTAAGCTAGCATAGCAGGTAAGCATTAGAAAGGAAAGATGAGCACGGATTCAAAGTAAATAGATGTAAATGTAGAAAATACACCAGATGTAAGTATCAAGAAAAGAAAAAAAGCTAAGAATACAGAAAAAGCACACTAACCCACAAAAAATAATGTCCTTCTGCTACTGAACAAGCTGCTGTCAGATCCACCCACAGACAGCTAAAGGAGTCCTCTACTTCCAACACAGAATATAACCTAATCAGAAACATGAGTGAAGGTTGAGCAAAATTATTAAACGCAAAAAGCTTGTGGAGACTCCCCTGCTGACTGACAGCATGTTTGAGCATACTCAAACCATTATCTACCTATAATCTCCTTGAAGGAGGATTTAAACATTCAACAGGTAGTCAGCTATACTGATGGGGGAAGGGAGGAGAAGAGATAAAAAAAAAAAGAGAGAAGCCAAGGGATTGCTTCACTAAGATTTCTGTTTAGGGCTTTCATCTCTTTAGGAAGAGAGAAGATAAGGAATTTTCTTAAACTCTTCAAGCAATGCAGAGTTACCTTCCAAACAAAATGTTCCATGACTGTTTTCATGTCCTTAGATATAAGGAACCTGATATCACACTACTGCAATTAACTGGACTAAGGCCAACAACTCTGAAGCTCCAGAATTGCTAGAAGCTGTTGATAAAAAACCCCAAACAAAACCCAATAACGCTTCCCATGCAACTCCCCCCCAAAAAAAACACTCGAAAACACAAACTAAACAAATCTCAGTGCAGTAAATTATGAAACTGCAGTCATCATACTGCAAAGAAGTAACAGCATCACCACCAATACCAGGAGTCGGCACAGATCAGACATGCACAGGAAGGAGTATGTTGACGACAGGCACCATTGCAAGCACATGCCTTTTAGAACTCTTACAGGTTTCGAATAAGAGGTCCTTGAACTTGGAAAGGTCTATGAACCAAAAAAACTTAGACTGGAGAACCCTTAAAAATTCCAGGTGATGTGGAACAAATCACATCTCTATCAAGCACTGTGAAATACCCCTTCCAGAACTGAGAAAATCTCCCTGGGAGTATGTTCCAGAACATCACAGTCCCCCTGCCCCCAGGTTTTTCCACAAGGCAAGTCAAGTCCATCATCTGCAAACATTATTCATGCAAAAGTACAACAGTACTTAAGCAGGGATGACTTCAATGGCAAAACAATAAATAAAGTAACATGCTCACTACCTACCTAGTAAAGACAAATATATAATAAAAAATAAACCATGCACCAGAGGTGCAAAACAAGTTTTTACATCACTTTAACAGTACTTGACACAAACTGACATTAAACCAGACCATGAGTATACTTGTGCTTTAGTACTCAGTACATGATTTTAAAGTTTCACCATGCATACTGACAACAACCTTTTAATGAAAACCAAGAAATACATTGAAAAATCTGTTTTACTTCAGATTAAAAAAAGGCTAAAAAATTTAAAATAACCATCTGCATTCAATTTTAGATTATTTAATAAAATTGTGACCTATCACAGACTGATGTTGATTCACAGTTTGAACCTAAACACACTATCATGTCAACATTATTCTGTATCCCATAAGCAGCAACTCTAGAAAGAATTCTAAAGCCCTTCACAAACTTAAGCATTAAAGAGATATGACAGAATGTTTTCCAAATCAAGTTTATTGAAATACAATCTCAAAGTGGGTACTAGAATATGCTCTTTGAGAAAGGAGCTCTCTGGAAGTCATGTACCCACCCAGCTGAGAGACAACACAAATTAACCATATCTGTACAGTTTACTGTAATCTGGGGGTATAAAAGGGAAGTTAAAAAACAAATACTTCCCAATCATTGCTACTGTAGCAGAAAAAAATCCCTGACCATTACTACCTGTTGAAAACCTACAAAAAGCTCCTCTGTGCTTTTTTTACAAGTTGAATACATTTCTTTCCTCACAATGTTACCTTATAATCTTGCTACTCTGCAATCACTGTTCAATAGGACAGTTCTTTTCACTTCATTTATCTCTATCGCACTAATTGAAGACCACACAGCCTGACATAGTTTTCTAACTACAATCTCTCACCTATCATCAACTGGTCAAAGCAACACTTACTAGTTATTCAAGATTTTTTCAGTTTTCTTCAGGAAAACCTCACTTGACAGGTAGCTTGTCAGATGCAAAAGTTGTTGACAGTACTCTATAGCAAGAACACGACAGAGAACTGACAAAGATCTTTCTTTTGATGAGCTATTTTTAACCAAGTCAAGTCTCCAACCCAGTTCTCCACATGGCTCCACAAACATGTTGCATACAAAGAAAAGAAACTGAAGACAGGACAAAAAATGCCACTGAAAGAAACAGCCCGAGTATTGCTCTGAATTCTATTTTTCAGCATTAACAGCAGCATATGACAAACATTTAAGCAGTCTTACCCCATCTGAAGATCATTTGGAAAATCTATTTATGGAGATATCAAGAACTGCTATATTTAATGCACTATGTGTAAAGTAGGAAATATTCATGTGCTGAACTGCAAGTATAACATTACTTATAATGCGTATATTTATCTTATTAGGTACTTCAGAAGCATACTAGTAAGTATAGTTAATTAATTGATACTAAGAGTTCCCAGGCACAGGTTATATTTGGACACTGTTGCACTTTGTTGCACAACCAATAGTACGCAATGAATAGTAAGGTCTTCCTTTTAAGTTTTACTAACAGTTCCATGAAGATGGATCTCGGTCAATGCCATACACCTGGCTTCAGAACACAGGCCTTTAAAGAAATAAACCCAATAGTATTGGAGGACTTCCAAGATGACACACACTCTCTGGCAATGAACTATTTAGAGTCCCCTACTGTCTGAGCCTCTCCTAATACTTCTCCGCCCTTGATTTTCACACAGTGTATAACTACAGTGGAAGCTGACTACTGAAATACCAACAGAAGGAAAAAGATACTTACCAGCTCTGACAACTAATTCTCTCTTATAGATACCCAGAACTTAACTTTCCCATTCCACAGGTCATTGCAGGTTCAAACACACATGTGCTTCAATCAAATGAAATTTCAGAATGAATCACATTAGAAATTAAGAATTAGCTGTTAAAAAATGACCCAATGTTTAAGCCTCATAGAAATGACTCTGCCTCTGTACTTTGGGCTCAGTTTTACAAGAGTGTTCACTCCCTGAGTAAGGGTTGTCAGATCTGAAGTCATGTTTTCACTTTGTTAATAAAGCAGCAAAAAGCACTGAAAACTTTAAACTCTGATTTATTACACAGGCACATGAAAAATACATAACAAATGAATGTTGAACACCACATTAAAAAAAATTTAAAAAACAACAAAAAACCCAAACAAACAAAAACCCCACCTCCACACAAAACCACCACTGCCAAAAAACATCCAACCACACTGAGTTTTCATCTGTTGTAGTACCTTTTGAACCAGCTGTATTCTAGGTAGTTTCTGACATCAACACATTCCCAAAGTGGTCTGCAGGATCTCCTGTTTTTCCTGGTAGCATATATGTTCATGGTGGATTAGCCTCGCCTAACAGACACCTCCTAATGCAGCAGCTTTGATCTTTCCATTTGCAATCAAAGTCTGTGGTCTTGATAACAGCTCCTGCAAAAGCTGTCACAACCCACACACATGCATCTTACCTGCAGAGCCTCTTATGCAGAGCACCATAGCTCTCTGAGGTCAGTGGTTCCCTTCTTGATTTGGTAGTACACAGTACCCACCATCAATCAAGATGAGGCAGATGCGCACTA
Organism: Melopsittacus undulatus; assembly: GCF_012275295.1. NCBI lineage: Eukaryota > Metazoa > Chordata > Aves > Psittaciformes > Psittaculidae > Melopsittacus > Melopsittacus undulatus. The sequence continues at coordinate 73,770,100 of NC_047529.1, forward strand.
CATGCAACTATAAAAAAGTCCAAGATACTGATTAGAGAGGATATTTCTCCAAAGATCTAGAGCCACAGGCCATTCTACTTTACTATGATCAATAAAAAAATTATTGCCAAATAACCTCAAAAAGAGGACAGAATAAAGAAGCATATTCCTTTTTTACATGTTCAATAGCACCAATGAAGGAAAAACCAGGCAGCCAGATGAACACTCACCTAGAACACAGCTACTATCCTCCCAAATAAAAAGTCATAGCTGGAAGACCTCTAGGCAGAGCTGTTCTTTGCTTTCATTAAGATTATCTCTACTGCTGTTCTTCCAGCAGAGTAGGTGCTCATGAGAAAGGTACCTTGCAAGCAGTAATGGTAATAAAGCAGCAAGAAGAACTGGAATAAAAAAAAACTGAAGCAGCATAAGACAGCCTGGGGACTTACAAGAATGATTTCTAATTCCTGATGCATAAAGAAAAGCTCTTTTTTAAAAAAGGAGATATTCCACATACCTGTCTCCTCTTCCTATGCAATTTTACATTACTGCTTAACCTAAACAGCTCCTTCCTCCTCTGCTCTCAGCTTCCCAGTTTGCCAGTTCCTAAGCACTAACTGTTGCTCATCTATCTGATCACACAGTACGATTCTTCAACTCAGTAAGACAGCAAAAAGTTATTGTGATTATTAAGCTGAATCTGTCTACTGTACAACCAACACCTACCTCAGGAGCTAGAAGGCACATGGGAACATGTGGCTGGTATTAAGTTTGTTCATTTGAGTCCAAACTTCTTACAAGACTGCAGCCTCAAGAAAGTTGTGTTCTTTGCATTAAGGAGGGGCAGAAAAAGCAGAAACGCAGTAACTGAACAGAATGTCACATCAAGAGCACTTAACAACTCCAACTGATTTCTTTACCTTGCCCAAAGCTCTCCTTAGCAAATGACATAAGTCACATATCAGGCTGCTAAGAACTGCCCTCAAAACAAAGGTGTCTTTTTCATAGTGGTGCCATGAAGAGTTCAAGGAATAGGAGATGAAGAAACACACTTTAGCAAGAATGCCTGAGCCAATCTGTGACAATTTGAGACTCCAGCATGATTCTGTAACACTCAAGTCTTTGTATCTTCTGAAAACAAAAAAAAACCAGTAGCAGCCAAAGTATCTATGTAAGCACCAAGAAAGCATCTAGCTGCAGCAAGCGTTGGAGGGATATTTTGCAGCAACAATATATTTAGTATTTCAAATCATTACTCCAATAACAAATTGTAAAAGGGAGGTCACACGGACATTCCACTTGTCAAAGCTCCTGCCATGCAGCATTAGGTTGAATATTTTTCCTGCAAAATTCCGACTTAAGCGCTAAATGCTGAAGGGAACAGCATTCATGTAGACATTTTGATTCCTCTGAGACCTCTTTATACCCAAAGCATTCCAGTAGTTGATATTCCTTGCTTAATAATTATTTTCTTACTTTTCTTGGTATTTTCTACACACATGACCTCTCATCAATATGCCAGAATAAATGTAAGAAATGAACATGTGCTTCTCTTTGCTAATGTAATATGAAGATTAAGGCATTATCTGATCCCAGAATTAGTGAATGTGCTGTAGCTTAGCTAAATAGGACTGCTCAGATCTGGTCTTGTTATTCCTGAGCACTTCCGTACAAGCGTACCTAAAGCTACCTACTATGCCCCTTATTTGATGCTACTTTCCCATCTCAATCTGTTTTCCTCTGAGCATCAATGTGACCAGTGTTAATTAGTTACTTAGCTTTGCACTGCTCTCCTCCCAGTAAGGCCTACAATTCTTAACAATGTGTCTATCAAAGTTTAAACAAAGGTCAGTTAAAGTTCTAAGAAGTGCTTGTTTACAGAGATACATTTGAGATTCAGTATAGAGCTGCTAACACTAGGTCTTAAGCGATTTAAGGCATTCTAATTCAGAAAAAAAAAAAAAAAACAAAACAAAAAAACCAAACCAAGTTGTACACACTACTGCAGTAAGAACGTTTTGACAATATTAACAATAGTCTGAAGCAGGAATAAATTGGCACTTAATGCTTCATGTTACATAGCTCAGTCCTGGTCACCCACTGAAGACAAATTTGAAACTGAGTCTACTCATTGTTCTGTTACCATACTTCAGGAGCATTTTAGATGTCAGAAGTCAAAAAATCCAGAATTTCAGGTCAGACTGTCATCTTTTCTAAGTCCTTTAACCTAGCAAAACACAGTCCCTATACATCCTAGACAAGCATGCCTAAGTTATAACGTGGAGGTTTTTGTATAACAAGTGCAGGAGATAATTTACCTCTTTAGACACCAACAACGGCTGGAAAAACAAGCAAGTCACAAAAATGATCAGCAACCCAGCACATTAGCTTATAAAGAATTACACTGCTGGCTTAATGTTCTAAAGATCTTATTATCTAAAGACACAGTAAAGGAAAAATAAAAAAAGGGAAATATATTCTTACACTAATCATTGCTTGAGCACCAGCAAGAAAAATCTGAGTCATAATATTGCTCTCACACTCGCTTCTGTCTTCAAATTCATTGAAGCAAAGAGCAGAACTCCAATTTTAAGTCTAGAAATTCTACAAGCAGGACTAATCTAAACAGCAAATATTTATGACCTAACAGGTGTGAAACTTGTAAGAAATAGTATTTTGAAAGCAACTATAACTGAAAAGTAATAGAGACTGCCAGCAAAGCCCTACAATATTACAGCATCTGCCGTAATATTTACTGAAGACTAAGATGAAAGCACATTTGCCATTTTTCACAGGCAGTGGGTAAAGTGTTCAAAACTTCTAATACAACAGAATCATCTTCACATGAAAAAAAAAAATCAAATTTGCAATTCATAATTTCGTACAGCTAACTTGATTCTAAGCTGTATTTGCCAAAGGCCCTGATATTTCTGAATAGACATTAGAATTCTATCCAGTCATGTCAGAATGGATATTAATCATCCCTGCTGTCATCTGAAGGCACATTTAAAAAGGAAAAAAAAGAAACTGTTTTCAAACAAAGCTGAGCTGTAATACCTGAAATTAGCTAAGTGCTGTGTCAGCACAGGGAATTATAAAGGAATTATTTACTATATAAGTGACTATACACAATGAATGCCAGTCAATTTCAAAAGCTCAAAACCAATTAAACTGAGAAATCAGCTAAAAACAAATGTAAGTCTAACAGACTTAATTTACAGTCCTGAAGTTTTGCCATTTAATTTTCCCTTTTGTTTCAAACAACAGTGATTGTTCTCTGACTAAATGCTGCTGAGATATGAGACTACTCAAACTAATTAACTGCAAAGAGAAAACAATTTGCAGCCCACTATACTCTCCATGAAGGTAACATTAAACTAAACTTTACCAGAAAACTCAAAAGTACAATTCACAGTATACAAAGTAGACCAAAAGCCATTTCTGGTACTGGCAGAAAGTAAACTACTTATAGATCGCATTATTACAGAGAAATAAAACTTACAGCACAACTGAGAAGAAAGGAAAATACTCTATTACAGTAACATTAGAAGGGAAAAAAATACATACTTCAAAAATTGGATATTCTTAATTGGAGGCCCAGGCACTGTTTGCATTTACAACAGCTTTCTAACAACCCTTTATTTCCTAAACAAGATCTGAGATACAGCATAATGTATGTACAAACATGCTTTAAATACATTAAAATTTTATATAAATTACATAATATTACAATCATAAAAAGCTTCAGACTTGATGGGTACAGTTACATGTTTCTACACTGCAAGAATGCCTTAATAATGACCTGTTGTGAATATTGCCTCAGAAGTCTAAATTAATTTTATTTTGAAAAGTCATGTGCAAAAGCTGTAAATTTTGAAATAAAAAATACAAACCCCAAATATATGGGCTCCATTCAATAAACTGATTTTTTTTAAGATTTGGGCTTGTCTGCAGATTAGGTAAAGGTCAGTATTACAAGAGGAAAGCTTTTTACACTGCAGACTTTTTTTTTTATATAATCTGAAAAAGTCACGTATTTTTAAATATACTCCAAAACACTGAAAGGAAGGCAAAGGCCTCCTATAGGGACTCTAATTTCTTATTCCACCAGTTCTGAAAAGATAATAAATTCAGCAAATGAACAAGAACCAGGCTGAGTTTTCTGCATGTCTCCACCACATAGATAGTCCTACACATGCCCTGGCTCAGCTTCCATTTGCAGTTGGCATTTAGTAAACTCAACTGATTTGATAAACAGGTAGCCTTTGTGTAGGAAAATTCACTGAAACACTAACTGCAACTATAAAATCTTTGTGAACAACTTTGTTTTCCTAGATCCCTTTCTCTTGGCACCCACTCTTCAACAAAGAGGCCAGCATTTTAAATCAAGAACCCTGAATTTTGTTTTGCCATGTTCTGGCTATGGTTTATAATTCCAATTACAATTGCACCACATGCCAGCAGACAAACTCCGGCATCTGAGGAAACTAACACTCCATGTTGTCTGTTCCCTATGTTTACCAAAAGCTATCACCCCAAGAACAACAGAAGGCAGCACATGCTTGCACCTTAGCTGTTTTTTTCTGCACAGTGCAGAAATTGCAGCTAGCAAGCGAGGCTCTACACCAAGAGTCTGAACTTCACAACAAAGCAGCTGCATCACAGGCATGCACTTGCTTACAACTTCTGATGTGAAGACAGCAAACTCAGACAGAGTTGAGGTAGACAACCAGAGACCATTTTTTCCCACCAATGAGACAAAATAATCAAAAATAATCTGTCTGTAAAGACTCCTTAGAAACTGAGAAAATAAAAAAAGGCAATTAAAAAAAATGCTTGAGACTGGCTAACAAGAGCCAAAAATAAGCTTTACTGTAATTGATGAAACTGGGCATAATCACCCAACTCATCTGTTATTTCAAAGACTTTCTAACACTAAATTAGAAGTCAGGTAACACTGCTGCACAAGGCCAACACTGAAAATGACATTTCATTAATTCTAGAGAGAGTACATGCAAATATTCCTGTATTTGTTGTTTTATAATACTGTTGCATTTTAAAGTAAGATACCTTGACTAAACTTCAGATGAGTATCATACACACAACTGATTGGTTGTGAATCATAGAAACCTCAAGAAGCAAAGACTGCAAGTTCATAAAACATTCTGTGACTAAATCACCCAAGAAAGAATCCTGCAAATTGAACAAATGGGACAGCTATTATATTAATCCCACAGACAAGTAATGAATGTTACTATCCATTTTTATGTCTGACTGTAGCTTTTCAAACAATTTCACCACCAGTAAAGAGGTACCAAGAACTGACTTCAATAGCATAACTATGTTAGGGTTTTAGGTCAGGTGTGGAATGTGCTTATGAAGCCAATTTCCTGATCACCCTCACTGTTCTGGTTCACACTACACAGCCACTCCAGAAGAGACAACTAGACTTCTTTTGTATGAAGCTAACCTAGAAGATACACTTTTGGAATACACCTAACAAATTGCAGCTAAACATTTTATCAAAGGAAAGCTTCTGAAATACATCTACTGGATGGATGGCAGCTCCTCAGCATCACTTGTGTTGTGTCATACTACTTGTTAATACAAGCACTAATGCACATGGCAAGTGAGCCATGAGCTCAGGCAGCTGAGTCAAGTGAAAAATAACTTAACAAAACCCCCTAACTCTCTCTCGGCTGAACAAGCTTCCTGTAACAGCTCACTGTCTGCTCAAATCAATGCCAGTGCCAGCACCAACCAGCTCCAGCTTCTACCAGTTTAAGCTACCATTAAATCCATGCTAGATCACAGCTGAAATGGCCAATTGCTCTAGAAAGGGCACCAGCACTGACATTCATTCAACCCCAGTGTTAGCTGATACAGAGTTAAATCAAAACAAAATTGTGATTAATTTTCTTCCCACATCAGCCCCTGATGCCAGTGTACAACAGCACTGGACAAGCACTAGACTCTTCACAAAGAAAAGCAGCAGCAGAAGCATATGGATAAGGGCAGATGGAACCTCCTGCTTAAGTGGCAACTCACAATTACATTGGTTTAGCTGCGATGTGAAACCACACCCTGAGAGCAATTTAAAGACTCGCATAACTGTTGTGAAGTAGCTGGACTTGTTATCCCAACACAGGTATTTCTATTCACTATTTTATGCAAATCTTCTACCTTAATGCTAATTTCCATGATGCACACAAAAAGGCAGAAATATGGGTTAATAAAGGCTGGTGTTTTCACATGTGCAGTTAAGGTTGTAAGACCTTTGGTGTGTATTTTTCTTTGGTAGTAAGGCTGTCCTTTCGTAGATGTGTACCAAGTGGACATACAGCTTTTCTTTTCCAGGGTTTTGCTGCTTTGTGAGCATGCGATTTGGATACAGCGACCATATCTGTTTCAGTCTTCCATATGTCCATTTATTCCCATTTAACAGGCAGCTGATATTGTCCCTCAGAGGCAGAAACGAGAATGATTAGCAATGATTAGATGCATGTATTAACTTTCCCTACTGCAAGACAGATCTCACATAAACAGAACTATTTGCAGGAAAGGTTGTACATCTATCCAGCCTTCAAACAGCACATTTGCAAGCAGAACAAGTTAGGGGTCTAAAATTGCAACTGTCACCAATTTTCATTTCCAACAGAATAAGCTCTGAATTATCTAAAGGTATGTACAGGCCTGTACTGCCAAAGAGGAAAAGCTTTGAGAGTTCCTCAGAATACTTGGTCCTCGTGAGTTTGAAGAGCAATGATTTTGTGCTATGTTTCGCACATTTACAAAGGTACTTAGCATTCATATGACTGGTACTACACTTGCATTCCATGATTATACAAGAATTGGGTAACTGAATCAAGTTCCCTTCCACACAAGCATCAGGTGCTTCAAATGAACAGGGAAGAACACCACAGCACATGGTCAAAAGAGAATTACATGTCCTTCACAGGGTTTCTTTATTTCTTAACCCTTATCATATTGAGGTTTTATTTACAGTTGCAACTTCTAAAGCATCATCAAATGCAACTTCCCTTCAAAGAACCCCCTTCCATTACATTCATTCCTGCATTAACCTGATACACAGCCACAATTAGAGGAGAACATAAAAAACAGACAACTAAATTCTCTCCCTCACAGGGACAAGGTACTTTACAGGTGACCAACAGCGACTGCACATATTTGGAATGAGTCAGGCTGCTATGTGCATTTTGACTTTCCTTGTGTTACTTACAGTCTCATTCCTCATGCTATCTAATATCTTGTTTGCTGTTTTAACTCAAGGTTTTGCTTGAGATCACTACAGTGATAAACCAGGTCTGCTTCTCAAGTTAATTTATTTAGAACCCATGGAATGATGCCCAAGTAGCTTCTTTTCTTCAGATGTGATCTATTTTGCAACAAAATATCTAGCCTCATCTGCAACAGATAAGGATATAATCTCTGGCCACTTGTATTCAAAATTCCAAGCACTTTCAACTCTTTCGAAATTCTTACACTATATCCGTGCATATATAACAAACTCTCTAGCACTACACTACTTTATCTCTACAGTGATCTGGACAAGTTCTACGGAAAATAGATTTTAAGTACAACAACCATGTAAGCATTCACTTTCCTGGGATGATTTTTCTGAAACTGGTTGGCTACACACGAAAAGCAGCAGTGGGTGGCCCTTGAGAAATCTCACTCATCATAGTATGCAGACACTCTTACCATTAAGTCCAGTCTAGCAAGTCATCAAATAAGAGATTACTAGTTTTACCAGTTAAGAAGAAGCACTTCTTATTCAGCCCTCTTCTACATTTTTTGCATCTTAAATTCATTTTAAATAACTAACTTGCTCTTAGGAGGCCAAAACACACTATGGGTAAGCATAAATATTCTCCTGGAACCTGGTACTAAACTGCAGAATACCAAAATCTGTGTACAGCACTTCTGGCTATAGTAACTTTAATGCTTTGTTAAAAGGGCTGCTTATCTCACTAGGCTGAGGATGAAACTGCATAAAAGGCAGCATGGCTTCTTAGATACAGTTTTAACCACAGCAGCTCAAAACACAACATGAACTTTGAAGTACTGAACAAGGCCAAACAGAATTACAGAAACAGGAATTTATTACAAATAGCTGTTCATAAGAAGAGTTAATCGGGAATACTTTCCCCAAATAATTACACAAGTCACATTAGAGTAGATTTTCCCTCTTCTATGTCGACAGCTCTGCAATATTGCTACAACTTTTACGCTTAACCCGGCCAAGGAAGTAAATGCTGAAACTGTGCACATATATATTGCAAGCATGGGCCCGTATCATTCTTAACACTGCGTTTTTCACTGTTAGAAATGTTTTGATGACTAAAGGTAAGGTAATACCTGCCGAGAACTGATGTCCAAAAAAGACGGCATGGCTTAGATCAAGTGGATCAGCGTCAGTGGCACCCGACAATACAAACCCAGATTTCCTTCTGTGCTGTTGCTCTCCATCAGCAGACTGAGGAATGAATCTCCCCCGCATCCCCAAAATGCTTTTGAGTTCTCATGCTTCGGATGGCCTCTACTGATACGAAACAAACAAGACACTTTCCTACCAGTTGCTGGACTTAGCCAGCAGCAATGACCAACAGCCCCTTCCTAGCCCTGTACCCGGAGGCCCCACAAGCCCATAACCGGGGGCTGCTACAAGCGTGCTCGGCGCAGCGATCCGCTGCACCCGTCGCCCTTTCCTCTCAGCCAGCGAAGCTCAGCCTTCCCCGCTGCACAGGCTCAGGTGCCCAGCTCTTGCGCCGGACAATAGCTCCCGACTCTCCCGGCCCCAGCCCGCCACCGCCAGCGGGACGACCCCCGCCCTGCCGAAGGGCTGAGCCGGGCGCGGCAAAGTAGAGCGGCGGCAGCCCCAGCCCCGGCCGGGTCTGCCTGCCCTCGGGCAGTATCGGCGGGGCGGTGCCCGGGCCCACCGCCCCCGCGGGGGGCTTGCAAGGTTTACCTGCATGACCACGTCGTTGGGCAGCTGCGCGGCGCGGAAGAGCTCCAGGACGCGCCCGTTGGACGCCACCTTCTTGGTGCTCTCGGTGTCGCAGTAGGAGAAGAGGTCGCAGTAGTAGCGCTGCTCCGCCTCGCTCAGCGTCAGGCCCTCCATCTTACGCCCCGGCTCCGCGCGGCGCTGCTGCTGCTGCTCCTACCGCCGCCCCGCATCCAACAACGGCGGCGGCGGCCCGGCCAGCGAAGGGGAGGGAGGGTTGGAGGAGTGCGGGGAACAGCGGAGAGTGCGCGGGGCCGCTGCGGGGAGGCGCGGGGAGGGAACACGCCGCCAGCCGCCGCGCGCCCCAGCCAACCGCCGCGCGCGAGCGGCTGCTCACACCTTTCCCCACCACCACCAACCGCCCACACGGCGGCGCGCCTGCGCGCCTCCCCCCCCCCCCAACCCAACCCCCTCCCGCGCCTGCGCCGACCGCCCGGAGAGAGCGCGCCCCGGAAAGGCGGGCGCGGGAGAGCGGCGCCGCGCCGCGGGGAGCCAGCTCCCTCCGCGAGAGCGGCGGCTGGGGCGGAAGCGGCAGGCCCGGTGAAGGGGGGCGGGGCTAGCGGGGAAAAGGGCCAACGGCGTAACACACCGCCTGCGGCCCGCCCCTCCCAGCGTCGCGGGGCCGCGCCCCCGGGCGGGCCGTGAGGCGGTGTGGCGGCAGCACCGCCCGCCTTCCCGGGGCCCGGATGTGCTGTGCGGCTGTGCGCGGTAGCGCCCCCTATGGGCGCGGCGGTTCGGGGCCGCTCTCTTCAGTCTGAGGCCGTGTGAAGCTCCCTTGGGGCGCCGGGCTGGGCCGCAGGTACTTAGCTGTCCTCGGCACAGCGGCTGCGCCTCTCGCTCACTGGCTTGGCCGTGGCTGCGCGCAATGACCGCTGCCGCAGGGGTCTCGGCCGCCGAGGGAGCAGCCCGGTAACCTAGACAGGAGTTCTGGGCTCGCAGCCGGCCCGACGCCGCAGGGCTCGACTACGGCGGTGGCGAGCCGTGCCTGAGCCGGCGTGGCAGTGTGGGCTCCGGGCACACGGCGGGAGGTACCGCCGGTACGGATTCTCCCGGAGGCTTGTGGAGAACGGCCCGTTGTGCTGCGTCGGCCCTGCTGTGGCAGCCTAACTCAGCAAGTGTTCTGCCACCGTCCGGACCTGATGCAACACCACGTAACGCACAGTAAGAAGGGTACGGGTTAACTCCGTACAAGAAAGAATAGGCAAGAGCTCACTTGTCTCTTCAGCCCCCTTGCTCTGCATGGCTCTCTTGGCTGTGTTTTCCTGGACGTGCTGTTCCCCTGCAGTACACTAACAAAATTCCCTCCAAGCTACTTTGTCTTCTGGAGAGAGTCTGACATCCCTGACAAAGTAAAGTGCCTATGAAGAATGCAATTGTCTTCTTCTAGACCTTTTGGACCACCTGATCTGATTTAAATCCTGCTGAGGTGGCAGTCCAGCACTTGATGTTTCGTTTTATCCTTCTTCCCTTACTCCACTTTCCACCTTCCTCCACAACTCTTCCAATGTTTCTCTTCCGAGGTTGCTGTTGCCAACTGCTCTACCTCCCTAAGCACCTCAGCCTTTCTACTTTCTAAGGTAGTTATACTCTGAACTGCGGAGATTCATCTTTGCTATTTGACATACACAGTGTATCCTTTTGCTGCTAACTAAAGTTCCTGAAAACCACTGATATGTTAGCTTTATAGTTAAAATAACAGACAAAAGGATCTTCACAGAAATGTGCCATTATCAAGCTTTTAGAATCCCAAGTGATTAAACCACACAGATTGTTCACATTTCTCAGCTAAGATTCCTCAAAATAAGCTATACAGAAAAAATAATTATCTTTTTTTTGTATAATATCTAATTATGCTTTTACAGACTTAGATAAGGCAAACTAAGCATCATAGGTCACTTAATTGGAGCCACTGTCACATCAGTATCTCTGCAAGTAAAATGAATGTAGCCTTTCCTCCACAGCTAAATGGCACACTCCAATTCTATTAGTTTTACAAAGCCATTTATAGAAAAGCTTTTTAAATCACTAGCAGATGATTGGGTTCAAGTGCCTTTGCTTCTTAAAGATTGAGTGATTGTATTAGGGCACTGGCATTTGATAGATTAAAGTATGTATATGGCTGTAATTATGAAGTTCTTTGTAAGTTAGTGTAAGGACCTAAAACATTTTTATTGTCAAAATAATTTTGGCATTTATGTCTAAAAGTAATCTGAACTTGTTAATTTAGTTGAGTTGCTATTTTATTATTTAATTTTTTGCAGCAGGAGCACTCTTTCAACATTAATGGGGATCATTTGGCTGCAACAATCTGTATAAGACACAAAGAATAATACAGGGAGGAGGCTTCCTAGTATGGACTGTTTCCAGTTGTCCAAATACCAGACAATTCTGGAATAGGTAGCTGTTTTGGAAAACAGGTTGTTGAGTCTGATTTCTAAGCCCATACCATAAACTTCCCTTTTTGCTTTGTGTTAGGTTCAGTGACTGAGCAGATAGAATAGGAGTGACAGGACATGTAGCAAACTCATTTCTAATTCACAAGGTCTACATATGGGAGAATCATCTTTGCCTCAGGGAGTCCCAGTACAATGTTTCTGTGTTTGGCTGTGAGATCTCTCTTCTACTCCAAATTGGCCCCTTGCAAACTTCCAGGCCAAGGAGAGATCAGCTGTGGCAGAACACTACCTGTTCCCACCAGGGAAGATTTAGAATCTACTGAGATTAAAAAAATGGACTAAAATCTTTTAAGTGGTTTTCCAATGAGGATTCATTTTGTTTGGCTGGAGAATATGCTGTTTGCTACAGGGTGAACTGAGAAAAATAGTATTGCTGCATGTTTGTAAGCTATATTCTCCATATACACACTTCAGTGCAACTGACCCAAACAATGACACCATATTTCAGTTTGGAGTTACTTCGGTTTTGAACAGTCTGTATTACAGCATTTTCCAGAGCTCATACTAGATGTGCAAAGAAGAAGGTTTATGGCAAAATACCCACCAAAATGTATTGTTAGTGATACGCTTAGCTATAGTAGATTCAGCTTTTGGTACATTAAAAACTTGATTTAACTGCCTTGAATGATGATTTAAGCAGAGCACGAAGATGAACTTTTCTGGGCTTTTTAGGTAGTGTACCTTTTATTCTGTCTTTTTAATGTACTTTTTTAGGATCAGAGCTCTGAACAGCTAAGAGTTAAGCTATTCTTCACCCAGTGCCTAATCTTACTGTATTTTATTTTCTGTGAAGCAACTATGAGATGACAGATACTGATATCAAAACAGCCATCCTTTTAAGAGATCAAAGTCAGAGAAAATCATCATCATCATAGGAATGCCAAGTCTGATGACCCAGATGGAAGGAGGTGCAAGGTTATTTTGCTGCCCGTAACAGCTCTTCAAGTCAGAGCCAAACTATACATCAATAAAACACTATGTTTAAGGGAACTTGTTCTGTCCTGAGTCTTTAGTGGAAAGATAAGCAGATTAAGGCTAGAAACAAATAGGGATGTTTTAAAAAACCCTGCTGTCTCAGGCTTTAGAGCATTTTATTGTTACTGCCTGATCTTTTTAGAAAAAAAAAAAACAAAAACAAAACAACAAAACCAACCCAAAACCAAAGAATCCTTTGGAGGTAGGGTACAGGGTACTTTATTCCCAGGCAGAGAATATTTTGAGAATGGTGTTAACACTTGTAAATGAAAGAAGTTCCTGTTCTGTTTTTCTAAGAGCATCTTTACTTTGTGTAGAAGCAACATTTTAATGCAAATCTAACCACTTTACAGATGCTTGTTCCAAAACTTCTGTAAGTTTCTGCATGTATGTTCTGTATGTTAGAGTTTATAACCTCTTTCCAACCTTGATGTTTACATTCTTGCAATTTTGAAAAACACCCATTTTGTCATATGGTCAGGTTTCACCTGCTGCTGATTTTACCTACTGAAATGGCACCCATGTTTCAAAGAACTAACCTCCCTGCCTGTGCCATCTTGGAACCAGATGACCTTTAAGATCCCTTCCAACCCAAACCATTCTATGATATTATGATTCTGTGATTCTATGAATCTGTGATTCTCTGTTCTACCAGTCCTGCTGGGATTGTTTCTCCATCAAAAGGGCATCCGACATTTAAAGCTATGAGATTTTCCATAGCTTTAAATCCTTTCTCCATAGAGCCATGCAGGAGACCATAACAATGAGGGGGTGGTATTTTCTTCCTTGTATACCAGGAGAGCACCTTTTCAAGGAGTATCCAGCAAGCAAACAGCAGATCCAAAGTAATGTTAGTCACCTCAATGTGGTCATTGTGGTCCCTCCTGCACTTCTGTGCAGGCACATTCTGTAAGGGAAAATAACTTTCTCATCAACCTCCCAAAGTGTGTTGTGTCACCACTGAAATGTGTATGAGATCGTGGCTGGAGACATCCAATATCTGTGGAGTATTTAATAATATTTCTCTGTGTAAATTTCCACAGCGGAGAATGAATAATACCTTTCCCATATCATTCACCATTGTGCCTGCTCAGTTTTCCCGGATTTCTCCTTTAAGCTTTTAATTTGTATATATCTATCATAGTCTTTGTAAAAGTTGCCCATTTTTAAAATTGCCCCCTTTTCTCTTTCATCCAAATACATCAAATGTTTGAAAGGAGTGCACAGTCAAATGAAAACCTCTAAAGGAAAATTTCTTCAATTAAAACAATCAAAGTAGAAGATATTGTAAAGGAGAAACCTTTGACTCATATATGATTTTGGCAGACTTCTGCATGAGATTTCATCTCCACATCTCAAAATGGGGAGGGGGCACCTACTGTCACCACAGAACAGCTGTATTTATTTGGTAGGTTCCAGAGAAGCTAATGAAGTGCAGGGAGGGTGACTTTTCATATGTACCTCAGCACTTCAAAAGCCTGAGCAGCTGTTCAAATCCCACCTCTTTAAATTTTAAAACTATCCGTTTCTTTCAAAGGGAGGGGATGTCTTCTGCTTGCATGATATTATAAAATTAATCTCTTCTTACAGAAATTAAAGTTCCTTTTAGAGTCTTTCAATGTTTAACTATACATCCCTCTGGTCTTGCTGCTATATTTATTTACAAATTACTCATGACAGTGTGTGTATCCTCTTTTATAAATATATTCTCTACAGTGTCAGAGAGTCAGGAGAAGTAAGGGAGTTTAACTTTTCTTTGTGCTTTTTGGTACTATCTCACATACATAAGTCTTTATAAAGTTATTTAAATATTGATAACTTCTTTGAAGTATGATAAGGTTATATTCAAATTACTTTTTCTTAATTATTTGGGTTATCATTGTAGTCCCTCAATATCTTTCTTTGTTTTGAAACCCTAAAATTTAAATTACAGAAGCCCCAGCTAGTCTGAAAACAATCTTACACCTTCTTCACTGCCTTTATTTACTTTAGCTCCTGTCTGACTGAAACCTTGATCAGTTCTTATTGTTCTGGTACTTCTCACTCTTTCCTCTTGCTTCCTGAATGTGGAAGTGCAGTGTAACTTGCTGATGGAAGAGGATGTTATCCCTTCCCAAGGGATCATTATTCAACTGGATAATGATTGCTCTCTGGGAAAGGTTGTTAATGGCCACTTCGGGAAACTTCTGGCACATTAATGCATTTGTCAGATATTGGTTACAAGGTGGGAAGAGGTGCTGAAAGCAGAATTTCACCTCTCACACATACTCACTCCTTCCTTTCCCTATTCTCTCCTTTTAGCTGTATATATAAATGTATCTTTTCCATTTACTTAAATTTTAGTTTCCATCTTACTATTTTTTCCTTTAACAGTTTTCTGTTATAATCTGTTACTTAAGGATTTTAATTTCTCTCTTTAACCTTTCTTTCCATGTATTTCTTCCTCACAGTAGTGATACAATCCTCCACAATATTGATGTTCTTGGGATTGATACTCTAACTAGACTTTTCCTTATGCTTTGGTGCCTTTTCTGTTCTGGATTCATGGGTTTGTTATTTCAAAGTGTGATTCTGCCTCTTGGTCAGAATTTGAGTTAGCCCATTCTTTTAGCTATCTTCCATTAAGATCAGTTTCCCAAGGATTTGAGTCCCTTCCTTTTTGTCCATGGTGATGTGGGCTGCTCTTGATATGTTAAGATACATAAAATGTAAAACTCTATTTGTTTAAAATAGCAATAATCTAGCTTATTCCTTTTTCTTAAAGTCCTCTAGATCAAAAACACCCCAGTGTGCTTTCAAATCTTATTTTGTTAGAAGCAACATTGTTATGACATTTCTTTGATGTTTGAGGTATAGGAGGGATATTAAGAATGCTGTATGCTCCATCTGTGGTGGCTGGAGGAAGGAGTCTGATAAATAAGGTCTCTTTATATATATATGTATATATATATAGCTTTGCTCTAATATGTTTTACACTCTCATTTCTTCACACTTTCTAGTCTTTATGTGTGTGTGGGGGGGCGTTATGTTTTTTTTTTCTTCTGAACATCTTGACTTATTTTGAAGATCTATTCCCAATTACATCTCTTTATCCACACATTTTCAGAGAAGCTGGGAACCAAGCATGATGAAAGGACATGCAGTAGCCATATCTGCCCATGAAAGTCCCATCCCACCCCTCCGAGCAGAGCACCAGGCAGGGCTCGGAGGTCTGGACCAATGGCCCATGGCCAGGGACAGGAAGGGCTGCAATGTGGTGGGGCTTCAGCTCTGGCCAGCCCTATGGCACAGCCCCAGATGAAGGCAGCTCCCATGGGACAAGGTCGGCCCTGGCTGTATCTGCCCCTCTGGCAGCTGGCTCTGACACCCACAGCCAAACCCCTGCTTACCTTTAGGTAATTGATCCCACTTCTATGTCCCCAGCTTACATATATTGTTGTAAAATCTAGAATAATAGCTGAGGAGTATAATTTTGCATCTATATTAGTGTTTTGGGGAGCATAAACTATTTTGAAATACAGTAGTATTTTCAATGCACTACCATTCCTATTCACATATACAACATACACAGAATTGGAAGGTCTTCTGCTTGCATTAAGAGACTCAAGATGTCAGAGAAGAAAGATGTAGTTTTCCTGTTAGTGTATAAATAATTCCTGAAGCAAAGCTCTTACCATTATAACTTCCTGCTAAACTTGACTCAGTTAGCAAATGCTAATAACCATCCTATAATGTAAAATCAATAAATGTTATTTGAACTAAGCCTATTTGAGCGGGGTGGAAACATACTTAATTAGCACACATTCAAATGTTCTAAAGAAATTACATATCTTTGGTTTTGAAACATCATGTCCTGTTCCAGTCATTTTATAGTGACTATATTTGGTAGAATTGGGGGTAAGCCTATATAGTACTACAGCTCTCTGAATTTAAGTGGAATCATTGCCAAGTACTTTATTTGTCCCTGTTCCTTCTAGAAAAAGGTTCAGATCTTATAGTTCTTTAGTCATAAAACGAGCTTATTAGAAACTGGCAGGATGGAATGAATATATGTGCATAAATAGAGACAGTTGCATCTTTTGCTATCCACGCTTTTTTCATGTAACTGCTAACTTGTATGTGCCCTTTTATGTGCTTCCCACCAAAGCCCTTCCTTTGCCAGGATTTGTGTCTGTGACAGAGTAAAGAGAATACTCTGAGTGCATGAAGTGTGTATCTCTTTTTTTGGAGGGTGAAGTAAAAGCAGCTCTTTGTATCATTACTTTTCCCATGCTCCTTTTCTTTCAGGCTAAGAGGGATTAGAAAGTATAGCTGCCCCTCTGACTTGAAAGGCTGTGTCCTGAATTGGTATCTCCTTTGTACTCCCTATTAGATCAAACAACAGTTGCAATAAAAAGCAATGCTGATTCTTTGCAGGAGTCCTGTACTGCTATTACCTGGCTAAAGTGGCAGCCTTGAACTCCTAGCTTGAACAGGTGCTAGAAAGTAGTAGGCTATCTCATCCTCCTTCTCCCCATCCAGAGAGGTATGTACTAGTAGGTTTCTTCATGGCCTGCTTTGGAAAATGTTTAGGTAGTACTTGTTTTTATAGGTGTTTGAGAGATGGAGGGGACAAGCCTCAGACACAATCCCTGTAATTCTTTCGAGGAGGATCTCCTACAGGTAGAGGAAATATCACTGGACAGCACAGCAGGGCTTGCTGGAAGCATACAGCATGCTCATGCTTGCTTCTCCAGTTACAGCTCATTGCTGAGTAAGAGCAGAAGATTCTCATACCACTTTCAGTTCATTCCAATGAGAATTACTGCAACCCTGGCAAAATGCCTTGGACGAGGACAGCCAAGAGTGGGCCGAATGTACTTCAAACGTCACTTGCTTGTATTTGAGCATCATACTCCAGCCATTCAAATGACTGAAGACTTAAAAAAACAGCTGAGAAAAAGAAACCCCAAAATAGTTTAATGAGATTTTGCAGACAGACAATGAAATTATTTGTGTAGTTTGATCTTGATCTTAGGAGAGGATGCTTTGAATGAAAAACTACTATATTTTATATGAAAGAAAAAACAGAGGCAACAGCTACCTTTGATGTACAACCTTTTTTTTCAATACAGGTTTTTTGGTATTATCTGTATACTGCAACAGCAATTTATATATTATTGAACACCCAAATACACTAAACAGAGAGGATGCACTCAAAGTGGCAGATCCTTGCTTTTTTGAATGAGGCATAGTGAAAAGGAGGAAGGAAACTGTAAGAACAATAGGTCTGGTCCCATTTTCCTCTTCTCTTTATATAGAGATTTTGAAGGAAGTGAAATGGCTCTGTTTCCTCACATCTGACCTGTGAGAAAAATAGGCTGTGCAGTCAGTTTTTAGCTTGGGAACACATACAAACTCTACTTCCCAGTAACAAAATAAAGGAAGTGTATTCCTTAGAAAGTAAGTGAATGAAAAACTGCCTGCATTTCTTCTGGTGTGAGATACTAGATTTTCCACCTTCTGTTTGCCTCTATGATGGAAACATTCTGATCTGCAGTAACCAACTAACTGATGTACCAAGTCTTTATTGATGACTACTTGCTATTGTGAGAAGCTGTTAATACTGAGGATAATTTCTGGTTTTGCTTAGAGAATCTTTGGTTAATTGATAGAATGGGGTCAACAATACAGCCTTGGTACTTTAGTTTATTTGTCTCTTAGCCTACAGCTGTGACAAATGAACTACTATTTTGCCATGTCTTTAGCCATCTAAAAGTTAGTTGCCATCTCTGACCTACTTATTGAAGCTCTCCCTACAGTGGTGCTTTTTGGAAGGTGAGGTATTTATCTGTCTTCTTTACTGTACAAACATAACTATGTATACATGCAGAGAGTTAGTAAAGTAACTAACTTGAAATTGACACCTTATTTTCAGGTAGCTAAATTCTGGTGAGATGAATGTCAATGTAAAGTGTACGTACAGGTAATACAGTTTAAAATTCTTCCTGAAAATTAGGGATCTTTCAACTCCTACCCAAAATTTTAGCCACCGCACTTTACCCAGTGGTTTATTAAATGCTTCTTAGCTTTTCAGGGACATTGTTGATTGTTCTTTATGCAGTTCACCACAGTCCTATTTTGCTAGCATGTGCAGATAAACAGTTTCCCATGGCTAATGTACATCCTGGTGCAACACTGGCCATTTGAAACAGTGTGCATCATGGTCAGTCTTCTGAAAGCTGCACTTGAGAAGGTGTTAGCTGAGGTCAAGGGAGGTCTTCTAAAGGATTAGAGCATGAAAGGTCACAACCCACCCTTTTAAATAAAAACAAGAGGTTAGGCTCTGACTACATTTTTCCATCAGACCTCTCTTCCCCTTTGCTTCCACTGGCGTGTGAAATAATTCAATAGGACGAAAGGGGAAAAGTTGGGTTTGCATGTGTCCCTTAGTACTAGGCAGAACTGACCCACAGCTGAGCCACTGGTCAGTCTGATGATCAGTTGCTTTTGATTTCTCCAGTTTTTCTCCACACAGAGGACTTCTGTCAAGTGTCCTCTTATGGCTTCAGCTATGTGACTAAAATAACTGAGAAAAAGTCCTTGTTCTGTTTTTTATTTCCATTTTAAGACCCACCTCTCCTGAATGTACTCTTGAGAAAAATGGCTAATATTTCCTCTGTACCTTATCCCAAATACTGTACCTGTGCCCACATATATGTTTTCTTTCTGACGGACATGCATACCTTGGTTATGTAGCTGGGAAGTTCGTCATCTTACACTGACTTACTTTGCTTAGTCTATGATGCAACTGATTGTCTAAAGAAAACAATAAAATTACACCTCCCATTTCTATTTCCTGTTAGCACTGTAATACAGTTATCTATATTTTTAGAGCAGAAATACATATATAAGTTCTGGAATCATTAGCACCTCCCCCCATATTTGTTTCTGCCAAATTTGCAGACCATCAGAAGCATACTTCCATGTCATCTAATATTATTTTATAAGCTTCTATTAAATTCAAAATGGAGATGAATTTTTTAGAATGGAGTAATATGCTGGTTCCTAATAGTGGAAGGAAATTATTGAAGCTAATCTAAATTTACATAAGGAAGGTTTGGATTCAGAGGAAGTACATTGGGAAGTTTCTGTAACAGTTCACAAAGAAAGCACTTATATGTGTGCAAGAGAGCTTTTGTGCTTCCTTCAGTAAACATAAGGGAAGAGAGATTAATTTGTGCTATTTGTATGACAGAGAACAAATAATATTTTGCTTGAAAATATGTTGTCACAAAGCTTTGAGAAGCAAATATATATATATGTGTAACACATTTACATAGGTTAGCTAGGAACCAAACAAGAAGATGATTGTACTTAATTTTCTTGATTATGTTTTTAAATCTAAGCTTCTCCAACATGTCAGAGATGCTTGGACAAAATTTCCTTGAGGAAAAAAAAAAAGGGTAAGATTTTTCCCAGAAGCTTGGGATTCACAATTAGAGTTAACTTTGCAGATGAAACTTGCATGAAAATTCATTAATGTTAGGTGTTACACGGAGGAAACCGGCACATCATTTGAAATCAAACCATATGATGTGTTTAAAAGTGTAAATTAATTTGATGTTCTTGTAGTATTTCCCTGGTAGATATTTGTCTACTGTTGAAATCAGGATACAGTTTGACCTTCTACACCATGACAGAAATTCCCTCATAGGCTATTAGGTTAATAGGTGAGAACATTAGCAGTGCACTATGGAAAGATGTGTTGAGAGTCTCATTGTTGTTCTGTGTTGCAGTTTCAGTTTTGAATAAAATTATTTAGAATCAAAAGACCTATGGCTGCAGTTCCAGTAAAGTTTCATCAGTTACAAAATTTAATCTCATTTGGATTTCAGAGCTGGCATTTTATCTTGAAACCAGAAAAGAATTCTTAAAAGACATTTTATATGTAAATTTGACCGCCAAAATACAGTTACCCATACACAGGAACCAATAAAGTGCTCCTGTACTTGACTTCAAAATACAGTATAAATTCAGTGTAATTGTGAAAATTATCAAATGATCCAGTGTTCGCTTTAAACATGGGTTTTGAGCTAAGAACCCAAAATGCAGACTAGCAAAATTACAGGTTTATCCCTAAAAAATGCTTATAAACAGGTTTTTTGTATTAAATCGTTATTAACTGTCATTAACCTAGTGATTAAGAAAGTTTTCTTATGTTTTTTTAGCCAACTATAAGCTTCTGTGAACCACGCTTGCATGGCCAGCAGGAGGTCTTGACATTTCACTAAAAAAAATTTCAGTGTAATGACTTTTGCCATGATAATATTTTGTATGTTAAGTAAATGCATTCTGACAAATGTCAATCCACAGGTCCATTTCAATAAAATTTCCTTCAGGACAAAATGTGATGTACTTCTGTCATGAGTCATTATAAATGCCTGAGATTTAGGAAGGAAATTTATATGAAAGTAATAAATAAAGATATTACACCTACAGCTATATTTGATGTGGATGTGAATAATAATTCTATATTACTGTAACTGTCATCTCCGCTACTGTTTTTTGACATCTTTATGCAATGCCAGTATTTTTTGTTTTTTTCTGAAAAGTCCCCAGAATGTCAATATGTATGTATATGTGGAGAGGGAAAGGGAGAAGGGACGGTGATTTTATTTCTATGACGCATACCAAACAAGTGGACAGAGGGACTAAATGATTCAGCTGTTACCATGCTGGCTGGAAATCAGGAGATGTACTGGAGTTTCCTTGCTACAAGAGATTTTTTGATACCAGGAATCTGAGGAAGTAATTAGTCTTCATGTTCCTCTCTCTCAAATATTCAGCTGTTATAGCAAAGAACACTACAAAACACACTAAATACAATCAGCTATTTATATGTTTCTTTTTCTCTTTGTAAACTGTCTCCACTTTCTGATGCTCTGCTCCCTCAAGACATAACTGCACATCCTCTTCACATCCTCTCGTGCAGAAAAGCATCTCCCAAGCCCAAATTAAACCCCCTACTAATTCTGATTTTGTGCATATTTAGGGAGGGTTTGATTTCAGTCTTACAATTTTTAAGTAAGTACTCTCAGACACATGATTAGGGTCACCCCATAGTTCTTAGAATGTGTGCTATATATATGTATAACTAACATTATGGGCACAGTCTTTTAAGCTGCACTGATACAGCATTATTCCATGCAAAGGTTTATTCTTCAGTAAGGTGTAGAGCAAGTGATTTTGGTGATTCACATCAAGACTTTAAGTATTCCTTCTCTTTTATGTTCAACTGTAGTAAAGATTTACAGGCTTATTTAAGGAAGAAGCAGTATTACATTGTTGGAATACTTAGTGAATAAGGGTATGATGCCCTCTGAAGTAAGTCCCCTCCTAGACAGGCACAGGTGAGTAACAGTGTGAGTCACTGTATGAGTTCCATTTACCTCAATGAAAGTGTTCATTCCAGAGTCAAGACTGTCAGCAGTCACTGTGGGTTTCAAGTTTACTACTTGAAATCTTCAACTCATGCAAAGACGTATTTTTCAGCCTGGGCTGAAGTGGCTTTACAGCTTCATGTTGAGTCACAACCCTACAGTGGTTTGCATAATGTGGCACACCCATGTTGCAAAGTGACTCACTGCAGGCCAACAGCACAGATACCTGATGGGGCTGGGCTAAGGCA
This sequence comes from Melopsittacus undulatus, assembly GCF_012275295.1. Lineage (NCBI taxonomy): Eukaryota > Metazoa > Chordata > Aves > Psittaciformes > Psittaculidae > Melopsittacus > Melopsittacus undulatus. The sequence continues at coordinate 73,792,205 of NC_047529.1, forward strand.
AGGCACATATGGACACTCCTGGTTGAATCACAGCATTGTAGTTTCTCTCCACTTTGGAGACCACAAGGAGAATCTCTGGCACTTTGCACAGGTAAGAGTTGTTACTGTTAAAGCCAAGGGGTGGGACACAGTCACCTCCAGCAGGAACTCATGTCTGCTAAATCAACAAGTCATACAAAAATGTGTTGAAATAACAAAGTAAGATCTGGACTGTATAAGAAGAGAGATAAGATGATCTCTTCTAGCAGTGAAATCTGAAATCACAGTGGCAGTTCTAGTGGCTTTTAGCTGGGGAGGATCTCAACAGAAAACTTTGTATGCACATTTGGTGCATATGTCTGCCTATTCACAAGCACATATAATGCAACAAAAATTCAAGAGAGCAGTATTGTACAGAACAAGTATTGTACAGAACAAGAACAACAGGGGTTATCAAGTTATATTAGTCAAGTAAGAATATTCAGTCAACATATGCTGGCAACCAGAAGAAGAATGGCCATTACCTAGCAGATGACCTTGTAACATTCTCCTATGTTTTTCAGGCTTGGTCAGTGCTGCTATGTGCCTGTCTCTGGAGAAACCTGTTACAACAGGTATGTTTACAACATGTTTACTGTAAACATTAAATACTTTTACAAAACTAATTTCTCATGGGGTGACAAGACAGGCTTCATTCAGAATCAATAAACAAATACAGGTAGGAGGAGACAGAGAGGTAGAGCTGATGATGAAGTTTCATGACAGAGAGAGGTTACTAGTGCCTTCTTAGCAACATCTCTGTTTGGGCCTGTGTTCTTTAAGGCTGTTCTTGATGCCATAGGAAAAGAAGTGATGAAGCTTACATGATCCTATGTCAAATCACATAGCAAAATAGCTGATAGTACTGAAAAATGCAAAGTAGTAGTAGGGGGCGGGGAAAATAATCCTAATTGTCTGTAACAGAACAATTAATTACTACAACTTTGGAAATAGTTTTTAAACCTCCATGGATAGCACTCAACACTTTTCAAAACGTGAAGTAAGATGTTGGGAATGGGAACAAAACAGAAAACATCATTATGGCTTTGTATACCCACATGCTATCCCAGAAAATAGCATGGAACTATTTGAAAAATTATAAAGAACAAGAAGAAGAATCAGAAACATGGAAAGGCATTCATCTCACATGAGATTAAATAAAACTAGGGCTCTTCAGCTTGAAAATAAGATGAGTGATGGGAGAGCTATAGGCATGAATGTGGTGGAGAAAGAAGATGGAGTCATTACTTGCTCCAGTAAGTGCCAGGAGCCAGGAGAGAAACCAGGGGATCAACTGATAGATTTTGTTGATTATAATGTTTTCCAAATGCCTGCTCCTGGTCACTGCTCGAGGCAAAATGTTGGCTTAAATTGACTGTTTGATCACATCCAGTACATACCCTGTGGTGTTCTCAAGCTATGTTTTTTAAATCTTGTGTTGCACAATTCCTCTGTTTGGCTGCCTTCATGTAAAACTGTGCACCTGGGGGACAGTAACAGTACAATGAGACACCAAGAAAGGTCAAATCAGGATAGTCAGTTTTAAGGCAGAATCTCATGACTTTTGGGGAGCTGTCTTAGTAAATGCAGATAAAATACACAATGAATTATGAGTCCGATGATGACCTTAACCAGTGATATGAAATATGTATGAGCAATAGTTTCATGTCTGTCCTGTGGACTTGTAAAGGACAAATTTGCACTTTTTTCTTTTTTTTGTTAAGTATATTTTGTGGAAGCAAAATTACTGAAAATCACCATCTCCATAATTTTCACATTTCCTGCTCTCTGCTGCTGCCCCTATAAGGATATTGTCAGTCACATAGTCCTGATGCTGACCAGCTCATTTTCATACTTCAACAGCATCACTGTTCCCTTAATTATCATGATAACAGATGGCTTTGATTGCTTATTTACTTAGACTTATTTGAACATTACATGACAAAGAAGGGCCATGACATAAATAGTAATAGAAGCATACCATGTGTCGATAACCTCCCAATGTGTTTCTGGGGACCAATACTTGGGTGCATCCAACTTTCTTTTCAAAAGACAGAAAAAATGCATTTCCTCTAAAAAAAAGGGTTAAAAGAAAATTAGACAATTATCAGAGAAAGATTTGGGGATGTTGGTCAATGAGAAAATGAACACGAGCCAGCTGCAGTGTGTGCTTGCAGCCCAGAAAGCCAACAGTATCCTGGGCTGCATCAAAAAGAACATGACCAGCAGGTCAAAGGAGGTGATCCTGCCCCTCTACTCTGCTCTCGTGAGACCTCAGTTGGAGTATTGTGTGCAGTTCTGGTGTCCTCAACATAAAAAGGACATGGAACTGTTGGAACAAGTGCAGAGGAGGGCCACTAAGATGATCAGGGAACTGGAGCACCTCCTGTATAAATGTAGGATGAGAGAGTTGGGGCTGTTCAGCCTGGAGAAGAGAAGGCTGCATGGAGACCTCATAGCAGCCTTCCAGTATCTGAAGGGGGCCTACAGGGATGCTGGTGAGGGACTTTTTTTTTTGTTGTTAGGGACTGTAGTGACAGGACAAGGGGTAATGGGTTAAACTTAAACAGGGGAAGTTTAGATTGGATATAAGGAAGAATTCTTTACTGTAAGGGTGGTGAGGCACTGGAATGGGTTGCCCAGGGAAGCTGTGAATGCTCCATCCCTGGCGGTGTTCAAAGCCAGGTTGGACAGAGCATTGAGTGACATGGTTTAGAGTGAAGTGTCCCCGCCCATGGCAGGGGGGTTGGAACTTGATGATCTTAAGGTCCTTTCCAACCCTAACTATTCTATAGTTCTATGATTCTATGAATTACAGATTTTTGTTCATCTTTCTCAGATGTATAGCTGATTTGCTTCTTTTAAATTATGGGCTGCAATTCAAAACAGAAAAGAATTTCCAACATTGATTTCATCATCATTGGGTCGCAAAAGTTCCAATCTGTTACTCAAACATAAACCCATATATCCATAATAACAATAAAGCAAAGGTCTACATTATTTGTGCAAATGGTGTTCTGATGATTAAAAAAGCTAGAGTATGTGCATGACACAACTGAAAGCATGTTGTTAACAATAAGAACAGAAGATAAGCACTTCTATGCTGCTAAATAACTGGAATATTTGCCATATTTGCTAACACACTGATTAGATTCTCTTTTGAAAGGTTTATCTCAAATTTTCTTTAAAAGTCTATCCTTATTACTGTAGTATTTACCATTGTGTGGCCAACAAAATTAAGATCTTAGGAAAAGCATTATGCCTTAATGTAAGCAAGTATGCCATCAAATGCACAGAGCATCAGTGCTTTTCAGATACTACCTTTTTCTGAGAATTCTCCATTGTCTTTTGATTCAATTCAGACAGACTTAAATTTCATTAATTTTATTATTGACTCAGGAACATAGCCCTTTCAATCTTAACTTGTTTTCCTATCAGGGTTTGCTTTTTGAAGAATATCCCTTAGTGATGTTAAATACAGTTCCTCTGTTCAGGAAAATGTTTTGATACAGAAAGCAGTATGGGATTTTTTTAAATTTTTTTTTTTTACTAACCAAAGATTCTGTTACTGATATATAGTGTTTATTCAAGGAAAAGATAATCTTTTAATAAAAACACCAACATCAAAAAAATCCCTCAGAAAAGCAAAAGGCTTTGTACTCCAGTTAAACATCCCTAGAGTGGTAAAAAATGTGATCTTGGCATCATTTCCACTGTGCAAATCAATTTATCTAGCTGCAGGTTCTGCCAAACAAACCGTAGCAGAGCTTGTTGTAGTGGTTTAAGGTGCTGCTAGCTATTTATTCATCCTTACACCAGGAGTGGGAGAATGTAGTAAGGAACCAGACCTAACTGGCACAGCTCACAGCCTGCGAAAATATCTCTGCCTCACCTTCGGAAGCTAATGCATGAAAATGTGAATTGCAAGGGCTGGAAATAGCTTCTCATACCCGCTCTGCTTGAGGGGCAGTCATGCCTGATAAGGAGGTGGGAGAGACAGATGGGAACGGCAATGCCTTGAGCTATGCCAGTGAGAATTTTCCAGAGACATGTGGTGTGAGCCTTGCCTCTGACTAGTGGGTTGGCGGCAGCCTCACTGCTTTGTAGGAGTTAATGCAGCTCTTGCTTTTAATGCCTGTGTCCTTGAGAGAAGATGTAAATATGTCTGTGAGGTGAAGAGGAAGCAAGAAAGACAAGAGAAGTAGCAAATACTAAGATACAAGACAGAAGACAAAATACTGTATTCTCTCCACAATGTAGAGTGCAAGGATGTGGCACTGAATGAGAAATTAGATACACTGCAATGTGACTTTGCCAAAGGTACATGATGTTAACCTAGCTCCTTCACTTTCTCTGGAAGGAGTACTGCTTTCCTAGGAGAAAACAAGTATGAGCAGCCTTCCAGTATCTGAAGTGGGCCTACCAGGATGCTGGACAGGGACTCTTCATTAGGGACTGCAGTGATAGGATAAGGGGTATGACAGGACAAAGGGCAATGGGTTCAAACTTAAACAGGGGAAGTTTAGGTTACATGTAAGGAAGTTCTTCCCTATGAGGGTGGTGAGACACCTTGAACCGCTGTCTAAGGAAGTTGTGGCTGCCCCACCCCTGGCAGTGTTCTAGGCCAGGTTGGACTGGGCTTTGAGCAGCCTGGTCTAAGGTGAGGTGTCCCTGTCCTGGTTGGAACTAGATGATCTTAAGGTCCTTTCCAACCCTAACTGTTCTGTGATTCTAAGAAGAGAATATGTCATGGTGTCACCTGGGGAAGCCAGTGGAGATGGACGTGTATGAGGCATGGTACAGTAACATAAAGTGACTGAACCAACACAGCGTATTATGTTGAGATCTAAGTTAGAGAGTTTCTTAAGGGCTGGTCTTGGAAGGCATTTTACCTAACAAACTCACTAATCCTTTGTCATTAAAAGAAGGCGGTGCGCTGGTGAAATCCGTAGATCTGACAAGTCGCTGATGTGGCAAACAAAACGACACAGTCCTTCAAGTGGGAACGCAGGGGCCGAGGGGCCGGCGCCAGAGCCGGGACGCCCGGCGCACACAGCCGCCCAGCAGCCCCCCATGCTGCGGGCAGAACGGCCCCGGTGGGGGGACCCCTCCTGCCGCCAGCAACAGCACAGCCCAAACCGACCGAGAGCGCCGCACCAGGAAAGGCCTGCCCCTGTGGCGGCGGCCGCCCTGGAGTGCGAATAACCGCCGCCCGCCCCTTCGCCCTGCCTCCGCCTTCCGCCGCCCGCCCTGCCGCTACCGCCCCGCTGCCTGGCGGCGGCCTCTCCCGGCGATAGCGGCGACGACAGCGGGTGAGTGAGGCGGAGAGCGGGAGCGGGCCGGCAGTACTGCGGGGAGCTGTCCTTCCCTCCGCCCCGGGGGAAAGGCCCCTGCCCGAGCGGCGGCGGGCGGGCGGCCCGGGCGGCCCTGTTTCGCGGTAGGAGCCCCGGCCCTCCCGTGCCCTGCAAAGCCCGAGGGGTTGGGGGTGCCTCGGTGGAAGGGGCCCGCGCTCTGTCTCCAGGTGCGGTCCATCCGACCGAGGAGCCATCTTCTGCGGTATGGACAGGCTCTGCAGCGGGAGAGCTCGGTGCGGCGCTGCGGAGGTGTGCTGGGGCTAAATCACCGTGAGGTGAATTGCCAGCGGGTAACGAGAAGTTTGGGTGTACGGAAAAACTATGCTGACTTCCAGCAGCGTAGTGACATCGGGAATATTAGAGTTGGCAAGCACTCCTGATAGTTGGTGTGTCCAGTATATGACGGTATAAAGTAAATATTTCAGTGTTCTTAAAATACCTAGAATTCATTCTTTACGCCATACACAGCTATGGTTCTCTGATCTCAAAAGTCTTGTATAATAATGTAGAATTATTTTTTTAATTCTAAATATTACCATCTCAATTGGCAGTGTACGTAGCTGAGGTGAAATAATTTTAAAGAGATGTGAATTTAGAAAGGTAAAGAAAAAAGCCTTTAGAATTAAAAGAACATCTTTAATGAGAAGCTAGTTATGCTATTGTAATGACCAATATTAGAATTGGCAGTTTGACAAATTAATAACGATAGTGTAAGCTTTCTGGTAGATGGGTTGTATTTTCCGCAGTACTTGAAATGAGATGTTTTGTGCTCACTTAAACAAAACCTAGAACTTTATAGAATTCATGCAAGGCAATTGAAGCTGAGAAGCTCTGCTGCTGTGACATCCCAAGGCAGCCTTGCAGAGTGCCACGGCAATGCGTCTTGTTGCAATGTTTCCTGCTAGTCTGTTGATACCCACCTCAGTGTTGTTACTGTGCGCGAAGGATTAAACTGCAGTTTGATGGGGCTTTGCCTACAAACCCATGTTGATACTAAGCTTGCTCAGTGTTACATGTTAAAACCACATATTTTTGCTAGTGAATTTGGGATCTGAAAGTCAGATTCTGTTACAAAGGTTTTTTACCATTTGGATAGGTCAGGGGTCAGGAGATGGAACTATGTCACTTAGTTTTAACTCAATAAAAAAAGAAAGGGGAAGAGTTTGTGGTGCATCCAGATGTCAGTTTTTTAACTCTGCTTCTTTACCAGATCTGTGCAGAAATCCTGGTTTCTTGAACCACAGCAAGGGTCTTGGTGCTCACTGAGCCCTATCAGACACTCACTGCAGAATCTCTACCATCTTTGCTGCCAACTGCATCCTTAGCACCAGTAGAAGCTGCGTTTAATGCTTTATTTCGGGGGGGCCCAGTTCCTTGTGCTTATCTTGACACCAGATTTTGCCTAAGGAGTTCTACATGTAAGAGTTTCATTGTGTTTATTAGGCTTTGCACAGCATAAATCCCAAAACACCTTTCAGGTGCCTGCAGTTAACAGCTCTGGGTGCTTTACAGCCAATAGGGTTTTGTGTGACTGTAGTGTTGCCATCTACCAAGTTTCATATAGGCAAACTTGAGAGGCATTGGTGCATGTTGATGAAAATAGCCGTGTTTCACAGCAAGGGGGTGCACAGGGTGTTTGGCAGTGCAGTAGTTCCTTGGGATCACTCTGAATGGAAATAAATGTTGGCCGGCTTGGGAGACTTGTATAGTTTGTCTCTGGTTCAGTTCTGCTCTTGGTAGCAGGTATGTGGTAGCTGCTGTAGTTTCAGGTACTGCGTGCATCTACCTGCTGTTACCAGATGGATATTGAAATGTCTTGCCAGGATAATTGTAAAGCTGTGGCATGGTTTAAAAAAACAAATCTACCACATATCCCAGTGAGGTGTTAAAATAGAAGATGTTCCATTTTTATTGAGGGCACTGATGCAAAGTTGCAAGGCCTCTGAAGACCTGTGACATTTACAGGATTCTCTGATTCTGTGGCAGTCTACGCTCTTGCTTTAAAACAACTTCCTGCCCCTCCCCCACCCTCCCCCCCAGCCTCTCCACATTTCTCATATTTTGAGATTAGCTCCTTACATTTATGTTTAGAATGCACTGAGGTCATAGTTTCTGGTCACTTTTCCTCCAACATGGAGGTGTGGAGGCACTCTATCCATTCAAGGTTGAAATTTCAGTTATGCTGGAGCCATCTGTCTCCAGGGTACTGGGATTTACAAAGTGCTGTGACATTTCTGATGAATTGAGAATTGGCCAGGACAGCACAAAGGATTTATAGGTCTCCTAATAACTTTATCAAAATTTACCTTTTAGACCACAATGAACGTGGAACATGAAGTTAACCTCTTAGTTGAGGAGATCCGGCGGTTGGGAACCAGAAGTAAGTATTGTAATTTCTCTTGACCATACAGACAGATGTAGTTATGTTATACATACATGTCAAACAGATGTAGTCATGTTATATCAAGCTGTGAACTTGACAAATCTAATTAAGCAGGCTCAGATAACCTGAAAACATACATATACACTTAATGTTGGACTCTGTGGTGTTCCCTCTGTCCCATCCTGTAATGTGGTTCTGTTATGAAGTTAAATGTTTAAGCCCCTGCAGCACAGAGAATGTTGGCCTGAAATCCAGCTCCCACAAAAATAAAACTGCAAAGTGACCCTTTCCTTTAAGTTTCTAACACCTGCAACAGCCATCAAAGAAGAAAGCTACACTTTTTCCTTGCGTCTCCTTTTCCTTCCATCTCCTTCTACTAACTTCTGTACTTCAGAATTCATACACTTCTGTTCATCATGGTGTTTGGAATTGATCTGTATGCCTAGAACTGATCTAGGACTTACAGGTGTAGTGCTAACCTTCCTTACATTTGCTTAGGAGGTAGCTTTCTCTCTTACGATTGATTTTGAGTGTTAAAACTCCTCTTTCTTTAGAAATATTTGTGCAATTTGTGGATCATAGAGGCATAGAATGGTTTGGGGTGGGAGGGACCTTAAAGACTATGTAGTTCCAACCCCCTGCCATGGGCAAGGACACCTTCCACTAGACCAGGTTGCTCAGAGCCCCATCCAACATGGCCTTGAACACTGTCAGGGATGGGGCAGCCACAGCTTCTCTGGGCAACCTGTGCCAGTGCCTCACCACCCTCACAGGGAAGAGTTTTTTTCCTAATGTCTACCCAAGGTCTCCATTCTGTCAGCTTTAAAACCATTCCCCTTTGTCCAGACACTACATGCCCTTGTAAAAAGTCCCTCTCCAGAGGGGATGTGTTACCTGTTTGTATATTTCAGTTCTGATGCAATTGCCTTTGGTTCTATTTGTTTTTCAAAACCTAAGCAAGTATGTATGGTTTAGTGACATGGTTTGGTGGGAGGTGTCCTTGCCCATGGCAGGGGTTTGGAACTTGATGATCTTAAGGTCCTTTCCAGCCCTTACTGTTCTATGATTCTATGTACGTCTTGCATTTTGTGTGACTGCATCTGCCTTTTAGGAGTAACCTAGCCAATCTTAATATATATTTTCAAATTCTTGCTTTGCATGAGAAATAAATTCACATTGCAGCTTTTTTAATGTGAACCTTAAATATTAAAAAGTTGAAAAAATCGGGGAAAATGCTCCATTTATATTATTTTGAATTTATTTCCTTCTTATGCTTTGAGGAGGAATAGCCTGTGGGGGTAATAGGTTTCAGAAAGTCATCAGTAAAAATAAACATAACAGATACATGGTCCTTGATACGAGTCTCTGGAAAAAAGGGAAAGTCATACCAGACAGGAGTTCTGCCTTCTTTTTATTATCAGCATTCATAGTATGTTCCCCAGTACATTGGGAAACACCACGGGGTTTACTTTCAATGTTCTGACGGCATGTCACTTTGTTTCCCCAGTAATCTCCTAACTGAAAGAAAATCTGCATGTGTTTTCATGTTGTATCTTTGATTTAGATGCTGATGGACAAGTCAGCGTGAAATTTGGTGTGCTCTTTGCTGATGAAAAATGTGCCAACCTCTTTGAAGCCCTAGTGGGAACTCTTAAGGCTGCAAAACGACGGAAGATTATTACTTATCAAGGGGAGCTACTTTTACAAGGCGTTCATGATGACGTTGATATCATGCTGCTGCAGGACTGATGCAGTGTTTCAGCTATGCATTAATGGAATTGTTCAAGATGATGACTTGCAACGTCCTTTGAATAAGGCTGATCATTCTAATGTGTTTTGATGCATTTTCTACATCTTTATAGTCAAAAGGAAACTGTCCTATTTTGGAAAACATTCCCTTTTGTAATTCTTCCTAAAATTGTACTGTATGTGAGTAAGGTAATATATGGCGTATCTTTCCTTTTTTTTTTTCAAATCTCAGGTAAAGCTCTCAAATGTCTGATGGTTATTTTTCAAAATATGAAGAAGAGGACCAGTAATTTAATGTTTACAAATCAAAGCGTGCCATGAAAATGTAAAATAAAAGCACATGCTTAAATTTATGTAATTCTTACTGCTGTTGTTACTCTTTTTATTTGCAATCTGGAATGAAAGCAAACTGAATTGTGTGGTTCAGTTGATACACTGGAAGGAAGAAGTGCCATCCAGAAGGACCTTGACAGACTTGTGAGGTGGACTGATGCCAGACTTACGAAGTTTAACCATGCCAACTGCAAGGTCCTATACCTGGGTCGGAGCAATCCCAGGCACAGCTACAGGTTGGGCAGAGAAGAGATTCAGAGCAGCCCTGTGGAGAAGGACTTGGGGGTGTTGGTCGATGAGAAAATGAACATGAGCCAGCTGCAGTGTGTGCTTGCAGCCCATAAAGCCAACCATATCCTGGCTGCATAAAAAGGAACATGACCAGCAGGTCAAAGGAGGTGATACTGCCCTTGTGAGACCTCACTTGGTGTATTGTGTGCAGTTCTGGTGTCCTCAACATAAAAAGGACATGGAACTGTTGGAACAAGTGCAGAGGAGGGCCACGAGGATGATCAGGGGACTGGAGCACCTCCCGTATGAAGACAGGCTGAGAAAGTTGGGGCTGTTCAGCCTGGAGAAGAGAAGGCTGCATGAAGACCTCATAGCAGCCTTCCAATATCTGAAGGGGGCCTATAGGGATGCTGAGGATGGACTCTTTATTAGGGACTGTAGTGATAGGACAAGGGGTAACAGGTTAAAACTTAAACAGGGGAAGTTTAGATTGGATATAAGGAAGAAGTGCTTTATTATGAGGGTGGTGAGGCACTGGAATGTGTTGCCCAGGGAAGTTGTGAATGCTCCATCGCTGTCAGTGTTTAAGGCCAGGTTGGATGGAGCATTGAGTGACATGGTTTAGTGTGAGGTGTCCCTGCCCATGGCAGGAGGATTGGAACTTGATGATCTTAAGGTCCTTTCCAACCTTAACTATTCTATGATCCTATAATTCTATGAATTCTTGTAAGGAGCATAGTTAAGTAACTATACAGAAAGTATAACAGTGGGATAGAAATAACAATTGTGGCACAATCCAGATGAAGAATGACCGTCTTTTGGAGTGATCAGATTGTGCACAAAAAGCCACAAATTGTAGCTGTACCTCATTCATCTCTGGCAGCATAATATGCATTTGTTTTTCTCTTCTGTAGACTTTTGAAGGAAGCCTGTGAGGAGCTCACTGAATGCTTTCATGCAGTGTTAACCAGAAGATGGTACGGCAGGCTCAGATTTTGACCATTTTACTCACAGGAGTCATACTTTCTCTAAATCACTCAAAGCAGAAAGTGGGAGGGGAGGAAAGAAAAGCCCTTTTGATTGTTTTCTAGCTTACTGCTAATTCTTCTTGGCATATAAAAATGCTCCCTCCAGTATGGAGTAAGGGTTGCTGCGTGAGGAAACCAGCAGTGGGTAAGCAAACTGCTTGCTAGTCTGTGCTTCCACTTTGCAGCTGCAGCTCTTAAAGTTGCAGGATGGGTTAATTTCCCTTTACTTAGCAGCTTTTTACAAGTGCTGAATGCTTGAAAAGTGTCTCCTTATTTCCAGATACAGGAAATGCACGCATGGTTATGGAATCTCCACAAAGCTGTGTAATTCCAGCTGATGCCCCTTTCATCTTTGTTTACTCTGTTTTGCACAACAGGAAAACAACTTAAATCCTGTGTGCAAACAGATCTGAGCTGCCTCTGCCTGTGCTGGCCCCAGAATCTGGAGAGCAGGGAAGTGATACACAGAGAAACTTGAGCTGTCTTGGGCCCAAGCCAGCTGGAGCAGAGAAGCAGAGCAGGAGCTCCGCACAGCTTACTAACTTCAGTGCCCTGTTTCTCCAGTGCACCTATTCTGCTTCCAGACCTGAGCTGACAAGTGGTAGTACCTCTGTGCTCCTCAGGTGAAAAGAAAGGGGACCAAGACCATGCCCTCTGCATTAGAGGTAAGATCAGACAGCTCTGCATTGCCAGATAGCTACGTTTGTTTTTTCCTCTGCTTCTATTTTGTTAAAAGCCTGAGTCATTGTCTGGGTTCACAGGATAGCCTGAGTATGCTGACAGATGCGGAGTGCTTTGTGATTGTCTGAGTTGCTGGGTTTGGTATGGGAGGGCACCAGCATGCCCAAACCAGGATATAGTTCTCTGTGCATGTTCACAACAGCTCTTTATGTCCTGAAGAGGACTTGGTCTCGAAAATGTAGTGACTCCCCCTCCCCCCCCCCAAAAAAAAAACAACAAACCCAAACCAGTAAATTTCAGGCTCAGTGCTGAGCTGGAGCCAAGACATGACTATGAAGAGATCTTTACATCTCTCTCATTTTGGATTTATCCTCTTAATGATGCTAATAAATGTGTTTGGGGTTTCTGGGAACATCACATAAAAAGAGACAGAGAAACTTGGCACTAAAATCTGTAACAACGAGGGGAGAATGTGACTGTGTACTGCCCAGGGGAGCTGAGATTCGTTTTTCCCCCTGTTTCTGAAAGTAGAAGAGGAACAACACGAACAAGGATGTATATCCTTGCCCTCAGAGCAATGCTTTATGCATCTACTGGCTCCAGAACTGGGGAGGCTTTTTCACTTCAGGTTATATACAAGCACTGTTGACTTTTTTTGTAATTGTTATTTTTTTTTTTCAAGGGAAGTCAAATACTATACTAACATTACTTCACATGCATGGGACCACACCTTTGTAAAGGAAATAATGACTGCAGCAAATGGCCTGGACAGAAGATGTAGTTTCTGGAGTGCTTGACACAGTAATAGAAAAGCTAACTATGGGGAAGGCATTACCTATAAGCAGTAGAACAATCAGCAGCCCTGTAATGGGTTCATGACCTTGCCAGCCATGAGTCTGGAGGAAGCTTGTAGGTCAGCCAGGAGCACTAGTAGTTCCTAAACAGCAAGTCAATATCCTGACTCCTGGGAAGCAGGATGCTACAGAGATCTTTGACAAAAGCTTAAAAGGGTTGCCAGCAGGATTGTTACCTGCCTATGATAGTGCTGGGAAATGAGTGAAAAAGTAGCTTAGCTAATTCAGTCTCCATCTACATAATATCTGAGAGCATCGTGGAACCTCAAAGGGAGGTTGAATGAGCTCCAAGCAAATCTAGCTGGTGCAATTTAAGATGTTACCATTGTATGTCTTCAGCAGGGACTGTTAGAGTAACCAGTGGAGTGGAGTGTATGCACTCACCTCACCTCAGCTATTTCCATGCAAATTCCTGTGACTGGAGGTGAAGGTGCTTTTCAAAGTGATTTTTACTAATCTGTGAAGGTGTTGAGGTGCAGGTTTGCCTAACCTCCAGTGAGGAGTATTAACATCTTAAACTTTGCAGCCATGTGTCTTGTGAGCATAGCTTTACTCTGTGAACATGAGCAAAGGAAGGGTTGAAGTATATGCTGTATCTTTTCTGTGCCTCTCATGTTGGAATGAATTTTGAAAGCACATGTTGTGTGTTTCTCCTCTTGTTTCTCCTCTTCCCTTCAAAGCTTTGCTGAAGGCATTCCTTGCACTTCAAGGGACCTCTCTCAGTGACGGTAGTGTCAGTTTTGCCATTCATATCTGTGTATATGTTGATTGTCTTTACTTAGTTTCTTTGTCACAAAAAAACACTTGAAGGAAAGAACAAATGTAAGAGGAGCAGGAAGTTCTTACATGCTGAAAACTGATTATATTTCCACTGGTACTTAGCAGTTTTATTTAAAGATAGTTGGATGTTTTAGAAATAGGCTGAGATTCTCAGAAACACTAAATGAGTATTAAGTGTGTTTAAACAGTTGCAGAGCCTTTGCTAAGATAATGGAGCAAGGACAGATGAGTGTCACAGGACTGGCCTGATGGTTCCATATCAAAACACTAACAGTTAATTATACTTTTGTATCACCTCCACCTCAAGCAAACATTGGGTCTGTAGCAGAATCTTTTTTTCTGATATCTAAGAAAGCGATTCATTCCAAAGCCATCCGTGAACAGTAGAACTAAATATAAACAAAGCAATTTGAAGGAAAATTAACTGCTATGCAAATATATATATATATATGTACTTACATACATATATTGGCATAACAGTATATATATAACAGTATATATACATATATATAGAGAGAGCACAGTTTCAGTGCTCTGACAGCTATTTGGAACAGGCTTAGTTGAGGAATATGAGTTTGGTGACCCAGTGACATATTTTTAAGCCTGAATACCTTTCAGAACAAAAGTCATTATGACGTGCTTTGTTTTGCAACCTGAAAGGTGATGGTATGTGCCAAAATGCTTGCTTTCTTTTCCTGCTTTCCTACAGACCGGTCAGTTTTTACTCTGGAAACTGTCCCAACAGTTTGGAAAAGACCCAAATAGTCCCTTTGGTGTGTTTATTGTGTACAAGAGAAAAAGACAAGGACAAAAGAACTGCTTAGTGCTCTCCAATACAAGCAGGCAGGTTCCAAGTCAAGACTGTTCATGTTACAGGTGACACTAAAACCAGCAGTCTGCCTTTGCTCAAAGGTCCAGCACCCATACCAACCTAGATCTCTTAAGGTCTGATTTTCAAGGCAAGAGTTCCTAATTTTTTTTGATCTGAAATGTCATTCTCAAAGAAAATCAATAGCAGGTTGAAATATTCCTCCAGTGCAATGATTTCAAGGAATCCCTACGGTCAATATTTCCAGGTACTCTTAAAAAAACCCTACGACCAAGCCTGAATGGGTTAGCTAAGGTTAAGTGTTTGACAGTGTTTCTAGAAAGCCAGTGTATTTAAGAGCTAGTTACATAAACTGCTTAGTGTGAAATTGTTTTCCTGAGGGTGGCAGTTCAGTTTAGTTCTGCCGCTCTGAGTACAGCTTTAGCCTCAAATGCACTGTAGATGCACGCTTAAGTAGCTGAAGCTAGTCTCATGGCAGGTATTTTGAAAAGTACACTAGATGCATTATCTTGCAGTGTAGCCTAGATGTCATCACAGATTATGCTTATCTCTGCCAGAGCACCTGAGCAACTTGGGAGGGCTGGTAACCTGGGGAGGGCATAGTGCAATCTACAAACACACTCCTGAGTCTTGTCAAATCAGCTCTAGATCAAACCTTGTTTCAGAGAAATGCTTAGTGTCAGACCTGAGCATTTTCACAAATACAGCAGCATGATGTCCATGACCTTGCTCCTTTTTGGAGCTTATGCCTGCACAACCACTGTAAGCTGAGTGATACTTTTTACAGCCACCTTGCCATGCTTAAAGCTGTTCACCAGAGCACACAATAGTTTGTACCATCTATTTGCATATGCATATTATGCATATGTAGTAGTACAACAGGTAGTCAAAACATTACTATTTTGTCCCAGTGGGGAAATACTAAGTAAATGACAATTACGTTTGAATGGGAATATAGTGAGCTGCGTTTTCTGGTCTTTGCTAAGTCTGCTAAATAGAAGATCACAAACATTAATAGGGAGTTTGTATCTTGCAGAATTAGGTCTTTTATGAAGCTTTGGTGGTAGAAGACAGCATTATTGCCAGGTCTTTATTAGTCAAGGGGCCCTGGTCTGTCTCTGCAGCTAATGTTCTAAAAAGTTTCCTTTATAAAATTGTATTTTGGAGCACAGTATGATTTTCCTGGAAATCTGCTTTTAGTTTTCTTAGAAAAATAAAAATGACATAAAGGCAATAGCAATTGTAGACACTTGCCAGTGTTCAGCAGGCGTTCAGCACTACTTAGAAGTTGACATGGAGTCAAGATCAAGACATGGAAATAATTGTATTATAGGTACCTTCAGTGGCATTGGAGTACTTAAATTCAAGTATGTGACATCTCCAAGGTACTTTGGCAGCTCTAAGTCCACAGGCATCTAAGGTCTGACTGCAAAGCTTTCCTGGGAACCTAAAAGCAAGCCTCCATATGCCCAAAGCATTGCCACCTTGTGTGCGCTGAGCTCCAAAGTGCTTATCTCAAACTTATGTCCACAGGGGATCAGTGCACACTGATGCCTGAACTCCCCCAGGGTTTGTGCTGGGAAGCATAGACACTGAGTAGTTCTCAGCCATGTGCAGAAATGTTTCTTAATTTTCTTCTTAAGACCTCACGAAGAGACCTTTTGTTATCTTGGCAAATGGTTCTGGCTTCAAGGGGGTGGGAGCATCTGCAGTGGGTAGGTGCTAGTTGCTCCTAGGACCTGTGTGCTTACCCACTACATGGCACATGGTGTGCTGAAAACCATGTTAGCAGATGAAATCACTGTACAAAAAACTGCCTCGGGCTCCTTGGTAAGTTGGTCTGTGCTTCTGTGTTAGCAGCACTGAGGACGAACAGTTTGCTCAGAGCCAAGAGTAAGATTCCTTAACTTGTGTCTTACTTTGTGTTGTGGAAAACAATACCACCCTGTGTGCTTACATTTGTATTGTATTACACTTGAGTGAGCCCAGCCAGCTGGCTTGATAGCGGTGAGCTGCCACAGTGGGACTTCTCAGAATTGTTTTTCTCTCTACAAACACATTTGACACTTTAGTATCATATTGTATCTCAAGTTGGAAGGAACAAATAAGTTTGAAGCACACATCAGCTTGGTTCCCTCTCAGATATCTTGCACAGTGAAAGAAAGAGCTCCCAACCACGCTTGGAGGCCCATTCATATGTATGCACCATCATAAGGGTCTTGACAGCTTTGTTGACATTACTGGATGCATCTTGTCTTAGAAGTGTAACAGTGGCCCAGAGAGTTAAGGGTGCAATAAATGGCAATACCCCAGTGCCACAGTCATCACCAAGTTTAGACTTTTATCCAGCATGCTTCACTTACGTTTTTCAGACAGCCAAAGACAGCAGGCTTTGCTTTTGGATGTGAAAGTCAAACCTTCCACTCTGTGGTCTGCAGCCCGAGTGCCAGCAGGATGTAGTCGTGGGTGACAGCCAGGGGTGAAACACACCCTGCACTTGTGCAGGAAAACAAAATTGGTTCATGCTGGCAGAAGCAAGAGGAAGTAAATGATATAAACAGTGCAAAGTAAATGATACTGCAGATTTTTGTTTGATTGCAACTGCTAGTGATCATACAGGCACGTTTTAAATCGTTGTGTTGGTAACCTCCGCTTTAAACAGAAACAACACTGAAACAGTCCAGAAAAGCCATGACTTGAGCTGTGCTTGCAAGCTGAATGTGTTGCTGTCAAGTCTTATGACACTCTCCTTTAAATTTAAGAAACAAGACTAATAATCTTTGCATTATTAGTTATAGATGACAACAATAATCTTGGCCAGTTAGTGATATCTTGAGGGTAAAATGCAGACAGTTGGCATTTTGTCTATTTATAATAATCTTTAAAATGGAAGTGCCATCCCTTCACTCCCACTCTACTCTCCCACACACACTCAGCATTTTATGAGTCACGCTGTGAAAATAGCGAGAGGCTGATGCAAAGATGAGGTTTTGGAAAGTAAAGACTGCTTGAGGTGCTTTTCTTTGCCTTCCTTTTATTCTGGCTGTGAATGGGTCATATTTCCAAGCCACTGCCTGCAGCCCAAGGGCAAAGTTTTTATTAAATCTAAAATCTGAGGGCACTCTATGGTTAAGCTGAGGCCACAAGAGAAAAGTATTTTTTTGCATCAAATTTCTAAGAATGTTTCTGCATTTCACAGGACCTTTATTTCTGTAAATGTTTAGTAGCCAATGATACCACACCACTGACCAAGTGGTACTAAGGCTACAGTTTGGACATACAGATACTAGATACTTTTCTCTATGAGAGAGGTTTGTACTAGCATTTTAACCCATTAACATTACTCTTTACAAAAATACATGTGCCATGAGATGTGTCTCATTGGGGTAGTACAGATGTGAATACTGCTGGGTGACCTGGTTCTTCAGCTTGGGAAGGCAGCAATCCTGGGGGAGAGGCCCAGGCCGAAGCTCTTGAGTGAGCCTGAGGTCTCACTGGGTGTTCAGCCCAGTGCTATCCATGGTTGCAGGATGGGGCTCTGCTATGGCAACACTGCTGCCTCTACTCGGGAAACATCCATACAGCTCCTCTTTGCTTGGCAGTCCACAGTGTGAGGAGTGGGCCTCCTCCAGCTCTGAGATGTGGCTTTGTGGGTGGCTATCTGAAGGGGTGACTGCCTCTTGGAGAAAGCAAAGTGTGAGCCTAGCCCCCCCCCCCCTTCTTTCCTTGCTTAACTTTTGAATTCCCTATATCCTCCCTCCCAGCAGCACAGTGGGATGCGAAATGGGGGTTTCAGTCAGTTCACCACACACTGTCTCTGACACTCCTTCCTCCTCAGGGGAGGACTCCTCACACTATTCTTCTGCTCCAGGGTGGGTCCCTTCCATGGGGTGCAGTCCTTCAGGAACAGACTGTTCCAGTATGGGCTGCAGGTGGAGATCTGCTCCAGCATGGACCTCCATGGGCTGGAGGAGCGCAGACTGCCTCACTATGGTCTGCATCACGGGCTACAAGGGAATCTCTGCTCTGGTGGCTGGAGCACCTCCTCCTCTCCTTCCTCACTGGCCTTGGTGTCTGCAAGGCTGTTGCTCTCACATATTCTCACTCCTCTCTTTGGCTGCAGGGCTTTTTCCTCCTCTTTGAACATGTTATCCCAGAGGCACTATCACTGTTGCTGATGGTCTCAGGCTTGGCCAGTAGTGAGTCCACCTTGTAGCCGGCTGGCATTAGCTCCATCAGACACAGGGGAAGCTTCTAGCAGCTTCTCACAGAAACCATCCCTGTGCCCCCCTCCCCCCACCCCACTAAAACCTTGCCACACAAACCCAATACACTATAACAACAGCAGTGCACTTTACAGGTCTCTTTTTTCAGTTTGTATCTCTAGGGTAAAGAATTAAATGGAATTACATCTCTCCTTCGTCTCTTCCATCCACTAAAGCCCAAGCGGCATAATCCTACTTGTTATACTTGCAAAATATCTCAATCTTACCATAACAAATGGTAGGCAAAATAACCTTTTGAGAGGTCTTAGTCCATACATTCTGGAAAAAGCTCTTGTAAAGGCATCTGATCACAGAGCCCATCCCTGTGGCTCTCCAGAGCCTTTCAGCTTTTTGGCAGAAACTCCCCAGAGTAAGTATTATTTCTTTGAATTTGTCCATGCATGTTATGCACCACTAACCTGCTTCTGACTGGAACGCCTGCTTTACTGATGTAATGGAGTAAATGATAGTATCAACTGAACTTGTATTTAATAAGTAGTTTTCGAATAATTTTTTCAAATCATCAGTGTTTCCCACAAATACAACAAAATGTTTTTTAAGACATCCATATAAGACTCTGTTTTGTGCCATGGCCAGTGGTGAGGTGAGAAAGAGGTGGAGAGAGAGAAAGATGGTGCAGGGGTCTTTAGGGATGTCAGTAAGAACAGCCCAACAACAGATAGATTAATAAAATAACCATTTTAATAGCATAGAATAAAAAGAGAAACACAGTGAAGAATTCTTATATCCCTTCAGGCACTGGGCACCCCACATTGGACAGGCCTCAGGTGGATTTTCCCATGGAAGATCCTTCCAAGGAGTGGTTCCTACTTTTTGGTCCTTCAAGCTATTAAATATTTTCCTTATGAGAAAACAACTCTATTCCTAAAGGATGTTTGCGTGAGATCATCTCACTGCACTTTTAGATAAGTACAAGGCCGGGTGGGTGGTGTAATTGCTGGCATCAAGCAAGAGCTGCCTGCAGGCTCCTCTGTTACAATGAGGTAGCTGAGTTTGCCCCATGGCCAAGGGGTCTGTACAGCAGGTCTCCTGGTCAGGATCACTACACAGATGCTTTCAAATCTTTAGTTTATTCTTTCTAACAAGCTGCTAAGCTACCCTTTGGCTCATCTTCAAAATGAAGTCATTTAATGTACTAACGCTAACAGGAAGAAGAATCGGGGAAGTACTTTCTGTTGTTGTTTTCAAGCGGAGTACTGGTCTTTCAGAAAACTTGGGTGTTTCACAAGTTGGAGTGGAAATACAAAACTGTCCCAAGGGAAACTCTGCAAAATACAAATTTTCTGTTATGGAAGAACTATATCATCTCACCTAGAGTTAGGATAGTAATAGGTACCTAATCCTGCTGGGTGTCATGTCCTGTTACTGTGTCTTCCTATTCTTACAAAGATTCAGACTTTTTTGATTCTCAAAGCTGCCAGGCAACCTAATGTCAGCCCGTGTTATACTGACCCACACACTTGTTTTTCACCCTGTCGTGTCTAAGCTGCTGATTCACTGTCTGTGAAGCAGACTGAGGCAACTGTGGTTATGGCCAAGCAGGAAGTTTGTAGCGGCAGCAGTGACACAACCAAGTTTTACTTTACTTTGTAATATTCACTTGCTTTGTTCCAAAAGACATGCTCTCTTCTGCAGTGTCCTGCATTTGCTCTTTGCAGAAGTTTCATTTCCTATATGGTGGAGCAAATGAAGCAAGCAGCCTCATTAATACCCAGTCTTGCTTCTTTTTCTTTTCACTGTTCTCACCATATGACAAGCTCCCCAGGGGGAAAAAAAAGTAGGGAAGAACGACATTTAATTAAAGGTTATCTTCCATTGCACATACACAAGGAACCAAATTAAAGCTGCATGGAAAGTGTCATTTAATTCTAGAGTCTTTAACCTCAGTCTAGAGCATATTGTATAAGGGCTGTGTGTACAAGCATATACACATATTGATAAGCATTATCTCCATACTGATAAGCGTGTATACACACAAGTCCTCTGTGAGGAAGATAGATAAGGAGGGTCTTGCTCTGGATCTGCGTATGAGTTATTCCTGTAGCACACACTGTCCTCCCCCTTCGGAAGGGCTCATGCTCAATTATATTGTCAGGATCTTGGCAGTGCAAATGCAGATGACAGAAGGACCACAGGAACGTGAAGAAAGAAAGCTGTTTGTCATTCAAGCTTGAATGGAGCTCCATGGAAGGCAGCAGAGCACTTGTCACCACTCCTCTTCAGACTTGCAAAGGCTTACTATGAAGCAGAGGTAGCAACTAAGCTCTTCCAAAAAAGGCCAGATATCTTTTGCAATAGCAAATATTAATCAAGCTAAATATGTAACTCCTCACAACCTGAACATACAAGTCCAGTTTGCTGTCTCATATCATACTTACTGCTGAACTAAGTCATGGCAAAAGGCAGAGAACTTCAGAAGAAGAATGAATTTGTCAAGCTTAGAAATTTGGTAAACTTAGAAATGTGTTTTATTCTTTTCTCTGTGGATAGACAATGGCTTTTACACATCCTGTATGTTTAAAACACATGCCATAGGATGTGTTAAAACACATCCTGTTAGTGTCACTAATTACATCTTACTGAGCATCACAAATCAACAGCTGTTTGCTCTTAAATCCTTTTTAGAGCTCTTCTTTCTCAACATTTCCTATTAGCACAATACTAGGTCTCAGGCAGTACAGGTCCAGCATAAATAATACATAAAGTGGATACAAACTATGTTTTCCCTCCAGTCCTCAAGACTGCCTGTGAGTAAGGTTAGATGACAAACATGATATTTTCCTACTGTCTGGCTGATGTTGATCATAAGAATGAAGCTAATGTGCTTCCATTGTTTTTCTACTTCCATTTCATGTAACTTCCACAATTCTGTGGGTGTCCTTCTTTCCATCTGCTTATTATAGCTTTGGCAACCTTGCTGAAGCAAGAAAATTGCTTCTCCAACTTCTTTCTGCTTGTAGAAATCATTTGTTCACTGTGGCTTTGCACCTCACAGAGATGGCAAAATTATGTACAATTATTATAGATCAGAAAAGGTGTTTGTGATCAGTTTGCACAACAGCAAGTGATTACACCCAGTGCAAACTGGTGTACATTAGGTCCAGTGTTTCTAACAGAGCAAGTGTAAGCTTTACTGGAAGTTTTCCAGCAGGAAGTATTTGATCTTGCAGCTTGTACTTTGATGTTTGTTGAATATGTCTCAATCGGGACTGGGCTCAGCATAGTCAAAGCTGTTTGAATCTTTCAAGATCACACCTTTTTTCCATTTCCAAACCCAATGGTTTCAAATTACCATGTTCCACCCTAGCTGAAGTGATTTATATGTCTTAGCAGTGCTGCAAACTGCAGTCTTCCAGACTGGAACTCTCCCCGCAAGGTATTAATGCTCCCCAGTGATTTCAAATCACTTTTGCACACTGTAAAAAGGGCTATGTGATTAACACCCTTAAAAACTCCTTATGCTTCGCAAAGATTTACATTTAAATCCTAGGCATGTAGAAAGCCAGGCTGATACAAACCATGAATGTATTATTCTGTACATTTGAATGTGAAAGGTATTTCCCAAGCTCTTTGCTCTATCAGTCAGCTAAACATGTCAGAATCTGTAAAATTACTCTCTGCCTCTTAACTTCAGCAAGTTCTAGTAAAAAAAAACCCAAGAAAACTGGTGAGATTTTTCTTTTTTATCATGAAATGCAAACTCTGCCACTATAATATTCTGCTTCCCTACACTATATACTGTCTCTGTTTCTCATTACCCTTTCTTCTCTCCTTTTTCTTCTCCATGGCCTGCACAGAATTGTATTTTCAACACAGGGCATTGTTTATGTAGACAAGGGGCTGGCTCTGAGACCATATAAAGCAGATCCAAAGCTGCATTCAGGGATTAGAGTAAATCTGCTGCGTTCTCTCTCCTCCTCATTTCTATGATCTAGTAAAATGAGGGGACATACAGTAAGAGCATGTGAGATTGGATCACTGGGTCTTAGTGGGTCAGTTGGACAGAGACTGATCTTTCAGATTTGTTGCCCGTGGATACAAAGACATTTGCACAGGTGGGTTGGAACAGTCCAGTGTGTAAATTCTCCTGTTTTCCTTTTATTTTTAAATGCAGAGCAGCCTATCCTTTGACATTCCAGAAAGAAAAAGGCAGAGCTTGTTCCCATCCCTTACCAGCTGCAAGCACAATATTTGTCCCCTCTACCCTTGTGCACATAAACACCACCTTCAGACATGCTGGGTCTGTCTGGAGATGAACTCCTCCAGACAGCTTCAAATCCTTGTCTCTTCATCATATTCATTTTGCTCTACTGCACTTTTGTTTCCCTGTACAGCTGGAGTACCCGCTGGTATATCTGACCTCAGAACTATGACGAGCTCTAATTGCTGCTGCTGGGCCAGTGACTTCAGCCTCTGAACCCTTCTTTTCTCGCAGCATACTAATACAATGTCCATGAGACTAGTCTTGTGAATTTGGATCAGCAGCTTTGTCACTGAATTAGTAATGTCCACAGAAACCTGCTCCTTAATATTAGCCACCCTGAACAGAAACGCCAAAATCTGTGTGTTTTGACTTATCCCATCAAACTGGGGCTAAATTCTGCTGTCAACACATTGCTGCCACGTTACTACATTAAACATACATATACCCATTCAAAGGTATAACGGAAGGGTAATATTGGTGCAAAGTGTAAAGCCTTTTTTAGCAATTTTGTAGCACAGAGAATTACTGATGTGTTAGTACAGTAAATCAACTGTCAGCTCCCCCTGAGAACTAGGTTTGTCTAAGCATCTTGTTTTCTCTGCCAAGTCTGATGTTGGGTTTTTTCCAATTAATTATTTATTTATTGTATTTTCTTTCTTTGTTCTGTTGTACAATGGAAAGACCTGCAGGCACAACAATACCTGCATGCTTATTTCAAGACAGGCAGTCTCCTGGGCCCACAAGCAGTGAATCAGTAAGATGAACTGAGTTATAACAACAGGAGCAAGTATTTTATATTGATATGTCTTTGAAAAGGATAGAGTCAGCCATGGGACCTGTGAAGCATCTACCATGATGTCTCCAAGTTTAAGGCAAGTCCAGACTGTTGGGTTTTTTATTGTTAAATGAGAAGCTTTTAATCTGCACCTGTGTTTGTATGCACACATACGAAATGTTGAAAATTAAATAGAAATGAAACATTAGCTGGTCTTCAGAGCTTGTCACTGTTATTTTTTCTTCCTCCTATTTCGCTACTATAGAAACCTGACCAGAAGCCCCTAGAACTACTGCATGGGGCTCCTTGAGTCCCGAATTCCTCTCAACAAACAAAGAACAACTTACAAGAAGCCAAAAGTTAGGAAGCACAACGTTCTCCTGGCAAAGAACCAGGTCTGGCTGCCCCAGACAGCCCACAGGATATCAGGACAGATTGGCTGCTACCTTGCCCTGTTCTGGAGCAGCTAGCTCATGTCTGACTCTGCAGGAGATCAGTTTAGTTGCCTGAGTAGGATGAAAGATAGTGCACTGGAGAGTCTGGATACCTGTTTCCTGGTTGGTCCTGTCACTGTCCCAGCTCTTTTTGTGACAAACCAGATGACTCATTTTTCCTCTATGTAACATGAGGGTAGTAGCATTTAGTTACTTGGCAAGGTTAAATGATGATTAATTGGTCTTTGTTTCTGCAGTCTGATGCACAGAGTGCGATTAGTTGCAATGCATGCACACATCCTGCCAGACAAGCCATCTTCAGGCTGCTCTGGTCAGTGTGACCATGAGCCCCAGCAGAAGCGACTGCTTTCAACTCTTCCTGAACCATGGAGGGAGGTGCCTGGGTTTTCCCTTCATCAGTCCCACACAAAGCTAGTTGTTTGTCTTTTACCTGAAGGCTCAGTGTAGGTGTGGGTGTTTTGAAATCACTTTGTTAACCATTCTCCAGATTCTAGGCTGGTCCCATGTGTGGTGATGAAGATCCAGTGGACACGAGCTGGCAGCTGTAGGTGGCAAGTTGCATTACAGTTTGCCCAGGAATTTCATGCTCATTCTTCAGTGGGGGCAATACCTCCCATGAAGACAATTTCAATCTAATTGTAATAATATTCTTTGAAAATAATGAAATATAATACAAAAAGAATGTGATGACAATATAAATCAGCACAGTAGTTAATGAAAAAACCCTATTGGCCATTCATGCTTACACTGCCATTAACTCGTCTTCTTTCTGTAACTTCATTTTTTTTCCTCTTTCACTGCAAAGGATTTACAGGTCTGGATGTTAAATCTATCTGACTTTTGCAGCAGAGTAGTGAACAACACTGCGATCTAAATCTAAGCTCAATAGCTGACAGAAGTGCTCTTGTCATTAGAGATGAGGGAACTTAGGAAAAAAAGGCTCAGCTCTTCCAAGAAACTTCAGCTACTGTCAGTGTTTCCAAAGACTGAAACCATCTTCACTCTCTCTGGTCTTTTGATCGTGTGCCTGGGGCTATCCTCTATGAATTCTCTATGGATTCACTAGAACTGCTAGAACTCATGGCATCCCTACAGGTTATAATGCCAGATTCTCTTTTCTGTAGTGCAGAAGTCTGTACTACAGAAAAGAAGGAAGGAGCCTTAACGATCTACCACAGAGCCCACAGCCTCACTTGGAGAAATCAAGGAATGATGGCAAATTAGAGAATGAAAAAGACCTCTCATTTCTTTCCTAAATCCTCCTTCCTGACTGGTAGCAGACTTTTTGCTGCTAGAAATTACATGCATGCTACAATTTTATGGTACAATTTTTTTATTATCATTTACTCTGATTTCATGATGTTTCCTGGTGTGAGAGTCTGTGATACACATTTTACTTTTCCTCCCGGAGTTGAAAAAGAGACTTCTTACAGCAAAAGAGACTTTTCAGCCTATGACAGGAATAGCTTGGAGGTTGAATGTGGCCATAATGGCTGTGCCAACTGGAGATGCTGTTGGCATCCATGTACCACCTTTGTGTTCCTTATCAACTTTACCCATGCCCATCCTGTCCACATCTCCCCAAATATTTATTGTGGCAGAAGTGTACTGGATTGTTATCTGGTAGAGTCTGCTCCTGAAAATCACCAGTCTTGATGTTCAAAGCAGCAGCCAGGCCAGACTAACAAACGCCCTCACATTAATGGTGTTTTGTTATGGTGAAGAAAGTACATCGGGTGTTCCCTTCTCCTTGAGCTTTCAGATTGCCCTGAGAGCTTTTATTTTCGGCTTTTATCTGAAATTATCTGGGGCACACTCCATTAATTTTACACTGTGCCAGCAGCAGAGGTTTGGGAGACTTCAAGGTGCAACACTCACTGCCTGGATGGTGCCTCCATGCAAGCAGCCCAGAGAGACCTGCATACCCAGGAAGGAGGAGGTAAAGCCAAGCATAAGTTATGGTGAGAATAAGCACAGAGAAGACAATGCTGGGAATATATCCTGGGAACTTTTTGAGCTGAGAGCTGGTGGCTGGCCACATTGGACCCTCTTCTGAGAAGCTACCTCCAGCTTGCTGGTTTCTGCCTTGTTCAAGGAAGCAAGGTTTTGTACAGTGTTTGTGAACAAGTGGAGCACTTGTCTCTCTTATCATGACCCTTCCTAACAGAAAATGACTACAGAACCATGAATTTCAGTTAAGTGTTAGGGTTAAAACACGAAAAGAAGAGGAACAGTAATTTAAATACATAAGCTGTGTCTACTTCTCTTCTGGCATCCTTCAAGACTGATTTTCTTTTCCTCCTTACCCCCCAGCCTGAAGCAATCCATTGTCTATAATGCAAGATTCACTCAGAAATGTAATTTCTTTCAGAAGCCATCATTCTTTGGTATTTCTAACTTTTTTTCCTCTTGGAACTTTCCATTTGTGGGAAATATTAATAACTTCTGAGTTTGATATGATTTGGGCCAAAACTGAAAATGGGAAAAAATAAAAAAGCTAATTGTCCATGAACTGGGAATATAGCCTTTTCAGACAGCTTTATCTGACTAGAACACACCTTGATTAATGTACACATTTTTGTATAAATTCAGGATAGCATTCTGAGACTCTTCTGTAAGCTCATACTGCTTTTAATTTTTCAGTGTAAGGCTTGATTTCATTCATGGCTTTCAAGGAAAAGGACAGCCATATCGTGGTCCTTATTCTATTACTGAATGAGAGATTTTAAACTAAAGAGAGAGGATGGTTTGCTCAACATCACACCGTAAACATGTGGAACTTCTGGGAAGAGAAAGCAGATCGTCTGGAAGGAAAATTATTCACAAAAAATAGCCAGTGGTCCCCATCTCTGTATCTCAGCATGAACTGTCAGTTTAATTGGTTATGTAGGCGATTTTGATTCACTAATACAAGGTCTATTGGAACTGAATCTATTTCCGAATGACCTCTCTCAAAGCCTGCAGTTTCACTTATTTGGTGGTTTTATTACTGTATTTACAGCACCCCATTTATCTTGTTTTGTTGGCATGTGGAAGAACAGAATGTACTGTTCTGCAGAACCTAGTCTATACAAAGAAAGACAGGCTATCAGCAGATAAAACTAGAAAAATATGAAATAGCTAAGCTACCTTTGGCATCTAGTAACTCAAGTTAGATTAGTAGAGAGAGAAAGGTCAAAGTACTGGCAAATTCCTTCTCTCAGCTGGAGGGATGTGGGCAGAAATCTCAGAAGCAGAAGTACATTCTTTGATAGGGAATTTTGACTGATAATATAATAGACTGAGCTGAGAAAGATGGGAAAGAAAATCTTCATTGTTTTAAGTTAAATGCAACTGCCATGGCTGTAAAACAGCAGGGTTTGTCTCTATTTAATAGTAATGTGAAAGGTCTGGAAGTAAAACAATTAGTTGAAAAAATAATTAAAAAAAATAGTTGGAAGAGATCTGTGGCTGACATCATTGAGGCTAAGAAAAGTTTTGAGTTTAATTTCTCTTTTTTTTTTGCATTAGTTTCATGTAGCTGCAAATTATAGCTCCTCCGTTTTCTTGCTCAAAGCAATTTCTCAAAACCTTGCAGATAATGTTGTGGTGAACAGCAGAACTCGAAACCAGAACCAAAAATTCCCTAAAAATCCAGATAGTCTTATGTGCTTTTTAAATGGGAAATGATGCATTTCATGCCCCTGAAGGCAAATGACTGGGACCTGAGTCCTTCAGAGACTGCATGACATTTAGTACGCAAATCTTTTCTTTCCTACCAATTCATTATGAACTCCTTAACTCTCCTCTCTTTTCATATCCTTTCCTCTTTTCTCCTCTTCTGTCATTCAGGGGTCCGTATAGAAAAAAGCCAGAAGTAGCATTGTCCTATGACCTCTAAGCTGCCTGGGGCAGATCAAATCCTATGGTCACAAGCAGACAGGCTCCCTGCTGGCTCCAGGGTCTTCACAGGGCTGAGACATACTGCAGGCTCTTCAATGGCATCCACCCATTTTTGTCAGGCACTGGACTCATGACTAGTATTGCTGCTGGCTTAAGTCATAATTTGACAAATATTCTGGAACACAGAATATGGTGGATGTCAATAGCAATTCACTACCTGGCATTGTCTATTTGTACCAGTCCACATCTTCCATGAGTCTGGGGAAAGAAGTTCACACAGACCTATAAGATGTTCTATGACAGATTTGAAGCCTGGAATATGCCTTTCTGTAAAATATACTCACCCCTCGCTATACTTAGGCACGTTCTCAGAATGATCAGTCTGCATTAGCTCTTAAAATAAAATGAAGCTCACAGCAGCAGCAGACGTAACAGGGTTTGTCACCAGCAGGACCCAGACTCGGTGCATGCTGAGGGGAACAGCTGGTGCAGAGAAATGAATAGCCAGCCATTGTCCTTGCACCTGGCCGGTACTGGCTCCCGCAGGCAGAGATGATAAACAGGGCTACCACGGAGATGACTGGTGTATTTGCTGGAAAGGCATAAATTAAACAGTAATTGTGGCAGGAGTGTGTGATGTGTAAGAATTATGTATAAAGGAGATGTGATGTACGTGATCTTCTTCTCCCCCCCATCAACGAAAGCTTTTTAGCTCTCTTGTCTTAGGGACAGAAAGACATTGGGGGGATCCTTTCATGAAATGGAAAAATGGGGAACAGACAGATCAGGGAATGCAAATGAGCCTCACAGCACACTGGACAAGGCTCTAATCCTCATTATTCTTTGTGGACACAGTGGTGATTTTGATTGTTAGGTGAATCAACTGAGACATGACTTGTACATGAGGCCTATCTGTTTAAGAGGGAGGATGGTGGGAGAAAAGCAAGTGTGAACTCAGCCTGCCCTGCTTCTTACAGTGGATGGCTTACGCAGTCATTACAAACGCCGGTGATGTCTTCTGACATGGAATATGGAATAATTGAGAGTTATCACCATGCGGGGATTTACCTTGTGACTGCGAAGGTACAGGTAAGCCTGCTGCACTGGCTGCACTCAGGAGGCTGGAGAAACCCTGTTCCTGTGGCTGCAGCCACCCTGGTCCCAGTACCATGAAATAAAGTCTGGGGCAATGGGAATTTGTTTCAGCACAAAGTGAACATGCTAATGCTTTGCTGGAGTCAGGGCCTTCACCTTTGATCATCAGTGCCCAAACTCACTTGAGCACAAGGGACTGCACACAACACCGCTTTCCTTAACCTCACGTACAGCTCTGCAGTGCTTTGCAATTTCCCTACCACAGATGTCTGAACCAATCTTCCTGTTCAAATGAGTAATAGCAATTAGTAATAGCAGAACCCATCTCCTGAGACCTCATTATAAAGCCCCAAACCCAGACATTTACACATGGTTAGCAGTAGTGGGAGACCAGTCACCTGCCTATTGCTCCCCTCAATGCAGGAGACAGATCCTAGGGATGGCAAATGCTTCTCCACTGGATGTTTGGAAACTCAATCCAGTTTTTCAAAAGTAAACACTTATTCATCCCTTCTCTTTCAAAAACTGTTGCTATACCACCTTCCTACAGATGCCGAGAAAACTTGCCTGTCGTTGCTTGGGTCCTTTGCAAAGAATAGCATCCATTATTCAAAGAGTGAGTAACAGCTCACAGATTACATCTTGTGTTTCCTTTTTCTGCTGACAAATGCTTGGAAGAAATACTAATGACTTATTTCTTCTTCATGGAGAACTGGAAAAATATCCAGGTTGTGGATAATTTTGTGTTTTGTAACTTCCCACAAAATGGGTATTTTTCACAGATGCAGGATATTCCCTTGGAAAATCTGTGCACTGCCTGTCATCTCAGCAATAACTATGTGAAATAGATACAATTTCCTTTAACTTCATCACCTACCCACTTCTGATAGCAGCAGTGAAGGTAACAAATGTCACCAATTTTCACACAGTACTTCCAAGAGCTTCGAACGTTCTCCTCTGGAACTAAAGCTCATATGGCTTGAAAAATACTTGGGCTTCACAAGGGTCTGCTTTCAGCCAGCTGCCACAAATGATTCCTGAGCTGAGAAGCTCACATTTTCTGATTAAGCCACTTTTCCCTGGCAAACTTCACTGACCAGCTGTGACAAGAACAGCCTGCTTGCCATTATTCCACATTAAGGACAGAGAAAGATGCTTTAGGAAACCCAGACTTTATTGTTTAAAAAAAATTGAAGATTCATATAACACTACTTAGGAAAAATTGTGACTTGTAGGACCAAAACTACTTAAAGAGTGGGCTGAAGGGCTGACGTCTCTTCATCTCTCACTTTCTGAGTCTCAGCCAAAGTCACTGAGGAAAGGAGAGCTGCAGTGCAGATGTTCCCAGGCACTCAGCTAAGGGCTTTAATAACAGGGAATAGGAGGAGAATGACCACTTTCTATTATTAATGTTTTCAAGCTCATTTTTTAAACCCAGAATATATTGCTTATGGGAATTTTTCTTTCCCGTACAAAACAGTACATTTTCTCAAAGTCTCTTGATCCTTTCAATATGCACTTCTTTTGAAGTAGACAAATGTGATGGTGTTCACACTACTACAACCGGGTTTCAAGGTGTCTTTTATGCTCTAAATCAAGATTCAGTGAGATTTAAGATTCTGTGAATGTCTGGAAATCAAGCAAGTGAAGGTCAGCTTTCTGGGACTGCAGCTAGCCCTTTGAATAGGGAAAGAAATAAAATAGTAAAAAATACAAATAAATGAGAATGAGGAAATTCCACATGGCTGTGAAGGGTGGCTTGCTTTCCTAACATCTTCCTTGTTTAATTATTAAAGGAGATCATGTCTATTCTGATAAAGGAACTCCTGAGAAAGTATGATAAATGGAAAAGATCCAAGTGTGAACAGAAATCCGGTTAAGCTCTTCAAAATTTGTGTGAGTAATGTAACTACTTGACCTGGCTTTTAAAATAACTAATTTCAGAGTGAAATGGTCACAACAACCCTATGAACTATATATAGACAGAGATGCTTATTTCTGACTTATGAGAAACAAGGGTTCTGCAAAGGTTTGGACTGGGAAGAGATAATCTGCAGTACTGGCTAGTGTGGACTGACTGTACTCATCAGAAAGATGCATCTCCAGGACAAGTCCTGGCTGATGATGTGCAGTAAGGACCTGCATACCCAAGCAAAGCCACCTAAGCCCCATGGGATGGGGAATGGGAGGGCCTTTGTGGAGAGGCTGGTGGGGACCCCTCACCCTCATGTGAAGTGATCCTTGTAGAATCACAGAATAGTTAGGATGGGAAAGGACCTTAAGATCATCTAGTTCCACCCCCCTTGCCATGTGCAGGGACACCTCACACTAAACCATGTCACCCAAGGATCTGTCCAGCCTGGCCTTGAACACCAACAGGGGTGGAGCATTCACAACTTCCCTGGGCAGCCCATTCCAGTGCCTCACCACCCTTTCAATAAAGAACTTCTTCCTTATATCCAATCTAAACTTCCCCTGTTTAAGTTTTAACCCATTACCCCTTGTCCTATCACTACAGTCCCTAATAAAGAGTCCCTCCCCAGCATCCTTATAGGCCCCCTTCAGATATTGGAAGGCTGCTATGAGGTCTCCACGCAGCCTTCTCTTCTCCAGGCTGAACAGCCCCAACTTTCTCAGCCTGTCTTCATACGGGAGGTGCTCCAGTCCCCTGATCATCCTTGTGGCCCTCCTCTGGACTTGTTCCAATAGTTCCATGTCCTTTTTATGTTGAGGACACCAGAACTGCACACAATACTCCAAGTAAGGTCTCACAAGACCAGAGTAGAGAGGCAGGGTCACCTCCTTCGATCTGCTGGTCACGTTCTTTTTTATGCAGCCCAGAATACGGTTGGCTTTCTGGGCTGTAAGTGCACACTGCAGCTGGCTCATGTTCATTTTCTCATCAACCAACACCCCCAAGTCCTTCTCCACAGGGCTGCTCTGAATCTCTTCTCTGCCCAACCTGTAGCTGTGCCTGGGATTGCTCTGACCCAGATGTAGGACCTTGCACTTGACATGGTTAAACTTCATAAGGCTGGCATCAGCCCATCTTACAAGTGTGTCCAGGTCCCTCTGGATAGCATCCCTTCCCTCCAGCATATCAACTGCATTTTTGGAGTTTGCTCATTACCCCACAAACAACTGCAGGGCTAAGTAGGAAAGTGCATGTACCACGAGGCTGTGGCAGTCTAGTTCCTCTGCCAAACCAGGCAAAGGAAATTAAGCAGCATACACAGTAGCATCATGCTGAGATGAGTTTCCCTGTCCAAAACTTGTATGTACCTTGAGCCTTCTCCTACCTAGCATGCCTGCTCCTAGTTGCTGCTCTGCCAAAAACTTGCCCTAGGTTACATCACTAGTTCATGACTGGCTCAGAGCCATGGGAATCCCTGAATCGCCTAGGTAAAGGCTACTCCTTTTCTGATGCCATAGGGGATCTGATGCCATTAATGATGCCCAGTTTGTCTTTACCAAGTCATCTTAGCTGGCATCATCTCACTTCAGAGAGGAAATTCCACCTTGCTGTGATTACCTAGGACATCCTGCTGATACTCACAATCTATCTGTTCTTTGTTAACTGACACAGGTCTTTGGTTCAGGACGTTTTGCCACACAGCTACAAATCTGTCCTCAGCATTGTTAACAAGATGCCTTTCATTTGGATATGCATTTAGTTATGGTGCTCTGTACCCAGAGAGGACTTCTCACTACTTTATTAAGTAGATTTGAACAAGAAAAGCCTGAGAGGCAGACAGCTCCTCTGCGTGAGCCAGCAGGTACTTGCCACACTTGTGGAAGACTTCTTTTCACCCCTAGAACATTACAGCAGATCTCCATGACTACTGAAAGTGTCATGAATCACTTGATCTCTGCATGTACTTCTATGATTTCACCCTGAGAAAGTCTCACCTACACATGGCACAACCCTCGCAAAGTGTAAAGGCTGACTGGACATCACCAAGATTTCACCTTGCAAACCAGGAAGCTTAAATTTTGCAAAACTGATGCTTGAGATGTTACACATTTGTACCCATCCAAAGCATTTAAGCAGTTACTCCTTCAGCTGCTCCAATTAACAGTAAGGAGCTGCTTCCTTGTCTCAAACTAAGCCATTTAGTCCAATGCTCTGGACATGAGAATCAGGCCCCTCTTGCACATCCATGGGGTTTTCACTGTTTTACAGGCACATGAAGACTTGAAAAGATTTCCTTGAAGGCTTGACCCCCTGTTACTGCAGGCAGCATGTTTATGAGCCTGCAAGTATAGTAGTGGAAGGGATCCATTCGGTTTGGTCTTGTAAACCTTAAGAACTAGGGGTGAGATTTGCTCTTGCCAAAACAAACTGAACTTCTGCAGCTGGTGGGTTGGGAGATGGCTGGACACTTTAAATCTGTGACGTAAGGTAGGCAGGACATTCAGCTACAGGAATGCAAGATACTGAAAACCACATAATTTCAGAGGGTTTCCACCAACACAGAAAAATGCCTTAAAATCTCTAAAATGTTGATGCCTCCAGGCAAAGAAACTAGGCCATGTGACTCAAAACTTGTGACAACTGCTTCAAGAGCATTTGAAAATACAGTGGCTAATTTTCTTGGAAAACCAAGGCCCTGGCTACGGGTACAAGATGATCCAGGATGTACATTCAGCTTCTAATACAAAGAAATCTGGGAACTGTTCCAGGAAATCAGTATCTGCAGGCCAGTCACTGCAGATAAATTGTAACTCACAAAATGTGGCACCTTTCCATCAGACAGACCTCACTTATTACAGATTTTGACCTACCACTTTGACTTTACCTCTAAAGCCCAAATCATGCAAGCTGCTTATCCTTGCAGCCTGGATCAGTTACAGACCACTAACCATAACTGCTCTGTGAATGCGCATTCTTGCACGCCTGTGTACTTCTTCTGTAAGGGAATCATGGAAATTTAATCTGCAGGATCTGGGTCATAAGGAAAAAAAGTTAATTTATGTGCAAGGAAAAGGTTGCCAGGCTTGGCGTAATTGCTCAGATCGGGAGATGGGAGATGGTTCTTATAACAGGTTGTACTTTCTATTCTCAAGTTGGATAAACTGGTAGGTACCAATGTGACCACCAGTTTTACAGCTGGTTGGCAGCATCTCGCCTCAACGGGTGCAAGAGTCCTGTGAATATTCGTTACCAGTATTTCACAGTGCCTCTCACCGAGTTCGGATTCCTGCAGAAGCTGAGGCTGCTGCCCTTCCACAACGCCTCCCTTGAGGCAGGGTGGCTTCCAGCTCCACTTCAGCCCAGTTTGTCAGCCTTCATCTAACTGCTACGTATTCTAAATGTTCATCGCTGCTCTCCATCACCCACGGAGCTACTCCTGCCAGTAACAACCTGAGACGAAAAATCTCATCTCAGGGCTGCAATGTTGTAAGGCTTTGTGCTTCCTAACCCGCCCCCCAAACACGAGACTACTTGCTTTTGACGCACACCCTCCCACCCTTTTATTCTTGCACCGCCAGGTGACATTTCCCAACTGTTCCCCGCCTGGGACATTCACACCGCCGGGGATGCCGAGCCGGAGCCCGGCCCTCCCCGCACGGGCCGGAACCGGGGCTCCTGCGAGAAGAGCGCACGGAGACCGCGGCATCCTTAGGTCCCGTTCGCCCGCGCTCCAAACCCACCGCCGTACGACCCACGGCAGCGCTTCCCGGCGCGACCACCCGCCCCGCCCCGCCAGCGGCGGGAGCCCGGTTCCCTCTCCTGCTCCAGGAGCGGGGAGCGCTCTGCCTCCTCCCGGGAGGCGCTGCGCCCCCCGCCCCCTGCCACCGGTGACGACCCCCTCCCCGTGGCGGCGGGAGCTGGGCTTTCCCCCTCCCGATAAGCCCCTCCCGCTCCCCGCGCCTGGCTCAGCCCCAGCCCTCCCCAGCGCGCTCCGCTTCCCGCTGCCGCCAGCGCCCGCGCCTGCTCCGGGAGGAAGCGAGGCGGCGGCGGCCGAGCGGGACACGCCTTTCGCCCTCCCCGTCCCGGCCCCCCGGGCCCTGCCGCCCACCGCGGGCGCGGCGCAGCGCAGCGCGGCCGCGACGGCCCCGCCATGAGCCTGAGGTAGCGGCGGCGGCGCTTTCCGCAGCCGCCGCCGCCCGCCTCGCCGCGGCGGCGGCCGGGCCCGCGATGCCGAACCAGAAGGGCGGCAAGGGCAAGAAGAACAAGCGCGCCAACAGCAGCGGCGACGAGCAGGAGAACGGGGCGGCGGCGGGCGGCGGAGCCGCGGCGGCAGCAGGCAGCGGTGCCGCGGCTGGCGGCGGAGCTGGAGCGGCGGCTGCGGGCGGCGGCAGCGGGGCTGGCGGCGGAGCGGGCGGCCCGGCGGCCGCGGGCGGCGGGGCTCCCGGAGACGTCAAGAGCGGTGAGCGGCGGCCCGGGCCCCGCGGCCTCCCGGGGCCCGCCGTGGCGCAGTCGGCGGCGGGGTGCCCAGAGAGCGGGGACGCGCGGGCATATGCAGGGGGAAGCCGTGGCGGTGCCGGAGGGGGTGGGACGGGACAGGCGGGCGCCACCCGGGGCCCTGCGGCGCTGCGGCTGCCGCCGGGATGTCCCCGACGTGCACGGCGGGGCAGGGGGCTGCTCGCTGGGGCGTCCCCGCCCGCTGACCCGCCGGAGGGCGGGGGCCTCCGCGGCGGCGGCGCTGGAAGCGGGAGGCTGCCTGCCCCGCAGCGCCCGTCCACCGTAGCTGCGGGCAGGCGGGGGGGAGGCCCAGGGTGCGCTGCCGGCCACCGGAGCGCATCCCCGGCAGCGCCTCGGCTAACTCGGTGTTCGGGGGCAAAATCGCGACTGTATTTCGCACGATTAAAAATGGAGTCCTGTTCTTGGGTCCGTTTTTGCCGTTTTACAGCGGTTGGGTTCGGCAGGGTGATGCACTCACTTTTTACCAACCATTTTATGCTGACTTTGATCGGCGGGCTGGTTTTGGGTTCGGAGTAATTTTGGTAGGGTGTTTTATCGCAGAAACTTGCATTACTGCCCATGTTTGAAGGCATTCTTGCAAAACGGTATTTCGGGCTAAAAGTAAAGGTAGGCGAGAATTTTATTACGGTTTTTCTGCTAAGCCAGAGCCTCCCGCGACCCCCCCGCCGCCTCCCCCAAATCTTCGGTCAGCTGCTAGATTCACAAACCGAGGTGCAGGGCCCCTACTCTTGACTTTTCCCCCTCTCAGGTTGGTCTTCAGCATTTTACACCCGGAGCTTTGGAAAAAGTGGGAGGGTGGCTGCAACTGGTTTTATACTTTGTGACGGTTGTTTTGCGTGGCTGCTGTCAGTGAAAGGTAGTCCCAAGAATCTCGCTTTGGGTTTCAAAATGTCTTGATTCCCGTGTATTATTTAATGGAAAGTTTTCCTTAGAAATATTAGCAATTAATTACGAATCACTTTAGCTCGCAAAGGCTTTGCCAGACTGCTTTTATACGAGTATTACTCCAGAGAATCGTGGAGAATGCTTAGAATTTCCTTTTTGGTTGATTGTTGGGTTTTTTTTATTTTTTCACTATTTTGCTCCAAGTGAGTGAACAAGGGGAAAAAAAACCCCAAAAAACAACTAGCCAGAGTCAGGGAATTTCTAGAGCATTTTTGTTACTACTTCAGTCTGGTGATGTAATACGTGTGACATCCACTTGCAGGTGGTGTCTCACACAGACACTTGGCTTTTGTTTAGTTTTTGAGGTGGGGAGAAACAGTGTTTCGATTTTTTTTTTTCTCAAGCGCAAGTGAAAGCAGAGGTGTGTTTATGGTGCAACTGTTCCCCTGGGGACAACGGGGTGGTTTGTGTTCCTTGTGCAGATGCCACTGGAGGTGGTGCCAGTGAACACGGGTAGCGGTCCAGCTTGCTAGCTGGACAGGCTGTCAGTCTTCAGCTGTCAAGCTGTGTGTCCCAGGTGCCTTATGCATCCTTCTTTGCTGGCCAGCTTCCTCAGGAGTTGAGGCTGCCTTTTGAAGTAGCAACATGGGATGCTCCTTTATTCTGTCTTCCTGCTTCCATATGACTTCAATGGTCAGAAACATCCTTGGCTCTTCTCAGATTTTACCCCCTCCCCTTCCTTGCTCTTCTCACAACAGAGGTACAACACTGGCTTCAGCATTTGCTGGAAGTGCCTGGTCAGCACACCTCATCTTTGCTGTAACAGGATCATTGCATCTAGTCATATCTTTCATTTAGATAATCATAAAGGCTGGAGGAGTGGATG
Organism: Melopsittacus undulatus; assembly: GCF_012275295.1. Lineage (NCBI taxonomy): Eukaryota > Metazoa > Chordata > Aves > Psittaciformes > Psittaculidae > Melopsittacus > Melopsittacus undulatus. The sequence goes on from NC_047529.1 coordinate 73,829,343, forward strand.
TGGTTGACACAATAATGTCATTGATGTATTGCAAGTGTTCTGGAGTTTGCCCCTGTTCCAGTGCAGTCTGGATCAGTCCATGACTAGCTTTATGTTGACTACTGCCCATCAGATCATCCTGAGCTGGACGTTTTGTAAATTGTTTTCTCACTGATAAGTCCAAAGCTTTCAACAGTTTTAGTTCAGGAGATGAAAAGAGAAACTGCTGCTGTCATGCTGCAGAGCTGGGGGTCCGGCTCTTGTATGCAAGGAGAATATTAGATAATGATAATGAATTCCCCCAAGATTTCAAAACCGATGAATCTGAAATGAAGCTATGTAGTAAAACCAGGGCCTTGGGGGCAAGTGTCCTATTACTAGACCCGAGAGGTTTGTAAGAGTCTGTGGACTTATGGTTGGTTATTTGATCACCAAGCAGTTTATGGAGGAGGTGCCTGCTGCAGTGAGTTGTGAGGTTAATGGAGTTCTGCTGTACACAGTCAGTCCTATTTGTGGGAGCCTCTCTGGGTTGTGGATTAAGTGTGCTGGGCACAGGGAAGTTCTTCACTGCTGCTTTTGGACCATTAAGCTGCATGCTGTGACTTGGGCTCTCCAGGATCACTGGCCCTGTGGGTCCCTCATCTCTGGGCTCACTCTTCTTTCCTGCATCATCGCCATGTGTTGTTCTAGGGTAATTTGCATGTGTCTGATGTTCCTGCTCTCCTACTCTATCCTGGAAAAGTGGTAGATGATCATAATAACATAGCCTGTTTTCTTTCATGAATGTAACAAGACAGAAATGTGCAGAGATGAAAGCAGCAGATTTAATAATTGCTAAATTAAGACTGTCTGTTCAAACCTTGGCTTTGCATCATGGTTTTGGTAAGACAGGCTAATTATGGAGTCCCATCAGGACCCTGCTTCACTCAGGGAAGGGATAGTGGTTCACATATTTTTTTGAAGTCTTCACAGTTCATTATGTGGTCCGGGTATTGTTTCTGCCCTCATCCATTTGCCATAATGAAACAGAATTTTTCATTTCCTCTGGGCTTCTCCACGCAGCTCTGACTAGCGGTGCTGTGTAATACGGAACTGCTGTTACAGCACAGGTTTACAGTGGAAACCTGTTCCCTTTTACGTTTAGACAAATTTAGTTTTAGTCCCCGCGCAATTGTCAGTCAAGTTTTGGCATGATGATTGAGAAATGTGAGCTGATTGTTCCCCTGCCCCAAGAGGGCATCTGCTTATGCTGGTTATTTGGAGGTGTTTTAATTTTTGCATGTTCCGAGCTCAAACTGCGACTGAAACATTCCTAGACTTCCACATGGAAATCGGGAAGGTGGAGAGCATAACCACTGACCAGATGTGCCAGCTTATCTCCATTTTGCACTGGAGCTATTGTGATGATGCTCACAAGGAGGATTCACGTTCTGTAGCTGTGTCTTTGTTTCCTATCTTGCCATCAGACCAAGCAGGAATTCTGTATATGCTAAATTAATCTTTCTTGACCAAAGAATGAGGGACAGGTCATGGAGGGGGAGGTATGTGGACTAGTTTAACAGTATCACAGTGTAGAGGGATACTAAAATGCAGTGTCACAGAAAGCCTAATTTCTTAGAACCCCTGCCTTCAGAATGGCTGAATGATGCTCCTAATAAATTTTCAGTCTTCTAGCTAATTTTCTGGTTTACTTTTCATAACCAAACTGGAAAATCTGACCTGTCATCATCTAAAATTCTACCAGCAGCTCCATGGGATTGAGCACTTGCCCCTGACTCCAGTGCTGTGGATTACCAGTGTTCCCAGTAGCAATAGTAGGTTATCTTCATCTGCAGGCATAAGTGAGTGTAAGAAGGCAAGACATTTTGTGGCACTTCACTCTGAGCAGCAGAAGAGAAAAATCCACAAGGCTTACTTTAGACATGAGGGGCTCTGAGTGGCAAATTCCTTTTCTGCTTCTGCCTTGCTGAGCCTGGGCACTTTTAAACAGTTGGCTACAACTGTTTTATTTTTTTACCGTATAAACTCCTTGCACTGGTTTCCATGTATAGTTATTTCACACCCTAAAATTATTTCTTCCATCAATTTTCTTTGCCTTATTTCCATTTTTGGCCTCATTGCATCCAGGAGACCCCAGTATTCTTCCTCTTCTTGATGGTTGCTGTCTTAGCATCTTGCTTCACCCCTTGTCCTTATAACTCTTATATCTCTAGCTTTGGTGCTGTAAGATGAGCAAAGGAAGAGCTGGCTCCCGTTATCTGTGCTTTTCCCCTTACACATGGGGTTCATTAGAGCCAGTTAAGTTAAACGAAAAAAATATGGCATAGCTGTCTCTAAATCACTGCCCTGCAGTGCACTGCCCTCTGTTTTAAGACTACACTTTTTTCCCTCCAGCAGAAGTGAGCTGTTAAACTGCAGACATGGCAGAGCTGGCGAGTTGGTAGGTTGTCAGGTGGAGTGGCCAGAGGTCAGATTTGTACAGGATGGATATGTACCTGGGCATGAGGGTCTCTGGGGTAGAAAAGGCTGTGGGGGAGCCAGTGGAGGTGGCTGCTGCAGGTCTCACTGGGGTGTAGTTTCCCAGGACTGGAATTTCTGGCACGGCAGCTGAGGGGTTGTGTGAGCAGTGCTCACTGTGCTGGCTGGGCTCTCAACTTACCTGTAGTTAGCTGGGTGTAAAGTGGCCAGCAGTGCTTTTGCACACTCCTCACCTGGGCTTCACAGATTTGTAAAGCCAGGTTACTTTCAAATGAAAATGCTAATGTGGGACAAGTGCATGGAGAAGAAAATCAGTCAGTGCAACAGTGACTGATGTGTTGAAAACTGTGACTGGCCAACAATTAAGATTTACTAAAAACAAAAAGATGCTATCCTGGAGGTGGGATTGTTAAAGAAGGTAAAAAAAATTCTCAGTTCAGTATTTAAAAATGTATTTTTAGGGCACAGATTGTTGTAGTATTTAGGCATGGATTAATATTTGCTATCAAATGTTCCCTGCTGCATATAACAACCAGTTCCAGTTTGGCACTTTAGTGATGTTCAGTATTGGCACCCACTTATTGCTTAGCTTGAGGGACTCCTATTGATATCAGTGAGACCACCTGGAAAATTAAGTTTCTGTTCTGTTGCAGTAAGTACAAAATTTAATACCTATTAATTTTCTGAAGGGAAACCATTTTGCTTCATAATTCCATTGAGTTCTTCTAACTGCAGAAATCAGTTGAATGCAGATTTCACTTCCTCTATCAATGCAAATTGGGTTCGAAAGGACTTTCACGTTAGTTTTAAGATTTTTAAAGCTATGCAATTACATGCTTTTGTAGCAAATGTAATTTGTGTACTGCAAGTCTTTGCAAATTGAATCATGGCTGTGGTATTACTGGATACAGTAAATTCTGTCCTTTCATGCAAGCAAGTACACACCATTTTTTTGATGGTTATTTGCTATCAGTATGGTTATCGGTGCCCTGACAGGGTTCTGTGTTCATGTGATTAGTCATTTGCTCAAGTGTAGAGCTTGCATGAAGAAGGATTAGGCTTGATGTTTGTTAGGTCTTATACAAAGAAACATAGTTTTTGAACTGATTGCTTTACTTTGCCTGTACTCATCCCGTATCTTCCTCCCAGTGATCTAACAAGTAGTGACAAAACGATTTCTAGTTCTTGGAAATGTTTGTAAGTTTTTGTCAGCCTGGCTTACAGCCTTGTATATTGAGACATCCTTTGATATTAAAGTACCGTGATGACTGCCAGACATCCATTTTTCTCTGCTTTTCTTCCTGCAGTGTATGTGAGGGGAAAAAAATAGAGATAAACCTTGCATCCAGGTCAGGCTAAAATACTCCAGCTAATCTCCAAGGTGTCTAAATTACAACAGCATAAGTGGAGCATGAGCTTTCCTTAAACAGTTTTGGTGGAAATTCAGATAATTTTGGAGAGGCCTTTTGAAGCAGTAATCTAGTCACCAGAGTGGGTAATTCCATGTGAAAGCTTGTGAGATTTTAAGTGGAGTACTGGCATTTCCCAGTAGACTTAGTGACGTTTATCTTGAGTGCATTCACTTTAAACCTCTATCTCTTTGTTTCTCCTGCAGTGGTAGAGTCTGTCAGCCCTCCTTGCCAGGCTTGAGAGGGATATTGCTGTTGTTCCTGTTTTGGAGGTAGCTTCAATCAGAACCTGGCTATTGAGTGTTCCTGGCACTCCCAGTCTCCATTTCTGTGGTACTGATATCCGTTTTGGGAGCAATGTACAGTTGAGGTCTCTGTGCACTGTACAGACGCCAAAGATGGCACATGGGCAGGGCTGGGAGCCAGCACAGCATCATGAGGGAGGTGTCTTTTGGAACCAACAGCTCCACATGCCAGAGCTGCTGTCTTGCAGAGATGCTGAGTACTGCAGCTAGGGTTATTGCATCTCCTGATTCCTACTGAGTTTCTAACAGCTCCTTTAGCATTTATCATGGGAAATAAAAATACTGTCATACTGAAACTTGGAGAGGGTGGAGCGATAGCTCAAACATCCCTAGATGTGAAATTAAAATGGATGGTGGTATCACTTGATTCAGCCTTTTCTCCTTTTGCTCTTCCCTACTTGTGCTTTTGTGCTGGCTCTTGTGTCTAGCTGGCTCTCAATCTGGGCAAATCCAGCCTGTGGTGTTTACATCTGTGCTTGGTATTGAGCCATCTACTGCTTGTCATGGTTATCTCTTTATTCCCAGCATGAGTTAGTATTTGCCACTAAAAACTTGCTAGGGCAGGTGCATTAGAGTCTGCTTTAGTATTAGGCTGTCTTTCTCAAGGCACCAGAGTTACTTTTCTGTAATGTTTCAAGGTATTAAAAACTATTGGAAAGCTACAGTGAGAGAAGTTAATGGTGGAGTGCTTTTCTGTAAGGATGATTCATGTGCAGACAAAGCAACAGTCACGGCTCAAAACATGTAGATGCCCACCAGTCTTGAGACAGTCACTGATCTCTGCATTCACCATGATAAAGGCCACCAGAGAAATCCACCCTATGCTGAAAAGTGTGAAGTCTTTCTGACCCAGGCATGATTACTTGTGGCATGGAGGACCAATTGTTGCCTGACCTGGTTAAGACAACTCAGAATTCACATGGGAGTATCAGGAGTGCATTGGCATTAGTTGTACTGATGCTGATACAGGTAGAGGCTCAGGCCTGTCATCTTTGGTATGATGAGCTGGCGATATTTTCAGATGGATTGAGGATATTACATCGCAAACTAGGGCAAGATTTCTCCTATGCAGATAGGGCGTGTACACCCTAAGCAAAACGTGAAACTGCTAATTTGAGTTGTTCTCTGTGTTTGGACAACAGGTATTAAATGGAAAGAAGTTGGCAAGATGATAACTGTACAGATTATAGTGACTTCCACAAGAACATGTGAATTGTTATGATTGGTTTATGCAGCATAGTAACTGCAGAGATTATAATGAATTCCACAAGAACATGTGAATTCTTATGATAGGTTTAAGTGGCATAGGCAGTTGGTCCAGCTTGGAGCACAGATGGCTGTGTAAGCAAAACTACTGTGCACATGTAAGCGCCTGTCCTCTTAATTTATACAGTTCCGCTCTTGACTGTCTAGACTTAGTTTGGTGAGGTGAGCTGCAAATGGGGGGTTGAATAAGAGCCACAGGTAACTGACTTACTCCATCCCTGGCAGTGTTCAAAGACCAGTGCCTTGAGCAACCTGGTCTAGTGAGAGGTGTCCCTGCTCACGTCAGGGGTGTAGGTACTATAGGTACTAGATGATTTGAAGGTCCTTTCCGACCCTAACCATTCTATGATGCTGTGATTCTGTGACTTTCTGTCACATGCTAATTGCTGATTTCATAATCAGGCACTAGTTCTGACTGTGTGGTAAGTTAGAAGGTGTTAATGTGACAGGTATGAGTTGAGTCTTCATGTATTCCATGGCATCTTCCCACTGCTGTGTAGTTGCTAGGCCTTTTCGGGTTTTTTTCTGAAGACTCCCTTGGAGGCCAAGCCTGAAGTCGGTATAAGTTAAAATGTGTGGAGATGGTTTAGCACCTACTCAGCCCTCCAGGAGACCCATTATCTGAATTCCCAGGTGAACTGGGGTTTATCAGCTCCAAATTACGTTACTTTTTCTAGGCAAGGTGATCACTTCATGTGACGTCTCACCTAAGAGAGCTAGTGACATCTTGCACATAGCCAAGGAGAGCTGGGCTGCTTCCAGCTTGTTCTCTTTAAGCCGCTTCAGAGCATAAATATTTGCTGCAACTACTTAGTCCTTGAGCTCTAGATTGTCACGTAAGTGTCAATATGTAGGTGCTTACATGTGGAAAGCTATCAGCCAGGCTCCCGTTTTGAGGAGGGGTTGTCTGGAGTCAGTGGCTCTTGGAAGGCTGGTGAGTCAGGTGGGTCTGTGCTGGATCACACCAGCCTGAGTTTGTATACTGCTCACTGGAGATGGACTGCTGACATTGGCTTCTCTTTCCAAGAACATAAGAGGGAGCCTTGTGGCACAGAAGAAAGCCTGTGTTTTAGGTGGCTTGCCAGGTACTGCTGTCTTGTTTATTCCCTCCTTACGGGAGGATGATTGGAAACTTTCATCTCAATTGGTCTGCAAAGACTGCTTAAGTTTTGGAGAGACATCAGTGATCATCAGTGGGTGTTATCAATATATGCCATGAACCAAGCTGTTCTGAAAGACTTATGTTGCTATTTATTGGCTATTACTTGTTATTGTTGCTGTGCAGGAGATCTAAGCCTACCTTTTGTATCTACATTTTTCCCGTTGCATTCTTCCTTCTGCATTCAGGCTCCTGGGAAGGTGGCTGATCATTTCTGTATTGCTCTATTAGTTGTACTGCTTAACCAGTTATATGTATGGCAGTACCATTTTGTCTTGGTAATCTTTTGAATATTAGATTGTATTCCAGAGCTCACTAAAGCAAACACGTTGGATAATTAGTGCAAGTTCTTTGTTCAGGCTGTTTTGTTGTTGTGGTGGTGGTTTATTTTATACAGCTGCATTGCTGTATTAGCAGAATAATATTGTATGACTTCAATTAAAATAAAGCTATGCTCATGGCAGAGGAAGTTCGGAAGATTCATGCAGATGGTTGGTAGGGAGTAGCCTTCCACAGAAATGACTCAGCTCTGGTTCAAGCTGGTAGAGTGAACAATTCCTAGCTGTTTAGGGCTGTGAAAAGAACACTGTTCATGGGAAAGCACTAAAGTGCTTGCTTTGCAAAGTATGTGTCCCACAGGTGCCATTCTGACCTAGGTAATGTGCTGGCAAGTGAAGTGTCCTTGGCACAGATGATGAGATGCTGCAGTAATGGTAGGTGAAATGCAAGTCATGATAAGGGTCTTGCACCCGATCCAATGCTGACCTTACCTCTTTGTGGGTTTTTCTTTAATAATTTCTTCTTCCAGATCCATAATGACCTGCTGTCACCTGACAGTTGTTTTAAGGTGATAGTAGGGAGTAGGGCTGCCTCTTCCAACAGCTGCCACACTTCTCTGTCATCTGCCCCCAGCCTCACCACCTCCCTTGAACTTTACCAGCAGTGGCAAGTCTGGGCCCTGAGCTGAAACCTATGCTGACAAGCACAGGAAATAATTATCTGTTTCTGTCCACTGACTGAAAAACTCTGGTGCCTAATACAATGGATACTGTGGGAATGTGGTGAGGGAAGAGCGAATTTTGCTTTAGGCATCTGCATTGAGGGCTTGGAACAAATGAGAGCAGTCACAAAACTGAAGTCATGGAGTCACTGCATTTGGCTTGCTGGGTGCATCTTTGCTTTATGATGGGTGTGTAAACTGAAGTAAACAGTATTCTCCTCCATTTACTTAATCAGAGGCAAGTTCCTCTGGCAGCTGTTGTTCTGCTGCTTTCATTTGGGTCATATAACAGGAACGGTAATCTTCATTTACTCTGATCCTTGTTTTTCTTTTGTTTTTGTTTTTAAAGGTAGAATAGTTAGTGTGTTGTGTTTGTTGTTGTTGTTGAAGGTTATTTATCTCATCTGTTTCTATTCCTGGCTTTTATTAATGTTTATAAACCTGAAAGAAGAAACAGAAAAAGCCAAACACACAGATCAACTCCTTTGCAGTATTCTGTCATGTTTTCATTTTTGAAAGAAAAGTGAATTTTATGGTAGTTCTGTCAGACATAAAACATAACCTTGTTTAAACAGTGAGCTACCTATGCTCAAATGTACATTTGTTTGGAATATTTTATGTTATTTCTGTTTTAGAGGACATTTATGTGCTGCTCTTTGCAGCTATTTTCTGAATTACTGATCAAAATCACCACAGTGGAATATGTTAAAACATTTATTTCTTATGTGGAAACCTAACTTCTCAGAAGAAGCAGTGTGCAGTTGCAGTTGCAACTTGGCAGCCTTTCTGTTACAGCCGTGAACTTGTGTCAAAATGTCGAAGCTGTTCTGCTACGCAAAATTGCACGCTGTCTCATTTTGTTCTCTTAGGCAGTGAAAATCGTCTTGAAACTGAGAGGTAAAATAGAGGCACTTTTATGGTCATGTAGGTATTATTTCACAAAGATCTGCTGGGAGAATGGGTTCTGCTCTCTCATACCTCATAATCTTTAATTTTTCTGAAGTTCAGTTTCACAACTTTGATGAGCTATTAGCCTCTTGGAAGCCAATTATTTTTAGGTGACAAACCAGCTTGGTGCTGCAGGTGTGGATGGGCAGTTTGGTTCTGTGCACTTCTGTTTACTCCCCTTTGTTGTCTCTCTTCACAGTAATCCTACTGTTACCATGAAACATTTAAGACGATGATTCTAGCTCTGACTTTGTGAAGAATAATTTCAAAATACATTTCTAATAAATGGGAAATAAAAGGGCTTCGTAAAAAGGATTTTTAAAGTTTTGTAATTCTCTAATAAATGCTTTATCTCATTTACAAAATGATTAAATAACCCAGAGTGCTTTCAAGGGTGTGAATTGATGGGATGAGCTCTTTACATCTGCTAATGTGGCTCCCATACTAAATGATCTGAATGTAGTCTCTTTTGCTCTGAAGGTGTATCTGTTGCTGTTAGCTAGGAAAAATGCACCCCAAAATTGCTTTGTTTTCTTTTTCTCATTTATTATTTATGTAGGAACATGTGGTGTGATTACGTTTGACAGGAGATATGAATGGAGAGAAGTCTGCAAGGGATGTTCAGTCCTGCACAGTCTGTTTTGTACAGATAAACCTGCTGGAATTTGAAATATTAAGCAGAACCAAATGTTGGCTTCAAGTTTCTGTATGCTTTTCAGGTAGTGGAACAGTTTGTCAAGGCCTTCTCCAAATTAGCAGACTTCGCAATAACAAAACTGTATCAGTGAAAGGAGGGGCTCTGGCTAGCATGGCATTAACCTTAATGTGACAGAGACACCTATTGGGTTTCTGAAGTATTAGTGACAGTGGTGAAATGTCAGGTGAGTGCCCAGAAGAGGGGAGTAGGGACCAGCTCCTCCTCTTAGCAATATTTTCCAGAGTGATCTCTATGGCAGCATTTAACAATTCAGTCTTTTGCATGGGGAATGGCACTTCATTCCATTGCGTTCTTGTAGCTGCTCTAGACTTGCTTTTGCTATGGTGATTGTTTGACCAGCCAAATCACACTGAGTAGATAGAAGATCAGATGAAGCAATGTCATCTAGTACTCACCTAGTTAACTTAAATATTGAAAATTACATCACTGTCCAAAATTTGAAGCTTTTTCAAGTTATGCGGTTTGGGAAGTTCCTCAGATAATGTGGAATCTGTAAGTTCTCAAGGAGAAACTGGAGAATATCCCATTCCACAGTTCTAGTAAGAAACCAGGAAAAAGGGGAAAAAAGTGTTGAAAGTCACCTTTACAGCAGCCTCTAGAGACCCAGTACATAATGAAGAGGCTGTGAGCTTCTAAGGGAGCTGGAGATCATACGTTTTTGCATCCAACCCCAAAAACATGTTCAAAGGCTAATCAAGGAAACTCTTCTTTTTTAGTTGGTTAACTACAACAGTTTGGATGACAAGTGTAAAGCTTTTATTCTAAAGTGGAGATCTCTAGACTTGTCTGTATAGTAACTTTCTCTGCTGTCAGCTATAATTATACCTGCAACTGCTAGAACATTTACACTCTGAAACACGGGGCGGGGGGCATAAATGGATTTTTGGCATGTTCTTTCTTCCTGCCTCCTGGCAATAGTGGAAAGGAATATGCACGAAAATAGATGAATACAGGAAATGTGTAAGTAAGTGAGAACTGTTCATATTGGTACCTCCGGTATTTTGCTGCACATCTGACTTCTGATGATTTGCCTTTAATGGTTTCAGTTTAACTGGTTTCTCAGACATAAATTGCATAAGGTCACTGTAATTGCAAACTATACTTTCAGACTCTAAATATGATGAAAGAATCAGTCATAGGATCATAGAATACCAGCTTGGAAGGAACCTCAAGGATCATCTTGTCCAACCTTTCTAAGTAGGCTAGCCCCCGTCGAGCCAAATCTTAAAAGTGGCCAGTATTGGGGAATCCATCATTTGCTTGAATTATTCCAGTGTCTGATTGTTCTCATTGTGAAAAAGTTTCCTCTTGTGTACAGCCAGAATCTCCCCAGGAGTAACTTGTTCCTATTACCATTCGTATTTTCCAAGTAATTCCTTGTAAAAAGGGGGTCTCCATCTTCTTTGTAGCCACCCTTTAAATACTGGAACATGATGATAAGGTCTCCTCTGAGCCTTATTTTCTCTAGGCTGTGAGATTAGTCATTGGTAGCCAATAAAATTCATGCTTCTCAAAGGTATCTCAAAATCTCCATGTTCTTAGTGGATTTTTCGGAGACCTGAGACAAATAGTGAGATTATTGTTGTTACATGTGTAGAAGGAACTTCCAGAAAGTCCCTAGGGAAAGCCTCTGTTCTCTCCAATTTGGTAATTTGTTTTTAATGACTGAACAAGTTCATATTTTGAAATTAAATGGGCTTTTTATGCTTTAAGAGAATGTTTTTGGGGAATGTGCTTTGCCTGCAGTTTATAGGCCAGTTCCTGAAGGAAAGGTGTTGCAGAAGGCTCTCCTTGCAATTGTACTGCTTTTGGCATTAGAAATTGAGGCAGAGAAATGAGGTGAAGATGTGGTATCTTCCAGGAAATGGCTTGAGAAGATTTTCTCATGCTCTTTGTGCCTGTCTCTTCTGGGTAAATAAGTCTTAAGAGCAACCATAATCTTGAATTTATAGAAGGTAACCTTGAAGAATTTGTTTGTTTGTTCATAGCCTTTTAACAAAACCTTGAGGGGAAGGGACAAAACCACTAGCATGGCAAAGATGCGTTGTTGTACAGCATGGCATGTTCTTTCTTCCTGCCTCCTGGCAGTAGTTTGTGTATTGCTGCTGTAGGATGGGTAAGGCTGGATAGTATGTCTGTTAATGAGAGTCTGTGTAAAAGTAAATGTAGCAGCATAACACCTGCAGATTATGTTTGATTATTTGTGCTAGCATGGACAAGATGGGAATTAAAAGCAATGGAACTGAATGGTGGGCTTTTTCCCTGGCTATCAGAGAAATTTGAAGTCCTGAGGAAAAACAACTAAAATCCTGGATCACAGCAGCCTCTCTCTACAGGGCTTGGTGTTAACTCTTTTGAAAGTTTTGGAGCTCTGGCTCAGGCTGGAAAACTGCAGGGAGCCATTTCCTCTGTTTTGCATGGCATGAGGTGGCACTTGAGCACAAAAGACCCTGAGGAAACCTGCTCCTGTTTGAATGCCACAATAGAGGTGAAAAGGCATCTTGCCAGCCCTGTTGCAATAGTAGTTTTTGGTGTAGGGGAGGAAGTAAGAAGTCAGAAATACAGAGGAGTAATATTTGTAATACTTGGGTAAGCATTTAAAAACTTAATAACTAGAAACTCTAAAGATCAGTAGGAACTCCAGCTGAAAATTTCCTGAGCTTTCTCTGCCTCCCAGCTACCAGTGAACAGCCACACATGGAATCATACATAGTCTGCAGTACTTTGGTGAGAAAGAGGAAAATGTCACTGGTCCATAAACGCAGAACATTTTTTGTAGAACATTTTTGTTTAGAAGCTGATATTGTTGCAGGGAGATAATTGAAATAAACTGTTCTTTGCTGAAGGATATAGCAAAGGCTGCTACTTTGCTGCTAGTAACACGTGACATTTGTTTTTTTTCAACTTGTCTGTGTTGTAGGACTTCGGTTTGTGAAATTTAGCTATCCAGGAGGTCATTGATGGTAGTATAGTCTATAGTTGCCTAAGCAATGTAACAAAGACCCTCCTTTATGTACTAGGAACATAAGCTGTTTGTCTTGCTTTTCAAAGTCCTTTGCTTCCTCCTTCTCTCCGTAGCTATTGTCTCTTGCTCAGTGCCAAAGAAAAGATCAATTCCTGCCTGTCCCTGTGATTGCAAAGCCCAGGCTGTATTGCCTCCTTGTTTTTCAAACAAACATCTGTGTGTTCTCCCCATGCTGTCTCTCAGGCTTCAAAGCAACCTTCCAGAAACATCCGCAAAGCTTTCTCCTCACTTCTTAAGGCCTTGCAACAGTATCCACAAACCTTTGAGGAGGACTAATGCTTCTGAGGTGCTTTGAGTATTAAACAAGCTGTAATGTAATTTTGTTTCTTTATTCCCTCATTTCCTATCTCTTTTCACATACTTAACTTTTTCTGGCAAAGACTGCTTTTTGCCGTAACCCACAGCTAGTGCCTGTGGGCTCTTTGATAATACAGATCATGAGTAAGAGCTCACATGCATGTTAGCACAGTGTTTGAAAAAGTATTGCAATAAGTGGGCTATTAGATTATTAATGCATCTGTTTTGTCTTCCACAGAAGCCCCTTGTGCTACTCCACTGATCTGTAGCTTTGGAAGGCCGGTGGACCTGGAGAAGGATGACTACCAGAAGGTTATATGCAACAACGAGCATTGTCCATACAGCACCTGGATGCACCTTCAGTGCTTCTATGAGTGGGAAAGCAGTATCCTTGTCCAGTTCAATTGCATTGGCAGAGCCAGGAGCTGGAATGAAAAGCAGTGTCGCCAAAACATGTGGACAAAGAAGGGCTATGACCTAGCTTTTCGCTTTTGCTCCTGTCGGTGTGGGCAGGGTCATTTAAAGAAGGACACTGACTGGTACCAAGTGAAGCGGATGCAGGATGATAAGAAGAAAAAGTCCGTGTTGGAGAAGAGTACAGGAAGGTCAATGGCAGAGTCAGCAGAGGAGGCCAAAAAGGGCAGGCCAGCCAACAAGCCTCAGAAAGGCTTGAGTAATGACATCCAGCGAAGGCACTCGATGGACCGGCAGAACTCCCAGGAGAAGGGTGTCATGGGCGGCAGCTACGCCATCCGTTCGCCTTGTGTCTCTCCTGGCCAGTCCCCACCCACTGGCTACTCTATTCTTGCCCCCACACATTTCAGCGTCCCTCGTTCCTCCCGATACCTAGGAGAGTTTCTGAAGAACGCCATTCACCTGGAGCCCCATAAGAAGAACATGGCCAGTGGGGGCATGTTCAGGAACGCACATTTTGATTACGGGGCACCTGGCTTGCAAGCACATAGGTCAGGACACTTTGATGCCCCTGTGCAGTTTTTGAGAAGGCTCGATCTGTCTGAGCTACTTACTCACATCCCCAGGCATAAATTGAATACCTTTCATGTGCGGATGGAAGATGATGCCCAAGTGGGCCAAGGGGAGGACCTTCGGAAGTTCATCCTTGCTGCTCTTAGTGCCAGCCACAGGAACGTTGTAAACTGTGCACTATGCCACAGGGCGCTGCCAGTGTTTGAACAGTTTCCGCTGGTGGATGGGACCCTGTTCCTTAGCCCATCGAGACACGATGAGATTGAATATGATGTTCCCTGTCACCTTCAAGGTACAGGTTGTCTGTCAGTCATGCTAGGTTTCATTAAATGATGGAACTGCCTTCTGTGCCCTGTACTCCCCATTGCAGGTTTTCATCCCAGTTCTGCATTTTTAAGCAGTTCTGTAACGCCTGAAGTCACGTCCAAATTAATTACATGGATCGGATTGAAACACTTAGGAGGAATTACCAAAAGCAAATGCTGTATAGAAAGATCCATGTGTTTCAGTCTGCAACTAAAATGTTTCTCATCTGGATTCTAGGTAGATGATGGGAAGGTTTCCCAGCCAATCTGTTCTGCAGCATGTGTGTTCTGTTTTATCTGTTGTGAGCTTTACTCCAAGATATGCATCAACCTTTTAAACAACCTTTTCTATTTAAGCATGCTGTGCTGCAGTGTGGGTGAAGGTTATATTTGTGCCACTGGTGAGGTGAGATGCCTCTCATCTGCTTTCAGACTGGAGAATGTCAGTTTTGTTTTATAGCAAACGATTTTGTTTTTTTTAATATGGAAAGGACTATAGTCTGGCCTATGTTAACACTGGCCTGGAGAGGCTAGACATAGTGAAAGTAAGCTTTTAATATGGTGGGTTGAAGGAGCAAAGGCGTAGTGAAGGTTTTAGACTTACTTCCAAACTCCTGCCTGCCGCAGAACGGACTCAGTCAGCGATCAATATGATCAGACAAAAAGCCATTTATTGCAAAGCATTAACTCCTTATATATTATTGCTTACACACATCTACAGCAATTTGGCATATCATGATTGGATACTTGTCTTGAAGACCCTTAGTGACTAACATATAGTTGGTCAAGCACAGGTGTGAGAACTTGACCTCGAACGCTTGCCAACAGTCCACAGTTCTCATAACTCAGTGAATCCCAGCTTCTTCTTACCTTGCTTGCTTAGGCTTCCTCGGGCCTCCCATGGCCTTGCTGTATCCTTTGGAGTTATTCAGAGCTCATGTACCAAATATCCATTCTCCTGTGAGAACACGGTCTCCACACCTGCCTGTTTGGATTGCATTCTGATAATGTCCCAGCTCTGAGCTGAGTTGAGACCAAGGAATGTATTACTTTTCCCCTCCTAGAGGAACAAATGGATGTGGGCTGAGATGCACATCAGCTCTTCCTGAAAGCCGTGCCCCAAACTAAGTGATCAGGGTGGTACACAGCAAAACATGCTTGTCCTGCAGCTTGCTGGCAGCCAGCATGGCTCAAGTCAGTCAACGAAAGTATTTGTAGTTGAGTATTCAAAACATAGAATTATGTGTCAAAAAGGGTGTTAGGAAGGCACTAACGAGAGGTATTTTAACATTTCAGTTTCTCTCCTTTCAATAAGTTTATTATATCCTATGCATGGTCATAATACATGTTATGCAACATTCCTTTGTTCAACAAACTTTGTATTGTTTTCTTGTCTTTCCTTAAATTATTATGCAAATATACAAGTTAAAGAAGGTTCCAGGATAAACAGAATGTATGTGTGTGAGATAACAATGCTTATTTGCTTTCATGGGGAGGCATGCACAATGTGCTTGTGATTTCATCACTACTAAGAGCTGGTTTAGCAGTAGTGAAACTCATCACTCTTTAATATTTCCACGAAGAATGAAACCCTGCAAAAATATGTCTTTTAATTAATTCCCCCTTACACATTGGCTGATGCATCTGAAAAACTAGCTCAGGCAAGATGCTGTGAATAATTAATTGTTAAAATTTTTACCTCCTTATCCTGGGTAAAATGGTTTATTGTCACAAGTACACTTTGAAATGAAATGAAGCTTTTAAGGTGCAGTTCCAGTGCGTATGCAAAATCACTTCTTTTATTTCAGGCATGTTGAAGATATCATGTGCCTCATTTCCTACATACAAAAGAATTTAAGCAGTGGAGGAATACACTATTTTAACTTGCAGGAACAGTGCAGAACTTCAGATGGGGAATATTATTTTATCTTCCTGCACAACAGAAGTCTTCTGTGCGTGAAATTATTTGAATGTTTCCAATCTCAAATGTTCACTTTAGGAATAGAGTTTATTATGTTTGCACTTCAGTCTCATCACATCACATTTTCTAGAGCTGAACACACCAGTGAAGAATAGCTCAGTTTTTGCCAGCTCATGCTAGCAAGTTTATTTTGTATATATATATTTAGGAAGAATATGTTTTTTACTTCTGATTTTTCTAAAATAACTGGCTGAAAAACCAAACCAAATTTAAAAATCAAACTATTAATTTTTAAAGTGTATGGTATGGACTTACCATAAATTGTCAGTATTTCATTCCCTTTTATCTAGAAGAGGTACAAGATGTTTGTGTTCAGTAAATTACAGGTTGTGATGTGTTCAGCACTATGATGCTAAAGAGCACAAATCACAATCTGAAGTAAACACATATTACATGCAAGTAATAAGTCCTGTTTTGTAGCTGACCTATAACTGCACTTCTTCTTAGCTTTTCTTACATAGCAGTACAAAATATGGTATATTGCAGATTATTACTCTCTGACAGCCCGCTTCTAATAGCAACTACTAAGCCAGAAATGAATTCAGTCACTACAAATCGTGCATAATCTAGGTGAGAGATCTCCGTAATTTCTGCAGGACTTTTTGTTTTGCGTGAAATTTGCATCTTGGACTTTGCATTGATGAGTTTAGTCAGATTTATGTAGAGAAAATGCTTCATTTTCAAGTCTGAGCCACTTGGTTTTTACGGAAGTCAGTATAACTCAGGTTTTGAAAGTGACTGTGCATACAAGCCTAAAGTCATGATAGGGCTCAATAGATGCGTAGTTCTGAATGGCATGTTAAAGTCCGTGTATGTGAAATACATTTAATATTTTTAAATATACTTGATGGTCAGAAAAAAAGTACATGAAAAAAAATTGCTCTTCTTGCTGTTGCTTTTTTCCAGGAGGAATATCAGGTCCTTAATTCCATCTTTGCTGGAAGATGTTGGCAAGTTGTTAAATGAATCTGTACCCAGCTTGCTAATAAGCTTCAACACTTCTCCACTTTTTTTGTCAGGTGGAGATGAAGCTAGGCACAATCCTGGTTTTGGAAACACTGCAGCTGATCATGTAGCTTAACCTGGCAAATGGGGGAAGAGAGGGTGGTCAGGGTGATAACTAATTCCTGAGTTTTACATACATGGCAAATAGCTTCAATCAAGGCCTATGCGTTTCCCATAGAGAAGTATTTTTTACTTTAGCATTTATCCTTAAAAAAATAATAATTTAATGAGGTATGATTTGTATCACTGTTGGGCAGATAACACATTGCAGGAAATGTCTGTTTTAATCTTCTGTTCTGGTCTCCTTAAGAAGTGTCTTTCCTGTCCACAGGAAGGCTTATGCACCTTTACGCTGTTTGTGTAGACTGCTTAGAAGGGGTTCACAAAATTATCTGCATTAAGTGCAAGTCCCGATGGGATGGAAGCTGGCATCAGCTGGGAACTATGTATACCTACGATATTCTGGCAGCATCTCCCTGTTGTCAGGTTAGTACCGTATGTAATAAGACTCATAAGGTGAAATTCCAACTGATGATAAGTAAAGCCAAGGTTTATGTATCTCTTTTCCTTTCTTCTCTTCCATCCTTTTCCAGCCCGTACCTGTGAGTGCGATACAAGAGAGCTGACAAAGTCCCTGTGCCTTTGTCTTGACTTAGAGGCCCAGTGGCCTATAGCTAGACAAATGCCAGTGCAGTGATCAGTAGTTATGTTTTTAAATAAAACCCCTTTAAATATATAAACAATTAAATCTGATGCTCAGGATAATCGCTAGCAAGTACGTTCAGTATCTGGTATAATTCCAGTAGTAACCATTTTAATAACAGTTGCACATTTCCAGCAGATGTTTCATGTATGCAGGTTTCTTTTAGTTGGTTGAATTGTGTTTTTTACCATAATTGTAGCAAAAATAAGCCAATGGAATGGAAAGGTCTAAAGTGTCTTTGTGCTTAGAGACTACCCAGTTCTGCTTAATCTTTGCTGTGACTGACTCTGGTGATGGTACTCTGGCATAGCCTGCAGCAGCTTATTTTTCATTAAATGCTCACTGAATCTGTACCTTGGGTGAGAAAAATCTAAAGCCTGGGGTTACTGCAGAGTAGACGTGTGCCTGAAGTAGCAGAATCATCAGCATCCAAGAAAATTGGTCATGGGATGGGCAGAGCACTCTGTGCAAGTAGAGTTAGACAGCCATGGAAAAAGCATTTGTCTGGGAATAGCTCAGTGGTCTGCTGAGATGCTCAAGAGAGGGCTGTTGCTTTTGGCATTGTTACTGACTTAGGACAAGAGCCTCAAAAAGTTGCACTCATTCAAAGTGTGATCACTTCATGGTTAATGTGTGTGCTTCAGAGCAATCTAAAATACCATTTTGTCAGTATGTGAAATGCCATTTTACTTTACATTTAACATACTTAACAAAATGTTTTGCTCAAAAGACAAGTGATATTGCTGCTACTGGTTAAAGTGGCATTGACAGCAATTATAACTAAAGACAGAGATACTGCCTCCAAATTTAGTGCCTCTTGAGACTGTAACCTTTTTTAAAAAATAGGCATTTCTAAAGATAAACCACTGATGCTGATATGCTAGCTCTGTAAAAGCCAGCAAATTTAAATGTGAATTGCTTCTGTTGAATGTACAAGACAAGAATTAAGGTCTCATTATACAAGAGCCTTAATTATATGATTAATGGATAGTGTGACAGTACATGGTAAGTAATAGAACTGACTATGAAATCATTAGCTGCAGTGACTGTGATTGCCAGATAACATGCATTATTGTTTCACCATGATTGCTACAGATGATTCCGTGCATACAGAGGAATGACATTTAAATATGGTATATGATTTATTGCACTGCTAATTTTATTTTGAATAATTGCATACCCTATTTCAAAGTATTTAATCACACATTACAAAAGGTCATGTAGGATAATGAATTGCAGCCACTGTCAGATTACTAGCACCTTGTTGATGTGCTGGATAGTAGCAAGAGGGAAAACAACATTTTAATGAAAAAATTCCTACAAATCCATACCGTACTAGATCGTATATCTTGAAATTTCTGCTTTTCAAGCAGAGCAGATGGCTGTGGAGCTGGTGGTTTGTTTCTTTTCGAGTCTTGTCTCAACAGTAATAGTACTTTAATAATTTCTTTCTTCTCATCCCAGGAAAATTCCTTAAATCAAGATTGCCATATAAAATGTTTTTTTGTTCTTTGCAGTGAAGAGCTGAAGCTTTCATTAGTGTATTGGGCTTTAAGTAAGTTTAAGCTATGCTGCAGCTCAGGCCCCCACTGATCATTTGCTACGTTTACTCTTAAACTCCTTTACAGTCTCAAATCCCTTCTGCTTCTTGTGTGTATTTCAAATGGCCTGCTGAGCTTTCACACTGCCTGTTGCTTTCTTTACATCAGCTGGGCTAGGTTTCTCAGCTAGGTTTCTTCTGAAGACTTACTTTTTTTGTTACTGCTGAACATTAATAGCTCTGTCTGTCCTCACCCTTGACCTTTAATTATTTCTTATATCCACCCAGTTAATGTTGGATTGTATAGAATACTTTGTGTCCTTGAAGTGATGTTTAGTTTGTATAACCTGATATGTATTATAAATGTTTAAACAGATACTTAAAGTGATACAACACCATGCTGTGCTGATAAAGTAGATCAAGTTATAGATTTGTTAAGCCAAAAGATTAAAATGCTGATGTATTTCATAGATCATGTTCAAACATCAGCCTAAACAGTTGAATTGCATGCCACAAATGTGAAATTTCCCTGCTTCAGGGCTTCATTGTGCTGGGGATTGAGGAATTCTCCCAGAGATTAAGCAACACAAAACAATCATTTGCATAAGTAAACTTTGAAGCTCTCTATGTCCCATCAGTCAGAGTGGGAGGTAACCTACTCTCCAGAATTCAGTGGTGGTATTTCATGTGGAAAGCGTTGTGTATGCCTGTGAGTTACTAGTCCTGGTGAGGAATGTCTTTACCATCAGATCCCGTTATTGCTTGTTTTCTGACTTACCCCTTGTCCTGCCAGGGCAGGGACTGTGTGTGATGTCCTTGTTTTCAGTGGTGAGTATGGTTATATCAAAAGGGATTTTTTTGTTTCTTTGTGTTTTTACAGGCTCGACTGAACTGTAAGCACTGTGGGAAGCCAGTAATAGATGTACGGATTGGCATGCAGTATTTCTCTGAATACAGCAACGTCCAGCAGTGTCCTCACTGTGGAAATCTAGACTACCACTTCGTGAAGCCATTTTCTTCATTTAAAGTTTTGGAGGCTTATTGACGAAAGCTTTGCTTTAGTGATAGCTATTTTATGGGTATTTCAACTTTATTACATATCTTTTTATAGGATTCATTCTGTGATGAAATTTAATTTCTTTTCTAACTGAAAGAGCAGCTTCTTTGTGTACATATTAATATGTATATATACATGTTGTTAAAACCAGAATCCTCCTGACAAGATCCCTGTGAAGGTTGGAGGCAGGCCAATTTAATGGCCTTTGAATATATCCCGAGTGGGGGGTAAAGTTCAGCTAAAAATAATTTGGGTTTATTTTTTTGTATAATTGTAATACAGTTTATAGAAAGGGTGTGGGGAGACATACATGACAGAGAAATATGTCCTGTTGGAAAGTGGGTAATTGTATAGGGCTGTTGTCCCTCCAGCTTGGTGGAAATGGGAAATCTCTGGAAAGAAACCATCCTGTTACTATTGAATTCCTTCAGCCTTTTTGCATCGGTTCCCACGAGCACAGGAGCTGGCCCTGTGCTGCCAGTTGCCTGAGCAGGCTTTCCTTCAGATTTCCTGAGATGGGGTAAACTAAGGTATCGTGACAAGTGAATGTAAATGTATGCCAGAAAATGCAATCTTGAAATGAATTATTTTTTTGGCATAGTGTCTTCCTGCTGTGTGTGTTTGATGTGTGTTGCCTTCACTGACGGACCATAGGGCAATAGTGCTGCTTCCACCGGGGCTGTCATTGTGCCCAGCCAGCTCATCTGTCCATGCCAAAACAAGCTGGAGATCTTAAAATGCTTTATTTAAAGGTGTTTCTTCACAGCCATTTTTTGGGGGGAACAGGCTGAGCTGAATGGGGATGTGTTTGTATGTGTCTGCTGGGGCTGGGGCTTTGCTGCCTACTGCAGACTGGTGTGGCTGGTGTGGAAGGAGGACCATGAAGCAGGATCTGGGCTGTCAGACCTGTAAGAGCTGACAGGTATTGAGTACAAAATATGGCATAGCTTTTTATAACGATTAGTTTCTGCACCTTTGTCTTCCAAAATGGCATTAAGTCCAGGATTTAAAGAAAACTTGGGGACTATGCAGACTTGGCATATTTACGTTCTATATGCCTCTGCGCTATATGAAATAGACTATGCATTAGTCAGTGAATTTGTATCGGAGGGCTTGGCTCTGTAGACTCTGCAGTTGTTGTAGGCTCTGCAGTTGTTGTTTCTTGGTTCCCATTTCTTCCTTCCTTAAATAAATTTTTTAAAATAGGTCATCAATCTTTTGCTTGGTTTCTCAAGGCTATTGAGATTTACAGGAGAGTTGGGGGGTTTTTGCTTTTCTCCATAGTGTATTTATGGAGTGTTTGTCCACTTGAGAGGTGTGGGGTTTGTTTCTATTTACGAGGTGGGATTTTTTGTTTCTTCTGAAGTTTATTTAGTTTTTTTCCAAATATGAATCTTTTTAAAGAGTGTATGTGTTGAAATCATGATCCTGAAAATGGCCCTAATACTCTGCCACCCTGGGAAAGAAAACTAAAAAGTCAGATGCCAAACAAGTGCTTCATATGCTGGTCTGAGAATTATGTTTTCTGCTAAGTTAAGAAATCGATGTGCTTATAAAACTAGAACTGATTATCCATGTTTCTTTGTGCATAAAAACGCCAAGTTCACAGTTTTATTTCCTGGCTGTCTTCACTGCAGAGTTAGCTCCTAGCGTTAGCCACTCTTCGAGTAATACTGAAGCTGCACAGAGGGCTTGCGTTAGTACAGATGACTTACTGCTAACTTGAGTGGTAACGTCCTTAGAAGCCAGCCAGCAGATGTTAATGGTATTCTCATCTGGACTGTCTATCTCGTGCAGTTACACAGCCTAGGTAGCTGTGCAGTGAGATTTCCCTTATGGAGAACAATCATAATTTGAATTAACTCCTCAGGGAGAAGGAGCGTGTTAGCTTTGATGGTGTGTTGAGCAACCTGATGGAGTTAGGGTGGTTAACAAGGCTCAGAGTTGCATTGCCTGGCAGTACCATGAGAACCAGACCAGATGGACAATGGGTAGACTGTTGGAGCAATCTGAAATCATACAGCAAAGACAGCTCCTGTAATGAGAAAAATTAAAGGACACATCTGTTACTGTAGTGTTTGTTCTTGAGTGCCAGTCACTCATGCTGTGAGCCTAGGGTGTTAATTCCCACATGGGCTACATGGTGCTCTATATCCACTTTTTATGCACTCAAAAAGGGGAGGTGTCATGGTACAACGCACACAGCAGGGGAGATGTGGCATCTGGATTCCTTCTAAATACTTGTTTATTTGGTTTCCTTAGAGCAGCTTAATTTAGCATTCTGTTTTTTAAGTACTTAGATGCCTCTCCAGACATGTATGTGTGACAATCGAGAATGAGTAGACATGGAAAAAGGGAATTTGGCTAGCTTTAAAAACACAATTGTGTGCAAGGTTGTACAGAATATTCAAGTCAAAGAGAAGAATGCAGCAGACTGAGAAAATGGGAAGGGGTAAGCATATTTAAAGTCTTAACAGTGACAAGGACTTACGTACAAATTCATCCAAGAAAACCATTTGGTTCTCCATCAGCTTTTCCTTGTAATTCTGCTCTTCAGTGAATCTTGTCTACCACTGGAGAAAATGCCTGTTTTCTTCCAAAACACATCTCTCCACTGGAGGCTAGCAGCACTCATAGCACTGTAAAAATGATCCTCAATGGAAACCAGCTGAGCTACAGAAAGATTCCTCTGATCTTTCACTCTAAAGCAAATTGTAGAGAATGCTTTCCCTGCTTCTTGCTGGTACTGAAAACTGATCTTCGGTTACTGCAAAATGCAGTATTTTCTGTAACATGCATCAGATGTCAGTGAAGCAGTCAGGCCCACCCTTTGGCCATGAGAGTTTCAGCTGGTCTTTGCATAAGTGGAAAGGCAAAGGTAACTTTTTTGAGACCTAATAGCTACTTTGGAGTTTAAACTAGACTCCAGCTGATTTGCTTTCTGCCTTGATAAGCACTGGAAGTTGTCATGAGCTTTTAAATGTGTCAAAAGGGAAATGATTTCCCTGGCTCCTTGCTTAGCTTATTTGGCTAAAGTTTATTCTTCATTACCTTTTGTTTTTCTGATGCTGTGTGGGCTTTTTTAATCTGGCCTGTGATCAGATTAAATTGTGCCTGAAATATGGTTTGTAAAAGAGAATACAGTCCTCTGGATTCGGAGGTTCATTCTACTCTTCTTTAGTGCACGATGCTCCTTGAGATAGTAATAGGAGTTGCATGTGCAAATGCTTTACTTTCCAGTAGTTAACTGTTTTCCATAGGAGAGGCTTGCATTTAGATAGACTTCATGTTTTGGATGTGTAAAAATGAATTAATCCATCAGTGGGGTGTTTAAATTTTGATAACTATAACTAACATGATGGACGTCTTTCACATGCTGATGTGTAATTTGACATCTACCAAGGTGTGAACAGCCTGAAATTCTTGTTCTGCCTCATGCTGCAGAGTCATTAAAACTACAGTATTCTATAGCCAGCCCTATAGTCTATTTCCATTGACATCTCCAATAGTGAGCATTGTATTCCTTATGAATTTAGTTGGGAAAATAGGGAATATTCCTACAAGGGAGGCATCTAACCCAGTTTCTTTTATCTTTTTCTCCTTTTTTTCTTCCTTCTTTCCCATGTGCTCTTCGTTTTGCTGTACTAGGTAACTGAGGACAAACATGTTGTAAGGTTACTGGTGAGAAAACCCCTCAAAAATATACTTGGTTTCTTTTGAGACATTCTTTGCACTTTTGCCGATGGGAGAATATGTACATAGCAAATGAATGTTGATGAAATTAAAATAATTGGTTATGATATCATTTGCGCGTGTTGTTAGAGAATATTTTGTTGTGACTTCTCTGTATTAAAAAGTAATAAATACCAGACAGCTAACAGTGTGGGTTCTTCTTTCCCCCTGCTTCTCTTGACTAGTTATTACTCCTGCTCTTCATAGAGAAACTTACTCTAGTTGCTCTAATTATTAAAGGGCGCACGGAGAAGACAGGCTTTCAGTGTCAATTAAAATGAAGCTTTGATGTCATATTGTACTAAAAGGGATAGAGGGAGGTGATGTGTCCACTTGCAAAACAGAAATCTTGTCCACTTTGTTGACATAGAAATGCTCTCCCTGTAGTGTAGTGTGTCCTCTAGGAGCTGATTCAGGAATACCTGTGTGCTGCACTGGCCATTGGCTGTGGGGATGAATAGAGGACAGAGTGTTGAATCCTTCACTTCTGGTTGAGTCTGTTAATGGAAATATGCTGTCCTGTGCCTGAGAAATATCAGAAGGGCTTCTCTAGGGGGGAACACAGTAGGGCAGCACAAGGCAAAAGGTTTTCTGCGTTACAACTGAACACTTAATCTCTGAAACTGTTGCAAGGGAAGGAGCCTCAAATCCTTGCTTCTTGCGTAAGGTTTTCAGCAGTTTGACAAATCATCTAATAATGCATTTTAGCAAACCTTGCTTCATATGCTTACAGCATGAGTTTTCAGCCAATGCATATTACCACAGAGAAGTTCAGAAAGGACATAAATGATCAAGGCAATCTGGACTTAGAAAAGATAAAGCAAATACTGCCACAAGGGAAGGAGGGGCACAGCTTGAGAGAGAAGAAATGTGATTTGGGGATTGGAAACACTAAAGACCCAGCCGTAGTTGTTCAGGTTTAATTTTGGAAGCAGATTCTGTGGCTGGCTTGAATAACCTTGAAGCTGAAAAACTGTATGTTGTGTTAATTATGAAAAGCACTCTGGATAGCTGCCTCTTAAAATACAAAGACCTGTTTACAAGGTGAAAATATAAATAAGTTGCCATCAAGTAATTGCAAGTAAATGTAGTGATTCCATATCGATATTTTGCTGAAGGGATCTTAGGTCATGGTTTAAGCCTATGTGGGAAAACTAAATGAGAAACTAATGGAGACTGTTCCCTAGTTTAATTACTGCAGTCATTACCACTTTTGGTAGTGAGCATTAAACTGCAGAACTTCAGGTTTGATCTGCTGTGGTAATTACTGTGTTGCTAAAAGAAGCTGAGTAGCATTCTGGGAATGTGGAGAAAAGGAAAAGTTACTGAAAAAAAAGCTTTTCAGGCTGTTACATGATATTGTATGTAGTTAAAATAGGGGTGGCACAGGCAAAGTGGGTTAGGAGCATGCCTGGGCTCATGTTCCTGCTGGAGGCATCCCTGGTTGTATCAGAGGAAGTGAATGAGCTATTCAGGCTGCCATATGTGTGTGGGTGCGTGCACCTAAAAATACATGTCCAGGTTTCACACAGCTATATTCGTATTTGATTTCTATTCTGACAGAATTCTGAGAAACAGCTTCTGTTCATTCTGATGCTAGTAAAACCTGGCCATAGAAAACAAAACCTGCTTTCCAAAACAGCTGCAGCTGCTGTGCTTTGTCATTGACTTTGTATGTTAGAATTTTTTGGCATTAAATATGTGTATTAGTCACTGGGTTTCCTGCACATTCACTTTTCATTCAGTGATGGCCAACCAACATCAATGGGATGTGCAGAGAAGCTACAGCTGGTATAGCTCTCAGCCATAGCAGCATTGCAGAGTAACTCTCGAGTCATGTTCCAAGGAGAAATTTGCTCCTTCCTCCTATGAAAAGAAAGGTTTCCTCTTAGGAAGGCACCTGCTGGAGCACTGTATATTCAAGTGTTTACATCTGGCTCCATTATCTAATGTAACCCTGAAGCTACTCCCTTTTGTTATGTAGGGCACTTGTTTTCTTGTGAGAAAAACATGTGCATGGATCACATCCATCTTACTGCTGCTGTGTCTCATTTTCCTGGCTACACTCTCATTTAACAAGCAGTTGAAAAAATAAAAAGCTCCAGCAGGATCTTTTCAAAATAAAAATCTGGTTATCCAATTACAGAATAACAAATCAATGCTGCCTTTGTGTGATGCCTGCATGACTCTTACTAACACAACAGTCGTAACTGTGGAATGGATTCTTTGGAGATAGAAGGTAATCCAGCCATAAAATTGGGGAGACTTAAGTAATAAACTAAATTGCCATTTGCCAGATAATTCTGACTTTTCTTCAGTGCCTGAGCTTTTAAATGAGTTTGGCTCCAACCTAAGTAATACCTTGTGTTTGCCATGTGATTAATAGCAGGCTCAGTTTAATTGCTTGGTACTTATTCTAAGAAACATCCCTGCTAGCTGATTACTTGTATAATGTTCACAGGCCTCTAAATCCCCACATGACAAACTGATCCTTTTTGTATTTGTGTGTTTAGGAAGCATCATTCTATTGGCACAGGACACAAGTACTAGTTGAGGTTACTCAACAGTTCTGAGAACAGCTCTTCCTTTCCTATGTCTTCTGTAAGACTTGGAGGCAGATGTGCTCTGAGATCAGAGATGAGAGGAAGATCAAGAAGCTGAATCAGAATTGAGGATCAACATGTTAATAATGAGGAAATATTTTCTTTAAAGCTTTGTTTGGATGGTTGTTACAGTTACAAGCTCTGTAACCAGGATACTCCAGTTACACAAATAGTAATTTAGCCTGCTTTTTAATCTCGTTTTTTTGCCAAAGAATATATTGAACTGCGTGGGAGTCTTTCCTTGCCATTGGGCAGTGTTTCCATTCAGTGCAGTCAGCTCTAGGTTGGCTGGCTGGGCCAATGAGGGAAAGGGAGCAGGCTATAGACCTTGGCATACAGTCGGGGAGGACATGGGAACTGACTGGTTGGTAGCAAAATACCATGTAAGCTGTAATTCACTGCTGAAGGCCATATGGCAGCCAGGCTGGTGGAGTACAAGTTAAGTGCAGAGTAAGGGGAATTTCATGACAAAAGTTTTATGTCAATTTTTCCTCGTGTTTTTGTACACACTCCTCACTTAAAAATTGGCAGTGCTTGTAACTTGTTGAATTTAACTTTCTGTAACTCTGGCTGGAAGTCCCTGTTCTGCATCTTCACCTCTTCCCTGCCACCCATGCTGGGGCTGAAGGGATGCTGACAGTCAAGGGAACATGGACGTGGCTCCTTCTAGACCCACTAAACTGTCCTGGGTTCAGCAGTAGCAGTCATTTTTCTCCTTCTTAGTAGCTGGTGCAGTGCTGTGTTTTTGACTTTCAGCCTGGGAACAGCACTGATAACGCCGATGTTTTCAGTTTCTGTTAAGTAATGTTTACCTGACCAAGGACTTTCTGAGTCTTGTGCTCTGCCAGGGAGGAGGGGAAGTTGGGAGGAAGCAGAGACAGGACACCTGACCCAAACTAGCCAAAGAGGTATTCCATACCACAGCATGTCATGGCCAGTATATAAACTGGGGGCAGTTACCCAGAAGGGCTAGATCACTGCTCGGGTAGGGCTGGGTATCGGTTGGCGGGTGGTGAGCATTTCCCTTATCATTATTATTATTGGTGGTAGCAGTAGTGGTTTGTGTTATACTTTAGTTACTGGACTGTTCTTATCTCAACCCATTGGAGTTACATTCTTTTGATTCTCTTCCCCATCCCTCTGGGAGTGTGGGGAAGAAGAAGGGCGGGGAATGATCGAGCAGCTGCATGGTTCTGAGTTACTGGGCTTAAACCACGACACTAGGTCTGCATCTCAGTGCTTTGCAGGTAAGAGATGCAATGTGGAGAGGCTGAAGCCAGCCCTGTAGAGGGCCACTGTGGGTATGACTGTGCTGAATTATTTTGCCTCTGTGTTCTGCCTCCCTCATCTATAATATGCTTGTGACCTGCTTCTGAGAGCTATTTGTCTTAAAGGTTTGCATGAAAAAGGAAGGGGGAAAAGAAGGTCACTTAACCGCACCTGCTGCTGCATGTCAGTGGCATACCTATTGCTCAGGGAAACATCAAGCATCATGAGTTTGCTCAAGTTCCCTCTACCACATAGGTGTGTCATGAGGGTTCTTGCTTCATTACTTGTGTTCTGGAAAAATGCTGGGGACAGACTGTTAACATTGTGATGAGACTGTTAAGTGTGAGGCATTATGCCTATGGAGGTGGAGCAGCTACACAGCAGGTGCAGCAGGATTACTCAGCCATCTTTCTGCTCTTGGGGAAGATTCTAATAGAAGGAGCTCTCAGGAGCTACCTATCTGTGACATGAATAAATGAGAAAAGAGTAGCTTCAAGGGAGCAGGGAAACCAAGTCAGGATTTTTTAGCTGTCCTCTGTGTCCTGAAGTCCGTGGAAAAGGTGACGTGCCTGTTTATGCCCTAAGAAGATCTGTACTAGTGCTTCAGATAGATAATTGCTGGACATCAGAAATTCAGAGTATAGGTACTGCTGAGAACAAGTACGCTATAAATTAGTCTAGTGTTTGGCAGATCTCTCATTAGCAAGGACTTCTTAATAAGAATTGTGATTTTCTTATTAATGAGGAATTACCCTCTGAATCCTTTCCACGGGAAGAAAATAAAAAATCTGACTTAGTAAGGTGAGGACATTTGGCTGAAGGCATGAAAGAGGTGATGGGAGAATGAAGATCTCACTTCCCCTCTAGAGAGCATAGAGCAGAGCATGGCGGAAGAGAGGAATGTCCTGACACAACAGACTAGGGAAAAGGCAGAACTAGCATTTTGGTGAAGATGGGGAGACCTTCAATTAAGGTGTTCCATGGATAGTTTGTTTTACCTGCAACACAAAATATGGCTTGGGGGAAACTTTTCAAGTACAAAAGGCTTCCTTTGGTGTCTCTTGTTATGACTGTCGCCAGAGCTGTTAGAAGTTAATATGAGTAGCACTGGATACAGCCCAATGCAAGAACACCTTGAGAGCAGTCTGTGGGTTGCACTGAGCTTTTGCTGAGGATCGTGTCCGAGTGCTGGCCCTGTCTTTGGTGGGGATGGCAGTGTTGTCACGGCCTCACTGGAGGTTTGTTATTTGCATGGATTTTGGCATGCTCTGTGTCTGACCTTCTCTGATGGAAATGTGGTGGCAGGAGAGGAGCACTGGAGGGCCCAGCCCTGCTCTGCTCCTGCGCTGAGAGCAAGGCTGCTCTGTTGTTTTTGCCACTTCGCTGCCACCTCTGTGCAAACACAGAGCAGCTAAAAACCCTAAAGCAGCTGGACTTCCCAGGCCATATTCTTACTGAATCCTCTCTCCCACCCTGTGCTCAGCTGCTGATTAGTGGGTATGTAGTTTTGTGAGCCCAGCCAGAGAGAGGCGACCAAATTTTGAAGTGGGTGTGTATAATCTGCAAACCCACATTTAATTCTGGCTGTTCTGATGGAGGTCAGGGCACAATAAACGTGCATGTAAGAACTTGCACTGCTTTAACCACATCAATTTGGAAATAGATGGGCCTGAACAAGACCCAGACCCATCTGTATTGCACTTCTGAAAACCTGCAGTGTGGTAGTGAGGACCCCCAAACAAGCCTGACTTTCCTCCACAGTACTGTCACTCCCTCTGACTGCCATAGGCACACACTGCACCAGCACAGGAGAAGATACTTCAGACAGGTTCAAAGCTGCACCAGTGGAGGCTTGGACTGGACATTAGGAAGCATTTATTCACTGAGAGGATGGTCAAAGTAACAGGATTAGTAGGGAGGTGATTGATGCCCCAAAACTGTGTTTGAGAGACATTTGTCCAATGCCCTTTACAACATGATTTAAATTTTCATAGAATCACAGGATCAACTTGGTTGGAAAAGACCTTTAAGATCACCAAGTCTAAGCATTACCCCAGGACTGCCAAGACCACCACTAAACCATGTACCTATGGGCCTCATTTACATGGGTTTTGAACACTTCCAGGGATGGTGATTCCAGCACTTCCCTGGGCAACTTGTTCCAATGCCTGACCAACCATTTGGTAATGATTTTTTTCCTTATACCCCATCTAAACTTCCCTTGGTACAGTTTGAGGTTGTTTCCTCTTGTCCTATCACTTGTTACCTGGGAAAAGACACCAGCCATCTCCTTGCTCCATCCTCCTTGTAGAAGTTGCTGTAGGTCAGCCCTGAAGTGGTCAGGCAGTTGCACTAGATGATTGTTGTAGGTCCCTTTTAACTGAAGCAGTCTAGTTCTGTTCTATTTCATTCCATTCTATTATACTCTGGCTTTTCAGTGATAAGCTGCTATGACAAGACATCTTTGCAAGACTGACTTAAGCTTTTTAACCTTTAAGGATTAGAAAAGACTTTTGCTTGTTTCATTTTCTCTGGTTGAATGCAACACACACCGGTGCTTTAATCAAGTTCTCATGGTGCTGCGTTTTTCTTATTGATCCTTAGAGCATTTTGCCTGGCAAGTAGGAGCAGTATATGTGAAAAGTTCATACAACTGTGTAAATGTTGTTGTCAACAAGTACTACTCTGCTGAAGACTTGGAAAGATTTGCCAAAGCATCAGGAGAAGAACTTTATTAAGCATAGGAACCTGAGCTTATGGGTGGTAAGCTCAAGTAGCTGATGCTGTGTCACACATCCAGTTGGAGCTGCACCTGCAGGGGAATGAGGATTTCCTGCTGACCTGGATGAACCTACCTGTTTGCCAACAGTTGCTCCTCCACTCACCTGGCACAGCTGCCTGCATAGTCATCCTCTGAACAAAGACAGCTCAAGCCGATCTGGTTTGCTTGGGCATTTTCACAACTAAATCTAAAGCTTCCCTGATGCATTTTCCCCAGGCTGGTTTAGGAAATGAGTGCATGAGCTGGTACACTGGCAAAATCAGTGAGGGGTTAAGCTGTGGTGTAGTTCATGGTGAGGTACTGGAAAGACAGGGGATAAATGGGAAGTGGTGGCTGCTTCACTTGGATTGTAGCAGCTCAAGCAGGCAGGGAGCTCACTGCTGCAGTTAAGCATGTACTGGGATCTATTGTCCTGAAATAGGTGTGTCCCAGTGTCATTGCAACAGAAAAGCTGGGTCAGCCTATGGGGGGGAATGAACTGATGTCTTTAACTAATGATGGGAGGCTATGGGGAAGACAATGATACAGAGTGGCAAGGTGAGAGGCCAAGGACATTGGCTGCATGAAGGAAGATTAGATAGAACAAAAAATGTTTCTCTGTGAAGGTAATCAAGCATGGGAACAAGTACCCAGAGATACCTAATCTCTACCCTTGGAAATATTCAAAAGTGACAGGACCTGAGCAACATGATGTAACTTCAAAATGGGCCTTGCCTCCCTTAGGAAGGCGAGGTGGCCTCTAGAGGTCCCCACCAACAGAAAACATTCTATGATTATAATTGTTTATAGCATTTTAAATTAAATGAAAGCTGTTAATCTCACTGAGAGGTAAATGTTGCTTGCACTCAGAATAACACACAATGATGTCCACTACTCAAATTTTACATAAGGCAGAAAGATCATTCATTTGTCTGGGATGCAGCAAGGATCCCAGCTCTTCTTGCTGTGGGAGAAGGCCAGCAAGCAGAGCAGCTTTGTTACAGGGTGTCCCTGCAGCTGTGGTGTTACGAAGCTTACACCATCAAAATGCCTTACTACAGCTCTGTAAGTCTGTCTACTTCACAGCTATAATAGAACATGCTACATCATATGACATGTTACATTAATATATAATTCAAATATTAGTATGGTATACATTAATTCACTGGTAGCTGTGGAGGACACTGTTCCAGCAAGAATCCTTACTGGTATGTGTGTAACAGAGACATAGAAATAGATGATAATAATAAACATATTAAACTGAAGATGCGGAAAGCCTGGGTGGGTTAATGGCAGTCACTGTCCTGCACACACAGAGTAAATGTGATTTTTTATAGAAGGAGAAGTCCAATCTTCTTTCTGGGGAGCTGGCTGAATATAGGACGCTATTGTGTACCAACTTTGTAAATTGCAGTTATATTAATCTGTATGTTGTGGGTGTATTCAGTGATGCAGATAATGATAGATGGAGAGGAAGGAGTTGACGAAGGCAGGTGCAGAGGGCTGCTGCTGAGTGAGATATCTCATGATGGCAGATCCCTCTCTTCCTTATCCTATGTCAAGCTGCTATTTCTGGTGTCAAGACTTTTCTTAACAAGCTTTCTAACTGTACAGAATAGCATCAGTCAAAAGTGTGGGTTGGTATAATGGTCAGGCAGTCTAGCAATGGTCTAGAAACACAAATATAAAACCAAAACTGTCTCCAAGTGATGTAATTTAGATGCAACCCTACATTTCAGGAGGTAACCCTGCATTAGCAATCCACAGAAAAAGCCTGCTTCTAATAAAAATGGCAGGGACTACAGTCTTTTTTCCTTTCTTTGAAACAAATGCCTCATTTTCTTCACATTACATTCAGCCTCTGGTGTAACAGAAAGATGAGTCTTTTGTGTTCTGTGATGTTGTGGTCTATAGATATTGATTTAATAACATTTTGTAGTACAATCAGCAAAGAAAGAAACACAGTACATTGATACTGCTGAGGGAATTTGCCAGTTAGGATCTACCGGAATGACTGGGAGCAGAAAAATGATCCTTGAAATCTGAACCTTGCTGCTGGCGCATGACCTGTACTCATGTGTGAGAACTCAGGGTATCCACATGGAAACATGAGAGTACTCATTCTCTTTGTGAACAGAAGATGTAATGCACAGTTCCAAACACTCGAGCTGGTCATTATTGTTGTGCATTTAGTACTGTGCCTTCCCTGTCTTGTGCAGAGGGTCAGACTGAGATTTAAAATACAGCTTCTCAAATTCTGTTTTCAGTCCAGGAGACTTCTGCTAAAACAGTCAATGGAAAGGCTATCATTAACTCTGCTCTGGGAATAGCATATGCTCCAGCGTTAACACCCAAATGTGTGGATTCCTGTACAAGCAAAAGATGGGTGAAGTTCAATTGCCAGTTACTGTGACCAGAATTCAGGTTACAATTTCATGAGATACTGTCAGAGAAAATCCCCAACTGGATCACTGCAGTGATCTGAGTTAAAATTAGCTCTTTCTGGTGCTGGTGGTGGGGCATTTTTAACCTGAATCATTTGAGTGACCCAGTTCAAGTGCAGCGTGCAGCAGCACGCTGGCGAGGGCAGCGGGTGCTGTGTACGGATGGGAGCAATGCCTTGAACAGGGGAAGAAGCTGTCACTCATGTTACTGCTAGAGCCAGCATGTTATTTCTGATTCTGTGAAAACTGGTGGAATGAGCTGGGAAGGGGTAGCTGAGTAATATGGGGACTAGCACAGCTTGACTGGGGATACCTGGGACTTGCTGCAGGCTTTTTTCTGTGCATGACTGCTGTGGCACGAGAGGTGTTCAGCTTGGCACTTTGTTTTTTCTAAGTTAGAAACTGAGCTAGCTGGCAGTCTGTAGCCTGAAGCTTTCTGGTATGAGCTGTAGGGCACCAGGACCTAAGCTGGGAAAACAGAAATTCCAGAACACTGATTAACCTCAACAAATCCTGATTTGAAAAAAGCCATAGCTTTAGTTGTTGTTAGTAATATCCTTCAAAGAGATGGATTGAAAAGGGGACTGAGCATCACAATGACCAAGTTAATGTTGGCACCTGGCAAATCATGGAATGATAAAGCTAGGAGGGACCTTGACAAGCTCCTTATCTGGGTGGGGTTGGCATGATCTGTGTGCCCAAATTGCACAAGCCAGCTCTCCCAGCCCTGTGTGCATAGCTCACCACACTTAGCTGGCAGGTGGTAATGGGACCTCAGAGATCTCTCCAGTCCCCTGGAGCCTAGACCATAATCCTTGTCCACAGTGTCTTATAGCACACCTTTTCCCTCTGGGCTGCAAAGGCAGATGCTGCCACAGCCTGCCATTCAGGGTAGCTTGTCTTGGCCTAGAAAACTGCCCAGCAAAGTGAAAGTGATGCTGGTGTACAGTGAGTCACCTACACCTCATCTTGCAAAACAGCTGGCAATAAAACACCTTGACTGTGTGTGTATACTGGTATTCTGCGCACCGGGTAATGACGCCACCTGTGGGACAGCAGTGTGAAATAAGAGGGATCTGCCAGAGAGCAAACTGGCCTGGTTATTGATGTGCGGGCTGTATGGATGCTCAAAAGCCTTTGACTCCTCTCAGCTTCCATATTGAGAGGAGCACTAACACTCCAACTCTGTTGTAAGCCAGTTTTGGGAGCCCCAACAGCAAAAATTTAGGTTTTGTTTTCTTTTGCAAGATTAGTTTTCTGACAGGTGTCCTTGGTCCAGCAGTAGCAGCCATTTTACTCCTTCTTAGGAGCCAGTGCAGTGCTATGGTTTTGACTTTCAGCCTTGGAACAGCACTGATAACACCAGTATTTTTAGTTGCTGCTCAGTAATGTTTACTCTGACCAAGGACTTTCTGAGTCTCATGCTCTGCTAGGGAGGAGGGGAAGTTGAGAGGAAGCAGAGACAGGACACCTGACCCAAACTAGCCAAAGAGGTATTCCATACCACAGCACGTCATGTCCAGCATATAAACAAGGGGCAGTTACCTGGAAGGGTTAGATCTCTGCTTGGGTAGGGCTGGGTATCGGTTGGCGGGTGGTGAGCAGTTGTATTCTCTTCCCTTTTCACAGAATCACAGAATCCCAAGGGTTGGAAGGGACCTCGAAAGATCATCTAGTCCAACCCCCCTGCAAGAACAGGGTAACCTAGAGTACATCACACAGGAACTTGTCCAGGCGGGCCTTGAATATCTCCAACATAGGAGACTCCACAACCTCCCTGGGCAACCTGTTCCAGTGCTCTGTCACTCTTATAGTAAATAAGCTCTTCCTGATGTTCATGTGGAACCTCCTATGCTCCAGTTTACACCCATTGCCCCTTGTCCTATCACTGGATATCACTGAAAAAAGCCTAGCTCCATCATCCTGACACCCACCCTTTACATATTTGTAAACACTGATGAGGTCACCCCTCAGTCTCCTCCAAGCTAGAGACCCAGCTCCCTCAGCCTCTCCTCATAAGGGAGATGTTCCACTCCCTTAATCATCTTTGTGGCTCTGCACTGGACTCTTTCAAGCAATTCCCTGTCCTTCGTGAACTGAGGGGCCCAGAACTGGACGCAATATTCCAGATGCGGCCTCACCAAGGCAGAGTAGAGGGGGAGAACCTCTCTTGCCCTACTAACCACACCCTTTCTAATGCACCCTAGGATGCCATTTGCCTTCTTGGCCACAAGGGCACATTGCTGGCTCATGGTCATCCTCCTATCCTCCAGGACCCCCAGGTCCCTTTCCCCTTCACTACTTTCCAGCAGATCAACCCCCAACCTGTACTGGTACATGGGGTTGTTCTTCCCCAGATGCAAGACTCTACACTTGCCCTTGTTGAATTTCATCAAGTTTCTCCCTGCCCAACTCTCCAGCCTGTCCAGGTCTCGCTGAATGGCAACACAGCCTTCTGGTGTGTCAGACACTCCTCCCAGTTTAGTGTCATCAGTGAACTTGCTGAGGGTACACTCAGTTCCCTTGTTATTTCCCTTATCATTATTATTGTTGATGGTAACAGCAGTGGTTTGTGTTATACCTTAGTTACTGGACTGTTCTTATCTCAACCCATGGGAATTACATTCTTTCAGTTCTCCTCCCCATTCCTCTGGGAGCAGGGGGAAGAACAAGTGAGGGAGTGATTGAGCAGCTGAGTGGTTCTGAGTTCCCAGCTGGTATTAAACCACAACACCAGGTTAAACCCCAAACCAGCCCACATCTGGGTCAAGGGGTGACAGCACCCAAATGGGAGAGGAGGCTGTGATACCCAACAGAAATTGGGGAAGGATGACTCCTTCTCAAAGAAATAACAAATACCCTTCTCCTCACAGCAGTTTTCCATCTGGTCCTGTATACTGTCTCTGGCTATGGCAATAGGGAGATCACACGTCAGGTAGCACTGTGATTAAGTAGTAAGTGAGCAGGATTTTTGTACACCTTAGCTGACCTAGTAGCTTGCTGCTGCCAGAAGGACTATTGGAACTTCATCCATCAGTGCACTGACATGCTGGAAAACAATTCTTTTTTCCTTATCTGGATTACTTTTCTGTTGGGCTGGTGAGTTAGATCAGTTCATCAGGGAGCCTGATAAACACTTGCGCTGATGCAGAGGAGGGTCTGCAGAGCTGTAAGCTGGTGAGAGGAGCAGGACATCCCCCGCTGTGAAGACAGGGAGCTGTTGTAGCAGCAGGTGTTGTGAGCCCTGACCCAGATCTAGTGTGAAATGAAATCTGAATCTAATCATATTTTGTTCTATTTTTAACAAGAGCTACCCAGCAAGCAGAATAGGTTTAGACCCATCATTGGGTGGGAGAAGTGTGAGAAAGAGTGAAGAGCTGCAGGAAGTGGGTGAAGAAATCATAGAATTATAGGATGATTTGGGTTGGAGAGGACCTTACAGATCACCCAGTTCCAACCCCCTGCCATGGGCAGGGACACCTTCCACTAGACCAGGTTGCTCAAAGCCCCATCCAACCTGGCTTTGAACACTTAAAGTGACGGGGCAGCCACAACTTCTCTGGGCAACCTGTGCCAGTGCCTCACCACCCTCACAGGGAAGACTTTCTTCCTAATGTCTAATGTAAATCTACCCTTTTTCAGCTTAAAGCCATTCCCCTTGTCCTGTCACTACATGCCCTTGTAAAAAGTGCCTCTCCAGCTTTCTTGTAGGTTCTTTATGGGTACTGGGAGGCTGTTATGAGGTCTCCCTTGAGCCTCCTCTTCTCCAGGCTGAACAACCCAAATCCTCTCAGAAAGAACTGTTTTGCTAGGAAAGATGGTGCTCTGCCTTTCATCCTTCCTGAGGAGAGTATGTGAACTGGAGCACTGCAGCACTGGTTTGGAAGAGCTGCAAAGCAGGGGCTGTGGCCACCTGTGGTCAGTAAAGATCGTGTTTCTTGGTACTTTTCCTAAAAGTAGCTTCATTAAATGCAGGGTGTTGGCCAAATTCTATTTGTGTAAATCCATTCTGTCTCTCTCAGGGCCCCTGAAGTATTTTATTCACTTCATCTTCACTTCATAGAAAGAGAGGACTTGCTGATGGTGTGGTAATTCAGCCCCTTGGATGGATTCTCATTGGACAATCAATGTGTGGAGCTCAGCTGGCTTCCGATTTACTCCCGCAAAGAGCTGGATCTGTACTTTATGCTGATGGCAGTGCCAGAATTATCAGGGCAAGGTACAAAAAAAATAAGCAAATAGGGAATAAACTAGTAATTTAATAGGTTTCTTTCTATTACCAGATGAGTTTGTGGTTGGATTCCACTCTGGAGCTTTATACCTAGTGAAAATCTCTGCCATAACTCTGTATTTCTGCAGCATATTGCTGTTGTGTTACAACCTAGAGCAGGTGGCCCTCAGCCTGAAATGAATACATAAATAATTCCTTAACATTAGTACTTGAAAAGCATTTTGGGATCCTATGAAGGCACTCTCTGTGGTGTATTTTGGTAATCAGTGTATAAAATGATTCATGAAAACAAGAGGGCTTCCTTAACATCATTCCCTCCCCCCTATTTTTTTCCCTCTGAAAAAAGAAATATTCTACTAATACAGAACTTATTTGCTTGATCAGTGAATGTGAGGTATTTTCTTCCTCTTTTTATTATATCTCATGACCACAAGATGCAACATTTTAGCACAACTTCAGAATAATTTTCAGTGCTGAGTGTAGAGTGTTTTGCTAAGTCTGCTTTTCTCTCAGACTGGATTGCAAGTATTTCATCTGCATGTCAAAGCTGAAGCCTACTGACTTTGTCAGAGACAGACTTGCACTCAAGCCTCTCCCTTTTCTTAAGTGTAAATATATTTTCCATGGGATAAACAGAGAAAGCAACTTCAAATTAGAGATGCATGAAGAAATAATAATAATGATAATAATAATACAAGGAAAGGTAAAGCCTTTCATGGTCTTCCAGTTAGGACTACAAGCAGCTATGACAGAGAGTGAGGATAATGTGGTTATTGCCTCCTTATGGGACATCTGTTCCTTATGGGACACAGAGCACATGCCTCATTAGCCAACATGAATGGGTGTATGTGCATGCCTTCCTAGCATCCTCCAAGTAAATCCAGGACTAGCTTGGATGGATGACTTTACTTGCTCTGTCTGGGCATGTTTGCACTATGTGGCTTCCTTCAATAGGGGCAAAGAGCAGTCCCTTTAGACCCTTATCCATACACGTTTCTGAACCACTTCTTTTGGCTCTTTATGTGCACTTTCTTTCAGATCATCTCAAATATAAGGACTGTGGAAGCTACTTTGCTGATGTAGAAAATTACTCACAATACCCTGGCATCATTCTCTACCACCTGTCTTCCAAGGTCAGGATCGAAACCTAGAACCTCCACCATGTGTGAGCTGAGGAACTGGTCCATATTTTCTTCAGCCATCTGTGGCCCACAGGCAATTACCACTTGACTTGCTGTATTGGGTCAAGTGTGATGAGCGGCTGGGGCTGCAGGGTGACCTGAGCTGTCAGCCACATGAAGCTGTGAGCCAGTGGGGACTGTGGATATTGACATTTCTAGGTTTTCCTGGGGTTTGAGCACTGGTTGAGCACAAAATATTCAGGAGAAGGGAAGCCCGCCAGCGCAGCAAACACCCTTTCTCCATGTCTGCCCTTCCCTGTCCTTCCAACTCCCTCATTCAGCTGGCACGTGCTGACTTCAGCTGGCAGGCTGACTTGAGAGCAGGGTTTTCTCCATTCCTCATGCTTGCCCTTGGATCAGCAAAGATCATGGGTGAAAACTAGTATGAATGGCAATGCAGGGGTAGTGTGTGGGCCCATGAGAGAAACATGTCCTGCTGCTGTTTCCTGATAAAATAAAAAGAAAGTCTAAATTCAATACTAATGACTGCAGTGGTGTTAATTGTAAAGAGAGTGATGGTGTGAATCCAAATATGATTGCATATGTGGTTGATTTCAATCTCATTGACAAAGTGAATTTAAAGATGACAATAGTGAAGCCTAGAATGAAAGTTGCACTGTATTTTGGCATGCATCCCTGTTCTGGGTCATTTGCACTACTGCTGCAGTTCTGTCATCTGGATTGCATATTCTATGCCTGCGTCTACTTCTGTTCAGTTTTGTGGGAAAAGTTGAAACAGATCAGCTGTTTCTTACTAATCTCTCATCAGCAATATTTATCATTACTGTGGTCTGCCACAGGGATCAGAAATTAGGTGAGAGGATCGTGTTAGCATCATGGATGTAATTTTAGCTGTCATCATAAAAATCCCCTCACATTTGGATAAACTGTGGTTTATTGAAAAATGTTGTGCTTTACATGTTCAGTAGGGGAGCTCATAAATTTTTGAGGTGACAAAGGTCAAGCATGTAGAAAGGGAAAGTATTTTTGTCCGTTCCTTGAAACGTTTGCAAATATAGGTTGTTTCTGGTTTGGAAGTACTGCAGCAATGGATGGTTTTGGTAAGGAGGATATAGCTATCATCATCACCTTTCCTCACCCTGAAATCTGTGCCTGGTGGTGTGGGAATAACTGTGTGAAATAAAAGCAAGACTGAAGGAAGCAACCACAGCACACACCAGGATTGGGGAGGCTGGCTGTATCAGTAGAAGAATAATAAGGAGGATCACTGCTACTTACTGTCTCTGAATGACCACAGAAATGTGTGGACTTCTGTGTCTGAGTGCAGAGATACCTGAGGGAAGTGTAGCAGAGCTGATGCACAGACTGCAATCCTGAAGGCTTTTCACAAGGACATTGCTACCATACAGAGGCAGTTTTGTATTTGGTATCAGTACAAGAAGAGAGCAAGAAGAGGTCAGCAATTAACATTAATAAAGAATGAGAAAGGTTAATACACAGAAATCTGTGATGATGTTGGTGGTTTGAACTGCCAATAGGATGCAATGGATGACAAACAGATGCATGGTTAAATCTTACAGATTTTCTACCTCTATGCCTCTTTAGCCTCCCACAGCTCTATTAGACCATGAGATTACACATAAACTTCCCTATAGTTTAACTATAAATGCTCCATCCATCCTGGGATCAGCCAGAATTTTCCCTAAAATTGCTGCCTCCCATCTCTTGCAAACACATGAGGCCAAATCCTGGAAATAAAAGCAGGGAGGGTCACCCTCTTGTTCTTTCATTGTTGCATGTATGCCCTGAGAACAAGGAGAAAACTGCTGGGGAAAAATGTAGTTGGTGCCTGGTATGGAAGAAGAGAAACAATAGGTATGTGGGTAGAAACTCACAGAGTAATAGGAATTGCAAGTATGTGAGCGTTTTTGATTCAAGAATTAAAAGGGTGAAAATAAGGAAGGTGGAATAGAGTGGGAGTGATTTTCCCAGAAGGCTGTGTAATTATTCATGAGGGATGATATTGGAAGAATCAATCATAACTATGTAGGAAGTTTTTATCTGTAGGATCCTTGTCTCACTCCTTGATGAGGTTGGAAGGAATGAGGCAGCAATTATATAATTAAAGATGCAACCATAATGACTGCACAAAATGGAAGCAAGTCAAAGTTGCAAGGCCATGTCAATCATTATTATTATGTAATTGAGTATTTGAATGTATAAGAAAACTCAAACAACTAAAGGCACTCTAAGGGCCAACTTAAAGAAAAAGAAGTTGGCTTCATTCAAGTAATTAATAGAATGGCAACAGAGTCAAACAAGACTAAAAAAGGAAAAAAGCCATTAATGGGTATATAAATTATATTAGTTTTAAAAGTCACTCTAACAACAAACAAAACTTGTAATGGAAACTATATTTCTACAATCTTAAGTCAGTGGAAACTTTCAAAAGCATATCAGATGAATATAACTTTTTATCTTAGGATAAGGATTTGTTACAGGTTAATGTTTTCATAAACACATAGCTGGCTTGGCTTTCAGAGATGACCATTCACTGAGGGCTTTGAATCTGAACATTTGATGGCATTCATGGCCTAATTTAGATACCTAATAATAGACATTTTAAATTTAAGCTAGTTGTCTTAGGCTGGCTCTAGAGCCAGCAAAGAGAAAAGGCATCTTCAGAGGGAAAATAATTTCTTGTTTTGGATGCCAGTTTTACCATGAGATGACTTATCCTTGAAAGATGTCTATTCTTCTCCACTGCTTATAAAAGAAGCTTAAGGTAACTAAGACTTGAATGATCTACTTTCAGGTGATTAAAGACATGAAATAAATCTTGTCAGTCTTGGTATCTAACATAAGGCATTTGCATTTGAAAACTGTAGCCATAGCTGTTTGTAAGGCAATATCAAAACAAACTGTTGAAAATCACACTGTATACTCCCAACTGTTAGCTCTCAAAAAGGCTCGGCCAAGCAGTGCAAACACAGACACAGACATACTTAACCAGGATGCAGGCCACGTTGGCAGTAAGCAGAGATTCGAACTGCACTTTTGGAGGATGGTATGCTGGAAGGTCTCTGTGACTGCAGTCTCCAATGGGCTGCCAAAGATGGCATCTTTTCTCTTGGTTCACCTCTATTTCAATACCAGCTTGAATGAGTTGCTTTGTCTTCTGGGGCTTCTTGGTATATGTCTATAAACATGGGTTTGTTTGATTGTAACATTTGCCTTTCCAGACTCTGGACATCTTGTTTAAATGCTCTTTTCAAATTCCTAAGCTATCCAGCTCAGATTCCAAAAGACCTAGACTGGATCCGGAGGAAGGAGACGAAAAACAAGAAATAAAAGGAATTTTTAAAACTTCCAAAAAGCCTTCTTACTGTCCTTGCTTGAGACCATACAACTCTCTGGGTAGGTACCCTCTCTTGTCCCTTTTTTTAACATCTTTGTTCTTGGTGCCAGAATCGACCAGTTTCTGACAAGGTGGCTGTATTATGATGGATGCGTTGGCAGGCAGACAGGAAGATCTGCTAGACAAGAGAGTGGATGAAAATAGCCAGCTCCTGAAGGTGTCTGTGAGAGGGATTTTTGCTTTCCTGGTACCTTTTGTTTTTGCTCCTGGGCTATTTGCTTGTGCTCTGCTTCAGCGAACAGGGTGACAGATGAGTGTGCTCAGCCTTCTGGTGGCATCAGCACAGGTAGCAGCAGCAGGAGGAGGTTGTTGTGAAGAGGTTCATGTGGCTGTGACTGGGAGAGATGACACCATTCAGAAGCATGATCTTAGGGGTATCTTCTGGAGTATGTCCTGGTACCTTCTGGTGTAGCTCCAGTGTGTTCCTCATCTAGAAGCTGTGATCTGGCAACCAGCTTCTGAACTTTTGACCTCATCTGTGAACTGGAAATAGTCATAAACCTCTGTCTTTGGCTCATGAACCCAAATAGCTTGACAAACTAGCAGGTTTCTGTTGGATACAGAAAGAGGGTTGAGACCCCTGCCTTGGGAATTGTGATCAGTTTGTAAGTTGCTGTTGTTTTCAGTCATTTTATGAGGAATCTAGAAAAGATCTTCTCCCCTCCCCTGCAGTTCTGTTGAAAACAAAACCTATTTTAGAACACTAAGCAGAAAATAGTGATCAAGGTAAGGCTGAGGGCTTGTGGGTGTTCAGGCCACAGTGGTGAGTAGTAGTTTGCTCATACAGAAATTCACCTTTTGCTATTGCAGCTTTCCTTGGATATGGCTGACCACGTCGATGGTTTCACTATTTTGCTTTGTAATTACAGATTCCTTTCACCTCATTTATGAAAATCAATATGTGTCCAAGTAGGCCATCTTTTACACAATGTCGTAACAAATTGATATAATTAATGATGAGTCTTTAGATATATGTATGTGAATAGCAACGATTTTTGAAACATGAAACTTCAACACTTTAAAATTGTTTTGCTGAATTAGATGACTCATCATGCCGGGGGAAAAAAGATCCTGTAATTTCATTGTATTTTCCTGTCATTAAGAAAATATTATGCTTCAAGCAGTTGAAAGACAGCAAAATTTGCAGACCCATTATTACGGGATAGTGGTTGCAAGGAGAATTGCATTACATTTGCCTACAGATATGTGAGTGTGTTTTAGCACCCACTTTCTGTTTCTTTAAAAAAAAGAAAGGTATCAATTTAGAGGACAAAGTAGAGTTGTGGTTTTTAGAGGACAAGGTTGGATACGCCAGTATCTTCAATCCACTGCTTCCATGTCTGTGTCCCCCATTTGCTCTGACGACTGACCTTGGACAGACTGCTCTGCTGGGTCATCCACACACTCTGCAGCTTTTGGTGGACTTACTGTGGGTGCTGGCATATTCCCATGGGGAAGGGGCAGGTTTTGTGCTGGTGTTGGCAGGTTTTCGGGGGTTGCTGGCATGATTTCAGAGGGTTTTGGCATGTTCACAGTGGGTACTGGCACACTCTCAGGCGGTATTGGTGCACTTTCTGTGGGTACTGGCACCCTTTCTGGGAGCATGAGCATGCTTTTGTTGGGCTTCATCATGTTGTCGGTTGGTGTTGTCGTATTTTCAGTAGGTGCTGGTGTGCTTCCAGGCGGTGCTGGTATGTGTTCAGTGGGTGCTGGTGTACTTATACTGGGCTGCTCACAGAGATTCCCAGCCTCTGACTGTGGTGTTAGAGGAGATGGGAGCTCTGGCACCAGGATGGCATTACACGTCTGAGCATCACTGGCCTCTGGATTGCTGCTGTTGCTTGGGACGGACTCCTCTGCCTTGTGGGACACCCTAAAGGCTTCAGCCAGCTCCTTCAGCATCCTCTCGTCATTAGTGCACAGCTCAATGCTTGCCTGCTCAGAAGAGGAAGGGCTTCTATCAGCATCATCATCTTCTTCTAAGATGCCATTTCCATTCACTTCTTCAGGGAACTGTGCTTGCTTTATTTTTTTGTACAATTCATTCCTCTCTTCCTGCAGAGCCCGGCAAAGGTTCTCTAGCCTCTGGATTTTTAGCACGAAGCATTCATATTCCTTGGTCCTCATGGCTTTCTGTGGTCAAAGACATCAGAAAATTGTAAGAACTGAGTTTGGGTGCATGCAATTCCTTGGTGGAACTGGTAGGTAGGAAATAATTTGAGATCTAGGCAGCCCTCACAAGACTGCCAGGTAGCTGGCTTTTGCCAACTGCTCTACAATAACTATGATCTTTTGTACTAAAGCTTCAAGAGGAAATTCAGCCATGTTACTGCACTGTATTAAGCATTCTCAGTCTCCCTACAGATCCAGATCAATTTCACTCAAAACTATTTGCAGGAGTACCTGTTAATCTGTGGAGGTGGAAAAATGTAGTTGATGTCTGTATAGATAAGCATCCAAAAGCCTACCTGAACATCCAGTGGGTGTGAATTTTGGGGAAACCAAGTTATATTATATTTTTTGCTTATTTTGCTTCTGGATTCTGTGAAAGCAGCTTGAACTGGAACATTTTCTTGTTTCTACAATCAGTGAGGAAACAAGAGATACAGAAACCCAGAAACAGCAATAGCACAGATCTACAAGTCTAATCAGAAAGGTCTGGTCCAAGTTCAGTGTAAATTTGGGGTGAAACTTCAAGCAGCCTCGTATCTTATTTGGATGAGTTCCAACATGCTTATGAATGTCCCCTGCAATGCCCCTGTGACAGCATGTTTAAAACTATGGTGAGCCACAGTGCTTGTTTTTTGGCTCTTAAGAGTTTGCATACACAGGAAGTTAATGAAAGGCGTAAATTTGAAGTTCATTAGCTAGACCGCATTAATTCCCTGGGAGGATGC
Organism: Melopsittacus undulatus; assembly: GCF_012275295.1. Classification (NCBI taxonomy): domain Eukaryota; kingdom Metazoa; phylum Chordata; class Aves; order Psittaciformes; family Psittaculidae; genus Melopsittacus; species Melopsittacus undulatus. Next base: position 73,874,002 of record NC_047529.1, read on the forward strand.
TCTTATGCAGAAAGAAAGTTGCATGAAGTGAACTAATGCCAATTTGCTTCTATGAGAGAGCATTAACAATTGCACATTTTTAGAGCACTTAAAATTCACAGTTACATAATTCAGATTCTCTTGGACGTAATGAATGCTTCTGAACAATCTAAAAGCCCCAGCAGCTGGGGTTGTCTTTTTGTGTGAAGATATCTAATTACCAAGGTAGCTGGAAAAAAAGACCTTTAGATTCAAGAACAATGTTTTCATTGACTTCTGGCTGTTCCAGGTCACCTCATCTCATAGTTAAAGCTTTATGTGGGGAAAGAAGTGCATCCTGAGAAGAAAAAGACTGCTCACCTCTTCAATCATGTCCAGTAACGCCCTGTTGCAGTTCTCAAACCTGGATTTCCATGTAGCAGTATCCTTTTCCAACTTCTTCATTTTCTTTGTCATCTACGGAAGCAGGAGGAAAAGCTGAATCACAACAGGAAGCCCATGCTGAAGATTAAATTAGGGCAGTCATTTTATTCAAGTCTTTGGCTGTACACATAACTCTGCTACCAGCAGCTGTAGTGGCTGTGCTAAGTAATAATTTATGGTAAAGGATGGATTTTGTTTTATGTAGCTGCCATATAACTTTCAGCCTTCAGTCTGTAGTCCTAAAGTAGGACCAGTTGATTATGCGGTTGTAAATATAGCCAAATCCCACATTACAAACTATCACAAAAACAAAAGGCAAAGAAAAGGTGGTATTATTCTGTTTGTCTCTTTACCAGACCACAGCGTTAGATTGCTGGGAAGTTAAAAAAAGGGCTTGCATCTCCTGAGCCAGCACTGCCAAGGAAAATCATTCTGGATTAGTCACCTCTATGCTACTTCCAAAACACACCATTACCTAAATAGCATCACCTTTCCATTTGGTTTTCTGCAGACTGAACACTGTGCAAATCCTTGGTGGTTGCCTGGGTTGGGGCATCAGGAATATGGGCCCCAGTGGCAGAGCAGAATATCATTTATTGTGAAAGTGGGTTCAACACGTGGGTGTGTTTGGTTTTTGACTCCCATTCATTACAAGAAATAAGTACACCAGCAGCAGTGAAACAGCCACTTGGGCTTAATGGTGGGAAGGTGTTGATGGGCTTCAGCTCTGCCTGTCGTGCCAGTAGGAAGATGTGTAGCCTGTCAACCTTTCTGTACCAGTGTCAGTCACCCAGGAGGCTCTGTCAGTCACTCCTGGAGACATGGGCTAACACATGCAGCTCCAGATGTCCCATTTGATATCTCCGGGGGTCTGTACCCAACCACCACATTAACTTCTAGGTAAAATGATTTCTCTTCCAGGGAAATTTTGGTTTTATCTGAAAGGGAAAGTGAAACGTTCATCTTACATTGCTGAAGTGTAAGCTGCTATCAGTTGTGGCTGAGTGTGCCGCAGATCTTACTTGGATGCTGATGAGATTGTTCTCCAAAATGTGCAGAAATGGTTCCATTCCAGATAAAATTATTGCAATGAAAAATACCAAAATTTTAAAGGAAAGTGTGAAGCATAGAGTTCAGGTATGAGGTGCTGTTACTCACTTTCTCCATCTCCTGTTTGAATGTGGCAAACACTTCATTGCTTTTGGTCAATGTTTTCTGAAATTCTTCAAACCTTTCAGAGTAGAGAGTGATCTGCATTAACAGAGAAAAAAAACCCACAGTGAAATTTCAGAGTCTCCAGGATGATGAACTTCTACTTTGGTGGAAGATAATAAGTTTTGTGTGTAGGCAAGCAAATTAGCTTCTGTTTGGAGACCATGAAACACAAACATAAGGGAACTGAAACTCTTTGCATCTTTTTAAGGTTGCAAGTTATTATGATTCCAATCCTAACTATTCTATGATTCTATGATTCTATATTGCAGAAAAGTAAATGGAGGAAAAATAGAAAGACCCAGGACAGTGATTTTAAAAAGACCTGGGAAATATGGGTGCCTTATTCTCCTGAATGTTGCAGCTATGGCATCTCTAAACTGGGTGCTCAGAAGCAAAAGGGTTCCCTAGAAGCAGAGACTTCTGAAAACATTTCCCTTGGTAACTATAGGGACTATAGAGGGCAGCATCAAAGTCTGAAAAGCTTTCTATTCCCTGCCCTTCCTCACAAGCCCTGTATACCTCTATGTAGAATTGTGGTTGAAATCTAAAGGAAAGGACACCTAGGATGACCTACAGAATGGAAAATGATAATGTGATACCTGAACCCATGTCCATGGTCAGGGACTAACCTAATGCTGTGCAACCACTGATGCTGTGAAGAACCAGGCAGTGGGATTAAATCAAGGCGACAGCCAGCATGGTGAGGGCTAAACTCTAAGCTCCCTTTAACCATGCAGACATTGTCAGACTCAAACTTTAACCTGTGGACATAAGCACTGGCAGGGTTTAGAGGGGGAGCTGAGTGCTTCCCTGTGTAAACTGCTTCTGATGTCCAAGTGAACTGTGGGAGAGGTATCTACACCACAGCCACAGTTTCCCCTCTTCCATCTTTCCAGTCCCCACTTGGTGGCTCAGGCTGTGGCTAGGAGCTGCATCAGGCAGCACTCGATGTGCTTCACTGGACTCCACTGTTTAAGAGGAGTATTGCTGTTCCCTTCCTATGTTACCTGGCAAACAGGGTAGCCCCAGCACTAAGCAAAACCCACCCTTGGCTTCACACCCCTGTAATCCTTCACTGGATCCCTTCCAGCTTTGTCTCTGGTCTGTAGTTTGAGTGAGCTGAGAGGGCACCTTGTCAGCTCTGTTTTGTAGCCTGCCTGTGGGCTGCAGCTGCAGGCAAGGTCAGCAAAGGCAGAGAAAATAATTCCCTGACAGCCTTCTCTGCCAGTTTCACTTCACTTCGTGAAGCAGAGCAGGAGACAGATCTGTTGCAATGTACCAGCATTTAAGACTATTAGGGCTCCATATTTTGCTATCAGTTTATACTGGGTAGCCACATGAAAGCTCATTCGTGGCTGTATTTTGTCAGTGATCCAGATTTTTATATCTAAAAAAAAAATAAATTTCCAAAGATCTGAGATCAGTTTTTCTGTAAGAAGAGCAGCTCCATCTCATCCATTTCTATCTGATGCCAGAGCACCCCCAGCAGTGTTTAGGTGACTGGACATTTCATCTGCCCAGCCTGACACCTCTCATTAGAAGAGTGCTGTAACATGCAGTGGCTGAGGCAGGGTGGGTGTCGAGTGATGGGAGATTAAAGAGCAGCCTGCACTATTCGGGTGTCTGGCTGGAAGCTAACTGCCCTCTTCACACCAACGGGGTGCTGACTAAATGACCATCTAGGAGCTTGTATTTTGTGTGGTGCCAGCCAACACACACCCTGCCCTGGTGCCTACTCTGCAGTTACTGAGGAAAAGAAGGTTTAGAAAATGTGGTGAACAGTGGGTGGGTTTAATTCTGATTTTGAAATCAGAACGCCTAACGTTATATTGTGTTTCACATTCATTCTGGCTCGTTGTCATGATGCCCCATGTCATGGCTGTAACTGCAGTGTACCACGGATGTGCCAGAGATAAGTTTAAACTAGGTAGTTAGGGTCTTGGTGGCTGTGAATAAGGCCCTGGCTGCAGCCCTTCCCCACTGAGCTGGGTGAAGGCATGGGAGGTTAATCTGTGTAGAGCTTGTGATGCCAAGATCAGAGGTAGCTGACAAAGTGTGTTTACACCAGGCTGTAGCCAGAGCTGTGACCTATGCACAAACAGAAACTCTAAGGGATTTGTTTTAGCCACTAGAGTGCCATAGCATAAGTGGGACACTGATACCTAGTGAGACATTTGAAATAGATGTCATGGCTCTAAGGAGAAATGCCTGAGCATCCCAAAGCCAGTTAAGGGAGCAGGAGTGGGAGCAAGCGAATTGGAGTTTCTAGCCCTGAGCCATTGTCTTAAAAACCTCACCTCAGTTCTCTGTCTCTGCTTTTCCCTTCCAACTTTTGCCTATTGTTTAATTAGATTGAAAACCTTTTAGGTTTGAACAGGGCAAACTCTGATCTCAGCTGGGCCTGAGGCAATATCATAGCACCAGGAATAGCTTATGGAATTTAAATTTGAATAATAAATTACTGTTTTCACAGTGGCTGGGAACAGTGTGTGAGAGATTTCTGTCAGTAGGAGCATGCACTTCTGCTCCTCAGTGAGATGAGGTCCCCCTCATCTGCTGCCTACCATCTATCCAGGGGCCCTGACAACATGAGCAGGGGGAGCACAGGCAGTGCTGCTGCCAGGTGAGAACTGAGAGCAAGGCTTTGGGAAGTAAGGACATCTCAGCATCATCATGCTATGAAGGTGCTACAGCAAGGACACTCCTTCGGCCCTGTTAAGTTCTTGGTTGCCATAGCCCAGTGGTTGCACCATGCCAGCTGCTGAAAATTAAAGGCCTTGGCTGACTTTAATCTTCTCGCTTTGTTTCAAAGCACAAAGCTAAAAACGTCTTCCTAAGCAACATGCTTGGGGAGGGTGTGAAGAGTCCTGGGAAGCACCACTGTGGTTTGGGTGTATTCCCTCAGCCAGTGCCAGACTTCCATCACCATTTGGAGGGCCAGATTTGGCCACCTCAGGCACATTGTGCTTCCCAGAGACAGGCTTGAAAATCATGTCCCCTGATGTGGCAGGCAGGTGTGAAAATTATGTCCCCTGATTCCTTCCAGCTCAAAGAAGCAGTGTGTGTTCATCTCCTCCTCTAGAACTGAGTAATATCTCACTCACTATAGCAGACCATGGGGGCTGTATTATGGTTTCTCCTTATCTCACTGACCAACATCTTCTCATAGTTTCTATGGAGCTGTTCCTTTGTTAATATCTATTTGTTGGTTTTTGCTGTTTGCATCAAGGAGCTCTTTATGCTGTTTCTCTTCTGTACAATGGCACCTGGTCCATGAGGGAGGCCCTTCAGTGCCTACTATACTGGAAATAGTAATAATAATAATAGTAATAATAATAATAATAATGTTATTCTTCCCAGTAATTCCAAATGGAGGTTGCTGTGTAGGTGACAGAGCTCTCACACTTAAGCTCTAACTAATGCATATTTTATTTCAACAAGTAAATCACTTAATTTTCATGTATCCAAGACTGCAAAGGGCACATATATTACCAATGCCTTTGCAGACTTGTTTGACTGGATTGTTCTAAAACCAATTTTACTATGTCAAATGTATGCTTCATATATTCTAGCTTTTATCAGTATCTTCAGTTTCATTAAACTGGCTACAGAAGTCTGTTTCCATACGAACTCTTTCTGGTTAAACATAGAAGTGTAATTAAAACCACTCTGAGAAAATTGGGAGCAGGTTTGCAGTTGGGACATACTCAGCTGGAGGCCTTTGAGGTTTGATTGCAGAGCCTGTCAAACTGGTGTCAGCAGCAGTTTATGGGATGTTCTCTGGTGCATTACCAGTTTATCTCAGCCTTTGAAAAAACATGTAAAGGACCAAACCCCTCTTAGTGTTTTCCCAGGTTATCAGTTTAATGATAGCCTTTCTTGACTGATCAACAGGTAGGAATTAGACCTTCTATAAGGGCAGAGAAGGAACAACTTACCAGTATGATTAACTGTGAACAAGGGCTTGGAAGGGACTTCCTGGTGGGTGGAGGAGATGAGCAGCTGCAGAGGGGCTGAAGAACTGACACCCTCCCTACTCCCCAAAGCTCTGCTGGGGATGACCTTTCTTGCAGACAAGTTAAAGAAGATAAATCTACATGGCTGTTTTTGTAAGTCTAGGAAAATCTACTAATGCTACCTCTTTTTGATGTGAAAGTCCAAAGTCAAACATGTAATCGGGTGTTCTCACTTGCATTAAAGGTGGATTATTGTATTGCTCTCAAAGTGTAGCATATACTGCCTGTTTCTTGTTTTTACTGCTTTTCACTGCAGCCTGACTCTTAGTATAATTTTGGCAAGGATTTTTACTTTGTTGAATGTTTCAAATTCCAGCCAAACACTGAAATCCTTTGTATAAGCCCTTAGCAGGCAGAATTCTTGCTGAAGTTAATGAAAATGTTGCCTTCACACTGCAGTACAGAAAATCCCATGAGCACATCAGCTCCAGTTTGGTAAATGTGTTTCATGATATGTATGTATTCCAGTGCTTTGCTGGATTAGAAACCTGCCTGAAGGGTAGTTATGGTGAATAATCAAGCCAAGGCACACATATTGTTATGTAGTTGAGTACTTTAAACACTCATAAATCATAGTATTATAGAACAGTTAGGGTTGGAAGGGATGTTAAACATCATCTAATTCTAACCCCCTGCCAGGGGCAGGGGTGCCTTCCCCTAGACCAGGTTGCTTAAAGCCACATCCAGCCTGGGCTGAACACTGCTGTGGATGGGATATCTACAGCTTCTCTGGGCAACCTGTGTCAGTGCCTCACCAACCTCATAGTAAAGATTTTCTTCCCTAGCTCTAATTCAAATCTACCCTCATTCAGTTTAAAGCCATTACCCCTTGTTCTATCCCTACAGGTCCTGGTACAAAGCACCTCTCCACATTTCCTGTAAGCCCCCTTTAGGTACTGGAAGGCTGCTGTAAGAGCTCCCTGGAGCCTTCTCTTCTCCAGACTAAAAAACCCACATACCACAGTATGATTTGCAGTATGGGTATTAACTTGCAGTTGGCTTAAAAATAACCTGTCTCCTTTGCATGTTAAATGAGGCTAGAGGGAATACATAGAAAGTAGTATGGATACTTTACCTGGAGTATGTCTCATGGGTTAAAAACGGGGAAATAAAGGCACACCATGCAATCACCTCTCCTACGTCACCTGTGCCTGCAGGACAGTCTCTTGCTCCTTTAACATTTTGGCCTGGAGCTTCCATTCTGCAGCTTGGTTCAGGAGCTGGGTTTTGAGCAAGAGAGAAAAAATTATTAGGTCCCTAGTTTACCAGCTGGAAATCCTTATCCTCCACCTACCTGTGCTTTTGCCACTACTACCATGATAAGGAGTAATCTAACTCTTAGATGAATGTAGAGGAGTTAGACAAGATAGAGCATCTAGTGCCATCCTGAGACATGGAACAGGGCATTTGGTTTCCAAAGGCATATTTGAATATGAGTTCAAAACCTACTTGGAATGATGTTGCAGAGCAGTGGGCTCTAGAAAGTGTGGTATTTAACCATATCTTCAGCAGACTTCTAGAGAATGGTTATAATACTTTCTGGCACTTTCAGCACAGCTCTGGCCAAATTCCTGCTTTCCAGTGAATGTCAAACTCAGCACTCAGGTGTGGTCACAGTCAGATATGCCTCAAAAAATCTGTGAGCTTTCAGAAATTTACCATGTGATTTCATGACATAGTAAATGCCATATGCTTTTTGGTAACTATTATCTTTAAGCTCCATTTGCATTGACATGTTCTTAGTGGAGTATCCCAACTCAGGGTGATTAATGCCTCACTTAGATCAAGGAGGCAACCTAGGAAAAGCCTGACTGCAGTGTTATCCCTGGCCGCTCCTGGGAAGATGTGATTCCCCACTTTAAGGTATTTGGCAAAATGATATTATGAAGTGCAGGCTTCAGATGGGAGGGCTGAATGAATTGTAAGAATGAACTGTACAGAGTCTTTTCCAGGCTGCAGTTCTGAGTCAGCACTTCTAAAGTGCATGGCAATGTTATAGCAATTGGTTTAACCTGAAAGTCAAAACATTTACTGAAGTTTTGAAAGAAATGTGCCTATCCCCCACCACACATTTGTAAAGGGTTTACTGGTTAGGCCAAATGTGTTTTAGAGAAAGAATGTTAATGATAGCTTGAGAAATGAGATAGAAACAAATCAGTTTACCACAGGACTTTTGTTGGATTAAATTGTACTGCTTGTAACACTTCTGTTGGGCTCTGAAAATCTATTGATAATAAAAGTACCATGTAAGTCAATAGATCCTACTCTCATATTGGAAGTGAAAGGTGAGTAGAACCACATGCAGAAAATGTATTTGACCCCTAATTAAAACTTTTATTCCAACCATTTTGCTGGAAATAACACACATAAACTATTTGAATACCACCTGGCAAAAGAGCTGAGAATATACCCTAAAAATGCTGACTGAACAACAAAATGAATTCCCTCCCTACAGCTATTTGTGGCACTATTTGAATTAGACTTGCGAACACATTAAATATATATATAAGCTCTAGAGAAATACTTTTTCCATCAATTTGCCCTTTTGATTTAGACCCACTGAATTTTTACCATCTACAATTACCTAGACAAGAATGTGCACAGCTCGAGTACGCATTTTATGAAGCCACAGTACATTGTGTTTTATACCTACCTCTTCATATTTATTTTGAGAATTTAATCTAATGCTTGATCTAATGGAGGTGAGTCAAATTCTTGAGCTAAGATCTTGTTGACTAAAATTTCAAATAGGTTGTGTTGTGACCAGTAAAAAGAGATGGTATGAGTAGGCCTGGATTAAATGAGCCTCAGTTCATGCACTTGTTTTCTTGGGAGACAGTATGTTTTACACACAGAGAAAGAATTAGTTTGGCTTTTTTTAAGTTTGGATGAAATCTGGATTTTTAAGTTTCACTTTTTTTTCTTTTTTTTTTTATGAATTCTAGGGTGTCTGGTTTGAATGATTTAATGAAAAGTGCTTTGGAAAGCTTCAGAGCTACCCAGTCTATAGGCCAATTATTACTTCCAAGAACTGGGCTTTTATCCGTATTGTTTAAATCTCAGCTACGATTGCCTTCATGCCCACTGTGCCTGGGATAATGAAAAGGTCCCACCTCCTGCAGCACATCTTCTGCCACAGCACAAGAGATGGACAGTGAAGACTAGGAAAAGTTGCTTCTTTTGCCTGTACTCTCTCTTACTGACCCACATAGCTTCTGCAGCCTGTAAAAGTTCAAAAGTTAATAAACTCTTCTATAATGGAAGCAAGCCACAGGGAGGTTTGCTCAAATTAGCATGTGGTGTTATGTAGCCTGAGGTCATCTGCAAACACCAAGCTGGAAGAAAACAAGTCAGGAGAACTGGTACATTTATTAATAGGCTATGAAGTGGTAACAAGGAGGCCAGAGTATAAAGAAATGAATAAATATTGCATGTGGTGTTTACAAAGCAGCACTTCAGTGAAGTGTAGTGATGTTACACTATATTATTAGAGCAGTGATAGCTGCTGGAGGCCCAGACAGTCATATCATACTCAGGAATTAAAAAACCGGTCCCCAGGAACATACATTCCCATTTAATGACATGGATCTAGGGACTGGCTGAGTGAAAATTAAGCTTCCTTTTTTGCTGCAAGACTCTGCAAGTTCCAATTATGTAGAAATCTGATCAATACCTTCCAGTCATATACTTGAAAGCCACAGAGGATTTAAAGTGCAATTAATTGCACATCAAAGTTTGCATTACAAGTGCTAACAATGTATGGTATTAGGAGAAAGTCCAAGTAGTGCTGAGCAGTTATGGGATGATAGTAGAATTGAATCCTTAGGTCAAATTGACCCTTTGGGAAGGCCACACAGTATGAACCATTGCTGCTTTATAGGAATTGCATTCTTTGTTGCACATGTAGAGTGGATTGTTCAAGCAATGAGATAATCTGTCTATTGAGATGTGATGTACAGAGGCTGCAGGAGATGACATTTCTCCTAGTCTGAGGTAAAGAAGTTTTGTATAGGGGCAAAGATTCCTACATGGAAGAACTACCTAGGAAGACATCAAAGTGAGCCTACAAGGACTAATCAAGTAGATAAAAGAATAGAGAAAAAATTCATTTAAAGACATTTGGAAAATCCTGCACCAAAAGTCATGTGTAGGGATGTAAGAAAATAGTGCGGAGAGAAAGGTTTTAAGAGCTGTTCCCTCAGAGGACAGGATACTGAAAAGCAGTAAGGCTCTGGCTTTGCACATTACTGAGCTGGAGAGAAATTCAGCTAAATGAGAGGACTCCATCAAAACGACTTTGATTTCTTACATACAGAGATATATATACATTACTCCCACAGACATTAGCACAATAGCTGGGTGGGTAGGACTAAGAGCTCAGCAATAGGATTAAGGTGGGAGACAAGTGTAGGCCAGCTCTCTGGGTGCTGGGCTACCTGTGATGAATCATGACATGCTCATCATGCCTTGACTTGTAGCATGGCTTTTGGCCAGTCACTTCAGTTCTTCAGCTAAATCTACTTTGCTCTAAGGTGATGTTAGCCATATATCACCAGCCTACACCAAAGCAGGGTTTTTAAGCATTACTTTGGACAGTATAAAAAAATAGTCTTTGTGCATGGTGCATATCATTATACACCCACTGCCTAAAGGCTTTGTAGCTTCTTTTCAAACCTGCTATTTCCTAGGTGCTAGTCATACATAGCAAAGCCACAAAGGAAATCTCCCACTCCCAACTGTAGATAGTGATGATGTTCACTGCTTTAGAAGAAATTAAAACACCAAAACTGGGTATATCAATTCTGGATAAACTACACAAAGATCTGGCTAGGAACAGGGCCAGTCACAGGCAACAGGCAACCCCAAAATCCATGTTCTGTGGGGCACAGTAAGAAAGATCATTGATACAAAACTGTATACGTCAGTTTTCTTCTGTTGTTTTTGTTGGTGTTTTTTTTGTTTGCTTGGATTTTTTGGTTTTGTTTGCTTGTTTGTTTTTTTTTTGTGGTTTGTTTGGTTTTGTTGTTTGTTTCTTTCACTCAGTATCTGAAATCTGGTACTACATAGCAGAACCCCCAGTGACAGCAATAAAGTAAGCCCAAATTTGCTTTGTTATTGCAAGGGATTTTTTGGAAATGTTTCCTGGAATTTGGACCTGCCAAGAATCAATGGTTGTGAAGGAAATTTTGGGGCTTGTCTTTACATGGGCATTAAAATAACTGAGCTGGATCAAAAATTGTCATGCAGCAACATGCAGATGTGCCCACGGAGAGGCCTCAGCTTCTCTTCCCCCTCAGCCTTTAGCTGGGAGTAAAGCTGAGTAGGAGTGGGTATTCTAGCCACTAGATCAGTGCAGAGATCTTGTGCAGTTATGGGATGATAGTAAAATCGAATCCCTAGGTCAAATTGAACTTTGGTAAGTCCTTACAGTATGAGATCAGTGCAGCCGCCTCCACCAGACCCACAGGGGGGATGTCTGGGGAGGCTCTGAGTTTCAGGGAATAGTAAGCATTCAGCCAGCTCATGTTAATCCCATGTTCTTGTTCTCCTCTCTGGCTGTTTAAATATGCTCATTTATCATGTGGGGAGATGCAGTATCAAATATCAGAGCCTTTTGAAAGCTAATGGCATCACCTGACCCATCATGATGAATCAACTGTGTAGTAACACTGAGTTAGCTAGAGCAGTCTGTGCTCTAACCTACCGCTCTGCAGTTAGCTTCAAAATCTGCAAACGGCAATGGAAGCAGCTTTTCAGATGCTGTTCCTTTACATTCAGCATTGACAGCAGCAATAAAAGCATCTCTGCTACTGTAACCGAGCTTGGACCCGAAGAACCAACGTATTAGTGAAATAGCATGCAGGGCTCATTTTGACCTAATGTTAGGTAAGAGGCAGGCAGATTAGGAGGATAGGTACATATTCCTTTTCTTTCTGATGTCGCTCCTCGGCTTCCTTCATCATTTCCTGAGACTGCTCCAACTTGGCATCCACCAGTTTCTGTTGAAGTTCTCTGTGCTTAAATATTTTATCAAGGTGCTGTAAGAAAATAAATTCTGCTGAATGTGCAGGTTTCACTATGTACACAGAGCTTCATGCTCACACATGTACAGCTATCTACTCAAACGCTCGTAAGACAAAAGCATTGCAAAACAGGAAGACTCCTACCCTACTGCAATTATTAAAAAACCCTACAGCACTGACAAGAACAAATTGTGCCAGAATTTGCATGGGAAAGGAAATCTGTTTATATTACCTATTTTGAATTATTTTTATGAAAATAAAATAAAATACTTCAGAGTCTTTGCTCTGGCCATAGTCTACATATGAAGTCATCAGTACAATCCAGTATAACTGAAGATCAAATAATTGCTCATCAATAGTAAATATGCAGGAGGGACACTTTTTTGAGCTGTTAAGTGGCCAGCAGACCTAAGCCACTGTTAGATAAATGTGTAAAGACACATTGCACCTGCTGTACACAGCTCTGTAAGTACAAGCCCTGTACACACCCTTTGCTCTGGCCGTACATGCACAACATGGGCTTGGAGGGCCTGTGTGAAAGTACATGAGTGGGGATTTGGAGGAGATCAAACCAACTGGGTCAGAGGCATCTTCTGCCCTGTATAATGTCTGGCTTCATAGTGACCTTTGAGAGGTAAATGTTGCTGATAGACCTCTTCACTTTTGATTCATTCAGATAAAATTCACAGAAGCAAATATTCTTATTACATCCCTCTGTTTTTCATCTTCTTCTCATAGAAACAACAAGACAGGAATGTACATTACCTGCATTCAGCAGAAGACTTCATACAGGATTAAATAGATTTGGTAATGCACATATTATATTGGGCATTCCATATTGTAAGTACAGATTACTTATGTTTTATTCAATATGATAACGTTGTCTGATTGTACTGAGGCTCACAGTAAACGTATTTAGAAACAATAAAAAGACCCACTGTGATGTTTTTTAGCACGTGTCATAAAATACCAAAAAAAAGGTAGTTTAGGATCTTACTGAATGGATGTTTTTGTGTCAAAATTTTCTGACCAACTCTAATGTTTATAGAATGAATAATTTCCCAGCTGGCTATTATCTGCCTGATCTTACTGTGAGCATTGTGCCTGCAAAAAAGAATATATTCCAATGCAAAGGGCCTCCTTTATCTGTCGTCTTAATTTTCTGCTTCTGGGGAAGGGTAAAAGTATCTACACTGGAGCCCATCAGACTTGTGTCTGGAGGGACCACAGGTGTACCTGGCATCAGCAACAAAGCAGGCTGTCCAAAAAGATGGCAGCTGGGAGGTGTTTTGGGGGTGACTTAGGGAAAGCAGGAAAGGAGCACTGGGGAGATCCCTGGGGACTTGGGGAAGCTGTGAGAGGGATGGGGAGCAGCTTAGCAGACGGCTGGCATACCTTGCTGCTTGGGTGTCTTGGCCCCTGTCCCCAGAGCAACAAGGTGAGTGCTGCAGGAAGGGTGCTGGTTCACACAACCCCATGGCCACAGGGTTTGTCACACAGAGTCTGGTTGGCTTGTTACATGCATAGACCCATTTGGGATACTGCCCTTGTTATCTCCATGAGACATGGTAGCCAGCAGAGAGGATAGGGTGGGAGTGCTTTCTGCTTTCCCTCAGTGAAGCCAGGTTTGCTGTCTGTCCCTGTGGGCAGCAGGGCATTTCTCTCACCTCTTCCCGCAGCTCGTACTGGTCGATGATGCTTTTCAGCTTCTCTGCAAGCTCTGTGTTCTCCTGGCAGAGCTTCATGTTCCTCTCACTTTGCTGCTCAATCTGTGCTTGGATTTCACTCAGTGTGCCTTGGAAATGATTAGTTATTTCTTTCCTCTTCTCATCTTCCTCCCGTGCCCGCTGAATTGTTTCCTCCTGTTGTTAAATGGGAGAGAATGCAGTCATGTAAGTAAGACACATAAGAGGTTCCAGAAAGATACTGTTTCAGAGTAGCATAACGCTTCCCTTTGAAGGATTATATGTGTTTGTATTCCGCTCTGGAGATTTCCTTGCTTTCATCTGCTCCAGCATTAGGCATGACTCTAAATTTACAGAGCAAATTACACATTGGCCTTGAAAAAATTAGGGAACTAAGAATTTGCATTTACAAAGATGGATGTAGAGAGCAGTTTCAGATCAAAGCAAGCCTGGAAAGGGGCCATACATGTATGTCTTGATTCATGATACTGCAGCACAGCTTTTGATTTGGAAGAAGATATTCAGTGGAAGTAGTCAAAAGCACTTTTATCAAAATTCTTTTTGATTGAATTAAAAAATCACCCTTTAAATTGCCTCCTTTTAATCAGGAATCCTCATATCAAATTTATAGTCTTTTGGACTTTCATGTTTAAGAGAAATCCATCCCTTTCTGTAGAACTCATCCCAATTCCTCATCCCAATTCCTCAATTTTTCTTCCCTAACTTTTTTACTGACACCAACATTTGCACTGATTTATTAGATAATGGAATCAAGGAAAGCTTATGGGCTGTTTCTTACAGAATCAAAGCAAAGAATCAGAATTTTGCCTGGAGAATCCTGGAGATTTTATTTTTTTTTTAATTACTGAAATTCTGTTTTGGATTTGAATAAAAAAGACAATGCAGAAAGAATCTGGATTCATTGCTTTGGATCCAGAAATATGGACTATTTTTATTCCCTACACATTTTCTTCCAGGGCAGTCTGCCCTTCTGGGGAATGTAATCCTGATGTGCAGTGGCTAGGAGAGTATCTGCTCTAGTTACAAATCATGCCAGAATCACGCTAAGAATCCACTCTGCAGCATGCAAATGGCACACTCTAATGAGGTTTCAGCTATCATAGTCATTTACATAAAAATCTCTGGTAACACTGCATATGGATAGTTTCTATAAATGTACTTGAATAAAGCCTTAGCTGACTCTAATGAGGTATTATTTATGTCATAAATTTGACATAAAAGGTGTAGATTTAGGCCCTAGTCTTAAAGTAAGATGAATACCAAATGACCCTAATTCTACTTAGCATGCACCACACAAGTCTGATCTTGGACAGCTGCTGTTCAAGGTAGGGAATGTTTGTCCTTTAGCTCACCGGGAAGTGACAGAGATGACAACACCTTGGATGATGGGAGGAAAGTATTGGAGCCCTTAGTGTTAATAACACCGTAGTTCAAAGAAATCACCACAAAGCTCTGATGTGCTCTGCAGTTCACACCAGAACACATGTGAGTACTCACAGACAGAGTAAAACAAAGTGTGAGCCCAGAAGGATTCTCACTCTTAAGAGGAAGAAATAGTTTCAGATAGAGCTGAGCAGATGACTTGGGGGTCCTGGTTCAGTCCCTGTGATGAAATTGGACACACACAAAGTTTGCAGCAAGGTGAAAGAGAAGCTCTTCAATATTTATTTATTTTTTACATTGGTGAGAATTATTTAATTTAGCCTGAAACATTTTGCTTGACCAGAAATAGAGCTGTGTTGTCTGTAATTACTTTTAGGTTAGATCTTTTTAGTGCATTATCGAAACGGAAATGCTGTTCCAAAGTACAGTTAAAAATGCTACTCAGAAGGTGGTTTAAATCAGCTCCTTTAGCATTCCCAAATTAAACATTTGATTTTTTTTTTTTGAAAGGGGATGTTTAAAAGCAGTTCCTTTTATTTTTGTTCAAAACTTTGCCAAATTAAACTTGAATTCCTAGATAGTTTCAGTCAAGTCAGAGCTCCATTTTACCTCTAATACACTGTCTGAAAAACTGCTTGAGCCTTTTAGTTCCCAATTGGATAGGTGCAGCCCTTAGCAGGGAGAAAAGTGACCAGGTGCTTTCACTTCAAGAAATCAGAGTGAAAAATTGAACTTGCATGTCTGGAGTCCTATTTGTATGGTTTCAAAACATCCTTCCTCAAAAGTACTTTATTGTTCCAGTGGATGAGATGGTGTTATAACATGTCACTGCTATGATTTATAGCTCTCCGGAGTAATAAATCCAGCCAAATATAAACCAAAAAATCAGTGGATTGTGCTCATGTCACACTGAACATTTTTGTTACAAGGTGAAATGAGACATTCTCTAGAGTAGCAATCATGCAAATGTAAAAAAAAGAATAAAAACCAAACAAACCTCTGTGCATGTGTTACTCAGAGGATCTTATTTCCTATCCATTCTCTCCTCTGAAGTAGAATAATTACACAGCACAGAGACAATACAAATATTCAAGGTTAAAGACACTAAGCCAGGAAGCATTTAGTTGCAGGGCACATTATTTCTCTTGACCTCTTCTGCTTCAGAGAAAAAGATATCTTAGGAGGGTATTTGCTTGGGGGTCTGGCTGTGTCTCAGAGGGCTTCTCAGAGTCCCTCATAAAATGGCAGTGATTTCTGAAATCCCTGAGATTGCAGGCAGATTAAGCGTGGATGTGGGTGAGAAGAGCTGTCTGAACAGAAGGGCAACTGTGTGGCTACGGCACTGTGCAGGGACCTGCAGGCATTGACTCTTCCCTGCTCAAAGGAACAAAACCCTCTGTGTTCCAGTGCTCTGCCATGGCAATGCTGCCAATACCCAGCTGATGGTAAGCTGGTGCCTGATCCCTAAGTTTCAATAACAGAGGTTTCTAGGTTCTACTGCTATTATGCTGGAAATAGTGGTAGGTCTTTGGAG
This sequence comes from Melopsittacus undulatus, assembly GCF_012275295.1. Taxonomy (NCBI): domain Eukaryota; kingdom Metazoa; phylum Chordata; class Aves; order Psittaciformes; family Psittaculidae; genus Melopsittacus; species Melopsittacus undulatus. The sequence goes on from NC_047529.1 coordinate 73,890,281, forward strand.
GTGTCTGTTTTAAACCTGAGCCTTTACTAGCTGTAAAAGCCAATGCCTGAAGCTGCATCTACACTAGAGCCAGGGAGGGGGCCAGATGCCCACATGCCACAAGAAGAACTTTGCATCACTGCCAGCTCTGCTCTGGGGCTGTGGTGCCAGCTCCCTTTTACCCACCTCACCTGGACAGACACAGTCTGGCAAACCCCAAATCATTGGCATCACCCAAGCTTTATTATCACAAGGCTGCAGCCCCATCTCTGCTTATACCTATCTCCATAAACTGAGAAAATGCACCTTTATCTCACAGGTTCCTTAGTCCTTCCCATTTCAAGACGCCATCGTGTAAAGATCCTTAAGTTTCCCCCAGATTGGAGGCTTAAGACTGACTTCTGTTTTGTGCTACTGCTGGAGAAGCTGAAATAGGTGTGTGGAGTCCAGAGCTCCTGGCTTGCTTGGTTGTAGGGAGCAAGAGGGTGTCTGGGGTGGTGACTTCTCAGCATCATCATGATGAATTCATAACTTGCAAACCATGATCAGCCTTGTCAGCTGCTTCACTCTGTGCTTATTTTTTTAATAGTTTGAAAGCAAGTGTTCAGTTTTAGTGAGAAAAAGAAGTCATTGAAAATTCTTTTAGCTTTCTCCTTGTGGAAGACTGAAGTCTGACCATAAATCGTTATTGCCTTTCCTCTGTCCTTTCTTAGTCTGTGATTCATATCTACCCTATCAAAGATGTATCAAAGATTCTTGTGTCCTACTGCAGTACTGCTATCAGTCTTGTGTTCTACTGCTAAAAACATAAAAATGCATTGGATAAAACCTTGCAAAATTAAGACAAGGATATTCCACAGTTTGGGATTTATCACTGGAACGTGTGATAATTTGCAAACAGAAGGGCAGGATTGTCTCTGGTCCTCATGCCTCCTTGGGGCAACTCAGGAAGACTGTTGGTCTGCTGAGATGAAATGAGTGCAGACTCCATTTTTAATTAATCATTCTCTTCATTCCCAGGCACCATGGTCTGAGCCAGTTTGGAGCTGAGCCTATAATCAATGTGACTTTCGTGACATTTGTATGAGAGTCATTGCTTAATGCCTCATAGCAGGAAGGACAAGGGACCTGAGATGTTCATGTCACTACAAGATGGTAAGTAGCCACCAAACTGTCAGATGATTGACAGAACATGAATACCATGCAGAAAAAGGAGTTGCTGTTGGTCTTACCAGAGCTACTCTCTATTGCAGTGGGAACACATTCTGCTATTTCACAAATATTTATTCTGCTTTTATTGGAAGGAGAATTAAACATCTGTTTTCTGCTGTGAAGTGTAGCTGCAGGGAAATAATCTGGATAGCTGGGCTGTAAATAAGTCAGATTTTGAGGCCAGTATCCAGTACTAACCAGAAATATTTCTTCTCTGATCTGTCCTGTGGATTTTCAGTGCAGATCCACACTGCATATTCATCACCACTTGGCTGCACTGATATCCAGTTAATGGGAATTCCACACACCAGATGAGTGAAGATGACATTTACATGACGTGATGTGCATATAATGTACCACATGGTAAGTCAGAGGAGGTTCGTGATCTGGACAGACCAGATTCTCCTTTGCTATTGAAATGATGCAATCTCCTACACTTTGGAGCATAATCAGAAGTGTTAATCCCAAGTGTTAAAAAATTCTGAATCAGCTTTCAGTCCTGCCAAAACCAAAATAAAAGTTACTTAAGCAGGAGATTTTAAAAATAATATTTAATGGACTTGGCTGTGTTGGGCCCTCTCAGTACAATCGTAACTGGAAGAAATTGTTATTAATTTAAATAAACAGAAGATGAGATTCTGGACATGCACAGGTCTCCAGGAGCTAAAGTTTAAAGGCAAATATTCCAAGAATTATGTTAAAATTCTTAGAGACAAAACCAAATAAAGATATCGAATGCTTTTGTTTATTCATTTAATTTTCATTCATTCTGCAAGTGTATTTTGCCTTACTGTCTTATTTAACTATGGAGTTTTTTACACTGAAAGAATAGGAACCAGAGGAAAGCTAATATTCTGGGTTTCTTGGAAAGTCTCCAAGTTCTTAGAAAGTAGTGGCAAAAATTTGAACACTTCTTCCTGCTACCTGATCAGCTCAGGTACCTTTCCTGGTTCACTTGGTAGAGGTAGAGGATAAAAGCCAGAACTGAGTCTGAAATTGATAGGTTTATTTAGGAGACATAGTCCCACAGTAAGACAGTCCAACAAATTAAAAGATGCTGGAAAAAGACTTCTCTAAATGTAAAGATGAAATGTGTAATGAAGTATTTATATACAAAGAGGAAAATCATGCACTCTTGTAGTGAGATTAATAAGCCTGTGGTATCTGGGCAATAGTGTGAGTAATTCAACAAGTCCTGTTCCAAAAAAACTTTACAAATATAGTATTTTTTTTTCTCTATAATCCAGTTTTCACTGATCTGTTCCACTGATATGGTTTGTTTAGAAATCTCAGTTAAGTCTATGCAAAGCACTGTACCCTGTACTCTTAAATTACTTAAAAATTAGCTTGTATCTCCATCAAAAGATTTTGCCCAAAGAAAGTCTGGTAAATCTGTGTAGATCAATATCAAGATGTATGGTTCAGGTCTGGTACAATGACAGACACAAATTTAATTGGCAGTACCAGTTTTGTGCTACTGTAACTGAGCACACAGAGATCTGCTTCTAGTTTTCCTAACTATCTCCTAAACTGCTTTTGTCCTTCTACTGGTACACAGTTTGAATGTATATGTGGCTGTTCCCCCTCCCAGCTATATTCTTACCAATGTACAATGGAAGTCAGAGCTAGACCCTGAAGGCCTGCTCCTGAGCTTTTGGAAATGAATGAAAATCCATTCCACTTAATAGAGGTTATATCAGGTGAAATTCTTGCTGCTGACAATTCATATGTGTAATTTTATACATAACTATATCCCCATAAGGAAGGATTTTGAATAGATCAAAGCAGAGGATTTTTGTATAATAATACCACCACCATCACTAACATGTACTCTGGGAAAAAAAGGAGAATCACAACAGAAATATGTTTCTTGAAACTAAAGTTTTTCAAGAAGTATAATTATGTTATAAATTTCACATTTAAATGGTGTGAGGCACCAAGAAATAGGCATATGTATCCCAGCCTTTCACACTCCTGAAAATTTCCTTTTTGAACTGATTCTTGTAATCCAGACAACGTCTACAAACAGTGCTGGTTTGATGTCTTGACATGAATGTTCTGATTGACTGATCCTCACACATCACTTGAAAATGCCCAACTGCTTAAATTACATGAAAACATAGCCCAGCTTTCAGTAAGTCCTCTGGAGCAAAGCTGTTATTCTGCCTATGCACGTGCATTCGCACCTGCAGTCCCATGGCCTGGTCTGTTAGCACCACCAGTTTTCTCTGTGCTAGGCTCCCTGATAATGCAACGGGCACTTACAGCTAATGTGAGCAAACTCAATGCCCAAAAATGCTTGGGTATTTCCAAGCAAGAAATAAAGAGGATTCGGTATAAATGGGCCTCAAATTTACAGCATATGCATAACTATATATTGCATGCGCAGATGTAAATGTCTCTTTATTTTGGTACTAGAGCAAGATGGAAGGCATCAGCATCATCTTTTCCCCCACTGCCAGGTATCTTGATAAGGCCACCACTCACCTTGAGGTTTTTGTTGTGCCTCTGGAGCTCTCGGCACAGGCTCTCAAGCTTGCTGCGGGCGAGGATGGCTCGGCTGTGCTCACTCTGTAGATGGTCCTTCTCCTTGGTGATCTGGGCCTGCCTCTTCTGCAGGTACTTGAGCTTTTTCTGCTCAGCACGATGTTCTTCAAGCTGGGCAAGGAACAAGGATTAAAATGAAATAGAGAGAGACAGGAAAGAAATCCAGTTCTTTTGGTTTTAGGAAAGTCTTTACACTTCCTTAACCGCTTAGGAAATGTTCTGTTTTTATCATCACTAATGGGAGACGAGAGAGGAACCTGAAGGGAGTTGTGAGCCCTCTGCTGCAACAGTCCCAAGTGTGCTGTAGTGTGAGTGGGTGAACATAATTTTTAACACTCTTGTCACACCATTTCAGCCTTTCCTTCCTTGATCTGAACTTCTTTGAAGGACACCTGTGAGGTTTTTATCTTTGTGTCAACGTTAGGAACTGGAGCAGCTGGTAGCGCATTACACAGTGAGATTTCCCCAGACCATGAGACAACGCAGGAGTTGCTCATTCTGTTTTTGCACCTTCCTGAAAAAAGAAACAGCTTCTAGCAAAGAGGTGCTGGAAAACAGGCATGCTGTTTGTGTGGGGTCTTTGCTGCTGATGGAGGAGAATGCTCTGGAGGGAAGTGTTCCCCAAAATGGTGAATGAACACCTCCTCTTGCCAGGCTCCTCTCCCTCACAGGAGCACATGGAAGCACCCATCACTTGTGTTTCTGGAAGTGCCATCAACAATGGGAGTGGGTTACAGTGAATCAAACCTCTTTTGGACCACCTAGTTACTGAAGCAAACATAGGCAATGCCTGACATTCACTTGGGAACCTGCTCTCCTGTGGGTGCATGGCTGCTGCCTTCTCTAGACAGTTGGCAGGGAGGAGGGTGTATTTGGAAGGGGAATGAGGGGCAGCAACAGAATTGCTAACACCAGCCCCTGCACAGGCCGGTCATTTCTTCTAGCATGTGCTTGTTACTGGCTGTTTTGGAAAAATTCCCTGCATTGCATATTAACACCATAACAGTCACATCAAAGAAGCATTTCACCTCTGAAGCTTTTAAAGATTTTCTCCCTTTCCAAAACACAGCAGCCCTCCTTGCTGTATTACAGGCGTGCATACGTTGAGAGATATTTCTGAAGTCCAGATGTTTTTTGGTTGAAAAACATCAGCACATGAGCTGCAGTGTGCAAACCTTCATAATAACAGTTGCTGTTAAGATTACATCATCTAGCAATAAGGTACCACTAGTATTATTAACCCCGGTATGACTGGGAAAGTCTGTGAGTGCAGGGGAATGATGTGCAGCTCAAACAAGGTCAACAGCCATCATATATTACACTTTCTCTGCCTGAGGTTTTGTTTTCTGCAGATGTTCTGTAATTTATGCTTACAGTACAGAGCTGAGTGTATTATCAATCAAATCACAGCTAGTCATGCCATGAAACAATGCAGTCACCAGCTTGAAGTATATTTACAGTTTATGCCCAACTTTCAGCATGTGTAATTGTGTGTTTTTACCCCCATAGATCAGAATAGGGGCTTTTGCACCTAATCAAGCTGCACTAGCTGAAATAATGTTTCTAGTATTGTGGGGAAAAAATGGCTTCTCTGTAATGAAGGCTGACATTTGTTTTCCTTTATAAGCTTGAATTTGGCCCTTTCCCTTTTAAAAACACACAGAAAAGGTTCTTTTTGTTTCACGTTTTGCATGCGCAGCCTCTGCTGAGTGGATAATGATTTATCCAAATTTGAGATGATTCATTCAAACTGTGTGAGATAGGGGGTTTAGAATAAAGTAGGTCTTAATTGTCATATGAGAAATCTTCCAAGCATTTTTTGAGTTTTTGTTTTTCCCCCCATAGAAACGACTTGTGCTAAAAGCTTGTATTTCAGAGTTCTCAGGAATGTCTCAGGCACAGTCTTATTTTTTCACTCAAGAAGGGAATTCACTGGTAAGTAGGAATGACAAAAGGGCCACCAATGATAAATTTTTGAGAATAAATATTGGTTAAACCTAACTACAAATAGAAGGAATTCTGAGTTTGGAAGGCTGACCTAGAGAGATGAACTCTCCACTTAGAAAAAAAGTTTTATCTTGACCCCACTGAAGACAATGGTAACACATTTATTTATTAGGGCATAGTTCTTGCACCCAACACTTGTGGGACTCTCAGGACCACTGAAAATAAGCTGGTTACAAGCAATTCTGAAACAGCTGTTTGTAGAAAAAAGCTGAAGTAAAGCACAGCCTGCTTTACTAGCCCCAACCATTCTGCCTACACCAGTATTAGTGAATAAAATGTTCTCTAATGGCAAGAAGCGTGACACAGCTGGTACCTAAAGGGCTACACTAACTTGCTTTCCTGTCCCTGCAGGAATGGCTTCCTTCACACTAGCCCTGCCTTCCCTCATGACTTCCAACTTTTGGGGTAGCCCTTGCTATAGACTGTGCCAGGGCTTGTATTAACAGTTAAATAGTATATAGTCTGTGGGGTAGTGCTGGTGCTGCATGGGGTGCCTGAGCAGAGCACCTTAAACCACAGCTAACAGCAACTGTACTAACAGGGCTGAAGCCATTGCCAGCACCCAGCTCAGCCTGGCACATGGCTGCACCTTCCCCTGAGCTGTGCTGCAGGAAGTGTCTGTGTCACCACAGGGTTCACCCAGCCAGGGAGCTGATCCAGCTGGAAAACAACACAGCAAAAGCAAAAAGTGACCTGAAGTGTGTGATGGGGATGGATAAGAGGGAGCAAAGAGTGGTAACTACTACAGCTTCCTGCTGATAAGTTGTTAAAAACACTACACTCTTCAGCCATGCTAAATAAGCAGTTTAAGGCTTTATCCAGCAGGCTTTTAGTTGTATTTATGAAGTGGTTTAATTTAGTCACATTGTCCAGGATGTCAAAAATAAATACTCAGTATTTTCTTTTAGCACCTTTCTCCCACAGGGCAATATGGCCCCTGTTTTATACAGTACTTCAGTGACATTTCAATGCAGTGGAGAGTACATTATAGAGGAAGAAGACTCATTTCAGTTAATCTGTGGGCATGAAGTCCCTTTAAGCATGAGCTAAACCACAAACAGCCTGAGACCATATTATGAAATCAGAGGATTTTACATGAAGAAAGGGAAAGCTGAACTTCACATTATGATGAGGCATGGACACATCTGTGCATAAAACCAATTACAAAGTCAATGTTCTGCTTAGCACATTTTTCAGCACTCCACAAACTGTAAAATGCTGCAGCCTTCTCATTTGTAAGATTTCCACAGCTTAAGGCCATACAGCCCTTTAACTAGAAGAAAACACTTGATCTGAAAATAACCCACCTTAAGTATGGAAAGAATAGAGTCAGGGAGGTGGCAGTGTTACAGAGGTGACATGGCGGCAGGGGCTTTGATTCTTCATTTCACTATTGTAGTTTCTGCAGTGATCAGCTTCAGCTCTCTCAGATCTTCTGCTTCCTAACATTTTATACTAAACCCTTATTTATTTTCATTTTGGCTAAATCACTGATACACAGTTTAAAGCAATGCTCGCATGCAGAGGTATGCAAAACTCCTTGCAGAAGAGGAAGGCAGGAGCAGAGACACTAGTCTCCAGTGAATTGGTTTGGCAGAATTGCCTTAAAGTCCAAATATTCTGCCTCATCAGTTTTTTAACCTAAAGTCCAGCTTGTTTTCCTCACATTTTACTTTTTTCTCCTTTTCACCCATAATTGATTATTTGACCCTGACAATTATTTTGGGACATAATTACCAGCACAGATGCTATCACTACATGAGGTTTGACCATGCTACATAGCATATGCTTTTTATACCTTCCTGTATAGACAGTTTACACAGAAAAGAACCAATGGTGTACTAACCAGCTCAGCATACTTCTTAAATAACAGGTCCAGCTTCTCCTCTGGAGTATTCAACTTGTTCAAGCTTTGCATCAGTAAGGTGGCTTCCTTCCCTTAAAAATAAAAAAAGCAGCAGAGATGTGACAGTAGAGGTAGTTTGTAGCCATGTATTGTTATGAAATTGGTTGTTTGATGCATGGATCTGTAAAAACTCCATGAGAAATGAGGTATTTTGGAAGGAAAGAACACATTTTGCTACAAATTTCTGGATTTTTCTTCTCCCCATAAGAACAAACATGCTTGAATCTTCCTCCATGTCAGACCTCAGTAATGTGCTGTCTTCTAGCAAAAGACCTGGCTGTGAAATGCTTTTGTCCTGTACAATCTGATTTTCATTTAATATTTTTTGCAACATTACTGGATCACATTTGACTGAAATAGGATGGAAACTTTGAAACCAGATCTATTTGCAGGCAAAAATTGATCAAAGCTGGTGTACTCAGCTCCTGTGCTGCTCAACCTGCACAGGACAAGAGGAAGATTAAGTTAGTTATGAAGACTGTGGTGTTGATGGAAACACTCAGAGAAGCAGTTACTGCCAGCCAGGTGTCGACTACATGATAGTAAATCAGTTCCCTGACTGATGAAGAGAGTACAGGTACCAGAGACAGTCTAATAACTATCTGGGCATGCATAGTTAAATCACTACATTCCATTTATGTATTGCTTCTCTTGTGATACCTCTTGGTATTAATTCTAGCCCTGCATAAGAGCTGAAGGTTGAACACTACTTGTTTATCAAGTACAAAATCTCCCTGGTGTCCCTGGAGATAAGGATGGCTGTGATGACAGGGGCTTGAAAGTGTTGAAAGTGCTTTCCTATATACTCCTATTTTCTGAAGCCGAGAGAGCAAATTTGTTTTCTGCATTATGTTGGACCTTTTCCTCTCCAGGCCTAGCGCAGTTCAGGAATACTGCCTGTGGAGGAAATCCACTGTTTCACACTAAGTTCTCACTACCGCACCAGTATAAATAAGTTGAAAAGAGCTTAAATAAAAGCCTGGAGTGAAAACTGTTGCAACCACAGCTGGAAAACCGAGCTTTGGTAGTGTTTTCACTGATCATAGAGAGGTACTAATAACTGTACCAAACCCAAGCCAATAGAAGCTGATTAGCTTTCTTTTCCTGGATATTCAAGGAATCTGGGGGAAAAAGATCCTTGCTCTGTCCTATGCTTAATCCCTCGTTTGTAAGAACGTCCTTTAGTGATTTTTCCATAGGATTAGTCTGCTGTTGGGTTTGAGTTGTCACGTAAAGGAGAGGCTTGAAGATTGTCCTGAGTTAAATGTAGAATGCGAGATGAATTGCGTTTGCAAGATCAGATGTAGCTACATTGCTCTCTAGCGGCTGTTCAGTGGGAAGGACATTCTTTACAAAAACCTGCTGAGACTTCTTTCTAGCTCAGCTAACAGAGCCCTGCCATGGCCGAGCTGCTCTCTAAGCACTGTACTTAGAGAAGATAAACTTATTGGCTTATTTCTTATAGTCTGTGATGAGTCTGGATGTCTGCTAGATGAAAGGCAACTCGGGCATAACAGTGAATTTGCTCTGCAGGTTTCCACACCACATAGTAGCACCATTAGCACCATTGTAACTAGTGATAAATAGTACCTGAAGAAGCAGGGGAAGAAACAAACATACTGAGGCACAAACAAGAGGCCAGGTTTTCCTTTGTCTAAGAAGCAGCCTTGCACAGTGTGTCATCAGACTCATAGCTTTGGCTAACTAGTTTGGGCAGCCCAATAGTACATCAGAATTATGTGAGATAATCAAAAGATTTTGCCTTTTTAAAAGGACGAATATCTGACACAGCCTACATGTATCTGTTGGGTAACTGCTGAAGATAGTTATCAGTTAGAGAAAGGTTGTACGAGCCACCATAATTTTCAGTGGTAACTGGAGGTCCATATCATCCATGGCAGTGGCTTAACAGTGGGAAAAGCAAGAACCAGGGAGTTTTTACTTCTGTTCACAGAAGGGCTGTGTATGCAAGTACTTGCCTAGTCCTTTTAAGATTTTCTTCTCCAGCTTTTGCTCCTTGCTGCTGCTGGCTTCCTTTGCTCTGGAAGCATCCCCAGGAGTCAGCTTCTCTTTCTCACTCTCCTCATTCACATCTTCATACTCTGCATCCTCCATGCTGCCTGGCTCTCCCTTCTCAGGCCTGTCAGCTCCCGTAGTGGCACTTTCCTTCTCCATTAAGCTCACAGCAGACCCATAGGTTTTAATAATGTCCTCCAGCTGCCGGCTCAGCTCCTCTGAGATATCGCACACAGCTGCTTCAGGGCAGGCATTTGGTTGCTCCATGGGTGCTGGAGCAGGAGCCTGAGAGCCAGGGGCAGGTTTATCCCCGCTGTGCCCCTGGATGTCCTGTCCAGGTGAGATGGGAGCCTGGTCATTCTCCATGGTTGGTGCTGTACCTGACAGCAAACAAATGGAGGATTAGCTTAAAAACACACAGAATTAGTCATCTAGCTGTTCCCAGAGGCTGGCCAGGACCTGAGTGATTTTGTGTAGAATTTGGGATGGCAGCTCATCTGTTGTCTCTGGCTTGCTAAATATGTCACACTTAAATAAACAACTGAGGTGATTTGCCTGCAGGGAGAAAAGCAAATTACATATGTTCCAAGAGGAAAAGCCTGCCCAAATCTAATACTTAAAAATCAAAACCTCTTATTCCCATTGGCAATGATAACACACAAAATGACACCCAAGTCATTTATACCATTCCCCTCCGCAAACATGCTATTTGTCACATGTTTACTCTTCTTGATCTGTTTACCTGCAGCACTGGCTACCAATATGGGCAGCTTCGCTTCACAGCTATATCAATTTCAATTCCCATTTCTCTCCCATCAGCACATCTTAAATCAGTAAGTACAAAAGAGGAATATTTTAATGAAACCTCTGCACCGAGAACTGTTCTGTGGTCTTGGAGAGCACTTGATCTGCAAGAGGCCTGGCTTGGTACTGTGACTAATGGCAAAGAACAAGATAAGCAGCTATAACACACTCTTCTTTTGTACTAGATGCATGCTGTTGACAGCTTGTTTGACAAAGTACAAAATACAGAATAGATCACAGTGAGGTAAAACTGACCGGGCGTAACGTGGTTTTGGTCCTCTGGTATTTTCTGGGGTGAATTTCAGCTTATTTGTTCCCAGTTTGCAATGGGAAGCTTTTATTTTCTCATGTCTTTGAGCAGCTGTACTCAGCCAGGTGAACACAGAGTCCCCATTCTGTCTGTGTTCCTCTGGAGGCTGCTCCAGCTTACTCAGGACAAGGTGATGAGGATGTCAGTGAGAGTATCTCAGGCACCTGCTCCCAGCTCCTGCAAGGTGCGTGCCAGCAGAAACAGCATCCCTGACTGTTTGCGGAGGGTGTGTAAATTTCTACAGCTTTCAAAATCATAAACTGACTTGTCCAAAGGCAGTCTATGATAGGAGAGATGTAATTTACTGTAATACATGACTTAGTGGTTGTTATTAAGCTCTTTTCACTCAAAGTGATGTTTGGAAGTGCAGTGATGGCCATCATTAAGGCAACGTTTTTCAAGATGTGATTGCCTAGCTATTTGACTGGGCATACAGGCAATACAGTCAAATATGGTTATCATGTCTCAAGCAAATAACTGAAGGCTTTGAGTGGGGGTCAAGATGTGCTTGAAAACTGTTAGCTATAAATTCATACCCCTGCAGTTCTTCCAAAGGTACAACTTGCCAGCAGGAATGCTTGGGAAGGCGTCTGGACCTGGTCTCACAGACCCTGCCAGACAGACTCATCCCATTCTTTTCTTCCTGCTTGCGGCATGGTCATTTTATCACTGCAAAGTGATTGTGAAATTACATCCACCTGATTTGATGTCATTGAGTTTAATTTACGTTGAAAGATTAGACCCTACATGTGCAATTTAGGTAAATAATTGCAGATAGCATGAATGTTAGACTAGTTTGTGATCTTGTTTTAACTGAAGTTAATTGATTGCAAAATAATTCAAGGTCAGTAAGATTATTGTAAATGCTAAACTAGAAGCTCCACAAAATATATGATTATCTCTGACATGTTCAGACTAGTGTTTACAGTTGTATTCAGTAATTTGAGCTAATTGGCAATCAATCAGCTAAAAAACTCAGGATCACCAGCTCTTGTCTAGACAGAACAAAAGTCTCACAAAGTATATCCCCAATTTAAACTAGCTATTTTTGTCATAACATTCATCACAGAAGGAGAATGGTATCACTAAACATTTCCAAATATTAATTTCTCTTCCAGGTATCTCCCCTGTTTTGTGAGAAGGCACAAGTTGAAGCAGTTCTTACTGTACCCCTGCTCTCTTCCTCGGCTGCCTCCCACCTGCACTGCTTATGGAGCAGCACCATCCAGCTAATGGTTTCCTCCTACATGAATCATGAAGCATGCCTGCAAACACAGCAGCCTTTAAGCCAACAACAGCGAATGATTTATACACAGTGTTTTTCAGTAATAAGGGAAAACCATGGGTGAATGAAGGAGAAACTGGATGTTTATAATCAAGGACACAAGATGCTTAAAGGCAGGCATTGCAGGAAACTTTTCCTAACATACATTCCTGGCTAGAATGGGATTAGTTATAATCAGTTTCTGAAACCATGGCAATTCACATTTGTTGAGGTTCAGGCCACCAGTGAGTGGGCAGGAACCACAGAAATACCCAGCAATGAACCTTTAACCGAAGGGTGCCAACCTGCAGGGTCATACCAGGGACTGTACTTACACGCATTAAAATTAGTATTTTAATGTTTTGTTCCATTCTTCTCCAGGCTAAAGCAGATGACTGATAACTACTTTCAATCACCAATATGACACCTGTTAAGACTTCTGTACCTTGCTTTGCATAACAGCTTCCATGCCTCACAGAGTTTCCATTTAGGGAGACAGGGCAGCTCTCATCGACTGAAAACAGCCTTTAATGCTGGGAGACTTTACTGCTATTGGCCCCAGTCGTCCTTGTCCTCCAGCCTGTTTAACCTTGGTGTACATCAGGAATTCCTCCTTATCAGGCTGTAAAAGACTTTTGGTGCCAACCTCAGCAACACACAAAGTGTTTACATTATATGATATCTTAGACACAGTAATGCCTAAAAATTAGGTGACTGAGCCCAGAAGAGGAATTCCTTGGTTCCTCCAGGAATTTTAGCCCTGCCCAATTTTAGACTATCCACTTCCTGAAATCTGTGACTTGTACTACCCTTACAGTTGTCTACAGGCACCTGAATCTCCAACACAGCCTTATCCTGTTTTATGCCAAGGGTTGTGGGACTGACCAGTAATTTGACCAAGTCTGAGCATTGCATCTTGTTTGCTGTTTTCCTCCTGCAGTCCCAAATCCTGGACCTGTTCCACAGCCTGAGATCAGTCTCTTTCCTGGCCCTAGGGTCTTGGATTGAAACTTGATCCCAGACACTTGTGGTTGCTGCCCACAGTAGTCACTATTTCCCTCCTCTCCTCCAGTGGAAACACCCCTGAGAGTCAGAGGGTGCTGCCGCCTCCCCACTGTGGGAGAGGCTCTTCTCCATCCTCCTCCTCCCTCTGGGATAACCCAGGAGGGCAACGGAGCTCCCTGGGGCACAGGTGACCTCCAGTCTCAAGTGGAAGGTGACACTGGTCCCAGGCTGATGCCTTTCTGCAGGAGGACTCATGGCCATGCCTGCCGTCCCTCAGTGAGACAAACCCAGGCTGAGCACATAGCATAGCCATGGCTGCACTCAAAGGCAACAGAAAAAGGTGTGTGGCTAAGCTCAGCCTGGTAATGTGCAGAATTAATTTGTCTCTGATTGTATCCCTTAACATTTCACATTAGGGCACAATTTGACTTTGCCCTGCTTTGAAATCAGCCAGTACTTCCTGAGTAAAAGGTCAGTTAGCAAGAGACAGTGCCTGATTTAGCAGAGCTGCAGCAGCCATTCCTCTGCTGCTGGGAAAACCATGCCTGTGCTGGCCTCTGTCAGCCCACCCCTCACACCACCGCAGCTGACCCTGCTGCCAGGCACCGTCCTGACATGGACAAAGCACAGAACACATGTCCTTAGCTTCTCTTGCAGATTGTCCTGCGTGCTGTTGCAGAGTTTTGTTTATCTTCTTTTGAACAGAGTGATTCCCCTTCCTTCTTTTCTGGGATTTGCTTCCTCCTTCCCTTCTTTCAGCTTGAAGTTCTAGGGGGTTTACAGACCCGACTATCTTTAGCTCTTGCCTCCCATGTATCCAGCAGAAGGACACATGGCACCTGCTCTGCAGCCAGGAGTTATTTTAAGGGCTTCTAAAATAGGTGTTGGTATTTAGCACTTTATGCTCAAAATTCTCGTACACACACACAGAGTTCTCTAAATCAAAGCATTCCATATACTTGCACCAGCCAGCATATGCTGATAATATCTGAGATTTTACCTCTACATAACACCAGCCTTTACTACAGTAACACCTCAAAGCGGCAAACATGAAGCTTTGGAATGGCCCACGCTACTGTAGCTCCAGTTACCCTCCAGAAAAACACAAGTGCCTTATTGTAGCCTAGGCACTGTCCTATGTATTACTTCAGAAAGCGGAGATAAATCAGCTTTATCAACTGCGTGCTACATTTGAAAACGTTTATGATTTATGAACATTTTTCTAGTGCAAAACTGAACAAAAATCTGGAGGCTTCATGGCAGGCTTTTCTAAAGGTATGGAAAGAATCAAAGACTTTCTAAAGTCCCCTGCCTCAGCTCTCATGCCATACCTGAGTCTTGATCACTTACTCTTGTGACAAGTCAGCTATGGCCCCCAGTTTCACTTGAAGGCAAGCTCTACCAAAGTCAGCTTCTCTTCAGAGAAGCATTTCTTACTTTCACCAACAGCCTGAGATACTTGCCTGTTTTTCTCACACATCACACAGTGCCTGGGCTTTTAAGGCTATTTCTAGAAAATGTGAGCTGACAGTCCCAAAAGTAAGTACTTTACTTAGATTAAAACCCTTGCACCATGCCACCAGACAGTGACACCAAGAAAGCTGTTTATCAGACTTACCGGAGCAAAGAGGAGAGCTGAGCAGAGAAAAAAAGTCAAGCAGAAAGCTCAGACAAGGGCACAGCAGCAACAGGACACTGGTACTTTAATTCTGCCACTGAGGGTAGAGGGACGGGAAGACCAAGAGAGGGGGGGAAGGACAGAATGACACAGCAGGAGCAAACACTGCAGAGACTGAATCCGTGCTTTGCAGGGGACCAGCTCTGATAGGCGAGCTGGGAGGCTGCCTGCTATCTGGCAGCGTAAGCCAGCTATGTTGGCTATTCCCTGCTCCAACAGAGATAACAGGAGAGATTCAAGAGTAGGGCCCTCAGAAAGAGAAAATAAAGGAAGGATTTGTACACGGCTGCTACTCTTCAAAATTAAGTCTTAATCCTTCAATGCCTTGATGCATTGTGCTGTGTGAAATTTGTCTGTATTGACTATGGATTGGTCAAATTTGGTCTAATTTTCCCATCTGTACCAGAAAGATTGGGATTGCTTTCTGTGACATGAACCTGGGATTTGGGCAGGATTTGTTAGAGACCAGGCTGATTTTTAATCATAGAATCAGTGGCTGGATGGGACCACAGGAGGTCTTCAGTTCAACCTCTTGCTCGAAGCAGGCTTAGCTGTGATCTTTCAGGTCTCTCAGGGCTTTACATTGATCTTAAAATTCTCCAAGGATGGAGACTGCATGACCTCCCTGGGAAGCCTGTTCTCCTGCCTGCCTGTCCTCATATTGAAAAAGTTTCTCCTTATACTTAGCCTGAACTTTCCTTGTTTCAGCCCATTGCCTCTTGTCCTACTTTACACCCCTATGAGGAACCTGTTTCTGTCTTCTTGATAGGGCTACAGTTCGGGGGCCTCCAAAGTTGTCTCTTCTCCAGGATGCACATCCCACTTCTCTAGCTTCTCTTTATAGGACAAGTGCTTCAGCCCTAGCCACTGTGGTGACCTTCTGGTGAATTGACCAGCCTCTCCTACTGGGGCAGCAATGATAACGGGGATGGCTGGTGTAGCTGTCCCCCTGATCCCAGTAGTTCCCAAACAAATGTTCTCATTGCTGTAAAGGTAACCTGTCTGAACTACTCTCTGCATGCTACTGTGCCAACTCATATTGGCCCAAAGTTGTTTATACAAACAAGCAGAGCATTCCCCAGGGAGCTCAGCTGCATGCTCTTCGTCCAGCAACTAGCATCTCCCACTTCTGTGACCCACAAGCCGCTCAGGCAGCATCTTGAGATGCCAGATGGCCTAAGGACCATCTGCTGCCCACTCCCTAGGGAGAGATGTAGGTCAGTTTAATGAACAAATATGTGAACACCTGAGAAGCAATAGGCTGATACTGGAAGTGGCAACCAGGGCTATTAGAAGAGAACTGGGACTTTGGCTCCAGTGAAAAATAATATAATCAAGCTCAGAACAACAGGGGGGAAAACATATGTATGCTATAATGATCTGGAATAGGTCTTTAACCAAACTATTGTTGCATGGCACTAGAGGTCTTAGAAATGTTTTGCACCTGATTTACAAGGGTATATAAGAGAAAACAGTACTGGGCAGCTCAGTATCCAGAAGTACTGGCTTAGAAATAGTCCATATATTAGCAGCATCTCAAACTTCCACTGGAGAGGACTAAATGCCCTGCTGTATTTGTGAAGACAGTGCGTGTGGGGTAGAAGGAACATCTTAGAGTGGTTTCTCATTAGTCTCTTCTACTTGAAAAGGCAGCTCATATTATTTGGGCATCGTGCTTCAAGGAAAAATTAGTTCTTTGAATCTTCTTCAGACACTGGTGGTGGCTTGGTAGTGCTCCTAAAGAAGTCACAGATTCAAGGCTAAAGAAAGGGAGATTGTGAGATCAGGGGCTTTTGTTGTGAATCTTTTGGAGGGGGTTGGAAACCAGTTGGATGTGTTTTGAGAGAAGATAAAGCCTGTGACAGGGCAGCGTGCAAGCAGACTAACAGTGAAGATAAGGGTGTTGGTGCAGGCTCCTTGTGCTCCTCCTGTTTTAACTGCAGATTTCTCCTGTTCCAGTCCCCTGTTCATTTTTCTTTTGAAATAAAATCAGCTCCAGGGTTTCTGAGATCAAAATGCACAACAGAGCTACCAAGGACCTAAGCAGCAGCTGGGCTGTGGAAAGTTACTCCAGCATATCTGCACTCCTTGGCAAACATAAGGCATGTTCAGCTTTGCTCTCTTTCACTGGGGTTAAAGCTATTACGTACAAGCTCATTTTTGCAACAGCCTGACAGCATGCACACAGTCCCTTATTACAGCTCAAATGACATGCAAGAGAACTTGGTCATGTTCTTGAGCTGTCAGAGCATACTGATAACAGGAAATTTGTTTGGGTCATCATAAAAATTAGCTGCAAGAAATACAAAGCTACATGTTCTGAGTTGTTCCTAAATATGCAAGTAAAGAAAACAGTCTGGTACAGTCAGGGAGCGAAAAAGGGCAGATAAAACCAGTGTTCCCGAGTATGTGGGAAGTATGTGTGTGTAGTTCTGGAAGATTAAAAGAGATCTGCTGAATTTGGTCACATGAATTGAAGCAACCACCTTAATAATGGGAAACAAAACTCAGGCTGAGAAATTTAAAGGAGTGTGTTGAAATTGCCATGGAGGCAATTTACATGCTGACTACAAACAGCCGACTGGCATCCACACTCTGAACACTGGTATGGTTGCATCGGGCGAGCTGAGCAGAGAGCTGGCTGAAAACACTCTCTGTGAAACCTACACTGCTTCTGAAGTTTCTGCTTTTGCAATGCATTGGGTATTTCGTGTCCCCATTGAGGGGAAGAGAAAGAAAAGCTTTCTGTAGTCCATGAGAAAGAGGAGAAATGTACCTTCCTTGTATGAAAGCTAGACCACTCCTTGAGAATTTGCTGTAATAAAGCAGAATTTATTTTTCGGTTGTGTTGAGTTGTGATCTGGACTGCATATCTATAACCCTACACTTTCTTTGTTGTGCTGTGGCATTTCCACTGAGGTTGCTCACAATGTTACACAGGAATTGCCTGTTTCTGGATTGAACATAATTATCATCAGCAAAAATATACTGAAGATAGAGGCTATCCACGGGAAAAAAAAACCTAATTAGTGATTTTTTACCTATATATACAATTTGCTCTATATGACATTCAATGCATAGTTGACAGACAAGTTAATCATTAAGTCAATCCTGTTGAAGCATTTGATTTTTGCTCCTATATTTTTCTGCCCTGTTTTTTCCTTCCTTTCCCCAGGCCATTTTCCTGAACTGCAACATTCATCTCTCACCTGCTGATGCTCTCTCCCTCTTTCCAGTACTAATGTCATTGGCAATGAAACAATTACTTTTTTGGGGGTTGTGTCTCCTTTTTGCATGCCATAGGAAGGTTTAGGAGAGTGACCAATGGTTTGAGTTCAGAGTCTTTCTTGCAGATGCTGAAAGGCTTTAAAAATGCAGCCTTGTCAGAAGGCAGTACTTGGTCAAAGGCAGTGTTGGTTAAAACCACTTTTAAGACTTTTGAGGGTTTCTTTTTCACCACCAGCAATGGCAAGCCTTAATTCTTCTTCCACCTAAAAACCAGTTTAGTTTCTGCGGAAGCCCTAATATCCCCTGGAAGCCATACTGACTGATTTGGCCTTCAGGCCAGTCACCTAACAGAAGGAGAAGAGGCTGGGGAGGGTCTCCTTGCACTTGCCAGAAAAGAGCCATCTGCACCCTCTGCAAATTGTAGCTGCTCTGCTTCATAAGAACCTGCTTGCCAGCAGCACAAGAAAATCTGGAGACAAGCATTCCTGGTTCTGTCATACAGGGAGATGCAGTCTTCAGTGGAATCATAGAATTCATAGAACCATAGAATAATTAGAGTTGGAAAGGACCTTAAGATCATCAAATTCCAACCCCCCTGTCATGGGCAGGAACACCTCACACTAAACCATGTCACCCAATGCTCTGTCCAACCCAGCCTTGAACACTGATGGAGCATTCACAACTTCCTTGGGCAACCCATTCCAGTGCCTCACCACCCTCACAGTAAAGAACTTCTTCCTTATATCCAATCTAAACTTCCCCTGTTTTAACCCATTACCCCTTGTCCTATCACTACAGTTCCTAACAAAAAAAAAAAATAGTCCCTCCCCAGCATCCTTACAAGTCCCCTTCAGATACTGGAAGGCTGCTATGAGGTCTCCATGCAGCCTTCTCTTCCTCTTCCTCTTCCTCTTCCTCTTCCTCTTCCTCTTCTCTTTTCTCTTCATATGGCAGGTGCTCCAGCCCCCGATCATCCTCATGGCCCTCCTCTGGACTTGTTCCAACAGTCTCATGTTTTTTTATGTTGAGGGCACCAGAACTGCACACAATACTCCAAGTGAGGTCTTACGAGAGCAGAGTAGAGGGGCAGGATCACCTCCTTTGACCTGCTGGTCATGCTCCTTTTGATGCAGCCCGGAATACAGTTGGCTTTCTGGGCTGCGAGCACACACTGCAGCCGGCTCATGTTTATTTTCTCATCAACCAACACCCCCAAGTCCTTCTCTGCAGGACTGTTCTTAATCTCTTCTCTGCCCAACCTGTAGCTGTGCCTGGAACTGCTTCCACCCAGGTGTAGGACCTTGCACTTGGCATGGTTAAACTTCATGAGGTTGGCATCAGCCCATCTCACAAGCGTGTCAAGGTCCCTCTGGATGGCATTCCTTCCCTCCAGTGTATCAACCAAACCACACGGCTTGGTGTCATCAGCAAACTTGCTGAAGGCGCTCTCAATCAATCAGTGTCAGTGACACTGCCCATTTCACCAACAAAGATGTTGAACAAGACTGGTCCCAACACCGATCCCTGAGGGACACCACTCGTTACTGGTCTCCAGTTGGACATTGAGCCATTGACCACAACTCTTTGTGTGCGCACATCCAGCCAGTTCTTTATCCACTGAGTGGTCTATCTATCAAATTGATGTCTCTCCAATTTAGAGACAAGGATGTCATGTGGGACAGTGTCAAACGCTTTGCACAAGTCCAGGTAGATGACATCAACTGCTCTACCCCTGTCCATCAGTTCCGTAGCTCCATCATAGAAGGCCACCAAATTGGTCAGGCAGGATTTCCCCCTAGTGAAGCCACGCTGGCTGTCACCAAGCACCTTGTTGTTTTTCATGTGCCTTAGCATGGCTTCCAGGAGAATCTGCTCCAAGATTTTGCCAGGCACAGAGGTGAGACTGACTGGTCTGTAATTCCCTGGGTCATCCATTTTCCCCTTCTTGAAAATGGGGGTTATATTTCCCTTTTTCCAGTTGTCGGGACCTTCACCTGACTGCCATAATTTTTCTAATAAGATGGCCAGTGGCTTTGCAACTTCATTCACCAGCTCCTTCAGGACCTGCGGATGGATTTCATCAGGTTCCATGGACTTGTGCATGTTCGGGTTCTTAAGATGGTCTAGAACCAGATCCTCTCCTACAGTGGGCCTAAGATCTTCATTCCCACAGTCCCTGCGTCTGCCTTCCAAGACTTGAGTGGTGTGGTCAGAGCATTTGCCATGGTCTGACACCTCCGTGCCAGATCCGTATTCGTGAGAGCATAATTTTTGGATTCTAGCATAGAAACCCCACTAAGGACCTGGAGGAGCTCTTCACAGCTCTCCTGATGAATAGTATTTCATTTATTTTTGGAAAGACACAAGTCTTTCAAATTATATTTTACCCAGGCAGAACCAGATCCTGTACTACCACTATTTCAATCAGTTATATTGAAAAAAAATTTGATCCATTCTATGTAAATATGTACCATAATAGACTTACACCATTACATAATTATATATTATACTTACAACTTGTCAATGTATAGTAACAATCAGGCATGTAAGGTATATAATGAAAATATAACGCGTATGAAGATTTTAGGAATGTCTATAACGTAAAACACAGAAGTAGACCTTAGAAAGAGCCCTCATAAAGGTCTTGAGATGCAGAAGCATGGGGTGATGTGTGAGCAGCAGTCTAGAAGTCAGAAGCTTGCTGAATCTGGCACAGACTCAGTCCCTGCTCTGGGCTGCTACAACTTAGCTGGTGTTAGGGGAGTCCTATGAGGTCTCAGTGCAAAGTCTGTCAAGACCCATCTCCACTGGGCTTAATTTACTTCTATAGAATATCATAAACACCTGGACCAATCAGACATTTTGCATGGTGACCTCTTGGCAATTATTTCTCTCTTGCTTAGTCCTGTGTCAATGAAAAAAAAAAAATAAAGTGGGGGAAATAATGTATTTGCATTTATTTGCATTCACAAAGCAGGTGTTCCACACTGTATCAATTTTCTTCAGGTTTCTTAGCTCCAAATCAATCTCAAAAAGGTTGGGAGGTTATGATTTGCCTTCTAATAAGATTTTATGGCCTGAAGGTTTTATCACATACCTAAAGTTTGCCAAGCTTTTTTTTCTTCTATAGCTCGAAGATCCTGGCTAACAATGGCAGTTAATAATGCAGCCAAATTAGCTGATACAGAAAATCCCAATAGGCAAAAGCCTTAACTATTTTAAGCAAGTAATTTAATTCTTAATCTACATCAGTAAGAATATAATTTCTGAATTTTAGCAAGGAAACCACCCTAAGAATCTGGAGGAATTCCCTGTGGTTTGCTGCTGAAGAGTTTTTGATTTATTCTTGGAAAGATTCAAGTCTTTAGAAACTTTAAGTGCAAGCAAAATCAATTATCAAGGTTTCAATTTTCTCCAGGCAATTTCCACCACTTCAGCTTTCCCAAGAGATAGACTCTCCATGAAACATTATGCTATGTGGTATTTGAAGAATTTGGCAAAATGGAGAATAGCTTCACTTGAAAAATCCCACATGAAGTAAAGGAATCCCTCAGGTGAGGCATGAAGTCACACTTCTGTGCAGCTCTGCAGTTTAGAAACAGCTCTTCTCCATTCTATACAGGTAATTCATTGGGAAGTAAAGGAGCAGTATTAGCTGTTGCCAGTTATTCTGTTACTGCAATGAAGTTACTGCTGATTTACACCATGATAAGCTAACATGAAATCTAGCATGACACTTCAAAAAGATACTGAATCCTGAAACAGTCTATTTTTAATCTAATTCAACTTTAAAATGATGCTCTTCTAGCTAGAAACAATCTTCTATCTTCAATAGACTGTGAGAACAGAGTTGGGCCAAGTTAATCATCAACCCTGAGCATTTTGTAAACCTGAAAAGGGAAACTTCTGGGCCCAATTCAGATGTGATTGTGCTGTAAATCATGTATCAGATGCAATTTGGAAGTCTTTTAAATGCCAGTGGTACATTGGACAAGGGTGAGTTGTAGAGAAGAAATTACTTATTTGAGTGAGATACAGTAAATGGACTTGTTTTGTATGAGGTAGCTCTTTGCCTCTCCTTCCCTTTCCTAGCCCCTTCCATTTGCTAGTAATGTTAACTGGCATCAAATTAATTATCAATATGCAAAGTTTTGTGTGTGTGGTTTTTTTTTTAGATTGCTGCTAGAACAGTCTAGTAAAAATTAGAAATGGAAAATACTCATTAAAGAGGCTCAGTTCTGCAGCTGCTCCATGTGTGGAACAGCCATTGATTTCCCAAGCAGCACCTGCTGGTGAGCAGCACAGAGAACGAAGCAAATTAGAAATTGAAGGCTAGCCCTCTCAGTTGTACAGGCTGTACCATGGGCAGTAAAGCATCTTGTAATTCAAGACAAACATCTTCCTCTGGAAAGGACAAGGTTCAAAGTCTGCTGACAATCTGAAGTAAGCTGAGTGGGGTGAAGGGGCTGAGCAACATTGAGGTTATGGGTAACCTGTCTGAGACTACAGAGAAGGGAAGAATAGAGACTGACACAGTGGGAATGACACAGATTAATATAACACTTAAAGAGTGCCTGGAAATAAGGGGAGTGTTTGTGGTGAAAGATGAAGACCTGTAGGAAGAAGGGGGAAAATAACAGAGACAGTGATGGTGAAAGAAGTCCCAAAGAGAATCTTTATTTATAGGATAATGACAGGGCAGCTGATGAACTGTTAGTTCAGAGGAAACCATGGTGTGATGTGCAGAGCTGGCAGAACTACTTTGTGATGTCTAAAACTGCTGCTGATGTAAACATGAATGACCTATTTTAAGACATGCATGGAAAGAGAATCACTGCATGGGAAATGCAAAATGATGCAAAAGGATGCAAAAGGTATATTGGCATTAACAGATCAAAACTGTGAAACAGTGTTAATTAAGTAATTTTTATAAGGGTTTTCTGGATGTCTTGGTAGAATCATCTTATTAAGCTTAACAATGTTTGGGGAACAAGATAAGTGAAGAGTAAAGTCCAAAAGATGAAAGGATGAACAAAGAAAAGATCAGGTGAGAATGACTTTTGTATTTTACTACATAGAAAGACAAACATTAGAGATACCACCAAACTCACCAATTTGTTAGAATATAGCAAATCTTCATTTTGCATACATCAAAATCCTATGCAAGTCATACTTATTGTGAAAGGCAAGTTGGTCTCTAATTTAGAACCCGGGCTCAAATAGGATGAACATGTATATGCAAAATACTTGGCTATCTTCAGATGTGTCTCCAAAACTCTACTACAACTACAGCAAAGTTTACAAGTGTTTTTTCTCTAACGGCACTCTAAAAGACAGGATGGGCTAATGATTCTCAAGTGCTTGTCATAGCCTCAGAGACGTTATGGAATTTGGAGACTCCCAAACCTGTTGGAGTAGGGGGAATTGCAGAACCAGGAAGAAATCAACTATTTAGCACCTCCTTGGAAGCACAAAAAACAATTCTAGTTCACTCAGATACTCTCAAATCATCAGCAGCCAATCTGCAGTACTGTCTGTGTTCCGACAGCATTGCAAGACACATCACTAGTTTCTGTTTTCCCTATTATTTTTCCCCCTTGGCTATTAGTTCTGTTTTCTGAGCCCAAAATGTATTTTACTATAAATCATGGTTATCTAAGGTTAAAATATTTAAATCAAACTCTTAGAATGAAAGGCACAGGAACAAACTTCTGTGGCAGTGATTTCCAGTTGTGTAGTATCTTGCATGCAAGGATCTAATATAATCTATTAAGAAAGCTCAACATCAAGCAGCAATGACTGCAAAAGGCACCTTGTAGTCATTATTTCAAAGGGTAAACTGAGACATAAAGTATTACATGTTAACACACAATAAATAATGGCTTGCCAAAGGTCATGCAGATGGGAACAAGATGTGCTTAGTTTCTTCTCTACTTTAATTGTGGCGTGCTTACTTGATACATGAAGACCAGAGTTGCATGTTTAGATTGAAGGGAAGTGCCACCTCACAAAAATGTTGTGTCTTTATGTGCTTTATGTGCCTTCACTTTCAGCAAAGGGTTTTCATTTGTTGCGAAGTTCATAGGACTTCTCTAGTCAGCTTGAACAAGGATGGTCTAAAAACTGCGCTGCTTTGACAAAGGAGGCTTAAGTTAGGTAAATTATAGGACAGGGTCTAAATGTTAGCCGATAGAAAGTAATTCTTCCTATACAAAGGAACTTCACATGTACTTCACATGACCATGGTAAATTCAAATTTTGATTTTCATTAAATTCGTAAGACATCTGTGAGATCTGTGAGCCATTGCATGGGTTGTGACTGTTACAACCCACACAGGACAATGTAAATAAAATTCCGTGACTGTCATATGGTTATTCTAATGACTAATAAATATTACCTTTTCTCAGTTTACCTTCTCTTTTTTCTCATCATCTGGCCTCCCACCTGTCTTCCATGTCTTGTAAGATGGCCAGTGGGTAAGTTCCCTAGAGCTGCCTTTCTTTTGCATCCATTGGAAGCATAGAGAACAATTCTAATTCATTCAGACACTCTGAAATCATTATCAGCCAATGGCAGATGCATGCTAAGTTTGCATGATTGTACTCCCTTGGCACAGCAGGCTCCTGATCTCAGGTTGCACCTCCAGGTTCTTTAGTGTTAGCTGCTGTGCCATAATCTTTTCTCACTAGGAGATCAGCTAGCAGAGCAGGCAGGAAGGAGAGTGACTATTTGTAAGATTGTGGATTGTTTCACTAACCAGAAAATGGCAAAAATAAAATACATCTTTAGTTCTATTCTTTCTCACTTCTTTGCCAGTCACAAAAAGCAAAAGCTATTGGAGGGTACACAAGGCAAGAAGTCCTCCAGAAACCTCCTATGTTTCATCCAACAGCAAACAAGGAGAAGATACAATTCCTTTACGTCTGGCTTGCTCTGTCTTCTGCTTTTTATGTCACCAACTAGCATTTGACTAGCTGGGTCCTTGTGAAGCTTTATCAATTTCAAAGTCTTGTTCTGTCATCCTGTTTCTTCCTAGGCTGTCAGGTGTCAAGGATGCCCACAGGTCATCAGTCTTCCAGGTAATCTTCATGACAAGTGGAAGAAGAGAGAAATGCAATATTTCAGCATGATCATTCATCTCAGGCAACAAATGCTAAGGAATCATGAACATGGTAACTGCTGGAGCAAACAGGTATAAGTTGGCAACTTGCTTTTCTAAAGGAAAGTATGAAACACCTTGATAACACTGGATACTTTACTAGCAACCTGAATTGGTTAGGATATTAAATATTATACACATATATTTCTTCACTGTTCACTGAGAACAACCAGAAAAACAAAAGTGTCTATACTGCTAAGATGTGACACACATGAAAGTGAAACATGCATTTATTTAAGCTTCCTTAAAAAGTAACATGCAATTTCCTCACAATGCAAGAGGCTGGCAAAAGCCACAAACCGAAAGCAGTTTGGAGCTGTTGATTTTTGTGAGAGAGGAAAAAGAAAACCAAGGAAAATGTTAGTCAGATTTCCATCTACTTTCCTTTTCAGTAGTTAAAGGCCACCTGCTACCAGGGTGATTTAAAAAAACAACAAACCCTTCCAAAACCCAGAACTAAGAAAAAAGACATTTTCAAGTCATTTCACCTTACATGGAGGAAAAAAGTAATCAGAAGGTCCCACTAAATAATTATGATTCTAACAGTAAATAAGCTAATGTCAGAGGAAGATATGGATCAGAAAATACTCTAATCCATTCCTGACCCAAACACCACTCTAAGGTTATACTCAAATATGTGATATTATACTCGAATTAAGTTAATAAGGATCTCAGATATGCTCTTGGTCATCATAGTGATTGTGAATCCTGACTTAATCCAATTTGAAATTATCATTGCAACACAAGTTGTTGGAGTTACAGAGGATGGTTAATATCAGCACCTACAGTGCTGTGCTCATGCAATGCTTTAACTTGGTCAAATGGGACGCCAGCAACACCACTGCAGACTCTCAAGAAGGACTTAAAAGACCTGAGAGTGGTCTAGACCTCTGTGGTGTACTCTGGCCAAGAAATGTTTGTCCTCTTAAAGTGAATAATGTGCTCAGGGCACTTTTAGGCACACTGACACTAGTGGGGTGACTTAGGGAAACTGAAATAACTGTGTTAGACTCAGAATATGCAATGTAGTTTTAACATAACCTACTGCCTACACTCCAAAAGGGATCCCATGGGTATGGCTGTACTGGGTAAGCCACCAGTCAGGCTCTGACTTTTGACTTGAACACCATTGGGTAAGCAGTTACCCAGGTCAGAACTAAACCCAGAGTATCATTTATCTTGATTTTTTGGATGAATGTTACCTGGAAAAATCACAGATAAATAATAATAATCTTAATTCCTGTTAATCTTCACAATTCATGAATGAAAATTACTGAAAGCTAACCACAAAAAAAAAAAAACCCAACAAAAAAAAAGGAAAATGAGGAGAATGAACCTCCTGAACCTGGCTTACATACCAGGTCTTTTCTTATTTTGCCTTATCTTCTATCAAAGTCATAAGGATACAACTCAGGACAAAGCTGTTATGTACAGAAAGAGCTAGAGAGATCTGAAGGAGAGGCAAGGAAGCAGAATGTTCTCCTTTTCTTCCTTAGGCCAAAATACTAGCTAAGAGTTCAGCTTTGGAATTCAGAAGTGTTCTGCTTCACTGGTTCCTGTGGAGCCAACATCCTCTTTTAAACACAGAACTTGATAATAAAGCCTGGGGGAAAACCGCACAGTCCTGTAGTAGAGGACTTCACTGCATATGATATTTACATATGAGATGAACCATGTCAAAAAGAATCCTGGACTAGAAAGTCTGGACTAGTGGAACCATAGTCCTTGTGCATAGTAACCTGATTTTTGTGATGGGATTGTAAAACTGCGGAGATGTGTTTCCTGCATTAGGTAAAGGCTCCATTCCATAAGCATCCATCACTATTCACTCTGACTACATTCATTCAGTTAAAACGCATACAATAAATCAATTTAAAAGGCTGCTCTTTTAAAGACTTTAATCAATGAGAAACACAGGGTTTCAGCTACACCTAGTGGACAAGCTCTGAGTACTGCAACCCTTCTGCACCCACTCATATAGCGTGGTTATATCTATCATGTTAAATTACTCCTGCTTGGTTTCGAAACATAAAATGTGATTTGAAGTAAGCAACAATTGTATCAACATTGTATGAAGTATCAACAATTTAAACAGCTCCTTTCAAAAATCTGTGTGATTATCTGTGCATCTCTCTCTTTCATGTAAATGGCTTGATTAAATAGTCAGGCAAGA
Organism: Melopsittacus undulatus; assembly: GCF_012275295.1. Taxonomy (NCBI): domain Eukaryota; kingdom Metazoa; phylum Chordata; class Aves; order Psittaciformes; family Psittaculidae; genus Melopsittacus; species Melopsittacus undulatus. Next base: position 73,917,570 of record NC_047529.1, read on the forward strand.
AGACCCTGTCGCAAAAGGCAGGAGCTAAGGCAGAGGGAAAGAAGCCCTGTGGTGGGTCGGTGGGCTGCCCGGCAGCAGGTCCCTGTCTGCAAAGCCGTGGATGGGGTGAGATGCCCATCAGAAGTTCCTCTTGTCTTTACATGGCAAAATCACACACAAGGTGACGTGTGACAGGCTGTCGCACTCCCCCACCATCCCAGGGCACAGCCACAATAACCCACTGCTCAGGCTGACTGTGCATCCCAAAGCAAGCTCACTGCTGCTGCCCCAGATGCTTTCAAAGATGTGTTTGTGCCTGCACTAAACTGAAGTGAGGACACGTGAAAGCATGGACCTGTGGTGCTTCCTGACCACTGATAGAGAATCCCACCGGATGAGGCTGAGAAATTGGATTACAGGGGATTTAAAAAGAGAGAAGGTGTTTTTTAGAGACAGGACTGAGCACAGGATTTGAGTCCATCTTATGGACACAACAGTTTTTCCAGCATGGTGGCTGACTGGGAATGGGACTGCTCCCTACTCATCTTTCAGGAGCAAGGTCCATCCTCAACAGCAGAGCGGACAGCACATAGGCTGCAGGTTTCATCAGTTCTATCTGACAGCAGCTTTGCTCACTTACATGCACCAGAGCAAATTCAAGTTTATGTTGTTAATAATGGTCTGAGGAGAAAACTAACACTTCACATTTCCTCAAATTTGACACTTCTCCAGTGTACAATGTTGTGCCTCATCAGATAGGACATGCAAAACCAAGCTGTCCCCATTGCTTCTCAGACAGGCACCTGTTTATAGCTTGTGGGTTAGAAATGACTGGTTTTCAGACCTATCCCCTAAAACTTCCTCTGTGATGGTCATTACTAAGGGGTTTTTTTCTGCCTACTACCTAGAAAGATTTTATATTCATCTCCGTACCCACGTTCAAACTTTGCCCTTCATAATTCTATGATTCTATGATCTCCTTGTCAGGTCACACACCAGCCTTAGTGCAGCCTGCTGATAAGCAACCCAGTAGCAACCCAAAATATAACCCTTATAATCCTATAAACAACCTAAAATGTAAATGGTTAGCTTCTATACAAACAGACCCATGCAGAGGCTTGGTGTCACTTCCTATGACTGGAAAATCCCAAGTATCTGTTCTTTACATCTTTACTTCATACAAAGTTGATGGAGGACATATGGAGGACAAGGTCTGTAGACAGAGACACCAATTATTACATCAAATAACACAGCTGGAAGAAAACAAAATATTTCGCATAACAAGCCTTTAAATACTTATCACGGCACAGAGAGAAAGCGGAATCTGAAATTCTCTGAGTCACTTCTGTTTGAATAGCAGCAGATAAGACATTTTATATATTTTCAAAAGCATCACCCTCTCCTGCATGGTGCACTAGTGTGAGCAAATCAGGTTGCAGCAGAAAACTCATGGTACGATTGTTAGAGGGCTCTCGATCAAAGCTGGACATAAGTAGGTTGCCTTCAGCATCTTATGAGAGCAAGCAGCTACCAAATATTTAGCTTTTGAGCCTAAGAAATGCTGTGTACTCACACCAGTAACTTCAGTCACGGTTTTAAGGAGCCTCATAATTCCGAAGGTGTCTTTTATTTTACTTTATTGCTGATAAATTAGGGAATATACTGTCAAATAAACACACCGATAAACAGAGAAAACAAAATGGCCTGGTGAAAGTAAAAGGTGAGAAAATTGGCCAGCATTTTACAAAGCCTGATAAACTGGAAAATATTCTGCTTATTTTTATTAAAGTAAATACGTCTGTCAATATCTCTTTCAGGTTTGTGATCAAATGGCCCCTCTGTAATTTTTTTAGGGGGAAGGGCACAGCAGATGGAGAGGGACTGCAATACCTGATCCATCTCTATTAAAAACCTGGTGTTGCAGGTTTCTTTCTAAAATGAGTCAAAGGGAATAACAGAGAACCTACTGTAACAACGGCTCATCTGCTCAGTCATTTGATGTATCTCGTTATTGTTGCAGTTACTGAGACTCAGCTTTACCTTGTGTGTGAGCACAATAGTAATAGTGGCACCATATTGAAATGTGTAAATATATTTTCATAAACTGTGTAAAGCACCTCCTCTGTGCTGACAAAACGATGCACTTCGAATACATGAAACCCTGAGAAAATGCTGCTGCCTTGGGTTCCAAATTCCTTTGATTCCTCATCTTAGCTTTACTGCACATGCAGTGTTATCTGATAAATACATTTGCCTATTTAAAAAATACTTTATCTTATAATTTAAACAGCTCCTGTCAATGTTACTCAGTCCTTGATCACAATGCTATCCCTATGAGTGATGGTACAGAAATGGACCTGGTGAAGGTCAGTGTGTGTAGCGCAGATCTGTAACATTTGTATTTCTTATTCCTGCCTGCAGTAGCCCCACAGCCAGTATTTTGGAGGATATGAGGGCTTCAAAAAGAATAGCTGTAGGGTCAGGGACAAGAACTGCTTTTCTGACTTCATTTTCCTCCCCTCGAAGTGCATGCCCACCCTGATTTTGCTGAGGGGGTATCAGCCCCTTGGGTACCAACTCACATCTTAAGGCCTGTTGTGCTGCACAGCCAGGAGGAAGTGGAGGCAGCAGGAAAGGGGAACAGGACAAGATCAGGATCACTCCTCTAGCAAGATATTGATGCATAAGCTGCCTATGCCATGAAGAAGCACTATCAGTAGCTTCACAGATGCATGCCATAGCTTTGGCCCAAACCAATAGGTATGGAAAACATCACCTTGGGGAAAACAGAAAAAACAGCCAAAACAAATAAATACAAACAAACAAACAAACAGAAAACCAAAAACCAAACCAAAACTAAACCAAAAAAGACCCCAAAAAAACAAACGAAAGGAACTCTGCAAATTTAGATGTTGGAATTCTCCAACCCCCCCCCGGAAGACAGGATAAGCATGGAATAATCCTCGTTTACGTAACTTTTTTCAAATAAAACCTGAGACAGCCATGCTTTCACACCGTTTGTTTGCTTATTCTCTAGACCCACGCCGACAAATTAAGGGGGCCCTGCACCCCCTCTGGCCGCCGTGCGTGCCATACAGTGGAGCCGGGTGCTGGGCACAGCTTCGACGGGCACCGGCACTCCTGGTGGTGCAGGGCTGCGCCTTTCCTCTCTGTCCCGCCGGAGGAACGCATAACCCCACACTGCGTCGGAGACATGACCCTCCAGTTCTAGAGGGGAGTCCCGGACACTTTGGCCCCTTCGCCCCTCCCACTCCCCGGCGGCTGCGCTGAGCCCTACAGCGCCAAGGGGTAGGCGGCGGTAGGGAGGGCAGCCGACCACACGGGGGCGCCGTGGTGCCGCCGGCAGCGCAGCGCAGGTGGCAGCGGCAGCCGCACTGAGTCGGGCCGGGCAGCTCACATCATCCCGGGGGTCCTGCAGCGCCGCAGGCTCGGAATGTGTCAGCTGCGCCGCGTCGGTGAGGAGGCAGCTGCCCACCTACAGCCCCCAGCCCCAGCGCCAGCCCGGTGCAGGAAGCATAGGACTGCGTTAGTTGGCACCTAGTTTTCCACTGAGCATGTCTAGGGTGTCGGGGCGGTTTAGAGATGATCTCCCTTCCAAATAAAGTGCCATGTCTATTTATGACCATGGCTTACAGAGGAGCAGATCTCATGTACCATGTTGGAAGTTCTTGAAAGCCAGCCAAAGCACAGAGGTCAAGTTTCTTGAATGCAACTTAACAAGACACAAGACAACATCCTTTGCGAGGATCTGGTGGCAGCTGGAAAAGTGGGTCACTGCGTGTTTCACTAATCGTTGAGTTCCAATGATAAATTACTTTGTTGTATTTCTAAACAGTGTGGGGGCTAGAGAGGATCTATGTAAAGACCTGTTACAGCTTCAGCTGTGGGAGCCAGTGGGAGCACTGCCAAGAGGTGCACGCTGGGAACATTTGGGTCAGGACCCCAGTATTGCTTGGGGGATGATACTATGGACACATAAATTTGTTATTGTGCTATCCACTAGGAGCTAAAATGAGAAATAGGGGGGAAAAGTAGGCAATATGATTGTTTTGCAAATTTCCCCATAGTCTCCTTTTAAGATACCTTAAAACTCCTTGCTGAAGCCTTGCCCAATGCCAGTGCCTTCAGGAGCTGCTGCTGTTCAGAGGCAGCTCTCTCAGTTCTATGAGGAGTCATAAGCAAATAGACTCTGTGAAACTGCTTGTTCTTGGAAAAGCTTAAATGGACGGATTTAATGTTGACAGACTTAAGTACTGATGTCTCAATTGTGAAGAATCTGTTGTTTAACCAACTGTATGATGCAAAATTGCTTATCATTAAAGCGAGAATATTCCCTTTAGGTTTAGGAGATCCTACAGGCTTTAAACATCTCTGCAATTTGGTATGCACATAATTTGGTAGTTTGTTTTATAAGAAGTTGATTAGAATCACCCTCCCAAACTCCAGCAGAAGAGGGCAATGCAGCGCATGCAGATCAAACAGACATAACATGGGAAAAGTATTTTTACAGTGGCAAGTTGAGCAATGACTATAGCTGTATTCTTCTAATCACTCCTTTGTTATTGGCGAGTCAGTAAGTTATGATTCACTGACATTCGATGTAAATTTACTGTCACGAAAATGTTAGCAATCCCTGTCTGAAACCAGGTTGACTTTTTCAAATTCTTGGGTGCTGAGAGTTGTCTAAGAACAGGCTGTTACTGCCTGCAGAGAGCATTTTGTCATAAGGCTTTCCCAGGTGTGGAAACACTTCCTTCTGTCTACTTTTGCTAAGAATTTGATACAAGCATGCATTTATTGACTTACATTCATAAAACATATTAGCTGCTTGTGTCTGCAAGGCAAAGAAGGCCAAGTATCACTTTTCTCACCAGCTGGGACAATTTTAGCAATAGTCATCAGTTTGATTTCCCAGCTTGACTCAAAACACTGCTATTTACACTCCCATTGTGGGGCAATATCCTCCCCTATTTACATTCTCTGGCTTAAAATTTAACTACATCCACCATGCTGGCTTTCTTACTAATAAATTCAGAAGATATGTCTGAAAAAGTAAGCAGAAAGAAAGCACGGTTTTATCACCCCTGTATTGAACCTGGGAAGCATGGCTAAATGGGATTACATGTATTACTAGGATCCTGATCCCACAGTCCTCACTTAAGAACTTGAGCAGGAGCTTTGCCAAAGGCCGGGTGGGGGCAGAAGGCTGTAACTATTGGCACTAATTGCCTTATGATAATGGGCATTTTTCTCCCAAATATTTAAAGTAGACCTGTATGGATTTGTATCAGTGGCTTCAGTTGGTCCCAAGTTCTGGGAGAGAGGGCTCAGAGATGTCCCACAGTGGAATACTTTTAGGATATATTCTCCTTCTCCCAAGTCACTGGAAATTAAAACACAATTGGTTCTGGTGCGATGCAGAGCTGGATTGATGCAGCAATCTCTTGTGTTAGCCCTGCAAGGTGAGAGGGACGGGATGACACCCCCACCCTCTTCCCCAATTACAGATACTTGTACAGCACCTGATCTGTTTACATAGCTCTTCCAGGTGAGATAAGAAATATACAAAAGAACAAAGTGTACTATATAAATGAAAGCAGATTTATAAAATTACAAGTTTAATAGATAAATATAATAAATACTTTATGCATCATAACTCTGGACAACTACATTTAAAGCAAGTATGTTGGCAAGTCACAAAAAAGTTGCGCCTTGGCAACTTTATTTTTCATAAAACCACACTGACAGGCATATTACAACGTTACGTATGAGGCTTTATGCTGTAAGTATGTTTAAATCCCACTCACCTACCAAGTTCACCATGACATATATATGGGTGTAGTGTACCTTCTATTTTGGAATGTCTTTTTGCACACTAACACGGTTGTACAGATAGATGTTCTACTTACCAGGGGCAGTGGGGAAGAGTTTTGAAGAAAAATACTGGTAAATGACTTCTAGAAAAACTAAAGCATTTCTTAACTTTTTATTGACATTGGCAAATTAAAATAGAATAAATTAACAATATTTTCTCAAAAAAATGTTTTGTACAAAAATACTGTCAAAATTTCCTGAAAAGCTTTCAACACAGTAGTATCTTTTCATGTACTGAATAAACTATATTAGCACAGTGTCAAAACGCTGAAGACGGAAACAAAATAATAATAATAATAAAAAAAAATAATCTGTGAAATGTTTGCCACTAGTCAACATTCCATCCACACCATATTATTGTCTGTACATATATGGGGGAGGGGGAATGGGCAGCAGACTTTTTAAGTAATAGTATTACTTGTCCTGATCTGGAAAGGTTTGGCCCACATCTGTTAAGCTTCCAGTTTAGCGTATTGGAAAAAAAAAAAAAAAAAAGGTAAAATAAATTATTGTTCTGCACTGCAATGCATAGTTAAAAATTAAGCAAGATGGCAGCATTTGTGCAGTAGGATCTGCCCTTCAAAGTTCATGCAACCAACTAATGCAGGCTTTTTTGTCCCTGTTCACTCAGAATTTGAATGCGGTTCAAGTCGTTGGAAATCATCGTTTACAAAATCCACCAGATTAAGCAATTTGCCAAGATTAATGTCTAACAGTTCAGCACTGTGGGAATTATGGGCACGTTACTGCAAGGAAATTAAGAGAACAAGGAGGGGAAGGGGGGGCAACCAACATAAAAAGGTAACAGTTCGCTAGAAATTATGGCTACGGGAGGGGACGTGAATGTCAAAGCTACAAAAAAAAGTGGCAGTAATTAAAAAAAAAAGAAAAAGAAAAAAAGAATTTATACAAGCGCATAGTTGACTCTTGCTTTCCAGATTCTCACCTTTTCAAGCCCCGAAAAGTGAGACACCGTGTCTAGGGGAATGTTTTCATTCGCACCGATAGAAAGTCCTTTGTTTGTTTTAAATGAATCAGCAGCTCACCCTGCTGGGCTGCTGTTTGCAAACGAAGTCTGTCATGAAGTCAAACTCGTTCTGTCCCAACCACAGCTCGGGAAGCTCCTTGATGCGATCCAGCCCCATTTCGATGACTAAGGACATGAGGACCTCCTCGTCGATGAAGTCAGTGTCTATGACATTGGGCGGCAGCATTGCTGCGGGAACGTGGGGGACGGCAGGCGGTAGCCCGCTCCCGCTCCCACCGCTCCCGCCGCCGCCGTGCTTGGGATTGCAGTCCCTGAAATGCTGCTGGCTGCTGCCGTTCAGCTGGTGGCTGCCGGGGTGCAAGTCCGGCATGTAGTGGCTGTGGGTGTAAGGGTGGTGGCTGAAGTACTGGTTGTTCAGCTTCTGGAGCTGCATGCTGGCACTCAGCTGCCCTCCCGGGCTGGCGACGGGGGGGGCCAGGAACTGGGAGCCGCCGAAGCGGGCGGCGGGAGCCAGGCTGCCGGCCGGGTGCCCTCCGCTCACGCTGCCCGGCCCCACGGCGTGCCTCCCCCCGCCGCTCGCGTTCAGGCTCCCAGCGCCGTAGTGGAGGTGCTCGCCCATTAGAGCGCTGAAGGCGTGCTGCTGCTGCGGTGGCGGCGGCGCCTGGTGCTGGTGGTGGTGGGGGGTGGGAAACTGCCCCATGCTCATCCGGTGCGCGGGGTGGTGGTGCAGCCCGCCGGATCCGTCCGGGAATCGCCCGTGGTTCATGGCCATCATGTGGTCTGCCATCGCCCACCTGGAAAGTTAGCGTGTGAATACATTAAGAAAATACATCCTCGGACATCCATCTAGCCATTCAGCCATGCAGTCAACTGCCCTCTCCCGGCCCGGCTGCATCTGCCTGGCTCTGGGAGCAGTTACTTCTCCGGTCTCGCCGTCCTCTTCGGTGGGATAGGGGGGAAAAAAATAAAAAAGGGAAAAAAAATATCCTACCGCGGCTCTGCCGTGCAGTACAAAAGGAAAAATAAACGGGGAGCAGATGCCGGTCCCCTCCGCTAATCCGGCGAGCAACACACGCCTTCCCACTCGCTCCAAGTTGTCCAGCACCCACCGGCGGGGAGCGGTGCCGTTCCGTACCGTGCTATGCCGTACCGTAGCACGGGCCACCACCCGGCGAGGGCAGGAGCCGGCCGAGACCCCTCTCCGGCGGGGAAGGCAGTGGGTTTCCGCGGCACGCTCGCCAACTTGCGGGGAACAAGCGAAGAATTGGCAAGTCCCACCTAGCCGCTGCCGGCAACTTTTGGGATGGAGTCCGAATTATTTTGGTAAAAACATGGTTACGCACAGATAAGGAGGCAGAGCCGGGCGGCCGGGAAACACCTTTCCTCGCGTGTTTAAACAGTCACATTTTTCCTGTTGCACACAAAAGGGACACCCAGCATCAGCTATGAGAACGCCGCACTCACCTCCCGGCTTCTTCCTGCTCTTGCTTCGAAGGTGGCGGTGAAATCGGTTAGCAGAAGTCACCCAGCATAGAGAGGGCGGCCCCGGCTCCCTCCCCGGCGCGGTGGTCGCTGCCGCAGCCCCGGCGCTGCGCTGCGCTTCACTCCTCTGCGAGGCTCATCGGCACTTGCCAACAATGAGCTGTGTTTCTTACACGGCTTTGGCCACGGCTAATATAGGATTTCAGAAGGGAGGAGCAAAACCCTTACAGGCAACCAGAAGTAAAACCTGGAGCAAGCGAGGGGAAAAAAAAGGAAAGGAAAAAAAACCCCACCAAAACCAGCCCCAAGCCCAGCACCCAACGCGCACACACACACGCACACACAAGACACAGGCAGGGGCACACGCGTGCAAAGTGACACGCGAGAAGGGGCACGGCGGCTCAGGGAGGCACCCAGCACCCCGCTCCTCTCGGCTGGGCCACACATGTGTCCGTAGGTTGCTCCCCCGAGAACAAAGCGGGGCTCTGCAGCCGGGCAGCACCCCCCACCGCCCTTCACCCTCCTCTGGTCCGTTCTCTTCAGGCACAGCCGGGCTTCCTCACGCCCCGGCCGCTCGTGGCGCTGTGGACACGCGTGGGGCTGGGCGCTCCGGGACGCTGCCTGGGCAGGGCGAGGTCCATCACGTCTCCCCGGAGCCTGGCTCCGCAGCCGTGCAGGTGCCCGGCCACGCCGGTGGGAGCCCCCGGACACGCGTGGGTGCCCCTCGGGGCCCTGCCCGTCTCCCTGAGGCGAGATCCGAGATCCACCTTTTTCCGCAGACACGGGTGCTGCACGCAGGAGGGGAAGTTGGGGGTGCGCCCCCCCCCTTCTCTCCATCTCTGGTATTTGCCCCACCGGGTGTGCAGGGTGAGTGCCCACCTGCTCTTGCCCTAGGCCTGGTTGGTGGGTTTATTTGAGTTATTTATGATTGTTTTTCGTGGAATGGCAAAGGAAACCTGAACACACGGGGCACGGTGGGTACACGCTTTGCAAAGATTGTCAGCCTGGCTGAGCACATCCCCTATCAGTGCCCCCTGCCCAGCCCTGCAGCACCGACCTGGCATGGGCACGTGTGTACGAGCCCACCATCACCACCATCACCCCGGGACTAGTGCTCCTGTCTCTTACTCCACATCCACCAGCACCCTGTGGACGGATGGCCAGGTTGAAGCAGCTGGGAAGTGCAAAGGGCCTGGGAGGCCTGGCCTGCAGTAGGGAAGTTCTAGATGATGGCCCATTTTCAGCAGTGCCTTTGCCTGGCTTTTTGCTCCCTCTCTCCACTTCCTCCTTTCAGCTGCCCACGGGCACACCAAAGGGGGCAGCAGTAGGCAAGACACAAGGAACTGTGTTGGTCTGCTTTTAAGGTCAAAGCTGCCCTCACATAGGTTGAGATGCAGGACGACCTCCCCAGACACAAGGAATTTTGTGCACCTTTTTTGAGGTCAACACAGCCATCATGTAGGCTGAGATGGGTTTTCTGCTCCTAGACACACTCCACAAGGATACAGGAGGTCCCTGGGGAGGCAGAGAGGGCAAGTAGGATGCTTCAAGATGCTGTCCATGTGGCAGCCCTCTTGTCCCCTTTTGGGTGGGCTAGGAACTCACCTGGCTTCCGTGTGCTATGAAGGGAGAGTTAGCCCCAGCTCATCTGGAGCTTCCATCATCCCCCTAGATGGAAGTAGAGTTAGGTTCCTGGGCACAGCAAGGTGTGGCGTGATGGATTAGATAAGGGTAATTCCCTGTGTGGCTGGTGTAGTCCTCAGCAAAGCCATGCAGGCAGGCAGCAGTGGGCGGGTGTATATGAGACACAGAAAAATACCAGGCTGACCCCTTAGCTATGAGGGACAGGAGGGATGGAATCAAAGCCCTGGGAGGACAGGAAGTGTTACAAGTATCAGAGTTACCTCGAGGAAGTGACCTCATCCTGCAGCTCCCTTTTCAGCAGTGATTAAGTGGGGTGCCCACCAGGATTTCATCTTTTAGTCTTCAGTGTGTGCATGCAGGTGGACATCTGTGAGTTGAACCAGCAGCCCCAGTATGGGCTGGGATGGTGAGGAAGGTAACAGTACGTTTCTGGAGATTTTTCCTTCTTGTGACTGTGCAGGTTTTACAGGACAAAACAATGAATAATAAGAAGATCCTGTTCCATTTGGCAAGTAGTCAGCTGTGTATCATGACAAGTAGTTTGTTTAATGTCACATATCCATGGTGATACTGGTATGCCTTTTTGCTCTCCACTGCCTTAAGTTTGTGATCCTTTTTAAAGCCAAGCACACATCATATCACCGCCCTGCAAATGCCCTTTCCTATTTTCGGCTTTCAGACACTGGAAGCTGCCAGCTTGCCAAAGTGAATGATGGAGAGTTGGCATGAGACTGCCAGAAACAACAGTAGAGAAGTCACAGCCTCCATGACACCTCACTCACACAAAGCATGTCTTCAGGTATTTACAGCACACACACAAAGAATTAGGCATAATGGAGCTTCCTTCATCGGTGGTTGCAAAGAGGTCCATATAATGCTCTGCAAAGCAGTTCCAGATGAGCCAAGTTTGTCGTTGTTTATGGCCATTGCAAAGTGGGAACACAATCAGTTGGTTGCTTTCCAGGAAACGGCTGGAAGACTGGTGACAGGCAGCTAGGGGAATGCAGGACAAAGCATGAGCCCATCACCACTGAGCTAGCAGGAAGCCCTGCATCTCATCTGTTTGCCTCTTCTGATCTAAATAATCTATGGCTATTTAAAGAAATCTTTTCACACATATTCTTCAAAGTCTTCAACATACCTGAGCTGGTTCTTCTGTCAAACAGCAAGAAAGCAGGGCACTGAGAATCAGGAGATGGCCAGGAGTTAGAATGAAAGCAGCAGCATTTTCAGTGCAGAATCTGAGTGGAGTTAAAAGCAGGTTGTGACTGCTGTGCCCATCTAGGAAGAATCTCTGAGAAAGAGCAAACACGACCACAGAAAAGAAGGGAAAAGATGGATCCTCAGTTGGGTGTTAATATTTGGGATCAGAAGTTCAGGCAGGCACTGAGGCTGGGTTGCAGATGCAGCCTTGCTCACTCTTTCCAGACTGGAATGCCTGCAGAGTGTGGTGAAAGGAAGGAAAGGAGAATCAAAAAGGAGAATCCCAGATGGTGTTTTTCCAGGTATTTATTGGAAGTGTTCGAGCCAGATGAATACTTATAGTTCCAGCGATATATCACTGGAGCAAAAAACACAGGGCAAGGGATTTGAGAGGGACTTGGACCTCTAAGTCCATTTTTGTAGTTCTGAAAATACAGTCGCTAACTCTGAGACTTGTCTGTTCCAGATCTCCATGAAGGTGAATTTCTATGTGTTTCCTCCAATGCTGACACAAAGCAGTCAGTCAGGAAAACCCAGTGCAGGACATCTGCTAGGGTTATCTGGTAGGAAATTTTATATTAGAATGATATCCTGGAATAAATGCCCTTTCTGTAGAAATGATTAAGCTCTGTTATTGAGAAGACAAGGCGTGATTTTCTGGCTGCTCTTGCTTTTGACCTCCTTACAGCTTCCTTTAATCCCACCCTTCCCTGGGGCACCTGGTGCTTGGGAGGGAACTGTGGCGCAGAAGGTCCCCAGCTCTTTGCTTTACTATTGCTGAGCTGGATGGCTGCCACTGGTTTCACTGCCCACCCTGAGGAAAAACAATAAACATGACAAGTTTGTTCCAGATGGGCACCCAGGAAGCAGAGAAATCTGTTTTGGTCTCTCAACATGCCTGGTTTTCCCCCTGGAATTCCCTTTGTGAGAAGAACAGTGTGTGTTTTTTTGCCTGTGGGGTGAAAAAACAGGGGTTTTGATTGGAAAAAGTTCCATTGTCTGACATGCTTCACTGAGAGATGTATTAGTCTTGTATGACTAGGGAGTAAGAGTGGACACAAGATTACCCATGGGTCTGAGCGTGAGATCCTCAAGAATCCAGGTAGGAAGGAATTACCTTGGCAAATTTGGCTGTTTGAACAGCAGGAAAGTCCAGACAATGGCAGAACATTGCATTAACTCAGTTCACTTAGTTTGATACCAGGCACAAGCTTCCTAAAGCCAGTGCAGCTCCCCTCTGCTAGTTCAGACACCATCCACAGCAGGACTGAACACCTGCCCTCCCATTCCAATCCCCTACTCTCTGGGGGAAGGCTGCTCTTCAGTGAGGTACTGCCCCTGATGCACAGGTAGGCAGCCCAAGTGTGGAAGAGACGATAAACTGGGGATTTTGTCAAATGGTGGTGTATATTACAAGGAGTTACCGGAGTGATGTCAAAGCAAATCTGTACTGCGTTCCTCACAGCTGGCTAGTGTGGGAGAGTTGGTGGAAATAGAGAGGGACGGAGCATGCGCTATCTCCATTAGTCAGCACAGGACTTGCTTTTCCTTTGCCAGGTTTCACAAGGCAATCCATCACTGCCCTGATTGGAAGTGATTACTCTGCTGAGAATGGGGGTTACCAGTGTGTTTGTTGGCAACCAATCTTTATGAAAAGCAAAGAGTTATCCAGAGCAAGGAACTTCCTGGAGCATCTGGAGGTATGTTAGAGTGCCTTGTATGCTTGCATCCCCTGTTGGTGTGCCAGAAACCAAAGATGTACACATCAAAGTGCTGTTCTAAATTAAGGAGCACAGCTATGCAAATTGTGCTCCTCTCTGCCCACCCACCTTTTCCTGTTTGTTTAGATGGCTCAAGATAGTAACGTGTTGGTATATTTTATTTGGGTAATAATGAATGTGGCTTTGCACTCTTCATCTGCATTGTCTTAGTCTGTGAGAATATCTTGGGAAGGGTGACAAGTTCCATTGTTTGACTGTTACAGCCCTCTCTGCATGCTCCTTCAAGCTTGTGTGGTTGCAACCAATGTTCTTAAGTGTAATCTCACTGCAAGGTAATTTCTTTGAAAAAGTAACTGTAAAAATGGGAAAACTTATTAAGAACATTATTTCTTAAAGAAGCTCAAGAGGTTGTAAACATGCAAAATAAACAGACATGTAAGTAAATCATTAATCAAGTATCATTCTGTTTGTAACCTGTCATGCAGAACCCCAGCATGGACAATTTTGCTACTCTTTCCTTTTGGGTATAAGTGGGAACCAGAAACAACAAAAGGAGAATATTCAGGTGCCTTTGAGAAAATGCTATCAGTTTCTGTAGTAAACCAAATGACACCAGGTTCAATTAGAGCACAGAGATGGAAAGCAGTCACCAGCTATGCTTTAGGATCCGAATTTTGTTCTGTTTGGAGACTGAGCCGTGTAATAATGCTACTGGTTTGGGTCAACAAGGACTTTTAAAAATTTCAGGTAGAACAAAATGTTTTATTTAATTAAAAATTATTAGAAAGCAGAGTACATAGTTGTAAGTACGTATTAGACCTGGATGATTACACCTGAAGTGTTCATTGCATACATTCTGTAATTAATTGAGCTAGTAGTTGACAAGTAATTCATTTGAAGTCCACCAAATAATTGAAGCTTATTATTAGAATGAATTGGAATGTTCCAACCCAGAAAGAGTTATGATTACAAATATAGGACTGAATCCCAGATACGTTTATACACACGATTAACAATCACATATTTTAGGCAAATAATTTCACACTGTACCTACTCTCTCATGCCTGCATACAAATATCCTATTTTAAATCAGTGGGGCTCTGCAGGAAGTAAGATACTTCTCAGTATGAGTAAGGCTAACAAAATTTGACTTCTCAAACCACCAACCAATCAAACTAGCAGTTTAAATCCAACAGTGGTCTGTACTTGGGACTGGATTTCCAGGTGGTTGCATCTTTACAGCCCAGCAACCCACTTGAGATGCTGATCTGTGTGAGTGTCTGGCCTGGAGTTTAATAATGCCCAATCTAAAATGTAATTATATTATTCCATTGATTAAGTACACATTTTGCTTTGCAATTCCAATATTTCTGTCATGAAGAAAATGTTAGTAAAATGAATGTAATGGTTACATAAGAGAAATGTTCTGTTGCTGTACTGAATGTTAATGTAGATTTGGATAAGCACATATTTCAGACGTGATTATTGGACCTGACAGTATCATATGCAGCAGAATCTTTGTAAATCACATGAGAAATACTGACTTATGTGGCATGCTACAAGGGTTCAGTGTACAGCAAACAAGTGTGTGTCAAAACAGTGTTGTAGCATGGAGGAAAATAGCTCTTCGGTACATATATATCACCATGATCATTAATGCTTCTCCAGCATCCTTGCTACTTCGAATTTTATTTAAATAAATAGGGAAGTAGTTTAATCTTCTTGATGATGATAAAGGGTTACAAGCAGCTGTGGTGTTGGTCACATGTCACACATTGTCAGCAGACAGTTGCAGTTTCAGTTACATTTTCTCCTTTGATTTGATTATGTTTTTCTCCTAAATTAAATAATGTGTGTACTGTGTGGTAATGGCAGCATCATTCATTCCAGGCCTTTACGAATATGCTGTGTGTTCAGGAGAATTTGTAAGCAATAAACCTTTTCATCTCATTCAGCATTTTAGGCAACTTATTTCGCATACACCTTCTCCAGTGTGGTTTCCTTTTGTAAGTATGAAGGATCTGGGAATCATTCCAGTCTGGCCCATCTTTTCAGTGGATTTTCACTGCATTTGTCTAGTTGATAGCCTGTAACTCTTTTTACTGCAAGCCCCTCTTTTGAGGCTTTACATTTCATTGGGTCTCATCTCAATCCAGTACTTCAGATTGTTTTTCTCTGCAACAGCGATATGTTATCTTAGTTTTCTGTGGCAAGGGTTAATCTTGCTCAGACAGGCCATTCTCAGTGTAGGTGCCTATCTGTGCTTCTCCCTTCCTGAAGCTTGCTGCAGAGGAGGCTTACTGCTATCCCTCACAAGATTAGTTACACACTTTCTGTGTGGATTACTTCCTGTTTTCCCTCAGCCTGTCGTTTTGGTTGGCACCAGGAAGTGTTGTTTCCACTTGTGTAAGTAGCTGTTTCATGAGCCATAGGATTCAGAAGCAATGGACTTGATTTCAGTACATTTCTAGTTTTGCTCTGAAATATGTACACTACGTTGGTTGGACCCCTGAAAAATAATGCAAACAAAATAAATGTGAAAAGTTCAAAATAGTTTATATTTTATAAAACTAGTTAAACCTCAAGTTTTGAGGCCTTTTATTTAGCAACATAAAGATAAACTCAATTTTCTTATCAGACATGTCTTTGTGAGAGCTGCAAAATTATGATACACTGATTTTTTCAATTGATTAATTTCACTTTAAATTTGTTTTAGGAAGGCAAAGCAGATGTATGGGATTTTTCACACTTTGCTGTTCTTATGCGTCAGCCTGATGATATCATACTTGAGCACTAACAATACTACTACTTGCCTTTTACATAAATTAGCACTTTACAGCTTCAGAGCTAATACCAACATTACCTAATTACTCTAGAATTGAGCATGCACTCTTCTCCTTTTAAAGTAGAAGCTGATGGATTTAAATAGTGATATGTAATCAGAAAGGAAAATAAGTCCTTTAACAGCCTGTATAGTGGTCTCATCAACAGGACAGGAGCCAGAGTATTTGTTCTCCCCCTTCTCCCAGTTCCAGCAATGCAATGAAAGTCAGACTTAACCATCCAAATTCCTTTCCCTTTGTGAAAGTCTCACACAGACCTCAGTTTCTCTTTCTATGAAATGGAAAAACTCCTAGAAAGTGCCTGAGATCTTTTTGCGTGAATGCCTAAGTACCACTACTGTGGCCACTGATATTTGATGTCAAAAAAGATTTTAAAGCTATCCTAGTTTTCTGCTTTTATTTCAGAGTATGAGTGAGACCCTTGCCATCTTAATTTCAGTCATCATCATCACTGACTTCAGTAAAGGCAAAGTCCACCCTGGTACTTTTAATTTTACACAGAAGGTAACATTTCCAACAACCTCTTGGCAGCAGTTCCTTGCCACGCTTGCTCCCACCCAAGCCACAGGACAAAATGCTCCCCTCTCTTCTCTGCCTTGTCTGTGTCCTAAATATTCCACTCCCAGTGCTCCCTACCAGTTACCTCTGCAAGAATCTTTGGAGACTCTTGCTTCCTTTCTGCTCCAGGATGAATTATCCCTGCAAACTTTCAATCCTCATAGCTCTTGTCTGGGAAGATCAATGCATTTTTCCTTCCAAATAGCCCATTTCCTGCAGCTACATTCAACACCGCTCACCAAATCTCTCACACTGAGAATGGCAACAGCCCAGCAACGTATTGTCCATCACAGAAGTTATAGTCTTCAACAACTTCTTTGCATAACCACATCCACAGCTTCTTTCTTCCCTCCAGACTCTGACACCCCAATAGCCACTTTGCATTCATGTAGAAAATGTTAAATCTAATAATTTCCCTCGCTATAATGCCTTGCTCAATAAAACCAATACCCTGTAGTTTGCTCTGGTATGGAAGGTGTTCAGCAACAGGAAGAATGCATGTTAGGGATTTTACATGCATCTGAAGATGTCTACAAGATCTTTAGTAAAATATGTCCTGCAAGTGTGAGGCTAGTTTACCATTCTGCCTCCTGAGGTTGCTTGATATTCCAGTCCTCTCCCACCAGTCCTGTGTCAGGTTAGGAAGGTGGTTATTAGTGCTAATGAACATGTACATACAGCTTTTTACTCCTCCAACAGTTTGAGAAATATCCACTGCTCTGTATTTTTATTTACAGATTTTCTAAAAGTCTTCACATTTAAGGGCAAAAGTCCTGTCAGTTTGGAACATTTTATGAACATTTCATTCATTGTCTATATATTGTGTTTAAATTTTCAAAGCTAGTTGATTGCTCAAGAATATTTATGTTGCTTGTGGAATAAAACGAACAGCTCTTTGACTAATACTGGCTTAAATTCATTGTGTAGCTCTGATTAATGCTATTTTTAACTGTAATATAAGGTTCATTGCTGCTCATGCATTATGGCTGGCTATCCCTGGCTCTATTTTTGTTAGCACAGCACAAGGGAGCTTGATTTCAGAAAGAACAAATAGCTAAAAGGGTATCTGAAATTCAGTCACATGTATTTTGCTTGAAGATAGGTATTCATAGCACAGAAAAAAGCTACTGGTACACTGAGTTCAGTATCTGCCTATTAGCAGTGCCAACACTAACATCTTCTAAAGAACTCATAATGCATCAGGCATTCAACAACACTATACCTGGGGAAGGATTCCCTTGTGGCCATACAGCTGAGAAGACAAACCTCTAATATAAAGCAATACACCAGTTATATCATCACTGATGGAGACATAAATCTGAGGGATTTCTATCTTAACCCTGCTGGGTCTTCAACATTCGAAGTTGAAGGCTCTTGTCATTTTTATTTTCTGTACAACAACTGATGAAATGGTATGTCCTTGGTTTATATAATCAGTTCTACTGATTACAGCAGTTAATGGACTGACTGTATTTTAATGTATATTTAAGTCTCCTTATTTTGGTGGTAAACAAAACTATTTACCATAGGAACGTTTTATGACCAGCTTTCTAGAGATTAGTTAGCTATACACTGCATTGATAAGCTTTGTCCTTTTGAGTGTTTCGTTATTATTAAACAAGGTACACAAGCATGCCATGTACCATGTCAAGGTTATCCTTCATTGTACAAACAGTCCTGTACTCTTTCTGTAAAAGCTATCATTCTGCTCAGTTAAGGTGCTGAGAGCCTAGGATGAACTGTAGTCAGTGACAGGCAAGATGACCCTGGCACTTAGCAGGACCAACCGCTACAAGGTCATTCAGTTTATTCTGTAGGCAGATTTCTCTTCCACATCCCTCTAAGGTTGGCTAACTGAAACTTTCTATCAATATTTAATACAATCACATTACAATATTTTCTGTCATCCACTTTTTTATTACAGCTTCTTTTCTGAGTTTGACCATTGCAGCACACTGAGCAGACGTCTTCATTAAGCTGTCCACACTGATGCCTCAATCTTTCTGTTGAAAGGTTACAATTAATTCAGAACCCATTTGTGTATATGAGTAGTTTGAATCATGCCTTCCAAGGCACATTGCTCTGCACTTATCTACACCACATTCCCTCTGCTGACGCATTACTCAGCTACTTAGTGTTGTTGAAGCTTACTGAGGTGCCTCACGATCTGCTGGCCTTGTCTTGTGTGTTGCTCTGACGTATACAGCCTTTATAGTAAGTCCTCAGAAAGTTCATTAAACACTGCTGCTGTTTGTCTTGATCCTTGAGGCACCCCACTACCTAAATGCCATCAAGAAAGCTGGGCAATTGGTCCTGCTCTGCCCCCGCCTACTATTCCCTAACAGGATTTGCATCCACAACTGGCACGGCGTTACCTGCTCTTCTCCTAGCTACTGACTTTCCTTAGTAGCCTTTTGTGAATGGTCTTTATTCAAAGCCTTTTAACTGCTTAAATAACTTCCTCTGGTTCCCCATTACCCTGCATTTTGCTATTGCTTCACGAAATAGCTCAAAATCTGAAGATCTGGCATCAAAGTTTTCTTTCTTTTCACAAACTTTTGTCTGTTGACCCAGAAGTTTTTGTTGCTATGACTGTTGTTATTTCACTGTTTGGTACATGCACGTGAGTTTCAGGCCTGTTTTGCTGTGACAGGGAGCTAGTCTATAAACTAAATCCATCCAGCGGTCTAATGGCTATTGCACAAGCCGCTCTCTCTTCAGAAGCAGTTCTCCCAACCACTTGAGAGCTTCAAAACTAAAATAACATTGAGAAATCACGCTCTCTCAGCAAGGACACATCCAAGTACTCACATCCCAGTTTGGGGCTGATGGAGATTTCACTTTTAACTTTGGGGTTAAACCAGATTTGATACAGGCTGGTCAGCAGCTATCACCTCCCTCAGGAGTTTTTGTTTTGCCTGCAGGAGATGTTCCTTTCTGACACCAGGCTGAGCGAGCTCCTTCCTCCCTTCCACCCCACAGCCCCTTTGCCCTGGCTCCACTCATCCCTGGCACTTCTTCTCCTCAGGCCTCATGTGACATCTTCTACCCATCCTTGACCCTCTGGGTCAGCATGGTGGATGTCTTGCCTGTACTGGCCATGGTACAGTGGGGCCAACACATTGGGAGCACCAGAGGCCAGCGAGTGCCTGCCTGTGCTGGGAGCAGGGCACGGGCACGGTGGGATTTCTTCTAGTTTTGGGGATTTGGAGCAGGCTTGGCTTTCACAGCAATTTCTTGCTGTTTGTGTGAGCTGGGACCTGCTGACTTTAAGGAGAATTGTGGTCCCTAGTGTCAGTCCCTTGGCTGGACCCAGGGAGCCCTCCAAAACTGCGTGCAGAAATCACCTGGCTTGTGGTTTGGCTTTGCATGGGTCACCTTTTTCAAACTCTTCTTCACAGGTGTAAGGAATGGAAAATTACTTAGAAAAAAGAAAGGAGGAGTTCAGGTCACCCAGTGCCAGAGTCCTAAGTACTAGAGGGAGCATGTGGGAGGGAGGTGGTGCAGCACCGGAGACCAAAGCTGCTCCAAAACCAAGGCCTTCCACTGGAGGGGACACACTTTCTTCTTTAATGAGATTTTGAGGTGTTTTTTACTTCCTCCCTGCCCCCAGCTGTTAAGCACTAGTAATGGGTGAGGCACAGCTCCTGTTAAAACTTTGGAAATGCTTAGTGGGGGTAAAACAGTCACCAGCGCAGGCAGCGGTGGGGAGCTGCATCTGCATCTGTGCGCTGAGCATCACTGATACTGGTGGGGTTAGGCTGGCCTTGTTAGTCCTGAGACACTCCAGAAAAAACACTGGTGCAGACAAGGCCACTGTGCCCCAGTGCAGACACTGCAGTTTTTGAAGGTTGTCTTGTTTATTACTTGTAGGCTTTTGCTGGAAAAAAACCCACAAAAACAAACTCATTTAAATGTGCAAGACCAGCTGTGGTTCTGGTCGAGACACGACCATCATGCCAGCCCAGGGCAGGAGGCAAAGATGGGAGTTTGGTAGCATGGGGGGAAGGTTGGACTGCCTATTTTGCTGCTTTATGTAGTGCGGAGCTACTGCATATCAGGACTGCAGATCCCTTAAATGACGTGCAGCTGGACACCGTTTTTGTTATTCCAAGCAGCAGAAGGAGAATCAACAACAGCCTGTACCCTGAGCAGCTTCTATGCAGACTGTTCCCTCAATAGGATATACTTTAGGGCACTCTGCATACTCTGTGGATAGTACTGTTGATACCACCTTGGTTTCTGAAAGCTTTCAGTTAATGGTACTCCAGTTTGGCAGAGAAAAAGCTTAAAATATTTTTACATTCATTTTCATATTAACCTCAGAGTAGACCTGCCAAATCTGACATGCTGAAAATAAGTGATACTCATTTTGGATTAATTTTAAGGCACTCTTAAAAAAGCATCACCCTTCCCCCATTCTGATAAAGGAATTTTGCAGTTGGTTTCAATTATCCATTTAAAATCTTACTCTGCTTTTGAGGTTCTTTTTTGCAATCTAATTTAAATTTCGACAGCTTGGTAGACCTGCTAAGAATTCTTAATTGGCATATGGAACAGTAAATATAAAAATAAATGGCAAAGAATAGTGGAAGAGAGCAAAACACTTTGAATAAAATAGAAACAAGGAGTGACTTTGTTGCCACTATTCCAGCAATGCAAACTTTTTCCTTTAAAAGCATACTGAACGTCAGTTCCCCCCCATAACATTTTATCCCCTTCTTACACATACAGGATTTTCCTTTTCGGAATTATTTTTGGAATCATAGTTCTGCAAAATTCAATTTCCTCTTTTCACCCCTCTATTCCTCTTTCAACTTCCTTGAAACCAAGAAATTAATTTCTTTCTCTAATAATTGCGGTATGGAATGGAGATTATATCATAGAAATTAGAGATGCAAATAGACAAGTTAGGTCATTCAGCAGTGCATCTGCACTGCGATGTGTGATGACTCCCCACTCTGTAACATGCTCTCTAGTGTTTTGTCCAATCCAATTTTGTAAATTGGGTTGACTTCTATTTAAATTGGGAGGCTGTTCCATAAAACAGAGAGATTACCAAGAGGAATGTCCTACATATGGCCCAGTTTAGGGATTTTTTTTTTCTTTAATCAGGCTTTTGCCATATGAGTTTTAAAAACTTCTTGCTAACACCATATTGGGAAACATACAGAAACATGAGAACTCTGGAATGGTGATGCAGCTTGTAATCACTTTGAAGAAAACCTGAGGATTAATCTTGTCAATAAGTGCACTATGGAGACTGCTTCCACAGCAGTTCTTCCTACACAAGTGCCCATTGCCCCAAATAGGAGCTGCTCAAGTACAATAGCTGCAAAATAAATCCCACTTTATGTAGCATTCATTGAATAACAAACTAAAAGTGCAACGTATTATTACTTTATCTACGGTCTGAAAGTCTCTCAGCTGTTTTGGTATTTGAAGTGCAAAATTATTATATAACTGCCTGAGCAGAAGTCCATTAATCTAACCCCAGAAATTTTAAAACTATTTGCCTTACTTTATTTGGTGGAGAAGGAGGCAGGAGGCACAATGTTATTTAGGCACCTCACTGGGCTTGAGTGATTTCAGTGTGAGCTGGCTATCTACAGAGCTGCTTGGTGCCTTAGTACTTAGTAGATTTTGGCCTCAATATTTGGCCTCTAATTCCCTTCCCTAAACACTGTTTAGGACTTCTAATTCAGTAATTTGTCATATGAGGCATTAGAAAGAAGAAGCTTCAATATTTCTTTGTGTGTGTGTGGGTTTTTTTGTGTTTTTGTTTTTTTTTTTTTAATGAATTGGCCATTGTTGTGTAGCTTAATGTTGTGTTTTTGTTTCTGAAGATAAACAGTCAGTGGGTACTGTTGGCACTTGGCTGCTTTGGAAATCCACATTCCTTTTTCAGGTGCCTGAGGCTGTACTTGGTGTTCCAGACTGGAGCAGCAATGCAGTTTTGAAGTTAATTCCCCAATTGTCTCCACTTACGAGCTCTGGTTTAGTTTGCAAAGTTTTTTTGGTATGTGCTAACTAAATTCTGTTTCCTTTCAGAGGAGCTTCCCTCTGCTTGTACACCGAAAACACTTTGACAGCTGGTGATGGTCCAAGCCTGTAATGGATCCCTTCAACAGCTTTGAATCGGCTGGGTGAACACACAGTTAAGGGGATTGGGCTAAAAGTAGTCTGAAGTGAGCTCCCCAGGCTGCCTGAACTGCAGATGTAGGAACCTCAGCACTAAGAACTTTGATTGATCTGTGCCTATAATGTTAAATTGTTGGCTAATGATAAACTTAGCCTGAGATTTTAGAAATATAATTTTTGGCCCTTCTGGCATTTTGGACTCCTGTGTGCATTAGGGACTCCCTACATGCCTCTTCCAATTCCACTGGAAGAATAAGTCATCTTTCTCTCTGGCTTAATCACTTGGAAACTACATCATCTTGAATTATAATTGCTTTTCCTATTTACAAAACCAGGAATGGTTTCTAAGAGCTCTGCTCCTCCCACATTGCTTGCTTTGCCACTTTTCCAGCTGGGTCCAGCATGATTCCAGTGCTCGGATAACAAAGCACCATCCGCAGGGTGATGTGTGTGGAGGCACATTGAGAGGGTGTAACTGCCCACCACACATTTAGATCTCTTTTCACTGAATCAGGTGAAAAAGATAGTACTTAATGCCTTTAAGAAAGGGCTGCCTGCGTGACAAGTACAAATTATACTTCATGTTCCTGTAATTTGACCAGTCAACACCTGGTCTAAAACAAGTGATATACTGTTAAAAGAGAATTCCAAAGCCACATCTAGCACACAGAGGTATCATTTTGCCTATGAAATAAACAGGCAGTTAAACCCCCATCTGCACCTAACCCTCCCCAGAAACCAGAAAACCCAAACATTAAAAACTTACAAATAAGATTTTTCAAAAAGAATAAAATGTAGGTAATAGCACAGCAGTTTATGCTTACAGATGTTTTCCTTTTTGTTTGCCTTTTTTCCCCCATGTAATAGCTGTAAAAAATAATTTTTTTATTTCAAATAATTATAAAAATAGACACATTTTAAGATAAAACCTGGAAAATAAAAGTTCACCATATAGGGTCTCTATGAAAATAACTATTCTATCTTGTCTAGTAAATTTAAGTACTACTTTAGTTTTGTGTATATAAATAAGAAAATTGGAGTGCTCAGGTGACATTGGTATAATAACTTCCGCTGAGAATTATTCTTTAAATTCTGTTCACTGCCAGAACTGAGTGTAGGTGCCCAAACCTACAAACCAAAACTAAAACAGTAAATAGCTGTTCAAGAAAGTACTTTTGAATTGTGGCATTTGGAGTAATAATAGTTCGGCTCTCTGTAATACAGTATATAATTGAACCAGCTTGGGAAAAAACAAAACCAAACAAACCAGACTTGTTGAGACAGAAGGGTGTCTCTGTGCATCAGAAATATGTGGACAGAAAGGAACTCAAGTAAGAACAAGAGCTTAAAATGAGGGCAAGGAAGGAATGAGTCTGCAAGATTCAGTGGCTACAAAGGCAGAAAGGAGTTTGGGGGCTGGTAGTGAGGAAAATGCACCCTCATCTGCTTAAGGCAGAATCAGCTGAGGGAGCTCAAAGGCCCTTTCTTTGCTGCTTGACCAAGATCAACAAAGCTTGAACAAGTTTGGACTGACTCTTATGAGCCCTGCAGTTTCATAAGGGCAGGGTTCTCTATCAGAAGAGAGCAATTAGTAGGGAACATTTGCACACCTGTCTCCAAACTGGGCATCTGTCCACAGCACTGGCTTTAAGAAAAGTACTTCAGACTGTGCTTTATATGTGACTAGGTATATATTCTGAGGATGCCCTATAGCTGGAGCTGTGACTGAGGAATGTCTTACACTGTGTTGTGTGGGAAGTATCTGTCCTAAGACGTGCTGGGCATGGGCCAGTCATTCCTCCTGATCTTGTTAGAGCTCCTACTGTGAATGAAGGCTTGTCTACACATAAAGCTATTTCTGATTAGTGCCACATGTGGATGCTCTGGCCACACATGACATTAATCAAGAACAATTAATCAGGAACAACTCCATGTGTAGACAAGCCCAAATTTAATGTGAGGGTGGTCACAGAATGGTGCTCTGCACAAGAGAGACCTCAGAACAGATGAGTAATTGCCTGTCATTTCCATGTGGATAATAATGTTTTTGGCAGGGAACAAATAGCTGTTTGAGAATGATTTAATTTTTCATTACCAGGTACACACACACACATACACCATTGTCAACAATAACCAGTTTTGTGAACACTGGAGTGTGGATCCCTAAAATAATCTCTAGTGCTGTTGCTGCCTGGTATGTATAGTATTAGGCTTTGTATACATTTGTAGACACTTGCAAGCATAACTGTGTTGGCCAAAAGTGTGAAGAATTGCATTTATTCCTTTATTTTAGGAATGGATAAGCATACAGAACCTAAGCCTTCATCACTAAATGGCTTGTTTTCCTCAGGACAAAATTAGTTTAAATTTTCTTGTTTACAAGCGAATTATTGCTAGTGCAAGGCTGCTGACAAGTATCTCTTGTGTGGACAGCATTTCAGACTGGGATGGTTCAATATACCACAGGATAAGCTCTTCCTGTTACCATTATAGGAGTTTCCTGAGTTGGGGTTGATAGGAAACAAGATTATTCTGGAGGTGGGATGGTGTGCTTATGGAATACTTATCTATACCCAAGCTGGCTCCTAAACTGGCTGTTACACTATTTAAGTTCTTTTGTGTGCCATTTTGTGAGGAGCCAATTGCTGATTGATTGCCTATGCTGAGCTTGCTCTGAGTGTAACCAATACTTCTTTGTTCTTTTCTTATCCGTGTCCTTTGGTGCTTAGGGCAAGAAGCTGCTGCCCTGGCTCAGTGCCTGGTTGGGTTGGTAGGACCCCAGTTCCACACTGCTAGGATGATGTGCTTTTTCTACTCAGAATATTTACTGGAGTTCACTCCAGTATATAATTTCCCATGAAGCAATATGAGATCCCTTGAAAGCCAGTGTATCACAGCTTAGGAAAGGGAAATTTTATTTTATTGTATTTTGTTTTGGTTTATTTTATTTTTTTTGTCTGGTTTGGAGCCTCATGTGAACACAGGTTTCCTATATCCAAGGCCATAACGTATTTTTGGGCAAGTATCTCCTACTGAAGCTCTTGTACTTCCCTGGGAATAGGAGCCTGTAAGATTATCCTGCTAGTTAAAGTGGTCATTCAGGAGACCCAGATTCACACGTGTGTTCCAAGAAATGTACAAATGTTTATATGAAGTGGAGTAGCTATAGCAGGACAGATTGAGACAGATTTTTTTCAAAACACTGAATGGCTTTGACATTTGGCCACTTCCCAGAGAAACAGCAGAATGGGTTCAAGTTCATTCAATGAATCAGGCAGAGAGGAGACTTCAGAACACATTTCCCAAAACACATGCATGTGCCCTAATCCTGACAGATGTGTGCCCTGACCTTGCTGCTCCCTCTTTCCTCCCCACTAAATACTGAATGTGAGATTTCCAGCAGGGATTAAACATGAGGTAGGGCTGTGAGCAGCTTCACAGTCTCATATGTGCCTACCTGTTGGTCTCCTGCTCTGCCCTCAAACTTAAGCAATGATTGAAAAGGATCTGTGGGTTGGGGTAATGCTGAAATGTTATCCTGAGGTACCTAAAGGTGGAGTTGGGCAGCCAAGTCTTTTCTAGGTTTAGTTCATAAAATCTGAAGTGTGGTATAGCTTAATAATTGGTTTTTATAATAAGCACTTAATTTTAGCAATAGAAATATGTTTCATGTATGTATAAATTGGCATTTTTAATTACCCATTTTTCTAAAACTCTTGTGAGGATATAATTTATATTGTAATGTCATGGCACTCTAATGTAATTCTAGGAATAGCCGCTTTGGTATGAACACGTTTTTTCCTTGTTACATTTGACTGAACCATTTAAAATTACAGTCAGCTGAGAGAGCATGTGCAGTTTTTATTACAGATCCCTTCTTATGCTAGATGTGATTTTAGATGTCCAAAAGCTGAAAATAGTGTCTTGGCATTTGTAATCTTTCATTTCAGGAGATTCATGCTTTTAAAACCTCAGATTAGCTTATGGCAAAATGCTCATCATGGTGAAACACTTTAGAGGCCACCTAAAGCTCTGGCAGGAGCAGAACATGTCTGTTCTATTGCATCCCCTACATGAGCATGCTATGCTCCCATTTTCAGATCTGTGCTGCCTTTTGATGTGCTTAGGGTTGTGCTATAAAGAGCTTTAAATCTCAAAGTCATAAATATGTTTTCCTTGGTTAACAAAGAACATCTCCTTTGCATCTATGATAATATGGAACTGGAGACATCTGCAAAACTTGGGCTAAGAGTTAGCTTTGTGTTGGATACAGGGCACATCTGAGTCAGGAATCTATTACCATGAGTTTGCTTCCTCCATTTATTGCCAGAGCATGAATTTGCTGACCTTTATGTTGTGCTGTGCCTTCTACTACATCTTCTCTGGGGAGGACAAATGAGAGGATCAAAGACATGTTTCTTGGAAGACATTTTTTTTTCTTCTTTTTTTTTGAGGGTTGAAGTAGGAAGTTCTAAATGTTTGGATTTGAGTGTTGTTCATTAGGACTTAAACAGATGGAATACAGATATTTTGACTACGCTTAAATAAATAAACAATATCATAAAGGGACAATTTAAAAATGTCAGCTATTGAAAGTTACTGCAATTTGGGTCACTTTAATTCATGGAACTGGCATTCAGATGACAGATACCCAAGGTTTTGCTGACCTTGGGAACATTACTGAGTAATCAGTCAGTAAGTAAGCATGAAGTGTTCTTGAACAATGTAGTGAAAGTCTTCAGCAGTTAACATACTTTCCCTTGAAAGCACTCATCTTCTTGCTCCATCTTCTATTCCTGGACACAAATTTGTTCTAATTTAAAGGGAACACCATTCTTCATTTTCCTTGTTTGCTTTTTCCTGTCACATCTCTTCTTAATGGGAGTAACAGCCTTCTGTTCAACTTTTGACTTTGCATATGTCTCTTAATAAAAGTATAATAAAACTTAAGGTTTATGTCTTCAGAGAGCAACTGTAGAAGGGCTGAGTTCTGCCTTCAGATGCAAAAGCATAATTCCCATTGAAATAAATTAAACTGAAGCATGTATACAGAGAGAGTGAAATTTTGATGTCAGACTGTTTCTTGCAAAATCCTGTGAGGAAGGTAAGCAAAGTGTTATTATACCAATCTTTGCAGATAATCTGAGACAAAGAGGATTAATGAATTGTCAGGGTCCATTCAAA
This sequence comes from Melopsittacus undulatus, assembly GCF_012275295.1. Taxonomy (NCBI): domain Eukaryota; kingdom Metazoa; phylum Chordata; class Aves; order Psittaciformes; family Psittaculidae; genus Melopsittacus; species Melopsittacus undulatus. The sequence continues at coordinate 73,945,208 of NC_047529.1, forward strand.
GAATCATTAGTTAAAGCTATTACTAGCACTCATCAGTTTTTGGCTTCCCAGTTGTATGTACAACCCACTCGGCCATATTGCTGAAACTAAGGCACCCTAAGATGGTGAATAAGTCACCCTACCAAGAGGTTACATGGAAGGTTATTTACATTCTCCAGTTTAGGATGAAGACAACCAAATTGGAACTTCAACCTCCACTTTTTGCAGCGTATGGAAACAAATCAGCAGTGAATAAAAGGCTCTGGAGGCCATGGCTGAAGGGTGAGTTGTACTGTTTGGTGCACTGGGGTGGCACTGTTGATACTCAGCACATGGGAGGCAGGACAGGGAGGAGAGGGGATACGGAAGAGGGAACGTCCTGATAACAGAGAATAGGGTGAGATAGGAGGAAAAGGAAATGGGAGGGGAATAAGAAAAAAGCAGACTGTAGTGGAAATGGATCTTAGAACTAAACAAAAAAAAAATTGCCCTGTATTAATTGGCATTATATCTCATAGTTTAAACAGTGCCCATTATATATATATATCTGTTTATTTTCTATGCATTATGACAATGCTACTTTTGAATATGTATTCCAGGAATTATTGATTGCCTCTGCAACACAAACAAATATGTGTTTTAGCAATTGTTAATTTGATTTTCTGGGTTTAACATAGTTAGTGTTGTAGCTTGTAATAGACTGGAATCAGAGTTGACAGCTGAAGCATAAAGAATTAAACTGATTCCTAAAGAACTAAAGGTTTGCACTTCAACTGATACTAGTATTATATTTCAAATTGACTTTAATTAAAGCAGGATTGTGCCCTTACATGAAAGCCATGATTTCCTAAATATTGCATTTTCTATTAGATGCAATGAGCACCCCATTCATGGCTAGGAATGGAATATATATGCCCACATTTTATCACGAAAACTCCAGTGTAAAACCTACCCAGGGCCACCTGACGTAAAGATTTTTAGCCTGAACTACTTAAATGGAACCTCCTTAAAACTTCCTGGTTAGAAATACGCACTCTCTGGTCAAGTGCACTCAACTAATATTCTCTGAATTATTTTTAAAAAAAGAGGAAGTTTTTAATTCCATGATGAAAGGCATGAGATCACTGAGTAAGGGAGAAATGAGAGCTTGAACATGCAAAACATGCTTATAACAGCTTATATAGGGTGGGCACATAATCGAATGTCAGGGATACAGATTATATTTCTCTGTTGTTTTTTTCAGTTGCAGTTGCCATGAGTGTTATTTTTACTGTTGTGGATACCACGTTTGGTAGTCGTAATGAAAATGTGGTTTTCAAGCTGACCCTTTTAAGGCAGAATAGCCTGAAGGAAATGCACCCATTCTGCTTCAAAGAAGATCTGTCAGTAGGAAGGAGGAATAATATGCATGCATAAGTAATTAATAATGATCTGAAGCTTTGATATTTTGTAAGGCCCAGAAAATTACATTTTTACAGGATGTAAAATATTGCTGGGTTAAAACCCCATGGCTTAATTCCATATCCTGCAACAAAATTTATGTTGAGATAAATAGGAACTGAGCTTGAATAAGGACAGAAGTATCAAAAGCACTGGTTTGAGTGCTGTGTGTGTCCTTTTATTACACCAGTGAATACAGTTGTGGGTATCACTGCAATCCTTAATAGGATAATATGGATGAGAAAGATCTTCAATAAAGAGTATAATGAGGTGCTCAAATAGCCTGACTTTTCACTTAATTTAAAGAATTCATTCCCCTGAAAAGCTCAATTTCTACATACCTAATAGTACAACATGAAATTCAGAGGCCAAATCTCATTGACTAGATTTTGTTTGAATATGTTTTAAAACAGCTGCTTTGACTTCATTACATGTCTTTAATGTAGCCATTTGTAAAGTCCTTTTCTTGTATAATAGATTAACTTGCAGAGAGGAACTGGCTGATACAGCGATGCCTTTTGACAGTCCTATTTTTAGAAGCAGAGGGAGGTACAGTCAAATAACACATGCTGCAATTAATAAGCTGGATATCAAGCGTGGATCATTATGGGGAAACTCCCTTTGTATTTTAAGTCTTCTGGGGCTTCCTGCCCCTCTTATAACCACACAGAATTCTACAGGCATTTTCTACCTGGTGAGAAAGTACCTGTGCGTTTACCTATTAATGTCTAATAGGTATATATATTTGCTTTCAGGGACAAAAGATGTGAACCTGTCAACTTCCACTGTTCTTTTATCTCTCCACTCGTGTTGTTTCATCTGGACATAAGGACACTGAACTAATAGGTAACCAGCCTAATTATCTGCCAAGGCTCCAGCAACACCACTCTGGTACTTTACACAGCAGTGACTGGCCATTGTTTGAAAGCCTGGGCAATATGTTGCTATGATGTGTTTTGGAGGGGTCAAACTACTCAGGATCCAAATAGTCAGTTATACAGAGACATTGAAAAATCCAGGAGGTTTAATACTAAACCTGACAGTTTTTAGTAAAAGGAAAATTGCAATTATGGGATCTAAAGAAATGGACTAATCACAGTTTAGCTTTTGCTGCACTATTAGCATAGGACACTTGTGCAGGGAAAATAACTTCCTGATGTCAGGTTTTTTGGCTAGTTTAATTCTGTGCCTGAGACAGAGTTTAGATGCTATCTTAATTGAAACATTACACATTTAGAAATTGGAGTATGAAGCTGATGGAGTTCACAATTGAAAAACCTATGTATTTTTCTATGGATAAATTGCCTTTTGTATGCAAATTGGGCACTGGTTGATTTGATATTACCAGATTATGGTTATTGCCATAGAAGAACTTTTCACCAAACATCTCTGCCCATTAAAGCTATCAGGAAAGGAAACATTTAAACCTAAGCTTCCTTGACTGGAAGCTTGGGTTTGCAAGGTGAGGCTAATTAACCTAATTCAGGAATCCATCCCTTTTGGTACGTTGGCAGGTGTCTGGTGAGAAAGGCTGAAGATCAGATCTATAGATGCATCCTCCCTGCAGGTCATCAACACTCACGTGCCTCTGTTCTTTCAGTGTCTTGTACATAGGTGATCTCCAGCGGTCCTTCCAACCCTAACAATTCTGTGATTCTGTGATTCCCCTTAATTTTTCCCACAGATGCCTAGGAAAATTGGCTGTGCATTCCCACTGAGCTCTGGAGAAGAATGTGGAAAGCAGCTCAGATTAATAGAGACTAATGGTGTAGGGGATGCGCTCCTAGTTCTTCTAATGCCCTGGAAGATGGTATTACCTTTGTAAGTGCAGGCATTTGAATGCTATGGCACATTCTCTAAGTATATGAAGCATTCCTGGTATTTCCGGTTGCTACATATTTTGATCACATTCACACAGCACCTTTCAAGGTCATTAATAAACAACAGAGAGCTAGACAGGCATCCCCAAAGGGAAGGAAACTTGTTACTTCTGTCTTCTGCAATCCACCACCAGCACATTGACTTTTTGTTTACTCCTACTGCAACAGTTTGTTATCTAATTCTGTACACTTACATCCTACAAACAAGTTATCTATTCTAATGTTCTGTCTAGACAAAGACTTAAAAGTGTGAGGTTAGCATGTACAACCAGCTTTAACCCATGCTAACTCAGTAGAGCCTATGGTCCCCATGAGGCTTTAAGACAGACTATTTAGTGTGTGTTAAAGGTGATGTGTCTTGTCTGAAGCTTAAGAAAAATATAGTTTGACAAAAGCTTTAGGAAGACAGCAGTATATATTGCTAGTCTCTTTGTGTAGCAGTTTGATTCCACAACCTCCTGCTTCAAATTGGCATCATATATTTTTGTAAAACAATGTCTGTTTGTTTTATTTATAAACCTGCCTATCACTTTTGCTTTTGTGGAAGACTCCACAGTTTTATCTTGGACTGACCGAGGCTCTGTTCTCAATGGGTTTTGAACTGGTGTATATGCAGTTGCACTCAACCTGAAACATGGACTTCTAGCTCTGCACTGAGCTAGACAGTTGACCCTCAGAGGGTTAACTGTACTAATAATACTTGCTTTTTCACCAAGGTAGGATGTCTGCTTTAGGAAGTTTTGCCACAGTTGTCCTGTATAATACAAGTTATGCTGAACTACGTGGTCAAAACCAAGTTTCCTGTGAAACATATGTTGAATTCAGTTTTTCTCAGGGTAGCATTCACAATAGGTATCCAGAAAAGCAGACTTTCTGAATATCGAAATTACTTGTATATAGTTTGTCCGATTTGTCATTTATTAGAAGAGTTGATTGATGTGCAGACTACTTCGTTCTGAATCAGATAAAACATGTGCATAATTTTTCTCTTTAGGACTGTCTTGGATTTCCATATTTAAAATCTGACAGCTGAAACATGAGGTGTAACCACTGTACAAGCAGAGTAATGAAAAAAAAACCCCAAAAGAGACAACTTCCCCCCCCCCCCCCACGTCTATTGACAGCAGCCAAAGATTGGTCTCCCCTGTGTTATTTTGATGTTTCTCATTTTCACACTTTTTTTTTTTACAGGTAAGGCAGAAATAGAAGTCTTTCTCTAATATATTGATAGACTGTTTATGATAGCATGGGTTTCTTATTTGTGCCAACTTGTTTTCTTCATCACTGAAGTGTCAACCATTTAGGACCAACAGTATTCTGAGTTCTTACTCATTTAGATTCACTTATGTCTTTATTGTTCAAGCCTAATGGTGGCAGATGCTATACCGCTATCTTTATCTCTTATTCTCCAATACACTTAAACTATATTTTAGGATATTCATTATCTACTTATTTTAATGCTGGCCTTTGTAAAAACCCATTACAGATCCTCACACATTCTTATGTCCCTGTCAAGGTCTCTGCTAGTTCAGTTTTCAGTATTCCTACATCATATTTTTTTGTACTGCCATGCCCTTTACGCATTGTCTCAGTGATTCCTCTTATAAATGCCCTACATAACTCACAGAGACAAGTCTTCATTTCATCCTCTTGCCTCTTTCACTACCTTTCCACTTTTTATAGTGAATTTTTCTTTTTTGATAACATAATTTTAATCTCTTCAGTAAGCTGGTTTGTGTTCCTTCTTGCATTCTTATAAACCAGGATAAACCTGCTTGGAGTGATATGTAGAACCAGATTTAGTATATCCTCTCTTATCTTTATTCCCTTACTATTAAAATGCTGTACTGTAGCTTCAGTTAGGCATTTTGGGTGTATAGAGTAAGATCTTTGCTTTTACTTCACATTTGAGGAGTTCTGTCTGACCTGTCCAGGAACCAGAGAGCCACATAGTCATGAACAGAGCTGATGCTGCCAGCAGGTCCCCTAAATTCATCATCCACAGAAGTTCTGCATGATCAATTAAGCAGCCCCAGGTCACTTGCAGAGCTGCAAGCTGGTTCTTTTTTCACAACTTGGTCAATTGGAAGCACTGTCTTTTTATAAACCATACTCTGATTATAGTAATCTTCATTAGCATTGGATTTATTCACATATTTGATTTTATTAGGCAGCAGGATGATGAACACTCATCCTGCCTCATAAGTGTAACTTGCACTAGGCTGGTGTCACAATCTGGTGTGAGTTGCACGATCATCATTCACACAAACGTTCGTATGGGAGGAAGTTGTATTTCAAATGCAGACAAGAGAAATTTGATACCATTTTGACATGACAGGAGAGCATGTGAGTGTCCTGTCACAGGCTGTTTGCTGTACTTCGTCTATTAGCAAAGATATTTCATTTCATCTGTAATGCACACAAGCTGTTTCAAACGATAAGGTAGAACAAGAGACTTGTTAAAGGGTGGTCTGCTTTTTGCCAAGATGGGCATGAAATTCCAGTATTGTTTGTCATTCCCCTGACAATGTAATAGGAATGAAGTATGGAAAACACTCCAGATCTTCATGTCACAAGATGGAGGAGTTAAGTTGTAATTATTTAAAAGTTCAGAAACTGGGCACTGTCTTTTGTGGCAGAAGTATTCTCTTAGGTGCAAGGTGAGCATAAGCCCACGCACTGGCTTTTTAGGTTTCTTCTCTTACCCACAGGGCCCTAGTATTCTTATGGAACAGTGGGAATACAGAATGATCTTAATTTTCCCTTGTGCTGCTCCCCTGAGCAATATAACAACAACAAATAATTTTCTTTTAGAAAGACTAGATCCATACAGAAAAAAATATTCCCCTTTCTGCATAAAGTGGTGGTGTGATCAGCCCAAGGTTATAGGTACCAATAGTGCCTAATTACTTGTGCTTTCTGTAAAGTTCTAAGAACAGTGTTACATTCTTTCATTATCTTGAGACAGGTGGAACACTGCTCATTAAAAATTTAGTGCTCTTCTCATTTATTCAGAATATATTAGTACACTGGTGCACTATGAGAGGTAGTTGCAATGAAACCAGCGATGCTGTTACCCTTGAGCCAGACATGAGGGTCTTCCTTGAAAGGATGCTGTATATGCACGTGGTTTGCTATCAATCATCGTAAAGTCACAGGATTTTTCAGAAGTATCTATTAGTTTCAGATGCGTAACTTCTGTGGTGCTTATCTTCATATAACTTAAGAGGAGCCTGATTTTCAAAGAGCAGGTGTCCATCATTTTGTAAAAATCCAGCTATATTAAAGTGTCACTCAATTTGAGGTATCCAGATGTACTAAACCATTTTTTGAAGTCTTGTTCAAACCAACGTCTTCTGCAAGACTTTGTAGTCTAATTCAGCCAAATACAGTGTATAGAATAAAAACAAGATGAGGCTTGAGAAGAGAGAGGGAGACATCAAAGGGAACAGAATGAAAACATAGAATTTGTCATATCAGAGCAGACCATTGATCTGAGGAGGACTGTGTTCTGCTTCCAGCTGTGGTCAGTGCCCTGTGATGTAAAAGAAGGGCCAAAAAATGTGATTCATAATGTGTCATACAAAACCCCCCAAAGGTTTTTGCTTGTGTTGTTCACTGTAAATAGATTGGTTAAGTAAGAATGAGGCGGAACTAGAAGCCACGCATGCCACTTGATAGTTGATGAAGGAAGCATATCTGTGTCTAACATACAGGCAAAATTCTACAAGTCTGGTTTATCCTCAGAAAAATATGATCTCTGAAATGCTGCCAAATTCAGTGCCTACAATGGGTTACGTCTGCCTTGTTTGCAAGGTAAATTTATTTGGAATGATAAATCTTAATTTTTTTCTGATTGCTCAGAAAACTTTTATGATATGTCATTCATTTCTCCTTTGTGAAGGAACTGTTGCTGAAGTTGGAAAACACAGCTCACCAACTAAGGCATTACTTCCTCAAAATGTGAATATAAAGTTAGGCACTGGAGGTTAACCTGTTTGCCATATCCTTTTTACTCTTGCATCAGTTCAAACTTGCTTCTTCCTAATTATCATGTTACAAGAAGGTCTAGGAAGAATCATAGGATAGGCTAAATTAGACGGGATCTTTGGAGGTTACCTAGTCAAAGCAGTGCTAACATTGTTCAAGTTGCCAGGGCTTTGGCTATGAAAACTTTGAATATTACTAAGAATGGAAGTTTCATGATCCCTTTGTGAGCCTGTTGTCTGTTCCTTTTCCTGACCACACTTCTTATGATTTCTTTTTCCCTTGATGTATAACTGTGGATGAGGATTTGAGTAACCTAGTCTAGTGGAAAGTGTCCCTGATCATGGTAGGAGGGTTTGAACCAGACGATCTTTAAGGTCCCTTTCAACTCAAACTATTCTGTGATTCTATGACAATTGGAGTCTCCCATGCTATAAGTTTTGAGGATTGCCTCTTGTCCTTCTGCTGTGCAATGCTGAGAAGAAGCTCAGAAATCTTCTCTCTGGCTCTTCCCCCCCCTTTAGGAAGTTAAAAACAGAAACTAGACTCTCCTTTAGCCTTTTCTCTGGGTTGAATGAATCCAGCTTTCACAACTTATGTCATGTGCTCCACTAACTTTATTGGACTTCTCAGTTTGTAAATGTCTATTTTGTCCTGGGAAGCCCCAGACTACACACAGTGCTCCAGGTGGGGTGTCTCAAGTGCTAAATTGATGAGAATAATTGCTTATTTATAAAATGGCTCATGATTGGTTTCCCCCTCATTCCTCTACATTAAAACAAAATTGAGAACAAAGTAAGAAAACAAGATTCTAGGACTACAAAAAGGGAGCAAGACAAACTATAATGCTATAATGCTGTGCTTATTTTTTCCTTCTGGTTCTTTCAGTTTTGCTTTTCTTTCTGCATAGCAACCCAACTTCAAAAAAAGGGGCCAGTGGTGCTGCTACTGATTCCAGCTAACAAACCCTCTTTTGGGGTGGTGCTAAGAGTTAGAGGCTTCAGCCAGTTCCAGTTTGGTCCTGTTAGTTGTTTGGGAGTGATACACCGTCCATTCAGGGATGACTGAGCATCAAGTTCAATATCCCCACAGATGTCTTCTTGCATGCAAGAATGTTACTATTTTGGGTTTTGAGGCTTTTCTGTATTTGTCCATACTGCAGACACTGCTGGCCCTATAACAAGTAGAATGCATGTGCAATATCTTAGGCTGGATTTTTGTGCTTTTGGAAATGCTGCATGCATTAATTTGTTTGGGAAATGCAATGCTTATATGATTTAGATATAGGAATTGCTTTTCTAGTTTTTAGGTTTCATCACAGCTTAGACTGGGGGAAAGCTTTGTGCTGGAGAAGCAAGGCACTTTCAAGACAAAATGACAGATGAGGCTGGCTGCTCTCAGATGGGTTGTCTAGGCACATGAAGTCCCATTTAATTGTCAGAGTCCTCCAGGGGTGAATCTAACCTTAAGAGTAAAATTTTAGAAGTATTGTCAAATTTTAGAAGTATTTGGGCAACTAAGTGAACAGATAAGAACATAACACTACTTATGAAATTTTCAGCCCTGGCATGCCTTGGTTTCCTGTTTGTGATATGGACGTATTGTCTTCTTGCAAGGGTGTTATTGGAGATGAAATTGCATATTAAGTTTGCAGAGTTCTCAGACACCATGTTGAGTGTGGGCCATAAAGTTATTTCACCAGGTGTTATGATAGAGGGGTTTAATGCTCCTCCTATCTCAGTTCAGTCAATCTGCTTTCCTTCTGCTTGTTTGCCTTTTCCCTCCTCTTTTATTGTGATATACTTCTGTTCTTAGAGAAGCACACCTTGATGAATATTGACGTGTGAGTGAGTGTTGTGGAAGAGGTATGTACTAGTGGATTTCTTTCTTCTGTGACACTTCTACAAAAAATTACAGCAAAGCCATTCATGAATAAAACCCAGGCACTCAGTATCACTGTGCAGAGTATAAATCAACAAAGAGGCAGCCTTATGTTCGACTTTATAATATGGAGCAGAAGTGCCATCACATCATCAGATGTTGATGCTATGTCTTCCATTCCTAACTTGTTCCCCCCCCCCAAACCCCGCTGCTGCTAATAAATTACAAACACATTTGCTCTCATTAATCATTCTTTGAAATGGCAGAATAGTCTTTGCTGATTGAAAATAATTATTAGCTTCTCAAAAGGATTAAACAGCCTGTTTAGATTTTCATTTATATCACCATTTTGATGGAGTGATGTGGGGGTATGTACACACCCTTTGTCTTAAAAGTAATAATAATAATTAATGCTCTGTAACAAAGACTTTCAGAAGGACTTCAGACAAAGAGAGAAAGAAAAGGCAGGCAAGGTGAGCTGTGGAATAAATGTAGGACACAGAACTGAATATAAGCTTGTGTTAGGCAGGAAGCCTCCTACTGTAGCAGAGCAGTGATAAACACAAAGGAAAATACAGCATTCTCAACATAGCAGTGGAGAGACTTGAAATTTCTGGCTAACATTACAATCTGAGTGGTGTAATTAATTTGGAATTGAAAGAATACCACAGATGTTTAAAATTATTTTTTCTACTGAGTCAGTATCCTGCACATTCACAAATTGTAGGTTGTGGATTAATAGCCCCTGAGGTTCATTACCCAGTGGGCCTTGCTCCAGGCTTTGAATTTGCACTCAGCAAAGTGTATTTGGATTGAGACAATTTCCTAAAGTTGGGCCCCAAGGTTTTAAAATAGTGTGTTTGCTCTTCAAGTGTTCTGCAGACACTGGGATGGGAGTGCTTGCTGGAGAGCCAGAGGTATTAAAACAAACAAGAAAAGGGTGACAAAAAGATGCAAGATAGGAGTTAGTACATTATATTTCAGAATGGGATGTGATGCGGAGATGCCCAGATAGTATAACCCTATTAACATCTTATACCCAAAGTGTAACACTGCTAATATGGTATTATATTTGCCTGCTGAGGGGCAGGACTTACTAACTAGATCCATATTCTATACTAATTTGATTGCGCTGTCTTGGGACCTGATCTGATGTATTCATGTCATGCCGTACAGCTCTCTGTGTAAGTACTAGCTACTTTAGGTTTATTATATGATACAGGCACACCTAAGTAGCTGGATGTTACAGAAAGACATATGACATAGGTCATATTCAGGTAACGTGAAGTCCACCAAAATCCCTGTGCTTGATATTTCAGATCAGTTTTCTGTAGGCATCTTTCTGCCTTGAGCCTCATTTCATTCTAAAGCATTCCTTAGAGACTGTCAGATGACCAATTTTCTAAACATGGCACTTAGATGTGGATGGAGTTGTTAAAATGCATCCTTCTGTGACTGTCCAGTTTTGTTCATTCTCTGTGGTGTGCTTTGAAGTGAGAGCCCAAACACTGGGAGCTCAATAATGGATTTTCTTAATCTGTGGAGATGGGACATGTGGCATTCCAGTTTGTACTCAGAAATATTTACATATTTTTTACAAAATGGAAAAGCCCCAACAAAAAGGTTGGAGATTTGATGTGATCTTTGTGTCTGGAAATCATGATGGTCATATAACAGTTAAATCTCTGAAGCAGAGCTTCCATAGCTGTTAATGAGAGGAGCATCCAGAATTGTTCGTTATGTGTTGCTGTTTACTGATGTGGCTCCTGAGAGGGAGACTGAAGTACAGCTCCTTTGTGATTTTTTTTGGACTGGTTGGTCACAATTCAGATCGTTGTTCATCCACTCAACAGCACCCTGTTGACTTTAGCAGTGGAAGAAGTAGATGTTTTAAGCACTAAATGTTAAAATGGCACCTTAAATCTTAGGCTCAGAAACCTAAAGAGGTATGTAAGCATCTTGTTAACCTAACTCTGGCCAGCCGCAGCATTCATTTCCTTGTGGTGTTGAATATTACTTTTTTCAACTAAGATAAATTGTATGCAGATGCACTGAAGTAGTGTATCTTTTGTTCCACATCATAATTTGTACTGAAAATCACAATAACAAAAGCTTATTTGGATTTCTGGTTGTATAAATGGTTTTGTGACATGGGTCAAGGAACCCTTGACTTAATTATATAACTAGTCTCTGGAGCATTAGTTCTATGACTGTAGAATGGGAATCTTAATTTCTCTTGCACTCTGCAATGTTTAATTAGTGCGCGAGGTCTTCTGGCAGGTTTAATTTCTTAAAATGTATGCAAGCATTTTAAGGACCTATGCACTGGGATCCCCATTTCCACTGAGTGCTGCAGTGAAACAGATAACAAGATGTGCCATGTGACAGGGTGCATGGCACAGGGTGCTCTGCAACTATAAAGTTAAAGTCAGTGTCTACTCCAGACAGCTTGCAATCTAAATACCAGTGATTTATTTTAGCAGATGTTTACATAATTCTTATATCAGTGTGAAAATTGTCTGTGAAAATATTTAAAAGTAAATGTAATTTATTTTATTCTTCCAAAGTTCAGTATCCAGTTCCTAAACCTGGAGCTCCAGATGGAGGTTTATTTACTAAAAGTATGTCTGCTACATTATGTGTGGCAGTATATGCTCTTCCTTCCCTTTTAACACGGTGTTCTTATTCCTATGTGCAGGTTACATTCTGAACATGCTTAGTACCAAACATTTTATTTTTTCAGTCACCTTGGAAGACATTTCAAAGAAATCTGTACACTGAAACAGGGTCATGAATTTCCTGTTTTTCTCACAGACCACCTTAATAAATATTTGAATTGATTCTTTATTGTATTAGCTGATACTGTTCTGTCCTTAATTCAGACTTTCCATGCACAGCTGTTGTTTAAATGTACAGAGATCAACAGTATCAAATAGGTCAGATCTGCCTGTATTTTGCATGCATAGACCATTTGATTTTATGAGGGGAAGGAACTGATCTAACCTTGTAACTAATAGTTACAGGTTGATTTGCATAATGAGCTGATGGCAAAGCTTTCCTTGTCAACAATGAAAAGCAATATTGGATTCAAATTAACAAAGTTGTAGAGAATGATAAATTATACTGATCCTGGGAATTAAGGCAACAAAATATATGTCTGTCTTCCACATGTTGATGCAATCCCTACTGTCTCTGGATTCAGACCTCCTTTGCAAGTCACTGCATGCAGCCAGATAGGAAAGAATTTTTCTCATCTCCCAGCATGTGTTCAGGGAAGACCTTCACTCCAGTGAAAACCATGATAACTTCATGGCACAGCCATCTGATAAGTTGGTGGGAGGACCCTTGACTGGGTCACTTCTGACACCGACAGCATCATGTGGAATGGGAAGGAAAGTGTAGGAGGTATAGATTTGCTGTTACATCTTCCAGTATGGGTCAAGATCTTCCTGAGATTTATACCACAAAACTTTTTTGCAGGTGAAATTTGTTTGCATGTTATCTCCCATGGGTATACCTCTGCATGTTAGCACCCAGTTATGTATTTCTACCCACAGATCTTAAAAATTACATGGTATATAATTTTAACCACTCAGATCTTTGGTTATGAATAATTCTACAATTACAAAGCAGAAACACAAAGGATTACAAAAATAAGGGATTGAAAACCAGTAACTTTGGAGGGTCATTTTTAATAAAAACATTGTCATGATTTATTAAAATATGGGGTTTTATAGAGAAAAATACATTTAGTTCTTCCAGAGATATTGAGAAAGTGGGAATAGACAAGGTAGCACTGAACATTCATTCTCTTTTTATGCACTTTTCCTTTATTAACTTGTAACTTGGTTATCATAACTTTTTTATTATCAGCTCTGGATTTATTTTTATACTGTTTGGGCCTGATCCAGTATCTTCTTACCAGGAAAGAATATTCTTTGAATAGGGAAAACAGGTTTTTGTACTTTTGTTTGCTGATTTTGTCTGCTCATTAGAGTTCACTTTTGTTTGAGCTGTTAACAGTCTGTCGCTATATCTTCAGAGTCTCCCTGGATTATTCCTTGATAATTGGGAATCTGTATAATACAACAAATTATAAAAAAAAAAGGCATAGGGTATAAAAGAAGGTTGCTCTATAATTTGTTGCAATTGTTACTTTGACTCACATAGTCTATTCTAAACTCTATTCTAAACAAATATTATTGCAATTACTGTAAGTCAAAAAATGATAAAAGGAAAAAAAAACCAAACCCAAAACATATAGGCTTCTATTTCAAGACAGTTATTAATAGGAGAACCAGAACTTAACTGCAGCATTAATAAACAATATCTGGTTCTGTGTTTTTAAATCCAGCAAAACTAAAATATATTGTGTGGATGAAACTGAAGTGTATTTAGACTGTTTTATTTTGCTTGGTGCTAGGATAGAATGTGAAACTAAATATATTCATCCAAAGATAACTGAAGTTCCTGCTCCTGCTTATATTTCATCATCTGTTAGAAATCTCCTAGGTGATTAAACTAATGCACTGTAAAAGAATGAATCAGTCCTGCAGAGCTCTTCTCTGTACAGAGAATAACTTGCTAAGTTAAGTACTGTTGGGTTTTTTACTAAATTAAAATCCTAGGAATTTTTGTACATAATGTATTTTATCTGTGAAAACTGAGCAAAATTTTACACGTGACTCTCAAACTAAATTCCTATGGTAATTAGTAAAGAAGATTTGAATGCATTTCTGGTAGAGTCATCTTTGACCAATTTAATAACTTGATTTTCTTAACAGAGGAAAACCCTTATCTCTCAAGGCTTGTGGTAACATTGGGATACACCACGAAATTGTTAAAAGAATCAGAGAGTCTGTTCTTTGTTGGGAAAAGATGAATTCAGACTGGAAACTTATCTTTTACTGAGTCAGGTGTAACACAGGCTTAATAATTATTTAATATTTATATTTCAGTTCCTGTGTGGGCTCCAGTAGATCCCTGAAACTCTTATCTGAAGCATCAAGTCTCCATTGTGCACCAGCACAAGAAAATATGACCTTCCCTAAAAGCTGAATTCACTGGACCTAGATAAGGCTGCTTACATATCCAGAGCTAGCTGATTTTAACTATTCACTTGTTTATAGATAAACACGAATATTGTTCTTTGTGCATCTGGCAAAGATAGGCAAAAACTGTAATTGGAGGTATTCTAAGAAATATATGCACACACTTGCCTTTTTTTTAGTAGATTTATTTTACTTATGTTACTTATCCCCACTCCTTGGCCTATTTTCTTGTGACTGGGATGGTAAGGGGGAATGACAAGAGCTAAAAAAGAGATAGAGAAATGATCTTATTAGTCAGCACAGAGATGGCATTTCATGAGTGGCATTTTGTGATTGTTGCATGGAATAAAAGTACATAAATATAAATAATAAGATATATATAATAAATTTATGTTTTTCAGAGGGTTCCTTCTGGAATTCCTGGTCTTGAGCTGCAACTTACACTTGTCCACTTCACTCAGTGTAGTTGTGCGTTAAGACTATATGAAATTCACTGTAACCTAACAAAAGCATCCTTTTATTATATGGCATAGCATTTATGTGTGCATTCACTGTCTAATTCTAATGTAGTGCTTGATTTTTGACTGTCATGAATAGAAATAGTTCAGCTTTAATATGGTATATGCTTTTCCAGTTTTTAAAGTTTTCTTTTAAAATTCCATGTAAACATCTTATTGTAATGCACCCACAGTATCTGCACAATACACACACTTCTGTGTAGATTGCTAAATCATTGTAAAATCTGATTGGAATTAACTGAATGATGAAAATAAATTAAAATTATATGCACTTATTTGAATTCATAGAATCACAGGATCACAAACTGTTTTGGGTTGGAAGGAACCTGAAAGATCACCCAATTCTAACCCCCTCCCATGGCCAGGCAAAGCCCTGTCCAACCTGGTCTTGAACACTGCCAGGGATAGAACAGCCACAGCTTCTCTGGTCAATCTGTGGCAGTGTCTCACCAACCTCACAGTAAGAATTTTTTCCTAATACCTCATCTAAATATACTCTTTTTTAGTTCAAAGCCATTGCTCCTTGTCCTGTCACTACATGCCTTGTAAAAAGTCCCTCCACAGATTTCTTGTAGGTCCCTTTTAGATACTGGAAGGCTGCTATAAGGTCTTCACAATCTCCTCTTCGACGGAGTGAATAACCCAAACTCTCTCAGCCTGTCTTCATAGGAGAGGTACTTCAGCCCTCTGATCACCTTTGTGGGCCTCCTCTGGACTTGCTTCAATAGGTCCATGTTCTCCTTACATTGAGGGCACCAGAACTGCACACAATACTCCAAGTGAGGTCTCACAAGAGCAGAGTAGAGGGGCAGGATCACCTCCTTCGACCTGCTGGTCATGCTCCTTTTGATGCAGCCCAGGATATGGTTGGCTTTCTGGGCTGTGAGCGCACACTGCCAGCTTGCATTGAGCTTCTTTGTCAACCAACACCCCAGGTCCTTCTCCTCAGCGCTGCTCTGAATCTCTTCTCTGCCAAACCTGTAGCTGTGCCTGGGATTGCCCCGACCCAGGTGTAGGACCTTGCAGTTGGCTTGGTTGAACTTCATGAGGTTGGTATTGACCCACCTCACAAGCGTGTCAAGGTCCCTCTGGATGGCATTCCTTCCCTCTAGCGTATCAACTGAACCACACAGCTTGGTGTCATTGGCAAACTTGATGAGGGTGCACTTGATCCCACTGCCCATGTCACTGACAAAGATGTTGAACAGTGCTGGCCTTAATGCTGATCCCTGAGGAATACCAGTCATCACTGGTGTCCACTTGGAGCTGTTGACTGTAGCTCTCTGAGTGCAATCATCCAGCCAATTCCTTGTCCACCGAGTGGTCCATCCATTAAATTCATGCTGCTCCAATTTAGAAACAAGGATGTCATGTAGAACAGTGTCAAATGCTTTGCATGAGTCCAGAAGATGATGTTGGTTGCTTTTCCCTTACTCTCCAGTGCTGTCACCCTATTGTAGAAGGCTACCAAATTTGTCAGGCATGATTTCTCCTAAGTGAAGCCATGTAGGTCATCACCAATCACCTCCTTATTTTCTACATACTTTTCCAGGGGGATCTGCTCCATAATCTTGCTGGGCACCAAGGTGAGACTTACTCACTTGCTCCCTCGGCCTCCCTTTTTTCCCTTTTAAAAATTGGGTTATGTTTTCCGTTTTCCAGCCAGTGGGAACTTCACCAGATTCCCATGACTTCTCAAATATGTGGCTTAGCCACTTCATCTGCCAGTTCCCTCAGGACTTGCAGATGCATCCCACTTGGTTGCATGGACTTGTGCACCTTATGGAATTCAAGAGGTAAATTTAATTCAGTCATGTCTGCGCCTTTTTATACTTTCTGTTTGTGAACACTTAAGAACTTGATGCTGCGAATATTCTAGGAATATTGAAGGCTGAAGACTTTATGAAAACAATTGTTTAATATAGTACTAACACAGTGAGATTCCTTTGGGCCTTTTGTAATAAGGCTTGTGATGGCATTGGGGAATAATGCTTGTCTTTATAAAGAGCTGGTGGATGTTGAACTTGATTTCAAATAGGGCTTTTCTTGCTCAAATTCAGTGTTACACCAGTTGAGGAAGGCTACAATACTTAGGAAGTAAAGCTGATAGTTTTCCAAAGGAAAATTACAAAGCGATGTAGACCTATTGTAAATCTACTTGAAATGACCAGTATTTTCAGGAAAGGGTTTCTTGTGCAATAGCACTTGGCAGAATAGAAAAGAGGATTGCAGTCTAGAGAGTTTATAGCAGCTCAGCATAAAATGCTTTTCTTAGTTATTTTGGAACAGCACATTCAGCTGGCTTTTGACCTGGTGTTCTCCTAAATCAACAGTAAAGGTCAGACATAAGTAAGATAATTTCGATGCACTGGTAATTAAGAAGGTATTTTAATTTAGGGCAGTAACTTATCGGAAATGAAGAATGCAAACAGATACAAATAGAGGGGAGAGCCTTTCCTAGGCTACTGCCTACGAATAACCTTTGAGCTCTGCTCGTGCATAGTACAGTACTTTGTCCACTGTGGAGGGAGGGCTGATTTAGTTTTCTCTTCTGCTTTCTTTTCAGTGTAAAGTCAGTGCAGAGGTCTCTGCTCAAAGAATGTTAGGGACTGTCAGAAGTTGCTGTAAGTGAGAAGGATTACCAACATGATTTCTATATATTTCTATTTCCATGACAAGCATTGCCCCAAACAAGAGAGCAGTGGTAACTGACAGATTAAGTCAAGGCAGATCCTGAAGGAAAGATCTCCTTTTAAGGAAGAGGTGGCATTTTGACAACTGGCAGGTCAAGGAATTTCATCAGGAAGGTGACAATCTAAATTGCTGAAGAGTCCAAAGGTAGCAAGGTAGTGAGCTAAGGGGAGCAACAAGATGGCTGGAGCATGAATAGGCATGTTAATGAACTCAAGAGTAAAATGGCTGCTAAATAAAATAATAAAGTACACATTCTCTTATTTAAGTCAGCAATTGTATTGGAAGATAGCAAATATTATACTTCTACTTATAAAAAGCCTCAATAATAACCTGGAGAATTACAGACCTGTAAGGCTTACTTCAGCTCTTGGCAACTTTACTGATAGGATGATTAAAAATACAGTTATAAAAAAATTCCAGAAACACAGTTTGGTGATATGGTAGGGAAAAATTGCACACATTTTGTAAAGGAATAGTGTACCTTACTAATTCTTTGAATGTATAAATGGTACATTAGATCAATGAAAGACAGTTGATAAAGTACATTTGTGTATGTAATCACTGATACATCTGAAGGTGACAGTTTAGGAAACAAAACCACATAGATTTCCCTAAAAAGGTGGCAAGAGCAGGTAGAAGACTGAAATTCATGTCTTCCTTCTGAATCAGTGCAGAAGACAGGTTTGATCTTACATTCTCTGTATTCAAAATAGCTGTTCAAATCAGTGAATTTCTGAGATCCCAAGAAGTGAATTTTTTGTTCCCTTTGTTCTGATAGGATTTATAATCCCTGGCAGAATGCCAGTCTCAGCTGAATTGATGCCTAAACCCCACCCATTTCCTCTGTTTCACTGCTGACTTGCTTAGCGGTGTCACATTCAGCCAGCTTTGGGAACCTCTTTAGCTGCATATTAATTGCATGCAAGTGTGCCATTAAGCATCAAGGTATGTCTGAGTTAGGCATAGTAATGCTTCAGCATTTTTGATGTTCTGAGCAAAGTAGTACTCTGAGAAAGTAACATTCTGTGTGGATAAAAGAGTACGAAGCAGAAAAAAAAAATTAATTTTTCTCAGGGGAAAAAATAACCTTTGAAGTACCTCAGGGTCCCATATATGGGTAGAATTTGGTCTATTTATTAATAATTTGGAAAACAGAAGTCCAATGAGGATTAAATTCTACATATGCTCCCAAATAATTTAATTAAGGTCAAAGAAATGTGGACAAACTTCAGGAGGAACTAACAAAGCTGGCTGCAATGTTGCCACAATTGTGTGATAAAATCAGAGTTGCTTTATAAGTGGTGATCCTTAAATGCAAAAAGACTACTACCACACCTTCAATGGCTTTCAAAATGGGTGTGCAATGAGAGAATATCTCAAATGAGTGTGCAGATGATTCAGAAGAATTCAGAATAAATTTATGAATGAAATGACTACTAGTAAAAGCATGCACTTTCTTCTCATCAGACTTTTAATGGATGAATTATAGTACTATTTGATATGCTCCTGTGTGCTGTCCACACAGCTTAGCAGGACTCCATGGAAACCACAAGAATTTGGTTTGGGATCTCTTGGCCTAAGAAAAGCACTACATATTGAAGGGCACAATTTTAACTATTTTTACTTCTTAATGGTTTTTAAAACCTGAGTATCACTGCTCTTTGCTCAGTGAAGTGCCTCAGTTACTAGTGCCTGGAGCTGAACTCAGGCTGCCTGTCTGCCTGCCTATGGGCTTCAGCAGTTCTCTGTGCCAAAGGTCTGTCTGCCTAATGGTGTTCAACCTTTTTTGGTTTGTAGTACCTTGAGAAATTCCTTGTAGAGTTGCAGGCCCTGAGTAATAAGTGCAAGTGTTCTGATATTAGGCTTGCTTTCCTTTTTTTTCTTTTTAAATGACCACCTGCAGATCCCAGGAGTAGTCCATAGGGATCCAGGAAACCTTCAATGATAGGTACCAAAAAAAAAAGCCCTCCAATTCAATAAGGGTTTTTAAAGGAGCTTTTAGTTGAAAACTCTGATGATTAAGATTAGAACAATTGTACCTAAGCACATGCTAAAGTGTATTTTGCATTTCATGCTATACCTATTTTCAGCATCCCTACTTTATGTTTTCCAATTTAAATGCAGGCCCTTTGTTTTTGCTGAAGTTGAAAGGGAAGACATTCTGAAGTAATTAGAACACTACTGCTCTTTTCAGCATTAGTGTTCCCTTTATTCTTACACTTAAAAAATACTAAAAAAATCAAATTAATGGACTTCAGGACTTGGGTGCATGGGCCTGGAGAAGCAGCAGGAAAGCAATATACTTAATGTGGTGAAAGGTGAGATAGCAAACTTTTGTGTACCCTACGTACCATGTATTAATCTCCTGATAACTACTTTCACATTTGAACCTTCTGCCTCTTATGTGAGATCCAGCAATCTTTGTTTTTTTCTGTTCTGGGAGCAATTTTCCGAATCATTAATTTTCAGTGGCCAGGCTTCAATTAGCTTAATCAGGCATTGATTAGATTTCTCAAGTCCCTGGCATTTATTTTCCACCTTGCCTATATGGTTCCTTGACTCCATTACCTGATTGTTCACTTATTGTGTATAAGGTTGATTCCTCTCCATTAACATTCCCTGATGAGAGGTCTCGTTAGCCTTCCAGCTAGCCACTTTCATTAGTGATGGTGGCAATTCATGGTAAGGGCCAGTTTCTACTGCCCTTTCAAAACAGGGTATTTTCTTCTAAGTAGTGTTACTGCTTCAGCAATCTATTCTTAGATGAGATGAAGGTGATGCTTATAAACAATTCTGACCCAAAGAGAAAACACTTTATTTGGAATATACTTCATACTTTGTTTAAAAAGTTGTGAAATCGTAGGAAATGAACGAAGTGATGGTTTTTCAAAGCATACTTCATGCAAGTTTAGCTTTTTTTTAACTTCTGCTTTTCTCAGTGTTTATCTTGATGTATTAAAATGCATTTTCATAGCCAGCACTCATGATGTGAGGGAGTTTGATGTGGTTTTATAATCAAGGGTGAAGTGAGGCACATGTAGACTCCATGTCTCTATAGACTGCAGTCCCTATAGACCCCATGCCCTGTTCCTAGATACCAGTTGCTCAGCAGTAGAAACTTGGGTGCAGACTCATTCTTCATGATGCATGTTTTTGAGGAGGTGTGAGCAGCAAGACAGGTGAAGGATGAAGCTGAAAGCAAGGGACTGGACGGAGCTGGAAAACAGGACTTCAGATGAATTTTTCTAGGTTGAAAAGCACTTTCTTCTCTCTCAGCCCAGTAGGGTCTCACACTGTCTGTGGTCAGATCTGATCATTATGCTTTGTTTCTGCAAACAATGCATTCTGAAGGCACAGACCTCTTTTTTAAATCCTTTTTTAAAATCAGGTTTGCACTAGCTTAGACGAGACAGGCCTGAACGTAAATGAGCTTATGCCAAAACTGATAGCAGGGAAGTTCTGATAGCACAGAGTTTCATTTTCCAAGACTTTGTTTACTATCTGTGAATTAAAAACTCTAATAAAAAGTTATCTTAATAATAAAATATAGTTTCCAATTAAAAAATACGGAATCAGATCTTCAAACATATTTTTTCCATGACTTCTTTCAGTTGGGAGAGTTGCCAACATTTCCAAGTTTTTTTGTAATTAAACCAAAGTTGCTTAACTTCTGTATTTATCATTCAACATTTCTGAAAAAATGATGTTTTGCCAGGAAGCTCCTAACCCACTCTAAATTTCACACACTTATATAATCAAATATATGATTTGTCTTCTCTGAATCCTAGGACATATTCATGCCTTCTAATTTAAATAATAATGGATAAAAAAGGACCGTCTCAAGATGTAGTATTTGGTTTTTTGTTTTTTTTTCAGATTGTTCTGAGAAATACTTTGAGCATTAGTTTCAGCTTTTGTTTAAAAATGCTAGTACAAGAAATGTGTAAAAAACACTTTTCACAACCACTTTCTTACTAGTTAGGTGGGACAGTGATTAGGTTCAATGTGAGACTGTTCTGAAGCTCGTTTTCTCTTTTTTGTACTCTTTGTTTTAAAGATTTATTGTAAATTGCTGGATTCTTTATTCATTTTGTTGTTTATGCTTTGTGACCTTACGATGTTCTCCCTAACTAATCACTCATGTGAGATGTGTAAAATATGGCTTTTGAAAATAAGTTTTCTGTCTTGAAATTATTCTAAATTGATCTTTTAGGGGATTGCAATTTCAAATATATGAGAAACATTCTTTGGCTTTCTTCCTCCCCCCTGCCCCCCCCTCCCCCACTGCTGTTTTGAATCTTCCCCTCCCTTTTGAATCAGAGGTCTCTTCAGCAAAGAAATTTTCATGTCCAAAGCTATCTTTCTGTAGAAACCATGGTCTTCTGTGATGAAAAAACCCTTTGAAAACATCTGACAGTTCATCTCTGCAATTAGTGATTTTCAATTACTACATACAGAATGGCAAGGAGCATTAACATATAACTAGCTCAGAATTCACATTCAGTATCATCACTCTTTCGGTTTTGGTCATTAGCTGTCACTGAGGTTTCTGGGCTTATTGGAGCCATTTGGAGGCACCATGAGTTTGGACCGTTGTCTTTTCTGACTAGTGAAGGCCATTGCTGACTCATTGTTGCTTAGGCAGTTAATAATGCTCCTTGAAGAACTACTAGGAAGAGGTATTTTGTTACACACAGAGGCAATAATGTGGGGCTCATGTTGCTCCAGAATCGATGGCACAACTCTAACAACCTTGCCAGCTGTCCCATTTTCAGTTTTGCAGCTAGAGGTTATTGACAGAGTATGGGTAAATGGCCTGTTCAACAGTGGTTCTTCTAGGCATAACTACCTTGTTCACTCAGCTGAACCATCTTAGTGTATAGCAGATGTGAAAATGGTTGCTCTGAGATGCTTTACCTTCCTTCTTGGATGGTCTCAAAGGGCACTCTTAGGTGCTATACTTCATTATTCTTCTATAGGAGTATTTTAATTATTTATTTAGAAATCTCTCAACTCCAACATATGTATAAAATAAGATGCTGGATTTAGGGAGAAGTTATAGGTCTTGGCAGAAGGTATTTGTTAAGACACTTTGCCTAGCTCTGGCTAGTCAGAAAGCTGGTGTGGCACATGTTCCCACATTTGTGTTTTTCCTGCTGATAAAACAATTATGCCCATGTATTTCAGATCCCCACCTTGTAAAAAGCTGTGTGTCCTTTTTACCTTCTGCATGGTCCATGGAAATATTCGTCTATGAAGCAGTATCTTGAGATCTCAAAACGGAACTTAGAAATGTTGCTTGAATTTATTTAAGTGGGTTCGTAAGGAAGTCCTGTGATATCCTTATGCTGACAGCTCAAAGCTTCTGACTAAAGGGGAAGTTATTGGTTTTAATTAGAGCTGATCTGGATAAAAGGAATAAGATCACAATAAAATTCTCATAAAAGTTACTTTCCATTTCTCATCAAAGCTTTCTTTCCACTGAAATTTCCTTAGAGGCAGAGATTAGATCTATCTAAATTTAGGTGCTTAACTATGTTGCCAAAAAACAGAACTCAGTTTTTCTAGATTTTCTCTGCAGTCAAGGGAGAAAGAGAGACAGGAAAATCCAGAAGGATTTTAAGTCTGGTTTATGTAGGCTAGGTTGGACATTGAAGCAATGTGTCTTTCTCCATTGACTATAAAGGACAGATACAACAGCTGCATAATTTTGCAGCTTGAGAAAGTAAGCTTAGATAAATTGCAGACATGTAGAAGGAAGAATCTGGACCTAAGTGTCTTCACAGCAATGTGAATGATGTGGCTCAATCTCCAGTGTCCCATATGGTCTGCCTCAGGGAATGTAGCTGGAGTGGGGTAGGGAGGTAGTGATTGAGCATCAAAGAGAGCCATCGTCCCTCCAAAGGTGTATATTGCATAAATGAACCAGGAAATATTTATGACTGTTTAGCAAACCTGCTTCTGCTAGAGAGGCTTAGCTGTGGCTGAAAGGCTTAATCTAAACTCCAAAGAGTTAGCTGTGGAGAATTTTATTCCTTAATAGATTATTCTTTCAAGAAAGTAAGAATAAAAGCCAAGAACTGGTCAAAACCCTAGTACTTCTATCCTCCTAAACATTCTGAAGCAGCTTGAACACAAAACTTATGGCTGAAGTTCAGCTTTGTATAAAACAAGAGGTTTACAGTATTAGTTCTTCATGTATGTTTATTCTTAATTTGTCTTTCTAAAAAATCACATATGAGCATTGTGACTTTGGGGATTAATGCTCTGAATTAAAATTATTGCATACCTTATTAACTGCTTCAGCTTACGTGATGATTAGAAGTAACATTCTTGCTAAAAGTGAAAATAAATATTGTACATTTTGTTCAGGATCTAAATGGAAATAAATTATTGGTTTTAAATGGTGAAGAGTAGTGATATATATTTATTTTATATTTATATATATACACACATAGAGAGAATACATTATGATAGGATGTTTTTTCAGTGTGAATTGGGGTCAGCCACACTATTAATGATTAAAATACAGTGGGTCATCTCATGCTGGTATGAATAGTACTATTATACCACAGCACTTTGTTAATGGAATATGATCATAGAATCATAGAATAGTTAGGGTTGGAAAGGACCTTAAGATCATCTAGTTCCAAACCCCCTGCCATGGGCAGGGACACCTCACACTAAACCATATCACCCAAGGCTTCATCCAACCTGGCCTTGATGCATGTATTGTGCCAACAGAAAAAATATTTTCAAAGTAGTTGCATTATAAAAATTAAAAAAAAATCTGCTTGTAAACTCTGTTTACACCTGTACATGTATCCAAGGCAGCCATAAAAAAAATCCTGAAAATAACTTTAAAATATAGAGAGTTTGAAATTTGATATTTCAAGAAGTTTTAAGAGCTAGATGTAAGAACAAGGACCTGTTGGGAAAGGAGTGGTTTTTCCTTTTTGTTACCTTTTCTGATTTACAACACTGGAAATATTTCAGGCTTTAAGTTATGATTTTTATTAATACAAAAATCTCTCTGGGATAGATTTTGTCTACCTTTGTCCTTAGGAGTAATCTGGGGAGGAAGAAAAACAAAGATTTCTGGAACTTCTTATGACCCTGAAATATTAAACTAAGTCCCAAAGAGCAGGATTAATATGCAGAGGTCAAAGATGCTTGATAACGTTATTTTTTATACAGTTAATTTCTCACATGGCTCATACTGAATGTGCTGTTTTGCCATGTCACTCCACAATGACAGCTGGGTTAATTTATTGGATGGCGAGCACAGGAATTTCTGCAGATGGAGGAAACATTTTTCCTGGCCAATTGATTTAAAAAGAAAATGGTTTGTCAGTGTGCAAATGAATCTGAAGGAAAAAGGGTAAAGGAATGAATTAGAGGTCAATAGTATAGTCGTAAGTGAACCACATAAATGTATATGTGTGCTTAGGCTATGCAGACCTGACTGAGTATTCATTGTTCTCATGAATATTATGCTGGACTGTGATTTTCTGAGGATTATTGGAAAATGTTGATTCAGTGAAACTGAATCTTTTTATAGATATATTTAGTTTCACCTGTATTTGGCTGGGAATGTTTTCACATATTAGAAGAGAATTTGGATGGCAGGAGAATACCAACCTTTCCCTGGAATAATGCACTGGCTGAGGCACCCAGTGTGACATGAGATGGTGCAGAGCCACCTGCCCAGGTAGGTATCCTTGAATCCCCATGTTTGCTTTTGGTCCTATATTTAAGGTCCTTTACTTATGAGATTATTATTTAAGAAGTAAGTGTCTACTTACATTCTCTGAGTGTGCTGCTTCTTCCTTTTGGTTTCTCCTTTTGTTTTCTTATACTTTTGGCTTCTGCCATAAAGCCTCTGGACCTTAGGCACCCTTCTTTTCCAGTATTCCCGTTTTCCCTAAAACTTCTGATTCAAATCACTGCTAAACTCAGCCTCTCCTTCTTTTTTCTCTCACCTTATTTGCAGTTATCTACCTCCTCACACTGCTCTCCTGTGTTGTAGAGACGAGAGTTCCAGTTTAGTGGCTGGGTCATAGCCCTTGCATTATTCTTCCAGAGGTGCTCTTTTAAGATGTCCATAAAGTTTTAAAGGTTTAAAGACCAAACTTGAGAGGAAGATCTCATAAGGGTGCAAGAGATTTTGCTATTCTCTGCTTTATCCCATTTTTTCTTCTTGAAATGTTTTTTCTGTTTACAGCTTTGCTCCACGAACAGCAGCCAGCAGGTCCTGGGGCCTGTTTATCCAGTCACCCCTATTCTTACACATTTTGGGTGGAATAAAATGGACTCCAGATACCATCAGCTCCTGCTGTTGGGCAAAAGCCTGACTAATGTTATTTTGATAAAAAATAAAAGCCACTTCCCCCCAAGGGATTCTGTATTTATTTTATGCTTTTAAATTGAATAGAAGGAACCCATCATTTCATTTAGCATCTCCTCTTCCTAGCTGGTCTTTGGAAGACTGGAAAAGGTGGGGTGTACTGGAGAACCCCTTTATTTACATTGCCAATTCCCCGTGCTTGTCTTGCCCCCTAAGCACACACAGGCAAGCAACAGTCTATCTGCAACCCTGTAACCACCGCGAGCAAATACAGCTTTTTGTTTAACTGTATAATTGCTCTCTTGGTGGGTTTATTTCTCCCCCTGTCTCAATTTGTTTTCTTAATAACTTAAGATCAGTACATCTAAATGTTCATTTTCTTTTGTCTTTTCATATTTTTTGTTTTTTAATTTTTAACAAGCACACTGGGTGTAACAAGATCCTCAGCTACAAACATTAATCATATTAAAACTAATTAAAAACTGAAAAGTTTCTGTGCATTCCAAGCACTGGGGGTAGGAGGGGGCGGGGAGGGCTTTGGTTTGAGCACTCGTTTCCTGAGCACAAGTAAATGCCTGACACATGGACTTAGCTGAATTCCAAAATGTAGCAAAACAGTGCCTGCATATTTGGCAGGAACCACCACCAGTTCAGGTCAGTGTCTGTTTCAGCAAAAGACGAAGCTCTGCATGTTAACAGAGGAAAACGGGAGGAACAACATGTGACATTTTGTAATTGCAGCACTTCTGTTACCCAAGGAGCACCACTCTGCTCCTGCTCTGTAAACACTTCCTCCTATGCAACTGCCTTTGAACACATTTTTAAAGGGGGGAGGCAGAGGGAGGGGTGAGGAGGAGGTCAGGGCTTTCAAGCTGTTAGGATATGAATGAGCTATCTCGTATTCTCTCCCCCCCTCCCCTTTTATTTTCTTACTTCTTCTTTTTAAATGTTGGCTGCAATAACTGTTTTAAGGAGACACCAGTGAATCTGTGGCCAGAAGGATGTGCAAACAGTGCTACAGGACACCGAACCCCAAACCAGTGGGAACCCAGAAAGACAAAGGGACAAGACTGCAGGAAAAAGGGCAAGGGATGGGGCTCTGTCCAATGCAAGGGGTACCAGCTGGGAAGGATGTGCAACCCCTTGAAGCCTCAGTAGCTCATCTTGCTTCCATCTT
This sequence comes from Melopsittacus undulatus, assembly GCF_012275295.1. Lineage (NCBI taxonomy): Eukaryota > Metazoa > Chordata > Aves > Psittaciformes > Psittaculidae > Melopsittacus > Melopsittacus undulatus. Next base: position 73,972,162 of record NC_047529.1, read on the forward strand.
GCTGCTCTATCAGCCTCTGCTGTGGTTCTTGGCCACTGGTCCCCAGTATCAGGGTTGGGAGAACCCTCATCTACTCAGGGGCACAGCCTGACCCCAGTTAATATAGGACCAAACCCATCTTTTAAGCCTTTCCCTGTAAAAGCAAGAGTAGGTAATTATGATTTAAAATACTGGTTTGGGCATTGTCTTCTTACTTCTTTCTTGAATTTTGGCACCTTAAGCTGCCTTTGTTGTTGAGAAACTTGCTATTTCTTCAGAGATAGGGCTGGATCACTTGTTATTGTAACACTTATTGGTGATAAAGTTCAGTCTAAAAATTAAGCAGCTGCAATGTTGCAGCACAAATTAGTTTAATGTAAGCAGTCAGGAGCAGCTGTTTGGCTCGGGACTCCGGTTCCGCGGTGGGGGAAGGGCCCTGTGATGCTGACAGTGTTTTTTTTCTCTACATAAACATTTTCGGCTGTTGCAGCTTTTGTGCCGATCATGTGACAGTGTCCCTAGGCAGATAATTTATTTCTGTAGCTTTCATGAGCAATCATTAACCTTCAGACACTGAGCTTGCTTTCTGCTTTGTGGCATTTGTTATTTTTTTTTGTATCCTAACTAGTTTAATTCACAGAGTGTCAGGAGAAAATTACAACCAATTTATAATAGACTGTAATGCATAATACTTATGTTTCTATTAAAACAGACCTTGCTTACAAGACCATTCTTATGGCTTAGCTTGTGTTCATGGATCAGAATAATTATTTTCAGTGATGTAAGTGCAGCTGTCATCATGATACTCCCATAGTGTCTTATTCTGAATGCAGAGCCCTTCAGAGTCCTGATTTGGGACCACCCTTTTGAATTCCCCCTTTGCCAGAGACACTGCAGATTTTATTGAGATGCAACAGGCTTGGGAGAAAGGGCATAGCATTTATTCTGGCAATTGCTATTCTCCCACCATGACCAGCTGCTGAACAGGTATTGACCGCTGCAGAAAGTGCATCTAGAAGAGAGGCAAGGCATTACTGATCACAATTACAGCTCAAATCTGCACTAACTTACTCTGGGGTTTCAAAGCCGACTTAGCAGATAGGATTGGATCACAAAGCAGCTGTGAATGTTAGAAAAAGACTTTATTTTCATTCCTGTCCATTTTGTTACAGCAAGGGAAACAATAAATTAAGTGACTTTGTCAAGGTCACTGAAGAAATAAATGTCAGGATAGGAATTTCCCCTTCCCCGATCCTTTTCCCCATGTCCTGTGCTTTTGTCTAGGGGATGTGACAAAAGAGTGAAAAATACAGAGTCTTGGGCAAAAGAACTAAAAAGTAAGCAATAAAAAGGGAGAAGGAGAAATCATAAAAAGAGCTGAAAGCCTGGATGACTGCTGGCTTACTGTGAATATAATTTTCCTTCAGATCTGAATGTGATTTTTGCTTTTGTTCACTGCCTCCCTGCCCTATCTTAATTCCCTTTTCTAACTGGTCATTCACTAGCACTAGGAAGTTCATCTTTTTTGTATCAGAGAGCAAGATATTACATTCGTATATGCTTGTGAATAGGTGTAATCTAGACATACATATTCCTTACTTTATTTTTCATACCTTGTGTCACAGTGGAATCAGACATTTATGATAGAAGTGCTACCAACATAATGTTGCAGATACAATGGAGATGCCAGACACAGGGTGGATGGGAAGAGAGATGGAGAAATAAAAAGATTTTTCCAATGCTCAAGGAGGAAAAGGGGTACTATCATAATCTGGGCAATGGAAGAGTGGTAACATCCAGATAGCTCAACTATTGCTCTACCCACTTAGGACTCAAAAGATACTTTGGCTATCCTGTAGTTGCTCATTAACTTATGAAAAAGGCATGTAACTGAAAGAAGACCAAAACACACAATCTGAGATGCGACAACAGTGCTACATGCTGTACAATCTTGTAAAGTAGAAAAATGGGTGGACAGATTTTGCTGTCATTGTCAGGAAAAACATTTCCTTTCTGATTAGTTAAAAATAATAGTCTGAAATTGGTGGTTTAGTGATGCTAGGTTTCTGTGTGGAAAGATGAATGAAAGAGTAGCTCACTGTTTGAAACCTTCATCTTTCAAAATGTTTAATGAAAATGAAAGCACAACATATGGTAAATGTGGACTGAAATCAGGGATGAAAAAGTAGAAGCCTAGGATGCTCACTGAAGGGCAAATGTGACTACAGAGGGACTTGGTGTTGTGTTACATATAGAAGTGGGTAACATTTTTGGATGCATTAGAGTGATTTAGGAGCCATCATCCCATTGACTTTTGACTACAGTCAGGATGTAACTGCCTAAGTCAATTCTGAAAATGGGAATTAGATTTCTAAGTCATTTTAAGGTACTTTTGAAATTTCTACCCCTAATCTCAGGGTGATTAATTTGTAACAAGGTGATTAATTCGTATCTTTCTTGTCTTCAGAAGCCTGAATGACACATTTGAAATGCACTCTAAATGCACAGGTAATAGTCAGAGCACTACCTCAGCTATTTTTTTAAAAGACAATTGATTAATTTGAATTCATGCTTTTCTTCACACGTTTAAAGGATTCTGAAAGTAGTAATAGTGCTTTGGAGCTGCTTGGTTTGAATTGTCACTTCCATGCCCTTGCCTTCATTAGGATTTTCCTTCCCCTCTACCTTCTCTGGCAAAAATTGTCCCTATCCCTCCCCATTGCTAACAGCAATGCAGCCCCTCTGGTCACAGAAAATCAGGAGGTCTAAGGTATTATCTGCTTTGCTGTGCGGAATGGCTGAGTAGCTTTAGACAAAACAGTGCCCAGGAACCTCCTGTGAACTTGTCTCTACTGGTCTGCACCGGCAACTACAGGTACTTTTGCTGGAGCTGGCCCACAGTTAGCCATGCTGTGAGAAAGGGCTGCTCAGATGCAGTTAATAAACTAAGCCTTTCTTATAGTAAATTCAAGCACCTAACCTGCTAGTTTGTCTGAAGATAAAGTAAGACTGATCACTTTGGTATTTCACCAGATTTTGTTAGAATCTCACTAAGAACTTACTGTAGTGTTTTATGAACTTAATTTTTTTGTTATTACTGTCTTGAAGTTGATCTACTGTTGAAAAGCTGGAACTGTAGTAGGACTTCTATAGATTTGGTCAAGACATTATATAAATCTATATATACTGCTGCTTTACGTCAGTAACGTTATTGCAAAGGTCAGTTTCCATTGCTCCTGTGAGCCTCTGTGTTTTAGGGTGTAACCGATGATACAAAATCCTTTCTGGAGTAAAACGAAGACTGCCAAGCCTGTCTATGGGACTTCTCAAAAACATTAGTGCTTACCAAAAATAGCACACATCAGAAACTCATCTAAATATTTGACTTGACTGTACTTTCAGAACTGAAGGAACACAACAACTTACTCTTGCCCTCTGGTATAGCCACAACCAAACAGGCTTCTTAAATTAATTTAGAAGGCAACGGTTGGTATTAACTTTACTCTTTGGAGCAAGAAAGCCTGTTTTGCTTGAATGTCTTCAAGGAGAGAAACAGAGGGACTAAATGCAATACAGGTTTGATTTATGGACTAATATCCCCAACTTTTGACTGTGGAAATTATTTTGTGGAATGATTTGTCTCATGCAGTTTCAAAATAGTCTCCCTGAAGGCTACAGAGTCACCTAAGTTTTCTGTGTTGCAGGCTGGCAATAATCATAGTCCCAGGGAGCCCTCACACACCTTCTGGTCAGCAGTCTTGACCACTACACATCTTTTGGTGTAAATATCCCCAGATATTCCTAAGGAAAACAGGGGATATCTGAGTAATAGGGGAAACATGCTTCTAAGAACATCTTCTAAAGTTCCCTAACCTGATTCACACAAGAATAAGAGAAGGGTAAAGCTTCATCTCACTCTGGGCTGTAGATTTGGTCTTTTCTTTCCTAGGTCCCTTGGCTGGAAAAAGTGCTGCAAATCATTTAGTCCTTGAGGAACAGAGTACCTTGCATTGAAAGCAACCCTTGCAGGCATCTCTGGCTCAGGTTGATGTTTGGGACATTCAGCACTAAGTTAATGAATGACAGATTTCCTGCTCAGCAGCTGGGAAATGTTGAGGGTATATCCAGCAGAACTAAAGGCTACTGTAAATTTTATCACTATCAATTCTTTGAGCTTACCTTTTTAAATATAAACTGGTACAACATGAATGTGTATGTAACACTTAAATAGATTCTAAAAGAGAACACAGACTTCCCACAGTGCTCTCAGGAGAGGATGATAAAGCAGATTGCTTCGTGCAGTAACAAACAGAGCTCAGAAATGGTGACAAACACAAGGTAAGAACATATATGGACAGCAGTAAACCTGCTCTTTGAGGGACCTGAAGTGGAGAATTTCTTTCTCTTGCATTTTCAATTAAGAACCAACATTCCCGAAAAGCAAAACCACAAAATAAAGTCCTAACCCAAAACCCTGCAGAGGAAATGAAACCACAAGAACATTTTTCACACTAGCTAATTTCAAGGGCCTGGCATATGCACAACAAGCCTAGGAAGTTCACAGGTGCCATTGATACCATTGGTATCAATGAATCAATACAGGTGAATGATACCATTCTCCAGAATGCAGATGCATTGGGCTTTCTTGTGAAGTACAACACACATGTTTTAACATAGTTTTAAACATTTATTTATTTTCAATTTGATTTTTTACCTCTTGTAATCCACTTATTCTTTTCACTGCCATGCAGCTGACTAGATCCAGAGACTTCACATTGGAGTAATCTCTCATCCCAGAATGTGTATGATGTAGGGAAAGCCAAGCAGATGGAAATTATTTTCACAAGAGCAAGGGACACTTGGATAGAGCAAGCTTGCTCTTCACAAATCAGAAAATATTTCACTTATCTGAGAAAAGAAGTGAGGAGTTGCCCACAAACAGGAAGCAAAGATCTAGAATCATAGAATCAACTAAGTTGGAAAAAACCTTTAGGATCATCAAGTCCAAACTTTACCCTGGCACTGCCAAGTCCACCACTAAACAATGACACTTTAGGGTCTCATCTACATCTATGAATGCATTTTTTACATAGTTATTCTCCCCTGAAAATCAGCAAAATGGAAAAAGCAATGGCTTCCTAAAAAGAAGCATCAGATCTTCTGTGTGAGTTTTAGTTTCTCTTTAGGGTACCTGGCCACAGGTTTAGGAGTCTAGCTACAGTTCAGTATATTTTGTCCTTTTATTTTCCCTCTTGAGAAAAGGTGTCAACTTAAAAAAAGGTGGTATGTTGAGACCAATGTCATTTTACAGAGAATGTGTTTAAAATAAAAGGATAACTAGCTTGGAGAACTAACAGGAAATATATGATTATAATTTGATTTGTTCAATTTAAGGTTAATATTAAGCTTCTGAAATGCTTTTGTTCATTTGTTTGCTGGCAGTTTAGTTCCATTTTCTGCCTGTTTGACATTGGCTGGAAGACTGTTGTGCTTTTCTTCATGGGTTTCCCTCCCTGTTTTCTGGGGAAAAAAAAAAATAAAAAATTCAATAAAGCTTTCACTCTCTTTACAGGGGATTAAATGTTAAAGTTGCTTAGAAACTTGAGAATGGGTGAAAAGAAAGAGGAGCAATATGCATAATACTAATTAACAGCATTACTTATACACCTTTCACTGTTTTCTCTTACTAGACAGTAGGAGTTCTACCTCACACCATTATTGATAATGTTTAATTGACTCTTCTTACAACTGACTTCTCTAGGAGACAGTGAAATACCCAAAGTATGGATAAATGGAGAAAAATTCCCAGAATCTCCCAATTAGAGAAAGTTTCAGAGGGAGGTATAAATAGAGCATAATTTAGACTTAAGTGGTACATACCCTGCTGTGACCTTCTGCATAGAGGACATATTCACCTTTAGCTATCTTAACCATCCGAGCAAACTTATGTCTGGTACTGGTCCTGTAGTAAACAAAAAGACATTCCTTTTCTTTAAACATGAACTACTATGTGATCTGCAGCTCCAGCATGTCAGTTCAGTTTTCTTGGAAGAGAAGAATCTGGTGTCTGTAAGCTGCTTTCTGAGTGCTTTTTAAGTGGATTTGAGAAGCAGTCATATACTTGGGGGAAAAAAAATTGGTGGAAGACAAAAACTGATCTTCAGATTTCCCATTCAGAATTTAAATAGCAATTCTCTTTGTTTGTATGCTCAATATGTAGTAAAAATAAGACCTATTATAACCAATCTCTACTCTGGGTTTCTTCACTGAAGCTCAGATTTAGCCCACTATCTGGGCTGAAAGAAATACGTACATGAGATAAAATGATGGAATTTGATGTAAAATAGAAATGATACAACCAGGTATAACTAGAAGTAACAGAATGAAAGTGAACAAAGAAAAATCTGTGCTGATAATGAGGAAAAAATTTCTAGCAGTGAGATCTGTTAATCTGCTGAACGCTCTCCCAAGGGAATGAATTGAACCCTCATTGCTTTAGCTATTTTTAAAATGAACAAAACAGTCAAGATCCTTGTAGGAAGACACTCTTAATTAACAAGAAGATGGAAAAAATGACCTAATGGGTCTTTCTTTTCCCATCTCCACTATTCATGACTATTATTGTAGGCAAAACCAGGTTTAGCGATAAAATTATGGATTTCCAATTTTCACAGCAATTTTGTAGCACTTTTATTTCATAATAATAGCAGTAGTTTCCCACTCTTCCTTTCCCTCTATAAACTTTTGTACCTCACTTTTCTTTCAAAGAAAGAGGGCCATTTTGTAGGCCTCTGACTGAGAAGAGCTGTCAGGTCGCACAATTTACTACAAGTAATACTACTTGTAAGTATAAGGTAAATATTTGGACCTTGTGTGTCCTGATTTTCATCAAAAACTCTTCAGTCAGACCTAAGGGCCAGGGCAATAATACTGGACAAAATATCATTGCCTGTATCTGTGGGTCATCCTGCAAAAATAAGGAGCTATGACATATTACAGTGAAGTCTTGTGCTCATGTTGATTTCCACAAACATAAACTATGAAGGCATGAGATGCACTGCATCTCTGTGGTCAGTATTTAGGGCTCTTTGTACAATTTCAATGTTTTTCTTCTTTCCACAGAAACTAGTCCTTGACATGGAGTGTATTCACAATAGTAAGAGGTCTGGGCAAAAGTGACTCCTGCCCCTCTGGCCAGGCATCTTTGGTACCTGCCATCCACATCTGCTACTGTCCTGCATCCACTCCTTTCTTCCCAAAAAGCCCTCATTGACTTGGATGGTGAACTGGCTCAGGCAACTGATAACTGATCAAAAATAACAAATATGAAATAGTGCAAGAAGAGCAGCAATGGCACATGGCCCTTTATGGGCCTGATTCTCAGCAGCTGGTTTTTAAGAAGATAGTGACATGGTTTAAGAAGATAGCGACCATGAGTTTACATGGTTAATACTGATGTAAAACTGAAGTAATGCTGTGATGAGACAAGTCTTTTTTCTTTGAAGTGCTGTGCAAATATTTATCAATCACTCTTCCCCATAGCCAGCAAGCTATGCAACCTCTTTTCTACTTTCTTTATCGGAAAACAGATTGGTTGAGATAAAATGCAGGAAGTTCTGATTATTTTGTTACAGTTATACAGCAAGTATAGACGAAGGGTGTTGAAGCCTGTACTACAAAAACAGCCCCAGATAAACTTGTGAGTGGTACAAGAAAGATGACTAGAGTATAAAATGGAGAGAGACATGATGCTAATGTATATTTATTAGTGATTTATTGAGATGAGTGTTCATCCCAAGAGTTAATCCAGAAATATCCAAACCACTATAATTATCCTTGCACAAAGGCTCTCTATTATTTTCCTGTTAAATAACAAAGGCTTTTCATTACCTAGGACTGACATAGCTTCAGCTGTAGTGTTAGGTAGGCAGCGAACAAGCTTCTCCTGTTTGTGGGGGATGGGGTATCATGGGATGAAGCCCTCCCCAAAGCCATACGAGGATAGAAACAGGATGGCCAAACTTTTCTTTGAATAAAAATTACTATCATTGCTAACATGCCAAGTTTCCTGTATCACAAATAGCTGAAATCTTATGGACACTGCAAAAAGCACAAACTCCTATCACACAGAGAAGGGAAAATGTAGAAGTACCAGCCACAGGAATGTAATGTATTAAAATTGGGAAAGACTCCAAAATCTGTAGTAGCTCTTTAATCTGTGACACAAGAACAAGGATTTTCACAGTGCTTTGCATTCCACATATGCCTTTGCCTTTGAGCTCTTATGCAATTGGTGAATGCAGTAAACCCATTGTATTCATAATGATTTCAAAGACGTGGATGCTTCCAGGGTTTGACCTATTTTACCACTCATGCATTATACACTGGGTAAAGTTACTCTTATAAGGCAGAGTCATTAGTACTTAAAATGTATCTGTCTACTGCTGCCCATTTTTTTCTGCAAGACTGCTGATTTTTTACAATTCTAAATCAATTATGCTTTATCCAATCATTTATGTTTGCATGCATCAAAAAACTGCCCATACATATTTTATGGCAGAGCTTAGCCTATAAAGGTAATGTAAGGGGCTACAACTGTTATTATCCCATAACAAATAATTTCTCTGCTAAGGGTCCTTAACTAAAGTTTAAATATTTCTTTTCATTATATGCTGTTTTTTTACTTTAAAGATAAAGAAGCATACCTGTGGTCATTACCTCCAGACCAACAATGCAATTCAGTTTTTTTGTAGTCCCAGATTCAGCAAAATAATACTATGCTTTGCTTTAAGTGGGATGAAATCTTTTCTAGTTAAGTATGCTTGAGACCTACAGAACCCAAAGTTTGATCTGCTACAGTAAGGTACAAACATCTTCCTGAACATGAGTGTAATGCTTCAGGACCTTTCCATGAGCCAGGCTGGAAATTTTGTGTGCTGTGGTCATCACTGCAAGGACAAACCATCCTGATTATTTTTGAAATCTGCTAAACAGCATTAAATTATTTAAAGAATTAATATCTGATCCCCAGAGTACTTCAGGGCTCATTTTCTTTAGATCCCCATAGCCGTCCTGCCTGGTACTGCCAGCACACTTGAACTGCGGAGAACGGATTTTTCTAGACTCTAGCATGGGTTAACATAGTAAGAACAAGACAGGACAAATGTATTCTCCTGCTCACTGCTGAAGTGTTACCATTGGTAAGACATACAGCATGTATGGAAGATGCTGACAGTAGGCTCACACCAAAGTTTGCTTACAGCAGTGGGGGAAGCTAGTGAATACCACCCTTTCCGTCCCCGTCCTTCACGGAGATCTTGTTTTCTGTGGGTCAGTCTTTCCTTTACTCCACAAAAATGGATTGATCTCTCTGATGCAGTTGCAAAAGAAAAGCCTGGGCATATGCCCACAAAATCTTCCCTCTGCACCAGCTGCACAAGTAGTACTGGGGCACAGATCTTCCCTTTACCTACTGGGGAGAGAGAGGTTCTTCACCATCATGTTACCCCTCTTGTCTCATCTGAATTTTCTGACACGATTAGGAGGAGATGCCAGTGCACTGCTGAAGAAGACCATACACTGATCACTTCAGCATTAGGTGACCCAGGGCAAAGATCAGACCTGCTCCTGGGGGTGAAATCAGGGCAGGACTGAGGATTTCCCCTCTTCCCTGTTCTGGTTTTACACACTGGCTCTGGGCTGAGGTGGATGGTGTTTCTGTCTCTGTGCTCTTGAGCGCTTTGGGGCCAACGTGTAGTCTCTAATGAGAAGTTAAATGAAACCTTTGCTGTTTCTGTGACCTCCACAAATAGTAGGAAAGTGAAAACAGAGGCAAGAGTCAATCAGTCAGTGATTACATTAAAGAAAATGGTTCTCTGCGGAAAGCATGAAAGAGAAAACAGACTGGGTGCTGGGACTGAAGAAAGGAAAGCAAGGCTGGTGGGGTTTGGAGGTCTTTTACTTTATTTTGATCCTTTCATAGTGTATTTTAAATTCATAAATAATGGAATAAAAAAGACCCCAACAAAACTCAGCTAAATGATCTTGAGCCCTCAAGCCTCAATCAAAAAATAAACACTATAATACTTTCAAAAGGAATTAGTAATGCACAGTTATAGCATTCCATGTTTAAAAATAAAGCTGTTGAATAAATGAACAATACCATGGCTGAAAAGTATTTCAGCTGAAGAGTGAAATCCCTGCAGAGAGTGATCTGTGAGATTCTGCAGGAAATCTGCATTACAATGCACCATTTCCATTTCCAGGGAGGGACTCACAGAAGGACACATGGAGGAGAAAAAAGAAATAAAAAAGCCCCAGTCCTTTATGCCTAGGTGGTAGGGGGCCTTGGCCCATCATTTTTATGCTAAACAGTTACTTTTTCTACAGGTAACCAACTGAAATGAATATTTTTGAAGGAATAGTGAATGTGAAAAAGGCTAACTGGATTGGCTCTTTGGTTAAAGAAAACTGTCTCCATAGCTTGCCTTTAGGCAGCAGACACATTTAACTCTCTGCCTTGCTGCAAATGAAGTAAGGAGTGTGGCTGAATGAGGTAAGCACTGGACTATTGTGCTGCTCTTTGTCTTTTGCTCCTCCATCCCAACTGCTCCACCTCTTGTTACTAATTAAATGTCTTTGCATTGGAGGAAAAGTTCCTGGCTAGACTGTTAGCCCAGCAGGCAACCAGCTCAGGTGGAATGTGGGAGGCCAGGGTCCTAAGGCTGCTCCAGTGACAATCTGGTGTAGCTGTTCTTCAGTGCAGGGGCTATGATTAGCCTCGCCTAGGCTTGAGTCTTTTGGCAGTAGTTTAGCAGCTGGACAGTGGCCATCCAGGGACTTGGCTACACAAAGTAGTATGTCCTGGCTGACTGCCCCTATCTGAAGGCTAGTGTGCAATGGGCCAGCCTTGCTTGTGTGTGGAAAAACTTACAAAGGGCTGGTTTCCTTTTGCTGCAGAGTGGGAAAATTTGTGGAATCTTAGTTAAATTTGTGGGATAGGAAAAAGGGAAAGCCAGCAAGTGGAAGAAAAAGGAATAAAATTCCTGGCTTCTAGTCCCCAGGTTATTAAGCCAGCCATAGCAGAATGTGACTAGGTCACTGGCATTAGCATGTTCTTATGGTAGTTACATTACTGAGGAGTACCACTAAACATAAAGTGCTGTCTGCACTATGCACAGCATGCATAGAAAATGTTTTGGCACATGGAATGAATGGGCCCATAAGCTGCAAAAATCTATTTGTTGCAGTCTCTACCATAACTAATACACTGGGCTGCCACCCTCTTATAGCAGCTGAAGACAATCTTGAAGACATGTAGATGCTATGTTTCGGCTTCCTTAGCATATCATTACACAGAGAGTGTCTTCTGCCATTTAAATTAAGAATCAAACCACAAAGCAATGTGCATCTGGTTATTTCTGCTAATTAGAAGTTTATGGTGATCCCAAATAGGCATAAAATTTACCCAGAACCTCTACTAAAAAGTACTGAAGGTCAGTCATAAGCATTCCCTATGTTTTCCTCTTAGAGTGCCATCTTTTATGGTGAATATATATGTATATGCTTATAATTCACTGTGGCTGTGCATAATGCCAAATTAGAATAATCTGAAATTTCTGCACTTGCACAAACACAAATACCTGCCTTCATACATGGATTTATTCACATATATATGTGGAGCCTGTTGCATGGTCATGTATGTGTATGTCTATGAATCTGTGTGTTTATGTTTATGTAAGCATGTGTATGGCAAACATTTCAAATATGTGTGTATGTGAGGAAGCAGATTTGAAAGCATACCTTACATGGTATAAAATATACTGCTACATAAATCACAAAAAGAATTCCATCTCTAAATTAAAGTACACTCCAGAAAGAGCAATTATTGCCTCTAAGATGTTTCTGTTAAATTCATGAGACACCATACAATTTTATTCATGTTATCATCTACGGTTGCCTGAAAGTGTAAAAAAAATCTTAGCCACTAGCCGACAAATGTGCAAAATACTGTCAAAGGAGTGGCAAAGGTCACTTCTATTGCCTGCCTTTTTATGAGTTTCATTTTTGTCCTCTTTTTTCTCATTGCAGTTTGTTTGTGTACATTGCTAAACTTTAATGGAAGAAAATATGAGGGGGCAAAATAAATATAAAGAAACAGACTGCTGTTCAACAGTGCTGAGCTGGTATTTCCATGAATGATGTTAGACTCGTGTTTGGAATAAAAATTCAGAAGGTCCACAAACAGGAGTTTGCAGTAGTGCTTTTCTCCTTTTCTCTCTCCTTTACATTTGAGGCATTTTAAAATTAACAATTATTTCTGTGTAGTTAGATAAATGTGTTATCGTTAAGCACAGCAGTACTGATTCTGTGAGGCACAGAAAGGAGAGGCTGTGAAACAGTAAGTGCATTTTCTTTGGTACCGTAGACAGCCCATTGCTCTGTGCATGGGATTTTGTTTGTGCAAGTTCAGATTCCAAACTTGCTTGCTTAACCCCTTTAAAAACAGGAACTGATTAGGGTTTAACCCAGCAATAACATTTCCATATGCATGTGCCTACCATCAGGCATTGAAGCCCCAGTTGAGGTCCTTAGGAAAAAGGTGTAATTTTCTAGAGGTTGAAGGAAGCATTTTCAGTTCTTAACAAATTCAGTTGTATCAACATGTCCTTTATATTGCTGAGAAGGAAAAGCCCTTAACTCTGGCTAATCAGTTGAAATATTATCTTGATCTTCTCAGTAAAATGCATTAAATTCAGATGAGCTTTTCTTGCTCAGTATCAGCCTTAGCAAAGTGTATCAATAAATGCTTTTGTAAAAGCCAAGACTGAAGATAATCTGACACTTAAGTGCTTTACTGTATAAGGGCACATCTTAAGTATTTCCTCAAGTCAGTCCTTAATTATCTGTTATACATGTCTTAAAATGAGACTCATAGATGCTTTGACAACGTTGAAAATCTATGTAGTTTCATAACCATTTCTACAGACACTTCTTTAACTTTTTGTTGTAAATTTGCTTCTTAATGCATCATTCCTTCAAGAAGTGAAAAAAACTCCATGTGAAGTATGAGCACAGTCCCCAAAGGAACAGTTTATTCTTTCAGATAAGAAAAAACATGATACGTAAATGTGATGCATAAGTTGACCTCTATTAAAAAAAGAGTTCCTGTTTCTGCACAAAATAGTATTCAGTAGGTGATGGCACAGGTTTTCTAGTTCTCACAAGAGCCTGCACAATTGCAAACCTATAAAAGTGAAAAATCGTGGAGAAACAGTGACATTACAGTTAGTGATTGCACCTCCTGTGCAGATGCAGAGGTAACAGCTAGCAAAGCTAGTGCAAAAATTGGGCAAGCCTTTCCCACCTGCAAACATGGCACTGCTGATGCAAGTACTCTCAGAGGTTACTGCAAAAGAGTGGTGAAACAGTAGCTGAAACAAAGGTGTCCATGTTACTGGACAGTGCTTGAGTGCCAGGCAGTCTCAGCTGTACTGCCAGGACCAGAGTAAAGCCACAAAACAAGGTGTTGTATGTAAATATTTCCATTGAGAAGACAGAAATTCCTGAAATCTCCTTATGTTGAACAGTCTGAGGAGGCTTCCAGCACAATTTTTCAGATTAAAAAGTATAAACTTCCTGAGGTTTTAGATGCTTAAAACAACTGAAAACTGTCAGTCCAGTTTTTAGATGGACTGACACTAGGATTGCTAGGGTCATGTTACACACGAAGAACACACCGAAAACTCCAATCTAGCAATGTAAATAGTTTGTCTAGTAGCAACAGTTTATTTCAAGATGTTTTCATATTTATTCCACCTATGGAAAAGGCTATATCCAGGCAAGGAACATTTTCCCTGCCCTATGAAACTGTTTATGGTTGCAACTGTTTTTCCCATTGGAATGAACCCAGCATTCTTTTAAAGTTTTTCAGAGAGAAAATGCATCACTGAATGGTTAAGGTCCTGCTTGTAGTGAATTAAGCCAGGGACCTTACACAGCTTAAAGTACAGATTATTTGGGCTGGAATCTGTATATTCAAATTCTGGACAATCTATTTATGAACCTACAGAACTGATGTTTTCTGTTGACAGGGATTTTATGATTAAAAAGACAGGGAGACAATTATACCTCACTGAAAATCACTGTTTGCAAATAAGGTCCCAAAATGGGTTGAATCCCTTTAGCAGAGACTGCCTTATGGCTTTACTACCCACTTACCTAGCCAGTAAATATGCCTGACACATTTCACCACTAACATAGAATTAAGGTATCAGAAAAGCCATGTTTGATTTCATCTGGTCCTGGACGGAGATCAGACCTGATTTTTGGCATGAACTGAGCCCCAAATTCCTTAAATTAGCCTTGGCTTCTGACTCAGACACTTGTACCTTCTCCCTAATCCACAAGCACTAGCCTAGGCCAGATAGCTCCCCTTCCTACCAATATATCTATAAGCATGCATTTAAAAATATAATTTCCCTGTTTGCCCCCCAGTGAAATCGTTTCATCAGTCTAAATTTCTCAGGCCTTTTGGAAAGGGATTTTCCTTTAACTGTGACTTGTGCAAGCAACTGCATGCATCATTTCTGTTTGGTAAACAGTAAAAATAATGTTAAAATTAAAACATTCTTTTTGTCAACATATGTAGCTGGAATGCTGAAGGCTGTTCTGCTAGTAGGGAGAGATCTTGCACACATTTATTTATCTGGTTAAACTTTGCGGCTCATCTTTAAAGCCAGCAACTTCTCAACCCCAAGCAGCAGAGCACAAGTAAAGGCAGATGGTCGAATGAAGCAGAAAAACTAACTATAAAAAGCTCAGCCTTCCAATAATGCTGCTGCCTCTCAATTTTTTCATACAAATCTCTCCATTTTGCCTTCCAGAAACTCACAATTAAAATTCTGTTCTGCCTGTCTAATCAAGACAGCAAATCTATTGAATTGCATAATGCTGGGGATAATCAAGGAAGGATGTGACATGAATCCATTTTTCTTTACAGGTAGAAAATGAAATATTATCTCTCCTCCCCTGAAAACAGATGGGTGGCTGAGGATATTGTATTTGGCCTGTCTTCTCCCTCTTGTTCCTCTCTACCTTTGGCACCAGCTGTTCACTGCTGAGTAGGTCTGCTGGCATCAGAGCAAACAGGTTATGACATTTCAGTGGTGACAGTGTCTTACTGGTGTGGGAGAGGCACTGCATGAAGCTCTGGATGCAAGTGGATTTAATTGACAATGTTAATCTCCTCACTGCTCACCCCTTTACCAAAGGTAATTCTTCCAGTAGCTGGGAGAACTGAATAAAAAGTGTGCTCCCTAGGTGCTGTAGCTAAGCCCTGTTTACTAATGAATATTGAAATTCCTTCTGCATCTCCTCTGTTTCATGCTTACGTCCTTCAGGGATGGTCTGGGCAGGATTTGATCCTTCAGTCTGTGGGTTCTCACACTTAACTAAGGGACCAAATGCAACCCTGGAGCAAGGGCATGTTGCTTCTATCCTCTGTTTTAAGAGGAGCTGTGTGGGCTTACCTCATGATTGAAATGATCACGTAGCTTCCTATCCACCAATAAATTTCTGTGCATCAAGGTGAACAGGCAGACTACTTTTGCGTAAAGTCAGAGAGAGATCAACCCAACTGGGGTGAATTGGTTTGTAACCCAATCATGCTTAATTTGGTTACAGGAAAAATAAGGCCCTTGGAGTTTCAACCTTGTTCCTGAGCAACATCAGGAATCTGATTTGTGCTGATCTCATAATCGGGTGCAGACAACAAGGAAAACAAGTCCTTGCAGTGGTTTCTTTACTGAGCCTAACAAACCACATCTGATAAGCTATATAATTTGCTACAGCAATTTGTGCCAAAAATAAAAGGCACAGTCCTACAGTGCAGCACGTTTCTGAGAAAAACAGAACCCCACCCCTTCCCTTTGTAGCATCTTTATCTTGCTTTTGCTTGCGCAGTGAGACTGAGCTGATGCCTTCCATCCTGGCTGACTGATTCTGTGCTGATGTTGGGGTACATTCCCTGCCCTGCTCCCCAAACTGCATTTGTGGCCCCTACAGCTGGAGAGGATGATGCAAGGCAATGACACTGGCAGGGTTAGGAAATGATGACAGTACCATGATGACTTAAACAGTAAAGACTCTTTCTTGGCTGAATGGCCCTAACTGGAGGGAAGGAGGCTGAAGTTCGGAGTCATCAAGTAATAAGCTACATAGCTTTCTCTACAAAAGCTGGGGATTTATTGTTGTTGTTGATTTGACAGAGTTATTCTAAACTTGTAAGAAATGTGTCTCTTTTTAGAACAGTGACCAGAAAAGGAACTAGCTCTTCATGTGTGTTTTACATATCAGGCCCCCAGTGGAGTAAAATTCTTGTGCTTTTTTGGGTTTGGCTTTTGGGTTTTTTATTTATTTTTTTTTTTTGGTCCTGCTGCTTGCAGAGAGAACGGGGAAGGAATAAAGCAAACAACACAAAGTTCTAAAGAATGCAGGCTCTCAGCTATGCTGTGAAATGTGAATCACTGCAGCATGTTTTCTAATTTGGATTTTGCCAAGGTTACCTTAAAAACCTTAATGCTTTTTGCAGTGTTTACAGCAAAAACTGCAGATGTGCTTCTTGGATATTAAAGGGAAAGCATACGAAAGGGAGGTAGGCTAAGAGGAAAGGAGAACGAAAGGTCAATGATTTTAATTCTACCTCAATGAATTCCAAAGTTTGAACGGATGTATTTGCTTGAAAGGTCATGCTATGGAAGGTGAGCACCCTGAAAGCAGTGTGTTCGGAATTGTACAGTGGTATAAACCAAAAGGTAACTTGCTGGGATGTTTGTGTGTCAAAGGTGACAAAACCCTGCCTTCTTTTCAAAGCCTCTCAGCCCTCTGCAAACTCACTGGGAACAGGGCAGGAGTTTAAAGGCAGGAGACCAGCGTTTGCTTTAACTCCTTAGATAAAAGCCTGATCCAGAAGACAACAAGATTTCAGTTTTCATTGAAAGTAACTAAAGGAGAGAGCAGCGGGCTTCATATTAGAGGAGTACTTGGATCTTTCAGTGCTTGTGCTTGAGCTCACACTATGTTCCCTTGAACATAAAAACCCTATGAAAACAAGTGCTGGGCACAAAGATCTTCAACAGTGGCTTCAATTTATGTAGCATTATGAAAATCCTACTGATTGTAATTTTGAGGCTAAATATATCATACATTGGTCCTTTGCTTGCACAGCACCTAGTACAATGGTTTCCTAGTTTATGACTAATGCCTACAAGCATACTACAAGAAAACAGTGAATACTGATAATCTTAGCTGTTCTTCAGCTAAGGTTACCTGGAAGGAAACGAGACCCTTCACAGTTTCAAGCAAGACTTCTTTAACACCCACCCCTCTCCTCTGCTTCCTGGCCAATTCTTGCTTGGTGCATTAATGCATTTTAATTTTATAACACTACTAGAAGGAAGGAATGAAAGTTCTTACAGGTGAGGACAACTGAGGTGCACGACAGAATAAGTGACTTATGCAAGGTCATGAAGGAAATCTGATATTGCACCAGAACAGAGCATAAGTTCCTTGAATTTTAGTCATGCTCTTTCTCCATTTACCTGTCCTGCCTGCTTGCCTCAGCCAAATAAACAACAGCAGCCGCACACATGCACACACACACACGTACATACATGTGCACACATTACAAGATACTATGGCCACAAACTCATATGTTTGGAAGCAGAATGCAACACATCCTCGTACACTTTTGGTTTTAGCAGCCTTGTCTGTGGGCATTTTGATGCACGGTGCTTATAAAATTGCAGGCCATTGAACACATGCAAAGTGAAATCTTGGAAAGGATTTTCATTTGGCAACATTTTGGTGTAATATGGTTCATCCCAGCAATAAAACATACCAGGTTTTAAGTTCCTTTCCCCGAGTGCCTGTGCACAAGGGCTTTCAAAGGAATTGTCACTAGACTTGTTTAACATGAGAAACAGCTGATTTAGCCATTGCCACATTGTCAGAAATCTTTACTTGAGGCTGAAAAGTAGCATTGTTAGCCTGAACCATTACAGTCTGGCAGGCACAAGGAATGGCAAACAGGATTGTATAATGGTGTCAGCAGCTTTAGGAGTAGCTGGTGCTACCCAGCCTGTATTTAATACTACAGCGAGTTTGTCTCTGTGATTAAGTTCTACTCCTGTATCCCTGCAAACAGCTGAAATTTTGTGTCTGCCTTAAATGAGAACAGGATCAGGCCTTCAAGAAAGGGGCTCTTATTTTGTGCAAAGCTGTACTCAATGAGCATGTTTTGGAAATACATCAGCATGACCTTTCAGCAATGTGCCAAAAAATGGGAAAAAAGGGAAAGACTTTGGGAACTGCCAACCAGGAAGCATTGTTTTATTTGTTTAAAAAAGAAAACCAGAAACCCGTCCAAGAATTTTTGTGTAAGTTAGAGGCTAAGTCACTCTTCTTTATAATCACTCTTCTTTTTCTGGATACTGTATTTTCAGTGAGGGTAGATAAAATCTGGCAACATGCTCATTGGCTCTGTGCTTGGATTCAGTCCCCTTGACGCTCATCTGCCTCCATAAACTTTCATCTCCTAAATCCAAAGCAAGTTCACCCAGGAAAAGAAAAAGAAAGAGGGAAGGGGGATGGGGAGAAGGCTGGCAAACTGCACAATAAAAATCCAAATTGCAGCTTGTGCCATTTCTCAATGAAGAAAACATTAGCAATGGCCAAGAAGTGCAATAAAATGCCATAAATCACCCGGCTTTTATTTCCTGTATGGGAGCCCTCCATACAGATGAAGTTCTGGCAATTTCTAGATATACACAGGTTTTGCAAGTGTGATTATTTCATCAGGTTGTGTTGTGCTGAGTGCTCTCGTAACACTCGCAGAAAGTAAATGGAATAGAGACCGAAAGGTGAAAAGCTGTGTATACTGCTCCTTCACCCTCTCTGCTCCCTTCCCCCCGCACCGGCTGTTTTGCAGCGTCAGCCCTCCATGCATCATCAGCTCCCTACAAGCTATGAAAACCCCTCTCCCCAGAAGTCAGCAGCCTTGAGCAAAGCCATAGGATTTGGCTCTCCCAAATGCACTCCTAGTGCATTTCTTACTCTCCTGCTCCCCCCTGTTTACATTCCAGCTCGTTTCTCATTTACCATGGGAAAGAAAGAGATACTAGCAGGTAACAAGGGGCCCTTTAAATACATCCCGATTCCCGCTTGCTAGTGTGGCCCTGAAACATACTCTGTTTTACAGGGGTTCTCAACATAATGTGCTTTTAAATAGCTGCATAACTGTTTTATTGAAGTTTTATGTTAAAGTGGGGAAAAAAGTTCAAAGTAAATTATAAATTCTGTTATTGCTAATTGCTAATGTAAAGTGGAGTAACTGCCATTTTGTTAAATACAAGTGAGTCTGACAAACCCAGCCTTTCCAATTTTACTTACAGCTTGGTAATTTTTCTTATGTGACTGTTCAAAGGGATACTGTCCCCTAACTGAATTAAAGCTTATTCTAATTTCATAGGGAATTATAGGTACCTTACTTTATTTTAAATGTACCTGACCTCACAGAATAATAAAAAACCGCCCAACAGCCAGTGTTTATATAGGACATACTAAACCCTCCCCAACATTTTATGCCCCTCTAGCTTTACAGCTGCAATTGGCTAACAAGCACGGAGCCAAACTCTGCCTCAGTGACACATATGCAGTCAGCCTTCCCCTGACCTTAATGAGAGCTCCGTGCCTATGTCTAAGGGCAGAATTTGACCCATTTTTTCCCTAGGATGGTAAGGGGCTCAGATACATCTTCTTTCTCTTATTTTGCTTTGCTGATGGATGAGCGCAGTGCAGCAGCACAAACAATCACAGTATAGGACCTAAACATAAATGCAATGTTAATTTCAAGGTCTATTAGCAACACTGTGAAAAAAAAATAAAGTTTGACAGGACAAAATCTGCAGGGGAAAGAAAAACATTATTCTGAAGCTTCAGGGATGTTATTATTACAAACAATGGAGAATTGATAAATTATACTTAACACTGTTAAAGGTAGTTGACAGTGTTCCTTTGAGTGAGGACACCGAGGTCCCGAACATCGTGTGACTGCAGCCTGTGCACCCGGTGCTCGCTAACTCGCCATCGGGTCACGTTGGGAACAATCTGCACAGCATTCATGGAAGAGCTGCTGTCAAGCACGCTGTGCCGAACACACATACACATTAATAACTGAAACACAGCCATTCCTTTTTTTTTTCCTTCCCCTAACCTTGTTTTGGTTAGTTTCTGAGTTGGTGCAGTGGGCTGGTGCACACTTATCAGAGCTGGGGTGTTTTTTCATTTGAAAGTGAGTGGAAAGACAAAAGCAAACAGGGTTTTGGCTATGAAAGGATGACCTTCCTTGTAAAGAATTTAAGTCTTTTAACTTCAGAGGGGAACTAGGCAGGAATGCTGTTTGTATCAGAAAACCAACACGGGGAATGGAGGGGGGAGGGAAGCAGCATCTTCTTCCCATCACTCTTGTGCTTTCAAAGATCTCCATTTCCCAGAACTACCTCTGTAGCAGGATAATATAATTATTAGCAGCTGTTAAAACAAACAACAAACAAAAACAAAAAGCGCACACCAGGACTGGCATGTCTGCACATGCCTGAATGCTCTGACTGCTACACTGAAAACTTAAAAAGAGGCCCCCTTTCCCTGCACCGCCACTCAAATTCAGGCCTGGTAGAGCTGGAGTGTAGTACAGTAGGATGAAAATAGCAGCCAGAGGCATTTATTTTCATCCATTCATGTTATGAATGCTGAACACTCCTCCATTTGATGAGCAGATCATTGATTCTTTTGCTTCTCAAACACACTTTCCCGTAAACAAAGGGCAAAAAAGATGACTTATTTCATATTTAGAGAAAAACTGGGGGAACAAATGAGACAACAGAACAAATAAATGCAAAAACTTCCATGTTGTGGGGAGAGGCGGAGAAAGAGCTTAAAAGATTGCCTGCTCTGGTGCCTTTAAAAATCTGGTAAGTGGTACAATTTCTGATACTTATCTTTTGTTGTCATATGGCTCATTCCTGGGATAGAGGGAGGGGATGCAGATCTTTCTGTCATTCCCTTACTTTTTAATGGGACCCATCAGGGCCTTATATTCTAGCTAAAAGTTTATAAACATGATCCTGGGAATCTATAAAATCCAAAAGCAAATAAAAAGGATCCCGTGTGACTTGTTTGTTAAAATCACAGGATTTTTAAGCAGCTCTCATGATTCTTTGGGCCAGTTTCACTGGATTCTCATGGCTGGCAGTATAATTTCTACCTGCTTCCTGGGACTACTTTTTATGATTAGCTGACTCTAGGCCTCTCTTTGGTCTGAAAATTCCTGTTCAGAAACTGCAGTTCATTTATTAACCAGGCAGAGGGGCACAGGTAGAGTGTGAGCCCCATGAATATGAATGCCCTGCTTGACTGATCCGAGTGGCAAGCACCAAAGCAGAGACCTGCAGCAATTTAAAACGTGACTGCCTCCAGCAGTGCTCACTCTCCCTCCCTGCTCCGAGGTGTCCATGCCTGGAACTGCCATCCGGTGTATCAGTGCAGAGCTACCTTCATCAGCCCTTTAAGCTGTGGCCTGTGAATTGCAGTGGCTGAGGCATGGGCGTGTTTGCTTTTTGTCGCCGGCGCAATTGGGAGAGGCAACATTTGCCACTGGGGCAGGGTGGGCTGGAGGCTTTTAAAGCACTGTAGCAAAATGCACCGGCTGCCCTCCCTCAGAGCCGGCTCACTCTCAGTCCGCCGCTAAAATGAAATGCAAAATGGCACATATCGCATGCATGTCCCTTTTGTCTGGAGGGGAGAGACTTCACTCTTTAAAGGGGCAGTACACAAAAGGAGCAAGGCTTCTGACGTTGCTAAGCTTGCCTATATCTTTCCAGATTGGATAATAATTGGTAAATGTCTAAGTATTAAACAATGTTTAGTGGCAATTAAAAATGTGACTAAACCCAGAAGGCTGGCGTTAAATCCGGGCAAATCCCTTTAATATACTGGGCCAAACCCACTCTAACTAGTTCTGAAACTTTGTGGCTTGGACCCCTCTCCACTGATCATGATGGTCAGTCTTGTTATCATGGACCTCTTCCTTTGTCCTTTCCCTGCCTGCCAGGCAAAGAAGCTCTGCTGCATACATTTTCTTCTTGACCCTCGTTGTCCTTTTCTCAAGTGCCTCTTATGTTGGTTAGATAAAAGGTAGCAGTGTTCTAAAACGCTGCCTCTGTAGTTTTGCTATGTAAAATGACATTCATTCTGAAGAGTGGTAGGAAAATAATGATCTCATTAGAAGAGAGTTTAGCTGTGTAGTGGTTCTTCTGTGTAGTGGAGATTAAATAGCAGCTAACTACAAACAATAGTCATTTAAACAAAGAGCTGGCATCAAAGTTATTATCTCTCTTCTGCCCTTCAAGAATATAATCAGAAATTGCTCCTCTCACCACTGTACATTTTCATCAAAGGTCCTGAATTTTAAGCTTGAAATACTAATTGTTTTTTGTGTGTGTGTCTATATGTGTGTTCCTAAGCTGGTTCCTCAGGTTGATGTTTTTAACTTATTATTGGTGACATTTCACTTTTCTTTATAATGAACTTCCTCAATTGTTTTTCTTTCCCTTCCTCAGAAAGAAAGAAAACAAATCCTGACTCAAAATGAGAGGTGAAGTGGCAGAAATAATTAAAGGAAATAATAGTGTAAACAGCTTTCTCTCTTCTATGTCTGAGGAATCCTGGGAGTGCATGGCCACTGCACATTTGGGAAATGGAAGAAAAGTAATGGTTCGAACAGAGTTGCAGATATTGCCCAAGCTGTACTCAGAATAAGAAGGATGGAAATGGTGAGCAAGGGATCTCTAGTTTCCCAGCCCATCTAGGAGAATGTTAAAGAGAGGTAGTGGGACAAGCAGAAAGGAAGCCTTTAAAATCACAGCCTCCTCTTTCTCCTCTGACCTGATGAACACCACCTGCTTCGGTGGTGGTACATCATTTGCTTCCTTTCTGAAACAAGAACTTACTTTCCTTGGAGAATGTCTGCTCACAGCAGATCTTCCTCTTTTTACCTTGTCCAACTTACTAGCTGTGGATGGGGAAGGGCATAGAAAGCAAATCATACAGGAAGATGTTACTTAAAAGTGAAGGTCTCTTGTTGCTGCTTATGACATTGAAATTGCTGTCATGCAACACCACAGAAGGGCCTGTGTTTCAGGGATGGCAACAAGCAGTGGGGTGGGGTATGATGATTGTGATGTGGATGCATATATGTACGCATAAAGGGAATCCAAAGTTGTGTGATTTCTGATTGACTCAAGATCAGGCATATATTCTGTGTCATTCAGGAAGGAAGTTTGTGAGCTCTTTATGCTCAGTGCAGTTCATGTCAATGCTTCATTATTCTAAACATTTTTGTTCAGTGTGAAGACCCAGATCAGTGATGACCTAAAATACAGAGCTATCACAGTTTTTTTAAAGGCAAATATATCTATGCAGTCACCTACATTCATTATGAAATACAAATGCCAATTATATCCCTAGGAGATTTGAAAGAAAAATGACAGACTTTTTGTTAGAGATTTCCTGTGAAAAGTGAAAACTGAAGCAAGCTTAGTTAAAGCCTCAGTCTAGTTTGGTCTGGTATGATCTGAACTGATTTCTTGCTGGAACAACTCTCTTTGTCGCTTTTGTAATGGAAAACATTGTAAAACCTTGTGTTTTTCCTAAAGAATATGTTTGTATTGAGAGGATGTTTTTGTCTTTTAAATGAAAAGTTTTGACCAACTCAGCTATGGACATAAAAGTGTCCAAATACTAGTGGGACTAAATTCCTGACCTCTGATCTGGAGAAGTTACTGAATGCGTAATGTTGAAGAATGTCAAAGAGGGAACAAAGTGTAATAAAAGATAATAATAGTGACTTCTACTACCCACGTACAGTCAAGAAGGAAGTTATCTAAGGACATTGTAACTCTCACAGAAGCAGCTGAAAGGAAAGCAGGAAGAAAGAGAAAACAAATGGTGATTAAATGGCGAAGTTCAAGATGCTGTTTGAGGTAAGCAAGATCCTCTGGAAAATGGAGAGAGAACAGAGATGAAGCTAAGAGTGCAAGCTATGATAAGTAAAAAGACTATGGAAATTCTGAAGAATAGCAATCGCTTGATAATAAGGGTTTATTAAAGTACGTGAGATATTGGAAGCCAGTCTGTTCAATGGATTTCAAGGATGCAAAGAAAGCAATTAAGGGGAACAGAGTTCTTCCAGAGAGTTTTGGCAACTTGTTTGATTGCCAGCAGGGCAAATGGTGCAGAGGAATTCAGTGAATTCGAGGAAGAGTTAAATTAGTTTCACATTGGTCCTGTGCAACAGAGAAAAAAAAAGCATTGCCTTGCACAGCAGTATCAGGCCCTCTGTGTGAGGTATCTGAGGCTGTGGCTGGAAGCCCTTCTGCCAAAGCTAGTGACAACTCCCAAGAAAGGGACTCTTGCAGACTGGCTGAGTCCATGGAGCTGCTTTTGCTGTTTCTGAAGGCATTTTTCATGCTGTTAAGAGCCTCTGGGAGTTCAGTTCTGCTGCTTGCCCTGCCTATCTGAGAAGCAAAGCAGTCAGGACAGCACCGGTTAACAAAAGGTACACAACAGGAGGAGGTCTTCCACCCTGGTTTATTCTTTGTGTCCCCGGTTTTGTTTAGCAAAACTCCTTCACTCACAATGCAAGTTTAATGCTGTCTCTGATACTGTGTATGGCTACTGTACCTTGACTTTCAATTACATTAAATCCCATTATAATCACTTTCTTTATAACAAATCCTCTTTAACACCTGAAAAGCTCAGTTCCCATGGGTGCAGTGCTGTGCTCTTGAAATCAAAAACAGAGGAATTCTAATGGAAATACATTAACTGGGAGAATACACTGAAAATGTGCCTGGCATGAAAGGCCTTCAACACGCAGCTTACATGCAAATAGCAGTGGAGGAAAAAAATTCCCCGAGCCAAGCACTTGTACACCAGCTGCCTTAAGATAGGGTGTCTGAATCACTGTGTTATCACAGTAAAACATCTTGTATGGAAAATAATCACTATCCAAAGACAGGTCAAGTACAGGTTATCTAAGTACTATTATTATAGAACTGAATGTTTTCCATCAAAACAGGAGCAAGAATTTGCAGAGATTTATGGTGATGGCCAAAAGGCTCAGCAGTATAGTTGATAAACCATGAAGCTTCTTTGCAACTCTTTTTTTTGGTTGTTTTTGCTTTATTTCTTGCTGGCAGGATGGCACTAAAAATAATGTGCCACATTTTGCTACAATTCTTTTCATGGTTTTACCCTTCCTGGAAAAATGAGAGCTTTTGTACATGATTCACATGATGTTTGGTTTTTCTTATATAAAAAGTTATCCTGCTGTTGTCTATCAAAATGAGAAGTAATGTCTCTATCACATTTCATGGGGGGAGAGAGGGAATATTTGTAATACAAATGCAAGTCTGGTACCTCCATCCAAACTACTGGGATTTTTTCAGTGCATATTACCTATATTTTGAATAAGAAATGCTTACACAGGAGTCCTAAGAGATAGCAAGTAAAATGAATGACATAATTCATGCATTTAGCATACTGTACTCATCTTGGATCTGTTTCCCATGCTAATGGAGTCTGCTGAGGGAACCTGAAACCTATTAGGTTATGAGTTACTTGTGGGGTCCTCTTGCACATGATGCAAACACTGAAGAGGAGATAACACCTTTGCATAAAAAACTTAGCTGTAAAAAAAATCCTCAACCCTGTTGTTATCCTATCTGAGTATTGGTTCATCTCTGTGCTTTCAGCACAACACCTCAGTGGAAAACACATTGCAGAGACACTGTAGTAAGTGTTTTCTTGCATAAATCTTTCTTGTGAAATAATTAAACACATCCACTGTAACTTACACAACCCCCCTGGTACATACATATAAAGACACCTTGCATTTTGAGAAGTACCTCTCTTCTGATTTCTAGTGGTGGTGCTAGTAAATGCTTTGCTGGTTTGGGGGGACTTCTCACATGGTCCTTTCATGGTTTTCCAGCTTAGGCAACTGTCTTCTGGCCTAGTGCTCTGGGCAAGAGGAATACATCTACGAAATTTCTGGAGCTGCTCCATCTTGCATGGACAAGGACTTCTACATTTTCTTCAAGTTTTGAATCTTTTGAGATGCTGTGCTGCAATGTGTACTTGTGCATACTTGTGCAGACCATGGGTTGTAAAAAGGGTAGAAAAAAAGGATCATTGAATCCTCGGGGCATGATTATACCTACTTTCTTTAAGCAGCTCTCCACCTGGCTTTCCTTGTTAGTTTTCATTCTCCTTGCTTGTGTTCCTGTTCCTGCCATCTTTTCAGCTGAAATAGGGTCCTGCAGAAACTCCACATGCTTTCAGCTAAGTCATGTTCCTGATTTTGTTTGTCCATGGGACCACACAGATAGGCTGGCAAAAAGAGGTTGTGGGAATGCAGGGCAAGGGCTCAGGGGAAGGATGGTAGGGCCTGTTTCAGTAACAGTGTCTCTCTAGATCAGCTTGTGATGGCTGTGAACCTGCACTTTAAGGGACTGAAGTCTGCCATTAAGTATGTACACACTTTTCTCCTTGATTTTTGAAGTGGAGAGACAGAAGTATATGCTGGCAGTTTCTGCTGTATATTGTTAGAAACAGGGCAAAACATGATGGCTTTGTTGAATGGTGAATGTACACTGCAACATAAAGCAATACACTCTTCCAAAGAAAAAAAAAACTCTTTTTTTTTCTGTATGGAGATCTTTTTATAGATCATTGTATGTATAATTTTGCGGAAGTGGCATACTTTTTTTTTGCAAAGTGGAGCTAAAAAATTATCTGAATTTTGTGGAAAGGTTATGTAACTGTACTCTTTCTTTAAATAGTACTTTTTATTCAGACTGCTTACTTCCTCATCAGTAGGGACAAAAAAAGGAAAAAAAAAGCGTATTTTCCTAGCACAAAAGGTAATTTCCAAAGGACTGTAATTAGTTCATGAAAAGTCTGCCTTTTGTCATATCTCCTCAGTTGAAATGGAAAAAAGAATGGACCTTTTTCATTGTTAAAACAAAGCCACAGCATATGAAGTAAGGGAGCCTAAAGGAATTATATGACACATTGTGTCTTAGGTCTACAGCAAATGATAGTGCAGCAGTACTGTGGATTCATGACTTCTCATTTTGACTGCCAACTTTTGGAAAACCTAAAAGTGGCAACTGTTATCTATTTCTTTGTTCATCTTTACTGAGACAGAACTTGTAGGCTTATAAGAAAGAGGTATAGCTCAAGATCTAATGGGCAGATAAGAAGTTATAAAAGCCCTAATCCTGCAAGGTGACTCTCGCAAAGTCATGTATACTTTTGATATCTCAGGATCAGCTGAGTTCATTATTTTTTAGTCCTAAACAGGAGGAAGGGGTAGTAATATAATAAGAAGGACTAGAAAGATTTGGGTAAAAGGAAAGAGATGAGTAAGGAAGAAAAAAGAAAAGAGAAATTAAAGGCAGTGGGTAATAAAGAATGGTGCCTGCTGAAAATGAATGGTCTGGCAGAAAACCTGTTTACAAAAAATAATTGTGATAATTTAATTTTGGGTGATGTTTTTGTACATTGTATAAAAAGATCATAATTTATCCTCAAGTCTTTTATCCAGTTTGGGAAATATGCAGTGAAGGCGTGGACTACTTTGTAACTAAACTTAATTCAAAACCTCTTATAATAATTCATTTTAAACAAAGAAAAGAAAGAAAGAAATTATGGGAATAAGAGAGTAACTAAAATCTTTTCATTCTCTCATGCTCATCTTTCTTGTATGCTCTTATAATGAAATGCTGCCAATAAGCAATTTATTTATAATAATAAACATATGATGCAACCCTTTCTATTACATCCCTTAGATTATCATCATGGATGAAGAAGGAAGAAATATCCTCTGAATAAAGGTTCCTCTTTACATAAAGATAGAAGTAATCCTAAAATCCCCAAAAGTTATAATGTAAATAGATTTTGGGCCTATAAATAGAACTTAATTTTAAAAGGCTTACTTAAAAAGGCCCAAGCCACAAAATAGAAGTTTATTGAAATAGGGTTTTAAATAGAAGCTTATTTGAGAAGGCACAAGCCACAAATTTCAAATCCAGATTTAGAAACCCAAAGATTTTAGGAATGTTTGGAGCTATGGTTTTTGTTTCATCCCATACTAGAGGTTACTTGTCATTCAGATTAGGGTTCACATTTCATATGCATTCAAAATATGGAGTTTGATTATGTGCTCTGGTTAAAGGCTGTAACTAGTGAATAAGCAAGAACCCCTTTATTTTTTCCCAGTTGCATTTTAATCAAATGCCACAATTTTCTTTAGTAGTTCTGTTGTTCTATACTTAACAACCAGTTTTAATCTGAGTTTTTTGAATCAGTGTAAAGACATTGACCATTAAGGTAATGAAATTAGTGAAGTTAGGAAAACTGTAAACACCTTACAAGGTATTACTAAACATGCATCTAAAGAGATTGAGAATATTGTATAGTTTATTACTTGAGAAGCAATGTGGGATACTGTAACTAAAATCTGTTTCATAATTCATACGCACAAGAGGGTAGACTTACAGTTGCAAATGGTGTAACTCAGCAAAAATTTAATGGAACTATGCCAGCTTATAACAGGAGGCTCCGAGTCTCAGAAGGGTTGACTTTGGCCTCTGAAAGAAATTATGAATGCAGTGACAGTCTCTCCCACTGCATCTGACACTAAGAGGCATGGTGCCAACATGCTGGTGCTGCCCTTGATGGGAGCTGGCTCTGAAAGCAAGCAATGGCCATGGTTTGCCTGAACAGTGGTCTTGGTGAGGCTAGTGAAGCAGAGCTATGCTTTGATATTTGCTGAAGTAGGAAAGAAAGGTAAGAGACATGCTGCTAGAAAAGCACATCACCAGAGTTTCAGCAGCCCCAGCATTGGTTTGCTGAGGGGAAAATGGGCATGGAAAAAAAGGGAGGAATTGATGTAAGCAGGACAAGGTAAATGAAGCAGTTAATGATGAAACTATATGTGACTGGAGTTTTTCGGAAGAGCTCCTAGCTGAATCTGGTGAATCGTTATGCTATGGGGAAGCAGAAGAACTTGTCATGTGAAAAGCAGATTGGTGTTCATAGGAAACTGCAAGTGTCTTTCCTGCTGCACGACTAGTAGCTACTGTGGCAGGTAATAAATGACTACTGAAAATTACACAAGCTTGCTTAACATATCTACTCTTTGGGCTCAGTTCTGTTTGTCCACAGCAAAATGTACTACGGGTTCACTGAGTGAAGGCCTGACCCTAGTGAAACCCTTAAGTATTTTGTTACAGCCTGAAGTAAGCAGGGATTTTAGCCTTAGGTCACATCTGCTCTGAAAAAGATGTAAAAAACCCCAGCCAATGTTCTCTGAGACAGGAAGTGCATTAAATACCCTTTCTGAGACTGATATTCTGCTCTTTGAATACTTTGCTTACACCTTTACAGGTGACATGACTACACATGAGAGCTGGAAATTTGAGTGGAGGGGCAGGACAGTATTAGCTTTTTTTTTATTATTAAAAAAATAGATTAAGGGAAATACAGAGAAATTTATAATTTTTTTCTGAAACTACATGGCCATCCTTACTGGACTTCTCCTAAACTCATCAATTTACTCATGTGGTTCAGTATTTAGCCACATCTGCCTTCAAATCAAGAAGAATATAAAAAGGACTTTTGCTCACTGTTTTGTTAATTCCTCTTTTACACCTGCTCAGAAGCCTGATTCTCCAGGCTGTAGCATGATCAGAGATGTGAACCTGCAAGATAAATACTAGCGAATACACTAGAAATAAGGCAGTATCCCTGGAGAAGCAGAATTAAGAACTTGATTTTGAAGGGTATATAGTGAGGCAGTTAGGAAAAAAAAAAAAAAAAGAAAAAGGATTGCACAACTATGACAGCATTTTAGAAACTCTGTATACCTTCTTCTGTAGCATCAGTAGGCTGCTTGAGACCTAAAAGGAGGCTCAGCTCAATTAATAAAAGGCAGCTGAATCTTTTCAAATAGCAGATAGCCTTTGAGTTTCAAGAATGCATCTTATGCTTTTGGCAAAGGTTGATGAGTCATATATATTCCTTGTGTGTTCAACATGAGGATCAGGATAAAATTAACCCCATTCTGAGGCAGAAGGTAGCCAACTTGACACTGTGATCCATTATGCTAAAGAGAAATGTTTCTGTCTAAACCCAGAGGTAAACTGCACAGACAAGAAGTCATTGAAATGAATTATGTGGCCAATCTTGTTAGGCCTAGGTCAGAAGTAGAGATATCTCTCTATTTCTGTCCTTCTACCTCCTAAGTACATTTAGCCTTTACACTATTAGACTTCCCTGGGCCCTTTTTTAAAATGTCACCTGCTCTACAAATTCCAGCATTTTGTATTTTTAGATGCTGGGGTCAGGATGAGTGCAAAAATAATGACATCTCTGCCCTTACTAGTAATTCCTTCATTTTATTGCTTGTAGGAATGAGATGTAATATGAAGTGAAGGAAAACTGCTTAACCATTTTAACCTCTCACAGTCTGAGAAAGAAATTATAAAGAAAACGAGCTGATAACCCTCCTTGTACCTACCACCTTCATAAAAAAAAAAGCCCTTCCTGGTGTGCTTTTGAAGCCACTTGCATGGTGGACAATGGGGGAGTGTACAGTCAGGTATTATGTTCCTCTAACCTTTCTGGAAAGCACCTTCTGTAGAAAACCAGCTGATCTGATATTCTTATTTCACCAATAGCAATTTCTTTTATTTCATTTAGCACCTACAATATACTTTTTTTTTTTCTTCAGGGCAAGGTTGAATGCTTGTTCTAGGCCTCTCTTTCTGTCTTTGAATTAAGACCCTTTTCTCCCTCCCCAGCCCCCCATAAAGTGCAAGGCTATGTCACCACTCCTGAACAAGAAGGGAAGTAGTTTTGTGTGGAATCGATTACTTCTGGCAGACCCCAGCTTGAGACTGGTGAATGCAAAGATCTGGCTTAATGTTTTTTTTCTTCTAAGTGAAGTCCTGCTGGCTGAGTCCACAGCAATTTCCGTTTTAAGTGTGGGGATATTTTCTCTAATTAGAATAAACTTTCAAAACATGAATAAAAAAACCCTTAAAAACACATTTGCATTTTTAACTGGAAGGCGCATTATATTCCAGACCTGGCCATAAGTACAGATAATTGCTTCTTGGTGTTGCTGTAGTTCAAGCTTTGGATCAGTGAGACACTGCCACTTACATACTTTAAGGAAAATTATCTATTTTCCTTTCTGTTAATTAGGAAGAATAATTTTACATGTACAGAAATAATAATAAAAAGAAAGATACTGAATGTAACATATACATGTTTCTTGTTTTTAATTTCTAAGTAATTCAGGTCTTTGGTTCTTTACTGTCTCAAAATGATGTTTTCTGTTCCTGCCTTTCACCAGCCAAGATTGCTTCCAAACATAAAGAGCAAGACTATCAAAGAGAAAAAACACCCTCACAGAGGTATTCTCAGAAACAGTGTATTAAACTGAATCTTCTGGGAATGCATTTTTAAAAACGTATCCGATTTACGGTAAGGCTGCCTTGCCGTGGTTAACCTGGTGTCGTTTTCCACAGGGGAATACATCCAAGTGTGGTGGTGGAGTAAAGAAAAGCATGTGTTTTTTATTAAGAACTTTTAGCCCTTTACCATTTCTGTAAGGAAACACCACTAGAGATGATAACTGAGCAAAGGAAAGATCATATTTTAAGTGAATTCCTGTGCAATCAGTGATGATTTTTCATGCCTCTTCATCACTTTTATTAGTATTTTAAAGGAGCAGTAAAGAATATATAGCTATTGAAACCATGAAACCCTCTACAAACCCTTCAATGTAAAAAAAAAAAAAAGAAAAACCCCCAACAATCTAAACTGCTCATTATCATTTCACCTTTGTCAAAAACCCAATTTAAAAATAGAAAGGAAAGAGAAATTACATGTTGATATATATTTAGCATAATCAGGCTTTTGAATTAAGTTTTGAGGCCCATATTTTCATAATTGTGTGTGTGCAACTGATTGGAATTTTATGGCAGGCAAATTTTCCTTGAGGGAGGGAGATAGATTACTGAGTCAATATTTGAGGGCTCTTTTGTTTTGCTTTGTTTTAATATTATTGAAAAGTCTGGGTGGCAGCCATGATGGGTGCTTTGTAGCTCACAGATTAGAAAAAAAAAGAAATAATTAGGCATAGTCAACAATCAATTGCTTGCATATGGTCAGTGCTGGGGAGCAGGAATTTAAAATATCTGTCCCATGCGCTTTACATCCATGGAAATGCCATGTAAAGCTGTACTACTGATCAGGATAACGTACTTGAGAGGAGACTTCTTGATCGAGTTAGTTTGTATTTTTTAGAATTTCAGATCTTTTTTGGATGTTACCTGTGAGGCATTTAGTGGAATGAATGTGCAGGAGGGGAAGGGTGTTGTGCTTTCTGCTATGTATTAATAAACAACAAAGCAAAAAGTTTTGCTGAACACTTAAAGATTTTAAAGTATACTCCTCCATTACTCTAAAACATCCTTAATGTCCCAACACTTTTGTGTTATTTTAAAAACCTAGTGAAAAAAAAAGAAAGAAAAGAGTATATCTTTATGCAGGGCTACCTACTTCTGTCCATGTATAGGTAAGTTTATTCCATCAGGATGAAGGTGACCCTTAGACCACGACTGCCTACATACAATATTTTAAGAATTCTGGGAAACACATTAAGAAGTTACACTTCTGGAAACAATACTCCTCTGTCAGATCTTGTAAAGCAATACAAACCAGAGAGATTCCATAAACTTTGCAAGTTTTGTACAGCCATGTTTCTTGAAAAAGGCAACTCCCCTGTTGCCCTTGGCTCTGAGTAAAATTTTTGACTTCTCTTTTACCATGCACTAGGAATAAAATTAATAGCTCAACTTAATGAGATATTGTCAATGGAAGAGTTGAGAAAGCAGATTTGTTCTTTTTTATTTCTTCTAAATGCTTTACAGATTCAAACATTAATTAAAGTATATAGACACACATGTGCGCCCGCACATGCAGATGTAGCCCTAAATAAAGCAGTATTTGATCTCCCAAAATGTCAACAAAAGTAATTTTATTTTTTAAAATATAAAATTAAACCACCTATTATTTAAAATACTTGACTTAAACATGTCGCAATGTGTTTTTCAGTTTTCCAAACCTCTGTGTTTCCCAAAGTGGAGCCCTGTATTTTCACTGAAGAAAACATGAAAAAAAAGATATCTACACTGAACTTCATAAATGTGAGGTATCCTAAATTAATGGCTATAGCAAGAATCCTTGCCTTTATACTTGTTATTTCTCTGCCTTCTTACACATAACAATTTAGTGCCAGATTGAACACTGTATTTCTATTAAATTTGTATTTTAAAAAGTTGCAGAGTCGTCATTTCTGTTTTATTCCCACATTAGCTCAGGCTATTCGTAATGATAACACTATCTAGCTCTCTTCTGGATCCTTGACTGAGGGGTCTGAGAGGTCTTTAAAAAAAAGAAGAAAAGAAAAAAAGAAAAAAGACAGATGTAAGTTTTCCTGATTTTAAAGCTGTGGAAGTAGTGACAAAGTAAAGTGATTTTCTCTCTGTCACTCAAGAGGCCAGTGGCAGAATCAGGAGCAAAATCCAGATTTGCTAAGAATTGATATAATATGCTATCCACTTTCCATGGATTCTTCCCTATCATGGGTTATTATCATAAACTCTTTTCCTGAGGCTACTTGTCTACAAAGCATGCACAAGAATGATTTTTTTCCTTGTTTATTATGATTCAGTCTATTTTTTAACCTGGAACTAAGCACAAGAGACCCATGCTAAATTTCACACCTCAGAATCAGACATTTTTGCAGGACCCGTGTTACCACTTTTTTATTTTTTTACAATGAGACTAGATCCTCTTTTCTTCTATTTCTCATAAAACTGATGAAAACATTTCCATCATAATTTCCTTTTAAAAATCACCTCAGGCATGGTCTAATAATTAAAATTGAAAATAGCCCTAAGGTTGTATGTTTGGAGAAATCCCTTCTGTGAAACCGTGGTGTCTTAAAAGCAGCATGCCTAGACATGCTTGGTTTTGGAGGCCACTTAGGGAGGCCGTCATTTGTGTTGCCACGAACAGTGGCTGTGGCACCCCACAATATTCACAACAGCCTATGCACTTGGTGAGGCTGACCGAGTTTTTCCACTGGTTACAGAGTTGTTTCTTCTGGACTTACTTCTTGCTTGCTGCACTACATCTCATGGTTGAGTGCTCACATGAATTAAATCCCAGAATACATAGGTGGGCACCACTGTAATTTCAATGAAGCAGGTGCTAGATCACTTGAGGATTAGGCTGAGACAATAACTACTACCATTAAACCAGAATTCAGGAGATAGTGAGAATCCAGCATGCTGACAAGAATTAAAAAAAACAACAAAAAAAGAAGTGAAAGCCCTATGACTGTTACATCTTCCAAAGGCCCATGTTGTTTGCTTCTTCAGACATCTGCTGAATAGAGCAGATATGGCATGAACTCTTTGTGGACATCTTTGGTTTGGTCCAGGGGAAAGTGAAAATTGGAATTTTGTCATCAGAGAAGCTTCTTCCCTTGTAGTGTAAGAGCTTGCTTTCCCCTCTTCTGGTCTTGGAGTTGCATGTGGGAGAAGATGACTGGAAAAGTGAGAAGGTTACAAACACTGCCTGAGTTGGCTGTGGAGTAACAACAGTGGGGATCTGGGCTTGGTGTCTTTATTTTTTTCTTATGTTTTCAAATGAAATTCAGCTTCAGTGGTGTCATCAGCTGCTTATTGATGACTTTGCAAACTTGTTATATTATGATAAAATTCGCTGCTCTTATATCTGTATCCTGCCATGGAGTTTTATGCAACTCTGCCACTGACTTCAATGGGAATTCCATATATGAAACAATGACTGGAAATGCCTGTAGTATTGCACATAGTGACACTATATCCCATGAAAGCAGCATAGAACAATAGCCGAAGGTCTCACTGGGCAATAAAATTATGTCTAGTTTCTTTACTTATTTTTTTTCTTCCCCTGTTGGGAAGCTTCTATGGTAGGAGGTGTAAATTTTGGGGCTGTTAATTTTTGACATCCCTTTTTGGTGAATGATATCCTAAAAATATACCAAAACTTAACTACTCAGTTGCCAAAGTATCCAGAGAAGGAGCTTTTAATGCACAAATGGACATAATTGACATTTGTTCTTGTAAAATTTCTTCTTCTTAGAAAAGAAATTAAGCAATTTTCTTTCACTAAAATTAAACAATGAGCCCTAACAACAGGAATGGTATTGGGCTTGATCCAAAATCTTCTGAACTTAATGCAGAGACTTGCATTGACTCCAGTGGGCTTTGGATGAGACTAGTTTTGAATTAAAGACAAAGCATGAGCTCTGTTACAGAACTGTACTTGTCCTCGTTTTCTTGGTGTTGCACACCTGCTTTTCATGTACTGCAAAGAATTTTACCTGTTTTATCTTTTCCAGGTGTGACACAATTAGAATGAAAACCCCCAATCCTCCAAATCTACACATGTAGCATAAGTGTGTGACTACGTGTTTGCTATGGGTGTCTATGCATAAGTGTATACATACATCATTTACAAAGAAATTGCCATTCCAGGACACTGACAGGTGGAATATTATCCAAGAGAACAAAGACTATAAATTTTAATGCTTCCTTAGAGCTTTCTTAGCTATATAAAGCTATTATTTTGCTTGCTCTGAATAGGGGATTTTTCCTTCACTAATTACCTGGGCAGAAGTTTCTGTCTCAAAGATCTTGTTGGATAAAGAAGCGTCCCCCTTCAGCTGCCCCCTTTTTCTCCCACATACTCTCAAACCTTAAACCTTATTTGAGGAACAAGATTTTGCTTAGTCATTTAAGCTGCCCACTACAAAAAGGACTCATGGGAATAATTTATTACTCACAAA
Organism: Melopsittacus undulatus; assembly: GCF_012275295.1. Lineage (NCBI taxonomy): Eukaryota > Metazoa > Chordata > Aves > Psittaciformes > Psittaculidae > Melopsittacus > Melopsittacus undulatus. The sequence goes on from NC_047529.1 coordinate 74,008,235, forward strand.
TGTCTCAACAAAGTGTTCATTTACAGATACCAGAACTTGTTCATTAAGCCCACTTATTAAGACAGAGTTTTCTAAATATTGTTTCCCTTTACAATGAGTATGTTACCCTGAGATGACAGTTTCCTCCATGTAAGCTGAGGTCAAGTTACCCCACCCAGATAAACCAATAGCAAATGTGACTCGAGCAGCCAAAAAAGGTTTTCTTTTCCACAGGGAGAAAGCATCCATATTTTAAGTTTGCATTGCATCCTATCAGATAATGTTAGACCTTATCATCTAATGCAGTACTTACAGTACCCATAAATCACTCAGTCTGACATAAATGCAAAGAATATTCATTCTTTTCTTTGAGCAGAATGCAATCATTCCTTAATACTGCCTTAAAACCAGTGAGGAGTCATATCCAATAACTATCCCAATTATCTCTCAGTGCAATGTTTTCCACCTGCAAGGAATGATTATGTGTCAGTAACTATGATAAAGTCCTAAAAGAGATGTTGATGCCTCGTGGAAAAATTTGAAAGACATATTGTTTAGAGAAACTTCTGCTTATAGACTGCATTATATATATCTGAGGTATTTCTTTTCCCTATTCTTTATTACTAAATACATATGCATAAAGAGATGTTGTGTCTCAGGGAGATAATCATTATATAGCTAAAGAAAAAACTAGCAATCACGTGTACTTTATTCTTGTTTTCGCAGAGACTTAAAAATGACCTTGGGGGAAGTTCTGTAAGTGCTGTGTGTCCTACTCCAGTGTAAAGGGAAGGTGATGCTTGCATAAGGTTGAGTATTGATTTGTGCAAGGTGTTCCATCCCATCGGATGGCATGTGCCAGGAAAGGGCTTAGAACGTGTTCTTACCATTTATACCAGAAGTTGTATTTCTCTTCCTGTTGAGCCTACATGCAGAAATAAACATCAGTCCATTACTGTGTAAGCTGCTGTAACAAAAGACATACTGAAAAAATTTCAATCTAAGCAGTAAAAATCAAGAAAAAAGAGGGACAGAGAAGGCAATGATATTGAAAGGTGACAATATTTTATTAAAGCTACAGAATGTTTTGATATCAAAATATGGAATCTGTATTTCATGTCTTTCATGTCTTTATTGTTATCTCTGCATAGACAGATGTAAAGATAACAGAGCTTAAGACATCTTGAGCTCTAACCTGCCAAATCTTTTAGATCAATGCATTAGTTGGAGCCTGGTTGTATATGAATATGGCTGTGTGGCTTTAGACATAGAGCTGTTGGAGGAGCTTTGGTCTGTCTGTATCTCTGTGTGCACAACTCTAGGGCTCACGGCATAAAATGTTTACTATATCCCATCTGACTGCTGGAGGTGGTGAAATGTGCTTGCATTGCAGAATTCAATTCTGATTTGCAGACCTCACCAGTGTTCACTCAAATCTGCTTTACTTGCAGCATCATTTTTACTGTGTTTTAATGAACTGCTCCTCCTGCAAAACAAGGAAAGTACCAGAAACATATCGCTTACAGTTCTATCTCTCTCTCCAGTCCTCTTAATTAATTTCCCACCTCTCTTCTGGAAATCTTTGAAGAATTCTTATCGTGTTATTGTAGTGGTTTACCAAACTATAGCCTCCAAATTTCAGAGTTCTCTTCACCTGTTTGCATCTTTAAAGCACCATGAGCATAATTTTACTAAATATCAGTTGTTTTCACCAAGACCAAATGCTAATATCCATAAAAAAACCCTAAAATTTTCAGAAGTTAACTCTTACAGACTTGATGCTTTCACAGAAATTTTAGCCACCTGCAACTCTCAGTGCCTTTAGCAGGATTAGCAGGGACTGCTATTTCTATACAGAAAATCATCTTTCTGCAGAGATCTGTGTTTGAGTTTGGAGGACTTGCTATAGGCAGCCAGGTTGGAGAACTACAGTCCTTTGCAGGGTTTCTTCAGCTTGTTATCATGAGACTGACAGTCTGATGAGTGAACCACAAAGATCTACATAATCACTTGAACTTTTAATTGCATCACTGTACTAAATTAGCTCCCATAATTTTTGAATTTATCTATCCTTTGTTTTAATTGACCGTGCTCCTTGATCTGGCTGTCATCATGCAACATGTATTGTTATATGGTTTTAATAATGTCCTGCATGTGCAGCAAGCAGTATCTAGCATATGTTAAGGGATGTCAATGGGATGTTAAGGGATATGTCAATCACAATTGACTTAAATTTTGATGCTTTTGTGGGTTTAAATAAGATCCTTAATGCCACTTGAAATCTTCTTTTGTGGTTACATTTTAAGGCTTTTTTGCTAAATCTTCTAGAACAATGTCCTTTCCTGGTAGCATGGAAACCACAAATGGCAGAGGGGAAAAAAACCTACCATTGAAATGTGCAAAGATATGAATGACAGACTGTTCATTTAACTTATACATTCAAAAATATCTACTTTGTCCTTTCCAGAGTGAAATGGTTGTTTTGACATAATTGTTTTCTTGTGCATGATAATCCATAGTGTCAGAGCCATTATGATTCTGATGTGCATATTTAAAAAAAAAAGAATTCTAAAAAAAAAAAAGCTATTTTACATACTCAGACACTGACATTTTTATGTTAATAATGCTGGGTTTATTTTCTAAAAAAAAATTAGAAATATGGTACTACAGGGAACTATTGGATTTAGTAAATCTGCTGGCTACAAAATTCCTTTTTAAAGAAGTAAACTTCTTTGTAATCCAACTCAAGCAAACTATTTATTTTCCAGAGGATGTTAGCATTCATGAAATGTATTTGATTTACAATTCTAGAACATCTGTTTGCTCAAAAAAAGCGTTAGTGTAAGCAATAAAATGGTCTTCATATTGCTCTGGTAATATCTTGACCTCAGTTTACAGTAACTGTCTAGTTTCAATTTGCTCTTCATGTCCAGTATCTGCTTAAACTCTCAGATGAAATTAATTGTTCTTTTCATTATTGGTGATCTTTATACCTGTTCATTAAGAATTGTAGGGAGTCACAATCAAATTCATGTTTTTCAGTCATTCTTTCTGAGCAACAAAGAACAGCAATCTGTTTTCATCTGCAGCCAAGACATTTCCTGCCTGTTAATCCATATTTCATTATCAATCCCTTTTCACAGCATCATGTGTTTATTCTCATAGCTTACTTAGCGCTGTGATAAAACATAAATATCTAACATCCATTTTCAAGTACTGAAAAAATGTTAGGAGGAATATTTAAATTGCCAGGAGGAATATTTGAAGAGATTAACTCTCAGCCTTTTCCAATGTCCATCTCTGCAATATTATAGTGCCTAAATTTTTTCTCTTCTGTTAGAAAATATTGAAAATGTATAGCTCACGATGAATGCTATCACCAAGAAAACTGGAAATCTTCACACTTTCACAGGGGAAGTGCAAATCAGCACTCTTATCTTTGATAGGGGTATCATAGTAATGATAAAACTCTACACAGGCTTTGGGCTGAGAAGACTGTTAGCATTGCTCCGGCTTCAATGAAAAGAAAAGCTGAAAGTGTCTTTCCAACATATGTTGAACAAGTGCCAGAAGAAGAAGGTCATGCACCAAGCTGGGAAAGCATTTGAAAGTTTAACTTCAGGATATCAAAACTCCTGGTCTAAGTATTTTCAATTAGAAATTGTATGATAGAGTTTACATTGCTCAGAAAATTGTTATTGAAGGAACACAGACAAGCTATTAAACCTTAAAAATGGGAAAGCTGTGAGGGAAGGATGGTTTAATTTTATATTATCTTGGTCAGACTTTGAAAGATGTGATACATTAATATCCGACTGTGGAAATAAACAAAAGAGAAGCATGCTCTGTCGTACACTTGGATCAGCCTCAGAGATGGAGTGGAAAAGTTGCCAACATCATTTTATGTTATAAGTATTGATGTGTACCATAGGAGTTGCAGGTCAGAGCCAGATGCACTAAGCAGTGCATGGTCTAAATAAAAACAAGGACAACAGGCTTATCCAAAAAGATGAGGTAAAAGAAGACAAGAAATAAATTGTACTATGTTGCTGTGAATTCTAGTTTCAGCATACTGGCAAACTAGCTCCTCAAAATCTTTTTGTAGGATGAAGACATTTTTTAGGATGAGCTGGTATGACAGCAGGCTTTCTGGGTGCTTATGAAGCCTCCTTCCAAACTCAAGGGGAACCTTAAGCAAAGCATTCAGAGCCAAGAATGGCTTTGAAGAAATTTTGTAAAGAGATACAATGTATTTACAGCTACAGAGAAGCTACTGAAAAGATATAAAAAAGAAGGTAGTATCTGGCTGAATTGGTTGATTTGGAGGATGGTCCATTTGTACAGACAAGAGATGATGTGTAAAGAGAAGAGATCTCAGAAATACCACTCAGGAGCTATGTAACATAGTATTGGAATGTCTAGAAAAAGTGCATGACAGAAATATTTCTTATAGTACACTATATTTAAAATTGATAATATTTAGGATTAGGAAAAAGAATATACACTGAAGGTTATATAAAGCTAAATAAGGAACACATTAAAAGAGGCTGCTCTGACTGAAGTCAAGCAGACTGCTGCGCTGCGTGGCTTTGCTCTCTGCTTTTGCCATCAGGAGTGATACCCTCTTCTCTTCTTCCACATAAGATAAGAGCCTGGCTGCACTTCATGAAAGACTACTAGTCCTTCCTTTTAGCTCAGTTCTTAACTTACTTTTTAGTTAAATGCTTTGCTAGCAACAGGCTGAGCTGGATCTGAGACCCGGATCCAATGTGTGTAATATATCAGGTCAATACCTGTTTTGAGATTTCTACTGCAGCAAAAACTAGAAAAAAACCACACCCAAAACTCCAAAAAAATCGATGGTATGATAACCTTAGCTCTAAAATACTTTCATATTGTGGCTTTAAGTAAAAGGCAGAAATTTTGATTCCTCTGTTTTTTACATGTCAAACATGAATTCAGATTAAATACACTTCATACATATTTAAGATATTAGAATCATAAAAGTACCATGAAATGATGAACAGGTTTTACTACCTTATAAATATACTGACTGACAGGATAAAATCCAAATACATGTTTGACTCTGTGTTCTATAATTGCTACTGTACACCTAACGTCACTAATGGATCAAGAATACTGAGCGCTGCATTTCCTGTGCTACAAATGCAATCATGTAACTTAGGTTTGGATTGTCATGTGTCCTGAGACAAGGTGGGGCACAAAATTACAAAATGGAATATATAAACCTTTCGAATCAGTTTTGAGTAATGTTAAGTTTGATGGCTTTGTAACAGCAGCAATGGAAAATTACTGAGGTGCATGATACACAGAAAAAAAAAGTAAAGTACAGATAGAGAACATACTGAGAATTCTTGCACAAGATAAACCGTTATAGTTGACGTAGTTTTAGGCCCTATGACCTTAGTACAAAATGAATGTAAGAAAACCAGGCTAGAGGAACAGGATGCAAGGATAAGGACTATCTGGGAATGGCAGGTGACCAGGTTGGTCTGCAGTTAAACTAACTGATAAGTAGAAGGACAGGAGGATTGTTATGTCTGTGGTGTTAATGAACCAGTTAAGCTGGTATAAGCATCTACTGTGCGTGCTTCAAAGGCTACCAGAAGTGATGAAGATTGTTGGAAAAAGCAAACGACCCTCAGAGACCACCACCACAATTTTGTACACATGTGGGGAACTTTCTGGAAAAGAATGTATTCCATACATAGCCTCATGAATATGTATGTATATATGCCCAGTGGCTATATAAGGACAGCTTGTGTAGCAATATGGGGGCACACGTTAGGAGGAGCTATCCCCTATGTCTCCTGGTTCCACAATAAAGAATACCTGCTTGTCAACTTGAAAACTTTGTTGGCAAGTTTGTTCCTGGAGTTTTGCTGAATCAGTCCTCTGAAATCAAAGAAGATATTGAAATGTAATAAATTTTTTTAGCATGATATGAAACAGCATGCTTTGATATGTAGAGGAAACTGTGTGATTGCTTACAACTGAGTCCTGTTCTTATTTTGTTGAACTAAACTACGAAAGCAGTAACACTATTTCCTCAAGGAAGCTAGCAACGAACTGTGCTGTAGAAAGAACATCCTAAAGACTAAGACGTTTCTGTCTGCTCAGAATTTGTACCTGTACTTCCTTTATGCTACTGCATAAAAACTTGGATTTATGATAGGTTGAAATGCAAAGAAATTTCCAGTGCCTGACAGTGCAGTTGTGGCTTGGGATCTCTGATTAAATACATCCCATTGCAAGTCTCAGCTTCAGAATGTGAAATATATTTTAAATTTAGATTCAGTGGGAATTTCTGGAAATCTTAGAGCATGATTCCACTTACTGTATTTGCTAGTTATATAGGCGTTGGTCAGTCTTCTGGAGAATATGGCATTGGTTATCATAGAGGACAGGATATAGGGTCACTGGTTCACTCAAAGTTTATAAATGTTTATTTATGTCCTTAAAGGATGTAAATATATTTATTTTATCGATTGTTCTTTTACCTGCAACATTTACAGTTCAGAAGAAGGTAGAATGGGTTAGTTATTTTTTTAGGTAGCAAAATAATTCAGTCAGTGCATTTGTAAGAGCAGCATGTTTTTCAATCAATTGATTAGCACTTAATCAGATGTAGGAAAAGATACAAAGGAAATAGAAATGATCAAAGGGAAGAAGGAGGTCAGTATGACCAAAGGGAGTCAATATGGAAAATTTCAAGCTGTAACTAGCAACACTAGGACCACTGGTCCCTGGTTGTTTTATTTCTTCGTTGACTACTTCCTTTATCAACATATACAGCAGCTTCATCAGCTTGAAGAAATATTGACCATAGTTGTGCCTCTCATCCCTGCCTCAGAGCTAGCTCACATCCATGAGCTCTTCCTGGTTTATGAAGACTGAGTTATATTACTTTTTTAATTGTATTTCAATAAGAACTTTTTTCTTTCAAGTCAGCGCTCAACAGTGATTGATGGAGGGATGTAGGGAAACATTGGCTTTTCTCAGGGTATACTGTAGATGACCTCATGTCCTATGTCTTTGTTTCATTTGAAAAGAATAATTACTAATCAATAGTGAAGGGTTAGGTGACACAGTAGGTTAATTTACTAGGCTTTTCCCTCTGGAGAGGTGGGTTCTGGCTCAGGTCACACATAAAATGGTTTTGGTGGTTTTAGCCTTGTCCCTTGTGGATGTCTGCCTGTATCATAGAAAACAAGCTTGGATTTGATATGTGTTAGACGCCTGGCGGTTTCTGCTTAGGGAAATCTCAGGGCTTGAACTGCAGGGATTCAAGCATAGCCAAGATGGACACACACAAGAGGGCACACACCTGCAAGAGGAAATGCGGCACAACATCACAATCCACCTGACCACAGAGGACCAGACCCTCAAGCAGAGTTAGGGGCATGACTCCTAGAGACAGGTGCTTTGAAGTCCTGAACTTCTCTTTGTATCTGTTAGAGTCTTACAGGGACTGCCTTTCAGGATTTGCCTTTATAAGGCCATGCTTTCAGTTACCTTTTTGTCAAAAAGCCATCTGCTTCTGTTCTGTGCTTTAGAGAGGTTTATTATGAAAGCCACACAAGTAAAAATATTTTATCTGTTTATAAATTGGAAAAATAATGTAGCTTCAACTATTTTATAAAAGTTCTTACATCTCTTTGCTCAGCAGCACCAGATCGTCTATGCTTTGGATGAGGGTCTTGACATTTTGCAGGGTGCTACTGTGGTGCTAAAGTCAGGTACAACCCTTATATGATTATTGGTATTAAGAGTGATTTAACCTTGATAGCCTGCTGATACTTTATTTCATTTTTAAAGTGTAATTCTGGTCCCAATCTTTAGCATAATTTGGATTTTAATATTCATACTTGATCCATCTGTAAATTCTCTGACCTCACTACTAAAGGTGCGGAAGGGGAAAGAAGAGTAAGACTGCATTTTTTACTGTGCTCGGAGAGCTCCCCTTCTTTTAGTGATCTGTCCCATTGACTGCACAAGGTGGAAGGGGAAGAGTGAATGAGGTTGGGACATGCAGGCAGAGAAGAGGCCTCTTGCTCAGCTAGTTGCATATACAGTTGAGTAGAACTATAATTTGAGTATATAAAGAACTGTAAAATACATGATGTATTGATGCTTCATGTTGGACACAGAAAGCTAATGGACAATTTTGACGGTTTTGGCCTTACTCTCTTCCTCTGCTGTTAGATGGACTCTTAATACTCATTCTGCCCTCCAGAGCACTGTAAAGATTGGTGTTTGAGAAGCATTTAGACATGATGATGTAACTAACATAACGAGGAGTTGGAAGGGATGAATAATATTATAATCACTGAAGGTTTTGATAGGCATTAAATTTAAGTTCAAACAACCAATAAGGAAGATGAAATTAAACTTTGAATAATCACCCATTTAGAGACTGTGCCAGTGGAAGTCTCTTGGGGAGGAAAATATATGAATATGTGAGTAAAGACAGTCATACTACATATGCAAAGAGGAGAATAAAGGTTGCATAGGCAATCTTAATTCTAGCTTTTCCTAATCCCTGAAAGAATGAAAGTGAAGCCTTAGCAAAATCCTTTTACATTGCTTTTTTTGTGTGTAATAATGTAGGCATGATACATAATAGTTCTGACATGGCTGGTAAACTGCTGTTTTGCCTGTGTGTCTAGGCTGAATTACCAATTGCAATCTCAATTGTTGTCTCCTCACAGAAGCAGGCTGTGTTTCTTGAGGAACCTATATATGCCCTGATGGGTACTGCTACTGTGAGCTGCTTGTGTAGGCACAATGCTCTACTGGAAACTGAACACCGAATTAGTCTTTCCATGGGAATGAGGAAGCAACATGAGAAATAATTTCTTAAAATGCTAAACGCTTCAGGCTTTTTGGAGTTGTTTCAAAGTGCCTTCCTCACTGATGCAATTTTGATATGACCACACGGTTAATTTTTTTAAGCTATGAAGGCATTTTAAAAAATAATTTTTTAACACATATTTCTAATTTGTAATATATACTTATTAGTCTTGCCATGTCATGTATTTTAATTGTGAGTTCTAACTGACTGGTTTAATGATACTTTGCAAAGTAAACTCAACATGTAGGTCGTAAGTTCAGAATGAATGAATCCCTGGATGTTTACCAAACACCAAAATTAAATTACATTCTTAATTGTTTTGCAAATACTTTGGCCTAACTAATTAAATAGGAATGACTTTCTGCGTTGCTATAGTGCAAGGAATATTAAAGTCTTTAAGACTCATTTCAAATTAGCAAACTCTACTGCTTTTATTACACACTATGTGGTCAACTAGCACTTCACAAAAAGTAACATCCATACCCTCCCAAAACAGACAAACCAAATAACTAATAACAGGATACAACTTCAGCTGTATGAAATACCTCTTGAGAATGACTATTAGACTGAGCAATTTTAGTGTTACTAAATTTCACTTACTTTCCCTAAGGCTCTTGGGGAGTGTTCTAGGTGTCTTAATGCCTTCCTAGATGAGGAAGAATGTCTTGTTCCCTTATTCTATACAAAATCAGTGGGACATAGACCTTGGTATACACTGAAAGGTAGTTCAGAAAGTAACTTTCACTGCTTGCACTGAAACAGCTGAGGCTTTATTGTATTGTGATCTCTTCCAGGCCTGAACCTCAGCTTCATGTACTTGCTCCCTGTCTTCAAGACATCTGTTTCTCTCTGAAGGTTAACAGTTACTTTGCACTGGGGTAATAATGACAAGGCTGAGAGCAGGGAGGGTCATATAGGATGAACCAGACCATTCTGAGAAGGTTTCTGAAACCTTGATTTGACTGTGTTCAGCAGAGAGTGAGGCCAGCAGGAGCTGTGTATTTATGGTTTGTGATGCTGAGCAACAGGACTGCTTCTTCAGAACTGTATGTAGTGTTTTAATAGAAGACTTTCATGTTGTGTCATGCTACAAATGATTACAATAATAAGGCAAGGAATCAGGAAGGTTTGGATTACACAGCCAGCTGTGGATAGAAAGAAAGTTTTAGAGTAAGTTTTGGACTTACTAACTTTATGTATATCCTTGTACTTCCCATGTATATCCAATGTATTCTTCTTGCAAAGGAATCTTGTAGACACAAGAGTTTTAAGGGTCCTTATGTCTCCTGAACAGAATCACTTGCCCTTTCAGGAGATATCTTCCTCCATTTTCTGTTTTCATCCAAGCCCTCACAATCAGTGCTTTTGGTGCCTAACAAGACGGTTGCAAGCTGTGCAATGCACTGAAAAATTTAACATCTTTTTGAAACTGGTGGAGAAAACTGGAAGTAAGATTGTTTGCATATAATGTGCTATTAGGATAAATAGCCTCTGTAGAGCAGGGTAATATCCTTGAGTCATATCTGGGTCATTTTCAGACTTGTTTCACAAGGCAAATTAAAAATGCAGAAGATGATTGAAGAAAAAAAATCTAGTGGGTTTTTCCATTTCTCTGAGAGATAACCATTACTAAATGTTAGTCCTGAACAACCATTGAAAGTGGATAGATTTCAGGAGGACTGGTGGTGTGGAAAGCAGCTGATGACATCAACCGATAAAGCAGAAAATGGTTCTTCTGTAGCTGTCTGAACAAGAAAAAAACCCAGTCTGCTAAATCTCCTCAGAAGTTTAAAGGAGTTCTGCACTAGTTAGTTAGCCGTATTCCAGCAAATGGCAGGAAGCTGGACCAAAGTGAAGTGTTTTCTAGTTCATTTATATGTTATTCTCTGTTCATAAAGGCTACTTGAGCACCCATGGCAAACTATATAAAATTCTTAGATAGTAAATGGTTGCAAAGGCCTAGCTAGTTATATAAGCAAGCAGACAAGTAATCAGTATATATATTCAAAGCATAAATGCCTGAATAATAGGATATTATGTGACATGTTAAATGTCTGAAATTCTACCACAAATTTTGGCTTAGGAAGTTGTTTTTGGTAGTATGATTTTACTTCTACCTTTGAATAGAAATGAATAATCTTCAAAATAATTTTGCCTTTCCAGAAAGGAAAAAAGTCCCTCCAAAAAACAAGTGAGGGCAACAAGTGTCTTTCTTTCAAAGTAAATCTTTCTAACTCTGTAAAAACAGTTTTGCTAAGGAATGAGGTGTTTGTTCAGGCATACATAGATAAGAGGTAATTGTATTTATAAGAATCTTTGTCCATGCTGAAACACTCTGACAGGTACGTATTCAATATACTAAACTGGGATGAGGTGCAGAAAATTTAATTCAACACTAATATTTTTGGAATTGTGTGTAAAATAATGTATTTTGATGTTACGATATTCCTTACAGATCAGTGAAACTAATCTTTCAGAAGAGGAATATTGCAAAGAAAACAAACAAAAAATAAGTACACAAAATAATACAGTATTAAACTACAAGTACACCATTAAAATATTTTGTATTTTGCAGGCAGAGAACTGCTGCCTCTCAATTGATTTTACTAAGACAATGAAGAAGGTTTTATTTGCTTGGTGGAGTTCTGCTCATAGAAGATAATGTATTTTCAGGTTTATGTTAGTGGTTTTGAATATTCACTTCCTGTTTCTACAAGCAGCTTTCAAACAAGGAGATTTCTCAAGTGATAGCTAAATAAATTCCATATCCAGTCTTGCTGAGAATCTTCATTGTAAACAAAACTTTGAAGCTTACTGGTGTCAGTTGGGAAAGGAGCTCATTGCTCATTGTGTTGCTCATTGTATTTCTTTCTTTTACCACAGCTCTTACTATTGTGCAACTGTAAGTGAAAGCCAATTACTTGATGGAGTGCTGAGAGATTGCATTTTATTTACATGAGGCAACACTTTCAGTGCTTTATATCATATTTTTTATTTTGTATCATATTTGCATAATATTTTTATTTTTCACTCACAATAGTATGTATGTCATGAACTTTTCTGTACAAAAGTCCTTTGTAAAGAGGTTGGGATCAAACACCTTTAAAAATATTTGTTACTTTAAGCAAAAGCACTATTATAAGAAAAGTATATCTGAGTTACATCAGTTTTTGCCAGTGTTTTCAGGCAGTGCTTCCTCTATTTCTGTCCAGAATGAAACCTGATATGAACCTGGAGAGTTCGTATTTAAAAGTTTATGGCAAAAGATCTAACTTTGTCACTAAAGGCTAAAATAATTATGATAGATTTCCTCAAAGAGATACAAGAAGACAAAAGTTTTCATAATCCATTCATATTAAATGTGAGGAGAAGTGAAGCAGAGTCCTGATTTGGGTCCTTCTGCTCTGTAATGTGCAACACGATACAGACTGACAAAGCTGAGAATTAGAATCACATTTGTAAATTACAATCTTTTTCTTCTAGGTATTGTTTATCTCTAAATTTGACTTTACTGACAAGGTAAATATATAGAGTGCTTAGAAGTGAGAAATGTACAGTACTTAGAAATAAAGCTTTGATTCCTGTATTTGAGTAAATTCAGAATTCCAAGGCTCATAGCAGAAGAAACTCAGAGTAATAATATTTTTAGTGCTTTTTTTTTCTTCCAAGGACAGAATATTCTGTGAGGCATACAGTGACAGGAATTACTATGCACAATTTTTTTGAGAAGGGTAGTGATTTAAAATACTAAAATGGCTAACCCTTTTTAATAGTGTATTCTAATTGCAATAGCCTCTTTCTCTGTAGCAGGCTCTACTAAGAGATAATTGACTTCTGCGTCTGTTAAGCACTCTCACATTTGGCTTGGGAAGCATAACTCACAGCACGGCCAATTACCTTGTGATACAGCCTACAAAACCCCTTAACTATTGTCAGAGCTCTGCCATTTCTTTCCCTTTCTGTCTTCCTTCCTTCTTTCCTTCTTGGCTATAATATTTGAGCTGTTGTATTTGTCAGATGGCCTCTTTGTTCTCTTCCATCCATTCTTTACCATAGGAATCCAAACAGCAGAAAATAACTGACTAAAAACAACTCCACTGTTTCAGTGCATAAAGCTAAACAATGATTTACAGTGTCATAGAAAATAACTCTCTGTTAAATATTGTTTTTAGTTAGACTTGTATATAAAGCCTTTCAAACTAGATTCTGAACTGTGTGTGATAAGCAAGTCAGATAAAAGAGATTCTTCATTGCTTACTGCTATAGTATTGTCTGTTACTGTGTCATGTACTGTTTTATCATGATTTAGGCAAAGCCATTCAATTACTCATGATTTCTTAATTGGTTCTTTCGGATCTGCTATACTGCCCATCATGTTGGCACCTGGGCAGCTTACATAAATTAAACCAGTATATTAAGAAAACATGACTCCTTTGGGAATAAAAGTCTCAATAACTAGACCTCTGCCTCTGTTATTAAAAATGGCCTAGAGGTTAACTAAAAATCAGGGTGATTAATAGATCTAGTAGAGTTTTGCAAACTGCCAGAGCTGAGTCCTCTACTGAAAACATTTGTCTCTTGGACCAGGGTGACCATAATCCAAAGAATGACAGCAAGTCTCATCACTGGCTGGGTTACATCACCTGATGATCCGACTGGCAAATGGGTCTCAGTCTTACTCCAATAACTCATAATCAAAACCTTAAGCTGCCTTCACAGGCAGAAATGTCATATATTCATGATTATGACAAGATGTTTGCAACATACCTGTTCAACTCCTGCTGACGGTATCTTATCTGAGCTGACTGTAGTTGCTCCTGTCCTTCTCACTGCACTTGTCAGAAACTGGGAAACTACAGAAGTGCCAGAACCAGGTAATTTTGGGTACTGAGTTTTCTGGGTTCTGAAAGACTTCTGACTCATGAACACAGATTACCAAAACCATTTTAATGCAGATAATCTGATTTGCAAAGATGCATTTGACACTAAAGAACCAGTAATGCATACAAGAAACCTCAGTAACCCCAGTCAAAAATCTTCAAAACTGAAAAGCCTGTTATTTTTGTGGAAAATTGTTTCCTTCTATGAGCCAGGTTTTCCCATGACTTTACAACTCCTTGAAACTAGGAACTTAATGAGTAACTTGGAGAAGATGATAGGTTTATGAAGCAATCTTTTGTACTCTGGTGTCTTGGGTTACAAGCACAAGATGCAGTGCTGTTTTATAAAGCAGAATTTCAGCAATATTCTGTGACTGAATACACTTCCTAAATCTTTAATTTGGCCCAGTATCTGTGACAAGGTAGTTAATAGAGCTTGATTTTAAAAGGTGGTATAGTATATATTGTATAAACTGTATATCATATTAATCCCATGCTTTAGGGTTTCCAGTGATCACTTTTGCGGGCTAGAAAGAATTTTACCTTATTTGATCCATAATGGGAGTTCTTTTTTCACCTTTCTCTGGGCAATGGAGACAGCTAGGCAGAGATGTATGCAGTATTTTTAGTGGCATTAAATTCACACATTTCTGATAGGTTATATTGCTCACATGCTCAGGATTAAACCAGTGATCAGATTTGGGGTCATGAAGCAATTTTCCTATGCCAGAGACTGGCCACCTAAGTGGTATTTTTTCCAATCTTTTCCCATACCATGGAACATCACTTGCTTCCCAGCATCTTCTAGAAATTTTACTTCCTTGCTGCCAGATCTCCTTTTTGGCACATTATATTTATCTACCTTACCTTTCTATGAAAGGATTCAAGTTTTTTGCAAGGTATATGGAAGTTTTGGTAGCTGTCTGTATGTACCGTGGGCATGGCCTAGGGCATAAATATTCTATGGAGCGATTTATGTGATAGACAAAAAGGCATTTGTAATACAGTAGCCCATGACTACGGTTCTGAATGTGTGTGTATGTGGTGGTCTTCAGTTCCTATTTTCTTGTGTTTCAAACATTCACATCAGAGATGGGCTGGAACAGAGCTTGTTGTTTGGCACCAGGCTTCCAGCTCAAATCTTTCCTCTAGTTCTGTAGAAAGAAAACCAGTCAAAGAATAGGAAGACAAGGGTAACAGGGATGGAAATACAGTGGCTAGCTGCCTGTGTGCAGCAGTGTTTGGAACAGACACCAAGTGCATCCTCTTTTATGGAGAGCAAATTGGCTGGAGAGGTATGGAAGTTTTTGTTTGTTTCCATTTCTATTTTGCATTTAAAAAAAAATGGCCATGGCTGCTTCTTGGTTACACACAGTGCTTGCAGTCCCAAGCCTGATGCCTCATCTGTTTTTTCCTTTCTTCACCTAAAGCTAATAGTAGTGTAAGTGTGGGAAATAGTAGATATGTTTCTGATTTAAATAAGGAGTACAATGTGAACCTATTAGATTAATAGTTATAATGAAACCTGCATGCATTTTTCTTGGCAGTCATTTCAATCACTTCACTGTAAGCAATCCAACTTTCCTGTTTCTTCAGTAAAGCATATTTCCAGAGAATTCAGTCTTTCCAAGTGCATTGTCAAGTGCTGATAAATTTTTATGAGCTTCAGCTAGTGGGTGACAGCCACCATGGATATCAGAAATTATAAGAGAGCACTTAATGTGTGCTAGTCCTCCTTTGGAGTACACCTGTTTCAAGTGTCAAATCATGACTGGAATAATCTTTAATTTTTTTCCTCTGCTGTTGGAGTAATAACTAAAACTCTCCTTCAAAAACCCAAACAGGGTTTCATTAGAATAGCAGACATTTCATCAAAGTTCATGCTAATATCATAAAATCCAACAAAAGCTGGCATGGTCTGGGACGCTAGAACACTGCGTCTTTGCTTACTTGTTCCTCACTCAGAGCATAACACAGTGAAACTAGCTAGGAGGGAGCTTCAGCTGATCTAAACCATTTAGAAGTTTGTGCTGAGCTGGAACTTGTTACGAAGATTACACCAGTCATGATAGGACTGGCCTAGTCACTGAGGCCAAAATTAATTTTACCTCCCCTTAGACAACTGAGATTCTTAATCTGGAAACAGAGAGTCCTTGCTATACATAGCTGAAAAATAAAGGGATTTCAATGCCTAAGGTATCAGTATTTACTGTAATATGCTTTTAAATGAGGATAAAAGATTCTTCACATTTCTAAGCTAATACAGGTATTGAAAACAAGGGACATGAGAAAAGCAGAATATAATGACAGCCTCTGTTTTAATTATTCTATTATGCACTTATCTACAAACCGGTAAGCACCCCAAAATAAACTAGCTATATTATAATATTTTTCATGCTGAGAAATCAAAATCTATTGTCAAAATGCTGAAATTAAAGCAGAGATAAGATGGCTTGCCAAAATATCATAGAGTAGTGCCCAGGCTTGCAGTCTAGTGGACCATCTAATAGGTCATATCATATTAGAACAAGTCCCTAGAATGCACTAATAATAACTTTTGGAGCAGAAGCTCCATATTATGGGTATGGACGTGCTTTAAGCACTCTATATGGGTAGTCCAGCAGTAATGACTTAATACAGGTAACAGAAGGACCAGGAGAGGAACAGGAATGCCTAGATTCCGTAGGATGGAGCTTGCACTGTGGCTACCATGGGGCTCAGTTGATGGACATCCTTACACTCACAAAACAAAAAAGAAGGAACTTATTTCAGTAAAGTCTGAAAAAGGACCACTGAGCTGGAAAGAAGGAATAGATTTTAGCGGAGCATGACAAGAAGGTGTAGAATGGTGTGATAAATAGAGATGGTGAATTGGAGTGTATAACTAAGGATTGAGTGGGGGATGGCAATTAGCTAATAGTGACAGAAGCAGTTATGCATATAGATATGTCTTATTTCTATGGTATAATTCACAGTACAGTTAAACTGTCCACTGACACTTAAGCATTTTAACTTCCATGAAGTGAATTCTGTACCAACTAAAGGTTTTGTCATATTCCTTGATATAATCCTTGTAGATCTGAGCACTGTTCACTTAATTTTTGACATATTTAGTCAGGGTATAATAAGCATGTAAAGAAAATAAAACATCATTATATGTAACACAGATGTATCAGATTTTATTTTTACATTCCTCTGAGTTATAGCACTTATACTACAGTACCATCTGTAATCCCTGGCAGAGCTGAGCCATTCTACAGATATATAAGAAATGACAGGTACCCTATGACAAACAGCTTATTGCCTAGCACACTGAGCAAGCTGATGAAAGAAAGAAGGTATATGAGAAGTGTATGAGAGAACAGGCTGAGTGAGTTAGTGAGGGAGGTAACAAAAAATAGAAAATTAAATTTACATAGGTATGTATGTCATCTAGGAACCTTACTCAGAAGTCAATAGATTTCAATAGCAGACTGTACATCATTGTTTTACAGCAGATGTCAGTTTATTGAATACCATACTATCTTCAAAATGAGATGTTGGCTGTCATGCAGATCCCCATTTTGTAGTCTGTGGGGTACTCCAAAGGAGGTGAAAGTGGTTCTGGGAAAGCAGAGGGAGACATAAGGAAGAACAAATTCAGCTTTATGTTCATACATTACTTACACCACCATGTATAAAATCTTACTACTTGCTAAGAGAGTGGGTTGACTTATACTTTCAGTTTCTCAAAATGTTTTTAATAAAGCACTGATAAAGTAAAACATTAAGTTCCATAAGGAATATAGGCTACTAATTTGAATTCATTGAAATTTACAATCTCAGGCTCTTATTAGGCTACTTAGGTCTACTGAATTTTCATTTACATTGCAAGAAAAGTCTGGGATATGGCTTGCCTGAAAAAAGGTTCACAATGCTTCTTGATAAGATTGATAGCAGAGCCTGCAGTAGCATGGAAACAATTAAATGCATAACACTACAGTGAAGGCATCAGAAGATCACAGAATCATGGGTTGGAAAGGAACTTAAGATCATCTAGTTCCAACCCCCGTGCCATGGGCAGGGACACCTCACACTAAACCATGTCACCCAAGGTTCTGTCCAACCTGGCCTTGAACACCACCAGGGACAGAAGATTCACAACTTCCTTGGGTAACCCATTCCAGTGCCTTATCAACCTTACAGTAAAGAACTTCCTCCTTACTTCTAACCTGACATTCTCCTATTTAAGTTTGAACCCATTACCCCTTGTCCTGTCACTACAGTCCCTAATGAAGAGCCCCTCCCCAGCATCATTATAGGCCCCTTCAGATACTAGAAGGCCGCTTTATGGTCTCCATGCAGCCTTCTCTTCTCCAGGCTGAACAGCCCCAACTTTCTCAGCCTGTCTTCATACGGGAGGTGCTACAACCCCTTCACCATCCTCGTGGCCCTCCTCTGAACTTGCTCCAACAGTTCTATATCCTTCTTATGTTGGGGACACCAGAACTGCACACGTTACTCCAAGTGGGGTCTCATGAAAGCAGAGTAAATGGACAGGATCACCTCCTTCGACTTGCTGGTCAAAGATCTTTGTATCTTGTGATTTACAGATACAGACACTTTCTTCTGTAGGAGTACCACAGTACAGGAGGCTGCACTGAGTATTTTTTTTTTCAGAAGAATACATTGAACACTTTTGATTTGGTTTAAGAGGACTTCCACTTTGCTTTGATCATAATATTTCATTATTGTCTACTTACTGAAATAAGTTTATTGATGATGTAAGCTTGGTGCATGACATATGCAGTGAAAACCAGTCAGTGAATAACCATGAGATTACAAGAAATGAAGGCCATAAACAGAAAAGACACTAGTCAAATGAGGCTATCTGTGTCATTAAATATTGTGTTTGTATCAGTATCTAGCCCTTCCTGATGGGATTGTTGAATCTACCTATTTTTTTTTCTTCAAGATGCCTATAAGCAAGAAATTGCTTGGCCAGGTTTGTATGCATTTAAATAGAATTACCAGCTCTAGAAGTGTAGGCATTTACTGCTGATGGAAAACCTCGAGAACTGATCTATTTTTTTGGCATTTTTCCCACAGTAACAAATTGTCCTTTATTCAGTGATTCATTATTCCAGGTGATGTACTCTCGCCAAAATTTTCAGGCTCAAATAACTAAAACTAGATACCCAGAGAAAAGGTTCCTAAATTGTTCACATATAATTTCTACTCCTGACAACAAATGAGATAAATTAAGGAGTGATGCACATGTGAAGCACCTTTGAAAAGAATTTTATTGTGTCATTTAGATGACAATGTGGTTGCTTAAGTTTGAAAATAATGATTGCAGGTTTCACCTGAAGAAACAAAATTCATAAAAGATACACCCAGGGAGGACAAGTGAATATTGAAATATTTGAATAAGCTGGAGAGTGATATAGCAAGGAAAAAAATGCAAGTAGGTGGTAAATGATTTATCATTTTGTAGGTAGCATATTGTTTTATAGTTCATTTCCTCTCTGATGTGAGATCTATAAAAAGAATCTTCAAGGAAGTTGTACAGGAGTGTGGGGTTTCATTAACATACTGCAATTACCCTGCGGCCATTCCTTGCTGTTAATCACACCACCAAAACTTCTGAAAATACAAGAGCACAAAAGGGTAACTCTATGAACAGATTATTTTTCCTTCTCTCCACACAAAACCCAGGAGTTTAAGAAAACAACCCAGACTGTTCATCGTAAGTAGGCTTTAATTTGTATCAGCATCATGTTCTTCTCACTTCTATAGCCTCAGAATTTGCGACTGAACAACACTGTCTGGGCAGTCTATTGCATAGCTGGAGATGTCAGAAGCAATTATTTTCACAGGTTTACGATTTTATCATACAAACTCTCTTTTTAGCTTTGTCAATGGATAGCACAAGTAAGTCCATTTGTTCAGCATTTCATTATATATTATCATATATTCATCATATATTGTCAATTGCCCAGTGTCACCACAGATAGTATCTCACTTTGCATGTGAATAACAAGCAAAGGAGAGCCTTAACTAAATGAAGTTGTCTCTGCTTGTTATTTGAGTGGCTTTCTTGAAACCTGACTGCTTGCCTAAGGCAGGGAAGGCAAAGAGACAGGAGTGGGATGTGTGATGTTGAGCAGTGTTTAAAATCTTCATAGTTCACACATAGCTCCTTCAATGGGAAAGACTTTAGACATGTACTTGAGGTAACTTATGGCCAGCTTTTCACGCAAAGAACTGCAGTCAGGTTTGTTTTGTGTGTAGATGATAGGTAGTACTGTTTTCAGGTGTTTATGTAATAGATTAGAAAGAAGAGCTGACAAAGGAGAATAGGTCTCAACCATGTCTTCAACAAAAGCTGTGTTATTAAGGTTTTGATTTAGATGTGAAGAAGTAGCCAGGTCTGCTGGAGGCTGATGGGGCCAGTCTGACAAAGAAGAGCTGCTTTGGTAGGAGACTTGCCAGGCTGGTCAAGGCAGCTTTAAACTAAATTTGTTGGGGGAGGGCACCAATCCATCCCAAAACTATCAGTCAGATGCCAGCACCTGTAATAAATGCCCAGAGTGATGCTGAGCTGCTCCAGCCAATGAGTCAGCTTTATTCAGAGCTCTGCTCAGATGCCTGTACACAAACACCCATAGTATGGGTAATAAGCAAGAGGAATTAGAGATGTGTGTATGTCTATGGGGATATGATGACACTGGTATCACAAAAACATGATGAGATGGCTCCTATAACTGAAGTGTGGGAATGGAAGGTTATAGGTTCTTTAGAAAAGACAGGCCAGGCAGACAGGGAGGGAGTGTAGCTATTTATGTCAATGATAGGCTGGAACACTGCCTGGGGGTGGTTGATGGGCCAAGTTAGGGTCAAAAGGAGAACTTAGGCAAGCAGTCAGGTTTCATGAAAGCCATTCAAATTTCAGAAAGATTTGCCACCTTGGTATTCTTTGAACATTACTTAGTGGATATCTGAGCTTTTGATTTTTCTTGTTCTTACTATTCTATTTTATAGCTGAGGGCTTAATCTTTGTTTTCCTTATTTAAACTGTAATAAGTTTTGTTTAAATATGGCTAACAAATGGGTGATTAATTATTAACTAACAGTCCCATTGCCTGAAAGCCTTGTACTTGGCACCCCAAATATTGTTTTTTATTAATTTTATTCTTATCTGATAAATCTGATCCAGTGTCATCACACTAAAGAAAGCACTGAAAGACCCAAACCTAAAAGAGAACATATACTTGGACAAAAACATACTTATGCAAAAGCAATTTGTATAAAAAACATTTAAACTTATGAATTCAGTCATAGTGAACTGGTCTCCTTCAGAGAGTTGTTGAAGTTCTCCACAGTTACATAAACAGAGTAGATTCTGATTCTGTAATCAGTTATATGTCTGCTTAAAGGAACACTGAATTTAAGCAGCATTCACAGGGTGACAGGGCCTGATCAAATTGTTGCCAGTGGTTTTACCATCCTTCCCCTCCAAATACAGATTATGATATGTCAGAAAACAAGTGTAAGTAACTTCACCATAGAATAGGTGAAGATAGAATTCATTCTATCCCTTCTCAAAATGTATTTGCCCATCTCACTTTAAAAGTGAAAACATTAATCTCATCACCTTAAATCTTGCTACCTTTTTCCTATAGAAATCCCATCTGTGAATGGGAGTATCCTTTTTTTTTCCTAGATTGCCCTTAATTTAGGACTAAAGAACACCTCTATCCAGACAAAAGGTAAAGGTGTTTCCTGGACCAGCAACATGTTCAGCCCAAACGAAGGTCATTTATCATTTTCCCCCAAGTATGTTGTGGATTAAGCTCAAGCAATCTCTCTGTTTGAGTTAGCAGAAGTACTAGAAGAGCTCATAGAAGAGGAAGAGAAAAAAAGAAAAGACTGTCTGTTGCTAAGAGGAGTAGGTGAGGCTGGCACTCGAGAATAGAAGAGGACAGACACCCGGGAGTGCATCCATGTCTGCACACAGAGGGGAATTGCCTAAGGCCATGGCCAGAGAGAAAATGGCCTTGACTCAGCCCCAACTGTAACCCTTTTCTGTAAAGGTTCCTTAGACAGACTGCATTACTCCAGTTTGTCTTATCTGTATTAGATTTGGTAGATTTCTTTGATGCTTTTAGTTTATAATATCACATGAAGCAATGCTTTACTTTTGGATATAAATGGATAAAAAAAAAGTTAGAGTCAGCACAGTTGTTCTTGAAAAAATTTTAGTAAAACAGGGGGTTAAGATTTCCATACATGTTCAAATATATTTGATATGTTTGCAAAAAACACAAACAGAATTCCTGTCCTAGGTTGTCATGCTATATCTAGCCTTTTGCCTTTTTTGATGTTTTCTCTCATACCTAACATATACCAGAAGGAACCACCCATGGGTTCACTGAGGTTTCTCTAAAGGCAGAAATTACTCATCATCAGCCACCCTAAACAATTAAAGTAATTCTTTTCTATTCCCCCTATTAGATTTGTATATGCTGCAAAGCTAACCAACTTTGAGTGCAAATAATAATAATAAATAATTCTCTTTCCTTCAGCAAAACAACTTAATTTAATTTGACCAGCCACAGGAAAACAAAACAAAACAAAACAAAAACCCCCAAATAAATAATCCCTTCAAGCAAAACATCACTCTTCTGCCAAACTGTGTTTCCCAGTGTCACAGACTGAAAGCCAAAGTTAACACTGCCTTCTCAGTCATATAATGCCAAAATGGGGAGCCCAGGTTGCAAACAGGTCATCCAGAGTAAGGAGCAGCTTCTCATCACACTAGCCCACACTGCTGCAAAATAAACATGCAATATTTAAATGGCAAATGCAATATTTAAATGACAAACCAGATAAAGCATCCCTCTTGTTATAATTACGTTTTGACCTTTACTGAGTTGCATAATATCAGAGAAATTGTATAATTGGCCTCATTTCTTCTGTGCTCTCCCTTGAAAGAAAGGGATCCTCAGCAATTCTCACCCTCTTCAAAACCTCCTGAAAGCTCAAGTTCAGAAGTCCCCATAAAGGCAAAAGCTATTTCATACCATCCACCTATTAGCTTTATCTTCTTCTTTCACTCTCAACTTGTTCATGCCCTTATTTGATATTATACACCTTTCTCCCCTTTGACAAAATTATGTTACTTTAAACTGGCTTTTTCTGAGAGCTATGAATACAATATGCAACAGTTATGAAGCATTTGAAAGATTTAGAATCATAGAATCATAGAATCATTAGGGTTGGAAAGGACCTTAAGATCATCTAGTTCCAAGCCCCCTGCCATGGGCAGGGACACCTCACACTAAACCATATCACCCAAGGCTTCATCCAACCTGGTCTTGAACACTGCCAGGGACGGAGCACTCACAACCTCCCTGGACAACCCATTCCAGTACTTCACCACCTTAGCAGCAAAGAATTTCTTCCTTATATCCAATCTAAACCTCCGCTGTTTAGGTTTCAACCTGTTACCCCTTGTCCTGTCACTACAGTCCCTAATGAACAGTCCCTCACCAACATCCTTACAGGACCCCTTCAGATACTGCAAGGCTGCTATGAGGTCTCCCCACAGCCTTCTCTTCTCCAGGCTGACCAGCCCCAACTTTCTCAGCCTGTCTTCATGCAGAAGGTGCTCCAGTCCCCTGATCATCCTCGTGGCCCTCCTCTGGACTTGTTCTAACAGTTCCATGTCCTTTTTATGTTGAGAACACCAGAACTGCACACAATACTCCAACTGAATTCTCACAAGAGCAGAGTAGAGGGGTAGGATCACCTCCTTTGACCTGCTGGTCACGCTCTTTTTGATGCAGCCCAGGATACAGTTGGTTTTCTGGGCTGCGAGTGCACACTGCAGCTGGCTCATGTTCATTTTCTCATTGACTAATACCCCCAAGTCCTTCTCTGCAGGGCTGCACTGAGTCTCTTCTCTGCCCAACCTGCAGCTGTGCCTCCTACCCACGTGTAGGACCTTGCACTTGTCATGGTTAAACTTCATGAGGTTGGCACCAGCCCACCTCACAAGTGTGTCAAGGTCCCTCTGGATGGCATTCCTTCCCTCCAGCGTATCAACCAAACCACACAGCTTGGTGTCATCGGCAAACTTGCTGAGGGTGCACTTCATCCCACTGTCCATGTCACTGACAAAGATGTTAAACAAGACCAGTCCCAACACCGATCCCTGAGGGACACCACTCGTTACTGGTCTCCAGCTGGACATTGAGCCATTGACCACAACTCTTTGTGTGTGGCCATCCAGCCAGTTCTTTATCCACTGAGTGGTCCACCTATCAAATTGATGTCTCTCCAATTTAGAGACAATGATGTCATGTGGGACAGTGTCGAACGCTTTGCACAAGTCCGGGTAGATGACGTAAACTGCTCCACCCCTGTCCATCAGTTCCATAGCCCCATCATAGAAGGCCACCAAATTGGTCAGGTAGTATTTCCCCTTAGTGAAGCCACGCTGGCTGTCACCAAGCACCTTGTTGTTTTTCATGTGCCCTAGCATGCCTTCCAGGAGAATCTGCTCCAAGATTTTGCCAGGCACAGAGGTGAGACTGACTGGTCTGTAATTCCCTGGGTCATCCATTTTCCCCTTCTTGAAAATGGGGGTTATATTTCCCTTTTTACAGTCGTCAGGAACTTCACCTGACTGCCATGATTTTTCAAATATGATGGCCAGTGGCTTAGGAACTTAATTCGCCAGTTCCTTCAGGACCTGCGGATGGATTTCATCCGGTCCCATGGACTTGTGTAAGTTCAGGTTTTTAAGGTGGTCTCAAACCAGATCCTCTCGTACAGTGGATCCAAGGTCTTCATTCTCACAGTCCCTGTGTCTGCCTTCCAAGACTTGGGTGGTACAATCAGAACCTTTGCCAGTGAAGACCGAGGCAAAGATCACTAAACCTTTGAAAATGCTTTCTGACTAACAGGTAACATGCTTCAGACTTACTTACTGTTTTTCTACAGCTGCTCCATTTCCTTCAATATCTTCTAGATGGATTTTTTGACAAGTTATGACAGAATGACTATCTACATGTATCATGATTTGAACCAGTTGTTAATCAAGTTATGTGTAGCAAAATAGCAGGGTTTTTTTTTTCTTGTTTCCTATAAGTCTATATGCTTTGAATTCTATGCCTTTAATATTTATGCTGCAGCTTTGGCCATGGCTCTGTTATAATTATTTCAGACATTTAGTTAGCCATTTGAGAGACAGGCTGTTACCAACAGGAGTATTGTCAAGGATACTTCTAAAGCAAATAACTAAATAGGACTTCTTAAGTGCTTTGATGTCCTTTGTTTTTCAAACATTTGCACTGACATATTTTCCTATATAATTATCACAATCACAAACAAGATTTGATCAAAGCATCCTGCTGCTTATGAAGGTTGAAACTTTTAACTTTTCTTTTTTGGTTTTAGGGATTTTATGCTTGGTTTTAAAAGCATGTGGGGAAGCCCTAGCTGGAAGGTATATATACATCTGAATGTCCCTGATGGAGTAATTTTTTGTGGTTTTGTGTGCAGAGCAGGTACTGAATATAACTTCCAAGTTAATATAACTTCACTGTGGTTTAAATGCCAAAAAGCCAAAGCACTATTATAATTTTTAATCATTGTATTATGTTAAATCAATAAGGAAAGTTGTATCTCAGCTGAAGAAAATTTTAATTTCTTCTGTATTATTCCACACTAAAAGTAAATATCATACTTGATTGACATAGATACTGGCATACAGAAACACAAAACCATGATACATAAAAGTGGTGCCCAGCCATGTGGTCAGAGAGCCCCTGTGCTTTGTTCCTGTACTAGGGAGGGCTGCATGCTGCAGTCTGTGACACACTTCCCAGGTGTGCATAGTTACCACTGCACAGTGCACATGCTGTTGTTTCTTACTGATTCCTGCTCCCAGTTGTCCCAGCAAGGAGAGCAGCGGGAGTCTCTGGTAGTCATCAGAATACTTCCTGCCTGGTCTTGGCACTCCTCTTTTTTCTGGGTGTTTCTTATTGCACAAGGCTGTGAGAGGTGATAAGTTTCCTGGTAGCAGCTGGCTCCAAGTCTATGCCTTTCTCAGAAGCATGCTTTCTTCCTCTGCCTACTTCACAGTCCTGAGGTTAGATGTGAGTTCCTCACAGTGTGGAATGACTAGTCCCTCCTCAGCAAAGGTGAAGGCTGCAGGCATGGATGAAGGTGGACCAATGACTATCTCAGACTTCAGATACCTCACAGGCGACAAGCTTAACATGCCTCCACAGGAGTTCAGAAAGCAGGTCTTCCAGTTAGCCTGCCTGTAGCTCTCATCAGCTGGTTAACTGTGCTATCTGGTTATCTGTTTCCAGAACTATCATAGCCTGTGAACCAGTCCTGCAACCATGTGAATGTGAACACAAACCTTTTACTTAGGCTGTGCTTCAATATTGCTAACAGGTTGGTGTTCTCATCAGGTAGCCTATCCATGTCAAACAATTTGTGTTATTGGCATTGCTGCCACTCTTGCTGTTATCACAACTGTTTCACTACTTTTTCCAGTGTTCAGTTAGTTCCCCTTTGTTGTTCTTCATCTTAGCTTCCTATCTTTCTTCTGCTTCCAACCTTGCTTTTAATGTCTTTCATAATCAACACAGAAGGAGCAACAAACCTATCAGTTGGTTTTGTGCCTGTGTACATTATTACCTTCCCATCCTATTAAGTCCCTTCTAAGAAATTTAATTTAGCTGCTGCAGCTGTACTAATTCTTATTGCTTAAAATAAATATATTAAGAGGTGGGGGAAATGGTCAGGTATTCAAGGAAAGTGCTTGAAATTCTGATTCTGCTGACATTTGCAGTGCTCTGTAAGAGGACTGGGCTGTTGTAATAACTTTCTGCAGGACAAAATGACCTAAGAGGCTATTTCAGTCTCTAATTTCTGTAAATGAACACCTCTGAAAACACTGAGATAGAACTTGAAGGTCCCATTGCATTTTCCAAAAGGAATAGGATGTAATCTGAGTGTCTTAAGCCATGTTACAGTCACAGCATCAGGAGTGGAGATGAGCCAGCACTTAGGTGTGTGTGTCAGCTGCCACTACCCAAGCAAGTTAACTTAATACTCTAGTGGGATGATGTTTATGAGAACAACTTTCAAGGGCTATTGAGACTTTCATAAAACTATTGAGATGTTTCAAGTAATGCACATACCTAAATGTTTACAAGCTCAAAGTTTCATGTTGAATGTAAATGGCTTGAGTATGGCTTATAGCAACATTGGTATGGAGGAGATATTTGGGATGTAGAGACTTTATTAATTCTGTATTTGTGCAGATAAAGTCAATATAATTTTGGTATCATCAAGCAAATAAATAATTAAGAAATAATATATCATAGATTTTCCCTACAGAATTACTGGACAATGCTGAACTTATACAGAAGCGAATTATTTAAAACAGCACTTGAAGAGTAAAGAGACTTTCAATTAGGATACAGATTCATGTCAATGACTTTGAATAAAAGGCTTCATGAGTAAGTATCACATTGATGTAGCTTTCATATACTCTTATTAGAGTTCTACCATTTATGCTCAGGTTGGCTTTCTGATATCTACTCCTATCTCGCCATTTGGAAGCTTTGCTCTTACCTCTTACTCCTGTGCAAACTGCTACCCTGTCTTGCTCTGATAATAATAGAGAAGATCTGGGGCATGACTAGACTGCTGTGTTGTATGACTTTCAGTGATCAGCCTCATGATGTGGGATAAAGTGCAAGAAAACCCCCAATTTACATAGAAGTTCTGTGGGCCTCTCTGTTTCTGTCTTAAACATAGACCATACAGTGCAAACAATTTTTTTCCTCCATTTTTCTTTTTAAGTACAGGTTGAGTTGTGCTGGGAATTTGGAGATGTAGTATCCTGCATACATCAAAGGTTAAAGTAAATTGTTGCTTTTCAATGTTGAAGAAAAAAGCATATATAAAAATGTGGGGAAAAAAGTGTTATGCTCCAGATAGCCATCCAAATGATATATTTAGAAAATGATTATATTTGAAGCTTAGGGTGACAAAGTAGAGAAAGATATTTCTTAGTGCCCTGTTGCATGTGGGGCAGTGTAATCCGTCAATACTTTGATAAGCTTCACCGTTTTTTCAGAGACTGCTGTGTGATGATCTCGTGAGCTAAATCAATTTAGGTATTCCAAACAAATGTCCTTTAAAATGCCCAAATAATGTACATGAAGAAATGATTGTTATGTTTGTGTCTAGAGATCAGTGCATTTTTCTTCATTTGTGTTATGCTGTGACACTGCTGCAGCTCTGGAGTTGCATTTCAGTAGGACTTGCTGTTGATTTATTTTTAACTTGATCTTAATCAGCTCTGTGTTTCTATCCCCTTTCTTTTTGTCATTTTATTTACTTAAGTATCAGCACAGTTCCTCAATAAGAGGCTTGGAAAAAGAAAGCTCACATTGTCTGGCTTCAGTAACCATCAGCTGTATTACCACATGCACATCTGTCAAGATTAGCTACTTTTCCAGTACATAAAATCCATTTATATAAGAAGAAAATCAAATAAACACCACTGTGTTTTCTTAAAATCTCTAGTGTCCATGCCTTTATTTGGCCACATAAAAATGATTTCTGGGAATTTAACAGCACAAAGTTTAGCTTTAACATAATGTTATGTTAAAGTCTCAAGTGAACTGAATAAAAAAATGGACCTGTCAATATTGTATCTAAAAAGAGAAAATAGGTGAGGTTGCCTTTCATTTGAAGAATGTGAATTTAAGTAAATGCTTTGTTATTTCAATATAATTTTACATCTGATACTAGACACTTTCCCAGCTCTCTCACAAATGAAAACACATTAGTCTTCTCTCTTTGTCCTGGAACAGGGGTGTGGAGCAGTGTCCCATTTGGGTAACAGCCACCACTCATTTATATGTTCCTCCAAAGGGTGGTGGTCACCCAGACACCCTCAGAAGGCAAGTCAGTGAACAATTGCAGTCCAAAAGTACGAACTTAATAAGGAATACAGCCAGATAGATACAGATCTAAGAGCAAACTCAGGTGGAGGGAGTCCGGGAGCTGTGTCAGACCTGTGTCTGGAAACTGCATTTCACCTGTGTCCAGCCCTTACCTTGTGGAGAGCTTTGGAGCTGAGTCGAGGTGAGTGCAGAGGGCCAGGGCCATGGCTGAAACCACAGGCATCTCTGCAGGGGAGATATGGCAACATAATGGGGTCTCTTTTTAAACAGAGAGTTTTGGCTGCAGTGCCCTGCTTGCTCACTTCTCTGAACCCCTCTACTGCATACGGTGACCTCAGGTCAAGACACTACATATACAGCTGAGAGGGGCAGCCTGTTCCTTCCTCAGGCCCTTACACCTGGCAAATATTGACAGAAGGATTGTAAGTCTAAGATCTCACTTGTCATCTCTATCCAGGGGCACTCTCTTTACCCCACCCCTATTTCTCTTCTGGTTCCTCTCCATTAACCTTTCCAGTGTTCAGGATCCTGCCGGCTTGTGCTTCCAGCAGGGTGGCTGATCAGGTCAGGTTCCTGGAGGCTCTCATACCACAGCAACCTTCTATGCCAGTGGTAAATTATCTGTTCCCCACCAGTTTTCAGAGGACACCCCTAGAGAAGGTTGCAGCACCTCCCCAAGAAATAAGAGTGTTAAAGCCTCTTATGTTTTATTTACTTTGGATGTATTCATTCAGTGCATGAGAAAAGTTCCTAATAAAGTGTGAAGATGTTTTTTGAGAGGAAAACTAGTGCCAAGGCAGGCTTTTAAGGCTAAAGAATACTGTAAATAAGATTTATTTTAGGGTGGTTTCTGATCAACTGCTCATCACTATTATACCTGGATCGCAGAATTGGCAGTTTTTTATAGTCAGCTTTTTGGATAGCATCCTCATTATCCGAAGGTAAAAGATATGAAGGGAATAATGATTGAAAAATATTTTTTTTTGTACTTTTTTGCTCTGGCTGATTATATTCCTTTATTGCATAGAGATTCTTTCTAAACTTAACAAGGGTTTCTAAGTGAATTCCCTGTTATCAACAGAAAAGAACCAAATTTTTGAGCTGTTTCCTTATATTTATGGGTATCTGTAGCTCAAGGAAATGTAGTATGAATACATGTATTTTTTTGTGTGCTTGTATTTTCATAATTTAATCCATAAATAAATAATATTTAATTCTCTAGTCCTTGTTTCCCAATCTACCAATATCCTTTGTTTCCCAGTGGAAGTTAATGACATTCACTTTGGTATGTTCTTTTCTGGGGTGCTATTGCTACATGGGAACTAAGATATGAGAGTGTGTATGGGGAGAGGAATGACAGTCACCAAAACTGGGAAATGGTCCTGGAGCCCATAGGTTATGTCAATATCACACCATATGTCACAGTTGAAGGCATTTACTAGAAAATAGTCTGAAAGTTTTCTATTCAGGTCAGCTGCAGTGCTGGGGAGGCATGAGAGGGGATTATTTGGTATTTTCAGGGCAAGCCCTCTGCATGTTTCCTAACAAGGATTTTGTTTTTGGAAATTTTTCCTTGAGAAAGCAAATGAAGAAATATACATGTCTGTGAAAAGTGGTCTATGGGGTACACCTGATTCAGAAGATTTGTTTAAAGACAAAAGTGGTTCCTTCTTCAGTGAACATTAACCAAGTGTGAGGAAGGCATTGAATGTCTTGTGAGCACTATTGTCATGATTCTTTAACCAATAATGTGGATTTGAAGAAGGACCAGGGAGATAGGGTGTTTCAAGTTAGAGCCAAAGAATGCTATGCTGTCTTTTGTGAATGTAAATTTCTGGAGTGTACTATGTTTGGCTCTAATTAGGGTTGTAAATTCTTCATTTTCATGAGCACGAAGTTCACATACAGGTTTTTTAAAAGTACCTCTCATTTTTTATGAGCGTCGTGTCACAGGGAATAGTTGGAGACATTGCAAATGCTTGAACTACTCCTTTGGAGTATCTGATTAAGGTGAAATATCTAAGGAATGTTAATCCTTTTCGTTTTAGTCATGTTTACAACTAGCCTTTTTAAAGTGGTGTAATATAAAAATTCAGGTATCACTAAACATGTTATATGTGTGGAGGATGTAAAGTGATCTGTCAAGTTTTTACCCAGTGTCATCTTCAGCTCTCATCATTGCATGACTTTTTCAGGCTTGTAGTATTTCACAAATGCAGTAGGTTCCTTCAGAAAGCCTTGCAAACCACAGGCAGTGTAATCTGGCACTATCCTTGTAGGCTTTTGTTTACTCTGCATGCCCACTAATAAATCCTCAGCAAGCTCTTGTTTACAGTTTGAGGAAAGCTGGTTTGTGAAGATAGCAGGGCCACACAATTGATGGTGCTTGCTGTCCCTCTTAACTGCAGTCTGGAGCAATCCATATCAAGCCTCCCTGAAGGATGGTGGACTGCAAAATGCAGCAGTAAAAAGACAGTACTTGAACATTTAAGAAGTCAAGGATTTAAAGAAGCAACCAAAATTGATCAGACCTTGATCTAATGGGTCTGAAAACAGACACAGAGAAGCTTCAGGCACTTTGATTGGAAAGGTACATTGCATAGTGTAGGTGCAGTCTTTTATCTTTGGCAGGTGGAAAGATCTTTTATGTTTCTGGAAAGCAGTGTTCATATGTGCTTCGAAGATTATGGCCACCCTCGGAATTGCTGCCTGGAAGGAGATACCTGCGCCTTGGAAAAGAGAGATGAATAATCTTTTTCCTACTTTCTGGGCTTGCAGTGATACAGGACCCTAATGGCTGGAGTAGTTTACTTTGAGTAATTGCTTCAATTTCACCAGTGTACTAGGACAATACTAAAATTTCTTTGAATTCTTTGGCTTAAATGAAAAAAAATGAAAGGAAATCAACTTAAAGTGGTAGGGTTATATTCAATATGAAATGCTTGCTCCTCTTATGTAGCTGAAGTTAAAATGGAGGTATGAACGTAGTGTGATACTGTCTGGTTTAGATAGTCTCCTGAAGAAGCCATGTTATTTTGGGCTGGTATTGAAATATTCATGGTATTATACTACTTGCTATTCATGTATCTATTTATATTACTTTTCACTGTGTCTCAGGTTGTCCATCTTGATATAATATTTAAGATAGGTTGCTAGACAGAGGTTCATAATATGGGGGTACCCATTTTTTCTTGAAGGTTTGGGGTTCTTTTTTAATTAAAAACAAAATCTAGTGAGTAGTATTCATCACATGCAGTGTAGGCACCCTGACTGGCTTGAAATCTGTGTCGAGAAATAGATAATCTCAGAAGGCAGTTCATTTGGCCTGTATGGGTGCTTGCTTTGGGAAGTGATTCATGCTTTAAAAGTTCATATTTTTTTCAATGGATCATAAAAGACTTTATATGACTAACTTAGATCAACATTTCATACTTCTAAGTCATAGATATCCAAAGTCCTATCAATCTTACCCTAAAGCTCCTCTATGTGCATGGAAAACAGCACAGGACTGGAGTCAAAGGTTATTTCCAGTATTATTTTGATAAATTTGATTAAATCTTTCCAGGTGTGTATTAATGATAATAATCATTAGGTAAAAGCATTGTGTCTTGGGTCCTCTGCAGGTACAAAGGGTGTAAATGTTAGTAATAGAAATTTTATTTAGTAAAATTGTAGACAAAACCTAAATGTAATTGTGTATTATATGTTTATTAAAATCCCATCTCTAAAAAGGTAGAGCACAGGGAAAAAAAACACATGCATACAGTTGTGGCCTAGACTAAACCCCAAGATTAGTAGTTTGAAAATTGAAAAGTCAATAGTGGAGTAAAAAAATTCTCCAATAGTGATATGTTTGTAGTTATTTTGTGTTTAGATCAACTTTAAGGGAAGCTGGATTCAGACCTGAGGTCCTCCTTTCGGTGATGATTAAAATAATCAATAATTTGTTTTTTTTTTTGTTATTTTCACCATTTCTTGTGCATAGCAACTTTCCAATAACTTCCTCCAAAGTCAGAGATCACTGAGAGATGAAGTAAGTTTATACATTGCAATCTGGCACTTTATATTTCCAGACTAATTTGACTGCCATAACACTGCAAAATCATACAGGTCCCTTGCTTACCTATAAAGCACCAGCCAGAGAAGGTGACTGATATTTTGCCAGTATAAATTCAATTATTTACTTAGTTTTTAATATATTAGTAAGAAAGATATTCTTCTGTTCATTGGGAACCATTCTAAGCTATTCTTCAAGAAGACAAATGTACGCACACTGCCTTTCAACTACTCTACAATTGCTTTTATTATGTTTCAAGGAGAAGACATTTGGCACTTAATATAAAAAAGATTTTATCTGAATTATGTCATGTTTATTACAACAGTATTATAACATTCTTTAGTTCTGCAAGGCAGATCCACAGTGTAATTTGGTGGTGGAACTTCTGGCAGCAGCTCACATGCAGTACTTTGCCTCTTCCTCTCTTGATGTTTCTCACACCCCAGTGTTAAAAGGCAGGTTGTGAAAGTTGATCTGTGGGGTATGCCTACGTTTAGCAGGGAAATGAGATTCCTTCTTCATTGCACATTCTGTAATTACCTGTGTAGGCACAAAATATGAGTGTGCATTGGCTTAGTGGCATGTTAGCAGGTTGTTGATATGTAACATGAATTGATGTGTGAGATTGGCCTGTACTAATTGAACTGATAACATAATTGGAACAGGAGTGAATTATTTGCATTACTTGCATTTGGTATTTAAGTAGATTTGCTCCAAATACTTTTGATAGTTAATTTTCAAGCAGTGTGCTGTTTGTCGACTTGTCAGTTTTAAATACTCACTTTCCAGGGCTTGCAGATTAATGATGAGGTTGAATTTTGCTGTTTAATTAGATGACTGAAGCCATTTAACAAATTAGGAATTTTTTCTAGATAATGCACTTTGGGTATGAATTCTTTAAGATTTAGGGATTTTTGTCTATGAAATTATCATTTTAATATTCGTGCATAATGCATATCATAAGTACAAACTCAGTAATTCAAGCTGTGTGCTAGATAAAGCGTTTTGTGGATCTTTTTCCATCATTCAGATTTAATTAATATACCTACATCTTGATAATGATTGTGTATGTCAAAAATCCATTAGAGTTAAAGATCATCTACATGCAAGTGATATGTTCATGAAGCTCTTTTTTTTCGTGTTACAGCGTATCTGGAAAATAAATACTAAGTCCTTAAACACTGACATGAAATAACCATCTCAATATGGCTCTGTAAAATGTGTCAGATGGAACAAGTAATTAGTAAGTGGCATGAACAAAGAGAAATCACTCCTAGTTAAGTAGAATATTGTAAATAATGGATTTTATTCAAACAAGCAAGGATCCGAATTACTATAAAGTAAATATCAATTATTCATTTAGTTTAATATTTTATTGCATCCCTCATAAACATTTACATTAGAACATCAGTAAGCATACCCTAGAGAGTCAGACTAAGCAAACAAGCTCCCCTCCTGCTTCCTAGGCTTACAGTCTGACTGTCCATCACGATGTAAACTCAGGATGAAATGAGCTGAAAATCACACCACTTGCCAAAACTCCAGGTAGTGCCAAGCTGCTCCATCATGCAGGGAGCCAGAGGAGTATCTGAAACTACAATGACTTTCTTGGAGTGAGATGCTTGGTATAATAGTCTCATTTAGATGGCATGTTTGTCAAGTGGTGAAGCAGCATGAACTGAGTCATGGAAGCACCTGTATATGATAGTTTCAAAGAATCAGACTGAGAGACTACTGACTTACAAGAGTTCTGATGTCAGAGAAAAGTGCCTGACTGACAGTGCAGGTCTCTGATGTCTTCTCATTTAGTGCAAAAGGGTCTAGAGTTAGATGAAGTCCTTGCACAGGATCTCTGTGAATGTGTGAAATGTGCCTGGAAAGCTGCTAGAAAGAAATGCTCCACCAACTTTTATACTTGATTTCCTACCCTTGCCTGATCACTAGTTTGAGAGGATTGATTCTGATGATATGCAGGGGGTTCACTTTTTGTTGCTTCATGTTGCCAGCATTTTCACCACTATGTCTACATTGCACATTGTCTCTCAGACTAGAAATACCCAAGGCAGTTTAATATAACCTTGCTTAGTACTGCAAGTCACCTTGTCATGACAGAACAGACTTCCACGAAGCCTGATTTATTCTGCTTGTTATTTAAGACTAGTTAGAGTATTTCTGAACAGTATTCTGAACAGTAAAAACAGGGTGTAGATATACTGCCAACCAAGGTATTATGTCATGGCTATTGTCACAGCCCTGCTGTGTGATGCCTACATATATGCTGTAAGAAAGGGACTTAAGCAGTATATTTGTATCCCGTGGATTATTAAACAGGCACCACATATCAACAAGCTTTCACCAGTATCAAGTAGGACTAGAATTTAAGTAATACTGAAAACCATACTCAACTTCAATTAAACTCATCCTTAATTAATTTGGATCACTTCTATGGGAATGTAATTTCTAATTTTAATACTGACTTATTTAGTTTGTTGGCTTTTTTTTCAAGTTTTCAGACTAATAATTTGTGTTTCAATTAATGTGATAAAGGGCAAAATAAAAATAAATAGATTTGAAAGAGCAGCTGTTTTGAGTGAAATCCCGGACCAAACATCCTGAGAATAAGAGAGTGCAAGCTCTGGCAGTATAACAGAATGACGTTATCCTAAAGTGCTTATTCCAGAAGAATTAGTTAAGTTATCTGGACAGGCTACTTGATGCCTCACTGTTTGACTTCTGTGATTGAGGGCCAGAGTTTCACATAGTGTTTGGGAGCCTGAAATTGCAGGAAGGTATTTTAGTATATTCGGCCAGATTTTGAAATGTGTATTTTCAGGCACCTAACTCTCATGGAAAACCTCAGCCTGAAGATTCTTGAAAATGTCAAGTGTATCTTCATACAGTTTTCATGCCCTTTGTAGCATACTCAGATTTAATTTTCCATCAGAAGTATTGGTGCATATGGGAGCACAGTAAGCTTTAAAAAACATCTTCACCCTGAGGACAAGCTTCAGTGGAACTCTCGACTGACACCAATTGGATAGCCAAAAGATCTAGGCTGTGCACCTGTACCACTCCCTGCTTCTCTGGGTGAGCATGAGAAGCCAACTAGGCCAACACTACGGCAAGAAACCAAAAGATTTGGAATGTCTTCTCTTCCAGTCTTTAGGATTTATCCGATTAACTTTTTTTCATCTAATTCTGAAGATTCTGAGATGTGAATTTGCAGCTCATAAGCTCCATGGTATGTGTAATGATCATGGCTGCATATTTAAGTATCATTATTTGGCAATGTTTTATCATGACACAAGAAAGTTCTCCATCATAGTCATAAGAAAAATGAGTCTATTCTGAAGAACCAGCCCTTTCACCTTATTCACAAGATATCAGATGCCAATTGGACATACAAAAATTAAATTCACTGTAAAAGCTCTTGTCTGAGATGTGTTTTTCCTCCTGGGATTAGTTTTGTCATCATTCTATTTGAACGAGACAAAATGCCCTTTGTGTAACACTTTATAATTCAGTTGTTTTAAAAGGCTCTAGTGGAACATTGCAGTGCCAGTATTTCATTGGAACAATGATATTTGAACAGCTGAAAGTAGTGAAGATTTCATGGAAATGAAAATGGCATTGAAATTCTGAATTTTTGAAAACTGGGGTAAGTGGGCACTGGCACTCTGTGAGTGCTTGAGTATGCAGAGATACACTTCCCAGGGGCATTTTTGTACTAAAACCTACCAAGTGGTTAATAAAGAATAATTGGCTGCTTCTCTTTTCAAGACAATACCCAAATGCCACACAGGAAGTTGCATCAACCAGCCAGGTCTAAGGAAGTCTTTGTCACTGGAATTCTCACCTGCAGTTATTTTACTATCTATCTTCTGTAAAATTCCTCCAAATCTAAAGTCTATCCGAAAGGCAAGGTCTTACTTCACAGGAGGTGCACTGACAGGTTTGTTGCTGTCCCTGCAGCACAATTAAGTGTTTTTTCTTCCCTTGACGAAATGTTCCCTGGATATAGCACTATGTTATGCTTGAGAAGGGGGAATGAAAGAGTCAGACAATCCAACTGTAATAGTGAGGAAGAGAAAGGAACGCAAGGCACCTCACTTCAAAATGGAAGATGGGAGGAAGATGGATGAACTGAGGAAGATGAATTTGGAAAGGGAAATGAGTTCTTTCAAGATGAGTGACCATGCTTTCCCTTTCATCTTGCTCAATAGCTTCCTAATGCTCATGCTTCCCAAACTCAAGTGACAGATGAAGCAGCCTGTGCATGCACTTCTGGCTGGAGGGGCAAGAAGGAGTGTTCAACATGGGGAAAGGCTGCAAAGCAGCACCTTTGTGTCTCTGCAATGGCTAGTGAGCCTCACTTTCACCAAAATTGGTCACATCAGCTCTTGATCAGTAGTGGTTCTGCTGTGGGCGCAAATGGAAGTTATGAATGCATTGATCAAAGAGGGTCTACAGCCTCCACTGCTCCTTAACTGTATCAAGCTAGAAGAGCAGAATTGAGAGCAAGGACCCCACTTCAGAAAGATTCTGAGGCATTTATCTGTATCCAAGCATTCAGAAGCATGCAAATAGTGGACCCATTATTGAAGTACCCCTGAGAGCTGGTCTGCCTTCCCAATGCTGTGTCTTTTTAGGTGAAAGTGGAGAACAACCTTCTATTCTCTTTGATGTTCTCCTAATACATACTTCAGAAGAGACAGTTCTTATTTCCTTTGTAAGGTTATTCAATAAGTTTAGTTGCTTGTGAGGCAAGCTGAAATTCTTCCATGGTGAAAGCACTTCTGCATGTGCCAAGTATTAATATTTTGAAAATATGAACTCTATTTTGTATAAAACAAGGCTCTTGTGCATAATTGTATTAATTTTGGCACTATAGATTCAAGGACAAGCATGCCAACTCCTTATTCCTGGAATAATAAAAATAAAATATGTGATTTCTTAAGATTCTGGTTTCAGTATATATTTTGAGGGCCCCATCTTAAGCTAACAAGATGATGTAACCTGTTTTCGTCTCTTCCTCAGCAGATGTGCCTCAGGGCAAAGGTTGGTGTTCAAATAATGATTTTATGTTTTTAAAACAAAGTTGATTGTAACATGAACTGCCTAATCTTAAGAAGCTTTAACAGGATGTTTGGTAAATGTCAAAAACATTAATTTACAACCAATGGCTGTGATGATATCCCAAAGAGACTCAGCCAAAAGCACATCCATAGTAGCTTTGCAAGCCTTAAAACTGCTTAACTTTAATTAATTTTAAGCTCAACTGAAGTTTAAAATTACTGAAGCTGGTTAATGCTATTCTCTGTAATGACTGTGTGCCACTGGCATTATTCTTTTAATAGTGAAGCTCCTTTTACCTGGAGTGTAATCACGTAAGAATGAGAAAAGACCCTTCTAAGTAAAAGAAATAAAAGATTACTGGTGCTTCACTCCCACAAATCATCTTTTTTTTTCCTTTCCCTTATTTCTAGTTAGTCTGGTAAAGGGCAATCGGTGTTTGCCTTTTGTGCTGGTTCCAGAAAACAAACTAGGAGCTGCAATGCATAATGTCATTGGGTGCAATGTTGGAACTGACACTATTTTTTGTGTTCTGTCCTCAATATAGTTAGCCTGGCTGAAGGTTTCATCAGCACTGTTAGGCATCTTGGTCTGTTCTGATGTTTGTCACACTGTAGTTCTACTAACCACAATTTTTTTGTTCTTTCTCTGAAGTCTTTAAAGACTTTTTTTTCAGAGGCATTACAAATCTATTTTTTAATCAGATAATAAAAAGATAAATGAAAGAAATTAAATTATAATTTTAGGGTGTCAGAGATTTTTCTGATTTTTTTTTTTTTGTAAACCGTTGGGGCGGTGTGTGTGTATCTTACAATGTAAGATGGCATGGTGGTCAGGTTTTATCAGGAGTTTTTAGAATGACTCATTCAGCACATGCTGATAAACCCCTGATATCCCATTATAACGTTGTGTAATCTCTTGTAAGCCCCTCAAAGTACTCCCTCAGTATGAGTGCACACATACACATGCACTCCACCTCCACTGAAGCAGATGCACTGGGGAAGTTTAGCTAACAGCCCTTTTTCCCTCATGCTGCTGCTTATACCTATGAACCTGGTAATTCCCTAAATCTTATGAGAGGAGCTCAGAAGGTTTAACACATTTTTTCCCCCCTTCAGGATAGTGGAGAGCTATAGGTGATCATACGTCCTCAACATCAGGATAAAATATTCTATCTCTTTTCCAACATCTCAACAGCTCTACTTTTCCTAAGATTAGGGGGTGAAAGTGGCAACAATAATGCAACTGACATTTATGATAGTGCCACATGCTGTCACTTAGAATCAGATGTACTATAGGATTAGTAGTAAATGTTGTAAAAATGCCAGCAGCCTCCGACGTGTTGGGCCTGACTCCTTATTTTCTTATGCCAGTGTTTATTCATTGACTTCCATATGCCCAGCATGCAGGGATTTGTACAAGCCCCAAGACAGACATAGGCAAGTATAGCTTATGTCACTGCCCACTGGTTGTTGTCATAAGTGTGTCACTTTGGTGACAAGCTCTGGTATCTCTTCAGAGTTCTTTTTTGTGTCTGTTTTGTGCTCTTTCCTTTGTTGTCTGAGAAGTGATTAAATCAGTTCTGAGTACTAGCAGGCTTTCTGCCATCCACCCTTCTAACAGAAAATCAAGCTATTCAGATGTTCAGTCTCTTCAACTGGAACTTCACATAGAAAAGCATTTATAAGCTCTCATGATGAAGCCTAAACCTGAAAAAAATTCTTAGTGATGTATAGGATGTTATCTGAAGTTTATCAGAATTTTCTTCCCTTTCCCTCTCTATTTCTCTAGATATCTGTATATAACAACTGTGGTGTGAGTTTTAATGGGCACTGGTCATTCAGCTCGACACTGTAGAAACCTTCAATAACTGTGAAGATTTTCAACTCAGTCTGGAGGAATCACAGTTGGTGAAGACCCAATCAACCTTTCTGATTTGACAAAGTAATGGCAGCTTCTACCCTGTGTTTTCCAGCATCCCTTAGGGCTTTCTGGATTACGTAGGATGCAGCACTAGGGAAAACAGCTTCAGTAGGGACAACATAATTATAAGGCACAACTGGTAGCTCTTTATATCTCATGTGGAGTGTGAAAAGTAATCTGGAAAAGAGCAGATTTTTATTTAACAATCCTTGTCCTTTGGTATGGTGTGAGGGAGAGAGAAGAAACTAATCTAGTTCTTCTTGTGCATTGTGCATTGTCAACACTGTTTAATATGTTCCAGTCAACTGCACCGATAATAAGGCACTGAATTTTTCATTATACATGGGTAGCAGAAAATATAATTTGAAGCCAATGGAGCTGCACAGGTATAAATGAGGAGTTACCTTGGTCTGCAGCTCTCTTTGTTGAGGATGTTCAGTGAAATGAAGGAAGTTCAGCTTCACACTCAGAATCCAGCATGGATTTGCAAAGCTTTGCAAGTTGATGGAAAAGCCATAATTAGACTGAATGCATTTGATATGGAATTGGGAAGATGATAAAAAATTGCAATGTTTGGAGAGCAGAACTGCAGTTTAATAATTGGGAGTATGCTCTAAAAGACTGTGATTTTTGGTTATAGTAAGGAAAGTAATTGACTGCAGATGGAGAAATCTGGACAATATACATATGTTGGCAGTAGCAGCTTTTAGATTCAGGGGTGCAGTGTTTGGGACTGTGCAGTGTAGTTATTCAAGTTTATAAGCACACTTTTATTAGCATGTAATTTGAATGCCAAAGGCATAAGCCACACTGCTTTTAACCAAACCAAACAAAACTTTATTTGTCAAGATTTGAAAAAGGCTTTTAAAAACATTTCCCATTATAGCATGTGCTTTTCTTACTTTGTTGAAATATTTGTTTCTCAGAAAATAAAATTTCTTTCTCCTTTATTTCACAGGCTTCACTCTGTGCACTGGAGTGTCTTAGTTCAGTTGTTCGGTCTCAATTGGTGGTATTTATTGGTAAGCCAAAATACCTCTTCCCTATTATCCTCCCTTGTTCCCTTACTTCTCTCTCACGTTTAGAATTGTATATGGGGGGGAGAAACAACATGACTTCAGGCAGAATGTCTATTTATTTTGTGCACTGTAGAAGTCATCAATTAAGCCTCACTTCAGATTTCTAAATCCTCACTCAAAATGCAGTGTTAGTGTTTTTTTTCTTTGGAAAGAATAGGAACTTGGTCTCTCACTGCTAGTGACTATGACAAAAGCATCAGGAATGAAAACAGGAATGAGAAAATGTCATTTTTGTAAAGAGGAATGAAAGACAACTGGGTGTAATTATGCTCAGTGCCTTGCTGGCAATATTTAATACATAGTTTTATGAGTTATTATCACATAAACTGGCTATCTTTTCTTCCTGCATATTTCAGCTGAAAACATTTTACATGTTCCCCTGTACTAATGGAAAAGACTGCACAAGGAGAGAGGCAAATTTTGGCTGATGCCTAATGTTGAGTGAATAGAAAGTAAAAAATAAATATATTGCACTCAACATCTGGATTGGCTTCAGCAGAGTTGAAAGTGGTCCAAAATGTTTACAATCTTGTGTGCTGAGTAAAAATGACATGGAAGTCATCTTGGAAGTGAATATTCTAAGAAGAAAGTATTTTTTGGCATTCATATACCTTTATTTCTTCAGCAGAATGTTACTTTGAAGTTGTGGGAGAT
The DNA here is from genome assembly GCF_012275295.1 of Melopsittacus undulatus. Classification (NCBI taxonomy): domain Eukaryota; kingdom Metazoa; phylum Chordata; class Aves; order Psittaciformes; family Psittaculidae; genus Melopsittacus; species Melopsittacus undulatus. The sequence goes on from NC_047529.1 coordinate 74,049,739, forward strand.
AAGGAATTTTTAGAATTTTCTCCGATCTTATTCTGAATGCTTAATATTCCTAAACACCATTATAGGAGGGAATAAAATGCTAAAGAATATTAAAGAACTGTTAAGATAAATTATTCAAAAGACCTGCCATAAATTACCCATTGATACAAATATAAACAAATAGCTTTATAACAGCTGTGTAAACCACCTGAAACTGCTGGACCAGCTACAGAAGATTAGATTTATCATCAGGTACCTAATCTGACATGAACTGTATTGTCTTCCCTAATTCCAGCTGTGTGTGTGTCTTATTATGCTGCCCTCATTCTCTGATGTTGTGTCAGCATTTGTTATGCTACCACAGTGCAAAATAGGATGTTAAGTAAACAAAGAAAGTTTCTCAAGGTAGGTGATTTATGTATAAGATAATGGCAAATCTGGCCAAATCAAAGAGTTACTGAACTATAGACATATTTTTTTTTTTCAATATCCACCCTTTTTCATCAGTAAGGAATAATCTTTAATATCTCAATTGTCCCATCCAGAATCTGTTATCCACAGAGCCTGAAAGCAAACTGTTAGGAAGCAGCTGTGCAAAGGCAACAACTCCTACCTATGTAATGGAGTCTGGTTTGATTGACCGTCAAACCACCAAAAAAAATCAATAGTTTTCTTTAATTGAGGTTCTCTTGTGGTCAGGAAGTGTGCAGACCTGATAACTTTCTAAACTACGTGTCTGGCCACCACCAGCAGTGGCACCAATTAAACACAATCCACAGCTGGCAGTTAATCCCTATTTATTTCCTTGCCTAGGTGTCCATGAGCTAAAATTTGGTGAAACAGGTATGCATGAGGATGAAGTACGTAAAGCATGTCAGCATGACTCTTCCAATATTTTCCCAGCAGTAGGTATTGCCAGCTTCACTGTGTTGTGAAGCTGTTAACTTTGTTAACCTCATAATTACCAGTGCTATTTTGGATTTCTGTGTGGAGCAAACTTTGTATTTATATAAAACTTCACAGCTCTTAGGCTTCAGGACCATTGTATTGAAATCTCTGTTTTCTCTAACTCAGAGGTACTTGAAGAAATATTATACTCTCTTTTCTGTGAGTGGGAGAAAGAGGAAAATGAGGTTGACTGAGGTTGAATAAAATGCTCAGGCAACTTACGAAGCCACAAATTCAGTTATTTATTTGGTGTTCTGTGGGGAAACTGAAGACCACAATCAAAACATACCCAACCTAAAAAGCCAGTTAAATTAGTGCAGAAATCTAGCAGAGATCAGAATTTGGCTGTCCTCCTCATGACCAGCTGCAGTGTCTGAAATCTCAGGTATTGCTTGTGTTTCCCATGACTAGGACAGATTGTCTTCTGAACTCTGATAGAGGGTGCCTTTATAGGCATGCAGCTATTGACCTGGCTTCAGGTATGGCTCACACAGGCCTTTTCTGACTGATCAGTACAGACAAATCAGAGCTTGTTCTCTCCATGGCTTCTATAGAAGCTATGGACTTCTGTAGCAATTACTTTGCTACCACTGTGCAGCCCAACGAGAAGGGATATCCATGAGGTATTTTTTCCATGTTGATTTCTGATGGATTCCCTGCAGCCTCAGTTTAGCCAATAAAACCTTTGCAAAGCCTTGTTATCGATTTCTGTCTCCCTGATGGTTCTCACTAACAGTTGTTAGGTTGATAGTCTGCAAAGTACTAGTATAATGGAGGTTAAACTTAAATATTATATCTATTTCACTGTTTGCCTTTCAAGTTTTAGGAGAATTTTCTGTTATATTTCTCTGGCCAGAGAATGTCAAATAATTATAATCTGGTTTTATTTGAATCTAGATACTGAAAAAAATAGTCTGAAATTAAGGCAGTTTGATTGGCAGGAGGAAAAGAGTAGTAAAAATAAACAGTATTTACTTTTTGTTCTTTAAATCCATTTTTGGTGGAAATGGTTTGAAGGGGGAATGAATATGTATTTCCATATTTACAGTAGCACAGTTAACTCTTCAAAAATTTTTATGTGCATGTACATATAAATGCATACATATAAATATATTTATATACCCACATTTACTACATACCGACTTGTGAACTTTTAATGATATTGGTTCAGGCTATGTTGAAGTGTGTGCGGGTATGTGTATGTGTGCCCATACTGGGACATATTGAGGAACTGGGAATGTGTTAGCTGTTTTACTTGCCTGAAGCATGACTGACAGAACTGTTGTTTTTCTCACTGGTAGCAAGGTCAGTGGGCTGCATGACCAAATTAAATACACTTTGTGGGAACTGAAACAGTTCAGTTTGCAGTAATGTGTGAGCAGAGTAGGGTTTGCCCAGAAAACCCAGGGCCACAGTATCACTCTTTGTCATCAAGTGCTGCTGGCTGTGTCTTCCTTTTCTCCGGCCCTGAAAATGAAAATAGTAAATACACAGTTTGTTCGCTCTGCCTTTCACTTTCTTTCTGTCTATTAAGTTATAAATTGGCTAACTGTGACACAAAGCTGCACAGCTGGGCTCCCAGTGGAATTGCCTCTTAGAACACCTTGCTGTAATATTCACTGGGAACATCTTCAGTAATAGTAAAGCTGCTGCACTATATACATATACGTAGACATATACGTATACATATTGCAGTATTTGATGCCATCAGAGGTCTTCTGTCTATTCACAAACCTTCAGGAAGCTTGGCTAAATAATGCCTTGAAATATCCACCGATTCTCTTATGGTGCACTCTGATAGTGCCAGGTTTTAATTACACACATTTAAGGTCAGGGGAAGAAGCTTTTGCAGCTACATTTTGAAACCTGCAAAATTTGTCTTGGGAAAACAGCTAAATCAATAAGGGTCCAGTGCAAACTCTCCTGAATTCAGAAAGGATCCCACAGAATTCAGTATTCTTTGGATCTCTGCCTAGTTGCAGTGTTTCTTAAATAGCTCTAGACTTACTACAGGGACTATTTACAATTTAGAAATACTGTGATTAAGTTAGTTATCTAAGGCAGCTGGCAAAATTTTAAAGGGTGACCATACATATGGTTCTATTTATAAATAAGAAGTGATTTATTGAACTATATTACTTTCTTTTTTAGAACATCTACTTTATAAAACTTTGTGAGGAAAAATGTCAAGATTGGTTGCCTTTGACCAAATGAACAGCAAGGAAGTTACATCAGATTTTTAGTGTTCTAAAGCATTCTAAAAGCAATTATTAAGAATTCACAAAGAAAGAGAACCTGATAATTAAACATAGCAAACAATGACTCTTAACTCTCTGTTGCACACACATATCGAAAATTCATCTTCTAAAATGCCTTTTTTAACGAAGCTCTGATTGCAATAACTACAAAAATAGTTTATAGCTCACAGCCTTAAATGAGTATTTAAATGACCAGTAAAGTGAAAGCATGATGTTTTATTTTCTAGTCTAGAAACAGATCTTCAACAAAGACCTCTTCAATAACAGGCATACGGCTGGCCACTACCGGTGGCTGTGGAGGACAGCAGCAAATTTTGGGTAAACATTTGGACAGTGTTTGCCGAAGTCTCTTCTTGCAAGAATTTCTCTTTTCAGTTTAGTGGCAGCTGTCTCTGTCCCAGTTCTTTCTTGTGTGCAAAGCTTGGATGCACACTTTTGACAAAAGCTTGGTCATTTGCTTTCCAGAAGCAACTTCTTTGAATTTCCTCATCATGAGATAATTCAGCTAATGGCATCAGTGATTGCCATCAATCATTTCAGACACCTTCATCAGAAAAAATTGTCCATTGGTGTTGCTTGCATGAATTGATTTTCTTCTTCCTTTGGGCTTCTTCTTGTTAGGAGAACTGTGAAGCTCAACATGTACTTGTGAAATGCCTTAAGACTAATGTGTTCAAAAGGCTTTTTAAAACAGCAGAGATATTAAGTGTTCTTTTTACTAAACATTCTGTCACCATGTTCCAGAAGTCTCTAGACCACTGTATATTAGGCAAATGAAGTGAATATAACAGTCATGTGCCTTGGGACAATCAGGTTTGCTTTTACAGGGATAAGTATTTTTACAAAATTTGTTTAAAACTTGGAAGCCTTAACCAGTTAAACTTACAAAAATTTAACAAACTAATTGTGAACATTTCTCCACACGTTGGGATGACAAGTGCAATAGTCACATCTTAGTTTGGGTTACAGGAGAATGGATTTTGAAACCAATTAGTAATAGGTAGCACTATGCAAGCTCTACAGAGCACAGAGCCTGCTGAGCAAGCTGTCAAATATTTGCCATGGTGCACAGAACGCTAGCATAGTCAAATGAAAAGGAAATATAGGCAGGCCCATAAAACTAAATGGGAACTTGATGAATCACCACTTGAAAGCCTGGTCCCCACTGGCTGCAGTAAATGGTTTGTTTTTGTTTTTCTTTTTTTTTTTTTCCAAATTAAGCTTGTACGTGAATGAATGTGAAACTCCATGCAGGTTGTATATGCATCCCTTGATTGCACATGCAAATTGTCACTTGGACATGCATCAGTTTGGTTAGATCAGCAACATGGTTAAGCTTAGCAATGAGCTTGGAGATGAGACAAATTGGCATGGAAGTGTAGGTAAAGTTTCCACAGCTGCTATACCACCCCTTTAAATAGGGAACATTGGTTTCGTGCACTTCTACTCTGGCACCTTTCACTAATTGTGCTTGCACACAGAAACGCTTGATTAAAATAAGCTTGTTGGGTGGGATCTATAAAGCTTGATCTCAGCTGCCCTTGGGTGGCAATGTCTAACACATTATGAATAGTGAAGTTTTCAAATAATACCCAATTTTGCCTGTCTGGTTAGGTGTATCACAAAATATGGAGGGTTTTCACCCCCAAAATACACATAAAAGCCTTGTTAAAAAAATAAAAGAGATTCCATGAAAATATGGTTACCATGGTTATAAAAACAAATTGGGTTTTTGCAGGTGCAAACAGTCTATTACTGACCTAACTGATCATTTGTTCATGCAGTTGTTTCCACACAAATTTGTGGCAATTGCATGGAAAAATCTATGTTCAGTATGGTGCCCACGTCTTAGAGATTCTGATCTTGAGGCATCAGGAGAAGCCAAAAGTTCACTAGGTTTCAGAAAAGCCTTAGACTTTGTTATGGCTAATAAGCTTGTTCACAGTGACATTAAGAAAAATTAAAATGCCTTTTTATAATGTCTGTGCAAGAACTCCTGCAAGAACATAATGATAAAACTGTATGATAGTGAAGGAGAAATTATTTTTCTGAGCAAGGTATCCTATGACTGACCAGTAAAGGTTTACCCTTTGGTCCATTCTTAGAGAAGGAGATATAGTCTAAATAGTTTCATGGCTTAGGACAACTGTTGCATGTCTTGAGACATTATTATAATCTGTGTCTAATTAAGCTGATGATGGTGTTCTTTGATCTTTTAAAAGCAGCACACTGTTTTCTTCATTTATTTTTTTATTTTTGTGTTATGGATGTATTTGAAACTGATATTAGACAACCATGCTTATGAAACATCTTTCAGTGAATGTATCTTGTTAAGTAGGTGTATTTTCTTTTTTTGATGGCAAATCGTTAGCATATGAAGTTGATATAAAGGAACTACTCTGACATTATCAGTTGCTCAAGTCTTAAATTCAAGTTGTGCATGTAATCCTTAATCAGAGAGAATTAACCAAGGTAAATAATGGCTTTAATAAATGGTCCATTCGATGTCTCCAGTTGCCTGTCTAGATGTGGAAAAACAAGGTTTCTTGAATTTTAGGGACATTAGGGACTGTAGTGGCAGGACAAGGGGTAATGGGTTGAAACTTACACAGGGGCAGTTTAAATTGGATATACAGAAGAAATCCTTTACTGTTAGGGCGGTGAGGCACTGGAATGGGTTGCCCAGGGAAGCTGTGAATGCTCCGTCCCTGGTGGTGTTCAAGGCCAGGTTGGACAGAGGCTTGGGTGATGTGGTTTAGTGTGAGGTGTCCCTGTCCGTGGCAGGGGGGCTGGAACTAGATGATCTTAAGGTCCTTTCCAACCCTGATTATTCTATGATTCTATGATTCTATAATTTTGATGAACAAATTTGAATTTTTACTTTAGGCATTTAGGCCAAATCCTACCCTGTTATGTTTCTGCCTAATCCCTGATGCATGTCTGTGAGAGTTCAGAGATTCTTATTCTTCATGACAGTAGATCCCAATGAAAAGTTCACAGAAAAACAGTGGAAAGCCTACTGTTGACTATGTTGGCTTTGCTCTGGTCTTTGCTAGTGCAGATTTCTTGCGCACAACTGATGGCAAATTGAGTCTTTGACATTGGTGTTCTGTCCAGAAATAAATGGAGACTTTCCAGAAAGAAAAGGTTCCAGGTATTAACACCTAGTTAGAAATAATCAGCTGCACAAATACAAAGTAGAAATATAGGAATAACTGGTCAGGTAGCAGTTTCCTAGACAAAGCTGTGAGTACTATAAAGAAATATATCTGAATGTGAGCTGACATGCCATCCCATCACCAAACAAGGCAGCCTGCTTGTGTTCGCATTAAACAAATCTATGGTGTGCAGAGGGTATGAAATGATCCTCCTTGGCATTGGTAAGGTCTCAAATAGAGCACATTTCCCCACCTGAATTTTAAGGACAAGCATGGACTAGCCAGAGAGCCTGGAGGACAGCAAACAGAATGATCAGAGAGGTACAAAACATGACGGTGAGGTAAATTTTAATAAATTGGCTTTTTTCAGCCTAAGAAGAATTTTTCAAGGACTGAGCAGGGATATCATATAGTGCAGTACAAAGGAAAGATTTCAGTGATGTGGAAGACAGATGCATTTTATGTCCGTGATGGATAAGACAGAATTCGAAAGGCAACTATAAAAACCTTGGAATGAACAGTAAAGAGTTAAAATGGGTTACTCACAGATGTTATGGCATTGCAGTTGGTGTATATATATTAGATAGACCTTTGTGAGAGATGAGGCAGATGTGGCTGGTCTGTTTGTGGTACAGCAAATGGAATAGGTGATTGTTCAGTGCTTATTTCCACTCCCATAATTCTGGGATTTACCAATAGGTTGGCATATACTGCTCTGCCAACTTAAAGGCAATGCTGTTTTAGAAGATGGATTGAATCATACTTTCAGTAAGAATGTTAATTAGACATATGTTTGGTGGTTTTACCATATGAAAATGCACTTTAACTACCTTGACAAATGTAGCAAAGATGGGAATAGGAAGCTGATGGATTTTTTCAGTTTCTTTTTCTCATTTTTTCTATAATGCTGATGACTTTATTGGCTCATAAGAACTAGAAACATCTTGCAACAGTATGGTCATGCTCCTGTCTATATGCAAGACAGATTGACCACCAGCATCTTGGAAAACTGAATGACTACTTGAGGTGAATTTGAAAGCCACAGAACATGTGTTTAGCTGCATTTTATTCTTTGCCTATACCCACTGTAAAGTCAGCATCACAGGACTTGATCAACTTTGGTGATTTGTACTTCTGACTGAACCCCTCATCTCCAGCTATCAACACCCAGCCCATTCATCACTGAGGCTGTCAAAGCTGACATCTGTATCTGAAGGAGGAAGGATGGGGCATACGGAAGAATCTGGACAGGTTTTCTCCAAGCTCACCTTTGGGAATGTCAGTTGTTTTGTATTCGTAGCATTTGGGCTTGCACAGAGGTCAACAGCATTTCCTGCAGTGAGAAACTGCAACCTGAATAAAACCAGAAAGTTGAAGGAAGAAGGTCTGGCTATTTGAGCTACTGCTACACATGGGCCCTCTTTAGTATTTCTCTGTAGAAAGGCATGAAACTGCCTTCTACTCTGCATGCATTCTATTGTCTTATTCACTGGAAGGAGCAGTAGGGGAAACTGGAGTTTTGGACTATCTTCTGCCCTCAGTGGTAATAACAATGATTTCAGTCCACTGCTTAGAAGGTTTTTCTTCACATAAATAATTCCCAGCAACTGGAAATGACTGGTCACCGCTTTTCCTTGCCATACATGGATGAACTTTCCAGAGAGGATAACAGCACATAATTGCCTCACTTATGAAGGAAGATCAAGTGGAGGGGTAACTGATCCTTCTTAAACAGGAATGATCACATGTACTGAAAAACAACAGGGCCTATAATGATTATCATAGCCTTTGTTTATACATCATTTCACTTTATTAGCTCTTGCATCAGGCTGACACTATCCAATGCTAGTGTCTTTGTGCTGCATATAGCAAAAGCCTGCTCTGTGACAAATAAAGTCCTTCTGTGGCAAATGAGTCAGAGGGCCAGTCTTTTTCTGAAGAGACAACCTTGGCAGGTCTTTACCTCGTGCCTCAAGGCAGAAAGTTAGAAGCAGATTCTTAGCACTGTGAATGTACACAGTGGGATCAATTTTAGTTTTATTTTTTTGTTGTTTTTAGCGAAAGCTTTTCCCTGATGCCTTACAATTTTAAAATAAGGGTCTTTATTCAAGGGGTTTTTTTTGTTTTAGTGACCTGGGTTGTCCAAAGAGCACTTTAAAAACACCAGTAACTAACATTAATTCCACAGTGAGTTCTGGCTCCGGTAGGTGTCTGGAGCTCTTCCTAATTGGTCTTAGCACTCTGACAGGAAGAGCACACAGCCTTTGGTTTGAATTGGAACTGAACACTTGTGTCAGTGAAAACATTTGACAAGTACAGCTGTCCTATTTAGGATTAGGAAACTTATGTGACAACAGTAAAAAAATCATTCAGTCACTTTTTTTTCTGACAGTGTCTGATTAGACTTCATAGAAGAATAAGAGCAATATCTTGATCTTTACATGTTACTCTATCCACTTCAGCAAAGAGCTCATTCCTTAAATGCCCATTCTGCCTACCTTCCAATTAAAGAGTCAAAGAAACCATATGGGACTTGCCTATTATTTCATTGGATCACACAGTTTTCTTGCTGCCAGGTATGATCTTAGGGCAGCAAAAGCAAGAAGAACTTGGAGGAATCCTGTGCTCAAAAACTGTTTTGACATCTCTAAAACATTTTGACATTCTAGAATGGCTTGTTTTCGAGTATTAATAGTAGAAGTTCAGGAAATTAAGGGCTAAATTAGTAAAGCAGAATGATACAAAGTCTGACAGTCTAGGGACTAATGCTTAAGTTAGATCCAAACCAAATTAATTTTGTATAGTAAAATAAACAGTGCCATTGTCATTTATCTTCCCTGTGTTCAGATGGCATGGTCTGGCTCTACCCATATGATTGAATTTTGCTGGTTTCCAAAAGAGGAAATAGTTTGGATATATCTAACTGCATACATGGAATAATTTATGGGTTAACTTCTGAAACATACCTGGGAATTGATTGGAAAATTTTGAGTGATCTGGGCAAAATGCATGCCAGGGACCTCTCTAACCATTTAGCAGCATAGGGACTGAGCTCTGACACTGTGACCCTGAGCCTTGCAATGTATTTCCTGCTGTTGGAACAGACTGAGACTTGGGTTGATCTTAGTGAAATTTTGAGGGTAAACAGATTGAAGAGGGATTTCAGCTACCTGAACAGTTGGTCCAGCCTACTGCAAAGCTCTTCATGTTCTGATTATTCTAACTGCAGCACCTACCTGACTGTGTATCCTTTTGGGTTTCACTCTCCTTAGCAGATTTAGGTATACCACGCGGTTACTTGCTAGAATATGCTGGAGTGCAACAAGTGTGCTGAAGTAGCAATGCCTTCCCTATTTCAGCATAACAGTGATGCTGAGGCTAGCTTACATAGGCAGGCAGGAGTGAGGCAATCTCTCATCTCATGTTGTTTGAATCACAATGTTGACACAACCCTAGGGCATATAATGTGGTACCAAGAAAGATAAGGACAGGTTTTCCTTTCAGAAGTCTTTCCAATTTTGGAAGTGTGGGCAGTTGTTGATGAACCATAACTTGGGCTGGACTCTGGATGAACCTCATGGCTAAGGCTGGCTCAGCAAACACAACAAAGCAAAGACCATACTGCAGACTTCAATACTGGAGAATACAGGTGCGCATGGTGTTATGTACCCTCACTAACACAACACATTCCATCTCAGTTTCCCTTGGGAAAAGGCTAACATGGAGCAGGGTAGCCTTCTTTCTAGCATGTTCACAGCTCATGCATAACTATCCCTGCCACAAGTTTCCTGTGTGACACTGATCTTGTCACATGTGGTATATTTGCACTCATCCTGACTTGCATGCAGTGTTGTGGTGATGTAGTAGTATAGTTTCTGGCTCAAGTTACTACCTCTTCAGAGACTTGCGTTTTGTGGTACTTACTGGGCAAACCAGCTCATTTGGAACTAGTCTAGGATTTTTATTGTACATTGTAGTGCACAATATTAACACATCCTTGATTGTTATGTGTCTCGTTTGCTATTTTTAAATAAGACTAATAATACTTAATTTCTTTTTATTCATTGATTTTTATTCTCTATTTGGATATTAAGGTTTTCATGGCAGTCTGACTTTCTTCTTATGTGTAGAAATGCAGCGTTTAGCACTACATAAAACAATAATATACAATTAATAATACTTTTATGATGACTCTGACTGGTGTTAAAAGCTGGTGGGTCATTATTAAGAAGTTGTGAATTGCTCTGGATAGGTAAATAACTTTGCAGCAGAATTTTACTCCCTGCAAATATTGTATTTCTTTCAGGAAAAATATCAAGATTTTAGTGCTTACTGTTCCTCAGCTTCCCTCCGTTAATCCCTTCTTTCCACTCTCCCTCCTTCCCTCCTTTCCCCTTGCCTCCCTTTCTCATCCCTCCTTCTTTCCCTCCAGGGTGGGATCAGGCTAGCTCTGCAAACCTTTTTGACTTCCAGATTTTCCAGAATCTCAAGGGAAGTGAAGGCTCTTGAGGAAGCTTCTTGTATCAGGTTGCTGAATGGCATATGTGAAAATACACTTGGGCACCACTCATGGATCTCTTTTGAGTATGCTGTTGATCCCTAGGAATCCATGGGTCCAAAGCTGAAAAATGTTCTCATAGGCAATTATCACAAACACTGGTGACTGTAATATCTATTTTTTGGTGGAAGCACCTCTCAAACTTTGTGAAGGTTTCTGTTTTATCTGTGCACATGTATGAATAAGTGTATTTCTGAGACTTGTGAGCTTTATGACTTATACCTGTCCTTCACAAAAATTGCAGGATCTTTATGATATTGTTAAAGCATTTTATACCTGGTGCATCTTGATATTATTGCTTCAGGTATTAAGTGGATCATAAATAAGAACTTACAAGTTCTTCTACAAAACTCATGGCTCAGATTTTTAATGCCAATCCCTGGATTCAGAGTATAATCACCCCCCTCATAAGGCAGATGATAGCAACCTAAGAGAATTTTTCTGATGGGTGACTGGCAACAGAAATAAAAACTCTTTTCTTACCAGCACTTTTGGACATTTACAATGTCATCTTTATCTCTTCAACCTTTAGGTGGGAGGGATGGGATGAGACTTGACTGAGTGGCGATGCAAACCTCTTTATCTTCCCACATTATGTCATATTTTTCTGGTCACTTATAAAATATATGCACTGGTGAAGAAATGTATTTAAATTGCATTAAAAAAAAAATCTAGTATTTTCTGGTATTTTCTGCTTCTCTGTTCAGTTAGCACAAATCTAATGAAAATACTGTGCATTGTTAAGTCCTCCATTTGAAGAAGTTCCATACAAATGTACTAACATAAATTACCTCTGTGAAGTTTTTTTTTTTGCTGTGTGGTCATTAAACGTTTCTTTTTTCATAGTATCATATAATCATTTATGTTGGAAAAGACCTTCATGATGATCAAGTCTAACTGTTAGTCTAGCGATGTCAAGTCCACCACTAAACCATGTCCCAGGGAAGTGGTTGAGTCACCGTCCCTGGAGGTATTTAAAAGAAGTGTAGACATGGTACTTAAGGACACTGCTTCTGTTTCTTGTTCATGTTGCATGTGTTGGTGTGGATGCACTTCAGCTGGGCTATTGATCCAGCCACCTTTCTGGGGAGGAGAAACCCTGATTTCTACTTGACCACTCTCAGGTACTTCCATGGTTTCTAACACATCAGTAACCTTTCTGTCTTTGCTGCTGCATGGATCTCTACCTCCTATTGCCACTGAGATGGCAGATCAAAGGGCCTCACTAGCGCACTGCCCCTCAAATGTTGATGTGCTGCCCCAGGCTTATTTCAAGCAAGCCTGGTTTCATCCCTTTCCCAATTTAAATCTAGTTTAAAGCTCTTTCAGTGAGCCCTGCTAACTCCTGAACAAGAAGCATTGCTTAATATATTTTATTTCTCTCTCTTTTGTTAGTACAGCAGAGTTGGGGGGATGGCTGCTTTGTCTGACCTCCCCTCCATGGGAATAGTAACTATAATGGGTTTAATTAACTATGTGGTTTTGACGTAATTAGCTATCCCAGTGATTATACTTCCTTAATAAAGGCACTTCATTTGGGAAGCATTTCTCTTCTGCATATACAGAGCCCTACACCTATATTTCATAACTGTCTAGACATCAGAACTGTGTGCACACTTTAGCGAAGGCCCTTGAGAGAGAGGTTCTCTTGCATAGTTTAAGATAATTGGAAAGAAATTATTTACCCCCTAATTTCAGACTCACCTACTGAAAGTAAAGGAGATGGGGTTAGTGACAGCATCTCAGTTTCAGGAAACCAAAATGGTGAGGGGAGAAGAACTGGATTTGGAAACTACATGCTCAGGCACTGGCTCTTTCTAACTTTTGGGGTCCAGAGACAGTAACACCAGAGGAAAGTGAGAAAGTTCAACCTGTGGGTGAAATAGATGTTGTATATCTGGTTTACTGATATGTATTTATGTGCATAGAACTATTACTGTAGGTGTTTATGACATAAGCCTACATCCGTTGTATTATATTTACATACATCAAGCCTCAGTAACTCTATTGCTGTTTCCATACAGCCAAACCAACAATAAGGAATGTATTTTAGTTTTCAATTTAGTTTTGCCTTTTGTTGTGTTTTTGTTTAGGGAAGTCACTGTTCATTGTGTTTCATCCCTCTGGCTAATTTTGAAAAACAACACTGTAAGGGGAGATTACCATATGAAAATGTCGTTTTATATCATATGAATACCTCAAAAAAAAAGAAAGTTAAAAGGTCTAAGGGAGGAGATTAACTCACTCTTCATGGATCAATCTACCACAAAACACTATGAGTGAACTCCTTTAGCTTACTTTTTAGCTTATAGCTGGGGGGAGGAATTCCTATCTGATAATATATACTAAGAGATTAATGCATTCTGCACACAGCCTACTTCATAGGTAGGAGGTGTTATTCCTGTTCCTGTTGCTGTGTTTTATCTAACATTTTTAAAGGTGGGGCTTTTTTCCCTCTCACCCTATCTGCTCTACTTCATCTCTTTAGTTTGCAGAACTGTGCTGCAATCCCTTCAGTCTTTCTTTCTTTCCCTGTTGAGAGAGACAGACTGAAATCACTGCAGGCATTTGAATGCTTCATGCAGCACAGGAGTGAACTCTGTGGGTCACTGTAACAGCCAAATACATAAACAAGTTCCCAAGAAATGGAGAAAGCCAGGCAAATGGGAAAGAACTGCTTGTGAGACTGGCAAATACTGCTTGTTCCCTAACCACAAGGGATGCTCCACTGAAACCCCCATCCCTCATTAAATCAATAAAATCATGTGTCCTTTATTTTAATCCTGTATTCCAGTAGCAAGGATAAAGGCTGAGGCTTTTTATTTCATTGTTTCTAGCATATCACTGAGATGATATTGACAAAGGTTGATTCCCCTACCTTAGTGTTTCAGAAAATGTCAGTGTGGAGGCAGGTGCTGGGCATTCAGCCACTTTTTTCAAAAGAAAAAAAAAAAAAAGCAGATCTGTGGCAGCCTTGCTGCAAATACTGTAGCTTTCTGAGACATTTTGTTTGGTTTCATGTTGTGCTGCAATGACGAGAGAGGAAGGATCTGTTATGTACAGCTGCATGAATCTCTGGATTGAAGTTTTTACAGCCTTAGATCCTCTTTTATACAGTAAAGGGGAGATGAAAGCAAATAACTCACATGCCATGAAACAGGTACAATGGGATTCTGAAAGACTTAGCATTCCTGGTAAGTATTTGATTGAAATTCAAACAAGAGAACTTTGCACTGTCATTCGGTAGAGTGACAAACATGGTAAAAATACCTCCAAAATCTTCGTTATTTTGTCAGCTTCAGCTTGATTGAATTAGCAAAAAATGAGTCACAGTTAAAAAAAGAGCCATTCTCCCCTGAAATTTATTAAAGTTTGGGTGGTAAAGAAGTACATGTTTATTTCCTAAATGAAATGCGGCAGAATATGTATCAGGCCATGTCAACAGTAGTGCTACTTTCTTATGCAAGCCATGTTCAAAAATGATATTTTACTGAGATCATCAAATGGCTCCAAGTCTCACTGTAAATGGGGTTTCTGTCCCCCACAGTTATTTATCCACTGTCAGGTCTTGTATATCTTATGTTAAAATATGCTTGGGTGAAAATGGTGAACAATGTAAATACAGGCTGGTTGTTTACCGAAGATTGTTCATCTTCAGGGAGAGTTCTTTTGTTCTGAAAAGTGTTCTGTGTGTATTTCTTTCCTGAAAGATGCCACTAACACTACATTTCCGGTCAGTTTAGGTAGGGCCTAACTAATATAAGTGTGAGTCACAAAACTGTTATGTGCTGTTGCTTTCAGTAACTTCAAATGCTGGTTATTGACCTAGTTTGCAGTTTACTTAGTTTTCAAGAATGCTACATGGCAATAGATTAGAAAAGCACAAAATCCTTGACTGAATGTATCTGTTGATTCTTGGATAATGCTGGGTAATAATAATGCTAACAATTTTAAAAAATGGCAGTAAAAGAAGAGCTCCTTAGAATAATGTGGATCATTCTCACCTTCAAATAATACATGCCACCACATAACCTTTCACTTGATCACTGAGTAATTGTGCTTTGGAGTCAGTAAGACCCCAGTGAAAATCCTTGAAATGTTCTAGATGTACCATGATCATGATTGCAGACCTATTAGGTACTTAAACAGAAGACAGCAGGGTGCTTTGCCTACAGATTAGCTTTAATTAGTAATTTTTCTCCTATAAGTCATTAAACCCCACCAAATTTAATAAATTAATTAAGTAAGAATGTAGCTCATGCAGTCAAAGCTTAACTGATTGTTTTAGCACTAATATATGAAACAAAAGTCAAGTTGTTTTACCAGTTATAGAAGCAGGTATATTCTATGGCTTTGTCCACACACAGTCTGTCATGAGAAGGAGGAACTAATGCTATGGCTTAAAAGGAGCTAGTTGCCCTATTGGAATTATAAATCTCTGCATGGTCACATAAGTAAATTACCCCAGAAGATCTGTATACCACCGTGGCTAGGTAATCAGAGATGTATTTGGGATTTGTTCATCACCTATATTCAGGTCTGTCCTATTGTAGTGTGTTATCACTCAGTAACACCTAAAAGTAAGCTTTTCTAGGTAGTCATATTCTTTACATGAATGAGGTCCTGCTGCCTACCAATCACAACAGACAGCTTGCTCTACCTACAGCATCCTGGGCTGCATTAGGCATAGTTTTGTCAGCAAGTTGAGAAAGGTGATCCTTCCCCTTAACTCAGCACTGGTGAGGCATAGTGTTAAGTCCGGCACTGGGATTATAAGTACAAGAAAGATATGGACACAATGGAGAGAGATCAGTGAAGGCCCACAAGTATAAACAGCATCTTATCAATGTGTATGGGAAGGTATGAAAGTGAGGAAGCCAGGCTCTTTTCAGTGATACTCAGGACAAGAGGCAATGAGCACAAATTAAAATGTAGAATTCCACCTGAACACACCAAAACACTTCTTTTTACTGTGAACATGGTCAAACACAGGAACAGGTTGTCCCAGGTGGTTGTGGAGTCTCCATCTATGGAAACACTCAAGATCTATCTGGACATGGTCCTGGGCAACCTGCTCTAAGTCACCCTGTTTGAGAAATGGGTTTGGACAAGACAATCTCAGGAGGACCCTTCCAACCTATATGATTCTGTGATTCTGTCTGTGTTAGTTCACAGGAATAAAGTTTCACCAACAGTTAACATTTTGCTGGTAGCTCTGTGTCATTATAGCCTGGAGTTTCCAACCAGAAGAATGATAAACTAGTTTGCAGAAGGGGGAGGGTAGCCTAGCAGTCAAAATGCAATTTGCAGCTAGATGTGCATACACCACTGAGACATTCCAAAGGGACATACATACAAATTTAGAAAGACAGGTGCTGTAAACAGAATGTTTTCTGCACTCCCAGTTGGTTTAAATTGCATCCAGGGCACTCAGAGAAGGCTCAGAAAAGGTGCCAGGTTAGCACTTTCTCCCAAACTGACTTTGTGCAAGTAAATGAAATCTGTGCTTTAGCTCCCTACCTGAAAAATCAGGGTAACTACTAATAATGTTTCCTTTTCTATCTTGTGTATAGGTCAAGGTATAATATACCAGACCTATTCTAATTGGCATAGCTCAATTACACATCAGCACAGAATGTATATACATAACGATGATAGCAACAAACTAGGATCCTGTCTATTGGGAGAAAAACATGTTTGTAGCATGTTGACCTATTGAGTTTTCAGAGTAGGACTTCAAGTGCTAAGCAGAAATTTAGAAAAAATATTCTTGAACTCTAGCAGCTGCTATGTGAACTAGACCAAAATGACACCAACAAGAGATATCTGTCTTTAGTTTGCAGACCCTAACAGATTGCTAGATGACCTATCAATCAGTCTCTAAATCAATATAGTATGATACTCAGGAATATTTGTTTCTGCTTGTGTTAAAGCCATTCAGTACAATATGCTTAGTGATAAGTCACTAACCATCTTCCTGTTTTGTTGACTTCTTTCTGCATATATTAACTAGGGCTGGCTGTAGGAGCTGTGGCTGAATAATCAGAGACTGTCAGTTTTATATGAATCCAACCACTTCACACAACTCAAATCTTTTTTTTTCTGAAATTTTGTTTTGAAGAAAAAGGGAAAAGTTCTAACATGCTCAGACTGCCTTGGTTTGCTAGTGTCAGAATTAAGACTGCAATTTCTTTACTTTTAAAAACTTTATTTTAACATGTTCAATATATATATTATTAAAACAAAGCGAAATTTTCAAATTGAACTAATATTTATTTTCAGTAGTTAAGTTCTGATTTGTCTGAAATATAAAGAATATTTAGACAATGGTGGTGCATAAATTTTCTGATTTCATTCAAAACAAATTCAAAATTCTCTAAGGATGGAAAATTTCCATCTCCAGAGAGCTCACAGAATGTTTTCTGTTTGTATGAAATGCCCTGGCAAATCAGTTTAATAATGTTTTTTTATTGATGCTAAACTACATATGTTGGCTGAGGAAGATATAGAGGGTTCTGATGCATTTCAGATTGTGTAAGATGTGAATATGAATAGTGTGAAAGGTGCTACGTAACAGGAAGGATGATAAAAGTAACAAAAGACTGCAGGAACTGTTATGCAATCCAGTTCTAAAGCATAGCTGAAATAGATATCTACTGTGCCAGGCTTTACCTATTGATAGTCATAGGTTTAGCATGAGTTAACTATTTCCTCCAAGGAAAATATTATAAAAGACAACACTTCTTCAATTATGCAATTGCAAGCTTCATTCATGTAACCCTTTTGCTAACATCATTATCAGTGATGTGAAAGTCAGCACTGCAGAAGGTAGAGGTGAGAAACCATATTATCACCCTCATTACTTCTGCATTTTTGATTTAGAATCATGGAAACATACTGCATTCTGGAGAATCTCAAGAGCTGTTTTACAATTTAAATGGCATTTTCTTATTCAACCCATTTGAGTCTTGAATTTAGTCCATTATATTTATTCACACTAGTGTTATAGAAATAAATCAGTATTTCTGTTTCCTGTCTTTAGCCCCACAGAGCCAATGCAACAATTACTGTGAGACCTGAACTTTTCCTGTTAAGCCTATGAACAGAATAACTAAGATGGATTTATTTTGGCTTTTGGGTCTGCCAAGGAAGGCAATAATCTTTTGCAGGTTTAAGAGGCCAGTGTTTGGCTGTAAACTCTTACAACAGACTCTGATGCAAGTATCCTAAAAGACACACTTGACAGCGGGAACCAAGGCTAAGTTTTCAGGGCTGGCTGTTTAAAAATATGTCTTTTTGCATTAAGACAGAACAAATGTGACTTGGAAGTTCAGACACAGCACCAGATTAAATATAGTTGTCTGGTTAAGAACAAATTTGAATAATATGCTTTATATTTTGGAAACTGAATTAAAATCACCAGAAATATGACAAAAAGGCTGATCTTGTAGTGTGCAGTGGTTACCAAAAGTGCTGGAAAGTTCAAGAGAGACCCTCTTTTTCTAGGTTTTCTAAACTAGCACTGGTACTTCAGTCTAATTTTTCTTGTATCTGTGCTGTGGGTGAGAAATAATAACAGGAATCTTTTGATGCATACTGCTTGGTACACAGAAATCCCCAGTTATGCATTTTAATAAAGATAGTAAGCTAACATCTAAACCATTTTATAAAGCAAATGCTCTTTGGTGAGCTTTATAGAGTTCATCAAATCTTGTCAAGAATGATTTGTCAAATAATTTAAGGCACAAAAATATACAAATAATCAAATAAATCATAGGAATATTATCTGATGAACTCTGCCTTTATGAATTAATGTCATCCTGTTATGTGTCAAAACAGCCAAACTTCATGGACTATTTAGAGAGAACTGATGTGGGATGAGTTTAGTGGAAACATACAATGTTGATCTGCTCAGTCTAAGGGTGCCTCTCTATTGGGCACATTTTTAACAGATGAACAAGGATCTTATAACCAAGATAACCCCAGTCAAATGTAATGCAAAACTGTCTGGAGCCATCAAAATAGTAAAAAGGAAAAAAAATCCAAAGTAGCCTGGGAAATGATGATATGAACTTAGAGATGAAGGGAAAATAAATTAAGTCTGGAGATCTTTTTCTATATCAGCTTTGACTGCATGAATATTTTCCAGCTACTTTCAACATGCTCTCAAAGTTAATTTGCACTGAAGAGCATTAAGACTGTAAAGCAATAGAACTGTAGCCATTAATTAAAATCTGTAATGTTAAACAGGAGAGGTATATCAACAGATATTAAGAAAACACATAGATTCACAGGACTAAAGGACTGAGGAGGTTATGAAAGCTTCTAGTCAGATCACAGGCCTCTGAATTGTGCCTCTTACTCCCTGTACTGAGCTCATAAAGCTCAATGTTATCTTTCTCACTTGAGCGGTTAGCCAGAAATCCAGATTCTGTTGAATAGTTTAAATCAGAGGGAAAGAGAAAATGATGCTAAAATCTTATTTTTTCTTTTTTTTTTATATACAAAGGCTTCTTTTCTTCAATACAACAAATATCAAATGGAGAGAGATACTATCTTTCCTCCAAGCTCTGAGTTCTTTTCTAATCTGCACTTATCCCAAAAGCTTTCTGTTGGCTTGGCTGTAGGCTGCGTGTCTCAGTTTGTGTTCTGGCTTTGTCTGGTGTTCTCTTAGTCTGTTTTTTCTGCCTCCTATTCAAAGACATATACAAATTCATAGATGACATTCAGCCACAGTTCTGCCAAACTATCTGAGAAAGGGTCAGGTAACTTGTTCTAATAATTTATCTTTCTTGAATTTGCATCTTCCAGAGTGATAGCTACGTATTCCAGAAAGGTATAATTTGATGTCATCTCACTTCTAGAGAATGAAGCTCTAAAGCTTAAATAGGTTGTAAATAAAAAAGAACAGATTGTTGGGTTGTTTAAATTAGGAATGGTAGCTGGTGTTGCAAATAAGCAAGTGCACAACTTGTTTACCAACAGTTTATCAATACCTGTTTGTAGTGAGCTGATATGTATTCAAATGTCTGTGGCCTGTGTTGCATGCAAAACTGGAAAGCTTAGATTTCCTACAGAAGGACATGATACAAATACCCATGGTTTTGAATTGTGGTCCAAATAAAATCTTTTTTCATTGCAAGGGCTTTAAAGAAACCATAGCAAATAATCAACCTGCTCATTCACCAACTAGAGAAATTTCTTAACTAAAAATTCTTCTTAACTGCAGGTTCATGACCTAATTTTCATTATTATTTGAAGTTAGATGAAGGACACAAAAAGGGGACACAGCTTTCAGTACCACCAATGAAAAGAAATAGCACTACACCAAGAAGGGGTCAAAGGATAATACAAATTAGAAAACCAGAAGATTACTCCCTAGGGACCTCCTTTTTTTTTGTGGGTTGTTGTAACAAAAAAAAAAGCTGTTTTGTTTCTTTTAATTATATATTAAGCATCTTTTAAAGCACAGTCACATGCCAGAAGGCATGACCTGAATGTAAGTTAAGTAGGGAGGGAAAGTGAGGTCCCAAAATTTGTATCACAATGTCCATTGTGCTACATGGGAGAACTACATCCTCTTTTTTCACCTCTGGCCTGGAAATATAAGCCTGCTAATTTGAATAATACCCTTTCCACTGAGTTCTTCCGCTTACTTATCTACACGAATTGGTTTTTTTTTTTGTTTGTTGGTTGGTTGTTTTTTGTTTGTTTTCCCTATATGTCTGTACTGTCTCATGAGAAATAGGGCTGGATAAAAAAATAAACTACGCACAGATTTGATGTCAACATGTGATCATATGGGTAATTTCTATTTTGCCACATTCTTCCATATGTTATTTAACATGTACAATTGGTCCTCTCAACAGAGTTCCAGGTAAACCTCAGTACATTCATTTGAGTAGGAAATCCTCCTACGGATCGCAAGTGCTGTTCAGCTATTTTACCTGTATTTTAATGGAAGTAGTAATTCTGTCACTGATTGTATGATGAAATACATGCAGGACCTTTTTTTACAGGGAGAGATAGGAGATATATATAAAGTTAAATGAAAGTAAAGCTGTAAACGAAGCTAAATATATGACTCTTCATCTGAAAGCTGTTTAATACACACTCTCAATCCCCATTTTATTTCTAACAAAGCCTCTCTGAAATCCACGGCATTGACAGAATAGAAGGGGACCAGTTTAGGCTCAGTTTAAGGTATGTATTTGGCCAGGGTTGTTTTGGTTTTTTTTAAAGACATCCTTAATGTATTTTACCTTTCTGTAAAATGTACACTGGAAACCAAAAAGATTTACAATAAATTGAAGTGGAGGTTCATGAGATTTGCAGACTATATACACTGATTACTAGTTGAGCTTATTTAAAATTGATACCATGGGCTTTGCCAGGATCATATATTTTGAAAAATCCATATCAAAGTACTTTTATTAATACCTTTTAAAAGTACATTAACTTTTAGAATTAAAATTAGAATTACAGTAAATTTCCACTCTAGTGCTCTAACAGGCAAGTTTATTTTGGCTGTAGCATTGGGAATGGAAAGGGTAGGATACATCATGTCAGTTTCAAACACATAATAGATAAAAAACCTCCCTATATGTACTTAGTATAGACGGTTGAAATTTTTTTGTCATGTAATATAGATATGCATGACAAACTATTAATATATTTTGCTAAATCTGTAAAGTTATGTTGACTGAAAAAAGGACAAAAAGAAAAAGAAATCAGTAAAAATAGAGAATTTTTACTTTTGAAATGCTGTCTGACTCTGGTTTCCTTCAATGGGTCTGATCCTGACCCAAAGACGGTGAGGTGCCCTTCACCTGATAGTCTTCTACAACAAAATTACGAACTCGGTGGATTAGGGAGTAGTGGATGATATTGTTTCTCTTGATTTTAGCATGACTTTCAAAATCATATAACACCTCATAGACAAGGCTTTCAACGCTGTTTTTTGTAAGATCCTCACAGAGAAGCTGACCAAATATGGGCTGGACAAGTGGACGGTGAGGTGGACTGAAAGGGTTGTGAATAGCAGCACAATATTTAGCTGAAGGCCAGTCACTAGATGTATACCCCAGGGGTCAATACAGTTTAACATCTTCATGAACTACCCTGATGGGACACAGTGTACTCTCAGCAACTTTGCAGACAATACAAAACTGTGTGGAGTGGATTGATAGCTAAAATGGGTGAGTTGTCATTCAGAAAGACCTTGACAGGGTGCAAGAATGGGTCAACAGGAATCTCATGAAGATCAACAAAGGGAAAGGCCGAGTCCTGCACTGAGGAAGGAATAACCCAAGCATCAGTACAGGCTGGTAGAAAACAGCTTTCCAGAAAAGGCCTTGGGGTCCGGGTAGAAAAATTTAGACATGAGCCAGGAACATGCCTGTGCAGCAAAGAAGGCCAATGGTACCCTGGGTGTCATCACAGGAATTGCACATGGCAAAATGCACATGATCTTCCTCTCAGCATTAGGGAGACACATCTGGATTGCTGGATCTTCTGCTGGGCTCAGCAGTTGCCGTGGTTTAAGCCCAGCTGGTAACTCAGTACCACACAGCTGCTCGCTCACTCCCCCCCCCCTTCCTGCCCCTCGCTCCTGGACGGATGGGGAGGAGAATCGAAAGAATGTAACTCCCAAGGGTTGAGATAAGAGCAGTCCAGTAACTGAGGTATAACACAAATCACTATTGCTGCCACCAATAATGATAATGATAAGGGAAATAACAAGGGAAGAAAACACAACAGCCCACCTCCCCGCTGACTGATACCCAGCCCAAACCAAGCAGAGATCTAGCTCTTCCGGGTAACTGCCACCAGTTTATATATACTGGGCATGATTTGCTGTGGCATGGAATACTTCTTTGGCTAGTTTGGGTCAGGTGTCCTGTCTCTGTTTCCTCCCAGCTTCTTGTGCCCCTCCTCACTGGCAGAGCATGAGACTAAAAGTACTTGGTCAGAGTAAACATGACTTAGCAACAACTAAAAATATCAGTGTTATCAGTGTTGTTCCCAGGCTGAAAGTCAAAAGCACAGCAATGAACCAGCTACTAAGAAGGAGAAAAATTACTGTTACAGCTGAACCCAGGACAGCAGTACAAAAGATACATGGGCATGCTGGAGAGAGTCCAGTGCAGGCCCACAAAGGTGTTTAAAAGGACTGGAGCATCATTCATATAAGGAAAGGCTGAGAATGCTGGGACTGTTCAGACTGACAGAGAAGGGGGAATGATGAAGGGGAAGCCAGACTCTTTTCAGTTGTTCCCAGTGACAGGGATATAACTGAAATACAGGAAATTCCATTTATAAACATAAGAAAATATTTTTACTGTGAGGGTGGTCTAAGACTAGAATAAACCCAGAGACTGTGGATGCTCTCCATTAAAAATCTGGGATATTGAAAATCCATGTTGACATAGTCTCGGGCAACCTGTCCTTGTTGATCCTTCTCTGAACAGGGGGAGTAGACTGATCTCCAGAGGTCCCTTCCCAGCTCAGTGACAGTGACTCAGAGAAGCTGCTTGTGTTCAGTAGCCCTAAAAATAAGGCCTTTTGTTTAGAAACCTCTGCTGGAATATGTTTGCTTCCTAAAGTCAGAAAAGAAAGTTAAGTCATATTAGACTCCATACTAGTAATTAGTTTTCTTAATTATCTGACTGATGCTGGTCCAAGACAAAATGCAAGCTATTGATTCAAAAGTTACTGTTAGACACCAAAATAGAGACTGAATTTTTAAGCTGATATCAAGGTCTCAAAACAGTTAGAGGTGGTCTGAGCCAGCTCTTCCAGACCTTGTTTATTAAGACATGTCTAGTAAAAGATCTGTGACACCAACCAAACTGGGATTTTACATGCTGCTAAATTTAATTCATCCACAGCCACTAGAATAGATGGTTTATCTCATCTCCTTTTACATTTCAGTAAACTGAAGCAATAGTTCGCTGAAGCAAAAATCATGTTGGCCCTAGAACATGAAAATGGACCCCATTTCCTTTAGTAGAACAGTAGATCATGGGTTTTTTTTTGTCAAGTTTTGCCAGTAAAGCCATTTTTTCTGGCTGGATACGTGATTTCATTAAAATAATTTTAATAGATGACTTTACAGGGAAGGCTACTGTTTTACAGAAAAAGAAAATAGAAAGAGTACAGGAATGCTTCTTATACTGAAACATTAAACTATACAGTGGGTTGGGAGACAGGTAAAACAGAATCTGATGCATCTTTCCAGATTACTGTTAGATTACTAACAAAATTAGCCCTGGCTGGCAGACATTCAAATAGAAATATTTTAAGTTATTTCCAGACTGCTAAAATCATGCTATTTCCTAAAATGATATGGTATACATAGACAATTTGTAAGCAATATGTTATCAAGGTGCATGGATCAAGGATATTTTATTCCAACCTTCTGAAAAAATTTAAGCTATAGGGGTTCCAGTGAGATATCTGTTGCAGAGATGCAACCCTAAGTTGATGTGCAAAAGAATAATCCTTATGCAAAATGCCAAATGTCTGGCAACTGTAGATAGAACAAGGAAATCTTATGAAAACAATGATTGTGTTAGGGAAGTATTCCAAATGCCAACATTGTTTTGCTTCAAATTCCTTAGTTTTCGATTTTGGATGAGTGATTAATGTGTAATATTCTTCTTTAGGTCTGGATAATTGTGTGAAACCTACCAAAATATACTAATATCTAGCTAGTCTAGAATTACTACAGAGGTATCATCATAGACATGATCAAGGACATGACAACAGCAAAAATTTTTATTGTTTAATAATAATAATATTTTTTCTTTTATAAAAAGGCAGGTATTTTTCATAGTTATGATGTAAAGTCTTGCTTAAATTTATGGTGTACATGCTCAAGTTATTTTTATTTGAAGAACTTTCTTGCTGTGGCTCACAGAGTAACTGAAGCTCATGCCTTCATT
Organism: Melopsittacus undulatus; assembly: GCF_012275295.1. NCBI lineage: Eukaryota > Metazoa > Chordata > Aves > Psittaciformes > Psittaculidae > Melopsittacus > Melopsittacus undulatus. The sequence goes on from NC_047529.1 coordinate 74,074,586, forward strand.
GCAGCACATACTATGCATTCTTTTCTTGGAAAGTTAACAGAAAATGACATTATCTGTGACTCTCCAAAATATGTTCATTCCAAAAGAGTGAGCTTTCATAAATGAATAGTTGGTTTGTGCCATGCTCAAAGGACAAATGTTTCATCATGCTTGCATGAAACTACAGAAGTGTGAGAAATATTGCTTAGGATCACAGATCTTTGTGAAAAGAGTGATGTTGTGTTGGAATATGCAGATGCAATGATTCTGATTCTCTTCACTATTCAGATTATACTTATTTTTTCAGGAGCGGTACAAGTTGCCTGACAGCTTGCCTAAGACTCCAAGGGAAGACCTGCTGCAAAGAGCCCACAGTGTAAATAAGTGAAAGAAAATTGCTAGAGCCCAAGAGGGAAATATAAGGAAGCAGTAAGGTAGGTCTACATAATAGACAATGGCTTCACCACACCAGTAGCCAAACCATAGCCAATGCTTTTTACAAACTGATTGGTAAGAGAGATTATTAAGAACCAATTTATAGTAGTTTAATGAAATCTATTTGTTAATTAGAAACTTCTCCCAAACAGAAAGAAAAACATGGGAGAAGACATATAGATGCCTATTTGAAATTCTAGTGAGTGAATAACAGCGGTATTGGTGGTATGGGAAGGAATAAAAGGTAGGAATATAGGAATACAGTCTTTAGACAATGATATATTGTCTAAATGTGTGTACTGCTTTCAGTATAAGAATACTGTCATACAATCTCACGTACTTGCTTTACCTATGGAAGCAGGTATCTGATGTATAAGACTTTCCCTGGAGATACTATGCAACTAGAATCTGCAAAATTTAAATATACCCTGCAAATGAAGACGTAAGGAGTGGTCTGACTGGTAGATGACAATCCAAAGTGCAGATATCTTATACAGTCAAAATGGTGGTCTGGTATGCCTGAACGGAACTGTGCTTGAGTGAACAAAGAATCAACCTGGGATTTCTGTTTGATCTAAAGAAGATAGACATATAGCAAAAAGACAGCTTAGTGAGTTGCCTGTTCAGAGGTAGTAACTAGATGAATGTTTGCTTAAGCGATTACCCTGGCTAGAGGTGGTAGCTAAGTTAATGTTTGCAGACAAGATTACCCAGAAATATGGTAGGTATAGTAGGATAGTAATTTTTCAGTTTAACATTTTGCTTTTGGAAAATGCTACTTTTTACAAAGTGTGAAGTTTTGTAGAGGAAATTTATCTTCAATGTCAACAATTTGTCACTGGTAAAGATTAAAGGAATTTTGATTTATGGAAATGGAATTTCAGTTGACTCACCAGGATTTTGTTTGGGGAATCTCTCTGGCAAGTAATGTATTTCTTCTTTGTTCTGAATGGAAAAAAAATGGTGAAGATACTGGTGAGGCAAAAATCCTAGTTCTTACCTTGGCTGGACTCTATGAACCCTGTGGCAACAAGAACTTGTTTCCTGTGTGGAAAATGGCAGTCCAAGCATGGAAAATAGGAAAAATTGGTGGTTGTTGGACCAGGAAAAGGTTAGTACAGATTTTAATGAGTGTGGTTTCCACTGAGTGAATTCTGTGTTGGATGACAGTGCTAGAAAAAGATGAGTGGATTGAATACAAGGTCATCTCTCTTGGACAAAATCACTATGACTCTGTGACACCATACAGACAATGCCTCTGCTCCTTCCACTTTGAGCATGCTTTGAGCTCTCCCTTAAAAATCCAAATAGGGTCTTTTGGAATTATACTTGAGTGGGCGACTTCATGTCTGTGCAAGGTTGTTGGAAAGAAATTGATGTCAAACTCTATTTAGTCTCAGCCAGCAAAGACAGTAAAAGGGTTTGGATATAAAGAGAGCAGGACCCTTTTACTCTGTGCTCTACCTGGTCTTTGCTAACCAGGGTATGCTTTCCTTGAGCCCAGGTAGGTCACTGGTAGCTCTGCTGAACTTGAGAGCAGAGCTGAACTGGGTGTCACCCTAACCCTAATCCTAACCCCCGTTCATTTCTGTGCACAGAAGTAGGAATGGAATAAAAAGGGCTCAGAATTACCATGGCTTCTGAAATATACCACTTGCATTACTGGCTTCTTCCATTCTACTTGAGTATTATTTAAATTTAGCTTATTCTTGGTGTTTTCATCATTTTATAAAGTTATATAGCAGATGTGAGGGGAAAAGACATATCATATGCTCAGTAAATACTGGAGGAATCTTATATACTGTTTTGTGCTCACAAGAAGCATGCAAATTTGTCCTAAATCAGCTCTTGCTAGCAGTCTTCCCTACTGGAAATTATAATCATATGAGCTGCTCATGATACCATCATGAGAAAACCTTTTGTGTGTGAACCAGCTGAGTGTGCTCACAGGGGGAAGAATTCAGCCCAGCAATGCTATGCATTTAATAGCTTTATCCATTCAGCTTTATAGCTTGCCATTGGGTGCAGATGTTTTATGACTTGTAGCAGCTTAATGTGTCCTGGTGGATTACCTTCCAAGCTTCTCTTCATCAAAGCACTTGCTCCAGGTAACTGGAGTGTCAGATTTAAATAAAGTGCAATGTGAGAATGGGGTTTATCAGATTTTAAACAAAGCACACAGTGGTGCTAAGTAAAGTTTTGAATATGGTATGACATTTCCATGCCCCATCTCACAGGATCCCTACACCTCTCCTTCTTTCAGTGTGCAAATTACTGTAGTGAAAGGGGTAAAGAAATCATGCACTGCATTCCACTACAGCACACAGCCAAGCTAAATAATATCTGAAAAGAGAGACATGATGTTTCACTTGAATTCAAAGTCAGACAAAAGATGTAATAGACAGGCCAACACTATTTAGCTCCCCAAAGGCGAGCAAGCCTAGCAGAGCTCTGAACCTTTGCCTCACTCCTCCTTTGCTCCTCCTGCTGTTATTCACATGTCCCCTGGGGCAATGAATATCCCCAGCCCTACTTCCCATCTCTTTCCAGAGATTTCTTCCATCTTACTCTTCCAAACATGCAATCTTCTTCCTTCTCATTTGTCCTACAACCCCTCTATTGTTCATTCCAGTTGCTCTGGCTTAGTGCTGGTGAAACAACTGAAATCTCTGGAATGCTTTTGTTTCAATGGAGAGCTGGCTGGTCTGGGGATCCATGCTGGTAGTCCCCAGAGTCTTCAAGTATCTTCTTTTTTACCTTTTACAGGAATTTACTGGAGCAATAAATCTAGTGCAATGATGGAGAAAAACTAAGGCAGGGGATCTCTGGAGAGAGGGAGAGGGAAAAAGAACAGTACAGTGCAGTAGCAATTGTGCTACTTTTGCCTGCCTCATGTCTCACTGGCATGTTTTTCTGTAAATCTTATCTACTATAAGAGGCGAAGGGGAAAATACCCTTTCTGACAGTAGATGCATTGCCACAAAAGGCTCACAGGACAGTGAAGTCCAAATTTCTCAACATCTGGAGAGCCAGCACTAAGTAAGTTATCTGATACCTATAGAGTCACAAAGGTGGCAATGTAAATGATATCTTTTCCTGAGGAAGACAATGAGGCAAAGATAATCACAGTGCTAAAAAGACAATGCATGTCATGCTGAAAGAGAAAGAGTAAAAAACTCCAAGACCTCAGAGTGTCTCTGAGAAGAGACCTTCAGTTTTTTTTTGACAGGTTTTGCATGTTTGACTATTGTTAACACAACAAAAGGTTGTACATGGTTATTACTGAGGTGGCAACCTCCCCTGAATCATTTTTTTGTTTGTCGTTCTAGATGCAATGCAAAAGAGTCATGTATTTTCTGTCTTTGCACATTTGGGCTGTGATGCCTGGAAAAGAAGTTTTCAGATTAAAGATAGTGAGCCAGAAAACATTCATTGACTTGAAAGGTAACAAAGTGCTTTTATTTTCAAAAATGAGGATGCTTTGAAAGTCCTGAAAGTGTTACTCTATAAATACCACTGAGCAAATAATTTGTACAGATACTATGCCTTGGTTATTAATTATTATTAATTATTTATGTTACTATTAACAGAATACCTGCGAGCAAAATTTCCCATCTTTCTGGCTATCGCTGTTGTTTGTATTTATTTTGTAGATGGTGAGAGAATCTTGGGATTCCAAGCAACATTATTGTCCTGCTTGTCTAAGTACTTTTTTTGACACCTAATTTGTTGGTCTGCTGGCCTGAAATGATTCAAGTTGATAATATTTAAAGGTCTGTGACTTGTGTCATGTTTTATTTGGGTCTGCCAACTGTAATTCTTCACATATATGTTATTGTTTCTGTCTTCTAGGTTGGATGAAGGTAACTCACAACAGCATTATTCCTGTAACTGCAGCAGGCAGCAAAATTAAGATCTGAGAGAATTTCAGTGTATAATCTCTAATTCTGCTTCCTGTATTTCATGCATGTTACATTGAAAGTGAAGGAAGGACAGGGTGAATGTGATTTCATACACATCTGTTGAAAATGCGGCTTGAGTGGTCACAAAGAGGATTTTTATGTATTATTTATTCCTCTATAGTTAAATATATGCTGATCACTGCTCACTAAATATGGCTGGTAAATGTGCACCTGCAGAAGGGAATTTGATGAGAATATGATAAAGGTCTTGCTTGGCTGAAGCACAAATTACCACTAGACTTGGGTGCAAAAGTTAGTCTTATGATGATGATGATTCACTTGGGGCAACTGTGGTGTTAGCAATTGTTATAGCTATTGCATAAATGCAAATACTTAGATGGAGTATTCACAATAGTTTTCCACAGTAGGAAAAAGCAATGGTAGAGGAAGGATTTTTTTCTTATGTACTTCTGTACATAACCCTTGTCTAAGACACTCTGTACACTTCATGGAGAGATACAGACACTTTCAGGAAGTGATTCATCTCAGTTTTAGATGTCTAAAATAAGACAGATGGAACAGCCTATTTCTCTCCTCAGAAGAACTTGTAGATTGAATTTCACCATAACAAGCAGGCCCAGTAGGTAAAACAGTATGACCACCTGCAAGCACCCTGCCACCAGTATAGTCAAACATAAAGTGCCCAACTCTATAACCGATTCTTTCAGCTGCAGCACAAGTAGCTCTTCTGACGAATCAATGATAATTGTGCTCAAGTGTGCAGTCAGACTTCTCCAACACAGAACATAATATTCCAGTCTGTCAGGAATGTGTCCCTACCATGCAAAAAGTCTCAGTTTGCATCTGTGAAGTCTGTATTAAGAAAAATTCCAGCATGGCTGTAAATTCAGATTTATTTTTTATTTTCACTATTGAGATTTAGGATTTTATTATGCAAAGATGCACAGCATTTTCTGAACACTTAGTTCCATTGCTACTTTGAAGACAAAGACATATTTTACCCTGTGAGATCAAGGCCTTGCACCATGTAGAATGTCTGAATAGCTATGTTCCATAGATGTGTAAAACTTCTAAATGCCTCCTAAAACTATCACCCTCCACTACTGCTTCCAGCTGCCAGGCAGCAAAGAGTCAGGTGTCTAAGCTTGGGTGATTGGCCAGGCTCCATCTATAATTGATGGAGACAAGTACTTCTGAGGGAGATTCATCTGGTCTATGGAGACTGTGAATCACATGTTTCCTATCTCTTGCCCCCGGCTGTTTGTTGGCATCCGTGCCTCACTTTTGTGGCACCTTTCTGTTGCACTGATAGGTCTGTTTGTGGCTGCAGCATTAATCAAGCAGTTTAAATTGTTTGGGCTTGAAAAAATAAGAAAAGCACTCCTTTCCCCTATTTTAAAGTTAAATCTATTCCCTGTCTATACTTTTTTGGGGTGTGGATGTAGAATTTTAACAAATCAAGTATTTTTTAAACAGCAATAGCAATCTATCCAGGGAACTGATATAAACAAAAACCCCTGTTCTTTTGCTATGTCCTGCATGCTTTAGTCCAGGCATTAAAGAATAAAATAAAAGAACGCGTGTTAAACAGAATTGCCTGCTTTGTAGCTCTTTTTCTTAACTCCCTAGTTCTTTCCCTGCCTGGTTCAGCCCTTCTCAAGCCCTGCAGATCCTGGGGGAGGGAGTATGTACTAAATTCCTTTCAGCCTTGGTAAACATACTTTGCACAATCTAAAACAGGGTAGAGTTACACTGGTTTGCCAGACCCTTTCGAGTTCTAGAAGAAAATTAGAAAAAAAAAAAAGGAAAAAAAGGATATTTAACATCTGCATTTTAGTGGAGCAGCTACAAGCACTGTTTGTTATGGAAAAGGGGGACAATGCTCGAGAGTTCGAACTGAAAGGAACTGGCTTGAATTTCTGGGCCTCCTGCCTCCCCCTCTCCTTGCCTGAAGGGCTGCTAAACCTGCACTGCTTCCCACCAGAGGAGCTCCCCCAGCCCGAGCAGGACCCTCATGGCAGGCAAGCTGCAGAAGGGGAATTTTACTGCAGATGAGGGACAACCTTTATTTCACATTCAAAGTGCATTTCTCTTGCAGAAGGGTTCAGCCTTTTGCATTTTAGTAGTACATGGGTCACTTTGTTGATGGTCTTAATTTCACAGGCCCTCCTTTCTATGCTAAGTCAATGTTGTTCTACATAGCTGCTTAGGATCTGTGATAGCAGCAGTAGGTATAATGAAAAAAAAATGTTTAAATAAATAATAGAGTTGCAGTGAGGATCACGGGTGCTGCTTGTGATAGGCACTTCTGTGGACATCTGAGTCCCTGTAATTGTAATCTGTCTTTGTTTTAGATCTGTTTCAGAGGGAATGGGATCTTCAACTAAGGTTAAATGCTTTTTGAGATGCTCTTTGGGCCCTCAGGTCACTGACACAGGGAATTTAGTTTTTTCTTTGTGCTCAGGATGTGTGAGAGCAGATTTTGTGTTGTCTGTTTTTTGGTTGTTTTTTTTTTTTTTTTTTTTTTTTTTTTACCCCAAATGCACTCATTGTTAAAATTACCTGCCATGGTCACCTCTCTCATACCCTTTTGCAAGCAGCTTGCTACATTTCGTATTTGGCATTCAAGCTGTTGGCAACTAGCCACAGAAATGGCTCTGTCTCTGTTCCTCAACTGACCAAATGTAACTAGCAAAGAGGAGAGCATCTCTGAGAGTCCACGGATGATTTGCTTTTCCCTGAGCGAGTTAGCAGATAAACGGGATTAGAGTATTTACACAGTCCTGAAATCTGGGTCTTGCCCAAGGCATCCTTGTTTAGCTGCAAGATTTGATTGACTGTGCGCAGTGTCAACATTACTTTCTACCCTCACTTTACACAAGCTAGTTATCTGAATGCAAGCAGCTCCAAACGCAGAAGGTGTGGTCAGGTTTTTCACCTGGTTTGCTGATAATTGGCTCAGCCCCAAGGCTGTGCTGGATGATTTGGGAAACGCTATCCTCACACCGCATGAAGCAGTAACAAGCAGTATCCCAGCTCTCCTGAAGTTCAAGCTTTAGTTTTGTTATTGATCTTGTTTTAATATAGGGAGGAATTGAATTCAGTGGTAGATTTGACTGTGTCAAAGGTTTCATAAGGCTTGGCTTGCCTGAGCAGTGAAATGGCTTCAGAATAAGCACTGTGGCTGCAGCTGAATTTGTGTGTGAAAAAAAACATGTTGGGACTGAGGCTGCTCAGGAAGCTTCCACTGGTGACAATTCTTCATCCTACCTTTTCTCCAACTCCCTTGGCTATGTTGGAAGGAGGACCTCCTTCCTCCACCCTAGTTGCTTTCTTTCCCCCCTGTCAGCACATAACTCCCTTTCACTTGCATGGTTGCACACTAACCAGGCCTCCCAAACCACCTACTTAAACCAACTAACCCACTGCCTTCTTTCCAGGAAAAACCAAGAAAACAAGCAAACAAAGAAAATCCCACCAAAACCGTAAAAAAATATAAAAACCAGCTTTTCAAGGAAGATCCTTTCTCTGATGCAGCTCACAGCACAACTGCAAAAGAGCTAAGGAGACACAAATGAAGGGATCATAGCTGTTTGTGTAAGGAGGCATCTTGTGTAGTATGACATTATCTTACACAGCATCTAAAAGACACATGGAAATGTAGCCTGAGACTGTGATTTGATGATAAAAAATAATTAGTGTCATTTCTGTTTTAGCAGTTGATTTTGTCTCTCTGCTCCCATGTTTATTGTTTTATTGTTGATTTTGCCTTTTTTTATTTTTTTTTTTAATTGGATCAGTTTTCCAATGTGGTTCATGGTGCAGGCCTGCAAATGGTTGGGGTGATGGAAAAGGGAACAAGGTGCTGGGAGCAGGGGGGAGGGACAATTTAAGCCAGTGCTGCTACTGAGCCTTTGGTGTCATTGACCACAGCCTCAGCGTTTCCTTGGATAAGCAGTAGAACGATATCTTCTCATCTAGTGACATTTCACAGGTTATCTTAATTCTAGTTACATACACTTGTCTCTATGTTTATTTTGTTCTCTATTGAAACTGTGATATGAGCAAGTTAAAATAAAAATATCAGGCTCAATTGTTTTATGCTATTAGTATCAGCTCAAGGAGAACACAATCTTATTTAGCTTTTCTGGACAATTTCTTTGAGCTAATACCCAGAAAACTAGAACTAGGCTGCAAGGAAGCAAGCAAGACACTTAGCTTTGAATGACTTGTGTGGACTGCTCACTTGGGAACAAGAATGAAAAAAATAAACTACAGTTTATCACAAAAGATCTTTGCCTTACTTCAGTGGTAAAAGTGATATAGCAAAAACATATTGATTCTCTGGCTGCCTGATAAAGCTACAGCACTGAAAGGATTCCTCACAGTAAATCCGACTTTAATTTATCCATCCAAATGCCTTGACAAATGCAGCCTTCGTCTGCCGGTCACCTATCTGTGGCACTGTTTAAGATGATGATAGCCCTGTTTAGCCATGATAGGATCCCGAATTGTTTGGCATCATGCTAATTCCCAGTAGCTTCCTTGTGTGAAGAACACATCTAGAACGATTATCTGAGAACTTGCCCATTGCACAACAATAGAAAGGCTCTTTATTGTTTCTTTTTTTGGCTGCTGTTCTCAGCTTGGTGGAACTACTGCTGAATTTTCATTAAACCAGCACACTTGCATGTGCACATGACACACACACATGCACTTTAGGCTGCCTGGCAATCTGAACTCATTGTATATTCATTACGTTTTCCTTATGGCAGAATCCTCTTAACCAAGGCAACTACGAAATACACTGCGCCGAAAGATTTCTCTTGTGCGGGTGTGTGTATGTGCACATGCATAAGGATATGTGCATAAGTACAGAATGAAAAGCGTTAGGTACCCTAAAGAGCAGTCTCCATCTAGCTCTGCTTGAACGGTATCATATCCCACAGCCCTGCCTCCCCTCCTCTGCTGTGCAGGATAATAATGTGGTGGAAACCTTGTGTCTGTGGGGGGAAGGGTTTAAAAGCATCACACTGAGGCTGGGCATTCTGCCAGGGGGAAGGGACAGAAGTGAAGTGCGCCTGGAGGTTTTCTTTTTTTAGGCAGTGATTACTGAAGGGGAAAGAAGGCCAGTCATCATAGGAGTACAAAAAGACCAAAAAAAGTATTTACTGTGAGCTATCGGCAAATACTTAAGTCTCACTTTAGGCAAGAATTCCTCACCGGAGCTAAAAAAGGCACAAAATGGTTGCACTTACAGAAGATGGTCCAGTCTCACAAGCTGCTTCAAAATTACTGATGAAAATGAATGTTATCTCTATCATTTCCTTTTTTTTTTTTTTTTTATTTCCCAAACGTGCACATATATATTCACACACAGAAAATGTATGTCCTTAAGATCTTAAGGAGTTGAAGAAAAGGAAGGTGCAGAGGGGATGCCTCTGAAAAGGAGTGATTTATTTTTACTTAAAAAACCAAAATTCAGTGCATGCAGGTCCCCTTTGAGAGACGAAATAACTGAGTTATGGAAATATCAGGTCAGTAACTCTCATTTGCCCTAAGCTCTCTACAGAATCATTCAGCTTCTTGTTGCCCTGAAATGTGGAATATTTATACAACTCAGAACCGCTGGGATAAGAGACAAAAGCCTCATATCTTGTTGGCAAGGCAGGGCTGTGAAAAACCTCTAGATGTTTTCTTTTTTTTGGGGAAAAAGTCCCCACCAGGCATGTGAAGCCTGTCATTGTATTAGCACGTGCAGACAAGAATATCTAGAAGATTGTATAGTCTTTTCTGTACCTGAGGAAAATCATAACTATAAGGTTTGAATTCACATTCCTTGTTAGATGACAGCATGTTTAGGAAACTTATGTCCCTGTTAAGCTTCTGACTTTTGAAATTAAATTAGGCATGGCAGAGGGAGCGCTTGGGCGATGAGGGAATATTTTTTGGCAAGTGAATGCAAAACTGAAGAGCCAGATTTGCCAAACATTTTTCCAGGGATGTGTGCATGATTTGCACGTCCTCACTCAGCCTCATAGCACATCCTCAGTGTGAAACTGATGGGGAGTGGTAGGGAAATGGCAGTGGTGACTGAGAAATTGAGTGCAACATGAAAAATATTTGGTTTTCCTTGATGCAAACTACTTGATGCTGCTGAATCGGTGGATTTGTTCCCCCCAACCTGCCCCAAGGAGAGTCTTCTGTCCTTTTTAGTAAATACTTAAAGCTGAAACTGTGATCATTGCATTAGCACTGGTTGGTGAACTTCAGAAGGAGGTATCCAAAATTTCTGAAGCTAATCCAAAGGCACAACGAAGCATTTTCATTTAGAAATCAGGCTAAAAATCTTTCAAGATCATAGTCTCTTATGAGATTTCTTCTATTACATGTGCAGAAAGTATCATGAGACTGTTCTTGCATATCATCATTGCAGTAATTCTCACTGCAGGATTTACAGTTATGTGTGAATATTAAAGTAAATAAATAGCTGAGCTAAAATGTTCTGGGTTCATTTTAGGTTATAGGCAATGGCTCTCTACTGATGATGCACTTTCTGAACTGTTTTCTTTGTCCTTAGGCTCTGATTTAGCAAAACATTTTAAAGCGTACTCAAATGTAAGCATCTGGATTTTCCCATCAAAGTCACTACTCTATTCACATATTTAAAGCCAAGCAGGTGTTAGAGATTTTTTTTTTTTCTAGGTAAGTGATGCAGACGAAGGTCTTCAAAAATGAGTCAGAGCTGCCTACAGAGGAAGCAGGAGAATCTGCCCCAGGCTCCCTCCACTTACTGAACATTAGAAATTCTGACTTACTGCTCTGCCCCAAAAAATTCAACATTCCCAGTGAGGAAGGGGCCCAATTTGTAGCAAGACTGTGAAGATTTTGTGAAGATTTACGCCTAATTAGAAAGTTGTCCTTAGGTGACAACAAGCTGCAGGATGTAAGGATGACAAGTATCAAATCCAACACTTGGGAAACAAGTCAGTGCCATCAGTGAAGGTCCAAAGTCTCCTAAATTTTTACAGTAGAGTGAAATATTTGTTATGCTTTGCAAACATGGGAAGCAGTTGAAAATTTGCTTTTGGAGCAGAAGTGGACCATGTCATAGCCCCCTGTTGAAAAGCAGCAGTTTTCTTTTGTGGTGTTCGGCTTTATTGACAGACCCCCAGACAACTTTTGGCATGGATAAGGGCATACATAGAATTGTGCACTGCTTTCTGGAAACCTCATAAGGTCAGTGAAAATGCAAATAAATCAAAGGAGGAACATAGAATCATAGGGTTGGAAAGGACCTTAAGATCATCTAGTTCCAACCCCCCTGCCATGGGCAGGGACACCTCACACTAAACCATATCACCCAAGGCTTCATCCAACCTGGTCTTGATATCATGAAGAAACAAGAAGAACTGGTTTATGACAGAAGTTTAAAAGAATCAAATTTGTCTACCTTGCCCAACTTAAATCTCAGATCATGATGAATAAACACTTTAAGACTGTGAACAGCAACGAGACACATTAAAGATTTTCAGAGAATTATCTCTGGAAATATCAGGGTGAAAGTAAGCAGTAGAAGATACTGGCTGGTTATGAGTAGAAATGTTCTATGGTGATATAGAAGAACAGGTTCACAAAAGAAGTAGCTCAAATAATTAAAAATGAATAGGACAAAACACTGGAAAACTATCAAAATTGTATTTTAATACCTCAGTCATCACTGTGATAATATTCCTTGTAGAGAAGAAAATTTCACTTACACAGGACTGTGATAGTGGTCCATCTTTTCCTTTTTCATTAATTTCTATTGTCTTTTCTGCCTCTACTGTCTATTTTCTTCTGAGAAATGTGTATCGATCTGATGTCTAAGATTTGGTTTGTAATCAGTGACGTCTCAGCTGTTACTTTTTCCTTCCTTCCCAGAGAGTTCTGAGGTACCTATGGTATAGGACTTTTGTCAGTATTATTCTGCTTCATCTCATCTGGTGTACGTAATAGGAATGCTCAGGACCAATGATGAGATAGTGCTATCAGTAACATTATAAGCTGTCACAGAATCATGGAATCATAGACCTTAATGGGACCTTAAATATCATCTAGTTTCAACCCGCAAGCCATGGGCAGGGACACCTTCCAGTTGACCAGGTTTCTCAAAGCTCCATCCAACCTGGCCTTGAAGGACCATAGAAACTGGGAACCAAAGAGGTCTGTTTAATCACCTATTTTGGCTGCTGCTATTGATTCTTACTCTGTTTCAGATTCTTATTCAGAAGTTTACATACTTTTTTCTAAGCTTTGTGAGATTAACCTGTAATTTAAATGCATTTCATTGACAGGCATACTATTTCTTTCCAGAAGTCTTCTGTTTATCTACTCTAATTTCTATTTTATCCTATATTCTAAAATTAAAGACACTTCAATATTTGCTGCTCCAATCTTTCCTTACTCTTCTCAACCATACTACACGCTCTCTATCTTAAATGATCATCTTTAGCAGAGTCAAAAATATGTCTCAAAAAGTCCAGTCTCTCCTTGGCTCTCTCTCCTTGGCTCTCCCATTGTGTCAGTATCATATATGCAGTGGCATATAGATCTTATTGGTAATAAATAGGATATAAATCTGAACATAACGACTTGGGCCTGGGTCCAAAAATACATGCTTTTAAACAGGTAAGGAGTTGCCATGTTAGACTAGAGCTCTAAGCTGATAATACAAACTGCATTTTTCCTCATCATCCTCAGGTATATCCTGGGAAAAAGCCACAACTGAAAGGCTGTGCAGTGTGAGCAAGGGAAATCCATGCAGAAAATTAAGTCTAGAAGTTATTTTCATTAGCCATACCAGGTATGTACAAATGATGTCTATTGCATTTCGTGTGAGTTTTGCAGTTGCTGAGGCACTGTGGAGACAGGGCAGTCTCTCAGGTGCCAGTCCAGCTCTCACTCAAAGCTGCCATCTAGTTAGTGTTGCTGATAGCAGCTCAGTTTTTCTTATCATATTAAAGGCTTGAATATTAATACCGAGATGTCAATAAACTTCTCAGCCTTCTACTGCATAGGAAGTCTGAACCTGTTCAAACTCAAATACATCACAACTTCTTTCTGATATGATTTGTTGTTTTGTAGTTCTTTTTTTTTTTCTTTGTTTGATTGTTTTTGGTTTGGCTGGTTTGGTTTGGTTTGGTTTTTTGCAAATTTTGCAATTCTGCCCATGCCCAGTTCTCAAAAGCTTCATTTCATGTTTGTGACAAAAGTCACAGAATGCCTCATTATTTAGAAGTCATGGCTCCACTGCCATTTTTGAATGTAAGGATGTCTTCCATCTTTCTAAGAGAGGAATAAAGACCAAAAGTGCTATGATCATCTGGTTCAGATTCCTTCTCCTCAACACTGGAACTGGAGCTATATTGCTTTTCTCTAGTCTCACAAGACTTTTACAGCACCCATCTTTTGAAGTCAAGCAGCTCAGCAGTTAATTTTGGTGTTTCTGATCACTAATAAAAACTAAGGAGAGTTACTCACCAAGTTGGTCATAAAAATGGCCAGTCTGAATGTCAGTAGAAGGTATCAGCTTGTGCATTGAGTTTGAATTTTGCTTGCACTGGCACATTCTACTTCTGTTGAATTACATCCTCCAGCATATTTCTTAATTTCTTAATTTTATTTTAATTCCTTAATTTAATTCCTTTTTAGCTTTACCCATTTTTTTTTCCCTGTAAGAAGACATTTCACGATGAAATGCAAAATAAATGCATTTTAGCTTTGTCCTAGTTTCAGTGTGTTCTCACAGGTACATATTTACTAGTTCAGCACTTCTGTTTCACTAGATAAAAGGACCTTGCAAGCATCTGTTCCCTTGCCCCAACTGTCTTACATACTACAGTGGAGACATCCAAAGCAGCAGGACTTCAGGGAGGGCAGCCAAACTTCAATGATGATCTGGCAGCCACAGGCAAATACTGAATTGACTGCATGTGCAGTGAGAAAGGGTTGAACATGCTGGTTAGATGCATTAGCTGTGTGCACACTTATGTTTGTGTATGCAAAGGAGTTACAGAAAGAAAATAAATGACTGTCCTTGTGAATGGCAAGGGTAAATGGGACTACTGGTGGAAGATCACTTGTGGTTCATCTTGTAACTGTGACAGTGTGATTTCTATAACATACCTACAGTTTGTTTGTAGCACATGGAACCATTACATAGTGCACAAGCTTGACTGAAGTATACCATTGTTTTCCCCCAGTCTTCTTAAGCTTAATCAAATTAAGAAATTTGGTGTCCTTAGCACATTTGGCATATGCAATCTCTTCCCAACTCTTGAATGGATCAAATTCTGATGTCTTTACTTCTTTCCCTATCCTTCCCTAAGGAGTGTGTTTGGCAGACACCATGCTGAGCTGCATTGAGCCTTGTAGGATCTATCTGGACAGGGAAATGTAATGGCGCTGAGCTCACTGCAAAATCATGGATTTTCACAGGAGTCTTGTCCATATAAAAATGATAAAACAAACGTCACATTAATTCCCATGGTATCCTCAACATCAGTCTTTGCTTTATGTCACCACTTACACCTGTGAAAAACACAAATGCTCAAACATTTGGCATGGTAGCTGATACCTGCCGTCACCCACTGGTGCAAATTCAGTAAGATCAGGGCAGGAAGCAAAATTTTAAATGAGAATGTGAAGGACGTCCCTGCCATTGTTAACACAATGCCTCTGCTTTTACAGTCTCCTAAGAATGAGGATTAGTTTATTACTGAGACAGCTTGTATTCTGGAAATTAAAGAATATAATAGACAAATCCCAAGTATGCTTTTGCTATTTAAGGAAAATACCTTTACCATTTTCTGAGTACATATGACAAGCAAATGCATACAATTTTTTTTCCTGGTATCTGAAAAGTGAAAATCACAGGCTTTATGGAGGAAAGGTTTTTTCATTACATAGTGTGTGGCTGGCCAATGACTAGCTGCAGCTTATTGTACCTTATCCTGAAGCTAGCAACAGTTCTCTTATGCTGAAAGGCTGTTGCTGGTTTAGTTATTGGTTGTAGCACATTTGAAACAAATGGTTTAACTACAATTTATCCAAGTCTGTAATTATTCAAATTGCTCAAGGAGTTCTGTAGGTTCCATCCCAGCAGGAATTCTTCTTCCTAGTTTTGTAATTTTTTTCTTCATTGAAATCCTTAAACAAAATACACATTATTTTTTATTTCAAAACAATCTCATGTACTGATTCAGCTGTCCCCATTATCCTCTGTGCCATACTTCTCTAGAAGCCTCTGCTAGAGAAGGAGGTTTGTTTTTTTTCACTTTATGTTTCCCTCTTTGTTCTTTCCTTTCTCTCTTTTCTTTCCCCATCCCCCCTGCTCCCCATCCCCCAGCCCCAGTCAATAATTGACCTACAGGAATCCACTCAAAGCTGAAGCTTGAGAAACTTGTGGGAATTTGGAATGTTGGCTGCATTTCTGTCAGTGTTAATAGTTTAATATTTATCATTTTTCCCTATTTCTTGAGATTTTGACTTGGAATTCGGAAAAGAAATAAACAGTCAACCCCCCCCCCCCCAAAAAAAAAAACAAAACAAAAAAAACCCCACAACCCAACACAAACCCAACAACATCTGGCTGTTTAAAAAGGCAGTGTAAAGAGTTTGTGTCTTCTTGAATGCCTATGTCCTGCTTGCATTTCTGTTGCTCTTGTTTAATGGAGTTCCTATACCTGTTGGAAGTTTTATGTCAACTGCTTTGGAAAGTTTAAACCCATTGCTTCATGATGTGAACAGGATCCTTTCGGTCTTTCATAGCAACAACTTATTTTTCTATCCTTCTTAATCAGAGTATGATTCTTTAGGTCCAGCATAACAAAAGGTGACATGCAGTAATGGACAGCTATTAAGTAGCTCCAAAGTAAATACTGACTAGTCAGGAATTCATAGCAGATGAAAAGGATCCTAGCCTCTTTGGTGTAGGGAATTGTATATTTCATTGTATATTTAACTAGTGGCCACTGATAGTATGATATCTTATAAATTACCATAAATGCAAACTAGTGCTACTCTCTGGGAAAGCCCAGGATGTTACTTAGTAATACACAGCATTGCTTGCCTACTACCTTCAGTGTTTCATCAGGACTGGTACCATCACAGCTGTCAGTTTGCCATGAGCATTCATATTCACTTAATTCCAGTCTCTTTCAGTCACTGCTATGAGTGGCAGATGTGAGGCCTAGATTCAGGATTTCACAGTACTCCATCTTAAGCATGTTGTTTCAGAAGTCAAACTGTACAAAGTGTTAATATCTGACTGGCTTTCCTGCAATAATATTGACTGCAAAACCCATGCTGGAGTACAAGTAAAGGTAGAACAAATAATAAGTCCAGTGTCTTTTTGGACTTCAAGCACCATCTAACTTGTTAAATCAAAATTAAAAGGAAGTTTGACATTTCTGTCCACTTGGAAGGAGGACATTATAGCTGCCATAAGAGGTCCTCCTATTGTCTGTTTTCTGACATAGACCCATAGATGGAGAAATGTTGACAGGGTTACTTATGGGAAAACAGATTTCTGGAGTGATTAGAGGCATACCTACTGGCCTGATGATGGAGTGTTCTTGCTTGGATCCTCTTTCACATGGTGGTATGAAATAAGACCCCTCCACCAGGCTTGTTTACAAAAAAATACAGGGAAATTATTTTGTTGTCACAGTTTTTGGAAAACATAAGGTGCTAGAAATGGAAAAGTTAGAGTTGCCTGTCCTTTCAATCCTTTCAAATTTTTATTTCCATTTGAAATAATATAGCTTTCAAAGCTAGGACGCAGTCATCGCTGCAGCCTGGTGTAGTCTGGTGGCTTAACTAACACATTACACTTGACATTTGCAGTGGACTGAGAACACACCCTGTCAGTCATCATGTCCTTTCTGAGTGGTGCTGAGCTGAGCAGCTTCCACCTTAGAGGGAAAGGCATTGTAACAGAATCAGCCGTGATCAATGAAGTGTAGCCTTTAGCTGTGTCTACACTGCATAGTGTTCCTGAAATAGTTACATTTGTAAGGAGGGTAAGAATACATATAGGATTACATGGCAAACTTGAACCAGAAACCTTCTCTGCATCCAGGTAGATGCAATTCATTTTGTCTCTTTTTTCTGCATATGGCTGTTAAAATGCTTCTAAAACAGTTTCAGGAATTATTTGACGGCACTATTTTCAAACTCAGACTTGTGCATCCTGAAAGTTGCCCTACCCAAGGGGGGATATGAACAAATCAAAACATCCAAGGCCTTTGTGTAAAATCTTGCAACCAGCTAAAAATTAAAACAAAAAAGCTCCATAAAAAGGTCCTCTGATATAAGGTCACTGTAGCCTAGCTGTAAGTGGGATCGGAAAAATTCCTGTTATCCATTTTAAGTGCATAGAAAGACACCAACTGATTTAAATTAAGCTTTATATACAGTGAGTTGTGTTCAATACAATTGCTTCCATTTATACTAGTACAAGGAAAAGGAAGGCTGGGTCTATTTTCCCTGCCCTGAATATTCTAAATAGTTTATTAAAACTAACATGTCTATATCTCTTATTGTCACTTCACTGTGGTAATATTATATAAGCAGGAATGAAATTCTTTCAGCAATGCCCCTGCTGGAAAGACTGTTCCCATTTCACAGCCAGGGAGCTGAGGCATGTAGGTCAACAACCTAATCCAAAGCCCAATTTTTAGCTCTCTTATGAAAGACACTTGAATTATTTCATTGTGAACTGAAGATAGGTTCACTTACTTCTAAGCCAGAACACGTTCCGTAATTTGTCTGTAAGGCAGCTGTGCCCAAGCACAGCACTCAAGGGGATGGATGTACAGTAAAGCTTTAGCCTTAAGTGTCAGTCTCGCAGAACTTTCTATGCATCACTTTGACTCTTACAGCCAATTTGGTTTAGGGTGCTGAAACCAGCAGCAGTGTGGAGGTCAATTTCTAAAGACACCAGTAGGGTTAGCACAGAGCTGGTTTTGGGGCTGTGCCATCTGGAGAGAGACATTGGTGGCTCCCACCTTCTGGCTCGTTCTGAGAGCAGCAGGAGCTTCTGCCTCGTACAGATGCAATTTAATGATGATAGAAAATGGTAGCATATTGTTTCTGTAAGAGGCAGTCTCTCATGGATCCCACAGTGTTCTTACCAGCATGTTTAACCTCTAATCTGGGAAAGAAAAATACCATCTGGTACACACCATCCTTGAAAGTTTGCTGTCCCCTGTCTTGATGTGTACCTGGAGAGCTCATGTAAATGCTGTACAGAGTTACCCATGCTGAATGAACCTGCTTGGGCCCCAGAAGAAGTGAAGAGGCATTAGTGTGATGCACTATCTGAGTTAATATAGCTGACTTTGCAGCAGGGCTAATGAGCTCTGCAGAATGCCATATTGGCCTAGCTATGCTGCTTCCAGTAGTGGAGCTGGCTTGTTTAGAGCTCACTTAGGTATCTGCCCAGAACTGGATTGGGCCATGTTGGCAGATCCATAAACTCTTAATGTTTAATAAAGCATATTTTGTTTCTTCATTTTATTTAATTAATCAGAGAAAATGTCACACTTTCTGTCCTAAGGAAACTCTTGCTTCCTTGTTTGCTTATTTATGCAGTGTTAATCCTATTTGCACTAGTAAATTGAGAAGGATTCTTGCACTTGCTGTTAAGCTCTGACAACCCTGACTCAACACCTGCCAGACTTAACATGTCACCTTTGCAGTCTACAACTTACCTTTGTATTGCCCCTGTAGCAAAGGACAGGAGGGGCTGTGTGTCTGCTCTCAGTCAGAATCTGTGGTAAACTGGCCTATTGGTTTAAATTGTCAACATTTTCAGCACATGCCCCTAGGTAAACCTGACTGTACTGCCATAAACTGAGCTGCTCTGTTTCTGTCCCAGGTGGATTCACCCCTCCTTAAGCAACCTGCTGACCTGAGCTCTCTGGGGTGATCAGACTGATGCCAAACATGATGTGGAAATCTGGTTGGCCAAGCACACAGCAGCCCCAGGCTTTGGGGCACTCACCCACCTCCTGAGAAGCTGGGATGATAGGCATGGTCTACCACGGCCAGCTTTCTCCTTAGAGGTGGCCAAAAATTACTAGTGCTAACTGTGTTTCTAGTCTTGAGGGAAGGCTTTTGGATCAGTTTTCTGTGAGCAAATACAGCAAGGCCTTGGATTGACCTTGATGGTGAAGACACTAGCACTGCATGAACACAGCTCATTCTGCCACCTCTGTGAAAGAGATGAGGTGAGACTTATAGGTGTAAGTACAGAGCTCATGGATTACAGCTGAACATGTGAATTAAAGCCCCAAGACCATTGGTGGCATTTATCTGTTGCAAATAAGCATTCCTTACTCATCCCAGTTCTGCAGTTCTTTATTATGAAGGTGTCCTCTCAGAGACAAACTGAAAATGTGAGACAGACAGAACTTTAAAAATGAAGCTGCATTACTGGCTTTCGTGTGCATAGGGACAGAACTGAATGCTGTATTGGTCTGTTTGGAAATCACTGTCCTGTTAGTGCTTTTATTCCCTCAGCAGATTGCAAATAGAGCTGTTTTGGTTTTAAAAGATTCCTCATATACATGCTAAAATGTGCTTATTTCATTTTTTAAAAGTGTCCGTAAAGTAGCTTGGAAATAATTGTTCCTGATGTTTAATTAGGTGGTGTTTGAAAAGCGCTTTGAAAATGAAAAATGGAGTAAAAGTGCTAAGTATTCTTGCCTAAGGTTGATTAATTATGGACAGTAAATTTTACATTTGCCCATATGACAAATGTGAGCAAGTAAACTACATAATCTATTAAAGGAAACTCAGGCATATTTTCCCCATTTTCCCTCTGCATATGGATCTGGGGATGATAATCTGGAGGTTGGAGAATTTTGTCTACTTTGTAGCTTCTCATCGCCTTTTTTATTCCATGCTACTGAAGACTTTAGTAGAGAATTCAGATTCTGTCTTTTCAGAGGCAGCAGAGGGGCGATCCAGGGCATGGGAGCCTGCTGGGCTCCTTCAGATGTGTCAGCTTTCAACTTCATAGGAAGTTGTTAGACAGTGAGGCTACATCTATATTAGTAAATCAAACATGTCCAGCTCCCTGCCACTGAAGTCACCTGGCACTGAACTGCCCTCATCTGCACGATTAAACGTTTTTACTCTGTGAGAATGAGGTGGTTGCATTAAGGCACTCTGTTGGGAAGAGTCCCTGGCCTGTGCTTGCTTGGGAAGTCTTCCTGAAGATTGTCTGGGTGCGCGCAAGTTGGTCAGGGTCAAAATCATGCTAGAAATTTAACAGTGGAGATGATGGAGGCTCAGTGCCTAAGGCTGCCCAGCATCATTTTACTGGTACAGATATAGCCTAAGGGGCTATAGCATCTGCCTTGATTATTTACCTCTGCTGTCTTCGGGATGTCTTCCAGTGATGGAGGAGCACAAAGCTGCTTTCTACAGGCCAGATCATGTCATATGATGTATGTATTTTCTGACCTCTCCCAGCTGTGTCTGTTTTGGGGCAGCAATATTGATATCTGGTCTTAAAGGGCTGATGAAACTAACAACCCAGCTTCACTTGCACTGCAGAATAGATGATAAATTGCAGGACCACTTGGTGGTTTTGACAGGTTTTAAGTGGGGCTAATGTATAAAGAGCAAATGTTCTTATCAAACCTAGACCAAATATGTGAGAGGTCTGTGCTAGTTCTTGCAAATATGATAAGTGCCTTGAATAAACTGACAATCACCTCAGATAAAAAGTTTGGAGAAGCCTGTAGAATGAAGGCAGAAAAGGAAGAAGGGAAACCTCATGAGAGTGTGTGGAAAATACAGAGAGCATCTGTGCTTTTTCCCCCCTTTTTTCCCATATACGACAGTTTGCTTATACACTGTAGTGCTGTGATCTTCTAAGACTGGAGGAGTAAGTTTTCTCCTTAGAGCAGGGGATCGGATCGGTTATTGACATTGGCACACTGGAATTAGCAAAAAGGACTGATCTGAAACTGTTGGTTTAAAAGGGTATTACCCTGAGATATATCAAAACCAATGACTAGCCATAAACATTGTTGACATACAAGAAAATAAGTGGCATATATCCAAATATCGTAACTGCAGAACCAGCAATAAGGTCTCTGCTGCAAAGTATACTGAAATTGCAGCAGTTGGGTCTGAAAAGAAAATGCAGAAGCCTTGCTTTTTCAATCCAGGTGTCAGATCCTAAAATGCTAAATTCTTATCTTTTTGGAAAAGATTGTCACGTGTGCCTGAAAATGACTCCTGACTACAGAGCTTCAAAGAGATAAAGTCTTTACTTAAAGCTCTGGTTCTTTTAGCTTTAGTGAGCAAGCTTCAGAGAGAAAAGGTACTAAGGGCAGATTTAGACATAAGGAAATTGAGGCAAAAATAAGGGCCTTAGGCACAGCCTTTGCAGCCCCTCTGAATTTCCCTTTCTCTTCATCTTTTTGCCAGACTCAGCCTGGTGGAGGGAACTCTTGAGAGGGGTCTGTGAGCCTGAGTGTGGTACCTGGCCTGCAAATACAGGTAAAAGACTTAGATTGTGAAGGCACTGCTGGAAATAAGGAGCTGTTCTTTTGCCTCAGGTGTCCTGCTGGAAAGGTGCATGCTTGCTTCTTCCATTGTGCCTGTCCTTTCACATGGCTTTCCCACACCAAAAATTTCCTGTTAACACTTAGGTGGCAACATGATGCTTTTTGATAAGACAATTCAACAAAAAAGTTCTGCAGAGTGCTTTAAAACATCTCTGAGAAAATGGTTAGTAGATTTAGAAGGTGCTGATAAAATGGCAAATTACCTGGTGGTTAAGAAGCTTGCATGCATGGTGTTTATTGGAAGGAAGCAATGAGAAAGAGACATTCAGAAAAGAGAGGAAAGGACTGAGAAGAAAGCACAGATACTTGGAGGGCAGAATCCTTTTCATTTGAAAAGGAAGATCCATACAATGTACATCTTCCCTGTTTTTTTTTTTATTTTTACTCATAGAAACTTCTGAAATCTAGTTAACTAAAGGCATGCTATTTAGCACCCCACTTTTGATTGATCCTTCTCTCAAGAATGTGTGAATGAGATGCCGAGGTGTAAACAGGAACCATGAGACATGCATCTATGGTAAGCTGCACATACCCATTCTATTAGCATAACTCACTTTTGTCAGGTGCTTTATGCAGCATTTCATTTATTTTAGCAAGTTTCTCAGTTACAAGAGCTTCAAAACACAATATCAAAGGAACTGCAATTTTTCCTTATTTTGCATCAGGAATTTTTTTTAAGATATAATATGTGATGGTATCTGCTTCACAGCACTATGCAACTTGGTCACAAGCTATCACAAGTGACCTATAAACCAGATTTATTTGACACTAAATTCAAGCTGAAAACAACTTCCCAGAATCCTAGAAAAGGTAGTGAAACTCTATATACTCACTCCAAGGAGGCATTCACACACACAAATATGCATACTTTTATGCACAGATATCACCATGTATCATATTCTTGCTGACCATCTGTTTGCTTACTGTGAGCTCTGAGATGATTCAGTTGCTATGCCTTTGGGGAAAGCACCGGGTAAGACCTGCATGTAAATGTGCAAGGACACATTTGGGGATACACTAACTGCTATGTGCTGGGACCTGACATGCTATACCTGGCTCCATCTATTCCACCAGTCCTCCTGGTTGGGTAGTCAAAATGTCTAAGAGATCCATTACCAAAACTGAAAGAGCAGAGCCATCTTACAGCAAGGGAGTGAACAAATAGACAAATACAAATTCTGGCTGAGTTTAGGTTGCCTGCAGGAGCTGGGTGGGGTTCAGGAGCACACAGAAAGCAGCTGGATTTTGGTATCACTTAGTTCAGAGGAGCAGATATAATTGCTGTGTCTTCATGGGACAAGGCAGAGAATAAACCAGAAGCATACAAACAGGGGCTGTAGCTACTTTTATTTAGGTGGGAATCATCAGTTTGAAAAATAAACACCCTTAAAAAGTGAGGGAGATGCTGAATCCAAATTGTATAATAAATAAAAGAACCTTGCCTTCACATATGTCACTCTGGTGAAATGGGGCTGTCAGAGCTGGAGTTTAATCTAAACAGATTTACCTGTGCATGAAAGAAGTTCTATAACAAGTGCAATATTACATTGTTAGTGCATCTCCACTTATTCACAGGTAGCACAGTTGTGCATTTCAGATAGGTCTGAAAAGACCCTGCTGCTGGAAGTCATGAAGCTTTTCATTTATATTTCCTCAAATCCAGATTTTATGTACCATTTTCTGTGTCCTTCCTAATGCACAATGTATCTCTGTCAGCCTTTATGACTAAAAGTATATCACTGTCCTAAATACCTACACAGCTTTTTGTGCAATGGATTTTATTTCTGTCCTACTTTAGGAACTTTCAGACATGTTGTCATGAGCTGGGAGCTGAAACCATCTACTTTACAGAGGTGTTCTGTTAGGCTTTTGTTACCAGGCGTGTGACAATCAGGGCTGCTTGTAAGAAACTTCACCACTGTTCTCTGCTGTACAAAGAGCTGGCACAGGCAGGCCCCACAGTTGTGTGCAGTCACATGCAGGATAGAGGCCTAGAATTTTTTTTCTGTGAAGTCAGTTCACAACTGCAGGCAATTGAGATCTATTTTCATTAGGACTTTTCCTTCTTTTTCTCCTTCAGAGTCAGTGATGAAGGAAGCTCTCAGATTTGCCCTTATATTTTTGTCCCAATGAAGTAGAGCTTCCTATGGCATTTTCTTTGCTCCAGAGCTATTCGTCACTAGCACTGTGTTGATAATGTGATGACAGTTGTTGCCAAAACTTTCCTGTTCACTCTAAATCTGTTTTTCTTGGTATGAAAATAAAGATACAAAGCTCAGCAGAGAGAGAGTCCTCTGTGGTATGAGAGCTCAAGGTGACTGGGACAGAGTAATTATCCAAGGACAAACCCTGGTGCGGGCGGGTGAGCAGGCAGCATTTTCCAGATTCCAGAGGGGAAAGGAGTGTGAGGCTAAAGGGGGTGGGCTGGGTGGGATGTGCCTGCTGGGGGCTGGGGAGAGAGCCAGTGCTCCTCTTCTACAGGAAAATGAGCAGCCAGCAGAAACTAGATGCTTCTCACTATGGGGTGAGGGTGGAGAACCCACCAACTGCTGAGACAGTCAATAGGCATATTATTCATCACACATTGCTAGGAGATTAACTGAGCAAACGTTCTGACAAAACTGATTAAAGTCTTCATCCTGTAACAGGAGAACAAAGAGACACCAAGTTATTAAATCCCAGCCAAATGCCGGCTGATGATTACATGTAGTGGAAACACAAAGTATGCAGTAGGTTCTTCCCCCCTCCCCAAACTGAGGTGACTGTCTCTTTCTTTATCATGTAGCATCGCAAGTTACAGTTTGTAAATACAGCTACCTACTGAACATTTCAAAAACCAGATTACTGAGATGTAATAGATAAAGGACACCACCCCTTAGTTTGCTTCTCTTAAAATGTTATCTCAGAGTGTTATCGTGTCTAGAGTAATCTCTCTTCTGAAGTGCATTCTTTCCCAGTATTATCACTACTGTTTACAATTGGAGACACTCAAAATGAGATAAATACTTGACTTCCCCTTATAGTAAAGTTTGGATGGCACTCTGTCAACTACATGTAAACTTTGAATGTGAGTGCTCCCAGTATCAGTGTTTGCTCTGGTAAAGGAGAAATGGACATGAATTTTTACTGTGTTCACTAATTACCAGTTTCTAGCCTTGCCACATCCTAAAACAAGAGAAGTAGTATCAATGAAACTCAGTCACTTAATTGTACATTTCTGAAGACTGGGGAATTCATGAAAGAGAGCCTGAGAAAGGAATCCCTTTCCAGACAACTCTGATTGTTTTCTTTTGACAGTCAAAAATTCACTGGGTCACGGAAGTGATCAGACTAAACCTGTCAAGTGTCTACTACCTCTTGACAAGTGTCTGTTAACAAGTGTTAAACCTGAGGCACTGCTGAAGCCTATGCACTGAACTCAGCATTGATTTAGATATAACTACATGTGTGTGTTTTCACTGTTTCTTAGGCATGAAAAATCTCCCCTTAAATCGTTCTGGTAATGTACAGAGACTTTTGGAAAGGAAGGCTATTGTCTGTCAGGACCCTGAGACATAAAACTAGACACTGCAGCCCCCTGGGGAGTGAGTAGCAGGAGCTGGGCGATGCCACCAGTGGCTCTTCCCTCTCTAAACCCCTGACTTTGAGGGTAAGTACATTACAACTAATTACGTCGTTGGACTGTACCGACATGAATAAACCATTTAAGGTTAACTGTCATGCTTCTTAACATCATAAAGCCTCCTTTTCATAGAATTAAAGCCCTATTAAAATTGTGTCAAATCATTCCCTTGTGCTGGGTTAGTTCATAAAATGGTCTAAAAATGCTGGGTTTTTTTGGGGGAAGAGTTGGACGCAGTCACTGTAGTAGTGTCTGAGTAATCTTTATTATAAATGTGTTTTTCATGTGTCAGAAAAGTCGATGTCAAGTATGCAGTGGCTTTTGAAAACAAACGTCATCTAATGTGATAACAAAGATCTGTGTGAACATTAGGGAGAACATTGGTATGGTTAGGAATGCTCCAAGACTGTTAAATAATTATATTTTGCTACCTCATGGGGGTTTTTGCTTAATGATTTGTATTTATTAACTTGCATTTACCTTAGCTGTGGTTGTCAGTGCCATCACTTTAATATAAGCAAAGAGGAAGGAGGTAGCAAATGATAAAAAGATCTGTTTAACACTGTGAACCCTTGGTTGGGAAATGGCTCACACGTATTAGAAGCAGATGCAATAGAAATATTAATACTAAATCCAGCAAAATACTGGGACAGTACAGTAGTACATACACTGTAATAATTTGTAAATATAACTCTTATATACTCTTATGTACACAAACATTTTATGAACCCAGTTGATGCGTTGAGGTGGAGCAGTGAAAAAAATAAGAAAACCCTAGAGAACTGCAAATACCTTACATAATTTATTGTTGATTTTGTCCTAAGTTGTTAACTAGCTTTCTCT
Organism: Melopsittacus undulatus; assembly: GCF_012275295.1. Taxonomy (NCBI): domain Eukaryota; kingdom Metazoa; phylum Chordata; class Aves; order Psittaciformes; family Psittaculidae; genus Melopsittacus; species Melopsittacus undulatus. The sequence continues at coordinate 74,101,018 of NC_047529.1, forward strand.
AGCAGCATGTTGCAAGTACATCAGCATTTCATAGCTAACATAAATCTGCAAAAGATGGTGTTAACTGTTGGGTTTTTTTTCTGTTTTGCTTTTGTTTCATTAAATAGGAAGCTTCTTCATCAGTCAAATTATTCGTGCAATTTTGAAAGCACCCCAATCATTAGAAGAGCTTTGAAAAGGCAAGCATATACATCTGGATTGCTTTGGCAAGGCAAGGAGCTTTCTGAAATGAAGGAAACAGCTTCTCTTTTAAAAAACCTTTTATACCCTTGTAAAAGGCAATGAAATATATATCAAACATAGATGATACTAACTGCTCTTTACAGTTACTATTAAGATTTATGTTCCCTGAAGTTAAATATTGACTTTGGCATCACCTTGGTCAATATTTATCTCTCAGATCAATAAATCTTAATATTGACTGCAACTGAAGTCACCATGCTGCCCAGTGTTACCACTGAAAGATTTATATCAATATATTTTCCTGTCCCCTCGATATATCTTTTACTTTCCTGTTTTCCTGTTTGGTGATCTTGGAAGATTTTTTTGCATCAGGAAACTTTTTCTCTGCATAGAGTGTTGTCCTTCCCATCGGGTTGTTTTACTCCTTTCCTTATTTCTTTATAAGTTTTACCGTAACTTCATAAACCGTCTACAATAGTTTATGGCATAAAAACATTTTTCCCAGTGACTAAGTGAATGCATAACTTGTGAGAGCATACTAGGCTGGATAATTTTCATTGTGATTTTACATACTGGAAGATATAATCATCATAATCATCTTAATCAGTATTAGTGCTTTCTCTTATTATCCTTAAATTTCTATATTAACATTTACTTTCCTGCTTACCAATGTTTTCACTGATGTATTAGAATTATAATACAACTGAAAATTACAGTTTATTTAAAATTTAATTATTCAGTCCTATTTGGCAATTTTTTATTACTTTGATTTCTGCAACACAATCCAGTCCATGAAGAAGTTAGAGACATAATCATGACTAGCTTTTCATATATCTAGTTTTCCTAATATCACTGGAATTTTTGTGTTAGCAGGATCTTTGAGGCTAATTAAACAAAGCTCTTTTACGAAGTCCAATTGAAAGTTAAGTTACTAATGAACTTTTCTGAATGTGATATATAGATACTTATTAAGGCAAAAATGGATTGTTTGCTACCTTCCTTGTATTATCCTAAACCAGACCTTGAAAAAGATACATTTTTTCTTTTAACATAAAAGTTATTTGTGTTATTTCCTGTTTTCTTACCAATATAAATGTACAATGTAAATGTTCAATGGAAATTACCCTTTCTGCTCTTTTTTTCTTCTTCTTCTGTTTCTTTTTTACTGTTCTGTTTTCCAGCTTCTAAAAAAATCTACCTTTCTTTAGTTCCCTTGTGTGAATGCTGTCTGTGCCCTGACTGTGCTGGCTTGTGTCAGCCCTGTTCCTCACTGCTCTCCAGTCCTGTCCAAGAGGCTGTGGTACAGAACCAGCCCTAGTACTGTGTGCCCAGTGTGAATCATAGCATCATCCACCCATTCAGCCTTTGATCCAGTGTTGCTCTTTTTCTACTATACATCTCCAGCCACAGTGATAGCTTAATTAAGCAATAGTAATATAGATGGTCTCTGCATCCATATCAACTCCCAGAGTAGGCATTTGAATACGAAAGGATCCTAATTTTTTATAAAGTGTAATTCTTTCAGATGTCTGAGACTTAAAATGTCTGTATGAGCTGTGCCCACACTTGAACAAAGGAAGAACAGGAGTTTCAAGAAACTTCTACGTTTTATTTCCGCCACTGGGAAAAGCTAGAAGAATACTAATGTTAAATAATGAAATGAAGAATACTAGGCTGCTGCACTCTACTGAATAAAATAGCACTCTTCTACTGAGAGTGTCATGGAAAATTTGCCAAACAGAAACAAAGGCCCTTCTTCTACTTCTGCCTTCTGACATAAACAGCTGTACTGCTGCATGTGATGAATTATCAGAATGGGTAAAAATCTTCCTTTCCTTCTGTTTTCTTTAAAATGAGATTGGAGTGTTCAGATGAACACAACCTCTCCCCCAGCTGAGAAACAGAGTGAAAGTGGCTTCTGAAGACCTTCTACATTATTTGGGTAGCTCGGCTAATTAGGGACACAGCAGAACTCCCTTGTGACTTGCCCTATCATAATCCTTCCCAGCTAACACAGTTCAACCTCTGAATGCACCAGCAAAAAGCAGCTTCAGGATGTTCCTTGTAATCAAGAGGAGAAATAAGTTTTGCTCTGCTTGGACAGAAAATGGAGTGGCTGGAGGGGAAACAAAAAGTAAGTCACTCGTGCATTTGTGAATGAGGAGTGAAACTGTGAGCTAGAGTTTGAAGCTGAAATGCAAAGAGTTGTATGACTTACTCCTTAACACTTCTTAAGGTCCAAAACTTCCCCCATTAGTGAAATTGAACAATTTTCTGTGCTTCTGGCCTTAAACTCTGGAGTAGCATTTTGTTGTGCACAGCTATGAGTCTGGTGCACTCATACTAGAGATCACAGTAAGTTCTCCAGAAATGCTTTCAAATGTCAGGGCCAGGAAAATGACAACAGCTTATCAGCTTTATTTTGTATTATTCACATCAGTACTATCAGTATTAGTGATATCATTGACACTGTGGTTTAGAAGTAGGAGGGAAATTAGGTATGAATATCCTATACAACCTTTTGTAAACAATCTGTTGGCTCTATAGAGGCAACTATGGAGATCGGCGAAGAGTTCTTCAGTGTCATGCAACACTGCCAAACAAGGTAATATAGAAACTTTCTCTAAATACTGAAATGCTGACCTGTCTAACAGTATACTCTGTGACGATAACTGCTTCTCAGACCTCTAGGAAAACAAGACTGAAAATGCTGGTGACCTTACACCACCACCTAAGGCACCACCTCTGCCCCTGAAAGTGGTGGTTGCTAATGAGGACAATGCTAATGTGGAGCAGTGATGGATGCTTTTACCTTCTGATGCAGCCCACAGGCTTAGAACACCTCACTTGATATGGCCCCTGACTCCTCAGCTAACTACAGCAGAGCTGAGTAAAAGTGAGGATGGTGGTAAGACCATGTAAAATTGTAAGGAGAAATTATCCTCCAGTTGTTGAGCAAGCAATAGAAGAAAATTCCTTTTATAGGTCCTAATAATGAGTAAATCAAATTTGCAGCCAATTAAAAGCATCTGGGCACATGTACCATGCTTCCAAGTCCTGCTTTTGAAGTTGAGAGGGACCTGAGAAAACGATGATGCTTTCAATGGCAGATAAAGTTATGAGGCTGGAGGGACTGATCTGAAAACAAATTAGAACAATAAAATATGTTTAGCTTGGATAAATAACAGCTAATGTACTGGGAATGCATATAACTGACAAGTTTGGAGAAGGCTGTAAACAACAGCAAACTCAATGACAATTCTGAATGTTCAAGTAGATTCAGTTAAAGAGTAAGGGATTGTTTGCACCAATAAATTCACTTTTATAATTATGCAGCATAATTATACAGCATAATTGTAATTATCCTGGAATTATTCTGAAGGAAGAGTGTCCACAAGGGGAGTTATGCTGATATAAAGATACTACTGAATTTCCCTGTGTAGACAAGCCTCAGCAAAAGAAAGGATTGTTTTTGTATAAAGCCTCTGTGCAGCTACTGTTACTAGTACGACAGTGCAATACAAAACAGAGAATGTAAATTACAGGCATAGCTTTTAGTTGATTTAATCTATCTAGTTCAAGCCATGACCCCAGAGAGAGACCTCCTACAAACACCGGCTTGTGTGACACTTATTCCTATTTCATATGAAGAGTCTTTGCACTTTTTGGTCCCCTGATTCGCCTGGGACTGTCCTGCTCTGTAGTTTAGCTCAACTAAATAGCTTGCATGACAATAGATCACCCTCTGCCTCTATGGCACTGACATCCACAGCTATAAGGCCTTGTTCTGAAGGTGATTTTCTCCAGCCTATTGCTGGCGTGTGTGTATCTAATAGGGTTTGTTTTTTTCATACTTCTCTAGATTTTAGTTAACAAGCTTTAAGCTTCCTCTGGGAAGCTATATTATATGCCTAAGCTTGTCTGTGCAAAATGTTGCTCTGCATTAATGGTACCAGAAGAGCCAAAGTCATGTATTCCCCTCAGTTATGGATGCTCATATACAACCACATTTATAAACCATTTGCATGGATTTGTTCTCTTTGGCCATCTCATTGGACTAGAATACAAGGTTAAATGAGTGTGCTCTCAGTGAGCAAAATCTATTAGTTCCATGCCCCTAGACAAGCAATGGTGCAACTGCTTGAGGAGGAATATTGAGGCTTCAGGATAATCAGAATGTCCTGCTTACAGTGTATTTACAAGGAGATTTATTGTTATAATCTGTTTAAGATTTCAAACTGAGCTATCCAGAGCAGTTTAAATATTTGAAGGAAGGTCCAGAAAGCAAACAGTATGACAAGGAATTGCTGTTATAATTAGTTTGAATAATAACATCACTACTCTTGCCTAGCATTTTTTACAGTCATTTCAACAGGAAGATGATGTCATAATCTTTATTTTATAGAAGACAGGCAATGAGAAGTGGCTTACCCAAAGTCCCATGCCGCTTCCCTGCTGGAAGAAGTAAAATGGTGTGTAAATTCTTGGACAGCTACTGCTGAGAGGCCATACTCCAAGGACATGTTTGTTATGACATATATTTTAAATAACTTAAGAACCTGTGCAGTTGCATGAAAGGAGAAGCCACTTTCACTGCTGAAAGAGGTGGTTGGAAATATAGAGTTTAATTGAAATAAAGACTTTTATAAGGCATCTGACTGTGGGATGGGTAAGATAGATAGATTATTCCAGAACTGTGTTTTTCTGTGTCTAAACCTTTTGCTGTTTTTTGTTAATACATAGAATTTTGCAAACTTGATTGCTTGTTCCTTGATCCTTTATTTAAAGTGACAACTAACTCTTACCCAGTTTTCTGCATCCAAAATAAAGAATGACTCTTTTTGTCTTCAGCTTATCACTGTGCTTCCTTCTTTCAATTGTGCTAATTTTAAAGTAAGAAAACACAACAAAAATAATATAACTTATATGTCTGTAAACTCTTCCTTGCCACAAAGCTTGTGTCCAAATTCCCATCTTCAAAATGGGTGAATGACCTTCATACAACCTTTCTTAGTTTCTGTTTCCAATTTTCTGACATATTTTTATCACATTCTTCCTCTCCCAGTCTGGGAACTTTAGGTTAGATTCACAAAATGACTTAGGCATCATCTGGGAAACATTGTGGCATCAGTGTGATCCCACATACCCAGGTTGTACCTTCATACCAGGAACAACCCCTGGAGAGCTGGCTGTGAATGAGGTTCCAAAAGGCTAGTGGGCTGATTTGTTGAATGTACCTCTGGGGAAAAGCTCAGGAGAGTGTCACACTCCCTGCTGCACCTTTGGAGGTCACACTACTTAGCTCTTCTGCATGGGGTTTGCTGAGAACTGTGTGCCCAAACAGATGGAATTAAAGTAATGGGAAAGGTTTTGCCTTTGTCTAGTGTTACAGTGAGCACAATACTCCCCTAGGATGCAGGAGTGGCAGTTTTGCCTTTGCTTCTTCTTTAAGGAGACCTGAGTCAATCTCTTTTCCCCTCTTAGAATAACGTCATCAGCACCAGGCGCTAGCAGAAGATCTCCTCTGATGAGGCTTATAGCCCCACTGCTCTCCTCCCAGTACAGTTCCTTAATCACCTGGATATTAGAAACTAGTTTAGGTCTCTCTGCAAATCACATGTCCAGAATGAGGCATTTCTCAGATTAAGCAGCAGCTGAGAGGAATTTAAAATCATCTTTATGTAGAAAGACAGTTTTACAGATTTATCCTTTTCTTCCTTTGAAAGTGTTTGCCTTGTCTGTAATTCCAGCTCCATCACTAGTGTGTGGGTTCAACAATTGCTAGCCTGTGGTGAAGAATTCTCCTTTTTCTGAGCCATTATTACATTTACAATTATACTGGCTTTTAAAGACACTACAGCTTTGTCATTAGGCAGTGTTAAAAAGAATGCTGATTAATTCAACCTAGCACACACCTTCCAGAATTCCAACAAAGGAAAATGGGTCTTTAGACAGGATAGGCAGTTATAACTATAAGCTTCTCTAAACAGCATAGCTCAACTAGCTTAGCACCTTTTATGTTGCTGCTGTCTCTGTACTTACAAAAAAAGGAGTGAACTTACGGCTTCTGCTAAATTTGCTTCTTTCGAAGACAAGGTTGGATTGTCAGTCTTTTACATGCATGTCCTCCTCCCTACCCCCCAGGAGAACTGGTTCTAAAAATGGATCCACTTTGTTCTCCTGGAAAATATAAAATTCTAAGTCTTAGGTAGAATTCAGATAGTTTGGAATACTTCCTTAAATTACACTTTCCAGTACCTAAAAGGTGCGCATATTGGAAAAAATGTCCTATCTGCTGGAACATTATGGCAATATGGTATGAAAAAAGATTTTAAAGTATTGCTGCCTAGCATTACTAGTAATAGATTTTGCTGCAGGAAAGAAGTTGTCAAGCCAAATCTCGTGTCCTAATTGTTAATTATTGTTGTCTTTGTCTCAAAAAAATTCTGTTATGAGACTAGGCAGCTTTATTTGATTAAAATATTCCATAAAAATTCAACACCAATCACATTTAAAAATAAATATTCAATAGCACAATGAAGAAATGGACAGTAGCATACTTACTACATTTGCTGTTGATCTCCAAACAATGTTTATGCTTATGATGTCCTCTATCTCTTAAAAGTGAATACTGTGTTGATGTAAGCTGTTCATTTCACTGTCCTAGGGAATGAACTCTGCTTCAGTGGGTGAGTTAGTAATGCATGCCTTTCAGCATGTGAAGTAATCATTGTTTATAAAGCCCTGCAAATGCAATCTGGTATTTATTTGGTGAGAAGACATAGTTGCAAACTGATTGTAATCCTGACCTTGATAAAATAAGACATAATTTTATGCAGCAGTGATCTCCTGCCCTCCTAGGGGAGCCTTACCAGCTTTGTTTGACATTTGTCTCAGTCTGAAATTTTACTCTGACCTAAGTGTGCATCCATTTGATGAAAGTCTTGCAGAAAGAAAATCTTTCTCTTTAAGGCTGGGTCCCACTTGTATTACCATATGCAGTGTGTTTTGATGAAATCGTAGCTCTCAACACTGGCATTAAGAGAAATTAAAGGTCACACACATGAATTAGCTATGGTAGTTTACTACCTTGTCAGATGTCAGTTTAACTATGCTAACTGTTGTTAAAGTTTAGGCACATGCTCTGAGTCTGGTCAGATGTAAAGTAATATATTCCTTAGCTCAATCCTGATGAAAGAGTTTGAGCTAATCGTGCATACCATTGCTCAGCTGATTATTGTTTATGGATTATTATTATTGTATATTGCATATATATTATAACATATATATTATTTTATATATTATTATATATATAATATTGAATATTATATGTCTATTATATGTATATAATTGCATTGTATATATGCATCAATTATCAGTTCATATCTTCCATGAGTTTTACAAATGCTGGTATCAATTAGAGCCTGGTCTAGTAGCTGGAAGTTATGTAGGCTTTTATAGGCCTGTGTGAACAGAAAGACTGAAAGCACCAAGATACTTCATTTAGCTAACCAGGAAGTAAGCTTTCAGTCCTCAATAATCTGAGCTACACTGTAACCTTCATGGTAGGGATTGTCACTTTGTTAGCATAGTGTTGCAGTATAACAATCAGCCCATTTGAGTAGTGACAGTGTGTAAAAATAATTTCTGTTTTATTCTAAGCAGATTTGCTCACTGTAATGTCGCTGATCTCTTCAGGCATGAAGAATCTCTTTCTTTTATCAATCCACATCACTAGCTGTTTGTGCTGTAGATCATGATGCAACATGTTTACATGCATGGACCATATGGCAAATTCAACATTTCAAGTACCTTTGTATGAAGAATATCTGAACTATGTTTAATACCTCTCCTTTTTTCCCTCAACATCAGTCCAAAAACACGTGACTCCAATTAGTTCCTATCTATCTCAAACAGTTTATTGGCACCAATCTGTTCTCAGTATTGCCAAAATACATAAAACTGTTTCAAGTCCCATGATTTTTCATGGCTTTCTTTACAATTCAAAATTCAGATGAATACCTTAACATTATAATGAGATGAAAAGAAGTGAAAATTACCTTTCAACTCAGAAAAACAAAACAAACCAAAGCTTGGATCTAATTAACCTTGGCAAGAAAAGAAATCACTGAGAAATAATTAAAATCTCTCCAACTCAAAGAGGCCAAAACAAAGCCCTCTGAAGTCCTAACAAAACTCTCAAAATAGGATTTTACTGGTACATCAGTGCTGCTCAGGCTGATGTTGATGCTCTATACGGAGATTAATTTTACTCTCAAAAAGGAGGCTTCTTGACAAATGCATTCAGCCTGTATTATTTATGTCTTTAAGTCCAGAAAATCCTGGAAGTTCTCTGCTTACTCCCTTATATCTCAAAGAATTAGATTAAGGCAAATATCACAGGGACTGAGTATTTCCTCATGCCTGGGTGTTTACTGACATTTTAAGCAAGTTCCAAAATTTATGTAGGGCAAAGATTTCTGGGGCTCTATGTTCATTCTTCACTGTCACTACTGTGAAATTCTTGAATTTAAATAAAGTTAGTACAAAGTTGCATGGAAATTACAGTCAGCTTACCCCAAGGGAGCTAATAAGCAAGACAATATAAGCAAGTTCTCAGAAAAGAGTAGATGTCTTAAAATTATATCCCAGAGATGTACTCTGACAGCTTGCATCAGAAATAAAAATCAGAATTAGGAACAGGATTTTTAACATCCCTTTTAGGCAGGACATCAGATTTCATCTCGGTTTTAACACAGGTAGAATCTGTTCCAACTATGAGAAGAACTGCCATTTGTAAGTATTTTGATTTCATGTCTCTCTTGTGGCTGAATTACTTTGGGGAATGACAGCATAAAAACTGGGGCAACAAATCAGGTGATATTTGAAATAGCATTATCAGCTCCCCATCCTCTGCAAACATATGGACAAAATGCTGTATAGATGGTATCAGGGTACATTCAAAAGAGAAAAAAAAAAAACATTTCCCTTTTGTCTCAGACAGTTCCATGAATCAGCTCCAATGCTGCAATCAGAACTGCAGTTTCTGCAGACAATATCTATACAGAAAGTGCCAGAGTGGTAGGTTGTGGAGGTCTTGCAGGCTGAGACCCCCAAGCAGTAACCTTTTGTTGAAAACTGTAGCAGTTTTGTTAGCTTTAGTACCGTTTTCACATGTGTGATTACTTTTGTAAATCAAACCATTGGATGAGTGTTTTTCTTCACTATATTTGTCAGCATCACTCCAGCTAACAGAAATTGAAGCTTCTCTGAAGATTTAAGCCAAGCCTCAAATTATGTCTCAAAAATAAAGAAATTGACATACTTTTAGGGGTTTCTTCAACACCTTTGACCATCATTACTTCTGCTGCTGTTGTTTGTGCTTTGCACCATGGTTTCAAAACCACATGCTTCAATGTTGGAATACTCAGTACTTCTGTAAAGGATGGGAAGAGTAGGATGAGATAATTATATTCTGATTCAGGATTGCTAAAAGTTGAATAGACAATATAGAATAACTGCAGGATCATGATTGTTCTATGAAGTAATTCCAGACAAAAGCTTCAAGGTCATCCCTAGACCTACCAGGATTCTGATTTGCTTCTGTTTTGGCCCTGACACTCACTAGACCCTCTTTTGAGCCAAATCAATTTATTAACCCAGAAGAAAATAATAATTTATCTTTTTGATTTTTTTTTTTTGCCATGTTAGTGAGCTGGTTTACAAAAGAGTACGACAAACACCAGAGCTGTCACACAGATTAGGTGCCGGAGTAAGAATGTATGGAGGAAGTGGTAGGACCTTTCCCTTACAGCCACAAGGCACAGTTAGATTTACTTATCTTTTATAACTTACTCCTTCTAGCAAGTGAAAGTACTAAGATAAATTCATAACTGTTGAAATGTCAATTTGTATATGTTGCATGTGGGATGTTTATAGTGAAACTAATTTTAGAAAGAGTTGCTCTGTTTTATTTTGAAGATCCACTTGGATTTCTGCTAGAGTGCCTTTCTACAGAGAGTTACCAAAATGAGAGATTCAGCACTAGCCTTACATGTTTTACATAATTATAATTTATATTTGCTAAAGTGGCCTTTCAGGGATAAAAAATAGCTGTATGAAATCTGTTCTAGAGAGGGAAATATACAAATATTCTCCAAGTCAGCAAGAAATACTTGCAAACTCTCAATGAAGTGTTATTCTGCAGGGACATCTACAATTTTATAGGATGCAATTTCGCAGTTCAGGCTTGGTTTGCCATGTGTGGAAAGCAAGCTGATTGCATCAGGTGGTGGAGCATTATCAAGTCATTGTTAACTCATTGCCACAGAGGACATAAATGGTTTTCCCCACTGCAACAGTAACAGTAATGGTCAGCTGGTTCAACTGGTTGGGTAAGTGTCTGACACTTATCCCTCAAAATACTTTAATGTTTCTCTTCAAAGTGCTTTTTAAAGTCCTTCTTCACTCCCATTCTAAATATCTATTGATAAGCCACTAGTAAATTTTGACCTTTTTGCTAACTACCTGTTCTAGTAATTCTTGTATTTTTGAATCTGGTTTTGGCAGGATCTTCATTTTATTCTGTATTTGCACGATAGCTTGCACCTATTTTGGTCCATATATCTGATGAGCTGGACTAATGCAAATAATAAATGCATATAATAGTAAGCCAGCTGTACTGGCATGAAAGTTTATCATTCAGATACAGATATCGACATATAGACCTACTGTGATAAATCATCACATTTGACAAACTGAGTAGAATAAAATAAACCAGTTTAATTTTAGGAGATTAATATAATGTGCTGAAACAACAGTTCATTCTACTAAGCTTCTACCTGAAAGGAATTAATAAAGGGCAGATATCAGAGAAGACTGTCAAACCAATATGGAGGCCAGCCTTTAAGCTTATGATGGAAGTGGGGTGCTACAATTTTCACAAGAATTTCTGAATGTGCTTTGTGTTGATATCGTTGGTTTGCTTATTCACATATGCTCTGTATTTTTCTCTCTGTAGACCAGCAACATGCCTGGCATATATTATATATATTTCTAATAATATTGTATATGTAACCAAAAGCTTTAAGTTGTTCTCAAAGTATTCAAAGTAACGTTCAAAACCTCTACATCTTGAAACATGAGGTCCCATGAACCTCAGCTGTTCAACTTGACATGGGCTTGAGGCAAGAGATGATCTCAGTGATTCCTGTGTGACACATAAAATAGTGAAGCTCCAGTAGCATTCCCGTGCCCACAAGGAAACTGAGATAGGTAATGGCTGTCACTGTACTAGGTCATGAACCCTCAGGGAGACAGTGAAATAAAATGAAGCTGATTGGCTAATACAGTAAATTTTGGGTATAAGATTGCAGGCAGGAAGCCTGATCACTTGTAAAAGTGGCATGGGATGTATAAAATAGCAGATGACAGAGGATATTTGTGAGGGCCAGAGGACCACACAAACTTTATACAATAGTAACAACAATCAGTTTTATTATTAATATTCTTGTTAGCAGATTGGCCAAGGCAAACCACAGCATAACACAATTCCATAAACTTAGGTGGACAAGCCAATATAACTGGGGCTCTAGCTGTCTCCAATGAATCAATTGCCTGATCAGATGTGCAAAGAGATTACAGAGCTCTTGCAAAACACAGAAATCCAGTTGTGTTCTGGAAGTGTTCTAATCTGGAAATAATAGTAGGACATTGTAGGACATGACATAAGGGTTTTCAACAGAGCAAGTAGCTACCTACTGATCAGTCTTTCTGACAGGAAATTACTGATGGGGAAAGATGGAAATCAGAGGAGATGTCTGCTGTGACAGCCTGGAGGAATGTTGAAGTTATCAAGGCAGAGCATAAGAACAGCCACAGTAGGTTGGACCAAAGATCCACCTAAACTGCTACCTGAAAGCAGTCAAAAGAGGATAACCACTTTTGGATAGGTGGTGGACAATCCTGTACTCATAGTTAATGAACTTCCATCAATCTGCAGTTCATGTGTTTCCCTAACCATGTATATTATCTCTGTGATTAACAGGTATTAATGTCTTGTTTTTCTATTACTCTATTTAATCATTTGGGAAACCATAAAGCCTTTTGGCATCCATGATATACTGTGTCAATAAATGCCACAGTTTAACTGTGCTTTTGGAGAAGAGTATCTCATTTAATTTATTTTCAACATGCCACCATAGATTTTAATTCTAAACAGGCATAACTGTTCCAGTCATATCACATCCAATTGTATCTTTATTATGTGCTTTTAACATGGCTTCACTATGAAAGTTTGTCAGAATAATATTTTGCACAGTATTGGTAGCAGGGGAGACTCCAAAGCCCTTGGTCCATTATAGAGGGATGCATATTAATTGCCATCACACAGTATCCGTAGGACAGCTTTCCACCGATGTGCAGTACAGGAGAAGGGCAAAAAAGAGTCAATTTCAGATCCCCAAGTGGACCCAAAATGCTTCCCAAAACCCCCATTTTTATTTTGGTAGCCAATTTTACCAGAAGGTCATGATAAGTCTGAGCTCTGTCTAAAGAAATGTCAGGAAAAATATGTTTTTCTATGGGTTACTGTTTATATTTTCACACTGAAGAAACATCATGGAAGTAGGAAATGTATACAGTTAATCTAGAAGGGGTTCAGTTCCAGTTCTCAGCTATGGCTGTAGGTGAGTATTCATCTAATTCAAGCTGTCTTAATGTTCAGAAAGGATCTGGGGGTATTCATGTAGCTGAACTTACTGGATAGATTTTCAGAACGACAATTGTGTACATTTAAAAAGAAATACTGCTACTATGGAATATTAAAGTAGGTAGTTGAGCTAGGGTTTCTCAGAATTGTTTGTGCTGTTTATACGGCTGGTTTATACTAGCAAGTCTTCTTGTATTGAGGAAAAAACAAAGTACAATGAGTTCCTGTTCACCCTTTTTGTGCTATTGATTTTATAGGCCTCTGTCATGTCCCCCCTTGGGCATCCTTTTTTTTTTTTTCAGGCTGAAACGCACTAGTGTGGTTATCTGTTCCTTGTACAAAAAATATTCTGCACATTTGATCTCCCACGTTTCCCTTTAAAGTTTTCCAGTTTTTATATTTTAAGGTGGGGGCTCAACATGGCGCGCTGCATTAAGGGTGTCTGTCACCATGTTCTTATACATAATAATGGAATAATGATGATAAAGAGAGAGAACAATGTCTTTTACGAGTCCTCCTGATCAGCAAATTGACATTTTTTCTCTGTCATTATTTGACTAGTTATATCTACGATCTCAGGTATCAGCAATGTACATGGAACCTCAGACAGAACCGACCTTACGTTAAGCCTTCCCATGAGTAACCTGAAGGACTTGGGTGGCATCAAGAACATGCTTAAGAGCTTCTGAATCATATCCTGTGTTAAATGAGAATTGCTTTGTCAGTACTAACTGTATGAAATACATGAGACATTTTGTTGGTTGTCCAGTTCCCACATTTATCTTCTATAGAAACAAAACTTGATTAATATTTGATTTTATTTATTTTATTTGACAGGTCTCATTTTTGAATGTATTGTATCATAAAGATAAGTTTTGCTGCTAACTAGGACTACTTCATGATTTTGGGTTGAAAAAGCTCTTAATTCTTGGTAAGATACATAAGAATGACTTTAAGTGAAATTTAATCTGAGGTTTTCAAAATATTTAGATCTGAAGCTCCCAGTGAAACTGAAAAGGGTAAAGTTGAAGCCATGTGGACTGAAATAAAGAAAAAAATGTACAGATAACCTTTCAGTGAGTACAACCTCTTGAGTTTCAATGAGATCTAGTGACAATGAGCTCAGCTAGCTTCTAAGTTCCAGTCCTTTGCCTGAAGCACGAAATTACCGACTCTTTTCATTCTTACCTTGACTTGGTTTTCATGGTTCATTGTGCAAGAATGAACAATGATTTCTTTTGTCAGTCATCCAACTGAATATTGTTTTGCTTATTATTCAGTATAAATTGTTCCTCTGCTAAAACATAAGCTATCAGCGGGTAAGGATTTATTGCCCAATTTTACCTCTCACAATTCTAAAACAGTACTTGCTGTTTTGGTAGAGAATGAGAAACATGGTAAAAGAGAGAAATGTAGTTTTCACTAAAGAGAGAGTATTGAATAGCTCCCATATTTGCTGTTGTTCAAAGTGTAAGCTCTGGAAATCCGTTACTTTGGAAGAGGGTTATGGAAAAATGCCATCTTTGTATTGAATATGAAACGATAAGGTTTTCCAAACTGTTCTGGTGAAATACGAGACTGTATCTTGTTGACTCAAGGATCCTTTGAACTTGAAGCTCCGAATATAGGACTGGAAAAGGTACAGCTGAAGTTATGCAGACTGAGCACAGCACTTAATATTTGAGTGAAGAACAACTAAGTCTAGCCAATTCAATGAATTTAGAAACATAGTAGTCTTAATCTTTATCTTTAGTCATTGCACACCTAAGATCAGACTTATTCTTGATCATCTCTGTGGACAGCTGAGAGGTTGACCTGAGGCCAATGAATTTAAGGACCATTAGTTATAGTAAGGTTTTACCTCTGAGCAGGCTCTGAGAATATAATTATCATGAAATAAATGTAGATAACTTAACATCGCTATGACTCCCCCAAAGTCATAGCTGAACTATCGTTGTGGTGTGACCACAATTAAAGATTAATGTGTCTCTGACAGAGAAATGCAGGAAAGCCAAAGCAGCTAAACAAATTAACCTGGTTTGTGATCACAGTATATAAAAGAGCTTTTCCAGTGTGAGTTGTAAGAGCTAGAAGGACAAAACTGGTTCTATTTATTTGTACATTTTACATTAAACAGTAACATGATAGAATTTATAAACTATTCTTGAAGAACAGCCCAAAAGCCAGGACTTTACTGAAATCTCCTGTTGTTAAACAGTGGAGTAAATGCTTTCTTTCTGTATTTTCTCTTTGGCCAGTGAGTTTTAAAGTCTTTTTCTTGACTGTGAGACAGGTTCAGCAGAAAAAGTAGAAGTGATATTTTTAACCAGTCAATGGCTCTCTGACCAAGAAATTTAAACTCTTCTGGAGATGCAGGAAAGAAGAAATCCAGAGTTTGGGAAGGAACCTATTTGAAGTGAAGGGGCTTCCACTTCATTGTGTTCTGCCCTTCACAGTTTCATGAGTCAACTGAAAATGAACTTCAGAAAGAGTTACTTGGGTATGGTTGTGAAAAACTGCTGTACTTTTGGATTCTATTTGAAAATTTACTGTGGGACTACTTTTGAATTCCTTAGTACTGTTAGAAATGTTTTCCGTTGGTGGGTGCAACTACTCAGAATAGCACAAACTGGTGACAGGGAAAAAAACCACACTGGAACACCCCAGATGGGTCAGAATAAATACACAGAGCTGAAGGTTAGAGAAATCATCTACTGAAGTGAAAATCAGTGTTATAACAAAATGTTGGAATTTTTAGAAATACATGGCTAAGATGTCAGGGAACAGCATCAGTGGGTTTGCTCCGTCAGGGAGGACAAGGAGCCAAGGGTGACCTTCACATAAGCAGGGTACTCATCAGCTAGGCACTATCTCATGAGGTCTGAACAGGACCCGGCTGGTGATATGGTGGCATGCTCTATCAGGGCAAGGCTGATGGATGCCATCAGGGTCCTTACATAAGAAAACTATCATCTGAGTGAAAGTTGTCATGAGTCTAAATTTTACTAGTTTTGCTTTTTAATTATTTACTGTAGTGTGGATTCAACTTCAAGCCACAGATCAAACATCTGAAAACTCATGACAATTTTGTGTTTGCATTCAAAGACCCTTATCACTGAGAGCTGCTTATTTGGAAGCAGACTGGAATTTTGTGCTTTGTTGCATCTCTTCAAAGCAAATTCAACCCTTGTGTCCTCAGGCAAGTTTGCACATGGATGTCACTTGAAGGATTCTTGGTTTCAGCAGCATCTATTCACGGTATTACAGAATGCCAAAAGTACTATCCAATCATTCTTACTTAAGTTACATACTGCATCACTGGGAATTTGTGAAACAAAACAAAGACCATTACTTCTGCAACTTTTTAACTGAGATTATTTGTCCCCCATCTGTGGACTTCAAAGTAATAATTAACTAAGCACACTATCTCCTGAGCAATTGATAATGTTGAAGAAAAAGAAAGGGTGGTTTGGCATGACCAAAGGTGTTTTTTTAAGGGAAATACATAATTAGGGCTTTGATTAGCTATAATCTGTAATATTCCAAAGTGCCATAGGTGTTTTGGCCTGATTTCACTGCTTAGGAAACACCACTGTAAAGATATCATATTGTTGCATAGGTCTTATTATATAAACTGAAAATATTAAACTGAAACAGATGTGTTGATTTCAGCTTGGCTCAAAACACACACAAGAAACTAACGTTTGCCAAATGGAAAAGGATAAAACCAGTTGATAAAATGTTATTTTCATGCATCTGAGATAATTACAACCAGTAGGCAATGAAACAAAATTAAAACCTATAAAGAATAAGCTGGCAGCAGCTGACAGTAGATGCTACAGAGGGAGGTAAAATCCTTGTCAGTGAACTAAGCCAGTAGGCTAGTAGAACTATATATGGAAAAATTGAATTTTCTATATTCCCCACAACATAAGATTTAATATTCATTTATGACGACTTTCATGTCTACAGACAGTACTAATGGTTGTGACATCATCTTTCTTTTTAAACTGTATTTATAGTATTTCACTTAACAACCTTGTGCAGTACTATATCTCTTGTAAGTAAATACTTCTCTTTCTAATTGAAATTTATTGCCTTTTAATTTGCAACTCTGTGTTGTTATATGATGGGACATGTTTAATAAAAGGAGAGATTGATCAGTTTATTACTATACCAGTAGCAATTTTGTACATCTCTATCAAGTATCCTGTTACTCTTGTTCTGTCTAGGTTAATCTCTCCAATATAAATCCCAGTTTACTTCTACTATTACTCTGAACTTCATCAATCTTTGCTTTATTTTTCATGAGAGTGAGTCCACCACAACTCTGCTCGGTACTGCAAGTCAAAATTGTTAATTTTTATATAGTGCTGTATACTTCCTGTATTGTTTCTATGCAGTTAAAATGTAATCTTTAAAAATAATTGTTAAAATCTGACATTTTTCTTTAAGACAAAAAGTCTTCTTAGCAGTTCTAGCATGCAAAGGTACATGCAAATTGAATTTTTATTTGTCCTTTTCAACAAATGTTTTATAGCAACACTGTTTTCCTTGAAAGTTGAAAACTAATGAGCTCTGTCAAATTGGACAGCACGGTGTCTAGGAAGCTGTTAGACAAAATGCTGATTAGTTAGTGAGCTAAAACCATAGCCACAATTTGCTGTTGATTGTTCAAGGCAGGCGGTTATCGAGTTTATTTACAAGATCATTCTTAAACAGAATGTATTTAGCTGGTTAGATTCAATAACAGGGAATCACATTCATTCAGTGGAAAGGACAGAATTATATTTTGAATGATGGTCTAGGGAGAGTAATAGTGTGGGTGTTAATGTCTTTAGTTTGAAGCAGTTATTTTTCTGAATTAGGGTTCTGAGTATACTTACCGTGATATGGAAGGAAGTCAGTAAAGTATTTAGGCATTTAAATAGGACTCAAACCTACCTGAAATTCTCTTGGAAATCAATAGAAGTTTGGAAAATTTTAACAGGAACCTAAATTAATAGACATTCATGCTGAACCTTCTCCTGTGTATCTTTCATTTGGAGTATAGTACAAAATGCAGGTCTGCATATTAAGCTTAATTCACTCTATGTTTTATACTGATCTCACATATAAGGTGCCCTGAGTTCAGCAGTAGCAGTCATTTTTTTTCCTTCTTGGTAGCTGGTGCAGTGCTGTGTTTTGACTTTTGGCCTGGGAACAGTGCTGATAGCACCGATGTTTTTAGTTACTGCTCAAATGTTTATTCTGGTCAAGGACTTTGTGAGTCTCATGCTATGCTAGGGAGGAGGGGAGGCCTGGAGGAAGCAGAGTCAGGACACCTGATCCAAACAAGCCAAAGAGATATTCCATACCACAGCACGTCATGCCCGAGGAGGTAACTGGGAGTTCCCTGGAAGGGCTCTCTCTCTCTTCTGGTTCGGGCTCATTTCAGCGGGTGGTATCGTATTCTCTCCCCTTGTTTATTTCCTCTATCATTATTATTATTATTGCTCGTAGCAGTAGTGATTTGTGTTATACGTTAGTTGTTGGAATGTTCTTATCTCAACCCGTGGGAGTTACATTCTTTCGATTCTCCTCCCCATCCCTCTGGGAGTGGGGATGAGGAAGGAGTGAGAGAGACTGTGGCTGGGTTTTAAACCATGACATAAGGGCATTCCCTGCATGTACTAAATAAACTTAATGCCAGATTCTGCTTTGCTCAGTGGGAACAGAACAAGGCACTTTAGGATCTGCTAGTGTTCAGGAACTCATGACTGAAAAAGACTATGTGGTCAGTAATTATCCAGACAGGATGTTCTGGAGCTAATGGCTATTGTAACCACATCTCTGAAGTGTCTGAAGGCTTTCTGTAATTTTGTGATGAATGTCTTCCAATAAAAGACATTTACATGAATGTGGTCAACTATAAATGACTTAAGACAGATCTTATACTGACTCCAGCTTGTAACATCTCTATTTGTTTCATTCAGTGCTTGACCTATATTGTGACAATGACCATCTACTAAAACAATTATTTTACTTTGAGCAAAAAATTACTTTATTGTCAATATTTGCAGCCTATTGTGTTTCCTAGTTTTCTCTAACATCTTCTCTAAAACAGTTTCAATATTAAAAAAAACCAACAAAAGTTATTACAGACAGTTGCTTTTTGTAGTCATAATCTTATGCTGAGAAAGCCGGTATCTTGGTGAGACAATTCATTAACTGATGGCACTATAAAGCTTAGCTTTATTTATAAAAATTAATTCTGGTTTAATAAAGGCAACTTGTGAGAAGCTGATCTTTTTTTTTCTTTCCTTTTCTTTTTTTTTTTTTAACAGAAATATGCCACAATAAGGCATTTACAATAAGATGAATGATCCCTACAAGCTATGTTGGAACAGTCATCCCACAGTCTCACATCTTTTTTTTTATTATTAGATCTATAATTAATCCTCACTTATACCAAATGTGTGTGACTCAGAAACACTGACAGAGGGCTGATGACAAAACATGTTATTGTTGATGATGCAGAAGATCATGTAGATGCACTGTCATCATCTTCCAAGGCTTGGAGAACACCCCCTTGTTCAAGCTGTTTACTCAGTCATCACAAATCACAACGGCACTGTTTCAGTCCACTCTTCAAAGCAGCACTGTTTTCTTTTTGAGGATTAATCCAGTCTTTGATGAAATTCCATAACACTTCTTTCCTTGTTTGCTGGATTTATTTCTATATTTAGACAATCAATAAGAATGACTAGCTGAGGTAAAGCAGCTGATCAGCTAGCCTTCACATCTCTTTATTTACATCTCTGAAACCTTGGAGGACAGAAAGGTCTTTTAATTGGTGAGTCAACTTGAGTAGGAATATGCTTTTATGAAATAAGACCTACACCATTTTCTTCACACCAGGCACACTTCTTCTGGTTGCCATGGTAATCTGCCAGTGCATGCTAGGTCCAATGATGTGGAAAACAAGATGGCTTCCTTATTTGTTTAGCCTTAAGGAAAATTACAGATATTAACAAGTCATTACAGGGCTAAGAGATACTCTGAAGACTTGACCTAAATAAACAGCATCATATCAGATTGCTAATAGCTGCCAGAGGTTTACTTCTGTGACTCTCCTGAAAGTCCTTAGTTAATGAAGGTTTTATTACCCTAAATATTTGGTTTTCTCCAACTGCAAGTAAAATCCTGTACTCTGAATATTAAGGTGGACCTCCTGTTCAGGGAGGTACATTTAATCTGTCAATCAATTGATGAGAAATTTAAATATTAAAAAACAACTGATACTTTTGTGAATATAAACACAAAATTTTACGTTTTTCTTGCCACTGTCCCCTGGAAAGGTTTTTCTTCATTTCACAGAAAGCTCTTTCCTGGTGTGGAGCAGCTGACATGTGGTGTGTTCCTTATGGTGATGGAGCAAGGTCTCAGGCTCCTCAGTCTTGGTGGGGATGGGGATGATGACACGTCTCTGAGAGGAAACATTGCATCTGGAGTTGGTGCTTTGAGGATGGAGGGGACAGGAAAATTAAATACAGGCATGGGAAAAAGAGTACTAATGAATGGAATTGTTGTTAAAAATGCAGGAGGAAGTGGCAGCCAAAATCAGTAACTGCAGATACAACGCTGATAGGATCATATGTGGGAACCACAGGGTCAATAGAAAAATAGACTAGGTCTTTGAAGTTTTCTCGGTTAAATGGTCTGTAATTTCAAAGTGGATGATTTGTTGGTGCTGTCCACTTCCTCAGAGACTGCTCCCTGGGGAATAAAAGATGAAGATGAGGAATTTCACAAGTTGCTGAAAGAAACATTTAAAAAAAAGTACTTGTTTTGTGAGTTTTCCGACATACCATGTCTTTACTGGGGACTTCCAGCATCCTCTGGAATCTGAACCATAGAAGAAACCAATTAACAGAGAAAACACATGGGACAAGTTTACTGCTTCCTTGATTGAAAAGTTTCAGTGGCAGATACACATATGTAAGCACACGCTGCCCATCTAGCTCTGTGCACTGTAATATGTAACTGGAGAAACTATGCTATGCCTTCTGCTGCCTTTGATAGCTTTAAAATGCAACTGCTCTGGTTTTTGGTTTGATCCAGGAATCTGGGAGATTCCATGTGGAAATGCCTGCATTGTATTCAAAGCAGGGTGATTTTCTAAACTATAGAAAATATCAAGATTGAATACTCCTTTTTTAAATGTAGAAAAGCTGTCCAAGCACTGTATGAGCAAGTGAAATGGCCTTCCCAGAAAAAAAAAATTAATGACACTCCAATATCATTGTATTCATGCCCAGAATCTGAATTGCTCAGATCATTATTGATATTTGAATGGTGATTATTTCCATTTCTATGAATTCTTTGTTCTAAGATTCACCCTTGCAACTGAAATAATAGCATGTGCTTCCATTTTTTTTCAAGACTATTTTAAATTTCAGCAATGAAAACATACATTTATTTAGCAGAGGCAACTGGAAACATGATGGATCAGGGCACTTATTGCAACTGCCTCAATGTTGTTTATTTATTATGTTCTGGGTTTTTTACTATATTAATATATTATGAGATAGTACACCTTATGTCAGGTATATTGTCTGTGTCCATAACTGCACTTGCAATTTTCCTTTCATATTGCATATCAATTAAGTAAATTAAAAAAACAGTGGGCAGTGTGACTGATTTATTTTCTTGATGTACCAAATTTACTTAGTTCAAGTATCCTTAAATAAATACGATAAAAGATTGTGTATGATTTCATGGATAAGATCTATCATTGCTTTTATCCCATAGATCTTTATTCTTTTTTAAACAACTTCTATGTGTATCTTACTTCTCAAGTGTGCCTGTGATAACATTTCATTGTGATTCTCTCTGCTCTGACATCTCAGGTGTAAAGTTTCTGATATGCTTTATGAAGCACCATGTCAATGTGTCATCCTTAACAGCTGAGATTTACAATTTGAGAAGAATGAAGAAATTCTGGTTTGGTTGTGGGTGGATTTAAACCAATTCCGTGTACAAAATTATCTAATCAAAGGTCTGGGTTTACAACTGAATTATATTCAAATATTGGATCCTCAAAGATAAATCTACTAATATATTGAGAAGAATTGAAGTCTTTAATGAGAACTCTTGTATTTTACAACTATATCTTGGAAAAGCCCAGCCTCTGACTCTAGATGTTCCTGTTTTGGGACATTTGACTTGTTTCACTAAGCATGTTAAGAGAAAATGTGAACACATATAAAGGAGAATTTACTCTCTGTACAGTTTCAACAGTGAAACCTTGGTTCTGGTTCAGGTAAGTATTACAAAAAGCACCGAGTGTACTGTACTGTTATTTTAGTTTGAAATTATTTGTTCTCAATTGAGTTCTCAACCTTTTACTTCTGGAAAGGGAAACATCATTTAAGCTATGTCATCAGAGCTTCAGCTTGCTAAAGGATGAAAATCACTCATAGCTGTTGCAAGAAGGGAGCTTACATATTTTAAAAAGAAAAGAGCATTTGAAAATGAATGGGAAAAGAACAAGGAACTCGAAGATGAAGATATTAGTAGCAGAGAATGAGGGAAAAAGGAATGTTGTGATCTGAAAAATGTTTAAAAGATCATTCTATTACTTCTTACAAGGGAAGATGGAGTTGCTGGATATGACTTTGTTACTTTGTAAACCTCTCTTCCATAATAAATCACTTCTGTTCTGGTACAGGGGAAGAGTAACAGTTTTTATTTTTTATTATTCCACCTCTTCATTCCTGAATGCATTTTGGGCCCTAGAGGCTTTGTGAAGCAGGGTGCTGTGGAATGGGCCTTTGAAATTCTTGGATGATAGTAGTTACAATACCAGCCCTGAATGGACAAAGCCTGGCTACAAGTATGGACCGTTCTCTTCTCTTTTAGCCAACAGCTCTGCCTCTCCCATAAGTCATCATTGCCATTTTTAAATTTTTTTAGTCTTTTTTCCTTGATGGTAGAGCCTATGAAAAGAAAGTATTTTTATATTGTGGAAATTATTTGGATATTTGCAGTTTTGAATTTGTAGTGATTCATGGGGAATTAGAAGTTTTGTTTAATATCAGTCAACAAAAGGCAAAAAAACAACCAAGAAAAGAATAAAAAAAAAGGGGGGGTGGGGTGTGGGTGGGGGAAAAAAATGGAAAACCGAGAAAGAAATATAAAGGAGGGAGATAACATTTTCTGTCTGAGCAACTGATGTTTTCCCTGCAATGAAGAAAACAAGTGAAAGATGAATTTAACATGAGCATCCTCAGGGTGGTCATGGGGGAAGGAATAAATCTAAAACCACTTCTCAGAGTCAGCCTAAAGCCTTTAACTGTGAACTGGTTGGGAATCCTTGTGCTGACTTATGCTTGGACAGAAAAGAAATGAGATTTTCTGCTTTGGGGGGCAGGTGGTAGCAGAGCTTTTGTCTTAAAAGTCACCCATGTCAGAGCCAGGCTCTGTTCAAATCAAGGTTAAATTTCAGCATGGCTTCTCTTGGTCTTTGTTTTCCAGTGTGTATCAGGAGGTTATTATCTTTTACCATGCACAGAAGCAGCTGCTACTTCTGCATGCAGTTCAGTTCGTATTTAAGAAATTCAAATATTTTTCATTATTTCAGGCAGATCACTCCTTAACAATTAGTTAAAATTATAGTTCTTGCTATTATTGCCTCCTGTCCTGGTTTGAGCAGTAGTAGTCATTTTTCTCCTTCTTGGTAGCTGGTGCAGTGCTATGTTTTTGACTTTTGGGCTTAGAACGGTTGCTGAGAGCAAGTATGTTTTGAGTTACTGCTCAAATGTTGGGTTTTGTCCAAGGCTTTTTCTGAGCTCATGCTTTGCCAGGGAGGAGGGGAGGCCTGAAGGAAGGAGAGACAGGACACCTGACCCAGGCTAGCCAAAGAGGTATTCCATAGCATAGCACGTCATACCCAGGAGGTAACCAGGAGAGACCCGGAAGGGCTGGAGCTCTGTGGGGATGGAGGAGGTATCGGTCTGTGCTTGGTTTGGGCATGGTGGGGTGAGTTATGGGTCAGTGGCTGGTGAGGTGTTGTATTTTCTTCACTTGTTATTGGCTTTTATCACTATTGTTTGTAGTGGTAGTAGCAGTAGTGATTTGTGTTATGCCTTAGTTATTAAACCGTTCTTATCTCAACCCGTGGGGGCTACATTCTTTGGATTCTCCTTCCTAACTCTCCGGGAGTTGGGGGAGTGAGGGGGGGAGTGAGTGAACGAGCTGTGCGGACTTGGTTTAAACCACGACACCTCCCCACTATTATAAGATGTTACTAACTCTGAAATTACTTACCTTACATTCTACTGGTATAGTTTCTGTCCCAGTATCACTTATTAAAAAATTATTTAAATCTTGAACACTAAAGATGAGCAATTTCTCAACAAGACAGACAAAAAAATACATTCTCTTTTGTTTCCCTTTTGCTCTTTTTGCATTTCATTAAGAAAGAGATTTGAAAAGTGTCATTTGACATAGAAAGTCTTTGCTAAGAGGCAATAAATCTCAGACTGTTGAAGAAATAAATATTTCCTGTGTTATGTTGTAATTCTGAACTTCAGAATATGATCCAGTCATTAAGAAATGCACTGCAGCTTAATAACTCTAACCCCACAGAGAGGGATAAAGTTGAAAGTAGTTGTGGAATTCTGGTGATGGCAATCCCCTTCTCTTCAAGGAATAACTGTGCAGACTTCCTGTCGTGGTTTAAACCAAGTCCACACACAGCTCCTTCACTCACTCCCTCCCTTGCTCCTCCAACTCCCGGAGAGTTAGGAAGGAGAATCCAAAGAATGTAGCCTCCACGGGTTGAGATAAGCACAGTTTAATGGCTAAGGTATAACACAAATCACTCCTGCTGCTACTACTACAAACAATAATGATAAAGCCAATAACAAGTGAAGAGAATACAACACCTCACCAGCCACCGACCCATAACTCACCCCACCCTGGCCGACCGAGCACCGACCGATACCTCCTCCATCCCCCCAGAGCTCCAGCCCTTCCGGGTCTCTCCCGGTTACCTCCTGGGTATGACGTGCTATGCTATGGAATACCTCTTTGGCTAGCCTGGGTCAGGTGTCCTGTCTCTCCTTCCTTCAGGCCTCCCCTCCTCCCTGGCAGAGCATGAGCTCAGAAAAGGCCTTAGACAAAACCCAACATTTGAGCAGTAACTCAAAACATACTTGCTCTCAGCAACCGTTCTAAGCCCAAAAGTCAAAAACACAGCACTGCACCAGCTACCAAGAAGGAGAAAAATGACTGCTACTGCTCAAACCAGGACACTTCCTTTTACATTTGTGTCTCTTTTTACTTTAAATTCATGTTACTGAGCTTTCTTTCAAATCTTTGTTCTCACTCTCTTAAGAATTTCTCCTCCCCTCCCATAATTTACCTTATGTCATGATTTACAACAAAAGGAGAACACATTTCTTCTTTTCCCCTGAATATTCTCTCTTCCTTTATGACTTATAGTCATTTGGTTGCGTGCCCATTATAATTGATATGTATTGTTGACACTCACTGCTAAAAGTCAACTACATGTGGACGTTAGCCACTCTCCCGCTTCTGACCATGCCTGTTTGCTACAGACAGTCTGGTATTTACTCTTTCCACTGTCCTTTCTACACCCAGTAATTGTGTTTTTGATTCTTTTGTTTTCACTGTAAACAAACACAGGTTATTTCGAAACCTCCCTTGCTTCTCTCTCCAGAGACCAATCTTCATTATATCAGGGTTTCTTTTTTTTTTTTTTTTTGTTTTATCCCATTAAGGATTACCTTCTCTATCTCATTGTCTTTTTTCTAATTATGGTATATGTTAGCTGTGTTTTGATAGACGGTTGTCCAAACCACCAGAACGATGTTTAAATTACCATGGTCAGACATCAGCTGCTTTTTCCCGAGAGTGCAATTACTTCCCTTTGTAAAAGTATCCCTTTATTTCTGCTCAGCTTCATGTAAAAGGCTGAGTAACACATACCACATGGGTACTACAGATTGACATCTATAAGGAATCATTTTTCAGAAAGTGGATAATGCTGTTATGATAGTCCAGAGAGGTTTTCTTCAATGCAGGTGTTTGGACAGGACATGAATCCGGTATGGAGTTAAGAACAGGAAGAATTTAATCGTTTTCATTACAGATCTTATAATAAATGTAATAAATGCCTTGCTCTTTCTTTTCTTTTCCTTTTTTTTTTCTCTCCAGATTCATCTTTGAGACCAATGAGAAATGATTACTGGCACTTGCAAAAAAAAAACAGCTGGGTTCTACTTCCAGACATTAAGCTGAGTGTAATCTAAATATCTTGTAAATATTTCATGTTAAATCAATCTGTTAAGCCTGGTGTGCATCCCACAACCTTTGCACAGTTCTTTACATAAACTGTTAGACTGGCTCCATGCTTGCTGTACTGGGTTGGGTCTGCAAGAAGGGAGCAAAAAACTGATTGCTCAGAAGTATGGAGGCAGATTCTCCCTGGGTGGCTATGGAACTGCCTGCCCTGCTATCAAGCCAAGTCATGGAGCATGGAGATACCATTTGGAAATCCTCTGCAAAATCCTGCCTACACAAAGAAATCTTGTCTTCAGCAAAAAATGGCCCAAAGAGAGTCACCAGTGTGAGCTGCTGATCTGGGAAGGAAGAATATGGAAAGGAGTAGTGGGGGAAGGGCAACAGCTCAGATTTTACTCAGGGCACAGAAGTAATGTCTCTCCTTTTGTGTTATCTGATAGGTAGTGTACTTTGGTTTTTATCTCACTCTTTCCAAAGTCATCTTAGAATCATAAGATAGCTAGGGCTGGAAGGGACCTTAAAGATCATCTAATTACAACCCCTCTGCCATAAGCAGGGACACCTTCCACTAGACCAGGCAGCTCAAAGCTGCATCCAATGTGACCTTGAATACTTCCAGGGATGGCGCAGCCTCAGCTTCTATGGGCAAGCTGTTCCAACATCTCACAACCCTCAGAGTAAAGAATTTCTTCCTAATATCTAATCTAAATCTACCCTATTTCAGTTTAAAGCCACTATCCCTAGCCCTATCACTGCATGTCCTTGTAAAATGCCCCTCTCCATATTTCTTGTAGGCCCTCTTTAGGCTGCTGTAAGGTCTCCCCAGAACCTTCTCTTCTCCAGGCTGATCAACCCCAGCTCTCTCAGCCTGTCTTCATAGCAGTGATGCTCCAGCCCTCTGATCATCCTTGTGGCCCACCCCTGGACTCACTCCAACAGATTCATGTCATTCTTACTCTGGGGGCTCCAGAGCTGAACACAGTACTCCAGGTCAAATGTTTTTCCCTATCGATATACCCCCACTTTAAAAATAAGCACAAAAAAGGTACCACAGCTCTGCTTACTGGCTCCAGCCACTTCTCTGTTCATGCACTCTCTTAGGTCATCTCTGTGCTCCAGCTTGTGAGGTTTTGAGAGCTGGACTGTGCTAACACTGACACACAAACACCGACAGTTCGAGTTGTGTAGAAAGCCTGTCATGAATTCAAGTCAGGAAGTCCATTAAAGATTGGATTTTTAGCAGCTGGCAGTCTTTTCTCAAAAAAAGATGTATAATTGTATAATGCATTACACTTTTTAACTGCAGACTTTGCTTCTCTGGCTCCCTTTTGAGCAAATATTTGGAAACTGGTATGTGCCTATGTCTTTATTAGAGCCACAATTCTAAACTGTGTGTTGGATGTAGTGATATAGCACAGTTTATTCAGAACCACATACTGAGGAATTTGTGCAAACTAGTGAAAATTTGCACAGGAGGGCTATGATCTATGATTTGTCCATGTAGGCACTACAGTCTTAAAAACTTAATCAGTAAGAACTTGCAGGAGTTACAAACTGAGGCCAGAAACATAGTGTTCTTGTGCAGTCTTAAAAGGAAAATAAGCTATGCACATTTTCAATCTGGCAAAAATTTGGCAATAACATTAGAACACTTGTCTCTAACAAAGCATTCAGAAACATTTTTAAGTAAATAAAGCCAGCTAGCAGCAGACTAAAGCTGATTTACAGCAAAAAGCAAAAGCCAACAAAATGTTGTTAATGTCTTGTTATTGTTAAATATTTAATTCTACTATTGATAACTAATAATGGATGCCAAAAGCCATCTATAGAGTGCCTTAGGTTTGCATACTATACCTATCTGGGTATGATTTTTCAAAATCTTTAGAATATATGGATTTGGTTTATTTTATTCATGTTTTCTATACATATTATGTATGCATGTATGTATGCACACTATGTACATGTATATATGCATGTATGTATATTATTGAGAGAGAAAATATTTAAGTGGGAGACTTATGGTTTTATCTCATCCATGAGGACCAGACTGAAGAGGTTTTCTTTTTTTTCTTTTTTTCTTTTTAATTCTTCATTAGCTGGATTTAAATTTTTAGATCCCAAAGCTGATACAGACCAGTGCCAAAGTCATCCAGGGGTTGAAGTGATGAGAAGTTCCTCTTTAGAATCATGTTCACCCTGAGAGGTTTAGCAGTAGAATTTCCAGAAGTGCCAAAATTCCTGAGAAGTAAAAGCTTTCTTGAACTTAATGGAACTGGGATTTATCCATGTATCCTTCTAGATGGCGGCTGGTCTCTTATACCCCACTGTTTCACAGACAAACTCTGTGAAAAATTGGGAGCAAAAGTCTAAACTTAAAGAAATGCATTCCAGTAACTCTCCCTCTCATCAGGAATCCACCCCAGAAGAGGGGCTTTGTGTCAGTGCCTGCCAAGGAGAATGGATAGCATCCAACAGGCTGGCCTGAGAAATGGCTGCTTTATATATGTCATTTCTGTGCCTGAGAGCCACTTCTGAGCGAAAGAAAGGCATGTCATGAATTGGAAGAGCTTGTTCTAGGAATACTGTCAGAAAGTTACGGTTTAATATTACTGGAGTGAGTAACGATGCTAAAGTAAGGCAATGGCTTTTTTGCGCAAGTATACAAAAGTTAGAGCTGGAAAGACTATTAAAGCAGCTCCCACTAAGTTGTGTAATAGGAGAACTCATTAAAGAGTCTCACAAATGTAAGAAGACAGAAAGTTCTCTTACTACTGTACATATTTTTATTAAGAGGTAAAGTAACAGAAACTGCAGCAGTTAACTGACACAGCTAGCAGAGAGATTAGTAGGAAAGGGGAAGACAGAAGAGTAGAAATAGCTTGAACTGACCTTTTTATGTGGGAAGACTTGACAATCTCAAAATGGGAAGGAGGAAGCAACTGGCTGGTGCAGCTTTGTCAAAGAAGGCTGCAAGATATTATACTTTATGGCTTAGATAGTGCATATTAGCCTGTTGTTTTACTTGGTTGGGAACTTTCCCTTCTCCCGTCGCTAAAATTTTCTTGTTGTCATTGATCCAAATTTGCAAGCTGGCATAGCTAGCTCACTGATCATCAACAGTGTAATTTAAATTCCTGGCTGAACTTGGATTTCCCTGAGAATCCCAATTCAGATGGGACTAGCCCCTTGCTGCCAAGTCTAGGGAGTGAAGTTGACCAGGATGGCCAGCCATAGCTTATCCAGGTGGTTCCTGGGCATAACAGGGTGTACAGCATGTGCTGAGGATGTTGCACCATGAGGACATGATAAAGTTGGCAGCACCTGAGGGTGGCACAGGCACAGCCTTACCTGTGTTTGAAAGCAGCCCTGGGAAGGTTTGTGGACTCTGTTGCTTGCTCTCTCTCAACGAAAATCTTCCCCCTCACCAGCTGTGAAATGCATCCTCAGAGGCCTTTGCACTCTCATGTTCAGTCAGTAGTGGAGATTATCTGTGGAACCTGAGCCACACTCTGATGTGTTACAGGCTTCTGCTCTATAGCCTGGCAACCAGAAGCAGATGGAAGTGGGAGATGTAAAGTTTTGCACCTATAAAACCCCTCTAAATTCTTTTCTAGGATTTTTTTTTTTTTCTGGCTCAGTCAGCTGGAAGCTTACCAGCCACTAGCTATTAGGACTGTCATTTCCCCTCAGGAAATACCTGGTGGTGTATCAAGGGTGATTGCTAGCAGTCAGCTGCATCCCCAGAGGGTGGGTATATAAAATCATCAGGAAAAGACTGAACTCTTCTTGGTAGGAGGCAATAAGGAGTGTGTGTATGTGTATTTGTATTTTTATCTTAATTAAAGATCTTAATGCAATGTGGGCTTTTGTTTCAGTTTTAACCCTGGTTTGTGACTCATCCTAAGTTTTCTGCTGAAGCTTGAATTTTACAGACTCCTTTTCTTATCTGAGGCCACCACTTGCAACACTGGCTGGTTTGTCACAAGTATCCTCCAAAACAGAGTAGATAATTATAGCTTCCTGAATGGCTTGGTGTCACTATGTGGTTTTGTTTCTAGAATACTTGAAATAGCATTCCCAAATGCCCTTCACTTTGTTATGCTCTTGCCAATTCTTTCCTTTCACACAGGGAGTAAACCTCTTCACTTTCCTGAGCCTTGGTTAAACTATCCATGAAGCAGGTATATCAAATAATACCTTCTTGTTACCCTTTAAAGTTCATTCTAAAATTTACAGCATTATAAAGATGAAAAGCAAGGCAAAAAATTCAAAAGCACTCGTGCAGTCAGTTTAAAGATTCATTCCCTCTCCTGCCCAGGAAGAGGTCTCGCCTGAATATCGCAGCCTGTCGGTGTTAGCCTGTCAATTAAAGCACTCTGCCTCCATCCTTTCTGCAGTAATAGATTTCCCAGAAGTGCAATAAAGCCAGACACTCAAAATAGGTCACCATACCTGACCCTTGTCTCTTTGGACATGTCCCCACATATCCAGGCTTTCATGCTCCCTGGGCTTTTTCCCTTCTCCCAGAAGACTCCTCCAGACAACAAGTTTTCACTTGGCTTTAACCTCAGAAGGAGGCTCTCTCTGCCTCTCTGTCCCCTCTTATTCTTTCTTCCTGTCTGACATCCACTGAGGGTGTGTTTGAGTAGGACCCACTCCTTCCTTGCCAGTGGAGGGAACTTCTATTTGTCAAACAATGAAATGAGCTTCACTTGATTGTGAAGCTCAAGTTTGGTGTTTCCTGGATGGACTCAACACCTACATGCTCTCCAGAAAGACTAGTAAAATGTGTTGTGATCAGGTCATGAACTAAACAGAGACTAAGGTGCTTTTTGCACAGCAGTGAATGTCAAATATATAATAGGTTAATAGAGTTCATGATCCATTTTCTGGTAATTCACAACTATGGAAAAAGGAATAATTTGATGAATAAACCATTCACAGTGCAGGTGTTCCTCCAAAGCAGTTTCTCAGCAGAAACTGACACAGGATTCAGAAGTAAACCATCATTATTTACTTTTCTTTTTCCTTCTTGTGTTCACTTCCTGAAATGAGAGAAAATATCTCTTCTCAGACTGCAGTGGTTGTCTTATGACTAGCGAGGTCTTCTATGAATCATATGCCTTTAGATACTGAGTTTATAAAGAGATCTTAAACTTTTGCATGATGTATATGGGAAGTATGTCAGCTTCATTATTCTTATTTCCAGAACTCAGGAAACTGTGAGGTTAACTTCTAAAATAGTTCTTTTTTTTAAAAAAAAAGAAAAGAAAAAAGTCTTGCAATCCAAATTTTTCAGCTGACAAGATTTTTTCTTTTGCTCAATGCACTCTTCCTGAGACACTTTGTAGGATGCTCAGAAGAGGCCTGAGGAAGACACATGATTTGATTTCCTAGTTCATTTCCAAAACGCTCTGTTGAAACCCTTAGCTCATTGCCTTTTTGCCCTTTGTAAGTGGATGGGATCTATTGATGGGAAGAGATGAATTCTCTCTGTAACAGAGCAGACCTTTGTGAAAATGATTCTCCTTATAAATGGCCCAATCCTTTCTCTGACAAACAGATGCCAAAAGCAGTTGTGGGACATTATGTTTCAGCTCTAGAGACTTCCACATCTAAGAATAAAGTAAAGGAGTCATTATTTATCTAATCAAGGCCTTTATGCTATGGTTCAGTGGCTGCTGGACAGCCGTGTGATCTGTCTCGTGTAATGCCCTCACCCCTTCCTTTCCCCATTTGGAGAAGAGAAAAAAGGACTTGTACTGGTTCAGAACAGACGCATCTCACTATCTGTTGTGCTCGGGCTCTCTCTCTGTTATGGTCCATTAGATAAACATGGTGTTGAGCAGCCACTCAGCTGCTGATATGTACAGTGGTGCTGATAACATGCTCTATGTTTAGAAGGGAAACAGTGCGTCACATATAACATTTATGTATACGTGTGTGCTTTCTCCTCAACAGCAAAGAGCTTCCCTCACAAAGCTTCTCTCTGAGGAAAGAGGCAGATTTTCAAATTATAATCTTTTATCTTTTGTGATAGATTTTTTCATGTTGCTCCTCAAAATACTGCCTTGCATTCCTGTGTATGAGGGTAAATGAAGTGAGATACAGATTCCTAATCTTTTCCCTCTCCTGAAGAAAATTGTACTTTAAATACAGAAGGAAGGAGGCAGCTGGCTAAACGTGCAATTTCCGCATGCTACTGTGTCTGTCAAAGTTTCTGTGTGCATGAGGCAGCTGATCTCTTTCAGGACCCAAGTGGTCAAACAAGTTACATTTTACAAAAGCACCTGATTGTATTTTTTCAAAAGCGACTTAAGCACTTCAGAGCCAAGATCTCTTTATCTGATAACGGGGTTTGGGACTTACCTATTCAGGAAGGCATACTGCTTTGCTATGTTTGGTTTTGACCTCCAGATATGTACACAGCCCAGCACAAAAGCTTTTCTTGTGCTTCTGAAAATGTCACCCAAAGCACACAGTGCTCTGAAAACTATGTTCTGTGGAGGGCTGGTCCAGGATCAGTGATTACAAACTTGCAAAGAGTAGACAGACTCATGAGGGCTTGCTGGTACGAAAGGGCAAATGATCAAGAGTTACTTCCTCCTTGATTATACAAAGCAACAAACCAAGCACTGAGGCTGTCCCTAAATTATGAGAAGTTAGGTGTTCTTGTTCTGCACAAGAGAAAAGGAATTTTTTTTGCGCTCAAGGTAATGAGCATTGCAATGAAACTGGGCCTCAGCATCATCATTTGCCAGCCAGTGTTCTATTGAGCAGATTTCACGATCAGACCACCACTGTGGAAACAATAATGATGACCAACCTTGGGTGATCATACACTCTTTCTTGCTATATGCTGGGCAAGCTGCAAACAGGGTATACATTAGGAAATAGAAAAGTTCTGCTGACTCCTCTGAGGCTTCGTGAGTAATGACTAGGTTCTAAGACTGCTCATTTTGCAGTAATGCTCCAATGCAAGGTAATAAAATAATATATTCATTAAGAAATACCTTACATAGTGTCCTGGGTTCAGCAGTAGCAGTCATTTTTCTCCTTCTTAGTAGCTGGTGCAGTGCTGTGTTTTTGACTTTCAGCCTGGGAGCAGTGCTGATAACACCAATGTTTTCAGTTGCTGCTCAGTAATGTTTAGTCTGACCAAGGACTTTCTGAGTCTCATGCTCTGCCAGGGAGGAGGGGAAGCTGGGAGGAAGCAGAGACAGGACACCTGACCCAAACTAGCCAAAGAGGTATTCCATACCACAGCACGTCATATCCAGGGTGTAGAACTGGAGGCAGTTACCTGGAAGGGTTAGATCACTTCTCGGTTGGGCTGGGTATCAGTTGGTGGATGATGAGCAGTTGTATTCTCTTCCCTTGTTACTTCCCTTATCATTATTATTATTGTTGGTAGCAGCAGTGGTTTGTGTTATACCTTATTTACTGGACTGTTCTTATCTCAACCCATGGGAGTTACATTCTTTTGATTCTCCTCCCCATCCCTCCAGGAGCAGGGGAGAGGGTGGCAGGGTGGGGGGGAAAGAAGAGGGGGGAGTGAGCGAGTGGGTTGCGTGGCAGCAGGGCTTAAACCATGACATATAGTATCCAAATACTTATTTTAAAACACTGAGATGCAGACTGCTATGCTACACAGCAAAAAATACTTAGAATGTGATGGTTCATTGCCATAGAATGAGTCCAGTAAATAATTCATTCTTACTACTTTATTTCCCTGTAACTGTGGTGTTAGTAACAGAGCAACAAATTAATTCAGCAAAACCTTTAAAAAATTTAAAGTTGTTCCCATGAACTCATAGAAAAGAGCTCAACTTTTCTTTCAAAATTTTCTTGGCAACACATGATATTCTTAATTAGCATTTTACTGTAAGATGTACTAGTTACAGTATTGTGATTTCCAACATATTGATAAACAAGACAACCCACATAATGATTTTAATCTCTCCATTATGATTAAAATGCATTACACAAGAATTTATTGAAATAGAAAAGCATTGGCAATGCCAATAGTTTCTCATGAGCATTTTGATATATATTTAGCATTAAACCCCAGATATTTTTTAATTTGATTATATTCAAAGTTTCTAATGTCCATAGTTTTGTGGACTGATTATTTTATTTTTTCTTTTTCCTAATTTGAATCATTCTGAAACCTGTAAAAACTCAATGCTTATAAGAAGATTTTATACTGCAGTTGTGTTTTCACAGCTTTACTTGTTCCTGAAGGGAGCTGAAGTTAGCTTCTTACCTGAATTGCCCTATTGCAAGATTCTTTTTGTAGTATCATGGAAAATCATATTAATAGCATGCCTTCATTTCCAGTAAAAATTTTGGTCACGATTGCGGACTTCAAAAATACATGCTTTTTACTTGGTCTTATTTCCCCATATTCATATTAGTTTTTTTCTCTTTCTTTCATCTACTCTGCCTTCAGTGTCAAAGTATGTCATACTTTTTCTGGTAAAGGATTAATTCAAGCTCAATAAAAATAAGAAACACAACACAAATACATAAATAGTGAAATCCAGTCCATGATCTGAATGTCACAGCATTTACACAGAAGCCTTAGAGAATGCGGGGCATATATCAGACATTTTTATCTATCAATCAGAAAAGTTCTGGTAATTTTCTTTACTGTATTAGATGTATCTTTCTTTGGAAATTTTCCTAAGTGAGTGAAGTTGAGCGTGAAGTTGAGCATGAAGGTGATTTCTGGGTTTTATCTACAAAAAATATTAAAATAAATCTGTATCAATATCTATATATAATCTGTCTCCCATTGCATATTCATTTTACTATGTAATGACCTAGAGTGACTCTGGTTTATAACTTTTTTTATCTCATTTTTTTTATTTATTTTTTCTCATGTAAAAATTATGTCACAGGGCAGGTGTGTGCATTAGGTGCACTTCTGAGTGGGAAGCCTAATAAGAGAAATGAGAGCCAGAAGTTTCTTGCAGAGCACAAGCACACAGATTAGCAGACTGCCAGCACTGCTTTCTTCCCTGCTTGCAAATGATATATGGTGGAGCCTACACCTCCTGTGGCACAACCTGTGACAACAGGAAGGTATGGTGGAGCCAGGGGTTCAGGAAGACAGAGGTTAGGTGGGTGTTCAGACACAGGTCTGGACGGGAGATAGCCATTTCAGTGCCCTTGCTATGTACATCTTACTGTGGAGGGCTGCAGGCTGACTGAGCTAGGGAGGGCACCAACTCTGGGATGAGTTGTCCTGTTTTTTTCCCACTTTACAGATGTTACTCACATGTTCCTACTAGGCTATGGAAAGTTTAATTCCAGAACTGGGGAAAAGAGAAAAGAATGAGGAAAGGACACAAGATGTGAGAAGAGAGGATATCCTACACTGAGGACTGAAATCTTTGCTTTACAATTAGCAGTATAGCCCATGTTGAATTTCCACTCATTCTGGTCAATTTAGGCATACTGCTCAAGCTAGGGGAACCTGCTTCCAGACTCAATCAAATCATCTAAGTATCTCCAGTTAGGCACTTCTTTGGTTCTTATTCCCTGACTTCCATGCAATCAGATGTTTCTTTCGTTTGACGCTGTCTTTTATAGCAGGAGTTTTGTGTAGAATGCTCTTCCAACGCTCAATTAGCATCAGTAGTTCTTTTCTGATCTGGCTTCTTCAGCTGACCTCCTGCAATGGTTATAAAGTTTAGGCAGGGAGAAAGGCAGTCATACATAAGGAACAGCCCAAGTGCAATCCCCAGTGAATGTGAAGTTGTATAGGATGCCTATTCTCTTTGCATGCCTCTCTGGAAACAGTATATCACTTTGTAGTAATAGTATACAGTAAAGCTAAACTGAGTCATTCATGCACAGAAGTGCAGTTCTGACAGAAACAAGTAATCTGAAGTGCTAGTGTACATAGTGTCCCTAACATAGGGACCAAGTTAGGAAAGCTAAGGCCCAATTGGAGCTAAACTTGGCAAGGGATGTTAAAGATAATAGGAAGGGATTTTATACGTATGTAGCGGCTAAAAAACAGACTAAGGACAATGTAGGCCCCCTCTGGAAACTTTCGGGAGAACTGGCTACACAGGACTTGGAGAAGGCTGAGGTTCTGAATGGCTTCTTTGCCTCGATCTTCACTGGCAAAGGCTCTGACCGCACCAACCAAGTCTTGGAAGGCGGACGCAGAGACTGTGAAAACCTAGACCTTGGGCCCACTGTACATGAGGATCTGGTTCGAGACCATCTTAAGAACCTGAATGTACACAAGTCCATGGGACCTGATGAAATCTATCCGCAGGTCCTGAAGGAGCTGGCGAATGAAGCTGCAAAGCCACTGGCCATCATATTTGAAAAACCATGGCAGACAGGTGAAGTTCCTGATGACTGGAAAAAGGGAAATATAACCCCCATTTTCAAGAAGAGGAAAATGGATGACCCGGGGAATTACAGACCAGTCAGTCTCACCTCTGTGCCTGGCAAAATCTTGGAGCAGATTCTCTTGGAAGGCATACTAGGGCACATGAAAAACAACAAGGTGCTTGGTGACAGCCAGCATGGCTTTACTAGGGGAAAATCCTGCCTGACCAATTTGGTGGCCTTCTATGATGGGGCTATAGAAATGAGGGACAGGGGTGGAGCAATTGACGTCATGTACCTGGACTTGTGCAAAGCGTTTGACACTGTCCCACATGACATCATTGTCTCTAAATTGGAGAGACATCAATTTGATAGGTGGAGCACTTGGTGGATAAAGAACTGGCTGGATGGGCTCACACAAAGAGTTGTGATCAATGGCTCAATGTCCAGCTGGAGACCAGTAATGAGTGCTGTCCCTCAGGGATCGGTGTTGGGACCGGTTTTGTTCAACATCTTTGTCAGTGACATGGGCAGTGGCATTGAGAGCACCCTCAGCAAGTTTGCCAATGACACCAAGCTGTGTGATTCAGTTGGTAACGCTGGAGGGAAGGAATGCCATCCAGAGGGACCTTGACACGCTTGTGAGGTGGGCTGATGCCAATCTCATGAAGTTTAACCATGCCAGGTGCAAGGTCCTACACCTGGGTAGGAGCAATCCCAGGCACAGCTACAGGTTGGGCAAAAAGGAAATTCATGGTAGTCCTGCGGAGAAGGACTTGGGGGTGTTAGTCAATGAGAAAATGAACATGAGCCAGCAGTGTGCACTCACAGCCCAGAAAGCCAACCATATCCTGGGCTGCATCAAAAGGAGCATGACCAGCAGGTCAAAGGAGGTGATCCTACCCCTCTACTCTGCTCTCGTGAGACCTCACTTGGAGTATTGTGTGCAGTTCTGGTGTCCTCAACATAAAAAGGACATGGTACTGTTAGAACAAGTCCAGAGGAGGGCCACGAGGATGATCAGGGGACTGGAGCACCTTCTGCATGAAGACAGGCTGAGAAAGTTGGGGCTGTTCAGCCTGGAGAAGAGAAGGCTGCGTGGAGACCTCATGGCAGCCTTCCAGTATCTGAAGGGGGCCTATAGGGATGCTGGTGAGGGACTATTCATTAGGGACTGTAGTGATAGGACAAGGGGTAACGGGTTGAAACTTAAACAGGGGAAGTTTAGATTGGGTCTAAGGAAGAAATTCTTTACTGTGAGGGTGGTGAGGTACTGGAATGGGCTGCCCAGGGAGGTTGTGAATGCTCTGTCCCTGGCAGTGCTCAAGGCCAGGTTGGATGAAGCCTTGGGTGATATGGTTTAGTGTGAGGTGTCCCCGCCTATGGCAGGGGGGTTGGGGGTTAGGGTTAGGGTTGAAATATAATATGGGATTGTCTGGAAAGGTCAGTACTAGCACCAGGAACATTAAAAGCATGGTCTATTTCAGTGATAAATGTAATATGCTGTTGATCAAAAACATATATAAAATGATAAATTGTTTTGCTGAAAACTATAGCTACAACTATTAGTTCTGGGTGACTAGTTATCTCCTGCATCATTTTCCTGGTTTAACTGTTCCTGTGTTCCAGTGGAACCCTTATTTTTAAGCCCAAATGTTTGATGATGGTGACCTTTCTCAGGATTGGTGCTTTCATGCAGTTTGCTGTATGTTTCAGATATATTTTGTATAAATGTCTGCAGATGGATAGAGAGAGAGGTTGGTGGAGATGTTTATAATGGACATATAAATGCATTCTTCAGGCCAGAAGACCAGACTCTCAAGTGCAGAGATTCATCTCCTGTGCATTGCCCACTGGTTGAATAACACCATCATGACTTCAGTGAATAGTGATGTATTCCGGTGTAGAGTAACCCCTGGGACAAATTAAAGATTTCAGGATTTGGCCTCAGGGGAGTTTTTCTTGACTGAGGACTTTGAGATCTGATTAACAAAAGCCAACCATCAGTCAATAAATTATCATCTTTTGTCAAATAATGTGTTTGACAAGTCAGTTACTCTGGTATTCAATCAGCTTTTTAAGCTGTTCATCAATTGTTTTACTTGACATAAAAATTATTTATCAAACAAACATAGTTGATAAATTTTTACAGTATTCTCTCATCTCTTTGTCTGGCTTACAGTTTTGCCTTACAAAGCTCCCTCCAGTCCTCACAGTTCTATCTTCCTCTCTGCCTCCTTTTCCCCCCTCCACTGCAGGAAGACGAAAGAGACATAAATATTTTCCCTGTCATCACTTCAGTGTTTCTTCATAATGTTCTATAAGAGTAAATAAACAGCAAAGGCAAAGATCAGAAATTTTTATCTTTCATTGCAGCAGTTCCTTCTAAAACCACTACAGTTTTAAGCAGAAGTTTATTTATGGCTTCAGGAACCACTGGATGTGCTGGTGGAAATGAAGAATCAATTTAACTCCATTGTAAATTTGTAGTAACATATATGTCACAGTACCGTGGTAAGATCACATGTTTAAGATAGGTTTACTACAAGCAAAAGACTCAGGGAAATAAGCACATATCTGATTTGCTTGTGAGGATGAGGCAGGCAAAGTATGGGTTGGATGACACCAGCTGTTCAAAGGAAGTCTGACAGGGGCTAAGGAGAGCAGTTCTATCTTTTAACCAGAGCTCTGTTCCCTGAGGTCTGCTTCTGCTGGAGAATTCTGAAATGCTCCCTATAACACTGGCAGGCTGAATTTTGTGGGAAGGTTTCTCTCTATGTGTTGTGTGTGGGAATGTGGTGATGGGGGTGGTGGTGAAAGTCTTTCCAGTGTAGCTTTATGAGTTCCTTATTCTTGCATGCTGTGTAAAAACCAAAAAAAAACCCAACAAAACCCAAGAAACTCTATACGTCTTAGAGATTTCCATCACTGGATTAACACATTTGTTATCACTGTGTATCTTGGTCTTATAAAGCACACACAAAAGAGACCCTGATTCCTGTCTACTAGGAATCCTGATTTTAGTGAGAGTAGAAACTGTTAGGGGTATTTTATCCAATGTCTGCCTACAGGGCTACAGCTGACTCCTTAGACTGACGCTAGCCATTTCTGTTGGAATCTGAGGCTAGCAGAAGTTAGTATATATCCAAATCAAAAAAGACACAGGGCAAAATACTATGCAGCATAAATACAGTCAAATCAAGCTACTTAGACTCAGTGAGTGGTCCTGTTTCGCTTGGCAGTATAGGTGTACACCCACATGAACTTCTGAAGAATGTCTTTAAAATGTAACAAAGAAACATGCTTTCTTCAAGTGCTTATGTACTTGGAAAAGGATCATTATCAGGAAAAGGAAACACGATCTTGTACTGATTTACCTATTTAGCCCATTTTATTGAAGAAATTAGCTTATCAAATCATGTTGTCTGTTTCTTCTGTCACTTTCCTCTTAGCTTCTTCCTCCCAACAGCCTGCACCTTTCATGCCCAGTAGGTGTGAAACCCGTTCATCAACTTAGGAAATGTTTGTAGAAGAAGGATGAAAAAAAACCAGCCAGGATAGATGGCATGCAATGCCTAGGTAGAAACCATGATGAATGTTCTTCTGGGAAGAAACTCTGCTAAAACTTAGTCTATTATGTATTCTGAGAGGGGGCATCTAAGTGGTCAAAGTATGTGTACTGACTAGCTGATCAGCGCAGCATAGCTCTGAGCCAGACAAGCTGCATAATGTGCTTTGTGTGCAGCAGGAGAAATGAGGAGAGTGGAATGTGAAAGATGTTATTTTGGGGAAAAGGAAGGAACTGGAAGTGCTAAAAGAGAGAATAAAGGACATACAGACTTCAGGTTTCACTATGAAAGGAACAACATGTTTTTAAAGAAGCAAAAAAGTTATGTGTTGTGCATCATCCTGTTTATTGTTGCTGCTGTTGGAAGCAGCCCTCCCACAGGAATGACTGCTTGCAGGGTATATTTAGATTGCAGTGATCAAATTCCTCCACACTGCTCTACAGTACAGGTCAAAACTGTGCTGCTTGTTTTCATTTTCAGCAGAAGTGTTAAACATTTTGTACATGGATGCGTAAACTCTTCCTTTTCAAATAAGCATATAAACAACAATATCTCTTCCCAAGAGCTGTTTTGCTTTATTAAAATTTTTATTTTATGATTTTTTTTTTATTTTTGTAAAAAAAAAAAAACAACAAAACCCTAATTATGCTCTAATTCAGTGCTACAAGCACAGGATTTTTTCATGGGATCGAAGCTATACAGCATTACATAATGGTGATTGGAATAGCAGTGTACTGTCAATATTAACTCCAACCTTGATTTCCAGTTCCTCCTACCATTAAATGTCTTACGTATTTTGCAAATTCAGCTTATATGTTTGGTCTTCAGATGGAGAAACTTATAAGACTCTACAGAATCTGCCTGATAATTAGCTTTGCTCAACAGGTTGTTAGGACAAACCTCATTGCAGGTTTTGGCCATCTGGCAATACCAGAGATTTACTGTGTTTTCTTCCTTTACAAGTAGCTCAGAAAGTGAGTTGACCATGGTAATAATTTCTTAAAACCTCCTTCCAAAATCCCAGGTGGTGTGTCAGAGCAATCCCAGGCACAGCTGCAGGTTGGGCAGAGAAGAGATTCAGAGCAGCCCTGAGGAGAAGGACTTGGGGGTGTTGGTCAATGAGATAATGAACATGAGCCGGCTTCAGCGTGCACTCTCATACCAGAAAGCCAACCATATCCTGGGCTGCATCAAAAGGAGCGTGACCAGCAGGTCAAAGGAGGTGATCCTGCCCCTCTACTCTGCTCTCATGAGACCTCACTTGGAGTACTGTGTGCAGTTCTGGTGTCCTCAACATAAAAAGGACATGGAACTGTTGGAACAAGTCCGGAGGAGGGCCACGAGGATGATCAGGGGACTGGAGCACCTTCTGCATGAAGACAGGCTGAGAAAGTTGGGGCTGTTCAGCCTGGAGAAGAGAAGGCTGCGTGGAGACCTCATGGCAGCCTTCCAGTATCTGAAGGGGGCCTATAGGGATGCTGGTGAGGGACTATTCATTAGGGACTGTAGTGATAGGACAAGGGGTAACGGGTTGAAACTTAAACAGGGGAAGTTTAGATTGGGTCTAAGGAAGAAATTCTTTACTGTGAGGGTGGTGAGGTACTGGAATGGGCTGCCCAGGGAGGTTGTGAATGCTCTGTCCCTGGCAGTGCCCAAGACCAGGTTGGATGAAGCCTTGGGTGATATGGTTTAGTGCGAGGTGTCCCTGCCCATGGCAGGGGGGTTGGAACTAGATGATCTTGAGGTCCTTTCCAACCCTAACTATTCTATGATTCCATGATTATGTGATTCTATGTCTGTAGCTGACTAAGGGCTCTGAAGATAAAATTTCTGTGGGTACTGTTTTAGGCATGAAGCGGGCTACCCAGGAAGTGATTGAAAGGACTACCAGCTGATATGAGGATCTCAGGCTCTGTTTAAGGAACAAATGACGCTTGCAGAACACAGTACCTCTGAGCAGGAAGATCTCTGAGTATTGTTTCACCTCACAAGCCTCATCCCAGAAGAATAAGCATTAGAAATCCCTGTCTAACCATGTTTGTAGGCCACTGGCAATCTAGACTAACCAAATGATGACAAACAGCATGGTCTTACTTGATTATTGTTGCAGAGCAATCATCACGTAACTGGTATGGTTAAGACTGCTGCATGTAGTGCCTGCCTTCTGTAGGCACTTCGTAGCTTCTTGTTCACACTGCACGTTGGCAGTGAAGATGTGGACTGGCTATAGCAGTCGTTTCAAACTGCCATTGATCTCTTGCAGCTAGTTTGCTAGTTAGATGAGAGACTTTGCCAGTTAGGTGAGGGAACTCTTCCTGTTAAGTCCTTTAGAGAGTTTCTGAGCTCTGGGCTGTGACTGTAATTACTGCTAGCAGAGACACTACAGTTATGGATGAGGGTAAATCCATCATGCATCAGTAACAGGAGGCTTTGGACAGACTTGAGAATAGGCCAGTGACTAAAGGCCAGTGACTAAAGGCCAGTGATAGTACACTGTGGGCCCCAGGTTGAATTTTCTCAAAGCCAGCTTGTGTAGAGCAGCTCCTCTGTGAACTGGGCTGGAACACATGCCAACACCTTCATCCAGAAGGTCACTTGGATCAGCAGAACACCATCTAGCCAATTTGCAGAAAGGCAGCAGTGAAAAAAGACTGTACCTCCCTTAGCACTGGGTTGCATCAGCAGAGACATGGTAACTTTTCTTCTTGCCTAGATTTGCTAGTTCTCTCTGCTCCTGCAGTCTTGTTTGGAAGCTTTAATAACAATGAAACAATGTAATGGGTGGTATTCATCTTGTTTTGACTGTGGCCACCTAAAATCTAAGCATATACTCTGATATCCCGCAGTCAGTGAAGAAGAGATTGACTCTTCCAGCATCTAACCCTGTGCATCTTAGGCACCTGCCCTGACATGTGTTACCTCTACAGGCTGGCCTGACTCCACAAAATGTTTTTCTGACTATAATGAACTGTCACTGAGATTTTTTGTACATGTGTAGATGTCTGCAGAGATTTCTAAAAGATTACTGTCTTTTGATTCCAGCCTAATCAAGTGCAGAGACTGTATAGAGCAAATATGCCTCTAGTTAGGGTAGCTCCCAAACCCAAAATGTAGCATCTTTTTGTTGAAAACCCTTGTTGAGAGGTAGGCTTAAGCAAATAGAATGGGGCTGGTGCAGGTGAGTGACTGACAGCACAGAATAGTCAGACATAACCCAAACATCCAGGGCCTAACTGCATCAACAAATTGCATTGAAGCTTCCCCTCCAAATGACCAGAAAAACAAATTAATTTTCTAGCCTGTGACAAGCTGATGCATTGTTTTATTCTTGGTAATAAGTAATGGGAAAGATCTGTTCTCTGGATAGCCCGCTCATAGTTTTTGGATGTCTGTCTTCCATGGGTGAATTAGCATTAAAGGGCATCCTCAGGTGCTCTGGAGTACTTCCTACTGAAACTATGTTAATCTTGCAGTACCAGATTGCCAATTTTTTGGTAATCTTTTGTGGAGCCCAGTCTTTGTCTGTTTTGTTCCAGGTCACTTTGGAGCCTATAACGAAGCATCTGTGCAGAAGCAAATGGCAGATCATATCCTAATGTGCATTGCCAGAGTTCTGGTAAGGCCAACAGCTCCTGTTCAGATCACAAAAGACAGAACTTTAGGAAAGGCAAAGCCACCAAACAGACAAAAGTAAAGGCATGAAATGGAAAAACTCAGGCATTGCTTGTGCCAGCTTCTGGGTACCAAAATTCTGACTGCTTGGAGCTGGTGCAGGAGTCCATGGGAATGGTTCAACCACACTGACAAACAAAAATGGAAATACAGACAAAATGGAAGCTCTGGAATCATGTTCAGAGAAGGCTGCTAACATCCAGAATCCTTTGATGATACAGAGCAGGAAAGGCAGGACTAGACCAAATGAGTGAAGTCCAGAGAAACTCTTGCATGGACCAGATGTTGACGAACAGCCATACCTGCATGGAAGCTGCCTGTCAGAAAAAAACTGGGTGAATTTTATTCAAAATTATGAGTTTCAGCCAGAGCAAGGCTGTGCTTCACATTCCTACAGTATTGAATTGGAGACCTCAAGACAGATTTATGGTGCCATCAGACCACAGTCTTAGTTTTACTAACTATCTTTTTAATGATGCTTAGGAGCTTTATTGCAGTTGGGCATTTTACTGTGTTTAGACATGGTTTTAACAGCTGAGTTAGCTCTCATGATGCTGCCAATTGTAGTCAGTGTGGAGACATAGAAATCTTTTCAGCCTTGTAACCTAGTAGACAGGGTTATATTTTGGTCTTGCAGAGATAAAGTATAACCTGAGGCCATTATGTTGAACACAGCTTATCCCTGTATTTGCTGACGTCCAGTTCAG
Organism: Melopsittacus undulatus; assembly: GCF_012275295.1. Taxonomy (NCBI): domain Eukaryota; kingdom Metazoa; phylum Chordata; class Aves; order Psittaciformes; family Psittaculidae; genus Melopsittacus; species Melopsittacus undulatus. The sequence continues at coordinate 74,145,522 of NC_047529.1, forward strand.
ATGATGTCAACTGACTTTGTTTGTTAAGAATTGTGTTTAAGGAAGCTAAAGAATTTCTAAAGGAGCAAAACTTTAGAGGCTTTTTCCAGCCTTGAATGACTCCCATGGAGAGAGTGAGTTGAGAGGAGACAAGGAGAAAAAGTAAAATGCAGGCAGATCCAACCTAAAATCAAAACTGTTGCTTCATGCTGAGAAAAACAACCAACTGTTCTCCTCTAAACTTTCTTTTAAAAATAGTTGAACTTGTTTGAAAAGCAATAATGTGACTTACTTGACTTTTAAAACACAAGATAATTTAAATTTTAAGGGACAAAACCAAAACCTAAAATTTCTGAAAGAAAGAAAAGAGGGAGAAAACTTAAGTTTTGTCCTACAGTTTTCATGTTAACAGAGGGGTGATATACATTGCAGGAGACTGATTTTTTTTATGAGCCATTAATGATTTATTGGAAATCACCATGTTGTTCCCAAAGAAACAAACATATTTCATTAGGTGGCAAGGGATGGCATAAGGAACTGATCTGCTGAGCTATTCTCTCTCATATTCCATTCTCTCTTCCCAAAATACATTTATTATTATGCAGTATTAGGTGGAGAAGTGAGTTCTGGAAGCCAAAAAATCCAAGGGACATTATTTAACGGGCTAACATAAGACCAGTGTTTCCTAAATCAGGTAGGAAAAAGTATACCTTAGCTGCTTTAAATAGGGTAGAAACATCTCAAATTTATCCTAAAAAATGATAGTGTGAGGTTACTATTTATTATTAGTCACAGCTGATTACTTCAGAGATAGCTCTGGCTCTATTCTGCTGTAAATCTGCTGTCACCAGCTATGCACTGTGGCCACCCTTCTTGCCAGTAGTCAGCTTTGGGCAGTGGATCAACTGTATGCCTTAAATTCTGTGTTGAACCTTGGCATTATTATGGAAGAAGTCTGCAGCCAATTCATGGGTCCCTGGTATAGCTCCAGCAGCTTAACAGATGGATCACTAGCAAGTCTCTTCTCAATTTCTCTGTTAAATATTCATGGAGCCAGCATGCACATAGGCCCAAGCATGACCCTGGAGGTGCCAGCAAGGGTTTGTGATCAGGGGAAGACATCAAATTGGCTTGTGGAAGTCTGAGGGCAGAAATGTTTTCTGCAAGGACCCATCCTTCAGTGCAGAACATGGAGTGACAGCCATATGTGCAACTGTGCTGGTGAATATGTCTGCAGTGCATGCTTATACAATCTATTAATAGGCTAGTGGCATACTGAATGTTAATGTGGGGAAACAGTGAAAGACAATGAGGAAATGACTTGGACTGAGTTGAAGCATCAACCAAAGTAAAAGGCTTCCTCTTAGCTTGCTGTGAACTTGAAGAAAAAGAATTAGCCACTTCCCCCCCCTCTCCCCCCCCCCGAATATATGGCTCTTATTTTCAGAATGTGCTACTGAAAACATTGCAAAATGCAAAATGCTACCTTATTGGGCAGTACTGTGTATCAACACCTAGAGTGCTTTTTAACTCTGCAATATCTACAAAGCCTTAAGAGTGCTCTTTGAAAGTCTGCCTGTGGTAAAAGGAGGTTGCAGTTTTTTACTTTGATAAATTTATGCTTCCTCTGTTATACCAGAAACAGAATTTATCATTATGTCTTATTAAAAATGTTGCAGAGAAGTAATTTGTGGTTGTTACAATGGTCTGTACTGCACAGAGTATGGCCAATTGAAAAAAAAATCCTGCGAAAGAACATATTTACTCTCTCTTGAAAGATTTGTACCCAGTCCTTTGAAATTACACAATGGTGACAAACTACTACATAACCAGCATTCATAACACAATCAGTTTGTATAAAGGTGAAACATTTCAAGTGAACTTAATGCAAGCCTTTTCATAACATGATATTACAGGACATATGTGATATTCACATGTTGTAATGAAGAAACAAACACTGCATTTGCAAGTGACACGCTAGTCATAAGTACAATAACCACTAAAATTAAGATCGGATGCCTGGGAAATGCTGTATTGCAGGCTCCTGTTTCCTTTTATGCAACAACATAAGGCTTTTAATGCTACTAAGCTTAGGCTAGAAGTCTCCTCCTTAGGCAGGAATTCATAAAAGTGACTCTTTGCCCCAAAGCTGGTTCTAAGCATGATTTCATACTGTTGCCGTATTAGCTATATTAATGGAAGAAAATTAGTGTTCTAACACTGTCTTCTGTTTCTCAAATGATGCAACAGAGTATGTGTTTCCATAGGATACCACAGTCTGTACAAAAATTGTGTGGTGTGTTAACTGTTTTTTTTTTATACACTTCAGATGTTTGTCACAACCTGAACTGTGATGCTTCTGTAAGGTGATGTAGTAAACTACACAGCTCAGCTAATATACCATTAAACATTGTATCCAACACAGTCTGGTTATCCTTGTAGTCCAGGAAGATCTTTCCTCTGTGATAGATAGAGATATTTCTGAAAAGCTGCTATACAATTTTACTGCAAGAAGTAGTCTTTCAGTCAGCTCAAAACTAACACAAACCAAGTGTTTTAGAAAGTGAGTTTAAAGTATGCGGACTGAATTTAATTTACAAAAGGGACAATAGAGACTATCACCCAAAAGTACGTGTATAATACCAGGAGATTAAATTTGACACTTGTAAATGAACATATTTGAAAAACTAAATGTCAATTTACTTTGAAACCAAAACTATTTTTGCTGGTGTTTGCAATCAGTTCTGCTGAGGAAGGGGAAATAGGAAAATACTCCTAAAGGAAAATTTTTTTCTTTTTCCTTCAATAAAAGTTTGTTCCTTGAGACTGATTGTTCAGACCTTCCTGGAAGTTCTTTGGTAGAGACAAATAGTGAAAAAAATCCTGATTTAAAGCATAGCTAGAAAAGTGGCATTTATGCTTAAGGTAAGATCAGAAATACGGTTTCAAAACTTCTGTACACTTATACTTACTTCTTCGTTGGGGTGTACAACTGTTCAGCATATTTGACCCACTGTTTTTTCAAAACGGCCTGCTTTTATTGGCAGTTCTGTGTGCGACCACGATCACTTCCCTTAATTTTTTATATTTCACTACATCTATTAGAAAAAATGAGTAATAGTTCTTGCCTAAGTATTGATTCATTCAAATGTTAAATCATAAAAGCACGGATAAGTGAATAATTAATGACTGTGTCAACATCTTCAGTCAGAATATCCCCTCTAAAAGTACAAAGAACATATTAATCAAGAACACAGTATCACATGCTTTTGGGCACTAATTTAGAAATTATTCTGTTCCTCGTATGCTAGCAATTGAAAACCTGCTTTACAGAAATGTTGGGAACCTAATTTAAAACTTTGTAGACTGTAATTTTGGTTAGCTCTTGAAAAATCATGGCTTAAACCATTCATAATGGAAATGAGGTGAATAGGACAGGTCACTTCCTAGTGAAAATTAATCCAGTAAGTGAAAATTTATTTTTGTTCTGGAATATATCCTTGCTCATTTGGTTTATAAATTTATAATCTATTTATTTTTCTTCACTTAAGTAACACACCTTTAGCAATGACTATCAACAGCCTTTTACCAGTATTGGAAAATCTTAGCTGAAGCTAAGAAGGAAACCATTGTCATGTTCTAGTAAACCATTAAAAAACTTGAAACATATCATTCAGTTAATCATGAAGTGTTTGATTTTTGATCACTGTTACAAATAAAATCAAGCATTCCAAAGTAAGAAGTAGATTGTAACTGAAGAGTTTTTTTCTTTTTGTGGTTATTAAAAAAAATAAAAAAATGACATCTTCAGAGTACTTTCAACATTTTTCCATGTAAAAAATTTACAACACTTGACTTGTTCCTGGCAACAACTTTTACTTGAGCCAAATAGTTTTAACACAGAAGCAAGTTGTAGAAAAACTCTCAATCATTTTTTTTTTGTTTCAGTAGTATTTTATTAATATTTATTTCACAGTTGTTCTGTTTGTTAGATAAGCGAGAAGTGAACTTCACAAACATGTGAGTGTTAATTATAGTATGTTTGATAAGCAACTGAAAGTTCTCATTTCCACTTTGGCTGATACTAAAATAGCCCATCGTATGATATTTTGACACATCTCTTTAAAATGCTCAGCTAAATAGGGAAGATAAGAAATAAATGTGTGAAAACAGAGAGCAGAAGAATATATATATATATATATAAAGATCTGAGAAGCTTTGAATTTATTATTTTCATCAGTGGTTATGGTTAGTTCTTCAGCAGAGTGGAATTGCTTCAATTACATTATGTCATACTCCATAAGTATTGGCCTGGTACTACCATAGTACTTGATCTAGTTACAGTAGATATACAACGTATGCACACACATGCTGCTGGGTGAGACAGAGAGGTAGAAGGAGAAATAATGCAATAGTAAGAAACTAACATGCTTACACATTGCATCAAAATAGGTTGTTATCATCTGTTCCTGGTAGAAGTCCAGCCACATATGTCACAGGGAGCCTTATAGGTATAGTGGAATTGTGTGTTAAGTGTATGCTGCAATGTGCCCTAATGGATCCTGCTCCTCTCATCATCCAGGCATCTGGCCAGGACCATACCATGTTAAGCTTACAAGGCCACCATGCTCAGGTTTCTTTCTCAAGGACAGCAGTGATACAGTGGAGAAGCAGAATAGAGTGTAATTAGGTTTCATTCCAGCAGGGATCAAAACATGACTGGAGAACTCACTTGACTTGTGCATCTGAGAAGCATTCCAGGTCCCTGACCTTTAGATGACAATGTGCATAAAAGGACCATCTAGATCCTTAATGAAACACTTAAATTATTTTTAAAGGAACCACTTAAAATCTGAGTCAAGAGGCAACACATATGTCCAAAGCACAAAAGGAGTGCTATAGGATTTCTTTTCTGCATTCATTTACGCCTTGTGAAATTGTTTTCTGCACTGCTGTGATACAGTTCCTTCCATTATTGTCTCAAAGGAATCATAGTCTCATATTTTTTCCCCTTTGGTGTGTTTGGCTTCCTGCTTTAATCTAATTCTCACAGCTCAGGGGAATCATCAGACCTGGCTGAGATTTGTATCTTTTCAGAGAGCTCATCAATAGTTTACATAATGCTGTGGCAGGGCCAGGGTTCACACAGCTGGAGAGGTACTCGGCAAGAGTCCCGAGTTAAGCAGAAAAAGCCTTCTTGAGAATCTCAACTTTGTTTAAAAAGGTTTTTTTTTAGAAGAAGAAGCCAAAACAACACAAAAGCGGTGTGTGCAGGTTTGCTGGCAGCTGGTGTGCTGTGACTGATGATGCTTGTGTTAATTATGCTCTCACTATTACCATGTGATCCACCCATCTGCTTTTTGAAGCCAGCTGTTTTCCTTTATCTTCCTGTTGAACTACCAGTTATTCAGGGCAGTGGCCATCTTTAGCTGGTGATCAAGGAGGGAAGCAAGCACAGTGAAACTCTGATATGGTGGTAGCAGTGTTATTAGTCATATAATCAAATTTAAAAGCTAGTAAAATGCAGCTTTAGCTGTATTATGTTTTCCAGCTTATATGTCTTTAAATATTAATTAGGAAGGGACCAAGAATGTGTTAAGAAGATTAAATTGTTGAGTTTTGCCCTTCCTGGAATTCAAAAAATAGTCTTAGCCACTTTCAGATGTCTAATGACGCAAGTTTTAATAAAAAATGTTTGCCATGCAACAAATACAAATGTATTTTACCTGATTTACTTATTTCTCTCTAATTTGTGACTGGTTGCTTAAGTCACTCATGCAATAGTCTTCCTGCCCTTTACCAGGTAAGCCATACCTTTTAGCCTGGAAAGTCATGCCTTTTAGCCTTTTGTTCAACAGAGCACTTGCATTCATGTGGAGAGCAGCCATTCTCCAGGCAGCCATACACATGAAAAAAAAAAATCCTGTAAAATAATGGAAAAGGCACATGAGCATAGTTAAAACAAACAGCTGTTCAGAACTAAAAAAAGTTTGTGAACTGCTGCTTTACAGTGTTTGTTCAGTTTTCGACCAACCAACCAAAGATATATATATATATATAACCACACGAAATACAACAGCGTAAACAAAGCTGTTATTATTCCAGAATTCTTGTTCTGGCCTTTAACCGGCAAATAGAATCTTGTTTTCTCCCCCGGAAGAGCACCCTCCCCCTCCGCCCTGCCTTTAATGGTCCCATGTGTTATTTTTTTGATCTCATAAAATATTTTCCTTTAAGAAGCAAAAAGATCCCAACCAAGCAACCAAAAAAAAAAAAGTCAGTTAACAGGATTCCTTAGTGATCTTACCCGTGGATACAGAAAAGGCTGTACAATATTTAAAATTACCTTAATGTTGCCCTGTGGAAATTTTAGGAATATTATTATTGTTCAGACTATCTTTAGCTTTCCTCATTCTGCTGATTTCTTTGAACTAGATTGCAGAGACTACTTTTCCCTTAAACATAGTTTGATCAAATGAGTTAAAAGAGAGTAGAATTTGAAGGGATATAGTGTTGCATGTTAGAGACTGGATATTTCTGCAGGATAGACTTGTTCACACTGCAAAAATATTTAGGCCTTTCCTTTTGTCACATGTGGGAAGAACTAAGCGAAACTAGTCTGAACATATAAGATGTGTTGATATAATGGCATGCTAGAAACAGAAATTTGCAATTGCCAAGTTTTTCATGTAATTGAGACGTATCAGAGAAACTTGAGATTTCCCATGTGTTCCTTGAAATTTCATGGCAATATTGACAGATCTGACTGAAATGTAATTCTTAGTTGAGTCAGTGCTTTGAAGTTTCTGTGATGTAGTCTTTGCTAGAAAGGCATCTTTTGTAATTGGAAAGACCTTGAGTGTATGCAATTGGAAATGCAGAACTTTAAAAATAAAGTCTAAACAATGTAATTTAAACTTTCAGAATTTTTGTAAATACATGTAAAATATCCATCAGTCTGATATTGCTCTGCAATGTTATAATCTGCCTGCGCTACAATTTATTTTCCAGCATAAGGAAAACCTGATATCACTGATATATTGTAGCCTGGACTGAGAACTAAGAAGGAAAAAGTATTCAAGGCTATGAATGAAATAATTCTCAAGGGAAAACTGGAGTCCCTCATTTAAAAATTTGGCTCCTATAGCTCTGGCTTAGTGCATTTGAGTGGGTATTGGAGGGACTTATGAAGAGTGAGAGATTGCTTTTATTAGCAGTGGGTTACACATAATTTCAGCATGGCAGCTGAGATAAAGATGCAGATTCTTCCTGTCATCCTAGTCTTAATGCATCTAGCAGGAGCTCTGACACTTCCTCAGAGCCAAAATTTTAATCTTAAAATTTACTGTGTTTTTTTCTGGATTTTGACTTTTTATAAATCTGAACAAGTTGAATAGAGGTTTTTCTTGTGGTTTTGTTGTTTATGTTTTCTTTAAAGCTCTGGCCACTTGTTTGTAAGAAAAGTCACTAACTGACATGTTAAATTTTCTTGAATAAATAATCCAATTCTTAGAAAAGATTCCATCATCTACTGTTGTCTCCAATTTCTCAGTCATATGTAAACATTATTTCATGTTAATTCTTCCTGAGTGTATTACTTTGAAAAGTGTGGTAACTAGATTGCTTTGTGTACTTCTAACATCTAAAGCAAAATGGACCCTTTAAACACATATCAAAGCAATTAACCTTCTTATCATGTGCTTGGGAGCATGCAAGGTGAAGCAGCACTCTGGTGACATCATTGTCAGGTCACCCTACAAATAATAATGAAATCATACAGAAAGGTGTGCCCTGAGGCATGCTGTTGCCATAATTAGGTTGAATGCTCCCTTGGAAATGATGCCTTATTGCAAGAGCATTTGCGGGAGCTAATTGTGGTATGTTTTTGCATCAGCATTGGCGTACTGCATCATTTATGGTCTGAAAATAGCTGTAATTGTGTGCATGATTGAGTCATTTCCTGAATTTAGTATCCTAAGCAGAGTACGAATTAAATGACTAACACACTCTTGACTTTGTCATTTTTTTTTATCTCTGGCTGGATTCTTAAAAATATCTCTCTGTGCTTTTGCATTTTTAAGCCAAATTAGATTTGGTGTATTTTAGTGCTGCTGAGACTGACAGGTTAGCAATAATCATTGTTCCCAGACAGAGCTCACACAGGTACTGAGAGATCTTCCCAGCCCCTTGCAGCTCCGCCAGTGTGTTTCTGATCAGCACCACCTCTGCTGAGCCAGGGACTGCAGGTTTATTCTGAACAGTAGGTGCAGTGAATTTTTGAAATGGAGAAATGGTCAGTGGGGGATGAGGTTGAGGTCGTCACTCCTGTTTCATTTGCAGCTCAAGTTGGAAACAAATGCACTCTCCTCAGGAGCTTCTACTCTTATATCATATCAGTCTGCATCTCAGGAGGACCCGTTTCCTCTGAAATTTTGCCTGTGGTCCTCCGCAACTCACAGGGGCACTTTCTCTTTGTTGTGAGGCTGCACTCTTGTCTTTTTAACTGGCAGATCCTCCAGAGAGGATGAAATGACAGTTGTTTGCAGTCTCGTGAAAGCAAAATAAACAACTGGCACTGTTTTTTAAAATAGTGCTAAAGATCTAGAATCCTGCTGCCACTCAGAGGTTGCAGCATATTAATTATGAATCATCAATATTTTTGGTGCCATTATTATCACACACACACACAAAAGGAACCTACGGTACTTGCATTCATATCAAACCCTTTTATTTCATTTATTTGGACTGCTTTTCTATCCTGTACCAGTTAATCACTAGCCCTATTTCAACTCAGAATCTGAATGTTATTTACCATCTGTCTCCAAGGGATGCACTTGCCAAGTCCCTTAATTTGCTATAATTGGCAGGTTTTCAGTGTACATAATTTATATTAAAAAAAAAAAGCCACAATCCTGAAAAAAAAAGAAGATTAATTAAACCATTTCTTCTGGGCCCCTAGAAGTGTTCCAAAAGGATGGCTTTAAGGCCGCAAGGTCTGCTCTGTGTATGTGCTGTCACAGCTGATCACATTAAAAATGTATGTTGGGTTGGTCCCTTGTGCCTCTGCGCTGGTCAGAAAGATGTCACTGGCACCTGGGTAACATCACACATAAACAGTGAATTAAACATCTTGCATTTGCATTTGTGCCTTTTGTTCACACACTAGAAACTCCTAGGCTGCAGTATAATTTATGGATACCTCAATGTAAGCAATTCTGTAGCTGATATGATTGGAAACGCCATGGAAGACTAAAAAAAAAAAAGACAAGCCCAAACCAAAAAAAAAAAACAACAAAAAACAAAACCCCAAGCAGATGTACAGAATACTAAATAGAGCTACTGAAAGACCACAAATGGACTGAAAGACATCCCACATGTGGTTTGTAAACATGATTTATACCTTCCTTTCTCTTAGCTTCTCGCTCCTGACAGCACCTGGTTAATGAGCGCGTGATGCAGTGATGTAATGCCCTGAGTAGGCAGCTGTCAATCTGGGGGTTGTCAGCAGTTCTCCTGAGTTACCTGTGTGAGGATGCAGCTGACTGCTATGTCTCTTCTGCTGTAGTTCTCCCCCTGCCCTTTCAAGACAGTGACAGATACAAGGTTGATAAAGAGATGAGGGTGATTCATTATGATTTGGCCTGGAAAAGGAACAGACAAATGTGGATATTTCTTTGCTCCTTTTACCAGATCTATGATGATAACCAAGTGATATGTGAGACCTTCATCAGCCTCCAAAGTTGCTGACATGTGATCATTGAACCTTTTTGTGTGCAAATCATTGTGTATTTATTTATGTAAGCCACCCAAGAAAAGTACAAATTAATTAAATATTGTTAAAATAAAGCTGGAAAGGTCTGCTCCTATTCCTACTCCATTACAATTTGACATGTACCATTTCAGACACAAATGAGAGACGCTCTTTTCTTGTGTTGCTCATTTTCCAGTGGCTCAAACATCCCCTTTTTCAAACTTGGGTATTCAAGTTTACTACACTAACTTTTCTAAGACACAATGAAAACATAGGTGAAGTTGAGAGAAAATTTTCGTTTTCTTTTGACTTCATGGAATTTCAGTCATCTTTTCTTCAGGGAAAACTTATTTTCCAATGTCATGAGATGATTATTTCTCATAGTATTTCAAATGGAGAAATGTAGGCTCTGTGAATGGACATAACCTGTACTGATAATAATGGTTTAGGAAGTCATTCTGAAATAAGGAGGGATGAAGCAATAGTTGTAGTGTTCACTACATTAGCTACTGTCAGTTTTTTGAAATCTGTTTTTTTATGGAAAAATACTTTCAAGGTTTCCTTCCCCAGTAAAATTCTGGAAAATTTCCTTCCAGATCTGGTTTCTGTGGAAATGAAAACTTTTCCAGTACAGCAGAAAAGTACTCAGATAAATACAACAATGGATATGATATAACGTCTAGTTGAAGATGCCCCTGCTCATTGCAGGGGGGTTGGACTAGAAGACCTTTGAAGGTCCTTTCAACCCAAACTGCTCCATGATTCTTTGATTCTACAATTCTACAAATTCCTAAATGTATTATAACAGAGAGAGGCAGCAATATTGTGAAATGCAGCAAACCTGAACAAATATACGTCCTGAACTGCTTCCCTCAGAACTGTGAGAATAAAACCTGCTGACACTGGCAAAAAAATTAAGACAGATATCACACTATGGGACAACAGAGATCTTGAGAAAGTAGCAAGAATAGAGACCATCAGTTCTCCAGACTCATATGGAGGTCTGCTGTGAGACACAGCCTTGTAAGACTTTGTAATATGAAGTCTTATCCCTTCCCTTAGTTGAAAGACTTCAATAAATGTAATATTTTCCTTGTCATGTTAAGGTCTGGGAAGTAACATGGGCTGTAACCAATGGTTTCCCTGTTCTGCTGGAAATGGGACTAGTTATTCAAGTGTTCTAGGGTATTCTAAATTGTGTTACTTTTCTGCAACTGAAACGCACTAACTCAGAGCCAAGCTCATTAATAATTGATCTACATCAGGGATGCCATGCTTTTCCCAAATAATATTTTATGCCTGTACTGGGGTGTGTATTGCCTGCCCAATTCCGAGTGTAAAACTGAAAGCTTAACAATGCCTTCAAGCACCTCTATAAGATTTTGGCAACTGAATTGCTAAATGGGTACATTAAGTATAGAGGAGAGGGGACATATTCCCCTTAGCCTCTTTCTGGACTAATTGCACCAGGAGTTAATGAATATTCTTATATAATATTGAAGTTACAAGGTAATATGGTCCAAAAAAAAGAGGCAAAGCTTAACAAAATGGATATATGAAACCAGGAAAACTTGTTCCTTTCAGTGATTGAATTTCTTGCAAATGCATTGCAGGCTCATTTGTTGTTGCAGGCACTCTTGTTAGGACATCAGAACAAGCTCCAGATTTCTTGTGATTTTTGATAAGTAAGATGCATAGAATTTAGTCTGGTCTAGATAATTACTCAGGGTGTCTGAATCATTGGCTGCTCAGTGGATATTGACAGCTATGAGACAGAAAGAGGGGCACAGTTATTTTGCCCAAACTGTTACAAGCATGAGTGAGACAGATGGTTATCTTACATAAACCTTGCACCTTAGGAGAAACTGTCCCATACATTACATGGCAGTTCTAGATCCAGTTTTCTTCTTGATTGATGACAATGTCCATGTTACAAATCTGTCATGAAACTGAGAGCACCTGAGGCTAAGGCACTTCAGGGAATTTCATTCTAAGTCCCAGCACCTCTCTATATCTGTGTATCTATTTACCTGTCTATCTGCCTACCTTATCTCCCCAAGCTATTGCTGTCACTTTTCAACAAGCACCTAACTTCTTGTTAAAAGAATTTTTATCTAGTCTTTCTTACAAGCCTGGAAGTACAAACCAACCTTAGACAGTGAATCAAAAGAATACAAACTATACTTTATTCAAGTTTTATACTTTTGCAGTCAAATGTCTGATTTTGCATGGATCTAAAAAATTATTTGGAGTTTTCTGGTATTAGCAAGACACTAATCTTAACAAATTATTCTCCAAAGCACAGAGCCTAATTTTGATAAACATGTTCCATTCCCTGTTCTTGTACATACATCTAAATATCACCTAAATAGGGCAATTCAGTTTTTAGCCATACCCAAAAGACACAGATACGAGATAGCAAGTCATATTGATCTTTTGAAGGCAGGACCAGTTTCAGCTTTTCATTGCCGCTGCCTTTCTGTATGAGGACTAGGTGCTTTAAAGTGAAGTATACTTGAGAAAGGCCTTTTCTTGGTAGTTTATTTCAGTGGCTAGGATTTTAAATGATTTTTTAATGTTTCATACAAATCAGACATGTTCTGGAAAAACACATGTATTTTTATAGCACATCTTTCATCAAAAATACCTAGGAAAGAAAAAACAACAAACAGTCAAAGTTAACCAGTAATAGAAGGAAAGGTACAGAATTATTTACAGAGTGCCTATTTAGAATCTATGGAGTTCAGATAAAGTCTATTTTCTTTCATATCTAGAGTACATCAAGCTGAATTTAAATGTTTTTAGTTTCTCAGATTAAAACAATTTAAATGAGGAAAAGATGAGGAGGAGAGTAAGGATAACAAGCACATTCTTCCATTTCTACATAGAATGCTCGTCATGCTATCTATCAGAAGGACTTTTTAATGCATAAACTTTTTGCGGTACCCATGTCTCATCTAAGTATCAATGTTAGCCTTCTGGAATAAGTCCTACTGAAAAACCAGTTTCCTGGGGCCTTTAAAACTCTGATGTTTACTGAATTTCTCTAAGGGAAGCTGAGTCCTCTCGGAAATGTGGCCTTTGAAGTAGACATGGTGACATTTGTATACAAGTCAATCTATGGGTAAGATTTCAGTTCTTTGTGTTTTCAGAGCAGTGACTCTCCTTTAACATTTGGAAGATTTGTCCTGTGCACTACAATACCTTTATTGTATTATTTGATTCATGCAGCTTTCAGTGGCTATTCCAAAGAACTGCTGCAAGGTCATAGGAGTCTTTGCTGATTCAGGAAAGACACATTTCATTGCAAAACGCTGTTTTTATTTTGTTTTTGTTTTCCAGCGTGTGCGCATGGAATGCTGTTGTGGTTGTTTCAATGTTTACAAGATATTTCCTTCAGTGATAGCTTCATTTCTGCCAAAAGAAAAGTTTTAAAAAAATCCATTAATGAGCTGACAGTGCTTTTAATACTGCTTCAAAAGGAGAGGGAATGCTCGTGTGCCAAACAAATGTTTGGAACAGTCTCAGACAGCAACATTTGTTCTGCAAGGGAATGATCCACAATAGGACACTTCAGCTGCTGAACATCTAAAAGTACTCAGATGATGCAGTGCTCAAATGATCAGCCTGTTTCCAAGATAAGTAGCACTTCTGTTATTGTGGTAAAAGGATGTGCTCTACCTAATGCAGAGGGAAAATCTCCCAGCTCAAGGTTTAGGACTTCCCACAGGAAAAAGTTGCAGAGCTTTAGGCAGAAGTGTGAATGTGGGAGTAGTATGTGTCTTGGCTCATCAAGAAGGGGGATGCTCTTGACAGCATAGAGGCACATTCTTGCTGTTTGTCAAACTTTCTGACACAATTTTATCCATTTTGAGACCATGACAAAAATGTTTCAAGCATTTTTGTGAAATGTTAGTCTCATTTCCTGACCAGAATCCTACAAGAAAATGACAGCAAAGACTGAAAAGTAGGATTTCTTGCTTTCACAGCTACTATGCTGTCTGAAGTCATTCCCAAAAGAATGAGTATGAGCAAGGAAATAACAAACATACCTCACTAGAAAGCTTCTAAAACATTTTCATTTTTTATTTTTAATTGTTGCTATCTTTTCCAAGAAATTTCCACCAAGCACGGAATTTTGCATTGAGCTTTGAAGATTATTCAGGGGCACAGTTGTTCTTTTCTGGTTGTCACAAGCTTGGCCTAGAAGTCCATTTGAAGACTTGAACACTCGAAGTTGCTGGGTGCATTGGTTTTGTTTGTGTAATCTGAGTGAAGGCTTACCTTTTAGATAATTTGACTTTCTCTTGCAGGAGGTCTTACTAACTTGGAATTAACTTGACATTACCAATAACTGTAGGTAGCCACTTCCTTCCACTTAGAGCATGATTGTGAGGGAATTATTCTGCAGATTTCAGAGAAGCTGCTTCTACAGTTCCACCTGGGAGAAGCATCAGAATATGGCCCTGTGCACTCAGGACAATGTTGATATTCTTACTGATATTAAGGTAACTTGTGTTTGATTTACTCCACAGATGATCCTTTGGACTCAGATCTCAGCTAGTGTTAATTGATGTAGCTCTGCATTTAATTAAACCTTGGAAGCTCTCACTGCCTGAGAATCTGTCCTGTAGGTTGCTTTAGGAATAAGTTTATATTTGGCTTGATCTATTCACAATTGCAATTTATGCTTTAATTGAAGGTAAATGATGGCTATTTGGTTATTAATATCCTGTTCTCATGCCAAGTCAACTTCAGATGTGCTGACTTAATTTATCACTAAACAGCACTTACTATCTAACCGTAATTATAAGCAAAAGCACATCATTCGGACCTTTGAGCAATCATGTGGGCAGACCATCCCTTAAAGTTTGCATCTAATTTTCTATAAAGCTAGCACTTTTTTCTCTGGGGAGGTCTTTGCAAGTCCTTTGCAAAAAGGGGAATTATAGGGAAGTAGAGGCTGTGGTTTTGAAGGCAGTTTATGAAGCTGAAGCTGAGAAGGGACACTTTCAGAAAGATCAAAGGCAGCAGCCTTTTGTTAGACAAAAAGATCAATTGCTAATTATGACATTATCACAGTGCAGGCATATGTGTGTGTGTGTACATGTATTTGTGTGTGTGTGTAAGGATTAGGGATGGGTAAACTGTAGTCAAGCAAGGTGCAGATGGGCCAATCATGAATGTAACAAGGTTGAAGTCCAGGAACCCTTAAGGAAAAAGGCTGTAGGTGCAGTAGGTGCCATGATCACCTTTGCTTCGTTTGGAAAAGAAAAGGACTTGGGCTGCTTTGAACATTCTGAGGATCCTACTGAGTACTGGTTGCAACGGAGTGATTCACCACTGCACTGAAAGAAATTTTTCTGCCACCCACCTTTGGTAATTCTTTCAAGGGGAATGCAGCTGGGACCTCATTGTATAGCACTGTGCTTTGAGAGTGATTAAGATGAAATTTTGTGTCTGCTCAGATGTACTGTATTTTGGGAGCAAAAATATTCTGCGTGCATGTTCTTTTTTCAAATAACAGGAAAATTCCTCCAAGAAAACAAAAGCTGCCTGCTTCAGGTCCGAAAGGCAGTAAAGAGGTGAGATTGCCTGCAGTTGGGTTCATGCCTGTCTATTTCCAAAGACAGGGAAATTATAATTTTTTTCAAATTCCCTGAGGCAGCAGTAGCCAAGCCAAGTTGGCTCTAGCCAGCTCTTGTTTGTAAAATGTAATTCTGTGGTAATGAGCTGGTGACAACTTGAAGAAAAGAGTCTAAACATCCTGAAAACAATTCCAAACATGACTAAATATGAGAAGAAAACTTCTAATAACTGCCTCATGGGAACCAAGAGCAGTACATGCAAATCCAAGCATCATTTATTTTCCAGACAAGAGTATATATGTTATGATCCTCTTCCTTTTTTTTTTCCTCCCTGAATATATATGTAGGTAAGTGTATATCTCTATACCTGTTATTTGTCTCTCCAAATGACCTATATTTCACACAGGAGCTAGCAGTTTTGTCATTGTTGGAAAAAACAGAAATTGAAGTTTTAGCCAACACCTGATGTGACCACGGGAGACGTAAATGGATTGAAGCTCTGTAGTGATGATCTATCTGCCTGGAGATTTTTATGCTCCAGTGTTTTGATTCAACAATTCATGAGACTTATGCTAAGCAACAATGCAGCAAAAATAACCAACTAATACAGAAGAATTTGCATTGTTTATTTTAGAAAATTATGAAATAATCAATATATTGTATACTAAGTGGAATCAAGCTGGTTTATCTCTGAAACAATCCACTGTATTCCTAAGCAACATAATATACTCTTCTTCTGATGTTTCCCCTGACCAGTTTATGGCTTGGTCACTGAAGCTGGTATAAATTTCTTTTATTCCTGATATGTTAAGAGGCAAAGAATTTTATTTCAGTTTAAAGCACTATGCAGAACTGCATCAACAATGTTGAAGACACCATAGTCTAGAAATGTAATTTCTTAGAATACGAATACTGATTTTTGTACCTCAGGAACACAGCATCCTCTATGTAGCTCTGTTCCATGTCCCAGACCTCTAGACCACTTGCAGTGAGTGTAATTTCTGACAAAATCAGGTCTGTTTTTACCTCCTGAGCAGTGAAAACAAGCTTACAGAAACCAAACAATTGGGCTTAAAAATTTCAGACCAGTGCTAGACTTCAGAGACAGTTTGCTAGGGAGTTACTGTTGTATGTGTGTGAGTGAAACTGCTTGCATTAGCAGTCTTAGTTCAAAGCAGGTCAGGCTGTAAGACAGCTTGCAAGGGGTTGAATCCTAAGTGTTACCTGTTAATGGATAAGCAGGGCACTAACACTCAAATCCTGTTATTCAAGCGGTAATCGCAAGCAAGTGTGTTTATAGTGGAAATCTGAGACTCATCTGAGGCATTTGAATAGCATGTTATTAATGATCCCATTTTAAGGAAGTTCTTGCATAAAAGAATTACTAAGAGAGCATGTGATGACTCATTAAACAGAAATTCAGACTTCATTTTGTTTTGTACAGCTTGTCTAGTGCCCATGTTTAATACTTCAGAGTTCTTCCAGAGTAATGGGAATGGGGGGAAGGCATATTTCAGAGTACACTGGCAATTTATTTCTTTTACCATAAGCAATTTTTGTCTCTGACAATTATACTAGATGAATCTGATAACCATTCAGTAACACTCAGCTGGATTTTTACCACAGTAATTACTTTTGTGGTGGTTTGCTGCAGAAGATAATACAATGCAGTGGGTGGCTATTCTGTGTCTTGAACGTCCACACTATCTTCTCACCAAATATAGCCTTGAAAGCTTTTTATGGAATCTGAGAGAAGAGAAATATAGCTGAATGTTCTCAAAAGTAGAAAAACAAGAGCAACAAATAAATTTCAGGAAAACCAAAGACTCAGTTGTACGATCCTTTGTAGCAGAGACTGAGTTGGCCTTTATGGCTGCTGCAATATTAAAAGGAATAATAATTCCAAGCGTTTAATGATCCAGGATCCCAGTCCTATCATCTTCCCTATGGCAGCCAACAGTAAACTCATTAAAAGGCTCTCCTCAACATTCTGAAATTACCACTTAACACCAAGAGTGATATAATTTTTTATACCACTGTGTTACAAATCTATTTAACTTCCAAATACCTATGCCCACTGTCTTTGTAAGCACATGGATAAAGGGGAGCTTTATCAGGCTGCGTGAACATGTTTTGCTTTGCTTTGTTGCAGCAATGGAGCACACTCTTTGCAAGATTGATATAAGAAATTTTCACTCTTGTTGTCTGACTAGAGAGATAGAGTATCAATGCTTCCTGCTGATGAATGTGTGTGTTCAGCATAGCTGCACTCCAGAATTTGCTGATTGGGTTTACAGTTGAAAATCCAGTAACATCAGGTGTTTTTCCTCACATTGTTTCCTCTTATTCAGGAGATACAAAGCTTTTCACACTAGTTGGTTAAGTAAGCCTCACAGATTCAATATTAGTGCACGTTATGAAGCAAAGTTGGAGGGAGCTGCCTGGGGATAGCCAGTGAGTCAGCAGCAGGGCTGAAAATACTCAAGAAGCCCTCAGAGGTAATAGCTCTTATCCTTTTGACCACCAAACTGCAGTAAGTGCTTGCTTAAGTGCTCAGCTGCTGTTGAACCTTGAACTTTCAAGGACATCAGGATAGCAGATAAATGCTGAGTAGTCCGAGAGCAGACATCCATTTCTTTTCAGCGGAGGGGAATTAGTAGCCAAAGGGTTAATGGTATTTGTTGGAAGATGGCAGCAATTGAATGCACACTGCCTCAGCCCTGGGGCCTTTCTCTGAGGGTTTTTGGGAAAAGGAAGCTAAAAGGTTCAAACACAGAGGTTTCTTTTGCAGCATGGCAAAAAACAACTGTATATTCATTTACATTGTTCAGGGAACTTTTATTCAGTTGCAGTTCCAACCCTCTTGATCATACTCCTGAGTGTTCAAGGCTAACAACTGGAGAGTCAGTGGTGGCCATTGTAGCTGGGTAGTGCCCTGATGCTGCCAGACAAGAGAAGGGATCCTGCAAGCCTCTGAGGGCAGCCCTGCTTTATGCTCCTGGCAGAGAAATTTCCTTTATGAAGAAAAATCGTCTTCTTTCCTCTCCTTCGTTCTTTGAAATAAGATTTGCTCAAAGCCCTTCCCAAGAGGTATGTCTGTGTTGAAAGGGCACTGGGCAAAAATATAAGCCCTTGAATATGGGAAAGCATAGGCACATGATGTTAATGGCATTACTTGCTGTGCTTTAAATGAATCACTTATGTATGTCTTTTGCAGAGCCAAGACTATGATGAACTGTCAGCCAGTATAAAGCAGAAAAAGGGCAGATTTTACAGTTGCTGTGGATGCCTGATATCAGCTTCTCTGGAAACATTCAAGGATATTTTTGGTTCAAGATTAAGAAGTCACCAGATAAATTATTATCCAACTGAATCCTACTTATTTTACATATATGAGCAAACTACACTATTGAAACAATATTCTGCACTTAGGGCTGTCAGTGGATATTCACACATTGTTCTTAATGTGTTGTTTCTTTCCCAGAGCAATATTAGTTTAGATGTTTTAAACATGAACCTGATTTTACATCTTCATTTGCAGCCTGTTTTGCCCAATATTGACAAGATGTGAATTTTCTTTCTACCATGAAGCTGCAGGCCTGGATTCTCACTGTTTACCTATACTGTTGTACAAATTATGTCATTATACTGGTCTAAAAAATGTCAATAAAGGAGTTTTAATGGGTTTTGAGCCTGTGCAGACTGCTTGTAATAGACTAAATGCTGCCACTGGGCTGTCTTATGCAACATTTTTTGGAATGTGGCTCAGATTACCAGAAGAGTTGTTAATTTTAAATTTGTTTAGCTTAAAAAGAAAGAAATGCAAACACAGAGGAGACAATGCCTTAAAGTAGAGAAGAATGCCAGGTTGTTCTCATTTAAGAAAACCTCTTGTCCCTTCATCTCCACCTCCAGCTAGATCTCTGTGCAGAAAATTGCCAGCCACTTTAAAGACACTAAAGGGAAAACCTTTGCTAAGACTGCCCCTCACCCCAGCTCCTGAATGTCTTTTGATAATGCTCTGCAGCTTCCTAAATACGTCTATAAAAAAAAAAAAAACACTAACCAAAAAAAAAAAACCCTCACAAAGCAGAAGCAAAAGAATTCTCTTGAATGCTCCTGAATGACCTACTGTGCTGCACAAGGGAAGGACTGGCTGATTTTATCATGTGATGCTTTCCTTGCTCTTATCTTAGAACATTTAATGTCTCTTTTTTCCACCTACATATTGTTATGGTGATCCCTGGTTTCCTCCCCCTCCTTTGCTTTTCTCTCCCCCTCCCCAGCGGCAGTAAAGCCAAAGGGAGAAGGAACCTTTAAGAAGTGGTGTAATTATTAACTAATTTTGATCTTGGGAAGGAGGGCAACCAAAGTATTTCCTGTTTCCTATAATTAAGGACTCAAGGCTCAGTTCTGCCACACACACACACAGAGTTTATTTTTAATGTACTCTCCATGGAATATAATTCGCTGCTTTATTTCTATATCTTAGGCCAAATTCATAATTGGTATAAACAGCTGTAACTCAACTGACAAGTTCTAAAATGTGGGTGAGGGAAAATGAGGTTATAAGGTTTCATCTGCTTACATCAGGAATGCATTTGTCCTGTTCTTCCCCTTCACCTCCTAGTGATCTTGGGAACAATAGCAGTGGAGGCAGAGGAGTCTCTGAGCTATACTGAAGCAGAACAATTTGGCCTTGCATACTCAAAAGAACTGGGCAATCTGTATACCATGGGGCAGGTCATAGACACTTGGCTACAGATACTAAAGACAAAAGATCCCATACATCCTGCTGGTAAAATTTTCCAACAGGATTTAAGAGCTTAATAACGAATCTAAATGTGTAAATACTGGGGTGGAAAAATGAGATGCTATAATTTGGAATGACTTGAATAATTTCATTGGAAAGTTCTTGAACATACAAGTTGAACATACTATTGGAACGCAACAAATAGCAAGATGCATGTAGGTTTTAGTGTATTTTATGTGATATCTGTCTTCCCGCGTGTCTGAATGCCTCGTCCTCCCTAGAACAGGTTGGCTGGACCATTTTTTGAACTGTTCCTCATTTTTGATCCACACTTCAATGTGTTGCTATTGAGAGCTGTCCATCAGTGTACACAGAACACCAACACCTTTTGTCACAGTAAGACTTCCATTAATGCAGGTTTGGTACTGGAAAGAATAAAGTGATATGGTTTTGGAAGTGGGTGCTAATGACTAGCAGACAGGGGAGGACATGAGTGTGACTGTAAGCTCTCCTCTTACCAGCTTAATTTGGTTGGTATCCCCACTTTCCTTTTTTTTGGGGCACTGAGGTTATAAAAAATAGCCACAAATAGTAGAAAATATCCTTCCCAGTCACCCTTCCTCAAAGAAGAGGCCTGAGAAGTGATAATAGAGAATACCCACCTCTTGCTTTTCCATTTGAGGACTTCTATATTGTATTATATTTAATTTTATTTGACACTAAAGTGTTTGTTTGCCTACTTGTGTTGCCTGAGAAGGAATGCATTTCTAAGGTATACTCCCAAGAGGAGTCAGATTTGCTCAGCAGCACAAATCTGTTTGCAGTACATAAATATTATTCCACTTTAGCAGCTCTTTTGCAATGATACTTGTGACTTTGACTGTCACCTGCTCATATTTGAGTAGCTTCTTTTTTACAGTATGTATATTCATTTTTTTGCAGCTCAAGTAATTAATTCTTCCTTACCCTCAAAACACTAGTTACTCATCAGCAAATCTTAGGCTGATATGCCCCATTTAAACTCACACCATTTAAACAGTATTGATTTCATAAAAAGCAGGAAAAGAAGTCTGAAAGCAGTAAAACCAAAGTGGAGCTCAGTAACTGTGACTCAGCAGCACTAAATTCTGGTGCAAATTTAAACCCCATGGTTGCAGCACAGGTGAATGAAGTAAATGACTAGTGCAAGCCTCAGAGTTTTGAGACAGAGTGATTAGAAAACTTTGGCTACATAGCTAGCAATTTCCTCACTAGATTTTAGGAGATCTAGGTTTGGGTTTCTATTTGGAGTTGATAAGCAATGTGACAGCCAAGGACATGACTTTATTGATGTGCTGCTGTCCTGTGACACAGACATGGTGATGTGGACATTCAGGGATGCCTCCAGCAGCTGCATTACTTTAGCAGCACAACCCTCAGCAGTGCTTGAAATAGAGACATTTTCAAGGTAACAGTACCTGACAGATTCATTACACAGCCATACCCTCAAATCAAAGGACTTGGCTATATGGACCATTCTGAAAGTGAGGAGAAAAAACCACTTTACTTCAGCTGTGTGCTTATTGAATGCTGGAAAATTAACTGCAGAATTAATCTTGCTATATTGTAAAATAAAGGTTTCACCAGTTATAACCCGTGGATTCTTTCTCAAACCAAGTGTACACACTAATAGCTTATTCTTCATAGATTCTCTTTGTAGGCCATCTAGCCTGTGGGCTTGTGGTGATCACAGGTTGGAAATGATGGTTTTGGAAAACATATATCTCATTCCTTCCTTTATCTTCTTACCTTCTCAGGAGTCTGGCATGGGGAACCACTGGGGCCTCACTGCAGAGCTACCTCGAGGCTGCTTTTGTTAGGCAAAATCTAGTTGCTCCACCCAGGGTGGTGTGCAGGGTGCATGCCCTCTCTGTCATGGGAGGAGTAAGGACATAGTCAAGTGAAAAGGAATGGCAGGGAAAGCTTTAGAAAGTCATGCTTTGTGGGGAAATGGAAAGGGAAGGTGAGGCAGTGCTGAATCTGGGGGCATCTGCCACTTCCTCCTGCTACCTGCTTCTTACTTTGGCAGCAGCAGCAACAGCCAGACTATTTTTATGGGGAGAAAGAAAAGGACAGTTGTGCCCTGGCCTTTGTGTCTCCACCTACAGCTGCCTCCTTTGTGTGTAGCTATAGCTGCATACACACAAACAGAACAATGTGCAGCTAGGTATTGCTGGCTGAATCCTGTGCAACCCACCACCCAGCAGACAGGATGTTTTAATCCCGTGTTAGCTGCTCCTTGGTTTCCTCTGTGCTTACTTTCTCAAAATGGATCTAGCTTGTACTCTGGTCTATACAGGGAATTTGTATGAGCTTTATGTGTGCAGATAACTTGGGCATCCCACTCTAAGCTCAGTTCTCTTTGATACATGTACTCATGCAAACCTGTTTCGCCCATTCTGGGGATATTTGAGCAAGGAAGCAGAACTGTATTCCCTGAGGGAAATGGTACAGCTGTTCACCACTATGGCTGGAGCTTAAAGGACCAGTGCTATATACCATTAATTCATTCAATTTACAAGATATTTCCTTCTTTTCTAGTGTTAAAAGAATAATAGTTAAAGTGTGGTCTTGCTATCAAATAACCACAGAGACTATATATGTATATTTTGTCTATGTGGGTTTTTTAACTAAAATATAAATTGAGATTAAAAAAAATAATTTTATTGTGAATAGTTTTCTGCCATGCAGAATAATGAATTATGACTTCCAAAATGAAATGGAGCCCTCAAACTGCTTCATCTTTGTCCTTGAAACTTCTGAAAAGCTTGAATCAAGGTCTACAGGAAACTTTTTCCTCCCTTGCAGCTGAGCTTCTTAGAATCGCATACACATTTTTCTATTTTTGCTTTCTGACCTGGGCCCATTTCCAAATGCAAAGCTGAGGAATTCCTGCACTCCTACATATGTGAGACCCAGACTGAACTCACAGAGCTGGCCAGTTTACCCCCCTTTTCCTCCCAGACAGCCTACTTTCATCACAGTGCACAATTGAAATAGGAGACCACTTGGGTTTCCTTACTTTGAAAAAGCTCAGAAAGAACCTTTGCAAGTCCTAATGAAAGGCTGCAGAGAGGAGCTGAAATTAAGTCAGCAGAGTTCACAATTTGTCTTGGATAAGAGCCTAATTCAGTTTATAATGCAAAGTCTATGCTGCAGTCCCAGCATCAGGTAGGTTTGAGCTATCCTCCCTGTGCTCTCTTAAGAGCTGTAGTGCGCTTTTGTGTATTTTCACCACTCTGTAAAACTCTGGTGTAGTGGTAAGCTCCCCTCTTTCTCTCTTACTGGAGGAAGAAAGAAGTTGTCATTGTCTTTTCCCTTGAAAGGGATGACGAGCTTGATCTACTAGCTGGGCTGGTGTGGGGGAGGAAGGAAAACAGAGCTCCCTTCCCCCAGCTGCTGTTCGTCTGACGCAGAGTTTGTACTTCGGTTGTTATCAGCTGCTTTGGTAAGATCACAATGTGCTGGAATTGCTTAGAAGGTTAAAATATGTTGACTGAATTTTCTTCAGCTACCAATGCAAAAGGCTAGCTAATAGCATCGCCAGCTGTCAAAAGCAGCCAGACCTTGCATTTCTCATGGTAATGAAACACACCAGAGTTTTTCATGGCTTATATACATCATGATACCCATGCTGTGTATGTCACGTCAGGGATAGGAACAATGGGCATGCCAGCCAATAGACCTATCAGGGCTTGCAAACAAACACACAAAATTGCCTCTTTCTGTGAATTACTTGGTTTGTATTGATTTGTGATGAGGTATAGAGGGAGATGAGGACTTTTAATTTTGGACCTTTTTCTCCTAGTCTGTCTCCCATGATTCTCAGCTTCTGTAACAGATACCCTGCTGTTTGCCTTGGTGACCTCCTGACTGTCTTCAAATCCTGTTTCAAGAGCTATCTTTTCTCTGTGGCCTTTGACTTCTGTAAGTTGTATAATAATACAATGAAATGGTACTCCCTAATCCTTCCAGTTTCCTATGGTAAGTTCTTCTCTCTAAAATGCTCTTTTCTTGTGTCTCAGCACCTGTGGATATTTAAAAATACACCTTACACAGCCATGAACTGCTTTCCCTGGAAAGTTCAGCTGTGGGGCATTCATACAGGGTGTAGGAGACCTCAGCTGACATACTTTTGCCAAAGGTGATTTGAAATGCTATCTCATCTGCCAGGAAAGTGCCTTCACATGCATGCTAGTCTGTGATGTGTTTTGTTCTATAGTCCTGTTGACAGCACTGTACAATTTTTGGAGACATATGTTGAATTGGGGCTACATCCAGAAATATCAGTGTCTAGGTAAGAAAGCTCTTAGATAGAATTGAAAGGACCGAGTACTTAAGCCATCTTAATTCATATTTAAAGCCACTCCTGTAAATCCATATTCCTATTCAAGGCAAATATAGCCTGAAGGACCATCTTGTCTTTCTAACATCTCTTCTACCCCAGGATACCTTACAGAACAGTCAGTGGGTAAGATATTTCCTTGGGAGATGAAACATATGCCTTCAAATCCACTTGTGCTGAGGAGGGATTTTAAACTGAGTTTTGTTCAGCCTCCATAAAATCCCTAGTAGTCAGTCTACTGTAAAAAAAATAAAGTCACTTCTGCCGCTTCCTTCAGTACCAGTGTGCATTTAGCCCTTTATTTCATTTGTGTTTATTGCATGTGCCTGTAAATGAAGTGTTTCAGAAATGTCAGAACAGTTCACTTAGACTTTCCACTTTCTTTTTCTTTGGTTGAAAGTATTGGGCAAAATATAACCATTGCTATCAAGAAATTTTGGCTTTCCTGGAACAACTTATTAAGAATACATGCCCAGTTTTACCAAGAAACTGTAGTCATAAACAAGCAAAAAACCCACAGCAACAACTACAGCAGCAAAATCCTACCAGTGGTCAATGATGAAATTTAACCTCATCTCAGCAAAACGCTCTTCTTGCTCTGAGGCAGGCTATCCTGGCTTTGTCACAGAAAGGCTCTCAATAGTTCAGTTAGATATATTGGTTCAAATCCTGCTGGTGCTGGGATCCGCCTTTGTTTGCCTGAGGTAAATACATTGATTTTGGCCTTTGTTTACTTTTAAAGGTCTTGCATAAAGAAAAAAAAATTCAGTGGTCCTTATTGTGATCAGCATAGATAAAAGTGTTTTTTACCCAAATTACCCCGTCTTATCAGGTGAAGTATAACTCATGAGAGTTTCCTTGGGGTTACAATTCTATGACAGCCAGGTCTTACTCTTTTAAAGTGAGGTATGCATGTATCATAATATTAATCTGCTTTGGACCAAAATCCTTCATGTAAATATGAAACAGTATTTTTGTATTTAAGCTGCCTAATGAGATGATCCTGGAGTTAATACAGAGCTGTAGATGTTCTGTGGTGCATACAGAGCCTGGGCAAACAGGAGAACAAGTGCTTTCTGCAGTACTCTTGGGCAGCATTGTCTGAAGTTCACAGACATTCACAGTGATGAACTGAATCATAAACTCTTGTGTGAGATTCCAAGGGGGAAAGAGACTGTATCTGCTGTTCTTCAGAGATTCAATTAGATATTCTTTTTGGGAGACCAAGATTTCTAGGCCTCTTATAAATAGAAGGCCGCATCTCAGCTTGATTACTTCAAAACAGCTTCCTGCAACCTCCCACTAGGAAGATGAGCAATTAGTATAATCACAGCAATAAGTCAAAGATACTTAATGCTGATACTTGCGTAACAACTTTTCTTTTCCTGGTTCTCTGCTGAGTTGTAGGCAAAGAACTGTTTAATACATGTTCTGATTGCTGAAAACACACTGTCTGACAGGTCTTCTTTTCTCACTGTAGTTAATTTGATGCCATGAAATGCTCCAACAAAATTGCTGTGGGTGCTGTGGCTTAGGTGGAGGCCTTTTAGTATGAAGTACCGTCATGCAGATGGAAGTGTTGTGAACAAAATGGAAAGTGAAGATCCTCATTGTGAGTCAATCTGCCAGTAATAAAGGTGCCACCTGAGAACATTCCACCTCATGTTCCATTAGGAACATTCCAGTAACCCAAGCTCAGGAAATAGAAATATGTTTTTGAAAAACATGAAAAAAGGAATGAATTAGCCCCCTCTTTTGGCTAATTGGGAAACAGTAGCAGGAATTGGTCAGATTTCAGATCCTGAAAGTACTCTTCTTCTCACCTATGTGTCTGTTATGCTCTCAGATATAATTCTATGCACATAGATGCTGGGCCTCCATTGTAAGTAGGTGCTGTATCTAGACACAGGTCTCCTGGTTAAACAAAGATTTTGGGGTTTGGTATCTAAGCTCCATGTCTGCAAACACTCTCTGCATCTAGTAGTTCTACAGCTGATACTATTTGCTAGCGTAGGAACCTCAGAAATGTGTGCAAGATCCTCCCAGCACAGAAACACAGGAGTAAATTAACTGTGGGAAGAAGCTCCTGGAGACTTGTGGGTTTGGAGGGACATTCTATCCCTACATAGTAAGGCACAATTTCATATAACATTTTTTTAAAGGTTTTGAGGATAAATCTCTGTTTTTGAAAACCAGAGGATTTTAACATTAAACCCACTACTTCCTGCTTCTGCAAAATGGCATGGGTTGGTGACAAAGTTTAGCTATGACAGAAGCTGTTAATGCTTACGTCTGTTTTCTAGAAGTACCACTAATTTTCTATAAATAATAAAACCAGTATGGTAGGGTTATTATTCTGCCTCTATAGTGAAATTAGTTTGAAAAACCTAGCAGAAAATTTTTGGGAAAAATAGACTTCCAATTAAATTCTTCAAAAATTTTAAAAAAGATAAAATCCTGAAAGTATTTAAAAAATTTCCTCTTCAGAAAAAGAATCCCCGTATTAACCAGAACATGAAATTGTCTTTAAATGTGTATGAATGTGCCTGTATGTGGTGTGAAACTCCCAAAAGCCAGATGCTGTCAAATGTTATTTGAAACTGAATAATTGAGTTATATAGAAAATATAGATGCATATAACAACACTTTTGCTTTTACTGTTCATAATATTTTTATTCAAAAAGCCATTTCTGCAAAAATGTATTGATCTATGTGCACTTATCTACTGTTTAAGCACTTAGATAAAATAGATGTTTCCTGGAAAAGGGAAATTTTTTGTTTATTTGGATTTTGGATTGTCACCAAAGTTATCAGTGATAATTTCATCTCCCATGTCCTCATCTAGTTGTGTTGGATCAAGAAGTTATCACCTCCAGTCCTTTTACTCTCTCCGGAGAGACTACCCATTGATCTGACAGCTGAATTCTTGTTTGTCAGTCAAAAGGAGTGAGGTTACTGAAGAACCAGCATTTGTACAGTCTAAAGTAACACATATCATTTTGTCTGAAGCAGAAAAAAGCATGAGCTCCAACAGGAGACTAGAGGTGGCTAACTCGGAAAGTGGGGGGTTGCCAGTAATGCTGTTAACCTCAGACTTCCTGACTTTATCTAAGTAAAGAAAATAAATTATAGTTTAATAGACTTACTGTCACACTATGATTAGTAACACGCTTGGTCTTCATCTTTTTCTCCCTTTCCTCTTCCCAGAGCTTTTCCAAGCTATTTTCCTGGATCCAGCTCTGCAAATGTCTTTCTTTTTTTTGTGGGATATCCAAAACTCTTGTTATCACCTAGCTGTTTTTCTTGGTTCTTGTTTCTGCAGTTTCATAACTCAGCTTTCCAACTAAACTTTGCAGGGAGAGGGATAACACCCAAAGAAATCCTAACTTTGTGGTTTTGGAAAAGTGGAGAATCTTCAAGACTTTGCTCCTAGGCAGGTGACACAACTTGCAGTAGTTACCTTGAAATCTGTGACCATGCTGATGGAAGCCCAAAAACCACTGAACCAGTTTACCTACTGCAGGGTTGCAGCATCAGCTTTCATGCCTACCACCTGGTGATACTCAGGTATGCTCATGCTGACGGAGATATGTCATTTGAGATGGGACAAAGGATCTTTTATAGTGTTGTACAGGCTGCACATGTAGAACATGTCAGGGATTAAGAAGGCTGTTACAGGTCTGTCTAATCCATACATGTCCATACTGCCACTTTGTGCTGTGTGCGTAGGCTTGGCAATGAAGAATATCTTCACTGGATAGGGGGAGGACTCTAATGAGAGTGTTGCCAGGTTTTTGAACCTGCAGACATCATACTGGGGGTAACTGCAAATTCTTTCCCTTATTTCTCCCAACACATGTCACTGTGTGCTATAAGTTCTAAAACTTATTTAATGATACCGAGATCCTTTCATATTTTATATCAGCCCTTGCAAACCTTTAGGTGAAGGGTCTGCAGGACTTTTGAAGCTTGGCAGCTCTGTGTAGGAAGACACTGGGTCTGTGGCATCCCTGCCTTGCTCCTTTGCTGACACTGGCCTGGTGGGAAAGATCAGCAGCATTTTGCTAATGCTGCAGGATTTTTTGAGGTGTCTGGAGGAAGTACTGAGCCACAGGATTGATAATAGGTGTCTTTGGTCTTTGTTCCATATTTAGACACACCAGTGTCAGAAGCATCTTCCTGTATCACTTTGCAGGTGAAGATTCATTTCTATTTGATTAAACTAATTAAATACCCAACATATTTCTGAGTTAGACAGATGTTCTTTTCTAATATAAAAAGAATTGAATACCACGATAGTATGTGCAGTTCAAATGCTTGTGCTTTTCCTCCCCTGCCCCCCTCCCCCCCTCCAGACAACTTGGTAGTGTTATTTAAGACACATTCTTCCTACCAGAAAACATTCTTCCTACCTAAAAACAGATTAACATGTAAGCATCAAGGTGCTGGCTATTGCTGAGGACTTCTTGATTCAAAATATGTGAAATGACAGTGAAATACTGACCTATAATGGCCTGCACCTGATACCTTCCAAGTCAGCCAGGACTTTACTAGAAATTCCCTTGAGCTTTATTTTGGTCATAAGGGTGCCAGCTCATTGGGACACTCAAGCATACTTAGGCATAATTAATTAATGACACAACAGGTGAAGCTAAATATCTGTTTTAAAATGTGGGTTTGATAAGGGATAAATAAACTTTCTGCTTGAAGAGGAAGCCAAACTGGGGACAGAGAGGAGGCAGAATGACATTTTCAGTCCTGATGAAGAGCTATTTATCTCTACCAGAAACTTTTATAGAAGGATATATGCAGTCTAATGACTGGCCTGCAGTGAAATGGTTATGGACCATAACACCTGGGAGAACCCTAGCAGTGGCTTCCTTATGACAGAAGGATTCCTTCCAGAAGTAAGTTCAGAGGTAAAATAGGGATGTGGCTTTCACAGCGTGATATCTTTAACAACCCCTAAGACTGTGAATCAAAATATGAGAGTGGAGTCTATCAAGTTTTCCTCCTTTGGTAAGTTGCAGTTTCTCTGATAAATTTGTTTCCATTCTGCACATGCTGGGCACAGTGTAGCTATATGCTCTTGCTGCTGACACTGATCCAACATGAGCTGGGGGGTATATAATCCGAGGCTTTTGTACAGGTCTGTGGTTAGATGGTCCCTCATAGATGTCATTTGTTCCTCCTGCCTTCATGGCTAGAGAAAAAAGAATCTTAGAATAGCAATTCTCCCACAGAAAAAGACCAGAATCTTCTGCAGCAGTGTTTGTTGTAGAATATCTGCTGCAGAGAGGGCATAGGACACCTGCTCTCAGTTTTGCACACTCACTGTTCAGCAGGAGAAGCAGCACACCCTGCATGGTGCTTGGAAGGCCTTTTGAATAGGAGCAGGGGAATTACAGAGGCTTTCAACCTTCTTTGGACATTTCTATTTAAACTGCTACTGGTGGGGATGTAGGAGGGCAGTGTTCTTTCTGTAGCCCCGTAATGTTTCCAATTTGTTAAAAGATTCTATCAGAAGCCTTGTAGATCCCTGATTTAGTTTTTTCCAGAAATATATTTTTTTTTATTTCAAGCTGTATAATCAGTGTGTTGAATTCAGTGAAAAGACATGGGGGGGGTAAAGTTCTTGTACTTGCACTTTTAACTGAATGCATCATAATTTAGCTGTACATTAATTAGCCTGTGAAGAGCTGTCATTTTATCCATGCTATCCTACTTTTTTTTTGTGGATTTACCTCTTGTTGCAGTTCGCATTAGTGCATACTCCAAAACAAGCATAATTGGGAGCAGCAGATATCAGCTGCTTTCAAGCACACAGCTTCTGCCCCTCCCCAGAAAAACACGTACTCTCATATGAATGGAGTGGGTGGGAAGGGCTAGGGGAGCTATGCTTCCCCCCAGTTAAATTTTGCTTTTATTCATTTGCCTCTTGCACCTATGTGCTAAGAAGGGGTCAAGGCTGTGGCTATGCGCTATATCCTGCTCCCTTGTCTGCCTTGCAGTCTTGGACAGGAAGGCCACCTCTGACACATATCCCAGCCTTGCTGTCATCCATCACCTGAACTAGTGCAAACCATTATGCAGTATAAAGAGGAGGACTCTGATGAATCCACAACTGTATAATCTAAACACTTGGCTTTTCCCATCTCTTATTCAGGTGGGTGTTTTTGTAAACATGAACCATTTCACTAAGTTTAATAAGATGGAATAATAGAAAGAAGGTATGGAGAAAAAACCATGCAGAGTAACAAAGGAAAAATGTTATTATATAAGAATGACTTGAGATCTTTAGTTTTCAAAAGCTTGAGCACTGCATTCCTGTAAAACAAATAGGCCTTGAGTAGAAGGGGTAAGGGGAGGTTCTGAGCTGTGGTTAATGTGTGACCATGGTGCTCAGAGGTCAGAGTCAAAAAGCAAGTGACAGAAAAAAAGCATCTACACTCCTTTTTTTTTTTATACTGTGAAGAGTAATGCATTTCTGGAGCACAGGTACTTGCTTGAATTCATTATCACAAGAAGCTTCACAGTAAGGCAGGATGTAAATTTGATGCTGTAAGCCAGGCCATGAAAAGACATGACTGATAAAGGACAGATTATTTTTACATTCAAGGTCAAGTGGCATTTAAAGAGCCCTTTTGCAGACACAGTGGAAAATTACAGAAGCAGAATTTTTGTTGGCCACTTCATCCCTTTCAGCTCTAGAGCAAAACTGGAAAGAGGTGAAAAAAATCAGTCCCTGTTTATGGCTGTTCTGTCCTGTCAGCATTTTTGGCTCATGTTACAGGTCTGCCATTTTCTCTGTAATTATTTTAAAGGCTGAGTTTTGTGGGATATGGAATGTGGAGATTAGTTCACTCTGAATGTTTGAACTATGTTCGTTCATGATCCATGAGCGGCCGTGGCAAGCTTAACTCTCATCCCCTTCCCTGGGCACTGAAGTATTTCTCAACACTGACCTGAGAGACTTTCTCACAGAAAGATATGTTAAGGCTCCCTGCTCTCTTAGTCCATGATCTTTCAGCTAAGACTGCCAGCAAATGATTGCTGAACCCTTGCCAGACAGCAGTAACTTTCAGTCCCCAGTTTATAATAATGCAAAATCAGTATTCTGCTGTCAACCCCTGGTTTATAATAATGCAAAATCGGTGTTCTGTTGCTGGGAATGTCTTATTCATTATGGGCCACGTCCAAATCACTTGAATGTGAAGCTGTGGTGATGCACATCAGCTAATCTGCCAGAAACTGCCTCGTAAAGGTGCAATTTGCCATACAGGCAGCATGTAATTTATGAAGTCTCCTTTTCAGACCAAAATGCAGGTTGGCTTATTCTAAGAAGGCTAAGAAAGATAAACTCTCAATCAACAATAAAACTCAAAGGGAAATAGGCACCTAATTCTATAAGACAACACTGGAAAATCCCATCTGTTAATGCTTAAAATGATATACCTTCGTAAAAGAAAAATGCATTCAAACAGCTAGTTCTGTCTGTGCCATATTTTTCATTTTGCCTTTCACAGTCCTTTTATTTACTTTCTGGAAAGATACAGGGTTGATATGCAAGGTCAGGACTGGCCTTAGCCATCCATGCAGTAGAGATTCTGTTCCCACTCCCACTAGAGTCTTTTTAGTATACATTCAATTAACCTCAGTTAAGTATTGGCTATGCAATAACACGTAGGCAGCAGAAGAGTTCCTCTAGTTGTTTATCACTCCAGCATCAGATGAGAATAAACACAGAGCATGACCTGACCCTCCAGGGCACTGGCCTAAATCTAGTAATGTAGAGACTGGAGTTTTTTTGTGTTTGTAGCTGACACTGATTTGATGAGAAAGCTGCCTGAATGCTTAACAAAATAGTGCAACAACAGATCGGATTTTCCCAGTATTTTTTAACATGGATGCATGGTTATGCACATGCAAGCATTGGCATACATGCTGTATTATATGTTGTTTGAAACTTGTAAAGGCCTTTGTGGAAAAAAGCAATATCAGCCTTTGGTATAAAAATGTATAACAGGGAAACATGCAGTAGGCTGGATTACATTTATACTTGTAGTAAATCAATTGACTTCAATGACCTTCTGTAAATGGACGTTTAGCCACTTATGAATTATAGATATACCTGTTACTTTATAGCTACTCATAAACATTTGCTTAAAATGATTTAACATATGATTTTGCCTTACAATTTGTGGAAATACAGAAGTTTCTGGTTATGAAAGGTATCCAAACGCAGTAATATTTTTATGTCTATAGTTTTTCCAGGCATGTGTAATGTGATTTCTTCCTTGTAAGTTGCACTCTTACTATATAATGGGAAAATAGTTTTGGTGTTCCCTCATAACCATATGGGGAATATTTTAGGATATGCAATACAGAGGGCATATCTCTCTGTGGAAACACAGCCACATGCTTTAGTTCATGCCTCAGTTTACTGCCAGTGGGTCCAATACTAATTGAAACACACTTAGAGCTGCATCCTTCCTGCTTTTTTTTCTTTTTTCCTTAAAACAACCCAACCCAGTTCACCAGCTTGAGTGGAAATATGATTTGAATACCCTAGCAAAAAAATGGATTAAACAGCATGTTCCAATATTCTTTGTATTTAGTCCTTTGCTAGCTCTTTCTTGATGTTATGCAGGTTTAAGTACAAAGGAAGAATCAGGCTTACTGTAGTCCCTTAATACACAAGAAGTGTATTGGGCAAAACCAGAAAGTTACACATAATAATATCAACAGCAAAAGTGTTTGTACAGTGCTAAGCTTTATGTCAGGTTGTATTGGTTTTCAGATGTTAGCACTTCCAGCAGGCTAGATTCCCTGCTGGTTGTAGTGTAATGAAGTTTACATAAAGCAGGAAGTTAAATTTATTTCCATACCAAAAGACAGTGGATTGAGAAAAATGTAAAGTCACTAAAATAATAATGAAACGGAATGGGTGGAAGAACAGCCCCCTGCAGCAGGCCGTGTTAATTACCCTTGCAGCTGGGAGATCAATTTGCATATACATTCTTTGAAGCCTATCAGGTATGAATTGAACCACTGAACTGTTACATTTGATAATCTAGCTCTCCAAAGCATTTTTGCTAAAGATGTTATGTTTCATAGGACTAGTTATTTTTTTCTATCTCAAAGTAAAGAGGTGTACTTAATTTGTTCCTGTATAAACAATTCTATGTTTGTGACTTCCTGGAGCACCAGGTTAGCCGCATAATCTCATCAAAAGCATCAGTACTGCCGATTAAACACAAAAGAGATATAGTCGCATAGCCTTGACAACCAG
Organism: Melopsittacus undulatus; assembly: GCF_012275295.1. Classification (NCBI taxonomy): domain Eukaryota; kingdom Metazoa; phylum Chordata; class Aves; order Psittaciformes; family Psittaculidae; genus Melopsittacus; species Melopsittacus undulatus. Next base: position 74,179,269 of record NC_047529.1, read on the forward strand.
TGAAAGCAAGGAAATTAAAACTTAAAGCTAGTGGTGACAGGCATGACTCAGGGGATAGTTAATGAGATATGGAGCTTTTCAGCTCCAGGACACATATTCCATTATGTTCTGTACTAGTGGTGACAAAATTGTTGCTGTTTGATGGCTGCTTCATGGACTGAATGAACCTGGTGTGTGGTCCCAGGAACTTTGCAAGTCCATTTGTTTTGTACCATCCATTACTGTAGCATCTTGATGCCCATGCTGCAAAATTGTTTGCACTGAATGGTAGCAGTTTACCACCTGTTGGCAGCAGTTTCAAGGGAGCATCTGGGATTTATAGAGCTGTTGGAAAACCTATTTCTCTGTCTGGGTAATCCAGAGTAGCTCGAGTGAAACCAGCAGAGCCCTGGGCTTCCACAAAACAAAACCAGTGCAAAGGGAGAAACTGTGTTTGAAAATGAATTTTACACAGGAACAGGATCTAAACTGAAACTTGCTTGTTCCCATTTAACAAAACTATGAGAACTGTGTACAACGGATTTCATACAACTTGCATGATCTCACTTTTTCTGAAATCTTTAAAAACCACAATAAACCAAACATCCCTCTCTCCATCTCTCTCCCAGCAAACAAACAGCATAAGAAGCAGTACCTTACCTGAGCTTCAGAAAAGCATATGGTCCTTAACACATTCTTTTCAACAGAAATTAACCCTGGTTCTTCAGATATTTCTCAGCATTGGACGAAGGGTAACACTTATTCAATAATAATTGCAGATGGTATTGATGTGGGACAAATGCTCCATTAATACTGATCAAGAGCCTTTGGAAGAAGATTTTTTAGTGTGAGGTGTCCCTGCCCACGGCAGGGGGGTTGGAACTAGATGATCTTAAGGTCCTTTCCAACCCTAATTGTTCTATGATTCTATGATTTTAAGATTAAGAACCCTAGCACATACAATTCTATTGCCAAATCTAATTCAGGGGACTTGGATTCTGGAGCTATTAACAGTGCTACTTACTTAATTTTGTGAGGTTGTTCCTTTGTGTGGTTGTTTTGCCTTAGTTTCTTTCTATTTGGTAGGAAGTTTTATATAGAATTCCCTCCCTGCCTGTCTTCACTGATGTAACAGAACATCCTAGGAGGTTATTGCTTTCCCATTTCTGAATGTAAAGAGTTAGACTTGCCAAAGATGGGCAGGGCAGGGCATGTGGTAGGGTAAATGGAGAATACAGTAAATTAGTGTGTTCAGATTGCTTTGATTTAACAGCCGTAAACCTCCATCACCCATTTGACACACTGTTCTGGAAGATGTCTTCTGAAGGTCCAAGAGAAATACTTTGTAATATTCAAGCGCTGTTGAACCTGAGGCAAACTTCTGTGGTCTTCTGTGAACCTTGTTAGCTAACAAATCGAGTTCATGCATCTGGTTGTTACTATCAGTGAGAGAGGCTCAGTTAGGTTTCCTCTCTTCATTAACAATGTAAGCATCACTGGGAAAATTGGACATTTGGGGGTCCCTGTTTGATCTGGGATTGAAAAGAGAGATTGATACCCAGGTCTCACAAAAAACTAGTTAGAGTTGCATACATGGTAGAAACTTAAAAAATATTACCAGAAGTCAGCTATGAATTGGAATAATATTATCTGACAGGGAGAACTGGCAGGAGAGCAAGTAAAATAATGGAGTTTTCTTTGGAGAGGGAGAAGGTTTTCTTATTATCTACACCTTTCTACATAAGTATTACTGTATTTCCTCACTTGTATGCAGCCTTTCAAAGTAAAAGAGCTAGCAGATATAATTTTAATACTCTTTAATATAACAAATCTCTTGCATGAAAGATGTTTATTTAATGATCATATATTAAAGATAAGTGTATTCCTTTCTTTTCCTGGCAAATAAAGCTCTCCAGGTCTAAAATGAACTGCAAGTAGTTGTAATGCAAACCATGCCTAGAAAAATAAACTCCTTCTGTCTTATCTTAAGCTCTTTAAGATTTAATAAAGTCATACAATCATTGATTAAATATGCAAAGGGTGTAGTGCAAGCACAACATTCAATTCATTACAGGGAGAAAGTTTTATATAGCAGAAATCTTACCTTACAATGGAAATGGAGGTAATTATAAACACCAAACTTTCTTTAAATCTTTTTGAAAAATGTCAAGTGAATGCAATAGTCCATATAGAACATCTAAGATGAACAAATATTTCTTCCCCTCCATTTTCCTTTATTTTAGCAAGAATAGTAAAATGAAAGCAGGATGAATATAACAGAAACACAATATACATCTCAAAATTATTTGCTGGTTAAACAGTTTTTTGAAATTTCCATTATTTATTTCCATTTTTAGAGATATTCTTTGTTGAATTCTTGTGCTGATTCCACCTGGAGTTTCCTGTCCAGAAACACCATATGCTTTTCCCCCTGCTTTCTTAGGGTCAGTCTTGACTATCCAGCAATTACTTCATTCTATAATGCTTTTCAGGTTTACTCACCTGTTGACTTTTTTTTGTTGTATATCATTTATACCATGTTTCTCAGCAATATTGCTCATGGTTTTTATGGCTGGATTTCAACTATTTGTAATTGGACTGATTTTCTTTTTGTAAAACACCATCAGATAGCCCGCTGTACGAGGCATGCTAAATTAGTGATCTGACCAATAGTGTACTGAATATCATAACTGGAATGATCTACAAAAAAGTTGATGTATATAAGCTAAAAAAAAGTAGAAAACACAAAAGTTTTGTCTTCAGAAAGGTTTCTTAGCTGAAAAGGTTCTTTCCATTTAGCTTTCTTGTATGGTGAAGATTAACTAGAGGACACAAATCCCAAGGGGATATATGAAATACAGCACATGTCAGATTCTGAGGTGAAGAGTTCAAGAAAAATGAGAAGTTTTTCTGATATCACTATGAAATCTGGAAAAAGATGAAATAAAACAATCAGCTCAAAGGTTTATTTATTTTTTTTCAAGTTACATTGACAAGGCACAGAGTGAATGTTAAGAAGCTGCATTTAAGAAGCATTAGCAAATAACCTTTACCAAGGGGAATTCAGAAAAAGGGAGGTCATCTGAAAACAAGACAACCTTGATAGCAGATCATGAGACTTTGTTGAGTTCCTTCTTTCCCTGATGGTGACTACTTGTACTGTTGTTTATCCTTCAGGCCACAGCTGCTTTATCAAGGACATTTTCAGACTGACTTGTGGGTGGGCTGGTATAATAATAACAATGATGATGATAATAGTGAGTATCGTCTCTCCATTCTCTGCCTGCCCTATGTATGCTGAGCAAATACCATTATCTTTCAGGCCCAGATAATTTCTGCTTATCTTTTAACTATAAAATGGTATTAATTTATATATTAATTTTACACTGAAAATGTTGAAGAGGGACCACCTGACATCCTTTTACATATTTGTTGACCACTAACTAGTGGTTGTAGTGGTGAAAAGTACTGGCCACATTCTAGCTTGCCTAGGTGCAAACATCCTAGAACTTAGGTTTATAGCTGCATTGTTAGGGTTGCACAGGACATATGCTACTTACAGCACATTGAGGTCCAAATCTGGTGTTGTGCTTTTCCCATCTGTAAGTGAGATACTAATGCTGTGAAAACTTTTATGTTTTGTGATAAACTTGTACTCTTTATATAGCAGCATTTTATTTTTTAAGGTTGGTGAAAAAAGCAGGAGAGAAAAGAAACAAATTTTGAGGTCTCTAACCTTCTGCACCTCCATTTCTTCCAATTTAAGAAAAAAAGACTATAAAATGAAGTTGGTAAGGAACAGGATCAAAACTATCAAAAGCAAACAGCACTATAGAATTTCTTTCCAAAAGCTGTTAGGAATACAGAAATCTTTCATGTGTCACAGGAGAGACTGGACAAGTAGTTGAAAGAGAGATGTATTGAGTGTCATTAAATAGACAAACTACATCACAATGAGGAAATCCCCTGAGCTGAAAATAGCTGGAAAAGTATAATGTATTATGTTGTTGTGCTTCACAGCTCTTTACTGTGAAGGTGGTGAGTCACTGAAATAGGTTGCCCAAAGAGGTGAATGCTCCATCCCTGGCAGTGTTCAAGGCCAGGCTGGATGAGCCTTGGGCAGCATGGTCTAGTGTGAGGCATACCTGCCTATGGCAGAGGAGTTGGAACTAGATGATCTGAAGGTCCTTTCCAACCCTAATCATTTTATGATTCTGGGATACCCTTTGCATCTGTCTATGGTCATTGCTGCTGACAAGGTTCTGGTTTGAATGAGTGCTTTGTTTGCACCAAATGCCCAATGTATGTTTGAGGATCTTCCCTATCCCACTTGTTTCTCCTCTGAACCACAGATACTCTTATTTTACCTTGTGAAATCAGTTTCTTTTTTCCTCTTTTTTTCTTTATTCTCAGTCAGAAAACAAGTTCCATTTCTTTCTGTTCTGTTTTCCTTCTCTGTTCTCTATTTTATGGGAATTCATTTGAATTCTACTTAAATTATGATAACTCTGTTCTAAATCTAGGATTAACTGATTTTATTTTACTCTATTTCCCATTCTCCAAATGTGATTTCATTCCTTCTCATTCACAAAGTCAAGTTAAACAAAACTGATTTCACCTGGGTAATGTCAACACATTGTACTAGAGTCCTTCCATTCATGTGGGATTTGTGTTTGTTTAACATACCTCCACCCTTTGTAGTCTGTGTGTTACATGATATAATTCACTCTGGGTACAATTACATTTTCATTGTTGCAATTTATGTGCTGTATATTGACAAATTACTCAGTTCTCATAAGCTGAGAAATCAAATGGTAAGGGTTCAAGTTGGGACTATTTCAAATGTTGGAGTTGAGTTTAAAGATGTTTGAAAGACATGAGCAAGAGCTAAGTCCCCCCCATTTAAAGAGTTCTCCTGCACTTGTTCCAGCTTTATATATTATTTGAAATTTATTTGTCAGGGAAACTTTTCTCACTGCATTTTATGGCCTTAATTAGCAGGTCAGGGTCCACTATTTCAAGAACTTAAAGAGCTTAACAGACCTACTAGCTGACATTTTATCTCAGATATTGGGAGTGGAAAGACTGAGAAGTCACTGAGGTAAGATGATATATATATTTTAAATAGGTTAGTGGGGAAAAATTACATTCACAGTGATAGTCTTAGAGAATTCCAGGGATGATTATTTTATATGTTCAAACTATGTCTACGTTATCTTGGATAAAAGCAATGTTATTTATATTTGGTTAAAAACACCATCTATACTCTACCGGGATAGGACCTGCGTATTCAAAGACTGTTAAGGGCAAAGATCTCAAGTTTTGTTTGAGGAGTTCATAACTAACTTTCAGAAAGAACTGATGCTGCAATTTTCTCATATCATTAAAGAGTCTAGGTGTACTACAAAGAATGTGAAATTGTCTTTGAATAGAACTCAAAGGCAAATGTATTAATATGTTTGCTAAAGACTAAAAGTGAAGGTGTTATGCAAAGAAATAAATGTATAACAATATGAAAACTGAGGAAGAATTATCACTAGATTTAATATTAAATATCTTTGTTCAAGCTTTCTGTCTGTAATCTAGGCACTCTTTAGTTTAGTATAGAAATTGCACTTTGGTGTGTGAAACGTAGTTAGTAACTAATTTCAGGGTTTAAGTTGCTGTATAAAGCTTACTTATGTTTAATGTCTCAGAAAAAACAAAAACATTCTCTGCTCCAGCAAAGAGTTAAACTGAACTTAGGGAAGGAAGTTTAATAGAGCTATACAAAATATTACCTCAGTATTTCACTCCAGCCAGTTATTTGTGCAGATGTGAATTAATGGACTGTTATAAAAGTAGTGTGATTTCTGTCTTTTCAGTTAAGGAGTGATGATGGCCAAGGTTACTTTTAGTGTGCTACCTTTAAGTAATACCAGTATATTAATAAAAAAATCCTTGCATATCCCTTAAGAACAAACTTCTTAAGAAATATTAGGAAGGGTGGAACTTTGCACCCTTTGAGAAGTAGAGTTGTCCTTCAGACATCACCTGAATCTGTTAGAACTGCTTATATCTGAAAGGCTAATGGTTGGAAATGTTGAGGATATTAGAAGTCATACCATACATCAAGTCAGAAAAATCTAATTGTTTTCTTTTTAGCATTTTCTAGTGCTTACTGCTGTATTGAAGTCATATAAAAATATTTTGCAGAAGTAAAGATTTTTGACTGCAACTAGTCATCCATTTTCTTTCTCTAACATAATTCTGAAGGTTGTTCTCACTCTCACTAGGAGCCATGAGACCACGGATATTTCTTAGTTGATACATGTCCCAGGTTTGAACATTTAACTGGCAATTCTGCTTTAAAAATTAACTGGGTTACTATGTACTGGGACTGATGAACCTTCATAATAAATAATCAATAATAACTTCTTTTTGGTATATAAAAAAGTAGTTATTCTTGGAGAGAAACCTTTTCTTCCCTGAACAAAATAACTCAGTTCTGCAAACTTTCGAGCCAAACTTATAAGAGGTTGTTATGATCAGAGTGCAGCTAAGGGAAATAAGGCTCCCACATTCTAATTCAAACACCCTTTGAAGTAAAGAATTTCTGACTTTCCCACTCCCCAGACACTCTTATGTCTCTAAAATACAGACTGAAGTAGAGACTAAGATGCCTTATACTGTTCCCTGTACAAAGGTAGCTATCATTTGGAGTTGTTGTAGCCTTGTATTTGTAAATGTTTTAAAGCTGAATAGCATTGTGTTAAGAGTAAAATCTTCTTTTTATCACTTAAGTAGTTATAGTACAATAACATAGATTTTTTTCTTATCACTTCAATTACCAAAAGCAGTTGATAATCTCTCCTTTGGGCAGTGAATGCTTTTGATTTACACTTCGGTATATCTCATCATTTTCCTAGAATTTAGCCTGCATGAAAGAAAGAAACTGAAAAACATTTGCTTGTAGGAACAGCACATATGTAGCAGCACACAAACTTTGGTGTTAGTGTGGCTGCTGTTGATATTTTGGAAGACTTACTATCCAAAAGTAAGGACTTAATTTTTCCAAGGCCATCAGGAAGGGGTAGATGTTATTGTGATCTTGGTTTAAGTGGTATGATGTTATTCTATTACACATTTGTCCTTTGATTTAGATAAACCTTTTATGTAAGTGAACTTTGCGTGTTTTACAGTGTGTGAGCTCAGTCTGTGCTCCATGCTTTTCTGAAGGATGTCAAAGTCTAAATATTTGCAAGTTATGCAGTTTGTGAAAATAGTACCTAACAGCAAGCTATGGACATACCCTGGAACATTACATTTGGAACACATTTCAGGAATAATACCATATCATGCCTATATATTAGGGTTATGTTCACAAATCTAAAACTTACTCCATTCACTTAACAATATGGACAAATAATTCTCATACCTAAGCTTGACAAAGTTGGATAATTCATGTGAGGATTGTCAATGTCTTTACTGCTTCATGGCAAGGACATAGAAGGGACATGCAGGGTTGATGAAGACACAGCAGAGAAACTCAGTGAAATCTTTGCACTGGCATTTAGTGCTGTGAATCCTGCACCTGATGCATTGCTGAGGCAGACTGTCTAGGTGATATGGATCAATTTGAAGTAAATACACAGGAAGTATTAGACCAGCCAGGCAGGTTAGGAAGGTCACCAGGACCAGATGGCATAAAACCAAGTGTTCTGAATATGAAATTTCCAAACTTCTGGGTAAGGGATGTAAAATGTCATTACAAATGGACATGGAGCTAAAGGACTAGGACAGCTGTTGCATCTGCCATCTGTCAGAAGGGCTTTAAAGATGATCTTGGGGATGACAAATTAGTAAGCCTGATTTCCATTTCCATTAAGATAGTGTGTATGTATATGAATAAAAACAACCTGTTCAGAAGATCATGTGTATTCGTGAGTTTAGTGATGTTTTCAATAATAATGTGGATAAATGGGATTAAATGGATATAAAAGACTTTGTTTTCCAACATGTCTTTTGTCAGGTTCCTCACCAAAGGATTATTAAAGAAATTATGTTGCCATGGGATTGGATGAGAGCTTTTTAAAGAGAAAAATCAATGGATAGGACCTAATAATGTCAATCTTTCAGAATGGAGATTGCTACTGGGACCAATTTTAATCAACGTCTTCATCTGTGGTCTGGAGAGGGCAATGGACAGTGAAATCTGAGAGTCTGTGGATAATAACAAATTTTCTGTTCCCATCAATGCCATTTTTCTCCAATGCCAATGCCTTCAATGGCAAAGATCTCCAAAAGGACACCATAAAATCAAGCAGACCAAAAGTCAGCAGGTCAAGTTTAGTGTGAGTTAACACATTTAGGATAAAATAATATAAACAACATTGACATGATACTGAACTCAGAACTGGCATTTAAAAATCAGAAAGGGACCTCTGACATTTCTCTGAAGTCAATGGCTTAGTGTTAAGTGGCAGAAAATAGGCCACCAAATGTTTGGCATGTTTAGCAAAATTTGTTAGATTATCCTTAGGAACAGAGAACACCTGAGATGAGAGGACAAGACATCACTCCAAAAATTAGCTTGCCAATATCCTGAGTTTCACACACAGTTTTGTCTCTCTGTCTCAGGATGGGTGTAGCAGTATCCAAAGAAGTATGGAGAAAACCAAGTAAAATGTTCAAGATAATGGGACAGAGTCTATAAAGGCTGGGACTCTTCTGTTTTGAGAAGAGTATATGACTGAGTTTCATGAAATTATGTAGGGAATAGCTAAACTAGATACAGCATGGTTGTTCACAAACTTCTTAAATATTAGACCTATAGGGACTTGGAACCATTAAGTGTTTGTTGAAAGCTGGTGACCATACTTCTTAACATAGTGAACTTCTGGAATCAAGGTTCACTGGAGAGTGTGGAGGAAGCTACTACTGAGAGGTTCAGAAAGTCGTTAAACAAAGCCATGGCTAACACTCTCACAAAGGTGCCCTTTAGTCCTTTTAATACTGGGCAGGCATGTACTCACTGACAATATTAATAAAACCATTCTGGACACCAAGGCCATGTATGAAGGGAATGGACTGCAGAAAGCGGCCAAGTTTATGTGCTCTCCTTCTGCCTCTCTTACTGGAGGTAATATATTAGGTTGAATGAGCACTAGCCTATTCCTGAAGGGCATTTCTTACTTCTCCTTGCTTTTATTTGGCCAAAGAATTTTGTATGTGGTTTCTTGTAGTGAATGTCTAATGTGTTCTTTAAACCAGATTTGTGTGGATATGTTATCAGGTTGTTTAGTTAGAGACAGTTGTACTATTCTAATACCTTTAAACACTTTTGATAATAACATCTAAATTACTCAGTGACTATGGTTATGCTTAGCTGAATAACCTGTCAAAAAGATTCTACATGGAGAGTTAACAATAGTCAAATATTCCAATTTACAGTGCAACTGTGGAAAAAAAAGACTAAATATAATTTTTTCTTTCCTGAAAAAATAACTTTTATTTACAACACATAATGAAATCAAATAAATGGTTCTTATATATGGTCTTAAAGATGAGCAAGTGCTTCTGTGCTGTTTGGAATAGAAATAAAATTAGGAACATATTAAAGCTCTATCCTGCAGTCTCCTAAGGGAACACTGGAAAATATTCCTATCAAATAAATTAATAGTTTAAAAAACCCTATTATATATGTATTTAGATTTGATAGAAAATAATGCTCACATAAACCACATAGCAATAATTAGTCTTATAGAGACAAAGCACTTACTGTATTAATAGTAATATGCAGGTAAATTTACTTTGTTATCTTGCACTCTTGAATAATCAGTAGGTAGTAATGTTAAATTTCAGTATGGCTCAATGGATTGCTAAATTTAAATCAGGTACTTGATTTTTCAATTGACATTCACTGAAGCACAGATTTCTTTCTCTCCCTCTCTCTTTCCTCCCTTCGCCTTCCCAATATTATTTGAATACTTACACAGCAAATCTCAGAAGTCATTTCAGACCCAGCATTGTGTGCAGAAAATATTTTCTAATAATTTGGAATACTAAACAAATCAGAGAAAATTTTCCTTGGATTAGAGAAGAAATTTGTTGAATAAATTATATTTTCTGAATTATTTCCTCTCCTCTAATAAGAAGGCTAGATTAAATTGAGAGCCTAGTATAAAACAGCCACTGGGATATCTATTATCTCTTCATCCTTTTATCCTTTTGCAGTTCCCCTGGGAAAGTATACATGTATATGCTGCATGAAATGTTATTAACTGTCATTAAGTCTCTCATCCCCTTAGGCTGTACCTTTTTTGCGGCTCCTGTACTGACCATTAAGCAGCAGCTCTTGTGGATGTGATCTGACAAGTGTTGTATTTATACCTTCTAGAACACCTGTATTAAACTGCTCATTAGGTTTTGATGTTACGTGACTTTGTAAGCCTCTCATAAGTTACAGTATCAATTATGGTTTAGCATAATGACATGAAAAAGACAAGCTATTGGGTCTTTGCTCTAAACACTTGCCAATGTCTTTTAAAATATTAGCAGTCATCTCTCAGGTATCTGTCTTTCACTCTTCTTTCTGTCATAACTATGTGTGAATAAAGACAAAGTAAGACTGCCTGCCAAGAGTCTTGGAGGAAGTCAGGTGGAATCTTTTTCCTTTGTCTGATTTGTCTTGGTGCAAGGCAGTATTTGGTGGCTTGTGCTTTGAATGGGAAAATTAAGAGTATACTTCATGTCCAGGCATGCTTCTGAAGAATGCTGTCACACTGATTGTTTGACTTACTGCATCAAATTTTATGCTGAAAGATAGCATGGTGAGAAGGAAATTAGGGTATTGAACAGATCTCTTGGTTGCATTCTCCACCAACTACAGTGAAAATATTTGCCTGTTTGTACCCTATATAACAGCACCAGCAAAGAGCAAGTACAATGTACCTCTTACTCATATTTCTATTTGACCAGAAGCTTCTACCCAGGTTTAATATTCATTTGTACTAAAATATTATGCTTGTTTTAAACTTAGAGGCTCAAAACTTCAGCTCCCCATGGGAAAAGCATAAAGATTGTACTAGTTATAAGAATCTCATTTTACTCTGCACCTGAACTGTCTCTCTCTTTTTTATATTTTATGGTCCTGCAGTCCTTTGTACAGTCACACTGACTTCATTAAATTATGTAAAAGCACAGTCTTGTGACACCTCTGAACCAGCCTGCAAGAGAATACAAAATCACTCTTTTGCTCTCACCCTGACTCAAATTCAAAAAATTATATGCAAATAATATCACCAGTCTAAGTTTAATGAATGGATCAAGGAAAGGCAAGGGCAAAGGCATCAGTTTTATCCTCTACTAGTGCTGAAGAATTAGCACTAGAATTAGTATGAATTTGCATTACTAAATGCTCTTTGAATGACATGATAAGTGTGTGCAATTCAAGTTTGTTGATATTTCTAAACAATAGCAGAAGATGAACTCTGTCTGAGGCTTGGGGCTGAAGCAAGATGTACCAAGTTCCCAGTCACAGGCTTGCAGGGTGACCTTGACAAGTTACAGAACATATCTGTGCCTCAGTGTGAAATGGGGGATATCAAAACATTTCCAAGCTTGCAGAGGTATTGATAAGATTCAATTAATCAAAGTCTTTCAAGATCTTTATACAGAAGAGTAGATAAGAGCAAAATATTATCATTACTAAAGTGGACCTCTCCTGGGCACTTAATTTTTCATTTTATGTAAACTTTTTTAGCTTATATGCACTATCGACATGCAGAGCCATAGATCCTTCAGATCTAGTTTGTGTGGAGTTTGTCAAGATACAGGTGGTTTTAGCACTATATCCCTATTAGGGTATGACGCAATACATCATAACAGCTCCATCAGAGCCATTAGGGTGTAAATTGTCAATGCGTAATAAGATTACTATGCATTGCATCTGGTGATGCTCTAATAATGCTGAACTAGCTACACTATCATAGAGTCTGCAAAGCCTTCTAACCATGATGTTGCAATGTTTCTTTAATGAATTCAGCAAGATTATTTTGAAGTTGAAGTAGAATATCTTCTCTACCATGTGTAAACAGCAATTTATTTTGTAAAATAAATAACCTAAATTTTTTTCTGTTTCAGAAACCCTTAAGGATATTCTCTTTGGTATTTTTATGTATTAAAATCTGCAAATACTTCTATTTACAGTTGAAGTTAGTTTTTGAAGGAAGGGTAAAACTTGCCTATTTTGAAATAATAGCCAAATTTATACAAACAAATAAAATCAAATAACTGGCTTTAAATGCCATGGACTATAGGAAGTTTGCATTCAGAATGGCTGCAAAGACAGAGACAAGTTCTAATATGCTTTTTGTCTCTTCAAAAAGTTGAATTTCAGACAAAAAAAAATACAGCTTTCCCCATAATACTAATTGAGCCAAGAAAAAAAGAAACATTAAAATAATTTAAAGTAAGCATTCAAAAAATTCTGCTGATTGCCTAATCACAGTCTAGGAAAATAACCAGAATTTTCTGTTTCAGTGAAAAACTATATTAGAAGGTTTGTGCTTCCTTGTCAGAATAGCACCTGAGCAGCAACCAATCAATGGTGAATTTATTTTTCATATACCTTTACAGAGGACCTTTTACTGGAAGAACTGAAGTGCTGGCTTGACGACTGTTGCAATAAAGTCTGTAGCAGAACAGGGAGAAGTGAGCTTTGCTGATATTTTAATATCATCACCAGTAATCTACAATTCTATGTATGAAACTCTTGTTCACAGTATCTCATTATTCCTGAAATAACGTGTCCAAAGTGAGGAAAGTGACTAAACTACAGCAATAGATATATGGCTATAGATTTTGCATGGGAACTTTTATGTATGCATGCATGTGTGCCTGTACAGGAGGAGACTGTGGTAAGCTTTGGATAAAGGGAGAGATGAAGGGAAAGTACAAACTCTAAGCGCTTACAATATTTTCAAGTCTTCACAGAGAAGACTGAGCTGGGTGGCTTCAAAGGAACTTTATCATAACACTTGGCCAGGAATAGCATTAGTACATCTTCAGCAGGTCTGTAGCCTGTGGAAGTTATAGCCTCTCCTAAACAGATGTCTTGTGAATGTGTGAGCTGTTTGGTTTTCTGACTCTGCATCAGAGGCAACAGGCAGGCCTATAGTCAGAAAAGCTTAATAAATTTTCTAGGAATATATATTCCAAGGAGTACAGACTAAGAAGAGAAAACAGTGCAGTCATTTTTCATAATGATAAAGAGTCCTGTTCAAAGACTTTCTCATTAAAAATTAACTATCTTTTGGTGCAGGAATAGAAGGTAAATAGGAAATGCATTCAGGGACCTGACACGCTGACAATAACAACCAGGAAAACATGCTGTGGTCCTTGAAGGAGACATATAGCACAATGAAATGAGGAAAAATACAAAAAAAAGAAGAGATAAAATTTAAAAAAACAAGTGAAGTGAAGGGGAATGACAGTGATGTGACAGGTAGCATGAGTATAGTCTTTTTCTGTTATTAGGATGAACAGGAAGATGCTGTAAGAAATTCAAATGTTTTGTGAGTATAGGCTGAAATAGGGAAACAATGGGCTGAAGGGAAGGCTTGCTTACATGTAGAAAGAAGTTGCTCATTTAAAAAAGTATCTAACAAATTACACTGAAATTATCTACACTGTTCTATCTCAGAATTTTAGTCTCTGGCTAGAGTAGTCCACACAAAGGAGACGATGAGAAAAGTCAACAATATGAATTAAATCTTCTGTTCAGGAACAAAATCCCCTTTCATAAATATAGGAGCTTTCACTGAAATAACAAGATATGTAAAATGCTGGGAATGATCTACAACAGGCAATCAAGAGTGAGAGTTTTAAGAACAAACCTAACTCAGGTGTGAAACGTCATTTCCTTCATTGGAGTTCTCAAAAACATGTCATGGGGGTTTTGGAAGAGATCCCCAGTTCTTCATGGCAAAATATTAAAAACTCAAAAGTCTTCTGAAAGTGTTAAAATAGACATTAAAGGATGTTCTTCTTATTTACAGATTTGCAGTGTCAAGGACAGAGTAACTTGAAGGAAGGAAAATTCAAAAGGCAGTTGATACAAAGATCCTCCCAAATTGAGCAAGAACACTGAAGAGCATATGCCTTCAAAAGCAACATTTGCCGAGACAGCAGGAATCAAATTCTTCCAGAAATTAAATACTCCTTTGCCCCCACTACAGGTTTGATTTATTTATTTTTTTTCCCTTGGAAGGTTATTTTTGAACCTCAGTCCCCAGATGGTTAGAAACCTTCTTCTGATTTCGAGCCTAAATTTATTCATAATCAGTTTATATTCATTTGTCCTTGTTCCAGCACTGTCCTTTTGTTTTAGTAGTACATCTACATTTTGTAGCTATTTGTATAATAAATTATTTTGCATTACAAAAGATATTATCAATTTTTAAGAGAAATCACCAGCTAAGATTACGAAGATAAAATTTGTTGCTGCAATAGCTGTTTGATCATAAAGTTATAGCTTAAAAAGATTATAAATGCAATAAGATGTGTTTCCACATCACTTCAGGGGAAACTAACATGTCATATCTTTTTATTACTTCTTTTTATGATATTCAGTAATGAAATACAGCTAAAACAAATTTCAGTAAAACAAATCTTGGTTTGAGAAAAAGCAGACTAGATAAAGTCATCATTCATTTATTAAAGGCAGGAGCCTGTGCATCAGCCTTGGTACCAGTGACATGATGAAGTTCTTTTTTAGACCTGACCAATTGGTTACAATTGGTAGCAATATGACAATTAATTGGCAACTGAATAACAACCAGCTATTTTGGAAGTAGATTTGGACAAATGGATGTTTGTGGGAGGGAAATTGAAAATGTCTGGATGAAGGAATAGTGTTCAGGTCTAAGCAACTATACTGTAGAGATTATATTGCTAGGTTGTAATCCCTTCTGAGTAGTGATAGTCCTTTTCCAGATGCCTGTGAGTATTAATCATCCTTGTTGCATTAGTATATTAAAACCACAACACTAATGATGGCTTCTAGGTTTTCTCTGTTTCCTGTGTGGACAAAGAATGAAGAGTAAACGGCTATTTTTCAGAGTGTCTAGGAAATATTACAGGGAATCCCTTGCAGCACTTTACCTTTTGTGCAGGACAGATTGAAGATATGTGAAGCAGGTCATCAGAAACCATGTTTCTTTACAGAATGAAATATAAGATTTACCTTTCTATTCCTGTTACTAGTTACCTGTAGCCCTTCCAGCAACATCGTCTATCCACAACTAGCCACCTCATTCTCCACCCTGTATATGCCTAAGTAATGGTACTCTGTCAGTGCTGATCTGGTGCCTCCTTTCTCTCTGTCCCTTTGCTTTTCTTCCTGTGTATTCATGCAGCACAGAGTCCTTCTTTATTAACCTTTTCCACCTGAATAAGCCAGAACAACACACGACTTCTGACTTGAAGCAACGCAGGCAAATTAGTAGTCTGGTTCTCTATTTGCACTGCATTTCTACATGGTGTCCATGGTTTTCCTCGATTGACACAAGGTACTAGAGATGTATCAGAGATGAGGACAGTATGTCTGCTTGCCTGGTTACCCTATAGCAAGTATTGTCATATAAGAGTGTAGTAGTTTGTGCCCACAACAGCTAGTCTCCCACAAGTACAGTGAGACATAAATGATGCATATTACTGCTTGTATTTTAGCTGATCATAAACATAAACAAGATATAGTTGCCCAAAGGATAAACTAAACTCAAAGGTACTTGTAGCTACTCTGAAGCTTGTACTATAAAAAATCAGAAGCAAACCATTTATTGAAGTCCTGGCTTTCATGGACTTGTGTTTGGCGTTGTTATTTTAATCTCCTGACCCCATTTTGTGTTTCTGTACTGTTTGTCTTCTCTGGAAATGTTTAACTTGCTAGGTTAAAATTAGTCTTGTGTTATGGAGATAGTGTACTAGGCTACTGGGATTTTTCCCTCTAAAGCTAACTTGATCTTTATCGGCAATTGCTCAACATCTGCATAACTCTATGTCTTTTGAATGTCTAAACAATTATACTTGGGAGGCTGCCAGCTTATGGTGGCAATAGGAACCTCAGATGATTGTGAGAAAAGTTTATGGCCTGCTCGATACACTGTATTCACAGCAATATTTTTTAGGTACACAAATTCTTTTGAGCTTAATCCTGCAAAGGCCTTTCAAAAGGCCCAACTGCTGAGGAGCTGTCTCTTCAAAGCATTCCCTCCTTCATGTCTGTGAGCCTCCAGTGCATTCCACAGAGAGGCTGTTGACATTAATTTCCTTCCGTTACTGCCACATAACCTGTCGTTTATTTATTTATTTATTTATCTATTTATTTAGTCCTAAAAGGAGATTGAGAGGGAAAAAAGAAATGCCCCCCAGTCTGTGCATTAGGTCTGTATCCACCTACCCACCACCTCCACCTTCCTCAGGGCCCTCCCCATGTTTCTACAGTCTGGACTGGCCACAGAGTAATTTCCTAGGAGGAATGCTGGAATAATTCTACATTTTAACCTAAATAAATTCTACCTGCTCTACATGGTACTTTGAAGATATTTTTCCGTAAAAGACAATGACAAATTAATTCCATCCAATGATAATTTATGCATAAAACAACTATGGAAATTAACAGAAAAGTCACCTTTTTCTTCTGTGAGAACTTATTCTGAAAAATATGTGATGTTATCCTATTTATGCAGAAAACACTGGAACATTTTTTATTCTATAATTTCCTTATACAGTGGATCTTGAATTCAAGTTTAATTTAATTGGTTTCTGGATAATGATGAACAATGCATAAAAAATCCCCATAAATCTACTTAATACAATCAACAGTTTATCCTAATTTTGTCTTGAGCTGTCTGTTTTTATTTATATAAAAGAAATACCTTTAATAATAATATATAGACTCTGAATTGCAATTAACATGTATGTTATGTACTATTCTCCTTTTATAACAAATATTATTTTGCAGATGTATACAGCCTTTAAAATAGCTGAGAAAATCTAACTGATGCTTGAAACTACATACTTTTCTTATGCAGAAAACAGCAGAAAATGATCAGAAGTTATATATAAATCTTCCTAGAAGATATTCAAATGGCCTAAAAGCGTTAAGTTGCTATGTATGAAGCATGAAGAAGAGATTCTATTTATATGTGTCCTGTTCTAGTTATCTCTGTTACAAGCATTTGTATTCCTGCCACCATTTTGGACTGATTTGGCAATTTCCCCCTCTTGGGCAGAATGACTGATCAAATAAATGATGCCACTAGAGCCAGTGGGTATGCTAGAATGAAATTATTTTTGTCAGAGTACATATTCACAGGACTGGCTCCAGGATGCTCAATAGCAAGGCCAAGATATGTATATTGAAGACTTTCAAGTACCTACATGGCCTTCCATTGGAGATGTACAATTTCAGAAAAAAAATCTTGGGTATCTAGGGTTCTTAATTGCCATCTGTTTTGTTCGCCCCATCTAGTACCCTGGAGACCCAGTTCCTAGGCATATCAGCCCCCTAGAAACTTTTCTATGCAGTGCTTGGCCAGAGTTCTCTCCTAGTTTTGTCCACCAGTGTCAACTGTACATAAATACTATTAAAATGGGTACAGCTAGATGGGAAATGTCTTAATAATGAGAGAGATGGGGCTACTCGATTATTTTCCAGTTCTGAGCACAGGAATGTAAACCTGCAGTGTAGATGCGTAGTGCTGAGGCCATGCACCTACCTGTCTGTTATGCATCAGTCTATCCAGTCCTGGAATACAGGGCTACCCCTGTTCCAGAACTCTTACATTAAAAGCAAACAAACAAGTACATACTTAGATATCTAAGTTTACTGACTTTAAGTTTCATGAGAGACTACAAGGATCTCTTGCAGTTTTAGTGTCCTTCAATAAAAGGGGAAATCTGACGGGAAGCAAACAGTAGAATGCACACTAATATGATTCTCATTAATGACATCTCCAGACCAAGATTAGAGAATTCTGAGAAAGTAATTCTTGACCCTTTTCCTTGGAAACAAGCTCCTCATCACAACATCACACCTGATCTCAACACTCCAAAGGAGAGAAAATTGTTCTGTACAGTTCTGGTGTCCTCAACATAAAAAGGACATGGAACTGTTGGAAGAAGTCCAGAGGAGGGCCATGAGGATGATCAGGGGACTGGAGCACCTCCCGTATGAAGACAGGCTGAGAAAGTTGGGCTGTTCAGCCTGGAGAAGAGAAGGAAGGTTGCCTGAAGACTATAAAATAGTCATAAACCCACAGCTGCACCTCTGCCAAGTTGGCAAAAGAAGGTACACAGTTTGTCACCTTCAGGCTGGCCACCAGAAGTAAAAGTGATTCTTTCTAACAGAAAATCTGCTGGAATAAATTATACTTTCCAAAGGGAAAAGAAAAAAAAAAAAAAGGAAGGCATTTAAATCATTGGAAAGGACTACCAAACAGGAGAAGATCAGGTAAGGTATAAGGAAGAAGTTCTTTACTGTGAGGCTGGTGAGGCACTGGAATGGGCTGCAAAGGACGTTGTGAATGCTCCATGCCTGGCAGTGCTCAAGGCCAGGCTGGACAGAGCCTTGGGTGACATGGTTTAGAGTGAAGTGTCCGTGCCCATGGCAGGGGGGTTGGAACTTGATGATCTTAAGGTCTTTTCCAACCCTAACTATTCTATGATTCTATGAATCTAAAATTCCAAGGTCACTAGATTTACCCATGGAATGTTGAGTAAATTGAAATAGGTAGAAATAGCATCTTAATTTATTAGGGTTTAATTAATTTTTATAAAAAGCCAAAACCAAACCCAAACCTTTTTTAAAATTAAGAGTTATATAACTCTGACCTATCACTTGATGTATTATTGGCAAAAAGTCTAAACCTATCAGCACATATTACCTAGCAGCAATGAACATCACAAATTAAAGCCTGTCTTTTAGGAAAACATGAGGACAATAAGGTTCTGAGTCTTATAGAAATAAAATGGTTTCTCATGTTACGTTTTATGGAGGTGCAGTAGATCTTCTTTAATGAAAAGATTGGCATAAACTTTCAAGAGCATGTGAATTTCAAGAAGCTTTTGTCAATGAAAGGCCGTTTGAGTTTGTTATCAGATTCTTTTTTTTTTTTTTTTTTTTTTTTTTTTTTAAAGGGAGGGTTACTGTAGTCCTAGCACTCTATTTTGTATTTTCCCATGTGGACCAGTCTAGATTTTATGATTTTTTTTTTTTTCTTGTGACAAGGACATTCCTTTAATCATTCTTTTTATGTACTATTTTGCAACAACTTG
Organism: Melopsittacus undulatus; assembly: GCF_012275295.1. Lineage (NCBI taxonomy): Eukaryota > Metazoa > Chordata > Aves > Psittaciformes > Psittaculidae > Melopsittacus > Melopsittacus undulatus. The sequence continues at coordinate 74,198,568 of NC_047529.1, forward strand.
TGGGAAAATTTCACTCATCTGAGATTTTTGTGGTGAGTTTATTTTTCTTGTGTTTGATTAGTTACCTGTTGTAGCAACCATAGTTTTCCAAATGTTATGTGCTCAAAGGCATTCATATTTATATTACGCTATGAAGTGGATTAAAAACATAGCCATTTTTGTATAAGCATTGCATGTGAGTAGTCCTATAAACAGAAATTAAAAGAATTTGGAATTCCCTTGCATATGCTCTCTTGAGATACATTATCAGTGCAAAGATGTTTCCAGAAACAGCATAAGTTAGGATGTCTTTCTGAATCAAAATCCACCCAGAATATTTATGTGTCACCTGTGTCTCATGAGTATTAATTTTATGCTTAACTTATGAGAGGATCCAAGTTAAAGAACCCTATTAATTAAACTTTTATTTACTGCATTTTTTAGGATTTTGAACACTCAAGTTGTAGGAAAATTAAATATTAAAGTACTAAGAACACAAGGAATTATATAAAAGCTTGAAAACTTAAGAAATTAATGCTTACAAGAAACTGACATTTAGGTCTGATATTATTGTTATTATCCAAGCTGAATAACATGTGAAATGTAAGTGCTATTAAAAACTGAATATCAGAAGAGATTTTAACATTCGTTCAGTTCCAGCTTGTTGTGGAAGCAATTTATTCACTATATTTCCTGGGTCACTCACTACATGATACTGACCTCTACCTTATTCCCCAGGGGCTTAACATCAAAAATACTGCTATAATAAGTTCAAAATATGTATATAAGAAACATTCTCTAATATTTTCAGGGTTTCTATGCATTCATGGTGTGAAGAGGGTCCTTGCACAGACATTTATAGAGCAGACTGCTCTTTCTGCCATGCCGTGTCCACATTAAATCAGTATAGAAGATTAGGCCAAGATGATGTGTTAATAGAAGCAGTCACCTGATTTCTGACTGTAAATAGGCTTCTTGTTTGAAACCCTAGGCAGTCAGAATTTCTCTGCTTCCAAAGGAGACAGTTATTAACTTAAAGGAGGCTGTCCAAAGAAGAAATTAAACAAAATAATTATTATAAAACCAAGATGGACATTTAGAGTATTCCCACTGCTACAGTACAGTTGGTACTGTAGAGGTATTGTGGAGAGCACATGGTTGGAAAACAGTGGCAAATGCTGGAGTTTTATCAAAACATTCATTGTGGAGAATTTTTTTAATGTTTAATTAACGACATTTAAAAACCTTGATATGTTACCAAAACATCAACATTTTGCACTGAAGTACATTAGGTGAATGTATTCTGCATGGCAACTAGTTGACATGTTGGTTGTTTAATCATTAAGAGCTAGAGAAATACTGTAAAATATCTTTTGTGCATTTTTTATTGAGTTCTACATTCATTTCCTCCCCCTTTTAAGCTTGCTTTCTACAATGTTTTAACAAACAGGCTTTATTTGCACCATTTTACACAACAGACAACATTTATTCCTGTATGGAGGAAACACAGAAGCACACCCAAGTACAAAACTGACTCAAAAAATAGCTTTTGCATTATTAGGGATTTACTATAAGCTCTTGAGAGACTGCAGTCTCTTCCCCAACTGGATTAACTCTTCCTGCTGCAATGCAGGTTTGATGTCTCAAGATACAAAAGCAGCCTCAGAGATGTGCATCACTCACAGAGATGGACAACAGCTGTGTCCAGCCTTCCCACTGAGAATGGGTGACTTCTCCAGACAAGGACGTAGCAATGTCAAGCATTAACCATTAACAGTGGCTTCACATGTTTTTTCAGTTGTAGTAGCCATGGAAAATCTGCTGTTCAAGAGAATGAAGATGTATGTAACAAAACACAGGCAAGTTTAAATGATATAACAGATTTCTGTGGTGGTTTCCTCCTCCTGCGCCCACATCAAGTTCCTGGGACTCTTATATGCAAAGACTTTACATAACAGTCAAAGAAAAATTAACTTCAGCTCAGTTTTCAGGAAATATATTCAATAGCAAGCTAATTTTGGTGGCTATGTATCCCTGAATAGCTATATGTCTAAAGAAGACAAGAATTAAAGGGTTCTAAAATTCCTTAATCTTCTTTAACCACTGCAACTCCCCAAGAGGTTCAAAACCTATTAGAAACCGTGATCACAGATCAGAAAAAAGTGCTGAATAATTTGAACTCTTACACTTTCATTCATGAAGCTCAGAATTCTATTGTGATGGACAAATCTCTGACAGAAGCTGTTTGCAATCCCTCTAAAGGAATAAAGCAAATAAATTCAGGGAAATCTAGGTTTACTCTTGCACATTCTGCAAGCAGGAAAAGCTAGGCTGGATGAATACATTGCTAATTGTGAATTATTCATCTCACTCTAGCAATCAGTAACATCCACATTAAACATTAAAGACCTAGATTCACAAGGAGAATTTAGGCACATAAATACCTCTTCAGGCAGTCAGGGTTGACATTTAAATGCTAGAGGTATTCAACACCCCCCCGTTTCCCCTCCCACCTTTTCATAGGTGTTTAAAACTGCATACATACTCAAGTTTCTGTTGAAAGGCATCAGAATTACTTCCAAAATTTTCACAGTGAGGAGTCAGTATATATCTAGGTTTATCGCTTTTCCATGTCAAAGTTCCCAGGATAATTCTTTCTTATCACACTTCTGATATCTGAATTTTCATCTTACAAAAGACACATTATGAAACTGTTTCACTAAAATATTGTGGCATTAGCCTAAAGCCTGGAAGCTGACTTTCTGTACTCCTACCTGACTGCTAACACAAGATGCAGAGTTGGTCTCCAGTGTTGGTGGTTTGATAAATATTTAGATCCTAGACATACACGAGATTCACAAACTGAGCTTCAAGAAGAGAAATTAATTACAGCTATATAGAATATCTATAACATCAATACCAAAAATGTTTGGTTAAGGACTTTATGATGATTTTATGATAACACAACAGCGATCACTTTTCTGAGCTTTAACGCTGATCTTGGTACCTTCTTTTGGTTTGCAGGGAACGCTGGCTAATAGCATGTTGATTAGTGATTCCTACTACATTCTTTTAGATGTGTTTCAACCTCCACTAGAAACAAGTGGGCTGGGAACTCATGTTTCTTCCCCAGGGTGAATAGTAATCTTCTGGCAGCTGTGTTTTCAGAGTGACTCGACTTCCTCAGTTACTGAAGAGAAGTCTCAAGTTCCCAGGTTTAAAAGAAGGTTAATGGCTATGGATTGAAAAAGGAGACTGGGACTTCACAGTAGCTCAGGACTGATATTCTGTCTCTCTTTTTGGGTGCTGTTCAAGCCCACAAATTTAGGAACACTTATTTATATGAAATTTTGAATTTATACTATCTGTTTATATATTTTCTCTGAAGTGAGGTGGTGATTGCTCAGTCTCTCTTTAATATTTTGTCCCTTTTCTAGGGTTGGGTTTTTCCCCTCTTTTAAGTGTGAATAAAAAAAAAGTCTTTAGGCTGATTAAATGCAACCAATGCTTTTGCGGGTGTTCAGGTAAAAGGATATGACAGTGCTTGTTAAGATAATTTCAGTGTTACGTACGAAAGATCTGTACATACATCATTTAATCAAACTCCCTATCTTTGGTTTACTTTTGAAAAAAAGAGCCCAGAAATGAGCTTTATGGAGACTGGGCTTTCTTGAGAACTTTTTCTTCCTCTTCTCCTTTCATCTATTTGTCCTCAAGCCGGTTGGCCAATATTAGTCCAGAATGGGTCTGATCCCCCATTGTGGGGGCATGTCTGACAGATGCCATAAAGGAAGCGGTGGAACAGAAAAGCTCTTCAGTTGTTTAAACTTATGCTTCATAAACTACTTCAGATTATAGGGGTATGAAAAGTCATAATCCTGGATATTTACATGACTCAAATGATTAAGTTCCATATTAAACGTCTGAATTACAATGATATGAAGCTGCAAAAAGGACAAGAAATACAACAGAAAGTCAACAGTCCTCATTTAAGTTGTTATCCTACAGTGGGGTGAGAAGGCTGGTATGAGAAAAGAGAAAAGTAGGAGCAAAAGTATGATGTGACCCAAACCTCGAACTCCCCTTTGAATTTTAGCACTTCAAGCATAAGTGTGCAAAAGAAATATTTAGTCACATTTGTTTGGTCTTTAAAAATATTTTGCACAAAAGGTTTTTTAAATGTAAGAGTGTTAGTTAATGAATTCCAAAAAATGTCTTTAGAGCAAAACAAACATTATCATATCTGACTGGAGCAGCTTAAAGACTTTCCAGCTTTCCAAATAAAATCTCTTATTTATATATGCATAGAAAGTCATCTTATTGAAGCCAGAGACTAAAAGGTAGATCTGCTTTATTAGAAAGTGTAGCAATGCTGTGAACAAAATCCTCCCAACAAATGAATCTGCAATATTTGTTATAGATATGCAGTAACTGCTAAATTGCAAGATCTGACACTGTAAAATAATAATGTCACATGAATTGGACCACATTTGAACAAATAAATAATGTTCACTTTAACCGAAGTATAATGACATCACAGACAATAATTGACTTTTTCTTCTATTTTTAGTACCTGATTAAAACCTCCATGTAGTTATTCCTGTTGACAGACAAAAACTAAAACCGTGAAATTTTCCAGCTTACCAATGGGACAATAAATCTCTGCAAAATTATAATTTTGATATTAAATAACTTTTATTCTAGAGTGTAGTATTCACTTAATAGCCTTTCTGGTAGATCCTACAGACTTATTCTACTGTAGCTGTAACAGGCAATTTCCACGTGCAGATATGCTTACGGTTGTGCAGAATATGGGTTTTGGAAATAACGCTCCATGCCAAGATGTTTCATAGAATATTTATTTTTGCTTGTATTATAAAGCTCTGAAGATACAGATTTGTGAAAGGAATGAATGCCTGTATGATGATGGGAACTTGACAAATTTTAATAGCCTGGCTTGAAAATATGAGACAGCTGTTTCAGCTGGTTTCCACATGTGATTCCAAATATTGTGGTGGGATGTGATCACTATATATAGTTCCGAAACCAATCTCCAACTCAAAAAATCTCCTAGAAAAAGACTTGTTCAGTTGGAAAGTAGGTGTTTAGGGTGGAGGAAGCCACTTTCAAGTTTGTTGACTTCTGCTCTTTAAGTGGATTGTATCAAGTTCTTGAAATGTGATATCTTTACTTTGAAGGACTGAGAAATATTCTGAACTTTTCAGGTCATCTCCTATTTTCAGTCATGCTATTCCACTAATGTTTAAAATAGGAAAGCATTTTTGCTTTGCTTAGAGCATCAGCTTTCGGGTTTTTTCAGGTTTCTTAATGTGTTTGAGCAAGAAGTTATGTGCGATAGGGAGAAATATACATTCTTTATATATATATATTTATTTCTTTAGAAAAATATATATTCTTTCTTTAGAAAAAAAAGATATTTTTTTCTGTGTCAAATTAAAGCAAATTTTAATACTTATCATTTTAAGAGGCTTTTGATGTAAGTCATGATCATATAGAGACACATTTAAGTACAGAAAGTCATAGCCCACTTCCCATAATGGTAATGATATTCTAGGCAAAGCCACACACACAAAAATCTTGAAAAAACTTTTGCTCTGAAGTGGCTAAAAGTCAAAGATAATACAGTGTCAAAAATAATTATATTGAATAAATCTGAAATAAATTATCTTAAGTCAGTCAAAAAAGTCATGTAGGAAAATATATTGCAGAGTTAAAGAAATTAGAGTAAAGGAATCAGCAACTGAAGTATTGCATCTCTCTTTTAATCCTTTTTCCTGGAACCATAAATTATTTGTTTCCAAGATGAGCAACAGTTTTCCATGCTATCTCTGCTCACAAGTATCACCAGTTTGCAGGGGCAGCCTTACAAAACTGGGCTTTGGAGATGTAACAACCATCCAAGCAAGCTGGGAGTCAGAGAGTCTTTTGGTTTCCAAGGCCAGGATAAGTCTGTATGTGTTTTACTGAATCTAAACGTAAAATGCTTGCAAGCCCTTACAGGCATTAATCAATTCAGCCTTTGCACTGTGCTAGTATGTGCTCATTTTAAAGGTTTGGAGGATAGCACAGCTTTTGAGCAGGACAAGTTTTTGGAAGATCAGATAGCTCAAAGCCAGGGAACACACTGAGGCCAGAGGCTTGGGAATAGCTTCTGCTAGCCAAAAGCTCTTTTCCAGTGATGGATAGTACTGCCAGAGGTGAGGGGAATATGACTAATCTTTGATTCTCTGGAAAAATCATTAATAAATTTCAACCTTAATGATCAGCTGATAACTACAGTTGCAATTAATATCTTCAGATAAGGGAGCGCCAATAACTAATAGCTTTTTGGTTTTAAAATCAAATATTGAGGTTTGTTGAATTGCATGAGGGTTACTTCCTAACCTTAAAAGGCAGTTTTTGGTGCTATATGCAGCTCTGGACTTTCAATTCCACCTCTCTCCTCTTTCTATATTATCATGCTTAATTTAAGCCCTTTTTTTTTTTCAGGAATCTGCCCAGAAAAGCAATCTCCCTTCACACGCATACTTTCTTTTCCCATGTCTAAAATTTATTTATTTACTTATTAGATTAATTAATTAATTAATACACCTTTTTGCTGAATTCCTTTGAAGCTGTTCCCTTAAACAGCTTTTGGCTCAGTTTATGAAAATTATACATTAACTTAGATTTTGACTATGATTGCTTTTGTGGTTGCTTGATAACCTTGCAGCTTTACAGAAAACAATCAATCAAGTATGCTGATCAACATAAATGTACATTTGCTCAACATCCAAAAGGTAAATAACTATGTTGTTGCTAGAAAGGTAAATGTTTCCTATTTGTTTTGTGTTTATTCACTTAATTGCACCTGCAAAGGCTTAGAATCATTTAATATCTGTTACTATTGCTAGATGCTAAATACAAATAAAAAGAAGTGCTGAAATCAAAATGTTTGGTCTGCTTCTGTGGTGGTATTCACATATGCTCTTAATCTAGCACTTGCTTTTTTTATAAGTTGACACAAGAGTTAAAATCCTGAATACTAAGTTTCATATGTAATCATGTAGTTATGGTGTGCCAAAAGCACATATTCCAATTCATTATAGACTGAAAATTCAATTACTGTATTAGTATTTCTGGAAAAAATTGTTAAAACTTCAGAATTGAATTAAGGTTGACTTCAAATATCTTTCTTTACACCAAAGAGCTCAAGGTCTGCAAAAGAAATAAGATGGTATTCCATTTAAGTGGGGACATAAACACTTGTTCCAAAACTAATAAACCTTCAGTTGCTGTAGTATGAGGGCACTTCTTTGCCTGTACATCTGTAATGGGCCATTTTGTTCAGTGGAGCTATGCAAGTTCACCTTAACCAAGCATCTGGCTATTAGTGTCATGTAAATTAGGTATTAATAACAGCATAAAGCCATTTTGCTGATTTTTCTGCCTTGGTGAAATTATTACCTACAGCATATTGCCCAATTTGGATTATTAAAATAATGAGATTTCTCTTACTTCCTAAGGAAAACTGTTAATTCCAGATTATGCTCGCAACTGTAGACTATTTCCTTGAGGTGCAAAAACATTCCTTAGTTTTCTTCCCTTTACCTGTTTCCACCCTTCTATTCTCCATAGACAGGTAAATATTTTGTTCCACTCAGCAAAATTGTCTCTCATTGGCTGGGTAGGTCACTATGTTTGAGCTCTGGCCTATTAAAACAAATGTTTCAAGACAGAGAAATGCAGTGTTGATGTTAGTGAAATGGGAATTCTTGCTTATCAGATCATGTTATTTTTCAAATGCTCTACTGCCATAATCTAAGTCCACTTCTACAAACTTAAATTTATGAAGGAGCACTTGTAGAAGAATGAGGGTTATTTTGGCACAAGATCAAACACTCTGCAAAGCAAATTCTAGCCAAGCACTTTAGTTAAATACCTGGCAATTTTAGGCACTGGGTTTGAATATTCTTTTCTGGATTCAAACATTCTTTTCTGTTTTCATATGTCTTTGTCTTCTGAGGACATTCCAGGATCAATGCTTTTCATGGCCTCTTTTGCACACTTTCTAGGCAAAAACTGTTTTCCCAGCTTGTAGAAATGGGAATTCAGAGCTTCAGCTTCCCAAGAGCAGCTGGTATCCTAAAGTTCCCAGGAAAACTTCCCTGAAAATTCACCCTATAAGCTCTGGCTTATAGTTCATTGCTTCTGTGACATTTGATAGTGAAAATAGTCAGACCTACTAACTTTATGGAGCCACATGCATTTTAGTTAGGGAAAAAATCCAGAAAGAAGATAACTAGACAAAACAGGACAATATATCAGTTTTCTTAACATACTTGGATATTTTGGGTCATTCAGGAGTCCAGGCATTTCAGTGTAGTACATACCTTCATATATTTTGACTATCCTCCTTTGAATAGTAAATTTCCTCTTTCCTTTTATATTTCTTTCCTTTGTTGCCAGTTTCCCATTTTCTCACATGCTGACAGTTGAAAAGTCTCCATCTGCCAGAAAAAAACTTTTACAATAGTTCTTCCATCCTGCTCAGACTTCTTTTTCTTTTATACCTCTTCAGCATTTCCAACATTAGGTTTAACTTAATGTGCACACTCCAGGTAGATTTGACAAATCCCAAGCTGACTTTAGCCTCTCTGCTAATTATACAGAAAATCCAGGATGACTAGTGCAGATATCTTCACAGCAGCTATCTAAACTTGAGTAGATGAATTTTGCACCTGGGCTGAGTACTGGCCAGCTCAAATACATCTGCAAACTTTTCTCAATCCTTGTAGATATTTGCTGGGATCAAAGACGGCAATCAAATTGCCCTTGTTTGGAAAGCTCTGCAAAGAAATAGGTCTCACCTGGAAATGTTACAAGCTAGCGCGGGAGATGCAGTGGTGAGGCCATGAGAGGATGGCGCATGCCTACTGCCTCCAAGTGGAAGCATGCTTCCCCTTAGTGCAGTTAGCTGGCCTTTCAGGAGAACTGGAATTGCATGGAACCTAGAAAAAGCCATAAGCCTGAATGAAAAATTTGCCTAAAGGAACAGAAAAGCACAGTACAACACGAAGTATATTGTATTAGATATGTGTGGGAGGTCAGGATGGAAATCACACTAATATGAACAGAAGAAAATTATTTAACACCAAAGTTAAAGTTCAAAGCAACTGAAAAAAAATCAGTAAACAAAATCCTCCACTGAAGAGTATGTTCAGTTTACAGGAGCTTGCATATGTGAAAAAGACCTTATTGCCTGCTCCCACCTACAAAGCCCATCAGCTTTGTAGTCCAGCCTTTTACAGGAGAAGAATAAAGAAAGCATTTATTAAAGAGCACTTAGCAATATTCAGCCAAACAGCTCATTCAAGTGGCTAATACTCTCAATCCTGTAATTTGGTGCCTAGAGTGCCTTGCAAAAATACTGAACTATTTGTTGAACTGTCCATTATTGTGTGGCTGAGATGATACTCACCTAAATTGCTACCAAATCTCATAATACAAACTATCCTCTCTGATCTCTAAACAAATTTAGTCAGAGAGTCTCGGAGACACTGTGGTTCAAAAAAGGACAGGAACATGCTGCTACACTGATCTTTCAAAGGTCTTTTCCCTGTGGCAAAGAAAAATATTTCAGGTGATAGAAAAAAAAAAATAAAATTCACTAATCACTTGCATAGACAATAATGTAAATTGCATAATTCCCTCAGTTCAACAAGATAGTCAGTGATGTGATGTCACTTTCTTATAGTAAGGAAACATTATAAACGATTTCTTTAATACATACATTATAATATTTCACATTGCCATTTAATAAAATGTACATTGCACTCACAGAAATGTACTAGTGGTTCAAACAGAAGTAATAACCCTGTTCTATACTTCAGTGCTCCCTTTGTAAGATGGTACCTTTTAATGTTGTATTTGATAGTTTCTACTATATAAAACTTGATTAGTTTTATTTATAATTTAATAAATAATTTAATGTATAGTAATCATAGTCTTGGAAAACAATGTTGTCCACCACATACAGAAGCAACCTATGTATCTTCTTTGCCCTTTTTTGGGGTGTATTCAGAATCTATGCCCACTCTTTGTCTATTTTGAATGTGTTTTGAACTAGTCATGTGAGCTGACACTCAAGGTTTTCCACCGGATTTTAAATTCTCTTTGCATCTAGGAGTGTGTGGGTGCTTAGGAACAGATGTAAAACTAAATATGTATGCTTAAGTACCATGTTGAATACCATATATGTTTGACATATTTTATATCTATCCAATTAAATCTTAGAACAAGTGGTAGCTTTGAAAGGAAAACAATAAGAAAAACTCTTATGGTAGTAAATTACAATGGCACTGTTTCTTCTTCTTTCTTAATATCATGTTTGATTTCAGAGATGCTGATAGGACTATGAGATTCAACAGATTGCCTTCATGTCAATAATTTTGTTTCTGGTTTTGTTTCACTCGTAGAGTTTTGCTTCAATGTAAATTTGAAGAGTATTAGTTTCTTAAAATAGAATCAAACTGACAACAGTGTTTTTGTAATGTTTAGTGACTAAAATAATTTTAAACTATACAGTTTGAATGGTTTCCATAACCTGAATCAATCACAGCTTCATTTTCTCGATGTTTATTGAAGTTTATTGACCTATGGAGAATCTCTAAGTAGTTCAAACTACTCAATTTATACTCCTAGGAGAATATAATTAAAGCTAAAAATTTAAAAAAGTTTTTAGCAGAAAAAAATATTTTTATATGCTTAATCACAAATTAAGTACTTGTTATTTAAAAGATCTCATTACAGCTTCCATTTTTCAGTGAGAATTAATAACTCCAGTTTAGACACTATAGTTACATTCACAGATTTAGTCTTTTCTTATTTTAATCAGTTTATTATTGAGTGTCCAGTATACAATGTATTTTGCATGAGTTTACTGGTTTAGTTATTTGATTATCATTCCAGTAGATTGCAATTCCCTAATGTGCAGCAAACAGTAGAAAAATGTTATATGTGCTACAGAATAGGCAGGCAATACAGAAATACCCTGCACTTTTATAATAGTCTGTCTAGAACATCCGCTCACTAATCTGAATATTACATTACACATCTGGGTTGCCTGGCTATGTATCTAAACCCACAGTGTATTACTACATGAAATCATGACAGTTACCTCTTGTTAGAGATCTAACAGAGAAACAGAAGAGTGGACAAATGTTCTTGTTGATCTTCAAAATGGCAATTGAAGCATTTTTCAGGGAAAGTATTATAAACTCCTCTTGATGCTGCTCTAACTTCATTGATGGAGACAGTAACTAATTCCCATAGACAATTATTCTATCTCTTTTTACAAGTATTAAGTTAACATAAAATGAAATAATGGAATTAGAAATTGTCTCATCTTCAGTGTTCTTGGAGCAAAGTTAAAGCCCACCTTTGGAAAGCACAGGATTCTGCTTTCAGGAAATTCTTCCATTTTATCCTATAGTTTTCTGGGGGGACAGAGAGCAACAGCAAACGTATAAGTAATGTTGATATTTTGCTTAAATAAACAATTGTTAATGTTTGTTGACAGATTCTGTTAATTTCAAATTCTAAGCAAAATCTGAGTATCTCAGATCTTTCACTATAGAGAAAATCTCAGCCTAACAAAAACTGCACTCATTGACAGAAAGCATTAAGAAAATGTAGTAAAAGAACCTGTACCTTCAAATGAACATTTTGGGAGGCCAGAAAATTAGACATGTGATGTACAGCATCAGTAGTTCATTGCATGACTGTAATTAAGAAATCCTGGCTAAGTCTGCATCTAGATGCATTTTACTCTATCAATGCTGTGATTCATCTTCCTCTAGGTGAAACATAAATTGGTGTGGCAGAGTGCCATGTGAACTAGAGATTGGCCATTAAGGGAACTAAAGTTGGATTATAGGCTCAAATTAAGACCTGTGTGATGGAAAGACAGTTCTTTAATACAAATTTACGCACACAATATTTCTGAATAAGATGAAATCCCAGGCAGTGTTTTCATCCCAGCATTTGACAGAAACTTTCTGTAAGAATAAAGAAATTTCTTGGGGAATACTGAGAATTCCGATTTAATGAGTCACCTCTTGTATCAAACCTTAAATTTATCCAAAAAAATCAACATTTTAGAAAAACACAATCGCAGATCCAGCTACATCTGATCAAAGGCCTATCGACTTATTCTCTTTAGAAGAACAATAATGTGTTGCTCTTTTGTAAAACAAACTCATTAGAAGTGTTAGTGGCTCAGTTTTTCACGCATAAATTAGTGAGAATTTTAAATCTGGCTTAAATATGGTGTACACACATGTTTCTGGGTGTAACCTAGGTCATGATTATTTCCAGAGCTGGCAAATGCTAGAAGAAACATAATGTTAACATTAATTTGCAATTTTAAATGAATTTCATTGACTTTGTAGATATAACTATTATATTTACTTTACATCAATATCCACTCTTACAAACAAGTTTCCTGGCAAGTATTTTCTAGAGCACAGGGGTTTATATGAAAAATATAGACTGTTAGATACAAACAGATTTTAAATTGGTAATCAGAAAGATATATGGACAAAAATGCATATTCTAAGAGTCACAGCCCTCCAAAAAATCACCATGTGATTAGTTCTTCAAGTAAAATAGCTTGGATTATGAATTTCAGTTCTTCACAATGAACTATGGATGAGCTGCAGACCAAGAATTATAGAAATTAGTTGGCAAATCATTTCAAATAACAAATAAATTAGAGTGAATCATGATGCTTTTGTGAAAATGTCACAATTACTATGCTAATAAGTTTAAATTTACATAGTGCCTTTCATCCGAATGGATCCTAATGATGTATAATCTCAACATCCGGAGGAGGCATGATGTGACAAAGGCTGAGAAAAAATGTCTAATATTACTTTGTTAATACACAGAAAATGATACTTTATTTTTCAAGCTGTATTAATGTATTTAATTGCTATCAATAAAATAATCAAGTGCTTTTTGTTTCTTTTTTCAGTACTCCTTGTTTCTTATTGTGGCTTTTTTCTTTTAGTATTTAATTTTCTTTTGCTTCCCTGTTTTTAACGTTTATATTTTTCTTTCATTCCCACTGTATTTTCTCTTTTTTTTTCTGCTACTGTTTTGGGGTTTTTTATATATGCATTTTCCCGTGCCCAAATTTTTTTTTTTGTATTTGCTTTATGCTTCTTTTCCATCTGTCATAGCAAATTCTCCTATAAGTTGCTTTTTTCTCACTGTGGGATTTTTGGATTCAGAGCTAGGAAGCAGGAGTACCCCTTTTCCTCCTCCTCCTCTCATGCTGTGTTTTTATTGTCTTTAAGCCGTTTTACTGATTTTTCTTTTTGCCATTTCCCTTATTGCCTCTATTGCATGCTCCATCAGGATATTGTCTTCTCCTGGTTTAAAAATCCCTTCTCTTTGCATCCACAGTAATGCAAATGTCTCTTATTATGCTTGGCCATGCTGCATCACAAAAATGTGTGTAAGCTGTATGCAAGTGCTATATATACCTAAATAGCATATGTTTTACATACTGAACTTATGTGAGATCATATATTGACTCATAAGAGTGGTTCCCTTTAATTACAGTCCACACACATACCATATGTTATATATAAAAAGCATGTGTCAGACTATCTGTGTGTATGAAACAATCATGCCTTTTCCACATGGGCAGGTTCTGGAGATATCCTGATCTCCCAAAGCATACTTTTGCTTTTCTTCCTCAGTATTCCAAGTCCCAGGGGCTTCCTGTTGACATGTGTACCCATTTCTCAACTTTGCCATTATGCTGCCTTTCTTGCCCCCCACTGGTATGAATCTTGTTTTTTTACCAGAGATGTTTTTTGGTAACTTGATTTACAGAATACCCTTTTCAGATCTTGTTGATGGATCATTCTCTATACCATCCTTTCTTTTCCATATTTCAGGGAGCTGCACTAGCTCTGCAACTCCCTGCCTTCTCTTCTCAGAAAACTGCTGTTTCCTAGATCTCATTTCTCAGTTATGATAGCAAGGGAACTCAGTGCCACCTTCCATTCACAAGTTTTCAAAATCTCTTCTCTTAATAACCAGGCAACTGAGATAATACGTAAAGACTGCTTGATCTTTGATGAAGCCTTTTTTGTGTCAGGATCTGGTTGGTCATACCTATTCATGTTCCTTGTGAGTAATACACTGATTTACATTTTCATTTAGACAGGTTTTTATTTCTATAGGCTGTTTCTTGTCTTTTTTCCACTAAACAGTAATCCCAATAGGGCATGATAAAATAAGGCTAAAGGGCTGTGTAATTACTACATGCTGTATGGCATGTGTCAGAGCTATGACATAGCATGGTATGTGTATAGATATAGCACATATGAGAACAAGAAATTAATTACTATAATGCTTAGTTATAAAAGGGGAAAAGCTTGTAAATGAGGAATCTTATTTAAAGTAAATTAAAAGGAACACTTACTATGAGAAATATTTGCATATGATAGGAAAATATTCAAGATATAACACTAGTGGCTTGCAGAAGATGCTGCCTGTTAAGACTTTAGGTAGAAGGTAAAAAAACCTATACAGCAGGCTACCAGAAATAAGAGAATGACCTTGAGGGGATCAAGCTGTGATCAAATAAAAAAAAAAAAAAACCCAAACCAACAACCAAAAAAACAAAACAGAAAAAGAAAATAAAAAACCTCCCTATACTCTGGTATGTAAAATATAAAAACACTGAAGCAGTTCAAAATAGATAATATTTTAGAAAACACTTGGAAAATGCACACAAGCTAACAATAAATCTTTTTTCAAACACATCAGCAGCAGAAAACCTGCCAGAGAATCTGTAGGGCCTCATCTGTTGGAATAAAGGAACACACAGAGATGACTATATACATTTATTTATTTTTTATTTTATCTCTGTATGCACCATGGGTAAATTTAGGAAAGTTTTCATTCCATAATCTTTATTGGAGAAGCACCGGGTGATCTGTCTGAAAAAGAAGGGCCAGCAGAGCACATCATAGAGCAAGCTGGACAAAATAAACTGTCAGATGTCATTAGGACCTGGTGGTATTTACCCCAGGGTTCTTACCAGCTGAAGAATGAAATGAATGAACAATTAGCATGCTGTCTAACATGCTGGTGGAAATTGTCTGAGCTTGATGTTCATACCAGGCAGGCTGCCTATACTAAGTATCAGAATTGTTGGAAAATTGGTAACGTAGTTTGATCAAGGGACACTTGCCAGTGCTAGAGTAAACAGAGACCCTTCCTAACAAAACCCATAGACTTCTTTGAAGGAATTAATAATCATGGCAGCAAAAGATTGTCCTAGCTGATATTGCAGAAATTGCCACACAGGAAGGTGAAGGAATATGCAGTTGATATAGTGTGTCTGGGTTTCCAAAAGATGAAACTTTCTCACCAAAGTCTTGTAAAGAAGCAAGCTGACATGGTAAGAGAGGAAGTGTCCTTAAAAAGATCAGCATCTGGTCTGGAAACAAAGAAATATACTACAAAATAACAATCGGTTTCCTCATGGCAGGTCACTGCTGTGTGCCACAGGGATCTGTGTGAAGAGTTACGCATAGATAAAGGTTGATGAAAGATCTAGAAAGACTGATCGTACATTGTGATGACAGGTATTTGGTAATATTCAGTCCTGCAAAGACGTGGCAGAAGGCCACAGAAAGAAGAAAAATGCAAATGTGCAAACCAACAAGTTGAAAATTAAAAAAAAAATCCCATAAACAAAAACCTTATACCTAAATAAATATCAAATTATGTAAATGGAATTAAAGGCATCAAAATAGCTTTTATCACTCCAAAAAACATTTGGCTGTTAGTTCCTCAGAAACTTCAACTCGTTACTCAGTAACAGAAAAATAAAAGGTTAACAATTATAAAGGAATGAATCAAAAACATAATCAAAGTCACTCCTATGTAAATATTCAAGATGTGACAGCATCTCACATAGGTTGTATGATTCTGGTCCCATCACCTCAAGAAAGATAATAATTAAAGAGTTATGAAGGTTTCAAGCTAAGGTGATCAAAGGCATGAAAGAACTCCTGGAAAATCACTGAGGACTCCTTACTGGGGGAAAGAAGACCACTGGAGTGCACTTGTAAGGGTACCAGAAAGGAATGGGAAGTTCCAGAGAGCAGATGTATCTCTTGACCATTCACAAACACGAGACACTGAGCTGGACTGACCTTTCACCTAGAATGCTGCTCTTCCATTCTTATGAAGTATAGAAGAGGTTATCCTCTTTCTTGTGGCCAAGAGATGAATGAGTATAATGTCAGTGGTCTTGTAAGTTAGAATTCTTTTGTACGCTTTTCATAAATTTTGTTTGACTATTACATTGTGCTGAAAAGGCAGAGCAAGCCATGGAAGAAAAAGCTTGGAAAAGACAGTCCACAACTTCTCTGTCATCTGTTCAGTTTTTGTTGAAGTTGCAGGTTCATTCAAATGCCTGGTTCAAAATCATTAGTCATGATTTTTTTTAAGTGCTTGGCAGGACTAAGTAATCAATTCTGCTAGTCATTTACCAATGTGCATGTAAGTGTGTTCAGCTGGTTCCACAGTCCTACTGAAACAAGCACTCTAATATTGACTCTAATATGATTCCCCTGCATCTGCAGATGCAGTGCCAGCCTAGCTGCTATGCCTGAGAGGTGGGAAAAAATATGAGAGAAAAGTTTTTCTTAATCAATAAAAGCTTCTCCATTACCTGTTGAAATGGTTTTCAAATACTCTTTCTGAGTCAGGTTATTCCTTGACAGTTTTGAAATAGTTTGGAATGAAGGTTTCTTGATGCAGAGATGGTCCGGGAAAATTAGTGATTTAGATGTCAAATGAAAAAATTGTGATTTAGGTGTCAAAGAAAGGTGTCACTTTCTTGCATAATGTAAAGAACAGTAAGTCATGCAGCTGAGATTTTGTGTGTAACTCAAGACATATTAAGAAGATTGTTTGCCACACCAGATAATGCCCTCTGTGGTATTAGCCCCCTCAGAAATAAAATGGTCACTGAAAAAAAAGATCTTTTTATTTCTTGCTCATTTTGATTTTGGATTTAAGCCAGGCAGCTGTTAAGATCCTCCTGGGAATATGGAATGCTTTTCCCTAGCAAATAATATAGTTCTATATTAGAGGATAAGTGGACCCAAAAGGTGTTTTATATTAGATTGAGAGCCCAATAAGTCAAAAGTAAATATTTAATACATGACACAGAATGTCACACTCCGGGATTATGGAGTAACACAAACACTGAGCTAAAATACAGACGGACTAGATTATAATTCTATTAAAAGGTTTGTACCATACAAACAATATGCTGTATTATTTCTTTAAGAAATGATTTACTGTGTTCCCATGAGTTAGCATACATTTCAAGATCATAGTGATGATAACATGCATGTTTTATGTCAAGAATGGTAATTGACCCTGATGAATTATGATGGGGACATATTGTATTCCCATGAATGTGTGTGTCATTTGCCATGTTTTTTCAATAAAAATAGTTCTTAAGCAGCAAACCTTTCTCAAGAAGAACTGCTAGTTAGTGGTGTTTATATAGGATGAGACTGCCAAGGATCCCAGCAGCTAACAAAGTATTGTTAGCAGCCTTTATGGTGAAAATCATCTTTGCTATTGCAGGGGCAAACAAGTGGTACATCAGTATAATAACAGTTCTTTATCATCCAACCATTTCTCTGTGACTGGTAAAACCTATTGACCCTGTTCTGTACAAAAGTGCAGTGAATTAAGTTCATTTTTGTGAAGTCTGGTTGTGGCATATTTTCTCACAAAACAAGGACAAATTTTAGTGCTGTGGTTGGCCAACTTGTGTCTGTCTCCTGCTGTAATCATATTGAAGGCTATGAAATAGAAGACAAAGTCTATCGTTAATCTACTTCTTTAGTTTTAGGCCCTAATGATCTATGCTATCAGCAGACTCACTTGCTCTGTAATCAATATTGCCCTTACCTACTCATTTCTGTAATGCCACAGTTATTTTAGCACAGGTACAATCTGTCTATTGTAATAAAGACGTTCCGCTAAGAAAGCACTCTTTTTTTTTTCTTCTTTCTGTTTGTGCAATGTTTATGAGGTCTAAATTCCATGTTATTTTACCCAGAATCAATCCCTAGGCTGCCTTGTATAATCAATAAAGGATAGCTTCCCTGTGTAACCAGGAAATTTTCTAGCTTAGCAGTCTTTGTACCTGAAGATGATCTCAGCTCATCCTGCTTTTAATCACAAATGTTTCATAGCAGATGAACTTTGAACTCCCAGGAGTCATTGGAGAATGGAGCTGAATGATATTCTGTGTTCTTGGGAAAACTGGTTTCTTCTTACCACATGGGAACATGTAAGTAAAGTATATTCTCTATTTCAGTTATTCTCTCACAACCCTAGCACTAGTTTCTGTTGGAAGTTGATGGCTTGCCACAAGTATTTGTTACTGCACCGTGATGCTATAGTCCCGAGGTATTCTTGTCCTCTCTTTCTTATTAACACTGTTGCCTCCAGGTCCACTTCAAGGCCAATCCAGACAGTTCAACAGTCCTGTCATGAGTTATTTCCTGATGATGCAGTTCAATGACCTCACCAGTACCTGAGGACAGTAGCTCATTGCTGGGGTGGGAAATTTGCTTGTTGATGTTAAAACAGATTTATTCTACCTGTTCTGGTGAAATGGAGAAAGAGTGCACTGTGCTGCAAGGTGAAAACATATAGGGCTTTCTGATGCTATATTTTCATGCATGTGTGTGAAAGCTGAAGAAAAGTGGAGAGGCTAAGGAACATTCTATGCTCACTGGGTATTTTTTAAAGCACACGCAGCTACCTATAGGCAGTCCTATCTGAGGACTCAATAGGATTTTGGTATCCAGGGCTTTTTACAGAGAGGGGGGTTGGCTGTGATCCATTTGTCTATGCACATGGTTCTCAGTTTTGGTTGACCTAAGGGCATGTGTCCAAATTTTAGGAGTTTCAATTGACACAAATACCATATAGGTGAACAACACATACAAATTCTTCTCTTTCTAAAGACTCTTGACATAAAGTTAGAAGCCAACAGATTCGTTCCTTATTTCAAAAGGTGGAGAGGTCAGACAGTTTGATGCCAAAGTTCTGAGGTACAGTGCCTAGTGATTATGAATGTTTGGTATCAATTAAAAAAAAAAAAAAGGCAAATGTTTTCAGTCACACAATCAATCTCTTTCTGTCTCCAAGTAAAATGTGGTGACCAGATTTTTTGAAATCTGCTTGGCTCTTTTGATAATCAGGCCCATAAACACCAAAGACAATATTTCAAGAGCTTGTGTAAGCAAAAATAACCATTTAAGCATCATCTAAATTCCAGACCGGTAGAATATGTATAAATGTTCACTTTGTTGTCAATATACTGCAAAAAACCCCACCTCCATAATGATAAAAATGCAAGAAAATTGCTTCCTTCTGCTAAACTTCTTTTGGACCAAGAATGAGTCTAATTTCAAGATGCTGTCACGTCCTGGTTGGAGGTTGCTGTTTGTTGACAATGAAACTGGTTTCCTACTTCTTAATAGGAACCAGAAAATTATCTGTGCACATTGAAACCAAAACTAAAATAGGCAATCTGCTAAATTAAGAAAAGCCTTTGAAGCGTGGTTGCTGAGTTTTGGTTCAGTTTTGTTTTTCTTTCCTTTTGCCTTCTTTCTTTTTGCTGGCTTAGTTGAAACAGACTTATGTTCATTAGCTAAGTTTGTGGAAAAAGGCACTATTTTCTATGAACAGCTCATTCCATTGAAAACCCAAAATGTTTGAGCACATGAGCTCTTATTTTGTACATTGCCTAGGTGTCCTTTGGGGGCTAAATGCATCCAGTGCAAGGACTTTCCTGATGTTACTCTCCTGCTGTTCTGTGACTGACTCTGATTCATCTTCTGTTCACACAACTACTTTTAAAACCTTGGTACTAAGCAGTACCACCTCTTCAGGACATCCTGCCAGCCAGATTCGTTGGGTGCACTCCTAAATAGAACTAAGCTGACTGGGTGGGGGGGGGGGGGGGGGGGGGGGTTCTGATCTGCTTACTGAGGATCTTTTCCTCTCAAAGTGAAACTTTCAAACAACCATCAAAGTAGTGAATCTGCAGAGGGCTTGTATTTGGAATGAGATTTATTTCAGAGCTTCGCAAAGTCATTCTTAAATGCTGAAAAGAAAGAAAAACCAACAAAACAACAAACCCAGAAGTTTCATTTTCATGGTAAGAACTGTAAAAGTATATAACAGACTAAGTGTGGGGTAATATAACCAGACATCCCAACTGGCATATAATGAGCCAGCTATTCCTTTAAAAAAAAAATTATTTTTAATAGTGTTACATCCATCTGTCCTGAGAAAAATCTGACGAGAATTTTTCCTGGTTCGCTTCATGTCTTAGACTCTAGGAGCAAACCCGAACAGCTAGGCTTTTTTTGTGTGGGCTAGGCTTGTCTGGGCATTTGGTTCACATATGTCTCATAAACAGCCCCACCCCCACCTTCCTCCCTGTTTTTTGACATATTTTGCTGTTGCATGTTTTCAGTGGGAGTGTCTGCTATCTCAACTAAGAGTATAGTATTGGAAGATCTGCTATTTAGTTTGCTACACTACTCAGCCACCAGTAGTAGCAGGGAAATGATGCTCTTGTTTGTTTTAAAGAAACACTGTACAGGGTGCTAACAACCTTAATATACAGGCATTTATAAATAGACTTCCCATTCAGACTGTAACTTTAATAGAGCATACCTATAAAGGAATGGGTCTTAGATCCTTGTATCCCTACCCACAGCAGCATGATTTTGTTCTGCTTCAGGAGCAAAAAAAAAGGTTTTACAAAGAGAGAAGTTTACCTGAGATAAAGTGTAAATCTTGGGCATTACAGCTCTGTCTTGCTTTCGGAAGGTGGCAATTAGGATGAACACATATGAGAACACTGAGATAGGACCCCCAAACACACAAGTGTAACTTTAGATACTCCAGAGTCCTAGAAGTATTCACAGAGCTAAACGCACCCTCTGTTAGTCTGAGCCACCACTGTGGTGTCCTTCCTTTGACAAGGGTCCAGCCACACTGAAAAAATCTCATCTGACAGTGAGAGAGAGAAAAGCAGGAGCAGGGCCTGGAAAAAGTTCCTGCAAGGTATAATCGACTGTTTTCTGCCATGCATAAATTAGTCAATTAGTAAGAGGAATTACACTGTGCTGCACCTGAGAGCAATTGCATCTGCACACGCCAAAATGGATTCAGCACTCTTTGACTTTTTTTTGCATCCATCACATTAAACTCACCTTAACATTCCCTGCACAATAACATGCAGAGGTTTTATGCTATCATGGAGTTTTTCTTTTTTAACACAAGATTTTCTTGAAGCCCAGGGTGCATATTTTTACCTGTTTGAATTTTTTTGTTTTGTTTTCTTTTTATCTTTTTCTGTTTGTTTGTTTTGTTTTTGATTTGTTTTGTTTTGAATGGTGGATGAAAGTGGCTAGGGGAGGTTGAGAGTTTTATAACCTTACTTCCAGGTAGATATCTGCATTAGCATATATACAGCTGTTTATCTAAGAAATCCTGTACTGGCTTAGAGGGCAGAGGTTGTTTGCACTGCAGAAATATCTTATTTGGGATCTCAGAAAATGTTGGGTGTAGTAAAAGAAATGGTGGATCTCAACCTGGAAGATGAATGAAAAAATTACACTTCCTTGAAAGCATGAAGAAGGTGGGCTATCCCCACCTAAAAGTGTTGTTTCCCTTCTGACAATCTGCAATGTTACAGAAATAAAAAAAAAATAAATATTTGCAGTGCTGATGAATTGAAAGTGCAACTATTTGACTACCTGTGTTACTTCTAGAGAGTTCTTTGCCTTACTACTCAGCTACTCTTCACCCCTGCTCCTCCGATGGCATGCTTGCAATCATCATGGAGAGGTAGTGCAGAAAAGAGTTGCAGTGTTATCAGTTTTCAAGCAGGGTCTTCTCAGTTGAGAGAGGGAAACAGAGTGATCTTTCAATGTACTGTGCTCAGACTAGAGCACCAAACAAGCAGTTTTTCTGCTGAGAACCTTCTCAGCCCTTTATTTACGAGTGTCATGTTTTCTCTTTCAGTCTGAAGAGGGTTGTATTTGGTCTGTATAACGCAAAGATAAGATGTGAAAAACAAAGTACAAAACAGCACTGAATACTAAAGTGAATGAAGTGAAACTCCAAATTGCTTATTAGGGAGTAGTTGTTTATACCATGAGTAAACACTGCATGGTGAGCTAAAGTTTCAGGTGTGAACGGCCCCCTACAGGACTCTTAAGTCCTTTCCTTTTTGCATGTTTTCTGTTTATGACAGCGAACATGCATGTGTCCAAATTTCAACATCCTGTGTTTCACATTTTCAAGTAAAAATATTTCTATCCCTTCCACGTCAAAGCTGAACAGAGAGGCTGAACTTGGTGAACCCCTCACCAGTGATTTAGTGCCATAAAAAAGGGAAGATAATCTCTGTGACACTCTACTTGGTTCTAACCTCAGTATACTCCTCTGCAGTATATAAAGGGATTAGTGAAACTTAAAGAAATTGTTTTCATTCTACCAGTATTACACAGCTTCACTTAAAGTTGAAGAGCTCCAGAGGGCCTGGGAGGGCTCTTGATAAAATCCACCCTCAGGGAATACTGTCTACTGATTAAAGCCTGTATTCACAGGATGTTTACAAAGAAAAAAAGTGTGTAGAGCTTGGAATGGGAGAAGCTGATGGGAATTTCAGGAAAAGCTGTGGAAAAAAAGCTGCAAATGGGTAGAGAAAAATGGCAAAGTTGTATAAACTTAATTCACCTCATTTATTCTTAATCCTGCTTGAAAAATCAGATTTAAAAAAAATATTATTTCCTTTACTGTGTAGAAACAGAGAGGGAGAATTATTGTGTGGGAAGAACAGTTGTAATGGGAAAAGAAGAATTTATTTCCATTACATCCCCTTTAAATTGAGGTATTAAGTATCCTCAAACACAAACCTACTTACAGGAAAGTAGTGGTGAATTGTTGTTGTGGGAATAATAAGGCTTTGGAAAGAATAAATGACTTACCAGCATCCTAAGCTTAAAGTTTTCTCCATGGCAAAAAAAGAGCTATAAGAGAATAATGCTGGTTAGCAAAACTCAAGAAGTGGAAGAGATCTGCATCTGCATTTGGAGAGCCTGAACTTCCTTTGGAAGGTGGAGCATAAAACAGTGGACAGAAAATAATTCAAGATGCTGCTGCAGGCACCTACTTGGCTACACATGCTACAGGTGAAGAAGTGGAATGAAATCTGGATTAAGATTTCTTAGCCCTTCAGATCATTAATTCATATCACAAGGTGAATTGTGGGAAAGGATAAGAGCTGGATGTGGTTATGATTGCTCTAACTCTAAATCGGAGCAGTAGGGTTGTCATGCTACATGAGTTCGCATGATATGTGGGGTCATGCAGTGAGTTTGCAAGGAAAAAGGGCATAAAAATTCAAAGGTAAAGTTTTAAAAAGTTAAAAGTAAATCAGGTATACCCCAGGTCACAAGTTTCTTAATCTGTTTTTGCTAGCTGAGGTTTCCTTTCCTTTCATAGAATCATAGAATAGTTAGGGTTGGAAAGGACCTAAAGATCATCTAGTTCAAACTCCCCTGCCATGGGCAGGGTCACCCCACACTAAACCATGTCACCCAAGGCTTCATCCAACCTGGTCTTGAACAACGCCAGGGATGGAGCATTCACAGCCTCCCTGGGAAACGCATTCCAGTGCCTCACCACACTCACAGTAAAGAATTTCTTCCTTATATCCAATTGAAACTTCCCCTGTTTAAGTTTCAACCCGTTACCCCTTGTCCTATCACTACAGTCCCTAATGAAGAGTCCCTCACCAGCATTCTTACAGGCCCTCTTTAGATATTGGATGGCTGCACTGAGGTCTCCATGCAGCCTTCTCCAGGCTGAACAGCCCCAACTTTCTCAGCCTGTCTCCATACAGGAGGTGCTCCAGTCCCCTGATCATCCTCGTGGCCCTCCTCTGGACTTGTTCCAACAGTTCCATGTCCTTTTTATGTTGAGGACACCAGATCTGCACACAATACTCCAAGTGAGGTCTCACAAGAGCAGAGTAGAGGGGCAGGATCACCTCCTTCGACCTGCTGGTCACGCTTCTTTTGATGCAGCTCAGAATACAGTTGGCTTTCTGGGCTGTAAGCGCACACTGCAGCCGGCTCATGTTCATTTTCTCATTGATGAACACCCCCAAGTCCTTCTCCACAGGGCTGCCCTGAATTTCTTTTTTGCCCAACCTGTAGCTGTGCCTGGGATTGCTCTGACCCAGGGGTGGGGCCTTGCACTTGGCATGGTTAAACTTCATGAGGTTGGCATCAGCCCACTTCACAAGTGTGTCAAGGTCCCTCTGGATGGCATTCCTTCCCTCTATCATATCAACAGAACCACACAGCTTGGTGTCATCGGCAAACTTGCTGAGGGCACACTCAATCCCATTGTCCGTGTCAGAGACAAAGATATTAAACAAGACCTGTCCCAACACTGATCCCTGAGGGACACCACTCATTACTGGTCTCCAGCCTGACATTGCCCGTTGACCACAGCTCTCTAATAGAAATCCTAACAAGGAAAGTAGAACAGCTAGAAACTCCACTAGACATTCCTGTCTGATGCAATAGACCTGGGCCTGAATCCCCATATGTTTTCTTTCTCAGTCTGTGGGCCAAATCGAGACACTGTGGATGATTCTGCGAATGTTTTCTGAGTATAAAGGTCAGTATTAGTTATTTCAACTAAGATACCAGTGACAAGGTAGGATGTCTTGCTTCTACTCTGTTCTGTTTGTCATTGGAAATTCCTACCTGCACCTTATTTCACTTGAAAGGGATTTTCTTAACAGAGATAGGCTGCATTGCTCCTGCATGTCCTGATGTCTTGAAACTGTGTTCTTCCTCTGGCAGTGAGATGACAGACCCTCAAAGGATGTTGTTATGCAGCACAATTGCCTTTCTAAAAGGTGACATGTTGGGGAGTATTAAAGAATGGTTCAGAGATTTAACTGAAGGATTCCCACTGATGTTGGTTTACCCCCTGCAAGTCTGACAGGATAGATTAAGCCACATTGGGAAAAATAGCATTCATGCTCAGTCAATCACAAAAGATCATTGCTATTGTGTCACTCCTGACAGGAGACAGTAGGTATTAGCCATTGCGATCCCAGTTCTGTTGATTTGAAGCTTGTTAAGCTGGTTTTATATTCATTGAAGTAGTGCTTGTGGTAACAAGCAACTGAGAAGAAGCCCTGTGATCCTGTAGCTAGGACTCATAAAGGAATTAAACTACATCTCTTCATCTTAGTGGTGAGAGAGGGGAGCATTTTTTCCTGGAGTTTATTTGTTAAAAAAAACAATCCAATTTAATCAGTTTAGAGCTGTCCTACCGTGTCCATACAGAGCATGATGGTTTGGGCTGGGTCCAGCATTCCTTCCTTCCTTCTCAAAACTCCAGACATCTTTATTAAGTCGTTGAGGCAGTTAGTCCTTCTCCCTTAGTTGTAGAGAGGGTGGTGGATCTCAGATTTCTTCTTCTTGCCTGACTGACTTGTTCTCCCATGCTTATTTTTTTTAGCACTTCCTGTTTGTTTCTCTTCTGCTGCCAGATAATAAAGAGTTAAAACTATCTGAATCCACCTCAGACTCTCTTCCCAGTGCTGAGGGAAAAATAAATGTTCTGTTATTTTACTTAACTTGAGATATGCCACAAAGGTTGCAGGAAAATACAGTAAGTGACAGCATCTTTCATGTTATTCTGTCATTTTTCTGAAATAAGAAAATTTCAAGCACTTATGAGTTAGAAACACTGACTCATTACCAACA
The DNA here is from genome assembly GCF_012275295.1 of Melopsittacus undulatus. Taxonomy (NCBI): domain Eukaryota; kingdom Metazoa; phylum Chordata; class Aves; order Psittaciformes; family Psittaculidae; genus Melopsittacus; species Melopsittacus undulatus. The sequence continues at coordinate 74,224,490 of NC_047529.1, forward strand.
AAAACAAACAATTCCAAACCTCTGACTAAAAAAAAAAAAAAAGATAATAAAAAAAAGAAAAAAAAATCCCACAATCCGACTGCTACTGTCAAAAAGCAGAAAATAACTTGCTGATAATACATCTGTATGGCCTGGCTTCCTGAAAGGCAATGCAGTCAGTTTTAGTGTCAATATGGACTGTACTTTTCTTCTTACTGTAAAATGTAAAGAAACACATGAGAAAAAATGCATAATGTTATTGTGCTACAGTAGAGCATATGTAATTGCAAAAGAAAAAATATTTTGAAGATCAAAAGTAGAACAGTCAAAATATATCTTAAAGACAAAATAGAATTTATTTATGTCCAGAAATTCATGCTCTGTTGCTTCTCTATATTTTATTATGCTGAGGTTAAGTACTGGAAAACATTCCCCTGTACAGTTTAATAAGTAAATAAACAGTCAATAATGACAAAGCTAACTTGACTCTCTTTGTTTAGATAACTGGAAAAAATTAATTTTGCACTTCAAATCACCATATCTGAAATAGAAACAAATTGTCTTCCTCACAGAAATAATTTGAAGTTGATCATTTATATAACTGCTCTTCCTTTTTTTGTGTTCTCTGGAATAACTTATTTCAGGTCAGGATTCTTTGTTTCCTTGAGTGGAACCTGTTTGCCAGTTTTCAATATTTATTGCCTGAAGGCATTAATCATAAACCATTTTCTGTGAGTTGTTGATGTGCAAACAGCCAAATTTTATATCATGTTGTTTAGTTGTAGCTGATCAGAAACTCACATGATACAATTTCTATTTCTGGACTAAATGACCATGCATGCTCTGCCAGGATGAATATTTGCATGGATGAATTGAAAATCTTATTTCTGTGTATACTTACTTGAATTAACTTCCACATGTGTGCAAGAAAATGGGATTGTGAGAAGGTGAACACAATGGAAAATATGCTTAAAAATGGAGCGCAGTTTTTTTGCCATGATTTAGAACTGACACTGCAAAGGTAATTTTAAGAGAAGAATAATAAACATGCATCTGTTTACTTTTGAGTGGTGACCAGCTGTTCTGAAATATACACTTTGTAATGTATTTTTCTTGACCTTATTACTTCTTTTCATGGGATCAGTTAGATTTCTACAGGTTTAATTCTTTGCTCTTGATTTCAAAGAATTTTAAAAGCATTCTTGGCTGCATTTGTACATATATTCTCGTATGTTCTTACTTCTTCTGACTTTTGCTCCTGTAGTAGAAATATCAGCCAGCTGCAGAAAAGCATGCAAAAATGGTGCCCTTCCTTACTGATCTGAATGCTTTATGTAAGCGAGGTTTTACTTTTAGCTGTTTTGGTTAGCTTTTCTGCATGTTTAAACTTGAGCTTTTAATACATAGTCTCTGTTGCATTTTCAAAATCATCCTTCATTGATTTGGAAACCAATAAACCATACCTAAAAAATCTGACCTACTAATGAATCAGGATTTGCTCAAACTGCTGTTTAAAGACGTGGAAATTTTATACTGAACCCAGGAGTGATTATTTAAATATTGGTTAGTTAACAGGTCATATTCTTTAGAATGCTATTATTAATTTCAACAGCTCTATTGATTTCCTTCCTATCAAATATGGATTCATAGCAAGACCAGTGTTGTTGGTTTAAATGGATCTAGCAACTTGGTTTGGTAAAAATATTGTGAAAAATATGTACTGTTAATGTGCAATAACTCTTGTTTCAATGACAATTTTATTGTTTCACTTAAAACCTCCCCCCAAAAATGTTACAGATATGAACATAGGCTCAAATACAAACTAAAGTTTTGACCTAAATAATACATGGCATACACTCCATGATGTTCAACAGAAGATGAACTCCAAATATTCTCCAAGTTCTATTGACAGGGTTTTTTTTTTGTTTCAAAACTGAGCTGAAAATCTTTGAGCAGTACTCTTCCATGGGCTGCATCAAAAGGAGCGTGACCAGCAGGTCAAAGGAGGTGATCCTGCCCCTCTACTCTGCTCTCGTGAGACCTCACTTGAAGTATTGTGTGCAGTTCTGGTGTCCTCAACATAAAAAAAGACATGGTACTGTTAGAACAAGTGCAGAGGAGGGCCACGAGGATGATCAGGGGACTGAAGCACCTCCCATATGAAGACAGGCTGAATTCATTAGGGACTGTAGTGATAGGACAAGGGGTAACGGGTTGAAACTTAAACAGGGGAAGTTTAGATTGGGTCTAAGGAAGAAATTCTTTACTGTTAGGGAGGTGAGGTACGGGAATGGGTTGCCCAGGGAGGTTGTGAATGCTCCATCCGTGGCAGTGTCCAAGACCAGGTTGGATGAAGCCTTGGGTGATATGGTTTAGTGCAATGTGTCCCTGCCCATGGCAGCGGGGTTGGAACTAGATGATCTTGAGGTCCTTTCCAATCCTAACTATTCTATGATTCTATGATTCTATATGAAAACCAAAAGCCATCCTTTATGTTGTTCATAGTACTTGGACTTCATAGTTTTGACTGCAACTAAACAGTTCAGAGCAACAGGCTTTTCCTTTATTTTTGACAATACTCCTTTTCACTCTCTTTCTGCTTTCCATAAAAAAATGGTCAAGCCCATACATTCAGAGAGACACCAAAGCTGCTGCATGAGAAATCTGGATTGTTATTTTTTTTTAATGTTTCACAGAAATATCACAGAATCATCGAAAAGTTAGGGCTGGAAAAGACCTTAAGATCATCTAGTTCCAACCCCCCTGCCATGGGCAGGGACACCTCACACTAAATCATGCCACCCAAGGCTTTGTCCAACCTGATCCTGAACACTGCCAGCGATGGAGTATTCACAGCTTCCCTGGGCAACCCATTTCAGTGCCTCACCACCCTAACAGTAAAGAACTTCTTCCTTATATCCAATCTAAACTTCCCCTGTTCAAGTTTTAACCCATTAGCCCTTGTCTTATCGCTACAGTCACTAATGAATAGTTCACCCCCAGCATCCTTACAGGCCCCCTTCAGATACTGGAAGGCTGCTCATATCTAAAATATGTTAGAACAAATCCAGAGGAGGGCCACGAGGATGATCAGGGGACTGGAGCACCTCCTGTATGAAGACAGGCTGAGAAAGTTCAGGCTGTTCAGCCTGGAGGAGAAGACTGCGTGGAGACCTCAGAGCAGCCTTCCAGTATTTGAAGGAGGACTACAGGGATGCTGATGAGGATTCATTAGGGACTGTAGTGATAGGACAAGGGGTAACGGGTTGAAACTTAAACAGGGGAAGTTTAGATTGGATCTAAGGAAGAAATTCTTTACTGTGAGTGTGGTAAGGCACTGGAATGGGTTGCCCAGGGAGGTTATGAATGCTCCATTCCTTGGGGTGTTCAAGGCAGGATTAGACAGAGTCTTGGGTGATATGGTTTCGTGTGAGGTGTCCCTGCCCATGGGAGGGGGATTTGAACTAGATGATCTTAAGGTCCTTTCCAGACCTAACTATTCTATGATTCTATGATTCTATAATAGATTAGTCAGGAGGAGATTCTCCAAAATCACAGGAAGGTAGTGTTAAGTGTGCCAATAACCTAATGTGTGCACCTGGCTCAGAAGAGTAGGCAGCATGAAATATAAAATGCAGTGTAAGTGGAAGATACAGATTTTCAGTGATACTCTGAAGGCAAATCAGTCCAGTGATCCATATTTTGTGATTCAGTCTGTGATTTTTCTCTCCCTTTTACGTATATGTTTAAAGCTGTCAGAACTTACTTCTGTGTCACTGGTAAACCTCGACTGACTGCTGGGCTTGGATCCTGTATTTCCAATATCTGAGAACTAGGTGCTTTGGTGTTTGCTCTGGGTAAACTATATCTTTCTTGGTTGTCTCTGAAAGCCTTCCAAGACATAAGGAGGATGTTACCCTTCATAACAAGCGGATTTCTCAGCCCACTGTCACTAATATCCTTGTTTCTTATTATTGTTTTCCCTACACAACAACACAGATACACACACCCTTTACCCTCCTGTTTTAGCTCTCTAGGTATCTGTGACAGTGAAAGAAGATTTAGTTCCTAACTCCAGATGCTTTTTGAGATCAAATTTGCTCTTTCTCTATCTGCTTCTTCAATAGCTATCTCCTTCATCTTGATCCTGCAGCGTGGGAATGGTTACGCTGGAAGACAGTTATCTGTCATTTGTATCAGTGATCATTTTAGCTTTATGCACTAACACTACTTATTTGCCATTGAGCTGAATGAGGTTCTGTAAGTTGCCAAAACTGGAATTCAGGAGTGATGAATCAGGTTTTATCTATCACACTGATTCTTTTGAAACTTGGCATATTCTTTGAAATTATAAGGTTAGGGGATGTTAGTCACATAACAATTGACCCATACTTAGAAACACTAGAGGAGATGTCAGTCTTACAGTGGAATTTGGAAGTAATGATCAATAATTTATACTAGTGATCACTCAGCTCTTATCTAATAATCCACTGTACTTTCCACAATCTAATTTCATTTGGCGTTAGTGATCACTGCTTTTCCACTTAAAGTGATCTGATTAGACCTTGAAATATTTCCATTTTTCAAGATATAGCAAATCTTATGCAACTCTATGTAACATATATTCAGGTAGAATTTGATTAGACTGGGCAATTTACTTGTGATTCATGCCCAGTTTAAGATACTGAAGCAGGCAGGAAGGCGCCAGTACAATTTTAAGCCATCCAGGGCACCAGTTAAAGAGCCTTTCTATGTCCTTGATATATAATGAACATTTTAGTTACTCTCAGAATAACATCAGATTTGATGGTTATAAAAACAAAACTCAAATGAACTCCCAGAAGCCCTTGCATCCATAGTTTTTGTCTCTTGTCAGAATTCTAGTGTGCCAGAAAAACCTGCACAAATTACTGTACCAGGAAGAAATACTATGAAACTACTTTTGACATTTATGTGTTTGAGCTATGGATATGACCAAAATTAGCATTGACACAGGCAGATATAACATGTGTTTTTATAGATCACAGTTTAACAGTGATATTTGTTACTGGCTTAATTAAAGATATATGTATTTATATATATTTTGTGTGTGTACTGGTATGTATTTGTATACATGCATAAAATGTGTATACAGACATATATATTGTGGGTATGAATTTGTATACCTATTCCTATATCTATATATATATGACATATACATGCAAAACAGGTGGTGCAAGAGGGCACTGGGCCAAATTGGTAGCAGGCTAGAGCAGGATCAGCCAGCATAACCTGTGACCAGTTGATGATCTCTGACTATGGAAATGGCAGCTGAGCTGAAATTAAGGCCAGAGAGGACTGGGGCTTGCAGAGGTGTCCAAAAGGCACTGTGCACTTTTTGAGTCCAAAACTGCTTCAATTTTTCTATTTGGTTCTCCTCAACCTTAGTATTTGGGCCATCCCTAAAGCTAAGGTTCAAGACATGAGAGCCAAAGGGTAAATCTTAGAATTGGAAAGAGCCAGCATAAAATATAAGGACAGATAGCTAGGTTTAGTGCAGAGACTAACAAAGATGTTGGGATGTTGGGCTTATGCCACCAAGAGTTTTCGCTGGGTAGGTCAGCAGGCCTACCAGCAGGTACCAACATGGACCACAATTTAAGTTCTATCATAAGACCTGGCAGTCTTTGATCTGCATTAAGGAATCAGTTCTTGACTAACACAGTTACAGGAATTCAACCTTGGGATGGGTTTTGTGAGGAAAGCTCATCCCACCTGCTGCACTTTTAAGCTTCTGCCCAGTGAGGTCAGACAGACGGTGTAAATAAATGTGACCCATGATGACCCTGATCCTCACTTGAAATGAGGTGGACTGTCACTTTAATAAACATGTTGCCACCTTCATCTCAGATCTTCTTTCCTTGTCTTTCTCTATATTTATTAGGTTGGAATGAAATTTATATACACAGGTATGAATTAAACTCAGATTATGCAACTACTGAAATCAAACTCGCTCACTACTGAAAGCAAACTTCCTCACAATTTCCTGATCAGTTTGTTTTTCTCTTCTACAGTCCTTTAGCTTGCTGTTTCACTGGAGTAAGGCTTCATTAATTTCAGAGGAGTCCCAGAGTGGACTGGGACATAGAAGAACATGTAGTCCTATTTTTTCTTGGGGTGCATAAAATGTAATTTATCGAAGGTCATGAAAGTATATAGCTTAGTACATTCATATAATTCTCTAAATGTTCATTTCGTTTCACTTCCACAATTTTCATATATGGCATCCACTTAAAAAAAGATACATTTCAAGATTATAGTTTATACTCAGATTAATTCCTGTCATATATAAGGTGTTCTGGCATGAAGATAAAGAGCCTTTGTGATTTCGGAGGTTCCTGACTTGATGTTCAAAGTATTTTTTTTTTTTTTGCAATTTTTCTAAGTGAGCTCAGTCATGAAAATAGCAAAATTAATTAATTATTTATTATGCCTCATCAATCTTTCTTTCTTATGCACAAGCAGGAACTTTTTAGTACTCCTTTCAGTCATGTTAGCTGAACCCAATAAGAAATAAACACCTTAAGAAAGTAATATACTATGTACTTGTTCCATTGTTTTGGCCTCTTCGCTAAAGAACTGCATATATTTTAGCTTGCATTGATGATGTCCATAATATGTTGGCGGAATTGCGTGGACAGAGGGAGATGTTATCTGTCACAAGTTATCTATCAAGAGTTACTTATTTCAGCCTACCATGCTATTTTGTGTTTTCTGAAGTATTCTCAGAATTGTCCTGTCTTGACTGCAGTTATGCCTCTGAACACTCTTACCTTCAAAAATAGTTCACTTTGCCTTTGTTTTGATTAACTCTTTACCCTTTACTCCAGGTTTAATTAACTCAACCTACATGAAAACCAATCAGTATTATGGAGCAGAGTTTAGATATTAAATTATGCCTTTTTTGGCTCTGTCATTTAAGGCCTTTCATTACTGCAGAAATATGTACAAGAGCAATGTATAAAGTACACATTTTTGCTAATATTATTAGTTATAATATTTTCATAACAATTTTTAATAAGACAGGGACCTCTTGCCTATGCTTAATTAAAATGGAGTAACTAATTTTCCAAAATAACAGAACTTTCTGCATTAGCAATTTGCTCGTTCACAAAACCCATGTAAAGATATATTTGAAACTGTTTTTACATTGATTTTCTCTTGGGATTTTGAATTGATAGATTGGAAAAAATATTCTTATGTTAATTAGATCTTAAATTTTCTGAAATCATGTCAGCAGTGATCTAAAGAGGGATCCACATGTCTTCTAAGTCAATCAGTGTTTCAACTAGAAAACAAACAAACAAGCAAAGAAAAACTTTGAAGAACAGTGTAAGAACACTTACCAACCAAATAAATGTAACTGAACTACAATGGACAGACTCTATTGTACTATGGTTTATCTGCTTTTTATTACACTAATAAAGATCTGAAAAAAGTTGCTCATCTGTTGTGCTGCAGATATGCCCAAAGACTTTGCAATTTAAACTACCAAGAAAAATCCCCAAGAAGGAAAACATGGTAGTAGATAAACATAGATCAGATGTTTTGCCTGAGGGTGAATGATGGGTCCCATAATGAACACTGGGTTTCCCATTCTAGTACCGCTCCAGAGTTCATAGTCTGTTAGGTCTTTCATCCCTCACATTCCTTTAAAGAAGATTGAGAGGTGACTTGATTACAGCATAGATAGAGTAACTTCACAGAGAGAAAACACTGGCTACTGAAGTGTTCTCTAATCTAGGAGACAAAGGCATTACAAGGTATAGTAGCTGGAAGCTGAAGTCAGACAACTGCAAATGAGAAATAAAGTAAGCGTCTTTATACAGAGAAGGTGATTAAGCAGTGGGAAAAAAAACATATCACAAGAATTTTCAACTTTCCTATCAATTAAAGGTTTCTGTAGCATTGTCAGATGAAACAAATTTTCAAAAGCAAATTTTTGTCTAGAAACACATGTATGATTTTTGATGAAAGCAGAATCTTTCACCTGTGAAATTTTGTTTTCTTTACAGTTATCTATATTTTCTTTCACCAGCTGTTATATTCAGATTAAGGAAAGATAGAAAATAACGCAACTGCATAATGCATTTTATGCACTAGTATAGAAGATGGATTCCTGGAGTTATTAAATTATGTCAGAAATACAGTTTCAAAACAAAACCTTAAAAAAAACGATAAGCTTCCAAACTTTTGGCTGGAGAGCAAACTGCAGAAGTGACTCAGTATGTCTCAAAGTCTCAGAAACCAAAAGACAAATAGTAAGAAAGACAAATTAATGTTTAAAATCATATGAAAATGTTTTTTACAGCCATGGTTTGTTAAATGCTTGAAAAGAAACCTGGGTTCCAGGTAAAATAAAGAAGATGATATGTCTGAAAATATTTGAACTTACATTTGTTTCCCATTTTGATGGGATATTTTTTGGTTGTTTTGTTTTGTTTTTAGGGAAAACTACCAAATATCCATTTTCAAATAATGAAGAAACTCAGAATGTCCACTGCTAGGAAAAATCTATTGTAAACTTACAAAAAAGAGATACAATCTTTTGACTGTGGTTTACAATTTTTGTTCTACTCTTGGAAAATAGCAGCTTTGATCCTTCTGAGGAGATTTCCACCTTCTGAACTCTAAGACTGGCTAGCTCTTAAATACCACTAATGGAGGGTTTGGAGCACTGGATGAGCGTAAGTACTGCTTGTTCTATTTTAACATTTATATTTTTCACTTAACTCCATCCTATGGAAGATCAGTCTAAAGCCAGTCCCAGAAAAAGCCTGAAAAAATCTAATTAACTTCAGTTATACTAAGAAAACAGATGTAACTGCTTCAGTGGCTCAGATAGACACAAACCTAGTGCAGTGTCCTGAATGAAAGTGTGAACCTGATCCCAAACTGTTAAAAGGCAGCAGCCATGTTATTTGTTTGTGCGCTGCTGAGGGAGGGTGAAAAATTGGAGATCGAGGGAGGGAAGTTGCTCTGTGGTGCTGCTGTTTCCATTGTTCTCCTGTTACAGCCTTATCTCAGTGTTCAAATAAAATGTCAAAGGCTGCAAGAGAAATGCGGAAGGATATGTTTTCACAGCATTAACAGACTTCTAGGGGAGTAAATTAACAATCATTTTTTTTCATATAATGCCTTGCTTCTTAATTTATACGGAATTTCAAAAGAAAAGATCCTGTTGTGCATGAAAACTTGGAATTTTTGTCTTGCATATGAAAAGTCTGGACCTCTGCTGACAGGATCTAATTTAGGCTGCAGACCCCACTACTTGCATAGTCCTTCCTATTCCTCAAGCCATTTGTTTGCTCTTATGGGAAAAGATGGCTCCTGTGAACAACTCTTTTCCAGGATGGCATCTGCAGCACAAGGCAGCTGTGGGAGGGGGTGTTAAAATGGAGATGTAGGAGATGGTGTTATAATGGAGATGCAGGAGATGGCAGGTGAAATATTTTGTAAATGTGTAGCTATCTTTCTCTCCAGATTAAGAAAATGGTCATAAAGCATTCTTCTGTCTTGCCTTGATGGACTTAACTGTCCACTCGGATCAATATTATAGAAATTATTTTCAGGCTCAGCCTGAATTTCAGTTTCTCAGTCAAAATATACTTATCTCTGCACACAGAAAAGACGACTTCAGTTCATTGTCTAGTATATTGCTTGCCAAAGTTCTGTAGAATGGAGTAGGAATACCTTTCTGATCTATGTGCACAATACCTCTGATCACAAGTTCTTAGTCCATGTGTAGGACTCACAAGCATTAATAACACATGAATAAGAAGGCATAATTATCAGATTTTGATTAAAATTAATGGAAGAAACATTTACCATATGTTCTGAGGCTGGATGAGAAGGAGAAAGGAAAGAGGGAGAGATTGCAAAGTTATGAATTTTAACACAGTTCATCTGACCTATTTATACATACCCAATAAAAAACAGCCTTTCCACTTGATGACCAAGTCTCTCTCTCTTTCCCTCCTTATAGTCACTGTAGGACTCTTATCATATAGCTCTTTTGCTGCTCAGATTTGTTTTCTGATGTAGTCAGGAAAATAACATGATGACATCTCAGCCTGTAGTTTGCAAGACAAATAGATGAGAAATCCTTATGTTGGGAAAACAATGATTGACAGAATATAATTACTGAGTTACCACAGGTTGTGATAGTCACAACCCTTCTTCACAATTCGCTTCCATTGTGTTCCTGACTCCAGGTGGTCTCAATCTCTGGCCAGATGGGACTAAGCATGGAGAGCATGTGAAGGCATGTTCTGTATTTTGTCTGACTAAATGGGTATGAGAATTTGAAGATTATAAAGTTGAAAGATATGTAGTTTGGGTTTATAAGGACTTCTGCTAAGACTGTTGGCATTTGTTGATTTTTTTAACATTTCTGAAATTTTGGCAGTGTTATTAGACACTGAAGAGATTCCCACAGAAGAAAGAATAATACATTAATACCCCAAACAATTTGGCTTCCAAAAATTAAATAAGAGAAAAAAAAAATGAAAAGCCTAACAAAGAATGAAAGCACAATGCCTCACACATATGGGCATTGCCACCTCTTCCCTTTCACACGCAGCTGAAGTCTCTTTCTAGACAGAGAAGGGCAGACCACAGCCACTCTTTTGGGTTGTCTACCATTGTTTGACTCTTTCCAATATATACCTCCACAAGCCAACAGCAAGATAAACAATTTTTATTTTCCTCTCACCGTAGAATCATAGAATAGTTAGGGTTGGAAAGGACCTTAAGATCATCAGGTTTCAACCCCCCTGCCATGGGCAGGGACACCTTGCATTAAACCATGTCACCCACAGCTCTGTCCAACCCAGTCTTGTGCACTGCCAGGGACAGATCATTTGCAACTACCATCTCCAAAGTCAAATGCTACCTTCAATGTACTGCATGAGAGGTTGATAGTCACTACTTCACAGGCTTCTTGACATCTTTGATTCTTCCTCATGAGTCAATGGACTGAGTTTTGTTCCTCTAAATATCCTAATTTCTTCTTCTTGAGAAGCTCTTTATGCACCTATATCTCAGTCTCTTGGGACTAATGAGGTAACTTTTAACAGTGTTGGCTGGTACTTTACGATCACATTCAATATGCTATAGATACATTATGATTACACTGTAATTTATATCTCACATTTGTATGATACATATTTGTAGACTGTAATCTGAGCTCTAAAAAAATGCATTAACTACTCAGCACAGTGATTATGCATGGTTAATTCATTACTTGTACAGTAAACTTTTTAGTATTTAGATTTTTTACCACAATGTTATAGTGTACAGTAAATATATACTGTTCCTGGATTTCAAAATCTGTGGGATAAATGCTAAAATATTCTACACTATGTTCCATTTTTATTAATGGCAACTGTCATATGATTTCAGTGAAACTGTCATATAATTATGCTCTACCATGAAGTGCATCTACTTTCAGAGTAAGTTCTGCAATGATTTTCCATAAGATCTCTTTGCTACTGATGATTTCCTGATAAGGTTATCTCCATTCTCATACATAAACTAAATTATGGCAGAGGCATTTCTCTCATGACAAATCTTAAAGAGAGAAAGAATGTTATTTTTTTTCTGTTATTCTGAAGGAAAATGTTCTCTTCTGTTTTCCTTGGGGACATTACAAAATGATTTCTTCTGTACTTTCTTATTGGGGGATGAGTATCTATATTTCTATTTTCATTTACCCCTTTTTAACTCCTCCTAAGATTTTTCTCTTCTGTCCCTCTTCTTGCATTTTTTAACCTCTTCCATCTTCTCTCCCAGTGCAACATGAGGTCTGTCAGAGCTCTTTCCCTGTCTTTCTTAACAAAAAGAGAGCAGACTTTGGCCTCTTCATGAACCTGCTTAGCAAGGTTCCATGAGATATTAGCCTAGAGGGCAGGGGGGCCCAAGTCTCTTTGTTGATATTCAAGGATCACCTACTACAAGCTCAGGAGTGAAGCGTCCCAACTAGAAAGAAGTGTAGCAGGGGGGCCAGGAGACCTCTTTGGATGGATAAGGAGCTGCTGAGAAAACTTTGAGGGAAAAAAGAGGCTTATAAAAGGTGGAAGCAAGGACAGGCAGCCTGGGAAGAATACAGGGATGTTGTCCATGAAGCTAGGGATCAGGTTAGGAAAGCTAAGGCCCAGTTAGAATTGAACTTGGCTAGGGATGTGAAAGGTGACATGAAGAGATTCTCTAGGTACATTGCGAATAAAAGACAGACCGGGGATAATGTGGCCCCCCTCTGGAAGCTATAGGGAGAACTGGCTACCCTGGATTTGGAGAAGGCTGAGGTTCTGAATGGCTTCCTTGCCTCTGTCTTCACTGGCAAAGGCTCTGACCTCACCACCCAAGTCTTGGAAGGTGGACACAGGGACTGTGAGAATGAAGACCTTGGGCCTACTGTAGGAGACGGTCTGGTCTGAGACCATCTTAAGAACCTGAATGTGCACAAGTCCATGGGACCTGACGAAATCCATCCACAGATCCTGAAGGAGCTGGTGAATGAAGTTGCTAATCCACTGTCCATTGTATTTGAAAAATCATAGCAGTCAGGTGAAGTTCCCGACAACTGGGAAAAGGGAAATATAACCCACATTTTCAAGAAGGAGAAAATGGATGACCTGGGGAATTACAGACCAGTCTCGCTTCTGTGCCTGGCAAAATCTTGGAACAGATCCTCCTGGAAGGCATGCTAGGGCACATGAAAAACAACAAGGTTCTTGGTGACAGACAGCATGGCTTCACTAGGGAGAAATCCTGCCTGACCAGTCTGCTGGCCTTCCATGATGGAGCTACAGAACTGATGGACAGGGGTAGAGCAGCTGATGTCATCTACCTGGACTTGTGCAAAGAGTTTGACTCTGTCCTGTATGATATCCTTGTCTCTAAATTGGAGTGTCATCAATTTGATAGGTGGACCACTCGGTGGATAAAGAACTGTCTGGATGGCCACACACAAAGAGTTGTGGTCAATGGCTCAATGTCCAGCTGGAGACCAGTAACGAGTGGTGTCCCTCAGGGATTGGTGTTGGGACCGGTCTTGTTCAACATCTTTGTTGGTGACATGGACAGTGGGATTGAGTGTACCCTCAGCAAGATTGCTGATGACACCAAGCTGTGTGGCTCTGTTGATATGATAGAGGGAAGGAATGCCATTCAGAGGGACCTTGACATGCTTGTGAAGTGGGCTGATGCCAACCTCATGAAGTTTAACCATGCCAAGTGCAAGGCCCCACCCCTGGGTCGGAGCAATCCCAGGCACAGCTACAGGTTGGGCAAAAAGGAAATTCAGGGCAGCCCTGTGGAGAGGACTTGGGGGTGTTCATCAATGAGAAAATGAACATGAGCCGGCTGCAGTGTGTGCTTACAGCCCAGAAAGCCAACCATATCCTGGGCTGCATCAAAAGGAGCGTGACCAGCAGGTCAAAGGAGGTGATCCTGCCCCTCTACTCTGCTCTTGTGAGACCTCACTTGGAGTATTGTGTGCAGATCTGGTGTCCTCAACATAAAAAGGACATGGAACTGTTGAAACAAGTCCAGAGGAGGGCCATGAGGATGATCAAGGGACTGGAGCACCTCCTGTATGAAGACAGGTTGAGAAAGTTGGGGCTGTTCAGCCTGAAGCAGAGAAAGCTACGTGGAGACCTCATGGCAGCCTTCTGGTATCTGAAGGGGGCCTGTAAGAATGCTGGTGAGGGACTCTTCATTAGGGACTGTAGTGATAGGACAAGGGGTAACGGGTTAAAGCTTAAACAGGGGAAGTTTAGATTGGATGTAAGTAAGAAATTCTTTACTGTGAGTGTGGTGAGGCACTGGAATGCGTTTCCCAGGGAAGTTGTGAATGCTCCGTCCCTGGTGGTGTTCAAGGTCAGGTTGGACAGAGTCTTGGGTGACATGGTTTAGTGTGAGATGTCCCTGCCCATGGCAGGGTGATTGGAGCTAGATGATCTTAAGGTCCTTTCTACCCTTAACTATTCTATGATTCTATGAAAAAGTGGTAAAAGACAAAGGTGATCTAAAAGGCTGGTGATCAAACAGACTTCTGGGAGGAACCTGTGTTTATATTTTAAGGTCTTTGAGAAATAATCCCTTTGTCTTCTGTGTTTTCCAAAGCATAACACAAGAGTCCAGGGTCATGGTGAGAACTACCTTTGTTACCAAATTGTGCATAAGTTGTCATAGGATGCACATAAGAGATCTGTGGTTGAAATCTCCATATAGGCATGGGAAAAGAGCTCATCTGGAAAACTGAAGGAGACACATAGGTGGTATCTTGTGCTGCTTTTAGGGAAACAAGTTACTTCCTCATTTAATGACTAGTGCTGTTCATTGTCCAGAATTCAGGTCTATTCTGTAAGGGTAAGATTAATTTAACCTGGTTTTAAAGATGTGATTCAGGACACTACATGGACACTTAATGGTGTACCCTAGGTTATCACACCTGACTTCAGCAGATACTTCAGAAGGTCTTGTATCATTATCTGCCAGAATGAAGTCTATCTGTGGTTTTATCATATAATTTAAATGCCTAAAATGGTAGTGGGTGCTTACTTTTAGCAATCTGAATCACTTAATTTCTTTGAATTTTTAGACCTTTTTATTTGTAATTTTTGTTACTCCGTGTAAAGACTTATGATCAAGGTCATATGCAGAAGTTCTGCATACACAGCAATTGCTTATTAGCTAATATGGCTATCAAAAGCAGAAACAAAGATACTAGTAAGTTAAGAATTTTTATTTTTGCCACCCTCGTGCAGATATTTGAGGGGTCTTTGTTGGTGAGGCACTCAGGTGAAAGCATTAGTTTCCATTGTTCTATGAAATGGGTTCATCCTGACTCTTGCTAAATCACTTTCTTTTTACTCTCCACATATTTCCTTAGTTTTATAGCATTTCACCCCAGTGTTTCTTTTCTGAAACTAAATTCTTAGCTTCTTACAACCACAGCCTCACTCTTCTACTCTGCTCTTCATAGTATATACATCTATATCTATAAATAATATCTATACATCTTCATATTCAATGTATCCTCTTGTTCAAATGTTAATGTCAACAGCTACAGCTCAAAATTGTCTGGGAAATAGCTACACAGCAGAGCTTTATGCAGCTCATCACACACTTGGCCAGCTGGCTAAAAATGAGTCTTAAGTGACTTGTCTTTCTGCAATAGACAGAGATGACAAGCCTTTCTGGAAAGGATTTGACAGTTTTAAGGTGGAGATATTTGATCCAGCTTTTGTAGAAGTTTTAAATTAGGTGAGATAAATCCCAAACTTACAGATCAGCTATGGATGCCTGACAGACAGATACCCGGTTAACATCCCCAAGCCTATCTGATAATGAGCCACTTAGATGCATGAGACCAGCATGACCTCTAGTGCAGGGCCCCCCACTGTGAGGGTGTAAGGCTGTAAGACTGTAAGGACTGATTTGCAGTGTCAGTTGAAAAATACACCAAACTTGCCTCTGAAAGTGGTTAGTAGCAAATCCATATGGAAAACTATCAGAAAAAAATCCTGTCTTCCAACTTCCAGCAGAGATGTCTATTCTCAAAGTGTCTGAATTTTCTGAAATTAGGAATTTCTTTGAAACTGAAAACATATTTACTTAATTGCATTTCCTTAACTGTATTCCCTTAAATGAAAATGTAGTCCCTTAATAGTAGGGATGTACGGTTTTTACATATGGTGTTTACATGTATTTATGCTCATATTTTACTTAAAATCAAATTAAAATTGAAAATAATATTCCTGTATCACTCTGTGGCTATTGGTTACAGGAATACTGCAGTTTGGCTTCTGTTCATGTATTTATTATTTATTTGCTTATTCCAGAGACTTAAGCAGCCGTGGAAGATGATCATATGCTTGCAGGGCTATGAGCTCTGTGAGCTTGCTGCTCACGTTATTGCTTTCTGTCTCGAAGCGGTTCATCCTAGCCCTGCTCCATTTGCTCCTCTCACCCAGTTCAGTACACTGGAAAGTGATAAAAATTTTGCTCAGTGCTTATTGTTCCCAGAGTAAAATTTCCCATTGATTCTTGTGGCTACTGGATGAGGCTTGAAATGAATGAAAAAAAAAATAAAAATGCTGAGCTGATGGTTTATTCAAGAGAGCAAATTATAGATGAAGCAAGGGCAATTACTAGAATGAAGAGTCCTGACCTGTGCCCAGCCTAGACTCAGGAGGGACAAAGATTATCTAAACTGATCAGAGCTTGTGTGGGATTAAGATATGTTGAGGTTGGCTGTTGTTTGCCAAAAGGAAAAACAAGCCAACATGGAAATGATTTATACAAGGAAGAAAGATTATCACAACAAGCGGCAAATGAATGAATTATTAATAATTCAGTCCTGGGAGGAAAAAATAACACTCTAAAGAAGCAAGCATACTAAAGAAATGGAGCAGTAAGGAAAACTGCTCTCAAAGAAACTGCAATACTTATTTGACAAATCTGCCAAGGAAATATGAAGCCAGCCTCCTAAATTAAGGTAGAAAGTGAATAATTTGAATGGGACTATTAATACCATTAAAATTGATTGCCTTAAGATTTGTTGTTGTGCTGTTAGATTAAAAGATAGATCAATGTCAGTTTTGTATGGGAGTCCCTCCCACCCCAATCAATCAGTGACTCTACAGCTGCTGCCCTCCATTCCTCCTAACACACTCTTATTTCTTTTCCACCACTTAAGTTAGAGGATGCTCATGTCTGCAAGCCCTTTGTTTCTCCATGAGCTCAATCTGCCTCATGTGGGGGCTGGCAGTAATCCTTCCTAAAGAGTCCTACACTGTGCTTACACTATATATTGTGGTCCTATCTGTGCCCTGAGTTGAAAGGAAAAAGGATACATGAAGGCATTAGTGAAGTGCTGAGCTAATGAAAGCTGTTGAGAGGCTGAGATTATTAGCGGATGATGGGTAATGCATTGACACAGGTCACTTAAGGGTTGGGGTTGTTTTCTTTTTTTTTTTCTCAGTACTAGACGCAGGTAGAATCAGTTCACTTGTGCCTACAAGAAGCTCCCATTGATGTGCAGCATGTGGTGTAAACACACAGCTAGTGAGTAGCTTTTTCAGACGAGGAATGTCAGATATTAACACTGGTAACTACAAAATCTGAATTGAATACAATTTATATTCGTGACAACTTTGCTTGGTGGAAACCTGACCTCGAATGCTTAGTGTGCTCTCCTAAAACCTACCAAGAGTATTGCTGACAATTATGTTCCACAAATTTTAAGTATCATAGGGCTTGATTTGTGCTTTGCTACAAAAGCTTCATGAAAGTGTCTTTTTACATACTGACTGAATTCAGTCTCTGGGCTCATCCATGTTCAAAGCTCTTCAAAAACTTTGTTCATTATGCAGGTATAAAACCCCAAAAAGAAGAGCATGCAAAGCCATCTACTGTGGACTCCCATGGGTAGGAGGGTGTTACTGTGGCTGCCTCCAGGCTTCTTGTTCAGAAGAGTTACCCTTGAGAGTCTCCTTGTGCCTCCACGTTACCCCAGGAGAATGAGAATGCTTGGGATAGGAGGACATTTACTCCTCAAAGGTTCAAAGATGCTGCAGCTTGAAATACTGGTCACTATCCTCTAATGGGCAGATTTAGTAAGTTGTCCTGGTTTAAGCCCAGCTGGCAACCCAGGACCACGCAGCCAGTCATTCACTCCCCCGCCCCTTTCCTCCCCCAGCTCCCAGAGGGATGGGGAGGAGAATCAAAAGAATGTAATTCCCACGGGTTGAGGTAAGAGCAGTCCAGTAACTAATGTACAACACAAGTAGCTACTCCTGCCACCAATAATAATAATAATGATAAGGGAAATAACAAGGGAAGAGAATACAACTGCTCACCACCCACCAACCGATAACCAGCCCGACCCAAGCAGCGATCTACCCCTTCTGAGTAACTGCCCCCAGTTCTACATCCTGGACATGATGTGCTGTGGTATGGAATACCTCTTTGGCTAGTTTGGGTCAGGTGTCCTGTCTCTGCTTTCTCCTGGCTTCCCCTCCTCCCTGGCAGAGCATGAGACTCACAAAGTCCTTGGTCAGAGTAAACATTACTAAGCAACAGCTGAAAACATTGGTGTTATCAGTGCTGTTTCCAGGCTAAAAGTCAAAACCACAGCCCTGCAGCAGCTACTAAGAAGGAGAAAAATGACTGCTGCTGCTGAAGCCAGGATGTAAGTACATGTCATATCACTAATATTTTCTTTCTACCTGTTTGTGAGAAGGTGTTAGAAAGTGTGTCTCAGAGTGCCAAAGCCATTTGAGAGGGTGTTTTTTAGAGGTAAAACATGAGAGTGCCTTCTCATTGAAACTACAACACAAGGTATACCTGATTGATAGGGATTTAATCATAGCAACACATCTCTGCTTCAGTAGTTTCCAACAGCGCTGCACAAACATGCCTTGGGATTTGTGTTGCAATAACTTTAATGGTACTAATGGTTGATATAACAAATTAAACATTACAAGACTTACGGATAGCAACATTCTTTCTTAACAGTGCTGATTTACCCTGACAGAGACCTGCAGAATCAGTGGATAATTTGAACCATGACCACAGAAGACAGTGAAGCCTGTGGACCACATCAAGAGTGCTTCAGATTAGCATCTGAGCCTCCTGAAAAATTAAGGATGTAAGTCTGTTCCATATGAGTGTAGCATATTACTGTAATATTTTCATTCTTGGAAGTACTTTAGAGGGTGGAGATATAGACAGAATGATAAGGAATCATATAAATAAATGCATATAGGAATGTAAAAAGTTGTGGATTGTTCACTAAAATATGCCACCAGAAACATTAGTTCTCATCCATTTTTTTTAATTTCCCCTTGCAGTCTCCTTTCTCATTGCACTGCACAATCCCCCAGACTGATCCTATCTTTAGAAAGAAAATGCGAGGCTAGTGCTCATTGAATTGCTTTATTATGCACTGCATTTACACCCTTCAGAAGTACTGAATTGCACAAATGAGTGCATAGGTACATAGTCTACAATTCTATAGGAGCTGTTGCAATCTTTTTGTGGTTTTTTTTTAGTTTTTTTTTTTTCAGTTACAAAGTTTAGAAATAGGAAGTTCTTCTTCCTAATGTTAATTTGTTTTCACTGTTTGGACATAGAATGTACCTGTACCACCATGTTCTGTCAGCATTTCAAGAACTATGTATTCAGGGCTAATCAATATGGTGCTAAAATGCTGACAGAAGTCAAAATAGGTTTTCCAGTCTAGGTGTGAAATTTCCCCTAAAACATCCTTAGTGTAGACAAGGTGTGAAGTGCAATTTGCAGCCAGAGCATGGTAACAGCTACCTTCAAGTTTTGTATATTTACTCTTCTCTAGAATACATACTTGCAAGAGAATTGGCCTATTTACAGGAGGAGGAGTCTTCCTGAAGATCCTCTGGGAACTGCCTGCAGTGATAGAGCTACATTTATTGTTCAAAAATAAGAGGAAGAAATTGTGCCCCCTCAAGATGTTAACCAACAAGGACACACTTTCCTCATCTTACACTGTAATTATTCTGTCTGCATTATATCTTTTATGGAGATTATGCCGACAAAGAAAATAATCTGCATTTTAGAAGGACGTTGTGACCGGCAGTAGGAATGGGAATATAGTGTTGCTATTTTCTTTTCCTTTTATGTTAACATCGACTCATCTTTATCCACAAATTGAAGTACACACAAAGCAGTAAGAAAAAATGAAAGGCATACCTACATCTCTGTTTGGCAGAATCATCTAATTAAATGATTCTAAAAACTGCTTGTTGGATACAGCACCTTATAGTGAAAAAGAAGTATTTTCAAAGTATTATGCTAAAAGGAAAATCCCAGAGAAGTTAAAAATTGATTACAAATAGACTACTCTGTGTCAGAAAACAAATATATGGACATCTTGAAAGAAACCTTTCTAGTTATATAGCAGTTGAAAAGCTCTACTCACCAAAAGGTTTGTATGGCATAAAGTATTGAAGGTTTATCTTTCATGTGTTCAGATAGTGCTGTTCTCTTGGTCACTTATGATGTTATTTAGCTCATTGATTTATTTTTCATTGATTTGTATGAATCCAGGTTTCCTGAGAATGTACTCTGTCTTAGGAGGTTTTTTGGAAGGTATTAAAATGATGAAAGCCATTGACTTGATAGCCTTGGGGACTGAAGAAATCTATTGATGTTGCGTTTTTTAAGAAAATGCTATGTAAATTTCTCCCCACTAATCCATTATTTTTTCATGAATCTTCCTGGAAGAAAAATTTTCTGGGGTGATATCTCATCTTCTAGGTCCCTTACATCTGTGGGTCCAAAGCTGTCATAGCGTTCTGGGGATGATGTGACTTACGATACATGAAAAAAAGGATTCAAACATCACTAACACTGACCCTGAACATCCATCAAATTAAAAAATACCTTTCAAAATATTTTTATAGAGTCTGGTGATGAATTAAAGAAAACAATACACTGCTTTCAGAATATCATGTAGTTATTCCTTGTGTTCTGTTCAGCTATTGATTTAGAGGTGAAAGTCTTTGTAGTGTAGTACTGTTACCCTGAGACATCTAGTCTCTGCATCTGTGAACCTCTCTAGAGCAATGCCATGGTCTGTAGCAAAATGTGTACCAGAGGAATAGGTCTGATTAGCTGCAGACTTCCTTGCTCTGGAATTTAAATATAAAATAGTGGGGGTTTTTTTAGTTTCTTTCCAGAAACACTGCTATGTGAAACCTCTGTTTATTTTCTGTAATCTTAGCATGAATTTTATTCAGTAGTATGTTCTACTATTTTTTTTTCAATAAAGTGTAAGAGTCTTGCCTCTGATAAACTTATTGAACTTGAGTTGTATTTCCCTAGGGAAATATTTGCTCTTATTGCAGGAAAAAAAAAAAACCCTCATAATTTTTACAGTAAAATGAACCTGCAGAGCCAAATGAGTGAGAAAACAATTAGCCTTAAAAAAAAAAGAAGCAAGAATTAATTCTCCCCAAAATAACATGTTTGTGTATTTTTTCAACCAGCTTTAAAATTTAATATGTAGTTGTTTTTCATACATAAATCAAACTAGCAATTAATATTACAGCTCAAGTATCTAGGTAGAACTTGGGTTACTGGTCTTCTGTATGGTTTAGTGTAGAAGAGGTTGCTTTGACCCTTGTAGGGAAGACCATTGCTTAATGAGAGAGGATTGTGAAGACTATGGTAATAATTGGATCCTGAAATTCAGAATTTAAGAAGTCCTAGGCTATGGGACTTTCATAAGGCACTCTAGGCGGAGCCTCTAAGATCATTGGCGCCTTTTGGAAACAAGCAGATTTGAAAAGGTTAAGAGCCTTATTATTATGGAACTACAAACATACTGAAAAAAAATCCAAAAATAGGCCTTTGTGGATTCCAAAAGAAGTCAGTCCTTAAGAAACTACACTTGAAAGGCTTGATTCAAACAATATCCAGGAAAATGGGTAATAAGAGCATTATCAGCATTTCTTTTTCCACTTTGCTATATTTTCATTTAGTTAACAAAGGATCTTCATAAACTATGATTTATCTTTCACTGTGCGTGCTTTTTTATAATGAGGTTTCATCTGGTGACTCCTTCCCTTTATGCGTCAACTCCACAATTTGAATCTGTGTGCTGCATATCATTTTATGTAATTAGCCTATATTTAGACACCTCTCTGTGATGGAAGCTTCTGAGACGTATGCTTTTCCTGGAAAAAATGTTTCTGTTGCAGCCTTTCTGAACTTCATTTGGACCTGATCTGTGAGCAGAGCCTAGACCTACTATTGTAAGATTTGCAACATCATTTTGTGCAATTTTAAATTATCTCGGTAATTGAGAGTCCCTGAATTTATTTTAACTAGGTAGGCACAAACAGCTTGTTTAAGGTGACCTTCAGATGTCCTTTCCTTTACAGTCCAGAGCCAATTTCATAAATGAACAGTATGAACTGCGTGAAGTCTGTTACTATCAGATACAGCAGTGAAGTGGCATTCCCCTTTCCCATGCTTGATGCCTGTCATGCATCGTCAGTGCTGACAAGCAATTATTAGTCTTTGTTTCTTTATACTATATATTGGCAAAACAATCATTGCAAAGAATTGTAGAGGTAGAAACCATTATTGTTGCACTATAGTGGTAACAGCTTTTAGGTTTACTGAAAATATCCATTAGGTTCTGTTCCCTTATCTACAAATGCTTTCTAGTTTGCTTTGTGCTATTCCAGCAGTTGAATCACCAACTTTTGCTGCATTAAGAATTGATAACTCTATTCTTTCACCCGATCATTTTCATTTTCTACTGGCCTTTGTTAAGGGTTGAAGGCATTTTTCATTTGTTTTAAGTCTCACTATATTGAATATAATTTGCGTATCAGCCTCATTGAAGTTTTTATTTTTCTCTTAGCAGCTGTGACATGATATAACATTCCTGTTCAAGTTTACAAAAAGAAAAAAAAGAACAAACCAGACTGGGAAGACAATTTTAGTTTCTGAGCTAGGAGAGAGTTTTTTTAACTTTACTCTGCTAGGTGGTTATATCTATATGACTCACATAAATCATTGTTTTAAAGTACTCTTAATAGCCTTCAAGAGCTTAAGCAGGATGCAGCTATGGAGAACAAAGATTTTTCTCCAGGTCTCTGAGCTAACAGCACACCACAGTTATGTCCTCCCACCTGAATTACAACAGACATGAGTTATCAAAGGACTCAACTCCAGCAGGAATTGTCTGTGGCTGAAGACACACAGCTGCAGGAAAAACAAATTGCTAGTGGAGGCAAAAGAAACAGCATTTTGTGTGGTTCTGCTGTACTTCTGTGCTCCTGTAATTTACTTCTGCTCAGATCTCTGGAGAGGTTCAGTGCTGGATTTTCATTTTCTCAAAAAAATACATGACTCTGAAACCTCTTCCACCATCTCCATAAGAAATCAGTTCCATCTTCTTCCCTGTTCTTGCCTCTTATAAGTCCTTCAAGTTTACTCTGTTGCCATTCAGGGGTTGTCTGTTAGCCTGTTTTGTAGAGCAAGATTGTTTTCAAAGTCTCTTTCATGCTGTCATTTTTTGGAAAATATTTGGTAAACTTGTCTGGAAACTTCAAATCTCTCTTTGGAATGAATTAACATGGGACCTACAAAATGTAATCCCACTTGTGAAGAAGAAATATGGGCATACATACAGGCTGAATTATTTAGAAAGAGAGACCCAGAAACTGACTTCAGGACTAAGAAATCTTATTTAATGAAGATATAAATGGGGAAAGTGTATACACATTTCCTGATTTGGTAGCCCTCACTCTGTACTACAGTGTTGCAAGCGTTACAGTTTGGTCACTGTACTTAATGTTCAATCCAAATTTTATTCAAATTCCTGAGGTGTTACTTAGGATGAGGTTTTCTTCTTGCATTCGCTAAAGCTGCCAGAACTATTCATCTTGTATAAAACAAAAAATTGCTTTTCCACACCTCATTTTTGACATGGTGTATAGATGGTTTATATAAAAGCAGTTATGGTCACACACTGTTATAATTTTAAAAGGTTTATTCTCTTTTATCTCAACTTCTGTTTCTTTTCTCTTGATATAGAAGAAAGGTTTTATAATCCTATTAGCTTTTGTACTGGCATTTGACATCTTTGTCTTTGACGCTGTCAATGAACAAGGAGAGGGTCTGTCCAATATATAGTTCCAGTTCACCATCAGAATGAAAAGGTGAGTTGTGCTGTTTTTTTTTTCCTGGTGGGTTTCTACTGTTATGTTGTCTGACAGCAGGGGAATGAGGAGGCTTAGGCCCCTTCTGCTCATACAGACTGAGATGAGAGCTGCTCCAGGAAGAATGGACGAGGTTGCCAATGCTTTCTCAACATGAATTATTCTGTCCCATCATTCCACTCCTTATCTGTTTGAGCATTGCCTGCTCCCCACTCCTGACTCCAAGCTAATTTTACATCCAAATTCAACCCCATTCTCAGCCTGTCTCAAACATAATTTCTCATTTGCACATAGTAGAAATAAGCTACCTTTATTTCTTCCAACTGGGGACAGATAGCTCCATTTCAAAAATACTTATTATACTTAGGTCTTCTTCAGCTGGAAGATGCTTTTTCCTTCTAGTTGCTTTTAGACAGGAGGACAGGAGACAGTTCAGCTGATTGGACTGACTCTACTGTCGTCCTCTTGTGTAATTTTGCAGGAAGGCTACTGACTGTCAAATCTTTCTCCCAGGTGTCCCTTTTCTGAATCACACAGAAGAAGCAGGGAAGCTCATGCCTAGGCACTTCTTTGAGACATCAGGCCATGCTCTGAGCAGCTGCTCTAGCCTTTGACAGTCAACCAAGTACCTAGGGGAAGATACAGACTTGTTTGTCATGAGCTGAACAAATCCCTTTGACAAGAGATGCCTTTCTGCCTTTCTTTAGTCTTTTTTCACCCATTATCTGTCTACTTCATTTAGGTAGTAAAATGTTACTCTGCTGTGTATCTCAGACTCCACACCAGTAAGCCCACTGCCATATAGGGGCCTCTAAAAATTAATGGTTTGCCACTAGTGAATATATGAATATGTTTCTTATAGCAAGAAAGAAATATTTGAGTGATCTCACATTGTTGCTACTGAACTTTACTGCCATATATATTGCACATAAGTGCCTGGTATAGTGCCTTGAGACACCATCTCCAGTCATGCGCCCTTTCTTTTCTCTAATGCTTTGTGGAAGACCAAAGCAGGTGCTGGCCACAAACCAGTTCCCAGTAAGGTTTCTAAATTTTATCTGGGCTCTGTTGAAGCAACCACTGGTCCTATATGAAAAATATAATTGTTGTATGTAGATATTAGTATTTCACAAATTGTGAGACTAAAACTGTCTCTTAAAATGTAGAACACATGCCAAGAACTAGTTTTACATAGAAGACAATTGAAGTAACTCCTCTGTATTGAACTTCATTCTGTTTTATTTGAAGCTGTAAATCCATGCCAGCAAACAAAGTGAGATCCTTTCAGTATTATATACATATATATCTTTTTATGTTCTTGCTTATATATATCAACAGAAAATTATGATTAAGTTTGTGTTGCAGGACAAGACAGTGTTTTCCAGTCCTTGGGTTTCATACTGCATCTGTGTTCCTTTGCACACTTCCATGAAAAGGAAATAAAGCCAGAAAAGTCCCAGAGCACTCCAGTTTGCAGGAGCTCCTAGTTTTTACCTTCACAGATCACATGCTTGTTTCCTTGCAGATTTTTTATTCTGTTTAAACATCAGTCTTTGCAGTACTTTCATTGCTATGCTGTGTGTGCTCATGCAATTAATGCAAGTACCATTTACTCAGTATGAGTCACTGCCCATATACTGACTTACTTCTAAGTCACAAGAATGCTTTTTAGCCAACATCTTTTCCCCATTTTCCAAACTGAACTTTGTTCATATCATTGTTTAGTTCTTACTCTAGAAACAGGAAAGTGAAGAGAATACTGAGACTATTAAAAATATGATGTGAGCTTATGAAAGTAACAAGATAAGAAAATTATTAAAATTATTTATTGCTTGGTTGTTGGGATTTTTTTTTGTTGTTTCATTGTTGTTGTTTTGTTTTTTTAATTAATATTGTGCTTTCAGGGAACCAAATTATCCTAAAAGTGCATAAGGGAAAAGCAGATGAGACAGAGATTTGCAAACGTAAAGAGTGCAGTTATGTGTTCAATTCTTACCGAACATCTACCAGTGTCTGAATGTCCTTTAGAAAATCTCTCTCTGAGATCCTTGGTTGTCAAGTTTGAGCCTTCAACCTGTTTGTGTCATAATGAAAAAAGCCCTGGGAGCAGGGACTTAAGCTAGGAAAGGCTGACATTCCCTGTATATTTGGTAGCACTAGCAGGTGGTACTGTAATAAATACTTTGAAATGTGTAATAGCAGTTAATGTTTTGAAAAATCCTTTGTGTTAACCCCCATCTGCCTTTCAAACAGAGGGGGTAGGGGTCTATTGGATTAAGGTGCTTCCTGCTGGCTCCTACAGTTGTCAGCCAGGCAATTGTATACAATATTTACATTCACCTCACTACTTCTAATTATACCTTTTCTTGAGGCCATTGGATGCACTCTTATTCAGATATTCTCTCATGATTTGTCACTGCAAAGTAGACTATGGTCCCCTCCTTCATTATCCTACATCTGATTAATGATCTTGGATTTTTATGAACCTTACAGTTTAAGATAAGTGCTGACAGAAGCAGCTTGGGTACTTATACATAGCTTTTAACCTTCAGCAGTGAAATGAGTGTGTTTCAGTGAGGATCGCACTGGTCAATATGGATATATAAATAATGTTTTGCTTTAAGGTTTCGTGAACACATATCTCAGTAGCCTTTCATCTAGTAGGATCAGCATGATAAGCCACTGACAACTCTCAGCTGTATGATATTTTTCCGAGGTTCAGCTATGTAATTTAGCCTGAAGTGGCCTGGGTTACAACGATGGCTGTGATATTACTAGAATAGCTATCCTCACATCACTATGGTTAACTGAGCAAATTAAAAAGTACTTGACCTGTCCTGATTGATTGATTTATTTATTTTTTGTATTACATTCATAAACCACTGTTTTTAAAACATGCTATTTATTTTCTTCCCACAGCATCTGCATGGTGTCAATCCCATCAAAGCAGCACGGGAAAACTGGGTATCCAGTGGGGAATGTCAAAAGAGTAGGTACACAGGCTATAAAAAAAAGGAAAATACTAAATATTCTTGGCAATTTTCAGAATTTTATACACTGCAAGATGTAATTTTTGTGATAGGTTGGTGATTTTTCTAAGTTGATAGTAAATTTTTAGTAGTCTCCCTGTTTTCCAAATTTTCAGTTCCAGAATGATATATTTAATGGTAGAGATGACCTTAAATTCCTGTGCTTGATGTGTCTCATGATATTAGAATTTAAAATTTTCAGGCATAAAAACCTTTATATGGAAAGAGTTTACATACTTATTCAATTTATCTTGACCCAACAAATAAACCTGAAAGAAAGATAATCCCTATTTAGTAATGAAATAATGTATGAATGGACTGAATTATTCATGGTCATTCCACCCTTTGAAACAAAATGAATTTGAGGAAGATATAACTGTTCTTAAGAAGACAATTGGTAAAAGAATAGACCTGTCAAATAAATAACTCACATTTAATTATTCAGTTTGCTCTAACATTTAATTTACAAATGAACACAGTTGTCCTTACTAATTTCCCGTTATAGGAAACCATTATGTGTTCCCTACC
Source organism: Melopsittacus undulatus (assembly GCF_012275295.1). Classification (NCBI taxonomy): domain Eukaryota; kingdom Metazoa; phylum Chordata; class Aves; order Psittaciformes; family Psittaculidae; genus Melopsittacus; species Melopsittacus undulatus. Next base: position 74,251,788 of record NC_047529.1, read on the forward strand.
ATGCCTGCTCACTTAGTGAAATACTCCAGGAAGATCCATGCTGCGAGGAACCTGGAGGCATTAATGTTTATTAAGTCATGCCTGGTGCTCAACACTGACCGCAGAAATAAAGCCATGAATCAGAGAAAAAAAAAGCCCATGTATTACAGCTGGCCCTTACGGTTTGTTTGTTGTGTCTGTGTTTCTGTTTTCTGACCAATGGTGTTTTTCAAAAAAGAGAAACTGACATTTAGAAATGGAACAGCCCAGCTGTCTGATTGCTTTTTGGATAATCCCTTTGATACTTTGTCACTAAAGAAAAAAGTCAGGTGTATGGGCTGTAAATAAAAACATTTCTTTTGACACATTGCCATGTTTGGGATTTTTTTGATCTCTGCAATTTGCTTTTCCTTTATCAATGAATCCTTACTTCTGTCAGTTTGGGTAGTCTTCTACTGCAAGTGAATTATGTTTTATCCCAACAAATTTTTAACTGGTAGATCTAATCTGAAAAGTCACAGTTTGAGCTCGGGACCATTTGCTTCTGAATTGCCACAGAAATGACATGTACTATTTCTAAACCAAGAAAAAAAAATTAAAAGCTTTAAAAATATTAAGCCTCAGGCTACTTGTCCTTTATGTATTTGGTAGTAAAAGGAAAAGACTTCAGGGGATGCTTCTTTCAGCTTTTGCTGCAGACTGACAGTTAAAAAAGGATATAAACTAGAACTAGACTAGAAATATCTGGAACAAGGCTTGTGATGTGTTTCAAAGAGGTACCATATTTAGGCCAGTAACGATGAAAGTTTAGAGTTGTCTGGTGACAGTTTAGCTCAGCAATAAATATGACCCCTCTCTTTTATTCACCATGCATAGTCTTTTTGTAGAAGTATTTTTATTAATATTATTATTGATATGAAGATATTTGTTCACCTTTAAAGTCATCCAAATTATCTTCTTCACGTTTCATCTGGCAAATAGTTATGGTTCTACCTTGCTTGTACCCTGGATAAATAGCTGAATGAGCCATGTAAGGGCCATATTAGCACAGGGAGCATTTAATCAGTGATAACAAGTAATGCATTACAACATACTTCATCAAGTGTGTTTCAAAGTATCTTGTTTGACATGGGCAGTAACACTACAAATGCATGCAAAATAAGATTCAGTCTGGACTCTGCTATCTTGAGGAAACTTTACAATAATCGGTCCCAGTCCACTGTTAGCTGCAAAACACAGACACCAAATAGGTCCATGTGAGGAACAAAAAATGTGGAAATTACAGTTCCTTAATCTTAATAAACTGTCCTCAGCCCTGTTGCTTGCATTTTATAGTTTAACCTTAGACTCAAATTATTACTTTTCTTTTGCCAGGAGATCACTGGACAGTCAGTAGGTGCTGCTGCTACCATCACCTTGCCCTGCTTGTCCTGCTTCACTGCTATGGGACTGTGCCCCTTGAGAAGGTCCTGATGCTCCCTGGCAATCCTGTTTTAGCTGTGCTTTTTTCCACACCTGCTAAGGTAATCTCTCAAAATTATTTTGTCACTTTTAGGCTGCTTTAACTTTTTACTTTTTTCAAAAGCAAATGTTGATATTTGCGAACAAATGAAAGTTCTGCATTTGAATGGATGGCCTTCTTTCTGTTTGCGTGTGAGCTGCATAAACTCATTCCAGAATGAACTTGGCCATTAGTTGCTGACATGCTGTTTATATAGTTTGGAAAATAAATGAAATGGCAGATATGTTTGTTATCATTAATAGTCATAAATTTAAAATCCAAACCAGACTGTTGTGTCATCTACTTGAACTCCCAGTAACAACTACTAAAATTTGGATTACTGTCTGATTTTATCTTCATACCTTATGACTGAGATCTTAAGATTGACACTCCAGTTTATGAGTATAGTCCTCTTCATTTCTCTTCAGTTATACTGGTTATGTGGTGGGCAGAAACTGAGAAAGCAAAGTTGTTGCACTTCATTAGAACTTGTCATCCCCAAGCAAGTCTATTTCTGATGAAGCTGGGCATGGTATGATGAAGCATCAGCAAAAGGTGATAGAGACCACTTCATGAGAAATTCGATATACAAGGCCAGAAGCAACAGACGCTCTTGCAGGACTGTGATGTTTAACAGGCTTTTCAGGAAGTCAAAGCAAGAGCTTCACCAAATCTTAGCACACAAAAGTAATTATGTATAAAGAGAGTATAGGAGAGAAATTCTTTTTTCTGTGGGCTATGCCACATATTTTCTTCCATCTGCCTCCAACATAACTCTAAGGTATGTAAGAGTCTGGTACCTGATTTTTTGCTGCTGGTCCTTTCTAGGAAGCAGACTTCAAGTGCAAAACTTCACAGAAGCTAATAAATGAGTTTTGGAAGGCTTGTAGAAGAGAGGTGGGTTGGTTTAAGCTGGCCTGGGAATCTGTAGATAATAACTGAACCGTAGAGGAAACTGGAGGTTACAGAAGTGTGAGAACAGCCTGTTTCATGCTGCACTGGAGGTGTTTTGTATCCTCACTAAAAATCTTTCAGGTACTTCCACAGACTGGCAGAATAGAAGTGGCGACTATTTGAACTTGAGGTTCATCAGTCCCGTATTTGTGAAGAGTTAGGTGGAACAAGATGAGCTGAAAAGGGCTGGTTACTGCCAAGACAGGTAGGCAGGTATACCTGGTCAGAAATTTTCTGTCATTGTTTGACCTCTTCCCAGGCCCAATCAGACTTTGACAAAGCCCCTTGGTGTTCACCTGGCAGTGACAGAGTTGGGACCCAACATCCCATCTGTAAAAGTGGGAGATGGATTAGACAGCTAAGCTGATCTGTTGGGGCTGATCTCTGCCCAAGACTGTGAGTGTTCATAGAGGCACACTTCGTTAGTGAAGGGTTCCTCTTCGCTGTGGTCAGCGTCTCTTTGATGTGTGCAGGTTATCATGGCAGCAGAGCAGCCCAGGAAATGGGGTTACATGTGGCTGCAGATTTCCAAACATCAGATTAGTTAGCTACTGCTGCCAAGCTATAACGTAGTTGTGACAATTTTGGTGCAGTGTATGCTTTAGCACAGCTCAAGCACTGGAAAATTCTCTAGGAGAGGGACTGTATTTTAATTTTTTCCACTCACTCATTAGGGAAGAGAGCAGTGTGCCTTCAAGCTAATCAATATGGATAGCCGAGGAATTTAATGCTCATGATGTACCAAAGTGTCCTCTTACAGATCAGCTCAGACGCAGCTGCTATACCAAGCTCATAATCTTCAGAAAGGAAAACATCTAACAGGGTTAATGATACTTTTCCCTATTTGAACAAGAGATTGAGTTAAATGTGCAACCACTAGCAAAACAAAACAAAACAAATCCTGGACTTTCAAGCTAGGCTTATTGTATTACACTGAAAGGTATTAGGATTTGGGTATAGGCACTGGAAAAAAGTATTCCGTGTGTAGACTTTGCTAGAAAAAATCTTTTTTGGAGGGTTCAGCCAACTTGTACTCTTTCAAGAAACTTCTGGGGACAGTGCTGGGAATTAGCACAGAGCATGGACCATTCCTGATAAGAAGCTATAGAACAGAAGGGTCCAGACTGTGCTATTGATCTCAAGGCCAGGGAGTGGGCCTTGGCACTGTTTAGTTTAATGGTATAGATACAGCCTTGACGTAACAATCTATAAGCCAAGATCCCCAAGGATACTCAAGTATTTCTTAAGAAATAAATACTATCTTATGGATAGGTTTAAACAGACAGTTGTGAACTTTCTCAATCTTTCAGGTCTGACAACCTGAAAATACAGTATAAATAGGATGTGGGTTTGTTTTTTGTTTGTTTGGTTGGTTGATTTTTGGGGTGGGTTTTTTGTTTTATTTTGGTTTGTTTGTATTTTGTTGTCTTGCCTCCTGGAATTTATGCAGAAAGATACAGCTGGATAGCTTGCTGGGAACATTTGGCCTTAAATGTAAGGGCTATCAACCATTTGCAAACTGTCTGTCCTTAAATGGAAAGATAGAAAATATGGAGGGGATCTTAAGGTGTCACTAAGGCTTCTCTCAGGAAGGCCACCAAATGAGTGCTCCAAGGAGCTGTGGTCTCTTTTGTAGTGTTTCTAGGGTGGTAGAGAGTTTATGTAGTGGCATGTGGTAACCTAACTATAAAGTGCAGTGAGAAAGGTTTGCTTCAAATTGCCTTCAAATGCATTCAATTAATTTAGTAACTATGTATACATGATAAAAGCAATTGCAGCTTGCTGTGCATTAAGCAATTAGTTGTTTTTCAAATTCTTTGAATGATGTGTATTTTCTAGACAGTTTCTTACATGCCCAGCTTGTAGTTATGGCAGCCAAATTATTACACATTTTCAAAGTGTAATAATAAGTCTTGCTCTGATTCTGAATTGAATGGACTCTGTCACTCCTCAGTTTTTAACAGGTCTATTCCACCTCATCTTTTTCACACTCATAATGCTTATAACACCACACTGTTTTGAAATACTTAAAAAGTATACATGTGGATTCTAATAGAAATTTAGTAGGTTTTGTTTTCTACTTATATTCAAACTCTAGCACTCAGGTTTTAACATAGGCGCAATGGCCATTGTCGTTCTTAATGCACTGGGACAGCACCTGTTAATAATTGATGCGCATTGTATATTAACAGCAATAATATTTTGTTAAACCACAGGAAGTATTTTTGCTTTCACAGTTTAGGCTTTGAGTCACTGTCAGATCTGCTTCCAGTTACCAGATTGTCTGTTTCTCCTGGCAAAGACTCTGGTTGGAAAAGTAAACAAATACTACGTATGGGTTTTGAAAAACCTTGCATCAAATGTTAGAAATTACTTCAGCCTACTGTTCCAGTGCAGGTAGAATTTGTAAATGTAAGCTTGTGGTATGCTTTTCCTTCCTCTTGCTGAACACCAAACTTCAGGGACCATTCTGTTTAATAAGTGGAGATGGAGCAAAATGACCAAAGCACAACACCAAAGCCTCCCAAATAATGTAATAATATGCTGTGTGGTCACTTTTGTTCAGAAGCATTATCAGGGGAGACTGATGTTGCCATGTGGTGCTTCATATTCAACAGAGTAGGCTGCTCAGATGAGGGTAATGCACTGCATGTTGGTACCAGTCACATCTGCGGATTTTACCAAAGTATTCCAAACGAGGGCAGCTATAATATACTCGTATTCCTGAGCAGCTTTCAGTGCATTGGTCCTGATGGGAGTTTTGGACAGAATATATCTTTTTGAGGCAGCCACATTCCTAACTGAATACGTGCAAACAAGATTCCTAGTCAGCAGTGGTGGTTCCTGCTGCTCTGCCCTCTTCTCTCAAAGAAAATATGGAAGGGATCTTAAGGTGTCACTAAGGCTTCTCTCAGGAAGGCCACCAAATGAGTGCTCCAAGGAGCTGTGGTCTCTTTTGTAGTGTTTCTAGGGTGGTAGAAAGCTTATGTAGTGGCATGTGGTAATCTAACAATAAAGTGCAGTGATAAAGGTTTGCTTCAAATTGCCTTCAAATGCATTCAATTAATTTAGTAACTATGTATACATGATAAAAGCAATTGCAGCTTGCTGTGCATTAAGCAATTAGTTGTTTTTCAAATTCTTTGAATGATGTGTATTTTCTAAACAGTTTCTTACATGCCCAGCTTGTAGTTATGACAGCCAAACTCACTGCATATCTGATCTAACCACACAAAATGAAGGAGATGGAAAGCTTGCACAACTAGATGGTTCCAGTGCTCTGCTTGCTGTGACCCACTTTGATTTAGCACTTACAGAAGAGTGTAAAGAAAGAATTGGTATTTTAAATTAGGGAAAATAACAAGGTCCCCCTTCATGTCTGAATAGCAAAAGCCTATAATACAAGTAACACCAGAGCTCACCATGTTAAACCACTTACCCTTATTTCTCTGAACAGAGAGAGAAACTCTGTATGTAAAATGAATCATACTATAACTGATAGTCTTGTCCATCAGCCACTAAAGGGACTTCATTCTCCATACTGAATTCCAGGTACCTTTTCCAGCATATTGTAAAATAGTGCTCACATGAAGATCTTGGTACCTCTCAAGAAACTGCAATTCAACAGGCAAAGCCTTTTGTGTATAGCACAGTATGAAGGAGAGTGAAGAGGTGCTCCAGGTTCTCTGGGCAGCTGAAGCTGGGATGTGGGTAGGTAAGGGTGATTTCCACCTGTGTTTGTCCTAGAAAGCCTCAGGGTACCCGTAGTCCAGCTCCACTTAGTTTCATAAACAATTTTTTGGTTTGATTTTATGGAAAAGTTTTCTACTTAAAACCTATTTGTTGCAGCTATTACTACAGAATTTACAGAAGACGTATCTATATTGTAGGGTGAATCAAAAGTGTCAGTATATCAAACATCTTATTAATAGATATATTTAAATCATTAAAGAACAAGAAATAAAGTTTTCTTTTGACCAATTAAACCCTGAAACAATGACAAGGAATGAGGCTCTCACCTCCACTACAGTTTGCTTTCTACTGCTTTGGATGGTGTGGGAGCTGTGCAAATTTTTAACAAATACCATATGCACCTCACTTTCCCCAATTGTTATTATTTTGTCTGAATGCAAAGAGAAAACCACATGAAAGGAAATAATGACAGTCAGAGGAAAATGTCCAAGGTCCTTGTGGGAACCAATAGGAAAGTTCTGAATAGGAAATTGCCTCTGCCAGGTACCAGACTGGTGGACAAGTTTACCCTTTCCAGGCCCAAACAGGACACAAAAACTTTTCAGATGCTAATTCAATTGAAAAAGAGAGGTTAAGTGGGCTGTCAGCAGCTGCACAGGGGGGAGCTGATGACTGACTCTGAGGGGCACATATGCATGCTGAAACAAAACAACTGTTTCACCTACTTCCATCTAACAGAGATGGAAGTAGCAGCATAAAGCTGAATTTACTAAGGCTCAGATGGAAAGATGAAAGCTGAGGTAAGGGTCTTTTGTTTGTTTAATCCCTTTTCTCTGTGTTTGAGTGAATAATGCTTTGTTTTGGAGAAGCTGGCTTGGGGTCACTTCAATTCATCTGCTGTCATAGTCTCTTGGAAGAAAAGGCATATTGATGACAAACACAGGTGGGTCTGTCAGTTGAACACGAGAAGTAAATGAGATATTACCGCCAGGATTTCCAGTCTGAAAGTGGTGGGACCATATGTCTCTATGCACAGAAAGCTGAAGGTAATGAGCCTCTTAGGAAAGTGTGCTTGAGAGGTATGAAAAGGCACTTCAGTATAGCTTATATGTAGCTGCAACTAATCTTACAATTCTTTCAATTTAAGAAAGCATAATGGTCTCTACTGGAAATCCTTTCCTCTAATTTGAACAATCTAAAAAAGAACAAACATCTACTTAAAAATGGGTAAAATGCTAGCATCTTTGGCTTCCTGTCAACAGTTGGTGTGTGCAACAAATGATCCGGATCTAGGACATCTCAGCTCAGTGCTTAAAAACAGTATTTTGTAGATATGTTACTGTATGGGGTTAAGCGTTCTTCTGAATAGCTGGATTTCTGCTCATATGTTTTAAAAATATTTGAACAAATGAAATTTGCAGTGGCTTTAAAAGATGAAATCTTAATATTTGTTTATGGATATTCATGCAATTTTCTTTGAAGCATGACCTGTAAACACCTAGTGACCAGTATTGATTACATTTTCCCAATTAATGTAATGCTCCTGAAATCAGAAACCATCCCTGCAGGCAGGGGTGGGTGTGTGGCCCAGAAAGGTTTCAAATCACCTGTTTTTAACTGATCAAAATAGATGCCATCATTTTAAATGACAAGTAGGGAAATCTTTTTTTGTGTGTCATTAAATAGGAAGAATGTGAAGGCATGTTGAATCTGTATTAATCTGTATGGGACATTAGAAAATCTAGCAGCAAAATTGTGTCAGTCTATTACCGGTTGTCTGCTGGAAGGTCACAGACAGGAGACATGGAAAAAAAAAGGCAAACTGCTTTGCCCTAGTCTTGCTTTTGCATTTGTAGTTCAAAGCAATCTCTATTTTTTTACTATTTTAGAATGAAAATTTGATCTCATTTTATTAGCTTTGGGTTATACAGTTTGTTTCACTGAATCTAGAAATGAACTGTTTTCCTTTTCCTTATAAAGCAACTGCGAGTAAATGTTTAAACTGGAATATACAGGACTAGAAATTCATAGTTTATGTTGTTGCAGATTCATCAGTGTATCTCTTATTCCAGGACTGATATATCAGAGAGCAAATTTTTCTTTCCTTTGAAGTGAGGAAGTGAGGTGTAAAAACCAGCAAAAATATTTTTCCCTTGAAATAATTTTTAGAGTTCATGATTAATGTTTAATGTAAAAAAGATATTAAACAACGTCAGAAAGGAAACGATGTACAGTCTGTCTAGAATTAATGTCCTATCACAGGGAGGGGGGGGAGGGGCCACAGACCTTGAAATACAAAAAATACCATGGAATACTAAAAAAAAACAAATAGTTATTCTAGTAACAAATCTGTAAAATTCATTCTGCAGATTTGTTTTTTGTTCTTTTTTCTTGTTTTGTGTGTCAAATGGTGGGAGCGCTAACAGAGGGGTTCTTGGTGTCGAAGCTCATTTCAGAGTTTCTCTTATATGTGTATCCCTATTGTCAGAATCTGTACTATGGCCTGACGCGATAATGCAACACATCCTTCAAGCCCACCTAATTTATTGGAATATATGTCTTTCTCTACTCCTCAGTCAAGTTTTGCTGAATCATCAGCTACTAAATCCAAGAGTTGCTGAAGAGGGAGGAAATTCAAGACAAACTCACTTGCACATGAACATATGTATTTCTAGGGTGATCCTTTACTAATAGAAAGAGCTCTAATGATGTCTGATATTATGCACCCAGCTGTGTATGGGAATAGGACTTGAAGACCCTCTTCCAGCCATCTCAACTGGTGTTCAGTGTTTCTTCAGACAAAAGGATACGTGGAGGTTTCTCTGGAAGCTGTCTGTGATACCTAGGGCAGGTCAAAGTTCTGACTAAATGCCACAGCCCAGACAAAGCCAGATGTTTGAACATCTTTTCCTGAAGACTGTGGAGAAGTACTATCCATCATCAGTCTCTGACTTCCTGAGGCTCATAGCTCTCTGTCAGACAGCAGACGACATTTTTGTAAACATAAATGTGATTTTAGAGCAAGAGTCTTGAGCCTTCATACTTGGAAAGTTTGCAACTAAGCACAAAATCCATCATTAGACTTTTTTTAACATATAATAATGTATGTTAGAAAAGAAGCACATTAGGAAAGTTGGGCCTCAACTCACTGCAAAAATATTGGCCCATGTTCATCTCAAAGTGTCGTGGTTTAACACCAGCTGACAAACAAGTACCATGAAACCTGTGGGTTGAGTTAAAACCAGTTTAATAATTGAAATAAAACCCCTCATATCATAATAATAATAATAATATAATAACTGTAATGAAAAGGGAGACAACAAAAAGAGAGAAATAAACAAAAAAAAACCCAAAATCCAATAAACAAAAATTATGCACAATACAACTGCTCACCACCCGCTGACAAATATCCAGCCTAGGCTGAGGAATGATCGGTCCCTTCTGGGTAACTCCCCAAAATTTATATCCTGGGCATAATGTGTTGTGGTATGGAATACCTCTTTGGCTAGTTTGGGTCAGGTGTCCTGTCTTTGCTTCCTCCTGGCTTCTTGTGCCCCTCCTCAATGGCAGAGACTAAAAGGTCCTTGATCAGGGTAAGTGCTACTTAGCAACAACTAAAATATCAGTGTGTTATCAGTGTTATTTTCAGACTGAAGTCAAGACACAGCACTGCACCAGCTGCTAGGAAGAAATTTAATTCTATCCCAGACAAAAACAGGATACAAAAGGTGTAAGACCTGATGAACATCTAGTATAGCTAGAATGTACCAGTATATCTAGTATAGATGAACCAGTATATCTAGTATGTCTGTAGCTATCCAGCAACACACACCCCTACAGCATGAAAATTGCTGTTTTAGTCCTGATTTGAGAAACTGAATCATTATTTAGATGCATGTGTCTGGGTCTTGGCTAAGTCAAAAAAAATTGCTTTCAGAAGTAAGCATGTCTATTATCCCTTCAAATAGATGTAGCTTTCCTTTTGGACTCTCAAGCTAAGATCCTTGAAGGATCTTGACAGGTAGGAATGTTATTTGTTTCTTAATGCCCACCAGAGCATATTTAGCTACACATACCTAAGAAATGTATCCAGGAACAGCTCATACTCAGGGTATTCTAGCACAGTCACTTACACTGTTATATGTATGCGTTTACACTATGGTCACTCATGCTAACACACAGGTTTCTTAAGCCTTACACAGAAGGCCCAGTATAGCAGACATGGCTTGTTCAAGATCTCTAACTTCCTGAATACATTGTTTTCTGCAAGACTTCTCATACAGGTACTTACTGTATCCTGAGGAGTTGGTTTTCTCAAGATAAGTCAAACTGATTCAGAGGAAACCCTCTATTCTGAGTGCATTTTAAAAAATATCATCAACTTCTTCTTTGCTAATATATTCCTATAAAAGCACTTTGTCATTGCGATATAGTAATACAAGTAGAACAAATCAGTTATTTGAGAATAGATTTTATAAATTTATAAAAATAATTGTATTAAGCCTTTCAGTACCCGTATAGGCTAATGATCAAAAGTAATTTCCTTAAAGACATCTAGTAGAGTTCCTGTGTTTTGTAGGGAATATAATTCTCCATTTTTATTTGCCAGTTAGGTGATATCCAGTCAAATAATTAAGGGCAAGGAAAAATCTGATTCCTCCTTACCAAATAAAAAAATGGTAGATTAAAAAAAAAATCAGGATATTTTTTAAATTACAACATCTCTTTGTGGTGTGCTTGGTGTGTGCGGTGGTGGGAATGAGGAGATATACGAGGTAAATGAAATATGAACTGTTTTCTGTGGAGTTACTTCCACTGATGAGTTCAGAAAGAAGGGCAAATGTTGAGTTTTCTGCCTTTTTCTCCCTGTCTGTTTCAATTGTATTTTCAATTGGATACCTTTGGCAATTTCACTGGTCTTTCTACTTGTGATACCACAAGGTAGAGAAGGGTACATTCGCTAGATCAATTTAGTCCTTGAAGGAAGGTAGTTTTCTGGTTGTTGCAGGGTGCTTAATTAAAATAATGCATCTTTCTGTAGGCTGGTAAAGTGTATGTTGACTGTTGACAGGGGCTTGTAGGAGAGGTGGGCTTTGAATTGACAGCTTGCTCAGAGCGGGAAAATCTGTCTCTGAGGACAGATATTGTCAGAGTGTAGGGTTTGTGGCTTGCACTCAGCAGAACGAACATGTCACTTCTGTAATGATACAAAAGTGAGCGGGGCCAAGCATCTTCCTACCTCAGGGGTGGGGAAAGAAAAGTTGTGTTTTTTCTCCTGAAGTTTTAAAACTATTATTTTTTCCATAAATGACTTGAACATTTAAGATATTCTGAGCAGTATCTTTTTTGTTTTCCATACTCACATGCCTGCTAAATATATCTGCCCTGCTGTGCTAGTGAATATGATAAGGTATTTTTACAGTCAACAGTGAATTACTCATCTGCAGTTTTATCAAAGAACATAGCTACAGAAAGTAATCACAGCTTCACATTTTGATGCATAGTGTCATATTTCCTTACAGGTTTTGATAGACTTAGTTTCATATCTCATTTCTGCAGTTTGTAGACTAATTGACTATTTCTTGGGATGAAGCAGAGCATCTTTAAAAAAATTCTTCTGACATATAAGCTACATTGTGATGTTATCTGTGTGTCTTGATGCAGTTATGACAACTGAGCTGCACTCTGCTAATTTACAAGATCACTGGTTGGACACAGGGTGTTTTGGAGACACTGCCTGTGCTTGGACGCTCTCCTTCTGTCCCAAAGAGTGTCTCTTGGAATAATGTGTTACATTTTACTTTTTGAAACAGCATGTAAAATCTGAACTTTTTTTACAACTATTGACATAAAAAGGTTCCACTGATCTAAGAGAGTTCAGAATAAAGTCTTAAAGACAATTATTAAACTGAATCTAACAGAAGCAGAAATCAACATTCTGTTAAAAAGAAAGTTAATATTTAAAACAAAACCTAGAACTAGTTTTTAGATAATGTTTTCTTGTTTCCACTATAGTGTGTTTTTATTACAAATTATGCAGTATAACATTGTGTGACAGTTAGAGGTAAATGTAGAACTTCTGATATTTTGGTCTCTCATGGTCCACAACTTCTGCAAAATATGAAGCAATTTCAGTTTCTGTTGTAATATAAGATGATCAACACCCTATAAACATAAAAATCATAAACCAAAATATATATTTAACATTTGCCCCTCATTCCTATGTTCATTAGATTTTGAAAGCCAGAAGGAATAATTAATCTGACCTAGTATATAACAAGGCCATTTAATGTCACCTGGTAATGATTATGCAATTTTCAATAACCTGTCTTTCAGAAAAAGCCACTATACCAGATATAAAGACTTTGAAGAGATATTTATTTTATCACTGGTCAAAAAGAATTGTCTTTGGGTACTCCTGACTAGCAAGGCTTTGGAAAGGTAGAGAAAAATAGGTAATTTCTATTCAGAATACAAAGTACCTGGGTTTCCTTGTCTTCCCTTGTTGATTTCGTGTACATTGCAGCAGGTATCAGCAAAAAAATTACTCACTGAAAATACAAAAAACTTAGAAAAATTTAATGAAAGACCTGTGCTAATTTTAGATTCAAATTGGTTTTGTAAACTTCGGCCTGGAATACATATATAAGAATGACTTATTAGCTTTGGTTATCACTGAAGATAGCAATTTAGAAAAAAAATTCTGACCTAATCTTAGCTGGAAAACACATGAATGTCTGCACAGACATCTGCTTGCAAAGATTTTTTAGAGTAAGCAGAGGAATTTTGGGGTATTAAGGTAAAGGAAATTAATGTTCTCATTTCTCAATTAAAATTATCATGAGATAATTATCTCATGATAATTAAAAATTATCAACACCACTTTTTGCTGTGGTACTTTTCAGGGAATTTCACCCATAAACATTTCCAGCAGCAAGTGCATGCATTCTCATGGCTTTTTGGGATGATCTAAAGTATTAACGATTTTTAGTTGATAGTTTAAAAAACATATTCATTTTTTAAAATAAGTATCTACTGTTGAGAACCTTGTCAGGGAAAAATCAAAACTTTTCCAATTCATTGTGTGGCCAGACTGAGACATTCATCAAAGCTTTAGTTCCTACTGCCTGTCATTCTCCATTTTCACACCAATTACAATGTGACATCCAGGGTTCATTAAAATAAATGAAGTTTAAGCATTGTACATAAAGTTACTTGTGTTTTTTTTCCTTCCCCTGTATTTAAAAAAAAGTCATGTACATCCTGCCACCAGTGAAATTATACTCTATATGTTCTTCCACAGTTTTCCACCTGGGATTAATTATCTGTTAATGCTATGAAATGGGACTGAAATGTAATGTGAGTTTTGTTGCAGTAGGCATGTCCATGAATTGTTCTGGAGCCCTCAAAAAGGTACTTGAGTCATCATCAGAGGGCATTCTCAGTGATGCTGGCTGTCTAACTCCCATTGTCTGAGTGCCAGTCACACTTTTGAAAACTGATGTTGTAAGTAATGTCATTACAGAATCATAAATAAATGAAATGTAGATGTCATCACCTTTAGCTCAACTTCCAGTCCTGTTGTTTTGAGTCTCTCTGTCTTCTACTATGTTAATCTTAAAGTTACATTTGTCAATACATGCACAATCCATGGGTATAAGCTTTTTAAAAGTAAAAAGTGGAATTTTCCTCCCTGTCTGAAAGATCTCAAATTCTCCGTGTGAAACAGTATTTATACATTTGCATATTCATTCTTGAAATTAAGTAGATTTCAACAGATAGTCATGCAGAGAGATCTTCAGTTTCACTTTTCTTTTGACAGTTCAGTGCTAAAAGTAATGATTTAAATATTTCCTGATTAATTTATGTTTGTCTAGCTTTTTTGGAATCCTTTCACCTGTCTTGGCACATGCTTTAGAGAATGCATGTTACATCTTTCAAATAGGAGGCAAAGGAGCCTTTTAGAAGCCTGTGAACTGGTATTAATTTTTCCAGTTTTGATATGATGATGCTCAGTTATGAATTTTTGCTCTTTGCTGAGGTCAGTATAAAGGTAGATTTGGCAGAAGGAAAATCAAGGAAGTTCTTCAAATCTAGGAGGGTAAATCCATTCAGAAATTCACGGAGAAAAAAAAGATACACACTCAAGATGATAATTTCTGCATGTCCAAATGTCTTCAAGCAGTACTTGCAGAGCTCTGTGTTGACTGAAGCTCCACCTGCAGAGTATAACACAATCAAGCGCTGGGCTTTCCCTTGAGGAAAAGAAAATAGGAAAGCATCAATTCTCATATTTTCTTGTACAAAACAGACCTTGCCAGAAAGTGTAGTGAAATAAAAATATAACATAAGACACGGAATATGGATAATTCTTATAAATTCCTAATTCTTTTGCTTGTAAATAGGAATATGACTTTACTCTTCATATTATTTTTGGTACTAATTAGTATTTTTTTAAGGGTCTGCTTTGACTATTTCATATTTTCCTGTTACTTATATTACTTCAGGTGAACAATATGTTTCCTGACTTTAATAATCTGAAGTGTCAGTGTTACAGTCTGGCAGGAGTCATTGATTTTATTGTACTGATAAATGATTGTGGAACTGTGTAATTCAAAGCTGTCAGTGTATGTGCAGTACCAATACCTCCTTTGAAATGATACTAGAACATAGGAAAGATGTGTTAGCCTTCTTCCCTGGAGCTATCAGTCTGCGTGTGATCTCATGAACTTGAAAGATAACAGTTTTCCTTTGGTACTCACTTTCCCATGAAATAGAATAATGAAAATGCAGTTGATTGATAGGTGGTTGAATAAAGATGTAGGTCAAATGGCAATGTGCTGAGTGTCACTGTAACTTCCTGTGGACTGTTAGTATAAAGAAGCAGTAGTATTTCCTAGGCTGCACTATGAAGGCTAAGGAGCTCATTCCACAGATGATACTGAAAGGGTTACTCAGTATCTTAAAGAGTTAGCTGTATATCCACTTTAGTAGAATTTGACTAATTTGTAATTCCTAAATTCTGTAGTCTGTGGAAAGCAGGCACATGGTTATACAGCTGGCCTATTACCCACATATACCACACACATTTTTCCTCAGGTACTGAGAAGTGGTAGCTATCACTAGATCTGTTTGTAAAAATTCAAATGCAGAAAAAAGAATCCAAATGCCATTAATGAAGCCATGCTCTTCAACTGAAAAATATCTCCCTGTTTTCCCTTTCATGAATTCAGGTTTTGTCTCCTTTGCTGCACTGCATCTGTTTGTGCAATATTCAGTACCCATAATGAGCTGTTAATGAGCTGTCGATTATGAATGCAATTTCTAAACAAGAAAGATTGAGGGCTTTAGGTACTCTTTCAACAAATAGTTCTGTATCTGAGTTCTTCATGTACAAATCTACACTGTTTCTGTTACAGTGTCTCTCATACTGAAATCTTATTCTGAGTCACTCTGAATGTAGTTACACATTTAATGAGTTTCCTTTAATGATATATTGACTATACCCTGAATATTGCAATGAACAAAGACTGCAGGATAATGAAAACTCTTTGTTATACCAAGAGCAGACTCCAAGAATTATACTCATTAAGCTGTGATCCTGAACCAATGAATTTAATGGGAAATTTGCCATCAAATTCAGTATGAACAGAACCAAAACCTAATTTCTTAGAGGAATTCAGAAATATAGTCTTTAATAACAGTTTTGTAATACATCATGATACAAAGAGAATTAGTTACAAGCAACCTAATTATACCAGAGAATGAATCAGCTAATGCTCTGTACATACAGCTAGGACTCCCTATGCACAAAACTTGAAGGGATTTGAATACTTTGCATTTTGTTCACCTTTTCTTTGCAGTCAGGAGTAACTGAGGAACAGATGCTAAAGCAAAAGTCATGATTATATATAAACAATGACAAAAATGAACCTAGATCTCTCAGCTGCTAACCTGTATAATCATGTTTGAACACAGCAGCAAAACTTGGTATAGGAATGGGCATCAGGTGGACTGTGCAAATGAGGTCTAGTCAGTCCATTACCATTAATTATAATTTTAGTGATCTGAAATTGAGTCAGCACATGAAACAGAACTTCTTATGAAAAAACAAGTTCATAGACAGATTACCTTGAATGAACTCTCAGATTTTATGAGCTTCATTCCTTCTCTGAGTGAAGGAATTCCATTATGAGCTTTTGCCACCACCAGAGACTTAAATATTTATTAGAGATTGGATAGAGCTGCTTTGAGAGAAATCAGTTACTGGTGGTTAGCAGAGAGGATGCTGAGGTCCTAACTTGCTTACTTAAGGCCCTCCAAACATCCAAAGCAGTCAAATGTCATTTGGGTGTGTTGTGTTTTTTCTATTTATTTTATTTTAATTCATATATTTCTGCTGGGTCAGTAAATGTTATCTGTGCACAGTAATTTTCCAGACCTGCAGAACTAGATACTTTATTTGTTATTTTGTTTGTTTGCTTGCTGAAATTTTGGAAAAACCTGGTACTTTTTCTCCTGTCAAAATCAACATCTGGCAGGAACCAGGGGCATGGGAGCTTTCAAATATTTGCTCTGAGTTTGAGAAATGCAGCTGTGGTACTGTACTTACAGCCTTTCATTGCTCTTCCAAAACCTAGGGTAGGGAAAAAAGGAAAAAAATAAAAAAGAAAAGAAGCAGTTTAAAATCATGTGACAGGTTATTATTTTGTTTAATGTGAAATGTTCATCTGACAAGCTTATTGAGCTTGATTTGTGTACAGAACCCTTCTGCAAATCTACAGTCTATCTGATTTCCCTTTCCCCCCTTCTTTGCTCCCCCCTCTTCCACTAGCACTGACATCAACCATTGTGCCATCTGAGGGAAAAAAAAGGCACCTGGAGTATTAAAGTGATTTAACCAGTTTGATTTATGTTAATAGTACAGAAGAGAATATTTTTTGGTCCTCAAAAACATAACAGGCAATTGATGTGCCATATTGCAGTATGGTTTTAGCTATCAACATGTCAAGATTTAGTTTTGCTGTTAACATTTTACGATTTAGAAGGCTATAAGAATATGTGCAGTGTAGCAACAACTCAGACATCATTCTCTCAGCTATATTTATTGGGCTTTCATTTTTTCCTTTTATAGAAGAAATTGAAAAAGAAAAAGAGGAAGGGAAAAAGGACAGATTTTCGGTCTTTCATTTTCTTCAGTCTGTCAAGTCGTGAGAATAAGGAGAAAGAAAACTGACTTCTAATGGTTTGTTTTCAGACCAAAGTAGATTCAGAATAGAAGAATTCAAATGTACAATTATTTTATTTCTTGCTAAAGATAAACTGTAGCTTCATTGTTTCTACCCCCTCTATCCCTATAGCAGAATAGCAGAAAGCTTCATGTTTAACATTCTGTGGAGATGATGGTCTGTATATGGCAATTGTCTGAAATTCTGGGAGTACCATATGCAGCATACATGGTCATGTAAGAATTTATTTTCTTTCTAGACCTTCATTTCCTTCTACTTCTGCTGTGGAAAATCAATAAGATGTACTTCTCGGTGTGTAAGTGGGAAACGAAGTTTTTCACACTAAAAGAATGTCACAGTGGCTAGAGTTGCTAAACTAAGGTCTAAATTCCTCTGTGAACTTTGGTGGGCATTTTTACTTCCCCTAGTTGTTAGTTACTGGATAAAAATTGTTGCTGACCATTTAGAACTAGCACTGCAAAGTAAATGAAGCACATACATAAACCCCCCACCTTTACCTTCTGAAATTCCATGCTTAAACTGCCAAATTAAAAAAGCAACATGAAACATGGGTAATAGGAGACAGTACAAATTTTAGAAAACATTTCAAACTTTTTTCTATGTACATTTCAGAATTGGAAACTCAATGTTAAGAAGGTATTAAAATTCTCTGTGAAGATCTAATTAATAACCTTTATTTTTCCAGTTGCTCTGTGGGACTAAGAAATGCCTAATATTCAGGGCATTAGCTCAAGACCTCTATCTTCTCAAAGCTGTGTAAGAGGATGTGAAAGCAGTCTGGAACTTTGTAGAGGCAGATGAGAAAAAGCATGTGTTCCCACTACTTGATACTCATATCTCAAGGCATTCTACTCTTCATGGAAACAGTAAGAAGGGCACACATATTTGTGTCTCATCTGTTTCACAATGGGCTCTGCTGAATGGAAAAACACTTAAAATGTCTTTTTAATAATTTTATTCATTTCTGTCCTGAAATTTCATACACAGTTGAACATCTTGGAAGACAACAACTTAAAGTTATACAGCATCATGGTTTTCCTCATAGCTTTCACTTTTGTTATTCTGAAGCTCAGTTTGGCATGTACTTATCTAGTATTTATTTACTGTGGCTGCCTGAAGTTGCCTTTGGTTTCAGAGGACCGAACTTTTTCTCTTCAAACAGTGATGATGGTTATGCCATATTTTTTTGATGTGAAAATCTAGGGGCTCAAGCTGTGTCCAAGAGGAAGATCTGGGCATCCTCAAGTTGCATTTCCCATCTTCCAAGACAGTGAAGCCCTTTACACTTTTTATCATTCTGTTTGAATGAGAACTATTGTCCAGGTGAGCTGCTTTGGTGAAATGCTGCAAAATTTGGAAGAGCTACAGAAATCTCTTACTACATTTGTTACACATAAAATCAAGGCAAATGTCAGACCTTTTGTCTCTGGTCAAGTTTAAACTGTGGGATACAAAAAGTCTTTCCAGCTCTCAGTTCCAGAGGCATGGCTTCCACACTGAATGGAACTTAGACATGTGCCAGTCCTCCACTTTTTTTCCATTCTGTAGTTTTGACAAAAGTCCAAAAGCATGGGCCAGAAGTATGGTCAGGAGCAAAAGACTTTCAGATCCTACTAGACAGATATTGTTACCCTGGTCTTAATTCTCCAAAGGTTTTAACTACTGAGGATACCACAAAGATGAATTATTTACCTCTGAGCCCTAATCTAGTGACAGGTGTATCACAAAGAAGTCTATTGAGAAATAAATATTATTCTGCCTAATGTCCAGACTCTGGAGTAAATAAGGTCAGAATTACACAATAAATGGGAGGATAGAAAGAAATATTGATTAGCTGCTCATGAAAAGAGAGCCAGTGATTTTGTGGATCATGTTGAAAAATACTGGGTAATTACCTAATTAAAGATTGTATCACCAATGCGCATAAACAGTTGAATTAATAATGTACAGGCAAAATGTTGATGTCAAAGCAGATAAGCATGAAAATGCTATAAAATCTGTGAGGATTTTGCTATTGATATTGATTTTGTACAGAAGAAATTCAGCTTTCACAGTGACAGGCTTTGATTTAAACTCTAAAGTAGAAAGAACTTGTTGTCCAGTACTTTTTATTATTTAAAAGATTAACTTGCAATCCTTCATATTCTCTGAATAAAATAGTATCTTTTAAATCCAGAAATGTATACAGAGTCTTTTATTTGAAAAATAGTTTATATGGGACAAGGTAAAGTAGGCCACGCAGCTTGTTTTTTTTTTTTTTTAAGAATATTTAATTTTATGATTTATAAGAACATTCACTTTTTTTTCCCAAAAATAACTGGAGTCTGTAGTTATTTAACAATCATGTTTACTGTAAAGAAATTTATTTACCTTTACTGACGTCTGTGTTTAAAGAGGAAAGTTGTATGGGGATAAAATAATTTGTTCCTCATACAGCAACAAGGTTCTTCTTTCCCACGCCTCTCAACTGAGCTGATGTATGAGTTAAAAAAGCAGGATTTTTTACTTGGCAGTTTTTGGTGTATATGTTGCCATGAGGCAGGCTTTTCATAATACCTTTTGTTTATTAAAAAAAAATTACTCAAACATGTCACTCAAAATGGAGTTAGAAGAACATCTGAATGGGCCCAGATGACATAATTGAGATTATGGTTAGATTGGGTACAAAAGTGGTGTGACCTCAATTTTAACTAGAAGTCTGATTTAATTCCTCCTCAGCACCATGTTGTGGTATCTTATGTGTATTAAAAAAAAAATATAAAAAAGCTAGGTAGAATAATTTAGAGAAGTTCTTATTAACAAAATATGTTATTCTGTATGGAAATCAGATTGTATGTTTTGACTTTATGCATGAGGTTTGGTACCCCTGGGTATTCTTTAAGGAACAGAAGCAGATGATTTCTTCATTTGCAAGCCAGAAACCTGACAGCCACAGATGTGAACTAGTCCAGCTTAAGGTGTGAAAGCTGTTTTATGAAGCCAGAATCCAGGCAATTAAGCAGGTTCCCCTCCTGGTAAGCTGGTATTTAGCCAGACTGTCAGTACTGAGTATTCTGTTCTAGAAACAGAAAGGCAGACTGTGATAGACAGAACACCTGAGGCAATTTCTTGAGAAAAAAAAAAAAAAACAACAAACAACCAACCCAAAACAAATAGCTAGGAATTAAGATTTCATATTATTATAAATGTAATTTTACCTTTGGTTTCCTGGCATTTCTACCAAGATCCTTAGAGGTGTACTGCACAAATAACACAAACGAGTTAGAGTTCAAACTCTTGGTGTACCTCATAAAACAGAATCTAAGCTGAGGATATTTCTGAGATATAAAGCTGTTTACCCAGAAATGCATGAGTAATGCAGGGCAAAAGTCTACCTCGATCCACCTCTGTATCTCTCCTGTTTATTATACAAATGATCGCTCAGGTTAATGTGTGCTTCTATAATGGATTTTTGTGTCTGTCTCTAACAGCTATGTACATAACTTCTGTTTTCTTTAAACCAGTATGTTTGCGTTAAACATATATTAGCCTTTCCTTACAAAAGCATTGAAAAGTTAACAGTCATACCAAGAAGAACTTTCTGATGGTTGTTCTTGCATACTGAGCAGCTCACAAACCCTTCCCACTGCCTTTGGCACTGGGTCTGAATGTGTACTTCGAATATGTTCTTCTCTGTTCCTATGTATAGGAAAATGCTGTAATGAAAAAGTCTAGTGGAGTTAAGCCAATGTAAACCAGATGTAGTGACTGGAGTACCACTAATGAATTTAAGGCCTTGATTTTCCATGCAACTTAACCTTTCCACTTACATTGCATGTATAATATTACACCTCATAACTTAAACCTAAGGTTGCGAGCACAATTGTTCTTACAGTCCCCCTGATTTTGTAAAGTCTCAGTGTTTAAGTTGATGTACTACCTTGTGTGATAAGACTGCCTGCTGCAGTTTAAGAAAAGGACTTCCCTACATGCAGTATCATCTACTGGGGTAGCCCAGCTCCAGGACTGTATGACAGGTGAGCAGTGGATTGCACAGCATCATAGGTGGGGAGGGAGTCTCATTCCCTGTGCTAGCCCTGGATGTGGGACACATTCCCTGACCACAACAGGGGCATGTAACAACTTTCTTATTCCAGCCTACTGCTACCAGTGTGGCACTCAGCTTCCAAAGTGAAAGACAATTCCATGCTACCCCTACCAACATGGTTTGATGTGGCCTCCATAACAGGGGAGAACATGAAGTCAGAACCTTCAAATGAATCACTACAGGATAGCTGACCAGTATGCATTTGGTTATTTGTCTTGTCTAGATGATATCAGGTAGCAAGGCAAATGCATGACTACCAACACTAGAGGTTAAAAAAACCTGGAAGCCTGAAATATTAAAATATCTATGTTTTCACCTGTCATGCTTTCCAAAAACCAAAAAGCAAAACCTTAAAATAATAATTAGGAGGAAAAAAAAATAGTTATATGTGATATAGCAGACAGAACATAATATATCTGGACTCCCCCCATTAACTCTGAAACAGCCTGAATCAATTCACTCGTGCAACAGTCTATTGACAAGCCTATTGAGTTTCAAAAGAGGTAACACTTTTAGATGTTAAGATATTTTCATTCAGATGTTATCTGAATAGAAATGGGTCATTTAGGAAAGCATGTACATAATTTTATTGCCATCTCTTTTTCAAGAGCTCTGAAGTGGGTCAGAACTAACATACACTTCTGTCAGATTAAGGAGCTAATTGTTTCAAAGGATGTTGGAAGATAGTTTATTAGATCTAAGATAATTTCTGTGATTTTTTTTTAGACTATCTCTTGCTTTGAAACATGTCTAACCTACCATTCTCTTACCCATATAGAGCATTCTTTTCTGGACATTGTTTTTGAAAGAGGACAAGGCTACCTGTAGATTGGCTTTCAAAGAACCTGCTGGGAATTCATTGAAGACAGATGATGGTTTCCACTGACAGCTTACTCAACCATCCTCACGTGCATCACGAGCAATTGGTGCCCTGTATGTGTATAACCCCCTCTTCATGAGCAGTATGTTTTTGCTGTATGAAGTTCAGTGGCCACTTGAAAGGATACAGCTTTCATAATGTCCAAATTATTTTACAGCTAATGCACATGGCAAATAAGGGGTGTGGTGAGAGATAAGATTTTATTACTGTGATTGATTTTTATTTTGAAAACAAAATCCAGTATAAGCCTGGACACAAGTTGTACAAACCTCTCCACATTGGTCTTGCTACTCAGAAGTCTTTTTTCTTAGAGTGGAATGATTGTTATTGGGGATCTGTATAAGTAAAGCACCTTGATGAACAATAGCCAAGGTGACTCACATGCTACGTCATAATTTCTTAATCTGAAATTTGAATGAGAACAATCAAGCAACAAAACATGTAGTAGAAAAAACTGAAATCTCTGAAGACTTTAATAAAAAACATGGTATATAGCAAGGCTTGAACTGCTGGAAACCTGCAATAGATCTTTTCAGAGTATAAATTTGCATTGTTCCCCATAGCACTCTGCCACCATAAGGCAGCTGAGGTAGAGCTATTTTAACTTTTCTGTTGCTTGACATTTTCTTATTTTAATTGTGTAACCTCTGTGTTGGACTGTATCTTGGCATTAAAAGCCTCACCACCTCCTCTTTTGATTGCTGCTTTTTAAAGAAAGAGGAACAAAATTAATTGCTTCTGATCCACTGCAATGGTAATTACAGTGTCCCAAGTGGGACCTCACCAAGGATGAACTGCTGCTGTTGCTTTTTGGCTGGAGACACTAAAGAGGGATAATAGAGAAGTATGTCTGTTGCAGTGAACTGGTTGTTTCCTACAACGAAGAATGAGAGAAGTCTTTATTGCTGTACTAGCAAAATGTAGCATTTGCAGGTTGCAGTAGCATCTAACAAAGACTGGAAGAAAATAAAGTAAATTCCATTGTTGTATATGTCACTTTGCTAAGTGTATCATTGAAAATAGGTGCCTGACACCTCTTTAGTCCTTGAATCTTCATTAAAATATCACACTGGTATTTCTATCCTAGCAAAATTATTGAAAACACAGTTTGCATACTGTATCACCTTAGAAGAGTAAATGAAACAGTAATGGTAAAAAAAGACTGAGAATGGTTAGTAAATGCTAGCATCCCAAATGTGCCACAATCATTGTACTTAAAGGTAGTTGTCTACTTGTTATTTCTTTTAGAATCTTAAATAGGAAACTGAGTGATAGGATTAATGTTTTTCTGTATAAAAGGCATATACATTCTCCTTTCAATTATTATATGAAGAGCACAAGGAAAAGAACTTTGACAGTAGGTAAAACGTGTGGTTTTTTTGCTTGTATATCCCAGGAAGAATAGGAAGAATTTTGTTGGTCTTAAAAAACCCACTATATCTAAAGAGGAAAAAGCATGTCTCTAATGTATTTTTAAGTGTAAAAAATTAACACATCACATTGAGTTAAGTCCGTAAATTAAGACTGCTGACTTAGAAACAGTTAAGCTACTAAAGAATAATACATTTTATTTAACTTCCTGATTTCCATACCTTCAGAGTACAATTCTTTTGTATTGAGCAGTGGTGGTCAGAAAAATTTTTTTTCTTCTAAAGATGTTTTTCTAAGATGAGCTATTGATTTAAAGAATCTAAACCTGTGATATTTACCATTAAACTACGAGACTGAGCAACAATTATATTAAAACATTGTTTTGACTATGACCAAAAGTAGTTTCTTCATTCAGCTCTGTGAGTTTCACAAAGAAGCTTTACAGAAAGAATATATAAGATGCAAATGACAGTGTGAAATTTGTTGTTAGCTTATAGTCTTCGTAGAAAGCACAACAAAATATAGACATCTAAATGCTTCAAAGCTGAACTAAGGGTTCACATGATATACCTGTATGTGCTTTCAAATGCATGCCATTTGAAGATCTTGGATTGTAGTAGCTGAGATCCATTAAATGTATCAAACTGAAGACAAAATTTATGTAGGAAATAGTATGGTGAAATTCCACAAAAATCTTAAATTATTGTGTGAATGTGGCAGAAGCTCTACAGCTTTCAGTCTTAGCAACCTAACACTGAAATAAACTTTGGAAACAAATGTCTTTCTTCCTTTCCAAGATATTCTAAAAAGTAATTTAATTGTATTAGATTTCTGATTTAGGCATTTTAGAAGTGCTCCTGAGTAATATGTTCAAGATTTTTCTCTGCAACGCAAAGCTAGAAATTTACTTTTAAAAATACAACTTGATTTTTTTAATGTGCTTTTTCTTCATGGAGGAGGAGACTTCAAGCAAGGTAGCAAATATTATCAAAGCAAACCTTATTGAATGTTATGCTAGTCCTTTGAGGATGTCTTCTTTTAGCATTTGGAAGCAGTTTTTGTAGTCTGTGTTGGTCTCATCATGTTATGCAATTCTATGTTTAGAGTAACTGAAGCTTCAGTTAGCAAAGCAAATATACTGAAACCCTGTCATCTAACAAATATCAACCATTTTCTCAATGTGCAACTCTAGAGAAACCTCCATTTTCACGTAATTACCATGCTGTCATTAAAAAAATAATGATGTGATTCTTGTCTGCCATATCCTTAATCTCACCTCTATCCTCCTTTACAGACACTTTAACATTTAGGCAATTATACATGTAACAGGATGTCGGTGGTCAAAACACTATCTGCTTAAACAAAGAATTGATATTAACCCAGGTTCCTCTCAGTGACTTCACCTTTGCTCTGATCAGTTCTGCTCCTTGCTACACTTCAGTCCTCAGGTGAATCACCTTTGCTGGACAAGGTCACCTCTACCAGATTCAGTGGTCTTGGAGGTGTTTCTAGCTGTCAGCGGCCTCACATTCTTATACCAGCAGTGGCTGTATCCTCTGAAATAGTCTTTAAGGTGACCTGCCTGACTGCCAGAAATAAAACATATTCCAAAAATATGTAATGTTTAGAGGAATCTAGAGCAGAGGTCCCTAAACAGTGCATAGAATTCAGTGATAGCCAGAAATATCTGGCTACTTATTACAAAGGATGAGTGTAGTTCGAGAACACACTGGGACCAAACAGTGTTTTAAATGGTGTGTTAGGATTTGCCAGGGATTCTCAGGACTTTTAAATACACCATCCACATGAGAACAGCAGGTCCCTCTAAGCAGTGCCGTCACTTGGCTGACCAGCATTGCTAAGCTGTCATCAATCAGGAGAAAGTGATATCAGCTGACGCAAAGGGGTTGTTTGGAGAACATCTTTGCTGCTGCTGTGCAGGTGTTGGCACACATGTAGGATTGCTGGCTTCTTCTGTTGGTATCCTTGAAGCTGGACATTTCAGGCTTGTTTCTAACTTCCTCAGCACTGTTCAGCCTGGAGGAGAGGGAAGCTATAGTATAAACCATGCATGCCTTGCTTTTCTTGGACACAATTGCAAATTGATCTAATAAATAAGAGGTGTGATAGCTACAGAAAATTATGAGAATCTGTTAAAAAATGTCAGGATTCTGTTTTTTAAAACAAAATCCAAGTGATGAAGGAGAAATATTAGATTCAAAAATGGATATATAATGAAATAATAATTGGTAACATAACTTTATAAGTTTATCATTAAATCATTTCAACTACCATTATCCTGTCTGAAAGACCCACTGCTATCTACAGTTTAGATACTCATATTTAGTTCTCTTACATGATTTTTGCTTGATTTTCTTCATTACTGTAAGCATTTACATGATAACAGGATCATTGCTTTTAAGAGTTCATCAGCTCCTGCCACTTAGTTCCCACTTGAAGACATAATATTCTGTTTATAATTTCATAATT
This sequence comes from Melopsittacus undulatus, assembly GCF_012275295.1. NCBI lineage: Eukaryota > Metazoa > Chordata > Aves > Psittaciformes > Psittaculidae > Melopsittacus > Melopsittacus undulatus. The sequence continues at coordinate 74,277,992 of NC_047529.1, forward strand.
GTTTGCAGTAGAGGTGATTAAAATCTCACAAACATAACATTATTTTGACTTCAGGCAGGGAATAAGCAGCAGATGAACTCTTAAGGAACAAAGATTATATTTTCATGTAAATAACCCAACTAGTACAAAGTAAGGGAAAGAAATGAGTAAGTGGAACACATCTAAAACAATGCTTTTTACTGTTTTCTTTTAGCCAACAATAGCTCTTTGAAACATGTACGTTTCAGAACCTCCCATCTTCCAGCAGAATACTTTCCTCATCTCTTAAAATTTCCTGGTTTTCACTCCAGGTACATGTTTCTAAGCACAGGCAAAATATTAATTAATGCATTAATTAGGCACAATAAACTCTCCTAAGCATTAACTGACACAAGGTTCAGAACTTTTTCAGACAAGCAAGCATTTGAATTTAACCCTTGCAGAAACACAAATCAGTACAATGTCAGTATAAAGTGCATGTGGATATTCTTACAGGAGGTGCTGAAGTTAGGAGTTTGTGCTGCTTGTCTTTGTTCCTGTGTGGTCTGTAGAGTAGGCTGTTGGGTCCCACACAGCTGTCTGCACAGATTCTTGTTTCTGGCTCCAGCCACTCACTGGTGTTTTCCTATAAGTATTCTCCTGAGGCAACAAAGTCAGGGTGACTTCTTTCTAAGCATACCCCTTCATCAGGTACTATACTGCAATGGGGAGAACTGATGGAATTTCATATGCTCTTTAAGTTGCTGAATACCAAGAAAATTAATACCCCTCCATTTCACAAATCCCAAAGAAACTTGTAATCCAATGATAAATTACTTCTCAAAAATAGAAAACACAAAGGTATGAGCCACTACTGATTTAGCCATTTTGTCATTCAAATAGAAACATGGAAAATATTGAAAAACAATGAGGCATTTTGGTTTTGCTCCTCAGTTATAGTTGTTTTGCTACGCGTAGTAGTTCCGTAAAGAAGGAAAGGACTGTGACGGTGTTCCCTGTGAAATGTAAAAGCTTGATCTTGTATTTGGACAATGCAGCATGGTCTTTTTTTTTTTTTTTCCTGAAGTAAACTCCAAAGGTAGGCCCTGAGGGTTAAGTAAGTAATGGAAATTTTTGTTATCATTTTGCTTCTTCATTTGAAGGTTGAGAGAGGGGTTCAGTAATCACTTGGGGGCAGCATATCTGAAGGGCTATATAAAGGTACCAAAAGTACCTTAAAATGCAAATAATTTTAAGTGAATGATTAAAAGAATAGATTTAAGGCAAAATGTAAAAAAGAAGTGAGGGATATTAAGTCTAAATATTGTCTAGGTTGGTTTTTCTTGATTTTAGCTAGCTTTATTTTTCCCCTGAAGAATCACATACTCCCAGTACAGCTTTAGCGGAAAGCAACTAGAACCTGCCAAGTATTTTACAGTTGTTTTTTCCTAGTAGGATCTACTATTAAGCTTGGAAATGAGTCCCCAGTTTGGTCAGAATACTTTTCCTTTCTTTTTTTTTTTGGGTTTTTTTTTTTTTTTTACTCTAGAGCAGTGCTTGAAAAGGTATGTAGAGAGGAAGAAGAGGCTGATGGGCCTATACTATATTTCATAATTAAATAGCTTATAAATCTAAGGGGTGAAATATATTGGCTGGAGCTTTATATGTCAGAAATGCAAAAATGTGCAGCTGCTTCAGTTTCGTAACTTTTCTTAATATGTTGTAAAATTTTGGTTGGGACATGCAGATATACGCATGCATTGATTAAATATATGTACAGTTTTAAAAGGAAGGGCATGTAAGCCTTTCTTAATATTAATGCCTGATCTTGTTTAAAAAGCAGCAGCTTATAAAGAGAAAAAAGTGCTCTAGTTTAGTTGGGCAGATTTGCAAAGACCTTTGAAAGTGTGAAAGAAAGGGTAAGAAGGAATCGCCTCCTTTACAATCTGTTTGTGCCTTTGGGACTGTGCTTTATCTTGACAAATAAGATAAAGATCATTTAACAGCAATCCATTTACTTACTTTTATCTTACTAGCAACTTCAAAATTGAATTATTCATCCTCAGTGTGAAATTTGGTGTTTTCCATCCTAAATTCAGCTGCATAGTTAGCACCTCGCCTCCACAGAAATATCCAATGCAATAAAACAAACTTGGTTCAAATTGCTGCTGTAAGACTAGCATTACCAAAAATTCTAAGCATTCTATGAATTAAAAAGCTTTCTTAAACTAGTAACATGTCACATAAATTTACGAGAGTTATGTCCAACATAAATATTCCCTTGGTTTCTTTCAATATCTTCTAGATATGAGGAGGAGTGAGTGAACTTGCTATATCATGCAGGCATTTTCCTCTTCACAAGAAATCTCTAAGTCAGCTCACTTAGGCCACATGAATTTGCATATATGTGTTAACCTTGACCATATCACACAGGTATGTGAACAGGCATGGTTTCTGACTGCCAATCCTAGAACTACAAATCCCATATTATAGATGCAGTTGTACCATTTTTCTAGAAAAGTTGGATGAACACCTCATCAAGTTTGCCAATGACACCAAGCTGTGTGGTTCAGTTGATAACCTGGAGGGAAGGGATGGCATCCTGACGGATCTTGACACACTGAAGGGGTGGGCTAGCGCTAATCTCATGAACTTCAACAATACAAAGTGCAAGGTCCTACACCTGGGTCGGAGCAATCCCAGGCACCGTTACAGGTTGGGCAGAGAAGAGATTTGGAGCAGCCCTGAGGAGAAGGACTTCAGGGAGTTGGTCAATGAGAAAATGAACATGAGCCAGCTGCAGTGTGCGCTTACAGCCCAGAAAGCCAACTGTATCCTGGGCTGCATCAAAACGAGCGTGACCAGGAGGTCAAAGGAGGTGATCCTGACCCTCTATTCTGCTCTTGTGAGACCTCACTTGGAGTATTGTGTGCAGTTCTGGTGCCCTCAACATATAAAGGACATAGAACTGTTAGAACAAGTCCAGAGGAGGGCCACGAGGATGATCAGGGGACTGGAGAACCTCCTGTATGAAGACAGGCTGAGAAAGTTGGGGCTGTTCAGGCTGGAGAAGAGAAAGCTGCCTGGAGACCTCATAGCAGCCTTCCAGTACCTGAAAGGGGCCTATAAGGATGCTGGGGAGGAACTATTCATTAGTGATAGGACAAGGGGTAACGGGTTGGAACTTAAACAGGGGAAGTTTCTATTGGGTATAAGGAAGAAATTCTTTACTGTAAGGGCGGTGAGGCACTGGAATGGGTTGCCCAGGGAGGCTGTGAATGCTCCATCCCTGGCAGTGTTCACGGCCAGGTTTGATGAAGCCTTGGGTGACATGGTTTAGTGTGAGGTGTCCCTGCCCATGGCAGGGGGTTTGAAACTAGATGATCTTTAAGTTCTTTCCAACCCTAACTATTCTATGATTCTGTGGTTCTAAGACTAATCAGCTGATGACAATGTTACATTAATAAAGCAAATAAATTATGCAAGTCTTTAGTCTTTATTTCTGTAAAAATAAAGCCTTTATTTCTGTAATAAAAGTGGTCATTTGCAAATACAAATCTATAGACTGAGTGCTGTTTAGAACAAATCCAAAATGTGAACTAGGCAGTTTAAAATTAAGGACAAGAATTGCATGGAAAAGCTAATAAACTTTGCTAAGAAGAGGTCTTTCATGCTTCTTAGTAGTGTTGAACCATACCAGCCTTTTCCTTAAGAATTAATTTTCTCTTGCATACTTTTTCTATTGCTCATTTATATACGTATGTAGATTATATATTAGTTAAGCATTATCATCTCTTGAATTAAAATCAATTGGCTAATACTTGTAAGGTCAAACAAGTCAAGTTAGAGCAAATTGTAGTCACCACTATTCAAAACTCACTTCTCTGACATGTCTGAATGTCTCCAGCTCTACATTTCTCCCTCAGTTTTTAATCTAATGATACATCTTTGTTAACACATGCTTTCTCAAATCAGTTTCATCTGTATGCAGGAGTGAAGGGGAACAGTCTCAGCTCAGGAGGAATGTGATGTGGAGAGGTGTGAGCAGCTGAGGAGGGATTGTTGTGGGCCCAGAGAACACGAAAGTGGTAGCTATCTTTCCCACTACAATAAAACGGAAACCAGTAACAGTGGTATGCTATAAAAAGCAAAAGAACGTTTTTCTTTGTCAAACAATCACACCTCTCTGGCAGCGCTGCCGCTGCAGTGCACTAGCTGACATCCACTCTGCGTTTGAACTCTGCTGTTACTGGATTTCAATTAAAACTGAAAACCGCACAAAGGTGGCAGGCACAGAGAATACCACAAGTAACGAGATACTAATTTCCTTGGTTGTTTTTGTTTTAAGGCTTTTCTTTTTCTAATTTGGAAATAAGCTTGATGGTGAAGGCCCTGGCTTCTTTTGTTTGGGTCAATTTACTTCATTAAGGAAAAACAAGAATTATTGCAAGTTCTCCCAGAACATCAGAGCTGCTACTCAAAAGTGAAAGTCCTGCTGGGGTGCAAAATCCCTCCAGTGCCTGCTTCAGTTAATTTAAAAAGTATGTATTTGAAGCCTGGGGGAAGAGGACAATTTAAGAGAGATTTTTTTCCTTATGCAATGAACCCAACAAGGCCTTATGTGTGCTACAGCAAACTGCAGTACCTGCAGGGTGCTCATCTACCATGAAAGTCTTCTATTATCTCATTCTTTACATGAATGAAACGTGAATATTGTTCCCTCTTTCTCAAAAACCATTACACTGATTGGATTGTGTCTGGAAGCAACAGAATGGGTTTTTCCACACAATTATTTTCAACAGATTGAAAATGTATGGCCCTCCTCGTAGGTGCTGATGGAAGATACTCTGGAGTTTCAAAGACTGTGTGAAAAACAGTAGCTCCAGTAACCTTTAAAAATGTTCTAAGTGGATTGGGAAAAAAAAAGAAAAAAATAATAAAAGATTTTTAAATTGGTTAAAAATGCGTATTTTTTACTGTGGATTTTTTTCTGGATTTCAGTTGCCTTTATTGCTCCAAGTTATTGCTATTGATTATAATGCTAACATAAGCTTCATAAATGTTCATATAAGAAAACAAACACCTTATGATAAAATTAAGAAAATTGTGGAACGATTATTGATAATAAAAATGAAATCTAACAAGGCGATAGAGTAGTCACACAGGGAATACCAGTTATATTTTCTCAGAACTGCTGGCTTTATTAAGATCATATAAAACTGTGTTCTGAGAAATCTGGGTTCTGAGTAAAGGAGTATATGGAAGTTTTTAGCTAAAAAGTAGCCATTATGTTCTCACAGGAAGAAGATGATAGAGAAAACTGTTTCACATTAACTGAGGACATATATGTGTGCATGTGTCTGTGCATGTATGCATATATCCATAGCTATACTTGTATATCTATAGATTTACTAAAAACTTTTGAAGAGATGGAAAATTGAAAAGACTGGAGGAAAACTTAGTTTGACTTAAAACCTGCTCATTCCATTTTCCCATCTCCTTATTCATTTATATCTGTATTGTAATCATATCTCATTCCCTACTTCCTTCCTTGGATTGTCTAAAACCCATTTTCTAATTCAGTCTGGCAGCTCATCTTTTAATATCATTTTAATAGACCTTGTCTTTCTTTCATGGAGCAGTAAAAGCAAAGGTTTCATTGTAAAGGAAAATTGCCTCACATGCATTGGGTTTTCTAATTACTGTATTTGGTACCACCAGTGAAGGTTTGGAGAAGGGAAAAAGAGAGGAAATAGAGACTGTTATTAATCAGCCCTTACTGGTAATTAAGTTCCACAGCTTCTCATTGTTCTTTTTTTTTTTCTTTTCTTTTTTACATACCTTGATGTCAGATAAAGAAAATGACATAGAAAAAATCTCATCTGCACAATGTGGTCCACAGGCAAGTCATTTATTTTAAAAATGTGAACATTTTATGACATTGCACGAAAGAAGCTGCAGGACTGTGGACCCTCAAACCCACTTGTTTTTTCCAAAGGGGTTGTATGGTAATACAAGATGGATCAACTCCAGTGACATGTAACTTCATCAAGAACTGCATCACTGAGCTCTTCAGTGAACTTGGATTTGTAGTCCTCTCTTGTGCATTTGCTAAATTCTATATTTGCAAGGATGAGACAAGAACAGGGTTCTTTGGGTTAGGATGAATGAGTAGCTTGCCTACATCATAAAAAAAGTCTGCCACAGAAGGACAGAATCCCTTCCCCCCTATTTATGTATGCAATTTATAAATTTGCCCACAGACACCATGAAAATGACCATTTGGCAAGACTTAAGATTCAAATTTTTGTAATATTTTCTTGTAGAGTCATGAGGTAAGAGGAAGAAGTGGGGAAGAAGTGATAATGCCTATGTGAGGAAATACATTAACACTGACCCAGATGGAGGACTACTGCTCACAGGACAGCTGCAAGGGCAGGGGAAGAGCTTAATTTCATCACAATTTAATGCTTATGATTTCTTTATTTCAGCATTTAAATTATACAGAAGCCCAGCATGTAGTCAGGGCTCTGATAAAAAAATGCACAAAATTAAATATGTTAATTATCGAAGAAAAACTTGGGGGGTGATATGAAGAGATGAAAGTTTGTTAATGCTGGAGAACTATTGATCACTGCTGCTTAATCCAATATTAAATTTGATCATACTTCTTTGTTTTACTAGGATTACCTGGCGAATGTGAAAGTCTCAGAATATACTGCACATCTTCTTCCCACCACAAGTGTCAGGGCCTCTATAAGCAGTTAGATTTTTCATCACTTTCTCATGAGATGATAGCACAGTGAAGACAAAGTATGACATGAAAAATAATTTGCCTTTAAAAGGAAAAAAGAAACCAGGCTGTTGCTAGGAAAACATAATCTGAAATCCCACAAAAAATGTAAATACAATTTATTTTGGTTTTCTTAATCCTTTTAAAAGAAAAGAATTAAACCCAAGAAGTTGTTTAATAGTGTGTAGAGATCATGATGGAATTTATTTTGATTGGGTGACCTCATAAAATTATTCACCACTGCTGTGATTTTTTTGAAGGCAGCTCAATAGAGTTTGACTCCCAGTTCCCATTAGAATTTAATGAGACCTGGGCCTGTAAGTCCCCCAGATTCCTTTGAAAATAACCCAGTCCATGATAAAATAATACAGTTCTGTGCATCCTTAATTTTTGACAGTTTGTTCGTGACTGGAATATTGATTGAAACAGCTACTGCCAAGAACACAGCTCCCATCACTCTTGCCTGCTTTTCCATTATGTCATAAATAGATTGCCCAGCTCAATAGATTATACAAATAGATGAGGCTGGACTTGCATGGGTTTGCTGGAAAAAAAAAGCCTAGCAATAATGAAGCATCTACGTTACTTGAACAAGTTAATTGTATGATTTTAAATGCTTTGAAATGAGTAACTTGGAAAACCAAATAAGAACCAAAGCAGGACCACTTCCAACAGTAGTAATTAGGTTCAAGTCAAAAGTAAGCATGATTGGACATTTTAAAAATGTTTGTGCTAAGCAAGAAACCTGGCACATGTGTGGTACTGAAAATGGGAATTCAATTAAATCTTGGGAAAGGCACAAAAAAATATAAGCAGAAGCATTTAGTATCCTGCTAAGCTGAAAATGCGTTCTAACTGAAATGAGAACTGAGGCGACTGAATAAGCAATAGGAATAAAGGAAGTGAGTTGTCAAAATAATACATGTTTGGGAATGGCCTGAGTGAAATTTTAATTCCTGGTTTCATTTGCTTTCATGTCTGTACATTTGTTCCCAGTAGCGAACGCATCATGACATTTGACAGAAAGGTAATGCAAAGAAAAGAAAAAAGTGTTGATGATTCAGCCTCCAGGCTTTCCATAAAGTTTACTGGAAAGCAGGATGCAAAGCTGTGTTTGTATGTCCTAGTGAGGTTTACATTGTTATTGAAGTCATTTATTTCCCAACACTGCCGGGGAAAACATGGGACAACTCAGGATAACAATTAAACACTTCTGGGCATTATTATTCCATGGAAGGAAAAAAAACCAGCCTTGCAGTGTGTTACAACATTGCACTGAGGCCAGATTAAGTATTCATTTTATTAGAAGGCCATTACATTTCAGAACTTTTTGCTGGAGTGAGGGCAGTGTATTAGCCTGGCAGGTTCTATATGTATGCAACAATTCATCAGTCTCAATAGGCTGGATTGATCAGGATTCCTGACACCTCAGGGAAAACTTCAGAATCAATTTATTAGTTTGGCATTTTTGTTTGTTTGTAGTGGGTTTTTTTTCTTTATTTTAATTTTTTATTAATTTTTGTTTTGTTTTTACAAATTTTTTATTTTAAAATTTTTTCTTCCTTCCTTCCTTCCTTCCTTCCTTCCTTCCTTCCTTCCTTCCTTCCTTCCTTCCTTCCTTCTTTCCTTCCTTCCTTCCTTCCTTCCTTCCTTCCTTCCTTCCTTCCTTCCTTCCTTCCTTCCTTCCTTCCTTCCTTCCTTCCTTCCTTCCTTCCTTCCTTCCTTCCTTCCTTCCTTCCTTCCTTCCTTCCTTCCTTCCTTCCTTCCTTCCTTCCTTCCTTCCTTCCTTTAAATGAAAACACTACCTAGAAACCTGTCAGGAGCAAGGACCCCATCATATCCAAAGTACATAGCACCTGCAACTTCAAAACCAGAAACATAGTTTGTGTCTTCATACACTTCTAGTAAGGATGAGAAAGGACAAAACTGAGATGCAGCAGGAATGGATGTCCAAGAAGTCAATGGTATGTCTAAAAGTTTAAAGCAAACCTTAATATGTTTACACAAGGTCAAATCACCCTTCTGGACATATCTGGTTGGACAAAATTAGTCACATTAGCAGTCCAGAAGTACAACCCCTGTCTACCTGCTGCCAAAGGGTTTGTTGGTTTACTTGTTTTAAAGCCATTATGGCAGAAGAATGTTAAACAGCACTTAAAGACTGATGAGATGGTTCATGGATGATGATGATGAAGTTCTCTCCAAAGCAACTTGGCTAGCACCAACAAAATGCAAATATGCTTGCTGGAAAATATAATGATTACATAATATCAAAGGATGGACAGATGTTAAATTGATCTTCTGAGACCAAATAAGAAATGAAAGACAGATGGAGGCTCATGATGAATGTGCTTGACTGTGAAGTCAGGAACCTTTTATCTGACAGATACTTTTGTATGGCTGCAGATATAAGGGTGACAAGAGTGAAACTATGGAACCTTAAATACTGCCTTCCAGTATATTTGTGTTTCAAGTTTATTGACTTGAGCAGAGATAGTGGCTGCAAAGTGGAAGATTTGTTTCTACTTGTGAATTAACTGTAATCATTCATAATATTGTGTTGGATGAAAGGCAGCAACATTTCAGGAATAGGCTCAGGAAGAATATCATACCACGGAATGTATGAAACAAAGTATGGAAAATTTTGCAGCATTTTTAACATATTCAGAAATGCTTCCAGTTTGTTGTTTTTTTTTTTTTTTAAGAAAGGTCATTTCTTCCCTTGCAGAAAACAAACTCCTGTGACCATTTATCAGTGCCAAATTACAAGGCTAAAACCTCAGTTGGAGTTATAGGAAAGTATGTACCAGAGCAGACAGTGTCTTGTTTTCTGAGAATCCATCTAATCAGTGGTGATTTTACACCTCTGTTTTTTTTGTGCTTTTTATGTACTTTTGGATCTCCTGCATGACAATGGTTTCGATCTTGCAAGCTGCTGCTTGTAGGCAGCCTCTGATACCAGAGATGGTAGCTGCTGGAGTCAGAAGGGCTATGTGCAGATGGAAAGGTGAAGTTTCACAAAATAGCTTGCAGGTTCAGAGGCCTAGCTGCAAACATTCTTACCTTAGAACAAATCCAAATTGTCTTGTAAGTGCAAAAGCCATTTAAAATGAGATCCAGCAAAAACTGCTAAAGGTTCCGTATGGACAGTCTAATATCAGCTAGCTTGAGGCTTGAGCAGCGATTAGTCAGGGTAGCTCTAACTTCTTAAAATTCTGGCCTATGACATTAGCAAGAGCAGCTTTAAAGTTGAAAGGATCACACTGTGTTTATCACTAAACGCTGTCCCATCTCTGAGAAGACAACTCTGAACTGAGCAGATATGAAACTAACAACCAAAAAGACCACTTTGTTTTACAAATAGAAACATTTATTTGTGTTTGAAACCTGGAAAAATTGTATCTCTCTTTTAACTCTCTTAAGAAATAATATTATTTCTTTTTCTCCAATATATACTTACCAAAACTCCAGAGCATGTTTGTGTGCTGTGTAATTCAAATGATGGCTAATGCTGCACTGCTTTACCTCAGAATCTGTTAGGATACTACATTTAAAGAAATAAAATAAATCAGAATGTGAAAGCTCAGCCTCAGGATAAAGCAGACTTTCAGAATACTTACCTGTTCACATTTAAATAGTTCCAAGTGAAGCACTATCTCTTTGGCTTGCAGTTATCTGACGCTAAGAAAAAAGGAAAGCTAGATTATCATGGAAGTATTATAAGGTGACCATTCTAATAATAATAATCCTAGTACTGCATACAGTAGGGATGAAAGGAAGCTCTTTTTGTCTAGCTTCAAATTCCTCTCAGCTTTCTTGAGTTTGCACATTTATCACAGACACCTACAGAACTGAGTCTGTGTTTGAACAGTAAAGATATAGCAGAGGGGAAATATTTGATGTAGGGAACAGCCTGCAAAATATGGACAACATATCCTCAGAGAGCAAAAAAATATAGGCACATTGTGAATAAAAAGAACAGAGATGGTACAAGATATATAGATGAAAATAAATAATAGAAGGGCAAAAAAGCAACGTCAGTTTCCCTATCTATTTAATAATTTGTTGTTGAAAATCTGTTAGTCACAAATTATGCCGTAACAGTTAATTAACTACTTCTAGATTCTCGTGTTATTATTGATCTTAAAAGTATCTGATATGATGGTCATTAATGAGTTGTATATTTTTCTAATAGCTTTGCCAACTCTGTATTATGACTGCTCATTTATTGACCTTCTTTTTGCTATGTAGTTTGATCAACTTTGAACTATTAGCATTTAAATATTCTAACAGAATATTGAAGCCTCACAATACAGTGTTGTTTGTAGCAAAATCATTAATATGATAAGATGCAGATCAAAAGGAGTGTTCACCAAAGTGAATACAAATGATACAATACAGAATTAATATGAAAAGATGAAACGCAGTGAACAATAGACTTCCATTAATGTATTAGTGAGCATATTAATGATAAAACTGCTAAAAGACATGATGGAAAGTCTCTACTAAGGAAAAATAAGGAGCATTTCCAGAATATTAATATTTTCCTAAATGAGGAAATTTAAAGGTTGATTTGGTATTTTTTTCTGCAAGAGTGTGTCAAATTTTCTCATTTGTCAAAAGTACAAGTTTACATAAATAATTAAACAGGTAAATGCTTCTGGTAATAAACAGTGTTCCAAATGTTACTTTAAAGTGATCGTGCAGACTGCTTGCCTCTGGGCTGATGAGTCATTCAAGGAGTAATATAAACTTATCCCCACAGTTTGAAATCTAAACCAGAGATTCACAGTTTGGGGGTTGCTAGGTCACGTGTGTTCTTTCAAAGAGAGCTTATTAGTAATCCTCTTGATGAGGCACCTTGGTTGGTTGGTTAGGGTAATCCTGATGTAGGTGATGTAGAAACAGTTGACATGGAGAACAGAATCTTTTCAGTGCCAGCTTGATTTCCAAACTAGTGGGTTATTACCTGTTCTCTAACGAATGTGCAGGACTTCCACCAGTGTTCTATTAAAAAATTCAGAGTCTCAGAAAAGAGATTGTCCACCTGCCACAGTTATAGTGTACTATCAGGAATATCATGATACTAATGTCAGCTTCCTGATCCTTTTCCCAAAAGAAAACAGGAAAACCACAGAACATGCTAATCTTTATAATTAATGTTGTGTTTCTTCATATTCTCTCTCTCTCTAGCTATCCTCAAAATAATTCTGTTTGGGTCTGGATCCTTATAGTCTCTAGAGACTCTGTAACAACATTGTCAATATGACAGATGTTCTGTGTAGTTGTAACTCAAAACAAAAACAGTATATTGCTGATAAGATATATATAGATATAGACAGATAAAACAGAAAACTCACATATGGTCAGCCATAAGGATAATACTAATTCCTACATCATGTATATTCTGAAATGCAAAGTTCCAGCCCTAGATAACTGACAAAATTTTCATGTTTCTGCACAAGAAAACTAATATTGCTCCTTATAAACCCATGGTTGGCTTTCAAGTTGTATAGACTGTTGGAGCAAATAACTAAATTGAGCCATAAAAATTGTTTTGCTTTTACATGTCATATCAGAGATAAGGATGGGTAAAATGGATCTATTCTGATAATGTGAGGCCAATTCATGTATCAGAAATTGCATATTTGACAACCATACTTCAGTTACAGTAAAGATTTTCAGCATTGTCAAATGGCACATCATGTAATTCCTGATTTGGTTTAATAAAATTGAAATGTTTGGCAACAATTTAATTTATATTTTATATTTGCATTAACTTGCAGTGGTTGAGGTATATGTGAATTTTAATTTTTTGTCTAGAGTTATATACTCCAAATATAATAATATCAACATGGCTAAGGTTAGCAATAAGAGAAGGGAAAGTTTTTTAGGGGACTGTTTAACCACAAATCAATAGCCTCACCCAAGATAATCAGTTGCTATCCTGGGCTTATTCAAGTTTCTGGACTAAGAAGGACTGGAATGCTTGAAAAAATTTAAAAGAAAGCAAGAGCTTCAAGAGGAGGTGAAGAGGCTCATACCTGGAGCTGTGACACACAACCAGTGCTGTGTCTGACTGTGTATCACCAGGTAATAAAAGGATTAAAAATGAACTCTAGAGATGTCTCAATAAAAAAAGAAGGCCTGATATCTTTCTCTTTCTAATACAAATACTTCATAATGCAGCTCAACTTCACTCAGATCTTTGGAGACAGGGACTCGCAAATACAGCCTGGAATGTTTGAGAATATGCAATCTTCTCTTTTGTAAAATAATGTTCTTGGTTGGAAATCACTGTTGATGTGGATTACTAGAGCTATGTTTGTAAAATAGGCCAACAGCATGAACAAGAAAAACCTGAAATACTCACTTTTTAATGAATAAAAGTTCTTTTATAATTAGGTTATTTATAGAAATTGTACAAGATTGGAGTTGGAATGCTTGTGCTGTAAAGAGGAGATTGCTCATAAAAGCAGGGAGAACAGGGTTTTGATTTCTCAAGTGGGACAGAATATTGTGTTTCTGGGCAACATATGTTTATAAAGATTTAAAACTGTAAAATGTGCAGTTTCTGAAGAGAATAAATAATGAAACCTGGTTTCCTATGGATTTCTGCCCTAATTCTTTATAATGAACACTGCCAAGCTCACAATTACTCTTCTTTTTCTCGTGGTACCCTTCCCTGAGCAAGTAACAGTATTTGCGGTGGGTAACCTAGTGCTGCAGGTGTGCCCTGGTCCAGCTTGCTCCCTGCTGTTTTGTGAGCCTGGCTGTCCTTTGGAGGGGCCAATAATTCTAGACTTCCCTCTGCCTGATTTCTTACTTTTCCTCACAATACTCACAACAACTTATCCTTCAGATTCCAACGTCTTTTTTCAGAGACAATAGATTAAAAAGTTTTTAGAAGGGAGTCAACAGATGGACAAACATGATAAAGCAAGCCTTATTTCCATAGAAAACCAGGTTTAAAAATGAAAATGTAGCTAGTGAGAAGTAAAGCAGAGAATGATTTCTATATACATTACTGAGCAAAAAATTATTACGACATAGTGTTACCTGGGACTATAGTACTAATCATGTACAAACGAGCCAGAGAATGAATGTCAAATAACTGAATATGGAAAAATAAGTAGTGTAAACCAGGCCAGGGTAAACCAGGCCAAGGTAAACCAGTCCAAGGTAAACCAGCATTGACTAACCTTTGGGAGCTAAATATGAGAAGGACATGACCAGATGCACCACAGGTATATATAAAAACATTCAATAAAGCCACTGATCTGAAGGAATTGTTCTGAGCTCTTCATTCTTTTGATGAAGTAATAGTGTTTTCTAAATCCCATGCATCTGGGTTAGCCTCTCAACTGTAACAAATAGAATTGTTGGCCTAATTTCTGATCATTTTTACACTACTGCCATGGATAAGTAAGTTCCCTGAAGTCATGGAGTTATTTGGATTTGAAGTTGAAACAAGAATGCAGTCTGGGGACATCTTACACTAATCTCTGCTTGATCGTTGTTGTAAAGGTATAGGCTGGCATTTTACTGTGCTTTCTTAAATGAGAAAGATGACAGAAATCACGTAAATACAAAACATTAGAAGTTTAATAACAATGTAACTGATTAAACAGTGCAGAAATAATATAAAATCAAAGCCTTTGCTTTTCTTCTGAATCTCTTAGGCAACTTGAAATAGTATTCTGTTGTCACCTGTTTTAAAAAGAAGCAAACTTGAGCCAATGCAGAACACCTGTAAGTCAGAATTATTGAAAATCTTTTCTAGGATTGATTATTTCTGCAGTGTAGCTTTTCCACTTTTTGAGGTGTAACCATACACAAGCATGCAAACACCCATGCAGACTGCAAGAAAATATTCTTTTTAACTCCATTTCACTAGTGATAATTCTATTTGTGGTAGATACTCTTAGTATATATCTATTTATGTTATTTTAATGAAAATGTAATATCCAAAATAGTGTCCAGTTGAACAGTTCTTGTTATTGTAGGGGAGGAAGGTAGGCAGTCTTTCCAGTTTTCAAGCCTCTGTTTTCTATATTTTAGAATAAATTCTGAAGACAGATCTGTTCTGAGTATATTTTCCAATGTCTTGAGTTTGTTCATGGCCTCTAGTTGCTATTAAGCTACTTCAAAGAAACATTTTGCTGGAAGTTCAGAGTCTGGGGATTTTCTTAGCTTAAATGAACATCAACTGTGCTCTGATCGTGTGCATATCTGAAACTAGAATGATGAATCTGAAATATACTGAAGTTGTAAGACAAACACTCAAATTTCAATGAGTTGTTTGCCATGTTGTTACTAATCCAGTGTTGCCTGTTACAATGCAGTAGCTAAGTGGTATTTCTAGACTGCTCACTGTGTCTTGTTCTGTGTTGATTTTTCTCATTCTATGTATTTGAACTACTTTAGCTGGAAGTACTTAGCTATTTCAGAAAGAACACATAGTATGGGGTGGGTGACCTATGAAGTCAGACATGAAAGATTCCTGTTTGGCTATTTTTCAATGCTGTTTCAGTTGAATCTGAGGCATTACTGGCTGTGACATTGCAAAGCAGTTATTCTGTTTCTTTATAGTAGCTAGACAGATTTATCAATTTCTTTTCCCTTGTTCTTTATGATTTTCTTTTGTTGTTCTAAAAGGGAAGAAAGAAAATACAATATTGGAATCTGGAAGACAAATTCATTATCAAATTCCTCTTACAATTGGTGCTCTGGGAGGAGGGTCACACTACAGAAATATTTGAGGTTGTGGTAGAATATCTATTTAATGAGTTCTTTGGCAAGTGAAAAGCATTTGTTGCTAGCAAAACCTTTTTTTTTTTCTTACTCGTTTTTTCTTTTTCTAAGTAAAAGCTGTGCAACAGAGTGGAACTGAGGGTCAAAGTTTAAATACAGTTTGATGTGCCACCTGGTTTTGATCTAGAGCTCAAGCGTGTGACTGGCAACACTCACTGTCACAGCAGGGAGACCTGGTAAGGGGGGACAGAGCAACATTTCTCTCTTTATTTCTCAAATTGTGAAAGGTGTGAGATTGACAGCCTTGGCAAAACAAGTCCCCTGTTTTATTCACAGAGAAAAAGGATGGCAGGACAATCATAATGCAACCTTCTCCCACAGTGCTTTGCCCATTTGTTTCAGGCTTGCTTTAGCTGAACTGTCTGGAGGGGGTGAGGAGATCACTTTTTCTTTCAACCCATTCAGTCTTTGTCCCACTTCTATGACTCCCCAGCAGGGTGCCAATTGTGGTTGTCATCTTTTCTTGGGTAGTTGCCACCTGTCCATTAGAAACTGGCCAGAGACCAGGAATTCACTTCACATTGACCACAGAATAGAAGACATAGGCTCAAATTATTATTTTAGACACCGGGTCTGGATTTGAAACAGCAATTTAGAGATGAAAGGCGATGTAACTCTTCTTTCTCGATTACTTATTTATGGACTTACTGTGTATAGGAGTTGCATGCACATCCGCTTCAGTAGTCTCTGTTTATTGTAAACTTTCTCTACTCAATTATTATTTTTGCTTTTAAGGAATCACTAAAGGTCTGAGGCAAAGTAGGAACCCTTTGCTAAGGGCTGTACAAAATTTGGTTTGTCTTCCTCAGGTGATGGAAGAGATTTGATTCTAAGTCCTATGGCTGGCTTAAGGGTCTATTGCACCATACAAGTCTCAAAACACAGCCTGGCCCAAAGAATTAAAAATCCCTGAAAACCCATCCTTAGCAACCAATGAGAAAATGAGCTGACAGTGTGCTCTCGCAGCCCAGAAAGCCAACTGTATCCTGGGCTGCATGAAAAGAAGCATGACCAGCAGGTCAAAGGAGGTGATCCTGCCTCTCTACTCTGCTCTCGTGAGACCTCACTTGGAGTATTGTGTGCAGTTCTGGTGTCCACAACATAAAAAGGACATGGAACTGTTGGAACAAGTGCAGAGGCGGCCACGAGGATGATCAGGGGACTGGAGCACCTCTTGTATGAAGACAGACTGAGAAAGTTGGGGCTGTTGAGCCTGGAGAAGAGAAGGCTGCATGGAGACCTCATAGCAGCCTTCCAGTATCTGAAGGGGGCCTCTAAGGATGCTGGGGAGGGACTATTCATTAGGGACTGTAGCGATAGGACAAGGGGTAACGGGTTAAAACTTAAACAGGGGAAGTTTAGATTGGATTTAAGGAGGAAGTTCTTTACTGTAAGGGTGGTGAGGCACTGGAATGGGTTGCCCAGGGAGGTTGTGAATGCTCCATCCCTGGCAGTGTTCACGGCCAGGTTGAACGAAGCCTTGGGTGACATGGTTTAGTGTGAGGTGTCCCTGCCCATGGCAGGGGAGTTTGAACTAGATGATCTTAAGATCCTTTCCAACCCTAACTATTCTATGATTCTATGATTCTGTGATTACTTTACTGAAGTGTCATGACTGTGGGAAAATGTTCACATGAAAAGCAAAAGAGATCAGTATTATTAGAGATACAACAAATTTAAAGATGTGGCAGAATATGAAAGCAAAATGAATAGGTAGCTGACCAGCAAATATGGAGTCTGGGTATCTCTTTTTTTTCACAAGTTGTCTAGTTGACTATAAAGGAACTTTTTAGGGGATGAAATATTCGTCACTCTGTATCAGAATCTACTTGGTGATTTAAGGACTTGTCAAAATTGCACAGCTGTATCCATAAGGTCTATGGTCATAGTGGTGATTTGTCTGTAAGACTGTGGCACTAAAGGAGCTATGATATATAGGGGTGTTGGTAATGTACTGTGCTCTAGACATCTAGAACTAGATACAGATGTACTAAATCTACCACTGCCCCTTCACTGGGAATAGCTGTCATAAAAATATACAAAGCCATAAGCAAGGAGAGAAAATTAAAAAACTACCAAAATGAGCATTCCTGCCATATTTGCACAAAACCAGCACACTCCTTCCAGTTTTAGTCAGTAAAAGAAAATAAACATGAACTGGGAGAAAAAATAGCAGTGTTGACAAAAATGTATTTTCTCATCATGGAAGATGGAGATGAGTACACATTTATTTTCTTAACATTTTTTAAAAAAGTATGGATTTACAGTGATTTATACTTATGGAACTAAACCTGCAGAAGGGCATGGTTGGTTGTTTGGAATGGTTTGCTTTGAGAAACCTTGCTGATCAGTGCAATTCTTAGGTGCTGTTTCCTGCAGTGAGTGTATAAATTGTTATACTGCCAATAGCATATTTCTT
Organism: Melopsittacus undulatus; assembly: GCF_012275295.1. Classification (NCBI taxonomy): domain Eukaryota; kingdom Metazoa; phylum Chordata; class Aves; order Psittaciformes; family Psittaculidae; genus Melopsittacus; species Melopsittacus undulatus. The sequence continues at coordinate 74,295,976 of NC_047529.1, forward strand.
TGGTTCTGCAAAGTGATGTGCATCTCTGTGTTACTTACTGCAAAAAGTATAAGAAATTTCTATTGTTTGTTTAAATACCTGTATTATAATGGCATTCTTGAGTGTTATGTAATGGATGGTGTTAGTCCACTGGAAGGGGAAGTGGGAACCTGTTGACTTTTCTTGTCTAAAAAATAAATGTCCAAAGCCTGGCACTACAGTTGTTATTTTAAGGTTATAAAACAGCAGTCAAGTTTTCAGTTACAGTTTGATCTTCCAGGTTTTTTTTTGTTTTATTTTGTAGCCAGCTTAACTAAATCAAAGTAGCTCCAATCAAGAAAGAACATCTTGTTTGCTAACTCTAGAAGTGCCCACCCAGTCTGTTCACCAGTCAAGGTCTCAGCATTGATACTGATTAAATGTTTGACATCCCTAATGAAATAAAGGACCCTATTGCATTCTTCCCAAGGAAAAGAGGTACTGACAGTAACAACTTTTAACTTATGACTGAAGAAAAATTTTTCATTTTTCTTTCATTCAGAGTATGCATTACTCATGCTTCTATTTTTTTTTCCTGGAAATCTGATCCCTGTAATTTAAACAAGAGAATTCTCACTGCAGTGATAGCAACTGGTTAGTTCAGGAAGAAGGAATGTTTAAGACACAGTCATTTCAATGAGATGCTGTATCAGCTTTCCAAACTACATACTTCCTTAGTGCACTCATCACACATGATCAAATGTAATGTTTTGTCAGTTTTTAGACACTTTGCTATTAGAGTTACATCTTTTACTTCATCAAACTAAGACTCTGCTGAAGGACAGATTGTACAAATAAACATCAGTTGGAATGTTTTTAAAGAGCAATTGTTTACTGATTGAAATACAAAAACTGTTGCTCATGCTTGGAGATCAAATTACATGCTCAAGAGAAAGCAAGCTACATAATTCGTTGACTCATGACTCATAAGAAACATCAGGCTGTATCTTTTGATGTGGAGAGCTGCAGAATCTCTTGTCTTTATTAGATGGAACAGTAGATGACAGGTTTTTCTTAAGAAGAGTGCCACTATATATATATCAATCTCAAAGCCATTAAACTGTAATCTCTCTGTGAAGGGGAGCTGTGAAGAGGATGATCTGTCACATTCAGGTTAAAGAGTCTTTAGTTTTAAGATGAATTATTATATTGACATTAAACTCCACCTGAATTCTCAGGAAGAATTTTTTAGCACACACTGTCTCCCATTTTGTGTCACTGGGAACTGGACATAAAGCAGCCATGTAATGGTGAGAGGAGAATTTTGTAATCTCTTTTCTTATGCAGCATGAAGCCAAGCTTCCAAAAACAGTGCAGAAAGAAGAATGTTAGGATGTATCTGAAGGGTACACAAGGAGTGAGAGGCAGAAAAGTGATATCAACTCAGACCAAAGGTCAGCTGGGCCCAGGCTCCCATCTCTTGGCAGATAATAGGGGAAAACTTCAACAAGGGTAAGCACACATTGACATTTGCCCCCAGATTACCTCTACCATGCCATTGTTTGTGACTCAGGAAGTTGAAGTCAGGTATGGTGTTTTTGTCCCTTATAGCCTTTAGTGACCCATGCCACAGCACTACCCAATTGCCAAAAACACTTGGGATCAATCAAGCCCTGAAGAGATCACATGGGGTCCTCCCACAGGGGTGTATACATATCAGTGTTGGCTCCTGTTTCTTCCTTTCAAAGAGTCCCAGACTGTGGGCACAGAGGGAGTAGTGGAGTTTCAGCTGAGACTGTTAATAGAAATACATAGAGGACTTGCTCAGAGTATTTTTCCTATCCCTTCCAGTGGATAAATTACTTTGTATTTTTCCATTATAGTTTTATATGTGTGGTTAATAATGTTTGCTGAAAATATAACTGAGTGTGAAGCACATATAAGATACATAAAAATGCCTAAGGAAAACCTTGACCAATTAGAAATCGTTTTCTGGAAACGCATCTACCTGTTAAGACATAGCTGTAGTGGTATACTTAGTGAATTAGTGTTTCCAGTGCTGTTACCTCAGTCTTTCTTACACTGCAAGGGGATTTTCTGAAAATTTCAGGTATTCAAATCCTATGACTCCAAGAAGATCTAAAATGAAAAAGAAAAATTAAATATTTTTTTGAATACTGTAGAAGAAAAACTTGATCTCACATTTTTCAAGATTCATAAAGTGAAGGTAGTGAATTCCAGACATGTAAGTCTGTTTTTAAGATAATAGACTATTTTCTATGAAGAAGGAAGAAGGATGTGGGGATTCAATTAAATGATCTTGGTCATTGTGATTCATGATTCAGCAACATGGTCTGACCTCATAGTTGAACTTGTTTTGAGCAGGAGGTTTAACTAGAGACTGGAATTATGCTGTGATCCTGTCATTCTGCATTTCTACAGAAGCAGAATAGTGTGTAGACCTCTTGGGAGATACTACTGTCTGAACAAAAGCTCAACTTCATAGAATTTTGTTCTTATGAAGCACAGAAGATGTAGTCAGACATTTGAAATGCTCAGGAGAGACTGTTTACTCCTGTTTCTAAATTTCTGTTAGGGAACAATCTGGTATCAAGTTTTGTGGTCTATTTTCTAGTTCATTCACCATAGCCACAGAAAAATACAGGGGGACTGGGATTAATGTGATCAAACCCAGATATATACTGTAATAAATACTATACAGTTTTCTACTGTCATGCTAGTCACCTTAGACTACTTTGATGGAATTAGAAAAATGGGTGCTTTTGGGTACTAATGGTATAACCTGGTTTAGGTGTCTTGTTTAAGATAAGATGAATTGCTTGCTAGAAGGTTTGTTTCTTCCTCCTGACTAAGAAGAGCTATGATAACTAGCTCAAAAGTAAAATCCCATCCTTGATGACCCAGATATAATATTGTGTCAAAAATAAGATGGATAAAAAAGAGAATTAAAAACGTGTTGATGATTTCATTTTCATGCTGAGAATTGAGGGAATAAGCTTGTTGCTGCATTGCAAAAAGACTGCAAAAGCCTTGCCCAGCCAAAAGACTGGAGCTGAACCTCTGTGTTAATCAGTTTGGCAGTTTCTCTGCCAGAATATCCTGATTAACTTAGGGATACTGAACTGTATAAAAATACATGGTTTACATGTATTAAGACTTTAGTCCTGGACATTGAAGCAATCCGTGTGGTATGTGGGATCAGCTGGACTAGGCACAATTTCAGGATTTGTGGCTAGTCACACAGCCATGAAAGTGTCTGTGGTTTTTTTCTACACTTCTGAGGCAAATCAGTAAAGATCAGACATGCTAGATGTACACGAAACAGCATCTGATAAATTCAGTAAAACAGAGAGGTGTAAGTTTCTGTCTGTAGAATGTTTATTACAATTTTATGACACTCCAGGGGAAATGATGGACACCGACGCAACCTACAGAAAGGTAGCTGTAAGTGCTATGACACGAACACTACTTATATAGTCTGTGAGATGTATTCCCTCACAAGGTTTAAAATTTGCCACAGTGAGTCCAGAGATAATGGCTCTATTGCTTAAACAATCTTGTTGAGCAATTAAATTCTTTTAGAACATCTTTACTAAACTAGCTAATATTTGAACTACAGCATTACCATAAAATCTATAAGGTACCTTTTATTGACCTATTATGAAGAAGACCCTGTAGGCTAAGTTAAGTTTGCTGGAGGAGTACTGGTCACTAACGTAACACAGACACATAATACTTTGATAACTATAAGATCGAAAAGCAATGTATAAATATGTGTTTATATCAACCAGCCTATTGCCAGCAATTCAGGTATGCAGAGTACATACCTGCTTATATTGTTGCAGAGCTCAAATACACAGAAAGCCTTTCTCATTCCCTAAAACATAAGTTTTTTAAACAAATCTTCCTTAATTCCTAGTTTTAAACTAATTTGATGTTTCTCTTTTAAAACATAGTTTAACATTGGTTAAATCTTTTCTCTATCACTATAGACACCATTATGACAGCTGCCCATTTAAACAGAGTAAAGCTGAGTTCTTTATTACCTGCTGACATAGTAGAGATGCCCCATCAAGTTACTTACTCCTGGCATAATTTTTCTGAATTGGAAGCAATTGTTTCTGGAAATAGTTTGTTCTTTTGCAGAAGAAACCTCACCATCTGAGCATTCAAATTCAGTAAAAATCTAACTGGTTACAACTTGATCTACCACTAAATTTTGCCATCTCATTTGCTTTTGTTCCCAACTTTGAGATTTGTTCATGAAAGCCATTGCCAGACTGCACCAGTGCTGCAAACCCCATAGCGCTAGTGATGGCTAAAACCCATTATGGGTCTTTGGATAAACAAAAACATCCTCCTCATTCCAGTAATGTCTTGTAAGCTGCAGGCTGCCTTTACACTTACTGACAGATAACTCAGCATGGAAAATGTAAGCACAGGGGAGCAGCAGTATCTCAAAGAACTGGGGCAGACTCAAGTCACTGAGAGGTGAGAACTGTAATGGGGAAATGTTGCTTGGAAAAAAGATGAATTCCCTCAATTGTCCGACTCTTCCTGGGCACAGAGTAATAATTTCTGTGTGCTTTACAGCCCGTTCCATATAGCTACTGAGTTTATGTAGAGTTACGCAACATATTCCATTACATTTGATTTTTCATAAATAATAGAAATTATAGTTATGAATAAAGAGTTCCTCTCTTGTTCCATCTCAGTTACCTAATCTTTGATGTAATTAGAAGATATCTTGTCAGTTTAGTTTTGCATGTGTGAATATGGCTCTATCTCTATTGCTGTTGAGGATATGAGAAGAACTATGTACTTCAGCCAGGGGAGAAAAAGAACAAGGCAGGTGCATTTTAATCTTTAAGATTATGAACAGTTTAGGGTACTGAAATAAAAAAAAAAAAAGTGCAGGACTTGGCAAATGACAGAACATGGAGCAAGGTCAGAGAGGGGCAGTATCAGCAAACTGCAAAGGAAAACGGTGAAATATCTGAGTTCACATCACATTTGTTGGTGTTGTGGAGGATGGTGTGCCATCTGTGCTAGGATGTGCATGAGAACCTTATGACAATGGGCATCTTGCATGGCCTGAGGCAAAGAGGCTCTGAAATGCACACAGGCAGCAGAACAGTGTTGGACAAGCATCAAAGATACTGCACATCCTAGGTGCCCTTCAGGATTCAGATAAAGTTAGTCTGGATAAAGCCATAACTCATTTAAGGTATCAGATTAAACCATGGTGGTTCTTGAAATAAAGTTTTTATTTGCATGACTGTATCCTCCTTCCTTTCCTTTCTCAGTGCCTGACAGCAGGGAGTAAATGAAAGCTCCTTTGGATCTTGCCAATTTACAAGTACAACTTGCATGGGCAATCAAAAGCAAAAAAGAAGAAAAAAAAGAAGATAATATTATTAGCAATCTGCAATTATTCCCAAATGTATGCTTTTGGCTGTGCAAAGAGTTGGAATTTCTAGCAGCATAAACCAATACATTACTGAAAATCATGCCTAAACATTCAAATAAAACACATGGACAATTTAAAATTATCCTTGCAAGCTATGCAGTAACCAGTTATTTGGACTGCAGGGTTTTTATGAATAAAATTGTAAAGCAAACCTATAATGTAAATATCCAATCCCAAATACCTTAGCTTTCCAGCTGTAGAGTCCAAAACAAATTATTTGCATGCTGTGTCTGAATTCTGAGGTGGATACAGAGCTAGTTGCTGCTGGGTCAGAGGGTGAAGCTTTGAATTGGCTCACAAAATGAGACCAGCCTGGTCATCCTTCCCTATTTGCAAAGCTTCAGATTTTTCTTGGCACAGGAATCCTTTTGTTTCCCAGCATAACCTTGAAAATACTTTCAAGCAGTTCAAACCATGCTTGTATATTCCTGGGGATACATCTCTCTGGGACATGCACAGACAGATCTCTGCTCTGAGAAGTGGGGATGGAAACCTGTCCTGGGGTATATCTGCATTAATGCCAATTAGAGGCAGCAGGTGTTGAGCCAAGAGCCCCTCAATCCTGGTAGCAGGGCTTCTGAAACACAAGTTGAGTATGTTTGGCTCTCTGGGAATATGAACAGAGACTGCCATGGACCATCCACATCCATGCAGATGTGCTTTCTCTGTAAGAATCCCTTTCTCTGTAGATTGGTAAATCAGCTTGCTGTGACCTTCTTCAGTCTACTCAGACAGTACCATTTCTAGGTCTTCAGCAGTGTCAGTTGGCAGCTTTGAGCCTTTAACATCTTCCTGAAAGACACATCAGCTAAGATCAGTCTTTAACAGACTCAGCCTTGGAAATATTATTTCTTTTTTACATTCTATTTACTTTAAACTTAATTCTCAGGATACCCCACCAACTCCCATCATCATCTGTAGCTGAGAAAATCACGCCTGCACTCACCCTGCTGACTCTAAATTACTATTAGAAAAGCCACCATGATACTTGTTTCAGTTTGTTATTTCTGGAAGATTTTTACAGAAAATGTTAAGAAATTTTCTCACCAATCTTCTTGTATTTGTCAAATATTTAAAAATATCTTTTTCAATCTATTTTCACCATTGGCCTCATTTGGGGTATCTGTAAAGAGGCATCCTTCCCACAATGAATGAGGTACTAATTTTATGTCAAAAGAAGAAAAAAAGAAGAAGGAGGGAAATGTCTGTCAGATGCTCCAAGGTGTTATGAGCTTGTGACCTTTGATACATGAAGGGGGATGAATGAAAGGGATCAAAAGAAATGTAAGAAATTACTTCAAGATACTTCAAGCATGTAGCTCCTGTGCCAGAAAAAGCAGGTGGCAAAAGGATGGTGTAGAAAAACGCAAAGATTTGTATCCCAGAAGCCAACATGAAATATGAATAACAGTTAAAAACTCCTTTGCTATCACCAACTTAGTTTCAGGTGTAACACCCCAAGAAAGCTCTTACATTCAGCCTCATAGTGAAAAAAAAAATCTACAGGTATAGCACTTACAGATGTGCAAGTCAGCAGGAGCTATTGGAATGCACCATTTAAATGGTTTTCTTTTGAGGCATTTTTGTTGCTTGTTCTATGTATTAGCTTTTCAGAAGTTAATATTTGATTTGCTTCACATAATACTTATTCATTCTTCCCAGAAAGACATTTGTCTCATGAAGTCATACAGTATCTTACCAATCATTTAAAATAAAAACTAAACCCCCACAAAAGAGGACAGTCAATATACTCTTAAGGCTGTCCTCAATGAACTCATACCACACCTTTTGTACCTTATTCACTTCTAATGTTTTTCTTCCCCTCTTTTTCACAGGTGGTCACAAACTTCAGTAATGACAGGGACACTTGAAATGCTGCGATTGAGCCTTGCAGTGTATTTTTCTGAATGTTTTTAGTCTACCAAACTGTATTTTGAAAACAGGTTGTGTCTGCTCCAGGATTGCAGCCTTTCTTCATGCTGCAGTTCTAGAGCTTATTTTACAGCTCTGTAGGCAATGGTAGGTCAAAAGATGCTGATATTCACTGGTGGCATTGTAACTGTACTCTAACCCTGTAGAATTCCTTCTACTGCAGACACCATCACTGTCTTTTGACCACTTACAGTAATTTCTGTGAGAATTCCTTGATGATGAAGGCACTGAGAGGTGAAGGCAAATCTGAGGACTAAGTAACAATATTAGAATAAGGGCAGCCTGTTACATAATTCTCCTATTTAGAAGAGGATTAAAAGGGTACTGTTTTGTAGGACCCAGTTAATGGCTTTACATAAGAGAGGAAATAGCATGTGCAGCTTGAAAATTAACCAGGACAACTCTTACTTTTATGGACACCACAGATAAAACTCCTCGAGTTTTCCTGCTTGAAAATAGTTCTGATTTTAACGTGGCACTGCTAGAGGGATGTGGCAAGCTTCTCATGCAATACCAAAAATGCAGTCTCCCCAGTCTGAAGTTATCCCAGGTTTGCATCATAACTCAGATTTATTTTTTCCCCAGCCCAGAATGACCATTCTGCCATGTACAGATGGTCAGTGAATGCCCTCAGCACCCATCATTTTCTCTTTACTGCCTGCCAACCTAACACTAAGTTTTCTCTGCTCTCACGGTATTCAAATTCCTGACAACTAAATGTGCTATCTTTTCACTGGATACAAACCACACCAGGAGCCTCAAATCTGATATGGAGGAAGAAGATACCCTGAAGACAGGGTGAAGAAAGACTGAATATTTATTGAAACAGTACTCACAGTTCACAGCAAAAATGGTTCCACTGGCAGTGAACAGCACAGTGGGGTAGGAGCAGTGATGCCTATTCTCCATGCACTGCATCTTTTCTTCCTCACTTGGAGGACAACCTGCATGGGAAAACTGTGACACTACTACCTGTATGGCAGTATATCTGACAACTATACCACTTCTTAATGTAGACACTCAGAAAACAAAGACTAGGGACTTTCATTTCCTTTCTTCTTTTCTGGGTTGAATTGTGCTTCCAGATGCCAAATCTGTGACAGAAAATTAAATATATCTGTTCCCTGAAGCCAGTCTGAAAGAAGCAGTCCACAACTTTGGCCCACATCCTTAGCACGCACTAACCTGCTCTCCTGGTTCCCCAAAGAGAATTCCTACCTATTCAGAGTCCCTAACAGCAGCTGAGCTGTGCCAGAAAACTGATCAAGAGACATGATAATTTTCCTGCAACAAAACCAAATCAGTGTCAGTGTTAATAATTCAGCAGACAGTATCCCAGTTCTTGGGAACTTTCTCTAGAGTTATTTAATTTACTAGTGTAGATGTGCTCACTGAGATTGAAGATTATGAGTGTGCTCATTCCTTATATGTGTATTGTTACCTTTGCCTATTCCCTTTCATATGAAGTCCTTTTCATCAGTTTATTGCAACTTGACCTTATTATAAATTAAGACAGTGTATGAAGCTGCTGATATTCATCAGCAGAAAATGATGTTTCTCTTTAAGGGGTTTATGTCATATTTATTTCACTGCTTCTATAAAAAGGCTAAGTAGAGAGTGTTGGAGTGACTATGATTTTTTAATTAAACTTGTATATCAGTTTTTATTATTTAATTACGGCTTTTATTTCTATAGGCAAAACTAAATGGAAATGCCATCAACTTGCATATTAATTTACAGGACAAATTAACACTAAATCCAGCTATGTCATGTCTAGAGTTCATCTAGTGAATTTCTATGCTTTGGTGTAGTCACATCTTTGTGTTAGGGTACTTAGTAAGCTGAAGAGCTCTCTGTGCCATCACCATCTATTTATTTGTTTCTCCCACTACTCTGTTTTAGTTCTCTGAACAGCAATTCTTCTCAGTTCTAGCGAGCCGTGGCCTCCTTTGTACCAATTGAGATAATATAGGCAGAGCAGTTTGTGTCCCCAGTATGAGATGGTTTGACATGGTTTCCTGCTACTTCTTTTCCATCTTGTGTTTGCTTGCATGCCATGATATGTGCATTGTACACACAAGGGGAGAGAGGATACAGAAGGAATAACATGGGAAGAAAGGCCCAGTGGCATGAGGAGAGCATGAAGAGCTGTTGCTGTAAGCAACTGATGACCTAATGTTGTTAATCTGACAGCTGCTCAGTGACTACATGAAGTTCGGCATTCTTAGCACAGATACCTGCGGGCAAGTGACTACATCATGATAACTGCTATTGTAGCTGGCACTAGCTGGCATTACTGGGAGTTTCAACTGGCCTCTCATGCACTGAACAGGTTTCTGGATTTGATCTCACCTACTGAGCTGTTGGTGGTCAGGCCTATATTCTGTCCCTGGACAAAGTTGGCCTCTTCTGTTCAAAAGTTCAGCTATTTCACACTGTCACTGACTCTTAAAAGAAAAAAAGAAGCCAAATATATAGTGGGATAAATCTGTAGGTAATGTAGATCCTGTAAAACCTCTGGTCCTTGATGAATGCCTCTGTTTTGCCTCCCCCTTGGTTGCAAGAGTAGATAGATACAATTTTCTAAAGAACTATTAGAGTTCCACTAAAATGTATTTAACTAATACTTAGTTCTATGAAATGTATTTGGCTGTAGAGTAACAGGCACATTTATTTCCCTGATCATATTTTAAATGTCATTTCCTGTCTATTGATTCTCTTGGCATTGGTTACTGATCATATAACTCCCAAATGGTGTAATCCAAGCTGTTCGTATTATTTGGCTTGAACTTTATTTTGAAAATCTGTAGTAATCTAAGTTAAATAAACATAATGCTAGAAAATATACTCTAGAGAATAAATCTACATTGACAAGGAGATGGGTAAAATAGATCTTTTCCATCTCTGCATATGACTTTCTGATTAAAGAAAGTAATAGCAAAAGATGGATGACTGCCTAATTGGATATTAGTAGGGAAAGAGTGACACGTGTTATAGGATACTGCTAGAGGATGACTCTGAGGGTTGCAAAGTGAAGTATTTAGGACAAATGAGCCTGTCACATTAAATAAACTAAAAGAGACAGTCAGGATTCCAAGAGCTTCTCTGGCTCACAGTTAAGAAAATGTCTCCACAGGAGTCTGTGCTAAGCATATCAAAGATAACAGATGCAATATGTTAAGGGCATCTAGCCACCTGTATGGAGAAAGATGCCTTTCAAAGGTGACCAGAAAATGGGAGGATCTGGGCTTGTTCTTCCCCCTTTTGAGGTTTCTTTTTCGCAATATGTATCTGAAAGTGTATGTGAAAAAGTTGTTGGATAATTATCATTATTTTCAATATATGGATGCAACTTTTCTGTGAGTATCTATTTTTACATTGAGATGTAAGATGTTGTTTGTGGTGAGAAAAAAATTATAAGAACTAGAGAAAGGAAAATATGGCAAGAATTTAGTAACAGAGAAATTGGTATGGGAAGGGATTTCTAGTGAAGAATTTCTGTCTCTTTGGGTTCATTTGTTTTCGCTTAATACTTAAAATGAGGAACCAGCAGAAAACCTATGCTTTTGAAATCAACATTTTCCTTTCTTTCTTTCTTTTTCTTTCTTTCTTTCTTTTTCTTTCTTTCTTTCTCTCTTTTTCTTTCTTTCTTTCTCTTTCTCTCTTTTTCTTTCTTTCTTTTTCTTTCTTTCTTTCTTTTTCTTTCTTTCTTTCTCTCTTTTTCTTTCTTTCCTTTTCTTTCTTTCTTTCTTTTTCTTTCTTTCTCTTTCTTTCTTTCTTTCTTTCTTTCTTTCTTTCTTTCTTTCTTTCTTTCTTTCTTTCTTTCTTTCTTTCTTTCTTTCTTTCTTTCTTTCTTTCTTTCTTTCTTTCTTTCTTTCTTTCTTTCTTTCTTTCTTTCTTTCTTTCTTTCTTTCTTTCTTTCTTTCTTTCTTTCTTAGCTGGAGACTGCAGGCCCAATTTCTTAAGCTCATTGCTGAAACAAGGCCACCTGGTTTATTCAAATAGTGTTGCAAATTCAGACAGGACAGTTCAGAGACCTGATCTGTTGGTTTCTCATGGCTAGCATCCTAAACAGGTCTCAAATGGAGTCATCCAAGTATTGACTTTATTCTCATTTATTATAAGACAGATCTCCAAAACATTACTGTCATCCTGGAAAGGTCAGAGTTGATACTGTTCACTCAGAGTGGTATACTAGCACAGTCTGGAGATAATTTGCAACTCCCTGTATTTGCAGACACTCCATAATGCCACTAGGTACTATATATTCTGGAAATCCAGAGATGTTTACATCTGTTGGGTTAACAGTTGCACTAAAAGCTCTGACCACTTTTGATCCCTCTAGTCTTGCAGCTGATTCTGTGAAAATGCCTTTCAAAATTGAAATAGAATTGAAGTCTTTTGTGTAACATGGATCTTGACCTGGTACTCTTATTTACAGAGCATCTAAATAAGAGCTTCACCTGATATTTCAAAATATACAGTATTTAGTGAGAATTGTTTAAAAAACTCCTGAGACACCAAGAAACAGGACTAAATTTTCTGACATAATGTCTACAGTGTTGAGAGGAGAGGGCATGGGTCATAACTCACTATTGATCAGTAAAATGGAAATATAATCACACAATAGATATGATAAAGTCTACAAAGGCTTCTAGCTGGGACTGAGTGTGGTTTTAATTTCATATATATTATCATATGATTGTTATATGTCTGAAATGAAACTTTGTACTCTTGTGGCTATGGTAGGGTAATCTGTTTTGCTTCTACTGTGAGAATGGCACCAAAACCAATGACAGAGGAAAGTGTTGTTTTTAATTTTGACTGCTGGGTCACTATTGTTAAGATATCTGAGCCTCAAAGGCTACTGTGGATTAAAAACAAAGTGCTGCATTTTTAATTTTCCTCCTGTAGTCATCTTTTTTTTTTTTTTCAAAAGGTGCAAATACTTCAATTTTTACTTGATGTTTATGCCTTTAAGCAATTTTGTTTTTTCCTTTTGCATTACTTGAAAATGTAACTGTAAAAAAAATGGTAAGATGCCTATCACTGAAGAGAACAACAGAAAATTTCTAAGCCATTACATGAAGAAAAAAGTGAAGATAAGGAATGTTATAAGAAATAAAAATTGGCAACCAGCAAGATATTTCTGTGTGGAAAAGTTGTTCCACTGATAATTCCCCATATATCATATATCTACATAGGCAAAACATTAGGCCCTATGGAGTATTCGCTGCTAGTGAATTCCTGGCAAGCATTCATGGAAAACAGAAGTGGGAGAGAACTTTTTTTTTTTTCCAGTTAATCTATCTGATTTAGGATCTGCTGTGTTTAGGTGTTCCCTAGAGGGTGTGTTCTGAATTCTTAGTAGGATTAGGTGAGTCGGCCTCTAGTGTATAAAGCTGTAGCTGAAAAAAATTCCGCATCGGTATCCATTTTACTGTCTGAATGATTTTTGCATACCATACATTTTTCCCTATGCATGTATGTTATTATACTGTAGGGCATTATTTCTGTGCAAGTTATTGCATTCTGTATATGTGCCTTGGGACATGTTAGAGCACATTTTCTAAACCAGTCGATACATAAATGAGGCTCTTCAACCATTACTGGTGAAATACCGAGGTAGGTGTTACATAAGGGATTATTATCACTAGTTGGACAATGCTGATTTGCACTCTTGAGTATTAAATATTCTTAATTCCGGCAGTTGATTTGATCTGCTAATTAGTTAACAAACTGGGAGGTCAGGTATTTGCCGTCTGGATAAGTTAATGGTTAAATACATCATGAGTTTGCCAGAAGATTCTAATAATTTTACAATTTGTAAGGCAAAGTTTCTGGGGCTAGGAACTGGAATGTCTGCTTTGCTGCTCTTTATAAATACCAGGAATAAAATCTGTTAAAAGTAAGATGAAGTTTGTTTGAAACCAAATACCTGCATTAAACAGAGTGTTTTTTCTTCACCTGAGCACATCTGTGTGTGTCCTCTTAATGTTCATTTAAATGTAAGGTTACTTCATTTTCTCTAACTTATATTTTAGTTAGGAAGCAACTTAATATGCCAATAACTAGATTTTTTTTTATATCTTGTTTCAAATATTTTGCTTTTAGAACTGATAATGTGTGCTGCAATGAAGCTGCATAGATCTGTCCCTTGACATTTAACTTATGCATATGTTTCATTTTCTTAATGTTTAGCAACTTTAGATATTTAAGAACTAAAACCTAACCCATAAATTTTCTTAAAAACGGACCCAGGATAATTACGTGTATGTACAGGTTCACAGGATAAACTGGTTGATTAATGTCTGACTTGCTGAAATTTAAATGTCATATTGTTATGAAATGCTCCTGTTAATTTCTTTATACCTTCCCTAAAGATTTAGCCAACTGACACTTAAAATTGATAGCACTTCATTTTATTTCATTTGTATATAAGCCAATCAGTAAAATCATATTAACTGTGGTCTAAAACCTTCTTTGTGTACCTAACATGCGGCTTTGGCTCAACAAAATACTTAAGCATGTGTTTAAGCCTGCAACAAAGCACTTTGGGCCAAGATTTCATTTCATGTATTCATTGAAGACAGACAAACTCCTTCTGGTTTCAGTAAGCCAGTGTTTTAATTTGTAAAAAACTGTAGTTGCATATTTGATTTATATATAGATTAAATTAGTCTGTGTGTGTCCAGATCCAAAAGCTGCACTACATATGTAGAGTTCCAGTCATAAACTCTGAGCAAATCAAACCATCCCCTTAATCAGTGATACACATCTTGTGAGCTTAAGAAGCATATACTACTACAGTGGAGGCATTCCTGATATAACTCCTATGTGATCTAAAGCTGCTGTGCAGGGATGATACATGCAGGTTGACACGGGTGCAAACACACATAGTCATACTTTAACCACACAAGTGGGCACACATATGGTCATGCAAGAGAGCAGGCAAGCATGCTTCAGGACCTGAGCAGCATGGTCCAGGAGTCAACCCAGTTTATAAGCAGTGGCTTGACACTGACTACATATTGCCATGTGACATCAGATGTCTACTTATTATAAAGTGACTGTGGAAATGTGTCAAAGAAAGAGAACAATGCAGAGAATTCCTCATTTCTGAGAGGTTTTCTTGAAAGAATGGGAATAGGGAAAGGGCCAGACAACTTGTTCAGGTGAGCCACTGATTGTTTTTTATATGGGGAGTACCTCCTTCAACAACTCAGCAAAGATTGTGTGGTATTCAGTGGTATTTCAAGAACGTGTGAGTTTATTCTCCTTTTTCTGTTTTCATAATAAACAAGACAAATGCCTCCCTAGTCTGTGTCCCTGTATCTCACAGATCTGTAGGAAGTGACAAACACTTTGGTATCACTCCTAAAAAAATGTAACATCCTATTCCAGACAGTGCTGAAAGCACAAATCAGTATAAATGTCCTGAGCAGTAAGTAAGCATATTAAAAAAGGGGAATTTTCAAAGGTGTCCATGTAATTTAAGCAGTTGATATCCTGCATTTGAGAGACACTTGGACGTTACAAAATCTTGAGTGAGTTTTATAAAGTATTATCCTGACTTGCAGAATTCTTAATGTGTAACATAACCTAAATTTAAAGCATTGCCAGATAAAATATGCAGAGCGTTATGGAACTGTTAACGCATGTAATACAGTAGATGAAGTATGGGATGTGGAACTTAATGAAGCTTGCTCACCAGACAAGTGTATAACACATGTAGCTGTGCAAGACACCAGCTGAGGAAGCATGCCAACTTTTGGAAGCTAGTTAAAATGTTTATGCAAGTTTCTTTCCACCTCAGAATCTACAGCAATTACATTAAGCTAGAGGGCTTCTAAAGCATAACAAAAGTCACACTATCCAAGAGTTTGGTGAATGGAACTCAGCCATTTATAACCTAACCCAAAGACAACCTTTACCTATTGGATGGCTACTCTGCTACTTGACCTTATAATAACCTGTTTGGAAATGTAAAGCTTAGTAAAACTTTGTTCAATTGGGATAGAGAAATCCAGAATATGTGGAGGAACACAAAAACTGCAAATGTGAAAATGTTTCATGCTGGTGAAGTGCATGTCACACTGCCTCACCTGAATTTTGTTCTCACTTGACAATATTGCAAATCTGGCTTTGAACCCTATAGTAGTGAACAAGAAATGCCAGTACCATGACAAGAAGGTATTTGTCTGTTAAAACTTTGTTCTATTGGTCCAAATTTATTTGAAATATACAACAGTTTAACTCCATGGAAGGATATGTGGAACATGTGTTGTGGACCCTTACAGCCCTGGTATAAAACTAACTACATACTATGTTCTCTGATTAATTTGACAAAGAGTATAAATGAAACATTGTTAGTATTGAAGTAAAACTGCATTGTCACAGAAGGACGACAGTGTGATACACACCAAAAGAATTATTTTCAGAAGTTGTGCTAGAAATATTAAAGCAAGTGATGCATTCATGTGCTAAAAAGCATCAGGCACATAAATTTCTCTATTTTTACAAGTAGTTATATCTTAACAGGAAAGAAAATTTACCAGCATAAAGCCATTATATGGTACATTAGGAATTTGTTGGGTTTATTGTCATTCTAAATATTTTAAACCTCATATCACCGATTTTTCTTTACGCTTTACAACAATGAGCAACTATTAAGTGAATATTCTGAAAGATAAACCATAATAGAGACAAGCACTTATTTATGTCATATCTCTGAAACAAATGGAACTGTTCTTTTCTCTCTGATGTAAATAAGGGGTTCCAAAGATGGCTAAAGTTCATTGTTGTTTTTCTAGTACACTAAATGATAGGAAGGCTTCACAAATGCTTTTTCTTTACATTTGATTATCTACTTCCTCTTTGTTCCCTTGTTTTATTCATAGCTTAGTTTAGCTTTTTTACCTGTTCCCTCAAGTGTCTCATTCTACAGGCAAATTTAAGTTTCTTTTAGCACTTTTTGAACTCTTTCCATAGTTTCATTTTTATGCATTTAATGTTCTTCTAAAATTTACTCTATGCATTTTTCATTACTCTTCTGCTTCTGGAGAGTCTTTTTTATCATAATAACAACATGGTTATTTTACCACAGCAACATAATTGTTAATTCACATTCAGCCCTTGTATTGAATAAAATAAAATTAAGCATGGTAACAAATTTTATTTATTTATTTTTTTACTTTTTGGTGTTACTGTTAAGAACAAACCTTCTCCATTAAGGGATTTGATCATCAGTAAATGATAAACGTTAATTGGTGTAAGATTTCCATAAAGATGTTGACTGTTATGGGAATCTGAAAGTTGAATCTAAGATGGCTTTCACCTACCACTCTTAGTACTGTGGCACTGCCACTACTGCACAGAGAAGCTGAAAGAAAAAAGCTGTGAAAGAAAGCAAATCTGCCAAGACTGCACCCAGTGTAGACTCCTCGTCACTGCTCTCAGGGAGGAGGAATGTCACTCTTCTGTAGATGGGAAGTAGCGCAACAAAGAAAGGTGTCTGTAGTTGAATAAAATTCTGTGAGAAAACAGTGAGAATTGAGCAGAGCCAAACCAGCGCTAAAAAGCAAAATCAGCAAAAGTTGTCTGTTAAGGATGGGGATCACACAAGTACAGTTATCTGGTGTTTGTACAGCATACATGTAGTAACCAGGTCACAGCAGCTTTTAGGTTTTAATAAAATGTTAAAGTGTAATTTAAATCAGTGAAACTAACTTTGTATAGCAGTGTCTTAGCAAATCCTTTTCTCCTTATTACAGATTCCTTATACTGTCCTTACCCTTCATCTCAGTGCATAAGAAACACTCATGCTATTATTACTCAAGGGCTGACAGAGGTCGATTAATATGTTTGGGAAGGAGAATTGAATGCAGTGAAATCTGGACAAAAACATTGCTTTCTACTTTTGCAAATTTCTTCATCCTACATTTTTAATATTCGTTAGCAAAAAAGATAGCTTGTGTATTCAAGCTGGTCACAGTTTTGTCTCCAGGGTGAACTTTCCAGCTAACCAGCATAGATTGCTAACCTTTTCATTAGCATTGATCATAAACCTGGACAGTTTGCCTTGAGATATCTTCCAGGATCTGATAGCCACAGTTTCAATTTCTGATGAACAGCTGGAGGAGGAAAAAGCTGAACTGACTGAGCAGCAAGTAAAGATCTTTGTGACAAGACTTTCCTATGCTTTACAAACTATTTAATATCTGGGTAGCAAATGTTCAAATTCGTCTGTCAGCATTGCTTCTGAACAATTTTTTTTTCAGACAGATAGCACTGGTGACGCCTTAATGTCTTTATCAGTCTTGGTTCAGCAAGGAGAAAACTGAACTGTAACACCACATTCCCCTGCTTATTTTTCTGCAAGGGACAAACTGAAACAGGAGGCATTCCTTGGCTTTAAATACATATTAGAATTTTTACTAAAATAGCTTGATATTGCCATTGAGTTTACGCTGGCCATGGCTGAAATATTTGCGTTCCAGAAGAACAGTGCATGACTGAAGCAAAAGATTCCATTTCTGACATCTGAGAATGGCTGAGAACCTCCAGGCAGAAATCAAACTGTTACTAGCTTTTTAAGGACTTGTTGCTGCACTGACTTATATACGATTTTTGCCACAGTCCCATACACAAGTCATGTTTCCTTCTAAAACACTGGTGCCAGAAAGCTCCAGTGTTTGCAGCTCTTCACTGATGACAGCACTCAGTTCTGAGGTCATGCCTGGGGCAGCAATTGCCTAGTGGGAGTTGTTTCTGAGCTGGAACATTTCACTTAAGACTAGTAGAAATGATTGACAGTAGAAAACCTCAAAACAAACCAAACCCCAGACAACAAAAACCCATTTGGGTTTCCTATAATAATGGATTTACTGCTTGAAAAAAACCTGTTGAGGAAACAGATGGGATTTGGCTGGGTGTAAACTGTGTTTCCAAACTAATAAATTAATGCTAATGTAAAGTGTTAAAAGAAATAAATAATTTGTTTTTTCTCTTTTTGACTTAGTTTTTATTTTTCTTATGCCCTGTGCATGGGACATAGGTACAGCAAAATTTGGGATGAATCAAGGCAGCTTTCTTGAAAATTGATAGTTTCTCCAAATGCTGCAAACTGCAAAAGTCCTTTGAAATGGAGTGGATGACAGATGCTGTTTCCACTTTTTCCATGAGCATGAGTTTTACTAACAGGTAGTTTGGATAGACTTCAGTACCTTGCTGCCACTTCTAATGACAAGGCTACTTTTTAACATCTTTGCCATCTATTCTACAGTCTGCACTCTCAGTTGGAAGACTATTTCCCTCCTCCTTGAACTGCCTCACCTCAAACTGACAGTTTAATAGATGTAGTTTGCCAAGTAGGCTATGATAAAAAATTATGGCCACAAAAATTGATGGTGAATAAACAAGTGCTAAAAGATACTGAAGGTTTAGCTAGGATAATCACATTAACGTGGGTGAAGATTTACTTGAAATGTAAAGTATTTTTTCTGCAGCTAGAGATAGAGAAAGTAGCATAGAGCTTCACAAAGGATGGACCAAAAATCCCTATGAAGGCAAATACAGAGGTGGGCTCCTTCATAGTTTAATTTATTACCAGTCAAATTAGAATAGGATAATGAGAAATTAAATCACATCTTAAAAATGCCTTCCCCCACCCTTCCTTTCCTCCAGGGATTAAATTTACTCCATATTTTCTCTACCTCTTATCTGCTCTACCTCCTCCCCTTCAATGGTGCAGGAGGATGAGGAATGGGGGTTCAGTAGATTCATTACAACTTGCTTCTCTAACTCCTTCCTCAGTGGGAAAACTCTTCTGCTGCTACAGTGTGGGGTCCCTCCCAAAGGAGATAGTCCTCCAAAAATTTCTTCAACATGGGTACTTCACAGAAGGCTGCAGTTCTTCATGAACTGCTCCAGCGTGGGCCCCTTCCGTGGGTTCATCCTTCAGGAACAGGCTGCTCCAGTGCAGATCCCCCACAGGATCACCAGTCCTGCAGCAAACCTGCTCCAGTGTGGGCTCATCTCCCCATGGGGTCACAGATCCTGCCAGGTGCCTGCTCCAGCACGGGCTTTGCACAGGGTCACAGCCTCCTACAGGAGCCCCCCTGCTCTGGTGTGGGGTTCTCCACAGGCTGCAGGTGGAGATCTGCTCCAGCATGGACCTCCATGGGCTGGAGGAGCACAGCCTGCCTCACCATGGTCTGCATCACGGCCTGCAGGGGAATCTCTCTCTGGTGCCTGGAGCACCTCCTCCTCTCCTTCCTCATTGGCCTTGGTGTCTGCAAGGCTGTTGCTTTCACATATGCATTTTCTTCTCTTCTGACTGAAGTTCTGCAGTCCTGTCTTCCCCTCCCCCAGTCCTCCCCAGAAAATATCCAAGTTGAAAAGTGTAATCTTCACGATGTGTCTCTCTTTTTGCTTTCTCCTCTGAAAAACTGAATAATAGCCATTTAAAAATATTTTGAGATTCTTTGATAAAATGCACTATATGAATGCAAATTATAACACTTTTAACATGATTTCTCTGTTTATTCTTCTGTGTGGGAATTATAAAATCTTATTTTACTGTAGAAATCATAATTTTATTAATACTATAAAAATGTGTTAAATTGGATATGGCTGGGACAATGGCCAGGCTGAGGCATAAGATTACAGATGTAGAGTAGTTACCTTGACTATATCCAACTATGCATTTTTGAGACACCTTTATATAATGAGATTAATTTCTAATAGAAACCCACAACAAAGATTGCTGTGTTATCATTCTCTAATGCTTCTTCTCTGTTACTTGCTTCTATAATTTTTCTTTCTTTTCTACTTTCTTCATTCTCACTTCTACTGAAATGTATTGGCTGAATTGTGTGTCTCTGAAATTCTATTTATTTATTTACTTATTTTTCTGTTCTTCTCCCTTTCCTTTATCTTGTTTTTTGACACCATTCCTATTACCATGGGGAGGTGGCAGAGAAAGGCAAATTCCTCTTACACCATAGGATTTTGCCCCTCACCCTCCTTGTAGCAGTGGTCAGAGAGAACACACTGGATTAAAATATAATCACATAGCATGACCATTGTACTCAGCATTGTCACACTGCCTCAGTCTGGCCCCAGGTGACTTGACCCAAGTTGAGCAGTACGGTTGTGGCAGGATGTAGGGTTTGCCTAAGATGAGTGCTAACACTTGAGAAAGATAAGCAGCTCGAGACCCATAATGGGATATAAACAGTGATGTGCTGCCAATTTTTTCACAATGGGCACCAACAACAATTTTTCCCACTGGCTTGTGACAGAATTCATATCAGGCACATGCACTTGCAGAGATGTGTCAAGGGACTAGCAAATATATTCTTTTGTTTTTGCAAGCAAAGAAAAATACTCTTTAACAACCAAAGAAAGAGGCAGCACCTCTTGAAAAACTTCTAGTAAGTGTGTTTCTGTTTAGCCTTGTATTCTATTTGTATTACTTAATTGAGAAAGAGGTTGAAAATATTTTAGGAAACTACTACTAATAAAATCTATTGCATTTTAGAGCCAAAAAGATGATCTATATGAGCTTCATGAATAAAAATCAGCCTGGCAATTCTAATTTAGCACTAATTATAAGGGCAGTGAAGTACAAAAAAGGTGGAAAAAGTAACCCCTGCTCTCCTTTTAATTTTGTCATTGGTGTTCAAGGGGCATTCCCAAGTGCACAGAATCCTTCATATCTGTGTAAAGACTTGAAATTCTGGAAGCAGTGACAAAGTACTTGCAGGATCAGCTGGGTCACTGAATACAGTTTTCTTTCTCCAGTGATAGAAAGAGATATAAAGAATGTTTTAGAGGGACCTTCTGGAAAGTTCATCCTTTTTACCCTCTGAGTCACACTCTTCAAACTGTCTTTTATCTCCTAACACTATCACAAACCAAAGGCTTTAGGCAAAATTCTGCAAACACAGAAAGATCAATATTTAGGAGAGAACAGAACTGTTCTTGTCTTGTCACTTTTTGGACTATTTTATATGAAAGGTGCAGTGGATTTAATGTTTTGTAAGTTTGCATAAAATGATGTTATTCATGTGCCCTTGTTCATTTCTTTATGCCCACTGATGCCCCACTATTTTGCCAGGCACTGCAAGAACAGAACAAAAATACCCTGCTATATTTAAATTCAAAGTACAAGATGAGATACAAAACTTCGATCACCACAATGAGGGCTGAAATGTTAGTCATCAGTATAATAAGCAGTGCACACAATATCGCAGCTGCTTAGTTAACCAAGTTCACTGCAGGCACCAGGAGACATTTTAAAAAGAAAAGTTTGAGAAACGAACAGTTCTCTTAATATTTTTTTTTCTGAAGAACCTAGCCACTGCCAAGTCATCTGTCCTTTTAAAGGGGAATAAATGGGCCTGTGACAGAACCCATCCTATCTTGACAGTCACAGCTGGTATTTAAGGGCCACAACTGATAGACAATAGCATATTGGGGGCACTTTGCTGTTGCTTGTCCAGATGGTATTTGTCTTAATCATCTGTCAAAATCTCCAGTGATGCCAATCTAAGGCCTTTCAACAGCAACTTTCTGTTTCAAAGATAGATATAGCCTTATTTTTAGACTTTTTTTCCATGTTCCTACAGTTAATGGTTCCTGAAGGGTGCTGACAAGGAAATCTTTCTTATGAAACTCCAGAGTAATTTTGACTGTTGTTCTGACTTTTTGGGAAAGCTGATTGCTTCTCACAACCCCAACACTGCATTAAAAAAATATACTGCTCAACAAGTATTATATAAAGAATATAAAAATGTATTTAAGTAGACAAGAATGTAGCTGGCTCAACTTTTGCATTACATTATACCTCACATTTCAGGCATCTTGTCTGCTTTACAAGGTATTACAGGCAAGGCTGTAAATGCAGATCAGAGTTGCAGTAGCAGAACACAGTAGAGCTAAACAGCTGATTTAATGAGGTAGGAATTTAACACAATGCTTTATTCATAGAATTCGAGTGTTGAAGGCCAGATGGTGTCAGCAGTATTTCCCTCTGACTCTACATCCAGAATTAAAACAGATTTCTGTATTATCTTAAAGTTTTCAGCCCACACCTCACTGACTACACCAGGTAACACTTTCCTAGGTTAATTTTTTTCCCTTTGTTTCTCTACAGTACATGCTGAGTAATCAGTTTACAAGCCACAAAAATATCTGGTGCTCAGTATACCAAAGATCAATATAGTCAAGTGACTGTCGTGTTAGGGACTTGGACAACATAGCATGCTAAATGAAGTAGATATTCACACCTGCCTGGTGAACCATTAATGGCTAGACAGAGTTCAGAGCCTTCTTTCCATGCAGGGATCCTTATGCAGGGTGCTCCCAAAGGCAGAAAAAATATTCCAGGAAATGGTTTTCATTGTAGAGAGTTGCAGAACAAACCCAGTAATTCTAAAGAACTAGCTCTTAACTATTTTGACTGTGAAACAAAAATCATTATCTGCAAGCAGGTCAAAGTTCTTTACAGTCTGTTGAAATCTGGTTTTATTTCAACCAGAAACTGGATGATTCACTACCCACTGGAAATTTAACAGTCTTAATGAGACACAAGAAGTCAGAGTGGATTTCTCCATATCCTGTATTGACTACTTCTGACAAATCTCTGCTGTGGTCAATTCTTTGGAGGCAGGTGTTTTCAAAACAGCATTTCAACCTGAAAAGTGTGTGAAGTTGTCAGGCTAGAAGGAAAAATTACATGATCGTCTCTCCTCACATATTATGGTCGTAGTGTGCTTGTATCAATAAATGTTTTCCCTCTCAACAGTCCTAATTCATCTGGCTTTGTTGCTGGAGATGAATGTACAAGTCTGAATTTGGTAATCTTTCTGGGTTGCAAATAATTCCAGCAAAATAGTTCCCACTGTCTGAGATCTATTCTGATAATTGAACCACTTTCTGTCCCAGAAAGCAAAATGAAGTCTCTGGAAATTCCCTCAAGACACGATTTGTCTTTGCAAAAATCTCCATCTTCCCCTTAGAAGCCTCAGCGGAGAAACTGCAATTATATTCATACTTGTGCTTTTACTCTATTTCTTCTTATTCCCTTACACACAACCTTTTTATACTTCAAAGCATTTGCCTAGCTGGTTGCTTCAGCATCTGGGCATTCACTGTGTGCTCTCACAGAATAGCAGTCCAATATGGTCCCCAAAATTTCAATATTGGAAAACATTGCTTGTATAATAAGCTTGGATAGAGATATACTAGGATGGAGGAGGGAGCTCTGATCAGATGTTTCTGGGGAGTTTCTTTTGCCTGAATCAAATCGCCTTTTTTAGTTTGGCTTACGGTTTTTCTCTTGTTTCCATGTTCCAGCAGGGATGAGCAGAAAATATAATCATGCCCTGCAGAGAAGTGAGTGGGTTGCAAGTGGCTGGAGTGAAATTGCTTGCCATTGCCAAGAACAGAAGAAAATATGGGGGTTTGGGGACATGATTATCTCCTGCAAGGCCAGAAGAGTAACAGTTTGCCAGCACACCTCCTAAAAGCATTACAAATGGGTGAATAAGCATGAAGAGGCTGGGGTGATGATAAATAACACTTTCAAATTATCTCAGTGAAAATCAGAAGAGCTGGGACATACTGAAGAAGTTGATTTTAGTGTTATAATCTTTAAATATTGAATTATATTCAGACATACAAATATTAGAATCCATGACAATTATCTCAGCACTACCAGTTCCTGATAACTGTGATTTTCTAACTTATCATACAATCACAGAATAGCACAGATTGGAACAGATCTCAAAATATTATCTTGTTTAAGCTTTCATAGGAAATGCAGCCTAGATGAGATTAACTAGCATCCTGTACAATCACATCTTGAAAACCTTCAGCAATGGGGACTCCACCATATCCTTTGGGAGGCTGTTACCGTGAATGGTTGTTCTTATTGTAAAATATTTATTTCTTACATCAAGGTAAAACCAGTGCCAATAACTGTTTTGTTTTTGTGGCTCCCTGTGAAGAGAGAGCCCCTGTCCTCTGGAGCTGCCCTTTAAGTATTTGAATACTGTGATGAGTTCCTCCTAAGCCTTCTCTTCTCCAGGGATGAAAAGACCTAATTCCTTCAGTCCTTCCACACAGCACAGGTTCTCTAGCCCTTTGAACATCTTTGTCATCCTCTTTGGACCCTCTCCAGTCCATTCATGTCTTCCTTTAATTGTAGGGACAAGAAATGATCACAGTGCTCCAGATTCTGCCTGACAGGTGCTAAGTAAGGTGTGAAGATCACATCTCTAATTCTGTTTCCAATGGCCCTGTGGATGCAGCCCAGGATGCTATTTGTCTTTGTTGCTGGCAGCAGCACACGGCTTACTCCTGTTTGGATTGCTGTCCACCAGTACCTTCAGGTCCCTTTCAGCAAGGCTGTTCCCCAGGCACATAGATCCTAGCCTGTACTGGACTTTTTGTTTATTCTGACCCAGGTACAGGACTTCCCACTTCGTTAAATTTCATACTGTTCTTGGTAGCCAGTTCTCTTCCTAAGGTGATTCTCCCTTCTGATGTGTTCAGCTCACCACCCAGTTTGGTGTTATCGGTAGGATCTTGCTGAGCCCTTGATGCTCAGGAGAAATGAATTACAATAGAATTTAAAAAGCACTATTTCTTTAAACTCTGAGAATGACTTGTTTTGATGTTCTTCTTATACTCTGATGCATTATTTTAAAATTATAATATTTTAGCATGCAAGTGTTTGTATGAAAATATGACTGTAGACAGACAGGTAAATTGGCTATACATGATGAGGATTTTTAAGACCTAATGAAGCTCTTGGGTTGTTTGCTTTCACCTTATATGCTGTCTGAAAAGCTGTTACAGATTTTTGTGCCTTAGCTCTCCATCTGTAAAAAGGAGTAACAATGTTCAGCTTTCACCTATCTTTTCTAGCTAGCTTAATTACAAATCATATTAGATTGTGACTTTTGCTACAGGCATTGCCAGAGTTTAGGACCATGAACAACACTGGGATTTCTAGAATCTATTACAGCATGAGTAATAGTTTGGAAAATGTCTTTCGACAAATGAATGTATTCAGTGTTATTCATACTCAGATCATTTTCTTGTTTTCAGCCTTTTCTTACTGAGGTTGCCTCCCATCATTACCCTACTCACAAAGCAAGTAAGTAATCATAAAATAAAAGATTCCTGAAGAGTCTGGAAACAGCACTTCAAACACAGTCAGTCTCCTCCTTGGAAACTGGCTGCTATAAAACAGAAATGAGCAAAGTAAGACTTGGCCTGAATAGTTTAATTTCTGGCCTTGCTGAAGTCAAGGCCAGAATTCTTGTTGATTTTAATAGAGTGAGGATTTTGCACTTTGTGAATGACCTTGCGAAGTGAAAGAAGAGCCAAGACTAGAATCTTCCGAGGTACCTGAGGGGATTAGGTACTTCTGGCATGCCTTGAAGATCCCATCCTAAATCTGTTTCATTGTTCCAGCAAATGGCTCAACCACCCATATTCAATACTGGCTTTCTGTCTCTGGTAAACCAGATAGTTTTGAACTGGCATCCTAAAGAGGAAAGACTCCGTCTCCATTTAGCTATCATTTGAATCCTCTAGAGTTACAACATAGAGCATCGTTGTTTCTGTAATCCTTCTGTAATATCTGGAAATTAGTTATCCTGAAATGGTGTATTCCAATTTATTTTCAAAACATGAAATATTAAAAGTGCTATCACATGACCTCTAGATGTAATTAATATAAGAAATGATAAACCAGACATATGATTAAATAATCTTTCCAAAAATAGAGTACTGAGGGAAGCAGCCATTATCTAAGATTATATTACCAAAAGGGAAAACATTAATACAGTCAGTCATCATTGTGAACAGCAGCACAACAAGGCTCCTTCCTATGCCTGTGGATATCTATTTATAGGATAATGACATGAGCTGAAATGGCCACATGACATTTCTTCCAGTAGCTGAATTTGTGGATATCTATATCTGAAGAAAGAACACAGCAAGCACTATTTACATATCTTACTATTCTTCAACCAAAAATGTGTAAAAAAATAAAAACTATAGAGAACAAGAGTGCAATTTTTATTTATTGCTTTGTTTAAAGGATTGTATTTTTAACTGATTCACCTTTTATTGAAACACTTTTTCTTCCACACAAGAAATAGCTATCTCCTTATTAGAAGGCACAGAGAAAAGACAGACTATGACAGCATGATCTAGCACAAAACAATCAGCTCTGCCAGGAATTTGAATTTAATGTTGTCTAGTTTAAATTCATAACTTTCAAAGAGGGTTGTTTTAATGCAATTTGGTTTAATAAGAATTGTATCATTAAATTCCCTTATTATTCTGACAAACTATGAAAATAACTAATCATTTGGTGGAGAAGAGGGACAGGCTTTAGATAGCATTTCTTAAATCCCACCTCTTTTCAACCATTCTGTGCACTATAGAAATGGTTCTGGGAAGGGTAAAAAGAAAGTATGGACTAATCTGAATTTGAGCAAAATGAATAAAAGACTGAACCCTTTGGGAACAAGTATGAAAGCTGTCCTGATTTCAGCTTGGCTACATCTGTGAGGTGGAGGCATAAGAAGGCAGACAAATGCAGTGAGGAAAAAAGAATGACAGGAACCATCATATCTGATCAGTAAGCAAGAAAATATCCTATCCTATATTGTTTATGAAAAAAATATACATGTATGCTCCATATAAACTGAAAAACCCTACCTCAGACTCTCTGCCATAAAAGGGTTAGGAGAAAATGTGGTAAAGGTGAGGGGGCAAGTTGTATCGTTCATTTTTGTTCTGAATTACTCTGAATTGCCTGGGATCAGACTGCTCTGCGTGTTAGTGGAAGCATCTGGAAATGAGCTCACTTCTCAACAAAGATTATGTTTATTGTTTAGGATAAGGGCACATAATGTAATATATGTTGGTATGGTACCCATCTTTTCCGGAATTTGCTGTCTGTTTATTCTGTAGATAGGATGACTTATCTTGTGAGGATTCCTTGTCTCTAGAAAATGAGCTAATAAAATTCATAAGTACATTTCTACCTGGTTGTTAGTTATGTCTCAGCATAATCAGGATTTTAATCTTGTCCAGCTGAAAATATGCTGTTTGTTTGTTAATTTTATTGACTTTGCAAATTAGCTTGTTAGTAAGCTATGACTTACAGGTGTATCTCACTTTGTGTAGCACCAACACAATAACATCCATAACTTAATCTGCAGCAAATGATTCTGCAGCAAATCATCAGGATGTATAGGCCAAAAAATTCAAACTCACTCCATGAAGGCCAGCAGAATTTACCAATAGTAGCACATTGCTCCTTTCATGACAAGATTCTCTGGGATCATTAAAGTATGTCACCGTCTTCCCTCCTTCTCTTAGAATCAATGAGGTTGGAATAGACCTTTAAGATCCATACTACCCTAGGACTGCCAAGGCCATCACTAAACCATATCTCTGGGAGCCTCATCTGTATGGTTTTTGAACACTTCCAGGAACAGTAATGCCACCACTTTCCTGGCCAGCCTGTTCCAATGCTTGACCACCCCTCTGTGAAGAATTTTTTGCTAATAGCCAATCTAAACCTCCCCTGGCTCAGCTTGAGGTTATTACCACTTGTCCTATCACTTGTTACTTGGGAGAAGAGACTGATGCCCACCTCAATACAACCTTCTTTCAGGTAGTTGTAGAAAGTGATACAGTCCCCCCTGAAATAATCTTTCCAAGATTCTGTGTGTTGTGTTTCTAGACTTCACACTTCTGCTTTAGTTAGTTTCTTTCTTATTTCTATACATTCGCAGATGTGTATTTTTTCAACTTTAGAAGAGTCCACCACCAATGGTTTCACAGTTCTTTAAGGTCTAAGGTTGCATATCCAGCACTACCCACACATATGCAGCAATCATAATTGAAATGCAGTTGCTTGCAATGCATGTATTCTGAACTCAGCCTCCCTAACTAGCAGTGTGAGCACTGCAATCTGCTGTTTACTGGAGAAGTGTATTATTTCTTGTAACCACCTTGGAACATACGCTATTTATCTTTTGCTTTAAATTTAAATATCTTCATATACAAAATATTTGTCTCTATTTGAATAAAAAAGAATTAAAATTCTATAAGCTGCTTGTAAGCTTACCCTTCTGCAAGCGTAACCTGTGCTTCCACTCAGGCTGGTGGTGTGTCTTCCTGCTGTGTTGGCAACTAGGCAATATAGATGCTTCCTTTTAAATTATAAAGGCTCAAAACCACACGGAAATTTTTATGTTTGTTTTTTTCCTGCTGGTGGCTTACTTGCAGACATAGCATTGAGATCTTCCAGCCTTTGCAGCTGAAAAAGTAGATCCACTATTGTCCCAGAGGGACAAGCAATACTGATTTTTAAATGTGCAATACTGACTGAGGTTTCCATATGTCCAGAAAATGAAAGATTATTTTCAGATTTGTAAGATATTGTGTTACTACTCTCATTGATGATCCGCAGTAAGGCCAAGGTTACAAATTTACTTTACACAGTTTAAAGTCCACCAGCATCCGTATTTATTTTTTTTTTAAAGTGAAAGTCCTCTGTTAATCAGTTCTACGAAATTATAGAACTATTTGAAAGTAAATCAGCCTCCTTACATGAGACAAAGAATTAAACTTTGAAAATTAGAGAAAGACTAATAATAGAAGTCTGCTATTTAGAAAATATTTATTCTAATGATAGAACTGAATGTTTCTGGTAAGAATTCTAGTCTTGATCCAAAACTCTCTGGCTTTCATGAGCAAATACATTCTCATAGAAATAAATCTGAGATGAAGTAGTAGATTTATTTTTTTTTCTTCAGCAAATGGCTGAAGTTTGCTCTGCATCAGGTTCCTAAAGACATAATGCAGGTAAGAATAAGAACTATTTTTGTCTTTCTAGAAGAAAGTTAACAGAAGTTGACTTAAAATATTTTTATTATCTTGTCTGAAAATATTCTGCTTGGCTTCATCAGGAGTTTATTATCAGTCTGGTAGTCTGGACTGTCTAAGGATCTGGATGACACACATATATGAGGTTGCAAAAGCTGCATTTCCTTCTCTGTAGCTGAGAAAAATGGGACAGGTTCCTCATCTTTCCTGCCTGCAGCTAGACCTGATTTTGAGTGATTCTGCCACCTGAATATTTTTTAGGCATCACTGGTTTGTCTCCTAAGTCATCTGGTCTTTGGCACATCTATACTTTTACTGCTGTTGTATAATGAATACTAATTCAAATCCTGCAGATTTCTTCAGTAGTCTTTACTCAGCTTTAGTAAGGCTGGCTGAAATATAACAATCATTCTTCCTCCCCAAATTATCAAGATCTGATATTTTTTTCTGTTCCTATGCTAACCAATTTTGAGACATTAATTTTTCCAACTCCCCTCTTCCCCTTCCCCCAAAAAAATACACCTGTAGTACTCATTTTGGATTCTAATGATCCGATTAGATTAATCTAGTTAGACTGTAAGGCTAAAGAGCAGAAAGGTGTCACCTGCATTTACTTTTCTGTAGTATATACTGTATTTGAACTAGTGACCTAAGGCTTTCTTTACAGTCACTGGGGAAAAATAAGAACCTAGTCTCTTTGTAATGCCTGATTTAAAGTGGGATGAACTGTGCTCCTGTTTCCATACTTGTCTGGTACCTATGTATACTTCTCCTTTCATCCATAGTCTGATAATTTCTTTATCTAGATGCAACACCTTTAGCTGTAGTGCTTATAAAATACAGGGTCTGTATCTTATCAACTTGACACTTGCTTGGCAGCTGCAAAACCTAGAAATATATTCCTGCATTAATTTAGTGGGTTTTGAAGCAAGGGCTCTCATACACAGGTGAAGACTCTACACTATGTCACATTAAGCAGAAATTTCATTCTGGACATAAGTTTCATTGATGTGTATTTCTGCAAAATTTACCTTTTCTAAATGGCATTTTTGAGAGGTTTGCATTCATAAATTTTGGATCAATTTGCCCATTGTTAACCCTCATCTCTTTAGTATAAACCGTCTCACAGCTGGTTTACAAATACTGTATTACTGCCTGAAGACTTTATTTTGTGGTTCTGTTGTCACATGGGATCCTTTGAAGTGATCAGATAGTCATAAAAACAAGCTAGGCTGGGCACTAAAGTACAAAGAGGTGAGGCACTGATTAATAGAAACAAGGCAAGTCTGTGATTATATCTTGGGTACTTTAGGAGGAAAAAGGTGCCAGCATTTTCTCTGTGAATAGAAATAAAGTGGACAACTAAGCCTCAGCAAAACTTTCTTACTTTCTCTCACATGTAGTGCTGAGACATGGAATATATTTTAAGTGCAGGAAGTAATACAAGGTTGAAGGTGAACACATTTATTATTTTTAGAGAAGACAGAACAGCAAACAGTTTCTTCTATGTAACCTAGTTTCTAATTTTCTCTGGAGAGCAGTAGGTACCAGAATAAAGATGTGATTTAGGGTACGGAAATTATTCTTAACTCTGTTTTGAGTGGTCCCAAAGAAAGATCTGCAGCTCATTTTTCTTTCTAAAATCACTGTACTGCAGAGCCCTAGAGGCTTTACGTTCCAGGAGAAATAAAAGGATGACATCAAGAATGGTGCTGTACCTCTCTAATTGCCACCTTGCTTTGAGTGTGGAGGGGGATGACTTCCCTTAGCCGTACCTAGTGTGTCCCAAAGTAGTGAGACTTGGGAAATTGTAGCATGTCTCTTACAATATCCAACACAGCTCCTGTGAGCTGGTGAATAGTGAATAGTATTTTCATACATAGCTTATTAGATTGTTTTTTGTTTGTTTTTTTTTTTCCTTTATATATATATTTTTTTTTAATTCTTACTGGTGCTTTTTCCAAATTTTTGTGTCTCTGGAGAAGTGGTTCAGAGCCAAGGGAAACCATCTCTGCCCTACTAGCAAGTGAGCCTGGCAGACGGAGACTTGGGAATGCAGTATTGACTACTCAGCAAAGTCCCAAGAGCTTTAAGTGCTAAGGAATTGATTTAAATAATTTCCATTCATACCATAAGATTTGCTTTAAAGTGTTTTAAGGAAAAAAAAAAAGAAAAAGTTATGAAGTTGATGTGCATGTTTCTAACTTTCCCTTTGCAGGAATAAGGGGGGGGGTAGTGAGTGTGTTAAGGTGCACAGTTAACTGACCCTTCCATTCAGCTCAGCAAGTTTCTTTCTTCTTTACTCACATTCCCTACACTTTCTTCAGTTTAGATACAATCAAATAATTTGGCTTTTGATGACATTTTGAATTTGGATTTTAAAACCCCATCCACTAGCTGAAATGTCTTTAGCATCCCCTGAAAGGCATGTGTTCCCTCTTCTGTTCCTGTCATCTGAAAGGAAATGTACAGTGTTTTTCAGCTACTAGTCTAGAGACAGGTCCTCTGTGCCTCAGATAGGATGGGATTTAGTGAATGCAAGAACTGGACACTTTGTGTTTTCTGTCAGTCATTCTCACCGTCTTCCTTTTCTATGCCTATGATTTCTGTGTTTGAACTTTTTTCCTTCTTGTGGTGTGTTGAACCCAGCTAGCAACTAAGCAATCCCAGCCTCTTACTCACTCTCCCCTCAGTAGGGTGGGAGAGCAGCAGAAGAGCAGAAGCTGACATTCTGGTCTTCATACAAAGAGCTTATGAAGAGACCACAGAAGAATTTTGCAGGCTAATGGAGTTTTCTCCTACCTTTGTTTACTGGTTAAAATACATTTAGCACAAACCTTTTTCATAAGTCATCCCTGCTACATTATGCTGTAGCACTCTATTAAGCGTTTCAAGTTCTAATTAAACATCTTTGCTAAATGAAAGCCACTGTCTGTAAGCACCTACTGTTATGAGCTGCTATTACAGTAAGTCACAGTTGCTTGCACAGTAACTTCTTGTTACCCAGTTACTATTACTGGTCCATTCAATTCTGTGTTGTCAGTAGCTGTACTGGTTATTGGCTGAAGAACAGCTATGGATTAGTTTCACTTCATAAAATGCACTTTAATTGCACTGCAGATATTAATTGGACAGTCTGTGTTGGGATCAAGGAGAGCTGAAGTTTGTTACACTTCTGATAGGCCTTTATTTGTAGAAACAGACTGTAAAGTTACCCTTTTCTCCTGCCCATAAATTAGGGCACAAATTAACAATAAAGAAAAAAATGTTAATAAGTGATGGACAGGGGAAGGTTTGTCTGTACTGTGAAGATGAAGAACTCTTTTCTATCATTCTATGTTAGATCATTTTATTCGCTTTTACCAAATTTTGTTTGTTATTTATCAGTGGAATTTTGTGGAAGGTTTATTTAGAGAAGACAGGCTAAAAACCTTCATGCTCCACTTAAGGAGCTTTAAGAACACTTTTATGAGGGGGTTACTTAAGTTACACAGCTTAAGAGAGATCAGTTAGTTTTCCCAGTTAGGCTAGTACAACTCACTGATGTTGCATCAGCAAAGAGTTTGCTTCACCTGGCAATCAATAAATACCAAGTTAAACAGAAGGCTGGTTATAAACCATAATAAACCATGAGGCAGGCCTATGCAGTATCTCATTGATGGTACAGGTTTGTTGAAGTCAGTGAAATTTTGCTGCTGAAAATCTGCAGATGAGGTAGTCCCTTTTTTGGCATTTACCACAGCATAGTTAGTCTCAATTCTCCCACTTAAATAAAGACAGTTTGAAAGTTTGATTTGCCTGGAAGTGGTTTAACTACTTTGCCAGTTGCAAAATTTATTGTTAGCATCATAGCGAAAATGACTGAAATACTTTTTCCTTATTGTTGTCATACTACACACATAGCTTAACCTTGAAAGTGAAAGCCTAGCAGATGGGACCATGGGAAAATTATGTTTGACAATGACTAGTGCAAAACTTTCGGATTTTCTCAGCTGTCATACATCAACATAGTTTCACTGATACAATGGAACAATGCTTACAAACCTCCTGCTGAGGATTTGTCTGACCACTAGTTTATAGCCAATGAAGTTTTGTGTGAGATAACAACTAAACAGTTCAGGAGACTAATAATGGGTAATGGAGCCTTTGATATGGCTTTAAATATGGCCTCCTTCTGCCATGACAAGATCTAATTGAACAGTAGGAAAGAGCTGTTGAGCCTAGCACTGCAGATCTCATCAGAAAGCTTTCAGTGTGTTTCCTTACTCTCAAAATACAAAGAAAGGACTGAATAGGCTTCGACACTTTCCTATTCTTCTCACAGGTTCTAACAAAGCTAACAAAGCACCTGGGATCAGCAATAGAAGATACAACAGTTGTTCTGTTCATATTTTGTTGTTAAAAAGCCAGTTCTAGTCTATTCTCTTATCACTAGCACTCATTAAAAAAGGTACAGGAGGAAGAACCCTGCTCCACATTGGTATCCCTCACTTTTACCCCCTGTAATTTTAACCCAGAATGTGAAACACAAGTAACAAAAGTCAAACTTGGAGCAACTGTTTTCAGCTTGTTTTTAGCCTAGTAATTTGCTACTCCAGTTTATGCCAGACCTAAAGGAAGCCCTGTGTGCTTGAAAGTCTGCTTGTTTTGTAGCAGCATCATCTGGCATAGTAAAAAAAATACTACCTCTCCCACAGTAATAGATGTTGAAGTTTGACCTATTGCCTATCACAGGTCATTAATTTCCCTCAGATACCCTGTAGCTGAGCACAATAACCTGTGTTTCAGCTGGAGCACACTGTGTTTGGCTAAAGTGTAACTTCCTGAAAGGCACCCGATAGTGTTCTTGAGACCATAGGAGCTCAAGAATCTCTTGATTCCTTTGGAGCTAGTTCCAGTGGTTTGCCTTCCTTTTCCTTAA
Source organism: Melopsittacus undulatus (assembly GCF_012275295.1). Lineage (NCBI taxonomy): Eukaryota > Metazoa > Chordata > Aves > Psittaciformes > Psittaculidae > Melopsittacus > Melopsittacus undulatus. The sequence continues at coordinate 74,330,205 of NC_047529.1, forward strand.
GAAACTGGTTAATTTGCTTGACTTCAGTTTTCAGCTCCTAGTTTTTGTTACGCCTCTGTTAGATTAGAGAGCCCTTGTATTTTCTCCCTGTGAAGGTACTTACATGCTTTAATCAAGTCACCTTTCAATCTTTTTGATAAGCTACATAGATTGAGCTCCTTAAGTCGCGGCAAGGGTTGAGTGCTGCTACTAGCTCAAGTGTTCAAGCCTGTTGTGGTTGAAGAATACTAATTTTTGTCATTACAAATGGACAATTCTTTGTGAGTGAGTCTTACAAACAACTCTCAGCTGATGAGTTTCATAATATGGACTGAAATACCTGTAAGTTGGTTATCTATAATTACTCATATACTCACGGAGACAGTGGCGGCCACTTCTTCATTTTAAAGTGGGCTATATAAGGGAAGGGTATTTAGTGACAAAAATGAGAATTAGGAGCATCATTATTCCCTTTTTTGATTTAAATGCTTGTATCTCTCCTAGCATTTCCTCTTCTTGAATTTTTTAATGCTGCTTTCTGATAAGACCAAACTGATGGCATAATTACTAGATAGAAATTGTGGGTATCAAGCACCTCCTTGAAATCACCTCCTCTCAGTTTCCATGCAAGCTCTACTAACTGTGAATATATTCAAGATTGACAGATTGTTCAGCTTTTCAAGTTTCTGCACCTCTTCAAAAAGTTTGGTGGCAAAACATCCAAGGCCATACAGAAAAAAATATGCTTGTTTCACTGCTTCAGTATAAAGGTGCTGTGTCTGATTTTATTTCTACAGTAATTAGCAAACTACCCTTAAGTTATCCTTGATCATGAGCAAATCCTAGAGAAATTTATTTTTGTTTGTGATCTGAAAGCAAGAGTGAGTAATTATTTCCCTAAGTTTTGGCTTTGCGACTGCCTTGAAGTAAAAACTCACTTATTGTCAATCTGGCAAAGTCTTTATGATTAGCATCTTGAGGAAATACAGATAGTCAGTCTTGAACCTGTGTATGCTGCTTGGTTCTCTCCTCTGTGTTGAATATATTTGTGCTGAGTCTCTGATGTGGGAACAGCTATTCACATCGGGGTTTATTTATTCCCTGTTCTAATCACTTGCGTTCACAGAGCCAAAATACATAATGTTACTGGACTCCGATGTGGAAGATTTCTCTTTTCACTCTAGTCCATTGTTATCATCTGTCAGCACTAACCTCTTCATTGTCAGCATTGTCAAACCTGACAACACCTGAAGCAGGGGAAGAAATGAACAGAATCAGAATGAAATGTCTTCACATTCACTCTTAGTAATGTCAGTTCCTCACCACACTTGGTATTTCAGGCCTGCCTGTGACAAGGTTGCCATTAATATTGGAAAGCAGAAACTTTTGAACAACTGGTCCAGTTCAACCTAGTGCAAAACAAGACCTGTGTGAGTACAGTCCACACAACTTTATTCTGCCTGCATTAGGGTCAATAATGAGCTTTAGATTGTGGTGACTAATGATAAAACACAGATTTTTCCTCTCAAATGAGAAGTTTGAAGGGGATGCAAATATTGTGCCATTTTTATTAGCTGCATTAAATGAGCTAGTGAGTGACCTGTGAGTGGTTTTTGGTGTCCATGCTGGGACAACTTCTCATCCCCTAAGTTAGATAGCATGATGCAGGCTGAAGCCACAGCGTTTGCCCAGAACTGGCACTAGTATGGTGCTGGGAGGGCGCTATTCCCTAGAGACAAAGCCTCCATCCATGGGCCAGGTCTGCAACCATCCCTCCTTCAGGGAGGCAATTGCACATATGGTATCATATTCACCAGATTCTTTATAAGGCAGCTAGCTAAACCTAGTAAGTGCTCACTGCTTTCTACAGTTTTATTTTGGTATTTTGATTAAAGTCTCACCTGATGGGATCCTGTGATTAAATAAGCAACTTTATTCTGACAATTTTTCTTCTGTTTTTTCAAGTATGTAAGTATAACTGTGACTGCATCATCAATAAGCTGTTCTGGTTTGTATTTCAGTCTGCAGAGAAGTATGTTTGTGAGCAGAGTGCACCCTAAAGATACAAAAGCCACACACAAATGAAAAAGAAATACAATACATTATCATTAAAAAGATTTCCATGACTAGTTGAAATATCATTATTCTTTTGTAACTGGTTTTATGATTTCTGAACATTTGGGATTGCCTTAGCTGATTCTATAATAATTTCTATTTGAATCAAATGTCTGGTCTTCTATGAAGCATGACACTTGTTGTTTCCATTCTTTGTTACAGCCTTTTGAATCTCCTTGGTGTATGTGGAATACTTTCAGGTCCAAATCATTCAGTGAGAGACTAATGTAATTATTTTTTTTTCCAAAAATGTACTAAGTATGCTTTCTTGACATTTCCAGATTTCTTCCTTTGTCTATCATGTTGATATTCTGCATGCAGTTTGAAAGAGTCTGGGGAGTCTTTATGTCTTCAAATCACTATTGAAAATGACAATGCTATATATTCTCTTCCTAAACTAGGCTTTAGTGTGTGTGTACATACACACAAAGAACAGTACTGAGACATGACATGTATATTTATTTTTTCCTTGAAGAAAAATATTACCTGAGAGTCAAGAAGCCAGAGAAGAGCACTTGGCAAAAAAAAAAAAAAAAGGAAAAATGGAGGGGAAAAGGAAAAGGAAAAAGGATTGAGAGATCTTTGTGAGAAATGGTTTAACTTTGTTCCGGAAATTATGATGCCAAATTTATTGATGGAATAGAACAATGTTTTACTTGCATACTTGGAAACAGATGCGGGAGCAAGTTAACAGAACAAACTGGGAGGATGCGAAGATCACATCTATCTGCTTTCATGTCTATTTAGAGGATACAAGTCCAAAAAGACATAGCATTTGAGCTGGAGAAGCTCTTTTCTCAGGCACACAGATAAATAGTTCCTGACATGAATGATTTAGGAGGATACAATGCAGTGGTGAGCCCCCCAGAGGAAGGAAGTACATTTCATATTTTCCTTCAGTTTTAGGGTGGCAAGACAGATGAAGCTGAGCATTTAGCCGGTAGAGGCTTCTAAACAAGAAAGAGAAGTGTGTAAGGGGATGAGAATCCAAGGACTGTGAGCAGCAGTGGGAGGAAAAGCATGGAAGTGATGTGCTGGAAAACAAATTTCAAGCAGACTCTCAGCTGTGTCAGGACAGAATGTGAAAAATTGAGAGCTGAACTAAATCCTCAAACTTTAATATAGGTGGACCTGTTTGCTAATAAACTGTGGTCTCTTCACACATGGTGACAAGTGACTACAACAAAAGCTGGGATCTACAGTATTTAATCACTCTGCAGAGTGATCTGAGCCAAAAAGGGTTAACAATGCCAAGGCAGAGAAGTGTAGTTAACAATCCTTTTCATTAGATTTTCTCAGAAGACTGATGGTTGCAGACAGTTTGGGTTACCCTTTCTTGCATTTGTTGTCAGTTGTCTACAGGATTTATAACTTCTGTCAAATGTAAGCCTCAGTTAAAACCCTATCTTGCTTGATGTCCAGGTTAACAAGATCTGCTTCCCTCACTTTGCCTGGATGCTCTGCACAACTTGCCAATATGATCTGTAGGTTGCAGACCAGAATTGAAGAATCTTAATTAAGTCCCCATGTCTACCTCTGGGCAGATATGTGTTTCATTCACTTTTGACATGCTTGTGGGTTATATAGGAAATCTATGATTTTACTCATTTTTTTCAGGGCTAAGCCCAGGATTGGTCACAGCAAGAAAGTCCGCATACTGCAACAAAGACCTCTTACAGGCTGATGACAACTAGGTCTCTGTCTTTTGCTTTGTGAACTAGTAATCTTTGGTAATCTTCTCGCCATAGGAATGCATAATTTCTTCTTGTTAGGCATATGGTCTAGGCCGTGGTGAGTAGGCTGTGTCTTCTCTCTTGCAAAGTGATTTAGGACAATGAGTGGGGATGGTAAAATTTGAACTGGTGATAAAACGAGTTTTCGCAGGTGCCTTGCCAAATGGGTACACTTACCCTGAATGGATCCTTTTTCGGAGGACGCAAGCTGCCCTCTATTGGCCAGAGGGCGAAATTTGGCCCTTTTCCTTTCATTGTACATGAGGGATTGAGTCTATCGGAAAAAGCAGACATGTGGCTTTTAATAGGCTGCTACACTGAGAAGTGGCATGAAATTTGTCTAAAGATAAATAAAGCCTTTTTTCAAGAGTAACAAACATAATAATTTCAATTTTCAATTAGAAGAATTTTCTATTGCGTGCACTTTTGTATTAATTATGTCCATGTGGATAAGAATCCAGGAACACAAGCAAAACTTAGAGAGTGAATACTATGCTGGACCAGTAAATGTATACAAGTGTATGCGCGCTGCTGGTAGTGATTATATACAGTATGGGGGTAAACCTGAGCACAAAACTAAACTGAGGACATCAGGAACAGGGACCTTTTTATGCAATGAACTGTATTTCAGTAATTTACTGTACTTGTTGCTTTAAATTGCCTCCCTGTTAGCAGCACTTGGTGACATCCCCACTGAATACTGCAGCAGCTGGTAGCTCTGGAAGTGCTGTGTGAAATCTTCACATTTATTGATCTTTGTAGGGAAAGCTACAATTTACAGAAGTTTACAGAGCCTTGCCAAGTAATCAGAACTGCCAGACTCAAGCGTTTGTGTGCATGATGTGGTCCAAGCCCAGTAAATATTACTATTTGATTCAACTTTATGCTCCTATAAAATGCACTATTTTCTTGATGTATTATATTGATGGAAAGCCCAGGTAGTGATGTGACTAAATAAATGATTCATGCTATCGTGTCCAAATGCATAATGAATCTATGTTACCCTGTTATGCCCCATGTTTCTCTCATGATTTGAGGTAGGGTTTAACAGTGGGAAAAGGTCTGTTCGAGAATGTTTCTGTCTATACCTGCCTAGACTTCCTTTCTAGATGACAGACAATAGCCAAACATTGGCCAAGAGAGTTTTGGGGTTTAGATTATTTTTCTGGCAGCTTGAGGACTCCAAAGTGATGAAGTATGCCCCTTGCATAATCCAAGGAAAAAGGCAGACTCCTGAACAAATTAGAAATGCTCCAGCTGTTTTCTGTTTGCTTAAAATGGTCACCCTGCCTTGATACCTATGCTTATCTGTCAGTAACTACCTGGGATGACTTTTCTGAATGCTCAGTTTCTGTGTATTTGATCTGCTTATATTTGGTATTATGGTGGTGAGTTTTTTTGCTCCTAAAATTTCCTTGCAAACTGATATTGCCTAGCAAAGTGCGGTGAAGGGGCTGGGAAAGACATGAATTATAATTAGACGAGGTCTCTAGGTTTTACTTACAAATGTTGTGCTTCAAGTGTATAACATGCAGTCCTCACTAAAATACTTCTGTCTTATGCACCTACATTACTTGCAAGTATCGCACAGTGGGAAGTAGTTGTTGCTATAGAGGCACTGGAGCTACTGACAGTGCTGGCAGCAGGAACAGCAGCAACAGCAGAAGGTACATGGTTATCTTATGGGTTTAGAAATGAGAGTTTGCATTTTATATCCTATTCCTTCTCATTGCATTGGGAAAACAATGGCAAAAAAAATAAGGAAGGGAATGGAAGGAAACAAAGCGGAAGGGAAAAGAAGGGAAGGAAAAGAAAAGGAGAGGAGAGAAAAGTCTTATTTATTTTGATTTATTATTTTTGGATTTACAAATTTGATCTGAACTCATCACAGGTGGAACAAATTAGCTGAATTTACAAAACAGCAACAGGGTGGTATTCCTAAAGTTTTTGATTTCCTCAGAACTGCTTACCAACAGCTGCCCAATAACTCTGAAAAAGATGAAAGTCAAACAGCTCCAATAGGAACTGGAGTGGTAGGGCTGTGAAGTAAAAAGGGAAGAAAGAAATCTCTATACTAGTAAGAAGAACTGTCTTCAGTCGTAAAGGACATTGGATGGATCTGCATATATACAAGAGCTTACACAGAAAAAAAAAATTACTCTTTACCTTTTAGTCCTGTGCCATGACTGCTTCAAAAATTATGTCTCTCATGTGGGACAAATCAGTGTTCAAGTGCTTTAAATGCTTCCTTTCAAGAGAGGGCTACCTGCATGTCGGAAATGAGGGGTGGGAACAGTACTCTAAAGAAGTAGATAAGATCCTGTGACTACTCTTCCTATTCCAAGAACTAGTCCCAGGAAGCCACTCTCTGCTTTTCAAACACATGTGAAGCAGAAAGGTGCTTTACTTCCCCAAATTTTGTTATGGTCTTTAACTCCTGGCTGTGCTTTTCTTCTGCACTGCTGCATCCAGCCAACTGCCTCTCTGCTCCATCTCGCTGGCTCATCTCCAGGACAGAGCTTCTGCCCAGCCTACTAGCCTAAGCAGGACCCTTGTGTAGCATTGCTTTCACTTCTTTTCTTTCCATAGGATGTGAGCAAGAGAGGGCAGTGAGGACTCCTGTCTCCTGCTATCCACATCTGAGGAATTTTTCTGCCTTCTCTCCTGTATAGCTGAGGAGGAGCCCCAACCTGAGAGCAGTCTGTGTGCATGACCAGTTTTAAGGCACTGAACACAGCAGGAGAAAGCAATGAGCATTTAGCAATATTGAGGAATTCACACTTCCACAGATTAGAGTCTGTTCCTAATTTTGAATTTAACAATAATGTTTGAGAGCATCCAAAATGCTGTGCATTTGTTCTTCATTAGTTTCAAACAGTGAGGCATTAGTGTCACTCTGAATTTCATGCCTTTTTTTTCACCCTCTTTTTTTTTCCTCTTTTTTTTTTTGTTTTATGATGTGAGAATGGAGATACTGTGAATACTGAGCCTGAATAAAAACCCATCCAGAGCAACAGCCTTAGTGGAAGCTCAGAGTAAGCAGATAACGATCATTCTGTTACATGTTCTCCTAGCCTCAAGCCATGTAGCCCAGGAAATTTTTAAGCAAGAGATGATGGTTTTGTATTTAGTAGCCCCAGACTGAGTATTCTTCCATAACGTTCTCCAGATGATTTCCAAATCCATGTACATGTATGAATCACAATGTTACAAGCAGGTCCAAGGCTTCAATATGTACTATGGGGCAAAATCATAAAATCAGAGAATCAATTAGGTTGGAAAAGACCTTTAAGATCATCGAGTTCAACTGCTAAATGCTGCCTCCAATTTGTCTGAGCCCGATGACTGCAGGAAGGCATTTATTTGATTTCTCTTAATTTTTGTGGCAGAAGGGACCAAAATGTCATGATGAAAGTCATGTCTGTGGTGAACTCTATAGCAAGACTAAGCAAAAGATAATGATCTGAGGATTTTGTGTGATGGAAGAGGATTTGGTACTTCTCTGTATCTTAACTGTGTGTATACTGTGTATCTCTGTGTGTATCTGAGCTGTATCTCTCCAAACTGTGATGGACTTTGCCATTACAGGATAACCTTGAAGGTGGCTTCAAATAAATATAAACCCCATCTTTCAGAACGCCTTAATCTTGCATCCTGACAAACATCACCACACATAGTTCTGTATAGATAAGATGAGAATTAAAGGGTACTGAAGTTTACCAAACCCTTTTCCATCCATTAAATTGTAAATAAACTTAATATAGAACAGTTGTTTAAGATACTTTAGTTTCATGCTGTGTCTTGCAAGGGTTAAATGACAGCATAAATGCAATTCTACCTTTGAAAATACTTCCTATTAGAGGAAAAAATACCCAAGATGAATTACACCCCCGCCCCCATATTTTTTGTCTTTTTCATTGGAACTTACCTAAACAAGGATTCATTATTGTTAATGGGATTTTCTTTTTCTTTAGTATCACTAAATAAACTCTACTTGGATCACAACAACAACAAAAAGTGGAGCCAGAAGGGACAATCCTATTCTAGTGGAGGATATCACTAATGTAAATAGTCTGCTTGAAAACATTATATATCTCTTTCAAACTATTAGAAACACTGTGAACATTTCAGATATAATCCCATGCAGTTAACAAAATGCCTAAGAAAAGAATGAATTTGTTTGCTAAAGCAGAAAAAAAAGCCTTATACACAATAATAAAAATGAAGCTTCTAAGTGAATAGTACACAGCTCATTAGAAAGAATAAACTCCCCGGGTCCCTGAAGGTAAAATACAATAGAATGTAGCCTATTTAAAACTCCATTCAATGAATATGACTTTTGCATACTAAAGCAAATCATATTTCATAACACAATGAATTATTTTAAATGACTTATTTTTTCTACTATTTAATGTCCTTATTGTATAAGCCGCATTTTCCACTGAGCTACCTTTAAGAAATCATACTTTTGTAAATACGGTTTGCTAAGGAGTGCATTTAAAAATGAATCATCAGGCAGTAGTGAGACTTCTCTATTGTTAATCAAATATACAAATATTTGGTGATATATTCAAGCTATAAAGTCTCCCTGTAGTATGCTGTAATTATTTACAGTTGCCATGTTAAAAGACAAGTATTTCAAAATTATGTACAGAATCTGTTGGAAAACAGTGGGTTGTGTGGAAAAATACTGACATACCAATATGCTAATACTTAACTGAATTTCTACAGTTTTAGAAGGTATTGTCTTCTTAATATTTATCATGGACCACTTTATTCAGCTTTGCTTTCAGGCCACCTATATGTTCAGAGGACTTAGGAGAGGAGATGACTCAAAGAATAATATTTTAATTTGAAATCAGGCAAAGCAGTAGATGAAATTTGTAGTTAGTCTAGAGCTCAGAAGGAAGAGTCTCTTCATGTCCATCATAACATCCATAAAAGGATGACCCTTCCTGAAAGTGTTCTTGATTAATCAGTAGTTTGCACCCAGCTCAGAATTCTTATTTCTATAGCACTGTTGACAAGATCGCAGAGAAACAGCTGAGGCTTTTCTTTAGTGCTGCCAGGGAGGAATGATAGGAATGATTACAGGCATTTAAAGGCACAGCCCTCATTAACAGATGGGTGAGTAGTGAAAAGTAAAAGAGAAAGGCAGTGGCCTTCTTGAAAAGTCTCCTCCAGATGATGTACAGCTGATGTTGACTGTGCCAGGTGAAGTGCGTATCTGCTGCTCCTTTGAGTTGCAGTTCGGGTTAGTCTACATAGCATACTATGAATGTGGACTTCTGACGTGTCTAAAGAGACTGTTCTATGTAATCAAGAACTGTGCCCTGTGTGGCCAAACTTCAAGCTCAGTTCTGCTGTTCAGACTTACACAGACACTTTGGATTAAGAAAGCACACATTCTGAGGCCTAGCAATTCAATGACAAAACATACCATTCATTAACTTTGTTGGTAGTCGAGGGATATTACTGAGTGTCCAGATGTGCTGACTGAGCAGAAGTGCTCTTGAACAATTCTGACAAGCTTTCCCCAATAAGAAAACTGTGATCTTTCCTTTAAACATTACAGAAGTCTAAATCATTTGTGGGTTGAGGTACTTTAGAAAGCTTTAGACTGTGTTACAACTTTAAGCAAAAAATGAAAAGAATTATTTTCACCTAGTGTAAGAGGGTTAGGATTAGGGTTAGATACACCTTGGCAATGGTCACAGATGGGTGTGTGATGTGGCAATGAAAGGATTTTCAGTCAACCAATTCTTAGGTAGTATTAAAGGTGCTCTGTCTTCAAAGGCTAATCTTATGTAATTACACACAGATGTTTTGAGATGAAAATGGAGGCAATTCCTGTTAACAGTGGATGATACATGCTTTCCTTGAGGTTGGTTTATCAGAGCTTATGGTCAGTGATTTCCACATTTTCTGCTGCTGTAGAAAGGAGGTTTGAGTAAACAGTATGATACAAGAATGAACTAAGGTGAGAAGTGGTTTTAAATCTGGAGAAAGTTACAGCTTGAATGTGCATCTTTCAGTGCGTTACTGTAGCTATTGGGTATTAAAATGCAAACCGTGTATTTTATGAACATTATGCTTCCGTATTGTATGCATACCTAAAACCAAGTAGTGGAAGGTTGGAAAAGCTCTGACTTAAGTGTAATTTCTTATAAATCACTCAGAAATTTTTCCTGTAACAATGGTGAGATTGAACCCAAGGAATATGGTGTCCCATTTCTTTACAGAAAAAAAACTGATTTTATATTCTTTGCTGCTCCTCTCTACCAGCAAACAAAAGATGATGTAGAGCATCTCTCAGGTGGCAGTATATTGTCTGTTCCTATTTAGAACTGTTCCTACGTAGAACTTGGACACTTCTTCTCCTGATACTAGAAACAGTGTCAACCTCTGGTAACAATAATGACAAGATTTGGAAGAAAATGCCTTTCCATCAGCCACTGGACTATATCCCACTTAATTTCACAGGTCATACTGACCTTCATATTATTGCAGAATCATAGAACAGTTAGGGTTGGAAAGGACTCTAAGATCTAGTTCCAAAACCCTGCGATGAGCAGGGACGCCTCACACTCTATTCAGCCTGGCCTTGAACACTGCCAGGGATGAAGCATTTACCTTTTTTTGGGCAACCTCTTCTAGTGTATCTCCACCCTCACAGTAAAGAACTTCCTCCTTAAATCCAATCTAAACTTCCCCTGTTTAAGTTTTAACCCATTACCCCTTGTCCTATTCCTATAGTGAAAAGTCCCTCCCCAGAATCCTTATAGGACCCCTTCAGATGGCTTCTATGAGATCTCCATGCAGCCTTCTCTTCTCCAGGCTGAACAGCCCCAACTTTCTCAGTCTGTCTTCATACAAGAGGTGCTCCAGTCCCCTTATTATCCTCGTGGCCCTCCTCTGGACTTGTTCCAACAGTTCCATGTCCTTTTTATGTTGAAGACACCAAAACTGCACACAGTACTCCAAGTGAGGTTTCACGAGAGCAGAGTAGAGGGGCAGGATCACCTCCTTCGACCTCCTGGTCACGCTCCTTTTGATGCAGCCCAGGATATGGTTGGCTTTCTGGGCTGTGAGTGCACACTGAAGCTGGCTCATGTTCATTTTCTCATTGACCAACACCCCCAAAGTCCTTCTCTGCAGGACTGCTCTGAATCTCTTCTCTGCCCAACCTGTAGCTGTGCCTGGGATTACTCTGACCCAGGTGTAGGACCTTGCACTTTGTATTGTTGAAGTTCATGAGCTTGGTGCTAGCCCACCCCTCCAGCGTGTCAAGGTCCCTCTGGATGGCATCCCTTCCCTCCAGGGTATCAGCTGAACCATGGTGGGGCCAGTTCTGCACATGCTGTGCCTCACCTAAAACATCCCCTGCCCAAGCCCAAAGTGTTTACTCACACTTGCAAAGCCCTGTAGTGACAGGAGAATGACAAAACGGCAAGTGATAAAGTGCACTGGAAGTCACAGACCCAACCCTGCATGCAGGAGGTTCAGGATACTGGTTGCTTGAGATTGACCCAGGAGATGACAGTCTTGTTCAGCAACATCCTGAATGACCAAGCAGCCTTTGTCTCAAGGAGGGCAGGCTTGCTCCATATGGAGAGAGGCCTAAAAAAGGTGGCCTAACCAAAGCTCATCTCTCCCTCCACCTGGTTAGCTATCTGCGGCCAATGGGCATCTTCTGTTGCAATCAAGGACAAAGAGACAAAGGTATACACCTGCCTCCAAAGGTGTGTCCAGATTGACATTAGCATGTTGGGACATCAGAGTCATTCTTGATACAGTGAACAGTGGGCGTCCTGAGTGCTACTCTGTGCTAACTGCCCACGAACTGTCATGACTCAACATCGACATTGCTGCTTTCAGTGAAGTTCACCTTCATGAGGAAGGTAGCCTTAAAGAACATGGTGCCGGCTATACACTCTACTGGTTAGGCAAATCCAAAACTGAAAGTCATCTTTCTCAAGTTGGCTTCATTATTAAAAACTCCATCATCTCTAAACTTGAAAATTTGTCATTCCAATTGTATTATCTTCTTACGTCTTCCACTACACAAAAAACAACATGTTGCTCTTTTCAGCATATATGCTCCAACTCTGCAAGCTGACCCTGCAGAAAAAGACAAATTCTACACCGACCTGCGTCACCTCACTCAAAAGGTTCCTATAGATAAGATCATAATCCTTGGTGACTTCAAAGCCCAAGTAGGTAAGAACTCTGAAGCCTGGAAAGGAGTACTAGGTAAAGCCCTTCCCAAATCTTCACTCATGAAGTCAAGCCATCACCAAAATTTCACTCAGAATAGGAAGAGCATATATTCCTCTCAACTGAGTAGGAGAACAAATATTCAAAAATAGGCAAAGGTTAAAAAATGTCTTAGAAAGGATGAAAGAAATGTTATGAAAATTATATGATTTCAGTTATATTTATTATTTGTAAGTATGATTTATATGCTAGATGTGCTCCTACATAATTACTATTATTGGGTAAGCTTGTGGACTATTAATAAGTTTAATTTATTAGGCACCACTCATATATTTAGTAGTCCAAATCTCTGGTCCCCATCAAAGAACTGCTATTTGGGCTGTTCTTTGGTCTGCTTTCTAAGTCACTGAATTTCAACAGAAAATAAGTGTGAGATTTTTTCCTGTGAACAGTCTATGTGAGATATGGTTAAAACAACCAAAATTCATGGTCATTTATTACAGTCTTTTGTAACTTATGTGTTTAATACTGGATGTTCTCAGTTCATTCTCTTATCCAAAAGGTAGGCATGTGCCACTGCAAGATGATGTGTCTGGCTGAGCTGAAGTGTTTGGATATAAAATTGTGTCTGTTTTGCATGTAAAACATTATCTGCAGTTTCTTTACAAGGGTGTTTCTACACTACATGCATGTCCATGTCGTAAGTCTGAACTAGCTGACTGCTAGCAAAGCTACAAGACATCAGCCTAGTCCCCATGCTACAGGCAAGGTGGCAGCGTAATCACAGTACTCTGCTCAAGTTGATAAACCTGGTGTTGGGTTAGAGAACCTGTTTAACTCATTTGTGACTCCCTGTGTGTGACTAATACAGCCATTGATTTCATGCCATTACATACAATTGGACTTTTAATGCATAAACCCAGGCATTTCGAGGTGGCATATGTATATATACAGAAGTTTGCTTCTAACTTCCTTGAGAGGGGGAGGGTAGACCTGTTGGAGGTGTCTGCTCCATATTGGTACACCAGGGCACAGTATGAATTTTGGAAACTGGACATGTTGAGGTGGATAGAAACCTGCCCAGCATACAGGTTTGCTACTGATTTCAGAGACTGTGTGCTTGGGCTAAAAGAGTTTGAATTAATGAGCTGTTCAGCTCCTTGGAGCTGCCTGCCCCTGCTAAAGCTTGTGTATAAAAGGGTTTTGGGACCAGAATGTTTAGTAAATATTTAATTAACTGAAATGTTATTAGAGTGCAATGAGTAACTGCAACTTAACTTTTAACTTCTACTCCCGTCACTCCCTCTGCAGTGTAGAAGAGGCAAACTGGGATAAAGAGCCATATGAGTTTTTCCAGCAAGACTAGCTGTGGCTTTTAAGTAAATTGTCTACACCCTAAGGGAAGCCTATAAAAACTTGAACATGAAATCATTACACTGTTTTGTCATGCCCAAATGACAATAACAACCATGAAACCTTTTCTGTAAAATGCCTTTACATAGGCTAACTCGATTTGCAATGAGTTAAATACTGAAACAAATTCCCTCTATTGCCGTCATTTAAACAAAATGACAGCGTATTGGCACCATCATACCCTCATCTTACTATAAATCAGCAGAAATGAACAATCTGTCAAGTTCCTTATCTGTGTTCTTTTTAATCTTGTACAGTACATGCATCTCCAGAAGAAAAAAAAGTCATAAATACTTCTGTGCTCTCTCCCTGTTTGGCTGTTTTGTATATCCTTGTTACTGCTAAAGATCTAGGAAACCAGGACAATCCCATGGGTAGATGAGTGGTCTTACTGGTGAAGGAAATATGGAAAGGTAAAGTAGTAATGGCAATGCTCTTCCGGCAGTACTGGTAGTAAAAAAGTATAATACATATGACTGAAGATACTTCCTAAAAGAAATGGTGTTATAAAACCCAGCTCACACTAGTACAGGACAAAAACCAGTTCTGTGGGGTGACCATTGGCCAGCCTCACAAATAAACAAGACTCTTCTTTCTGAATATTCCTGTTGTTTTCAACAGAGAATATGTGGGAAGTAATAAGCTAATGTTTTGTGCCAAGACACTGGTCAAGTGAGAATATATGACTCAGCCAAAAAACTCACTTAGAAATTGAATTTGAATATAGATTTACTTAAGCTGTTTAGATTTACTAAATTACTTCAGCTGATTTAGAGAGGAGCCAAATATGACCAGCATAGCATTCAGTAGCATATATATAAGCATATATATTGATGGATTGCTTCTATCAATAACTGGGTGTTGGTTTTTGTTTTCCATGATGATATTTACATATGATATTGTGCTTTAAATAGAAGAATAGTACTGAATTTTGCATATAAATATATATATGAGCTCTATATAGAATTAACTGGGAAATATTATAGGAAGTAGTCTATCACATCTACAGTAATAATCTGTTCTCTTGCCTTAGTTGAGATGTTCACAGTGTGACTCTAAGGTGTCTGTCCAAATCATGAAGATGAAGCCTCGTGCTTTCCAGGAAGCAGCAAGTATGCTCCGTCTTCTTTTTTTTCTTTATTTCTGAAGTCCAGTGGAGATGAACAACATGCATAAAGTAATCAAGGTCTTGTTACTCCTGAATTCAAATGGGATGTGTAAAATAGACCCAGACTGTGTCTGTACCAGTGTGAAAGTGTCAGAATAGAGGTAAGCATGTAACAAGAAGACAAAGAGAGCAAAGGGAGAAAATACGAGAGATTTTGAGGTTGATTTTTGCACTTCTTCCCAATAGGTTGCTCTTCTAAAATATATTGGAAGAAATTAATCAAAACATCTGACTTTTTTGGCTCATTATTTATTCTCTGATAATTGGGGAGTACAATTCTTAACATCCTACTTTCATCTGGCTTCTATATATTTCCGCTGTCCCCTTTTTGCTGCATGCAAAGCATACAAAGTAGCACAGTTCAAATAATTGTGCTGTATGGAGTCATGTTTTAAAGGGGTACTCTGTACATGCTGTGGAGAAGTGGGAGAAGAGATTCTATAGTTACAGGACTCTGTAGGAAAAAGGGCTGCACTAACTTAATTGTATAGACCTGCTGGTAGAAATCATGGTATTTGTTAGTCACAACAAAATACAGCAATATGTCTGTTCCAGGGTCACCTGGGGGCACGTAAAGATGCTGATGGCACAGACTAACAGCTGAAAATATCAGGTAATATATTGGGTTTGCATGGCAAGGTTGTGGTGGTGGGGAGGCTACAGGGGTTGCTTCTGTGAGAAGCTGCTCGAAGCTTCTCCCATGTTCAACAGGGCCAATGCCAGCTGGCTACAAGACAGACCCATCCCTGGCAAAGTCCAAGCCCATTAGTGGTGGTGGCAACATCTCTGGGATAGCATGCTTAAGAAGGAGGAAATGTAACTGACCAGGAGGAATTACAGCTGAAGAGAGGAGTGGGAAAATGTGACCCAACAGCTCTGCAGACACCATGGTCCATGTAGAGGAAAGAGGAGGAGGTGCTCCAGGCCCCTGTTGTGCAGACCATGTTGAGGCAGGCTGTCCCTCTGTAGCCCATGGAGGTCTGTGCTGGAGCAGATACTCATCTGCAGCCCATGGAGGACGTCATGCCAGAGCAGGGGGATGCCCAAAGGAAGCTGTGACCCTGTGAGAGCCCGGGCTGGAGCAGGGCCCTAGCAGGACCCATGGAGAGAGAAGCCCACAGTGGAGCAGGTTTGCTGCAGGACTGGTGACCCTGCAGGAGATCTGCACTGGAGCAGTTTGTTTATGAAGGATGAATCCCATGGAAGGGACCCACGTTGGAGCAGTCTGTTCCTGAAGGACTACACCCATGGAGGGATCCACGATGGAGCAGTCTGTTCCTGAAGTATGCACCTCATGGAAGGGACCCACACTGGATCATGGGAAGAGTGTGAGGAGTTCTCCCCTCAGGAGGAAGGAGCTGCAGAAATACTATGTGAGGAACTGACCCCACTACCCCATTCCCTGTCCTCCTGCACCACTGGTAGAGAAATTAATGAGTAAAGTGAAACCAGGGAAGAGGGAGTGGTGGGAGAAGGCGTTTTTAAGATTTTGTTTTATTTCTCATTATGCTCCTCTGATTTGATTGGTAATAAATTAAACTATGTTCCCCAAGGTGAGTCTATTTTGTCCATGATGATAATTGGTGAGTGATCTCTTCCTGTCCTTATCTTAGCCCCTGCGTCTTTTGTTATCTCTGTGCCCTGTCCATTTGAGGAAATGATTGATAGAGCAATTTTGGTGGGCACCTGGCATAAAAACAGGGTCAACCCACCACAGATGAATACGCCAGTTTGAACACTTGACAGAAAATATAGTTTCTTCTGTATTGTAAAAAATGAAACCACCAAAGATGTGAATTTCAGTTTAGGAATACAAGTCTGGTACACAGGTATCTAGAATGAGTCAATAAATGGTCAAAGATCTGACAACTGCAGTAGTAAACACATGGACAAATAAGGAAGTAGTATCTTACAGGAAATGATCAACCTAGTGAAATGGTGCAGAAACTCACTAGTGTAAATAACATTTCCTGATTATTTACTGGAAAAAAGTGTCATCTCAGTTTCTTGCTGAGAATCAAATCTTCATTCAGTCACATACTATGCTAATGTACAAGGGTTATTGCTGCGAAGGGCTTATGACCTGCCTAAAATCAAGATTTAATAGAATGAACTACTGAACATACAGAAGGATGATAAAACTAACATGAAACTGCACAACCTACAAAAAAAAGTACATAAAGAAAGAGCATAGAGAATGTAGCTCTATAACATTATCCACAATTGATTGTGTTCTACTTCCATTTCTCACCAAGTGGTTACTATTAAATTTTAGTCTGGCTTTTTCCCTTCCTTCTCTCTCCCACCAATCCCTTTCTTGCTCCCTTTCCATCCTGCCATCCTTCTCCTTCCCCCCATCACTCTCCAGCTTCCTTTCCTTTCCTTTCCTTTCCTTTCCTTTCCTTTCCTTTCCTTTCCTTTCCTTTCCTTTCCTTTCCTTTCCTTTCCTTTCCTTTCCTTTCCTTTCCTTTCCCCTTCCCCTTCCCCTTCCCCTTCCCCTTCCCCTTCCCCTTCCCCTTCCCCTTCCCCTTCCCCTTCCCCTTCCCCTTCCCCTTCCCCTTCCCCTTCCCCTTCCCCTTCCCCTTCCCCTTCCCCTTCCCCTTCCCTTTCCCCTTCCCCTTCCCCTTCCCCTTCCCTTCTCCTTTCTGTTTCAGCTTCCTTTCCTTTTCTCCTTTTCTTTTCTCCTTTTCCTTTCTCTTTTTCCTTTCTCCTTTTCCTTTCTCTTTCTCTTTTCTCCTTTTCCTTTCTTCTTCTTCTCTCTCTCCTTTTCCCCTCAGCCATTGCCCTTCCATTTCCACTTCTCCAGTTTGAAGATCTTCTGGCTCAGATTTTCTTTGGAATAAATATATTGACTTTTTCCATTACACCAGAATGTTTTCTTTTCTCCTCTCGTGTATGTAGGTGACTTCATACTACCTGAAACCCTCAGCAGAGTTGTGGGTTCTGACAGTCCTGGACAGTAGCATACTGGACATAATTTGCACATAGCCGAGTGATTAGTATCAGTTCCATGTCTTACCAAATGGCTCTACTAATGTCTTATGCAACTTACAGTGGAAAAGCTACAAGGATACCAAGGATACCTACTGTGGCATCAAGTATAATATGCAATGTAGAAAAGCTGTAAGAGGAAAAAGCAATGCAGAAAGTATAAAGTGACAAAGCATTAAGTTAATCTGATAAAGATCTTGACTGTCATACAGTACACTTTGCAAATACTTGAGAGGCACAAAGAAAAGTTTATTAATGGTTCGTCATCCTGCCAACACTGCCTACGATTCTTATATGCAAACAATACTGTTTGGGGAGGGAGTGGGTGGGATTTTCCATGCATCAGACTGTAGCCATGAAAACGACAGTATTTTTCCAGAGTAATTGAAGCATTACCAAGCAAGACAATGATTAATGGTGTCTTTAACAGTCTGAGAACATTGCTTTTCCTTACAAGTATGTTGCATGTGTATGAAGAAGAAAAAGAGGATGGAGAAAAAGTTATAGCACTCAAAAAAAAATGCTGCTCACAGTATTCAGTTGATTTTATTCATTATCATTTTCACAGACCAATTGTTTGATTTTCATTTTTAATATTAAAATCATTGTATTATTGCCAGAAAGCAAAATTACTGCTTCGTAACAAGTGTGACATAATTAACTTGATATATTAATGTTTGTGACAGAGCACTTCTTCAGTTTTTAAGCATTCTGAGAGTTACAAAGATGTTGCTGAAGTTGGCAACAACAAGCTGATTTTCTGTCAATACAATAAAAAGGAGCTTGCCTATACTTCCTGTGTCTGATCAACTCCAGACAGTACAGGCATTCATACAGGCTGATATATGGCAGAGGACTATAGAAACAGCGGTGCACCACCACAACTAATTTACAGTCTTAAAATTCTAAGTGAGTTGGAAAAAAAAAAAGGTACATGGCTTTTGTGTTTTCTTTGACACAGGGTTAAATTTCCTTGACAGAAAGGAGAATTTTAAGGACAGAGTAAGTATGGGATAGATTATTTTCTCAGACATAGTAATGACATACTACTTGGCAAAGGAACATGTTTTGAAGAAAGAAATGTATATATTTCATAGCAAATGTTACGTTAATCCTTTTTGAGGTGAGTGACTAGGAATTCAGGGCCAAAAGATAAGGTCTTTCAAGGAATATTTTTTAAATGTGTCAACTTAGTGAATATGTTTCCCTTCCAAGTTGCAAAAATATGTTAGTGAGACACTACTGAGATTGTCTCTGGGATCACAGAGTCACAGAATGGTTGAGGCCAAAAGGGATGTCTGAAAGTCATCAAGTCCAACCCCCTCTCCTCAACTAGGGTCACCTACGGTAGGTTGCTCAGCAACATGTCCAGTTGGCTTTTGAATATCTCCGAGAAGGGTGACTCCACAACCTCTCTGGGTCATCTGTGCCAGTGCTAAGTCACCATCACAGTGAAAAAGCATTTTATGATGCTCAGAGGGAACCTCCTGTTTCCGTCTGTACCCATTGCCTCTTGTCATGTCAGTCAGCATGACTCAAAAGAAGCTTTACACTTTTGTTATGGTTTTAAACCCTTCAGATACTTATATATATTGGTGAGACCCTCCCTGAGTCTTCTCCAGGTTGAACAGTCCTAGCTACCTCAGCCTCTCCTTATATGAGAGCTTACAGTCTCATAATAATCTTGGTGGCTTTTTGGTGGACTCTGCCCAGTATGTCTATGTCTCTCTTGTTGTGAGGAGCCCAGAACTGGAGACAGTACTTCAGATGTGGCCTTACCAATGCTGATTAGAGGGGATGGATCACCTTCTTCAACTATGTGGCAGCACTCGTGTTGATGCAGCCCAGGACACCATTAGACTTCTTTGCAGCAAGGGCTCACTGCTGTCTCATCTGTGCCATTGCTGGAGAGGAGCTCTGCAGCAACATACCCCCTTTCACCACAGCTGAGAGTGATCAGGCACCTGGGCAATGTCAGCCAAAGGCAGCTGTGGGATGGCAAAGAGTGCCTGGATAATCTGTCCCAGAAAAATACCTCTGTTTGACCATCAGGACTTTAACCTGGGAGCTGTTGATTGTATGTCTTCTTGGCAGCCAGTACAGGAGTGCCTGAGCAACGTTAGTGCTGATTTACAAGGACCATGAAAAAAGAAGAAAAGTAATCCCCAAGGTGGAAGTAATGAAGAGACAGCTCTTAAAGCCAAATTCTTCTTTATCCTGTCCTTCTCACTATTATATATTTATTAGCTTTTCTTTTTTTACTTCTATCAATCAGTTGTTTCCATGGTCTCTTAGTCTACAAATTTCCACACATTCTGATTAATCTTTACTACTTTATTAAGGCATGACTTTTTTCAGCACCTACATCGCTGTAAATCATAACTCATTCCTTGGCAAGCAGTGGAGTGACACTACTGTAAAACAGATTCATCTGGGAGAATCAGAGATCCTAACATTTACAGTGGACCTATGAAAAAATTTAGCCTTTGAATACTGATTTAGAGAGGTTAGTAATATTTACAAGATTAAGATAGTAGGGTTGTCAGCGTGATATTAAAATAATTTATTTTAAAGAGTTGAATAGACAATTAAAAAAACACCAAAGCCAATCAAAAATTATTTTATCAATTATCAAAATCCTCATTTTTCTAATTTTAGTATGGGTTTCTAATCCTAATTGCTAGGGGAAGGGCAAATACTTTCAGATGTAAGGTGTCACTGCTCTGATGTTGCTAGGATAGCTGTAGCTCTGTGCATTTTCCAACTTTCCTTTGCGGCTTGCCATTGGTTTAAACGATATGGTTTATTATGAACTGTAAGTGTGGTTTTATTATTCTGTGCTTTTCTCATTCGTGTTTAAAACCACAAATATGCCCTCAAGTTGATTGGAATTAGGACTGTGTGAAGAACAGCACGTTTCTTCTTGATCAAAGAGAGGATTAAATCCTGACTCTCCCACATTGTTTTTTTCAGCCCACTTAAAAACGTCTCTTGCTTAGTGCGGAAGTTGCTGAACTCTCCTTGCTTTAGTATTTGAAAGTGCACATGTTTTGAGCTGGAAAAAAAATGCTTTGGCGCAGAAAAATAGCTAGATTTTTTTTTTTATGACTACGAGTACTGAAAGATGATTATTTTGTGAGGAATCAGAAACTCAGAGTTAATGATGCCAACCAGGATTAAAAGCACTTCCCTCAGTGCTTTTATTTCAGGTGCCTTTCAGAAAGGACCTCATCTCATGAAGACAACTGCTTATGTCACACACATACTTAACCTAGGACTTTTTAGCAAACTTAGAATATGTGTGTCAGGGTGAGGGTGTTGTCCATACTGAGGTCTATGTTGACTTCCTTTCTATTCTTAAAATAAAAGAAATAATAAATAAATAAATCCATAAAATAATGGGTTAAAATGCATGTTTTCCTCTTTTATATAACTAATTAAAACTTCCCATTATCCTGCCAACTGTTTTTCTTTCTCTCTGGAAGAAAAGCCAGAAATCCAGCTGCAAAAACAAAGGAATATGGTTACAGGAATACATACACAGACAATTCTAAGAAATTATCTTTAGCTGGTTTTGTGCCAGTCATCTTAACTACATTTTTATGCTATAGACACAGCTGCCCTACTAGACCACTGCACAGGTGGAAATATGTATTTGTGGGACACTGAAGAGTAAATTTCCCCAATGCATCACAATTACAGAAACATCTGTGCAAAACAGCTTTGATCCAGTTCACTGTGAAAATATGCATCATTCATGATGGTCTAGTGACTGCAGATTTCCCTGCACTGTAAAGCTAGAAACAATGGGAAATTGGTTCAAGACACACCAATGAAGAGTTTTCCTTCTGTCACCTGTATATCTTAGCTGTTGTCCCTGTATACTGTAAGGGTATAATTCTATTTAATGTTAAGAAGGAAACAAATGCATTTTACATGCATTAATGAAATCAAATGGACAGCATGTAAACACAGGCAGGAAAAGCATCTGAAAAGGTCACTTGAATAAAAATAGGCTGGACACATGAGCCAACTTTAGTAAAACAAAAATAACTTTATTTGTTTATTTATTTATTTATTTATTTTATTTCTACTTGTCTCTCTCCACCCCTTTAAACATTTACACCTACAGTTTCAGCCAAATCTGCCAGTTTCAACCAAATTTGATAGATAGGGTGTATGGTCTTATTGTCAGTGGTATCTCTCACTTTCATTGAAATATATGACTTGGTAGACATGAGAGGCCCTACTAATGTCCTTTTTAAGAGAAATGTTGCCATGTGAACTAATGCCTAGTGAGAATCCACAACTGCATGAGACTCTTTGGAAGAATCTTAATGGAACACTAATTGGCTACTAGAATATCAGGCCATGAAAGTAATAAAATATCAGATTTCTTTTTTTTTCCAAACTTGTAATTCTGTATTGTGAACACATTTCTGTGTATAGCTGAACACATTATCAGTTTCACTTCCTATTGCAGGTAAAGAAAGCACAACA
This sequence comes from Melopsittacus undulatus, assembly GCF_012275295.1. NCBI lineage: Eukaryota > Metazoa > Chordata > Aves > Psittaciformes > Psittaculidae > Melopsittacus > Melopsittacus undulatus. Next base: position 74,352,321 of record NC_047529.1, read on the forward strand.
GCTTTAGGCTCTGGGGATTTCTTTCCTTCAAGCTTTATTTGCAAGTCACACAAACAGAGGGGCAGGTAAAACCAAAATCATGGCCCTGAAGGGTGATTTTGATATATTGTTCCATAGATCAACATGTTTATTAATAGCAGTACTCTGTAAATATGAAATAGGTGTTGACAGTCACTAAAAGTATGAAATTGCTTTTCCATCTATCTATTAATCTCTCTGTCAAAGTGAATAGAAGCCTAACTAGCCTTTGCACCAGTAAAGGTTTTGCAAGCTTTAGATTTCTCTGTTAGAGCATTAGTTTTCTTCCCTTTCATACCTTCCACTTCCAAGTGTAGCATTGCTGCCTACAGAACAGGTCTTGGTTATCTTTGTGGAGATATGCTGCAGGCTGGTGATAAACATAAGGAGGTAGGCAAAGCTGACACTTTCAGTTGTCATTAGACCTTATTTACAGGAAACGGTGAAGATCAGCCAGTGTTTCCCATAATGCAATAGGCAAGATGACCCTGCAGAATTTCTCTTGTTAGAACTGAACTGCGAATTATGTATCTTACTGCTTAATTCATTCACTTTCTTGTACCCATTCTATTAGTAAACAGACCATTTTAAATTGCCCCCCCAATATTAATTTCAGAAAACTGCAGCATGAGAGGTAGATGATTATATTCCTAATTAAAACACAAATACAGTAATTACAGTTTATATGCCATTATCCTGAATCTATACAGGATGACTTTAAATAGCAAAACAGCCATTAATTTTAGTGTTCAAAGAAATGCTCATAATCTTTTAGAAATGTCATATAAAATATTCATTTTGAAATGCCCTACGGTGATTTCTGAATTTATTTAAAGTGGGCTGTTGATAGCTCTTTTATAAATAACCAATTACAGTACACTAAATATATCATGGCCCATCACATTATACATTCTATAATTTCATGGATGAAAAGCCTACAGCTGATCTGCATAAATGTGGTGCGTCTCACAGCAGGTGAAGAGTTTGATTACACAGGCTAATCAGTGTTATTATTTATAGTAACCATTTATACCTGTTATTTATTAAAACCCAGCAAATCAGATATTATTTAAGGAAGTTGCTGTACTGTAGGCTGAACTGAGCATATGGCTATTAAACACATGTAAAATCCACTGTTACATTAGTAGTTTGAAATCTGTAGGGAATGAAAGTTAGTGCTTGGTGGCAGTGGAGAAAGCTATATTGAGCAAGCATCTGGGGTCTATCCAGATCCCCCTGGACAAATATCATCGCTACAAAAGTCATTGCCCCACTGGCAATATCAGATATCCTTGCTACCACATTAGATGAAGAAGCCAAAGGCTGATTAACTGCAGAAATGTTGAAACAAACTCTGATACACTTAAATGATTTTTCTAAAGTTGAGCTAAAGGATTTTCTTAAGAATTGCTCTGCACAGATTACAGTACTGCTACTTAAGGTTTTCATATTCCTTGGTTATTTAAGAGAACAGAATATTTCTTATAAAACAATGTAAATCACAGGATAGTCTCATTGATTATTTGAGTATTGTCATAGGACCTGGAAGGTTACACACAGTTTTTCTGCTGGAAAAATGCATATGTCTGTAACCTTGCTTGAGTAGTTTTATGCTTTATGCTTCTTGCTCAGCCCCTCATACAAGTGACTGCATATAGGAGACAGAAAGTATCATCAGCATGGGCATGGCAAAAGAGGTAAGATACCCACAGTGAATCCTCTTGGCCTCTCCCTTCTGTCTCTGCAGGTGCTGTAAACCTCTGATGAAGGGGGAGAGCAAAAGGGCGACTAGCCCAGCGCTAAGCCTTTGTCCGAGAGTAAATGGTAGTGCTGTAGAGGCTCTCCAGCAAGATCATCAGATTTCAGCTTTTGGTCCTTGGGAATGGTGCCTGGCACTTCTTTGGGATTACTTAGAGTGGCAGAGATATGGGAACTGCCAGAGAAGAAGGGAACAAAGTCTCCAGTGAAAACTCAGACCTGTAACTGACAGCTGGTGGGATGACAACAAGAAGTTTAGAACAACAGAAGAAACATATTGAGAAGACAAGCCACCTGGAAAATCACCTGCCTTGACAGTGCTGGCATTTTGGTGACAGTAGCATGTCAGATCACTCAGTATTCACAGTGTATATTTCTTGACTGAGCATTTAAGTTTATAGCAGTGAAAATTATTTCCACATATGAATTCTGTTCCATTTGTGTGTATATACATTTCATTTTAAGAAGTTCACTTCCACTTTGGTTCTTTGAAAAAAAACAGAACAAGTAAATTCATGGCTGTACAGTGTAAGAATGTCCTGGAAAAGAAAACAAACTTGTTGTTTTCATTGCAGTTTCAGGGATGTTTCCAATGATTGTAGCAGCTGATCATGGCTGAAGTTCATAGGAAGATAAACTGTGTTTATATTAAACTAAACAGCTTTGTGGAGGCATACATATACTAACTACAGACGAAAACTGTTATACCATTTGGAAGAAGTTTTCCTTTTCTCAAAATTCTGTATATTCTCATCATAAGTTGCTAATTGTAATTATTGAGGCCTATAGTCAAAGATCTAAAACATTTGGCTCATCAATGCCTTTAATTTCGAAGTACAAAAAAAACCGAGAAGAAATAAATATCCTATTTCAGTGTAATATAAATATCATAGAATCATAGAATCATAGAATAGTTAGGGTTGGAAAGGACCTTAAGATCATCTGGTTCCAATCCCCCTGCCATGGGCAGGGGCACCTTGCACTAAACCATATCACCCAAGGCTTCATCCAACCTGGCTTTGAACACTGCCAGGGATGGAGCATTCACAACATCCCTGGGCAACCCATTCCAGTACCTCACCACCCTAACAGTAAAGAATTTCTTCCTTATATCCAATCTAAACCTCCCCTGTTTATGTTTCAACCCGTTATCCCTTGTCCTATCACTGCAGTCCCTAATGAATAGTCCCTTACCAGCTACATTTTAATGCTAATAAAAAGAAAAAATCCCAAATAACTGTGTGTGAAACTCCCACCTGTGAGTACTGGTGTTAGACTGCCCCTAATGTAGATAATTAAATACATGGAAGATGCTAACAAGTTTAAGATTAGAACTAAATATTCAAGACTTTGAAAAAGTCTAGAACGTTGAAACTAGAACAAAAATCATTGAGAACCTAAAAGTTAACATTGCTACCAGTAAAATAAAGACAATGTCTTCATATATAGATAAATCTTAAATATTTTTGGGATTGAAAAAATAACAACTATAAGTACGTAAAATTGAAAATTGCAAAAATGAACAGTCAAAACAGTGAACAATGATACTTCTCTTTTCTATATATGAACATTCCTGCATTAGACTTGCTGCATTCATGGATTAAACTGTTATACGGGAAATGTTAAATCACAGCACTACAGATGCAAACACCTAAGAGCTGCTATTTTATTGCATGCTTCCATTTCCAAAACACTCAATTTCTGACATTTTTCCAAGTGATTGAAGTCCTTCAGAAAATCAAGTAATATTTGGAGAAAATATCAGGATAAATGACTTTTTAATATGATTATAAAAAGAAAAGATAATTTATTATAAAAATGCATCATATATTGCCCTTTTATGTCACCTAGGTATCCGTTACTTCTATGTTACAAAGCAGCAAAACAGGTATTGTTTGACACTGAGATGATATGAAGAAGATATGTAGATATTCTGGGACTGATATACTGAATCTGAGACTGCTTAGAAGTAGCCTCTGATAAAAGAGAGTTCTCAGTTTAGCTCTTTGGTTTCAATGGATAGGAATCACACTGAGATCAGTCTGAGTTTCAGTGAGATTGTTCCTGGTTGAAAACAGTACAAATATCCTCACAACTCTTACCTTTGGAAATATTTTGGATGGCTGTTTAAGGGAAAAAAGTCTCAGTTCTGACTAATGAATCTTCTCAATTACACAAAATTACATACAATAAAACCAAAGGGATTATTAGATCAGGTATTCTCACCTCCTGTATTACTTAGACCATAAAATATTACATTTAGCTGGTATGTCTTGCACAGTGGCATCCAATCTTAATAGATAGGTATCAACAGATAAACAACCCTTTGGCAGTTCATGTTCATAGTTAATCATGTTCACTGGTAACAATTTATGACACATTTAGGTTTGAATCTGTCAAGATTAAGCTTCCAGCTGTTAGGATTTCTTTCTTTTTTTTTTTTTTTAAATCTCCCTCTGTTATCCTTAGGGACAGGGCAGTAGATAGAGTCAATTTTTCAGTAAGTGACAGTTGATGCTGAAAATGAAAATAAATAAAGATTGGAAATGGTGTCAGGTAAAAATTTATTTACTGTCTTAAGAAACACTTCACATAAAAACAAAGTGCTTCCTTTCAGGAGAGTTATAAAAAAACCAATGAAAATTATGGGGTTTTGTTCATAAATAAGTCATGGCATTTCATCACAGTCCAGTGAGTCATTCACCAAGGTTACAGGGGATTTGGTTCAATTTGTACCTTTGCCTTCAGGGGAAATGAATACTCATCAAAAAAGGGTGGAAAGACGTGAGATCTTCTTTTCAATATTCTCAACCTAAAGCAGGACCAACTGCACCTAAATCAAATAAGTACTTGCTATAAAAGAGCTAAATCACCAAATTATCAACTGCTCTGATGACCTTTTTTTTTTCTGTTCATGCTGTTCTACTTTAAAAAATAATCATCCAACCAAATATCCTTTAACAAAGATGAAGAGAATATTTTGATATTTAATGAAAAAATGGAAGAGCATTTTGAGGAGGAGCTTGCCTTTCATAATGCCTTCTATGCAAGGTATTGGTGCAAATTCTCTTAGAAAAGGGAACTGAATATAGGTCTCCTCAGGTTTATGTAACTGCATTAACTAATTTTCTATTGAGAAAACTGGGAAAAAACTTACTAAAGTACTGACAAACTCATAAAAATGTTTAAAGATGACTTAAGTACATTGACAAACTTGTCACCCATCTTTATTAAAAAGTTACTCACCAACTCTTTTCTTTTTTCCTGTAAGCAGAGACTTTGTTTACATTATAAAGTCATCTATAGAGCTGTCTTTTTAGTTATTGTATAAATTGAGTTGGCTTTCTCTCTGTAAATTTTTTTTTAATCAGAGTTCTAAATACAACCTTTTGCCATCTTCATATTATGCAAAGACCTCTCATTTGGTCCAGTTTGGTTGAAAATATGCTGTTTATATACAATTTTTCCATTCAAACATTATTTTCACTTTAATATATGAACGTGAAAGCTTGAAATCCAGAAATGTTTTAGACAGGCATCTAAGTGTCTTTGAAAGCAAATGCCTAAGCAAAATTCTAGGTGTTAAATGGAATGAGGTTATAACAAACACCAAAATTCATCAGGTGTTTCAAGAATTCCTTATCTCTAAAGATATCCAGACAAGAAAATGAAAATATCAAGGGTTTGTTGAATGGAGCCAGAACATCTGCCTTGCTTTACATGTAACTCAGCAAGAGCAGAAACATGTAAAAGAGACAGAGAGAAGAATCCCCCTCACCCCGGAAATCAGGTCCTGTTGAAGTAGAGTCTGCACACAGAGAATTAAAACAACATTAAAACAACAGTGTTGGTTCAAGATAACAGATTAACAAAGAAGATGGCTATGCATATGAGATAAAAAATCATATTTAGTAAGATAATAATGAGCTGAAAATAATGGATGTTGCTCATGTATCCAACCTTGTAGTTTGTTAGTTGGAAGATTTAATGGTACCAAGAGAGAAATGTAGAGCACTAGACAGAATTGTTAAGTGGAAAGACCTTAAAAATGATGTACAGTTGCAGAAGCAAGGTTATAGGAGGACTATGTAATGGTAAGAGGAGGAAAAAGCATGAGAATCACACTGAAGGTAAGGAAACTAGAGTGAGATGAAAAAGTTCAGACAAAGAAAGTAAAAATGATACGTGGTATGACCCAATATTGAAGGCTAAATCAAAAGGATAGTATGGAAGAGACAGGAAATGTGATACAATGTTAATATACCCAGTATTTCAGACAAAATATTTCCCTCCAGTAGAAGACCCATAAAGACATTTTAATTCTTTGTCTAAATTTTGTCTTAGAAGGAACTCTTTGTGTCACGGTAAGTAAATATTACAAGGGGCGGATCAGAAAGCAAATAAGATCCCCACTGTTTCTTGTAGGGCAGTAATTCTACAAAGTAGAACAAATGATAGGGTATAAAAAGCACCTTGGTGTAAGAATTTTCTATAAAACACCAGGATTAATCTGCTAAAGATGTTTCAATGAAAAATCAACTTTGCATCAGTAATTTGAAAAAAGAGCCATAAAAAGTATGACATTTTCATGTAGAGGTGCAAAAAGAACTTAACTGACATATCAAGATTATTTTTTTCAGAGAAGTATTTAGAAAAATAGCTAATTTTCAGGGAGTTTTCTAAGCACCCATTATCACAGAGATGATGTGGATGATATTCCCAGGCGTAAAAGAAGTGTTCTCACACACAAAATTTTGCTTTTCTTCAGTTCTATCTGGCATTTTATGAGCAGCAAACAGAAAACATTGGACCACCTGTGGGAGGTTATTTATCAAAAGGGGTTTTGTAGTAGACAAGTAGAAAGAGTTAGGTGAAAAGGGAATAATGAGATTGAATACACTCTACTGAAAATAGTGATAAGTGGAAGCTGAAGGCACAGAAAATGGAAAGTAAAGTTGAAGACTAATGGTGCCAATAAAAATGAGATTCATTCTGGAATTTTTCCATGGAATTAATTTGTAAGTAAAATGCAGCTTCTAGTAATTTTGTAGCTTTTATAAAAAAAAAGCTTCCAGTTAATTTAATATGTATAATTTCCTTGGTAAAAAGGCATTTTTCCCTGTGAAAGTGTTTGGGTTTTTTTTTATTGTAAGCAACAAAAGAAGGTTAGCTACCTGAATTGCAACAATCTTTTTTTATTGGCCAGTCACAATATGTTTCGCAATTAAAAAAGGCAAAACCACCACTAATCCCAGCAGGAATCTGTACAATAATTTTTAGCACATTGCCTTACGACTGTAATTGAGGAAACTTTTGTCATAATACATACTGCACTGAACAAGCTCTGTAGAATTTCATGATATAGAAAGCATTGTGGGAAATGTGCTATAGCTGAGAATTCTCATATTGCCATTCATTTTGAGAGAACAGGCACTTTGCTGTACAACAAAAAAACCCAAAAACCACCAAACCAAATCAAACACACACACACACACAAACCCCAAACCAACCAACCAACCATAGGTATCCTTCTATAAGGTAAAAATCATAGAAAGCTTGAAATAATGATCTTTATGTATTGGAGATTTTCCTAGAAGTTATCCTGGGATTAATACTGAACATGATGTAAGAAGAAAGTCAGAACCATGTTAATGTCAGGAGAATATTTCAATGGTGTTTGTTAAAAAAATAAAATCTAATAGTAGGTGTGAATATTTGTGACAGATTGGTTGTCATGGGTAGGACTAATGTAAAGTAATTAAAAGGCACAGTATAGAACAAAGATCACTTTTGATACTGATTCCCTGTAGGACAGAAATGCATATACTGTATTTTTTAAAATAGAAGTTTTATTATTTTTATAGGAGTTTTCCAAGTTATATTATGTTGTGTAATACTGCACAAATCCATTCACTTGTATTTTTCGATTCTTCATTTTCTAGGAGAAAATATCAAATCCTCCAAAATGTTGTTACAAAAGGAAAATGTTCTACTCATTTTTTCTTGGTTTTTTTTTCTCTACTACTTATAATACTCAGTAATGTTACATATTAATTTCTGTGTCCTATTGGATAGAGTCTTTCAGGTCTTAAATCTCTACATCTCTTTTTTGCTGTCTCTTCATCTGCAGCCATCAGTCTCCACCTTGTTAGAATGAAGATAAAATATACAGCAGCAGCAGCAAGATGACAAATTTATCTACATCATGGTTGGGCTTTTTGAGATTCCTCTTTGTGTATGTAAATCAGTCAATAAAGAGTTAACTCTTAGCTCAGAGGATCTGCAGATCCATAGTGAGAGAAAGGTAGGTTTCAGTCATGAACAGACCAGACAAATATGAGTAAGGTTCCCAGGAATCTCAGAATTCTGAATGTCTCTAGATCTGAATTTATCTTTTTTTCAAAATTTTTAAATCCGGGATTTTGTTACAAGATCATTTCAATTGGAGGTTTTGCACCAAGCAAAGAAGATAAGTTAGTTCATTTGAAGTAAACATAAGAGCAAAACCGATTAGAATTATTTTAGCATCATAAGGAAAATTGTTCTTCCCATATTGACAGTTTACATTCCACCTTGTCAAAAAGTAGATTTTCTGATGTGTGAATGTTGAAGGTATTAATTAATAAAAAGTCAGAGAATTTCTCCAGTGGATGTATACAATAATATTAACTTCTTGTTTGTCACTTTTAAATCAACACTCAGAGACTGATGATGCATACTATGGTGGGCATAGAAATGTGAGAAAAAAACACAACGCTGTCAGACAGAGGTCACTAAAGTAGTCTGGCAAGGCTATCTAATGATTGTCTCTTCCTTATGTGCCTAAGAATGATCAAGAGTTAATATACATTAACTATGTACTATGTACCATTGTTGCAGAGGCTTTTCAGTATTTCTTTAGCTTTTAAACTAGACCAGGTCAGACAAATATTTGAACAGGCTGTTCAAGATCTTTAGTCTCAAAAGGACAGATTACATAAGATATGGTCTATTTTTATATTTTTAAGATCCACTCTAATATGTGGCTGGGTTTTTCAGGTCATGACGTATACGATTATATGTATGCATTTCTGAGAAACCATGGGAGTAGAAAGAGGAAATTTTTGATCTGTTGTAAGAGCTGTAACAGTGATGATGGGCTTGAAAGACTGTAGCGTTTTTTCAGTGTCTAGCTGGGACTATTGTAGACAAAGAAGAATGGGGCTTTACTTAGTCTAAATAATGGTACTGAACCTCTGTCTAAGATGAAGACAGGCATATCTAGCTGAATTAAATGAATATTTCCTTTTCTCCTCTCTCCCTGTCCCTTACATTACCATTACCACACATTGCATTATGGAAAAAAAAATAAAATGGTACCATAATCAGAAAAATTAGTTATGCTGTGGTGCTGGGCAGAAATGATGAGCTAGTGGCTGAAAGGCTTTGGATAGATGTTACATAGCTTCAGAAAAAGATATTTCTCCAGCTGGTCTTATAGGAAAAAAAAAGAGATTGTGCAGAAAATAGTCTTAGAAGGCTGAGAAGGTGTAGTAGCACTGTATCATCTTTCAAGACTGGTGGTGGGAAGAGCCTAGGTCTGGTGCATCACAAACTAGCTAGGAGTGGGGAACAAAGTGGCAGACATTGGAACAGCTTCAAGAACATAACATTGTTAGAAATAAAATCATTAGTCTGAGCCTATTATATCAAATCTGCCTAGGAATGAGAACTGAAATATGGGAACTTGTGAAAAGAACATTGCCATTTTTAGCTTGGATGGTGGCAAATGATTGAGTAAGAGAAGGAACTAAGCTGATTGCATAGCTGTGTAGGTTGGTCAATGGCTCCTGAGACGGGAAAGAAGCACAGACTGAGGATTCTTTTTAGAAGCATCTCTACTACTGACTGGAGTTTGTCACTTATTTCCTTTCTTCCTCAACTGGTCTGAATGAGAAAACCCTCACATGACACAAGCAGAATTAGCTACATACATGAGAGTGTCTGAACATCTGAACTCTCTATTTATAAATTATACTTAGTGTGCTTACATATTCACTCACTTCCTGCTGTTAAAGCTATTAAATAAATAGCTTCTTATTTCAGTAAATAGATTACTGTGGATTCTTTACAATTTTGCATATTTACTTCTTTAGTCACTGTCTCACATTCTCATATTTCTTATTTTCAGTCCAGACTGTATATAAACTTAGTCCAATCAAGCTTGTTACAAATATGTTTTCTGGGTAAAACCTTCTGTATATTTTTTTTTGTAAACTGTATTTTCAGAAAACAAGATATCAGTTCCTTGAAGCATTGACAGCATTCAGTACTACTTTTTTAACTTGGTGATATTGCAAAGATAGTTTTGCAGTGTTTGACCTGTGACACAAGTTACAGGGATTGTAAAGTATAATGGTGACGTAAGGATGATATTAAAATTTGTCTTGTTAAGGATGAAATTAAAACTTGTCTTGTTACAGCTGTAGTGTAGATGAACATCCAGTATCATATGTGTGTGCACGTGCATGTGCAGGACACTTAGCAATTCTCTGTTAGTCCAGGAACACTCCAGTGACTGCTTTGTAAATTGAGACAATGAACTGACTTGAAATAAGGTGATAGACTGCATTGCTAGCCGGCTTCACAGTAAGTATTTGAGTTACTGTTACAGGAACTCAGACAACCCTGGAGATTCCCATAGGCAGCTCCTGCTGCCTCAGGATCAAGTGATAGGCACAATCTTTATGATTTGGATGTGTTGATTAACTCTGAGTGAATAATCTGGCTATGGCAGGTACTCCCCTGTCTGTTCCTGCTATAGAATCGACTGAACTGCCTTCAGTAATTTGAAATAGCATAAATTGTTCTCACAGATGCAGTAATGATCACGTAAGGCAATCTTTTCTATATAGTTAAGACAACCAAGAGGTGATTTGTATGTGTTTTAAGATAATAAATAGAAAATGGATCATGCATGCACTGAAGTGGTCATACGGCACCATGGATCAGCTGGGCCCCAGCTCCCAGTCTTGGTGGAGATACTTGTGCAAGGACTCTTTCAATGGACACTCAGGTCAACATTGTAAAAGTGACTGGCCAACCTGTATGAAAGATTTCATTCCCCATTTAAGCATTACTCCATGGAAAATTCAGGTACACCTGTGAGTGTTTGTGCAACACCCATTCCATTCTAAATTTGAATAATTTGAGCAGGCTAACTTCCAATATTAAACTCAAATGTTGCTACCACAGGGGACTTCAAAGAAACAATATTTTCCTTGTGTGGGTAGCATATTTTTTTTTGTTTTCAACATGCATCTGAAGCTAAAATAGCCCAAATCCATGCAATTAAAGAATTTTGCATAGTCCAGGCTAACACAGAAAAAACCCTAAAACTAAAAAAATAAGGAAAGGAAGATGTAAAAAGGTACAGAACAAAAACGTAAGCATTTAGAAAGTATTATAGTAATTGTATTGCTTTTTCTTGCACACATTTCAGTTTGAGACATTAAATATATTGCCTGGTGATCTGGAAATGAATTGGGAAGTTATAGTGTTAACTGGACAGTTGAAGCCATTAATTTCATTGGGTTTGATGAATAGCTTCACTTTTAATGAGCTATTAAGATTTTATTCTGTCTTCAGTTACCCATGAGTAAAGCTCTACATCAAAGTTTCAGGTTTGTTTAGATTTTCAATTCATTTAGCAAAGATATATGACAAACAGATGACATTTTCCATGTAAATATTGACAATTGTATAAAAACAAGGTGCAAGTGTAATAACAAATTACTGTTCTGGAATAGTTTCTTTATATCTCTTTTCCTGTGTCTTGTAGCATTTTCAGATTATTCAATCTTTTTATATATAGCAATAGTTTATGCTCTTTTTAGTACATTCTGGTATCTCTTCATCACCAACATGATACTTAAATACCCCAAAGCAATAGAGAAAATTTAAAATTTCCTTAGTATTTTCTTACATTTCCTTATATTTTGTAGTTTATGGAATAATGCTCCTTTAGGAGGCACATTGGCAGGGACAAAAGAGACTCTGTTCCAGTAGTATTAACCTCCTCTGCAGAGAAAGCTCTACCAGATGCACTGCTGGGAAGTAAACTCTCTATAGCACCCAAAATTCTCTAACTAAATTAAAAAAAAAAAAAAAGCAATGGAATTCCTTAAGATTAACTTCCAGATCTCAGGCCTCACTATCATTCTTCTTAATTAGAATCATAGAACAGTTAGGGTTGGAAAGGACCTTAAGATCATCTGGTTCCAATCCCCCTGCCATGGGCAGGGACACCTCACACTAAACCATGTCACCCAAGGTTATGTCCAAAATGGCCTTGAACACTGCCAGGGATGGAGCATTCACAATTTCCCTGGGCAACCCATTCCAGTACCTCACCACCCTTACAATAAAGAACTTCCTCTTTATAGCCTATATAAACTTCCCCTGTTTAAGTTTCAACCCGTTACCCCTTGTCCTATCAGTACAGTCCCTAATGAACAGTCCCTCACCAGCATCCTTATAGGCCCCCTTCAGACACTGGAAGGTTGCTATGAAGTCTCCACGCAGCCTTCTCTTCTCCAGGCTCAACAGCCCCAACTTTCTCAGCCTGTCTTCATACATGAGGTGCTCCAGTCCCCTAATCATCCTCGTGGCCTCCTCTGGACTTGTTCCAACAGTTCCATGTCCTTTTTATGTTGAGGACACCAGAACTGCACACAATACTCCAAGTGAGGTCTCACGAGAGCTGAGTAGAGGGGCAGGATCACCTCTTTTTACCTGCTGGTCACGCTCCTTTTGTTGCAGCCCAGGATAAAAATGCGTTGAGGGCTATTCATCTGAAATAATGCGATACCAGGGTACAGAGCACTCCAGGTGCAAGGTAGAATGCCTCTGCAAATTTCTGGCGCTTTTTATAACATTTCAGAGACTCATCTTGCTCCATATCTCATCATGGTCTCAAACGTTATCTTCTAGAGAAGGAGGAGTTTACACATGAAAGTGCTAAGAGGAGGCAATTTTTATTTATTTATTTTTTTTTCCATAAACCTTGAAAACCAATGGATAAAATATTAACAAGTACAAAACTATACAAAATCCAGACTGTACATTTTCAGTGCCATGGGCAGCTTTCCAGGACTACAGAAAATTAGAACAGGAAAGAAAGGGAATCGAAATAAAAGTGGTACTAGGTAAGTGAGGAGCCCTAAGCCAAATTTTTTATCTGGATTAAGTGTTTTATCCTAGTGAAAGTACACATTCATAAGCCATCAAGAATATAATTATTATTAAGAGACCAAATTAGGAACATTCTGAAAGGGAATGTGCAGAAATTAGAAATTATTTAGGGATGAAAACACAGCCTTTATCCACACAGACACACAGAGAAGAAAAATAATTTCTGCTCTTTTAGATTGTTGTGATAGCTACTATTTTTTTGTCTGCTGATTTCCTATTGCAGAGGAACAGTGTCCTATTGCTGCTGAGGTGACAGTTTCTAAGCATAAATGTTCTACATTGTAGTTTGTCTATCACCGCCTCTGTCCCAGTGGAGGAAGATGGTTAAGCTGCTCTGTGACTCATTTTTATTAAGTAGGCCTCAGATGCATGGTGCTTAAATAGATGCCACTTTTTTTCCATTTTCCCCAAACTGACAAACTCGTTTATCTGCCTTTTAAGCACTCAGTAGTGCTGTTGACATAAGCGACCTCCATTGCCTTCAGTGAGGATACTTACACACTTAAAGTTAATTTTCTTTAATGCTTTACAAGACTGGCACTTAGGAGTTATACATTTTGTGCATCTTCTTCCATGAATGAGGACTAGTAAATTGAGATCAGCTGTCATTTTTTTGCATACATGTGGCACCACTTTGTAGTTTATTATATCTGTACAAGGTTATTATAGTTAGTCACTAGAATATGTGTTTTCTCAATTGAAAGCAGTAAAGAAGCTGATGGCATTGGTATCAGGAAGCTGAGACAAAAAAGCCTGATAAAGTAAGACCTCAGGTTAAATTAACTCACCTCACAGTAAAAATTTTTATACTCCAACTACAGTTATAAGTAATGGGTGTTTTGAAGACATTTTTAAGGAGCAAGTATGAAAGCTCTGAAACTGCTAACAGATGTAGAACTGATGAAAATGAAAATTATAAAGAAAAAAAGCGTAGCAAAGAAACAGCAATTCATTAACATTGATTTCAATTCATGATCTTAATGTTTAATCTGTAGTGGCAGAGCAATTCCAGCTGTAGTAATAAAGGTAATGTTTCTGCCTCGGTTTTGGCAAGAAAAACACAAAATAAAAGAAATCATGAAGACAGTATTTTTTAAGAAAACTCCATGAACACTGGATAATTGCTAATGTTTTATGATGTTTTTCAGGTTTTCAACAACTTAACTATTGAGCAATGCAGACACAAGCTAATTATACTCCCTTTATTTTTCTTATCAGGCTGTAAACTGTTGTTTTGATTATATGCTTGATAGCTAATCTGGAAGCCAAATCTTACCATGTTTTAGTATGCTATCTTGTGATAGACTGTTTAGCTGGCATTATATTATGTTAACTAATAATGATAATTTAATATCTATCAAATATGTTCACACTATTATTATAATCTATTTTTTATTCTTATATACTAATATAAACTATTAAAAGTCAGAGAAGTAATATAGCAGTAAACTGAAAAGTGAGTCTGATCTTGACAAACTACATGATTAAGATCCCACTAGGTTAATTGCGAGAAGAAAAATGCTTGCAGAATTGAAGTGTATTAGATGTCTGAAGGTGTGAAAATGAAGCTGATATAATTTTTCAGATGTGCTAAATTGAGATTCTGACCTAATCACCATGGAGTTTACTTTCTAACTAATCCCACAGAAAAAGCTTTGCCTCCTAAGATGCTCTAATATGCCATTGCTACAAAAGGTGAAACAAAATCACCGTGAATAGCTGCATCAGAAGAAGAATGTGCTTTTCACATATTCTATTGCATGTAAAACTTTTAATGGGAGAATTAGAGATTTGGAGAGTTTGGAGATTTAAATTTCTGTGATTCATTGCAAAGGTCACTTTCTATGGATTTGCAGAGGTCTGAATGTCATGAAGTATTTATTATCTTCATAAAAATAGTTGCAGGCAACATCTATAGCTTTTCATGCACTAGCTTACATTGTTGATTTTTATCTTATCAAAATTATAGCAAAAAGAAATGAATTTATAAACTAAAAATAAACATTATGTAAATAGTTCTAATATGAAAATATCTATTTTTAACAATGTCATATTTCTGTTACTATGGACAGTTTTGGAACTTAGCAACATAGGGTAAAGATGCTTTTAATTTTTAAAGGAAACAGGATTAACTGAAGCAATTTTACTCTGAGGAGTTTTGTAATACGAAAGTGTTTCAACATTCTGCGCATCAAATCTGCTCAGTTTACAGGAATGTTTTACTAATTTGTATGACTGCACTTCTATAGCTTTAAACTCTGAAGAGTTTAAAGATCTTCTGAGATCTGAAAAGGTAAGGTGTGCTGTGATCTGCATCAGCATTAGTGGTGACTCAAGCGAATTAAACAGACAACCCAGCTTCTTTTGTACAGGCCTAGTAACATAATTTAGTGGAGTTAGAATTAACAGTGATTGTCCACATGCAAGAAATTGCTGGATTGATGTACAGATCCCAGGTGACTTTACCATTAGAAAAACATTTTAAATTACTCTTTATTAATTGAAACAAAAGGAAAAGAGGACCAAAATTTCTTCTGTAGTATTCAGCAGCTTCCTAGAACTCCTGGATGTCATTTTCTAGGCACAATAGGATTTCACTTTAAAAGATCAGCTGATTGATTTCAGAAATGATATTTCTTTAGTTACATGTTAGTCATACCAATCATGTAAGAGCTGATATCAATTATCCTCCCAGTATAATTTAAATGTAAGCAAAATGCCACAAATTGAAAGTAATACTTCTTTAGCTCATTGATTGGTTTTTGTATTGGTTGTCAAGAACTTCGAAAGAAAGGCCAAATGCTGTGAAAGTCCAGTGGATAATGATATTTTCTTCATTTGCTCAGAAATGGAAAAAGTATTCATGCTTTCCAGTTCTACTTCTGAAAAATGTGTGTGGAGGTAAAGAGAAAGGAAGAGAAAGAGAAAGAAAGAATGAGAGAAAGGAAGGGAGGGAAGGGGAGAGAGAAGAATACACATTTTTATAGATTTATATAGCTGATCCACAGGAAAAGAAAACCCAATATGAGTAGTCACATATTTAGGTTGCATGCTGATGTTGTGAAGATAAAATCGTTAATGCAGTTACATGGATTAGGGTAAATGCAATTATCCCAAATTAACTTATCAGAAAATGGAGACAGAAAAATTATTTGAGGAAAAGAACACAGAGGCAGTTAATATGTTCTTCTTGCTCTGCATGTATTCTGAAGTTTGTGAATAAGATGGAAAAAAGCAAGCTTTCTTTTTTGCATAGGAAGATTTAGGGTACAATGATAGACTGGCTGAAACCCATTGGAATTTTGCTGGTGACTTCATTTAGCACCAGGGTTTTGCCTTCAAAGTAGGCTTTTCATAAAGTTCTTGATAAAGGCTTTCCAAAAAGTTTCTCTAAGTCAGAACTTTGCTCCCAGTGGGGCAGAGGTGGACTTTGCTGTTTCCTTCAAGGGGTAGAAAGTGACCATCAGTCTTTGATAAATGCTGTAAAATGTCCCACCTAAAACGCATACCTTTTTTTTTACTTTGTTTGCAATTTTGGATAATTACAGCCTTGGCACAATTCAACAGAATAATGTTTCAACAGCAGAAGTTTCTCAATCTTATAATAGCTTTGGCAATGGCAACATAGGTCTTTCATACATTGCCCAGTTGCTCTGTATCAGAATAATTGCAAGCAAGAGGCTTGGGAAGTCTCCTTGCTTGTTCAGACTCTTGAGTTTGTCAGTAGGAGTGCTTCTTTTCATGTGAACATCTGTGCAAGACTAAGAAACAGCAGCCTAAATCTGTTGATTGGCCATCAGATGGTAGAAAAGGCTTTTAGCCACTTCTGACCTTATCAAGATCAGCCTTCCACAAGTGAAAGCTTTGTGCAGCTTTCCTCCAGTGTTTCAGAAAGTCTACTCTCTAATTCATTCATAAAGGTTATCTATAATTTTTAATTTACCATGCTCTTAGAGAGACTTTATTCCAGGTCATTAATTTTACTTTTTTTATTATTTTCTGAGTAGTTGCAACACTCTTCCCTGCATACTCTAGTTCTGCTGAAATATTATTGTGTATAGTCAGTAAAGGATTTAAGAACCCCTAAGCAAAAACTCCTACAATGAGAAGAGGGGAATAACCCCTTCAAAATTTAAGCAACATTGAACCCTTCTGTTTGACAGTGGTAAAAACAGCAACAGATACGTTAACAGCTTTGAAAATAGAGTTTTTTTTTAATTTATAGCTTGAAATTTTGAAATATATTACAATTTTCCTCCCAGAAGCTTCACTGTCAGTTACTAAGTAAAACCATCATTAATCACAAGTAGCTATAGTCATGTGCTGATTGTAATTTGGTCACACTGAACAAAAGACGAATGATATAGAATACTATTAGCAATGATGGTTTTAATGTAGACATTTATCATTTATTCAGGTTCACTTGATATGACTTTGGGACAAAAACAGGGAAAAATTGCCTTACTGTTGAAAATTTTATTGCTATTAAATCATGATTTTGGCAAAGACGTGCAAATAAGACTGCCAGAGCTTTCGTTTCCCATTTTTCCTCTCCTAAAAGACACAATTACAGAGGACTCAAGAACCCAGATGCAGTGCAATTAGATAAGTGAATGCTGATTAGTTGTCATCTATCTAACAGCTAATAATAGAAGCACAGTTTTTGGCAAGCTGTCTATTTATAGGAGTCATTCAGCTTACCCAGCTCATCAGAATAGGTAAAATCCTACAGGAGAAGGATAGATCCACATGCACTTTCTGCAAAGGCTGTATTTCCCCCCCCGGCTCATAAACCTCTTTCAAACAGCCCTGCATAACAGTGCTAGTGACACTGAGACTGATGACACACTTAAGAAAATCTTTATTATCTAACTTTGTTCCAAAGTATCAGCTAGAAATACAAGGCACTTGTAAGTTTGTGTGACAGAAGAAAAAGAAGAAAACCAAAATGATTATATGCTTTTCTTGTAGAAAATATATTATGCATTGTGTGCTAAGCATTATTTCTCTTCTTTGAGGTACCCTTATAGGTGTAAAGCTGACAGGAGGAACACAGAATAGGAATGCATCTAAAATTAAAAATTATCATTAAACCTTGAATGTGATCTAACTCAAGCAGACTTCACAAATATATACAGTCTTAGAATAGAGTGCTAATTCTCTATCAAAAAGAAATATACCGTTTTACATGTAAAAAGACAGAAAATCAAATGCGTGTCATTCCTCTTTTGGCTTCGGCTCTGAGGATTTAATCCAGAAGGTCCATCTGTGGCTGCAGGAGGGCCAAACTGTGATGGCCCTGAGTCAATTCAGGCAGGCAGGTGCGCACTGGGAAAAAGAATTTACTTTATGATGTAAACCTGAGGTACACGATGGGGCTCTCCAGAGAATTTTCTCAGGGAGATTTAAAACAGATTGGTGATAGAGGAAAGAGGCAGAGAGATGCTTAGTTAATGAGTTTGTAAATGTTACAGATCTGCAGGTTACAAATGCCATATGGATTCAAAGATACACTTGCAACTAATACAGCCCATGAAGGTTTTTCCTTTTCCATAGTTTTGTTTTGTTCTGTGTTTTATGCAATGAATGGGCTGCATAGCTGCATGCTGTCTGCAAACACTGTGATCTGTGATTAGAGCTGTGGAGATCATGTCCATAGGCCAGCATGTGTGAAAGAAACTGGTAGTATTTATCGAGAAGAAAATAAATTCCCTATTCAGTAGCAAAGTAGGAAGTATTTTGTGTAACCATGCTTTGACAATTGCAGCTTTTTTGCATGTTTTTATGGAAAGATTTTTTAATCAATGTTAGAAATTATTTTATATTAAATTATAACAGTATTTGGGAATAAAGTTCTATTTGTTAGTAACCTAGATAAATTCTTGAAGACTTTTTCTTAAAGCTGTGACCAGATAGTTACACTCATGATTAAACAACAGTGCACTTCCTTTCCATTTGTTGTCTTAAAGCAGTTACACAGTTACTGAATGCTGAAGATGAGCTTATCAAATAGCTTAATCAAAATTTGTAAGTTTGTTTTTAGTACATAGGTTTTCCCTATTTCAATATACACAGCACATATTTTTCATTCGATTTATCAGCCCATTTGAAATGCATTTCTACTTTTTATAAATAAAATTGGTTTGGAGCGTATTACTCATGGGCACATTTTTAGCTTTCAAATCAGCTGTGCAATGCAATATGCGTAACATAGAATAATCTTTCAGATTCCTGCTAGCTGGCACTGAAATGAATTTTCAGAGTCATTGTTTCTACTTTCCTGAAGGATTCCCTGAAGATTGCTTAGAAAACAATTCTGTCTTGCTGTCTAATACAGTTCATGTGAAACCTCTAGCCCACAGTGACATTGGTGAATTTCAGCTGCATAGTACACTAGATAATTTTGTATATACTATATATATTAATGATTTTGAAGAATTTAGTCTTTTGCATACATCTTTCTGGGATGTCAAGCTGCCTCACTTTGGTGGGCAAAGACTAGCGATGACATAAGGCAGCATATGTTTTGGACGTACAGTGAGAAAATGGGGAATGGTCTGCTTCATTACACCTTAGAAAGTTGTAGGAAGTGTCTCAATAAGTCCAACATGATCATATGCAAGGCTTTCAACAATAGCCAGCTCCCATCCAGAACCTTCAGCATTTCCAAAGCAACCAAAACTGACTTCCACTACTTACACTGACAGATAGGGCTATGAATGGGCAGCAAGCCCATTTTTGTGGCTATGTCTAACACATGAATGAAACAAGGGTCTCAAAAAATAAATTCTTCACCTATCATCATGTTATTTAAATTTATAATTCTCAAAATGCGTGTTCTTACTGCATATTCTTTAAAAATTTTTCTGAACCCTGATGCATTTTTTTTAAATCTGTGTTTGTTCTTTGTTTGTTTGTGGGTTTTTTTTCATGTATGTGAGTACAAAAAAGGAAAACACCACTATATTTCCCATATTATTAGCTGTTCCATCTAAACCTGGTGGAGTAAGATGGGAATTGTTGTTTAGGAATGGTTGTTCTCTATTTTTGTCTGAGTGCCATGGAGTTGGAAGTGTAGTTAGGGGGTTTTGCTCTTAAAAAATTGTCTTAGAACTGAATTTTAAATTACTTTCCCACAGCTATAATTTCTGTTGCCGGTCACACAGGGAGACCTTTGAATCTCCAGTGATCCAGCTGAAGAATCACGCTGATTTTGGCAGCTCCTTTGGAGACAAAACCTTCCCTCGAAAGCATAAATATATGTGTAATTGGCCAGACTAGAGCCTGCTCACAAGCATCCAGTTACTGAATTTGCCCTGTGCTTTCTATTTGATTACAGAAGAGTCAGCAGCCATTAACAGAACTGAACAAAAATCCCCAAATAACTTTAAGGCTCTCATGATTTACTAAAACCTTTAACAATACAGTTTATGCTTCTGTATATTTTTCCTGTCACTGCTGCAACTGTGATTTATCTAAGGAGTGCCTGTGCCCACTTTGGAAATATAGAGTGTGTTGTGCAATCACTTCTGAGCTGTTCTGCTAGCTGTGTACTTTGATGAATAATACTCACTTTGCACAGAAAGACATTTCCAGCAAGATTGGAATGCAGGAGGGAGAGGAAAAACCCAACCCTGTCTACTTCTAAAATTGTTTCTGTTTTTTTGTGAAGGTAACCACTAATTTGTGTGTGGTGGCATGCTTCTACTGCACACTTCAGAAAGGGCTTGACGGATGTAGGCTACTGTGCTCTTGCCCTGTCCTAAGCCCACAACAGAAGGACACATTCCTGGCACCAACATCTATAATACTAAAGGTCCTATTTAGATGCTTGATTAAAATAACCTTGGGCATAACATGAGTCTTAAGTGTGTTTAAAGTCTCTGGAATGTGTTTAGTTGAAAGAAGTTTGCAATGTGATTGACAATCATTGCTAATAGGCTTAACCTATGCCAAAATTTCTGTTTGAACAGGAGCATTGCCTGTATAAAACTGTCAGCTTGAAAGCCATGGAAAAGTTCGATTAATGTCCTACAGGTATTTGATCTGCAGTCATTGAGGCCAAGAATCCATACACTCAGAGCTTTGTAGAAACTTCTGTTATTATGTTTGAGGATCCTTGTACATATACAGCTCACATATGTACATAAAATTACCCTGGCAACAATGCAACTGAACCCCCATAATCTCCACATTCCTCTAATCTTCAAGTGTAATCTTAATAGTGTTTTCTCTTGTAATGACTCTTCATTTGAAGATGCTATTCACATCTTGAGCTCTTACTCTTTACTCTTATTTTATATTGAGTTTATCTATTCCCTAAAACATTAAGATTTATGGTTCCTTTTTTTATTCTTATAATCTCTAAGTTAGTAATGGTAGCTGTTGATAATAATTAGTAATGGTGGCATATTATTATTATAATAATAAAAACTTCTGTTGTGATTTTCACCTTTTAGATAAAATCTGAATCTCAGACCAAAAGCAAAAAAAGTTTTCATTTCCCTAGGCTTTAAAGGTTCTTTCATGGTGGTTGTCATAGCTATTAAGCTAGCACTGCTTAAATGTATATAAGACACATGAAAATGTTTTGAATGGGTGAGTTAGATTAAATGCAACATAATACACTACTGTGTGTGGTATTTAGGCTGGTCAGAAAACAAAAATTCAGTTTTACCAAATCATCTGAAGATTCCTGGACTCTTTTTTGTCCCACACTGGATTTCCTACATCCCTCTGCTGTGAGCACCAGCCTGTAAAGGCAGCCTTCTAAAATATTGGGTTGGCACTATCCCATCTCATTTAAGAATAGACTAGTTATTATGTTGTCCTGGGAAGAGAGATGTCACTACTACACTCCAAAGCACTTACTTCTGGAAAGAAACCTCCTGCTTCAATTTTTTTCTGCAGAGCCAGTGGGGAAGTGATTTAATCTTTTATTCTTCTGCATTCAAAGTGAGTGTTCTTCTCATGTCATCTTTGCATCTCACCAAAATCCTTACTATGGAAGAACTGCAGTCTTGGTTTAACTACTAGCAACAATCATTTTTTCAATGATGGCTGCAAAGTATCTACACAATGGCAGGCAGCAGTATTTTCACCATGATAGATGGAAATGTGAATGTGTTAATATGTATTTTCTATCATGTCAAGAATAATTCAGCCCCTCTTCTTTGTTCTTCCCCCTTGTCTCCCACCACTCCTCAAACTTGTAAATTTGTCTTGTGAAAAACTTCTGGGAGATTTTATGGAAAACTGCTTCATCAGGTATAGGTGATTCTATACCATAATTACCTTTTAAGCACATTTTCAAACTAGGTGGCAAGCTGTACCACCAAGACAAAATTAGTGGATTAAGTCTCAACCAAGCTTCTGAAAAGAATCCTTATTTAGAGATCCTTGCAGTGAAAGCTGCATGTACTCAAAATACACAAAATTATGTGAAGCACAAAAGGCAAAAAGTATCTTCTGCACTGAAACAGCAGCTTCCTGAAAGCCAGTGTGATTTTGTGTGGGTGATAAAGTTTACACAGTTAGAGCTTTCTGAAAACAAATCCTTTGAGAGATTTTGCTGCTGTGACTATAAATTACATTAAGCAATTTTTAAAGCCCTTGAATTCTAAAGATGTTACTGGATCAAAGAAAGTTATATTTAATTCTGGAATTGCCATTTTTTCTGTGTTATCTTCTTTTAAGAAAAACCCTCTTTGACTTATCTCATGCTATATAAATTTATTTCATTAACCAGGAATTTCTTGATTTGAGACATTCGAGAAGTGAGGGAAATGTTGCAATATTAAATACCACTAAATAGTACAAGTCCACAGAATGCAGTCAAAGAAAAGAGATCATAAATTAATGGTAAGAGGGAAAAATCTAGTGAATTTGCTGTGTAGTAGTTACTGATCATCTATCTCCTTATTATACCTCAAATGATAGGGAAATACATAAACCACTTGCTGTTATATTATTCCATTTTCTCAATATCTAAGAATATGAAAAAGCTACTTTTGCTCAACAATTCCTCGTTTGTGAATTGTGAAAAAGCTTGAAGTGAAGCGTTTTCCCTAAAGGTCCCTGGATTAATCCCTTCTCAGTCTAAATATTCTTTGGCTCTTTGCCATTCACTGGCTTTATCAATCATTTGCACTTATATATCGCTTCTCAAACACTATTAAAGCTATGTCTTGCTTCATTCTTGTGTGAAAGGTAAATATCATGCCATATTCATTAGAAAATGTAGATGGATTTATGTAGACAGTAGAGGGAACACAGTTAACCATTAAGTTTTCTTACACATATTTGTCTTTTTCCCTCATTTTGTACTTTTGCAGAGAACAGGATTGCCATTTCATTAAACAGATGTGCATATGCCTACAGATTGAACTAATTTTGCATTCATAGGAATGAATATATATTTATATAGTCACAGCATGATGACTCTTGATTTATGTTGGTGTAAACCCTTTGAAATTATAATGCCATGGTAGGCCAGATTCCTAAACTTCGGCATGGAACATAGCATTCCTGCAGTAACATTCTAGGTTAGCCTAATCCCTGAAGTATATTAAAGTAATGATATTGCACACTGAAAAACGAAACGTGGGTGTTAGGACAGGGTTGAGACCTGAACTGGAACCTGTTACTTGCTTGCATTGGCAGCTTATGGAGAATGTCAAAACTCTGCAGTATGAACTCATTTTAAATATATACTGGTTTTGTAAGGTATACATAGAGAGTGGGAGAGAGCATGCTACAGAGAGGTAAACATATATGTGTAGGTATAATGGAACATATGCAGTACATTCAATTTTGTGTACAGTAAAAGATGTTTCTACTCAGTGAGTGAATTCTGAAATCAATGTGTTACAAAAAACAGGTTTTATTTAGTCATGTTTAGTCTTAAAAAAATCCTAAGCATTACTGAAGAACACTTCTCCCTCCCACACCCCAGTGATGATGTTTTCTGGGCTATGTTGAAAGTGGTATGATACAGACTTCCCAGCCAAGGAAGAGATGGGAACATATAATTAATCTGGCTACACACTGCATCCCTGCATTCTGTGCTGATTGCTGCCAACACACTGGAGTAAGCTTTTCCCTCCTACCCCATGTGCAGCCTGGCAGCCCCACACTGGTCTCAGCTTGGCTCAGGTGTTTCAACTGAAAAAAGGGAGAAACACAGCCTAAGTATGGGGAGAGATGAGGCAGTTACTTCGAGGTACAGAATACAAAAAGGCTTTATTGGAGTAGGCCTCCCAGTTGTTTACTTTGCTGCATCTTTCTCCCCTTTGGGAAGACGAAGGAGTCTCATCCAAGAACACTTAACTTCTGGAAGCTACGGATTTTCACATTGTGGTGGATTTCTCTTATAATCTAAACATATTTGTTGGACTCCCTCTATTATCAAATATTTAAAAGAATAGTAAGGAAGTAAGAGAAGAGAAAAATCTGATGCCAGACTAAATATTTTTGTTACAGTTCTGACTGCTACTTTTGACCTGCTAAATTGAATGTTAAAACAGGGCTAGGGAGGTCAGGAGTTCTGTTTTGCACTTCTGGCTTCTGATTTAGAAGAGATAATGGTAACCCTCTCAGTCAAATTCACAATAGCAGTGCCATTCAGCAAGGGATCAAGACCTCTTTTCTTTAACCTGCTAGCAATTTGTCTTGGAATAAGTGGCAATTGTTAGCTAAGATCTGAAAAACATTGTTTATGATTTTTTTTCCATTTGGCATTTAAAAATTTATTTCCATCTTTTCCCCAACAAGTGAACTCTTTTAGTAATCTATATATTTATTATTTTCATTAGTATGCTTTCAATAGCAATGCTATCTGCCTACATGATTTTTTTATGCATGTCAGTGTACATAACTGTTATCTCAACTGCTATTTACAACAAAATTAATACTCAGGATAAAAAGTGAGGGCTATCTGGACCAACATGATTTAAGCTAAATGCTATGATTGAGTTTTAGTGCTTGATTTATAAAAAATTAATGTGAAATGGTCATTAATTTCGCCAAGAATTAGACATCTCTTTTCATGAGAGTTGAGCATTTTATTTTTCAGTTCTGCCAGAAAACTCCAAAGCAGCTATTCATAGAGCTTTTCCAGTGAGTATCATCATCTTGCTTCAAAATCTGATTTTCTTGCATATTTCTTGCAATATAATAAACTCCATTCTTCTCAGTCAGTAAGCTCTCTTCTCCACTCCCAGCTGCAAAGAAGGTATTCATGATTCAGCCTATTGTTGTTCATGGCCTACACATATAGTGTTGGAAAAGTGGGTTTTGCCCATTTTTGTGTTTTTTTTTTTTTTCTTTTTAGCCAGCTATCCAGTCAGCAGTGGCTTTACGGACTAGACAATAGAAATTCCACACTATTTATTTTCTGGGAGTTCCTTTCTCCTTTTCAAACACAAGATTGGGAAACTTATAAAGAGTAAAATATGATCTCTATGGGGCTCTTTTTTTTTTTTGAAAGCTGTTTCAGAGACCATGTTCCCCCCAGTTTTGCACTGTTTCAGGGAACATTTTGATCTTTTTGGAAAGGAAACAATGCCTGTGAGGGGTTGTGTCCCCTGTTTGTGCTACAAGGGCTGAATAGAGAAGACAGGCCTGAAGCAAAGCCCCATGAGAGGAAAATGCAAACTGAACATAACAGCTAACTGCTCCAGAGGAAAAGAACCGCTTTCCTTAGTTGTTATGTGCATCATGGTGATTGTCACCTGCCAATCAATATTTGCACATCTCCAACTGAATATCAAACAGGTAGGGCTCATCAGATGAAGCTGTGAGCAAATGGGGAGGCTGTGTTATGTCTGATATGCAGATGGAGAAGTAAAAGTCTAGTGGAAGGGTGCAAAAGCTGCAGCTGGGGAGGCAGGGGACAGGGCAGACTGTCCTTACCTAATACTGCTGTAGTAAGGTACAAAACCACAAACTTCACGAGTTCAGCTGCCTCCCTGATCAAACTAACAAAACTCTGTTATTCCAGATGTTAGAATCTTCAGTTAAATGCTGGTATCACCATCAGTATAATATTAGGTATTTAAAAAAAAAAATCTATCAAATTAATTTTGCATCTATTTGCGCACCTATTTAGTGCATAGGTTGTACATACTATGAAAGTAAGAGAGAAAGTGTAAAGGGGATGATTCTAAAAGGGAATATGGCAAGACAGGAGTGCTTGCAGCTGTGTGTGGGGTCAGTTACTCTGCCAGGAACCAGATTAAACGTACTTTGATTGTTTTATGGCTTCTCCTTGCACACATTCTTCATACTACTTTCTCCTATGTATTTCCTCTGGCACAGCACTTTAATTTCTTTCCCTAGCAATTTATTCCCACATGTAACATGCACTATTGCTTAGTCACAGCACTCCAATGGCATTTACACTTGCTGAGTCTGTAGGTAAATTTGGCCCAGAACATATGTCCGCCCAGCTGGACATAGGTAAATTAGGAGTTAACTTATTTTGTATTGGTATGATACAGTGCATTTGATCTTAAAACTGGCTATGAATAAAAAAAATAATTATTCCCCAAATACTTGATTAAGGCTTGAGGTGTAAATTTGCAAAGAATTATGTGGGCAATTGAATGAATAAATCTTTATTATTGTCAACATGAGATTGGTATTTATCTCTCCAAATAGCATTTAAAAGCTCTCAATAACAATAATAATTTTTAAAAGACCAGCAATGGCATAGAAAGTGTAAAGAACAAGTTTACAAAATTATTTTCTCTGTTTTCAGATTTGGATTAACAGAGTGCATTCTTTTCAGTACTTTCCAAATTCAGGTAATGAACTATCATACATTTATTCTGTTTCATGACCAATTCGTAACTTTTAACTTACTATGTAATTTGGAGTGGATCTGTTCTAAATAACAGAATCTGCTTAATTCCCATGATATCACTTAGGGCTGATCTTGCAATCACATTTGCACAGATGGACTCCTGTATCCAGGCCGAGCCCACATATGCCAAAGAGGCTCCACACAATGAAGGCATCAGCTCATGGAAATCCAATTGCAAGATCAAGACCTTAATTCCCTTTAGTTTTGTCTTTTTCTAATGAGAGCTGTCAATTACTTACAGTAATTAGGTGGGCAATGGATGTTAATGGGACGAGATTTTAAATATGCTACTTCAAAATTGTATGAATAAATCATACAAATTTCTTTGCCTGTCTTTTACCATATGTCCTCCTTCAAATCCATATAATTTGTTTTACATCTGTTAAAAAGGCACATAATGCACAAGTACAGCAGCTGACTTTGAAAGACTTTAAAGGTGATGCCCCGACTTTTCAATAGTTATCATGAAAGAGTTACTTTAGCTAACAAAAGAATTTTTTAATTTGAAAATGAAGTTATGGATTTGCTAGAAAAGATATTCTATTTTGTTCTGTCTTTTTATGTTGTCAGTATTCACTTGTGAAACAAAACTTTCTACACTAAATTGCTCTTAATTTGTACATGAGATGGAATAAGACTGTAATGCTTATTTTGGTTATAAAGGTATGACTCACCCCTAAATTCCTTATGTTTAGGGTTGATGTCATTTATTAACATCAATTGAAATCTATCATTTCTTCATAAAGTAGACATATCATGCAAATATTTGGCATTTAAATGCAGATTTTAATCCATTTTCCTGATTTTAATGCAACCTTATGCAAATAACATATTATAATATGCATCTTAGTATGCCAGACACTGGATGTCTCCTCTGGAGAAATAGAGCTTAAACTAAGCAGATATGCCCTCACACTTCAGAGTGCTAAGCTGCTGGATCAGGTCAGTGTTAGACAATTACAGGTTCCGATACTTTAAATAGGGTCTACGCAGAGAGTACCATTAAATAACTGCACAGATCTATTAAGTTTTCCAAGAAGAGGCAGCAACTGGCAACTGTTGGTATTACATACAAACACTGTGTTCCTCCAAGAATAGCCTAGTGTGATTAGCTCTCAGTAGATTGGCTGTTCTTTTGCTAACTCTCTTGAGTGGTTTTCGTCTATACGCATTTACAGATAAAGCCACTGTAACTGAGCACAGCTGATGAGTCATCTCCCTGAATCCTGTACATCTGTTCCAAAACAGTTCATTGTTTTCCTGAAAAAAGAACAAACTTCTATTTTTAAGAAAGTCCGGGTTCACAACATTGTTATTAAGAAAAAGCTCAGTCAGACATCTTATAATGTTAGCCTGTGACACGAAAGATGCTCTTGCTTCAGTCTAAGAGTAATACTTAGTCTAAAAATGCCTTTTTAACATTGTTTTTCTATCTGTTGACTTTTCTCTATCTTACCTAAATGCAGAATTCAAACTGCGTTTTCCTCCCTAAATCACATTTTAGTTCCAGGGATTAGGGATTTTTCAAAAGTAATTGAAAGCAGAATGCAGCTGGAGTGCTCATCTAGTTCATGTATAATAAGGACTCTTACCAATTCTGCCCATTCCTGGGCTTTTGAAATACAATATTTCAGCAGGCTATTTAGTTCACACTTCTTCAAACAGCCATGGATACACACAGCCGAAAGGCCAAGAGTTTAACCTTTTATTTAGAAATAGACAACTGTGTATCTCTGTGCTGTTGAGGAGTCTGAAAGGATAATAAAACTGTATACCTGGGCTAAACAATGTTCTATGTCTTAAAATTAATTACAATGGATAAATTTAGATATATGACTACTATAACAGATCCAGTGGTTAGAACTTACATGTTTCCAGCTTTTTAAATATTGCTTTAGCAATCATCAGAAGAGCTTTAATGCTTACAAATGAAATAATTTCCTTAAATATATGTTTAACTTGTAGAAATTCATGTCAGCATGATGATCGCAATTTACTAGTTGGATAGGATCAAAATTTGGGAATTGAGAATGTAAAGCTCATCAGTCATAGCAAACCTGGAGTATAATTGATTCTTCCTTTGAGCTGGGAAATAGCCTTCTTGACTTCACAGAGTTCCTTGTACTGCTCTGCAAAGATCAGACTCACAAACACTAAACATAACATTTTTGCAAGTAGTAGGATTTTAATTTTCACAGTGAATGTATTATGAATTTATTGAGGTTTTTAGGACAGTAACTGGAGCAAACTTGCTTGGTAAAACAACAAAAGTGAGCATACAAGATGAGAAATCCGGAGAGGATTTTTTACAAGGGCATTTAGTGACAGGACAAGGGGAATGGCTTTAAACTGAAAGAAGGTAGATTTAAGCTGGATATTAGTTCTTCACTAAAAGGATGGTGAGACACTGAACAGGTTGCTCAGAGAAGTTGTGCTTGCCCCACCCCTGGCAGTATTCAAGGCCAGGTTGGATGGAGCCTTGAGCAACCTGATCCAGTGGAAGGTGTCCCGGCCCATGGCAGAGCGGTTGCAAGTAGGTGGCCTTTCAGGTCCCTTCCAACCCAAACCATCCTATGATTCTATAATTCTTCGATTCTATGAAGTGTTGATAGTTAACAGCATTCTTTGGAATAATAACAAAAAACAACCACAGCTGCAGATGTTTTCTAAAAGGTCAAACCAGGTGAAAGGGAAATTATAGTGGTGAAACAGAGAACCTCTCTGAAGAGTTGGATGAGGTCATATTTGTATCTCTTTAGCGGAGATGTTGATTGTTTGCAGCACAGAGTTACAGGCAGAGTGAGGAGGGGACTTTTATCCTTCCTCTTGAATTCAAAGTAGAAAATATTTTGTTCACTGAAATACTGCAATACTCAGATAATTTATCTTTCTGTAAATATCCCTTGGCATTTCTTCAGACTGCTGCATTTAGGTACTGGTATTGAGAAAGTCCATATTATTTCACAGGAAGATAAGACTGGTGAGCATCACCCACATCTTCACAGTCAGTCTCTTTTCAGGCAAGGATGTCACAAAATCTCATAAACAGATCAATTGCCAAATAAAAGTTGACCTTTAAACAAAACACTGTCTATAGAGGGAAGCCAAAGAGAATCTCAGTGTTCTTAAAGCTGGAAAACAGCAAACTTAATTTTATTCATGGACTGATATCCTTGCGTTGACATTGTCCTTCAGTTTAAATACCTGTCCATCTGATACAGTTATGTATTGTAGCCATGGCCCTGCTCAGTATTTGTTTCATTAAGCTAAAAAGCTCAAGCTTTTTTACTTTATTTGTTTAACCTTCCTTCTGAAGAGTTAGTCTCACCTGATACCTTTGCACTATCTCTCACACAACATTCAGTGATTTCCCAGGTCCCTTGGATACTGACAATGCTGAATATGGTATTCATGTTACTGAATTCAAATGTTCTCATTCGAAAGAGAGGATACAGGGTTATTGGCTTCAGAAAGCACATCTCCAGGTTTTGATCTTACATTATAAAACCTTCAGCACTTAGGTATTCTTTTGAAATGTAACCCTTGACCAAGCTGACACTTCCACAGCTTTGCAGAACTGAGGGATCTAGACTGAAGTTTCCTCAGTAAAAATGACACGTTAGTGGTGCCCTTGTGTAAGCAAAGGAGTCTTGAACCTTGAAGTTTATTCCCTTCCAGGATGGTCTTTCACCCCTTATAGTTTATACTTATTAGCTTTGCCCACCACAAAGTTTATACTTCTTATTTGCCCAGTCTCAAGGAAAAAAACACTTGTTGACAGGTACAGAAACTATTAAGCCCAGTTTGTCAAATATTCATTTATTTTATAATCCAGTTTCATAAGCATACAAGGCTTGTATGGTTATGCTGTGTGTGGCTACATGCAACTGCATGCATATATCAAAGCTGTCTGTCCATTTGTGCCCCACATCTACAAAACAATTTTTGAGTTAGTTCACTTAAAGGTAAAATTTACACAGATTGTCAGATTTTGTGAAAGGAGGTGTCCTGGGTTCAGCAGTAGCAGTCATTTTTCTCCTTCTTAGTAGCGGGTCCACTGTTGTAGTTTGACTTTCAGCCTGGAAATGGCGCTGATAACACCAATTTTTTAGTTATTGCTAAGTCGTGTTTACTCTGACCAAGGACTCTGTGAGTCTTATGCTCTGCCAGGGAGGAGGGGCTAGGTCACTACTCAGGTCAGGCTGGGTATCGGTCAGTGGGTGTTGAGCAGTTGTATTCTCTTCCCTTGTTATTTCCCTTATCATTATTATAATTGGTGGCAGCAATAGTGATTTGTATTATACCTTAGTTACTGGACTGTTCTTATCTCAGCCTGTGGGAGTTACATTCTTTCAATTCTCCTCCTCATTCCTCCAGGAGTGGGGCAAGGAAGGAGGGGAGTGAGTGAGTGAGAGATTGCCTGGTTCTGGGTTGCTGGCTGGGCTTAAACCACAACAGAAGGTAAGAGGTATAACTGTGGGAAAAACTGCACTGTGAATTCAGCCTTTATGAGACACAAAAGACTTCATGCTCAGGAGAAATACTTTATGAATGTTCAACCTTGGAAAAGTTTCAAGAGTAGGGTATATTTTCTTAGGCTCTTGATATCCATAAGAAACTTAGTTTCCATATTCTTGGAGCCTGGGGAGCCACTTTGTAAACTGTGTTAGAACTAAACAAAACTGTATGTCTTAAATGTTTGACTAAGTATTCTGCTCTCACATCAAGAAGGTATGTCTCTCTTGAGTTCTTGCTATTTTTTAGTCTAAATAATCAATTACATTATATCTAATACTTATACAAAATCACAACTTCCAAACCTGGCTGCTTGCCTGTGCACCTGATGATTCCTCTGGAGGAACTGTATAAATTAAAGACAGAAAAGTAAAGGGTCTTGTAGAAGTAAAAGCATCACAGATAAAATACTCACAGTTCAGAGGAAAAAATGTATGGTCTTTACACTTGGGGTTTAGCTGAGGATTTATTTAAGGTGCCAGAAGAGAGCTGACAATAGCGCAAAAGGAACAGTAAAAAAGAATCACAATTGTACAGTACAAATAGAGAAGTAGAAATGAATAAAACCATCTGTCAAACTCGTGGGGTTTTGTGCCTCTGGAGAATGCTGTGGCCATACCCTTTTCCCCAGGCTTGGTCATTAGCAAAGCTTTTACTTGGGAAAACAGTTAAAGGCTATAGAGTGACTATGGTAAAGTACAAGGCACTGAGTGAGGCAAGCTGGAAAGTGTGCGTGTTGCTCTGTGTGTTAGTCATTTTTAAAAAAATATGTCTGAAGTGTCATTACTGAAAAATTTTACCTGTCAGAGAATTTCTGCATCTCTGACTTCTCCCACCACATCATGCGCTTTTGTTAGAGAAGGGAAACAAAGTTCAAATAAACAAACATTTTCATCTGTGGTATTTTAGTTGCACTGGTGTTAACTGGGCAGGGATTTGGGTTTTTGCTCACCGGTTGTAACTCTCAGTGTCTCATGTGGTTTTGCTTTTCTTATTTCTCTTATTAAGCTTTCTATTTT
Organism: Melopsittacus undulatus; assembly: GCF_012275295.1. NCBI lineage: Eukaryota > Metazoa > Chordata > Aves > Psittaciformes > Psittaculidae > Melopsittacus > Melopsittacus undulatus. The sequence continues at coordinate 74,384,727 of NC_047529.1, forward strand.
TTACTGGAAACCAGACACTAGGAAAGTTGAACTGCCTCTTACGGGTGAGTTGTATACAATGAACTGAGGATTGAACTTTTAATGCTTCCTGGAGAAACTACTTCAGAAATGTTATGGGATATTTATATCTGCACATATATATGTTTCTAGTACTTTTATCCATTCTCCTATAGAAGTCTTCCTTTGAAAACATTTTATTCTGTACAATATCTCTCTCTTTCCTGACTCTGTTCAGCTCTTATCTCAGGGATATATTTTGCTCAGTGAAGCTCTTCAGCAAATGTGGAATTATTCTGGAAAGAGAAGATGAAAACCAAGAAACATGATAGAAACTTTTCACAACATTTTTTTTTAATTAATTTATTTATAGAGAGAAAAATTGTCCTTTTATTACCTTCTTAGGAATGCTTGTTGGTCTCAGAAGGAGATTGGAACAGAATGTCACTCACAGCTGCTTGCCTGATTTATTTTTACTGTTGAGGCAAGAGTCATCTGTTATGGTGCCAGAGCAATACCTTCAAGAGGAACTGTTTTCCTAGCTGTAGGAATGAAGCAGGGAGAGAAGGGCCGCATTTTGCATGGTCTTGTACTCATATGAAAAAGAGAGCCACTATAATGCGTTACCCAGTCTGAAAATAGCAGGGACTGGGAAGAAAATAAAGCTTTGCTTCTTTCATTCATGCACAGGTGAGCCACTGCATGGCCCATATTTATTTTGCAGTCTTACTTTTAGGTGATTAGCTTTTCTTCATTTTTCTCTGCATCAATGGTATTTTAGTTTATGAATTATATTCTCAGATGTCAGTTTAAGGTGACAAAAAATTGTTTTTTTTTTAGAGAAATTGTTCTTTCCCCTCCCAGTTTTGAAAAACTTATCTTCAAAACAGCCTTACCTGCAATATTCAGGATTAAAGTATTGTGTCCTTTGTCTGAGATTCTAATATCAAAAGCATATCTTGCCTGTTTGAACAGAAATACAGAACTCTTCTACAGCACCTAATGGTATCTTGGTATCTATTTTGTGATGTGTTTGATTTGCATGTGAATCCCAGCTTGTGATGAGCTATGTGCCTTCTCACAGACTGTGCCAAACCCATGAGAACATCATACTGGACACCAGTGTGATGTTGAGACTCAGTAGCTTGAATAAACTTCTGTTGTTCTAATCCCACTTTAGTCCAGTCAGTATAACTTGATGTGTAGACTGTGAAAATTTGAGTTGTTAAAGTGATACCTGCTATTGACAATCAATTTAAGCTCAAAACCCAGCGTTTATGAATGCTCCTAGGTATATTATTTAGATGCATAGTAATGTTATAGTTTATTTGAAACAGTCTGGGTGGATACAGAGTTTTAAAACTCCTCTTCCTAGTGAGGTACCAACTGGGAAGGTTGAGAGATAACAAGTCTTGGGATTTGTTCAGCTTCCAACCGGAGAAGGTCTGTTTACATACAGGATTCATTCCACAGAGCTCTGCACAAACAGCATCTCTGGAAATCTGTCAATAAGCAGGCATTTATAGCAAAGCCTTGTTTCCTTTACAAACCATGACTTCAATGGAACAGGGTTAGTAAATCATCAATTCAGTCTGAACTTTGACATTGGGCACCACTGCCAGTTTGCACTGAAAACACATCTTCAGCTATGGAAATGAAATGGATCACCTTAACATCTTCTCAGGTATGAAAAGCATAGTGACAATCTAAAGTTTGTCCTTTAGAAAGCTGTGAATCTTGCAAAGAACAGGAGGTACAGTGAGAACACTCCCAGATTTACCAAATCCTGTTATTACTGAATGCATAAACACACACATGAACAGAACTTATGACCAGTGGATAGTCTGTTCTTTTATGTATTCTATGAACTATCAGCTGGCCTTGACCTGGTATAAGGCTGGTATTTTGGCACTGTGGAGAAAAAAAAAATAGCATATCTGATTAGAAGCTTGCTGTAGATTGTAAAGAGAGCTTTAACTATTCCTTCTAAAACAAATTACTTCACAAGGCACAAGCTTCTTTTAACATTTAAAATGTTGTGGGGAAAAATATTCTGACCCTGAGACTACTTGTCAAACACACTTTAAGAGTCTTGCTATCATTGAAAGTGCACAGACTTTCTGCTTATATAACTCAGTATTTTTAAGTACCTAAATGATGTGGAAGACTGTGCATCATTTTTGGAAGAAACTTAAACCCCAGTTTGTCCAATTTGCCCCCACATTAAAAGACTTCAGATGCTTTTGAAATGTGCACTGATTTTAACTGTGATCTATTTTAACTTTGACAATTCATGTAGGGGTGAGTTATACAAAAAGACGTGTTAGTCCTTTCAGATGTCCTATTTTTTCAAAGGTCAAGCTGCTTCAAATGCCACATCTCCTCTCTCCTCTCCCAGCAGTGATTCCTGCTTCATACTCCTGGGCTCTCCCTTGCTCCCTGTCCTGGCTCCCCTTTAGCCCCTGTTGCAGACGTTTCCTGTCAGTGTGATTTCCACATCACGTCTGTCCCATCAGCAGCTTTGCCACTCCTGGAAGGTATTTTTCAGTCACTGAGGTAGGTGAAGAAAGCTCATGGCAGAAAGAAAAATGTAGCCTGCCCATGGCAGCTCCTTGTCTGTCCCAACAAGAACAGCAGCTGCTGGTGAAGGGATGAGGAAAAAGGTCTTCCTGCATCTTGAAGAAACCTCTTGGTTTTGGGAGATGGGGCTTTTCCTCTGTCATGCCAGGGCTGCTTCTTCCTCCAGGGGACAAGATTTAACATTCTATCAGACTCTCTTCATATTCACCCATGGCTCTTAAAAAGATGAGAGTTGGCATCCTTCTAAGTTAAGGGTTTAGGTGTTTTGGAAAATGTTTTGTTAAGACTTCCCAGCTGAAGTAAGGAGTTATTTGTGCTGAATATTTCCTTTTCTTCTAAGGCTTTGGAAAAGGTTTGAATTGTCAACCTTTCACTAATCTAATAATGCCATGCCCACAGATGTAGAGTTGAATTAGACAACTCAGATCCTGTGCACAGTGAAAGGATGACAGTAAGACTGAGGAGATGGGTGGGGTCATCCTGGAAGTCAACAGCAGAGCAGATCATGTCTTGTCCAAATAAAGATATTGTTGTGGTTTAAGCCCAGCTAGCAACCTAGAAACCATGCAGCTGCTCACTCACTCTCCCCACTTCCTCCCCCTCCTCCCAGAGGAATGGGGAGGAGAATCAAAAGAATGTAACTCCCACAGGCTGAGATAAGAGCAGTCCAATAACTAAGGTATAACACAAACCACTACTGCCACCACCAATAATAATAATGATAAAGGAAATAACAATGGAAGAGAATACAGTTGCTCACCACCCACCAACTGATACCCAGCCTGACCCGAGCGGTGACCTAGCCCTTCAGAGTAACTGCCCCCAGTTTATATACTGGGCACAACGTGCTGTGGTATGGAATACCTCTTTGGCTAGTTTGGGTCAGGTGACCTGTCTCTGCTTCCTTCTGGCTTCCCCTCCTCCCTGGCAGAGCATGAGACTCACAAAGTCCTTGGTCAGAGTAAACATGACTTAGCAACAACTAAAAGCATTAGTGTTATCAGCGCTGCTCCCAGGCTGAAAGTCAAAACCACAGCTCTGCACCAGGTACTAAGAAGGAAAAAAATGACTGCTCTTGCTGAACCCAGGACGGATATGCATACAGGGAGCACATCCAAAGAGGTCCCTGGCAAGGCTTCACTGCTCTGCTGTCTATTCACACCCTGCATTCACACCAGTGAGGTCCAGGGTTTCATTAAAGCAAACAAGATTTGCAAAGCTTTCTTTCTTTTTCGTTTTCTTTTTTTTTTTTTTTTTGTATGTGTGTAAACCCATCAATAACATTAATGCTAATATTGGAATTTAAATAGTCAGCCTTACAACAGTCAAACACGGATTAAAGATGCCTAGCTCGGTAGGAACAGTTAGATCTTTAGATCAAAATGAGATACTTCAGAATATGAATAAATCTGTTGTAACTTTTCTTTTGATCCCAGGAAGATCTTGGAATGAATGGGAAGCTTATTCTTATTTCTGAGTATGACAGAATAATTGATTTTTTCTATGGGTGATAATTGAAAGGGTGTTAGCAGTAGTCTTGAAGGTCACAGACCAATAATACTGTAATTTTAATATTTTACAGAAAATCATGCTTATGTTCTTATAAGTTCATTCTCTTCTGCTTTAAAGGATATCTTTAGTAGTATATGATGCTCTTAACATTGGGCAAGTACATGTTTTGATTCAATTTATTATAGTTTAACATATACTTTTACACATACTGTTTGAAACACAGTGGTATGGAAGCACTTTTCATTTTATCTGTCTTAAGTTTTTGCATTTATTTTCATCTCATCTCACTGTGTTAAGGTCCTCAGAAACATTTACATTTTTGATCTTGCAATATTAATGAATCACATCAGCATTGCATTATAAGTCAGTATTTCTCTCCCCATCTCCACAGTACCTTGGCTTCCTCCCCACCCTGTTAGCTTATCTCTCACCCACCCCTGGAGATATATTTATTTTATCAGTGATGTTTAAATATGCTACTGTTACTGAGGGGTTAAGCAGGTAGGATGATTGCACTAATAAAAATTGATAAGTAGTCAGGTTATCCTTCCTAATTTATTGCCATGGCAACAGACAGCACATGTGGCTTGTTGCTGAAGAACAGAATGCTAATAATCAAATATGTCTTACCCAAATGAATATATAACGCATCTTACTAGTACAGCGCCTTGACAATGTATACATTACTGAACAGCAGCACACATTTATTCTGCATCTGAGTTACTTGATGCATATGCTCTGGAGAACAGGAAAAATGAAAAAGCACGTATGCTACATCAAGGCTGTTCATTAAAGTAATGTATTTTAAATAGTGTACACAGTGAAATATCCAATTCTCCAACACTTATCTTGTTTATTTCAGTAGGTGCTTGGTATACTAGGAAGATGCAGTAATGCATAGTCATTGTGAGATATCATGAAAATAACCAACACAGCACAGGAGCTCAATTAAGCAATAATCTCTGGGAAAAAATGGTCATTACTAGCAGTTAATGGTTGGTTTGTTAGTTAATGGCCCAAGGCAAAGCTGAAAGCAGTTAAGCCACTAACAAACTGGTTGTGAATTATGGCAATGACTGTTTTGCTGGGGATTTACCCCACTATTATATATTACATTTGATAGCATATGATAGGAAATAATGTATTTTTAAAGACAGTAGCCGTTCCGTAAGATGTTACTGGAAATGTCAGATGTTTCAAGGAAATAATTGATTTTCTACCATCGAGGAAGAAAAATATGCACTCTTTTACATATATATATGGTATACATATTATACATGTATATTCATAGAATCATAGAATACTAGGTTGTAAGGGACCTCAAGAATCATCTGGTCCAAGATTTCCAGGCAAGCATGACCTAGACTAGATGTCCCGACAAGTTGTACAGCCAAATCTTGAAAGTGTTCAGCGCTGGGAAATCACTGTTGAATTTGGGAAATATATTATTGTATTGGGTTTGCACCATAATGTTAGAATTAATTTGTTTGTCAGTGTTGCTTTCTATTAAAGGAAAAAGGTCTCGCTCTAACCAGAATAAAGCCCAAACTTTTGAGGCTGGAGGGAGTTATGCTGGGAAATGTAATGTTGCGTCTATTTTATCCCAAAGCTTCATTACAATGAAATGGACATTTTGCTCATGGAAATTGTTGGGTTGCAAGTGCAGACTACTTCCAGAAATCAAAAGGGCGATGGGGTTTTAATCAGCTTCCTGGAGATTTAAAAGTACCTTGATAAAATGAAATGGTTGGTGAAAATTGCAATGATGTCATAATAAAGCAGCTTCACAATGAATCTGAGGTGAGGCAATTTCAGATAAGACAGGGAGCCATAAAACTGTCATGAACATAAAGTAAACTATATTTATGTAAAAGTACCATATATTCATTCTGAAAATTTTCATGAGTAGAGTGCAGTGTTAGATCATGTATTTAGATGCTGGTGTAGGTAGGTTGTTAATTCTAGGAAAGGTGAATTTGGGCAAATTGAGTTCTGGTGTTAGCTCTACTTGTAAAATAATTTTAAGTTACTTATGAAAACCAAAAAAAGACCTTCCAAGGATTTGCCAAGCATGAAAATTTCCCATAAGATCCTCAAAGAATGGGATTTTATATACAAACTTCAGAACTATTTCTCATTTTTGAAAATCTTTCTTAAACATATATATATATTACAAATATGCATACCATGCATATGCATGTACACCCATAAAAACACAAGACTACATAAGAAACAACAATGCAAAGATATTAATTGTTATCAAAATTAAAGGAATGAACTGTCACATATGCATAAGTACTGTCTTCAGCTTTGCCTTCTTTTTCCAAGTTATTTTTAACAAACAGGACTCCTAGCACCATACAGCAAAATAAAGAACCACTGCACTGCTCAGTCTCTTTGTAGTCTACGCTCATTTCTCAAAACTGGCAATACTCTGTCTTTCCTGTGGCAAGCTGTCCATCAGCACTTTCATCCTGGGCTTTGTGATAATTTTCTTTCTTTTTTTACAAGGTGCTTGAGCCCCATCAGTGAGACCTGCTTCTCTGAGCAGGAGTTACTGGAATTGCAAAGGAAGTTGCTGTGGCTTACGATCTCTTGCAAAACTAAAAAATAAAAGTAATTTAACTAAGAAACAGCAGGGGGGAAAGGAAAAAAGGAAAGACACATTTTTTAAGCTATTGAACATCCTTATAAATATTTGCATTAAGGAAAAATTCAAAGTTCCTGGGAGATACCAACCAAGTTCTATATGTCATGTTCAACCTGATGTACTGTTCAGAAAAAGCAAGGCCCCTGGGCTGAATCACAAAGCCAGTCAGGCATGCTTGAAAGAGAAAATAGAGAGACTACCTCTAACATGTGCTATGAAAATGCACAGCACCACTACACGTTCAGGCTACATAAGGCTTTACACTAGGCTCAAAATGTCAGAAATTGCAATTGTGTAATTACTTTAAATTGTGCTACTTCCCAGTGTTTTATATGTAAGAAATTGATGACATGAAATATACAGGTTTAGGTGATTTCACTCAAGGTTTCCTGATAGTGGACTTCCAAATCATCACAGTCAAGAGCTGCAATTATAAAATTACTGTTATCCACCTCAGGGCTACCTATATCTACAGGACAGGATTAGATTGTAATGTTTTAACAGATGTTAGTAATTTTTATAAATCCCTGCCTCACTCATCTGAAAACCTTTCCCTCTAAATACTAAAGAAAATATTAATGTTTTTCAGATAACGGTTGTTGAATAAAAGAAATCTATATTATGTGGACTGATCTGCACCAACTCCTAAGTGAACTTTGGAGCTGTAGCTATTTAACTTCATTTAAGTGGCTTTTGGAGATAGGAACTTTGAGTCGTTGATATTTTCTGTTTATGTCATTGCCTAGATATCTAGGGCTAAATCTATATGGGCTGTAGGCATTAAAAGCTCAATAAGTTGAGCAGTGGTGAAACCAATCGGCAGGAAATTATGAGAACTTGGGGCACTGCAAAAAGTCCTATACCAGATTGCAAAGGGAAAAGGGAGCCTCCCTCTGTAAATGAGTGTGTGAAATCTTTCCCTGTTCCAGTTTACTTTCCTGATATAAGTAAACTGGAACAGCCTTTTTTGTTCATGTAAAACAACATACAAAAATATCTAACCTAGTTAGGAGTGTTCTTGTATGATGTTAAAAGACCCACGTTTAGATCCCTCTTTGGAATTGGTTTCTTCACCTGTGAGGCTAAATATCTTAGTGCTTTCATTATACTCTCTGCTAGATGTCAAACCTCAGAATAAGCTAGAATAAATGAGATCTTTTACAATCCAGATGATCACTCTAACCATTGAATTATTGACTAAAAGCAGACACCCATTTTCATATTTGTCTTACATCTCCACTCTGTAAGGCTGAAAGCTAACAACCAGTTTTGACTTTTTTTGACTCTTGTAAAAACAGAAGTGGAAGAAATCTAGGTAACTACATCACCAGAAACTTAGATTTCAAGGAAGTTTATGGATGTAGACACCTAGTATATCAGATCGAGAGCTGAGCCCTTCGCTTTATTCAGCCCCAGGTCTTTGCTGCCCAAACATAAAATAAAAAGGCAGTCCTACACCCTGGCTTGATGCATGTGGTGCTCTTTATATTTCTACTAGAAATGATAGCTAGAAAGATTTTTTTTAGCTATACTAAAACATTAATAAGACAGGTTCTCATTTTCAGAACCATTGTGTAATTACAAAAATATGCTAAAGCTACTGAGCAACGAGTGCACAGGACCTCTGAAAAATCACTCCCTTAGTGTTTGTAAAGCACTTTCATGGCTAAATATTCTGTATAAATGTTCAGTATGATTACTGCTACATGCACATTATATTGGTTCAGTTGATTCAGATCATGTCTAATCAGGATCTTTCAAATAATTCCCCTCTGTGTCTGGAGAGGAAATTAAATCAGAAAGTCTTCTGTACATTTGAAAGTATTTTGTCTTGGAGTATGAGAGAACGTAGAGTCAGACATGAGGACAGGGTGGAGAGGAAGGAGCTGCATTTGTCAGGAGACAGCAGTCTTAGACAGTAAACTGTTCAAACAGCAGTGAGAAATGGGAGAGTGAGAGCCATACATACAGAAAGTATCAAAATAGGGGCAAGAGATAGAAACAGAGACAGAAACATGGTTCTATAAATGGGAAGGGATAGGTAAGAAGGAGGAAGCTGAGGAAACAAAATAGTGGAGGCTGGGGGGCAGGGGAATAGGGCCTTTTGATGGGAGCAGGGTAGGTGCTGAGGAGAAATTAAGCAACCAGAAATCATTACAGAACTGCCTGCATGACCTTAATTTTGTCCTCTTGTGCATGCACATTGTGAGTCTGTCTTTTGTTACATAATCTTGTGCTATTTTTTTTCCCCAGAATGGACCATGTCCTGGGGACGACTCAGAGCTGGGCAGCGGAGGAGAAAGCTGCCACGTGGCATGGGGCTGAAGGGAGAGCTGCTGTTCTTGGGAGTAGCACTGGATGGAAAACTATTCCTGACCTACCAAATCTGTTCTTGACTGAAATATACCAACACCACGTGAACATAATCTTGACAGTGTCAGTAATGCGAATTTCAGACTAAACCCTGTGCATTTTATCTCAGAATACACTCTCTGTGATGTAAGAGTTATGGGATAAAGACCTTGGCTTGTTGGTAAATGTAAAGCATTTTAATCCCAGGCTGTTCTGCAATTCACAAGTTAGGGGAATTCAGGGATCAATACTGAGAGCTTGATTTCAATATACCTCAGAGTGCAACAACATGACACCCAATGTCACACATCAGCAGAAGGGGGTAGGCATGAATATCGAATAGGTATCCATTCAGCAAATATGATCTGTCTATACTATACAAAGATGTTGACAAATCTTTTTTAAATGCTTTAGGAAACATGAAGATCAACAGTGATTCTGGGTGCACCTAAAGTGGGGAAAGAAAAATAATCAACTTTTCATTCATGAAGTAGACATGCTTTGTATCAGGTGGTGATAATAGAGGCTCTAGTCTCCCTAGTTCTTTCACTAAGGTCTGTCTCTGAAAACAATGCATTGAAGGGTAAAATGGTTGCACAGGCAGGTTAGGGTTTGGGAACTGGTGTGATGAAATGCAGAAGATGGAAAGGGGAAACAGATCTAACTAGATAAACCATTTAATATGGAACACATGTGGAAATATCCAGCCTTAAAAAGCTGTGAGTTTTAAGTCATGAACTCTCCATCCTGCTCTTCAGTTTTCCTCCAGTAACTGATGTCTGCTCTGCACAGACCAAGGTGTGATGGTGCAAGAATGACTTAGCAATGTTCAGAGGTGATTCCAGTGACAATCCTCTTTCCTGCATCTTTCACCTCTCTGTCTCAAACTGATACCAGGGATCCCAGTCCTTCTTCTTATCCCCAGTATATATATTTTTTTTCTTTCTCGAATTTTCCACAGTCAATCACCCTCATTCTCTTCTCACAGTTCACACATCTTTCTGCCTTAATCAGATCCCTTTGTTTTCAAATTATTGCAGAGAACTTCCCACTTTCTTCTTTCTGCCCAGGAATGGCAGGTACAGCGTTACACTACCAGCACAAGAGAGAGGTTCTCAAACCTTCTCTTCGAGAAAATGACAGGTCTTGACTTTTGAGCAGGCAGAATAGGAAGGGAAGCTCTGCTAGATTGTACGATACCTGGTTTTGGTGGAATTGTCAAATAATTCATCTGCCTTAATTTAAGCAATCTCTGTTGATTGAGTTACTAAGATTTAAGTACACTATTTGGGAGATTTGAGATAAACAGTTAAAGTATGGAAAAGGAAATATCACCAATGGAAAGATCACTCGTCACAAGTTTTCACTTCCCTGCTTCAAATCCCATCTTTTTAGAGCTTATGAGTGTGCATGTGTGTGCATGTGTGTGTGGTTTAAATAATAATCTGAAAAAAAAGTAACCTCTTGAAAGCACCTATAATTGCTAAAATTTTACAAAGTTTTAAGCAATTGAAGAAAAGGTCTTATAGTGGGAAAATGGTGATATCTTTGCCAACTATAATTACAAAATCACAAAGCAATGAGTCAATGTAAGCATACTGATGAACATGATATAAGCATCTACAGTATATAGAAAGATAGAGAGAGACGCACACAGCAGGGAAGTTAACAGCTAGTTTCTCCTGAAAGATGAACTGAGATTATTAGCCAAGATTTCTGAGATGTTTTGGCAGTCTTTTACAGTGTATATTTTTGAACTGGAAAAAATATCTCATTCATCTTTAGAAGATGTAATGCATTTAAGGCTAAGTAATTAATTAGTACATGAGTTTCTGTTGTAGTAGCAATCAAATGCTTCAGAACCAAAGCTATGAAATGTGACAGGAGAGAAGGTGGGACTTAGCAGGAGAACGAAAATAAGCTATGGTAAAATACTGAATTTGGGTACAGTACTGTTAGATAAGGAGAGAGAAAAAGGTGATGAAGCTTGGAGAACAGCTGGCACCTGATTGCACTTGCTGGACAAGTTTTGACCTTGGGAGGCTGAGACTGGAAAAAGAGAAAGGAGGGAGTCCTGAAGAACAGGAGGCCACAGCTTAAAGGTGTGAAGCAGATGGGTTTACCTATTGAGATGAATATACAAGCTGTAAAATACTCCCTTTAAAATAGCATTAAAGTAGCAAAGTCACACAATAAAAAGCTTAGAAGATTCAGAGACAGAAGTAACCCATGCGAGGCCAATTTCTGTGGAGCTAACTCCCTGGGAGCGAAAGCCTCCAGGACTATGAGTGGGAGCTCTGGGGAAATCATAATCTTTGAGAGTGATCACCTAAGTAGTCTGTATCACTCGTGGTTGGAGCAATGTATGTATTTTACTTTTTATCTTCACCTTGTACCTCTCCTTCAGCAGAGTCAAATCTTTTTGCCTAGGCCATGAGGTTACCAGTCTCTCCTACACGAAAGAACCATACACATAAGAAAGAAATCAGACAAACCCTCATTTACTCATCTTTAGTGGATGATGTGTGTTAGTCTCAGTGCTTAAATTATTCCCATGTCAATTCTCTGATGCTGTGATGCTATACCTGCAGCTGTGGTCTATCTTTGTAAGGGAAATCCCTGTTCAGTTGTCAGCCTCCACTGAAATAGTTCAGATGATTTCAGCAGCGAAGTAACAGCACAGCTGGGTGAGAATTTTTTTAGCAGATGCTGAAAAATGTAGAAGCAACTAATGGTGGTATAAAGGAGAGGTATTGCTGAGTCCAGCTTTTATTCTGAAGTAAAGAACAGCAGCTTTGTCTGGGTTGGGCCAGGGAAGAGTGTAGGTATGTACTGCCATTTAAAGCTACCCCAATCCCCATTTGCAGGTGGTATGGACAGTGAAACACGGCCAGGGAATGTCCCCAGAGTATGTGGGATACTGGGATGATCAAAACTCTTGCTCATAAAGCCTGTATATATATCTAGTTTACACCAGGTATTACCTGGGCTGAATTAGCAGGAAACCATTTGTTTCACTATTTTACAAAAATTATTTTTTAAAAAAGAAGAAATTGCTACTATGTTTGACTGAAAAAAAAACAGAATAATCTTACAGTACCACACGATGAGAAGGTGGGCTTCAAAATTAGTTGGAATGGGGAAAAATATGAAGAGAAAAAGTAGTTCAAAGGACAAAGTTATTAATGGTAAGACTCTTGTTTTCACCTTCTGGTTTCATGAATTGTTAAATCTATTGTTGTCAGTAAGAATTTATAAATGAGAATGAAAAGAGGACCCATCCCACAGATTCAGCCCTCCTTATAGCCAAAAATAATAACATAAAAATGAAAAAAAAAAGTCTCTGAAGAGAAGAAAATCAGCCTTGTGCAAAGGTGTGCTCAGCAGCTCTGTTGTTTTTTTTTTTCTTTGATTTTTCTGAGAGGGAATTCGTCTTCTGGAATACAAGTAAATCTTCAAAAGGAGATTTTTCCTTTGGAATGCAAATTGTTATAGTGATGCTTCTCACATCACTGAGGGAATGATACCATGCACAGATATAGCTATTTCCATTTACAGCTATTGAATATTCATAGATTTATCTTCGTGACCCCGTGTGAAGCAGATGATAAGCACTGCAATTGGACTTTTACTACTAGGGAAACTGGGCAAATTGTACCAGCTGTGAACCTACAGTAACTGGTGAAGGTGTTTACCTTCTGTGTAAACCCTCTCTTGGACAGAGAACTGATTACAGCTGTTAATACTTGCATTTGTGGGATAGGTAATTACATGAACTACAGATATGGATGGGCTTATGTCAACATAAGCTTGTTCTGAAGATCGAATCTGATAACTGTTCACATTGCTGACCACTGCATCTGCTTGTCCTGGCTGGTCAGTATTGATCTTCCCTATGGTCAGCAGCACTCTGGAGGCGTAGAGCTTTAACATGTTTTTAGCACATGTGGAGACTTAAATTTTGGAGTTAGGAACAGTTTCCCTTGTCTACCTGAAGGTATCCTTAGGTCAGCTTTTCCTGAACACAATGTTTCAAGTTTTTTCTTGGGATTTTTTTCTTGGTTCCACACACCCCATCAATATGAGGTAGAAGAACAAAGATCCTAAGTTCACCATGCTCAGGTATGTGCTTGATCCCACTGTTTATCAGTGAAAAAGCAGCCTTGTAGTATGGGACTGAGTCTTAAATCTCCCTGTTTCCTAAGTACCAGTAGTTAGCCTTTGCTACATAAATTGATGGCCTTCTTTCTGCTTCTTTTGGAAGAAGTGTAGACCATCTCAATGGGGACATGTTTTCTCTGTGAATTTAATTTGTCTATACCAAGGTTTGAGGCACTGCTGCCAATGATGAATATCCCCAGTTTGAAGGAAGATGCAGGTATATCTGCTGAGACATATGTATCTGTTGTGTGAAATTAATGCTATGGAAAAGCTGCTTCATATATGATGTTCCTGTAGTTTAGGGAGTGTGCAAATTTAGCCAGTGCTTCTCATTTTTTCTCTTGTGCAGTGTGAGAGGAAATCAGACTTTGTGGGAGAAGTTTGTTACTCAGGAGAAGTGTCAATCTTGTGGGACTTAAATCTTCTCATTTATTACCAAGACTGAACTGTTGTACCTTTCTCAATCTAGGAACCTTTCTGACCTTAGAAACAGCGATGTAATAATATTGGCTGCAAGGTTAGTTATTGAAATAACTGTTTTGTTAAATCTGAAAGTGGGAGAAAACTTCATGTTTTATTGATCTGTTGTTTATTCTATTTTGAACTTAGTGGTTTGATGCTAAACCTTTATGCAGAGATTGATTATTTAGTAGGACAAGGAACAAAAAAAATGCAGAGGTGAGGGAGGTTGTCACAGGCAAGGTTGCTTAACGAAGTTAAAACACCCACTGAGAAATTCTGAGATGCCCTACTTAGTGGAAGTAACAGGGCATATTTACTTAGAAATGTATATGATCAATTTGATACATTAAGCATTTTGTGAATGAAAATTTATTAGAAAAGGAAGACCTAATGTCGATAAAGACACAAACTAGAAGCAGAAATCGCTTTCAGTCTAAAAAACACAGAAAAATATCTAAATATTTATAAATATTTTGACTATTATTTAATGGGAACTGATAGCTAAATATCATTATCAACATTTAGGAATGTTTTTTTCCTCTCTTTTTCATCTGTCCTGTCTATAATTGTGCTATTCTGAATAGCAGCCAAGTTAATGAGTTTTCAGGGTTAACTCTTAGATTTTTCTTAACACTCTTATATGAGGAGTATTGATTTCCTTATTTATTGTCTGATTTTATTAAAAAGTAGAGTAAGTCAATACAAAATGAATCTGTAGAATTCACTGCCACAAGGCGCTACCAGGCTCAGTGGAATTCAAAGAATAATTATCTGTTTTAATAGATAATGAGAACTTCTGTAGTTTCCCTAGCTCATTAGAATGATTGTATGATCACACTTTCTCTGCCTTAAAAGATGAAGCATGACCCCTAAGCTTTAGAACAGAGATCTGGCTTGCATTGTGAAGATATTTTTAAGTAGGGGAAGAATAATCCTTCTCTGGATTTCTCATATTTTTCTTTGAAAATCCACAGATTAAATACTGGATTTATTACACCACCAGTGTGATAGGGCTATGAAAATTCTGGTATCACTGTCACATTACTGTGCATACTTTTTTTCTGGAGATCAATTTGGATTTTTTTTTTTTTGTTTTTGCTCATGGTGGTACTATTTAGGACAAGATTTCATAGTGGCTTGCACTGGACCTTAATTATGTCACTGCAATCCTGTAACTTCAAACCATTACTCCAGACTATGCTTATTTTTAGAGTTGAATCATTCAAAAGAGTTCTTTACAGATTACTTTTTAGTGCTTCATGAAAAAAATCAGGGTCTACATACACCATGGCATCAGAGGAAAATCTTTTCTAGAACTCATTGTGCAGATCCAGTGGTAAAATCCAAGATTTCCCACTTTTTTGGATTCGATTTTTCCTTCCACTTAGTTTGTATAGATGAGCATTTACACGTGGGTGGTGAGGAATCACACTTGAACTCTTGTTATTCAAACTCTGTAAAAGCTTATTTGCGAAAAATAATGTGGATGGTTGAACTTTATGAAACACAGTAATGCATACACAATGAATGACTTCATAAGGAAAGGTCTCTGTAAAAAAAATCTGTTTTTTCTTTGTGTTTTTTTTACTGACAGGGTTTTCTTTATAGGACATATGATTTGTTGCTGTCCTTCATGCAGTTAGGTGCACAGTCAGATGATTGCTATAATTTCTTTATTTGACAACACAGACATTGTCTAAGAGAAGTCAAAGTTCCCAGCTGTACTTTTATTCTTTGACAAACACATGTCCATCTTGTTTCTTATTTAACGTGTGCAGCAGTTCCTTTGCTTCTTCACCCATGAGGATTTTTTTCTTTCTTTTTCTGTAATCCCTGGTACAGCAAGTTCTCTTGTATAATACCCTCACAGCTATTACGAAATCACACAGAAAAATAAATGTTGGCATGTGGTCCCTGATGATTGTTATCACTATAGGCATAGGTGAGCTACATTATGTCAAGGAAGGGTGCTGTGAAGTGCTACAAGTAGAGGTCATCCTTTGCAGAATTCCCATGTTTGGGTGCATCATGCAGCTGGTCTGCCCCATTCTTTCCGCTTTGCACTCATGAGAATGGTCTGTGGAAGAAAGGGGCTGTACTGTTACCCACAGCTGCATGTGGAGTCCTTTCATCTTCTTTCTTCCTGCCTACTTAGGGAACAAGCTGCTCCTATGGATTTACTCACTTGCTTTTTCTGACTACCTAGAACAGACAAGCATCTTGTGGTCCCATGCTGATAAGGAAGGAATGGTTATGAAGCTAATGCTGAATTAAACAAATTCCTGACATTGAAAATCAATATTTTCCTCAAGCTGCCATCTTCAGGTGTTTAGTTTCAAACCACTGATGCACTAGCTGAGTCTTATGCATGAAATGCTGAGACACTGCTGGGAATTAATTGGTGAATTAATTAGAATAAAAAATGAGCAAACAGAATGAGGTTCAGGAAACAGGTCTATCTATGTGGATATTTTCACCATAGGAGTCTCCTTTTACCCTGCTGTCAATCTATAACTTCAGGGTAAGAAGTTCAGAGCAGGCAGTCTTCTGAAACAGCTGCCAGAACTTTATGTAAACATAGAAGACTGGCATAACCTAACCCTTTGCTGTATGGCATGATTCACTGTCAGGCATAATGAATAAAGTTAATAGTCACACAGAGGAAGTACATTGTTCTGTTAAGCATAAATATCTATAAACTCAGTTGTTAAGTGCCCTTGCAGCTGGTTTACATTTATTTGTAAAAGACAGGAGTAAAAATGTATATATCATTTTGCCAGTTACTTCTAAGAACCACAGCATTACAACTGTAGGTGCCAGATGCCTACTACATCTTTTGGAGGCTAGATAAAGAAATAACAATAGTGTGGCATTTATAAATATTTATTACATCTAAATTCTATCTATTTCTTTACCAAGTTACTCATTCAGACTAACAGGTATTTTAAGAGTTTGTGGAAAAGAGGACTTTTTTTTTAATGTTGCTATCATTCACATGGTTGATCTCTTTCACTTCCTTTTCCACCATCTTCTTGTCACCTTCACTTACTGGTCCCTAGGTTACATTTCTGATTGCTATTTGCAGGGTTCAGTAAGGGTCTCATGCAGTCTTCAGTGTTGTGCTCTGCTGTACCTCTTTCAGGATTTGCCTCGTATCCTATAAGCAGAGAACAATCAACAGGGTCAGGTAAAGTTGACACTAAGGATCTGCTTGCAACAGGTGGGAAATTCGGTTCACAATGCCCCAGGAGCTGAAAAACCATGAGCTTCTAATGTCTGTATAAACAACAGAAAAAACCAACCTTCAGATGTACTTTAAATACTGCTTGTAATCAAATGACTGAAAGATATAGGCTGAGAGCATAAGCTGTATAAGGAGGAAGAGATATTTCTAGCACCATCGCAATAAACACCTAATAATGAACCTCAGTGCAGCAGTGTCCAAGAATATTTTAGAAAAGCAGAAAAAATGAAGGAGTAGTAAAAGTGAAAATATAAAAGACTACTTGGTAAGATGAGGAAATTCCCAACAATATTTCCAGATATCTCTTTGCCCCCATTCCTGAAAATACAAAGACTCCTAGCTGCTGTAGCTGCCGTGTGGATTGAGAGCAGACTCTAGTTACCTCACTTAAATAAACAGAAGAAAAAGCTGCTATATAGGAAGAGGGGACAAAAAACCAACTCAAGGAATTATTTCCAGACAAAGAGTACCTTCAAGCACATGGATCCTCCTGTCTTCCTTAGCTGTATTGGTAAACACATACACACAGTTCTAGGGCCTGCCACTGCTACAAGCCCCTGCAGAGGGAGTGCAGAGTGATCAGATATGTCAAGAAGACCTGACATAGGAGAGGGACTTGGAAAAGAGACACTTAACTATCTTTCTAAATTGATTCACAAAAATACCAGGCATGCAAGTCTAAAATTAGAGCTTAAAAATCCTGTGTTTGGTTCATTGTTGGCTGTCATAGTCTGAATCTGATAGGTAACTAGCTGTTGAGGCCTCCAGATATCAAGATTATATGTACATCAGGCATGTACTTAAGTATAGCAACCTCTATGACTGGCATGCAACTGCATAGAGTTGGAAGCTGTTGCCTCCAGTGCAGATGCAAGCACTGCTTAGAAGGATCAAGGGCTGGGACATCTAACATCCAGTTCGTGCATGGTCCATCCTGATCAGTGAGGCAAAACACTGTGAATAACCTGAAATAGAGAAAAGATCTGAGCTCCTGCTGAATTGATAGCACAGGAACACCACAGCAGAAGTGGGGCATTTCTCCCCATAAGTCACAGTACAATACAGGTTGATTGTCCTGGTGCTACATCAACAAATTATTGTGCTTTTTATGTGGCTCTCCTGGGTTTGACTAATTCTTTAAGTTAGCCGTTCTCTCTGTGTAATGTATGTGTCATTTGCTATAGGAGCTCACTAACAAAAAATTCTTTTTCCCCTTGCCCAAAAATCTACTGAGGGCATTTTGCTCCTATACTCCTCCAAATCGTTGGCTACAGCTGTCATACTGTAGTCATCTTGATGCTGACAACAACAGTTAACAACTAGTATCTTTTAAGAACAATTTCTGGTTTAGATTTATAACTTGGTGTATAGCTGGCTTAAAAAGTCAGTGTCCCTGTGCCTTTAAAATTTTCACACTGGACTCCTTCATAATACAATACTTTTTGTATTGGTAGTATCACAGTCAATGCAGCACACATTACTTTGAACTATTTTCTAGTCTGGGCTGTGGAGTCAATGCCCCATTAAACAGCCTCCTCAATATGTGCCAGGAACAATATGAGAATGCTCTTTTTGGCTTCCATCTGACCTACCTTCACATGTTTCAAGAGAGTTTTCTCTGCTATAGACTACACAGATAGTGATATAACTACACATCAAACACAGAATTAGAAATAGCAATTTAGGAGTTATTCTTGTAAAGCATTTAATATTTGTATTAATAACCACTTTTTGATTTCTGATGAGAGAAAATACTTCATTTCCAAACAAACCACAGAGATGAAGTTTTACTACTCATTATTCTATTCTTTGTCTTTCTCCTTTGACAACCTTATTAAAAAAAAATAAAGAGATATCATCAGCCCTTTTCCTTGACCCTTCTTCTCATTAGTCATCTAAATCACACTATATATTTCTGTTGTTTTCTTGTGTTGTTTTTTGTTTTTTTTTTTGTTTTAAATTAAATCAAATGTGTGAGGAAGTAGAAGCAATTTCAGAGGAAGATGTTTCAGTGAAACTGGGAGGTGGGATGTGATGTTACAATTCCCAAAACAAAGGGAAAAACAGAACTCCGGCAATGCCACAACAACTACTGGAGGTTGTCTGCAAAGGAAACTCAGAAAAAAACAGACAAATTTTAAGATCTAATTAATTGGAGTGTTAAGTCTGCTTTGTTAAATTTCCAGTCTAGTAAACTAGTTTCTTTGACTGTGCCTGTCCGTAAAACAATTTTTCACAATGTGCTAAGTGACAAAAAACAACCTGTCAAAACCTGAGCCTGCCAGTTCCACCCTATAAAATGATTAAATAAAAATTACATTATAGAGTTCTATATCCATTTTCCTACTGATTTCCAGATAAAATTTGTTCTGTTTGTCAGCTGAGGAAAGAAAATGCTGTTATTTCCGCCCCACCAGTAGCCAGCCCTGTAAGCACCACCTAGATCTGGGAGTTAAGCCAAGATTTTGTTTTGGTTTTGATTTAGATATTGCATTCAGCATTATTAGTAATGCAGGTGCTGCTGGCCCGAATAGGTCTATCGGGACACCTCTACAGTCTCTTGTATTTTTATTATGCTCTTAGTAACACCTTTGTGAAAACACAAATCCTTGTGGGTTTACCATGTAAGGAGGGTATAGGCAGAAGTCTGTTGGTTTGTGTGAATGCAGCCAGTGATTTCATGCAGACAACTGTGTTCAGGTGTTGTAAAATATATGATAAAACAAACCATTCCTGACCACTTGATTCAGGGTTCATTTGTAAAGGAAAAAGAAGTGCAAACCTGTTTACCTTGAAATAGTAACTTAGCAGAGCCAAAAATTAAAGAAAACATGTCTTCATTTTTATTACCTATATCTGTCAGGTAAAAGTGCAGTTTGTATGAATGCTAAGAGAGTATTTCTTGGGGTCAATAATTCCTGCATACAGTCTTTTTTATTCTATGGAAAACATCTTTTTTTCTAGAAGATAAGTTAAAAGTTTTCTTAGAATCATCTACAGACTACAAATTTTCTTAATGTTTTCTAATTTTCTGATAAGAAATTCTCAATAGGTTAATAGTTTTTGAAAAAGTACACTAAACTTCCATATAAGCTAACAACTTCCATTTGTGGCTGCCGGATTTCTAGAGGTCTGATCTCTGGATGATTACTTAAAACATATGAAGTTCTAATCCTGTGTTATGTGCACAGTCATGGAATCATACAATCATAGAATAGCTAGGGTTGGAAAGGACCTTAAGATCATCTAGTTCCAACTCCCCTGCCATATGTGAATACTCTTAATATTAGTCTTTCACTGGGTATAACAAGATTCTTGTTGCTAATCAAGTTAAACAAATCTTAAATAGTGACAGAAGGAAGCATATTAGTCAAACAGTTAAGTCTTGTATATAAAACGTTAGCTGACAGTTTTGCTACTTGTGTTGGTCATATATGTAAAATAATTTTTGAAAATATTTGTTAAGTCACAAATACTTCACTCATTCAAGGCAGCAATAGCCCATAATGCTTCAGATTGCAAAATTTCTACAAAACTTAATTATCCAAAACATTCTGCTTAAGATCACTAAGCCAAGAGGTTGTCTTAAGTGCCCATGTGTTATCAACAGTTAAATTCAGGTATTTCTGAGTTTTGATTTGCTCAAGTGCAGAAGATACTACCCAGTACCTCTAAATGTTTTCTGAATAAGAGATTCTTAATTCAAAAGACTGTAGACAGAACTGACATGAGTAGATCACATGAAGCACAATATGTCGTTCCTTATCTGGAGCTGTACATATTGTTTTTCTTCCTCTGTGGATGTTTATTTGAAGGATGAGTAGGTCACTCTTAGCAGGAGAGCTCATCATATGAGTGCCAGATACAGAAGACAAATGAGTCAGTTTCATACACACTACAAATCATGCATGCAAGATAAAGCTATATACATATTTGCATTTGACCTAAACTTCAACTTTCAAAAATAGGTTTAAGAGAAATTATTCTGAAATTCAAAAATTGCTTTGCAGAAAGAAAACAGTTTAAGCAACAGAGCTTAAGAACAAAGAAGTCTCTTCTGATAGGAAAAGAACACATTGAGAATGAAATACTGTATGTCAGTCTGCATGAGCTCAAGCCTGTATTTAATATACACTTTGAAATGTGTTTATCTGATACATGATTGATACTGCTGCAATGTTCAGATCGCAGCCACTGTCCAGTCATTGCTTGTCATTGTAAAATATGGCTTAGTGTAGAAAAAATCAGTCTTTTGTGTGTTGAATGCAGTACAAAATGTCTGTCTTCCCATTGTTTCTTTTACATATGGTAAAAAGATAAAAATATTGATTTTTTTCTTTCATTATTTCTTTTACTTTTTTTGTTTATTTATTTATTTATTTTTAAACCTGCACAATTTGGATACAAGACTGTTAATGACTGCTTTTTTTTTGAATGAATTCAGATGAACATGAGGTGGGAAAGTCACACAGCTCCTTACAGGAACTGCAGCAAAGTCTAAAAAAAGAAAGCTGCAGTGAACAAGGGTACAATGCTGAATACAGCACTCATCATTGTATTCTCTCTCCACTGTCTCAAGAAATTAGAGCTACCGGACATGTGATCCAAAATGTCTCTGCTGTTTTGCCATAATAGAGGCATTATATTATTTGCAGCATGCGCACAGATTTCAGAAGCATAATGGATGATGAATAGTATAGCAAATAAAGATCCTGAAAATAGATGAGGTGTATTTGCAGCAGAGTTGGAGGGTGATGGGGATTCTAATGTGCACATGTTAACCAATTAAAATGAAGCCACATGTACGAACAATCTCAGGATGAAGGGTAGTGATCTTGCAAATGGCCTTGTGAAATAAGAATGTGAGCTTGAAAATTTTTTTTGGGGGGGGGGAAGCATTTAGGGAAGTGAGGAGAAAGTATTTGTCAGCCTACTAGGTCAGCTAGTTATACCCATTCTTATCCCATTCAAATGTAATTGGGAGTGGGAATGTGGGTTCTCAGAATGACCTACATTAATAGCAGATTTATGTATTCCTCCTGGACACTGAGCATTTTAATAACTGCAGAAGTCCATACAGTGCTGTGACTTCATTAGGTCCAGAGCTGTAATGGGAGATGCCCATCTGACTGGCAGTGACCATAACCTCATGTAAGCATAGAACAATCCTTTCTTTTGACCCACTTGCTTAACATGAGTCAGAGTACTTCATCAGCATGCCATATAAGTGCTGTAAGCTCAGCACGCTTGCTTTAATGATCCAGAATATTAGGGAGATGATCTGACCTACTGGTCATTGACAATTAGGTACAACTTGGAGATACTAGCACTGTCAGGAGAAAACATTTAGACCAAACATTGTGAGGGGTTTTTTTGTTTTCTTTTTTTTTTTTTGAGTTGCCTATAAAGCCAATTCCACTCTTTAAATGCATGTTTGATTTTATGCAGCATATATAATCTTTGTTCAGAGTATGATGAGAACAGCAGCTGCCAATTATAATTGTGGTACTGGGGAAAAAATAATCCCTGACCTTTTTGCAAGCAATAGTGAAACTAGCTACCATTCCAGAAAACAATTTATGAACCAGAGAAACAGTCCTAGTGGGAGCTTTGGAGCAGCAACATAGGGGTTGCTGCTGAGAAAAGACAAGTGCGAAAAGGAATGGGTCTAGAACGATTGCCTTGAATTGATGGTGCTGTAAAAGCAAGAAACCCTTACTGAACCCTGTCACCTTCTAGTCCTGTTTCTAAACAAATAGAAAAATTGAAAATTATGGCTTCCAGGATTATATATGGCTTCTCTAGCAGTTCATATTAGTTAAGTTGTACAAACCAGAGTGCACTGAGGGCAACAGCTGCTATAATGTACTCCAGTCTGGCTTTTAACTTCTTTCTTCATTCACACTCATAGAATCTTAGAATCATAGAATAGTTAGCATTGGAAAGGACCTTAAGTTCATCTAGTTCTAACCCCCCTGACATAGGCAGGGACACCTCACACTAAATCATGTCACCCAAGGCTTTGTCCAGCCTGGCCTTGAACACCACCAAGGATGTTCATTTCCTTATATCCAATCTAAATTTCCCCTGTTTAAGTTTCAACCCGTTACCCCTTATCCTATCAGTACAGTCCCTAATGAAGAGTCCCTCACCAGCATCCTTATAGGACCCCTTCAGATACTGGAAGGCTGCCATGAGGTCTCCACTCAGCCTTCTCTTCTCCAGGCTAAACAGCCCCAACTTTCTCAGCCTGTCTTCATATGGGAGGTGCTTCAGTCCCCTAATCATCCTCGTGGCCCTCCTCTGGACTTGTTCTAACAGTACCATGTCCTTTTTAAGTTGAGGACACCAGAACTGCACACTATTCGAAGTGAGGTCTCTTGAGAGCAGAATAGAGGGGCAGGATCACCTCCTTTGACTTGCTGGTCATGCTCCTTTTGATGGAGCCCAGGATACGGTTGGCTTTCTGGGCTGTAAGCACACACTGCAGCCGGCTGATGTTCATTTGCTCATCGACCAACACCCCCAAGTCCTTCTGCTCAGGGCTGCTCTGAATCTCTTCTCTGCCCAACCTGTAGCTGTGTCTGGGATTGGTCCAATCCAGCTGTAGAACCTTGCACTGACAAACTGAAAAAAACATTGGGAAGATTTCTTTTCTGTCCTTTCTTCCTTCTATACTTTTTCTCAGCTGAATAACTTAAACTCTTTTTTGTGCTCTAATTTTAAACACATATGAGCATAGCAGCTTCTTAATGAAAATTTCAGTGCCTGAATACCTGCTTCTGACACTTTCATGCAACATCTCATAGAGAAGAAATAGACCTTAACATATGTTGAAAGCTGTGTAACCCAAAAAGTATGTGTGAAGACACTGTAAGTTATATAGCCCTTTGCTCCACAGCCATAAACAAGTTGGTTGTAACTTTAAAGTAAAATGCTTATTCTTTGTCTCACTTACTGGATTACAGTAGTGCTATGAGGCACAGAGAGGAGTTAAGGTATAGAGGATTTCTATGACCAAACCAGGAACATCTGTCAGAAAGTTACAGTGTGCCTAGCTTACAACAGGGCTGTTTAAATGACATGATTTAGAGCTGTTTAAATGACATGACTAAAGCTATTTAAATGTCTAAAACAATCTTAGTGTAGTTTCAAGGGCATTTGGTTCCATACAGTCTTCCATGAACTGTTCAGGGTCCCTGCAAAGGTCTCCCGGTCACACTTCCATGTGTAAACCTGGTGTGAAAAATAAGTATGTCATTTAAGGAAATCTTATATAGTGAGCATAGTGGTATCTTTCCTTCAGCTTCTTTAAACATATGGCTAGATCCTATATTGGGTTTTGCTAATGCATTTCCAAGGTGTTTGGAATCTTGTCTGTCTTATAACACAAAGATGCCTCATCTATGCCACCCCTGGGCATGATCTGTAACACCTCTGTGAGGCTAATCTGGTAGAAACAAACATAAACTGATAAGGATTCAATTGAACAACACAGAACACTTGGAATAAGCCTCTACCGTGATTTTATGCCTAGTCTGACATTAAAGTAGAAACAAAGCTTTAACCGTTACCTAGATAATGGATTTGTGGTAAACAAGTCATTCAAAGTGTTTAAGCTGACTGCTGTTTGCTCAATAGTTTGGTTTATTTTGCTAGGCTCATGACAGGTAGTGAGCCAAAAGCAAGCAAGCAAACAAAATATTATTCCCTAAACTAGCAGTGAACTCTCATACACTGCTGTTGACTGATTTGTTCACTGGATAAAATGACAATGGTTACAAGATCAATGAACTTCTTAATACTTGCAGTGCACTTCCAATTTTTAAAGCTCTATACCAAGTTTTTCAATTTCTTAGGCTTCAGGACATCTAGAAACTGCATTGTTTTATTTCAGGCCTCCTGAGGTGAATTTGCATTGAAATGCAGTATCATGGTGTGATGATGTGCATCTGAATGTGACTGCACGATGCAAAAATGCAATGTCATCACCTGATGAGATGCAATGAGGCACATATACAAATGTTATGATGCAGCAATATACAGCTGCAGTCCTCCCCCTCTCCCTATCAGATAAATCCAAAAGGTATCACTCATGTTTCATGCTGAGCACATGGCCTGGAGAGTGATGTGACAGTGACACAGAACAGAGAGAATTAAAAAGCAAAGGACCCTTAACAGGTGGCTGGTATGTGTATAAATATGTGTTGAAATGACTCTCAATGACTGTTGGATGCTAAAGAATATAATTGAAATAGACAACATAGGGTATTAAAAATGCTTAAATACCTATGCCCCCTTTCCAACAAAAGCTTTGTCCAAGAACATCTTGATTGCAGTTTCTGCTGCCAGTGAATTATACTTACACTGCAAAGCAGATATTTGGAAGTACTGTCTATCTAGAGCCTTCAGGCTATTGTTAGCCAGAGAGCAACAGCCAAGCTGGTTGAAAGTTAGTTCAGCTATAGTGAGCATAACAGAATATTACTGTTACACTGTAGGTGTAAAGTATGTAGACTTGTTCATAATCAAAATCACTTGGACAAATATGACAACAGTTAGCTGATAAAACACTATTGTAAAATGTTCCCTAAGATCAGTTTTTGTAATACTGTTGTGTGAATGGACCTGGGACACTCTTCGCAGATTAGATAAAAAATCCGAATGGAAATGCTTTGCATAGTTGTTAATGTCTACTCTAAAAGTAAAGAAAATAAAATTCTGTCAAATCAGAATATTTATACATTTTATGAATGCTAACATTGATAAAAGAAAATCTTTAAAGAAGATTGCCCTTTTGAATATATACTGGAATATATTTGAAAAACTCCGTAAGTGAATTATCAAAGAATCTTGCTTTCTGGTATTACAACTCTAGCCAACTTGAAGAATATTTTCTTTCTGTCAGAGAAATCTGCCTACTCAGTTGAGTTTTCCCAAGGTTATGAGTTCTAATTAACATGCAGTTTTCATAGTTGGTTGATATAACTGTGAATCATTAAAGCCTAAAAATGTGTAATATCCTTGGTAACTCTTGCCTTTTCATACACTTCAAGAATATCTCTTTCCATTCCTTCTGCTGGGAAAAAAATACTTATGAACATGACGGTAAGGAAAGTGGATACCTGTGGGTATTTTTTTCTCTGTCACCTTTGCTTCTGCCAATCTGTTGTATCTGACTGACTTTTTCCACTTGAAATTAACATTCTGAAACAGCTTCATTTTCCAGCCAAGTACTGCCCAAGTTTACAAAGGAAATCACAGGTTTACCCCCAAAAGGATACTGTTGGGTAGGGATGTTAACACTTCATATTCAGTAGACCCTATAACTTGAAATAAATTTATAATTGAGGAGGAGGTGATCCTGCCCCTCTATTCTGCTCTCAAGAGACCTCACTGGGAATACTGTGCACTTCTGGTGTCCTCAACATAAAAAGGACATGGAACTGTTGGAACAAGTCCAGAGGAGGGCCATGAGGATGATCAGGGGACTGGAGCACCTCCTGTATGAAGACAGGCTGAGAAAGTTGGGGCTGCTGAGCCTGGTGAAGAGAAGGCTGCGTGGAGACTTCATAACAGCTGTCCAATATCTGAGGGGGGCCTACAAAGATGCTGGAAATGGTCTCTTCATTAGGGACTGTACTGATAGGACAAGAGGTGATGGGTTTAAATTTAAACAGGGAAAGTTCAGGTTAGATATAAAGAAGTTCTTTACTTCAGGGGTGGTGGAGCACTGGAACAGGTTGCCCAAAGAAGTGGTGAATGCCCCATCCCTTGCAGTGAAGCCTTGGATGACATGGTTTAGTGTGAGGTGTCCCTGCCCATGTCAGGGGATTGGAACTAGATGATCTTAAGGTCCTTTCCAACCCTAACTATTCTATGTTTCCATGATTCCGTGATTGTATTTTTGCTGTATCAGCTGTGGCTATAAGGACTTAGACTGCTTTGACCAACTATTTAACTGTCTTGTTTTTCCGTTTATTTCTTGATTTTTTTCTTTCTAGTGTTTTCCAGAGGAAAGCATGATTTTAAATGGGTTACAGTAGGTACTGCAGAGATATAAATTTCTTTCTGGTTGGAAATAGTGCGTCATATGTGCTCAGTTAGAGGAAAGGCATTTTCAATTTTCAGACATAATGTTGGTCAAGAGTGCCTGCTGATTCATTCTGAGGATGGTGAGTCAGACAAGCTAAATTAGGTTTCTTCTCTGAATCATCCTCTATAGGAAACTATCTTACTCCACTGACTATAGACAGAGCCTAAAGAGATTAGCTATACTAGGCTAAAATTGTACTTTGTCAATACCCATTTCCTAACTGTCCTTTCTTTAAGTCCATTCTGCTCTGAACCCCAAGAGCTAATGGATGAGAATATCTTAGCTGAAGCTTGACACTTTTTGGCTGTTTTTGAAGAGAGAATAAAAGTGGAAGTTATATAATCCAGAAAGTATCGTTCTTTCATATTTTTAGTATAGCAATAAGTCTATTTTTTCAGTAGAAGCACTAAAGCTATTGTCTTGAAGTAATTGTGTGGTTAGAAAAAAACAAATATGAGATACCAGATTCAGAGAATGTGTATACTTTTTACAACCCACAGAGTTCTTCAAAGTTACAGTTATATTTGTAGCTTATGCTTATTTTCCAAAAAATCATATAGTTTGCTGGATAGAATTCTTATGTTGAGTTAAATGAACAGAGCTGCCCTCAAAATATAAATGCAAAATCCTTAAAAAATGAGCCAGCATTCTCTCTGACCCTTGTTATAATGCTTTGATAATCATGGCAATTATCTTTTATTATTTTGATTGATTGTGTAGTCTATATGCTGATAAATGGCCAAAGCTGATAGCATTATAGGTGGACTACAGACACTCATTATTACACAGAACAAATATTTTATGAAAAGTGCCTATAAATCTTTCACAGCCATGCTGAAGTTTTCTTCTACTCCAACTTCATCTAGAACAGCTTACGTTTATCTATCTATATATTTATGTCTTTTTCTATGCCTTTGTATGCACCTTTTAAAAATAAAATTTCAAAGGGTTAGAAAAAGCATTATAACTAATCTATTTTTACCACTCCCAGACAAAAATATATCTTTACTTTTTTTCTAAAATATAAGATCACAGAATGGTTGGGGTTGGAAGGAACCACTGGAGGTCATCTAGTCCAACCTCCCTGCTTACACAGAGTCACATACAGTACATTACTCAGGGTTGTTTTCAGCCAGCTCTTGAATAACTCTAGGGAAGTAGATCCCTCAGCCTGTCTTGGCAACTTACTCCAATGCTCAGTCAGATGTCTCTCTTTTTCCAGATAATGTATTTCTATTTTTCTGAGCCCAGCTTGGAATTTTAGAGTTGTTGGCGAAACCCTTTTTACTTTTCCTTGATGTATTTTTAAGCAGTCCCTTTTTACCCTTGTCTAGGGGATCCCACTCAGTTTCTTTGTTCTAACCTCAGAGACAAGCACAAGAACAAGGCAGATTTAAATGAAAGGGACATGAAGAAATAAACTTCACTAGTCTTGACTCTATTTTGCACAGTTTGAATTGTGTGTACCAGCTGTGCCACCCCACATCTTCCCTTCTTCCCATTGACATTGAAGTTGCATTCAGCTTTGACAACTTCCATGTATTACCAGCGTGTTGATGTGTGACACCATTTTTATGATTTCTTTCAATTTATTTTGATCTCATATTGTCCAGAGAGTTCAATTGCAAGTGAAAATACATGACAAAGTTTTTTGTGTTGTTGATACAGAACATACATTTGCAACCTGAATTTCCAAGAGTATATTGTATGTAATAGAGGCAGCAAACAAATAAAACCTTCCACTGCAAAACATGAGGGAGGGCTTAGGAAGGCCGGGCTATGTCTGTTCCATTTGAGATTAGTAGTTGGAGAAGTTTGATTTGTGCCACTGACAATAACTGATAATTTTAATCTCCGTAATGCATTCAAACTTCACAATGATGGTGCATTACAAATGCAGCATAGCAAACTGCTGCATTAAGCATTATTCAAGTTGCAAAGTCAAACATTTAGATATTAGGAACTGCTGGAATCCAAGGAGCCTAAGCACCTTTAATGTGGTCCTCCACTGTCTGGATTGGTTAGTAACTCCCATGCAATTTGCAAGGAAACAAGGCTTATTTGTTCATAGCATTACTGTTCCATTCATAACACCAGGACTCATCCCAAAATTTTAATAAAACCATATTTTTGAAAATTCTCCACATCATTCCAGAGCTGAAAAAAAAAGTTACGCAATTTAACTAAAAGTAACTCAACACCCACCTCAATATTCAAACAAAATGGCTCACATGGTTCTGGACCACCTCCCAAAATGGCTAGACTGGATAGCATGAGAAATTTGCCTACAAGTAGATTAGCAAAATGAAAAGAAACAAAGTTGTGGCATTAGAGGTTTTGGTCAATTTCTCCATCAGGCAGGGCCAGCTACCTTGCTTATATGAATGACAGTGCTTCATCTCCAGCAACTGAATATTATAGATGATGCTTTCAAGTACTATTTTAAAGGTGCCTGCTAGTATATAGATGCATTAATTTTATATTATGGTCTATCTACTGAAGATAGATGTCATTACTTCTGTTTTATAGTAGTGTGAGTTGTAAGAGACAGTAAGACTTCTGGAATGCAGTAATCTAAAAATAGTATGAATATTCCACATTTACTGTATTATCTTTTATTTATAAATTTATATTTTGTATTTATTGCATGAAGCAAGTGTAGGGAAAAAGCAATGACTGTGCCTCAACTGTCTGAAAAATTGGCAATTTACAAACACAAAAATGAAAAATTTATTTGGAGTAACACAAGAAACACAAATATCTATCATATGGATTTTTATGTTCCTTTATTGTTCTTAACATTTAAAAATCTGCCTGCTTTGCTTACTTTTTAAAGGAAAGAATTAGCGTCAATAAGCTTTTGAAATAGGTAGTTTTTCTGATGGGATCCAGGTTCACTGACAGCAGATTTCAGCATCTGTAAGGTAAGAAATACAGAGAAAGACTTTTAGCTCTTACTAAGGAAAGCATTTTCATCAGTGTTTCTTATTGTGAAAGTAACTTAGGATAAAAATATGTGAGGAAATCTGGGGACTATGGTGGTTTTTCCCCTCCCACTGTAAAGCCATTAAAATAATAATGTCAACAATTGTAGCCCACGTAAACAGAAAATTTAATTGCATTTAATTGTAATTGTTGAGTAGTGGAACATTAAAATCCAAAAGAGCCTATAATTGTTTCACTTGCACTGACTGACTTTAATTAACATTGAGTTATACTGTAAATGTACAAAACTATCAATGAAGATTATTGGATCTTTTTAAGGTGAAATGTACTGCACATAGCCATGGTAGTAGAAAAGTTTGAATGCTGTGAAAATTGAGAAAAAAATAAGACCTTGACACTTTTTCAGGTTAATTCAAGCAGTTAGGTTGTAAGATTTCCTTGCATTCCTTTTTATTTACTTTCTCATAACAGAGGTGAATGAATTTTTAAAGGATGTATGCTGCTGAGTTTAACATTTATATGCAGTGGCTGAAAGAAAGTTTTAATTCAGCAATGCATTCAAACTACTTACACTTTCTTATCTATCTGCATTTACTCTCAGATTTGAAATCCACTAAGCCAACTGAAAAATCTCACACTGAGTTTAATGGACAAGGACTCAGGCCCTTATAGCATGGTCATTACCAGAGTCTCTGATTCTGCAACTGACTCCATATGGGAGTCAGTTGAAGTCAGTGATGCTTCAAGAGGGCAGCTGAATTTGTCTATGGAAGTCTACTGCAGGACTTATGCTTTTGTGGCTAAGCATTGTGTTTGCATCAAACATGCATTGATCTATTCTGCAAAGAATATAATAGGGGCGTCTGTTCTCAGGGTAGTATTTATCTTCCACTGCTATGTTTCACAGTGATTTTTTCCTAATTTGTATTTATACATACTCTATTTTCTAAGATGTTTTTAATATGATGTGAGTTGCCACATTCATTTTTCTTGCAACTTTGAAGATAATGTGCCTGTTTACTAAGCTTTTTTAAAAGAAAACGATGATGGGTAAAAAATCTGTAAATATATTATTACTCTGTAAGCAACAGGAATAAAATAAATATATGAGTCAAAAAATCTCTTACATATACTACTGTTTTAAAAGGCAAATTATCTGAGTTTTATCTAATATATTGAGGTAATTGAAATGTAAAGGAATTTTGGAGGTTTTTCCTAGTTTTTCACAGTAAGCGGAAAAGAAATAATTAAACTTTGTATCTTCATTTCTTCAATGGAGAAATGTGTGGTTACCCAAAACTTTAAAAGACACTCAGGATGACAGAGTATTTTTGTACAGTAGGACTGGACAATTATTTTTGAATTGGTTTTTAGACTTAAGGCTTCAGACCTTAGTTGTCACACAGAGGTTTTCATATTTTCCTCTTCTGATTTGTCTAACCCAGAGGTCATTAGACACTTCCTCAGGATGACAATAAGAAAGTTCAAGCTCCTCAGCAGCATGAAAAGGTTTAGAAAAATGGACCAAGCTTGGTTGCTTGGAAAAGCAGAGCATCAAGAAAGAGGGAGAAGACAAAAGGAATCTCCCTGAATTCAGGTGGTTGTATTGAACAGAGATTCACTAGATAAATAATAAACATAACCAAAAACTTTACAGTTAGTTTGAGCTCTGCCTTGAAATCTGACAAGTTACAAAGGACTTTGGAAGAAGGAGGTAGGAGCTGATGAAGTTCAGTATAGGAAAAGAAGTCTCTGTCAACACCTTCCGTACTAATTCTTGGCTTCTTTATTGGCCTTTTGGTAGCAGTGGATAGGTGAGCATCTCTTTCCCCCCTGTTTTTTCATTTCCGTGAGATTGTGTATCAGGCTGAGCACAGACAGGGTATAAGTAGGAATGAGGCTAGAAGAAAGTTGCTGGTTGCAAGGCTTCTAAAGGTTTATTTGTTTTCTCAAAGACAACTTAGTATTGTTAAAAAATGCCATTTTAGCTTTTGGGGTGTGTTTGGTGTTAAATACACTTTTTAAGCAATAAAATGTATGTTAATTCATATGAGCAAAGACCAGTACAGACCTTTGAGACCTCAAATAGAAATAATCATCAAATCAATTCGCATTCATCAAATCAAACAGCTCTTTCTTCAGCTGTATAACAGAACCATTACTAATGACTTCTGATAACCAGGCGCAGACATGATGCCCATTTTTTCATGGTCACTTTTCTGGCAGGCCCAGGTACTGCTTACCCTGCTGAAAAACATCCCAAAGGACTATCCTGGCTGCATAATGGCAGATTAGGAAGAAAACATCCTTCGGGTGATTGGTAAAGTCTGAAAAATTATAATGTGGTAACACAGAAGAAAAACTTTTCCCAAATCTTGCTACAGAATCTGTGGGGAAGCTACAAAGGAGGAATGAAATAGCAGCAGCTAACAAAGAGAAAGTCCAGCTTCACTTTGTAGATGTGAAAGAGCACATCTACAGGACTCACCAGCTTTCTAAACATTGCTTTGCAGGCACTAAAAAAGCCTGCATTTGTGGTTTGACTCTGGCCTATCTTAAAATACATGTTTAGAAGTATTTTCCTGTTAAAATTGAATGTCTGGATACTGACAATTCCAGCTTGTGCACAGCTTTAGACGTTTACATAACTATGCAACGGTACCCAGATAAAGGTTTGCAGTATTTTTTTTTAGAAAGCCTGCAGGTTTTTATTAAAAATCATAAAAGTATGTGTTTAAGTGTTTGCCTGAGATTGGGGAAACTAAATTAACAACTTAGCAATAGTGGGTCTCTTACAATACAAATTTTTGCTCATTTTTATGATTTTATAGCTAAGATTAGAAAAATTTTCAATGAGGAAATTTTTATTTTCTGGTAATGTTGTTACAAACTTCTTAAAATTTCAGATTAAGTTCTAGGTGATATAGAACTTCTTCTGTTTGCTACTGGTCATTCACAGAATCTTTTCCTCTGTCCTTCCAGTGCAAGCTTTAGATATCAGACCATGCAATTCCTGCAATAGGAAACATACTATACTGTGGGTTCTCTGGGGTACTGTGGTGGGGGTAGCATTTTTTTAGACTTGTATTTTGATTTGTTATACACTTTGGTGACAAGTCTCTTGATGTTATCCTTTTATCATTAGATTGCCATAAATTCAAAATGAGGCTAACGACTTTGCAAAATATTTATCTGAATGTCCAAAACTGAGTACAGAATTTTAAGTTTATAAAAGACCTTAAAGTAAACTAAAAATATTTATAAAATATCTATGTGAGTTAAATAAAGACATAATGTGATGGTAGGATGACATTAGTTGAACAGGTAACCAACCACTCTGGAGAACAACAGGTATTGGAAACTGTCTTTCCAAGGGACCTGTATAATGTAGGAAGCATTTAATCTTGTTTGATAGTGCCTGCTTTAATAAGTAGTGATGGGAACAAGGTGATAATATCTACCCATTTTGATGGATTGGCTAGTGTATTTCTGCATCATTTTCAGACCCCTATTTGCATGTACGCACATAATGTCCACAACTTTCTTTCCTGGGTTTGCTCTGTGGATGGTCCTGTTAGTGTTAAACATGCAGTCTTCACCCACATGGCCCAGGTTTTTATTGCTGTTGGAGGCAGACAGGTGTTTTCCTCTGCACTTTTCCCTATGGCCTCATTAGTTGTTTGTTGTTGGGTTTTTTTCGTTTTTTTTTTTTTGTTGTTTTTCTTTAAAGTGTTCATTTATAAAATCAGATTTGTTCTGCTTTTAGGACAGTTTCTCCTGCATTATGTCACTTTCTCCTTCTTTTAAAAGCACCTACTAACTGGTTTCTTCCTTTTTGTAAGGCATTGCCTTCAGGGTCCAAAATTTTCTATGCTGCATTCATGATATCCTAAGGTCCCCATGCATACTCCATCATTGTTTCAAGACATAGTTCTTGTTTCCTCTGTCTGTACTCCACCACGAACTGTATCAAACAGTACTTTATACACAAACATGCTCTAATATACCCGTACACACAGCTGCTGGTATTTTTTGGTGGGAGGGGAAAAGAGAGGATGTGACTCGTGCTCCTTGCATCCTCTCCTGCCTTAGCAGCTACCAGGAACAGCGAGAGTGGGACAGCCCCATGAGGAGGCCTGAGGTGGGAACTGGGAGTGACCCCAGCACAGGCAGGGCCCTCTCCCACAGGACTCAAGCCGAGTTACAGGCAGAGACAGGTCCATTTACAGTCCTGTGATCATCAAGCAAACGGCAGGTGACAAGTCTGGTTCAAGATCAGTCCAGAAGACAAGGAGCAAGTCAGGAATGACAGGGAACACATCTCGAAGATGTGGGTGCTCTGACATGAGCCTGAATGGAGCTTTGTAAGTCATGGGCTGAGAGGGCCTGAATGGGAGTCCTGGTGGTGCTTCTCAGGGCAAAGATGTCCATGGGTGGTAAAGTAGTTATGTCTGTTTTCTTTTCTTAGGACTACCTTTTAAATGGGAAGGAAAAAGGTAACCTTTCTGCTAAAATCTGCTTCTCTCTGTTTTCTGTGGCTACCAGTGCTTGGATGCTGATATCTCTGGCTTGTTTCTCAACTTGTCTTGAGGGCAATCCCAAGCACACATACAGGCTGGGTGGAGATTCCGTTGACAGCAACCCATAAGAGACAGACTGTGGGTACTGGCTGAGGAAAATCTCAATATGAGCTGTCATTGCGTGCTTGCAGCCCAGAGAGCTGTATGCTGGGCTGCAACACAAGGAGTGCCATCAGCAGGTTGAGGGAAGTGGTTCTCCTCCTCTGTTCCACACTTAAGAGACCCAACCTAGAGTACAGTCTTCAGCTCTGGGACCCCCACCATAGGAAGGACATGTACCTGCTTGAGTGAGTCCAGAGAAGGGCCATGAAGATCATGGGGCTGGAGCACCTCTCCTGTGAAGACAGGCTGAGAGAGTTGGGCTTCCTCAGCCTGGAAAAGGTTGCAGGGAGACCCTATATTAGCTTTCCAGTGCCAAAAAGGGGCCTATAAGGAAGTTTGAGAGGGTCTTCTTACAAGGGTATGTAGGAATAGGACAAGGGGCAATGGCTTTAAACTGAAATAAAATAGATTTAGATTAGATATTAGGAAGATATCTAATTAGAGAGTAGTGAGAAACTGACACAGGTTGCCCAGAGGAGCTGTGGCTGCCCCATCCCTCGAAGTGTGCAAGGCCAGGCTGGACAGGGCTTTGAGCAACCTGGTCTAGTGGAAGACATCTCTGCCCATAGCAGAGGAGCTGGAACTAGATCATCTTTAAGGTCCTTTCCAACCCAAACCATTCTATGATTCTATGATTCATCTATTTAATTTTGCCTCAGTAGCTGACTGTCCATCAGTAGGCTGTTATTCTCTTTCCTTCTGCTCAGTTATCACTTATAATTAAACCTTCTGACAAACTGTTTCAAATACAACAGCAGCTAGTAAAGCACTAAACAGCATCCCTATTCAATTCTTCCAGCAGAGCAAGGATTGATTACTTCTTTAAGAGAACTCTGTCACAAACTCTTGTTTCTTATATTTTATTTGTAGGGTTTTTTGTGTGCTAATAAATAAACTTTTTTCTGAAGAATATTGGCAATGCCCAGTTCCTTTATTGGTGTCTTTCATGAAAGATTAGCATTGAAAATTGCTGCAAGAAGCAGAGGTATATAATTGTCCATGCTGCTCACTCAGCTTCTGCTCTAGTCACTAGTATGACAATATTATTTCTTCATTTGAGAAAATTTTGCATCAAATATTTAACTTAATATGTTTAACTTAATATCTGCAGTTTTCTTTGTATCCAAATGAAAGCTGTGTGTGGGCTTGAAAGACAAGGAGAGAACTTCAACATTGCAAAAGAGATAAGAGTTTTACTAGTCCTAACTCAGGGAGGTACCCCAGATTCCTGTAGCAGAGACTCTGATGTGACACAGTTGCGTTTAGATACATCTTTGTATCAAAGTGTGTTTTCCCAAATTCACGTGGGTGAAATTGCAGAAAATTGGATGTCATATAGCAAAATCCAATTGAACTGGCATGAATGGATTCTTTAAATGCTGTGGGTAACCTAGCATGGCCTATGACTAATAGCAAACACCAAGCTCTTTATCTGCATTCTGGCACTAAGCTGATGGTTGCCTTCTAGGATAAAAAAGCACTGGGCACTGGGTATGCTTAGATAGGAGAGCTGTATCCTTTTGGGATCCTAAATATTGATAACTGCCAGATATTGATTCTGGCTTTGAGGACAGCATCAAGATGGTTTAAGAGACAGTACTGGCTTATCCCCTGTGATCAAAAGCATTATCTCCTTTATGCTTTCCTGGAGAGTGGAAATAAGAAAGAGGAATGGTATAAAGCACCAGGGACTGTTCCATGGAGACACCTGTGTCCTGCTGCCTTCACCGAAGAGCAAGCAAACAAAAACTCTGCTTTCAGCATAATTTAATGATTTCAGCAGTGAATTGTTGGTCTATAAATACTAGTTCTTTTACCATGTAATACCTAACCTGCAACATGAACTGGCCAAAATGGTTTGCCTTTTGATACTTTCATTCCAAAATACTGGCTTACTCACTGAAAAATATCAGACTTGTTTCTTGGTTTGTCATCATGACACATGCCTGCACTAAAACGTGGGTGCATTCCTCAGAACATACATGCCACAGACACACCCTTCTTTTGCCATGTCTTACTCCCTTTCTCTTTTCCGGCATGTAAAGTGTCCTTTCTTGGTTTTCTTGCTGTTTTCTCTTGTGTTTCCTTATTGCTAATAATACTTAT
The DNA here is from genome assembly GCF_012275295.1 of Melopsittacus undulatus. Lineage (NCBI taxonomy): Eukaryota > Metazoa > Chordata > Aves > Psittaciformes > Psittaculidae > Melopsittacus > Melopsittacus undulatus. Next base: position 74,421,515 of record NC_047529.1, read on the forward strand.
TTTACTTTTCATGACAGTTAAAAGGGTATTTCAGCTTGCTAATTGGTAAAGAACAAAACCTCTGCTCACATAATCAGATTTCTTTTGTCGTGAAAGCACATCATTTTTGGTTTAAGTACATTACTAGACTGCACTGTTTCCCCTTTTTTTATCATTGATTGAATTGGTTATTTAGTGACAAATATTATAATGACTCTACTGATGTTTATGGAGCTGTAAAAGAGTATTAAATTTTTTTACTGCCTTAGAAAAAGGCTTTATTTTGGTTTTGCTCTCTGCACATTTTTCTTTGTAAACAGAACAAAAAAAAAGGCAAACAGTAGGAAATCATTAGTTGGTACTGGCAGGTCAATGCAGTGAGATTATTCCTGTAGACCTTAGATTTGCTGTGTGTTTAAAGAGAAAAGGTGATATAATTGCATGGGTTTTTTTTTACGGTCTAACTGTCCAAATAGAATGTATTTTTGTACATAGGGTATTTTTTTTCCTGAATGGGGTTGTAAATATTCTCAGAAATTGAAACTGTAGAAATATTTAGGTACTGGCATAAGGTTTTGTACAGGTTTTCCAAAAATTGGAAACCAAGCCACCGTTCTGTCGCTAAAGTGAGTATGACTGTCTATATATTTTTATTTCATCTCAATTTTCAGATCATTGAAGTATCTGCCAACAAGATACCTCTTTCCAGCAGGTCGAAAATTATACTCTGAATAAAGCAACATCATGCTGTGCCTCCTATGGAATCCTTTGTCAGTGAGAGGAAACTGTAATATTGTCATTAAAAAATGTTCCCACAATTCAACAGTGGATTTACCAGTTTCCTTTTACTTTTCTAAAACTGTGACCTTACTGAAAATTACACTTGAATTATCAAGAGGTGCCAAAAATCAAAAGACAAGCAGTGGTGGTTTTCAGGTGCAGATATTAGCTTTATTTTTTGGAACAGTGATCTTTGAAAAATGTTAGTGTTTGTCAATGAAAATATGTGTTTTGCTGTTTACTTGCATGGGGTCTGATACAATACTTCTAAAAAAAGTAAGTTTTCCTAGAGACTTTAATACTCTTTGGATTAGGATCTTCATTTGTGATCTGTATATTTGCAGATGACAAATATTTTTTTTTCAACTATTGTATAATTGCAGATTGCCCTGCAAAAAAACATTGCAGAAAAAAAATCCACTATTGGTAACAGTGATGTTGTAGCATTTCTTCTAAACAGAAGCATGTTTAATGGTCAATAAAATGAGCTCTTGGCAGTCATTCAATTTGATGATTAAAGAATTCCTGCCTTTACAATAACAATGTTATAGTAGAAAATAGCATTAGAAAACTGACTGCACTGATTGGTTTGCAATGAGTCATAGCTATGCAATTATGGCTCTATAATTGCCCAGGCATGACATCATAAAGCAAAGTGTCACAATAGAGACTTAAAACTTATTTTAAAAAAATAAGGTTGGTTCATTTAAAAAAGGGTTCTAGCCTGTGAGCATCCTGTGCCTCTCATATCTTTTATATGGTTAAACATATCTACTGGCCAGTGAGGTTCCCATTGTAAGCCTTTGTGGGTCCTTTTGCTGAAGTGAAAAAATAAAATGAAATAAATAAATAAATAAAATCGATGTATGTTAGACCTATGTGGTCTTTTTTGAGGGCAGAATATTTTCTGTGGGTCTAGCTTTTATCTGCTTTCTATCAAAGACCATGTAGGCTGATTCTAGCTGACTGCTTTTACGATTTCTCTGTAACATGAGAGCTCAGAGCACTGGCAGATTTAATATTTGATGATGTCTTCCAATGTACTTTTGAATTCCTACACTGGGCTTCCAATTCCCAAACCATAGTGCTCAAAATTCCTACCCTTGTCACTACTGCTACCCTCCTGACTAAATCTGAAGGTGTCAAATAGCATTAGCTGCTCCATGCGTCACCACTTTTCAAGTGTTTAACTGTTCCCTGCATATATGTCCTATAACATTTTACAGAAGATTTTCTTGGTTTTTTTTTGTTTGTTTGTTTTTTTTCACAAATGAAAAAAAGGAGTATTAGAATAAAGGAAAATATTATCTCTTAAATCCTCTGTCCACCTTCAATGCAGAACTTCTGTTTGACTCACTTCAGTCTCCTGCCTGTCTCCTTATTTTAAGCAAATATTGTTAATAGATTCACATTGCTGTCTGATGTATTTCATATGGCAGACATATCATCATTAAAATCCCGTTATTGCTTCTTGTTCTTCTATTCTGAGAAGCTTCATAATTTTTTCCTGTAGTCAATCCCTGAAATTTTTATGGGTATCCTAAAAGCATTTTAAGTGGACTGTACCAGTCAGTGACAAATCAAAGGAATATGAATACCAGAGGCAACAGAAGAAATACCTAGGATTTACTTTAGTTCCCCTCTCTCTCCTGTCATTTACCTGTTCAAGGTAAAAATGTTAGCACTGCACTTTTTTTCTAAATTCAAAGGGAACCTAAAATACAAAGGGAAACAGCTTTTTAATCCAACACATGATTTTGAGATTTTTGAGGAAAATAGTTTTCAGTTTAGCCCAAGTATGGAAGTGAATCTGCTGAAGTATTTTTGAAGAATATATGCGACAAACTGACAGGTCATGCTCAAAATCACTCTAACATCTCAGTACTCTGTGCTAAGATCTCAGTACTCAGAGGATAGGGAGTATGAGTATCATGCATGAATGTCTTAACTACGAGGCTTTGGAACCTTTGTCTCTTTTTAATCACTTAGCTCACTAGTATAATTCAACACGAGCTGGGGCAGGGCTTGTTCTGGTCATGTTTTCTAGTTTTGACACTGACAATGAAAAAATCTTCCAACAAAGTGTTCATCAATGCCTTGTACAATTCTGTAGAACTAAAATGAAACTTGGAAAAGTCTTTACCATATCTGGTCAGCAACTTTTTCACTGTTTATTTCCAGCACCCAAAATTACCCCTTTCAAGTTTGATCTGACAGCACCAATTTATTCACTCTTCCTGGATCCATAAATGTCTGAGATAAAATGTTGGTCTGGAGTTTTGTAATGCAAGGGTGAGACAGTAAAAGGAGTCAGCTGGTTTTGTTCCAAGTTCTTTGTTGGAAAAGGAACAAAAAAGGACTCCATAAACAGGATGCAATGCAGGGTCCAAGCCTTACTCACTGCTTGGTAGTGAGAAGACTAAACATGAAATACTGGGACTGACAAACACATGTCTTTTCATGTGGTGTTTCTGTTGGGGACAAGTAAGAAGAGGCATTATATTATAGTAGGGAAAGCATTATATTACAGTAGGGAAATAGATTTCACAGAGCAAGTGAGTTCAGAGTCCTGAGTCTTTCATTTTCACTCCTAATTAACTGCCCAGGCTTCTGACTCCTGGCATTTTTCTCTAGAAATTGTAGTTCTGATATTAAATCCTTTACCTCAGGCTTCATGGACCAGTCAGAAGGCTGCAGTTAAATACATGCTTATTACAGGTAAAGAGGCAACCTTAAGTGCTTACACTGTTGAGATTGCCATGTATTTTCTGGTTGGAACAGCATATCATCACAGAGAGTGCTTTGCTTTGTCAATAGATTTTTCCTTTCTCCTTTCTGTGGTTAGTGATATGCTTTCTCTGGAGCATGAATGTTCATCCCTGATCTACCTGGATGATATTTTTATCACAGCCCTCCAAGTAACCTATTCCTTTTTTATGCTTTAGCCTTGGTTCATTAACTTTTCACCTGGGGAATGTAGTAAACAGAGAAAAATCAATTCTGACTCAATCCAGCTCTCTAAACTTTCTGGAGCTCTTGTTCAACACTGAAACCATGACCCTGGAGACTCCTCTTTCATAGAGAATATATATTAACTTTGTCAGTCAGTCTGATTAAATATCTCTCTTCCCCTCTCTCTCCTCCTCTCTCTCTCATGTCTTCTAGGCTCTTTTTAGCCCCTTTTTATGCCAGCCGTTACTGAAATGAGATATAACTGAACCACACCAGTTTTACCCTTAGGAGATAGCTGCAGATATTACTTGATTGATGGCTACACTATTTTCCTTCTGAATTTGTTTTTACTCCTGTCACCGTCTCTTCTTTCCCTGAAACCAGAGCTATGTTCAGGTAAAAAAAGGAAAGATATAGAGTAGGTCCCATTAGAAATTAACATTGTGTTCTTCTGCAGTGCTAAAAAAAAAAGTATTCCTTATTCTGAAGTGTAAACTACCTGGGGCAGTAAGTGTTATGGTTTCAAGGGAAGTCTGAATAAGACAATACATGAACCTTCAAGATCAGAGGTAATTAAAACTTCTCCCACATAGAGCATATCAGAATGGAACTTCTAAAACCCTTAGAGCAGAGCAATAACCTTTTCTCACATTGCTTTATAACCTACTCCATGTAAAAAAGACACAAGACAAAAAAAACCTCAACAAAACAACAAAAAACGATAGCAAAGCTTCCTCAAAAAATATTTAAAACTTTTAAAACTTATAGACAGAAAAAGTTTTGAAATATACAGAATGAAGTTATCTTCTAAATGGTAATTGCCTATCTTCTGACATAAGGAATGCCACATTATGTTGTGTCAAAAAATGATTTTATTACACTTCTAGGCCATATTCCTCTTGTTGTTTCTAGATGACAGGCAAGATACTAATACATTGTTTTGTATTTCAGTATAGCATAGCCTATGTTAATTAGTCCTTGCAAAGCTACACCATAATAGTTCTGTATTTCTCCTGGAACCTTACCTGGCTCAGAAGGTTTTACACAGCAGTGTATTGAACCATTCAGTTATGCCCCTAACATATAGATGCTAGTTGCTTATTACATAGGAAAGTTTCTGGGAGTTCCATACTGATCTAAACATAATTGTGTTTTGACCTCATATAGAAGTTGTCAAGCTTTGCAAACTGTTTCTGAATCCTCTATATTAGAAATTCAGTTAGTGGGTAAACAGAGACTCTGAATCACAACTTAGGTGTTAGACAGTCCTTTGTGAATGTGAGCACAGGCAAATTGCAGAATGTCTCTGACTTATCTGCTAGCAATTATAGGTCAAGAAGCATGACGTAAAACTTGCTGTGTTTTGTCTGAGCTGGTGGAATTAATACTGGGAATGCACAAGAGGAAAATGTGGTCAATTGGTCCTGCACCTGCATTAGAGGGCAGGATGATGGCCATTTGGCTACAGATGATGTTTTTGCATCCTATAACTCATTCTACATGTAGATGCACACAGCAACTGCTACAGCAGAAGAGGCCAGTAGGTCCATCCGGCTGGCCAGAGGTCAATGCCAAAAGCTTTGGATAAGGTAATAAACCCCACATTATGCAACTAATTTTGCCATAATACACTATAGGGACAAATTTCTTCCTGATTCCAGCTGGTTATCTGTTTATGTCCTGAAACAATGTCTATGAATGCACTTACTTTTTTTTTCTTCTTAACAGCATTTGGTTATTAGAAAGTGAACACACCCAGTATCATGAAAATCACCTCTGAAACACTACACAGCTCAACTTTGATTTTTATTTTTTTTAAATATTATTACAGATGGCACTAGTGTAGAATTTTCACAACTTATATGCTATTTTATTAAACATCTAAGGTCAAAGTCAGCACTGGAATGAGCAAGTATAACTTTTTATTTTCTTCTTCTGTATCTTAATTATGATCCTCATCCAGAGATGGGAGCCATCGGATAGAATACTGTAAATACAAAATGTTGTGAATTACAGTTGATAGACCTGTACTTGCAACATAATACAAATTATTTCTTCTCCTCTCACAGGACTGAAATGTTAATATTGTGTTGTATAGAACTGATGTTTCCAAATGAAAGAATTATTGTTATGTATTAGCAGTGTAGTATGTAATGACATCTCAGTAAGTTAGGTCACCATTTTTTTCATTAGTCTCATGACCTAGCACTTCATTTCACTATAACCTAGCTTTAATTGCTCCCTAAATAAAAAAAAAAAGAAAAAAAGTGTTGATTCACACAATGATCCACTAAACAACAGATGAACCAAAGAATACCTGAAATTTGGACACTTTAAGATTGGTACTGTCTCCTGGAAGTAATAGCAGGTATGCATTTTACTGAAACATTTATTTTGAGAATCCTTTTTCTTCTACATTCTCCTCACTACCATGTACTGTACACTTCCCTTAAGGGAACTGGTATGTGTTTATGCAGGACATTATGAAATATCATCCAAAATGTGTTTTTCTTGTGGTTGTTTTTCACCTTCTTTCCCTGACCATGCCCCTCTTCCTACAACCCCAGTCCTCTTAGCTTCCTAAGGAATCAGTCTATACACTCAAAACTGGAAAGGCAGTGACAGCTGCAATGCTTATGTCAGTGAGTTTACACTCTCTACCATTATTCTGCTTCCTGCAGTCTATTCATACTATTTACTTCACATATTAAATAAAATGTGGTGATAATGGGCAGTCTGGTGAGGCTAACATCTTGTTTTTAGTTAGCAAGAACAGAAAACCTGTTCAGACTCAAAGGACAAAAATACGCCTTAAGAACTTAGAATGAAAGTTACTAACAGTAGCATACATGAACTAGAAAACAGCATAATCTTCTGTGATAATGACATAGCTGCCTTGCATTTGCACATTAAGATTTTATGTCTACACTGAAGAAAAAATATTCCATAAACTGAACAGATAGACTGAACACATTTAAGAGGCTGGCAGCTTTTCACTGGCCGTATTTACAACTCTGCAATAGTTTCAGATATAAGTAATTGAAATATTTCATCTGAGCTGGATTGCAGAGAAAGCTGTAATGCAATCCTAGCAATGCTAATAACCCTTTTAGATTAAAAAAAAATATTTAACAAATGCTGATGTTTTGCAATAAAAATCTGAGAACTGGGGGGTTAGGGTACAGGCAGTCAAGAGATTTCAAAAGCAATATATTATCTTTAGAGTTTTTAGTAAAACAATTAGGAGCAAAATATAAACTGTTGGCAATAACATATGACAGAAAGAAGAGAATATGAGCTGCAGGCCCCATACTGTGTTGTAATCAGTAAGGACTTACAACAGTGAGACAATCTGATGACAAATTAGCATTCCCAGTCACTTGACCTGGAGGAGTTTATGCAAAAAAATTCCTCTAGTAACCTACACAAAAGCTCACCTTTTGAAGTCAGCACACCTTGGAAAGAAAATAAAAATATTTCAGCTGACACAAGAATTTGTCTAAGTTTGAATGAAGATTCAAACAACTAGCCATTGAGAAGACCAGGACTGAAATACAAGCTGCAAAAGTTAAGTGTTAACAGAGTACAACTACCTAACTTTTCAGAGTGGAAAACTATTTCTTCTATAGTAGCATCTGACTGAAGCAAAGGAAGAGTTAGTCCAGGACCAAGAATGAAAAGATGCTAGTTTGTGGCAACTTCTAGATGAATGTCTGGGGAGAAATAGTGGGGTGGAATACAAACAAACTGAACCTGTCAAAGGTGGAAGTCCCTGATGTCAGATGTTTACTGACTAAAGTTGTTATCTTTTCTTTCATATAAAAATATGCCCACATCAATGGATGTTGTGGGAGTCTATTAATGTCTAATAGTAGCTAGTTGTCATACCAGATTCAGACCTATCAAAAGTCTATGAATAGGAGTGGTCAGGAATTATTCAAGAGACTAATAACTTTTTTTTTTTTTTTGGAAAATGCCACTTCATTGCCATCTAAGCTTTCATTTGAAACATGGGCTTTAACCAGGTTTGCCAGGCTCTCCTGGCTCTCCTATGATGAGATGGGGCTCTTGCTGAGGGGGACCCAGCCTTTACCTGCCTTGCTCTCATGTGAGACTTCCAGCACCCCAGACTTAAAAAAAAGGCATCTTGCACTGACCTGTGATAGAGAGCTCAGGTGGGAGCCAAGGGCAAAAGCCTTATCTTAAAGGCAGCTCCTAAGAGAGCAGGTCAGGCATTGCTAAGGTTTGTTCTAGGATTCTTCACAGCAGCTGTCCCTGAGGCTAGCAGCTGTACCTAAGGTCACCCATTGCACTCTCTTTGAGGTGGCCCAGGATCTGCAGCCAAACCTGTAGAAGTGGATTGGGGTGACATGCACTCTGGTACACAGGGCTCAAGTACATGTCCAGCTGGATTGCAGAAGGCACAATTTTAAATATAATACAGATTTGAACATAGATTTTCTTAGAAAAGTCCCCTAATCACTAGGCTTTTGATGATTGTGGCATCAGTTTACCTATTTATCAAAAACTTCATGAACATCTGTGACACTGTGATAAATTAAAAGGTCTTTTGTGGGGCATACAACTCTGTAATGAAAATGTGAATATTGTCTTCTACTCAGCTTAAACTAAAGAGTCAACATATGTGTCATCAATTCAGGAGCTGCCATTTGACAGAGTAAAGACTAAGGAGTACCTTCAGGCAATAGAGGAGCTACAACTAAGCTCCAGTGTTTCAGAAGGAAACCCAGAAAGAGTAATGCTGTAAACCTGGCGTCTCATTGAGTACACAGCTTTAAAAGAAAAGGAAATTGCATTAAGCTTAGCTAAAAAATGTTTTGGGCTTGATCTGAAAGTGGAACAGTGTGACAATGCAACCTGCATCTTTGGGTACAAGATGTATGTGAGGTTCAGCAAGTACAAAGAACTTGTTGAAAGAAGTCACTCTTCCGTTCATCTCCAAAACCCCAAAATATACTGGCACTCCAGTGCTGTGATGTAGAAAAGAGAACAAATTTTCTGATAAGCCACTGCTGAAAGCAGACACACTTATCAGAGCACACCTTTCAGAGTGCAATACTGGTATTTTCTAAGAATTGGGAAAAGAGCCCATTAGTATGTCGCATTTCCTTTCTTTTTCTGTAAAAGACATCTAATACAGTCTGGTAATACATGGGCAGGACTTGGTGGATGTCTTTCCTGTAGCAGCTGATACTCAGAGCTAAGTCAGATTGCAAGAAGCGAGTACTGAAAGTACTATTTGAGGATTGTGGACTTCATGCACAAGTGTTAAGTGTGCAAAAAATGCGGTGAACTTACAGTAGAAAGTGAGTCAGGTCTGTTCATTTTAATAACAGGATAGTAACAATCTGTTTTCAATAGGTCCATATCCTTCTTGTATTGGGGGCCACAGAGTTGAATGTAGCACTCCAGGTGGGGTCTCATGAGAGCAGAGGGGGAGAATCACCTGCCTTGACCTGCTGGCCATGCTCCTTTTGACGCAGCCCAACGTATGGTTGCTTTCTGGGCTTATGCTGAGATTTTCATCAGCCAACACCCCCAATTCCTCTCTTCAGGGCTGCTCTCAACCAAGTGTCTGTCCAGCCTGTATTTGTGTTTGGGATTGTCCTGACTCAGGTGTAAGACCTTGCATGTGTCATGGCTATTGAAATTGATGGGGTTGGCACTGGCCCACCTTACAAGCGTGTCAAGGTCCCTCTGGATGTCATCCCTTCCCTCCAGCATGTTGACTGCACCATGCAGCTTGGTGTTGCTTGCTGGCAAACTTACTGAGGTTACACTCGATCCCACTGTCCATGTCACTGACAAGGAAGTCAGAGTTGGCCCCAGTGCTGCCCCCTAAGTAACACCACCCATCACTGACTTCCATTTGGGTATCCAGCCATTGACCACAACTCTTTGCATGTGACCACCCAGCCAATTCCTTGTCCACTAAGTGGCTCATCCATCAAATCCATGCCACTCCAATTCTGAGACAAGAATGCTGTACCAGGCCATGTCAAATGCCAGGTAGATGACATCGGTCACTCTTCCCTTATCCACCAATGCCGTCAAACCACTGCAGAAGGCTACCAGATTTGCCAGGCACAATTAGCGTTTAGTGAAGCCATGTTGGCTGTCACTAATCACCCCCTATTGTTGATGTGCCTTAGCAAGTTTTCCAGGAGGATCTGCTCCATGACCTTCTGGTCACTAAGGTGGGACTGACTGGACTATACTTCTCACCTTAGTGCCCTTGCTTCCAACTTCAGGTCTGTCTCTGTGGTGAGATGGCAGACACGTTAGATTCCTGAAAGGACACCGAAAAGCATCCATTCACTGCTAAATGATTTTTTTTTGTTTTAGACAGCTTTCATTGTAAAAAATAAAAAAGAGTAGAAAGCCTATTCTGTGGAATCTTGGTGGTGAAACTTTGGCTATTTTTTTAATCACTTTTTAAGTTATTGGTCTTAAATACAGTTAATAATTATTGTTCGTTTGAAAATTTGAAGTCCTTTGGAGGAACAATGAAGGTACTGAATTCAGGATTGTGGAAAAGCATATGACAGTGGATAGTTGCTATTATATTTCATACTTTCCTTAGCAATCTTATGAACCTTTTACAACATCTCTGGTTTTATTACTTTTGTTTCCTATTCAATACAATGCCATTTGTAGATTATTTTTTCTCACTGCAAAAGGAAAGTTGATGTGATTGTTGCCGGAGTTGCCAAGTATTTTTTCATTAAATTGTTTTCCACTTTAAAGATGTGTAAGCAGCAAAGTAACAGATGCACTCCTATGCTGATGACTAATTGACCAATTGCAATAACAAAATGTCATAACTTCTTTTCTTTCAAAATGGGAAATATTTGTAGTGTTATTGCCATTATCCTGTAATATGAAAGAAGAAAGTCTATGCTTTCTTATAGTAGAAGCACTTAGTCTCTTGAATATTGTGGAAGAGGCGAGTTAGTAAAAAAGCTGTTTGGCATTTTAGGGCTGTGTTAAGGCAATTTTGATCTTTAAGCAGAATGTTATGTAAGTATCCCTACTGGCTGCATTTCTGGAGAGGTGAGAGCTGCCTTTTATATATATAAATATATATATATTTTTTTTTTTCACCTAAGGGAGCCATCAGTTTATCTCAAAAATACCTCAGCAGCTGGCATGTGTGTGCATGGATGGGTAGTGCATGCTGGCTGTCTATCTTTGCAATGCAAAGGAAGGTCCATTTGGAGTAGATGCCAGCAAAAGTCCAGAGGGCAGAAGCCAGCAAAAGTCAAAATCTCGAGGTGTCCTTTGAGATTTTTAGTGCAGTTCACATATTTCTCAAGTAAAGCTTCAGGCAGATGTATGATATGTTTCACTGGACATACAAAAGTCTCTATGAATTTATTTTTTTTCTTTAGGTAAAAAAATGAAAAAAAAATCTTTAAAATCAAAGTATTCATTTCAGAATGCTCTGCTCACCCCAGGTTTAAAATCAAACACCTCTCAAACCTACTCTTTTCTAAGGGTGGGTTATTCTGCCTGTATTGCAGATCCCATTAATCACCTTGTTAATCCCTATTTGCTAAGGTTATGGTTATTGTACTGGAAAAACATATAATCAGTTTTTCTCTGTTGCTGAATATACTATGCTCAGTTTATTGTTCTAATAGTTTTTGTTTTTTTTTTTCTTATTTTTCTATTCTAGGTCTCCTTTCTACTGTTTATGAATGGTAAAAAAAAAAAAGACTTTTTAAATAAAACCTTAAACTGTTAATATGCATGATTTTACCAAATTGAGTTTGAGATGTAAGGTCTTTGTGAAAATAAAGAATTCCTTTTGATAGATTTTTTTAGTGGTTGAATCACCTTTGATTTTAAACTGTAGGGAAAGTAACTTCCAATTCTGAAGTAAAAATTGGTTTCATGACCCATTCTGATTGTCTTTAAGCAAATTTAGGTTTTATGACAGAGTATGGGTTGGTTAATGATCAATTAGAAAAGTAAGGAGCTATCAGTAGTCTGTCTTGTATAAGAATAAATTTTGTGGGGTTTTTTTGTTTGTTGTTTGGGTTTTTTTGTAGCTCATGCTGGCCAATGCTTAAAGTGTAATTCATGTTAATATCAAAGTGGACACATTGCAAAAACTTCTTGTGCAGCCCACTTGCAACTGATCCCAGCTCCTTTCCCTTGAGAAAAAGAAAATGCAACCAAACTAAGGTTGCCAGCTTTTCCATACCCTTAACCCTGGCAGGAAAATGCTCACAGTAGTGGATGCATCACCCTGTTCTTTTCCACTGAAGGTGAAATTAATCCTATTCAAAAATGTTGTCTAGCAGCAACAAGCTGTGGCCACTTCTGTTGCTGCTTTATTGACTGTTAAAACACCTTTAAGTATGGTTGAGAGAGTGGGGAAAAAAATAGAAACATTATTGTGTAATCAATTTAGTATGTTGTAAGGTGATAATAGAATTATAACTTACAGCAGCATTTTGTTTTCATAAATCATAAATGTTTCTTAAAGGAACAAGCAGCCCATAGACAGTTTAATGATTTCAAATCCTACTTTTAAATTCCTTGGTGCTTCATTTTAACCATGTGTAGTACCTCACCATTACCTCTGAGTGACTGCCAGATCTAACTATGTTGATTGCTTGTCCTCGGTATATACTCCTTTCTGGGGCTAACAGCCTTCCTGATATACCCTGTCAAAATTTGAGTTAGATCAACATGGGATATGTATCTCTGTTGTCTTATCTCTACCTATCAAATAATTAATTAACCTCTCTGGTAAGCTTTGCATTCTTCTCAATCTTTGATGGCTTTTATAGTTTATCAGAATTGCAATTCATTAATATTGCAAACCCGTTGGTTAAGACTGCCCCTTAGAGTTCCAAGGTTTTTTCTTGCACAGTGTATGCTGGAAAAGAAATATGATCCTGCTTTTCAAATCAGCAGGTAGTAAATCAATGTTCTTGTCCTTTCTTGCATGCTTACTCCCTAATTTCATTTTCTCTTTACTGAAGCTATTGGTGCCTATAACTTTGTTATGCTTGCCTGTTTTTAACTACTGTCCTGTTTAGTTTGATGCTTCTGTAGAAAATCTTCTCAGAACATGGGTTATTTTCATATAATTTTGTTAACTTGATCAGTTTTGTATTTCTGCATCAGAGTTGAAAGCCTGAACTGTTGTGGTGTTTTGGATTGATGCTTATCGCAAGCTGGAATTTAGGTATGTGTACAGAGAAGACTGAAGTGACAATTCAGACAAATTTTCCAGCAGGGACTAATGATCCTTAAAGTACTATCTTTGCCCTTGCAGTTTAATGGCTTAACGTCAGCTTGAGGATTATTCTTAGTCTTGCAAGCCTGTTCTGCCAGGTCCTTTTTCACCTGAATTTCTGTTTACTTAGCAGTAGGAATAGACATAAATATTAGAAGTTATTCTCTGAGAAGCAAAATCACAGCGTCTAACAATTTGGGAAAATAAAGTCACCAATTGTTACTCTCTTGAAATAAAACTAGATTTTTATTGATGTAAAAAAAGATGGTGTTTTTTTACTTTTTCCATATTTGCAACTTGTCACAGTCACAAAACGGTTTGGCTTGTGTTCACCTTTTGAACTTTCAACAAGAAAATTTTCATCCTATGACAAAACCACATGTGTTGGAATTTTCTAGCTCAGTTGAAACTAGAAATAGCTTCACATGGTATCAGTGACCTTTGTGACCAGATGAGTACCAATGGTTCTCCGTGGGCCTTTGCTTTCCACTGAAGCAAAGTCAGATGGTCCATGCCCACCTCTGAGCACTCTTTCAGTGATTACACTTCATACTCTGATTTTTCTGGTTATATTTATAGGTCTTTCAAAAAGTAGGAGCCCTTTTCTTATGCTACACAGACAGCAAAACAAAAAAAAAAACCTTTGCTAAAAGGTTGAAAAACTTGTCTCTTCTTCTTAAGGTGCACGTGTTTCAGCAGATGTAAAACCCTTGATTTGCAATATTTAATTTAGCAGCTGGGCAGAGTTTCCAAGCCATCTACTGGTATGCTGTTATATCAGTAGAGAGCCAAGAATTTCAACAACCTTAAATATCTACAATTGCAGCCCACTTAATATTCTCTGTATTCTTATGAGGAATGTAATGTTCCCAATTACGTTTAGCATTTATACACACTGTGTAATATGGCTTAGTATTCACATCCAGAATTCTTTAGAAGTAATAAACCTGGATTGTACATTAAAATGTGATATGACTCCCAGCTGTACACTGCCTAATTTTTTTGGCACTTGGCACCACACATTATTTTCCACTGGTTCAGATGACAGGCAGAGCCCATCTGAAGCAAAATGAAACAATTTCCAACTGGTGGGATTGATAGTGCAGGTGACATTAAATAATTAACAAGTTCTCTTTCAGAACCATGCCTCATGCTTTAATTAATATCGCTTTTTAAAATAAGAAGTTGTTTACCATTGCTGCTTCTGCAAGCTGATTGCTGCTTGCAAAAAACATCTGAGACATGACTATGCCCAGGGGATTGCTTTCACTTCATTGTTTATAATAACTACAAACAAAGAGCTGCAAAAGCTCATCTCGCCATGAGGCATCCTGACAATCTGCCAGTTTAGTCACCAATAATAATGAGACTGGCACAAGCAATAAGCTCAGCACTAATCTAATGAGGGCCTGTTTAAATCGCCCATTGATATTACAGCAGCTGCTAAGCACCCGATGTTTAGGGCATACAAACAAGAGGTATGCCTCTAACCAGTTGAAGGGTAATTACCCCCTCAATAAGACTTTGCTCTTACCCAGAAGCTGTGTCACTTTTTGTTTTTTATAATTTATAATTTCAGTCCCCATCTCAGTGACCTGATGCAGGCCAGCCCTCCTCAGGCAATGGGCATAAATCGGATGGGCTACTTGGGTCATGGAGAAGAGCTTGAGCAAGAGCCCATGTGGTGCTGAAATGCTTGTGATTTATGGAGCTGCCTGTGCCTAGCCTGGGTGATGTCACTTCCGTCACTTAGTTCCTGCAGTGAATGCAATTACAAACAGATGGGCAAATGACACGATTCCACTGCTAATGAACTTCCCTACTGGGGAAGAGGACAGTGCATTACCCTTTTGTACTTCAGACTCTTAATTATCATTCTTAGGGTTTAGTACAGTGTTTTGTGTTAGGTTGTTTGTTGTTTTGTTGTTTGTTTTTTTTTTCTTTCTCCTTAAGCCTAATTATTACACATCTTTGAATTTTAAATTCTTTTGGAGATGTTTAACTAGTTACTGCCTAGTCAAGAAAGTTCTAAGGAAGCAGAAGAGCAGAAGGGTTTTCTTTCTAGATGGAAACAGTAATATTTAAATACACAGCTGAGGAGAACTAGAAATCTATGTTAGCCTGTATTCTTATATGCCATTTTCTTCGTCCCTGTGTTCCTAATGCCCTCCTGTACAGTGGGCATGGGCAGAGACACCATACACTAAACTGCGTCACCCAAGACTTCATCCAGCCTGGCCTTGAACATTGCTAGGGATGAAACATTCACAATTTCCTCAGGTAACCTGTTCCAGTGCCTCACCACCCTGACAGTAAAGAACTTTTTCCTCATATCTAACCTAAACTTCCCCTGTTTTTTATTTTTGAATAACTCACAGTAGTGTGATGCATACCTCAGGTTAGCATGTCTGGAGGAACGAGTAGGAAGCAACTGATTTGGAAAAGATTAAATAGCATTTTTAGTAAGCACAAAAAAAATGAAACCCATCAAAGGTTTATGCTCATGTTATAAATTTTGCATTTCACAGAACTAAACTGATAGAAATGCATTGTGTAGCCACTTTCAATATTATCTCAACATCAACATATCATGAAAAGAATGATTTTAAGCATCTAATTATTTTGCCCCATATTTAGGAATAATGTTGAGCAGGAAGATGTCAACAGTTCTATCATGCTGTTTTCCATTGTTACTTTATCTTGGAAAGGCATGGTCATCTTTCAGATAAGCAATTTGGATGAAGTGTGCTTATAGTCCAGTGTGTGATAACACCATAATGCAAATTTAAAGAGAGAATGTTAGCTTTGGACATTCAGACAGCAGACTCTTGTTTCTTTGCGTTATTGCTTGTCAGAATTGTAAATTGTATAATTGGATTCTAAATTTCCCACAATTGACATGGTAGCACTAATATGTACATCTCTTCTTTATGTCATCTTTTAATCTTATACTGTTATTATGTAGTTAGTTAGTGACTTGGCCTAATTTTTTCACTTATATGAGTCATCTAAGTAAGAAAGTTGATCTCTACAGATTATTCCCTTTTACAGCAAGAAGGTGAGTCAATCTTCCAGAGTATTTCAGAGCACTTGAGTTAGACATCTTAAAGGTAAACACTATCAATAACTTCATAAGGAAGAAATAAAAAGGTATGTTATGTCATAAAGGAGACTGTAAATGACTCTTTAATACTGAAAAGCAATTTGAAGGGTTAATGTCATAATACATTATACAACTGCAATGAATTGTAAAAGGCCTAAAAAAAGAAAATGGGGCACGGGGTAGCGGTGGGGGAAAAGTAACCCTCAAGTTGTAGCTGCTAACATTGGACTCGCTCTTGTGAAGCCATTGATGTTTGTGCTGTAACTTTCCAGGAGCACAAAGAGGCTTACGTATTCAAAGTACCACAAACTGTTAATGGTTTCTACTGAAACAGATGGCAAAATTATGACCATTTTTGCAATTAATGCTGACTGCAGATTGTTCTTGAGGATGCAGTCATAGTTTTCTATCTCCTGTGTTACCACAGTATTATTCAGTAACAGAATTTATTTTATAAATTTCTGATAACCCCTTTTTCCCCAAGTTATTGAAAATGTGTAATATATTTGCAGATGGTATGAATTGCTTTCTGCTACTTGCATTCGAAAGGGTCTTGCAAATTAAGACATGCCTTTATCCTGTGACCCTGAAATTTACAGTAAGATGTGAGCTCCTTTTTCTCCTGAATAATAAAATTGGTGCTTAGAAAACTAAGCACATATTAAAATAAAGATAGTCTTTCTGGACCAAACTATATGGCTATATATTTCTTGCACAACTGCACTTCTGATTCACTGAGTAAGTGAATATTTTCTGCCCATTTATTTTGGTTTCTCAGTACCCTTCTCATTCCTAGATAATCTGAGTAGTATTTTCTCCTTTTATGAGTGTGATGCTCTCATGTGAATCACACGGACTGAACTTGTTTTCTTTGCAACAGTATTCGTATGTCTAGCAAACTCTGTCTGTAATGCCTTTGATGATAAAGATAATCATGATGAAAGTGCCACAAATGTTTTCCTTCTTGGAAAACTTTATTTTCTTGGTGTAAGAGAAGAAGTGGGCGGATTGTTTTACAATGAATCTAGGTGGAAATAAAATCAGCGCTACTGTCCTTCAAACATCAGTGAAATGCCTTGTGTCATTAAAGGGAGATTTGCGGTAAGCAGACAGGATGAATCTGGAGCCTGGTAGCACAAGCTTCTTTCTGCCATTAGAATTAACACAACGAAGATAAAACAGAAAATCAAAGGGAAGTTTTTCAGAATAGCTGGAGAATATGTTCAGCCATTGCTGAGAACAAAATAAAGGATCAAAGGGATTGTGGATAAACTCTGCATTGGTCCATCTGGGGTTACAGCCAGTTAACTGTGTTAGTCAGCTGCAATATCTTATCCCCATTCCCACATCCTCCGCAATGACACGCATACAGAAATGCCCACAGCAGGCAGTGAGGGAAGTTGCAGTCCTCTTCCTGAAGAAGTCAGGCTCAGGTTGCAAGGAGCTATTGAGATCAACAGGAGCTGGAGAGAGAAACCCTCTAAGTGACAACATCTCACTGCAGAGCCCGGCAGCTGGTCCTGCTCCCTGAGCATTGTGTGGGCTATCTGATGCCAGGAGAGTCCTGTGGTTGGTCTACCCTGAGCTCAACATTCAGAGGAGCATTGATCAAGGATGCTCTGTCCCACCAAAAGATTTCAACTCTTAAGTCACAGTGTTTCCCAGACCAGTATTTAGTGGGAACTTAGACTGAGAAACCAGGCCTTCCAGAGAAAGAAAATAGTGCCTATGGGCTGCACCCTGCCACTGTGAGAAGAAATTGCTCCTCCAACAGTCTGCTGTGTTTTGGAAGGCATGCCTTCCAAATGCAACATGGAAAATAGCACAGTCTGGAAAACCTGGCAGAATTCTGAGATGCCTTGTTAAAAAATTAAGTTTTGTGAAATCCAATTCATTAGAAAACCTGAGATTAGGGACTGATTTCTGCTTCCAGCTCTTATGAAGGTGAAAAGTTTAAAGGGACAGGTTAGGAGAGTTCAGAAGCTTGTTTTCTCTAGGGTGGCATTGTACACATGTAAATGGAACTAGGAATCTTTCATAGAGTCATGCCACTATAAGAAGCTGACAGTTTTACAATTTTTCTTGATACATAACTTGTAGTGGAAAAATACTGTTCTCCCCCTCTCCCCCCAGTATTACTGTAAATTGTATTACTTTTCTGTGTTGATGAAGCCCTTGTTTCCTGGCAATTATTCTAATAAAATAGATAATTTATAACAATGTTACAAAATTATTTTACCATTCAGGAGCCAAGTAAGAGATAATCATGCTGTATGTTTGTAAACAATGGACATTTTAATATCAGGAAAGTAGTTCTAAGAGGATTTTTATTGCTGCAAGAGAACAACTGAGATTTAATCTACAGTACTGAATATCAAATGCTGTAAATTTCAGAGTGAAAAAAGGTCACAGATAAATTCTTTCCAATTAAGCATCACTGGAATGATAAAAGATGTAATGCACTGAACTCTACTATATACCTTGAAGATATGTGTTGAAAGATTTTTTTCTGACTTAGCAATGTTAACGGTTTTTGAGTTTTAGGATACATACTCGTTTGGGCTATAAAATGCCTTGTTCAGTTTTATTTTTTTCTAAGTAAAATGTATGTTGGCCAAAATAAAGTCTATAAAAACTTTACAGCCAGAGATCTCATATGGGTCATGGAGGCCTACTGTGACAACCATGGAAAATAACAGTAAAGGTTTATCTTAGTATCTAACTTCAGAAATCTAAGTGTAAATCAAACTGTAGATCATAGAATTGCGATTTAAGTGAGACAAATAGAGTATTTGGAAAGATAGATCAACATATACAGAAGAGATATGTTTAGCTTAATGTGTTCATAAATATTTAAACTCATATGGATTATGGAAAGAAGTTTTGGGGTTGCACAAGAAATCTCATTAACATCTGCTGTTTTTTCTCTTAGGAGAGACTGTCTAAAGAACCTTTTGTTTAGTCTGAATATGATCTGAGCACTGATACTGTACATAAGGAACATGTACTGTGTACAACATATTTAGAAGCATATGTATTTATACAACATCTACACTAACAGAGCTTTCCATTTAAATATTATCAACAAAATAAATCTCAAGCTGATGTATGAGAATGGCAAACTTAAATGAAAATAAGGAAATAGGTCCCTATTTAAAAGTCGTGTAATCACTTTGCATTAAGTTCATTCATCTGTGCAATGGATGGATTTGTATCTACCACATAATATTGTGATGGCCTTTTTATTAATATTTGTAGAAAGTTGTGACATTCTTTAATTAAACAAGTATGCAAGTACCTGGTGGTATTATTTATTTTTCAGCATTGACATTCATAAGGATTCAGTTTTCCCCTTCCTCCTTGAAAAGGTGTCTTATTCATGACAGAAAAAGTAGTGCTGGATGACAAAAAGTCACATAACTTACCTCTCTAGGTGATGACACAGTCTGCTTTTTCCATATCCAAGACAAATGTTTGCCCAGTTTATTGTTATAGATACTACAATCTCTCCAGCAAATCTACTACAGTGATTAGCTAGCCTTATCAGTCGAATCTTAATATCTGAATATTTATTGCTGCAAAAAAGTGTTTTCTTCCTCCTTCCTTTTTGTCAGCCTTCTTCTAGGCTATCCAGTCTTTGTTTATCCCATTTTCCCCTGTGAGCCATCTACTAGAGACTCCTAATTGTTTTGATTGCTCTCAATTGTAGTCTACCCAATTGCTCAGCACCTTTCTTGAAGTCTCCAAAATTGGAGATGATTTTAGTAGAGATTTTGTTATACAAGTTAAAGCAATAAGATTATTTCATGTACAGTCTTGCTGCCTATCATCTCATATAGATCCTTGATGTGATCGCTTGGGAAGACATTATTGACTCATAGTCAGCCCATCATTGACCCTAAGGCCCGGAGTCTTTTACAGGATGTCCAGCCAGACCCTTGTTAAACACATAGTATTTGCAGCTCATTATTTCTGTCCAAGTGTAGTATTCCACATTTGAGCCTCAGTGTTTCTTCATAAGAAAACACTGCAAGGCAGAAAATTTCAGATCTGAGAAAAGGTCAGATATCTCTTTTCTTGTATAATAATAGGTTTTTCTGTCAGCACATACTGTATGATTTCATTACTTTTTCCAATAGAATCATTATTTCATACATTTATTAACTCCAAGAAGAGTTAGGTAAATAAAAATATTGATTATTAAGGTCATCATTCAAACACTGATTAGGTGGAGCCTACTCAAATGAGAAACCTTGTCCAAAAGGCAGCAGTACAGAGGCATTTGTGAGCTCTGTATCCATTTGTATCCTAATGTAATGTGTTCTTAAGTGAGCAAATTACTCTTTATGAACTGTTTTCCTTCCTTTGACTTTTCAAATCAGCTGGACTCAGTTTTGTACACATCCAGCTGGAAATGCTACTAATCTTTCCTTGCAACTTAAGTAACTAACTGCAGTGTTGTGTAAGCATAGAAATGAGCTAGTTTTAAAGAAGAGAGATTAATTACAAAGCCTTTAAAGCAACAGCTTTTGTACAATATACTGTACAATACAGTTTCATTTATTGTTAGTGGATAGTAGGAAAGTAGAAGTGCTAGAAAAAGACATAGCACATAGTGTTAATATTTCAAACTATTTGGCCTCATCTTTAGTTAGCTGGCAAAAAACACAGATGCATAACACTGGTTAGCTATTTTTACATGGAAAATACATCCGTTAAGCCTACCGTTTGAGACACTGATGTAACCAGAACAGTCAATCAGAGATGAAATGGAGCTGTACAATAAAAGAATTAATTCTGACACTAATAGACAAGAGGAAAAAAACTTTCATCCTGAAGAAAGAGATTACTAGCCATAGCAACATAAACAAACACTTCATGATGCATTTATTTCCCAGTTATATCAGATTATCTACCAAACAGTGTAAGAGATGAGGACATAGGTCGACTTCTATTTGACTTATTTTTAGAATCACCTTTTTATTGTTGATTTCTCTTCCAAATAGCACTGTTTGCGAAAAGAAATGGTCCACAATCTAGTCATGTATGTATACAAAGACAGTAGATTTCATACTGCTGGTCTTCTGTTATAAATATAGTGCATTTGAATAAACTTGAGTGAGGAAAAGAATCTTAATATAAAGATTTTTCTCTGGATAGTGCTATTGATAACCTGAAAGAACTTCTCTTTGGCATGCATTATTTACTTTTTTAAAGTGGCCATCTCCTGCAGGAGCTCTGTTCTTACATTTTACACAGTGCTGGAGAGATGAAGCAGCAATCAAGCTTGTGTGTGCTTATCAGATGCATTAATATGTTTTGCTAATTTAAAAAAAAATAAATTGAATTTTGAGAAGACTAGTCCTCAGTGAATAGAAAGAATCTATCTTTATTAAAAAAGCAACAAAAGGAACAAAATGAACTTTAGTTTTCAACAGAGATTATACTTTCCAGAGAAATTAAGAAACTTGCTTGTGTTGTGTTGCCTTTGGCTGGTCAACAGAGCAACAGACTTATCACTAGACTAAGATGAATTCTGGAGATGTGATGTCTGCTGAAACGTGGTTGAAATTCATGTCTCAAAAAATGTACTCCAAAGAGCAAGCATTCAATGTCATGACGAAAACTTCTCATATTTCCTTTGTAAGCCACATATATTGGACTATTTATGAAAAAAAAAGCTGGCCTCTTAACATATAACTAAAATCTTGGTCTTCACCTTTTTTTAAAATGACCATAGCTTTGTTTCTGTGATCCTATCTTTCTAAATCATACAGAAGCACAATTATCAGCTGCAGCTTGTATACAGGCAAATGAATGTGGAACTCTGACTTTAAATACAAAAGTACTCCAGATAATTTTATATAAAATTGTTAACTTATTCATCTGCACTTCTTGTAATATATGTCTTGTATTTTTTTAATTAAACTGTAACCATCTGGGGATATGCAATAATAAGTAATTTTTGTTCTATGATCTCAGGCAAAACACTAAGTACATGCATGGTTTAATCTCCAAGGTAGTTTCATTCTACTGATTTGCTCACTCAGGATCTTTATTACCTTATCACCCTAAAAACTCCACTTGTCAGCTCAGAAGCTAGATATTCCATTACATGTGGCAGAACTTCATAACCATCACAATATGTAGTCTTCCCATTTTTCCAACTAATGCAGTGCCAATAAATTTTCATTTCTCTGTAGGCACAATGAAGTCACTCATTGATTTTGAAGTTGGAACGCTGTGATTTTAAGAATACAATGCTTTAACTTATCTAATACAACTGAAGAATAAAGGATTATTTGCCCCAGTTATGAATTCTGCAACACACTCTTTACTATTCTACATATTTTGGTGTTAGGCCAGTTAAAAAAGAATGAAAATGCACGCTTTATAGTGTGGTCATAACACATAACATCAACAGAATTAATATCCTTGGAAATGTAAATCTCATATAAGTTCAATGTTTGCTTTTCTGCATGGCCAAGTTTGCTGCTATTAAAGTTTAAGTTTAAGCTGCCTATTTATATATATTTATACATTAAATGCATATACACACTTTACACACACTATAAATACACACATCAAACATATACAGATATTTGTACACTTTATATTTATTTAGTGTATATGTTTATATATGTATAAACATATGCATATTTTAGTTCTGCTTTTTATTAAATTACATCTTTTTAATCTTTGTTGATGACATATTCATTGCAGTAGCCCGTATACTGTAGTGTAGTAGACCAAATCATTAAGCATTTAGTTACTTTTCAGCATTGAAAAATACTTTATATTAAGTAAAATTTGAGACAGATCTGGAACTAACTTTCTGCATCATCTCTTCACCATAGACCACTGCTCACTTCTTGAAGCTCTGAATGGATTGTGTAAAAAACAACAAGTTCCTTCCAAGCTCTGCAGGAAGTCTGTGGGCAAGGCATGTAAGCATGGACAGTTTTCTTGTTTCTGGAATAAGTATAATCTTCCTTCTTGCATCCCTCATTCTGGTTTCCTTTCTAACCGGGGTGGGAGCCATTCTTTTCCTCAGATCAGTGACAAAATGCACTATGACAGTGGTGCAGCTCTTTCATGTAGGAAGCTGAAGAGAAATCCTCAGATGAAGTTGCCATGGCAAGAGGCAGTCCCTGCCCTGTACTGTTTACACTGCATTGTGAATGCCATGCACGAGTTCCACTTTTTATCTTCATTTGTATAATCAGTGATTAATTTACTGTGACTTAATTCTCAACAATGTATTTAGACTTTGCACACTTCATTTAAAGTCTACACCTTTATTATCCTTAAATCCATGTAAATATATCTGCAGGGAAAGGGAAAATGTAAAGGTATCTTTCTCAGTAGTGACACAGACATTGAAGGAGGGGCTATTTTTTCTTTCTGTGGGCATTACATCTCTCTATGAGCAGAACATTTTCTAAACATCCACACTGTAAAATGCATACAGCAATATTTAACAGCATGGTTGGGAGTCAAAGGCAACTGTATCTACAGCAAGTCCTGTCAGACTGTTATTTCATACCAATGGACTTGGGAACCTTCCCATGCACTGATGGAAGACCTGGCTGTACCACAAGGTGACACAATATCCAGAAGGAAAGAAGAGAAGGAAACTGCCTGAATCACAAGGCAGAAGAGCCTGTCTTTCCACTGGTGAAGCAGCACTGACAGACCTAGAGTGATCGGTCTGCTACTTTTGTACGTGAAGGTGAGATACTAGGAGGGTTCTTGATGGTAGGAAGGCAATTCTTGTAGGTAAGACTAGTTGTAGAGGCTGCCCTTCATATCTATGGAGAGTTACAGCTAGCAGAGCTCAGTGCACCCAATATCAATGCAGACACTGAAAACAAAACCAGACTTTAGGATTCATACTGAATAATTTGAAATTAGATAAATCTATGAAACAAGCAGTTTGTTTTAAAATCAGTAAACTGAAAAATGAACCCAACCACTTTATTAACTCATCGATTGGATCAGGATACTATTTTACTTCTACACTTTCTGGCCGATGTACTTGTCTTTGTAACATGTAGAACAAAGGGATCATAGCCCTGCTAGAGGCAGCTTTGCATCTTTTGACAAGAAAGCTTCTAACATTATTTCAGCTGCAAAGAGGGGAATTTACTTATAGCTTGCCTCCCTCTGTTCCCCCCCTTAGTGAGATGATACCAGCAAGTGTTGAACACTAGAAAAACTCTTCTAGCTCTTTTGTAGTGTTTTGATAATTGACAGCTTTATCTTAAGATCTTTATCAAATGAGAATTCTTTACCATCTTATTTAATTAAAAGGCAGTGTTTCACACATGAAATGGCACTGAGAGTTACCAATAAAATGAAAATTTCTGAAGGCACTATTTTACAGTATATGATACAATTTCTCACATCTCTCTATACTTACAAATGGAGTAGCTTTCTGTTGTACTGTCTTATGTAAAATGAGGAAATATATAACTGGATTTGCCACAGTGACTATAGGATTAAGGTGATGAAATGATTCAGACCAGAAACCATTTGCAGTGTTCAATACTAGTGAGAGAGAGACAGTTTTGTTCGTATCAGAACAACAAAAGACAACTGAGTATCTAAATATAGACATCTAATACATCTGCAACATTGCAACATTTTTCTCTGTACCCTCTTCTGAAGCTGAGATTCTTATGGAACGAAAAAAAACCACATCAACAAAAGCAGATATTGGATAGAGAATAGGGAAACACTTAAAAAATCCTACTAATTCTATTTCTTGCACTTTTATTTTTCTCAGTTCATTTTCATGAATAAATATGACACTGCTGTAATTCTCAGTTTTTCAACACCTATTTACTTGTTTAAACAGATTCTTTTTATAATATCAGTCTACTTAACAAGCAGTATAAATAGCTGAAACCAGCCAAATGTTGTTAGTCTGATCAACAGGAATCATAAAATCATTTAGTTTGGAAAAGACACTTAAGGTCAAGTCCAGCCATAAACTTAACATTGCTAAGTCCACTACTAAACCATGTTCCTAAGATGTTTAATCTACACATTTTTAAATTCCTCCAGGGATGCTAACACTATCACTTTCCTGTACAGCCTGTTCCAGTGATTGAAAAAATTTTTCTTCATATCCAGTCTAAACCTCCCCTGGTGCAACTTGAGAATGTTTCCTTTTGTCCTGTCACTTGCTACTTGAGAGAAAAAACTGACACTCTTTACAGCCTCCTCTCAGATAGTTGCGCAGAGTGATAAGGTCTCCATCAGCTTCCTTTTCTCCAGGCTAAACAACCCCAGTTCCCTCAGCTGCTCCTCACAGGACTTGTCTTCTAGGCCCTTCATTGCCTTTGTTGCCTTTCTCTGGATATGCTCCAGCACCTCAAATGTTTTTCTTGTAGTGAGGACCTTGAGGTGTGGCCTAGAGTTCCCTAGTCCTGCTGGCTACACTATTTCTGATACAGGCCAACATTTCTGACATTGGCCTTCTTGGCTGCCTGAGCACAAGCTGGCTCATGCTCAGCAGCCATCTATCAACACCCCCAGGTCCTTTTCTGCAGAGCAGCTTTTCAGCCACTCTTCCCCAAGCCTGTAGCACTACATGAGGCTGTTGCAGGACCCCATGCAGGAAGTGCAGGATCCAGCACTTCGAGTTGTTGAACTACATACAATTGACCTCAGCTCACAGATCCAGCTTCTCCAGATAGCTCTGAAAAGCCTCACTACCCTCAAGCATATCAGCACTCCTGCCCATCTTCACGTCACCTGCAGACTTACTGAGACTGCACTCAATCCCCTCATCCAGATCATTGATATAGATATTAAACAGAGCTGGCCTCAATACTGAGCCCTGGGGAACACCATTTGCCACTGGATTTAACACTATTCACAACCACTTTTTGGGCCTGCCCACCCACCCCATTTTTTACCCAGAAAAGACTACATTTTCCAAGCCATGAGCAGTCAGTTTCTCCAAGAGAATGCTGTGAGGCAAAGGTGTCAAAAGCTTCACTAAAATCTAGATAGATAACATCCACAGCCTTTCCCTCAACTACTAAGCAGGTCACCTTGTCATAGGAGATTGGGTTAGCTAAGCAGGACCTGCCTTTCACAAGCCCATGCTGACTGTGCTGAATTGCCTGGTTCTCCTGTATGTGCTGTGTGATGGCACTCAGGATGAGCTGCTCCATAACCTTCCCCACCACTCACTTCAGTCTGGCATGCTTGTTCCCCAGATCCTCCTTCTGGCCCTTCTTGTAGATAGGCATCACATTTGCTAACATCCAGTCACTGGGACTTCCTGATTAGCCAGGACTGCTGATAAATGATTGAAAGTGGTGTGGTGAGCACTTCCATCGGCTCCTTCAGTGACCTTGGGTAGATCCTATACAGACCCATAGACTTGTGTGTGTCTAATTGGTGTACAAAACTACCATACTCGGTCATCTTAAATACAGTCTGTCTCAGACTTCAACTAATGGCAGACATTTGTGAAAAAGGATAGGATATCTGGTATTTACAGGATGATCCTTCACTTCTTTTGCTCTCCTAGTATTTATTAGTAGTTCCTTGTCTTTTAAAGACATGTTTTGGGGTAAAAATACAACTGTGTTTCAGAGTTACCTCTCAATTTTACCCTTCCTCCTGCTAGCAAGAGTCCTTATTAGCAGTGCAATTGCATACATCAAGACACCACTTGCTAGACTAAAGCAGCTAACCAATTCAGTTGGCAGTGATGATCTCAAAACAAAGAGGGGACATTGCCCAGATTATGCAAAGAGAAAGATAAAGTTACTAGATCAAAGCAGCCATAGAGGAGGTAGCTGTGGCATTGCTGCACTTTCAGCAATGCATCAGCCAAGCCTGTGCTGGAAGCCTCACCCAGCTCTGTGCTAGCTCCAACTGTTTAAGAGTTAATGGCCTTTAAGTACAGCTCTGCAATGAATTTTAATGCAGACGCAGCCTATAAAATAAAGACTGAGATCTGCAAAGCTTGTTAAAATTCAAAATTCCAGTTCAGAGCCAATGCTTAGTTACACCATTTGTTAACAAAGCTTGGAAGTTACTGAAAGTTAGTCTTCTGTACTTTGCTCTCCACCATTTAAGCAGTTTCAGCACTAATCCTGAAAGCTGACTGCACAGCTGTCAAGCAAAAAGCATTCCAGCTTGCAGAACAGTGAAAGGAGAAAATCTGTTCTGTATAATAAATGACCAGTCCCTGTTATGACATTTATCGTGTCTTCACTTATGAGAAGATATTGGATACTGCGTTTATGTCATAACAGAAGGATTATCCATCACTGTGAATGTATTGTGAAGTATTTATATATGAATGTGAAGTATTTAGGTATGTATTTGCATATGCACATCCATGTAAAGACAAATGAAAGTCTTGGTCCACAAGGGACTTCTCAAGTCAACAGGTCTGCTCCTTACAACGTAGCAAGAATTTACACTATACCTAGACTTTGCTTACTGATGTAATCTATTTAACCTTGAAGATCTCAGGTGACTGTGTTCAAACAACCACCCTCTGTGACTTATTTGTTAAAACCTTGATTTTTTTTTTAAAGATTTTGTTTTTATTTAAAGTATTCTTTACTTGCTGCAGCTTCCCAGTAAACATACTACTTGTCAGTTACAGAAGACTAAGCAAGAATAACTGCTCAGTCCATTTTGATACATCTCCTAGAATATTTTGTCAGTTTTCATGTCTTTTTTCAGCTTTTTTACTTTCCTAGATGGTGTCTTGTGGGGCCTGTTTTCTAGATGCTAAACCAGTTTTTTTGTTTTCCTCTCAGCTCCCTAATTTGTCTGTCATTTTCAAATGTAACGCTTAAAAGTGAATATTGGATTCCATCTAATGCTCAATAAGCACCAAGTAGAACAGGGCAATTAATTAATTTGATTTTAGATTTGTTACTCTTAATACAGCTTAATACACTGTAGCATTTGCTTCTGCTTTTTTCATTTTTTGTTGTTGTGAAAGTTCTGTTTGTCTCATAAGTACTTTTGCACCCAGAACAAACTCCTGTCCTCTGGTGCATCTATCTCATTACTTTCCTTGCCTTCTGTGTTTGAACACATGATTATTCATTCACCTTTACACCTCTGTTACACATTGTTCCTCTAAGAGAGGATTTTTTGGCAATTCTAGTCATTAAGTAATTAATGTTTTATACTAATTACAACCTATTAATATACCTCTATAAGTACCCTCCAAAGAATTTATTGTCTTCCACCTTCAAATCAACTGTGAATTTGTTTAGTCTGTGTTCTGGCATATCTAACACAAGGGCTAATCAAATGGTCTACATTGGACTCCATACAGAAACTCACTTGACATTCATGTCAATATGACACCAGATGGGTTGATAATTGCTTTCAAAATTTGACTTATTTTTACCAACTGAGAAATATTTCATAGAATTATAGAGTCATAAAATTATTTAGATTGGAAGGTACCTTAAAGATCATCTAGTTCCACCACCCCTGCCATAACCAGGGACACCTTCCGCTAGGCCAGGTTGCTCAAAACTCCAGGCAACCTATCTTGCCACCATCACAGTAAAGAATTTTCTCCTAATGTCCAATCTAAATCTGTCCTGTTTCAGTTTAGAGCCATCACCTGTTGTCCTCTGTCTACATGCTCTTATAAAATGTCTCTCTCCGGATTTCTTGTAGGCCCCCTTCAGGCACTGGAAGGCTTTTTATGGTCTCCCTGGAGCCTTTTCCAGGCTGAACAACCCCAGCTCTCTCAGTGTGTCTTCACAGCAGGGGTTCTCCAGCCCTCAGAGCATCTTCATGATCCTCTAAACTTGCTTGAGCAGGTCCGTGTCCTTCCTATGTTTGGGATGCCAAAACTTAATGCAGTACTCAAGGTAGGGTCTCACAGGAGTGGAGAATCACCTCCCTCAACCTGCTGGTCACACTCCTTTTGATGCAGCCCAGGATACAGTTGTCTTTGTGGGCTGCAAGCACACATTGACAGGTCTTGTTGAACTTCTTGTCAACTAGCACCCCAAGTCATTCTCCTTCAGCCTTCTCTTTTCATTTCTTTGATCTTCCTGTTGATTTCAACTGAACTATTCGTGGGACACAACAGGTTTAGTACTACTAACTCCTAATTTCCTTCTTTGCTCTTGTGAATCAGCTGAAAAATGAAACTGTTCGGACTTAAGCTGGCTATTCTGTTAAAGCATCCTACTATTCCTAGTAGATAGACCTCTGAGTCACACCAACACCTAAATATAATCAAAAGTTCATAGAACTCTCTGGCTTGTTGAAGCAAGGCATGAGATGGGATTCCTCATTCTCTTGAGTATGTGTGTGGCAGGAAGAAAGAGTGGCTGGAGGAGATGATAGAAATTTGAAGGAATGCAGGAGAAAAAAGTACATGCTGGCAAGTTTTCAACAATCTGTGTTCAAAGATGGCAGGTGTGTTACTTGGGAATTTCCCTGTGGCCCAAAGGTAAAACTGGATTGATTTCACTCCTTTGTGCTCACTTTCTTTTTATCAGAGTGCTTAAAAACTTTAATCCTTTTGAGGAGTGATAGGCCATTCATCCCCTTGACAGAATTTTTTATTCCTTTTGTGGGAGTGTTAGGGGTTCAGTGGGTTTTTCCCTTGGCCATCAAACAAAATAAGTTATATTCTGCTATCACTATATCACTGCTATCACTAGCAAATATTTTCAAACAGAAGAAGAAAATATGTCACAGGCACTTTTCAAATTCATTTAGTCTTCAGCTGCCTCTGCAGTCTCCATACTGTGATATCTAAAATTTTATGGGTAGGATAAAAACATTACAGTCAAAACTTTGTCATTCCAGCCTTCAGTTTTGTAGCTGCCTGTAAGTTCTATTGGATGAATAAAAAGCAAGAATAGACATAGCCATGGAAAGGATCCTAAGGATGCTTACCATATTCTTCTGGCATACATTTATATTAGATTACATTGACTGATCAAACCCAACAAAAATGTTAACATCATATTTACAAACAGTAAAGTCCCGACTATTTATACTTCCAGTGAGCACAGAAGACAAATAACTGGTGGTAAATAATATTTTTTATTTGCTTATATGATTATTAATTCATGTTCTTCATTTTTAAAGGTCCATACCAAAAATTGCCCTCAGCATCTTCGATGAAAGAATTGTGAAACAGTTGTGATTAGATTGTGAATTTAATCTTTCCTTCCTTCAGTACCATAATTATGACTCTGGAGACAAACAAAGTATGATGCCATTCTTATAGGTGTGTATATATACACATCACTTTCCTACTACTAGCCTGCATAGTGCTAAAAATTGGTGCAAGTCTTGTATAGTAAACAAACTATAAAACTTTCTTATAAAGCAGATAGACTGTACACTGACTTCTGTTTGAAGAAAAGACAAAAACCCCAAAAAGGTATTTATTTTATCTTTTTTTGCTGAGGTTGTTTTCAAGGCACAGCATTTTAAGAGACAGTATGCTTATGCCTGCATTCAGCCCAGTAAGGAAACTTAAAAAGTCATTTGATGTACCCTAAATCTTGCACTTTCTTTTATTTTGCTTTGCTGTTTGACTTTTTTTTTTGTTTGGTTGGTTTGGTTTTTTGTTTGTTCGGGTTTTTTTTTTGTTTGGTTTTGTTTGTTTGTTTTTAATAAATACTATATGAAGTCTATAAGTTAGAAGAGAAATGTTAAATTATTCAGTTGTTCTCTGATTTTGTAGTCTGGCTTGTGTCAAACAGACTTTTTTTTTTCAGTCTGCTTTGCATACAGTATCTCATCCCCTGTCCCACTGAGCTGAATGTACTGATATTGTGCTGAAAAGATGTGCAAGGGAGAGAGTACTTCAGCTGAAATTTAATGACCAGTTTCAAATTAAGGAATAGCAAGTAAAAAGCTTCAAGTAGCTAAGTCAGAGAAAGGCAGGCACTTAACCAACCCCAAGGATTTTGTCTTGCTTCCTCTGAGACTCAGTGGAAATTCTGCAAATCCAGCCTCCTTCTGCCATACCTATCCATCTAAACTGTAAGCACTGTCACTTAGCCTGTAATGTAGCACCCAACACTGCGAGATTACCATCTTTTGGTGGCACCCTTTCAATCTGTCACTGTAATGTAAACAGTCACAGTATCTCATGCTGCTGCAATTACTATTTTTCTGATTTTAAAGAAGAAGAAAATATCTTTAGGCCATTGTTGTGGATTTTTAAAAAAAAATTATTTATGATTTTTTTTGAATACAGTTTTAGCTCACAAAAATTGAAATGGATGTCTGGCTCCTCCAAGTTAACTTAAATTTCCAAACTGGAAGTTTCATGAATTCTGATGACTTACCAGATATTAAACATCTGGTTGTCTCATACTGAGAACTATAATATTATGAATTATATAATGCTATTTATTTGGTTTATTTTGAGTGTCAATAATATATGACAGAAGAAAGTCTCCTCTATCAGCTTACCAAGAAAGGTCCAAATCTGCCTTTAGGGGAACAAAACACTGGTGCTTATTATAAAAAAATGAAGTCGTGTTGAGTTCATAAGACTTTGATCAGGCCATCACTATTTCCTGAGCATGAAGATAGCTCAGTGGCACCAGGTTCTCTCACAAATAATGTCAGGAGTCATTTTGCTAAAGTTTGAATACCATTTTCAGACATTTCAAAGTGGAATTTTGACTTCTAAAGTCAAAACTGAAGTAAAGTAAAATTGAAGTAGAGTAAAATTGAAAACATTATTCTGGTTCTTAAACTGTTGAACATAACCATATTACTAATTGTGTATTAGATGCACCCAAGATGAAGAAAGTAAGTGGTTTATTATATCAGTGTAAACTGGAGGTCTACTGCAGAGCCAAGACTTGGGCTTAAGATATCCTTTAACAAAAATTCTTTAATACAAACTGACCTCCACTTATCTAACCAGTTATTTTATTAACTGATTTATATATATGTACATACTTTTATGTATACACAACATGCGGTTTGTGTTCTGTAATATTGACAAGGTTATTTGTGTTTCTAGTAAAGAGCCAAGAGATCTAACACTAAAACCCTTATGTGCAGATATTTGTTAATATTTTAATTTGATTATGTCACTTTTCATATAGCTTAAAATGATCTACAGTCTAGTTCCTAAGGCTTGTTTAAGCTCACAGCACAGTGTTCAAAGGGTGAAATATCATTTAAAAGAAGCCAAGTACAGAAGTATCAGAAAGTTTTCTCTGAATAGAAAAAGAATAATATTCCAAATGTCATTTCTTGCTACAAAATCAACTTTTCTCTGAGTAACAATTTCAAATTATAACTAGTCTATCCTAATTGATACAAAGCACTGCCAAACAATAATTTCTTCAGTGTCTTCCTGGTAGAAAAGGCAGAGTTTTGCTGTCACCAACAGGAGGCCCTTTTCTGTCTTAAAACGTCACGTCTTGAAATGTTAACAGTCAAATTAAAATAATATAAATTTTTACTTATATTTTATTTTTACATAAATGAAAGATTTCCAACTCCTTCTTTTCCCAGCTTTTCTAGTAAGCTGCCGTGTTAATTTTGATGATATGATAGCTATATTCACTGCTGAAGATCACTGTTGTCAAATGCACTGATAATTCCTCTGATGTCAGTGACAAAAAGATTTTCTTGTCAGTAAAGAAAGCAGATGCTTTGGGCATGTTGAAGCTGAAAAATTAGATTCCTGTAGAAGAGCAATCATGTGAGAACTCTAAGCAGTTGCCTCCCATGTAGGAATTGGTGAGCTAATTTATAAAAAATGGGAACTGACACGTTTGCTTAAAACTGGAGTCAAGCATGCAGAATACTTTGCAGAAGTGTATGTGCATTTGTGTTTATTTTTTTAAGTTTTGTGCTTCTGTTGATCCTCTCCTGTTTTCCTTTAAACAGCTTTAACATGGACATGTGGCAATGAAGATGGTCTTAGTATGCAGCTCCAGATATAAATACATTAAAGGTGTAAGTGACTTTGAGTTCACTTTTGTGATCTTGTACCAAGATATTTACTGAAATATGCAACTGTTTACTGCTTTACTAATTCACCAAGCTTTCTTAGATCCCTTTCAGACATTTTCCAAAACAGACTTAATGTTTTGGGAATTTCCTGAAGACATTGGTTATTCCAGTTCTGATCCAGAAAAGTCCAGGAGATGGATATAGCTTTCAGCTACCACCCTACTAGTCTCCCTTTCACTCTTCCCCCAGGGATAATTTTCAAAAGACAGCTTAGTATGTGCTGAGGGGCTTTATTCGTTGGAATAGATGTCAAGGTGCTTGGCAGAATGAAGCTGTCAGGGTCATTGTTCTATTTGTGCAAAAACGGAAAGTGCTACTAAAGGCTGTGTGTGTCCTCTTCACCTATTGTTTGCTTCAAAATCATATTTGAACCAGGTTCCTTCTCTGTTATCTACCCTGTGGTCTTCCACTTTTCCTGCTAAGTCAATCCATTTCCAGCACTGCACAGATCTATTTGAATAGAATTAATTTAGTTTAAACTTATTGACATCTCTTCATACCAGAATGATCCAGTAATATAAAAGATGAAAACACATAGACTTTTCTTCCTAACTTAGTTCCATGATGTGGTAGACAGGATTTGGGTGTTACAGATAGCAGTGAAAGCATGTTTCTAATTTAAATGTGAACATTTTAATAGAAAGCACTGCTGACTGGACACAGTATATTTACTGGAGTGGATCAACTTTTTAAGTTCAGAAAAGTGAGGAGTCATCGTTTAAAGGTAGAATGGAAAAGAAGCAATAGAAGTACATGCCAAATGTAATGTGATGTTCCAGATTTAGAGACAGACTAGGAAAAATATATGAAGAACTGAGAAAAGAAAGAAATGAAGCTATTTGTTAGAGAAGGCAGAGGTTATCCCACAACTACCTTATCTTTCATACATGAGCAATGGGAAGACTATTCAAAGTGAGAGAATGTAAGAAAGAATATTCCCAAGAAAATACTATATTCAGGAAATAGCATTATGCTGAACATTATTTCCTGGGTAAAAGACTGGCTAAAAATAAATCTGTTCTGGTGATGCATATTAATTTCCTATTATTATACTAAAGTGTTTAGAATGAATGTTTTTTCTTATGTTTCTCAGATTTTGAAAATGAACATCAGAATAATTTTCCCTGGCTTGACGTATTTCTACATACCTGCACAATACTCAATCCAAAGAACATCTGTTTTATCAACTGTGGAGCAGAACTGTATATTCTTGTGAAAAATGTGGCTTCAGAGATGGCCCCATAAGTAACTGCTGAGGACTTTTAACAGATGAAGTGGATAGAAATAAATAGTCGCTATCATAGAATCATAGAATAGTTAGGGTTGGAAAGGACCTTAAGATCATCTGGTTCCAACCCCCCTGCCATGAATGGACACCTCACACTAAACCATGTCACCCAAGGCTTCATCCAACCTGGTCTTGAACAGTTCCATTAAACCTCATAGAATCTCTGGTGTGTAAATAAAGCATTGATAAAGCCAACAATTACATCTTGATTTTCCATCTCTTTTTCTTTGTAACAAAATCCTGGATATATCTATGGAACAACATAAGGTGTGTCAAATACTATACCGTCCTCACTCTCCCCACTCTCCCCCCATTTATTTTTATCTAGTATATGTCTTTTCCTGGATGTTCTTCTCTTCAGTTTTTCCCATTTTGTAGAGTATCTGGGGAAAATACCTGGAGTATTCACCTTCTTTAAATTTGAAATATATAATAGAATGGTGTAAAAAGTAAAATGTTATCCCTAAAGAGTTTTCACAAGACAATCACTCAAGTTCTTGAGTGCTGCAGTGTGGAAGACTCTTTCTAGGATAGAACACTTTCCATCTGGGTTACTAAAGGAAATGAATAGCTCCATTGCAGCTTAATCTCAGCTGGCAACTAAGCCCCACACAGCCACTCTCTCACTTCCCTCTCCCTGCTGGGATGGGGGAGAGAATCAGAAGGGTGAGAGTAAAAAAACATCTGGGTTGAGGTAAGAACAGCTTAAAAGTTGCAATAAAATAAAATAATAAGTTGTGATGAAAAGGCAAATAACAAAAAGAAAGTGAAATAAAACCCAAGAAGGCAAGTGATGCAAATGAAAACCAATTGCTCATCACCAACCAACCAGTGCCTTGCCTGTTCCTGAGTGGCTGCTCCTGGTCAGCTTTCCCCCTAGTTTATACGCTGAGCATGATGCCACATGATACGGAATATCTCTTTGGTCATTTGGGGTCAGCTGTCCTGTCTGTGTCCCCTCATAACTTCTTGTGCACCCTAGACTCCTTTCTAGAAGGGCAGCATGAGAAGATGAAAAGTCCTTTACTTAGTGTAAGAACTGCTCAGCAACAACCAAAACATCAGTTCATAATCAACATTATTCTCAGGCTAAATCCAAAACAACTGTCCTATACCAGCTAGTAGGAAGAAAATCAACTCTATCGCAGCTGAAATTAGGGCTAAATTAATCATGATTCCTGTGATGAGGGCCAACAGCCTTTACACTAGAAATATGCTAATTCTAACTGGCAGTAGCTAGGAACCAATTTTCAGCAGCTCATTGTACTACTGAGACTTGACAGCCTAAGTAGTTATTGACAATAGCCAATTTCTATGTGCAGCTTCAGCTATGCATGAGAAGGCAAAATACATCTTTGTTGCCTTTTTTCTTCAAGCTCTATTGGCTGAGTTACAGGAGTCTTAGCTGAACCTGCTTTACAAATATCTGTGAAGTTCAGCTCATCCCTAATATCTGACCTATTTTTAAGCCCATTCCCTCTTACTGTTGACCCTCATAACCAGGCCTCCAGGAATTTCATGTGCTATGAACAGAGGCTGCTTTATTTTATTTTACTTCACAATCTCATTTGACCCTTCTGAAGACAGGCATGTTCCAGTACTCTGTTAGCTGCTGTAATTGGGCATCTAATGGTCAGAGCTAGTATTACTGGGAAAATCCCTTGGGCAGAGTAACAGTCAGTCTCAGTCAGGAAGTAACTCACTATTTTCACTGTTATTCACCATAATAGCCTCAGCCTGTTGTTACACCCTGTTGGCCTGTGACAACCTGGTCTCAAGAACAACACTGCTCTGGCAACATTATTATTAGCCCTGCAGATATCAGACACCTTCTCCAACTTGCAGAGCCAGATATACACAGAAGTGAAAGGCAGAGAGTTAAAGAGGAATTTAACATTCATACTTCAGAGGAGCAAGAGAGGCAATTCTCCTGGCAGACCCTATTAGAGAGCCTTCATCATCCTCCTTTCTCTTATTTGAAAAAAAACAAACCCAAAACCAACCAAACACCAAAATTCCAAATAAAGTTGCTAAATTAGAGATAGAGATGGTTAAAATAGTCTAGTCACATTTTTCTCCAAAGCATCAGCTAAAATATTTGTGTTTCATGAAAATTTTAAGGGATGTTTTGCACTGACAGTATGAGCTACTGCTCAGTGATGAATGCAATCAATAATACATGTATTGACAGAACATATGAAAGTGGACTTACCTGTGTTTAAATTCAGAATGGATGTTTACAACTGGAGGGCTATCTTTTCAAATGCTTCCTGAGGTCTTCATAAAAAGTCAGGACATGTGTATTTCTTATGCAGTTCAAGCCTGGGACCAAAATATATTGTGAATTGTGTTGTGGTTGGGGTGAGGGTGTTTTTTGGTGGTTGTTGTTGCTTTGGGTTTTTTTTATTTTATTTATTTTGTTATATTTTATTTTTTGCTTTGGGTTGTTGTTTTGGTTGGTTTTTTTTTTTAATTTTGGTTTTAAGTACAAGTAATCACACGTGTGGGAGCCTCTTATCCATATACAGTCTTAAAGAATTTGCCACTGCTCAAATACAGCAGTATTAAACTTTGCCAAATCACAAAAGGCCCAAGTATGACAGAATGACAGAATGCCTACAGCATTTTGTTTAAACTCCTATGGTAGGCAATACTTACAGAATTTGAGGATTTCAAATGTTGTCATTTAAAATATAGAGTATTTTGACTTTTTTGTGAGAAAGAAAGGATTCTCTTTTGGGGGTCTTTTTATGCATTGGAAGGGACGGAAAAGAAATCTGTATTATGTAAGTTAGTTCAAAATTATCTTTGGAAGGAAATCTAATGACTAATTTCTGCTTAATGAGTATATGTGCTCTGACTCATTGATCACTATTATTTCTCTGTTATTTAATATTGAAGTCTTCTTTCTTGTCTTTTTTTTTTTCTGACTCAGCAGACTAAAACTGTGAATGTTTTTTCTCATTACAGAAAACTACAAATTTTTCTCATAAAAAATGTTTTAATTTGAGGATTGCTTTTATAACTGCTGCTCTCAAAACCAACTACTTCATAAAACATCCTGACAGGTTATTCCCTAAGCTACTTAATTTCTTAGTGTTTAACAACACTATTGAATTTACTACTATTTGTTGATAGTATCAGTGTTTCAGAGTTAAATTTAATAAGAACTTTGGAATTTTGAAGATTTTTTCCTTAAAACTAGGCATAGTTTTCTGGACAGTTTAGGACATTTTAAAATAAATATTTAAATGTTATTTAGAATTACATTAAAGGTGGAATCCAAGATTTCTTTTAGGAAAGAAGAAGGCATAGTTAAATAATTTCAGAATCTTGATTGTATCTTGAAATTATTAGCATCCCAGACTTACCCACCAAAGTCATATTTATAGGTGTTAGTTTACCTGACAAGATTTACATTTAAACTGAAAAAGGTTATTATTTATTGGTTTTTATGCATTGCTTGTTTTTAAAGGTGAGATCGTGGTCATTGCCCTTCAGCTATTCAAGAAAATACAAAGGCATAGCAAAAATTTACCAGAAGCTTCTTTCTTCATGTCTATGAAGAAATGTGCAGTAGCATCTTTGCTACATGTTGTAGCTGAAGATACTAAAATAAAGCTTTAACTGGAATAAATCTCATGATCTTTATTCAGGCAGAATTCATGAGCCAAATTTCAAGTACCTACAGTTGTCATTTTTCAAGACACTACCTTTTTTATAATTGCTGTTGCCTTTTTAGGCAGTAATTTCAGAGAGTAATTGCTATTGCTTTTGTGCTTTTGTGTAAAGAAAAATGTAAATGTGAAAGAAAAAAAAAGAGCAGATAGATTAATGCAAAGGTGAGCACAAGGTGGAGAACTTGAGGGAATAGGTTTAAAGTCCAAATACAGATGATCATGACAACAGCAAGAAATAAAAATTTTATTGATGAAGAGGCTTGTTGGATCAAATTCCAAGTTGAACAGTAGGAACTTAAATGCCAGAATCCTTTCCCTGGGGTAAATATTTTTACTCCAGGAAAGCAAAGCATATTGGTATTTTGTTACTATTGTGCTACAGTCAAAATCTAATGCAAATTTCATAGGCAACCAATTTTTACAGTTTTTAAATAGCATTTATTGGTTATTTTAATTGTACCAAGTATAAACTTGTGTTTATTGACTACCCTGAAAAGATTTGACAATAAATGTACTGTTTAGTGGTGTCAGTGGTCCCACTGAAATTAATCCTTATGAAAAATAAAAAGAAAAGTGAAGAACAATTCATATGGAAGTGGTAGAAAACTAAATTTGTAGGACTATTCACAGGAGTAAAAGCTTTGTTTGATAGTAAATGCAGGATCAAGTGGAAAAATAATGGTCTTGTTCCTGTCTCTCTCAAAATACTGACTTTATGAAGCACTTTAACTTCCCTGTGGAAATAAAATGTTATAGCCTCACTACTGAGAAGTTTCTTAAAGACATGTAGCATTAGGCACAGCAAAATAAGCTTGTTTCTTTTAAGAAAATGTGGAGGTTTATTCTGTTTCAGAGAAGCAATTTCTTTCTATAGAAAACATGTTTCAGTTTAGGCTATATTAACAGTATTTGAACTGGCCTTCAGGCACTTCAGACTTCAGAGTGGTACAAAAGATTGTCTATTTAACAAACATGTTAACCATAATTCATTGCTGCCTCTGGTAATAAAGTGGAACTTTTTGTTTGCACTGGTTTGAAGTCTATCTATGTTAGATGGCATACTGAGGAGGAAGGGAAGAGGAGAGGATAAAATTACCCAGTTCCTCCTTGCAGTGTTGTTTGTCCTTCAGAATGTAAGTGCAAGTAGTGACTGCCTCTTGCAAGGTGAGCTCCTGCAAGTGTCCCAGCCTGAATGATGCTGTGACTACTTGAACTCAGGAATTAGAAGTGGGCTGGAAGTGCAATGAGAGCAATGTGAGTGAGTATGCATTCTCATATTATATCTAAATTACTGATTCAGCTGTAACAGGAGCAAACAGTAACTTTAGCTACAGTTGCAAGTAGGTGGGATGAGGAATATTACCTGTATAAAGATAATTATGTACTTGTGCATTTGTACTTGGTTCTTGCACAGGACCATGAAGAAAAATCATGCTTGCATGAGCTTTCATGCTCTATCCTTTCTTCTCCCAAGCTGCAGACCTTTGAGACAAGGCCAATGAAGAGATCACACAGCAAGGCAGTGGCAGAAGCAATATCGTACCAAAGCTTCCTGACTCCCAATATACATTTCTATATTATTTATAACTGGAAAGAATAGATTTTTTTTTAATGTATGAGGCAAACGGAAGGGTGCAAGGGGGCAAGAGAGAGCATGCCAACCATAGCAGCTCTGGAAAGAACTTCTAGTAAATTATGGATTTAGTGCTAACATGTCATGCGGAGTAGAATAGAATGGGAAGTAGCCATTAGAAAGTGTGCTGAAATACATGTAACAAACAAGTGCACACAGTAAAAAATTGCATATCAAAGTGCTGCTGACACAGGAAACAGAGAAAGGGAAAGGGATTGAGTGGGAATTACAATAAGATCCTGTAGCAACTAATTGGGATGACACAGGAATAATAACTGAGGAGAAGCCAAGACAGAAGCACCACACTGCCACAGTAGTT
Source organism: Melopsittacus undulatus (assembly GCF_012275295.1). Lineage (NCBI taxonomy): Eukaryota > Metazoa > Chordata > Aves > Psittaciformes > Psittaculidae > Melopsittacus > Melopsittacus undulatus. The sequence goes on from NC_047529.1 coordinate 74,461,545, forward strand.
TATTAACATATGGGAGAGAATTTGCCTGAGCTATTAAGTTCCACTTGTAGTAAATTCCAAGGGCAGTGAATCCTCAATTAATTTTTCCATAAAGCCTTAGAGATGCTTCAGGGCTTGTCCAGATCATTAGGATTGCTTTACAGGCCCATAACAAAAAGATTATGAAGAAGACAATTTTCCAAGTAATCCAAGACAAATTCAATGCCAGATCAGGCAAGACCTGAATATTAATTGCTCGTAAGTACCGAAAGAATTTATTATTTTTCTCCTTCCATCTCAGAAGCAGGTCCAACATGATAAATGCTTTAAAAACACACTTTGCTTTTCTGACCATAAAAATCTAACATGTTCAACTATAAGCATTTAAACGGACAGCAATAAAAAGCGTGATCAAATGGAAACAAAGAGTATTTTCTCTCTCCATGTAAAATTGAACTTTGCACGGGTTAACAGACAGTTGAATGTTCAAGTATCTTATTATATGTGTAATAAGTCATGTGACTGTTCACCATTGACTGATCCAAGGCTATGTATGCCACTGTTTGTCTGCCACTTTAATAGCCCTGGGACACTTAGTGTGCTGCAGCTAATGACATAAACACACCACAAAGATATGTGGGAATACTATTTGCTAATATCTTAGGTTAGGGTCCAAAGGAAAGATTTCAGAACAATTTAAGGTTTGTCTGAGGTAACCCTTTAAAAAGCAGTGATCTTTGTTACATATGGAGACTATTCACAGTTCTACAATACTTTCTCTTCTATTTAAGGCAAAATCATGCCTTTTACACAATTCTAGGGTACAGAATCACAGAATCCCAAGGGTTGGAAGGGACCTTGAAAGATCATCTAGTCCAACCCCCCTGCAAGAGCAGGGTAACCTAGAGTACATCACACAGGAACTTGGCCCGCCCCTACAAATGCTCCAGGATCAATGGTTTTAATACTTCTCTTGTTATTGGAAGTTCTCTTTTTAGTTATAAATAAGATCCATGTCTTCTTGATCTTGATGTCATCTTCGCATTTTACAAGACTATGTAATGCAAACGTATTTTCCCTTCCTCAGTGATTGTACAAGACCTAGTGAACTCCATTGGTATTTTCTGGTGAAGAGAATGGAATTAAACATTGATGCAAGCACAGTAACAGCTTGTATTATATTTCTTTAACACAAGGAAGCATGTTTCTTTAACTACAGGAAACATTCTCAAACACTAACGCTCACAGTATTTATGCAAATATCCACAGTCTGCAAAGTGCATGTAGCCTACTCTTAATTTCTGGTTTGGAGGCCTGCTGAAGTTTAGAATAATTGTCTTCAGCCCCACTCCTCCTTTTCTTGTTCACTAGAGATCCCTCTGATTTCACATAGCAAAACAGAACAAAAAATCTATGTGATCGTTCTTTTAGCAGATATTGGTCTCAGTGAGAGACATCACTGCTTGTCTGTGGTATTTTTTATACAATGGAGTTAGACTGCATTTGCTTTCTATCTACAGCAAGGACAAAGCAGTCTTCAAGAGCTGCTGGCCTCCTTCCCCTTGTGTGTTGGACAGCAGGGTAGACGGCTTCCCACACTTGCCTTCTTCTCCTTCCTTTGGTGCTTCTGGATAAAGATGGCATGCAGAACAGTGAAAGAGACAGCAATAAAAGCTTTTGATATACAGTGATTCTTCACATCTGTATCATTCACATTGCTCATAGCAAAGTTACAACTGCAGCCTGACTTGCGAAGGTCTTCCCACATCTCAGTCAGAACAACTACTAAGAGTTAAAGCTGGAGTGGAAAAGTAAGGTAATTGGGCATATGATGGGCAGATGGAAAGTTAAAATTTCACAAGAAAACAGATTTTCAGTTTTGGAAAGTTATAAGGTGGTATAAAATAATCAGCTCTTTGTAATTTGTAGAATTAAATTTCCAGTATTATATTCCAGTTGTATCTCCCCCTTCAGTTTCCATATGTCATAGTTATCTATAAACATTTTTTTAAATGAATGGGACCATCAACAAACATTACTGTTGAATATTCAAGGAAAACAAATAAAAATGCTGAGAAGACAATGGAATATTAAAAGACAAATATATCAGTAGTCATGGAATCTGCTGAGTTTTTCCCGCTCATATTTATCAAGTTCTTCATAATTATACTCCCTTTTACTTCTCTGTCATGCCAGTATTTTGCTAGAAGTTGAACCTGGGCAAGGCTCAGTAAAGCACTGGAAAAAAAAAAGAGTATTTATTGTCAAGTTCTTTAAGATCTTTAAGCTTACAGGACACAGGTTTCATAGGTTTCATTTCTGGATATTAATTTCTGTTCAGAATTTTTTTTTTTTTTTGAAACAGTAAAATGTCAGAAAGAGCTGCTATTGGCTTTTTCCAGAATATCCTTGTTGTTCAATCAAAACCAAAAACACAGTACTTTTTAAAATTGACACATATTATGTTATTTTACAGTAAATTGTTTCTTGTATGACAGAAAACCAACAAAATGAATAATGGATGTACTACATTTTAATATATTTGCACTCTTTTTACCAGTAGCAAAAATTATATTCACACATTTCTAATTGTAGTGTACCTAAATCAAGTGTAATCTGCCTTTTTCTTCCCCAGCGTGCATCTTAAGAAGAGGCAATTTTGAATTTCAAACAGTTTTTATAACCTAATGTAAGCATTTAGAGAATGAATTAATGACAGCATCATTTTCATTTTATGCATGAACATAATCCTCTGGTATTTGCTTTTGTGCTCTATATCAAATCAGGGAGTCATAGTAGTCTTCTTCTTGATAGCTATGAAGCATTGATGTTACCACAATTTCTAATGCAATTCTGCAATCCACTTGCCATTACTGCATGCAGAACCTATGGCTGCTATAGAAAAGACTTTTATTCTGTGTGGATGGGGACTTTCAAGTCATGATGCTACTCTAAAAAAATATGTAATTGCCTGCTGTGTCTCCAGATCACAGAACTAGAGGACTCATTTAGTTTTGAAAGCAGGACAAATTTTGACCAAAATCTTTCAGGAAGGAAGGTCAACATTTTGAGCGGAAAATAGGATGAAATACTTTTGTGTTACTGTTTGCAAAATCATTTCATGTAACTATCTTTTCTTGATGTTCTCTGTACAAGGAAGATACTGAATTATCAGTGAGATGTGACTTGTTCTGAGGCTTTGCAAGTAGCAGAGGTTACAAACTCATGAAAATAGTATTAAGAGAACTAGAAATCCCATTCAAAGTCAGGTACTTAAATCATACTCTGTTTTATGTGTGGTCTTTTGGTGGGGGTGTTGGCACATATCAACATGTTTTCTTTGCCTGCCTTTATTTATGCGTATGTGCTCATATATAAACATACATACATATATTTATACTTATATACATGCATACATATATGTCTAGTAATCACTGAGCTGACCCACAGAGTGCTATAAATAATACCAGCACTTTGTCAGACATAAACTACAGAAACTTTTACAGCTCCACTTTGACCACACAGTTGAAGAATACTGAGAGACTCCATGTGATCTTGAGAAATGATGTTTACTGTAACCACAAGACAAGTTTATATATGACATTACAATGCACTGTGGGTTGTTAAATAGTTGGTGGGCATTTTCAAGAAAAAAAGAAAGAAAGATTAATGAGCAGCAAATACTGAATAAGTGAAGCTGTACTTTGATTCCAAATCTCCGTTTACACTTAGGATATACTGTAATAATCTAAACTTGACATGCAGCCATGAAAGTGCTAAAAGCTTTCAGAAATAAACATATCCATATGACGGAAGCCACTTTATCCTCAGGGTAATGGATTTCTGTATCAAATACAGTAATATACGTATAATAAAACATATGGAATATAATATTTGCAGAACCATTTACAAAACACTATGCACAGGTGTGCAAGGCAGATATAAATACCTCAGTCTTGATAGATGAACTCTTACAGAATCAGGACCACAGTTATTGCCTCTGTTGTGTGTGTTTGTAAGTGTAAACACACTGGGGAAGGAGGATATTCACACCTGAACCAATTGTAAGCTTGCCAAAAGATCTTTGGGAATTCAGATTTAATTGCTTTCTTGAACTCTTGCATAAGGACTTGTTCTCACCTTGTTTGCTGTGTATTGTTGCCGTTAATGGGAGTCCTGTTCTTAGAGTGCAGGGAGAGTGCTAGTTCACCTGTCTGGCCACCTTCTGCTCCTGCTGGAAGCACCATTCCTTTGGATACAGACTCTCAGCATGTTTCTAGATGTGTGCTCACTTCTTACCCCAGCAATGCCCCACTCAGAGAGTTCTGATGCTTTTAATTGCTCACTCTTCATGTTTCTATGACTGCATCATCATAATATTTGAACTGGTGTACTTCTGTGAAAAGTGCCTATGTAAAACTCACACTGCCTGACTCAGGTCTGCTACCTCTAGGTATTTGGAACTGCTGACCAGCATAAAGGTATTTTTAATTTTACTCCTGGAGAATCAACAGAGGTATGTCTGTGGTATGAGAGAATCTATTTATTAAATAGATCCATAGGAAAAAAAAATTAGATATTTTCTTAAGGCATTCTATCACAACAGAAAACAAAGTCAGTCAGTCAACTTTGATCAAGAATGGAGTACGAAACTACTGTGAGTAAGCATACATTAATATACTGTACCAATGTTAAAATTGCACTTACCTTCTCCTTGTTCCCTGATGCATGAATGCTTACAGCTTTATGGCTTAGATAATTTTTTATTACCTTTGGGCTTATCATTTGGTATATTATTCTTTGGGGTCAGGATCTTGCTTTTGCTGTCTGCAAATCAAAAGACCCACAAAAAAGTTCTACAAATCCTGTCTGACTTACAACTGAGAACCCCTGTCAATATTTTGGACAGCCCTCTATTTGGAAGGTTTTCTCCTCTGTGCAGCTGAACACTTTTGTTTGGTATATCCATTTTTGCAGCAAAAAATTGAACTTTAGGATCCTTGGTCATGTCATCAGTTAAGGTAAACTGAGAATTCTGTCTTGATTTGACTGACCCAGACACACAGTACACTTAGTGGGATATGTCACTCAGTGAGATAAAAAATGTCTGGATGTCCCTAGAAAGAAGAAACCAGCTAAGATATGTAAGTTGCAGTGATCTGACTGTCTTAAATTCAAAGGAAACTTCAGAAGTATTTGATGTTTAACATTAAGCTTTCAGTTGCAGAATCCACATGTTCAGAACATTTTAACTCAACGCTGACCTTGGCAATGCTACAGAGGTTGCATTTTTCTGTTTTTGAGTTGCTATTGAATAACACTTGTTCTCATATCAGTTGGGGTAATTTTCTTTGTATTAGCTGGTACAACATTGTGGGTTTGGATTTAGTATGAGAATGCTGATAACACATCGATGTTCTAGTTGTTGCTAAGTAGTGCTTAACCTGAGTCAAAGACTTTTTGCTTTCCTATGTTCTGATAGCGAAGAGAGACACAAAACGCCAGGAGGGAGCACAGGCAGGACACAAACTAGCCAACGGAGTATTCCATACCACAGCCCATCATGCATAGTATATAAACTGGGAGAGAGTTTACCAGGAGCTGCCATAATTACAGAGAAAAAAACTAGAAAAAACACACAAAAATTGAAAACCTCCAAAACCACAGAAAACCCCACCCCAAAACAAATTGGTATAGAAAATGATATTATTATTCTATTATATTATTATGCCTATATTATATATGAAATATATTATTACATTATTATTGAAAATATTATTACTACAATAAATATAACTATATATAAATATAATATGATACATTAAATATATATAAGTACATTTATGCACCTAAGATACTGATATGAACATACTATATGTAATATTTTACAATATACTACACTATATATAATAAAATAGTTGCATATTGCATATACATTGTATATAAATATACTATAATAATAATAGTAATAATGGTAATAAAATTTTATTTTCATGATTAAACTGTTCTTATCTCAACCCATGGTTTTACCTTTTTTTTGATTCTCCTCCTCAACCCACCAGGGGAGGTGAGGGGTGAGATAGCAACTGTGTGGTGCTTAGTTGCTGGCTGGGGTTAAAGCACGACAATGCTAGTACATTGAGCACACGATTTTTAGTTGCAGACTTACTATTATACCTGCCATTTCTCTTTCTACAAAGTAGTCTTAAAAAGGCCAACCACAGTTATTGTGGAAAATAATACATCTAGCAGTCAAGACAATTTTTTTTTCCTGTCCTTGCTTTTTGAGTAAACAAAATGCATTTTAATTTTAATTTTTCATAATCTGCTGCAGATCTGCAGTACAAGCCATGGAGGCTGCATCAATGCTCATGTATCAGGAGGATAACGAGCAGGCTCAGTCAGTGTTTTCCTGCACATGTAAGCAAGACTCTGACATCCTTGAGACAAAGACAATTGTTTGTGAAAATTATTAAAAAATATCTCCTTCTCTAGAAACGCGGTTGAGGATCATTTTGCTCTATACTGCTGTGGGTGGATGATTCACAGAACTACCTCTCAAAGCATATACTGAAAACCTTGCTGCACTGGAACCTTTAAAAGTGTCAGTGTGCTTCTAGGCAAGTGCAAGATATGTGCCAAGAAAATCCACTGCAAAGGCAGTGATTAGAAATATATTTACAGATTGGGATGAATTTTTAATGAATATCATAGCACTTCTGTCAGATGCTTTATAGGATCCTCTCTGGAAATACTATTTAAGAGCACTGAATACCTTGAATTTTGAAGAGGAAGTGTACAGAAAACCATATGTCTGACACCTGTTTTAATTCTAATATTACTGAAAATAGCTCAAGTTTTAGCAATCAAAGAGATGATACAGCATAGCAGAAAAAAATATATACAGTATGGAAAAGAAAGAGAAGTAGAGGAGCTAGAATAAATAGAATCAAGCTTTGAGGAAAGTCAAAGAGGGCAGAAATGTGAAAGAGATAAATTTAGAAACCTGACAGGCCATTAGCACAACAGTATGGAAAGGAAGAGTGAAAAATGACACTTCGAAGACATGACTGCAACAGCCATAATAAAATGCACAAATGGGCATTCTTCCCATACAGTCTTTCTCCTTCCTACGCTCTAGCTCTATATGTCAAGGCCATGTAATTATGGTAGTTTAAAAAAAACAAAGAAGAAAGCATAGTTAAACTAAAGCCTACTCAAGTATATGATATATCTCTCTCAAATGGAGAATTGCACTGTGCAGCAATTTCATCTGAGTGAGTGAGAGCCAAAAGCGAAAAAATGAAACGAGAAGGAAATGAAGCTAAGTAATTGGAGGAAAAAGAGATGTCATGAATTGGAAATTAGTTTTGCTTTGAGGTGCTGACTCAGATGCATAGCTTTCCATAAAAACTACAGTAAGAATAAAAATAGACCAGAATTTTAGTTATGAATAATAATAAAAGAGAGTTTTATTTGCTTCATGTGCTTCAGAAATACCAATTCTTCTGCTTATGAATAGGAAAATAGAAAATCTGTGCTATCATTCTTTCAGACCTTGAGCCTTGGTTTCAAATCTGAAACCTGCAAATAGAAAATGAAACATAAAATATCAAGCTTGTTTTATTTCTTCTTTATATATAATCATTCAGATGGATGGAAAAATAAATGAAATTTAGGTAAAAAAAAGGGAGATCACCTATAGGCATTTTCAAACAGATGGTCAAATAGATAAGTACTCTGGTACAGTGGTGGTGAACATCCTCATCTGGGTGTTGTCTCCCATACAGCAGGTGATGATCACTAAGAAAGTGGGCTACCTAAGGATCTGCAACAGTCTTTTGTCATTCTTACTGAAATAGTGAAATCATTTCTTGTCAGTCTTCGGTCTTCCTCACAACTGCTCAGCCAAAGACAATTGCTTGGAAAAAGAATCTCCTTCTTCCTTGTGGTTACCAGGAAGGCTTGACTTCAGGAGGTTGCAAGGCTCTGATGATGAACACTAATGTGTGGTAAAGAATATCTTCCAGCTATTGTTTTCTGATACTTTTAATATACCTGTTTCAAAGTTGCTTTTTTCCCATCAGCTCCCATAGCACATTTTCATTGTCCCAGAGATTACAGAATGAGATCTAAAACAGCACCATATCTCCATTACGCTAAGTGCAGCATGAACACAGATGCAGACAATTTCCTTGAATTGTGCGGAAACATTAATCAAACTGCCAAAAAATACATGCCTTGGGAGTTTACTTAAAGCTGTGTTCTTGAAACACTACTTCATACCTTCTCTGCAGATAGTTTTGGAATAATCTGTTCCTTTGAAATGCTGGATGTGATCATGAGAAATTTTTCTTCCTGACTATCATGGGTTGAGCAGTAGCAGTCATTTTTCTCCTTCTTGTAGCTGGTGCCGTGCTGTGTTTTGAGTTATGTTTTGAGGGTGTTTTTGTTCAAGGTTTTTTCTGAGCATGTGCTCCAGCCAGGTGGAGGAGGGGAGGCCGGAAGGAAGGAGAGACAGGACACCTGATCCAGGCTGACCAATGAGGTATTCCATACCATAGCACGTGATGTCCAGGATGCATACTGGGAGAGAGAGAGGAGGAGGGGTAGAGCTCTGGAGGAAAATGGAGGAAGAAGCACGCGGTGCTCGGCCGGGCAGGGTGGAGTGAGTTATGGGTTGGTGGCTGGTTGGGTGTTGTATTCTTTTCGCTTGTTATTGGCTGTATCATTATTATTGTGTTATGCCTTAGCTATTAAACCGTTCTTATCTCAATCCGTGGGGGCTACATTCCTTGGATTCTCCTTCCTAACTCTTCGGGAGTTGGGGGGACTTGGTTTAAACCATGACACTGACATTTCTTTAAAATATCATGTAAGGAGAAAAAAGAAAACTAGGTTACTGATTGACTAGAGTGGAAAATACTTTGGTGTTCTCAGGTTCTGATGTTGTCTGATAAGTGGAGGTAGGTTCTTCGTTGGCTAATCTCCTTTCGATATGTGTGTTTTATATTAAATATCTGGCATAGCTGGGTATTACATTGTCAACAAATCAGTTATTCACTGGGAAACATAGCTTAGAGACAAACCTACCAAATTTTTATTGTCCCAGATAAGAGTGATAAAGCATTCTGAAATGTGAAGATAGCTTATAAGCACTTGTTATAAAGTCCAATTAGTCAAAGTCACTTTTCCCCACAAGTGAGGTCCTGGAACCCTGTGAAAACACAGTTCTATTTTTGGCTGACTTAGAACAGGGATCTGAATTAATGTATCCTGCCCAGAAGAACACCTGAAAAATCAGTTCACATAGTAATTTTTATACTTTTCTCCTGCCCAATGAATATTTAAATAGTCTGTGCACAATATCATGGGTCTGACAGAAAATACTGAGGGAGATCTACCTCTATGAAAATATTTGAGACTGCTGCAGTAATGTCAATGTGCCGTAAATAGTCAGATCCCTACACTAGGAAAGGTCTTGACCCTGTACATTTCATGACTTTATATGAATCCCCTAAGTACTAGGATATTAGATAAAAATGTAAAATCAGGATACAATTTGCTTATCTAAAATGTGGCTTCTCTTACCTTTCATTTCAAGTATGCTACAATTAAGTATTCTTTCCAGACTCAACAAAACTTTTTGCATGAACCCCAGGTGACTTGGTTTTCTTTTCAACAAGAAGAAAAAGAACTATACCTGCCAGAACTAAAAAAATGACCGAAAATTAAATATTTATATTTCAATACAGCCTTCAGATGAAAGGATACACCCCTTGAATGGCTCAAATGCATACGTCTGATTTGAAGAGCTGCTCTCTAATTGAATTTAATCCAGGTGCACTGGTAAAAAGCTGAGATACACTGTAGCTTTGAAATATCGCCTCCAGAACATTAAAAAGCTGGCGATATAAGTGTCAGCAAGTTTAAGAAAACAAAGAGAGTTATGCTAATTCACACTAGAAAGAGCCTCGCACAGTGTCTGTTTCCAGGCTTAAGAAAGTGTTGCAAAGTTTTGTTACCTCTTGGTTTGATTTTATACAGTAAAGGAATAAGGTTAATAATACCCAAGTTAGCCTGTGGCTGATACTCAGAGAGCAAAAGTGAAATAGAAAAAGGAACTGTGGCTTTTGCAATTCTAAAGCAATTAGTCAGTATTAATAATCCCACGCATACCTAAGACAGGTGCCTCACACAGAAAAAAATGTGTCATAGCTATAACAGAGAAATTTGAGTGTTAAAACCAATAGACCTGTAGGATAAATTCTGCCTTCAGTTGTATGTAAGTCAAATTTTGAATCTACTGCTTTGAATTTATATTTGTACAAAAATAGAAATAAATGAGTGTGTTAATGAAGTTTATTGCCAATTTGTATGCCTGATTCTATGACTTTATGATTTTATTAGAGAGAAAAAAGTATCTACCAAAGCCTAATTTTTACTGGATCTCCAAAAATCACAGCAGTGGTATAAATGGCACAGAAGAATAAGACATAAAACATCAATGAAATACAGATATATTGATGTTATGGGAAAATAGTACTGACAGAGAAGGTCTTGCAAGAGGGTGAGAGAGCAAGCGTAAAGGTTGGGCACAATTTTAAAAGTTAAGCTGTAAGAAGTAGATAATTTACCTTTTACACAGGCTCCCATACTTTACAGACAGTACATGCATGTCTCTCTGTATACTTTGATTACTTATTATATGTAGAACAAAAGTTGCCTACATAGATTTTAATATGAAGAAGGAACTAAAGGGAACAGAGGATATTGATATTGGGTAGAATCTAGTCCTGAACGAACTCATCTACCTGTTTATCTAGTGAAAAGTTGATCATTTGTGGGGAGCACAGGGAGGTACAGGTACTGCTGGAAAAAAATATTGTGATTCAGGAACACAAGAGAATCGATGCTAATGAAGATGACAGATTGAGAGTCTGGCTGCTGCATAAAAGCAGAGCACAACTGCATAAATGCCCTCGGTTAAAGCCTTGTCTTATAAACTGTGTTGGACAAATATGAGACGGACTCCACATGTGATGTGATGTTAGCATGTCTAGAAAAAAAACCTGAATAATTGAATCTAAAAGATCAAAAGAGAGCTACTTTAAAGCACTCATGACTTTGTGGATGACTTTGAAATGCAATCTGTTTGGACACAAAGTTCCATAAATACTTCTAATCAAATAGAGTCTGTGTATCTCTTCCTTGATTTTTCTTAATTAACAAAGGAAAATTGAATGAGGATTTTAATAAACCCCAGACCATCTCAGCTCTTTCCTTTTTCCTAAAAAGGCAATCAAAGGTAAATGGGGAAAGTCAAGACCCCTTCAGCTCCTATGCCTTTCCAATATTTTATTCTTAGTAACTTATTTGGTTCCAAATATTTGAGTATGGATGTTTTTCTGCTGCCCCATGTTATAGCTTTCATTCTTTCTGTCCTGCTGCTTCTCTTCTTACTATGTTTTTTAGTTTTTTATTTCCTGTCACCTTTTCCATTACAGGGATGCTTGTAGGCATTCCTGAACACAAAATCTATTTGCTTGCTAGCTGCAGTTTGCAGTAAAGGTACTAGTTAAGTCTGTCAGAAGAATTTCTCTCCAGCAGTCTAGCATTACAGGTGCTAGGTATCACCTGAAGTGCTGCTGATATTCAAACTCGCTTGTTGTGAAACGTTATGAAAATAAGGCCTAAATCCTGAAACTACCAAATGAGGTTTTGGGTGGAGGACCTAGTGGGAAGACTATGCTCAAGTATAGTTCTGTGCATTTGCCTCTCAGTTAGGAACAGAATATTCAGTTCCTGTCAGATCTCCATTAAAATGTTCCTTACCAGGTACGTGTAATTACAAAAATGGTGCTCAGTTATTATAGAAAAATAAATTGTTACATTTTTGATTACAAAGTGGTACGCTTAGTTTGAAAAATCCTCACAGTTAACCTTAAAAACCCCAGAACTAATCTTAACAGCCCCACCCCCCCTCCAATCTTAGCTAAGATTGCTTCCATGGGAGATAACATGTATCTCCTATAAGGTCTGTCCCTTCTTCTTTTTCAAGTATAGGTTAGACCTAGTTAGTTAATTCAAGTTCTGTTTCTCCCTGCATAAGTACAATTGAAGATTCATTTGAAGTGGGGAGTGTTCTAACATCCCGTCTGTTTTTATAAAAGCTGCACAATCTTGGTGTGCATTCTCTGCTTGATCCTCTGGCTGGAGGACTGGAGATTGTGAACGTCTAGGCATAACTTGAGAAATCATGCTTTATTTATTCATAACAAAGATGACACTGTTACTGCTTTGTGTTCTTTTTCTAGAATTCCTAACCTTATTTTCACTTTTGGAGATCTATGCAAAATGGTTATTCTAGTCCAGCTCTTTCCTGTTCCCACTGTCCTTTCTCCTTCTCTTTTAAGCTGTCTAAAATAATCTGCTTTTTGACAATAAAATCACTAAATCATTTCGTAGGGCATTAGTTTTTAGCTGCCAACCAGACATAACTCTACTGTTAAGTATGTTGCTATTGTAGTATTGTTTCTTTTGGATTCATGGTTGTTCCTGCACTGAAAACTTCAAAAGGTCAGCTTTGTCCCAGTGAGAAATAGGGAAACTTTTGAAATCACAGTCTGGAAAAACTTTTTCTTGCCCATTTCTATTTTTACATAATTTTTTTTTTTATCTCTTAAGGTTTTGGAAGAAACTAATCTGATGTCAAAGGCTCAAATAACCCACTGACACAACTATTGCTAGTTGTCTCTTCTGCTAAGCCTACCAAATGTGCAGGTGAAACCATATGAGTGAAGACACAAAAAAAGCTTTAGACACTAAGTGAAGCAAAAAGTCCTGTTGGCAAATCTGGATTAGACACTGTTCGCCTTGATTACTTCCTTAGAGGCGAAGTTATTAATCACAATAATTCAAGGAGCCCGCCGCACTGACTGGAAAAGCCCAAAGTCTTTCATGATCACAGATGAAAAATGTACTAAAACAGCTGACACAAGAAGTAAATTACAGTGCATAACAGCTATACATGGAAAATTCCTTGCTATGGCAATATATTTAAAACAAAATCATTATGATTTAATGTAGATTTCATTCTGTAGATACAGAATGAAATAAATGACTTTTATTGCCTGTGAAATGTATATGTGTAATAGCAAAACTAAACTGAAAAATGCATGGAAAGGGACATTTCTATCGGTGCAGGAACTACACTTTTTTAGTTGGAGTTCAGCATTGAAGTTTTAAGAACAATTCAGACATATTTAGGTGGGAACTTGTGTCTCATCTTAATCCAGGTAAGACTGATTTAAGATTTTGACAACATCTGAATAAGACAAAAACTATATTGTCTACTTGGACTATTTCTTCTCATCTTTCGCCCTCGGAAAGCCCTGACTCCTCTAATTTCTGCTTAGGCTAACTGAAGCTAGTATATCAAAGCTGCTTATAACAGTGACTCATACACTACATTAAACTGCTGCTCGTATTCATTACTTATTCTATCTCTAATGTCTATTTTATATTATGTTATGGTAAGTGCCATACCAAGGTATACTGACCAAGGTATTGCTGACCAAGAAAAGCAAAGATGGTGTCATAGTTTAACCCCAGCTGGCAACTAAGCCACTCGCTCACACTTCCCTGGTGGGATGGGGGAGGGAACCAGAAGAGTAAAAGTGAGAAAAATCATGGGCTGCGATAAAGACAGTTTAACAAGTAAAGCAAAAGCAGTGTGCTCAAGCAAAGCAGAACAAGGTATTCATTCACCACTTCCCATTAGCAGACAGGTGTTCAGCTATCCACAGGAAAGCATGTGTGTACCCATTACACCTAACAGTTACTTAGGAGGGCAAACACCATAATTCCAAACATCTTTCCCTTCCTTCCTCCCTCAACTTTTATCTACTGGGCATGACGCCATATCTCATGGAGTATCCCTCTGGTCAGCTGGGGTCAGCTGTCCTCGTTGTGTCCCCTTCCAATTTCTTGCACATCCCCAGCCTACCTGCTCATGGGGTTGTGTAAGAGCTAGAAAAGGCCTTGACTGTGCAAGCACTGCTCAGCAATAACTAAAACACCCCTGTATTATCAAAACTGTTCTCAGCAAATACCTAAAACGCAGCCCCCTACAAGCTACTCTGAAGAATATTAACTCTAGCCCAGCCAAAACCAGCACAGATGGTCAGTAATATGAAAGCTGTATCTAGACTGCTGAGGTATGAATTCACTTCAGAATTAACTTACCCACAATTTCAGGGAAGAAAAACAGCCCTTTCCCTTGGGAGTGAAGAAGGAGGGTTACGTTGAAATTAATAGTAGAAATCTAGAAATGTCTAAGTTCCATATAGGTATTTCATATTTATACTAAAATACATGGGGAAGTGTGAGTTCCTTCACTAACCTCAACCTTTATTGGTAAAACTTGCCTTCAGCAGTTCCAGGGACCTGAGACTAGTGAGGAAGTCTGCTGCAAGGTTTAACTTTAGTGAAAGAGGATCATATCAGAGAACACTTATATAAACTGGGCATACATGAATCCATGGGACCTAATGAGATGCACTCATGAGAACTAAGGAAGTTGCCCAGTGTCATTACAAGACCATACTTGATTATCTTTGAAAGGTCTGAGGAACTACAGGCTGGTTAGCACCACTTCAGTCCCTGGGAAGGTGGTAAAAGAAGTGTCCCTGGAAGCCACTTCTACACATATGAAGGATAAAAAGAAACTGGGAGTAGCCAGCATGAGTTTATGGATTTATATGCTTGACCAGCTCAATAGTCTTCTGTGATGAAATGACTAGCTCTGTGGATTAGGGGAGAATAGTTGACTTTGTTTATCTTGATTTCAACAAGGATTTCAACACTGTCTCCCATAACATTCTCACAAAAAACCTGATGAAGTACAGACTAGGTAAGTGGACAGACAGACTGGAAGTTACTTAAACAAGAAAACCAAACCCAGCTACTAAAGTATATAAGATGATAAAGTGATTAAACAAGACATCCATAAACGGGTTTAAACAAAGAAGCTATCACTAAGCTGTAAGGCTCAAAGGTTTTCAATCAGTGGTACAAAGTCCACCTGGAAGCCAGACATTAGTGGGCTGCTCCAGGGGTCCATAGTGGGGAAATGTTATTTAACATCTTCATGACTGATCAGAGTCAGCAAGTTTGCAGATGATATAAATATGTGAGGAGTTCCTGATACATCAAAGTGGTGTACTGACATTCAGAGGTACCAGAACTGTTAGGAAAAATTAACAGAAAGGAAGTTCATGAAGTCTGCAAAGGAAAATGCTAAGTCCTGCACCTGAGGAATAATAATCTGATGCTACACTTCAGGCTTGGGACCATCTCTCTGTGTATCAGCTTTGAGGAGGAAGACCAGGGATCTGAATAGACACTGAGTTGACCAAGAGCCAGGAACATGCACTTGCAGCAGAGAAGGTCAACAGCCTCATGGGCTTCATTAAGAGGAGCATTGCCATCAGGTCAAAAGAAATGATAACTCCCCTCTGCTTAGCCTTGGAGAGGCTTATCTGGAGTGCTGCATCCAGTTCTGAGCTCCCCAGTGCAAGACAGACATAGATATACTGGAGAGAGTCCAGCAAAGGGCCATAAAACTTCAGGTACTGGCACATCTGTTACAGAAAGCAAATAAGAGAGCTGGCACTGTTCAGCCTCAAGAAGAAAAGACTGGGGGAGATCATGTCAGTGTGTATAAATACCTGACCAGGGGAAGTAAAGAAGATGGAGACAGACTGCTCAGTGGTGGACAAGACAAGGCGCAAAGGGCACAAAGAGAAATAAAGAAATTTCCCTTTAAACATTAGAAATAAATATTTATTACAATTAGAAAATGTTTACTGGGAGGATGGTTTTAGTCTTCATTCTTAGAGATATTAAAGACCTCACGAGTCATGGTCCTGAGGAACCTTTGGAAAGGGGGTTGGACTAGATAATCTCCAGAGGTTCCTTCCTACCTCAAAAATTCTGTGATTCTGTGATACAACAAAGATGATAATTTTAAACAGGACCCTGACTGTTCATCAGGTCAGGACTTGCATGGGCATTTATATGAGGATTTTATACCAGCTAGACAATGTTTCAATTTAAATCTTATTCAGTCTGTATTTTAAAAATAAGGTCTTTTTCAGGAGGTTTTTAGAATGCACTACAAGTAGTATGCAAATTCTGGCAGCGAATTAGAAAATTTATGCAGGAATGTCGGAGAAAGAATGCAACAGATAGTGTTCTGTGGCTTTTGCTTCCTAATTTGGTGTTAGACACTGCCTAAGGACTGTTAAAGACATGTTAGGAAACCTTCATCTTCATTGTCTGTCTTCTTTTAGCCAACAATACCAGCTCTCAAAACTGTTGGAGCTGGGAGTCTTTCTTCATTTCCTCAAGTGTCCTTCCTCATTAATCTTGACCAAAGTTCCATAATATAGAAAGGCTTTTACTTTTATATACCATATGTATTCCCCCACTTCTTTTTTTTGTTGTTGTTTTTGCCCTGTATGTATTTCCTTTATATATAAAGAATTACATATAATCTAGTCTATTCCCCCTTTCCTTCTCTCCACACACGCAGAGAGCATAGACTTTTTTCCTTTTTTGTGTGTGTGTTTAGAAGCCAATAGTAATGTATTCATCTGAACAGCTGGGTAACTTTCATGCTACATGCAAATCAGTTTAAAAATTAACAAACCTCATGAAAATGTGACGAAAACCTACAATAGCTTAAATTGTAGTTCTGATACAAATCTCTCACTGTTCAGAAAATTGTGTTCATTGTCTTTTATTTTTAGAAAATTCATCGCAAGAACATAAAAGGGGATGCATTCTTTTGCATTGTGGCATAATCAGGAAGTCCATTTTTATCCTGTAACTCTATTCATTTGGGAACATGCAGTGAACCAGCAGGACAAGGTTCATTTCAGAAACTTGGCAAGTGGGACAGTGTCCTACCAATGACAGAAAAAGAACAAAAATTTCTAAAGAGGCATGCTTCCAGTTTTTTATTGACTTGTGCTATTGTTTTTATAATACTGTAAAAGATGCAAATCTAAGATGAGTCCTGGCTACAGAAAATAAACTGAACATACAAATACTGCATTTTAATGTAAAAGCTTATTTCATATATGGAAATACATATGGAGTATATACTTTGTCCTTGCTGGAAAACAAATTACATCAAAAGTTACACATGGAGTAGTTTGGAAGGATGGATTTGAATTTGATCTCATTATAGCATTGAAAATGATACAATTTCACCAAGTTAATTCCAGTGTAATTTGAATATGGATTAAAATCCTGACAGGTCAAAGAATCAAAGCTGATCTGACAGAGTGTCACTACTAATAAGTAGATTTTCCTGCGCATACAAAACAATTAGTTACTCTTTCTTTTTTTAAAATCCAGACACTAGGAAATGCTAATCTTACAATTTATTAGTTTCAAGAAAACCATGTTTGCCTCCTCCTCTCAGAAAGTAGGTTGAAGAATTCTCAAAGAAAAGACACAATAATCTAGTCCACTGTCCAGACATGTACCCAGGATTACATGGTGAGCTTCTTTTGTCTTGTATAATCATCCAAATGACTAACCCTTGATAATATGACACTGCCCAAAAGTATAGCTCTGTTCTTCAAGTGAGTCTTTAAAATCTCAAAACATATTTCTGTTGCTGTTGTTGTGACCAGTAAACAGCAGTGGTAACAATGAGGAATTTAACATCTTCAGGTCTTTTGAAATATAGTTAGTACTTGTTTAGAGACATGTGTGGTTTTAAGTTTGATTAAAAAATACCTTATCAATATCTAGTTTTCTGCAGAGAGAAATTCTGAAGGTGTATAAAAATGAAGCAATAAGCTTCTTCCATCTAATTTAGCTTGTTAAAATGATAGCTAGAACTTCTTCAGTACTATAACCATTCAGAAATCTCAAGCATTACTTGATCCAGCCAAAATTAAGGAGCAGAGTGGAACTGGAACATTGCTGGGAACTTACTTATTAAAATTGAAACAGTTATTTGAAAAATAGATTAAGCATTAACACTTACACTGAGTGCTGTGCTATCCAGTAAAACTAGATACATAATATTCACTTTGCAGACTGTGTCCATGAGTTTTATATCACAATGACTTATCATTTGATTTGCAAAATTGCAGAACTGTATTATAAAAAAAATTACTCTAGTTTTATTAGTAGTCAAAATTTAGTGGAAAACATGTTATTCAGTTTTTATAGATGGGTTGAAAGTATTTTCGAGAATTATACCTGAAGCTGATTGCTCTTTTCATTGCTTTATAGTTTTACAATCACATTTTCTCTAACCTCAGTGTATCTGAAATGTTTCTGATTACATACCACCTCTCATTTTTCTGTAAGACTGGCAATCTGAAGTTCACAGCTGCCACATACAGGTGCAGGTATAACAGGTGTAAAGGTATATCAGCCTTATCCTCAAGCAGATAGGTCTTAACATTGACCTCATCAACACTGATATCAGCACACCCTGTGTGCAGGGCCACATGTCCCATGCATTCAGGAAGATTTCCTGACTTAAAACTGTTAGCCTCACAGTTAAGATTTTTGTTAGAGGTTAAGTCCCAGACTGAAAACTGTCATAGATTCTATCCTCTATGGAGCAGACCTGAAGTTCCATAACATGTCCACAAACTCAGGCAAACAGAAGCAGCTGCAGCTTTTATAAACAAAATCCAAGACAGCAGCAAAAACTTAGTTCAGTTTTTATGACTTGTACTGCATTTTTAGTGAAAGCATAAGTTTTCAAGGCTCTGTTTGTGTAAGACTCATTTAACCCCCTTATCATCTTCGGTAGCTGGATTTGTTTTTAGTAATCTGATTCCTGAGGTGGACACTTGGCCTGGACCCACTTCATCTCAATTGCAACATTTCACTAAAGACAATTAGAAACCTAGATACCCCCAGCTTTCTGCTTTATCCATCTTCTTCAGCAGCCCATGAAAAGGTATGACATTTCTAGACAGTAAGTCAAGTCTCCAGAGGTATTATTTTGCTACCTTGAGTTTGGCTGGGATCAGACCTTATTAATTAAGCTACAGGAGAGGTGGTCCTTTGAAAATGAGCCACTGGTGAGCTATATACTTATACAGAATATAGTAACAACTACATAATTAGTTGGAAGTAGAAACATGATACAGTTCTGCGAAGCATTTTTAGTTGGAAAAGAATAATATTTTAGTAAGAATCCCCTTAAGGTCAATGTATTCCATTCCACTGTAATTATATATTTCCAGTGATGTTGCCTAAGCTCATGCCTAAGGACTTGTAAAGTAGCAGTGCATGTTCAATGACAAGGGAATTCATCTCACCTTTTTGAAAAATAAATACTCAAAGTTTAAGATATTCACCCTTCACAGACTATGGAGAGATATTTAGAGATGACAAGGCATCTCACCAGTCTTAAACATCTGTCTTTGCATGAGACCAATTGCCTTTTGGAGACGCAACTGTCACCCCAGGAAAGGAAGAATCTGTTGAAAAGATCTGGACAACTAGTTTAGGTGCAGGCTACCAACTTTCAGATGTCTATATTAAGCGAGATGCATCCAACAATAGCTGTTTGTACCCTAAGAGATCATAAGCTCAGGGGGGATTTAAAATCATTTAGAAGTAAGATCTGGGCTCTTGATATCTTATTGCCATAAGTTCATAGCTTCTATTCATCATTGTAGTTTTTAAATACCTTCTAGCAGTTGTGAAATGAATCCCATTGTTCATGTGCTGATTGATTATTCCCAGGTCCTGGATTCTATTTTTAAATATTATTAAACTTTCAGCTTTTGTATTTGTATAGTCCATTTCAGTTTGTCATTAGGTAGACTTTTTTACCCCATTAAAATTTAATGCATTAATGTCAGTGGCCTTTTTTTTGCAGGTGAATAAGAAGGCATAATATACATAGACATAAAATTGTAAGATATAATAGAGAATCTTATAATCAATTTATGAAAAGCAGCACTGTACTCAAAATACAAGTCTTAGAGTGTTCAGATTTTTACCAATGGTTTGTATAGGAAATTAAGACAATCCAGTGAAAAAAAATACCAAAAGGGATTTTTTTCAAAGATTTTATTGTTTAGTTTTTTATTTCAATTTATTTTTCATCAGACCACCATGAAAAATTCAAAAGAATACTTAATGTTTATATTCTATTTTTCCATACTTGCTCTTCAAATATATATTCTACAAAATAGAGCTTACTCATTTATTAAAACTAACCCTGCCACCTACCCTTCACTGTAAAGAGGGTTCTAGCTAATAATTTACTCTTGAGGTGGATTTTCTTTGTATTTTTTTGTCACATTTCTGTATACTTAAATCATTTGCAGCTCATCCTAGAGAGAAGAGAGGAGGGAAAGTACAGATGAATTCCCTCTACAGACTGCTGAGAGGATGTGTATTGAGTTTGCATGTCAAGGTTTTGGTAGTGGAGGGAGGTGCAGGGATGGCTTCTGTGAGACGTGTGTCAGACAGAGCCAATGCCAGCCGGCTCCAATGCAGACCCACTGCTGGCCAAGGCTGAGCCCATCAGCAAGAATGGTAGCACCTCTGAGATAACATGCTTAAGAATGGAGGAAAAAGCAAAACTCTGGAACTGCAGCCAGAGAGCAGAGCAAAGAATTTTAAATGCAACATCTCTGCAGACACCCAGGTCAGGGCAGAAGAAGGGGAGGAGGTGCTCCAGGGAATGAAGAGATTCCCCTGCAGCTCATGGTACAGACCATGATGAGGCAGGCTCTTCCCCTACAGCACATGGAGGTCTGTGGTGGAACCCCTGGAGGATCCCACACCAGAGCACGGGGATGCCTGAAGGAGGCTGTGATCTTGTTGGAAGACTGCATTGGAGCAGGCTCCTGGTAGGACCTATGGCCCCTTGGAGAAATGAGCCCATGCTGGAGCAAGTTTGCTGCAGGACTTGATTTGTGACCCTATGGGGGACCCACGCTGGAGCAGTCTGTTCCTGAAGGGCTGCATCCATGGAAGGGATTCACACTGAAGCAGTCTGTTTGCAAAGGGCTGCACCCATGGAAGGAACCTACACTGCAGCAGTTCATGAAGAACTGCAGCTTGTGGGAAGGACCTACACTGAAGTTCATGGAGGACTGTCTCTTGTAGGATAAGCCTCACATTGGAGCAGGGGAAAAGTGTGAAGAGTCCTCCTCTGAATAATAACATGTGATGAACTAACACCCCTGTTCCCCATCCCCCTGAGCTGCTGTGGGGAAAGGAAGGAGAGAATTTAGGAGAGAAGTTAAACCTAGGAGAAAGGAAAGGCTTGGGAGAATGTTGTTCTAGTATTTGTTTTTATTTTTCATCATCCTACCCTGATTTATTGATAATAAATTAGCTAATTTCTCTAAGTCAAGTCTGTTTTGCCCATGATGGTGATTTGTGAGTGGTCTCCTTGTCCTTAGCTTAGCCCATAAGCCCTTCATTATATTTCTGTCCCCTAACCACCTGAGGAAAGGAGTCTTAGAGCAGCTTTGGTGGGCACCTGGTGTCTAGCCAAGGTCAGCCCACCACTGCTCTCTCTCTCCCATTGATGAGAGAACTTGTTGCTGTGGAGTTGAACCAGCAGTCTGTGGTGGAGTTGGTGGTCTATATGAGGCGGAGCATTTGGCTGTCACAGTAAGAAAGTTAAATCTCATTTCTGAGGAAAAAGAGCAATACAAGTTCAAATTATTTGGGGATAAAACTACTTTTTGGGACAGTCTGTTCCTATGAGGAGAAGACTTCTGGCTCAATTAATATTTTTGACTGCTTTTTTTTTTACCAAAGGAATTTATTGAATCAGATTCACTGTGTCTTGAAACCTTTCAGGCCAATGCTTTCCCATTTGGAACATCAAATACACCAGGTGCATGCAACAATCTGCTTTATAGCAGCAACAACAAAAGCCCTTTTGGGTTTTCTGATTCCAGACTAATGTGGCAATTTGGAAACATATAAAAGGAAAAAATGTAGTTTTTTCCCCCCCAACAAACGGAATTGATATCCTTAAAAAATAGGGGGAAAAAAATCAAAGCCCTCCTAAACAATGAATATTGGCTATATATCAGAAGTTTCGTTAAGAACCAAAGACTGAAGCAGCTTGTCAATAACTATTAGCAATATACTGATGGGAGTGATAGTGAATTAATATAGTAATTAATATGGAATTCAAGTTAGCAGATGGAGGCATATATAGATGAGTGCTGAAGACTGGTAGACTGATTAATTTTAATAGAGGTCCAGGAGTTTCACAAAATTTCAGCAAGCTCGTAGAGTCTTTGACTATCTGCTTGGCTATGGCATAGAATCATAGAATAGTTAGGCATGTTAATAAACAAACATAGGATCTTTCTGTTTCAAATCTGAAGAGAAGAAATTCACATGAATGCTGGCAGTGGCTCCTGCTGATTCTTTTGACACCACTGCATTTAGAGTTAAGCCAACCTCCCTGCTGATTTGCAATGCAAACTGAATGGGAAAATTAAGGGTAAATTACCACCAGCACGCATGATATTGTAGGCAGTCTCAAAATCTGCTCCTGGATGCAAGATCAAAGCATTTTACTTTCAGCAGATGTAACAGGAGGCTATTATGAACACTTGTCTAATGAACCATGTCCAGGTCCATGAACCATGTCCAATTGTGCGGGTTTTGAAAATACTGTGCAGAAGAGTCTGCCACAGAGATATGTTCAAGATGGGATTTTTCTCCCAGTAATATTCCTCTTTATTTCTGGAATTCTCACAAGCTCTAACCTTGCTGAATTACTTGAACAAACTGTGTAAAGATTGCCAGCTCTGAGTGTGGGGATATACTATGACATACACACTGCTACTCTTGTGGAGGTCTTTATCTGAAATGCTGTGTTTCTGCTTCCCACTCCTCCCCAGGGAATGGCATCTCTAATTTATCAAAACCACAGCAGGAATGTGGCAGCCACTGGTTAGTCCCTAGATTGCCTTTTGCTGCAATGATATAGAACTACCTCTTTGCAGGACTCTGTTTCTACCACAGGCACATGTTAAAGCTTCCCTTCTCTACAAAGCAGATAAAATAGTTTTGAAACATGCAGGGGTCCTTTTACAGAAAGCCTTTGCAAAGGTAACACATGCAAGACCAAGGGGTGGATTGTGCTACTCTCTGAAGCTGTATTGGATATTTGGGGTTTTTTTTTACCCCAGCAGGGGGGACTGTTAATCAGTTTTCCTTCCCTAAGAAATATGATCAAAGATCAGAGTTAATTTCTCCAAACAGTTGAATGGGAGAGGCTAGTTGCTCTGAAAAGGGCCCACATTTGCTCTCCTTGTACCAATTTCAGGTTCACTGCACAGTGACAGGCCCAAATCTGCATGAGAATGTGGCCTTGGCAGCTTGTCTCAGCCCATCAGGGCTACGTTGCCCTGGCATCATCTCAGCTCTGCAATCAGGGCATTGTTCTGGCTGGAAAATCCCTCCCTCCTGCTGAGGAGTGGCTCCACGGCAGCCCATGAATATTGCCCCACCAGCCAGGCTCCCTCTGTAAATGACATCCTGTGCCACCATGCTCTCTGAAGGTTCACAGTCCCCAACATGTGCATCTGCCTGTCCATAGCAACAGCTTGAGAAGGAGTGCCACTCTTGGCAAGGCCAGCCAGCTCTGAGTGGCCCCATACTTGACTTATCTACTGTCAAAAGCCAGTTAGGCTACGAAGCAAATTGCAAACAGGACTCTGTTAAATTTTCACATTTCTCCACTGCTGGACCTTAGACTAGAGAGGCTTTTAGAGGACACTGACTGCTGTGCAATACACCATCTTCTCCTCTATGAAAATAAAACCTCAGATTTAGTCAAGTATGCATTTATTTCTCACAGTGAAATCTAAGGCCCTGCAACTGCAGCCTGTTGAACTCCTAGCAGATTTGAGCATAGAGAAAGACAATTGAAAACCAGTAACGAGTGGTAACCCTCAGGGATCAGTGTTGGGACCGGTCTTGTTCAACATCTTTGCCAGTGACATGTACAGTGGGATTGAATGCACCCACAGTAAGTTTGCCAATGACACCAAGCTGTGTGGCTTGGTTTGTACACTGGAGAGAAGGAATGCCATTCAGAGGGACTTTGACACACTTGTGAGGTGGGCTGATGCCAACTTCATGAAGTTTAACCATGACAAGTGCAAGGTCCTGCACCTGGGTCAGAGCAATCCCAAGCACAGCTACAGGTTGGGCAGAGAAGAGTTTCAGGGAAGCCCTGAGGAGAAGGACTTGGGGGTGTTGGTCAATGAGAAAATGAACATGAGCCGGCTTCAGTGTGTGCTCACAGCCCAGAAAGCCAACTGTATCCTGGGCTGCATCAAAAGGAGCATGACCAGCAGGTCAAAGGAGGTGATCCTGCCCCTCTACTCTGCTCTCGTGAGACCTCACTTGGAGTATTGTGTGCAGTTCTGGTGTCCTCAACATAAAAAGGACATGGAACTGTTGGAACAAGTCCAGAGGAGGGCCATGAGGATGATCAGGGGTCTGGAGCACCTCCCATATGAAGATAGGCTGAGAAAGTTGGGAATGTTCAGCCCTCATAGCAGCCTTCCAGTATCTGAAGGGGGCCTGTAAGGATGCTGGGGAGGGACTCTTCATTAGGGACTGTAGTGATAGGACAAGGGGTAATGGGTTAAAACTTAAACAGGGGAAGTTTAGATTGGATTTAAGGAGCAAGTTCTTTACTGTGAGGGTGGTGAGGCACTGGAATGGGTTGCTCAGGGAAGCTGTGAATGCTCCATCTCTGTTGGTGTTCAATGCCAGGTTGGACAGAGCCTTGGGTGATATGGTTTAGTGTGAGGTGTCCCTGCCTGTGGCAGGGGGGTTGGAATTAAATGATCTTGACATACTTTCCAACCCAAACTATTCTAGGATTCTATGAATTTCAGCACATGTTGACAAATTTCAAGATAACACTGACATGTTTTACAGATTTGTCATATGACAGGTTTCATATGAATAAAATTGAGAGCATTATTTCACTATTTTATTACAGTGCTGCTAGTTTCATTCTAAGCTTCTGATCTGCATTTCAGATATAGACCTTTATTTGTTTAGTCCTGCGAAAAAGTTTTGTATAGTTGCTTGGATTTTTAACAGCTACTGAAGATTTGGGAAATTCTGGTAAATTATCCAAAATAAGCATATTTTTAAAATACTCTGGTGTTGTGTCAAATATTAGAAAAACAACAAGCAACTCCTCAGCCATAATCAGGTGGCGGGAATAAAAAGAAGCAAGAGAGAAACTGATGATGATTTTTGGCATTGTTTGAGAATGACTTGTTGGGACATAGACAAATCTGTAGTACAAGAATATATTATGCATAGACATACATGTATGTATTTGTATATGCCTACATATATGTATGTATACGTACATCTGTGTCAGTGTAAAATGTTTAGTTGATTTTTTCTTCTACAGTCCAAATATGGATGCATAACATGAGGTTATAATGCATCCTATTATCATTCATATTCATATGCATAAAAAGTGTGGGGTTTTGCTTCATGACTTTCCTTTTTTTTTTTTTTCAAAAAGAAAGAGCTGGAATAAGACGTTTAATTTTCTTTTAAATTTTGTTTATTTCAGTCTTAAGTTGATAACAGATGCCCAGATATCAAATGTTTTCCATAAGAAGGATGCATTTTAACAAACACTAGGTAGGTGTCCATGTATAAGGAATTTCAAATAGCAGATCTTCAAAACAGTAAATTCTATAACATGACCTCCAGTTTTTACAGAAAGTAAAGAATTGTGTTACCACATATGAAAAGTTTATGGGACTGCTTTTAAATTTCTAAATATACATTAATATTACAAAATCTATCAATAAATACTTTGCTACATGGATGTTGTCAGAAGTTGGTATAGCTTATGATTTGGTATAGAAT
The DNA here is from genome assembly GCF_012275295.1 of Melopsittacus undulatus. Classification (NCBI taxonomy): domain Eukaryota; kingdom Metazoa; phylum Chordata; class Aves; order Psittaciformes; family Psittaculidae; genus Melopsittacus; species Melopsittacus undulatus. The sequence continues at coordinate 74,487,477 of NC_047529.1, forward strand.
AAAATACATAGTAATTTAGACTTACCTTTATAGGTATAAAGGCCTAAGATACAATACCAGGTGGAAAACTTTACTGAATAAATTGTGAGACATGTCTATAAATTGAGAACAGAATATTTTTGTTCAGTACTGATTTAAAATTATAGGGACTCCATAAGATCTTTTGAAAGGTTGTGCCAGAATTTTATTATCTTTCAGGTGGAAAAATTTTTTTTCCACTCAGTTTGATTGTGTGCAGGTATGAAAATCTGATTACATTGTATCATTTTACTTATCATAAAATTATCATAAAACCTTTTTTGAGGGAAACCTTTTATTTGGGGGCAAATAAAATAGATAGATTTGTTAAATTTTTACCCCTGAAGTAATGTTTTGAGTTCCATAGTTTTTTTTGCTAAGTTCTGCTGAGTCTTATATGTGTTATAAATTTATTAATAATTTATGCTTTTTTTCAAATTTGTCTGCCTGTTTTGAAATAAATCTGTTCAAACCTACAGCAGCTGCCTAAATGTTGTGAATGCTCCGTGCCTGTCAGTATTCAAGGCCAGGTGGGACGAAGTCTTGCATGGCATGCTTCAGTGTGAGGTGTCCCTGCTCATTGCCAGGGGATTGGAGCTAGATGATCTTAAGGTCCTTTCCAACCCTAGCTATTCTATGATTCCATGATTCTAAGTAAGCACACTGCCTAAGTATAGAAGCCTGCTTTTGCTCTGTAGCAAAAGCTTTGGTTTGAAAGTCCCTTGTCTATAGGCAACGGATACCCTTTAAAGCAGGATTTTGTTTTCTGCTTTCAGATATCTGTCACTGGCTGCACAAGAGCCTATTGTTCACAAAGCCTAAGGAATTCAGTTTGGTCTATCAGAATGATCCAAATTCATCATTGCTTATCACTGCTCCTGTCGCACATGTTGAGCAACAATATAGACTATTATTCATCACTGGAGAGTAATGTGCAATTTGACAAGAAAAGGATAGCAGAAAAGTCACTTCAGAAAGCAATATTTCCAAAACCTCCCTACTGATCTTATAGAATGTAAATATTGTTGGTATATGATCGGATGATCAGGTTATCAGAAAATGTAGATTAAATAGGGAAAGATGGATTGTATTTCTTCTTTAATAAGTACAATGCAAGGTGGTCATGCAAGACTGTTCTCTTTGCTCCTGGAGGAACAGAGGCATCATGTAGGAAGCAAAGACAGTGAGCCTTGGCTCCATTGCATTATGTATTAATAAATGTCTTTAGGAAAAACAGAATATTCTGCAGTGAACAAAGGCTACTCAGCTCTGTATGACCGAGTTGCTCCAGGAAATGTTTCTCTGTCTCAGTTCTGTCTCAGATAGCTCTAGCTGGTACAGTGTAACCTTACTAAATATTAGGTTTTGTTTTCAGAATTGACTAAACTGCAAAATACAATAAACTAGCCTAATCTCAGCAGAGACATTCTGTTCTTTTATATTGACGAAACAACATGTGTAAAAACAAGAGAGCATCCTCTTCCAGAAAATACAAAGGAGGAAGAAAGAAGATGACAAATATTTTTTAAAAGTAAGGAATAGAAAGTTTAGTCTGAAAAGATGGCCAAGTTATTTTATCCTATGATCTCAGAGACCTCATCCTGGAAGACCTTCCTGAATCTGTTGCATCTTAAAAGGTCTGCAAAATGTATGTGAAAGAGGAGTGCTCATGGAAAACAAGGGCCACATAAGTGGTTTTCTGCAAAAAAAAAATAGTTTTAAAATATTCTTTTTTATGTACTTTTTAAAGATAAAAGGGGTCTCTTTATGCATGTAAATTCCAAATGGACGTGATATTTCATCTTGCTGATGATAGTATTGTTAGGTGGTTGCCTGTGGAAACAGAGGTCACTAAAAAGAGACAAATTTAGGTGACTGAACAGTAGCAAAGGCACATCTGAACCCCAAATTGCTGCAGAGGGTTTCAGCTTTATATCTCTGATGTATTAATACTGTCAATGTAGGTTCAATGGCTCATCCAACAACAGCACACTAGTTGGAAGCAAGAAGGATGTTAAGCATTGTTGCCTGTGGGATTTTTAATGCTTTGTTTCCCAGCAGTTCCTCAGCTGTGACAGACTACTAACTGAATTTTGCACAGGTCCAGAATATGCTTGAAATACCTTTTATTCCTGCTTTCAAAAACAGATAAAGTTCTCCATGAATACAGAGCTCCACAACTTCATCATATTCTCAGCTACATTTTGCTTACAGAAGATGCTTTTGCTTTTTAAGTCCTGCTGAATTCGGAGTAAACACCACTTACATCTTCAGCAGCACCCTGCATTTTCATTGCTCTCTTTATTTACCTTACCGTTATATTTGTTTGTTTTTCTGAAGAACTGCTCTGCATTGCTGTAGTACACTGTAACTCTTCCTTGCTTTACTGCTAACCCCAGCACTACATATAAAGGAGCACTGCACAATGAATAATTAATCTGTCAAATTTAGCATCTTCAAATAGATTTCTGTTAATGCCTTTGTTTCACAAAAGTATTTTTGGAATGTGTCTGATTTTACTCTGTATTAATCATGCACCTATGTGACTCTTCGCTATTTGTAGTCAGAACGTGTTGGTTACTTGTGAGAGCCTGGCTAAGTTATGTGTTATTCTTTCTGTTTTGCATTTGGCTGTACGCACAGAAAACTGGCAGCCAATTTCTTGTGTGTGCATGTGTTCAGCCAAATTTCTGCGCTGGCAGAATTCCACAATTGCACCACCAGAGAATTAGGCCTTTTGCGTTCAGTTTCTGCGACTCTTTGTACAGAGTTTAATGTTTACTCTCCATAAACGTTTATGCCAGATCAGCAGGAGTGGGAAGAGACACAAGTGTAGCCAAACACATTTGTTTGAAAATTTGGTTAAGTAGTCATGGACAATTACTTGAAATAATAAGCCTGCGTACCATTTGTCACCAGCAATCATTAGTAGCATTAATACTAGAATTGTTATTCTTCCTTGTGTCCAGGATTTATTATGTAGTGAGGCCTCTTAACTCTTATTGAAAAATTAATGTGTAAAGTGGTGTTTAAAATCTGTACTTTTCCCTTTAAAGTTGACATTCTCTTAAAGAATGACTGACTGTGGATATGTACTTGAGTTCAACAATAACTATTAAGCTTTCAGAGAGCTCTAGAGCTGTAACTGATTTTCTTTTAATAATGACACATACCATTTTACATTGGTTTTTCTTTTTTTTTTCATATTCAGCAGTCCTTTCAAACACTAATTACTCCATAAAAAAACAACTTTGCCAGGTAGATCAATCATTATCCTTAGCTTTGAGGTAAGAATAGAAAGAAATCTTCAGGCTAAGTTTTTAATTTTGGCTGCCTCAGTTTGGAACTTGTTTCATAAAACTTCGATGTCTTTTATGGAGTGTCAGATGACTTATTCATCCCCAAATGGAAGATCTCTATACATACAAAGTCTTCTATATTCTGTGACTCAGAAGTGATGGGTGAGACTCAGTTGGAAAAGCTGAATTGGGTCATGTTCCCTTAGGATCAGCAAAAGAAAATTAAACTTAGATGTTTATAATTCCCATTTCTGGGATCAGCTCTAGCCTTAATGTGCCTGTCCCACAGTGTGATCTATTCAGTTTTTATGCAATGATTACTCTGTTAAGTGTACAACAAAATTACATAATACATGTATATATCAAAGATATTTCAAGCACTGGCTTGTATTTCCAAATTTACATATGACATGGCAGGTGGTTACTCTGTCCATTACATTGTTCTGTTCAAAATGTGTCTTCTAAATTCAGTGACTATTTACGTTCAAATATCTCATTAATGACAACCAACATATATGTTAACGTGTCTAGAAAGGAAAAGAAGATCAACTAAGATTTTAAGAAGTGACTAGTGTTTTCAGAATGTAGATGGAGGAGCCTGATTCTCACTGGGTTAAAGCTTAGCATCTCCTAAAGATCTTATGAAGTTGCTTTAACTGAATCCCCAGAAGACAACCATCTCTCTTCACCAAAACTGCATTTTAGAAACCTATTGTACTGAGCTACACGATTTATCTACTTTACCTATATACCTACCTGGCACCTACAGATACCCTACCAGTCGCCTTTGACTGATTGCTCTGGCATAGCCACAGAAAGATGGTCTCTGACCTACCGATATGAGGACAGCAAATGCAGATTTAATAAGCTGTAGTTGTGTCAGGTTTTATATTTTTTTGCATAACTTAGTAAGGAATGCTAATCTTGAGGCAAGACACACACATTTGCTAAGATCTTCTCTAACTTCTGTAGGCAGTAAGTCTAATTGGGACCTCAGGGTAGGGCATGAAGCGTCTGGCACTGGTTGGATACCTCTGATGTAACTTGAGCAGCTGGAAGCTGCATTCAAGGAGGAAGATTTTCCATCCACAATACTTTCAGAACAGATATTAGAGTGATTTACAGAATTTTTCTTAACAGAGATATACAGATGATTCAGTTAGTTATAAGAAGGGAATGTATATTACCAATGTAGAGTGTCTATAATTATTTTTTTTCATATAAAATTTGTTGGTTTCAGTTGTAATTAACCAAATTTTTAGCTTAAACAGTATTCTTTATTTAATGCTTAATATCAGTATAAAAATAATCTTTCCGCCTGTCCTGGTTTGAGCAGTAGCAGTCATTTTTCTCCTTCTTGGTAGCTGGTGCAGTGCTGTGTTTTGACTGTTGGGCTGAGAACAGTTGCTGATAGCAAGTATGTCTTGAGTTACTGCTCAAATGTTTGGTTTGTCCAAGGCCTTTTCTGAGCTCATGCTCTGCCAGGGAGGAGGGGAAGCCGAGAGGAAGGAGGGACAGGACACCTGACCCAGGCTAGCCAAAGAGGTATTCCATACCATAGCACATCATACCCAGGAGGTAACCGGGAGAGACCCGGAAGGGCTGGAGCTCTGGGGGGGATGGAGGAGGTATTGGTCAGTGCTCAGTCGGGCAGGGTGGGGTGAGTTATGGGTCGGTGGCTGATGGGGTGCTGTATTCTCTTCACTTGTTATTGGCTTTATCATTATTATTTCTGGTAGTAGTAGCAGTAGTGATTTGTGTTATGCCTTAGTTATTAAACTGTTCTTATCTCAACCCGTGGGGGCTACATTCTTTGGATTCTCCTTCCTAACTCTCCGGGAGTCAGGGGAGCAAGGGGGGGAGTGAGTGAACGAGCTGTGTGTGGACTTGGTTTTAAACCACGACCCCACCGTGTCAGCATCTCAGTATCTGTATACACCTCAGGGAGTGTACACATTTTCTTGCAGAATGCAAAGTCACATTAGCCTAGAAATACACTAGTAAAGAACTGACTAGCATCATATATGCTCACGTCAAGAAAACTGCAGAATAGCTGACCTTCACTGACGTTGAACCTGGAAGAAGCAGAAGCATGTTAATGTGGCAATTCATATGCTCATTAGACACAGTGCCAAAACAGCAGGACTATCCTGCCTTGTGGATCAAGTAAGTATCTTGTCATAGCTGTTTCCAATCCTATATGCACTCTGCCTGAATGCCAGGCACAGTTAGCAGAACAGCCCTTGCAGTACAGTTACAGCATAACAGTCTGTTTCCTGGTGCTGACAAAGGGAAAGGCTGCATCTTGGAAAGCAAAAGAATCAGCTCTCTTGTCACCACAGGTAAGGGTTTTCACACCTTTAAGAGAGTCAGGACGCTTGTTTCTTTGACGGCTTTGAATCCAGAAATCAGCAGAAAAAATCCGGACCTTGATTCTGTTGATACAAGTGTATGAGTACTTTATATGGGGCTTTGATAAACTGGTTTAGTGGAAGGCGTCCCTATGGCAGAAAGGATAAAACTATACGATCTTTAAGGTCCTTTCTAACCCTAAACATTCTATGATTCTATGATATCTAGCTTTCCTTCAATTTCATGTCCTCTTTGTGTTTAAATATGGATTAAACCGTGCCTGAAGATATGCAACAGAAAAAAAAAATACATTTTCAGCAGTAACCACTTATTCACATGTGAAACCTGACAATGTTGTTCTAATACTCCCATATAACCTGCTTATTTCCCCAGCTCAACTTGTAGGCATACTCAAAACTTACTAGGCCTTTCTGTCTTTAAAACAATAGCTCTCTCCTGAAATCATTGCACACTTTAAACATTTTTTATGGTATTTACCCTATTTTAAGGGAAAACTTGCACTAAAAATAAAAACAAAAAACAACCCAAAATGAATAGTGTTTTGCATAAAGTTTTGGTGGGTTGGTTGGATTTTCTTTGGTTTTTGATTTGGAACTTATGTTAGACAATGTCTCCATTTCAGAATGGTATCTCATACCATGTATTTATGTATTGTTAAGACATGTCTTGGTCCTTTGGTCAGCTTGTTCTTTCAAGCCCAGATTTCAGTCTCTTTAGCAAAAATACCCCCTAATTCCTGCAAATGGTGTGTTAGAACTGGTCAGCAACTTCTTTTGAGATATCTTGTCACAATATCATTTGTTGACTCCCAGCCAACAGGTTCTGTCAGTGGGACAGCAACAGCTAAAACAAAAAAATTAACCCAGATTGTCCTCAAGGCACTTACTAATCTTGTCTGAACAGGTAAAGCATGAACACTATAACAAAAATAGGAAGAGGCATTTACATCTTGTAGTTGCATCCTGTTGAATTTGAGGTACAATCTCCATCTGAAGCTCCTGTGCAGTTTGATTTTCATAGCATTTCTTACCTTTGTGGAATCTCTGAGAGGCTGTGCTTGTAATTGTTGATACCATCTCTCTGCTGGTGTACTTATTTTCCTTGGTATCTTAGGAACAGAATAGCTTTGAGAACCCTATATAGCTGCAGGCTTTTTTGCTTTTGCTTTTTAGTCAGATGGTTGGAGACCTTCACATACATAAGCACATCTATATTGTGCGGATGTAAGCCTTATATCCTTAGGACACTACAAAGCAACTGTCCTTAGGAACTTAGCACAGACAAGTTCTTTACTTGCTTGGTCAATTAGGGACATTAAAAAACCCTCTACTGAAATAAGTCTTAAAAACATGATCGTAAGGGAAAATTATCAGTTCTTTTTCCTACTCTATAAAAGAAATAATACTTTCTGAGGCTTTTCCTGTCAGGTCAGATGAACTACAGAAAATTTGTATGTGCATTTATGTTTTATTAAGCTTCCTTTCTGTTGACTGAAGACACAGGTACCAAGTCAGATAATATTAGTAATCACAGGTCAGTGATCGGACTAGTCTGTGTTAGCAGCTTGAGATGCTGCTAAGGTTTTACAGCGTGGCATTAGTTCCATGAAACTGTTTAAACAGTACTGCTTTGTACTTACACATAAATATGAATTCTTCATGGAGGATAATGCTGAATTGGGGTTCCACAGGAGTAACAAATAGCACTGGGCATTTTTTTCCTTACTTCTGATCTATATGCTTTGAAGGTCCAAAATATTTGGGAGTACATATTCAGTTGTCTGATTAAAATTCTTCATTTATAAGTATAAAACATTGAAATGCTAACAGGACCAATTTAAAGACACACAAACAAATGCATATGGCTTCTCACCAAAGAAGTCTTACGTTACAGGAACCTGCAATGTTCCATCCATTACTAAGAACTCCTAGAGAACTCTGGAAATTCAGAAATGGCAAATGCAGACTGGCACTGGTTTTACTATCCTAATTAGCAGAAGATGATTAAAAACGTGGCTTTTTAAAACAACTTACTTATTTTTCTACCTTAGCTTTTTCTCAGTCATAAAAAAATGTTCTTTCTGGAAATTAAATTACCCTGTTTCAGTTTTTAGAGTAGTTATGTCGAGTTGGTCTGTGAATTCTGTGGAATTACAGATGTTGCTTTATTTAATCCCATGGTAACTTGCAAAAAATAATTAAAATCTTAAAAACAATAATAGATTAGAAAGAAAAAATAAGTTTTGCCCAGTGAAAAAGATGTACTGGTACTAAAAGTGGTTAGATACTTGTCTTAATTTTTGTTCCCCACATAGCAATGTAATACTAATTTGAAGCTAATAATTTCAAGGTTTCTTTGTAGTTTGATCACACAAATGTTACACCTCCAACAGCATTTTACACTGGCAGTCAGCAAGCATGCTGAAAGGTTTCTGAGTTCAGGAATGTTGACAAGGATATGTCATATCAAATGTAGCAAAAACTGCAACACTGCAAAGCCTTGCAAACTGCAACAGGCACTGCAAGGAAGCCTTCTCAGTAGTTTATAAGTAAAGGTATCAATTTATTTATATTAATTGCTTTTTTGATGATTGCTAGCATACTGTAAATCCATATATATAGGAAGTATATGACAGAGCATGACACTATAGGGTTTTATTTTCTTTTTGTGTAGGTTGCTCTTACAACTGCCATTCATGCACTCTATGACACTTCCCAGAAATGGGAAGAGGGGATAAAGTATTTTGGTCATCCTGCATGTCTACTTACTTTTTTTTTTCTGCTCATAAGGAGGGGCAGGATTACATTGCAGCCTACTTTTCACCCTTATTTGAAATTTTTTGGTTTCTATGGAAACAATGTGCACTATTGTTGTAGTTGTAAACTGGAGGACAGTAGTGTCCCAGCATTTCATAAAAAGCAGTAGCATAAGTTCTCTGTAACTATGTGGAAAACTTTGTTTGCTCTATGAGGCTTCTATGTAGATTCTGAATCTGTGTATTCTGTGTATTCTGAACAATAATCAGAAGTCATCTGATGACCTGGATACTCAAAAACCAAGTTAGATTTTCTTGAAGCATGTATTATCTCCTCTCAAGATTACCTAACAGATGAAATCTTCAAATATGTATCTGCTGTATTTACATGTGCCAGCAGTTAATGACCCCCAAATTCATGTCCATGATTCATCAAACCCACTGATCCATATTTTCAATTGCATCGTTTGCATAGTGTTTAGTTGCTCTGCAGAAGTGTAATTGACATCTCTGCTTCCAAGGAGTTTTGGATTTCTAGTTTGTGCTTTTAGACATTCATAAGATCTGGAGGCTAATATTAAAAGCATTAGCATGATAAACCAGTGCTAACCTGATAACTATGATTGAATGAAACCAAAATAATATAATGGTTACTCATAATGCTGTAAATGAGGGCAATTTAAACAAAGAAGAATTTCTTAATCATGGCTCTATATTTCTTCTCTCAAAAACAAATGGAAAAAAAAGAAAACAAAAGGAGAGCAAAGGAAAGGAATGGAAAGGAAAAAGAAAAAAGAAAAGAAAAAGAAAAGAAAAGAAAAGAAAAGAAAAGAAAAGAAAAGAAAAGAAAAGAAAAGAAAAGAAAAGAAAAGAAGACAGAAGGATTCCTAATAGGAAATTACTCTCTTTTCCAATTCTCAGTGTTTTTTGGAATTTCTAGAAGCCATTTTTTGAGCAATTTAAAAAATCTGGTTTAGAACTCTTAAAAAAAGTAAAGAAAAAAAAGTCATACAGCCTTAAACTGTGAATCATGTTTTGTTTCCATTTTTGCATCAACTTTGCATTCTTCATTTAAAAAACAAAAATATGTAGCTCATTTCTCTTTACTGGGTAAATACTGCAAAGGTGCCATCATTGTCCAACTGAAAGTTAGACTTGGTACTCTTTCCTCCCCTGCCATGTACACATAATGATTTTGGTATGAAAATTAGAGGACACTTTGAGAAACTAACACATCCTAATTTCTTTCTAGATACTTTTTGGTTTTATCTTCTTTATGCTTTAACTTTTTTTAATACATTATGGACATTTAATAAAAATTAGATTTTAGAAAATAAAATGGGAATTTCAGTGAACAAATTGATTAAAAGCGACCTCCTTTTAAAGTATAATTATTAACAACCATAATCAGGTGATTGCATTTCAATAGCTCCCAAAGGGAGCACATGAAATTGTGCTCCGACTTTTATATGGATAAAGTAGGAAAATGGTACTGAATTGCTGACAATACAAGTGCAACCAATACAAGCATGGGAGAAGCTGTCAGTAGTTGTGATCTAGATCAGTTTGTTACCCTGGTAAAAGCTACATACATTATTAATTTATAAGGCCCTATATGTAGTAACAAAAGATGAAATCCACGATTTTTCAAGAAGAACTTTATTCAGTAAAATATTAACGGAAAAAGTAATGATACCAAAATGGCATTAAAAGGAATAGTATAATCCTGATGAATATGAAGATGAGAGTAGTAAAAGAAAGCCTATATTTCCTGTAATCTTGATAATGACATAAATACTGGAATTCTTTGTTCCTGCCTTCTATTGCTATGGGGAATGCATTGAAATATTGAATAGAATTTAGAAAAACACCATGAAATATATTTAAGAAAGGCAAAAGACCTAGTTTTAAAAAATATTTATCTTCTTAAAAAAGAAAAAAAAAAAGCCAAAGGATAATTTTACCAAAATAACTAAGAATAATGCTAGCTTGTATGTACCTATACAGAAAAAAACCCAAACAAAATAACAAGAGCCAATGAGCTGGAAAAAGACACTGTATGTGTTCAGTAACAAGAAGCAAGGAGAACCTTTTCTGCAGCAGAAATAGTTAACTACTAGAACTACTTGTCATGGCCTGAGACAGATTATCCCTATCACTGGAAATGTTTATTTTCTTGGAACAGGCTTCCCAGGAAAGTGGTGGAATCACTGTTCCTGGAAGTGCTCAAAAATCATATAGAGGAGGCCGTTAGCAACATGGTTTAGTGGTGGACTTGGCAGGCCTGGCAGATAAGCTACTTGATCATCTTAAAGGTCTTTTCTATGATTCTGTGATTCTATGATTCATCCCATACTGTTATACGTAACAATCACATCAAGTCTTATTCATGGTTATCTAGTAGGCCTGTGTGCAAGTGCTTTGTCTATTTGGAAAAGTCAGCCTCTTCCTTACAGTAGCTAGTTAATCTTTAGGAAGTCTGATTGCACCAGCAATATGTTTGTGATTTAGTGGTCTAGATATTTCCTTCTCTTTCCTCTTAATAAAATGGCAACTACAACTTTTACACAGAATTCCTTAAATATTTATAAATATATTTAATTCTTCCCTGTTCTATATTCTGCCCTCAAAATATTTTGTTGAGGTTACCCACCTGGTTCATAATTTCATGGAACACTATGCAAATAATCTATGTGGTTACTGTTACTGTCATTTTCCTGTATTATCTCAAAAGATAAACTTGCTATATCAATCCTGACCTTTCTTTTCTTGCTGTTCTTTTCGTCTTAAGGTTTTTAAATAGCAAAATCAAAACTTCACGGTGTGTAACTACTCAGAAATAGGCTCCATTAAGTGAAATTTAAAGGAGTTTTCATTTTCCAAGCTGGTGCTTTTATCTCTTCAATAGCTGTTGTTTACTAACAGTACAAAACAGGTTTTTCAAAACCATTCCTATAACACTGTGGCCAGAATTTATCTTTAAGCTTTTGACAAATGAGTTGAATTCAAGATATACTCTTCTGATTTCCTTCTGCAGGCAATTTATATATCATGGTTATCAGAAAACTTGTGGGTTACAGGCACCATTTTTATTGGATTTGATGGAGGGCTAACTTGAAATTTTAGCAGAGTCATTAAAGGTGGCATTTGTGGGGCTGATTTATGTTATAAGATTTTTTTAAAAGAGAGCAGCTAAAGAAATTCTGGTTCTTGAACAGTAGCCTGAAAAGTTTAAACACCAAGACCATCATGAGTTCCTTTCCTTGGATTTCACAAGTTTTAGACCATTAGTGTTCTGTTAGACATCTAACTGTATGAGTTACCAATTATCCATTTGTAAGAAATATTATCAGAATCAGTAATACTTTAAATGGCAATTCCTTCATGCAAGACTTTTTTAATAATTTTATGAACATTGTAATATTCTGAGGACAGAAGTTTTACTCTATTAATACCTCCAATGTCTAAACCCAGAGTGAACATTGAGAACTGAGGAAAGAAAATTAAGTAAGTTGAAACACACCCCTCTGGAATATTTTGTATGAATCTTGCACCTGTTGGTACCAAGAACAGGTAACCAGTATTAGGTATCTAATGTTAGGTATCTAGCAATTAACTTAATCTGAGTGCAATGCATTCAGTTAGACTTCTCGGTTGTTATTAAAAATACTCTTCCATTCAGCCTGAATATTCTGCCATGAAATGCAAGGATAAGTTTTTTAATAAATACTTAAGTGCAGCTACATTATTTCTTTAATTTACTTTCCACATCTATGGTCTTCTGGATTTTCTATTAGAACTCCACTTTGTGCAGGCAAAAATGTGCTAAAGCAAGCTGAAAATATGCATCAGCACTCAGAATCAGGTAATAAAAATTACAGTTGCTCTTTTCCTTATAGTGCAGACAACTCAAAGCAAGGAAGGACCCTACAGAGAATCCTGCATTAAGAATTCTGTTCAGCAACTAAATCTTTCTGTGATGGGTCCTTTCCTTGGGAAAAGTGAGGATGGAAGATACTTCTGAAATGGCCACTTGTTTATAGCATAAGCCAGGCATTCACCTCTCCTGTCTAAGCAGGGCTGCTCATAACAATATTCTTTCTCATACTTCTGTTGAACCCAGCCCTATAAAAGCACTTCTTTAGGAAACAAAAAACCACATGCAATTTTCTGCTTGTTTAGCTTGTTTCTTTCAGCTACCTGAGTACAGTTCAAGTACCCCATACTCCTCCTCTTGCTAGTTTCAGATATTGATGTATAACTTTGCTTATCCCATGTACATTTTCAGCCAAGTTAGAGATGATGTGTTTGTAGCCCTACAGACTTTATCAGCCTCATGGAAGCTAAAAGCAGCAAAATCAAAGACAAGCATATGTGGTTTTAGTATTGCATGTTAATCAGCTATATTAAATTCAATTCATTCTCTTAATGCTTTCCTTTAAATAAAATTCAGGTAATACGAGATATTAACTTGTTTTATTTTGATATGTACCAACCAAAGACCAAGAAAGCCCATTAGTCATCTGCTAATAACAGAATGTTGAAACAGCCTTTGCTTTGTACTCATCTGATATAATTAACTTTGCTTTCTGCTATAATCCATATATGCTCTATTGTGTCAAGAATGAGAAAGACAACCTCTTAGATAATATAACAGCCTGTAGTCAGCTGGACAAGCTGCTTTAATTGCATCTAGGGGAAAAGGATTTGTGTAGGACAGTTATATAAGGCCCTTTCCAACCCTAACTATTCTATGATTCTGTGATAAGGGGTCTTGAAACACCAGCTGAAGGCAAATGAACATATTAGTCTCAGTCTGGAATAGACTGGAACCAACTATGTGTCTTTCTGCTAAAATAAAATTCTGTGATGTTGCTACTCAGAGCAAAATGTATATTATAAATCACAGATTCACCACATCTTGCAAATCTTTATTAGTGACAAGATTTCAGTAGAAAAGTCATAAGACTTGTTCAGTCTTCACTTCCTTAGAATTAAAGGTCAGGCTAAGGTACTTACATCTCAGTTGATTTCTGAACTTAAGATATGTACAGTAACTTTTCTTGATTTGTCTACAGCCTGAATTGGAAATAACAGACAATGAAAAACTATCCAATAAACTCTACTTCTACCTTTAGAAATTTTGCTGTAAGCCAGAATATTTATTTATGTATAAAATATTCATACTTCAATCTGAAACAACTAAAAAAAAATGCTGAAGGTATATTTTAATTTGTTACAATCTTCCATCACATTCTTAAGAAAAAAAACCCAGGATTGTTTTTTAGAGCAAGAATGTATGAAATTACACGTTTCCTTACAACATAAAAAGAAAAATACAGCTTTCACAGATACTTTCTGCTGTAAAACATAATTAAAACTCAACTTCAAAAAAATTTAGAAAAATATTTGCAAGAATCACACATCTGTACTTGCCATGTCATAATGTTGTCCTTGTAAAATATTGCTTTATAGCATACAGTCCTGCCCTGTTTCATTCACACAGAATTCAGACCTCTAGTTCTGCAAAAATGAATGGATGTGTACACTGTACACTCTTGAGGAGTTTCACTGATGCCAATAGGGCTGGTTGCAGCACAGAAAGTTAAGATAGGAATTAGTCTTTTCAGAATCATCCTCTAAGCCTATTATATCAGGGCACAGAATTGGGTTAGATTCCACTTTTAGTCAGGTTAGTGAAGCCCTGTTGCCTAAACCATTATAACATGGGTAAAAAGAATAGCAGAATTTGACACAATGGATGAAACACTTTAGGGAAAGAGTGTACTAAGAAGGCTTACAATGTTATAATGTAGCATAATGCAGGTTAGGCAATTAAATAATCTCCTTTTTGGTAAAAGTACTGAGTGACCATGTGCCAGAACCAAACCTTAATGGCTTATACTGCATACTTGAAAATGGTCTGACTCATTCAGCCAAGCAGATTATTTTCTTAGTTCTAACATTATCCGATACAGTAAAAATTACCTTTAAGTTGTTCCCAGTGCACTCATATTCTTTGTTCTAGGAATACAGGGAATCTTAAGTATTGTCTGCTGAAACAGATTTCTTCATATACTTTATTTTTAGCAACAGCTAAAGTTCATCTTTCTCTGACTGAGAGTATCGAGATTATGGGAAGATCAAAAATTTCTTGCAAAGTACTTTCCAGTACATCTTACCTCTGTGAAGTCTGAATAATCAGAGAGGGATCAGTTATTCTTTAAAAAAAAAAGTAATGGCAATCTCACATGGAGTTTAGAAGATGAGTTTTCTCCAGAATGTGCTGATCAAAGTAAAACCAGGGGTACACTTGCCAGAAATATCTTCTCTGCAAACTCTCATCTGGCATCTTCTCAGAAACTGTCTATGTTAGCTGGTCACAAGGATGGTCCAAGCTGCTGAGTCTGGCTGGGTCCCTGTCTTGGGTATACATTTTCTCTTGTCCAAGTTCAGTTTTCCCAGAGAAAATAGAAAGGAAAAACAGGTTTCGTTTTTTAAGAGATTGAATATTGAATATTTTACACAGGAATTAGGTGACATTATATACCTTATGTATGCCTTGATATCTTCATAACACCCCTGAGAATTGTAGTAGTTTTGTTCTTATTTCATAAAATGGAGCTGGTTCAGCCAATTCATCCATTGGTTTTTAGAGATATAGCTCAGGTTCAGACAAACCTGGGAGACTTTTTCTTGTAATTGACTCCAAAGGGAGTGTAGATAATCAGCTCAGATAGAAATATCTACATTCTATCAGCAGGGGGACCATCTATTGGTAGACAGTATCTATGCTGTTCTTCAGACTGGGACTAGGAAAGGAAAGAAGTGCACAAGTAGAGTACCTGGGAAAAACAGTGGAATTAATTTACCTGTCACCACAGGGAGAATCTAAAGGAGATGAAGAATGCAGCTTTCCAGGCTTTTCTTAACACTCACAAAACCATCCTTCCTCTATTTTTAGTTCTTTTCCATTTGTTTACAAAATAAAATCTTGTGGCAGCATTGTCTGTTTTGGTTTTGTTTCATAATGCTGTTTTGTTTTTACTCTGCCTAAAGAAAGGCTTGCCCTCTCATGTGAGAAATCCACAGACAGATCAGACAACACAGCTCTTGACCCATACCATGTGCTTTCATTGTTATGATCAATATTTGGATTCACAGAGGAATTTGCAACAAGATTTTTACTTCCACCAAACCACTCTTCTGAAGCAGCTAATCACCGCGTAGAGGTATCTTAAGGTGATAAACCTGATAAACCACTGCCCAAGAGGTACCTACCAGGTAGCAAAGATCTGATTAAATTCCCTTTAATCCTAATAGGCTGTTTTAAATATAATAAATTTGGTTTACGTTAACTAAATATAACTTCTCAGCTCAATATAATGCAATGCCAACTTTCTCCTTGTGTGTTTCATAAGATCTTATTTCTTTTTCTATTAATAGTAGAGAAACTACTAAATAACACTTGCAGTGCCTTTGCACTTACGAGTTGAAAGGACCTTATTTGTACATTTATCTTTTATCTTACAGTCTTGCCTCGATTGTCTAGTTTTAAGATTTCTGTAAATTAGATTTCTATGTTATAGATGGTAGAATAAGATGAAGAGCCATGGTTAATAACCAATTGTTCTTTAATTCTGTGCATATCCATCTCCTTTTACCCAACTAAGTTTTCATGTAACTAAAATGTAAAGTGTTACGGAAAATGTTGTAAAAATAGAAATAGTAGGTATTTTAATCTTTAATACCTTGCTGTTAGTAAAGATTTCACTGAACTTTTCTATTGAACTTTTTTTTTTGTTTGTACATTTGTTGATACCTATTAGCAGATACTTAAAGAAAAATTTATTATTCTCTGAAGAGCATTCACTCATTCCCTGCTTTTTAAAGGGTACCCACAGTAGGATAAGCTGACAGTGCAACAGCTAACAATAATGGTGTCTGTCTAGAGCACTCACCAGATCTAAATGGACTGAAAGCTAGATCCCACACCACAGCTGAGTACATCATCAGCTGAGACAGCATTTAAATGCTGATGCAGCACTTAACATGGATCTATTTCATTTAAGGTCGCCTAGGCCTAGTTATTCAGTACTCAGACTTGATTGGTTTTAGTTGATTTTTATATTTAATTGGTAAAGCAACCATCAAATGTGGATATATGCTAGACATACATCCAATAGATTAAAGGTCTGGCCTACCAAGATTGATTTTTACCTGTAATGTGATGGTGATCCCAGAGTTAAAAAACAACTTTTTAATATTTATTCCTATTTGCTGTTTAATGAGCTGGTGGCATTCAGCACTATGGAAATAATGAAAAATAACTCTTTATAGGTGACAATCTTATAGGTGATTTTAATCTCTAAAATATTGCATACAAGAGAAAATGGCTAAATATAGATTTGATATTGAAACATACTGTGAGAATGATTGTTTCCTAATATTGCTGATTCTAAATCCCACCGTACTGTAGAAGTGTGTGAAAGCTTGCAATTGACACACTGTGGGAGCTATGATAACAAATTTAGCTTTTCTTATTTGATTTCACATCTGTAAAGTAAATTATTTTCTTATACAAAAAATAAGCTTTTAAGCTTATTATATTGCTTATTGTTTAAGAGGCTTTTGAGAGATGCTGTTGGAAATAATGGAATTAAAAATTATTTTTAGACATATTTTTAAATATGAACATAAAACCAGTTGAATTTGTTGAATAATGATTTGCCTTAACCCCACCAGTGGCCATGAAAAATCACAAATTAATTTCCAAAGGTGACTATTTCATATAGTTTCTGTTGACTGCTTGTTGGACTTTGTATTTCAATCTCATAAAGATATATTAATTATTTGTGTTATGTTAGTGCCTATTGTGTGAATTTTTCTAATTTTGTATACACTTACAGAAACACATAAAGCGATCTGTTGATTAATACATATCTTACTGTTATTGTTTTATTAAGATTAAATTAACTGCATCAGTGAAATGCATAATTAGTTTAAGAGTGATCCAATCTATTTTCTGTTATCTAAATTATATATACTTTTAAGTTAAGAAATCTTACTCTGTGGCTAAGTGAAACAGTGTTTATCTATTCTCTAATCACAGTTGATGTATGCGAAAAGCACACTAAAATGTGAAAAGAAATGTGAAAGTACATTAATTTAATGTAGTCAAAGTACAATAAAAGCACTGTAGTTTCACAGTGGTATCATGCTCACTGAGTTAAACAGAAAATCTTCTATATTCACTGAGCTTGAAGCTTACTTTCTCATGTGGTTGAAAATAATTGATCTGTTGCATAGAGTGACCCTTGCTTTTATTTCTTCCCATGTCTGTTGTGTTAAGGCTTTTTTCTTTTTTTCTTTTTCTTTTACTTAAGGGTGTTTCCAACACACTGACAGGAGATCATCTCTACTGATCATTATTTTAAGACAAACACTTCCCATTCATTGTTACAAATGAAGGTAGTTGTCTTCTATTTTTGCTTTTTCATGTGTATAGACATAGATGGAACAACAACTATTCATCATTCTTAGGAAGGGGGGAAGAAGAAAATACATAATTCATATCCTTAAGTTCTTAAACCTCCACTTCTGGTTTTCAAGTCAATTTCCTGTACATAGGTTTCACTGGAACAGAAAACCTCCTTGTAGCTAGCATTCATTTCTTTCACTATTAATTGCCATTCATTTGTAATCCTGCAGGGTAAAATACTGTGAAAACTGATGTGTAACTTTGAAATAGAGTACACTTTATCCTGTTCTCATAGTAATGACATATCGTTGCACTACCTGATGGCAAAAAGAAGAAAATCTCTTAGAAATAATGTCACTGAACATTTGCAGTTGCCCTTCCAGACCCTATAGTTATGCTACCTCTCTACTCTTCTAAAAAAATTTCATCTTAAGTCTCCAGGGTCACAGTCCTGTGTACTTAGGAATGTAGTGTACATGTTAATAAATGTTCAATACTAGACTTAGAGATATTTCACTGATTGAAAAAAAAAAGGCTGTGTTCTAGAAATTAATTTTTTAGATATTTCTATAGGGTTTTCATTACATGTCTTCTATCTTAAAGTAGTGTTATCTTTCATTGTAATTTCTAAATAAGTCCTTTAGCTTCTACAACAGCTCTGTTCCTCTGTTTTGTCCTTATTAAGCTTTACAAGGTCTTCAAGAACATCATCTAACATGAGCGCAATATTGCAGAAGGAAACATGTAACAAGACAGATGTTTTGCATATGACTTCTAATTAAGAAAATATTTAAGCAATTGTATGACCTCCTCAATGTCAAAAGGGAAAATTTTGCCTGAGGGTTAATTAACATCTTAACACCTTTATTTCATTACAGCTATTTATTTTACATTGTTGGATTCTTGGTAACAGTAAGAGATATTTTGGTTTATATTCAAATTTTTATTAACAAAAAAAATCTTATACATTATCATTTACTCAGCTAATGCAGACACTGTCATGGAAAGCACAAAAATACACTAAAATTTGGGTTACATCATAACTTTATGTTTTGTTAATTCATTATAGTCAGAAAATCTTTTGATTTTGTGCAAAACTAAAAGCCTAGGGTATGTGTATACATGTTCTTTTATACTTAAAGTTAAGAAATTGTTTGTTCTGGTAATCTCAGTTATATGTTAATGCATTATTCCTCATGCAACATTTTCTAAAACAGTGTGCTATTATGCCTATGCCAGGAAAAAAAAATCTTGTATCATTAAAAAAAAAATTATCAATGGATGACTAGTAGCAAGCTGTATGCATGCAAGAGAAGAAAAATATATGCATTCTGAGATAGCAATAGTATCAGTAAAATTCTTTGAATGTATATCTTTATTTGTAATAAATAGTTTAAAAGCTGTTTATAATAATCCAAACAGGTTTTTGCTTTTTATTTTTTTTCTCTTGAGTGATAGGTAACTGACCATATTTAATAAAAGGACAAGCACAATTTGGTACAATGTCCCCATAGCTACTTGCTTTTTTTTTGAATGTCATGCCTCTTAAATATGCACACTGTTCATTCAACACTAAATAATATACATGTAAAAACACACTCAAATATGGTGTCTTAGTTACTTTAATGTTTTGTAATATACTGTAACGTAAACATTTCATAGGTTATCTTCCATTTACAATCATAGAATCATAGAATAGTTAGGGTTGGAAAGGACCTTAAGATCATCTAGTTCCAACCCCTCTGCCATGGGCAGGGACTCCTCACATTAAACAATCCCCTTTCTTTCCTATTCTTTACACAGATATTGCATCAAGGTAATTTGCATATGTGTTCATATAAAGGAAGAGCCACAGATATCACTATATCTAATTTGGGATTTGTTGTGGTTTAAACCAAATCCGCACAGTTAGCTCACTCACTCCCCCCCTTGCTCCCCCAAGTCCCGAAGAGTTAGGAAGGAGAATCCAAAAAATGTAGCCCCCACGGATTGAGATAAGAACGGTTTAATAGCTAAGGTATAACATAGATCACTACTGCCACTACTACTGCAAATAATAATGATACAGCAAACAACAAGTGAAGAGAATACAACACCCCACCAGCCACCGACCCATAACTCACTCCACCCTGCCCGGCCGAGCACCGCATGCTCCTTCCTCCATTTTCCCCAGCGCTCCACCCCTAGTCCCATCCCAGTTGCATCCTGGGCATGACGTGCTATGGTATGGAATACCTCATTGGCTAGCCTGGGTCAGGTGTCCTGTCTCTCCTTCCTCCCGGCCTCCCCTCCTCCCTGGCAGAGCACGTGCTCAGAAAAGGCCCTGAACAAAAACACCCTCAAAACATGCTCGCTATCAAGCAACTGTTCTCAGCCCGACAGTCAAAACACAGCACTGCACCAGCTACAAGAGGAGAAAAAATGACTGCTACGGCTGAACCCATGACAGGATTCAGATCCAGTCCAAAGTATTCACTCAAAAGACAAGTGACTACGTATCTTCTCATGTAAGCATCTACAAGAAGGTGTCTGTCTGTGAGTGACTGAACTGAAATCAGACTCCTCCATCCATTGCCTCAAAGGTTGGTATAAGACCCTGAGGTCCACTATCTCAAAGACGGGTGTGAGGAGCTGATATGAGACTCCTCAGTCCATTATCTCAAGAATTAGTGTGAGGAACTGCTGCCCATTATCTCAAGGATAGCTACACAAATTGCTGGCTGCAAGACCAGTGAAACCAGATATACATGATCCACCAGGAATGTGCAGTCCATGGCATTAAGAACAGAGGTACTCCCCCAGTACATAACAAAAGGAGGAAAACGGCAATCACCAGTGTGGCCACCCACCTCTAATGACAACTACAAACCCTGGAGGACACCCAACACTGAAGGCTACAATTCCAGACCCTTGGGATGCCAGTGGATTCACAGTGGTGGCTATCTCTCTGCACTTTGAAATCTTGCTTAACTCCTTTTGTTCTGGTCTGTCCTCATGCTTTATATATGTATAATAATAATTGCCTTTTTATAAAAAACAAACTGATCGATTATGGTACTTGACCTAGTTTTCATCTTAGTTTCACTTTGGTGATCATGAATGAAATATTTCTGACACTGGGTTTTTCTCCAGTTGGACCTTGACATTGTCTTAACAGTCTTAACTTCTCTTGTAGCAAAGCAAGAGCTGATCATTTCAGAGCACAGAGAGTGATCCAGTCAATCTTGAACTAAATGAACAGACAGAATACCTCACTTGCATGCAGATTGCCGCACTGAGATATCCTGATCTCAAACCAAGTCTTAGGTTGCTTAAGCTTAGTGTTCAGTGTCATTTTAGAAGCCCTAGGTCAGGGCATGAAGCCTCCACCTATTTTCCAGAAGGTGTGGATCCTCCACAAGACCAGTGCCATGCCTTCTAGGTCTGTGTAGACATTCCATAAGGTTTTCAGATGATGCTAGATCTCAGGCAGGAGCAAAGAGGCCCTGCTCATCCCCCAGACTGCCAAATGACCTGTTGGATAGTTTTAGCAAGTCCATTAACTCTGGTGTTTACAAAAAGACATTTATAATACCAAGACCTAGTCAGGAAAAGCACTAGATAAATGTCCTAAATTCTTGTATGTAAACCTCAAGGAACTACCATGTGGTAAAAGGCTTTTTAACAGTTCAGCCTTGGCTAGGAAAGATTGGATTTTATGTCCATACAATAACAAAATATTTTTATGTGGAAACCACCAATTATATGCATTACTTATCTTTTAATATAGCTACATTATGTCTATCTATATATAGATATATAGATTGCTCACAGGTTGTTGAATCCCAAGACAGGGAAAAATCTCTGTAAAAGTTTGGAAACAAGGTAGAATCATAAACTCATAGAATCATAGAATAGTTAGGGCTGGAAAGGATCATGTTGTTCCAATCCTCCTGCTGCGGGCATGATTCTTTGTGCAGGTGAGCAGGTTGTGTGAGGGGCAAGCAGAAATGAGTAGAGAGGTTTTTTTACACAATTATAACTTTTATAACTGTTCAGAAAAAAAAAATCAGTCCAAAAAAACAGGTATGTGTGCATTTCCACCACAGAAAATGTTGGCATTTTACCTGACCACCAAGTCAGAATCTTTGGCACCTGTGGGAGAAGAAACAGGTCATCATTTCATGCCATCATTTGTCCTCAATATTGAGGCTGTTGTTAAACTGAAAAATGCCTGACATTTGCTAATGATGCTATTATGGTATTGATGCTCACTAATGAAAAAGGGATATAAGGTCAATTTATTTTATGCAGACCAGAAAAACAGTTACTAAGGGTAACTACTTTTGATCATGTACTTCAGGTTTTATAGCTACCTCCTAACAGTCAATGATTCTGTATTCATGGCTCATAAAAAATAACATCATCCTTAACATAGCTGGAGAGGTCAAATGAACCATACTTAAGAATGTTTCTTGCACGTATCTTCACAACTGCTAATCGCTCAATACTGATTAAAATCAGAGAAGCTGCCCACTTTGGGAAAAAAAAATATATATATATATATATATATCCTGAGAAGACTTAAATATGCATGCAAAATAGTTGCATAAAGATGAACCACTGGTAGCTGGAGGTGAGGTCTATACAGTTTTGACTTTATGGTATGACTCTCATACAAGTCTCACGTGAATATATTTATAAATCTTTCAGGTTATATGAGTCAGCACTCAAAAAATTAGAAAGGGCCAAAGCAAAAGATTTAAACTATTCTTCTATTGAGGTGTTTATGACCCAATGATGCATTACTGTTTTAGATAAAGCTTTTTAGGTAAAGCTTCATCTTCATATGTAAGGAGGTCCCTTTATATTTTGTTTCAGTGAGGTGGTGAAAAGTCTGCAATCCCAGTGTGGAACAGTATCCTGTAAATGCTCTCCTGTTTTCACAGCTGAAGAGTTTTCCTTAGCTTTTTACTCCTGATTCCTCTAGTGGCATTTATTGCTTTTTAAAATATTCTCAAAATTATACAGAAGATTTTCCTGCTTTAATCAATTGAAGGCTACAAAATAATTGCTACAAATTTGAATTAAGAAGTACATTAATTTTTTCAACTTAAAATGTTAAGACTTCTCCAAAGACACTTCTTCTTTGGCTTATGCACTTTCTAGAAAAATACTTCCTGGGTTCACCCTTTTCCTTGAAATGCATTATTTTTGAAATGACTAAGGGACTCCTCTTATGTATACCATGAAAGGTTTAACAAAACCTTTCCTGAATACTTGGATGTTCATTTTGAGCTTATATTTCAGTGGTAGCTCCTTTATTCCTAGATGTAAAGGAGCTGTGATTACTTCTGGATCATATAAAATAATAATCAAATCAGTGATAATGAAATAAATTGGATGAAACAGCCAGGAATCTTCTAAGTATACAGTGTCTTCTAGTGTAATTTTATGTTGCACTTTAGCAGCCCTCCTCACAAAGACCTCTTAAAGGAAGAGTCTAGCCCTTTAAATTAGGTTTACATTGCCTCAGCTGTAAAGCATACACACATTAAGTTATAAGCCTCCCTAACGGTTTTTTTTTCCACCTAAGATGAACTAGAGCACAGCAGACTTGCTGACATTAGTTTTCATGTAGCTCAACAGATCTGACAAGCAGATGTGAAAATTCAAGTGTATCATGATTTACAAAGCCAGCCTCTGGCTTGCCCAATCACAACTTGGCCCTAGCAGTGTGAACAGGATGTCTGCCTCAATGCTGCATCCTTTTCCTACATGTCCACTGTGTTTACAGTCAACTGTTTAAATGCAGTGCACAAAGAAGTTTCATCCTACTACACCCTACATTACAAGATTCCCTTCCATCACCTATAGACTAAACTCAAGAGCCAGCAAAATATAATTTGAAAGTGGAATTAAAGGCTTGGATTTCCTCTTCTTAGAGATAAATATTACCCAGTATGGGTTTTATTTCCTTTCAAAAGTCAAGCTGAAATTCAGCTGCTGCAACTGTATTCATGTCTTTGCCATCTCAGCAAGTTTGTCCTGTGTCAATAGTGTGATTTTAATAAATAAATACTGAAGCACAGCTGGTGTTGGCAAGATATCACTGTTAGGTTGCTGCAGCCCTGCTATCACCAATGGGTGTTGCTAATTATTCTCAGAACTGGGAAAAATAGGGGAAAGGAATGTAAGGGAGAGTCAACAGAGGTTGGAACAAAAACAAAAGAATGTTTGCCTCAGTCCACAGCAAGGACATCTGAACACCAAGAAGGCAGGCATTTCACTTGGTTCTGATTTTTTTTTCTTATCAAAACAAGATTTAACAGCCACAGTGGTATCAAGCTGTAGCTACATGCTTGCTGCTTAAAATTCATATGATTTGTTTGAGAGGGAAAGCAATGGAAGCTGGAATACTTAAAAACCTTACCAGAAAACATAAAAATGGTCAATTCTGGTCAGCTGTCACGAAGAGGAAGCAGATAGTTTTCAAATAGATACAAAGCCATGCAGCAGAAAAGCAGTATGTGAGCTGTCACCTTTCTAGCTAAAAAGTAATTTTTCTAAATTTTATTTTAAAGATGGCAGCTAAAGAGAGTGACCACTACACTGCATGCAAATTGCTCTTGTATTTACTTTTCAGACTGTTACTGTCTGTCAATACTGATGCTGGTTTTGCTTGCAGGTGTGCTATTGCCCAACTGAGCTGAGTGCCAAGTAACTGAGGCAGTGTACAGCCCAAGTTTTCTTGTCTACTTTTGTATAAGAAATTATTCCAAAATTAGTAGGTAAAATTACTCCAGTATTAAAACTGTTGCATTAAGCAGACATGATCTTAACTGTGTGACTGACAGTTTTATAAAGAGTGGGTATCTGATGGCAATCTCCAAACCCACCTTGCATATCAAAGTAACTCCAGCTCCAGCTGCTGTAGAGGGAAAACCACAACACATTTTCTGGTTACTTACTTGTCTTATCATTCAAAATGCATTTGAAACTAAAGAAGATGCTAGACTTGGAGTATCAATGATTTGAATTAACTTTCCTAGCCATTCACGGCCTTCTAACCTACAGATGTTCAGAAAACAAATTTTAGAGACTATTAAGGAAAATGTGGGGTAATACTGAAAATATTAAGCAAAAAAAAAAAAAAATTAAGAGGTTCCAATAAAAGTAATGCAAAGGTCAGAATCTAGGGGTGCAATTATGTGAGGACTAGAGGGAACAAATGTCAGCTGAGGAAAAAGGAAGAGCTTGGACCATTGTATTTATATGCAAGCTAGTAGGCTGGTAATACGAGGAAAGCAATGCAGTTAAGGCAGAAACACCTCTGAACTTTAATTTTGGCAGAATAGAAAAGATGTAGGAGGAATGTGAAAGAAGCATTAAAAATATGAGAGTATATATGTTATTCATCTAAACCTCCCCCACTTAACATTGTGATTATTATGTTACATTTAATGCAGATCTTAATTTGAGCAGCTGAGAGAAGCTAGGAGACTAAATCTTGTGAGCTTTGTTTACGTATGTATGGAAAACCCATAGGGAGCTTGGTTTATTATACTAAAGGAAAATTCATTAAATTGTGAGGTTTATTTTTGTTTTAAATAACTTATTTTATTATGTATATCATGTAGGATACTATTGTAAGACATGATTTAGAAGTGTGACTTCAGGTGCTTCTTAATTCCCTTGCTAGCAGGCACAGAGCTCCTGGTTTGAATAAACTTGTGACTGTTATAAATAAAAAGTTTTGACTAACTGCCTCTCTACCACTGAGAGATGGAAGGTTCCCTCAGGCTCTTAATGTGCTTGGAATAGTTAATTAGTGTATGCTACTCAAAAATGAAACTCAAATCAGTGTTACTTCCTGTTTTCCGACCACAGATTTTTTTTTAAATGGTGTCTGAAGTGATAGGGCTGCAGTTTCAGATCTCATTTGGTAATTGAACATTTTTATTTACTGGTAGGCTGTTGCTTTGAATGAGAACACAAACTGGCTAGGGAGTTACCTAGCCAACATAATGTGCATAGCAGAAAGAAATAAAAATAGTTTAAAATAGGTCCAATGAGGAAAGGCTTCATTATGATACCAGAAGAGCTATTAGTTGGGGAGGACAGTTCTCATGAGACAAGGAGAAAGCTCAAGCATTTACATTTTTACTCAGCTTTGGATGTGGATAAGATCTTAAAAATCCTTTCACTTATAAGATGTTCAGTAGGGTTTTCTGAAAGAATGCTTGTAAACAGTGTTCTCAAGTTTGCTATGTTCAGAGTGGGATTTCAAAGGATATTTTAAATTACATGTTCCCTTTAAATATACTTTTGTGTCACTGTGATGCTATGTTATCTACGTGTTTTAGATTTGTGATGCTTTGCCCTTTGCAGCTACAAACCATGAGCATAGCTGATTCTAAGCCAGGATCTCAGCTGTGGAGGCAGTGAGTTATGTTTTGGTAAATTGAGTTTATGAGCATGACCATGAAGCTATAGCTTTCTAGAACTGCTCACTTATCCTTTAAAATATATCAAGAGAGATAAGTCAGTAAACAGATTACAGGATAAGTAGGAGAGCTTCCTTTAGGAGAGCTGATCTTTAACACACAAGAAGCTAAAGTTGCCTAATAACTGCAGCAAAACCAAGAAGAGAAACACTTTGAAATATTCATCTGGTTCAACTACTGTGACAGAGGGAGAGAGTAATTTAACTTTCAATCGTGTGCGCTTTTCTCCATAACTGAACTTGGAAATTGTACTTAACTCAAAACTAAGATCTTGGACTGACACTTGTCTGAGATAACTTTCTTAGCATTCAGTGATAGCAAAAAAAATAGTAACAAAAGAAAACTCAGCAGAGCTTATCATCATCAGTAAGGCT
Source organism: Melopsittacus undulatus (assembly GCF_012275295.1). Lineage (NCBI taxonomy): Eukaryota > Metazoa > Chordata > Aves > Psittaciformes > Psittaculidae > Melopsittacus > Melopsittacus undulatus. The sequence goes on from NC_047529.1 coordinate 74,514,263, forward strand.
ACTGGAAAAAGGACAGAGAGACAGTTTGCCACACATGACTGATCTTACAACTTGAGCATGGTGAGATGTATTGTTCTGTAGCATCTCAAGAAGGATAAAGTGGAGAAGGCAAAGGGACAATTAAAATTATGTCAGTGATGGAATATCTGGCTTATGAGAACAGAATGAAATGCTAGAGACTCTCCTGCTTGAAATAAGGTATGAGTAAAATTTACAAAATCATTTAGGTGGCATGAAAGAGGAAAGAATAACATTGGTACAAGAGCTTGCTAAAATTAGGTGGTACTTCAAGAAAATTGTAGAAGTTTCATTTAAAATACATAACAGACCATGATTCTGCTTGCTGGTAGTGAGCTTCTGGAATCTTTTGCAATAGGAGAGTGTGGTTACAGATAGTATAGACAACTACAAAAAGGAAGTAGATAAATTACTGGACAGCAGGTACGTGAAAACACACCAAAACAAAGAGGCAAGGATGTACCCTCCAGTACCCTTAATGAAACAACTGTGGATGATAGGGGACTAGATACAGAAAACATAGTAGGAAGTAGCCAGGTTTGCATGCTTACCTTAAACACCCTCTCTTACAGCCACAATCCTTATCGAATTCAACTTAGACAACAGTCCAACAAAATCTTCCTCTCAAGGAAAGGATGGGGGAAGGTTGTGGAGAAAGAATGGGGAATCAGGTGAGTACATGTGCCAAGAAGTGAAAACAGAGAAGGAGTGTGAGATTCAAAGGAGCAAAAATATAAAAATATAGGGAAGTGTGTGTGGAGGGTCACCAGCAAGCAATTTCATTGTTTCCTGAAAGCATCCAAGGAGCCAGCAGACATTGCCTAGCAGAGTTCTGCCCAGAGATGCATGAAAACAAGGGAATGGAAAAATGGCAAGACCACTGACATCCTCCCTGTCAGGCCTTCACTGCCTGGTGCTGAGAACAGCCAATCTAGCCAGGGCCAACAGACTGATGAGAAGGCCACAGGGAAGGCAGGTCCCTTGGATAGAGAGTGAGTTAATAAAAAGGGAATGACAACATGCACTGGGAAAGAAAGTGCTCTAGCTCTCCAGGAGGTAAACAGCAGATGGAAAGGGAACAAAAAAAGGAAGGTGCCAGAGAAGAGCAGAAACACTGGGAATGTGGAAGGAGAATAAGCACAAGAAAATTGAGTCACTTTTGAAAAAAAAAAATTATTGAATTTGTTTGCAATCACTAAGCTGTAAAAGGTTAAAAGAAATGTGAAGCAGGAAAGAGTAGAGCAGTGTGGCTGGATGTATGGAACACTGCTCTGAATTCTCCATTCTGTGAAAGGGTTGCATTGTATACAGGGCAGCAGAACCCAACTTTCTAGAGAAAAAGCTGATGATGGTATACCATAAAAAGCTGCAGTTTATAGTCTTTGGCTCCAGCTGCATAAGTACAGTCTGGATGCAGTAAATAATGGTGATGTTCAGAGTAGTGGCAAGGGTGTATAGATGTTTTGCAGGGGAACAAGCAGACATGTAGCCAGGGACATAGTTCTGATGACACAGGCAGGTGCTGTCTGTTGTGATTACCACCATGGTCACCACCCAAATGATACTGACTGTGGTGATCTGATATAAAATTAATATTATACCTGTCTACCTCAACCTCATCATAAAGTGATCTAGAATTTATGAGCAAATAGGTATTTTCATAAGTTCAAAGGCACTTTTGTGTAAGGAAAAGAAAAAGTCAAATCATTTTGAAGACTTTCATTTGGATTTTTTATTTTTTCTTTTAAAAACAAATTATTGCAGGCGATGAAATAGTAATTCTTGACAGAAATTCCAGCCTGAACTTTACAGAAGGGATTTTTTTTTAATTTTTCAGTCCTAATTGAAGTTCTGAAGCTGCCACATTGCACTCATCCTAAGCTGAATACTCCCCAAATAATCAGTATTTGCTTCTATTGAAGAACATACCAGCTTCTTCAATTCTTTTACATATTTCTATAACACATATCCAGTGTCATAGCTGGTTCTTTACTCCTGACCTGGATTTTTTATGAGATCATGACAAAATGCTGACAAAGTCTGGGGAAGAACAACCCCATGTACCAGTACAGGTTGGGGCTGACCTGCTGGAAAGTAGTGAAGGGGAAAGGGACCTGGGGGTCCTGTGGACAGGAGGATGACCATTAGCCAGCAATGTGCCTTTGTGGCCAAGAAGGCAAATGGCATCTTAGGATGCATCAGAAAGGGTGTGGTTAGTAGGGCAAGAGAGGTTCTCCTCCCCCTCTACTCTGCCTTGGTGAGGCCACATCTGGAATATTGCATCCAGTTCTGGGCCCCCCAGTTCAAGAAGGACAGGGAATTGCTTGAAAGAGTCCAGCACAGAGCCACAGAGATGATGAAGGGAGTGGAACACCTCCCTTATGAGGAGAGGCTGAGGGAGCTGGGTCTCTTTAGCTTGGAGGAGACTGAGAGGTGACCTCATCAGTGTTTACAAATATGTAAAGGGTGGGTGTCAGGATGATGGAGCTAGGCTTTTTTCAGTGATATCCAGTGGTAGGACAGGGGCAATGGGTGTAAACTGGAGCATAGGAGGCTCCACGTTAACATCAGGAAGAACTTCTTTACTGTGAGAGTGACAAAGCACTGGAACAGGGTTGTGGAGTCTCCTGTGTTGAAGATATTCAAGGCTCGCCTGGACAAGTTCCTGTGTGATGTACTCCAGGTTACCCTGCTCTTGCAGGGGGCTTGGACTAGATGATCTTTCGAGGTCCCTTCCAACCCTTGGGATTCTGTGGTTCTGTGTGAAAGTCTCTTCTAATATTATTTCCTTCTTTGACAGCAGTGTGGAGTTATATGGTCATGTCTTGTCTTCTCACCTTTCTTTTCTGTTTAATTTTCCAGAAACTGGAAGATCAGCTTTAAAAAAAACCCAGCACTTGTTATGCAGTTGTGAGGTTGGGTAGGCTTTCAGATACTTCTGGATGCAGAGGAAGATGAGGTTATTTTGTTCAGGAGTTTGTATTTTAAGAAAGGGTTTGTGGGATAAGTATGTGGTTTAAAATTATACTGTGCACATATAATATTGTCCTAGCTTGATATTATAACTTAAAAAATATATAGATGCATCTGAATTACAATGATTTCCTGTTTTTGAGGGACTGTTTTGATGACCTGGATAATTACATGGGAGCCTGAAATGAGTCCTGATTTCAATATAATTATCCATCTACTCTTTCAGTGCTTTTCCTTCATACACCACAGCTACGGGGCTCAGTTGCTTCAGACTATCTGCTACTGAGTTTAATTAAAATCCTCACTAACACAATATGCATCAAGGTATTCCAAACTGTGCAGCATGCTGGAGTTTGCAAATTCCCCTCAAAGAGCTTAGGGGCTGTCAGTCTCCATCCCCAAAGCTCCTTTAAAACATGTGGAAGTTCAGGCGAGAGGAAAAGAAAAAAATATTAGTGGCCAAGAAGTGAAGGTTTCAGTGGTTACAGACAAAAAAGAATCTGGAAAGTTTTCACTGTGTTGCATAACTATTCTTCTCTTCACCATTTGCATTGCCTTCTTTTAAGGCTGTAATTATGTCAGTGCCTTTACTGACAGCTGACACTCTTGAGAGGAAGCATCAACTCTTCAACTTTCCCAAAAGTTCTGAGAAAGGTGATGAATAAAATGATGGATATGATATCTAGCAGTCCTTAGACTTCTTTTACCATAGCCAGTTTAGATGTAGAAATGGTGCAGTCTGTGGATTTCACTTCACTAAGTTTTGCTGATGGTAATTGTTTCCTTGCTATAGTTCAGAGTTCATTGACATTGGCCATTTGCTGGCACAAGCAGCAATGCATTCCTGAATGTCTCTACTCTTCCATCAAGAAGGCTCAAGATATCAGAGTGGACAATTTCCTTCTGCAGGGCATTGCAAAATTCTGTGCATGTATAACTGCCAATATTATGGACATGGATGCTGGTGATAAAGACAGATGTGGATAGGTCTTGTAATTTAGCCAGTGGCAAACTAACAAGAAACAACTGGATTTTCTGAGCAAAAACAGAGAAAAAAAAACAAAAAACTCTGTAAATCATTAAATGAAATTAGATTTAAAGAGAAATCATGAAAATAAAATCACTTAGGTAGAGTAGTTGTGCAGATAAATGAAAATGAATAGCGTGGAACACAATTTCTTAAACTACCCTGTAGGTTACAAAACATTTACTTAGAATGTAAGGTGATTTAACTTAATCTGACATTACAGTTTCAGAGAGGAATAAGTATAAAATTGGGTTAAAGTGTATGAGAACACAGCTAGTCTATGTAGTTTTACAACAATTTAATTAATTTAGAGCAAGATATATGAGAGTATGTGTTGGCCAGTGGTCTAAATGTAGAAGTGGTTCACAGTGTAACTCTACAGGGTAAGGGAGTAAGCTTGGCTGATGTCTATGAAAAACAGTTTCATTCAAGTTCTCAGCAGCAGTGGTAAATGCAACAGAAATTTGCTTTTCTTCATAAATGATTACAGGCAGAAAGAAAGAAAAGTGTGGTAACAAATTAATTGAAGCTGTAATGGATACTGACAGTTTAGAATAAAAGCTAGAAAGGTGGCTATGTGCAGTAACTAAGCTATGATTTCACATTCTGTGGATTTTATGCCAGTGCCTGTGTGACTTTTGATACTTGAAATATTTATCCTTATTGTACCTTTTTCTTTTTTCTTCACTGAATTTAATCTACCTATTTTCTTTATGCTGTTTGTCAGACACTAGCTATTAAGACAAAAAATTAAGCTGCTGGGTAAAAGAAGAAAGAGCTAGAAATTCTTCAGGAAGGATTTGGAGCTGTTTTCAGTACTGATCTTTCTAGTTTGAAATGTACACATGCCTGGAGTGGCACAGGAATGGGGTGGAAATTGTCACAGTGAGCTATATCATTGATGGGAGAGGACAAACTTTGTTTCGGGTTCCTTTGCTTTTTCAATTTTTCTGGAAAAAATCAAAAAAGTGCAGTTAACTATTTATGTGTTATCATTTAGACTCATATATACACACACAAATATACCCATCATATGCATACTATATACTTATAGAGTAATAAGAAGCAACAAAATTGCATTTGCAACTGAATTAAACCTTCGTTTGACTCAATACTTAAAGTGACTTTCAAAATAATATATCATGTAATAAAGAGTCTGATAAAAAATAGTGAATGTTCAATTATTTCAATTGTTCTTGAAATAGTTTAATAAATTTTACATAAATTCATGAACATGTTTGAAAACTTGTTCATCTGAAGTTTTAAGGTGTTTTATAATTGTCTATGGAGGACAGAGAAGAGGAAGGCTGGGAAGAAGGGAAGAGATTTCACATGAAAAAACTTTCTGATTTCTAGTATTAAATGCTAATGAGACTGCTCATTTGTAAGCATGGAAAAAGATAAAGTTGTGTTTTCCTTTGTTCTGTGGTAGTGTTGAACATGCATTTTCTAATGCCTTTCACATATGTCAATTGATTTTTATGGTTGTGAATTGTCTATTAAAAGTTCATGACTTTCTTGAGCATATTGATAATTTCTGAACAGACAGCTGTTAAAAGAAACCAAACAAACAAATGAGAAAACAAAGAAAAAATTTCAGATCTTTATTTTTTTGCAATATGGCTGTTGAATTGCATTACTTAATTTTCAAGCATTCTGTGAGGTAAAGTGATATGATTTCTTTATTGTGATTTGATGGACCTTTTTGAAATAGACTGCTGAAACTCAGAAAACCTATCTGATAGTTCAGTATTGGAATATCTCACATCATAAGCTGAAAATTCGTGAATTTTTGTAAAACTGCTAATTAAATCCAAGCAAGCGAATAGTCATAAATGCTATGGCTGAAAAGAATTCATTCCAGTAGTCGGGAGAACAACTTACAGAAAACATAAGTTTGTTATTTCTCTAGTTCAGAGTTAACATTTTATTTACTTAAAGTGTATTGCAAATTAAATATAGTTTTATACACAGCTTTTACATAGTGTAAAATATCCTCTTGTACAAAGATAAGTGGCTTGCGTTATGAATTATGTCTTTGGCTTTCTGTAGTCATCAAATAATTATCTATGAAATAGGCCTCTCCATTTGTACATGTCAGAAACCTGCACATGCAAAATCAATCATGATTCCTATCACACTGCCGTGAATCATATCATTGTTAGATTACTTCAGAGCTGGATGAGTCATAGAGAAAGACAGTCACTGCAGGGTGGGAGATCTGTTGCCCATGACATTGGCTGGATGTCCTGTTTAGAGTGGTTCTTCTGTTTTCTCCAGTGGTTCATATTGGCTAGTTCAGGCATTGCTCTCTTCTAGATTAAATAGCAAACCTTCTGGATGATTTTCAGTTTGGTAAATCACTCTATCATTTTACATATTGTATGACCTCGTAAAGAGATAACTGCCCCCAGGCACTGGGGTTATTCTATTTTTCATTTGAATGACTTCTAAAAGTGTCTTAGGGTTTTGTATTTCACAACCTGATAAGCTTATATTTTAATATTTGAAAATATTTTTATAAAAATGTTATTAGAGGATCTAATTATGGGACAACTCACAAACTGAGCCATGCTACAAATAAAAAACTGGCTGTAAGGAACTGCAGCCATTGAATTGGATGGAGATCAAATTTCAGCTACATGATACAAAATTAGTGCAAATTTTTAGACTTGTTATGGTAAATGGAATCAAGCCTTCCCCTGGATGCTATTTACCCTATTAGATATCCTTTATGTGGCACTTTTTAAAAACAGAATAAAACTGCAATGATACCCATAAAAGCAGAAGTTAAATGTTCTGAGTGTCTACTACTAAATCATCTACAACTGGAAAGTCCAATATGTAGAGCATGGTATCCTTTAAAGTTATAAAACAGCTAATTGAAGTATTTTAATTGTGTTTCTTAAAGATTACTGGCCGTTATCCCAGATTTCACTATGGTAAGTGAGCTGCTTATCTTTCATAGTCATCAAATACATGTCATAAAGTATTCCTGTCAGTGCTGAAGACTTTTCATGTTCTTATTGTATGAAAGTGTGGATGTCTGGTGCATTTAACTCAAAGCCTTTTTTGCATAACATGAATTTACATGTCTTCTATTTACATCTATTTTGTTTCACCCTTCATAACTGCTTTATTGTATAATTTTTCTTAAGAAAGGCATTTTTAGGGCTTGAGATGTTGTCTTTAGTTAAACCACAGCTTGCTTTAGATAAATAGGATTTACTTTTCCTTTCAAACTTAATTACTTTTCAGAATCATGATCAATTTCCCGCCTTGACTGCTTGAGGGTAGTGACACTGTAGGAGACCCTTATGCATTTGCTTTGTAATAAGCCTTTATTCATACACTCCAGGCTATACAATCAGCTCCTCTGCTCCAAAGTGCATGCCTGTGTGTGTGGCTGCAGCCGGAGGCCTGCAGATTGGAATGCTGATGACATGGAGTAGAAGTGCTGAGGAATGAATCCGTGTTTGAGGAAAGCAATAATCTGGCTGTGAGTGTCCACAGCTCTTATTATATAAAATTAAGCTACCTTTGATGGCTTCTTTTTTTTTTTTTTAATGGTGATTTCCCACATAATACCTTACCTGAAAGAGTTTCATTCTAGTGTTATTTTCACCTGTTTTAAAAATCTTGTGGAGCAGGAAAATAATAACTTTTCCTGTAATAAAAAGACACACTAACTTCAGATCTTAAAAGTTAAAGTAGGTTGTTTTCTTGTTGGAACAATTGGTTTCATGTCTCAACTTCTTTGTCTAGTTTAAAATTAAGTAAATTTTAAAGCACAAATTTAGTTTCTGGGGAATAAAAGTTTATGGAAAGCTACAAATATTATCAACAATAGTTTTGCTATGACACTAATATTTCATATGGTCAAGGAACGAGTTATATTCATAGTAATAGAAAAGTCCCTTTTTTCCCCAGGAGAAATATGAAGACTTATGGGGGAGGGGGTTAGGAAGGGACAGAGGAGAGGGGGAGAACACCAACAAAAAACATTAAAGATATTGCAGTCCCACAGGAAAGCAATTTAGCTTGCACATTGCTGTTTGTTAAAAATCAGCTTCTTGTCAATTTTATTTGGTATCCAGAGTGATTTTCATGTTTGGTGTTCTTTAAAAAGACCATAACATGCTCATTTAGTATAAGGAATAGTCTTGCATTTTTGCCTAAGTATCAGCTAAAATAAATGGATTAAACAGAGAGGCCAATATTCAAAGGTCTCCTCTTAAACATAGGAAAAGTTCTGGTCCTTATCCAAACATGGTACTTTGTAGATATCTTGATTTAAATGTCAGAATCATAGAATCATAGAATGGTTTGGAAGGGAACTTAAAGATCATCTAGTTCCAAACCCTGCCATGGGCAGGAACAACTTCCACTAGACCAGGTTGCTCCAAGCCCCATCCAGCCTGGCCTTGAAAACTTCCAGTGACGGGGCAACCACAATTTTTCTGGGCAACCTGTGCCAGTGCCTCACCACCCTCATAGTAAAGAAGTTAAGGTAAAAGCAAAAGTTTGCATGTAGGTAGAGTAAATGGTCCTTCAGTGCCTCTTCCAACCATTTTTTGAAAATATTTTCTGTACTTTAGGCTGCTTATCTTCACAGTAATAAAGTAGGAGAATATATTGTGCTTACTGTCTTACAACCTCAGGCACAGAAAAATAATTTCGACTAAATTCTAGCATTGTGCATTTAAAAAACTGCACTAAATTAAATTTCTATGGGGCTTTCCAGCTCATGAACTGTAATGTCTTAACTGATGCAACACAGCTTGCCAAGAGGCTTGGTTTCGAATTTTCGTTCTAATCTTTCTTGAATCACTTCTGTAATTAATTACAAACATATTCAAGGAAGGATTTCAGAATATCTAGAGAGGGAATGAGAGAATTTATTGATTACAATTTTTATTCTTACTAAGCTGTTTACACTTATAAAACGTTTTGAAGTTGAATTTTTTATCTATTTAACAATGTCTTCTGTCACTTCCCTTCAACTAGTGGAATGCTCTGTGACAGGAAGCTTTTCCTGTTGACTTGGTCTAAATTTAAAATACTGTGTGTCTCAAACCATGGGGTGTGCTGTCCCAGAAGATCTGACATTTCAATCCAGGAACAGGGTGGCACATCTGTGAAACTAGATGAGCTGTTTTGTTCTCCAGAGAAGGATGAGGGTTGCATAACAACTTTGCTAATTGTCCTTTGAAAAGCATGCCAACTTCAAAGGAGCAAACATTTTTGCAGGAGAATTACACAGGAATAGATATTAAAGATCGAATTGATTTACTGATACTACTTTTGTCCATTTATTTCCAGTGCCTGCTGATCTTCACATAGTTTTAAGGATTAGATAGCTCTGTAGCAGTATCTTTTTGTAACTCAATCAGAGTAAATCCTCCATATTTTCCAACACCAGATCTACTTACATTTATGACCAGTCAGTCTTACAGTTTTTTAACCCATTAATCTCTATTTTTATTACAGTTGTGTGTGTGTGATATGGTCTCTGATGTGAACACTGTTTCTTGAAAGCAAAGAAGGATCCTGGTGCCTTGCATAAAGAGTAAATGTATCCTAGTCCAAAAGGCACATATAAATTATTGTTCATTTGGATTATAACTTTTTTTTCATACACATCATAAAGATACTCATGTTTTGGTTGAGAGCAAGTAGTTCTTTAAGAAAAACTAAACTTTTTTGACTTAAAACAAATCAGTATAAAACAACCTCAAGGATTTTTTCATGGAGATCCTTAAAACTTTTTTCATGGGTTTAACTATATTGATGTTTGCATCAAATAGATTTATGTAGCTTCACAAGTAGTGTGTAACTATTCACAGTGAAGAATTTCTTCCTAATATCTAATATAAATCTCTCTTCTTTCTTCTTAAAGCTTGTCCTGTCACTTCATGCCTTTGTTGAAAGTCCCTCTACAGCTTCTTCTGACAAGCCCCATTTAGGTATGGGAAGGCTCCTATAAGGTCTTCCCAGAGCCTTCTCTTCTCCCAGGTAAACTACCCCATCTCTCACAACCTTCTTTTTACAGAAGTGCTCCAGCCTGCAGAGCATCTCTGTGGTCCTCCTCTGGACTAGCTTGGGCAGGTCCACATCCCTCTTGTGCTGAAGACTCCAGAGCTGAACACAGTATGATACACAGAATAATATACACTAGGAATGATATACAAATAAATTATTGTTATATAAACATAGCACATAAATTTGTCTTGCATTGTTGTGTCTTTGTTTCTGCCTGTGACTGTGACATCTTTCCATTTTTCATGAAAATTCTTTTATTTTCTATTAAGGTAAATCAGGTAGACTGGAAATCAGAGGCAGGAAGTACTTGTTCCAGTTATCGGACACCCATCGGTAACATTTAACTCCAGCTCCCAAACAAAAAAAAAGAAAAAGAAAAAGAAGAAAAAAAAGTAAAAAGAAAAAAAAAAAGGAAAAATCTCTTTCTGATATTTCAGAGAGAAAAAGCTGTGAGAATTCTTGCTTTCCACTTTTCAGCCATTTAAATTCCTGTCTTGAAACAACAGATCTTGCTAATTTTGAAAATAAGTTGATGAAACTTGTATGAATAAAATTCCCTGACTTTGTAGCGGTGTCTTAAGCTACCTATGGTAGAAAGTCTTAGAACATGAGAATTGCAAGCAAATGTCTAAATCTGTAATTCTAACTATGATACCTTGTAATTTTGTCAATATACAGAGATGTTAGGAAAAACAAAATTAAACTCCTTACTAGTTCCATTAATAATTTCTTCTTTATTCTTGTTTGCAAAGAAGACATTTTTATTTGCCACTGGTGATTTCAGTTTCCATTCTGTGACTTAGTGGGACAAAGTAAAAAGGCAAGAGGAAAGAAATAATTTTATTGCTTCAGTCTCATCAGTGCAGTGTGGGAATTGATTGAATTCCCATTTCCTTTTGTCTGTTTGTCTGCTCACATTATAATAACATAAAGATCCTTTTATAATTTTGACTCAAGTAGGGGATCACCTTTCTCTGAAGCTTAAGTGACATCCTCAATGAGAGCTTTGTCTCGGGGCTCTGTCAATAGGTCCTGTATTTTGTGCAACAAACTTGCCTAGAGAGGAGGACAGAAAAAAAAATACAGAGAACATTATTTTAGCAATGATGTTGGAAGAATTGTCATGCAACAGGATACTGCATGTTCTTTAACATTAGAGTCTTGATATTTTTGGCAAACGTATTTTTGTTAAATTATGTAATATAATGGAGGAAACACTGTGAAACTAGTCTTTGTTGAGTGTTTCCAATGCATTTGTTTTTATAATATAATAAGACTGTAAATTATCATACATTCTCTTGTATGATTATTAGTACACATATGAATTCTCAGATATAATACTACCAAAGTCCATAGATTTCTTTTTGTCAGTGTTTCTATCACTTAGTCTGTTTGAAAAATGGCCATTTAACTTCTCCATTTACAAAAGACAAACCTGCACCCCTCTAATAGCAAAAGAGAAAATAATTTTGAAATTCCATTTACAAACCTCTATTGACAATTTTCAGTTTTCAGATTTTTCCAGGGAAATCTCTCATTATACACCTCTTATTTTTCTGTGTTTCTGTTTCTCTGTGTTCAAAGTGATATCCAGAATTTAATGTTCTTTTTTCAGCTGAAAAACTCATGCTTGTTTTTGAGGATGGTGTGAGAAAAAAAAAAAAACAAAACAACACAACCACAATGAACATGATAGCTGGAATTCATCCAGGTGAACTCAAACATTTAAAAGTTCTCGAATGTTTAAATCTCAGCTAATACACAGAGTTAATGGAAAGGAACAGGAACTTTTTCAGCTGAATCATTTGTTCAGGGTTTTTTTATACGTATTTTAGAATGAGATTAATCATTTTCCTAAAGTTCACACATTTCTGCACACTGAATATAAAGACTGCGTCAGATGGCTAATACTAAGTTATCTAACTTCGGAGAACTGAAAATTAGGCATGGTGAATTGCATATATAATTTGTTAGAGTGGGAATTGTTTGGAACTTAGGAGCCAAAATGTGTTCAATTTTCAGTCTCCCTACAGGCCACTGTGGAAAAGAATGGCAAAATCCATCCTTCCAATAAATTGAGTAGACTACTAAAGAATATTAAATTTAATCTTCACAGAAATTACAAAAAAGAAACATGAAGTAATAAGACGTTGACTTCCCTGAAGTGTTTAAATGGACTTCAGTTGAGTGTAGCTTGCAATCATTGTGTTTTACACCAATAGAAATTGTCTTTCCCTAGTCATTCGCTACATAGAATCATAGAATAGTTAGGGTTGGAAAGGACCCAAATATCATCTAGTTCCAGCCCTCCTGCCATGGGCAGGGACATCACACTAAACCATATCACCCAAGGCTCTGTCCAACTTGGCCTTGAACACCAAAAGGGATGGAGCATTCACAGCTTTCTTGGCAACCCATTCCAGTGCTTCACCACCCTTACAGTAAAGAACTTGCTCCTTAAATCCAATCTAAACCTCTGTTGTTTAAGTTTTAACCCATTACCCCTTGTGCTATCACTACAGTCCCTAATGAATAGTCCCTCCCCAGCATCCTTACAGGCCCCCTTCAGATACTGGAAGGCTGCTATGAGGGCTGAACATTCCCAACTTTCTCAGCCTATCTTCATAAGGGAGGTGCTCCAGTCCCCTGACCATCCTCATGACCCCCCTCTGGACTTGTTCATAGAATCATAGAATCATAGAATAGTCTGGGTTGGAAAGGACCTCAAGATCATCTAGTTCCAGCCCCCCTGCCATGGGCAGGGACACCTCACACTAAACCATGTCACACAAAGCTCTGTCCAACCTGGCCTTGAACACTGCCAGGGATGGAGCATTCACAACCTCCCTGGGCAACCCATTCCAGTACCTCACCACCCTAACAGTAAAGAGTTTCTTCCTTAGATCCAATCTAAACCTCTGCTGTTTAAGTTTCAACCCGTTACCCCTTGTCCTGTCACTACAGTCCCTAATGAATAGTCCCTCACCAGCATCCTTATAGGCCCCCTTCAAATACTGGAAGGCTGCTATGAGGTCTCCACTCAGCCCTCTCTTCTCCAGGCTGAACAGCCCCAACTTTCTCAGCCTGTCTTCATATGGGAGGTGCTCCAGTCCCCTGATCATCCTCGTGGCCCTCCTCTGCACTTGTTCTAACAGTTCCATGTCCTTTTTAAGTTGAGGACACTAGAACTGAACACAATACTCCAAGTGAGGTCTCACGAGAGCAGAGTAGAGAGGCAGGATCACCTCCTTTGACCTGCTGGTCATGCCCCTGCTGATGCAGCCCAAGATATGGTTGGCTTTCTGGGCTGTGAGCACACTCTGAAGCTGGCTTATGTTCATTTTCGCATCAACCAATACCCCCAAGTCCTTCTCATCAGGGCTGCTCTGAATCTCTTCTCTGCCCAATCTGTACCTGTGCCTGGGATTGCTCCCACCCAGGTGTAGGACCTTGCAATTGGCATGGTTAAACTTCATGAGGTTGGCATCAACCCAACTCACAAGCGTGTCAAGGTCCCTCTGGATGCCATTCCTTCCGTCCAGCGTTACCAACTGAATCACACAGCTTGGTGTCATTGGCAAACTTGCTGAGGGAGCTCTCAATACCACTGTCCATGTCACTGACAAAGATGTTGAACAAAACCAGTCCTAACACCGATACCTGAGCGACAACTCTCATTACTGGTCTCCAGCTGGACATTGAGCCATTGACCACAACTCTTTGTGTGTGGCCATCCAGCCAGTTCTTTATCCACCAAGTGGTCCACCTATCAAGTTGATGTCTCTTCAATTTAGAGACAATGATGTCATGTGGGACAGTGTTGAACGCTTTGCACAAGTCCAGGTAGATGACATCAACTGCTCTACCCCTGTCCCTCATTTCCATAGCCCCACCATAGAAGGCCACCAAATTGGTCAGGCAGGATTTCCCTTAGTGAAGCCATGCTGGCTGTCACCAAGCACCTTGTTGTTTTTCATGTGCCTTAGAAAACAGGAAAAGATTTCAGACAGTGTACAAGAGAAATCACCTCTAACAGAATGGATGCATGCTGTACTTTTCAGGACTTGAATCTAAGGATTGGTCAGTTTTGTGTGTGTGTGTATATACATACACATGCTGCACATATATATACATATATGTAAACCGTGGTGCCTCTGGAATTATGGACAGTACTGCAAGGTTAATGTGCTACTTCACATTGGGTTAAATTACTAGTGGCCTAACTTGGCCATTGTAATGAATATAAAGTTTGCCATTTATGCACAGTATGCTAATCTTGCTGAAAGAATAGCAGAATATTGAAAATAAGCAAACATATCTGTATGAGGTTAAGGATCCAAGTTAGTAATTTTGCACTATGCTGCAGGCTTTTCCACATGAAAGTGAGCATCAGTACCCACAGATACCTCTTACATAGTGTTAAGTTGGCTTTAGCATTCTGTGTAGTGAGTTTAAAGTGTTTCAAAAGAAAAGTTTTCACTTGTTGAATGCAAATTTAGTCTAAGCCCAAGTAAAATTGTGACGAGTGTCAGTTGTGACAAATTAGAAGTTGTATTTTTTTTTTCTGTTGCCTTATTTTACCATTGAAATGCTTTATATAAATAGTCATCTGCTTGGGAAAAAGAAAAAAAAATATATCCATTTTTCATCTCCATGAGAAATTTTGAGATTTGCGCATACTCCGCTGCCAAAAGAGAACAGCCCAAATCGACCTTTGGAAAAAGCAACATGAAATTTGTTATAAATTTAAACTCTTGAGTGTGAGAAAGTAAAGGCTTATGGAAAATTTCTAAGAGAGGAAAACCCAGGTCGCTGACAATGGACAGGAAGGACAAGGTGCAGTCCTTTCTGGAGGCCAGAGCTGCAGTGCGGCAGGGCACAAGCAAACACTACGTGAGAAACGTCCTACCTTAACAAAGTTAAATGCTAAATGTCCTCTCTTTCTGTGCCTGCCTGTGTGAACAACTAGTTATGGTACAGAGCAAAACAATATAATTCACACCAGTCTTGACTGCTGGTTTTTCTCTTTTTTTTTGGCTTCTATAGTGTGCTCCAAGCCCCTGCATGGTGTGTGGCATGCAGTTGTCTGTTTCAGAAAGGAGGACATTCAACAGACATATGGGTTGTTAGTAATAAAATATTTTGTGGAGAGGATACAGCTGTTTCTGATTTAATATCTCCCAGCTGGAAGCATCAGTATCACTCCGAAAAAATAAGAGAGAGAAAGGTTATCTCTGGGAAGTATAGCAACACTGTTTCTAACAAACTGTTTGTAAACTTAGACACACTATAGAATTGATAAACATACATTGCTTATTGTCCTGAACAGACTGCTTATTCTATTCTAGTCTATTGCAGCAATCTAACTACTTGAATTAATCGTTTATAACTAAACTTTCAGACCAACCCAAAAAAATCAAAGAGATGCCTAAGGTAATAATCTGAAATATATGCTTTATATAATCTAATTCTAACTCTGTGATATTTTCCACCCTTATGTCCTTCTCTTGAAGGGACTTATGGTGCTTCAGATCTGTGATCTTCCTCTCAGTAACTGATATATTATAAAGGACATCTGTCATTCTCTTGATCCTAACCGCTGCTAGTGGCTGCTAGCCAAACAGACATCAAAACCAGTAATTTATCATTACCTCGTTACGCTCTCAGAATGCTGAAGAAGTCCTGCTCAAAGGCATATGTTTGGAAGATGAGAACCAAATCATAAAAGGAGCATTTTACATTATAGAATATTTTACAACTGACACATTTCAGGTAATTCTGTTGTCTAGGGTTAAGTAGGGCTGTGTCAGCAAAGGACTGATATTCCTAAAAGCTGCAGAGACCTAACCTCAAGCAAGGGCTGTAGAACATTCTGTAAGATTTTTAGCTATATAGGAAGAGTCAGGTGCCTCAGGGTGAAACATAAGGAGCTGCAATACTGATCTCAGGCCCAACCTAGAGCTCAGCAATGCAGTGCCTCTGGCTGAAATCCCACCCAGATCTGCAGCCTTGGTACTTCATTCAGGGATTAGGGACAATATTGTCATAAGGTAGTTGTTTAGACATTACAGCAATCTCCCAGCATACAGAAGATCTCCTATTCGTGCCATGGAAAGCACAAACCAATCTCCCCCATATTACAGGAAAGCATTACATTCTAGCTACTACAGCTGTAAGTCCTGTGCATATGGTTGTTTCTTATTTGATTACTGCAGAAGTTAAACATTCTCCTTTAACTGTTAAACACAGTATTTTAAAGTTAAAGGACAACCAAAGGTTTGCGTAGGCTACCTCCCACTGGATGATGCCTCCTGAGAGCTCAGGCATCAGAACCTACATGTCCTGATTTCAAGAGGAGACAGCTGTATCTCTGAGTAGCATTGTGCTGTCAAATTTAAGGCCATTCTGGAAATGGATATGGACTTCAGCTGTGACAAACAACTACAACAGAAACTGGGTAGCTCTGAGCAGGGATTTTTCTGGGAGAAGAGGTCTTGCCACACTAACACCTCCTCAGACTTGGGCTTTAAGACCCCCGTTAGCTGCTTAAATATTTTTATTAGTCAACTTCTTTGATTTGAAGGTTACTATTGATGAAAAACTATTTTAAATAAGCATTGTTGCATTCCCTGAGCATCTGCCACATTTTGCTTGGCCCTTTACAGTATCATATTATTTTTTTATATTTTTCTTTTATTTCTGCACCTTTTCCTTTTTTCCAACTTTGAATAGTTTTTTTTTTACCAGAAGATTGATTTTTATGGCACATGAAATCAGCAGTAAGCTGCATTCTGATCAAACTGGTCTCACTGAGAAATTAGGGCTGTCTTTACAGTCAGCAGTGTTGCTGGTAAAATGAACACACTCCCTGCCCTCCTTAATGTAATCACAGAGGTATTGCTATAAAAATCCTCAGACTGATACAGCTGACTCGTATTCATTGTGATGACATCAGCTATATTGGTGTCAAACTGCACCTACGCAGATGCATAACTATCAGTGAAAACACACAGGAGGTACTGATACAGTTAAGCTGCTAATTGCTATAAATAGACAACGTTCAGTTTGTATTCAGCCCTCAGTGCAGAGAGCAGGGCTTGTACAGCACTGGAGAATCGTGAGACTCAATATCTCTGTGTTTATTTGAATTTATCTCCCTCTGATAAGTGCCAGTTTTGAAAATTTACAAAGAAAATGCTTTGAGTTTATATGTTTAACTCTGAAAGCTTGTATATTTTGTATCTTCCCAGGGAGTATAATATTTATGATAAAATGAACTATGATTTCACTGCCAAGGCTAAATGATACTGGTGATGGATATTTTGCTGGAAAGAGACATGTATAGCACCAGTGACCTGAATATTCAATATAGGGAGTATAGATTTTCTTTGTCAAAGATAAAATATTAGTTTTAATTCTGATGGGACATGCTGAAATACAGTAAATAATATTTAACTATTTGAACTTTGACAAGTGGGTGTCAAATTCCTTCTCTCCTTGCATTGCCAGTCAAGCACTCTGTTCCCATAAGGCTTTCATGGATTGATAGGCTTTAACATCAGCTTGTGTACTGTGTCTTTTTGTCTGACCTCACAGTTGACATAGTTGCTGATAACCCGTGTCTGACTACAGTATACCTGTTGAGAACAGGTTAATTTTGTCTTTGGGTGATCCCACAGTAGATGGCTCTTATTGACCTTGGACAATCAATGCTATTTTTTCTCTTTTTTCTACACTGTATAATTTTAGTGATTCTTTAGTGGTCCAGTAGCTGTTTATATTGGAGATGGCAGTAAGCTGCAGCACAAGGATGGTGAAAAAGTTTGAAAGGTGAAATATAAGAGTAACAGAGGACATGAAGAAAGGTTTCTTCTGTACCAAAACAAAAAGCAAACAAACCCAACATAGGAGAACATTCTCATGTATCCAGGCCTTCTTCTGAAGAAGAAAAAGAAACTCAAGCTTTTCTTTTGCTTAGATGCTCCTTAAGTTAATTGCTGCCACTGTTAAACTATGCCTTATTTCTAAATTTAACTGATCCAAATGCCAGCATTTCTGTTGTCTTTATAGTACAGGGGTACTGCAGATTAATAAAAATTAATAATTTTAAAATATTCTTTTGATTATCTCAGTTGGCCTAGTTGGAGGATGTACTTTATCAAAGTTTAGAAGGGGAAGCAAACTTACTGTTCTACTGTTATTCTTCAAATAAGATCTATTCTAAGTTGTGTCTCTGAGTTAAAATTACTCCATTTTCAAGCACTTTCTAGATGTAACCTCAGAAACTGACCTATATTTCTATTTTAGCCCAGATTTTATACTTTCTTTTTTTATTGCTTTTATAGCACTGTTTATAATGTGTATTTAATTGATAAAACTTTAATAATGTTGATTTAAAAGCCTTCAGCTTCATATAAGTAATTTTTATGACATGATAAAAGTAAAATACAAACACAAAAGAGGCAGTGGAAGATATCACAATACTTCTAAAGTGCCCCCAGCAATGAATAAACATCCTAAATAACTGAAAACAAAAAGTACATAGATAAGCATAAACACACAATGGTAATTTAATTTGAGATACTATTGAAAAGTCAGTGAGAAAATTAGTAATTCTGTATTTGATGTACCTTTGGATGGTGGGTACCATGGAAGCAGTGAATGTACTGCAATAGACAGGTGTGTTTTTTTCCTACTAAACAAGTTCCAATCTGGATTTCTTTGCTTGTTTCTGTGGTTTCTTATTGAAACAACTCATTTGACTTTGATTTTGCTTCACATTATATTGACTTTGCTTAGACTAATGTAAATCATTGTTTGTGTTCAGTATTGAGTAAAGACTTGTCTGTATTGATGAATGCTAGACTGACCATTATTAAACAATGCATTCTGTAGCTCTTAGATGATTGTTTTTGTTACAGAATGTCAATTCTTCCTTACAGTATAATGTTAAATCTTTGGATTTTAATTATATCTCTTATTAAATAGGCATTTTGAAATGTATATGTTAATTTTAATTTGTAAGGAGCTTTGTTTTCTATTGAGCAGTAAATAAATTATTGAATGAAAAAGGACAGAAAAATAACAACACTTCTCACAGGGCTCTGAGATAACACCGCTCTCTGGCAAGACTTTCATGGGAACAACTTAGTACATTGCCATACTGTTAAAGATAATTTTGCAATTTGAATACACCCAGTTAAATTAAATTTGTGGAGGCCAGTAAATTTGGACACTTCCTTAAACCCTGTAGCACTTTGATATTGCAGTTATAGTGATCTTGTTACATAGGACTATCTCAATTTATATGAGTTTTGGAATATAATAAATAGCTTTAAAAAATTAATAAACCCACTAATTAAGTAGAAATACAAACCAGCATTCACAGAAACAGAGAAACTTCCCTGATTCTCATCTGACATCATCTCCAAATTTCATGATCATTTTCCAAAGTATAAGCACAAGGTTTTACTTAAAAATATAATTTCTTGTATATTGACAACATGATTCTTACCCTAATCTAATTTTCAGAAACATCTGAGTCTTCTTAACAGGAACTATTTAAAAAGTCTACCAAAAGCAGGAATCCAACTATTCCTAACAGGGTTACCAGAAAAGCTGCATAATTGTAACAAAATGAAGAATATTTACGTCTTTTCTTCTTTCAGCCTTATTCCTTTATATTGGCACCAGCGCTACACATTTCTACATCAATCAAGTATATTTTTAGAGAAAAAAAACTTACTCCCTCTACTCAGTTTCCTCACCACACACTACAGATCATACTCTTTCTAGGCATCATCCTCCAAAATTATATTAAATGACTCTAGCACAGGATCTGTCATTCATCAAAACATGTAGAGATTGCTGCGATTACCTCCTGATCATGCCTGTTTTTGTAGAGCTGGGCAATGCTTTTAAGATCTGCCAGTTTCTTCATTCCCTCTCCATGTCAGCACTGGTGAGTCTCACTTTTCTCAAGTCTTTCACAGCAAAAGAATAAGACTGGAAAAAGGGAACTATAACCCCATTTTCAAGGAGGGAAAAATGGATGACCCAGGGAACTACAGACCAGTCAGCCTCACCTCTGTGTCTGGCAAAATCATGGAGCAGATTCTCCTGGAAGGCATGTTAAGACACATAAAAAGCATCAAGGTGCTTGGTGACAACCAGCATGACTTCACTAAGGGAAATCCTGCCTGACCAATTTGGTGGCCTTCTATGATGGGGCTATGGAAATGAGAGACAGGGGTAGAGCAGTTGATGTTATCTACCTGGACTTGTGCAAAGCAACACTGCCCCACATGACATCCATGTCTCTAAATTGGAGAGACATCAGTTTGCTAGGTGGACCACTTGGTGGATAAAGAACTGGCTGGATGGCCACACACAAAGAGTTGTGGTCAATGGCTCAATGTCCATCTGGAGACCAGTAACGAGTGGTGTCCCTCAGGGATCGGTGTTAGGACTGGTCTTGTTCAACATCTTTGTCAGTGACATGGGCAGTGGCATTGAGAGCTCCCTCAGCGAGTTTGCCAATGACACCAAGCTTTGTGGTTCGGTTGATAAACTGGAGGGAAGGAATGCCATCCAGAGGGACCTTGACACGCTTGTGAGTTGGGCTGATGCCAACCTCATGAAGTTTAACCATGCCAATTGCAAGGTTCTACACCTGGGTGGGAGCAATCCCAGGCACAGGTACAGATTGGGCAAAGAAGAGATTAAGAGCAGCCCTGATGAGAAGGACTTGGGGGTGTTGGTAGATGAGAAAATTAACATGAGTCAGCTGCAACGTGCGCTTGCAGCCCAGAAAGCCAACCGTATTCTGGGCTGCATCAAAAGGAGCGTGACCAGCAGGTCGAAGGAGGTGAGTGGAGACCTCATAGCAGCCTTCCAGGGTCTGAAGGGGGCCTATAAGGATGCAGGAGACGGACTCTTCATTAGGTACTATAGTGAAAGGACAAGGGGTAATGGGTTAAAAGTTAAACAGGGGAATTTTGGATTGAATATAAGGAAGAATTTCTTTACGGTAAGGATGGTGAGGCCCTGGAATCGGTTACCCTAGTATGTTGTGAATGCTGCATTCCTGGCGGTGTTCAAGACCAGGTTGGACAGGGCCTTGCATGACATGGTTTAGTGTGAAGTGTCCCTGCTCACGTCAGTGGGGTTGGAACTAGATGATCTTGAGATACCTTCCAACCCTAACTATTCTATGATTCTAAGTTGGGAAAGACAACTAATTTGAATTCTTTGCTATGGGTCACCCAAGAAAGGATTTCCAAAAGAGGTGACAAAAGGTAGATACCACATTTTTCTTCTTTTCCCGTAAAAAAAAAAAAAATCAGTGATATTTGGATCTCTTAATTGCTTAGCCTATTGTTGGAAATTAAAAAAAAAATCCTTCTCTAGAGGTTTTAAAGCATCCCGTTTGTACAAAAAAGAAGTACTAAATAGAAGTGGAAAAGGTTTGCTTGAAGGGTACCTCATTCTAACACTAGGAAGGCTGCATACTAAACATACTGTAAATTGATTAACTATCGGAATGATCCATATAATCATCTTCTGCTAGTTTGAAAATTAAATATGCCTGACCATTGATCTGCCAACAGTAGCCTAGATCTTAAACATTCTGTTAGGAACTGCATGATTTAATTTGTATGATTTGTTTTGTGTATTCTTATTTACTTACACACTCTAGCAATTTATCACATGAAAGCCATATGGCAGCCATAAACTTTCACAGATTATGTTCAAGCATTTTCAACTCCAAACCGAAGTAAAATAATTTTCTATTTCATGTGGATATATTCTTCAAGTTGTCAGGCTGCTTTCTAGTAAATGCTGCATGCTGTATTTTCTACATAATGTACTTTTTCTCCTTTAGATATATTGACAAACTAAACAGACTTTTTTTTTTATGCTGCTGCAGAAAAATCCTTTTCCCCTACTCTCTAAAGCTCTATTCATACGTTAGATAAAGCATATCAGCCCTCCTCAAACAATGTATTTCCTTTTTAAGTATCTACTTTGAGTATGAGAGTTCTCTTGAGAAATAGCACACTAACAGTTGCTGATAAAATTATATCTACGGACGAGTAAAAATATCTTTTTCCTTGTCCTTTTGTATCTTTATTAATGTAGATAATATTGATTTTATACTAATGTTTTATGTTGTCACCTTTGTAAAAGAGCTATATAGACACTGTAGACTGTTTAACTGTAGACTGTAGACACTACACTGTTTAACAATCACACAGTATATCTTCTAACCACAAAGTAGCCTTTTTTCATATGAGGCTGTTCTTCCAAGATCTGCCAGAAATTCTTGCTACGGATAAATCTTTTATATTTTCCCAGTGCCTGAGTATCATCCTTTTAGCATGATTAAGCTTGTATATATCCATTTTGATGATGCTTTAGGGGTACTTTTAATTCCCAAAATGTCAGACAAAATGCAAACAGAAGTTTCTGAGCATATTTTGCTTCCAATTATTTGACATTATGGACTAAAATAATTTACTTTTCATCTGAGAAGGTGGTTATGGCCTCTGCTAGAAGTTAAACATATAGTGAGATAGCTTTTTGATATTTTCTCCAGAATATGTACTTTCTTTTACATTTTGAGAAGCAAATTCCAGAGCAACTCATAAATGACAGCTGTCTGGAAAAGAAACAACACCAGTTGAACAATAGCGTGAAATTTAGGCTAGATTATGTCCATAAATGTCATTTGGTTTTGTATGGACAGTTTAAGTAAAAGTTCAGAAATGTAGTGAAACATGTATTTATTATTTTTACTTTCTTTTTCCTGCAGTTTTTTTTTTATTATAGGAAATAAGGGCTTTCAATGCTTAAGGAGGAAAAATGTAAAGTATAATTCCTTTATACAGAGAGGACATTAGGAATAATTTATCTCCTCCTGTGGAAAATTCCATAGTGTTTTTAACAAATACAAAGACTGTATTTCATAAAGGATTATAAACTCAGTACAATATCCCACATACAAAACAGTATTTGAAGGGTATACCTGATATCTGCTGATATTCCACCTATACTACTTCCCTGCACAATCACAGTTCATATTTTGATACTTCTCTAAAACAAAAAAAAACTTTACATAGGAGTCACCTGACTAAAGGAAAATTTTAATTCAAACTAGTCATCCTTGTCTTCCATGGAAAAATAGCCAATATATTTAAGGAATCACTATGTAACATATCTCACCAATGTGTACATCTAAGCCACATCATTCAATCAGTCACACACACCAGCAGTATCTTTATCTCTTCACTGAAGAAAAAGGGAAAATAAATGAGTGAATAGATGTCTTAGGTTAGCTGAATCTTACCTGTTTTCACTAGTGCTATAACTTGCAGTTACTTCATCTGTCCTCCAGCTTCCAAGAACACAAGCAACTATTTGTGAAAGCTGTGGGAAACCACAAAGATGGGGAATGGGGAATACTTCCCTATTAAGAAGCTATGAAGAACAATGATGGAATTGGTCAATTGGAATGGCATAAGTCATGTTGTTTAAAACTTCTACTTGACAAAATGCTAAGCTTGTGCCAAAGAAGTCCAGACGTACTTGGAAATGGACCCGTTATTTATCTGTAACTGCTATGTACCTCAGTGGGAATAAGTAACAGCCAGCTGTCAAGCATTTAACAGATATAAGCTCTTATAGCTTAGTAAAACCAACAAACCTCGTATTTTCGTATCTTTTTCTGTAAGGTAATTTCTGGATATGTCAAATTACATTAAAGACTGAGTAAGTGTGTCTGTCTTCTTTACAAACACTGCAAGGATTACTGACTGGAAGTTAGCATGGTTAAACTGCTCACAGTCTGGTTTACTGAAACATACTGCTGAAATGCAAGCCTGAATTCTTCACTGAAACAACAGTGGGGTGTTTTTAAACCCAATTTAAAGTAAATTTCAATATCCAACTGAATTTAATGTTCTACAGTGTTTGGAGGAAAATTTTATAATAAAAGCATGCAAAGGAACATTGTGAGTACGTATGTCATGGGAGCCTACTGTATGCAATAAGAGTTTGTTGGAAAGATATGAATGTCTGAATATATGTGTTTAATGATTAGTGATAAACTAATAGGGATGTTAATATTACTTCATTCATAAGCTGGTATCTACATTTTGTTGCTGGCATATGGCAAATAGAAATTACAAGTTTCTAGGCAAAAAGGAGTAGGGAGCTCCATATTTTCTCATGAAAGCAAGTGGGAATATGTTGTGCAAGTGAAGAACAGAAAGACTGTAGGACTGCAGTGTGTTGACAAAAATATTAAAAATAAAGTGCATTTTTTCTGGCCTAATTACAAGATGCACATTACATCAGATGCACAGAAAGTCAGAAATTTTAGAGAACAGTAAAAAGGCTACCTCATAGGACATACAAATGTGGGATTTGAACAGAGGTAGAATGGCACCTTCACAGAAAGCTCTCTGCTGAAACTTGAGCAGTCTGTCAGCCATCAATGTGGGGGCTCTTGGCCTCATAGTTTCAACATTAGGGGAATTAAAAAAGGAGGCTGACAGATGGGATATTTTACATCTGTAGGTGATGTATCATGTCTAAATTAATTAAAAGTTCCTCTGTTGGAAGAAAGACGTGCTTTGAAAGATTCTGGCATTTAATATGATGATGTGTTTTTTCACTGACAGAAGAACTTAGCTTTGCATGATATACTGTGCTCAAAAATTTATTTCAGGGCAAAATAAAATGGTAAATTAAATTTGTTTTTTGAATAATTCACTCAAACAAATGAAGATACTAAATTATGTAAAAGCATGTGTGTTTTTTTCTCTTGGCAATAAATGAATGGAATTTGTAAATGGAAAAAAGTGCTTAGCTTTGACAATGGAGGGTCCAATTCACAAAAGCCTTTTATATGATTTGTGCAAGTGTTCTTAGTCTGATGAGAGAGTGTGCTGAAAGTGCTTGTGGTCACAGTCTTGTTCTTACTTATGTACTGATTTCTAGGGCTCTGTTCAAATGGGTAGACATGGCTTTGTTGCTTGTTCCATCTAGTGCCTGGTAAAATTTGATAGAGTACACTGCTTGCTTCAGAAACGTTCAGGCCTCTGCTTACTTCAGTATCATATCTGCTTTCATTGTTAAATGTCTTAGTCACAGTAAAGCCTCGGAAAGCGATCTTTAGGCAATTGAATTAAGCTCTATGTCTCTATGGCTCTTCCAGGGACTGAGATTCAGTTCTGTGTAATGGACCATTCTTGAGCTTACACTGCCTGTAGACCCTCAGATATAGACATAGGTGGTACTCAAGATGCATATAAATTATTCTTTTTCTAAACAGGAAAACAGTTACGATCTGTCTTAACTGGCATTTCTGGTTCAGAACTGTGCCTCATTACAAAACTCACAAGATTCATGGATTTCAACTAAATTTGGTTTTACAAATGCATGTTTACATTGCACTTCACAGGAGCCAGCCTGGCCTCAGAATTAGGTCTCGATAAACTGAGTCTTCAAAGTGACTCTGCCATTTCTGAATCGTCATGGCTAGAGAGAGCTGCAATGCTTGTATATACAAGTTGGGGTTTATATAATTCTTTAATGGAAAAACTTGCTTCTAAATACATGTAATGAATGATCAATTGTTATGTAATGATAGGTGGCTGGTAGCTTTACAATTATATTCTAACTGGTATAGGGCTAGATGAATTTTTTATTATAAGTGTAAATTTTGCCTTGTCTTGGACGTAAGTATGTTATACTCTTTTACTCCAGTTCTAGGAGAATGCAGGCTGGGCATTTATTCTGACTTGATAGCAACCTGATGCTTGCTTGAATCATCACAAATGACACAAGGAAGTAGCAAATCAAATCATTCATTTTGGTGGATTTAAAAAATTTGGGATTTATATATTTATTAATTTACTAATAATGAACCTGGACTTCAGTCATACATAATGGCTACTTCTATACTAATCAACTAAGAAGTATCAAGGAACATTCCTGGGCACTGGAATTTGGATATTTAGACTATCGCGTTGTTAGAAAAGTCCTTGCCATTGTTTTGGCCTATAACAAATAGAACACTGAAATAATTTTCAGTCATTGTTTGAGATTTCGCAGAGAATACATAACGGAAAAGTTAGATGTTTTGAGCCCATGAAAGTTTAATAGGAAGGACACAGGTGTTTAGCAAACACTGGCCTCAATGACAGCAAATAGTATCAAGAAACTTGCCTGTACAGTTTTGTAAAAGCAAGAAAAAAAAAAGTACAAGATTGTGCTTCTTTAGCTTTTTTTTTAGTTAAAAATACAGTGTAATTACTATTTTGCTACTGATCATTAATTAATTTTTGACCATTTTAAAGTCATTGTCTTTTAAATTTATCTTGCAGCTTGATGAAAATAGTGACAGTAATGAGATCTGTTATTATATTTTCATGTTTCTGTGTTTGTGTAACTTTTCCATGTGATTTAAAAGCTGGTTGACCAAAATAAACCATAAGTGCCAAGATAGGGACCCACAGCATAATAATATTTTCAGTATTGCTTTCTTTGTTGTTTTTTAAAATACTTACTTTAAATAGCAGCTCTGACTTTCAAATTTGTGGTTTCATGTCAGCATGCTTATTATATATTGCACTTTTCCCCAAGGCTACCTTTTTCTCCTGCTAACATCTTTGAGCTAGACTTTTTCCAAAGGACCTTCCAGAAGTCCAAACAAATTGCATTTAACAATTCTATAACATTGTCATTTCAATTCTTTTGAATAAAATGTGGCTTAAGCGGTACAATTTCCTTTTACAGAAGTTCTGCTGATTTCTATTGTACTATGTCCATTTGTGTGTTTCATAAGCCTCTTTAAATGCGTTTTCAGCTAATTTACCTCATACTAAAGTCATGTTCACTGGTCTATAATTTTCAGGCTCACCCCCAACCCATCACTTGATGTTGGTTACAATACTGGCTACATTTCAGTCTATTAGCACAGTAGTGGAGATTAATGAAAAATTCTGTATTTTTTATTTGGAATTCAGTCACTTTGATAGGGACTTTCAAAGGTTACTAATGCAGTTAGGTACCTAAATCACATTAACATTTAATGAAAAATGTGTGTTGTACTCCTAGAGCTTTTCTAGAAAACGCCTAATTTTCAGTCATAAGTGTTCCTTGGTGAATGATGTTTCATCCTAGTTACACAATGATATGAATTCACAGTTTGGCGTAGCACCTCCTTTGTGATACAGCACCACTTTGGCTACATCAGCAGTAAAGCATAATGCAAAAATCACAAATTCCTTTTTGTGTAAAGAATAAAGTGATAATAATAGTGTGGTCAGTTTAAACCTAACCTGAACCAGCTGTGGATTTAGACCACTTAGACCATTTCATGCTAGTTACCTAGTTCTACTCAGCATAACTGAAAATGTAATTAATTTTGTTACTCTTTTATATATTACTTTACCTCTCAAGGACTTCCTTCCATCCTTTGCAGCTCTTACTGTATGATTCTAGTATTACCTGCATGAACCACAGCACTTCTAACCTGTTGTCTTCCACTGATTGTTTTTAATTTAATGGCTGCTTAACTTGACTGAAGTTCTAAAGTTTTGGACTAGACCTAGAAACCTCAAGTTCCCATTCCACTGTAGGTTTTTAAAAGCTTATTAATAGCTGTCTGAGTTCACCTATGTACAGCATCTTTTCTAAAGAAGCCTAGCAACACTTGAACAACATTACAAGGGATCTTTTAAGTCTGTATTGAATATGAAAGTACAGTCATAGGTGGTAAAATTGGGGCAGCTATTCAACTAGTTTTTAGAGTCCAGGAAAAAAAATCCAAAAAAAAACTCACCCAAACAAAAAATCCCACAAACAAAAAAATAAAACCAATTAAAAAAAAAACAAACAACAAAACAAGCAAACAAACACCTATACATAGGGTAAAATAACACAGTAAAATAATAGAGTAAAAAGGAAAAGAGCCAACTTTCACCCAAAGAGCACTTCTACAGAGGGCTTCAAAATAATTTGGAGAAAATCTGTTACACAGACAAGTGTATGTGAGCAATATAGCTATAAGACACAGAAAATGCTGATTGGGTCTTTTTGATGGAATGGATATTGAAGTTAATATTGAGATTCCTAAGATCACATGAGAAAAAACTGCTTAGGTTTACTTCTTACAATCAACACAATGCTAGGAAATAAAATTTGACTTGAAATAACAGTTATCCTTTGTGATCATTAACACACAGAAGTGTAACTTCCAGATCTCTTACTGAATAGTCAGAAATAGAACTGGAAATTTTAGTTATTTATTTATTTTCCCCCCAGTCCTTAAAACTACCATTTTCCACACAGAGATTCTAAAATGTCCTATCCAGAGGATAGGAAGAACTGACTTTAATATTGTTACTTGTATGATGTACAATAACTAATATTCAAAATACAAGCTGATGTTGTTTGAACAAAATATAGAATGACTATTTTCTGTAAATGTATTTTCATCTACTTCTACTGCAACAGTCTTTTCTTTGAGTGGTTGCTATTTTGGTAAATTAGTATTGAGTTGCTTTTGATCAAAATATTTCTAATATTTTTAAGATCTTGTTTCATAATGCAGTCAGAAGCATCCCTTCAATCACAGTACAAATGCAAGGAGTGGGAGAAAGGAGGAGGGAATAAATTCCTGATTCCTGTTATAATATGACTGGAAGGAATGGCAACTGGTGTATTTGCAGATGTTTCACAGAAAATTTCTGGCCCATATTCAACAAAATTACATGTTAGAAAACAAAAATCCACGGAGGTCAAGAAGAGGGTTTTTTTACCATGGAATTTAATAGAAACAGGTTTGGGATCTGATCAAGCCAGAGAACTCATAAGAGTAAAAATGTGCCATCTTGAGGATAAAAAGCTTTTCTGAGATTGGTTATTTTTAAAATCTGCCCATGTGCCTCAATAACTTTTTTGTATGTTAAAGAGGGATTTGAAATACTGAGGGACAGTAGTGCTAAATTAGAAGTGATTTGAGAATGAATCTTTAAAATATTTGTTCATCTTCAGTCGTTTTAAGAGTCTTGTCAAAATACTCTTGAGTTAGACTATAACCATTATGTACAGTATTATAATACTGATTTTTTTCAAGATCCTTGAGACTTCTAATATTGACAGATCTAAATTCTAGAGGTTCTTTTTTTAAAGAAAATGAGGCTTCTAGTAAAGTGTTATGGAATTAGAGATGTGAGATGCAACAGAACTCTCTGTTTCCTAATTTTTTAATTTATATTTGCTCTATTCCAACAAGAGAACACTCTAATTCCATGCTAAAGAAAGAAAGGAAGTACTAAAAAACACCACCAACTATGTACATTCATTAGTATTGAACTTAAGGCTTAAATAGGAACAAAGCAGTAAAATGAGATTGAATGTTAAAGTGTTATTTCTCTGCATCAGCTCCCAGTTTCTATTTAAAATATTGATTGCAGAAGCCGAAGTAAGTATACATCTGCTTTGCATTGCAAACTGACTTGATGCATTGAACAGAGTATTTTTTTTTATTTAATCTGTATTGGACACACAATACCTAGGTGCAGTTCTAGCACTGAAGATTTGTGTTATGCTGTTTAACCTACTGCACACTGAATTTGTGTTCTAATGCCAGTTCAATGAGTACTAGATTGTGTTGTATACAAAAGCTTCAGTTCTATGATTGCTATGTCTAGCACCTACCCTTTAAGTGTAAATACATATGTAAATACAAAATGGGAAAAATTATCTTCCTGTTTCAGACATATGAATAGCAAGGCATCATGGTCAGACAAAGTAATTTCTATCCTCTCTTAGTCTGCATGCCAGCAAAACCTGATAAATACTAGGATAATCTGTCAGACTCAATGATGTATCATTTTGAAAGATATCAAATTTTCTTTCCAGACAACAATACAATAATATAAGCAAAAAAATATTCTTCCTTCTTTCCTTCTTTCCTTCTTTCCTTCTTTCCTTCTTTCCTTCCTTCCTTCCTTCCTTCCTTCCTTCCTTCCTTCCTTCCTTCCTTCCTTCCTTCCTTCCTTCCTTCCTTCCTTCCTTCCTTCCTTCCTTCCTTCCTTCCTTCCTTCCTTCCTTCCTTCCTTCCTTCCTTCCTTCTTTCCTGCCTTCCCGCCTTCCTGCCTTCCTTCTTTTCCTTCTTGCCTGCCTGCCTGCCTTTCTAGATCTCATTCTCAGCTCACTTTTTGAACCTCACTGTTTTAGATATCCATGTGCAGTTCTTGTTGCAAACCTTCCAAAATCTAGAAAAAAAATATATTAACAAAAAATTCTATCAAAAAGGAAAATAAATCGCTATGATTTGGAATTACTGTGTCAGTAATAAGGTTATCAACAAACTTTTTTTCTTTTTTTGAAGGTATTTAATCATTAGTAATTATGTTCCATAATTCAGCTCAATTTCCTAAACAATACAGAAGAAAGAAAACAAAATTCATTGGTCTCAGTTATGTTCTCTTTAAAGTGTAAACAGGACAAAAAACATTTGAGTATATATTTGTGACTAGCATAAAAATTTATGACCATGATTCTGAATGCAGATATGGAATTAATTTATTGAGGAAGCTGCGCAACTTCTTTGTACTTTCACATTCTAAAGTGGAATAGAGCTTAGATTATATTTGAAATCATCAGTGAATATATGCTGTAAAACTAGTTTTTTTAGTGCAATATAAACAACCATTTCAAGGTCTCAGCCACCATAAGAGAGTAAATCTGGAAACTGATGGTATTATTTGATTTATACAGATATCTGCCTTAGATCAGCTTTTCGGAGGTAGTGAAGAAGATGATTAAAATTGTCTGATCTTCTCTGTAAGCATTTTATGGCTCTGATTAAGTGGCTTGGGAGCATTATGCTATGCTTGAGGGGGTAAATTGACTCTGTTGCAATAGTCTTATTAATTAAGCCTGCTAGAAATCTTGGAGTCTTTTACTGTGTCCAGATTGTTTGTAAATACTTCAATTTATTTCAATGTGTATATGTTTTCAATATAAATTTTGTTTCCTTCCACCCCCCCCCCCCCCGTTTAATTCTAAAATAGGCTTTGCTTCTAGGAAATAAAAAGCATGCATAAAACCCCAGATTTCTGGTTCAATAAATTGTTTGGATAAGTTTATGAAAACTACCCTTCTTCAACTGGTTGAATTTGGAATAGTAATTTGAAACATCTTGGAAAAAAAGGTGGATGTTTCCTGTTTGTGGAAATTCAGAAATCTGTACGTTTACATATTCTGACATCTTTGATGCATGTACATTTATAAATTGTCTTATAGAAAATTATATGTCAACTAAAGCTGGAGAGTTTACAATGTATTTTATTTTAATTTTTTGTCAAAAGTTCTGCTTAACATGAAAAAATATAGGAGGTAGGATAAGCATGAATTAAGTTGATCACTAAACTGGAAGAGTCATTCAGCACAGAACTGTTAGAAGCCTAGAGATCTGTGGGCTTTTATAGGATATGGAAAGGCAAAAACTCAAGTCTCTGGTTCTGCCTAGTAATCTCAATTGTAGTACTGATCACTCGTTCCTTATTTGGCTGTAGAGAGGTAAACTATTCTGAATACTTTCCATTGGAACTTTTTGTATATGTACCTAATTATTATAGCAGGATTGATACTAAATCTAACTCTCACAGGTCATTGTGGTTTCAAGCTATGAACAGTTTTGTTGCTTATGAGAGCAAGACTTTTGGTTTTACTGAGTGTGTGAGATCTTTTTTCTTATTCTGAGAAAGCTGATAGCGTGGAAAAGCTATTCAACTCTCATGACAATATGTTAGTCTTTATAAGAAACCAGAACACGATCCTGTTGCTGATTTTGCTTGTAAATTATTTTCCTCCTTGTCAAATTAGGACACATTTGTGGAAATGTGGATTGAATACATCAATGGAAAATTGTACTTTAAAATAAAACTGAATACCCTATATAAAATAAAGGCAGCCAAGAAGGCCAACATTATCCTGGCCTGTATCAGCAATATCTTGGCCAGCAGGGCCAGGGCAGAGATCATCCCCCTGTACTTGGCACTGGTGAGGCTGCACCCTGAATGCTCTATTCAGGTCTGGGTACCTCACTAAAAAAAGACTTTGAGATACTGCAGCAGGTCCAGAAATGGCCAGTGAAACTGGTGAAGGGTCTGGAGAATGTCCTATGAGGACCTGCTAAGGAAGCTGGGGTTGTTTAGTCTGGAGAAGAGAAGGGGGGACCTGATTGCTCTCTACAGGTACCTGAAAGGAGAATGGAGTGAAAAGGTGGCTGGTCTCTTCTCGCAGGTAACAAGCAGTAGGACAGGAGGTAACAGCCTCAATCAGTACCAGTGGAAGGTTAGACCAGATATTAGCAAAGATTTCTTCCCCGAGAGGGTGATCAGGCATTGGAACAAGCTATCGAGGGAACTGGTGGAATCACAGTCCCTGAAGTGTTCAAAAAATGTGTAGATGAGGCCCTCAGTGATATGGTTTAGTGGTGAACTTGACAGTGCTGGGTTAACAGTTGGACTTGATGATCCTAAAGGTCTTTTCCAACCTAGTTGATTCTATGAATCTACGAAAAATAGCCAAATGAAGAAAAATACATCAGATGTGAAACTGTGTGGGTAAGAATAAGGGCAGCATAACTTTAAAAAATGTGGTTACATAAAACATAAATAGCAATATAACTAATCTATGCACTCTTACAGAAAAATTGTGATTCCATTCCTATAGGATGTTAAATGCACTCTAAGCCTCCTGTATACGACTAATGTGATATATAATGCCAAGCAGTAAATGTTAAGCGGGTGTCTTAGCCTGTAACTAAACCCCTAAGCTTCTAATAGTATTTTCCATATTTTTCCCCATTTTCAAAGAAGAAATTCACTTTAGCAATCCTATTTTTAACTTCACTGGAAGTTAAAAATACATAATTCTCTCAGGGAATTACCAATTCAAGAGTTAAACCTTGTAAAAAGGAGGAATGAATCAAGCATCTCTCTGATATCTGGTATGTTTAAAGATCTCTGCGCCAGTTCAGAAATTGCTTGTACAGTTGCACAGTCAGTGTATTGCATTCTGATAAAGAAGACACTTCAGGAGTAGTTTTTGTTGAGTTCTGTATGTAATTACAGCCTAAAACATTCAGTATTGGGGAGAGGAAAATGGGGTGGATGTTGTGGTGGTGTTATTTACTACTATCAAAATAAAGTACTTCAAGAAAATATCAAGGTAAGTTAAGAACTTGATGTCTTAGAAGTTTTTTGTGTTAACAGGGAGGTAGTTGGGACAACATGGAAGTGACAAGCTTAAATGAAAGGAATCATAGAATCATAGAAAACTTAGAACAGTTTGGGTTGGAAGGGATCATCCAGTTTCAACCCTCTGCCATGGGCAATGTCACCTTCTACTAGACGAGGTTGCTCCAATCTGAACTTAACACTGCCAGGAACGGGGCATACACAACTTCTCTGGGCAACCTGTTCAGTGCCTCACCACACTAGTAGTGAAGAATCTCTTTCTTATATCTAAATCTACCCTCTTCAGTTTAAAGTCATTACCACTTGTCCTATCTCTACCTACCTTTGAAAAAAAAAAAAACCAAACCAAACAACCCTCTTCAGCTTTTCTCTAGTCCCCCTGTAGGTACTGGAAGCTGCACTACAAGCCCAGATCTCTCTGCTGGTATTCATAAGACAGGTGATCCTGTCCTCTGATCATATTGGTGGCCCTCCTCTGAGCTTGCTTCAACAGGTTCATGTCCTTATGTTGGGGGCATCAGAGCCCAACCAATCCCCAGAGACCAAGTCTAAGTGGGCTGCTGATAGTCTTTCCACTTTACATGACCTTCTCCTGAAAGCCATTAGTTCAGGAACTGCCTCACCTGCAGTTTCGTGAGAATTCAGAGCCCCACTCTGCCCTCATAGACTGGAGCTGGGCCAGTTCTTCCTGATTAGGCAGCTTGATTTGTGATTAGCATTGACAAATGTCTGCTTCCACATAACTGTTTGCTTCTCCTGAGATTTGATAATACAGCAAAAACTTAACCTCTCACATCTAGTTGAGAATGATCGTGTGCTTGCGAAGTACCAGTTAGCAAATGTGAAAGCTATAATCCCTTCATTCATCAGCCTAGTCCCACAGTTTAGGTACTCCAATCTTTACCCATTCCGTTAGAACATGCATGGTTCTCTCTGTTCCTGTCAGGAATCTAAATAAATTAATAACAAAGTTCAATCTTAAATGCCCTGGGAGTTGAGTTGCTACAGGATTTATATCTCCTCAGAGGAATGTCTTGTCAGTACAAATGCCCTTCTTCTTTGTCTCTTGTCCAGCTGCTGGCAGTAACTTTTTCCTCCCTGTTGGTCTCCCAGACTTTTCTCAGGAAAGGCTAGCTGCCCAATGGCAATAGACTGCTAATAATGGTGGGTTCAATATTATAATCATGGCCAAAACGTAACTCAGGTTAAAAATATGACATAGAATGTTGTCTTTACCAGTACATTATCTTTCAATAGAAGTATATTTGGGCCCTGGAAACAAATCAACAATCTCGAATTCATATGACTTACTTGCTATGACTGCAATTATGGTTACTGGCAGTTTCTTACCCATATGTTCTATGCAGAGTCATCTTTTAAGTAGATATCAATCAAACAACTTTTTTATATAATGAGCCTTATAAGAACAAAGTGTTCTGTATTTTTCATTTCCCTCTTGCCTTTCATTTGCCTATAGTAGATAAAAATTGCTGTTATTAATTTATATATTCTATTTTAAATATGCTAATATCCACTTGATAAAAGGCATCAGCTATTATTTACTGTATAATCCCTTAGTCAGCAACTAAGTGCACAAGAAAAGAATCTGTGCTCAAATCCTTGTTTAAGGCATTCTTTAATGTAGTTTAGTTCAAGTGTTCTTCAAATAGAGATGTTTCTTTAACTACAGTATGCAAGATGAAGGAGTTTCTTAGCTGCCTCTCAGCTTGTCCTGCGCCCTGTATGGGGGCTGGTATCCAAAGGCAATGGGATGTATCCTGGCCAGCAGGTCCCTGATTTGCTGTCTCATTGCACTTCCTTCACAAATATCTGTAAAACCAAAGTAATTTGGAAACAGAAAGCTTTCTGTGTTCCAAAACAGAAAATATATTTGCATGCTATGCACAGATTAAAATTTAAAATAAATAAATAAATCAATAAAACCCCAATACCTGAAGCCTGCATAATATGCTTGTCTTAATTTAAAACAGAATTCTATAACCAGAGCCATGGAGTGCATTTTTCACTTTGTTTCAATGAGGTCAGAGCTGATGGCTCCATCTTTTGTTTCCTTTTTCATTGTTTGCAACCTGCCTTGCAATAGCACACACTTCAGTAGCAGTCTCAGTCATTTGCAAGAGCCAGTCATATGAAGAAAATTATCCTTAAGAGAGTGAACATTTTCATATCTCCTTGAGTGTTGTTTAAGTGAATTGCTGTGCTCATTTGGAAATGTTGAAATAAATTATAGGAGACTTGCTTCCTTCCCCAAATCTAATGCTCATCATATGTACCAAAAAGAACTCCACTACTTTCCTATTCTTAAGAACTACATGGAAAATAGTGCACAGAACAAAATGTTGACTGCAGTATAAAGCAATAACCAAAGCAACAAAAGAAATCCGTGTATATATATAGTAATTTCAATGAACTAGGCAAACTTTGGACAACATGAGATATATGTCTGTTATTAACATCTTGAACTTTTCTGTGCTATCAGGGTTAAAAGGAAGATAATATTTGCACTCTGTCAGATTTGGCTTCTTCCCTGAATGGGGGTTTGGGGGTGTCTGCCATTTTGGCTTTTGTGACCATCTTTCAAGCTGTTAAGTGAGATTCATAAGTTTTACAATGAATTTTAAATCCCCAACACTGACATCTATTAAGTCTTCTTATTTAAGAAATGAGCTAGCAGTTGGAAGTGTAATAACAAGAAAAATAAATGAGTCTTACTCCCAGGACTACAGCAGACCTTCAGAAAGACTTCTGCTTTCAATACAGGATTACCTGTGCAAAAACTCAAATCCTTCCTATTTGGGAGGTCACTGGCATTTCCTCAGTGATTATCCTATACTCTGCTAAGGAATTCAGTTAATGTCATAAATGTTTAGTTGAAGTCCGAAGAGTCCAATGAAAGCTGAAAAAAGTAGCCTCTAATATGTAAGAATCTATTCAGCCATTGCAGTAAACTCTCTAGGAGTGTAAAAGAAATGCCGGGTTTGTTATGAAAGACATGACAACCCCTGAAGTATATCATAGTAAAATCAGTTTTGATAAAGTACAAAAAGAATGAACAGATGGGAAAATAAATTTGAAATGCTTGGTAATAGATTATGATTTTCCTAAATACACAGCACCTGAGAGAATGCTAGCACGCAATGCAAGTTGTGTCATAAAATCATCTTGCTGACAACATTTTCAATGGGTTGTTTTCAGAACTAATGAATAATCTCTCTGAAAAAAAGTAAATCAGTTCAGTTGTTATCCAATGCTAGGCAACGCAGTGGATATATGAAATGGCAAATTCTTCTCCCTTTATTATACCACAATGCCAGAGCTTTGAAATAATATTTTTATTGCCATTTCAGAGTTTTATTGTAGATCAGAGATTTCACTTACTGAATAAAATAACCTCTCTTAAAAGTAGTATTTATTTTAAAAAAATTTAAAAATTAGACAACAGTGTTTGAACTTATAGACCATTTAATAAATCTTGAATGTTTTGTGGTGAAACAAGTACCAAACTGACAATCTATTTGTAAATCAACATTCTTTGAAGACCAGACTGTTGTGTGAATGTAGCTGGTATTTTATTCATTGCATGGATTGAGAGATGTAATATTTCGCTTTTTTATATATATAATAGTGAAGAATAGGTATTTCTTGGCTGGTTTTATTTTTTTCATTATAACCTTTTAACATCAGACAGAGCAGCCTTCTGCATTAGGTCAATAAACAATCTCCAGCAAACAGTACAGAGTCAAAGAGCTCAATCATATATGAATCTGGATGGAAAGCTAAGTTCAAAACAAGCATATTTAGTTCATTGCCTTTGGCTGCATAAAATCCTAGGGTTTTGTGCCTTTGCAAGACTAGTGGAGGTCCCCTGGGTATGGTGACTTTTAGCATATTCATTTGCCTTGATGACCTACCTGTGGGTACACAAAGTATGTTTTCGGAGTAGCCAAGTGGTTTCTATTATATAATTAACACTGTCACAGATTGTTTACTAACAATCTTTTATAAATATAGTCTGTCAGGAAAATACCTTTTTATCTTGATTTAATATACAATATTTTATATTTGTCAAAACTTATACTTTACTGAAATATTCTTTCCATGTATGTATGAGGACAAACTGGCATTGTTAGAGTAAAGCAGGTCAAGAAGGGTGATCCTTCCCCTCTACTCATTCCTGGTGAGACACACCTGGAGGTCTGAGTCTAATTCTAGGCTTCCCAGTATCAGAGTGAGCTGGACATACTGGAGCACATTCACTGCTGAGCCACAAACATTGTCAAGGGCTTGGAGCATCTATCATACAAGGAAAGGCTGACAGCTGGGACTGTTCAGCCTGGAGAAGAGAGGGTTCAGAGGGATCTTATCAGTGTGTAAAAATACCCAATGGGGTATTTCAAAATCAGAAACTCTGGGATTCTGTGATCTGATCACTGCTTCATGAATTGGTATACAAATATTCTACTAACATAGGTGATTAAAAGAAAAAAAAATTCCTAAGGAGAAATACAATGCTTTTTTTGATGAAGAGTTTGACTAACAAAAGGTCTTTTTCCTTCTTTTCATATTTAGCCAGATATATAGGTTTCCATAATCTTAACTTTTCCCTTGCCTTTTTGTAAACAAGGGTAAGCCATAAACTAGGTTGTTAGCATCTTATGTTGGATCAAAAAACATGTCCATTTTCCTGAATAGTATGAAGGTTATCAAAGTTATTAACTACTTCATTATTTACTAGTAACACAGTATTTCCATCTCATCTGTGAGTCATCTTAAACATTCCCCTAGAAGTGAAAGAAAACAGGGTTAGCAAAATCTTCAATAATATATAGTAATTGCGTCACTGCAATGCAATGGTCCACTGCCTTCATCTGGAGGCCTTATGCATATAATTAAACATATGAAATGTGGAAGAGATCTCCCAGAGACATTACCTTAGCTGGGACTGAATGATAGAGAGAAGTGGGTATCTCCAGATAGCAATTTATTCCACGTAAGAATTATTATTTTAGGATAGGATATATCACCCCTAGGAGAATTCTATCTCCCTCTGCTTGCAATTAAGACTATATTCTCTTTAATGATTATATCAGCTTAGAAAAATTATCTAATCTTATTAGACAGACAAATTCTATGAACTAATGTGAACTCTGTATTACACTGAAATGCCAACAATCTCTCAGGGAGTAAGAATTACACAGAAGCCACTACGCTTACCATATACTCCTTGTTAGTTTTTAATTCTACCTGTTGCCACGTTTATCAACAAGGCTTCTGTAAAAGTCATTAGCAGTCAGTCAACAAGGGCCACAGATCAGTGCAGGTATAATCTGTTTCAAGTACAGTAAGCACAGTTTACACCTAATTTCTACTTCTTGAATCAAATCATAACACTCCAGAAGCTTCTTTTATCCTCACCTCTTCTTTGTTTCTAGGTCACAAGCATTCCTACAGAGTTCTTCAAAGAGCTTTTGTCTTCTTCAGTTTCCAGGAGTTACACTGTACGTCTGAATGTGTTCAGAAGTAGAAAGCAGTATTTCAAATGTAGCTTCAGAATATGGATGCAAAGACTGCCAGTATTTATACTGACATATTACTCTCAATATCATTTATTTTAGGTTGAGCACATTATCTTAGTAAAAGATGTCACTGGAAACTGCATTCATTAGAGTTCATTGAACTATTCAGGCATTCATTATGTCTGTGAATTAGTGAATCATTCTGGATTTGACCCTTATTTATTTCTGAATAACATTAAAAATTGCTGAACATGAATTCAGATTGTAAGCTTTGGTTATTCAGATACTGCTATTCAGCAAAGACACATTATACTCTTTCCCTTAATTTTATGACTGCAATATTTCAAAGAGAAGATTAAAGAACAAATCCATTATGTCTTTCTGGTAAATACATTGGCCTCAGAATGAGTTCATATGGCACTCAGGAAGCTTCATACTTTGTGACTGTTTTCAAGAGTTCTTAGAGAACATTCATATGATCTTACAAATCTCACAACATATTGGACTGGGAGCTTTTATTTAGGGAAAAAAAAGAAAACAACCAACCCAATACATAAATGGGGTTTTCTTCATTCTGTGATAAAGACAGTACTGAGGCTGTTGACACTTACTCTCAGGATTAGAAGCTAGCTATCTTTGATACTTCCCAGTATGGTTTGAGCTCCTTTGCTTGAAATACTCAGTTTCTTGATGTGTTTGCTGAAAATAGATTGGGCATAGTGGCTGGGTAATTTAGACACTTCTCTATATCTTCTGAATTGTCAATTGGTTTTGATTTAGAGACTTAAGGCAAAAGCTGCTTCCTTACTAGTATCCCAGCAAAGAAGTATCACATGGCTGGACAAAAGCCATAAACAAGCTGATCTTGCATGTAGTCAATTGCCTACAGAAATCAGTGTTACTTCATCAGGATACCCAATGGGCTAAGCTAACTCAACATGGCACATGTCATATACATGTGAATACCTTGTGCCAAAATGACCCCTTTTTTGAAACTGCAGTTAAATCTTTCTGGAGCATTTACCCAGAAGACCAGAAAAAAAAATTGATTGCATAGTAGCAATGATCTTTAACTAAAGGCTGAACAAGAATACATTGAAAAAATCAGGGATGATGAAAGACATGGGGAGAATATTGCATATTATATTCTGTCCTTACTGCAGATGCCACTGTATTAATAGAAGTTATAATTCAATGGTAAAAAAAAAAAAAAGGCTTTCATCTCACAGAGACTTCCTGGCAGGTTTGAAAATATATCCTTCATTTGTCTTTGTGCTTCTCACAAAAGTACAACAGACCAAGACAGTGGTGTTCTTATTGATGTTTTGCTGTCTGACAGAATTGCTGAGTTTCAGTGGCTTTTTACATACACCTTCAATTAATCATTCAGGTAGATGGTGTCCAGCTGGATGTAACCTTACACTACTACACTTGTTCACTGTTTCCTGCCATGTGACAGAATTTATCTGATCTGCAGTAAAATCAGGTATAAACTTCTGTGACAATAAAGAGAATCCTGAAAAGGATTAAGTGCTGTATATGCAGTAGTGTTAAATCACATAACAAGCATCCAGCTCTATTTCATTAGCATTTCTATTCAAATCATATCTATTAGCTACCTCTCTTAGCAACTGCATAAGTTACAGTCTCCAGGCAAATTGCTGTGTTGTACCATCCTGTTAGTTATTACAGATGCCTAAAGCATTACCATGCAAAAAGTAAAGTTTGCAATGCAGCTCTAACGCCGGTTAGATATAAATGTGCTCATCTATCTCACCATTGTAGATGATAAGAAATAAGTAGCCAATTGGATTGACAGAAAAGAGTTATGACATGTATGGGTATGGTGGAAGGCCATGGCATGGCCTATGGTGGAAGCAGAAATCCTTTAAGCCTTCCCTTCTGTCACAATTCACAGAACACATCCAGCCCACAGTCAAGGAGACAGTGGATAGAAAACTTTAAATCTTACTCATATACTTTGTCAGCTACTTCATAGTGGTAAGAATTTGGGTTCAGAATGGTCAGTAGGATAGCATTTTAAAAAGTTATTGTAGCTAAGATCAAACTGCATTTGTCAATGGATGTCTTGGCCCTCTAAATTCCAAGACAGTGTTCTGAATTCCTGTTCATATAATGTAACCCTTTCCTGAATTACCTTTAGGTATTCTCCCATGCAGAGCTTACAAGGATACAGCAATTATTTATAGGTTATTATGCTTATTAGATGGATATGTTGGCTAATACCAGCCACTAATGTGTTACTAGACCTATCATTAGCATGAGGTGCTTGATGAGTCTCTGCTGCCCAGAAACCCTTCAGGCAAGGGAAGGAGTGTCAGTCTTCAAACAAGGCTGTTGCTGAGTTCTACCTTTCAGTTCTTTACATCTTTTTCTCAGCATTTTATATTGGTTCACATTGCTATTTTTCCCTCTATTTCCTGAGCTGGTAACTAGTATTGTGTCAAAAATTTGTCCTCTGTCTTTGTTTTACTTTTCTTATCTTGCACATCATCAGCATTGAAATTCTCTTGCAGCTCAACAATAATTTTTACAGTCAAACTGAGCTGAGGTCATACAGTTGTGTTTCAAAGAACTAGGCCCTGGGCTGTGGGTTGCAGCAGGTAGACATTTACAACTGCGGGTGCCTGAGAGCTCATCATGGGGAGTAGGGGATGCTCAAACACAATTTCCTCGCCTTTTAGTCACTAAGCCAGTATCTACTGGAACCGTTTGAGAGCTTCAGTCCCCCAGGGAAGCACTGAGTTTTTCACGAGTAAGGTAATGTAATCCCCACTTGTATCTAGACAGATCCATTTCTACACTGGGATTTTTCAAAGGAGACCAGGCAGAAATTAGAGACCTAATTAACTTCTTTTCCACACCTAGTTCCTTTAAACTGCTTTTGAAATTCCATTTAGTTTTTTCAGCTATGGTAAATCAAAATAATAACTTAAACCATTTAAAAGATCCCAGGAACCCAAGGCTGGAGAAAGTTTAAACTTCTTTAGCATATTTTCTCACTTTTCAGAAAACTCGTTCATTAATATCATCTATCTTCAAAACTATTATTTGGGGGGAGGGTGCAGGAGGGTGTTGTCTTATATTTTCCTTGGAATTCTCTGTTCCAGACCTTGACTGCTCTAAGAGATGGGACATATCTTCTAATTTCCTGCTAAATTTTTTTCCAGCTGTGCACACCCATTTCTTCCTGTGATAACACTGGCATTTTACTTAAGTGGTCTTTTCTCTACTGATGTCTACCCAGATGTTTACCCAGATGTTTACAGGCTAGCTTTTATTCCTTCTCAACCTGTGTTTTGCTAGACTAAACAAGCACTGTTTCTAATCTCCTGCTAAATGGGCAACCTAGCATTCATATAATTCTAATATTGTTTTTCTAACTAAAATCTTTAGCTTCATAGCAAAACAAAATCCAAATCTGGAGACAACTTTTAGAGAGCAGAAATTTAATTAATCTCCTAGGTTTCTGGAAATAGTACAATAGAAATTAAAAAAGTAGTAATATTTCAGGTGAGTAGTAGTAAGATGTAGAAGGAAACGTGCTAGTCCTGTGTAAAAACTAATGTTAAGACTGAAACATGTTTCATCAGCTTTTTGCTTTTACAAAGTTTGGGTTTTGGTTTTTGGTTTGGTTGGGTTTTTTTTTAATTTTTAATGGAAGCGAATATCA
The DNA here is from genome assembly GCF_012275295.1 of Melopsittacus undulatus. Classification (NCBI taxonomy): domain Eukaryota; kingdom Metazoa; phylum Chordata; class Aves; order Psittaciformes; family Psittaculidae; genus Melopsittacus; species Melopsittacus undulatus. Next base: position 74,556,839 of record NC_047529.1, read on the forward strand.
TAGGTGTAAAAGATAATTTCTGATGATAATGTTCAAGGTGACTTTTGAATGCTTTTTAAAAACGGTGGTCAGTTTAGCATTTAGCTCTATAGTAACCACTTTTTTAAAAGGTTAATATATCTCAGCAGTTATCAGGGCTGTCTCTCAGCCTGCATGTGGGAGAAGAGTAGTTAGTTTGGTAGCTGTGTGAGGGTGGATGTGTGTATGGGCAAGAGTAAAAGTGCGAGGAAGCAAAATGTGTAGGAGGTAAGTGGTATCTCTGGCACTTTTGCTGACAAACACTGAATTCTTTCAGAAGTAGTATAGAAATTTTTAATCAGAACTGGGCATGGGAAAAAGTTTTTCTGAAAGCATATTAGTTTAGTTAAGACTCAGGTTCTGCTGGTACAAATGCATTTTGCTGTGTCCACTTTTAGGAGTATAGCTTCTGAATGTCAGTGAAATGAAAAGGGAGTTTGTTTGTAATTTTCTATTTCTGTCTAAACATTGTTGTGTGTTCAGAGGACAGAACAATCTTTATGGCCTTGCTACAAGTGTGGGAAATTGCTTTGAGTTTTCTCAATGGGAGAAGCAAGCTGACTCCCTGGATCCACACCAGAACAAAGGCCCTGATTGTAGACAGAGGTGCATGTAGCCACAGGATTTCACTGGGAATAATATCTTACTTTGTCCTGTGAGACCCCCATCATATTCTCTCAGCCCTGTCATATGATCACCAGACAGCTGAATGGGATAAGCATGCCATTTTTCTTTGGGGTTTGACCAATTACTTGCTCTCCAAAGAGGAGCGCAGATAGACAGCTAATACACAAATGGAGCCTCTGCCACACAATAAACAGAACATATCCTTAGTTAGGGGAACAGAGGCTCTTGTTAACTGAAGAGGGCCAGTGGTGAATGGTGAGGCTCAGAAGAAAAATATCTAAATGAACGGCCATGTTTGCTTCTGCAGTGTTTTCTGCAGCCTCTATTGTATCCTTCTCTCTCCACAGCCAAGTGACCTCTAAACCTTGAAAACAGCACATAGGGCTTTTTTTCTTCCTTTTCTGTGTCGACTATTATCCTTTCATCTTGAAAGGTCATTGGGTATTGGCTGAAGAAATATACCACTTAGCTTTGAGTGCTCTCTCTGAAGTGATTTGCCTGTTTGTTTTATAAGTGTGAGTCTGTCCACAAACAAATTGAAAATTAGTTAATCACCTTTTCTAGTTCGCATACAGTAGGTGTTATGCCATAAGAAGAGCAGGTTAATCCTAAAGCAGATTGAAATACTTCATCAGCCACATGCAGGGCTCAGTTGTCTGGTGGGGTGACAAGGCAGTTGGAGGTTCAGTAGTACAAGCAGCTCCTGCAGAACTGGGGAAAACAAACCATCTAGAGAAACTCTGATATTTAAAGGTTAGAAATACTTACTAAAATGAGTTGGAGAGGATTTGTGGGATTTTTTTACCTGAAAGAACTTGTGCAGATTGTATACATATTTCAAGTGTCATAATAGGAAATCTAGACAAGCTCAAAAAAGTCATTATATTTATCACTCATACAGGACAAGATATGGCTTGGGAATCTGAACTATTGCCTGTCATATTCCGGTCCTGAGGTGGTGGAATGCTTTTCAAGTATTTTTTAACAATTTGCAAAAGGTGGTTTACTTCATTTACTTGCAGGTGGTAAAGACACAAGGAAACTGTAACAAAAAAGATCAGTTTCTCATCAGCCCACCATTGTTATGTCTAAGAATTTTTAAATGTAATTAAAAATTCATCACATTTTCAGGGAGCTGTGGGGGGTTCCTGACAATCCTTTGTGGGATAAATATGTTTGCATGCTTAATTAACTTGTCATAGCAGATATATAGATAATTTATATAGTCATATTTTAGACTAGTAAAGGTATGTGTATCACTTCAGCAAGTTATCTTCGATTGCTGAGGCTGTGCCTGTATCTGAAAAAGGAGCTGTAAAGCAAAAGCAGCAACTTATGCTTTTCTGGTGTGAATCGGAATAGTCATCTTACTCCTTTTCTTGTGTTGCTTACACAAGTTCATCTTATTATTTTATCTGAAATGGAAATGAAGAAAGAGACCCACACTGACATTGCAATGGACAGCTGGAAGTTATGAAATGGCAGACGAGAACTGTGAGAAGGATAACATCTGTGAAAAAGACATCAGTATACTGATTCTGGAGAGAAACATCACCTTTGATCAGAGAGGTGTGGACTTGGTAGTGGTCGAAGCAAAAGAAGTAATTTTTATTGTCTGCCTATCAAAGAACTTTATCAAAGCAATTGAAAACAAACAAACAAAAAAAATTGCTTTTAAATCCATTAAGCAATTGCCACTACTTATCAGGCACTGACATTTTTTTCCAGAACAGTGTCACCACACAGGTTTTAGTTGCTAGAGTTTCCTGCAGCCAGGGATAAAGAGTACCTGTCTAAGGCAGGCAAAAGGACCCCTCAACTTTAGAAGTGTTACATACCATTTGGAGGAGAGGAGACTTGATGGAAGGATATGAGACATGCATGAGCTAGCTCTCTCTGGGATCTCATGTTTCATGGCTAAGTACAGTTTCTCAGTCTCCTGAGATGTCAGGCTTGGCACCTTCCTAAGCTCTAGGATCATTACATTTTTTTCAGAGAATTGGAACCTATACATTGTGTGCAAGATTACTGTGAAGCAATTAATCCTTCATTCGATGACGAGTGCTTAAGTGATTTTGAAGACATGCTGATGTTCCAGCTTACCATGCTACACATTGCAGAAAGCTGAAAAATAGCCTTTACTGGAAAGCTACTGTGCTTATAAATCTGTGTTCCATACTGCAGCTCAGAGATCATGAAATAAAAAAATGTAATTGGCAGTGTTTGTGCTCTTTAGTTATTACTTTGCATTTAAGAGCATTGGAAATTAACCATATCTAAGTGTAGGTACAGCGTCCTTGACACAGGACCAAAATGACACAGGATCATAAAACCAAATCCCTTAAAATGAGGAAGAATGTTTTTTCTGTATTCTTGCTTTTAGGTTGTTTTGTTCAGAGAGACAGAAAATAAAAGATTTTGGATCAACTGAAAAATTTGTTTGACTTAAAGTTGTTGAACAAAATGATTTATTTAATACAACACTGACAAAGTTATTCTTTCGAATGTTATACAAGTGTGCACTGTTTGCTGTGGCTGCCTGTTTATAGCCAGGAAAAGTAATGATATCTCCATGGAGGACAAAAATTTCTCTATACATTATGGGTTGGGTTTGAGGGTTGGGTTTTTTTTTTCAGTAAAAAAGAGTAATGACAGCTGAGTTGAGGTCCAGCTACTATTTATTTTAATAATGGTGTATCTATGCTTTTCATAACTGCTTTTCAAATAGCAATATTGCAACACTTTATGTAATCTGTTTTCTGGTTTTCTGTCCTTCAAATAATAGTCATAATTAATATTGTTTAGTAGTAAGCAGGTTACTACCATATGAGGAAGTAGAAACACAAAGAAAAAGAGAACCACAAAGGTGTGGCCCCAAGTAACCTTCTGCCTAGGTAAACAGAAAAATATGGACTCAAGGAACTGTAATTGAGCCACTTCTACCAGAGAACTGAGTCACAGATGATAATGTTCATGAGTTTGCACAGACTAGCCAAGGCCATGATATAGTGGAAGAAATACATTGAAATACTTGGTTTTCCAAGGGATGTTTGTTGAGAGTTGCCCAGAATCATAGAAATAGAAAGTGGTAGCTATCTCTCTTCCAAGTATCACTGTAGCATAAAGAAGGCCAAGGGATTTTTAGCTTCATATAAACTTTCATAGTGGGGAAGTGTGATTTGTTAAAACTAAGACTGTAACTGAGGAAAGCATAAAGAAATCATGATTTCTTGGAGTTGAAATGCCCATTTGATATTTTTTCAAAGGTAATTTTTTTTTGTGGTATTGCTTGGATGATGTTGTTTGGAAATTAGGCTAATTTACAGCAAAACACTTTATAAAGATTGAGATTCAAATAAATATTTCCTAGCTATTGTAATGGAACTCCATTTCAGTCATAAATTATGTAAAATCTAGCTTCAGATTTTCTGATGTCTATAGTCTCCTTTCAGATAGGAACAAGTACTGTGAGATTTATTCACCAGTTTATTTTAGATACAAAAAAATTTAAAAGTCCTCAAATCTGCTGCTGTGACTGGTTAAAACATTTAAGAAAAAAAAAACCCAAAAAACAAGCAAACGCCTATTTGTTTTAAAATCACTGTATCTAAGCTTTTTATTCTACTTTTCATAATTCCTATTTTTTTTCTTTTTAGTTTTCATTAATAAAAATACTGCATAGGTTCTGGCAGGCATCAAAATGGAGGAACTAAAGTACAGTGACAGGTTCTTCCCTAAAAGTATTTTTAGTGCATATGGAAACAGGAAGAAGCAGCATCCTAAAAGATTTTTTTTTTTTAACATAAAATTTCTGACTCAGATGGCAGGCTCAATCATTCATCCTATTATGAATCTACAATCTTATTTTTGGACATAAATTCACATTATGACTAAACTTATATAACCATCATTGAAATCAGTGATAGTGATTTGATTTTTAACATTTTCACTGCCATGAGGAGAAAGGGGGAGTAAAGCAGCAACTATATTCCAGCCCTCTTGGTTTAAAAAGCATGTGGGCTTGACTTCAATGAAAATGTATAGTGAGGAGAATGTCACTGCTAACGAGTCCTTCTAGACATGTCAGGATTAAGAGAGATTTCAGTAGTCATCTACTGGAAAATTTTTATCTGAACAAATGCAGTAGAGGGATTGGCAGAGCAATCTTCTTGGCATCCTTAGACAATCAGAGTGCCTCCTGATTACTGTGCAAGACAGACTGAGAAGTGAACAGCTGCAGATTTTTTGTAACCATCACAGTAAAAATATAATTTTTCCATGGAAAAATTTGATTTTCAGAAAAAAGCATTTTCCATCGGAACACCATTCTAACATCAATTTCCTGTGACAGTGCTACCTCTAGGTTAATAGGTGAGACATTCTAACAAAGAGTGGAGATGGCTAGTGCCACTGTTCAGAAGTTATTCAGGCTCAACAGGTCTGAGGTTGCTGCACTACGTACAGTGCCTCACTAGCAGGCCTGTTGACGTCAGGTCCTGTACAGCAGGACAACTGCATGACTCTCCTGAGAATGCTGCAAGATTTATTTCTCACCAAATATATGGGTGTGGTCAGGGAAGAGGAAACTTCTATTACAGGGGGTTAGAAGACCTTAGAAATTAAGGTAAATGACTCAAAGCTAGAAAAGCTGTGCAATATTATTACTCAAGGACATACGTATGTAGATCGTCAATGGATATATTTAGTCTGCGTATCAGAGGCTTTCAGAGGACTGATGTTTTGGAAAATCTTCCTGCAGGACCTTCCAGAAATCTAATTATATTAAAGATCAAGTACTACAGATTTATGAACACAGTTCTTTATCATAGTAAGGGAACAAGCACTGGCTCAGGAATTTCCTGGCAGCCTTGAGGCACATGGTTTCAGTGGAAGTGTTATGGTCAGAAGCCAAATGGGTGGGAATCCAGGAAGATTAAGAAGTATTTAAGGTGCACACGTGGTGATAGTTGCCTGAATATACCACATTTTGAACATGAAAATATAAAGGAAGAATAAAGTTAGTGGACAAAGCATGAAAACTAACCAACTGGTTTAATGAAAGACAGATTCACTGCTCCTCAGTTGTACATAAAGCAGAGGTCAACTGAACCCATAGAGGTTCAAGAACACTAAGGAAGACATGATTAATGTTTGCTTGCTTTAAACCCAAATGAAAACAAGCTTAAAATAAGAAAACTGTCAAAATGTGCAAGCATTTTGTAAAATTGTAACACAACAAATAACATTTTGCAAGACAAACTAAGCTTGAATATTAATAGTCACAGATCCCAAGGGGCAAACAGAGGTATAGCTGCACAAGCACGGAGGAGGAAAACATGCAAGCAGTAAAATCTGCCAGAGGAGACGTAAAGATGTAAACCAGGCAGGAATGGTATCTGTTAAAACCAGAATTCTGCAGAATAAGTGAAGCCAGCCTGAGTCCTGATCCCCAAAATAAGGTGTCAAGAGCAGATGAGATCACCTCCCTTGGGGAAGGAGACACAGGAACATAAAATACCAGCAGTGAGATGGGTAAGAAACAAGAGAAGCCACCCTGCATCTGTCTTCCCTTGGGAACAGCCTTGACTGACCTTGACCTTGGTAATGGAGCACAGCCATCAGGTGCTAACTGAAAAAGCATCAGTTCCTAGGTACTGCACACTCACAGCTGGTTTAGGTTAGGCTTGTTAAGGACTCATTGTTTTGCATTATGTTGGTTATTTATAGTGATTATGTGCACTGTTAACTAGTATCAACCCAGTAAATAGCTGTCTTGAAATTTGAAATTCATCTGATTTGTCAGTCTTTTAAGCACACCTGTCATAGTAAAATTCAATTCCTTAACTGATATATATATATATATATATCTCCTTATAGTTATTTGTAGCACAGGTAAAAAGCTTTTTTTGCTTTGAACATTTGTATCAGATTTTGTATGAAAAATTTTACAAACCACGTAATCTAATAAAGTTACTTCCATTAAAGAGTTTGTTTCAGTTTTAAAATCAGAGCAAATTGAGTTGCTGGAGGTTAAACATGCACTAATAATCAGTCCCACTTTTGGTGGTCTTTCCTCCCTGTTTTATCTCCCATTTAATTTTATTTCTGAAGTTTTCAGAAACATTTAAATCTACGTTGATGAAAGACAACTGCAGCTGTTAAAAAAAATATTTCATTGGGAAATAAAATTAAAAAACCCACAAAACACTTATCAAAACTATTCTAAACCTTTTTTTATGAACTTGATTCCCAACCCATGCAGTTTGCTAACTCAAATTTAGAAAGCTACATAATCTCTATTTCTGACCCTACAGTCTTAAATATCCATTTTAGTAAGGTGTAGCTAATATTTGCTATCTAAGAGAAGTCATTAACAAAAGGTAGCATGTCAGATTGATATTTCAGGATGCATTTTGGGCTGCAGGACTCTTTCTCAGTAAAAATGGCAAAGAAAGTACTTGCACAGAATTTATAAAGAGGAACAATACGGGCAGATGGTTCTTGAAATATTTAGTATGTTATATATTTGTAAACAAATTATGTGAATTAAAAAGAAAATCTACAAACTGGTCTTCTAGTCATCTGCTAAAAACTGAGTCTATTAAACTTACTGGAAAATAAGAAAACCCACAACAGTATTCTCAGTTCTTACTCTTTTTTTTCTCTTAATTTTCATATGCCAGGAAATTGACGAGGCCAAAGTTACATTAAGCTGCATGCAGTGTAAGTTCCAAAACTAAAGTATAAGCCAGCCGTGTCAGTAATTCTATATTCATTTTATGGCATCACCAAAAGGCTGTGATGAGGATTAGAATTTATTACATCAGTTTACAGACACATGAAAAATTATTATTTATGTTCCTCTGCAGCCAGTTAAAGAAATGGCAGCCTATATAAAAGAAATGAAATGTAAAAAGTAGAATAATACATCCTTGGGTAAATATTCAGATGTTTTTTGTTGTTTACATTTGGAAGAGTGCGTTATAAGGGCAGTAAGGGAAGAGGAGAATGTGACACCAAGAAAGGAATAAAGAGATGAATTTTGGAGAGCTAGAGAAAGGTAGGTATCACCAGGAGTCTCAGGTAAGTGTAAGAGAGAAACCTTTATGGGCTGTGGGAAAGAATAAAATCAGAATAATTGAAGAAAGAACAAGAACAGACAAACTAGAAAACTATCTGTTCAGTAAATTTTATACTCATTGTCAAATGTGTAGCCTTAGGATTTATATAGAGTACACTTGTTTTGAAGACAGGATGATTAATTTTCTCTATGTTTCTCTATGATGCCCAAAAAGTAATATCAGAGTGCTTCACAATAATTATTCAATATTCATAACAATCTAGTTATATGAAGAGATGGTGTAATTCCCTATTTTATAGGTACTACAAAGAGACAAAGAGGTCAAGTGCACTCATGGATTTTTAGAGTCCAAGTTGAAGGCATAGAATCTGATTTTCCAGCATGCACCACAGAGCATTTTAAAGGTTCAAAGCATTTTTGTGTCAGAACCATGAAAGCCAGCCACTTCTTCAGATCAGGCCCCATGATCTCAGGTCAAGCCCAGAATATGATGAATGCACAGTTAATGACTACTCATGAGAGGTCATTTAAATTCATGCAGGAATTCTTTATTAAAGCTATGAAGAATTTTGCAGTATGGTATTCAATATCTTTAACCATGGAGCCACCCCTTTTATTCTCTTTCCTCAACCAATCTTCCATCCGAATCTTGTCTCATTCACCGAATAAAACAAGCTATATGCAAAGCAAGATTTCTCTTAAACTATCTGATCCATCTTGCATGATGAGCAAGATTTTCACTCTCTGCTGAGCATCTTAAAAGAGCATTAACTTCCCCCACTACACAAAACTATTTTCCATTGTTTTATCCACACTGTTTTCAGCACAAATACAAACCACAGCCCTATAGGAGCTAATGTGAAGAAAATAGACTCTATAGCAGACTGTCAGGAGATACTAAAATGTTAATTACTAAATTATAGAATACCTAATCTAATGCATCTGTGAACACTTCATATGGCTTATTTTCATAAATATGGTTCATTTTTATCATAGTTGTACTACAATATACTAGATATTTTAGATATTCCATCGCAATATTGCAGTGAAACTGTTGTACCTTCTATCCAACAAATGGTTTGCATGTCATCAAATAGTCATTTTTGGAAATTGTCTTCAGTAAAACCGGGCTTTTTTTTTTTTTTTTTGTCCAGGTTGGAAGAAAAAAGGTCTGAATTTTTTAAAAATTTCCTGTAGAATGAAATCTCTACATTCTTCCTAACCTAAACCATGCTTTGTTAAATAGGCCCTACCTCATCAGAGGCATTCCTCACTACTAGATACTGTATTTCATACCTTTTCCTCCTTATCAACCTGAGAGCTTGTTTCTATATGTCTAGCTTCTTTGTCTCACTACTAGAATATCAGAAGAGTTTTATGACCCAAGTGGTGTTTTCTAGAGCTTCTGCTATCTGTTTTTTCATCACTAGTGTGCTTTGTCTCTTTGCTGTCAGGTTAACTCACTGGAATACCTATTCAGCTCATAACTATTTGAAAGGCCATCCATACAATAATTGTACGGGTGAATAATACCAATAAAAACTGCCATGATTATAAACAATTTATTGACTCATTTATCCTCCTTTGCCTTCTAGAAACTATTTCTACTGGGTGAAAGTATCTAGCACATAGTTATGACTGGTAGTAATCAATAAACATAGACTTATTTGAAAAATTAGAAGATTTCTTTTCCTGCATTTGCAGGCCTTGGAGATTAACTACTGACATCTTAAAGATCTGTTTTTAAAATTCTAGACAGAAATTTGGAATCCCAAGGGAAGTTGTGCAGCATTTGCAAATGTGGCACAGATTTTCTATTGTCGAATAGCTTTCAAGATTAACTTAATTCTCAGTACTCGATCTGCTAAATACGTACTAAATATGACTCACGCATTATTTAGTAGTGGGATGCCCCACTTTATTCACCTGTCACAATTGTAATCTGAAATACTGCCATACGGGAACTACAAGCAATTGCTGATTTTCCAAGAGCAATTACCTGAGAACTTTCTTTTAGCAGCTCAGCTATTAGAGGCACTTAAAATGTGATGACTCAGAGATCTCTGTGCAGGAACTTCCAAGTGAACATGGCTTTCTTGATGAAATATTTCATATTTTATTTGACAGAAACCCTGTCAAAAATTGCTATGATTCTTTATTTTAGGGTTGTTTTTTTTTTGGTGGGGATTTTTACTGAAACTGAGAAAAATATCCACAAACAAGCTCTGAGTTCTAAAAAAAGTAATAGATTTACCCAGGCAGCAACTTCACCAAACAGCATTTTCAAACATGAACCTTCTTACACATGGGTAAGAGCAAGGCACTGATCTCTTCTTCCTCAAAGCAAGGTGGGATGAAAGGGTCTTATCTGTGTGCTAGGAAATCCAGGGTTTCTTGCAACATGGAATGTCAGATCCCTGTCTTTTGCTTGTCTATCATGCCATACTGTGGAAGCTTATATTTCATTGAATACAACATCAAGTTACTTTCAAGCATCTTTTCATTCGACAGTGGGGAAGGGTAAGTTTCTTCAAATCTATGTAGTGATGAGCTTCTGTATTTTTGCCATTAATTCTGTAGATCATGATGGCTGGATGGCTGCAAGCAAAGAGTTGTGGTCAACGGTCCAATGCCCAGCTGGAGACCAGTAACGAGTGGTGTCCTTCAGGGATCAGTGTTGGGACCGGTCTTGTTCAACATTTTTGTCAGTGACATGGACAGTGGTATTGAGAGCTCCCTCCCCAAGTTTGCCAATGACACAACCCTATGTGTTTCGGTTGATACGCTGGAGGGAAGGAATGCCATCCAGAGGGACCTTGACACACTTGTGAGGTGGGCTGATGCCAACCTCATGAAGTTTAACCATGACAAGTGCAAGGTCTTACATCTGGGTCAGAGTAATCCCAGGCACAGCTACAGGTTGGGCAAAAAGGAAATTCAGAGCAGCCCTGCAGAGAAGGACTTGGGGGTGTTGGTCAATGAGAAAAGGAACATGAGCCGACTTCAGTGTGCACTTACAGCCCAGAAAGCCACCAGTGTCCTGGGCTGCATCAAAAGGAGCATGACCAGCAGGTTGAAGGAGGTGATCCAGCCCCTCTACTCTGCTCTTGTGAGACCTCACTTGGAGTATTGTGTGCAGTTCTGGTGTCCTCAACTTAAAAAGGACATGAACTATTGGAACAAGTCCAGAGGAGGGCCACAAGGTTGGTCAGGGGACTGGAGCACCTCCCATATGAAGACAGGCTGAGAAAGTTGGGGCTGTTCAGCTTGGAGAAGAGAAGGCTGAGTGGAGTCATCATAGCAGCCTTCCAGTATTTGAAAGGGGCCTATAAGGATGCTGGTGAGGGATTCTTCATTAGGGACTGTAGTGACAGGACAAGGCGTAACGGGTTGAAACTTAAACAGCAGAGGTTTAGATTGGATCTAAGGAAGAAATCCTTTACTGTTAGGGTGGTGAGGTGCTGGAATGGGTTGCCCAGGGAGGTTGTGAATGTTCCATCCCTGGCAGTGTTCAAGGACAGGTTGGACAGAGCCTTGGGTTATATGTTTTAGTGTGAGGTGTCCCTGCCCATGGCAAGGGGATTGGAACTAGATGATCTTAAGGTCCTTTCCAACCCTAACTATTCTATGATTCTATGTCTGTTGCCATAGCCTATATTTTACATCACTGAATAGACAAAGACAAGCATTTACTTAATGTGATAACATTGCTGACTAAAGTAATTTGGTGTGGCAAAAAGTCTTTCTATGTGAGGGACTTGTTAATTTAAAGTTGAATAGAACTAACTCCTGAAACTATTATAAACAGTTTTCACCATTATTAGGTATGGCAACATGTGTATATCTCAACCTGGTCTTCAGCATGGGAAAAAATGCAGAAGTCTGTGACTGTAACTGAAAAGTTAACAGGAGATGATCTGCATTTGTCATTACAGTTGAAAGTAAAATTGTAAAACAACTAATATATATTGACTGGTAGAGAAGCGTTTAGCTGGTTGTCAGAAAAGTCAGGTTCTTTTACTGGCCTTAGCATTACCTACATTTAGCTTGGATAACTTGTACTCTATCTATGAAAAACAACCAACTCAAAAAAACCCAAAAAACAACCAGACAAAAAAACCCCAACAAAGTTCTAAAGTTCTTTTGGGTCCACTAATGGAAAAAAATACATATGATGAGATATTCTCCTTATGTTTATTGATTTATAGCCATATTATTATGCTTATGGTGTTAAGCTAGAATGAACTCACGTTCTTCATATTAGTTCTTACAGGCATGATATTTTTATACCACCATATAGGCACTTTTCACCCACCCCAAAGGTATTGCATCCATATGTACCTCTCAGAAGCTTTCCACTCTCTAAAAATATTGCATGAAATAGTGAGTGATTCTAATAAAATGCATTTGAAATTGCTGACATCAGCTGAAATATTTTAACTTAATCTTCTATCAAAGATAAAGCCAAATAAGGAAAACAAATATTTTGACCTTCTGTTTGGCTTCAAACAGTCCAATGAAACACAATTTAACAGTTAATAACAACTGACATGATCTCTTACAAAACAGATTCAGGCTGTTTACTCTTTTCCTTTTCTGCCTTTGGCTAAAAGGAAAAATTGAGGATATGTAGAAAAAACAGTGTGCAAAATGCCTTAAAATGGTTTAAGTTCTCAGTATTTCAGCCTTTACCTTTTTAATTTAGAAACAAGAAAAGATTTATTTTTGCAATTGCTATCTAATTTCTGCTGACTGTATTCTGAGACAAACTATGTTCTTGCCTTCTCTCACAATGGTAATAAAGATCTGCAGGACAACCACTACCCTCAATTATACATGTGCATAAATGCCAACTGAATTTGAAAACTATGAGGTCATAAATTCTAATCAGTGAATATTTGTGTACTGCTGAATTTTTAATCACTGTATTAATGTAAACAAAGGAAAAAACAATTTTGAAGGATGACAGGTGAACACAAAGCCAAAACTGTGCAAACAGTAGGTGGATTTCTGTTTGTTGATGGACCTAGGGAAAAAATAAAGCAAACCCAAAACCAAACAAACAAAACCCCAAAACCCTTGACAAAACATAAGCTGTATCCTCAGGGAGAAAAAAATATGCATAGTTTTGGTTATCATATCCTCTTTTTTTAACCAAAGATTAAAAATTGAGGGTATAGAATGTATACAAAATAAATGCTGACAGCTCTAAGTCAGAAATATTGGTTGCATAGAAAGCATACAGCAAAAAAAAGTAACAATTTTTTTTTTTTTTTTTACTTTTCCCAGTTTCCTTTTGTAAGTGTTGGCTGAAGTTTCATTAAATTCACAAATTATTTTGGTATTCCTGAAGCTGTTGTAGATTTTTTAGAAAAATTAAATAGGCAAAAGAGTCTCCAGATTTTCTCCAGTACTTATCAGCTTATCATCCATAGCTTCAACTGAAGTCCTGGACACATGCTGAAGCAATGCCAGAAAGGTGAATTCACTTTGATACAGAGGTGACCACATATAAATAATACTCTGTGCATTTGGAAGCACAGCCAACTTTGACTTGATGTATTTTGAAGTAAATTTGCTATTCTTATACATGGGACACTTACCTTTTGAAGCCTTTATCATGAACCAATATATTTTTTTTAAATTGCTACTGCTTGACCATTCCAAGTCCCAGTGTAGTGTTTTGCTTCTAGGGCTTTATTTATATTTCATTAATTATCAGGGAATGAATGAAGTCTGTAAATGAACATTAGAATATGAACAAAGCTAGGAAGAAGAGCAGTTCCTGGTTGTTTGCTGTTTGGTTTTTGTTTTTCTGGGTTGTTTTTTGGGGGGAGGGGTGTTGGGTTTTTTTTGTTGTTCTTCTGTTGTACTTTTTTAACACAGAGAAGTGGAAGGAAAGTTGCCTTGTGCTTTTGTTGTACACATTGTTTTGCAGAACGCTCTGAAAAGCTTTTGACTTCTGCAATCTGGTCCTCTGTCCTGTTACTTGTACTAGATAACGAGTGCAATTTGAAAGTCTGCCCTCTAACGCACTGCCTTAGACACACCAAAACTGTGTCAAATCACAAACACAAAGAAGTTCCTGTGATTTCCTCTGTAAGATCATTACAGAGTGTTTCTGGAGTCTCTCAAATACTCCTGAGTTTCAAGGAGAGTATGTGATGCGCACAGAACACCGTATTCAACTTCTTGTACCAAGAGACCTGAAGAAGAAGCTTTTTTCACTTTTCAGCTGTCATCAATCCAGTGTATTTTTTCTGAATAAATGTTATATTTAAGCCACATTACATGGAAATTCCTAGAAGGAAAGAAACTGATTGATTTCAGGTAATTTTTAATATACAGTCCTGCTAATCTGAAAGCAAGATTTGCTAAGCCAAATTTGACTACAATGTACTAAGCAATATGAACCAAAGTCTCTGCATTGCAGGTGGCTGGAAAAGTCAATAAACTGCTGACTCAGAAACAGAGGGAAGTGGAATGAAGTATTAATCAACTTAGCAGGCAATCTGGAAATATGTTTAAATGAGGAAAGGTTATAGTTAACTGTTTTTCCACCAATGAAGAGATAAGAAGTAAGTGGTTATGTACTTTCAGGACATCAAATGGAGCCTAAGCTCTGATACAGTTCATTTTAGATTTAGCTTTACTCCAGTGCTGGCTTACAGCAGAAGCAGTCTCTTTTGCTAATACTCATATTGCTCTGTCTTTTTTTTTTCTGAATGCAGCAGGAAGCTTAGTGTGTGCATGTGAGTCCTAATTTAAATAAAAGTTATAAAGGTTGTCCTTCAGCTTTCATGGGAACAAAAAAAGTAAGTGGTTTTGAGGACTACATTCAGATTTCAAGTTCACCACTGAAGATACCATTTTCCTTAGCAATATTTCTGTAAATGGGATTAGACTTGTTTCTTAAGGAACTTTAGATCATTCCATTTGCATAACTTATGTGAGATCTCAGAAGAAAAAAAACCCCAAATGTCAATGTAGCAAAAAAACTAATGACAAAAAAAAAATTAAGAGTATAAAAATTAGGGCAAAAAGTAGTTTTAATACGTGCAATCTTGAATCTCGTGTTTCATCAGACTGTCTGTTGTGTCAGGTTTGTTTCCTTTGTGCACCATGTTTCTCACTCTGCTTTTTATGAACTCAGCCTACATAATGCAAAACTCATGTCATTACTGAATATACTTAATGATATATAAGAAAGTATAAGGATTTGATAGACTGGCATTAGCATTGCATAAAATATAGTGAAATGTCTTATCAAGGCACAATATAAAACCTGCTATGGCCTTCATTCTGCTTAGTGTAGCTGCAAGTAATGCTGACGGACAAAAATAATTTGCTCTCTATCTCACTTGCTGTTTACTAAAAAAACCCTAAATTATAACAATATCTACAGCCCTGTATCAGTATGTATTTTATTTACACTCATGTTCCCTCTGATAATAAACTGTTCGTTTGATAGGTCTCCATCCTGTCCGTGATGTTTACAACTATGAAACCAATAGGTTAATCAGCACACCCAAGACTGAATTATCTGTGTCTGTAGACTGCGTTACTAATCCCAACAATAACACAGCTAGCACTATGAAAGTAGTTAAATCCTCTTCTCCTCTTCAAAACCAGCGCTTCTCTTTTACAAAACCCCAAATCTGTTTATTTTATGTGGCAAGTGGATAAAATAATTGTTGAATAATGTGTTCTTTTTCTTAACCATAACCTCTTAACAGAGATTTTTCTTTAAAAATAGTGTCTTACTATATACAAAAGCATGATCCAGTGGAAATAGTACTTTATCAGCGCTCAGACACACAGATTTATCTTTTGCTCTGCCATCCTCAGGAAGCTATCTCTGAAAACCTATTTTCTTATCACAGAATGGGATATACACTAATCACATCATTTGATCCTGCCAGCCAGCCAAAATTTAGTCATGTAGAATGATTTAATTAGGTGGAGTAGTTAATAGTGGAGTCAGGTATTTCCTTATTGTAATTTTTTTCTTTAAAAAACAACCCAACATCCTGTTCTCTTGAGTAAGCGGGATTTAAGCAAGTTAAGATAAGCTCCTTCTTTCATGGAAATAAGTTTTTTTCAATGCATAAGCATAATCCTAATTTTGATATTTTTTCTTTTTCACATGGTCAAACTCCTCTTTTCAGAACATGCTGATTTTTCATTTTGTCTCGGGGAACATTTTTTAACATGGAACATTTGTGGCCTCAGAGATGAGTGAGTGGGTACAGTTCCTAGGAAAAAAACAAAATTGTAACATCTGTTTCTAAAACAGCTGGTAGGTCGCAGCTGAACATCACAACCCAGTACAATTTCCTCTGAAAGAGATCTTTAAGGTATTGAACACGGAACTCTTCACCAGTTTAAGAAGAGATTTACTTACACTGAAGAGGTATCCACCCTTTGTGATTCAATGCAAGTACTCCTCACAGCTACATGAGCTAAAATTGGCTTTAAAAAAAAAATTTTTTCTAAAGTTGGGGTTTTTTTTCCTCAAGTTGTCCAGACTTGTATCAAAGAATATTGAAAGCTTCAACAATGAACTGTTATATTTGTGAACAACTCATTTTTCTTCTCAAGCACTGTTTATTTTCTTCTTTTTTTCTTTTTTTTAATGATCATTTACTCATTTTTCAATAAAAGCAAGTCTAGACCTCTCATTCAAAAAAACCCTGGATGTACATTCATCTCCTGGTCAAAATTAGTCACTGTTTCTGCATTTTTCAGACATTAGCTACCTTTTTTTTCTAGACCTCATCTTTCCTAAAACATTTAGTAGTATGAACATTAACTTTGCTATACAATAAAATGAATATTTAATAAAAATATAACCAAATATTTTTGTAATTTTTGAGTGGCATTTTATTGGTATTGAAATAGTTAAAGTCTGTTTCTTCCTCCTCATGTTAGAATAAATTTAATAAGCAACCAGTGATATGGACTGTGGCTGCTAAAACCAAACTTCTAAATAATCCTAAAAGGAAGGAGGAAAATTGCTCCTGACAAGCTGAAATTACATTATAAAACCTCCCATATTTTGTAGAGCCATGATTCATCCTAGGCATGAAGCTTATTTCAGTGTTTAACAAAACTTGTTTATAGAGAAAATATTTTCTCTAATATCAGTTTTCCAAAAGCATGGCCCTTAACCTCTGTTTCTTTGTTTCTATTTGTTGTTGGCATGGAGACAAAGAGGCACTCCACTGGATTGATCAATGCATGGTAACATCAACATAACATTTTCAGTCAAGTTCCCAGGAGCCTTCCTCCTGAAACTGTCATTTTGATTCAGATAACTAAATCAGGCTAAGCACCGCAATGATAACGGATGACTTGCCTCATTAGCTGTCTCCTGCTGCCTTACTCTGTTAGGAAGCACCACAGTGACTGTCTGGGTTCCTGTGAGAGACATCTGTTTTCCCTTACATTATTTTTTGTATGTATATATATATGTATACTTTTCTCATTTCTATCCATTCTTTTTCCTATATTCATGTACAGAGAGACACAAATGCAAGTAGTATTTTATGAATATTTCATTAAGAAGAAAAAAAGTTGAAAAATCGTTACCAAGATACAGAATTTAATCATATAAATAAACATATTTCATAGCATTCTCATAATCCAGCTATATTATCTTATACTCAGTTTCAAACTACTGTTTAGTTTTTTGTTAAGGTACTTTGCTTATCTGAACATTCAATGAATCAATTACCTTAATTGCACCGGTATGCAATAATTAAATTCTTAAGAATCATTCCTAGATGAGTAGTTTGAATTTTAAATATGCTGTTGAATAAATAGACCACATTAAAATAAAACCCATAAATGATAGGACAAACAGAGTTTCAGTTGTAGCTGTTAAGCAGACCACAGGTGTACTACTGTATGTTCATGTAGAGGTAAAAAGTGAATACAAGAGTATATTTAGCCAAGTTGTCAGTGTACACATGAAGATAGTAGTAGTTGTGTTCGTTATTAGCTGTGTTTGTGGGTGGTCCTTAAATACAGAAAAAAAACATACAGATTACATGTGTTAAATAAACTACTCACACACCATGGCCTTCTAACCTTCTATCTATCTAGTGTACTATCACTATGTTCCTCATATACTTGTACACATACTGGCCATAAACTAATCCAAATCAGTGAAATCATCCAATACTAAAATCGTCTCTGGCATAGCTCCCTTCAAGATTAGACAATTTGTTTTGAAACAAACCAACATTTCCTTTTCCCAACAAAATTTTTCCTTTCACTATTCCAATCTGACCTACATTTTCACATGCTGAAACACCTTCCTTACTGCCTCTGAGCTTATCACAGGTAGAAGCCTATTGTGTTATCAGTTTCTAACACTGCCAAACCCTGACCCTGGACCTCTTGAAGCCAGGAGACTGATTTTTAAATTAAGGAGGTTTGAAACAGTAAATGCTAAACTTCTGTTATTTTTTAATTTGAGCAGTGTTCTGGCTTCTCTTGCAAGCAGGAGAGATCAATGCATATTTATTTTTAAGCTGAAAGCTGGTGTGTTCCTTTAATCTCTTTATTTTAGCAGCCAGGGTCTTTAAGAGATACTCCCCCCATCATGAAATTAGTCGTGTAACAGAACAAAGTTCATATTTTTGGAGTGAAACTTTCTCTTTGTGGTTAGGGCAGTTTCCTAGCAGAGAAAACTGCTTTCCATTTAAAAAAAAAAAAAAATCCCTGAGCTGTCATCCTCCCACCACTGGATTTACCAGCATAGAGGATTGCTTGCACAATTTTCTGAGCAATTCCTGGAACTGATATTTTGCAATTGCTTTAACCTCGCTACAAAGTGACTTCTTAATGCATATTTCCCACACACATTCATATAAGATTAGTATTCTCTTCTAGCTAAAGGAAGATTAAGATGATCACTTTCTTAAAGTCTTTGATTCCCTCTTTTCAGCTGTAGATCCTCCTACAGTAAATAATACTTAGTGAATTGAATAAAGTCCCATTATTCTTTGTCCAGATACCATAGTAAATTAAGCCACAGTGGTTTTCTTGACTCAAAACACCTGCTACTTATATCCTTTGTAATCTAGGAAATACCTATAGTCATAAAGACTTTATCCTTGAAATAGGAAGTGTTAAAATTCTGGTGTCTCAAGTTTTGTAAGATCAAAAAAAGAAAATACAAACTATTCATAAAGTCTTTTGGTGTGCACTGTTTAAGAAATTTCTAATATTTGTCTAACACATGAACAGAACAGAATGGAACAGAACAAAATGGGACAGGAGAGTACAGGATAGAATAGGATAGGATGAAATGGGATGGAATGGAAGAGACTAAATGACTGGACTAAACTAGAATAGAATAGACATTTCAGTTGTCATGATGCTTTTAAGTTCAACAACTCAAACAGTGTTTCATTTAAGGTGTTTTTCTTTAAATAAAATCAGTCTCCAGGTCTGACAGTTTAAAGATATCTACTATTTCCTAAACTACTAAGACTGTAGTGTAAATGACTCATATTCCTGTAACTTGCATGCTATTTGACTCACATTTTGCCTATGCATTGCAAACACGGAGTGTATTTCCGTATTCAAATAAAATAAAAATTGCAATCAGAATATTAGGGATGGGTCTAAGTTTGCACTTTTAAGTGTTTCTATTCTGAATACAGGTTCCTATTCTAAATCCATTTAGTTTTTTCTGCTGTCTTAAAATTCTCAAGATTTGTCTCTGTCCACAGAGAGACACTATTAGAAATCTTGTAAAGAAACAGTTTCTTGGATTTGCTATCAAGGGCAGGGGTATACAATGATTATGAAAATCACCTTTTCAACTTATTATTTCACAGTATGGGCATTGACCTATCCGGTGGCAAAAGCCTGAAACTTACCTGTCATTATGATAATATGTTGTTGGATTATAATTGTTTTTTTCAGTTTGGCTGGATCAGGAAATTTGATGTTCTGGTCTGCTGGAGATACATTTTGCCCTCTACATGCTTTTGGAAGTGTGCTTGAGGCTAGGATTACCAGAGTTGAATGTTCAAAAACATCAGCAACTACAGCACAGTTTGCAACATTTGCACAGACTATGAAGAGGCTCTGTAGGCTATGAAGAGACATCTTCACATATTTGTATACTTTTTATGTTGTACATTGAAAGAGAATCGTTTGGAAAATCCAATGAGAAACATGATAGTAGGTTTTCTGAAGGTAAATGGATGTCATAACTCAAAGAGTTCTTTAGGTATACAAGCAAGCCTAATTTTAGGTCCATTGGTGGAAGAAAGAAAGATGTTGAAGTAACATAGGGTATACTGCAAATTATGATACTTCTTAAGCACTATTATAGTCTTTGTTTTAATCTTCAACTCAGTTTCATCTAGAAAGGGTAGAGAAACAGGAAATGTAAAATCATTTCAATGTTTTTACTCAGATAAACCTCAACAGAAAATGTTTGAGTTAATTCTTCCTGTATTCAAAACTGTTTTGCCCAATCTTGATGCTAACTAAATGAGCAGAATATCTGTTGGGAATATGTATGCCATCTGTCTGCATAGTCTTGCACCCCCCCTTGTGAAAACTAATAACATTTCAAACTAAAGCGCACAAAAAAATTACATTTTAAGTTTTGTAGTGGTGTATATTAAACACATTCAGCACAGAATATAAACACTGAACACATGATCATGGGTGAAAGTATGTCCCAGTGTTTTCAATTCTAACATAAACAGGACCACATACCTATTGCGCATTCCTTGTTTCAAACTGATTTCACTACCCAGAGAAAACATTGCAGTTAAAATCTGTTTGTCTTAAATTGTACCACATTAGGACTAGGCTGGAATTGTTTCCTCTTACTCCTTTAATGATTTTTTTAAAAGAGATATTGATACCTCTATAGTCTTTTTTGCAGGTATCTGTATTTGCCTGTAAAGCTAATCAATAAACAGCA
This sequence comes from Melopsittacus undulatus, assembly GCF_012275295.1. Lineage (NCBI taxonomy): Eukaryota > Metazoa > Chordata > Aves > Psittaciformes > Psittaculidae > Melopsittacus > Melopsittacus undulatus. The sequence goes on from NC_047529.1 coordinate 74,577,523, forward strand.
TAGTAGTAAAAAGCAAAACATATTAATATTTGTATTTTACTTCATAGTTATGTCCTAGTTTGTAAACCTGTGCCAAGAAATTGCTGTAGTAATAAGACTTCTAAGGATTTGAAGGCTTGTACTAATTTTATCCTACTTTATCTGCAAAAGACATAATTTTCCAAAGATTCTGGGGCTAGACACACACACTAGAAAATCAGAAAATCTGTGCTGTTGGGTAATACACATATAGACACTAATTCGTCATCTTCTGAGCTTTTAAGATATATCATATTACATGGTGTCTATATATTTTAATCATTTTTAACAATAAAATTTTTTTGTATCAGTTTTTCTGTGGGAGTGTGGGATACTTAGTTATCCAAACCTTTATTTAAGCCCTTGTCCCAGATGACTTTTTACTTGTGCAATTGGATTTTGACAAAAATAACTTACCCCAGTTTGAAAATATAGGTTCGTATTTTCTAGAATCATATATACTGAAGTTTAGTAGACATTCTGAACTGTAGGTATGCTTATATATACAGGCAGAAGCCCTTTATTTGACAGCTGGTTGTAATAAACCAAGATTTCAATCAAATACAAGATGAATGCGGTTTTTGTTGTTTGATTTTGAGATATTACTATGATACTGAACCACAAAATTATACTATTTTGGGAACACTAATGAAAAAAAAAAGGAATCAAAAAGCCAACAATATTTCTTTCAATAGCCCATGTGTTTTATAATTTGGGATGTAGACACTAAAATGGAGATAAGTTTATAATTCTTTGTTGCTTGATCTGTAGCTAATTAAGCTTATTCTTGCTCATAATTAGAAATCTATTTTCTTGCAGCTCTCAGAAGTTTCTATCCACTTGGATCCATACCATATGTCATCCTTGCTGTCTTACACCCTCAGCTATAGAATGTAGTACATCATTTTGGTCTCTTTCTTGTAAACTTCTCTGTTTGCCCTTCTCTCCTTTTTGGAGGTATAAACCAAGATTGTTCTTTTGTGTTTGACCTTATGTGTATGATTATTTTCCATTTTGAAGTTCAAAAAACCAGTGTGATTATACAGTTTTGTCTGCATGAACATATGTTTTTTCACTGTTTGAAAAGAGTTTCCATGTCCTGGGTGACACTATCTCTAGCAGTAGTGACAGCAAAATGAGTTTTGTAGGACAGACACACACTAGCTTGTCACTTGTCTTAGTTCTGGTGTCACTTGTCTTAGTTCTGGTATCCCTTGGGGATATTTTGGATCATACTGACTTTTATTTCAGGTGCTCATTCTGATTGCCTTTAACAGGGTCATATATAACTGAATTACTCAACCATCTTCCTCCATTTCAATTGCATTGTCTTGCAGATAAAGTTTTCTTCTGGTTAAATGCTTTGCCCTTTCTTTTTTAATACTATCTAACTTGCTTTCTTGTATCATGCTGTATTTTTATACATTTCTGTTTTCTATTCTCCTATATTTTTCCCTAATTATACTTCTGTGTTAAACAAATTGGAAGTGTACAAATAATGGATGGAAACTAGCTACATAAGCCCCCTGTGCTGAAAGATATTGTATTGTAAGGGTTTTTATTATTACATGGTAATCGGATTCTAACATTCAGAATAAATGTTAGACATTAAAAGGATGTTATTTAACACAGTGAATAATTACAATTTCAATTTCTTTCTGTACGGATATTTGAGAAGAGATAGCATTGCTCATACGTTTCACTTTTTTCTGTATTGCTCTGTGGTGATTGTTCCATGAAAACAAATTAATAGGCAAGTGAGTGAAGTACAAGACCACATGATAATGCTGAAAGCCTGTCCAGCAAACATGGAATTGAAAAGAAGGCTATCCGTTGCTTTTACTCAGCAAATACCAAGGCTTTAGACAGCACTTTCCTGCAAAAATGTGCTTGAAAAATACCATCAGTCTTTGCAGTACTGCTGTAAAATATATTTGGTAAGTATTGTTTATATTGGGCAAAACACAAAATATTGTTGCAGAGGGACGAATTATATTTGAATCAGTTTACTTATCCTTGTATTTATCAGTATTGTTTCAATTCAAAATTTCTTTATTTCTGCTCATGTTTGGAAGTGTGATAGCGATGGTTTTGATATAGCAGGAACATAAGAGGAGGAAAGGCAATAAGTAGAGTATGTTGGGCTCTGCTTAAAGGAAATTATTGACCCATCAGGCCTCCCCAGTAAGTCCATGCTTGTCACTCCTGAACCATTTCTGAGCTTTTGTCCCTCATGGAACTGCTGGTCACTACAGCTGACCAAATTACACGTTTCCTGAGCTCCCTGCATCACTCCATGCAGCTAGCTTTTCAGTCACACAAACCAACTGAGACAAATTTCCTATGTAGCTCAGATCCATAAGCTCCTAAAACACAGTAGCTATCAATACTATCAGTATCAAGATGATACCAAACAGAAAATCCTCTAATATGGAAAAAGCTTGGAATAAGAGCACTGGAATAGGTTGCCCAGGGGGGTTGTGGAGTCTCCTACGTTGGAGATATTCAAGGCCTGTCTGCACAAGTTCCTGTGTGATGTACTCTAGGTTACCCAGCTCTTGCAGGGGGGTTGGACTAGATGATCTTTTGAAGTCCCTTCCAACCCTTGGGATTCTGTGATTCTGCGAAGGGAACTCCCTGCAAAGGGAATATAATCAGTGGAATATATATGGAAAGAGTTATATGGTTGGTAAAGAAATACTTTAATGTTGAAGGCCTGGTACAGCATTTTCATGATATTCTTCTCACTCTAAATCCATATTTCTGATTTTTCTGGTATCTCCCAGGGTTTTTGTTTTTCTGAACAGAATAGCATGATTGTTTTCATTAACTGTTCTAAAAGTCGTCAGCAATTCAAAACAAGATGCAAAGTAAGGATGAAAGGGAAGAACCACCAGCTGGACAGAAGTTACATAGGTGTTATAAACATTATCTGACATGTCCTGAAAAAGCAGATTATCAATAGACATCTGGAATCCTCTCCAGAAGTTCACCTTAAGTGCTCTGGAATAAATTTATTTTTATCAGACTATTTATGAGGTAGGAACTATTTGTTATTTTAAATTTGTTATTAAAATTTATATTTGTTATTAAACAAATATAAATAAAATATTAAATTTAAATTTGTTATTAAAGCTAAGTTTGAATTCCATGTGTCTTAATTTCTACCTAAACTCAAACTAACGTTGTATGGCTTATAGCAATACTAGCTATTCCAGAATGAGCATGTCTGAAAAAAAACCAGAAAATTATCTATCCCCCTGCACATGTAACAATGACACAAGATGCTACTTACAAAGCAACAGCCTTCAATAGAGTAACTTGGCATTTGCAGCAAGTCTCTTTAACTAAACAATTTTTTAGACTTTTTGTTTTCTTTATCTCCTTAACTGTAAGCTGTGTCCTTGATTACCTGATGAATGCATACAATGCATTCAGCCTGAGTTGTTCAGAGCTGAAGTTACATTTTCCCTTGCCACAGCATTCTGTTTTATGTAACTGAAACTAGGCAAAGAGCACAATATCAAGCTTTCAAATCATACTTTGAGTGAAGGGAGCACAATGATTTGACAAATAAATATCTTTATTGTTACTTTTATTTTGTTCTTTTTTTTCATCTTTTCACCTCAGATATCATAGGTTTTTGAAAATAACAAAGGCTTATACCTTATTTTCTGATTATAGAAGGCTATATGGTCAATTGTGGCAGCGTATTAAATTTATTACAGCTTTTAAAGTGACTTTGAAAACCTAATTTGGCTATCTACCTCTTTATATTATACTCTCTTATACTGTATATACCAATATGCATAAGAACATATCTGACATGATTTTTAAAAATCCAATTCATAAATAACAGTCTAGAACCATTTGCAGTTGTATTCTAAATAAGTAAGCAGAATTGGTGACTAAAATTTTTCGTAAATAAGGGCAAGAATTTCATTCAATACTAGTAAAAATTTAATCTATGTCATACTAAGTACAACATACAAACGTCTTTAACTTAAATGATAAAACCCATTATAATATTTTTCAAACAGGCTTTGAATCTAAGATCCTAAATAAGTATCTAACTACCTATTATAAACAAGAAGAAAGAATTGAGAAATGGCAAATGAAAAAAAAAAAAACAAAAATAACATCAAGTTGTGCTTCTGCAAAGGTGTTCCCCTGTCTTTTTTTGCAAATGCTTTAATATTAGCATTAATCTAATGAAACGGGTTAGTCATTTAGAGAGTGTCAGAAGAGTTTCAAGAGAAGATGAGAAGCTTTGTGCCCTGTGGTGGCTTTCTCCCTGAAAATACCAACTGATTGATGTTTTATTGTCTCACTATTGTGGGAAGTTTTTGTGAAATTTTAGTTGAATTTAATTTTAAAAAGCAGTCATGACAGTGCTGAAGTGCCACAAGAGTTTAATCTTGTGCTTATTAAAAAAAATGTTATTTTTTAAATTATTATATTAATATTATCTAAATAATTATATTTTAAGTATACATACAAAATAAACCAGCAAATGAATAAATGAATTTTTAAGAGTAAACACAAAATTAACCCTATTGCAATTCTTGAATGGAAAGATTTTGTTTTATGTTAAGCAATTCTTTTCTTCTGAAGATGACTTGCTGACTCACATTTTTAAAGTTTTAACTTCTCGAGGGAAGAAATGAAGCATTGGCTTAAACTAGAAACTTTTCATATAAGGAACAGTGAAAAACATCTTTTGGTACTTACCTCAGACACTTAAAAGGCAACTACTTGCCCCTTTCTTGCCTATTTGACCATGTTAATAACTTTGGTGTTGTATAAACATTAAGAAAACAAATAGGTTTAACAACCTTTGCCTTTTGTTTGGTACACATTTGTTCTAGTGGAAAAAATACTAGTGCTTGATAATTTCATGGCAATTTTAAAAATCTCTTTCCTAATCTGTCATTTTTCACACATATTTTGCCTCAGCAAACAGGAGTATAATATGGATAGGATATACATTCTTCAACATACAAGTGCTATCACGTATATTGCCAAATATTTGGTAGTTTTTAAGTGCTTATATAGGACACTAAGCAGATGTTCTTTATTGTGAGAAAATGCTACAGTGATGAATTTTGAGGACATTTGAAATGTCGATTTTCAGATGGTAAAAAAAAAAAGATATGCCCTTGAGCTTCACTATAATTTAAGGCATTTGTAGACTCAAAAGAGAGTTGTCACCTCCTTGATGCAATGAAAATTGTCATCTACAAATGAGTACATACATCATATTAATACTTCTTTACATTAGTTACAGTACAGAATTTATCTGATTATTTTTGAATATATGAGCATAAAGTTGGCCAGCAGACATCTTCCACAAATTTGTCCATTATCACATGTATCTGCCAGAGCATGCTCTTCAGTGAAATCCTATACATGTTACTGCCACACCAGAGAGGTTTGCAGTTTAAATCATAAACTCTAGGATTTGTGGTTACAGCAGGTAACCTGCTAGATAAAGGGCTGAAATCTGAGAGGCATATGTATTTCATTATACATGGAACAGTTGAGAAATGATCACCATCAGTGAGAGCAAACACAATAGTGCCTTGAAGCTACATTGGAAAGATAGCAGTGCTGTTAATAATTAATTCTCTCTGTTGTGTCTGGCATTCTGCCTATGATAGCAAAAAATCCAATATGATATTGCTGTATCCCCCAGCTTGTACAAATCCACCAGGGGTGCACTATGGCTGATATGTTGTTGCCCAACTGTACAAAATTAAATCAAGAAGTGCTGTCAGAAATACCCTCCCTCCTTATCTCATAGCTAGCAATTGAGTGTGGGAAATTGGAGAGTGTTGAAAGTCCCAGACTAAAGTTGGAAAAATCTGTCTATTGGACCAAGCCTGCTAGCCATCATTAAACCATTCCAGATAGCAGCACAGCTATACCTTGCCCTTGAACTTCCATCCTTTTCCATTTTGTTTTTGCTTGTTTGTTTTAAATGGTTTTAATTTAATAATTTTAAATTTTCATTTAATTTTAAAATAAATTTTTAATTAATTTTAATAAATTTTAATTTAAAACCGACTTAACCAAAGTCCTTTTCAAATAAAGGGTGAGGCTATTAGACAGTCCTGCTAAAACAATCATATATCCAAAAGCAGATAATTTTTATCTGTTTACTTAAGTTGCATCCTTTGATGTATTTCTATAAAAGTTTTAATGAAGTGCCATCATTCAAGAAATACTGTATAATGTACACAACATGGTCCCGCTCTCCTTGTAGTTCTTCATGATCTTTAATATGTTTAGTCCTACAATGTGTATTCTAGGTAAATGCTGCTCTTCAGAAGCACATTAGAGAAGAAATTACAGAAATTATTACAGCAAAAATATTTCATAGAATCATAGAATTTCATAACTGTTTGGATCAGAAAAGACCTTTAAAGATCATCCAGTTCAACCCCCCTGCCATGGGCATGAACATCTTTGATTAGAACAGGTTGCTCAAAGCACCACCCAAGCCTTCTACAGTCCCATTTGATGGGGCATCCACAGTTTGTCTGGGCAACTTGCTCTATTGTCTCACCATGCTTGTCATAAAAAATGTCTTCCTTACACCCAACCTAAATCGACCCTCTTTCCTTTAAAGCCATTTTCCTGTCACTACATGCTCTGGGAGAGGGACTTTTAAATCTTAGGTTCCTAGAATATACATCAAAGAGGATTTTTTCTTTTACTGTATACATCTTTCAAGGCTATATCTAAAATCTTTATGAAGTTTCTATAGCTTACAATCTTTTTTTTTTAGTTTGATTTTTCAAAAATATAATGAATGCATTTTTTATTCTCTTTAAATTCTGCAACTGATTGTAGAATCCTTCTGTTTCTTTAAGCGAAATTTTATAAAGCATAGATTATTAATTATTAAGTGCTAATCAATTTTCCTATGCCTCTGATCAATAACTACTGGTTCCTATTTTTGTACAGGTAAAACAAATTCCTGCTTTCTACAGCTTAGACTCCATTGCTTTCACTAGTTTTCTATAAAGTTTCAAGTCAATATTACTTATGTATTTTAGTTTTGAAGCTTGATACTGTTAGAATGAGACTGATTAGTCAAACCTGAAAAAAGCTACTATATAAAATATAACACAAATAAGTGATAGATGATGTCATGAGGTGGTTTTACTTTACAGGGTCTTTTAGCATAGTAGCTCCAAATTAAATACTAAAAAGAATAATTCTGTGCAGATCAATTGCAGGTTAGAGATTTTTCATATCTCTGTCTTTGGAGAGGCACTTTGTGTATTTTGTTTAAACTCATAAATGTATCCTAGTACTAGTCATTGAATGTTTATTTTCACTATAGTTCTTGGAAACTCTTTAAAACTGTGTTTTAATATAAAATACTTAAAAAAATAATTTAAGGAAGAAATACTGCATTCTGCTCTGGCAGTCTGCATGAGTAGCAGGTGTAATCAGTGGTATTCCATACAGCACTATTAGTGTACAAACACCTAATATGTAAGAAGATTGAATTTTAGCTGCAACTATTAGGAAATTCACAGTTAATTAGGGTGCGTATTTAGTATTTATGGAGAATATAATTGCAACTAACGTCATGATAGTTTTCCTCAGACAACTTTGGTCTACAGATATTTTTTCCTTTTAGAAAAAATTTCTCATTTGTCAGATTTAATCTCACAATCTTATTGTATCGCATGCACCAGAATGTATATTGAGCACTCAAAAGGTTGCTAGATACAACATGGAGAGTGAATGGAAATGCTGTGTCTATTCAGGTAGGTGCAAGTTGATACGACAGCATGCTATGCTCCAGTTGTCTTTAGCAGTTATTGTTAAATAAAGGAAATCAAGCCGCTCAGCTGTGGCTTTTCTCTAAGCTGAGTGAGCACAAGCGCGGTGTATAAACTGTGTATACCAGTTTCTGACTGTGTGTACAGAAATATAAATGCTTAACACAGGTTTAGGAATAGATACTGAAAGTTGGTATTTTCCTTAAATTCCTGAGAATTCAGGGTTCTTAATAGCACTCAGTGCTGTTCAGAATCTTGCAAGATTATCCCTAGTTTATATAATGGAAGGCACAACTAACACTTTTGTTGATACTAAAGAGAACATAATTTGAATATGGAGCTCAGTCATGAGGTCAGAAGGGTTTTGTCTCTTAACCCTAAAGGGCACCTCCTCTGTTTCTTGTGGCAATAAACTCAAATCTCATTAGAAATTTCCAGAACACTAAACAGATGGCAGATTCCAAAGTATCACTGCTGCGTTATCTGGTTAGCTTTTCAGGATCTTCATTCTGCTTAATAATTGCAGCATCACAGTTATACTCTAGATTTTAAAAGATTCAGGAAACTATTCAAAATGGAGCATTTTGGCATATGTAAATATTTAGTGGTGTGTTTGTGTATGATGGTAAAGATTATTTAATTGGCTTTGAAGAATTTGCCGTAGTTTTAGTTTATCAAGCCTTTTAATTCCTATTAAATAAACAGTTCTATTTTGAAATAACAATGTTATTGGACTGATAAATTTAAAATAAATTCTGGGATGTCTTCAGTGAAAGCTAATGATTAACTTTCAAATATATGTTCTCCAGATATTTTTATTTTTTAAACACAACTTTTCCTTCATGTCTGTTGTCTAATAATTTTTGAAAATTTCTTCTTAGCCATATTAAATGCATAAACATCTCTGAAACCCTGACACCTACATTTTATTTTAAAAGTAAATGATGCTGTTACATGAAATTTTGTATCGCTGTTGACAACCATTTTTTTTAAAGTAAGAATATGATAATTACATATGATAAGTCTGTTTTAAGTTGCCTCTTTTCCTGAAATTCAGCCTGTCAAATATTAAGACAGTATCTGCAGTAATTTAAATTGGTCAGTATTTTACTACCTGCATGGTCACATATGTAAGCTACTACCCTGAAAAAAATAATAAAAAAAAATTGTAATGCATTATTTTTTTTTTTACTAGTTTCTTTCTTTGGAAAATTTGCATGCAATAAAGAATTAGAAAAATAAGTACTTTCTGCCAGAGCCATGTCAAGTTCATTACTAAGCAGAGTTTTTTTTTTTCTTTAGTTTTTCAATTTCCTCTTTCCATTACTGTGTACATTATGTCTTTGTTTATATAATTAACTTTACTGCTGTTTTTTCCTGCCATTACTTATGATTCACAGTGGTTTTGGGAGGAACAGCATTGCCCAATTATGGCTACCAGTGTAAGAGAAATCTTCCTCTTATATGAGTGTTACAGCATGTGCATCTAATCCTTTTCATTTTTTAGATTGAGAAAATGCTGATTTAGGCTAATCATTAGACTGAAAACTACCTCTGGCATCTCATTCTGCAGCAGAAAGTTACAGAGCCTTAAGATTTTTTCTGTATGCTCATTTTATGTTGAATTGTCAATCATACCAGGATTTATCAATAAGAGCTTAATGGGTTATCAGGATGGGGGAAGCCAAAACCCAGACATTCTCCATCCATTCTTTTTCCACAGTACTCAATACCTGGGCATAAAAGCCTGAAAACTGGTTTTTGACAAGCCAAAGGTCTAGAAAACTTTACACAGTAATTAAGCTTGGGAGGTTCTTCATCAGTTGCCGCTGTCATGAAAAGTGTCACTTGCCTTTTCCAGACATTCCTGTAATGATCCACACACTATGGTGATGTTACAGAGGTCCAGGGTGTGAAGTCCTTGAGGAGATGGAACACCTTGGGAAGCATTAACATTCTTGGTCTACACTGGCTCTGTTATTGATGTTCTTTTATGATAAAAACTAAATATATTTGTATCTTCTCAAATTCACAATCTTTGTTTCTGTTTTTGTATCTATAAGGAGTTCTATTAACAAAAACCAGGCATCAAGGTCTTGAGCTAAACTAGAGCTTACAGTCTGGTTTTGGGATTCAAGGAGTCACAGTATCAAGGAGAATTGTTCTTCTAGAATTCCTCAGATATCTTTAGGCTGTCCTTGCGTGCAATGGCAAGAAAACTATAAGAATATATTAACTTTATTTTCAATGGACAGTGTGATTATGGTCAGTTTACTTCAAGTCTTTCCTTGCATCCTAACACCATTTCAAAATAAATGCAACCTTTTCCTTTTAAACCCTCTTAAAGTAAAAGAACACACAGCTACCCAGTTTCTGAACTAAAGTGGTTTATATACAGACAGAATGCAAGTGGGGAAACTTCAAAACACTGTGTAAGGAAACATATCACCTAGTATATTTACACAAGTGCATGTATAGACAGTGAAGCCTAGTCTCCCTTTTGGACATACAGTTGCTCAGACATATAGGAAGGTGCCAACGCAAAGGAGATCGCTGAATTTCAGACATGTATTTAATGAATTTCAGACATGTACTTCAGACATGTAACTTGAAGTCCCCAGCATTAATTCCATTCCTAGGAAACTTGTCTCTGCTTCCCTCAATAATTTAATTAAGAATTCATTTGCCTAATGTCCAAGACTACATTAACACATTCAGTGCACAAAAACTGGACTTCATTTTTCTTTTGTGAATGTAATTTGCAGGCACAAGTTTAAGCTTCTAGCTGTTGGAATCTTTGGCAAACAGTCTGTTGTGCACAAGTTTTTCTTCTGTATAATGTGACATCGGCAGTTAACAGCTACAGCCACTACATTTCACCATCTTTGTCGGTGACATGGACAGTGGGATTGAGTGTGCCCTCAGCAAGTTTGCCGATGACACCAAGCTGTGTGGTTTGGTTGATACGTTAGAGGGAAGGAATGCCATCCAGAGGGACCTTGACACACTTGTGAGGTGGGCTGATGCCAACTTCATGAAGTTTAACCATGACAAATGCAAGGTCCTATATATGGGTCAGAGCAATCCCAGGCACAGCTGCAGGTTGGGCAGAGAAGAGATACAGAGCAGTCCTGAGGAGAAGGACTTGTGAGTGTTGGTCAATGAGAAAATGAACATGAGCCAGCTGCAGTGTGTGCTCACAGCCCAGAAAGCCAACCGTATTCTGGACTGCATCGAAAGGAGCGTGACCAGCAGGTTGAAGGAGGTGATCCTGCCCCTCTACTCTGCTCTCGTGAGACCTCACTTGGAGTATTGTGTGCAGTTCTGGTGTCCTCGACATAAAAAAGACATGGAACTGTTAGAAAAGTCCAGAGGAGGCCACGAGGATGATCAAGGGACTGGAGCACCTCCCATAGCTGAGAAAGTTGGGGCTTTTTAGCCTGGAGAAGAGAAGGTTGCATGGAGACCTCATAGCAGCCTTCCAGTATCTGAAGGGGGCCTATAGGGATGCTGGGAAGGGTCTCTTCATTAGAGACTGTAGTGACAGGACAAGGGGTAATGGGTTAAAACTTAAACAGGGGAAGTTTAGATTGGGTATAAAGAAAAATTCTTTACTGTGGGGGTGGTGAGGCACTGGAATGGGTTGCCCAGGGAGGTTGTGAATTGTGGATTGGAATTAGATGATCTTAAGGTCCTTTCTGACCCTAACTATCCTATGATTCTACAATTTGTTTTCTGGTGGTGAAATATTTCTCATTTGAGTTGGTTTTTGTTGTAGTCGGTGGTGGTGGTCTTTTCTAAAATACACTGAGTGAATTGATCAGGTAACCACATAGATGGTGATACCTAAATTGTATCTAATGGTTTGGCCATGTATGGAATAATCTTCCAAAAAACCTCCCTCTCTAATGAGCAAGTAACTTGCAGAGCAGGCATCTTTGAATCCTGCAGAAGAAAAAGCAATGCTATCTGCAGAAATTTTGACATCAGTGTTAGCTCTGTGAGTGTTCCTGTCATATACAGAAGTTTTTGAAAAGTGAGATAGAATCTTTCTTGTCTTGGAAATGCCCAAAGTATTTGCATATGTTCAGGCTTCTATGAAAATACCACACAAACTATTTACTTGTAGTTAACTGGGTAGAATTTGCACAACCTTAGAACTAAATGCCAGTGTACACATTACGTTCAGGAGAAAAAAAGTTAGGAAACAAGCAAAAGAGCACTACAACACAGTCATAGTAAAGGTTATGCAAAACCTGAAATAATAGAGAAAACATCTACTGCTTAATGCAGATCTTGTGACTTACATATTTAAGGATCATTTTGACTGCTGGTGAATCGGTCTGTCTTGTTTAACTCACTGCACCATTTTTTATATACACTGCAGAACACTCCGTTTCTCACACATATATTCTTATTACAGTACTTCCTACACTGGTTGCAAGCCATAATCATGGACTTTTTGCTGTGGTCTGACATGAAAATAAGAAGTTATCAGAAGACAGTAAAGCACATGCCCAAGAAAACTATCAGTTCCTCAGTGTACAGAGCATGTCAAAGGTAACACAAGTAAAAGTTGCATTTTGTCTACTGGCAGAATGCACTTTTGTCACTTTCTTGTATGGAGCCACTTTATTGCAGCTATTAAGAAACATTGTATGAGATCCCAAAGTTGTAAAGAAGATGAAATGAGATGCTGCTGCACAAGCCAGATGTACTTGTAGAGATATTGAAGTCCTAAATATCAATCTTCTGAATTGCAAAAGCTATTTATATGTGTATATTGTTCAAAGAAGAGATACAGGCAACACAAAAATACTGGTAATTCAGTACTATGTACCCAGTTCATGGGAGGCAATGAAATAATTCTATGCTCTTACTTTTACCTTAGATACTAAATTCTCATCAGGGTCTAGACAAACATTGTTTGGCAGCCAGCTTCTGAATCAGGGACAATCATAAATAGAGTGTGCTCTGACAATGCAGTTCCAAGGGCTGGGAAAAGAATGTGAAAGTTGGAGCTGTTCAGCCTGGAAAAGAGAAGCCTGAGTGTAGACCTCATAACAGCCTTCCAGTATCTGAAATGGGCCTACAAAGATACTGGAGAGGGATTCTTCATCAGGAATTGTAGCAACAGGACAATGGGTAATGTGTTTAAACCTAAATGTGGGAAGTTCAGGTTAGACATAAGGAAGAAGTTCTTTACTGTGAGGGTGGTGAGCCACTGTAATGGGTTGCTCAAGGAAGTTGTGAATGCTCCATCCCTGGAAGTTTTCAAGGCCAGGTTGGACAGAGCCTTGGGTGACATGGTTTACTGTGAGGTGTCCCTGCCCATGTCAGGGTGGTTGGAACTAGGTGATCTTAAGGTCCTTTCCAACCCTAACTATTCTATAATTCTATGTTGAGACCGATACGTAACACTCCAAATACAACACCATACTTTGGCTTCTGCTTCCACTGAATGTGAAAGTTTTGCAATGCTTGGAATGGAAATAATTTTAGGGGTTTCCAGGGTTTGACTGTAGATAATAGCAATAAATGCTTTTTACCTAAGGTAGTGTTGTGGCTTAACCCCAGCCAGCAACTAAACACCATAAAGCTGCTGACTCATATCCTACCAGTGGAATGGGGAGAAAATTGGAAGTGTAAATGTGACAAAACTCATGGGTTGAGATAAAGACAGTTTAACAGGGAAAGAAAAAGCTGTGTGCACAAGAAAAGCAAAACAAAGAATTCATTCACCACTTCCCATGGGCAAGTGGGTGTTCAGCCATCCCTAGGACAGCAGGAACCCATCATACATAATGGTTACTTAGGAAGACAAACACCAACACTCTGAATGTCCCTCCCAGGCATTCCTCCTTCTTCCCCGCAAGTTTATGGGCTGAGCATGACATTGTATGGTGTAGAACACCATTTGGTCAGCTGGGGGTCAACTGTCCCAGCTGTGTTCTCTCCCACCTTCCTATGTACCCCAGCTCATTCGCTGGTGGGGTGGGGTTAGAAACAGAAATGGCCTTGACTTTCTGTAAGTGCTTCTCAGTGATAACAAAAAAACCCCTGTTTTATCAGCACTCTTCTCAGCACAAATTCAGACCTTAGTCCCATATGAGCTACTATGAAGAAAATTAACTATCCCAGTCAAAACCAACACTGAGATTTCCTTGGTTCTTGACCTACAACATCTGGAGTAGAAAAATAGCATAGCCTTCTTATACATTTCCTCCACCAAAAGCAATTACAAATTGTCCTGAATACAGTATTGCTTTTCTTACAAGATTGCCCATAAATATTTTACAACAAAAGTGTTGCTGTGCTTCTTATCCCTGATTTATGTGTTGTACATATGCAGTTTACTTTCACATCTGTTAATATCTGGGTGTTTGGTCTTTTCAAGCAACTGCTTATCACTCTCCTGTGAGAGAGGGGCATGTACTGTATGAGGTAAAATTGTTTCCATATAGTTAGCAGAAGCTTTTATCACTTCTTGAAGTCAATCATAACTTCACATATGTGTCTTGCACTTTGGCTAGATTAATTCTATATTTTGGTTGAAGAAACTAGCATACACAATCATCTAGATGTTTCATTCACCCCTGAATCTCCTTTCAAAACTAAAGCTACAAATTCTCCTTGTTTTTGTATAGTTTCAAGGAGAAAGTATTCAAGGAAGAGATCACTTAAATGTCATATTGAGAAGGTCTGTGCTAAGCTGTGCCATTTTCAAAATCTCTATTTTCTAGGACACTGTAGACCTAAGAATAAACCGCCCCAGAATAACTTCATGAGGACAAGAATAATACATTGTGCACAGCAGTAGTCTTGCTGTGATGAATTTTAAAAAGCAGTGCAGGGTAGAAATCTGATCCCACGTATACTCATGACACCTTCTGATAGTTCTGTACATGTTCAGTTTCCAGAAATCTTTTTTCTGTAAATTTTATGTGATTAAATAACTTCAAGTTGCTTTAATCTATATAGTCCTTTAATTCATCTGGGTCTTCTCTTTCTTGTGCGTTTTCCATTACCTGAATCAATACTTTCTTTCAGTATTTTTGATTTCATGAATGAGCCGAAAATTATTTCTTCACTGACCTGTCCAAGTTATTGCATTATTTATGGCAATTTTTCTCTCCCATTGCTTTTCTAAGTCTTAGTTCACTCCAGAGCTTATTTCATATCTTTTTTGGCAATGTACATGAGATGTTTGCTGTATACTACAATTTTACTTTTATTTCAAATTTTAAAAGCTTTTTTTTTTTTTTTTTAGTACAGGTAACCACACTATTATGGCAAAAAATGAACTTTGGCAACTGAAAACCTATCAGTGCAGTATTAGAACTAAACAATTTCTGGCTTGCAACACATACTTTGACACATTACATTCTATTTTGAATCTTTTAGTTGTCTGTATGCACACATCAAGATTTTATTCAGCTAAATTTTTGGTGTGCCATATAAGACTGTATGAATGTCTGGAGCATATTTCTGCTGTATGATTGACTGAATATCATATTTTAAGGCTAAACTTTAACATTTATTAAATTTTAAATTTTTTGTTCTTATTCTGTAGGGAGTACTTAGAGTGCCCATGCTTTGTGTGATTCCTGAATTTTTCAAATTTAGATGAGGATTTTAGCTTGTTGTTTCATAACCTCTTGAAAATACTATGTATGTTCTATCAAAATTTTCATACACTCCTCAGTGTAAATATAGCCTTAATTCTAGCACAGTTTGAAAAGAAAGCAAATGGGATTTTTTTTTTAATATCTTACTCCCATATGATAAATTTTTCTGCATCTTCTGTGAGACTGTAGCTTCCTTTGTGCAATTGTATGTATGTGCCACTACACAGATGATACAAATGTATTGGACATCTGTTTTATGAACAATGACTTGTGCTTGACAGAATGTAATATTTTGGACATATTCCTTCAAATAACTTCAAAGTAAAAATAAAATTCAGCAAGGAATGAAGACTGTCTTTAGTTCCTTAATCTTCTGCCTCTGTGCCCTTGTGGATTAATCTTGAGCTGTGAGCTTGGATAAATATGCCTGGCAAAAAAATGCTCTCTCTCACTCTTACTTGCTTTTCTTTCTTTCTTTCTTTTTTTTTTTTTTTTTTTAAATTTAAGCTCTTCAGACTCTACAGCCTGGAGTGCACAGCCTAGAATGCTCATAATTATTTTCATTGAAGAACTCTCCAGTGAGATCTTCAAGTTCCATATGCAATTAGATTTACTGATGGTTCTGTCAGTCATGCATTGGCACTGTATGCCTACGATTAATTTACTCATGGTATCTTGAGTCTAATTTACAAAGTTCATTCAAAGGCAAGTTGTAATTCATCAGGTTTGCAGGGAAATATGGAAGATGTTTTGGTTGATTTAGGGATCAAGGTACAGTCTTGTCAAATGGGGTACTATATTTGCTATTCCTTTACTTTGGTTTTATCTCAGCTGATTGCTTGCCTGTAATATGTATTCAAAACTCTTAAATGAATACTTTGTGGTACATATCACATCATTAGTATTTTCAAAACCAATTCTCCACACATGCATGGTGACTTTCAAACCTATCAAAGTCGGGATAAACACTTCTGTTGTTCACCCCACTCTCCCTGAGAGAAGACTCCCTCATCAAAACATCCACCAACCAAACACAAAATGCCAGAGTATTCTTGGCAATGACTACAGCTGGACAGAAAATTAAAAGGTAACTAAAATGGATTGATCATTAAGTTTGCTTTCTCTGAGTATGTGATAGATGGCCATCCTCATTCATCTTCAGGGAAAGCAGTATCTACATATGGAAGTAGATCATAAGGTGTACGCTTAAATTTAAATACACACATTTTCAGACCTGCTGTGGAAATTTCCAATGAAATAAAACATTGTTCCATGTAGTTTAACTTTATCGTGTTCAAATACGAAAGCAAAACTGATAATTGCTTGGACAGAAAGAAGGTAAAATTTGTTGTAGTCTAAAGAAGGAAAGCAATGTGAAAAAGAAATTTGAAAATCACGTATCTTTTCCTATCTTTTCTCAATGAATTAGAGCTCAGAGTCCTCAGATTAATGAATCTGTTATTCTATTAAGAAGGAAATCATAATCTCGTTTAAGGAAGTTTGGGATATTTCATTTTCCTGCAGAGGAATAAAGTGGATTTTTTTGGACCCAGTAGGATTTCATTTCTATAGTTTTATGTTTTATCCAGAATGTCTCTACACATAATATGCTGCTTCAGTTTTCTTCCTTCAGTCTCAAAAAGCAACTCTTGCATTCAACAAATTCATGCCAGTTTTTATCAGATGCCTCTCTCATCCTGAAATTGTAACGCTTTTTCAATTAAATGATAACAAGTTATAGCAAGTGGGTGAAAAATCATATTATCAAACACTTTTTTAATATCCAAATTCAGTAACTGAGTAATTGCAGCACAATATTTACAAAACTACAGAGTTTAAACCAGAAAGCTTTCTTCATTCTACAGTGAAATGGAATAAAGGATATGTTTTTTTCTATTCGTGGACATTACACAAAGAGGAAAATGAGGCTGAATTTATGGAATAAGTAATTCACATCTAATTATACACTGCTTTAGCATCAATGGAAAAATCAACCATAAATATACTGCAATAACTTAGCAATGTGAACAGGAAGTGTAGTTGTTCCCTGATGCACATGAATACAAGATGCTAAATTGTATGAAAATGGCCCCAGGATATTGTTTCAAATTCTATATAAATAACAATGCTGCAATGAAAAGCAAAAGAAAACAAACAACTCAAAATTTTTCTATTGGTAAAAAATATATTAGGTAAAATACAATATTCTCATGGATCAGGAGTTTGGGTTAAATTACAAACATCTGCTTAGTCAGTTGCTTTATTTTTTCACCCTATTGTCCTGAGTATTTGTTTGCTTGGAAAAAAAAAAAATGAAAAAAAAAAATTCTTCACAACTCACTTCTTTTTTTGCTTTGATCCTTCAAGTGGACCTAATCCCATCTTTGTAATATCCTAATACCCTGCTATGGAAATTAATGTGGTGTCACACATATTCATATGGAGTTTCTGTGCCAGAAGGGACAGTGAGCCTTGAAAAGAGCAAGATATTCTAAAAGTAATTAAATAAATAGATACATAAATAAATAAATGCAAAATAAAACAGAATACTCAAGCAGACAAAGAAGAATTTTTTTCAATAAATACGGAACATGTGACCAAAATTGCACAGAAAACATAATTTGTTCCACTGAGTTTGAAAGGTCCCACTTCTTTTTCCCTTCTTGGGCTAATCAGAAGGCATATATATTGATTTCAGATATGAGCACACTAAAAAGGCATAATCTCAGTGTAAAAACTATCAAGGGATGGATTTTTTTTCGCAACTAGTCACATGAAACTTTGGAAGGATTTTAGAAAAAAAAAAAAACCAAAACAAAACAGCAAAGAAAATGCCTCTTATTTTTCGCGAAGATTGTGTGAAGTTCTCAGGTAAACCTCATCATCTATTCATCATTTCCATAGATTGTGCAGCTGTGAAGGGGAAGCCAGCTCTATTTTGTCAAAGGTCTCTTGTACATTTTCCTGGCTCATGGGTTCCAGGTCACAGTCCTATTGCTGGAGGCCTACTGAGTTAGGCTTTCTGATACTGCTAGCACTTGCAGTATCCCTCTTGAAAAGGAATCTCCATTGCACATGTTTGCATCTAGATATTCAACACATTCTCACAAAACCCCTAATTGTTCTCTATGCGTTTCCTTGTGAATAAAATATTCTTGTTTTCACTGACCCCTATTTAAATGTGGTTACTGGGGGATGGGGACAGGGACACAGGAGCACGGGGGAATGCACAGACAAACAAAAAAGAAAAATGCCAAACAAAACAACCTTTTAATGTGAAATTTATTTGACAAAATTGTCCATAATTGTTTTGCTGATATTTTAAATCTGAAAAAGTACTGAAAGTAACTTTAAGATTTATTTTAATAGGGATGCTGAGGGAACCTGAACTATAAAATCATTATCTATAAGTCCGTTTAAGAACTTGGCCCTTCATTCCATATGTCTTTTTCCCAAAAGCACATAGAAATGTGTTTTTAATTATCTTGAACATTGAATTAATTTCTGCATTGCAAACTGCAGTCCTGGTGGGAAGATACCTGTCAAAACATAGCAAGAATAAAACACATCTCTTCTGAGAAATATGGAATATTGTTAGTCTAGTTTTCAACTCTTATATTACTGTACTTAGGTTTTAGGGGGTCGGGGGTTGGGTTTGTTTTTTAAGCATTAATCTCAAAATACTGCTGGCAAACACTTATTTGGTAGTTCATTATACTGCCCAGCAGGCAGTGAACAGCAAGAGCATAGGCTTGTTGGGCTGCTCCATATGTTTATTTGCTAGCATGTACAGAAAACAGCCTCGCACACAGATCCTTAAAGTGCTGAAACAAGCAAATATAGACAGAGGGGCTGGAAAAGAGAGAGTGGAGGATGTGGAGAGAAGACTGAAGTGTAGATGGGAAATTTGTCTCCTGACAAAGGAGAAAGGCATCAGGGGACTGAGTGCGCCCATAAGCATTACGGAACCAGCCCTACCTGAGAGCCATTCCCTTCAGTCATCCTCTCCCTGTGACATAAGGATGCCATTCAAGACAATCTGGGACTCGGCCCCCAGTGTGTCCCACAGCTCCAGGCTGACCTCCAAACTCTGTGGATACCAGAGACAGCAGTGTGCAGAAGCATGTCATCCCCACAGCTTTCTCTAACACCCCAGCACTCAGAGCAGCCCCTACTCCTCCCCCTTCCCAAACTGCTCAGTGGAATCAGGTTAAGGTACACGATTTTTTTAATGACTCCTCATTCCCTTTCTGTTTCACCTCAGTCATCATTTCTATCAGTACAAGAGAGAGAAAAAGATGATTGGTGACAACTGCCAAAGTGGAAGAGGCATATGGAAAAATTTGTAATACTGTGCATACTGTGACTATTTTGAGCTTATTTCATTTGTAAAGGGCAGCTTCAAGGGTTTCTCCTTGTTAAATCAGGGACTTAATGCTTGATTTTATACAAACACAGAAGAGAGCAGCTAAGCTAAAGATTGTAGTCTCAGAATCCACATGAAAGGCTTCCAGGAATCTCTTCTGCCAGACAAGGTGATCAATTAGCGTAAGTTTCAGCCCCACCACATAGTCCAGGATTACACTGCTTGTATTTTTTTCCTTACTGAATATCATAGACCATTGTAACAGTACATTGAGCAACATAATAGACCTCTATAGTTTTACTTATTCTCAACAGCTCCTTCAAATAAAGAAAACCTTGTTTAGTGAAGTGTATTGTTGTAGGGCTTCGTAATATGTGTGTCAGAGAAGAAACCAGGTATACCTTGTGCTTAGGATGGATTGATAGAGCCTACCAGTAAACCCATGATAGCCCTAAATTCCTGTGAAGTTTAATTACTGATTTTGGACTGATCTGAGAAAATTTGTATCTCCTAAATACATGGGCTTTCTATGCAGGTGGCAAATAAGGGAAAAAAATGAAGAAAACAAGGTTTTAGAGGCCTATAAAAATCTACAGCAAAAAAAAAAATCTGTCTAAAGTACCAATTCCCAGGAAAACACAACATTAGCAAACCATGCAAAAGAGTCCTAAGAAAGATTTAGCTGACAATAAAACACTGGGATTATGTCTCCGCTGGAGAAGACACATTTATGATGACATGTCAGTTTAAAAGTTTTCTTTACTTGAGAACATAACTTAGTTACTGTTTAGTGCTTTGCTATGCTAATGATGTAGTTCTACAATGTTTTCCTAACTGATAATCCTTCTGTAAAATAAAGTTCATTGCCTGTGATATCCTACTTTGATGGCTCTGGTTGTTAGAATCATAGACTCAATGAATAGTTAGGGTTGGAAAGGACCTCAAGACCATCTAGTTCCAGCCCCCCTGCCATGGGCAGGGGCACCTCACACTAAACCATATCACCCAAGGCTTCATCCAGCCTCGCCTTGTACACTGCCAGGGATGGAGCATTCACAGCTTCCTTGGGCAACTGATTCCAGTGCCTCACCTTCTTCCTTATATCTAACCTAAACTTCCCCTGTTTAAGTTAGAGTAAAATATATCTATTTATACAGAAATTCGGGAATTTCAAAAAGTATACGGCACTAGGAAATAGTGAAGGTAACTTGTTAACACCTTGATATTGTAAAGCATTTAAACTGTCATAGTTCTTCTTGACAGAACTCAAAGAATGCTTTGGTGTAATAGATATATGAAGACAGATCAGTCATACCTGTGGTAAATTTTATTTTTTCCCAGATCCTTGAAGAACATATTTAATAATTCCCAAGACACTTAGTATCAGATATAGGTTTTGAAATATTTTCTTAATCTATAAGAGATATTATAGCCAATATACTATTTTATTCCTTAGGTAATTCCATTGACTTCAGATGATTTTTTACAGTAGAGTCCTACATACATTAAAAATGAGAAGTCTCTATTTCACTCCCCTTTCTGGTAGCTGCCAGCCCAGCCTTTGAATATGCCAAAAGTTAAAAAAAAAACCCATTACCTAAATTCCCCAATAAAACTTTTTAAAGTGGCTTAAAGTGAATCAGCCACTACCAATAAGAGCCAAATTATGAAACATTCTGAATAAATCCTACATTTTGGGACAACTCCTCATTCATCTATGTTGCAGAGTAGGACAGGCTGATTTTCATGCAGAGTAGGATAAATTAAATCAAATACATTATTTCACAAAATAATTTGAGTAAAATAAATAATTCAGTGTTACTACATTATTGCAGAATGGCTCCTATGAAACTATTGGCAAGAACTAACTTCTGTGAAGTCAGTTTTGGCACTTAGCTTAATTCATGGAGGTTAAGAAGACAAGTCTATCTGTTTGGCTAGTACATCATTCTTGCACACTACAGAAAAGTCTTTGATGAGCACAAAGTTTTAATACTATTATGTTCTTACAAATACAGTCCAGTATCAGTTTGACTACTTGAATATGTCTGTGGGTGTAATTGTTCTGTCTAACAATGTATGAAAATGTGTAAGACTAGATTAGAAGAAACAGTCTGTGGTTTTCATGCTACCCTATACTCTTGGTTTGCCCACCCAACAAGGAATGCAGTAAAGGTCTCTATGAAATTTGCTGTAAACTAAAATGCAAAGGGTTTATACCCATAATTTAGTTTACATCCAAGCTGCTCTAGAAGTTAATTCCTTGGGAAGCAATGCCATTACATGTCAGCTGTAGCCTGTTTCAGCATGAGATTCAGAATATCTTCTAATAATAATACAGCACATCACAACATAATATCAGAATTATGCACTCCAGTTCCTAATTTCTCTCTTCCAAGATAAGCAAAAGAAGGACTGATATAAGATACTGCTTTAACAGAAATGATGCTCAGAAGAAACAATAGTTTTCAACTTCATGTTAAAAAATTCAGCTGAATTCTTCAAAGTCATAGCAGTAAAAAGATGGAGTTGCTTCAGTCAGTCAGAATATCCTAAGTAGTTGTTATTTAAATTCATAGCTACGGATTTATTGGCCAGATAAAGAATTCCTCATACTCTTCTTTTCCAGATAGTTCTATGTTTAAAGCATGCAATTAGTGATTATTAGTCAGTCATAATGCAAGTGCCCCCCATGACAGAGTAAAGACAGAGATGTCAAAATAGCAGAGACCTCTGAGTCTTTTTGAACATTTGACTTTGTTTACTTCTCAATGCAAAGAATAAGTAAATAAATAGATAAATATATGTAAATACAAATTTGACATTGGTCAGAGATAGTTTTTCTGCTTTGTAATATCTTAATAATGCAAAAAAATGTCACTAATAATACAGAATGCTTTATTCACGATCAATATTTTTAGCCTAATGAAAGATATTGTCCCGTCTTTTTAAGGATATTTTGCTTGCTTATCTTGAACATTGAATATAAGAGCTTTAAAAGGAGCCTGTTTCAAAGGGCAGACAATTAATGTTTCTGAGAATTGGTCATCTTCTGCATGCCCCTGATTTACTAGTCATATTAAAAAAATCTTGACCCTGGGTTACTCAATGCTTTCAGAATGAACATTGCGGATTCTATTGTCTATGTTTGTTAATCCTAGCTATGATTATTTGCCCCTGAAAATGTAAGCATTTTCAGATTATTAGTTTAATAATAGTAATTCAGGGTGAGTCTTTAGCTAAACTGTCCAGCTGAATTCAAGGTTATGATCCTTTCATAGCTGAGGTTAATACCGTAAATACCAGTTATGCCCCTTGCTGAAGGACTGCTTCAGTAATTCACTTGAGTGAAATTACCTCAGTCTCTGGAAATGAAGATCCTCTAAAGGTTCTGGAAAGCAACTATGTAAAGCAGTAGTCAGAAGTCAGTGCCACAGAATGAGATAATGCTGTCATCAGTCTTATTTAATTTTGGGAATATAAAGATTCCTTCCTTCCTTCCTAAAATTTCAGATTAAAGGGAGAAAGTAATTCTGTAATTTACACCCCTGACATTAAGTTGAAAAGCAGCACTGCAGACACCTGCTTCAGAATTATCATTGTTTCCATGGTGCCACTTTCCATCACCTATTTTTAATAGTTTACACAACAAGATCAAGGGTGTCCCAGCTGTTACTGCCACTGTTGCTAAGCAACCTTTAAATCAGAGTTCAAGAAGACAAAGAATCATGCTTGAAAAATTTCTCAAGTGTCTGCTTTTCCCCTTCTTCTTCTGTCTATGCTATTTTTCAGATGCCATGTTTTCTGTTCTTTTTCTCCCCTTTTAAATTCTGTGAATCAACTGTACTCTACAAAAGAATGAACCATCTTCTAGCTACAACAGCCATTGCTTTATGACAAAAAGGAAGATGTGGCATTAAATAAAGGGCTTAAAACACTTCTTTTTTTTTCATTAAATCCAAATATGTTTAGAGCTCTGTAACTTGCTGCTGTTATTGTGTAACATCTGTGCATGACTGCATCATGGACTGATACACGGATCAATGGAAACAGATTCAGAGCTTGCAGGGAATTTCAATGCTCCCCTGTGCCTTCTGGAATCTTAATGCTGTCAACTGCAAAAAGCTCAGAGGTCGAAAACACAACAGCAAGAAGGGAGACTTAGCATGGGTGAATCTGTGGAGATTTGGGGTTCCAGAATATCACTGTTTTTTAAACTTTGTTGCTCAAACATTAGAATTCCTCCCCCTGCACAACTTAATGAATGACAAACAGCAAATGTCTTTTTAAGTAGATAAAATTAGCTGTGCTAATGTGGAAAATAAAACACTTTTGTGGAAGGTAAGGATCAAGAAAAATATTAAGAGATCCTGCATTTCATTTAAAATCATTACTTAGCTCAATAGCCTTCCTTCTATTTAACTCATCCAAAATTCTATGTCTCCAGGTGATTTTTTTTTGTCTATTGCCTCTTAGCTCGTCCCTATTCTGCTCTTTCTTTCAATTCTAAGATGCTTCCTCCCATATCATACCTTCTTGAGCCCTTTCCCTTCTTTGAACCTCTCACCACAAGCCATCAGGATATTTCATTTTTCTTATCCTCTTATGCTGCAAATTTATTCTACAGGATTATTATTTTTTTAATTGTAAAACACTGCATTAATAAACTATATTTCAAATTCTGCACATGTGAAATACTTTATGCTGCTGTTTATCGCCTGTTCGCATTACCAAAGCCACTGCTGCTCCTGCAAAAGATGCTTTTTCTGGATTTTTAACCTTCATACAAGTCCATAGTTTGCCAATCAGGTAAGCAACTCACTCATCTCACAGTGAGCATTTCAAATAGCTTTTTTTATTCAGTCACTTAGAAAAATACTTTCTGCTCAGTTTTCATCTTGAAAAGAATTTCCATGCAAATTCAGTGCCCATAAAAGGTTGCTGGTCAGAGACAATGTAGGCAGCTCCACCAGCCTCCTTGCCACACTGCTGCCTCATTAACTATCTTCAGCTTGAGAAACTGTCTAGAAGATGTAATAGTCTGTTCTCTGTCTTCCTTCAGTCCTCGGCCTTCCTGTTTGACCCCTTTATAGAGATTTCTCAGCAAGAGTGCCAGTCGTGATGGCACTTCTTTATTAATTTATTTGTTTGTTTACTTGCCTATTGTCAGGAAACATTTATCCCCTAGGAACACGACTGAGATCACCGAATTCATTTAAGGGAGGTTACTGAGCTGCTGGATGATGCAGCCTTTGGTCTCTATCTGCCTGGTCTGACTCTGAAGCTGCCACAGGGAAACAAATTACCCAATCTGAGAAACTATTTGACCTTTATTTTAATTTCATCTATGTTTGTGTAAACTAGGAGAAATTTCATCACAGTTACAGAATGACTGGTGATGTAAGATTGCTGTTAAGTAGGACAGTGGGCATTTAGAGTTTTATCCAAAAACTAACTCCACCGCTAGTGTCCAATGTGCTCTCTAAAGTCAGTCCCACTATTCCAAGTAAATAAATAGATCATACCTCAGATGTATCTCATTGATTTCTATGCATACTGCCAAGGAAAGACAGTATCTTGAAACTCCTAAGTAGAAACTTATATATGGCAGTATATTTGTTCTCACTAATACTCTGAAAATATTTCATGGTTTTGTCTGTATCCTATGTATCTCTCCAGATTTTGTGACCCCAAAAATGTGAAGAAATGTATTCTGTTTAAATGAATGTTGTTATAACAATATTTCCTATATGAAGCATAAAGGTGCAAATACAAAATTTTCTGGCAGACTAGTTTAGAAGTTGTTAAATCTGCTGTTTTACTAAAGAAATATGGGAGATGGAGCTCCATATTATTAATATGCTAGGTGTTTTTTGCACCTCTGTAGTTAAACATATTTTTCATAATATCTGGGTTTAGCAGTGCCTTTTCTACAGCCATTAAATGAACAAGCTAATTTAAGAACAGTGACACAAAATAGGTCCAGGTCTTGGGCTCTGGCATCTAACTTAAGGGCTGAAAGCAGAGCTACAGCCCACTGTCTGCACACTAGCCCTTATGACTGAGGAATAAAAGTAAAAAGTGTGATTAAGACATATTTGCTGCAAGACCCTGTGCCTCAGCTTACCCTCTAGAGGCAAGCAAGTTTTAGAGCATGCAGCTGGATGTTAATGCCAAAAGCCAATTCTCAGGCAGTGGCATCTGCTACCCCTGCCAGAGCAGGAAGCCTTTGCAACAGTGAATGGGCATTGCTCCTGGGCTGCTCCCAAAGAGCTGTTAACACGGTTGTCTCAATAGTCAGCTGCACAGAAGTGGTTCCTCAGGGTTCAAATTATTGATCAGGTCCTCACTAGGCTAAGCGTTGTACAAGCACACAAGAGCAGGGTCAGGGTTTGCCCTGAAGATCTGTATGGGCTCCTGTAATGCACATTCACAAGAGCATTTCTCACTTTGAGTGAGAAATAGTCCTCAAACTAACAAGGACTCATATTGCTGCAAATACATGTATTTTGCTTTCCCAACTCAAACACCATGCAAATTAGGATCCAAATCATGTAATGAGAGATTAAATTTACAGTGCAGTGTAAGATAAACAAATGACCTGGGGGTGATTTAATTGAACACCACACTATTTTACATGCTCAAAACAGGCCAGCACACTTATCACTCCTGGCATTTCAATTTCTGTCATTATGCAAGATTAAATCAATATTAACAGCACTGGTATAATATAAATTATAACAACTTAAAAATCATATTTTCCTGCAAGAATTCAAACTTGTTGTAACTTGATGTTATGATTTGGATTGTAGGGGTTCCTCCTGCAATCTATTACGCTGTGTGATGGACACAATCCTCTTCACCTCCTACCCTTTTCATGGTGAGGTTAGCAAAAAGAAAATTAGCATATTAGTATATAGGTGCATCCCAAAGGCCCTTTGAAGATCAGGACAAAGAATCTGAAGTCTGTACTCCTCTGACAGGTCAAATACTTATTAAGAAGTATGCAATCCTTTTTATGTGATTCAACCTTTTCATTTAGCATGTCTTCCATTATGAAACCATCACAGAGTAATTTATAAGCATTTGTTCAACATTTCCTTCATGACTCACAAATCACCTTAAAGAACTCTGTAAAAGAGTATTTTACAGCTAAACAGGGTTTAAATATAAGTAGAGGAATCTAAGAATTTTAAGAGTAGTCCTGAAGCAAATAAAGCATAGCTAACAAAGAAGAAACAGCTACTTGCTCATTTCAAAGATGTCATATTGCATTCTTTATTCTCATTGTGGAAAATTAGCCACTGACGACCAGGAACAACTGATTTTCCTTCACAGCTGTTTCCTAAATGCATCTGAACACTGGAAATTCTAGTGCCACCACTCAGCTGTGCAAGGAGTCTCTTCAATTGGTTTTCTTATTACAGCAAATGCCTTGTTGTTCTGCAACCAACACATGTACTAAGGGTCTATGATGCTTTCATTGTAAACCCTGTCTTTTAGGTAATGCTGAAAGAGTCAGACATTTTTCATTGCAACTGACTGGAATGAAACGCGCAAACTCTCAGCACAGATGCACTTGTAGGACTTTTTCTTCTCTGTACTATTTGGCTTAGTGCTCCTAAACAGTAGGTGTGGTACATTCATTAGCTTCAGAGAGCTTCAACTTTACTACATATGCCTGTACATATGTGTATATGTATAAGTATATGCATATTTTGAGAGAGAAATGTGGATTTATGCCTATATATCTGCTATAAATTCAAGGGGTCACAAATCACATTATGAATAACTGATAGAATTTGATCACTCAGTGTTCTGAATACTTTTTAAGGAAAACATACACAGATTTGACAGGGGAATTTCCAAATCTGAGGTTCAGAAAAGAAACCTCAAAGCTAGTATGGACTTTTTCTGGTCTTATATTTAATTACAAAACAAGGTTAACACAGGGTTGTTTGGTTCTTTTCCATTTGGCATTTTTACTACCTGACTTCCTTTAATTCTGGTGATTCAGCAACTATTTTGTGCTCAGAGGTCTTTCACCCTTTACCCAAGTAGAGGGTAATCCCATATCTCTGAAGTCTAATACATATTGTATTTTATATTCTGCATACCAAACCTGGCGACTGAACAGTAAAATTCTACTTGTGCTTTCATCTACAGCCTCTTCCTTTAATCAAATAGAATCACCAGACAAAATAAGTAGAAATATAAAGGCTAAGACTTCATTTTATAGCAAATTATACCTGAAATCTTAAAGAAGAAGCTTCAAGCAGATTCTCAAAAACTCAGGCTGTGCTGAGTGGATTTCCTACAGTTCAGGAAAGCATTGGGGTGAGCTCTGAGACACAGTTATAGAGCCCAGGGTGCGGCTGGAGTGGGACTGGAAAGGAGCTACCAAAGAAAACTGCTGGGATTCTTAACGTCTTGCTGTATTTGTTCAACTTGAAAAAAAAAAAGACAAGAAAAGGGAACGTTTTATGCCCTTTTGATAATAAATTCTATTGCTCATGACCACAAAGGTATGTGTTAAGTGTTTTGTGAGGTACTGGATATAAATACAATACCTTTTATTATTTGTTGACACAGAACAGGGAAAAGACTAGTCAAAGCTGTACTTATTTACCTCTACTTACAGTAAGGAGTAAAACTGTTATCAGAGATGTTATTCTGTGCTAGATGCTGGAAACTTTTTTAATAGTAAGTGATTAATATTGTAGTTGTCATGGTTTAAACCCAGGAGCTGGGGGAGAAAGGGGGGGAGTAGGGGGGAGTGTGTGAGTGGCTGCGTGGTTCTGAGTTACCGGCTGGGCTTAAACCACGACATTAATGCAGAAACTCCCTCTTTCTCTTAGCTCTATGTGAGTTTAATACTGAATTTCTGGTAGTATATGCAACTTCCTGCAAAATGCTGGATTCAATAGGCTCTTAATTGCATATTAGTAATAGCTATATATTTTATTTGACTCTCTTTCCTTTGTCTTTTAGGAGCAAGGATATCTCCAAATGGAGTTCCTAATGTATCATGTGAATTAATCTTCTGTTCCAGTCCTCATTCAACATATTGTATGATCCTATATCACCATTTGTAGTTTCCTGAAAACTTCTGTCATCTGTTCAGTACACCTAGAGATGCCATCGTAAGAATCAGATAAATGTTGATCTTGTCCTCAACCAAATGGTTCAAATCAAGCTATACAATTCAGTCAAGGGGAGAAATACGTTGTTAGCCCTCATTGCATCTGACTACAGAAAATGGTCCATAGTTCCATGAAAAAGACTTTCCCTCAGAAGACACTCAGCATTTTGGTTGCTATCCCCATTTCTCTACTTACATTTTAATTTTTGTTGGTTTTACCCCTATCTCTTTGGAGCCACAAATAGACCAAAATGTGTCAAGCATTCAAACACTTCTTTTGTTGTCAGAATATGCTGTGTCTGGAAGTTGTAATACCTCTCTCATTTGGCTATACTCAATAGCTACTTTGAATCTGTCAGTACCAGCCTTCTAAAACTGAAGAAAGGTCTTCATGTGACTGTAGCATGTTTGATTATGGAGGCAAATTTCATTGAAAGTTATTGCAAGACCCCAAAGGAGCACAGGAAGAATTTGAACCAAGAGTTCCAGATTAACGTTTCAGTAAGAGCTCTGAACAAGAACTCTGAAATCAATTTCTATGTTGGCACCAGAATTAAAGCTTTAAACTAAATGAGTTCAGAAAATACATGGAATGTAATGAATTTCAGTGTCTAATAAGTAGAAATATGAAAACCTAGTTAAATCAAAATGAGTATTTTGTATTGGCCACAATAGTCCATAAAGAAGACTGAAACTGTAACTTTGTTCTATGTCAGAAATTTCTCTACTGAAACCCTTTTCCCTTCAGTGCTCATTCTGTACTCTGCAATGTGTCACTTACCTTTATATAATTTAAATATGTCAAACATCTTACTATGATTATTTTTACAGCGACTGCTGAAATAGAAATGCCTCCTAGCACTGTGTATTCCTATCAGGCTGTTATAATCAGGATGATCGCTTAATTAGCATGTTTGTTTCCACTAGGGTATACCAATTAAGAGATATAACCACACTGCTGTACATTCCTATTAATGCTTTTCTACATTTAAAGTAAGATCACACATTTCAGCAGGTGTAGCTTTTAACACTAACAGAAGATTTTCCAAAGGATATTGAGCTTTTTTCCATCTGTTTCTTATGCTGGCATTCTTAAATTACTAGAAACTAGACTTCAGGTGTTTTTTTCTAGAGCTGCCAGAATATTAACTTTATTTCATAGTTTTAAAAAATGCATTCAAGCTAATATTTTAACCAAAACATAGATGACATGAGTAATGATTTCTCAGAAGTGCTACTTCCACAGTTGTGCCATCCCAAATCATTTTGCTTTTGTGTGCATACTGTGCTTGGTAATTACGGTAGCAGCATTTTCCTGAAAAATTCCTATGTTTCCTTCTTTGTTTCTCTTTCCTCGGAATATAAACCTCAGAACTTCTTCTGCCTCTTCTATTTTTAATGCTATAAAATGTGTTTGCTTCTTCTTATGAACTTGATAAAAAGAATAATCCCAAAAAAACAAACCAACAAGCAACTCAAAGTTTACATTTATTTCCAATAAATTTTAAACAGGAGAAAAGTAATCTAAAATTCTAATGCTGTCATCATTACTATTAAAATTTATTTTGTCATATTCCTATATCTCAATTTAAGATCTGTTTTGTACTGTCAGTCTTGCTTCTTTACTAGTAGGACAAAAAAAATGAAAATGAAGCTATTCACACATTCACTAAAGTATTCTAAAGCATAAAGTATTCAGAAAAGTATTCAGTATCAGTGGCCAATTATTCTGAAGTTAGCATGCACAAGAGATTTTATTTGAAAATTGCTTTTAAATACGCATGTATGTTTTCCCAGTATAGATCTATAAAGAGTCTGCTGGATTTTCAACTTGACTTTTACTAATTGATCTGTGATACACCTAATTAATTAATTTAGAATTATTAAGCCTACAGAAAACACTATTAAAACCTCAATACTGCAAGTCTCAAACACAATTTTTGCGATATATAGATGTCTTATATGTCTCCCAGTTCAAGTCTCAGCCTTAAAAAATCACAGTATGTTTTACAGTCTTATTTTTAGCAATTGCACTGTTGTAATTGCTAGAAGGCTTTTCAAACCATTCTCTTCAACAATGATAGTTTAGTTAGTGGACAGTTCTGTCCATTCTTCTGTTTTTGTAAAGAATAGGGTGCTGATTCAAAGTCTGTGGCAATTTTTGCAAATTCGTGACTCTGTGAGTTGATGATTCAAGAAGAAACATGAAACAGAGAATTGTGTAAAAGAACTGAAGCTTGTCTATAGCTGCAGTGCTTAGAAAACAGTTTCGTAGTAGCATTATCTGTGTGGAACAGAAAATAATGACTTTAAAATATAATTCCTTGAATGTGCCAACACCAGAACAGCAAGTAAGAACCCATGTGAATCAGTTTCTCTTTTACACAGTAACTTCAGAATGAAAGAGACTTATAAAATTGGAATTATATCCCAACATAGAAGCACAGAATCACAGAATGGTTACATTGCCTTTCCCAATAGCTTTTAATGAATTACACTCTTTTATGAAGTACATATATGTACTGACGGCTGTGTAGCTACATTTCTTTAAGGCCTATGCATGTAAAACTTTGTTTTCACTTACTGTTTTGACAAAATGTAAGTATTCATTTTGGATCAGGAGTCATGGCTTACATTGATTTCTACCTGGAAAAAAAAAAGTCAATAATTCCTCAGAACAATCTGGAGTAAACAATATTTTTTTAGCTGTTTTTGTGCAAGAATTTCCCAAAAACATCCTAGCACAGTTCTAGAAACAAAGACTTATTATTGGTGGGAATATTAACACTAGGTCATACCTTCTGAGAACCTTGTTACAAGTCTGATTACTCCCCAAAACGATGAGGTATTTCCCAATGAAATATCCACTTGTGAATGATCACTAGGACCTTATCACATATAGGCAAGCTTATTCAATGAGGTTTCCACTTTCATCAGAAGCTCAGTCTCAGGACTGCAAGACCTGGTCCAGACTTTACCTACAGATGTAGTTCAGTCACTGAATTTTATGTATCCTGACTTCATCAGGCCCTGACTCTATACATAATAGATTTTGGGACTCATGAAGGAATTTATTTATATGTCCTAGGTTCAGCAGTAGCAGTCATTTTTCTCTTTCTTAGTACCTGGTGCAGTGTTGTGGTTTTGACTTTCAGCCTGGGAACAGCGATGATAACACCAATGTTTTTAGTTGCTGCTCAGTAATGTTTACCCTGACCAACGACTTTTTGAGTCTCATGTTCTGCCAGGGAGGAGGGGAAGCCAGGAGGAAGCAGAGACAGGACACCTGACCCAAACTAGCCAAAGAGGTATTTCATACCACAGCACATCATACCCAGTATACAAACTGGGAGCAGCAGTTACTCAGAAGAACTAGATCACTGCTCGTGTTGGGCTGGGTATCGGTTCAGCTGGTGGTGAGGTGCTGTATTCTCTTCCCTTGTTATTTCCATTATTATTATTATCATTATTAGTGGTAGCAGTAGTGGTTTTGTGTTATACCTTAGTTACTGGACTGTTCTTATCTCAACCCATGGGAGTTACATTCTTTTGATGCTTCCCCCCATCCCTCCAGGAGCTGGTGGGAGGAAGGGCAGGAGTGAGTGAGAAACTGCATGGTTCTGAATGACTGACTGGACTTAAACCGTGACATATGCATCAATAATGTTTCATATTTTACACATTTAATCTAAACAGACTGCTGATTTCATGGCAATAGCAATTTGAATTGGCATTAGTTTCCAAATTAAGACTCTTAAGACTCTTAAAGGTGTCTTTTGGTAAGTATCTGCATGTGATCTTCAGTTAATGGGGCTAATGGAATTAATGGACATCTAGGGCTAACCTCACTTGCTCAAATGTAGTCGTCTAATCCCGCTAGAGACAATCGAAGTTATTCCAACAAGCATCCAAATCCTACAGCCACAGAGCTATGAAACTCTGAAATCCTGTGTCATCCCCATACCAAACACTGTAGGGCTTTTCAGCTGCCAGTTGAATGGTGCCTCTGATCTTTATATGTCAGAGCATGAAAAATGCCTCCGTTCACCCTAAAGCAGACACCAAGCAGCAGCCAGTTTAAACTCATGCTTACCCTCACTCTTGGTTTCTATTTCTGTCAGATACATTGTCATGTAAATAATTCTATTTTAAACAACAGGCAGAGAATCCTTTATAATTATGTTTCATTCAAATTGCTGTTTATCATGTCAAACATAGGCCAAAAAATGTGGGATAACAGACATAATGGGAAGGAGCCAGCTTACATCTTCTAGGAAGAATGGATTCAACTGTATGCAAAGGAAGAAAAAAAAAATAAACACCCCCTTGCAGATGAAAAAAAAATATGGCTTTATAAATTATAGTTTTTCATTTTCTGAAAGTTTGATGGAATTAAAATTCAAAAGTTCAAATGCAATTCATAATGAAAATGAGACAGGAAGATGCTTCTTTTGCACCCGTAAAATCAGGGTTGATTTCAAGGTGCATCTTATTCTAAAGCTGTCAAAAATCATACATGTCACAGGCTTCAAATAAAACAAACAACACAAAGCATCCAGAAAAGGCACACTGGACCACATAGTAGCCATTAGTTTTTATTAATATGTAGGAAATAAACACAAGTGCCTCCTTTTAACGAATTAGATGAGGATCTGAGACATGCAGCTTCAGTTTCTCACAAGTCGCATTTCCCTCATCACAGTTTTTTAGAGATCACTCACTCTGAGCAGAAGTTACATTTGGAATGGTCATAACTTTTCCAGCTGAAAAGTGTAAGTGTACACTGAAAGTGTAAGACTTCGGTGAGAAGATTCAGTGTGAACAAATTTTGTTGGAAAATTTTCATTGAAAAGCTCTTGTTGGAAAACTTGAAAACCATTCTATGATTCTATAAAAATCCTCCAACCTTTTTTACCCAACACTGGTCAGACTTTGCTCTCATAAAAAGCACTGGTTTCTCTACCAGGTTTCTGAGAGGTCAATGTTTAAAGGTAAAATAAGCCCAGAGAATACCAAAGAATAGAAGTTTTCCAGGACAGAATTTCTTCAAAACTAAGAAAGATTTCTGTATTTTCACTAGTCGACATCTGGATAGTGATTGAGATTGGAATTAAGAGAAAGACTAAAATCCAAGGTGCAGGTGCAGTTACACTGAAAAAAGAGCTATGAAAAGCAAGCAAAATTCTAGAGAACCTTGCTGTGAGACACTTTGACTGGGAACTTTGCCCAGGGCCCAGTCTATATTTAGTGTTAAGCTTTACAATTAGGATGAGATTAGGTTTAGGGCAATGTTTGACAGAAAGAGAAAACCAGGAAATGCAGGTACAGTGGAGCTGGAAAAGGAAAATTTCCTACAACATTTTTAAAATTATTCATAGTGCCATGGAAGTACAGTATTGGCCAACCTTTTTAAAGTAAATTAAGAAAAAGTTTATATTTTTACCCTCTTGTTATTCCAAAACATCCATCAACTATGCATCTTCTTGCTTAATTCTGTTCAGAATTCACATGTTGATGGTTTTCAATATGTTTAAAAGTGCTTGTCAGCTTAAAAGTTGGCCACCATTCCCTCCAAAATTTGCATCTGAGCTGCAGAAATTTGCCTTAAAGATTAGTTTGATTAGGGTTAGGTAAATTCTAGGTAAATTTGTTTTCTATTATTTTAATAGGCATAGAAATACATTAATAACTACCCAGATAGACCATTTCAGCATCTCATGCAAGGGATGTAAAGAGAGAAAAGGAAGAAAAATAAATTTAACTGGGCCAAGAAAGAGGTTATTCATAGTAAGAAGATTCCTGTTTAGAATATATCTATAACTACCATTCCAGCTGTTAAATATTTTGATTTGTTTCTCATTTGAATTTGTTTTCAGCTTCTAGGCACTGGTTCTGCATATAACAAAATGAAATGCCTTCAGCTACTAAATTAAGAAACTTAATCTGCTTCCCATGGAAATACAGCTACACTGTAACCAGCTTGCATCTCCATCTTGTTCTTATAAGCACTTAGGCCTTTTTTTCAAAATTCCATCATTCACACAGCTTTTTGTGGCACTTCACTGAATTCTGTGCAAATGTTCATATTTTGTGCCATTGTTGTAAAAAGTGGGAGCATAAGAGTTGTGAATGGCATTCCAATATTGAACTTCTCTAAATCTTATAATAGAGAAACTGAATGTCTTGCTTCTGCTTTTCCTACTAGTCTGATACAGTAACTCACTGACGAGAAACATTAAGTTGTTTGCCCACTATGGCTCTTATATCTTCTCTGGAATCTTGATTTTTCATTATACAGCCCTGTCTTTCACATATATTTCCTGCACTGCTTTCTACAAGACGTTTGACTTATTTGATTCTGTTGAATCTAGCTGTGTGTAATTGGGCCTATGTTACTCAGAAATCATGCATCAAACCCATTTCCATGTCTTCATCTTTATTACCCATATTTCCAATCTGTGCATCATCCATTAGATTTATCTGTGATTTTTGTTTATTTCTGGACCATTGCTAAGAATGCTGCATAAAATTTGATTGCCAAATTATCTAATCCCTATAGAGTTCCACTGGAAATGCATACTCAGAAGTCATTCCCAGATGAAATGTACTCCCTTGAGATCCATCTGTTGGATCAATTTCTTATGTGATCTATTGCTATTCTGTAACTTTAATCAGAGTTCTGGGCCACACTTCATTGTATTATAAAATCATAGAGCCATAGAATGGTTTGGGGCGGAAGGAATCTTGAGTGATCTAGTCTACTCCTAGATGTATCACTGGTGCCTATGTGAAACAACAGCAGCATATAATAGTGGACTGTACAAGGCTTGATAGTCTCTCAGTGACATCTCCCCTCACAAGACCCCAGTAAGTAGTATACCTCTTTAGAGAGGCTGGCAAACAGATGCTTCTGTACCTCTCAGAACATCTATCACCCATTACCTTTTCTTAGTTGCTCCAGTTGTCACACTGGGAGCAGCTTGGACTGCTGTATTCAGCTTCAGTCTCCTTCCTGATCTGAAAGGTCTTTCCTCTTCAGTCTGCAGAGCACTGATGCGGTTCTGCAAGGGCACCTCAGGCTTTGGAGGAATTTTCTAACTCCTGCAGGTCCTTATTATTGCAAGCTTCCATTCTTCTGCATTATTGCCCCCCTCCCTTCTGTGTAAGCCAGTAAGGGAGGTTTTGGCTGTTTGGCTGTGGTTCCACTGCAGCTGTGCTTGCAGCCAGGTGTCCTTCTCAGGCTCCTTGATGTTACACACCTGCTGCAGGACGTTCCCTGCTTGCAGGCAGCTCTGCTCCCTGTCCTGGACTCAGGAGAAAGGTTGAGGCACTTCCTCCTGTTGTCTGCACTGCAGCCTCTGACTTCAGCAGCTCTGTCTGGGCAGAGGTATCAGCCACTGATGTGGTAGATAGTGCAAACCCTTCAGCCAGGTATGCCTGTCATGGTCTGAGTAGATGACATCTGCACATTTACCTTGACAGCCAAATTTGCTACCTAATCAAGCATTAGAATCAGGTTTATTTGACTAGATCTAATTTATGTAAAAGCATTTTGGCTGGCATTAATTGTGTTCTATCACTGAATTTCTTATCAGTGAATTTTATACCAGAATTTTGATTATTGCTTAGTCCTGATACAAGCTTAGCAGCTACTGAATATGGCAGGTTAACATTTCTTCAAGCTGCTGGAATTTTCTTATTTGGAGATTTATTAAAATGAACATCAGAGGAAGAGTCGTTTCCTCAGCCAATTTTTAAGGACTCTTGAATATTATCTTAATTGAATATATTTATTCATGGTAGATGATGCTTGAAGTTTAGCAGTATGTAGTGCTGTGATTTTCTACCAGTTTTATGTCCTAAAATGTAAAATGCACTCTCAGATTTTTTTTTTTTGTCTGAGAAATGAAGTCATTACCTCACAGGGAGACAAGACACAAGCATCAGGTCCTCTCAGCAGGAGCTAGGCTCTGTTGCCACCACAAAGATGAGAATTTAACTTGGACTTATGTAAGACAGCAGTTTTTAAGTTACTCTGGAAGAATCTCTGAAAACAACAGGGAGTCTCAGCTTTTTGACAGTATCTTGTTTCAGTATTGCCATTTTGCTGAGTTTGGAACCATAATTTCACTGTCTTTCTCCACTTAGCTCTTTGTGAATTGGTAATAAGCAGTGCCTGGCATTTTTCTCAGTCACTACAGAGCTAGTTTATAATTTTTCTGATTTCACTCCTTTCTTGGTGGATATACTAAGCAGGTACTTAATGACTTTTTTTCTTTTTTTATTTACTGAATAACTGTTATTAATAATTTTGTCATCTCTAGCTTGCAATTAATATTGCTCTTAGGATTATCTCAGCAGCAGAATTATTCTAGTATCCTTATGTTGCCTTATCAGTTTTCAGAATTTCATCCTTTATAGTTATTAATATACTGGCTATATTATCTGTTCTCCTTTATGTTTCTCATGTATATGAGAAATATCTGTGTATACAAAATCATATCTATATACACATAATATTTTAGATATGATATAAATAAAAACAAATAAAGAAATAAATACTAAAATAAAATATCATCATATAGTTGTTTTTGTTTCTGTTTCAGTTTCCTGTCTCACCCTTTTTCACTAATGAAATTTTATGTTATGAAACAGTGTTTTTCATTACTTTTTTTGGATTCGACTTCATTCTTTTTAAAACTCCCTATATTCATTTGTATTTCTCTCATAATCTACCATCTTCTAATTCGTTACAGGCAATACCTACCATACTTTTAATTTTCTTTAAAAATTAATCTATTTACAGTACCTATCAGAGGATCTTGTGGTGAAATGCGATTATATCAAACCACTAGTAGTACTAGCTCCTTTCCACTGGGATACAGTTCCCTAGATCACCTAAAAGTGTTCCCTCTAATAAAAACCCTCAAAAGGCATTTTAGCTGCTCCAGCAGGGGAAAGATGTTTTCCAGCTTTTGTAAGTTTATGTGCACAGTGATAAATCAATAAAGACAGTTATTTCGGACTGAGAACCCCAAGCAACAAAATGGTTATTTCAGCTTTCTGACATGACTCAGGCTCTGATGAGCTATCTGCAATCTGGCTTCTCTGTTGCATAGTGCATCAAATGATAAAGACCTAAATGCAAGGAAGGGCTCACAAGGATTTTGTGAAAAATCTGAATGCTTAGAAATTTTTCCAAGTGTTAGTAAATTTGAGGAGAAAAAAAAAAATATTAAAAAATGGCACTGATTAGACTAGCTGGATTTATGAATAAAATTTTTAGTTTAGGAAAACTGAATAACTTTATCCTCGTGGTCAATGTACTGTCAACTAAGAAAAAAAATGACTGCCCTCTAAGGTGTATTTGAGAGTCTGATCAAAGGTACATGTCTAAAAGATGGAAAAAGGGTTTACTTTTGAGAGGTTGTACATATGCTGTTGAGTATTTGGTTTACATTTTGTGTAAATAATAAAGAAATCTCTTTTACATAAGTTTGTGCAGATACATTTAAAATAGAATATATAACCTTGATGGCTATTTGGAGAAAGTAATCAAGCTGTAACATTCAGATCATTTTCTGTACTGAACTGATGGATCAGTAGATAAAGCTGCAATTACAGTCACAGAATTGTAATTTTAATTGGAAAATTGCATAGG
The DNA here is from genome assembly GCF_012275295.1 of Melopsittacus undulatus. NCBI lineage: Eukaryota > Metazoa > Chordata > Aves > Psittaciformes > Psittaculidae > Melopsittacus > Melopsittacus undulatus. The sequence goes on from NC_047529.1 coordinate 74,616,137, forward strand.
CAGTGTTCACTAAGACCAGAAAAAATCAGACTAATGAAAGCAACAACCAAGTAATTTTTTTAAATTATGCATATGTATTAATTAAAGCAAGAAAGCATCTTTTTTTTCATAATAGCTGTTAAAATGCCTTTCAGGGACTGCATTAGAAAGAGCACCTTTAGACTGTCTGGGGAAGTATAACCTAGAGGGAATATGACAGGCCTATATTCTGGGTCTTATCTATCTATTTTTTGACACAGGAATTTTAGTACTATCAACTAGTGAGCATCACTGCTCAAGTTAGATGCTTTGCAAATTTAGGAGAGCAAAATGTTCATAATGACTTAATGCAATAATGATTATTCACACTATAGGAGTAAAAAAATTGTTTAGACTTTCCAAAAATATCTACGGACATGAAAATTGATGCCCCTAGGCAGCTTTGAAGAATGTCCAGCATAGCAGGTAGTATTATGTCTTTAGGTTACACTGAATTTTTAGAAAGAGTCACTAATACTCAAATCAGCAAGATTCCCTCTTACAGGATGTGGATTGACTACCTATGCTAACAGCCTTAGCATAGCTCACTTGTAATTTGTATTACCAAGTACATTAAGACCGTTTGCAGTCTTCAAGAAATCACTTTTCAAGTTTTAGCACCTACATTAAAAATTTCAGGCACAGGAAACTGTAAATGTTAGCAACTCAATTTGAAATCGTAAGACAGAAGTGAGTCTCATTAAACAATCCCTCAGTACAAATTACAGTGGCTTTGGTGAAACAGTAATACACATGCTCTCTGAATTCTGAATTGTATAATATTCATATAACTCAAATCAGACTCCAAAACTTGGAGTCTGGCAGGATAGATGAAAATAAGCTGACATTTAGAGACGTATGGTATTTCCATTTGGAAGCCTTCATGTTTTCAGAATATTTTGTTTTAAGAAAAAGTCTAAGGTATAAACTGAAGATGAATTAAAGATCGCAAATGCATCTTAAAGTTGGGAAGCTAGTTAAGAATTTCTGTCTACCAAGGAGAGAGGTCCTAAGGAACCCTTAACAGTATCCCTGTTGACACCTTGTTAGCTTTATAGTCAATGCTATCAAGTGAGCTGGCTGGCCTACTCCTTACTTTCTCCACCTGCCCAAACTGAGGTTGTATCTGGTTCTCTCAACAAAAAGTAAAACAAGATTGTGATCCACAGAGAGCTCTTTGTATGTTTTTAGCAGTGTAATAAAGAGGTGAAGCAGACCTTTGTGTATCTACTCCTTAGCATTCAAAGAATGTCAGCAGCATAGTGTAGACAGTAAATTAGTGACAACTGTAGCAGGAAAGGTGTTTAATACTGGCAAGTCCCTGGGAAGGAGATTCTGGTTTAGTATGCAGACACCTCTAGATGGATGGTGTCGTGGTTTAAACCAATCCGTGCAGCTTGTGCACTCACTCCCCCCCCCCCCCCCCCCCCCCCCCCCCCTTGCTCTCCCAATTCCTGGAGAGTTAGGAAGGAGAATCCAAAGAATGTAGCCCCCACAGGTTGAGGTAAGAACGGTTTAATAACTAAGGCATAACACAAATCACTACTGCTACTACTACCAGAAATAATAATGATAAAGCCAATAACATGTGAAGAGAATACAACACCTCACCAGCCACTGACCCATAACTCACCCCACCCTGCCCGACCAAGCACCGACCGATACCTCCTCCATCCCCCCAGAGCTCCAGCCCTTCCAGGTCTCTCCCAGTTACCTCCTGGGTATGACATACTATGGTATGGAATATCTCTTTGGCTAGCCTGGGTCAGGTGTCCTGTCTCTCCTTCCTCCCGGCTTCCCCTCCTCCCTGCAGAGCATGAGCTCAGAAAAGGCCTTGGACAAATCAAACATTTGAGCAGTAACTCAAAACATACTTGCTATCAGCAACTGTTCTCAGCCCGACAGTCAAAACACAGCACTGCACCAGCTACCAAGAAGGAGAAAAAATGACTGCTACTGCTGAACCCAGGACAGATGGTCAGGAGATAGGGAGTGGCAATGTTTTCCATACTAAAAATGTGAAGAATGCATTCTTTGGGATTTTGCAGCAAGAGAAGGAAGGCTACTTTTGTGAGCATCTGTGAAAGCAGCTTTATTCTGCATGCTTCTCATTACAGTTCTGTTTACTTGCTGTTTATGACAACAAACATAGTGGACCTTGTAAGCTTATAATTTCTTTTTTTATCAGTCTTTTGGGGGTATCCTGAAGTTCGTGATGATCCTCTTAAAAGTACAATATTTGCACTTTTCTCATTTTCTCATCCTCTTGTCGTCAGCCTAACAGCTCTACTTTTGTTGCCTGCAGTATGCCAGAATTGCTCTAGGTAGGGCTTTGCCATAGGAACACTTCCCCTACTTATTGTGTAAACATGAATTAAAGAATTCTAGGAAAAGAAAGCATGATTTATGGCTTAAAGAGCTAAAACTGCCTAGGAGAAATGGATTGATCCCCCACCCTACAAGAATTTCCTAGTGGAGTGTTAGATAAGCCATCTAGAACTTGATTTTCAAATGAATATTTAGTGTCCACAAAGATTTCATATCTGCTTCTCAGAAATACTCTGTTCCTATGTCTGCTACTGAACTGTGAACAAGTTGTTCTCTGGATAAATAACATTGTGATTCCATAAGTTGTCTAATAAATCAGGCCATCTTCATTTGGGCATCCGAAATTATTGTAATCTTTTGAAAAAATTGTACATGGATCTTACATCCCTGTCTATTAAATTGGAATAATAGCATTTCATGTCACAAAAATACCAAGAAGAATTATTCCTTTGGCACATTCACATACTGTAGCACTGTCATAGAAAAACCCATGAGAATATTAATAATTCTGTATTCAGATGCTGAATTAAATGGTATGCAGTAAACAAAGCATGGTGTTGAACACTGAACAAAGGGAGTGGAATGAATACTGAGCTGTTTCTCATATGCTCAGCATAAGCTTTCCCAAACAATAAAAAATCTAGGAGTTGATCAGAAATAGTCTAATGCTTAAGGAATTAATGACTTATATTCTAAATTAAGTCTAATCACCATTAATTCTGGTATTTCCTACATTTAGAACTGTTGGCTTTTAACCATAATACTCTAATATATTTTTGGATCCATGCTATTAAAGGTAGTTTTAAAAGTTTTAGTTAGTGTGGTCCTATTGTACAAGACTGTACAAAATCACTAAGAGACAATGACTGCCCTTAAGAAGTTTTCTGTATAAATAGATGCAGGTTTTTGAGAGTACTTTATGTGTTTGGTGTTTTCTGCAATAAGAACAATGAGGTTTTTAATCCTTCTAACTCTTTCAAAGTGGCATGGAGATAAGGGCAACCAAGTGTCTCCACCAATAGCGCTATATAAAGTGGAGTTGTCCACCAGAGGTCACGGAGTTACTGCCACCCTGACCTTCTCCTGCTGCTGGAAGGGAAATGAGTGTCCTCTAAATCCTAGATAGAAAGGGCAGGCTCCTGGAAATGGAAAGAAGGTTCTGGTATAGAAAAGATTGTGATTTCCTGAGCTGTAAACAATTGAATCATACATGTTTTATTGAAGACATTTGAACACTGCTGGAGAAAATATTTTCTGTAGGATTTGAAAATCTCCACCTTGCATTTATAGACAGCCCTTAGCCCAGTATTTTGTGAACACAAACTGAGCAGTCTTGTTCTTGCTGATTGATTTTCAAATTGATATTGACTTTCCAGTTCACATTCCCCTCACTGACTACCTTCTATTCATCTATCTATCGTATTTCTAGCATGCTCATCACTGTAGCCTGTCAAGGCTTTACATAAATCATCTGAGGTATAATCATATGTCAGATAACTATGCAAATGATTATTCTATTTGCCAGTCCCTATAATCTAGTAACTTTCAAAAGCACAAAAACTGCAATCCTTTGTTTTCTCTTGACACTCTGCTATACAATCTATTCATCTTGATCTATTTGTTTATTTTAACCTTCCTGTTTTCTTTACTGAGAGTAAAAACACTTCAGCTGAAAAAGAGCTGATGGACGTTACAACAGTTCATGAAATACAAAGCAAGGAATTTCTTCCCTGTGAAAACACCACGTTACAATACTGTACTGCAGAACAATATATAGAACAGTGCATCTTAACTAAATTAATTTAATTAATCTTAAAATAAGTTTTTAAGAAAAAAAAACAAAACCAAAACAACCTGAACCCCAAACTCCATCACTTCTATTCCAGACTTTCAGTTCTTAATTTTTTTTTTCTGTAAGACTGAATTAAACTGTCAGTAAAAAGAGTGCCCTGTTATTTCAGTATTTGTGATAAATTGTTATTAATTTAATCTTAAGAAGAAAAGGTTAAAGATAGATACATGAAATATTTCTATGATTGACTTGAATCATGGGGTATCTTCTACATTAGAATTACAGTAAAAAAAAATCAATATTTCCTGGTATGGAAGAATTTTCCTGAGTATTTTTCTGCTTATGAATTTAAAAAAAATATATCAGAGTGATTTGAAAAAGTGCCTCTTTAAGAAAAACATTGCTTTTGTCCTCAGTGCCAAAGGTAGCCATCAATATTTGGTCCTTTTTCTGTTCCTATCAACAAAGTGTTACAGTTTAATATAGATATTTTTCTTGCAATGTTATTACATTCTTTTGGAAAAAAAAAAAAAAGAACTAAGGCACAATGATTCACTTTGTACATCCTCAACAGAATTATTGCAACAAATCGTTGCTGGTTTAAATTTCAATTAGTACATATTTTAAATTATTTTCCTGAGACAGTACTTGTGAGTATTTTCTATTACAATAAAATGTAATAAACATTTCAAAAGAAACAGTGTACAGCAGCTTCTTCTTAGACCTATTTCTCCTAGGAGACTCCTAGCTTGCCTTTTGCCCAACAGCCTGACCTTCCCATTCCCATTTCAAGGCACGTAATTTCTATTGTACATTATACAGGGAGTATATAAGCCATCACAAGGGTCTCAAATCCTACTTCAAGTTAGATAGCTTCATCTTAAGTTGACCTCCTTTGTAGTCATATCAAAATAAACCAGTGATGGATAGTGTTCAGCCATATTTATTTGTAACTTCTAAAAAAAATTATTAGTTCACCTGCAGTCAGTTCTGACTACCCAGTGGGACTTCTCTGGGGATGTACTTAAATCTCTGCAAAATCAGGACTCACATTCAGTTCATTCAGGATATGAGTGAACTTCTTAAACTGATGACACAAGACATTTTTTGGATAATATTTTTTCAGTTACAAGCTCAAGTATTTTTATTTCTGTCTTGCTATATTTTTAGTATTTGTCACTGTCCTTCCAGTTGAAGGACGTTGCTTTGATGATTTGCTAAACATGCTAGGTAGGTACACCTTTTGATATATGGTATTCTTGTATATAGTGAATTTATCTACATTCAGTTTACATTTCTGAAATGCATTTTCACAGATACTGACAAATGATTGATCACATTTGACAGAGGAAAATGAAGTATAGTTGACATAAAGTGTCTATACTGCACTATCAATACTTTTCTGTGTAGCTGGGCAGATAATTTACCTATTTTCAACCTTATTCATTTATATCAAATGTTTCTTTTTGCTTTGCTTCACCTTGGTCTGATTTTACCTTTGCTGCTACACTGTGCTCTGTACTGCCCTTTTTGAAATATACATTCAGTAACACTCAGAATTTAATAACCCCCATTTTTTTTCGTAATACAATGAGAAATTGAAAACTATTTTTGTGAGAAGTGGAAGATATTTTTAAAACTCTGAAATATTTGTTATTTTATGAATAAGGAAGAAAATTATGTTTATCTAAAAATGTTCACAGTATCTGTAAGAATCCTACTTATAGGAGCAAAAATGTTTGTATTGTACACATGAATGCACAGATGGGTTCAGCAAGATATTAGGTACCTATATAGTTGCAACACCAAAATGTGAACCAATTTTAAGGTAGTACAACTGTTTTAGTAGATGAACATCACCTTTCTATTAGACATAACTGCTCAATATTATACCCATGGAAACAGACTGCTCATGATAAAGCCTCAGTCAAGAAGTTTCATCAATATTAATAGGCAGTAAGTGTGCGGGGACTAGAAACTTAAATGTACAGTGCATTTCTCTCTGAAATTTCCAAGCTTATAGCAGTAACTGTACCTCACACCTTGGTTTATTGGCAAGTTCTGTTGCAGAGCATAATTAAATCAGTCAGTAACTGGGCATGACACAATGTTCTGGTAAATTTCAAGCTGAGGAAATTTAAATTTACTACAAGCTATTTTGCAGGAAAAATAAAAAAGAAAAAATCAACCTATCCTAAGAACATAACTCTCACAGTCTCAAAAGCTATCACTGTGTTTATCTTGGGTGCGGATGGCTGTAACATTTGTATGGATGGTCTGTAACATTTTAGTAGCTTCAAAAAAAGATCCTAAAAAATCCTTTAGATTTCTGGCAACAGATGTTTGATACAGAACCATGCCTTTCTTTGCATCAAAATAATTAAGTTTATATCTGTCTTTTTTTTTCCTAGAGAAAGAAACAGAGTTCAGGTTTTGCAGGGGTTTTCTGGGGGGGGGTTGTTTGTTGTTTTGTGGTGTTTTTTTAATGCATATCATCTTTCATGACGCGTTGCTTGGGTAATATAAGATGTAGATGCAGAACTGCCATTAAGTAGTGAGAGTTGTCAATTGACTCTAAGGACTAACATTGACAGCCTAAGTGTCTGAGCATATCTTCAAACGTCTTCATATGGCAGAAAAGTCTCCCTGAACCTGAGTGATATTTAAATTTGTACAATATAGCATTACAAAAATCCAGGTAACATTTTGTTGCTTTATATAGAACACCATCATGCTAGGCAGAATGACTGCCCGTTCTCTTGGGACCAGAGTTTAAGATCAAGTCTGAGCATTCAGCTCTCCTAGGTAAAGGAGCTCATGTATAATTGATGTTGATAGAGTTAAATGAAGCACTCATCTCTTTTTTTACTGCCTGACTCCAGAGTCACACTGACTGCAAACAATGAGAAAATCAAGTAGCTAACACCCTTAGATTGATTAATTGCTTCAAAGGAGGATGTGAATGGAAAAGAAAAGGCACTTCCAGTAACATTAGCAAATCTAATACATGTTGTCACCAACCAGAAATAGCAGTTTGACAAAATGAAAAGCTTTTCACTGGTACAGCAAAAATTCTCATCTATTCATTCAGAGAAACAGTCCCAAAATACTGAGTCTATTGTGCATGCATGGCAAAGATAGTCAATAATTCTGTAATAAGTCTGATAGGCTTTTACCATGGCAAAATTAGTGTGCAGTTGACTTGAATTTCTGTGAAAACCGAACATCTACATTTTTCTTTGTTTGATAAATATTCCAACACATCAGGTAAAATAGAATGACTGATAGCCTTAACTCAAAGTCAGCTTGAATTAATTTCTATGATTCAAAATATTCTGAAATTTTCAAAAAGTTCTGTTTGAGAGCTTTTAAAGAGGGAATCTGATTTTCATTCTTTAAAACACTTTTTTTGATTTGTGGTTTGTTTTTTTTTAGCTTAGACACTGTAGTATAGTCATTGATAATAGTGGGTACTGAATAAAATATTTCAGAATTATTTATATTTTGTCAGAAAACTTTTTTTTTTACTTGTCATTTCAATTCAATTATAATATGTTCCAAAATTATTCTGTTCTCACCAGATGGAAAACTGTTTCTTTATAATTCTATATTCAGTAACAGCAACTGAATCCAAACTAAAAGCATCCTCAAAAATGTTACACTATCTCTTCACATTAGTGAAGCATTTCCAGTCACTATTAGTGCTGAACCCATAAATAGACATTATCAGCTGCAAACTAACTTAAGTATTATTCAATATGAAATTGTCCAAAAGGGGTGCAAGAATGAAGCTGTTTGGACATATCAGAACACAAAATTAAACATGAGGAAGCTTCTTCAGGTTTCCATTCAGAAAGAACTATTAAATAGAAAATCATTAAGGAAGATTCTTCACCTAATGATTCCTGCTTGAATACTGAAAGGAGCAAATTTAAATTGTCAGATTTCTAGTGCATTGTGCTGGGTTCAGTATGCATTTCTACACAACTTTTAATGTACCAATCTTGCAAGTAAATACTATATCTTTTTTTTTACTGCAGAGAATTCCTGTTAATTACACATAGTTCAGGTGTTAATTGAAATCCTTTAGTGCTTCATTTGTACTATAAAGGGTTTCTGATATATTTTAATGCCTTGACTAGTAAACTACAGGAAGTCTTCAATGAGAACTAGAATACTAGACTAAGATTAAACGAAAAGTAAAACAAAATAAAATTTTTAAAAAAATTTTAAAAATGAAGGAAAACTCCCCTGAAAAAGTAAAGGAGTTGGGGGGGTGGGGGGTGGCGGTGTAGGGAGGAGGAAGGGGAATGAGAAGCTCCTGGTCTTCATAATTATTGAAAACTTTGGAATTTGTCAATAGGAATTCGAATTTCAAGCTCTGATGGTCATGAAATTTCAAGGCAGGAAAATTGCTACTCAAGACATCACAATGGAATTAGTACATTCCAAGCTGTAACGAGTAATACTTTCAATTAGACCAAATAGAACAGCTGGGAAAAAAAGGACACTGTTTTCAGAAAAGTTCTTCAGAATACCTCTTCTTTCAGTTACACCAATAGATGTAAAAAAAAAAAAGAGATTTCTACCTATAAGTTTTGCCTTGATTCTTAGATTACTACGGCTACAAAACCACTACTGAAGGATAACAGTCAGAAATGTGAGCCAAGACTCCAAAATTCCAGTGGTACCACTTATAAATATAATATGAAGCACACGATATTAAAAATGCAACTATATCAGAAGTTCAGAAAATCAGTTTTATTTAAATGTAAATTAACAAACTCTCCTTTCCTCCAATCTAACAGAATTGCATAGTCCACTGATTTTAATTAAGATGGGAAAACTGTTTTGATAAAATAAGAAATGACCCCAACATATGCCCCAAACTTGAAATGAAACTACATTTGAAGTGAAGAGAAAAATGATTGCTAAAGTTAACTTTAGCTCTATGCTGTTTTTATTCTTTTTTTCCCTCTCCTTTTTTCTTTCTTCCCACCCCTCTCTTTTTTTTTTCTTTTTTTTTTTTTTTCATTGGTATTTATGAACTGGAAAACCCAAACTTCACCAAATCATTTTTTAAGTACAAACGTTAACAATATACAAGGACATGGAGATGTTTATTGTAGATAAAGAATGAAAGACTGTTTCCTGAATGTTTTTGAATGTTTTAAATGACATTTTATTCAAAATTGCACTTAGAACATACAGCTGAAGTTGCATGCTGAAAATTTCTTCTTGATTTTCACTTTGTGTCTGGTATAAACATCCACAAAATCTGGTATCGCTAGACATGGCTTAGAAAATACAAGGGACTTTCTGAATGCTCTTCAGAGGTATGAAAATCATGACAGACCAACAATAAAAATGTTCCCTTGACTGACCAAAATAAATATATATATTTATAATAAGCAGCCAAACCAACCCAAATAAACAAACAAAACCCAAAAAAAAAACACCCAGATACATCACATTGTGATCCAACCATTTGTGTTTTAAAAAACTAAATAATCAAGAAGGTGAAAAGCAACACATGGTAGTTGATAAGCTACTCAAAACTACTCAGATTATAAGCAAATTGTGTCAACCTAGTATCTACAGGAAAAGATGGATGACACAGTGATACCACCAAGGCTTTAGCGGTCTGACTTCTTGATTATCGAGCTCTTAAAATATGGCCTGGCTGCAAGGGTATGTAGACCATTAATACCTTCATTGTTGTTCTTCAGACCTTTCAAATTACCTGTGGAAGTTTTGCTTTAAACTTTAATGGGTCACTTTTTTTTTTTCTAATTCCAAAAAACACCCCATGACAGAAAATAGGTATTTAAAATACTCTTTAGGATAATAGCCACAGAGATAACAGCATTGTGGCTATGTACCTATGGCACAAGCTCATGGCTCAGATAAGAATATAAACTCTTTCTTTTGCCTTCTATACATTTCCTATCAGAACATGTACATTTTTTATTAGAAGAATTAAATATTGCTGTTTGAAGAAATATGTGAGATAAACTATTTCCTCTCTGAGTCTATCAGTAGAAAGAGGCTTGGATGTTAAAGACATACATAACTTTATAACTTGTAATTAGGGTGGATAATATTCTTCATGTATCACAAGAATGAGAAATGTAGATCTTATTTATCTAACGTATCTAAAAGCATTGACATTCTAGAAGCATGAATTAAAGTACAGAGGTCCCACTTAAAATATATACACCCATACAGCTTGTACTTGTAAGCATCGAGGCATGCACTACCTGGTATTTGATTTATTGATTCATTTTCATGAGAACTAAAACAAGTATCTGATTACTACCCACTATAAAGTACATAAAGTAAAAACAATATCAAACTTACAGATTACACTAGTGGTAGCTACACTATAATGCAACTATTGTGTATAAATCTACTTACATATTAACCGCTGCATCAAACTATCACTATTGCTAGTTTTCTCTGCCAAGTCAATACTGCAATCTCAATTTGAGTCTTTCTTAGAATTAGGGAATCCATTATAATACCCATAACGCCCCTCTAAAGTAACTGAAAGAGGTATTCTGAAATACATAAAAGTATATTGGGATTCTGGTTTTCAGGTTTTCTTTGCACTGAACTTTGCCCTTTGAGGATCCCTCTAAAGGCATTTCCCAGGAAAACACACCTACAGAACAGGAATACAGTATAGTCTTCTAGAAATACAGTACAGTCTGTAGTCTCTGCAGCACTCAGTGATGTGTATCCAAAACTCTCTCTCATTCTGTACAGCCACTGATGTATTTGCAGTTCTCTGCAACAGCCGCTGACACATAACCAGTTATTTCACAATGAAACCTATAATAACAGTTTCTTTCCCAGAGAAACTTTGTCAAAACTGGCACCTAGATACCATGATTGCTGTGGTATTAATAGCTGAGAGAGGGAAAACTAGCCTGAGCAGTACACTCGTTCTCCTGCAGAAGTATGTGTGGAAAGGCATGAGTGGCTAAAAAATCATGGTTGTTTCTCATATATTTCAATTTTCTTTTTGAATCCTGAGCAGTGCTACATTTACACGATTTTACAGTTCAATCTGTCTTTGCTGGTCTAATACCACAACTCTTCTCTAAAAAGAAATATCAGTAGATTTCAACTATATGCATACATAAGTATATATGTCTGTATACATACATAAACACATATAATTTTTAATTATATGCTTTTCACCTGTTTGAGATGCAGAATATCATCAAGTAACTCTATAGTAATGAGAGAAAAGAGGACTAGGCCTGTCACCTGCTTGTCTCTTACCACTTCTTTCTTTTTCCCAAATAAATCAAGCCAGACACTGCCATCTCTTTCTTCTTGCCACATCACTGAATTGTTTGTAGAATTTCCTTCTAAACTCATGCACCAGGTTGCCATCCAGTGCACAAATGTTGTTTTAACCTCATCAATAAAACCTACTGTAACTACAAATGTTAGCTGAAAACATATGCTATATTTCAAATAACTGTATTATCCTGTTACCGTAACTTTTCTGTGGTTTATTATGCTTAGTTATTTTGTCATGTCTGAAATAGTGTATATTCTGAAATACTGTATAATTTGTGCACATGTATCTCCTAGCCAGAAGTTTAACTTGTGGCTGAATAAATGCATGAATTACAGAAGAGAGGTCCAGACAGTATATTTTAAGTAAATGGGAACTTACTGTGCCTGGACCACCAAATACATACTCCTTTTGTCAGAGTTAATTTTTCTCCAAACACAGGCTTGTATACTTACCTTTTGGTGAGAATGCAACTAAAATCATAATCTTCTTAATGAAGAAAAATCTAAAACTGGGAAGCATAAACTATGGTTTTAAACTAAGTTTTAAACTACAAATAAAATAAAGAAGTTCTAAAAAGGGCTCAAGAACTCTGCAATCAGATGGTGGGAACAACATAAATGATGATAGCTAAATGGCTTCCAAATTGCCTTCCGAACTGAACTCTGTGGACACAGTAATGTGGCTTGCAACTGGGCAACAAAATGTTACTGTCTTACAGTGTTTTACAGCTAGAAGTTCAATGAATAAGAATGTTCTGGTTCATTGGAAGTGCTGAGGGTTAAAAAACTTAAGATGCAAAACATTTGGGAACATAGGTATTTTCTCTGTATGAATATTCCTCTACATGTTCTCCAACACTTACTCCATTCCGTTAGCACTGGCAAAGCTCAGAATGACTAAACTTTACTGAAGGCCCAACATGTAGTGCTTTCTCTTGCCTGCAGAGCCCTGCAAGGCTATATGCAGACATGTCCATTTCTCTAGTCACAGTCATTTGCACTCTTTTTTTCAGTCAATTAAATATGACGTTTACGTGTTCTGTTGCAGTTTTATCATACAGTTAATGCATGTGTTTGTCCTCAGGAGCAAAGTGTATGGAAGCAGCCCATGTGCTACCCAAAACAATGGTTTTTTTTCCCAGCGTGTCCCTTTAACTCGGACAACATTAAACTGTTCCTTACTGACTAATGTTACCGTGACTGTTTCAAGCTGACTACACAGGACTCAAGACCCAGATGTGAACCTTTATCCTCCTGAAATACAGCATTTTTCTCTCAATAGTTGCTTATAGGAATATTATCACTTTGTGTTTTGACCATGGATATTCTATCTTGTTCTAATATCAATAATAGGAAAATAAAAATAACAAGACCAATTATAACTGTGATTGTATCAGTTTTAATGTATGTTAAATACCAGGTTATATCTGTATTATCTGAAGAACTGTGGAATAAGGCTTACAGCATGGCGCCAGAGCTAATGTTAAGAGATGGAGGAAGAAGCATTGAAACTCATAGTGAAAAGTTATTTATACCTCACTGACTGCCTGGGTTGTTGGTTGATTTTTTTTTTCAAATCTGTGCTAAGAAAAGGATGCCCACAAACAATTTGCATATGCTCTGTGTTGACTTATTAAGCCCACTTTTATGGTTGATAAATTTCCATAAAATGAAAATATAAGCCACCCATGACAATACCTGATTCTAAAATCAAGGACTGCCTTTTGACATTTTCTACTTACCAGGGCGATCTTTCTTTTCAGAGCTGGGCACCCAAGACCCTGCTAAAATTCATGTTTCCCTGATTTGAGAGACAGGAGGTGGAAAGCAAAACAGTCAGTTTTTCCTAGGCAAGAATAAAAATGAATTCTAACTTCTGTTTCTAGTATAATTTATCAGATTAACAAAATTGCCCTTGATTTAAATGGCCATGGACAATATAGGTAAAATAGACAATGTGTATACTGAGCAGGAGAATGGCTCACCAGAATGCTGGTAGAGTGCTTACTGCAAGGTGCAAGCTGTACTCAGTGTTCCTTCAGCTGAGTACATTGTGCCAGCAGCAAACTCCTGGGAGCTGGAACAGTACATGAGTCAACTGTCCTTGCTATTTTTTTATCTCCTTTTCTTCTCTTGCTGTTTCCTATCGTGTTTTTATGCACAATAAGCATTCCTTAAGCTCTTAGCTCTGTCTAACACCAGTGGCTACATGTCTCATAGATAGCTCATGGAAACTTTAGACTCCTGTTTCTGTCAGCTCTTGCGGGCACTGTTTAGTCTGTGACTAAGCAAATCTAAAAGTAGCTTTCTTTAGATGAGGTGTTGTCAAGGATATCAATTTGCCTCTGAGCCACTGCAGAATTTTTCCCAACTATCCCTACTGGGAACAGCTAGGAGAGCAAATCCTTCTCATTTATAGTAGGGTGACCATACAAGAGGAGAAATACTGACTCTCTAGGTGGTTGGATTTGCAACAGTTGTCCAAACAGCACAGTTCACACTGCATTTTGTAATGCCAGGTCTGCAACTAGAACACTAGAGAACTGTATTGATCAGGTCAGGATATTCTTTCCCTTCTCACAATAAGAACTACATAAACATTTTTTTTCCAGTATGCAGAAAGCAGTTCCTGATTGTAATGGCTGCATTATGTCTACAGTATGCTGCTGTTATTGAGAACAAATTGACAAGGTATAAATGCCTGAAAACTGCTGTGAGGTTTCAGTCGGTCTCAGTTTGCAGAGTCTGATCTACATGTGGCATTCTATGAAGTCTGCAAATGTCTCCAAAATATCATGTTGGTGATGTTTCTGCTTTTGGAATGAGCAAACAAGCAGAAATGCAATATGGGTGTAGTGTCAAATACTTAGTAATAAGCACAGTAATATTTAATCTGAAAAGGCAGCTGCAAATGCTGTTGTTAAAGGAATTGCTTGGTTTTAATCCATTAAAGAAGCAAATATCTTTTTAGTTCCATTTGTTACATGGGTCACATTGTGTCTGGTTAGATCAGCCAGTGGTGTATCAAAAATGCACACTGTGTATGCTGACAAAGCCTAAAGCAATACAGTACAGGATACATTTTTCAGCCTAGTAAGTGGGAAGCTACAGCTGTGTCTTCTACCAACGACAAGCACTGTATTTGCTTTCCAACATGCAGTTTTTCACTACTGGCTAAATGTGCTGTGGGCACAAGTTACCTTAGCAGAATGCAATAGGACTTGAAAACAAGTGTGTCACCTCAAATGTGTAATATAGCCAGGAATAATGACATACCCTCATCATATTTATTGTTATTGTTGTTGTTGTTGTTATTATTATAGCAACCTAATCTAGTGGAAAGTGTACCCTGCCCTTGGCAGGGTTGTTGTAACTAAATGATCTTTAAGGTCCCTTCCAATGCAAATCATTCTATGATTCTATTATTAGTGTATAGTGCACTATCTTACCAGCTTGGTCCTAATGTAACCATTAGATTCCTGCACATTCCCTGATACAGGAAGTTACGAGGTTTTGGAGCTTGTGTACTGGAGAACACTGCAAACCCTGCTCCGGAAACAATTCTTAGTAAAGAGGATAGAAGAGGGACATAGTCCAGTAGGCTCCAGCCACAGGAGGTATTTTATTCCCTCCTGTTTCTCCATGCATTCTCTCCATAACTGTCCTTCAGCTCTCCTTTTTCCTTTCCCTCTTAATAATTTAATCATTCTCTCTACTAATTTAATAAACCTTTTCTCTCTCTATTTCTTAATTTTACTTCATGTGTCACACAACCTCGTAATAATCCAACTTTACAACAAATATTTTCAGAAGACAGAATTGAAAAGTTCTTAACAATAAACCATTTTTACTAGACTTGAGTAGGCAATGGTGGCATTATAGTTCCTCTTTATATTTGAAATATTTAGCTATTGCCAAAAAAAGGAAGTGAATTTAAAGCCCCATGAAATTAGTTCCACCTAATAGTGATCATCTTCCTTTTACCTCCTTCTTACCCACCTTTCTTATTTCTGTCCTATAGCTGGACTATAAGCTCTTTGGGGGAGGAGTTTTGGGTGGGTTTTTTTGTTTCGTTTTTTGAGGGGTTTTTTTAAATTTCAAGGTACACTTAGCACATGTATGCTGTATCTAAAAAAGTTACATCAAAGTTGTGGTCCTATCACTACCCTTCCAGTCTTCTTCTTCCAAATCATGCACTGTCTCACACACAGATCTCTGAGGTCAGACACACACGAGACATTCAAATACGGGCATAAAATAATTGAAGCATGCAGACAGAAGAAAGCTGCCAGGGGCCTCTAACCCTTCTGCAAAATTCAGTGAAACAGAGAGGTTGTCCTGAATGAGGGCAAAGTAAACTGGGAACTGTGGCACATGCACACCTGTAAGAACACATATACGCATGCAAGCAGCTGCTTTTGCTCTTCTTGTGATCAATGCTACTCACTGTTGTTAGGCAATCTTTTGGATGGATCTTCCCTGAGCAAATCCAGTACTAACTGACATTCAGGAACACAATTAACTTTTGTTTAGAATAATTTATGTGGCATAGAGATACAAACTTTTCCTGTAGCCTTTCAGGGATTTTCTGAAGTATGCAATTTCTTTATCAGCAGGACTTCTTTCACTTATAAAGGAGAAATTTTAGCACATGAAATAGAAAAACTTGGGTCATCCAAATGATTTTTTGCTAAATGGCAAGTAAAGACAACATAATCCCTTGATCTATATTAAACAAGTGTTCCCAGCAAACAAAGCCAGTTCTTCTCGGAATATTGGCACGTTTCTGTAGTTTAGGGTGTACGAGCATTTTTTTCCTGATCTTTATATAAAGCAATATATTTTTTTAGTAAATACTTCTTAGTTGCATTTAAAAAAAAACTTTAGTTTTAAAATCTCCAGCAATTTCATTTTTAAATTAGTGCAATTCTTGAAACATGTTATGTTTGGAAAATTTGCTCATCATATGCAAATTTCTTATTATTATTATGAATAAATTAAATCCTTCACTACAAGACTGCTTCCTTCCAAGAGGAAAAAAAATCTTGTATATATGTTGACAAATATATTTGGGCATGGTTTGTGAAATGCTTTTACATAAATGCTTAATTATTTCTGAATTATGCTGGTCTGTAGGTAGAAAAGAAAGAAAAATTTAAAGACTATAACACTTATGCTAAGTTTCATTAGAACTCCTGCACTGGCTGTGAAGTGCAGCAGTCAATAAAATCAATGACATTCACCTTTAAATAAAATAGTCAAAATGGATTCATGATGTACCTGATAAAGGTCATGTACCAGGGGCATTCAATATCTTAAAAAGTATAGAAAAAAGGGAAAAGTCAGAAGAAGACTCTGAAGAAATAATCAAGGTCTGTTTCTTCTTTTATACCCTTGCTTCCTTTCTCTGTCTTTATTGACCTTGATGTTCTTTTCCTTTAAGTTATGTTCAGCTCAGCTGTGTTTGAGGAAGTTTCTCCACAGCATCACAACTATGAAAGACCTATAGGTACGGATTTATCTGTCTCTAAAAGACAGTCATGTGCATTTGCTTGTTATACTGAGACTTAGCTCTTTTCAGTAACTCATTACCAGAATTATTTGGGAATCTATTAGCTGAGTTAGTATGAGGAAGAATTGAGAATGAAAGGGAAAACCTGTACTAGCATATCTAACTTTTGTCCAAATATTTTTTCTTCATTTGTACAAAGGATTTTTTTTCACAAAAGGAAAGTACCATGATCCAGTCATGACCTGTAAGATGAACACAGCCCATTGCTTTTTTCTTCAAGAAGCAAATGAGAACAACTTCTGGATCAGCAGATGCAGCAGAAACAGTGAAGCATTGCTTCATTGCCCACCAGAGCTCCCTCTGGGAGATCCAGAAACCAATGTTTTTAGCAGCTGCTGCTGTGTGAGAAGGGAGAGAGCACTATTGTATGGGGCGAGATACAGTAATCCCAAAACCTGGTGTAACCTCCTTGATGGTTTTGCTTGGATCACCCCTGCTCTGGAGATACGACACCTATTTCTCACAGCATAATGGAAATGCAGTCATTGCTGAAAAAGCTCAATGCACAGTGAAAGCCGATTAACCTATGCATTAAGGAAACTAGAAGAGAAGGAAATGTCTTCCTACCCCTCAGTGGAAAGTTAACCTGAAACACTAACTATGTTTATTGGCACAAGAAGGGTGTTTACAATAGCATAAAATTTGAGGCCTGGCAAAGCAAAGACTTGTAAGGCAGCTGGCCCAGCCCAAATTAAGTTCAGCATCAAAGGTAGTCAGCTACATCAAGGCAAAAATTGTCTTTGTTTGTTTTGTAGCATATGTTCCATGAAGATATCACAGTATAAAATGCATACCCTTTCGGCAGTGATCAGGAAGGTACAGTGGTGTCATTTCTTTTTCAAGAGATAGTTATTTCTTATGAGCAGTGGTCCATACTGCAGCATATTTTGCAGAACTCCAAAGTTGCTAAGAGTGAGCAGTCAGCTGGTAGTTGTTAAATGTCTCTCCTCATTCTGTTTTTGGCAGATAAATATATGTAAATATTTTTTATTTATGATTATAGAAACACAGGGCCACAGAATCATTCAGGCTTGAACTGACCTGGAGTGATCTCTATGCCAATCTCCTGCTCAAAGCAGGATCAGCTGCTCAGGTAGCTCAAGGTTTTGTCCAGGAGGGTTTTGAATGCCCCTGAGGGCAGGTTTTGCACAACCTGTTCCACTGCTTGACTGCCATCATGGTGAAAAAGTGTTTCCTGATATCCAGCCCAGCCCCCTTTTTCAACTTCTATATGTTGTCTCTCATCTTCCCACCAAGCTCCACTGTAAAGAGCTCAACACTGCCGTTTTACTGAACCTCCTCCCCTTGTCCTGTACCCAGATGCTGGGGGCCTATCAGGTCTTCTGTATCTGTCTCCGCTACAGGCTGACCCAGCCCTGGCACTTCAGCCTCTGCTCCCCAGATGAGTGCTCTACCGCTCAACCATGTTGGTGGACCTTGCTTCAGCTTTCACATACACGGACACCTAAAACTGGACCAATCTTTTAGATGTGGTTAAAAAGTGCTAAGTAGAGGGGGATGTATCAGAAAACAAAATGTTGCCAGGCTGTGCTTCCAAGCTCTGTTCCATGGCCATCCCTGCTTTTGACTGACCAGCATGAAGCTAAACTAATCAAGCTTAAAAAGGTTTGGCTTACTTTCTAAAACTGATATGCCCAGTATCGACTCATCCATGTAACATCTACTTTCTTATTTGTTCTAGTCAATAAAGACTCACACAGTTTTCATTTCTACAATTGCAGATTCATGAAACAAGATTAAAATAATAAATTAAAAAAGATTTAAGCTTTGCAACAATGACATAACTGAGAGGGGAAAAAGTATCATAGTTACTGTTCAGAGAGATCTGGTCATGATGAAGGTGTAGGGTGTTTCCCTGGCAATACTGAATATCAAGTGTGAATATACTGATATTTTATATCTGAAAGTTTTATTGTTTCTACAAGACACACCAATCCTTGGAAGCATATCTGCAAACTTTGTTTTAATAAATGCCTTGCTCCTGAACAACTGTGTCATTAAATGATATAAACTCTTCAGTAAGAAAGAAAAAGGTAACATGAGCTGAAGCCTGATCATTGTTTAGTTTTTATGATTTTATGACATCTTTATAATGAGAATTTAGATAAGCACAGTGATACTTTTGTGAACTTTCCTGCACTTAGAGACAGAGGCACTTACACACACAATTATTATAGCTTCCTCTAAAAATGACAGAAAAGCCTTGCACAATTCACAGCGTTGCTGTGAATCTCTATAGACTGTAAACATCCCTTTCTGGTGAAGGGAAAGGGAAATATTGTCTCAGGGGCAAAAAAAGAGAGATTCCAGAATTTTGATGCATCCCTGAGTATGATAAACAAGGAAGTAATTTCAGTTATGAAGGAAGTTCTATAGTTAGTATGTAAACATTCTTGGTGAGAAGTGACTAATTACTGGGTGGAAGACAAAAGTTCTTGTCATACAAATCTGCTGCTCTTCACAGGTTTTAATATTCTTCTTTCAAGCTTGGGCTTACATCTACTGGGAACATTTTGGCAACTTGAGGAGTTGATTAAAAACTTCAGTTTGCTGCTGAGGAATCTAAATTATTTTGGTATTCATATTCCACTTTTACACTTAAAAACCCTCTCAATTGCCATTTGATACAATCTAAATATTCTATGGAGATTCAGCTTTTGAGTTTATATTCAGATATGTTTACATAAAAGATTAACTATATTTTTAAAAAGTAGATCACATCATACTCAGCTTGACAGATGAAAGGATTAATTTAGCCAGCTTTCTCACACCACAACTAAATAAAAATTTTGTTTATTTCTTATTAAATGCATGAAATGGGACAAATGAAACATCACTGAACAATGACATCAGATGGTGCCAAATAGAAAATTACAGCCGCCTGTTCATTATTTTGCAGAAGCTTTCTCCAAACACTGATTTCCCAAAAGATCCCATAGCTGACTACTCTTTGGACACTCCTTGCTTCTTTTATATGTTGTACTGACAATTGGAAAGAGCTATTCCCAGAAAGTATCAAATATCAGAATATGAGGTTTTCACAGCCCTTTGTCATAAGGCCATTCTTATTCTTCACACATGGCAATGTATCTTACTAGGGATGTTGTCAAAGATTAAGGTAAGATCTTGATAATGAAGCTGGTTATTGGCTTGACAGTTTAGGGCATGTATGTGTGTAGGAGTATGAGAGTGGCATTAGATAAAGCCTTCTATTTATAGCTAAAGATAAAAATAATTTATAGATAAAGGTTTTAGTTTGGAGAAGAACCTGGGTTTTAGATTAGTCAAACCTATGATCCCAGCACCATCAATCTACTCATGCTCTCTAAATAAAAATGACATTGACACTGTAAGTGTGCATCATGCAGCAGGTAAAATAGACATTGTGATTACTTGCCCTCAAGCAAACTAAAAGCACTAAAGAACCCCAGCACTGCCTGAACCCTCCAAGCAAGAGAGCAGCCCAACCCAATTTTAGCCTGTTTGAACTAGCACTTACCTGAACAACACCTGGACATATTTATGAGTCACCATGGCCCAGGGACCATTCCCAACAGGCACTCTAACCTGCAGGCATGCTGCCTAGGACTATAAGAATATTTAACGGTATGTATGGGTACAGGCTGTTCCCTGCAAGGTGGTCTCAGTGGATGAGATAGCGATCCCAGAAGCATTTAATTGACTAGTGTAGGTTTCGCCTCTACTGGTCTGCCTATGCAGGCAGACCTATTCCAGGTAGACATGCCCTGCTCCAAGCTTGCAGAGCACAGGTCAGTATACATATTCTGCCTTTCACAGGGGCTTTTTAGTGTGGGCTCAGCCCTGCTGTGATACAGCCATGGCTTTGGGCTATTTCCTAGAATGGTCAGGATTTGCCAAGGTCTGATTTTGGCATGCCACATATAATCCTTACTAGAGATCATTTCCCAGGCAGTAGATGACCTGCACACTACTTAGGTATGCTTGATTATTAACAAAATTCAGATCAGAGTTACTCTTTGCTCATGCCATGTCTGATGTTTTTTCCTAAACTCTGACCCTTTAGGAGCTATTAGTTTCTCTGTAGAGACATATGCTTTGAATTTGTGCTAGTGTGTGTTCAAGTGATTTACTGTAGACTAATTAGATAATTTAATTGACACAATTAGCAGTAATATTTGTGGAAACAGCACATAATGCCTCACTTCTTGTGTCCTTGGTTTTTTTCATGCCAATTATCCTCTGCTTTTCTAATCAAATGATTTTGTGGGAGACTCACAATGAAATAGAGAGTGTGACATGAGACTTTATCATTAAAAAGGAAAACTCAGATCCTTGCTTTTCAAGGAGGTATTTTGAGTCTATTCACCCTTTCTTATGCAAATTATATATTACACCATCCTGGCACATAGAACCCCTTGTGGGCTTGCTTTTTTTTTTTTTTTTGAAAAAAAAGGCCTAGTGTTCATCAGAAAAAAGATGCCGGTAGTACTGAATAGAGGGAAGAATAGTTCAGCAGGTACCATGGAAGCTTCCCTACAGAGCTCTGCTGATGGAGTTGAAGTTTGACCTGTAGTACCCTCTGTTATTCTGTTGTCACTGGATGCCAATAAAGCTCATCACTAAAGCTGCAGCAACCTGTTCACCGCAGTTTGATATCTCTGCTGAACAAACCATCTCATTCCCATGCAGAAGTTCATGAATGAGTGGACCAATATTCAGCTATTCAAACACAATAAAATTGATTTTGAAATCAAGTAACTGTATCTTTTATCAGCAAGGTACATTTGTAGAACAAATGGAAACTAATACATCTACTTGAAGTGTTGTGACAGCCAGAACATGCATTCCAAAATGCTTATGAACTGAACAGTTTTCTCAGGATAGAAATAGATGTCTGTGCATCTTGAGTCAGAAGCTCTGCAGCTTCAGGTGTAAACTGGTGCCTGCTCCCTGTTGTATATAGCTTTCAGAGTGCTCCTCTGCCATAAGCCTGCACATCCAACAATGACACTGGAAGTGGTGGGTGTATGCACAGCTGGTTATATGATAATTTGGCCATTCATGGGTTTGGAAAATATCATGAGAGAGAAGTTGTTGTGTGTCTACTCATGATATACCTGGCATGCACATGCTTACACCACATCATGAGACAATGGCATGACATATTGCTGAGAAAAAATTAAGAGCATGAGGCACTGACATGGTGCCATCATGGGCTTTTTGGCTAGCACTGTCTAAAAGATTAAGCATCTTTGTTTTGAGTTGATTCTTACAAGGAAGCAGAGCACTGAATAGACAATAAACAATTTCTTCCCTTACCACAATGACTTTATTCTTCTGGGAAAATAGTTGAGATGATGAAGCTAAATGCATCTTATTTTGTGCCACTGATTTTGTAACCTCAAACATAGCACTAGTTCTTAGTGTGCATCACATAACAGAACTATTAAATAGAAATTCTAAGCTGTGTAAAATTCTTCAAGTGAAAGAAGCAAAATGTATTTTTTTTTGTTTAAAAATAAAACCAAAATTCTCTTCTGTCCATGTGCACCCTTTTCAACATCTGGACCTCAATTAGAAAGAGAAAATAATGTGTTTATAAGTCTGCAGAGTTCTTTTTATTTTTTTTTCTGTGCTGCTGCAATACTTTTCAGTTGTAGCAGCTATTTTATGAACTCATGAGTTAAGCAGTTCCAAATTGGAAAAGTACCAACCACTCCTACTATTCAACAAAATGTTTTCAAGAGCAGTTAAAAATGCCAAGGAAAAAAAACAACATTCAACCCTAGTTCTACATCAGATTCAAGCTTAGTAGCAACAGAAGTAATCCTTTTGGGATCTAACTTGTCAAAGAGTAACTTTAGCACTCTAAATCCAGTCAGGTTTTGTTTACGCTAAGGATTTCTAAGAAAGAAATCTTGATGATTCTCTTGTTCTGGTATTGTCATCACTTAGACACCACATGTCTCTCAAAAGTCCACTAGCCCCAACTATTACCACCATGATCTTTGACCTTCTCTTACGCTTCTTCAAGTGGTGGTAAAAGCAGACCTGTTGAAAGGAATCTAGTCTTCAACATGGCTCATTTTCAATCAAGAATAAATTTTGACTAAGCAAGTCAAAATAGGTGACTAGCTTTTTATGTTTTCCAGCTCAAATACAAGGAGAGCAACATGTAGATGAATTCACCATCCAGCTGTTGCTGGATGTAGGAACCTGTAGTGACACTGGTGAAATTGATCTCTCCTATGTCTGAAAAAATCTTTAGGTAACAAAATCTGAGATAGGTAGTTATAGTTTATACTTGTATAATACGAGCTATCTTGAACCTAGGACAGAAATAGATGGGAAATAACGATACCAGGACTGAAGAAAGATACTATTTTAACACTCTGCTCTTTCATAGCTACTCCATTTGAGCATCTGAATGATGTGTCTAATAATAACACCTTTCAGGTTCACAGCATCTTTGTGCTGTGATAACTATTATTCTCACTATAGAACACACACCCACATCTAGGAGAGAATGGTGTTATGGATACTAGGTCTATGTAGGGCTTTTCCCTCTTCTTGCTTCTTCCCTGAAACTTATTCAAATCTTTGTAATTCACATCAGAATCCGTGCACGAATGCAGCTGGTGTCCTACTTAAATTCATTAGCTGTAATAAACAACAAAGTTATAGCCCTAGGTCAAATATAGGATTTCAGTGGCTATAAAAAGAGACAGAAGTGTCTCTTAGGCACTGCCATCCAATTTGGTGCACACAAGGATTTGTGCAGTATACCATACAATGCGATCTCTCCCAAAATTGCCAGCTATCAAAAAACACTAAGCAAGGGAAATCTCAGCTCCCATATTTCACTTGAACAAGGGAAACCTGAGTCCATGAAATGTTTACTTTCACGTACCCTTCCAAAGAACAGAGTTCACAATATTGCTTTTAGAAGCCAGGTGATTTATAGAACCTATGGCCACCCTTTACAGAACAGCTTAGTTGTTAGAGAATTCACCTGGAAACTCAGAGACCTGTTCAGGCTTGGGTAACAAAAAGTGGAAAAGGGCTAAGGTTTTCCTCACCTAATGTGTAGGAATGGGATTAAAAGCATAACTCTGTATAAAAGTAGGTATCACAGTCACTTCAGGGTGGGATTTAGGGCTCCTCCTTTTTAAGTGAGCCTGAAAACAGCTAAGCCAGGAATTACCAAAATACTTTTCTGCACACACAAAAAAAATCTTCATTTGGAGAACAGCCATACAATACCTGAGAGAGACAAGCGGAAGTCAGTCCAGAAGTGGCTGTAAACAGATGACAAGGACTTTAGGGGAGACAGTAAAGTCTCCCCTGCAGAACAGATGTGGTTCCAGCAGCTCCCACCAGCCAGAACTGTTTTCCCAGAAATACCAATACACACAAAATCTGATGTCACTAAAATTGTCCTCCCATTATAGTTACCCATATTTAGGACATTATATTAACAGTGGATAGAGCTACTATCTTTTGCCATGCTTAAAAACTAAAATAAATAGAAGTGCAATGTTAAGATCTGATCCTGTCAGTGTAAGTTGTCTTTACTTAAATAAATTGAACAAATTGGGAGTTTTTGGGGATTTAATACAACACTCTACCTATCTTAAATTTCCAGTGGGTTTTAGGCAGGAGTGAGTTACCTGTGCCCCCAGGCCAAAACAATGCTGGTAAGCACATGGAGACCTGAACAGAGGAGCGATCTGAGCTTTCAGTATTCCTGATCTTAGCATACCTCTGCAATATCATATTTAAGGATCACTGCTTTAAGTCTAGACAGAATTTCAGATTTTACCTAAATCATATTTTAGTACCTACATCATTGTTTATTTTGTTTATATTTTTGCATCTGTTCCTTTCAGCCACGTCATCTTCTGTTTTAAGTAAGTCTATTTTTCTCCCTGCATGTCTAGGGTTGGAAAGCTGAAAGAGGTGAAGAGGATTATTCCTGTCCTCTGTCTTCCTTTTTCTGAAAACTCCTTCTTTATCTTGTCTTTTGGGAAGTCAAGTGCTGCACTGAGAGCAAAATCTGTTGTTATTGAAATCAAAGGGAGCTTTGCAATGACTTCACTGGAAATAGTATCAAGTCCTTAACATGATTTAACCCAGAAAGAACAGCTTTGTGAATCTGATTAAGGACATTCTGTAATAATTGTTCTGACAACTTGTACCTTTCCACAAGCTCACACTGAGCTCTGGGGTAATGTGGCTCCCAGTAAGATGAAGATTAAGTGATGCAGGAGATGTTATCTCATCTTTGACCTTGAGTACCACCTCCATAGTGAGATACATTACTCTGATCTCTGTAACGAGAAATCATTCTTGTTTTGCTGACTAAAACTGCCTTTTTCATAGCAAAATTACAAAAATACCTCAAGGAAGGAGTACGTGTTATTGCTTTGCACCAGAACTGACAAAACTGCACATTTTGCCTGTTTGGATTTGAGATTTAACACACATCTCTGCACAGCCCTCCCCCTCCTCAGTGTTCTTCTGAACAGAATATCAATGTCACCAGAGAGGAGTCATCTTTCCTTTTTTCCTCTCCTCTTTTGCTGCTGTTACTCCTCAGTGAGCTTAAATTTCATTTACTTTGGCAAGAGGTGCATTTTTTTTTCTTTTAAAAGTTTTAATCCACCTTGCAACACTACCTAAAAAGAAGCAAAATTAAACTCCAGTGTGTGCTAGGGAGAGAAAACCTACTTTATTTATCACCCAGTCCTACTTTACCATACACTGACCTAATTACAGCCCACACCACAAGGGGTAGGAGGAGCAGCAGAAGGAGCGCTTCTGCCACCTAGTGACTCCTGTCCTCCTGCAGTAACCAGCAGCATCCCTTTGTGAGTTCTGCGGTTTCTTGTCGCCAGCGCTTGAGAGCAAATGACCTTCCACCACAGCCTGCCTGAATGGATGCCGAGCTTACCTGTGTCCTGCTTTTTTCTCCTCTTTCACTGATTCAGAACAGCTTTCATGGATGAATTCTCCACTAGGACTGGCAACCCGCAGTAAGGAATGTGGGATTTTAAAAAAAACACTTGAAATGCTGTAAAGTACAGAAAAAACAAACAAAACAAAACAAAAAAAAAACAAACCCAAAGCCTAACACACAAACCCCACCGCCAAAAAAAATCCAAACCAAAACAAAACCAATCCCAACAGTGTTCAAGCAGTGCTAGTATGTGTCTGAAACCAGAAAATGTGTTGCATACACAGATATAGGCTGTGGTTTTCAAAGGAAGCGTGGAGAGCTGGGTGCCTCTGTGGCTGTCACAAATCGGATGTACAAATTATTAGGGTCTTGAGTTTCTACAAGATTTTGCTTTTCCCTTTCCTGCAATTATAATTTAGGTAATCTTGTTCCTGTGAAATGACAGGTGATCATGCACTAATTAGCCTATTTCTGTATGATACCATTCTCAGCTTGAGCTTCTTGGACTAAACATGAAAAACAGAAATGTTTTCCTATTGCCATAGACATAAAAACATTACAGAGCAGACCCAAATTTGACTGTCTGAAAATTAAGGTCTTTTTTCAGTCTTTCCTTTTCAAAGATATTCAGTAGTTTTTTCACAACTGCTCTGAAGGTCATTTTTTTTAATTGGCATGTTGTTGCTAAATTAAATGTACATCATTGGAACCACTTGCTGTGTGCAAGTGAGAGGATGAAGACTCTTAAGGATTCCTGTAAACAAATCTGAATGTTCTTCCACAACATGTGCATACTGAGGGAAACCAGCCATTATTTTACATTCTGTGTGTAAAAACCTTTCAATATCCATCTTTTTTTAAGTGTTCCAGTGAAGTGGTGCAGTACAACCAATGTTTATTCTTATATTTCCATGTAAATATATTATAGTGAATGAAAATTAGGGTTTCAGGATATAGCATTAAACGATCAGGAATTACTCTGACAATTGCCTCTGAAATTTTCATTGTTTTTCAGACTTTTTTTTTTATATCTAGGGTAGTATGTCCAAGGACTAGTTAAAATTGAAAACTTTATTCTGCAAGTTTTCCTTCTCATTAACAATATTATCACTGCCTTGTTTGACTGTGACACAGGTTCCTTCCAGACCATGTTCCCCTGTTTGCTTCCCCAGGGTGGGAAGGACTCTGCGGTAAGGAGGGAAAGAAAGTTCTTGCCACAGCACCAAAGTACAGGCAAGGGCTAAGGGCTTAGACATCACAGGCTTAGACACTCCTTTAGCTTGTCTTCTTGATGTTCATCTCCCACTTGGGATCTGCTTTACAGAAATGCTTAGCTCTTTTGTTTGTAGCTAAGTCTGTGTTTTGATGATCAGAGGGCTGAAACATCTCTCCTATGAAGACAGGCTGAGAGAGCTGGGCTTGTTCAGCCTGGAGAAAAGAAGGCTCAGAGGAAACCTTATAACAGTCTTCCAGAACCTAAAGGGAGCCTACAAGAAATGTGCAGAGGGACTTTTTACAAAGACAGGATAGGGAAGAATGGTTTTATACTGAAAAAGGGTAGACTTAGATTAGATATTAGGGAAAAATTCTTCACTGTGAGGGTGCTGAGGCACTGGAACAGATTGCCCAGAGAAGCTGTGGCTGCCGCATCCCTGGAATTGTTCAAGGCCAGGTTGGATGGGGCTTTGAGCAGCCTGGTCTAGTGGAAGGTGCCTCTGCCTGTGGCAGGGGTGCTGGAACTATATGATTTTTAAGGTCTCATCCAACCCAAACCATTGTATGATACAATTCTACAATATAATAGACTCCTATGACATACTTTAAGATGCAAATAATCAGGTTTGAAACATGTCAAATTAACCACTCAAAATTAGTTTACACTTTTCTCCTTTATCTCCCTTTGTCTCAGTTATTTATGCATAAAAGAGAAGTAAGCCTCTCAGAGAGGTGTTGTGAAGATGGAGGAATTGTTTATGAAGCACTCATATATATCAGTAGGTAAACACCAGAAAAACTCATATAAGGAACGGATCAAAATTGTGTGTAGTAGATAACTTGCAAAATTATACAGTGAGCAGTGAATAGAAAAATGTTGAAAAACATTGGCTAAGAGAGCATTATACATTTTGTACATTGACTGGAACAGTTAACGTACAGAAAGACATAATGTAAAGAACACACCTGTATATTATATAATGTTCATACCAAAAACTATTTTTGTCCCATGTAGTTACAGCTCTTAGCAAAAATTCAGGACCATAAACATGTTTCTAGTTGTTTTCTGTGTTGTTCCTCGTGACACAAACACTGCTGTGATACTGTAGTCCAGGAGAACCGCGCCTTTCTTGCACTTTCCATAGGAGTCGGTGGACAGAGAGTATTTGATACTACAGTACTGCAGTCCAGCAATGTTGCTTTGATACATTTTTTGATGCAATCATATGCAAAATTTTGACACTGCTTATTTCACTGGAAACTTGGTCCTTTTCAGATCATAAAGTAGATAATACACGTAATTTGAGGTATCTGTTGAGACAGGGTTGGAACTATCTATCATCTGATATGTCTATGATGTCAGATACATGATAATCATATCAGAAAATAAATAAAATATCCCCTCTCACCATAGAAGTTAGATCATGAATGTTTTCACTTGCTGTTTGGGTGTACTCTTTGTAAGGAAAGATAGTGTGATAAAAGGTGAAAAGGGTGATGTTTCCTATTCTTGCAGAAATCAAGGAGAAAGCTACTATAAAACGTTTTAAGAGTCACCCATGTCTCTTAATCTGTTGCTAGGAAGGGTTTGTCCAGAGTTTCATCTGCATGTCTGTTTAGTTCAGTTTAGAAGCATGCTTCTGAAGTTAAGCAGTGTAGTCACCATTTTCTGTGGTCTGGGTCTGTATTCGGGCCCTTAAGAGTCTTGTGCAGTGGGCTTGGAGACATTTCATTGTGCATGCACTGAATTCCTTCCAGGTTTCTATCAGCTGGAGAGAGCACTCTAGGAGTGCAGGTAGTGCACTTCAATCTCAAATGGAAACTCAGTAAATGGGACTAGATGAGCAATTCCTAAACATAAACTTGTGAAACTGATCTAGGTTGGACACTGCATCCTCAGCATAAGTATTTTAATACACTTGCAGTTCTAGACAGACATTTCCAACTACCTGTCCATATTGATCTTATTGTTTCTTACATTATTGCTTTAGTAGAAAAAATATGTATAATTTTGTATGTATATAGACATCTATTTGGGAAATCGGTAAAGGCTTCAAGCCCAATATGATATTCATAATAAAAAAAAAAAACAGGCAACAAAATGAAGAAAAAAAGAATATTTTTTGTAATGGGATAATGAAAATATTTGAAAGAAAAATTTAAAATTTATCTGTCACAGAAATCCAAATTTAACCGTAATTTGAGCCACTCAAAGTGACTCAAACATTAGTGCCTGTATTCTTCCCATCTTACAAGTGATTATTTTGTAAAGTATAGGTAACATGGAGATTACCTAAAATTTTCTATTTTAATGACCTTTTGTTGAGGTCATTACTTTGCACAGATATTAAAAAGTTATTTGGGAAAAGCAATTTTCGTTGTCCCAGATGTGCCGTGAGTATAATCAGTAACAAAAAAGTGCTTATAAATTAGGAAGAGCAGAGTCTTTCAGAACACCTGCTGGTGGCCATAGGCACCTGAGTATATCTTACCCAAACAAAGCAGTACAATGACAGCATCCTCAGCAAAAGCAATTTTCTGTAGTTCTGCTGCAGGGAACTCTCTCTTTTGGGAGAAAAAAGTCCCTAGACAGGCCCCCAAAAAAAGGCAGATTAACTGTGCAAAGTCAAGTGTTTGAAAACACAACAGCTGAGAAGGGGAACTTGTAGGTGAATTCATTGGAGAATGGGTTTGTCTTCTGTAAGAAGAGGTCTGTTGATTGCTTGCCCAGATGTGAGGAGGGATGTTTCCTTCAGGCACAAGAGAGGAAACCGTTTTTAAAGCAAAGGCGCTGATCTGGCAGGTAAAAGACAAAAAAAAAAGAAACACAAAAAACCCCAAACCAAATCAAAAAACAAAACAAAGAAACCAAAAGCACTCTCAAAAGAAAACATTCTCCCAATCCCCTCAAAAATCCCAAACAAAAACAGCATCAAAAAGTCAGTGTATGCTTATTGGCTTTTCTCCCACTGTTTTCTGTGTTATCTAAACTGAAGAGTTCTGTTTTAGAAATCTCCTGAAAAGTCTGCATCTCCTTTCTCCATATAGCATGAACTCTCACAATTCAGAGTCTGAGCCATGGGAGGAAAAAGAGTATACAGTACTTCAAATAGAGTTTTAGGTTATGTCTGCAGTGCTAAATCTATCTACTCTGACCTCAATATCAGGATGTTAGGACCTGGGAATGAACGGGGGAGCTAAGTTTTTTAAGAATGTGGAGGTGCCCTGAGGGGACAAAGTGCTATTTTTATATCTAGAGATCCATTTCCAAAAAGTGATAGCAGACAGAGATCCTCTACCCTGGAAGCACATTCTGCAAGCTAGAGCCAAAGAATGTAGCTGGAGCCTTGTAAAACCTAGAGTATCTTAGTGAAACCAGATGGGCTTGGCATGTCAATCTAAACGGCAAAGTTGGATTTAGTCCAAAAGGAGGAGCATTTTGAGACACTGCTCCATGGAGTAGGAGCAAGGGTTGCAGAAGACTCTCGGGAAATTGTCCTGACACACTTAATATTTAGGTAGACCTGATTTCCCAGCTTTAATTGGCAGATTTTATGCTCTTCCTAGCTGTAGAGAAATCACTCCTGCCTTTTAAATCGCTTCTACTTGAGACTCATAAATGAAATTACTATTTGTATGATAAGAGCATCTCTTATCTCCAACCAGATCAGGTCTAACATGACTTGACTGGTACTGTACAGAGTAATCACTATTTGCAATGAAATAGATTGCACCAACTATCAGATATCTAAAGGAAAAGCAATCCCAATGGAACGTGTCCCTAGATACAGTTAGAAAGTCTTGTATGAGGTCATCCTTAGAATCCTACCACACAAACATCTTCTAAATAACATGATTTGAAAACTATGATGTGTCAATATATTTCTGGAGGAAAGCATAAACATTTCAACCCAAGTGCAATTGCTATAAATTATGTTGCCAAGTGATAATGGATATTAGGTTGCTTGTGACTATATGAAAGTGATTGTGTTTACATGGAAAAAGGCAATACATTTCTCTTGCCTTCTCTTTCCTCTGCTGCACACTCTTACAAAGACGGTTGATGGTAGATGTGGCAGTGGCACTCCTTTGTCGCAAAATTTATTTTACTATACCTTGGTTCTGAAACGTTATGCAGAGCTGCATTATATTTTAATCTGCAGGTGGGTTAGATGAAAAATGATCCCTGCTAGGGAAGCAGATTTTTTTTTCCTTCTAATTTTTAAGAGGGAAAAATGGTTTGAGGCAAAGTTCCAACAACAGCGAAAACTTGCTTAAATCAATAAGAAGGTGCTGTAAGGAGCAATATGTCAGAATCACTAAGCCAGAGTGACACACAGATTCAACGTAAATCCCATGACCACTGAATGAATCCACTTATTGCTCACAGCATCTGCGACCTGCTGCTCTGCACCTCTCTCAGCTACAAAGTGACTCTGCTGTCTTGGATTGTGTCCCTGCACACACTATGTCCTTTAGCCACTCACAGACTGGATAGGAAGTGTATATGTAGAAAAGAAGCTGTGGGAAAGAATATTTGGGCAGAATACAGTTTCTGATACAGAAACTACACTGCTGATTCAGAAGAAAGGGAAAGAAGTTGGTGAGTATCATATAGTTTTAAATTTGGCTGGTGTATCATCAAATTCAAAAAATTCTGAGGCATGTTACACTTGTATTACATGCTACATGAAAGAACTTTAAAATATTCCTAGGGTGCCAAAATATAGTTCCCTTAATTTTGAATGGTCATTTTTGTTATATTTGGACTATTTTTGTTATATTTATATGACTCTCCTAAAATGCTAGGTAGCATGTCACATCCATTTTTCTGTTATCACATCTTTCTGGGGACCTTTGGATTTCCCCCTATTGAATTCTGTGATATATTAACATCCCTGTTCCGTACATTGGCTGAAGAGACAGCCTGATGAAATGACAATAATTGAACATCTCTTTAATGTTTCCAATTTCAGACAAATGTGGAAATGAGAAAGCTTATCCTCTTTTCCTCTACCAACTTACAATATTTTATGGGTAATTTGGCTTATATTTTGATCTGAAAGGTCTTTCTAGCAAATGCATAAAATTCTGTGATCTAAAGACTACGGAATACATACTTTTAAAATGTTTTCAGATCTGTCTAAATAGTGCTGAATAGTGCATCTATTTTAATGTTTTATCATTTTAGAATGACAATGACAGATAATGATTTACTTTAAAGAACGCCTGCAATTAAACCGAAGTCTACATTGGCAACATACAGCTGGGACAACTGAAACAAACATCTCACTTAGGCACTAGCTTTCTGGCATTCAAATCACACCACAATTACACTTTACAAAAATGTGCTGCTTTTTTTTGTTGGTTTGTTTTTTGTTTTTTTTTCCTTTTTGCAGATGCAGGGTGAAAAAAAAATACAGAGATCTGCACTACAGGCCTATTCTAATACTTCTCACACATTTCCTATTTTGAAAGGTTTCTTAACAGCAACAAAAAAAAATGCTGATTCTCCAGTGAAAAACTGGAGAGAATTGTATTTGTTCCCAGTGCTCTGGGGTTATCTTAATTCACTTACATACTTCAATCCCAGTCAGCTTGAGGCTTCCAAAATGTCCTTGCAAGCGTATAATTTCTGAGTTGGTGTATATTGACCCATGTCATACATAGGGATAACGGGCTATCTAAACCACTCCTTGCCCAAGCATCATACATTTAATTCATCTTTCCAGCATCCCAGTAAGTCACAATATTATTGTATCTACATACAACACACACATTTTGTTATACTTCATTCTGCAGGCCGAAAAACGTTGTATTGTGGTTCACCTTAGTCTCTGAACCATTCCAAGTGCTATGTATCCTCATGAATGGCAGTTGTCTCAATCTGTTAACCTGATCAAAGTGAGAACAATTTTCCAACTGTTCTGCAGACAAGATTGCCATGATCTTTCAGCAGCCTGATAGGACAGCAAAAACAGAAGACTCCTTGGTCAGGACGAATTTTACTTAGTGAGTCATTGATAAAGTAGTCAAGACACATTGTCTAAAACATTTTCCTATCATAGAAGTCTGTTCTGGAAAAATGTTCTGTACTAAAAATTATTGTTTATTTTGTATCATAAGATTTTAATCTTTGGAAATGATTGAGTATAAAAAAAAATAATTGATGAGGGTTTGAGTATAGTTTCATATTATTTCCTATACTTACACTAACATTTTCACCTTGCGCTATGGAATACATCATTGTTATTGAGAGTTTCCAAAACTAAACACTTAAGTGTTCTTACTTTTTAAAGGGTTTTATTTGGTCATGAGCAAAAGCTGCTATGATGGAAAGCACCTCTTCGTATACCGAACAGTTTTATTGAAAGATGATTTTTTATTAGAAGACAAAATATTGATTTTAGAATGTTTTCTACTTTAAAGAAAATGCTTCCTTGCTTATTTAGACTTAAAAAAAATAAAAAATGGCTGTCTTAAACATTGTCTACTGTTTATATTGATACTAGCTCAGGGTTTCACTTAGTTTCAAACTTTTCCATTGCAAGGACTGTGGGGATTGTGGGGAATAAATATGTGCCAGCACAAGTACACCATTTCTCTTTCTTAGATATTCATCATTTTGATTTCCATTTGCCAATGAGAAGAGAAGATAGCTATCCCCAGGAAATCAGGTATTTTTAACAGATATGGGATATGGAGGAGAAGTTTCAGACCAAGAAGGTCCCTCTTCCTGAAAGAGGTGACACTCTACTGAAACCTAGAATCAAGCAGACAAATAAGTCTTTTGTCTTACCAGGAAACAAAGATTCCCTAAGGGTCCAAATCCCAAACAGAAAAATGAAAACATAGTACAAAATCAGTACAATAAATGAGCCAGGCAGGAGAATGAGAGTAGCTGAAACGTACTAAGGGAAATCACATCAGCGCAGAAAGAAGTCATAAAAGGAGCACTCAGTTGCACAGAGAGACACAGTTAAACTAACATGGTCTTATTAAGACAGAATAAGAAAAACACATTTTTAGACAGCTGAAACAGAACACTAGTATATTCTCACAGGTGAATATACAAAGAAAGAAAGAAATGAGCCACGTGCAGTACTTGATTCAAAATGTTATTATCAATGTGTCTATGATTATAGTGTATGTATCATTCCAACCAGAGCAACAAAAGTCAAAATATGCAAAATATGGAAAGCAAAAAGCTCCAGTGATGACTGCAGCAGCACAAGAAGGCTGATGCCAACAGCATAGAAATATCTTAGGATCAGGAAGCCTGAAAGATAGTTAATAATGACAATAGACAATCAAAGGAAAGAAGGACTTAGAAAACAGAGCTGCAGTAGAAAACTTAAAATGTATCAGACGCATGTTCACCCACTTGGGAACTGCTTTTTTTTTTCTTTCTGAGAGATGATGAAGAAGAAGCAGTTTGAAGTGAAGCAGCAGTGACTGAAACCACTTTAAAAATCGACAAAATGAATGCTATGGGACTAGATAGCATTTATGTAAGACTTCTTGGGGAAACTGGAATCAAATACTTGAACTACTATAACATATAACTTGTGACTTGAAAGGAATAGATAAAGCAAACAAAGACATTCTGCAATCTGAAAGGTTTCCTCAGCAAGGAATATAGCCTAGCACTCACTGATTGCAAAATACCTGTGGAGGAATGTTACTGAAACCCATGTAAGACCATGAATAATATGTAGAACATGACCATGGAATTATACTTTTTTTCTCTCTCAATAAAGTCCAGAGGACCACCAAACACAACTAGCAGGTGGCACAGCTCAAAAACAAGGAAAGGAGGTACTGTTACTTGCAAAACATATTGAGATGGTTGAGTACCTTGCTACAGGATGTTGTGAATGCTAAAGTTTTACCGTCATTCAAATGTGATTTGACAAATTATTCAATAAAACAGAGACTTGAACAAGGAAATACCCATGAAAAACATTCAGAACAAAGATATTATTTCTAGCTTTCAAAATCTTTCAGTTGTAAATACCCAGGCATTATCTGAGAAGATAAATATTTATTTTTCTTCCCTGCTCTCATAATCTCATATCTTTACCATTGTATTGTTGTTGTTGTTGTTATTGTGGTGGTGGTGTTATAGAAGAAAGGATGCTGGAATAGTTGGAAATATAATCCATGTATCCTTCTTTATGTAATAGGAAAAAACATAGCATTTCTAAGAACTCTAAATAGTCACATTCTGTGAGTTGGCCTCGCTTATAATGAGCTTTCAACATTAATTTTTATTGATGAACTCTTTTAGCCTCATAGTTCACTGACCCTATCTTAATTCCATAAATATTTATTTATATCTCTACTTCACCAAAAACATTAGGTGCTTATGCAGTATGGGAGCTGTGGCTTTAAGGAATAAAGATTTGATATCATTACGAAAGCTTGCAGTGAAAATGAAGCCATAGTACCACCTGGGGCCTGAGACTGCAAAGACTGAATGATTTCAGATCTAAGATGTACTCTGCCTGACTCATGATGGTTTTTGGCTATGACTTTTGTTACACACAAATAAGCAAAATTATAAGCACCACACAATAAGGGAGCCACAGCATTGCTCTTTCCTCCTTTAATAAAGTATATTATTAATGTGTACACTATATGTGAACTAAATGCATTTTTTCAGACTTACTGCATATTAAAGTAATATGCTCAGTGCTTGGCAAGACCGTGGAGCAGATCCTCCTAGAAACTCTGCTAAGGCATATCAACAGTAAGGGGTGATTGATGACAACAAACATGTCTTCACTAAGGGCAAATCATGCCTGACAAATCTGGTGGCCTTCTACGATGGGGCCATGGTTTTGGTGGATAAGGGAAGAGCAACTGATGTCACCTACCTGGACTTGCTCAAGGCATTTGACACTGTCCCACATGGCATCCTGTTCTCTATACTGAAGATGCATGGACTCAACAGATTAATCACTTGGTGGGTAAGGACCTGGCTGGATGGTCACACTCAGATTGTTGTGGTAAATAGCACAATGTCCAAGTGTGACAAGCACAGTGATCAGTGTTAGTATTAGAACCAGAGCTGTTCAACATCTCTGTTGCAACAAGGACAGTAGAATTGACTGCACACTCATGGAGTTTGCTGACAACACCAGGCTGTGTGATGCTGATGCAGCCAACATGCTGAAGGGAAGGGATGCCATTCAGAAGGACCTTGATAGGCTTGAGTGGTGGGCCAGTGCAGGCCTCCTGAAGTTCAACAAAATCAAGTGTAAGGTCCAGCATCTGGGCTGGGGCAATCCCAAGCACAAAACAGGTGGAGAATGGATTGACAGCAGTCCTGAGGAAAAGGACTTGAGGTGTTAGTTGATGAGAAGCTCAACATGAGCCAGTAGTATGTTCTTGCACCTCAGAAAGCCAACCGTATACTGGGCTGCATCAAAACCAGCACGGCCAGCAGGTCGAGGGGGCTGTTCTCCACCTCTACTCTGCTATCATGAGATCCCACCCAGAGTACTGCAATCAGCTCTGGGGCCCCCAACACAAGAGGGATGTGGACCTGCTTGAGCAAGTCCAGAGAAGGGCCATGAATATGATCAGAGGGCTGGAGCACCTCTCCTATGAAAATAAACTGAGAGAGTTGGGCTTGTTCAGCCTGGAGAAGGCTCAGAGTAAACCTTATAACAGTATTCCAGTACATAAAGAGGGCCTACAAGAATTGTGCAGAGGAACTTTTTACAAAGATATGTAGTGACAGGATAAGGGAGAATGGTTTTATACTGAAAAAGGGTAGATTTAGATTAGGTATAAGGAAAAAATTCTCCATTATGAGAGTGGTGAGACACTGGAACAGGTTGCCCAGAGAAGCTGTGGATGCCCCATCCTGGAATTATTCAAAGCCAGTTTGGATGGGGATTTGAGCAACCAGGTCTAGTGGAAGGTGCCGGTGCCTGTGGCAGGGGTGTTGGAACTAGATGATCTTTAAGGTCCCATCCAACCCAAACCATTCTACGATTCTATGATTCTATGATTCTATGAATGCTTTATATTCATTATAGCCCACTTATTCAGATTTAAGAATAAACTCTAAATACAATTAAGCTTTACTGTATCTATATGTTGAATTTATTAATCATATTTTTATTTGTGAGACATTTAATAAATCTCAAGACACTATTTATCAACTTGAACATGAGCATAAGGAAATGGAAATAAAATATATATCTATCAGCATGTAAGATGTATAGCCAAGACAGTTTTATACAAATTTGGTGAATTTTGCATATTTTGTTTTGCTTCTTGAACAAAACAATATTTCAATA
This sequence comes from Melopsittacus undulatus, assembly GCF_012275295.1. Classification (NCBI taxonomy): domain Eukaryota; kingdom Metazoa; phylum Chordata; class Aves; order Psittaciformes; family Psittaculidae; genus Melopsittacus; species Melopsittacus undulatus. The sequence goes on from NC_047529.1 coordinate 74,653,651, forward strand.
TCTTTAGTGTGATAGATATAATTATGCATTGAATATTTATTCATTCTTTTGTTATTGAGAGAAAGAGCTTTTTAAATTGAAAGACACCTCCCACTGAGTTTGAACTTCCCATCTCTAAATCATATGGTGCTATCAGTGCAATTTTCTCATTTGATCTAAACCATTACAATGAGCCTCAATATTTTTCAAGTATCTATAATTGCTGAAGGGAGACAGAGCACTTTAAAACATAATTTGAGATAAACAGTTTTAAATAATGACTCCTATTTGTTGCAAACTGATGAAAATTGGAAGACAAGTTAAATTAAAGCAGTTAAATCTCCTTTTTCTCCTTCCCGTGCAATAAGAAGGAAGGGAAATCCTGAATTTTGGTAATGGTTTAAGAGCGGATTTTTTGTTTTGATTTTTATTACTTTCCAGTGTGCAAGTACCACAGCGTCTCTCTCTTTCTCATTCCTCTGAAACATATGGTCAGTGACAGGTTACCAGACTAGATGGATAGCAACTCTGATCTGAGACTGCAGTTCCTCTCTTCTAATCTCCAGCAGCCTACCTGATTGATCCTAGAGCTATGCTGCATAAGGATTAATATTCTATTTGTTGAGTATCAAACAGCAGTAACAGATATCCAGCAGGCATCAGAGATGAATGGGGAGGCATCCTGAATCTTGTACATGCAACAGTCTTCTACAGAGTGGTGAGAAGAAATCTGCAGGAGAACTGAGGCCCTGTGTAAAGAGCTGTCTTGTGGGACAGTTAACCATTTGAAATGCCTTCTCATTTCCAAACCAGATTTGCAAAGTCCAGTGCTGGAAAACTGACTCACAATTGTCACATTCCTAGCCCAAATAAGCATTTTTAACCTGGTGCTGCTTCTTTATTGCTTTGTGCCCACAAGACTGCTTCAGCCTAAAGAAAGATTTATAATCTGATTCCTAATTAGAGCTGTTTGAGCAGATGTACTTGAAGAAAGTTACTCATCCTTAATGCAGTACATTGGACCATGTCATTCTTTTGAGTGAAATAATACAGTTAATGGTAACATTATTTTCTACTATAGCTGCATAAGCTGAACTAACATACCAAAAACAAAAGCTAGCAGCAGGTTCTCTATCTTTGAAGAATCTACAAAAGTTTTGATCAGTGGATTTCTTTCAAGTGCTAAAGAACTTGTATAGTCATGTCTCAGTGAGTGAACATCCCGCTTTTCCTGCAGGTAGTTCTGATTTCTTTGCAAATGAAACAGTTGATCTGAACTGTGCTTTTGTTGGTAGGGTAGGGTTTCAATGCAATAAACACTGTTACAGCACTCACAGATAAACTCCTCCAGGCACTAGAGAAATTAATTCTCTATAAATTTTAATGAGTCTCTACAATAATGTTTATTTTAAAAATTAAACCAAAAAATTATGTTGTAACCCAAAACAAAGTTTCAACTAGAAAGCAAACTGTTCAAAAAAACGTACTTAGCCTCATTTATTTCCATATCTGAAAAACCATCTTTCTTCTTCCGAGGGAAAGGAATAAATGTTTTTAGTTGTGTTGACATAGGAAAGGTTGAAGATAGTATTTTGAATGTGTGTTTTCCATCCAAGTTGAACATCCAGAATATTAATATTAGACAATTGATGGGCAGCCTTCATTCAGCTGCCCATGGAGTCCCTTGTACGACCAGTGGTCTCATTTTCTGTTCAAAGTCCCAAGACTATTACTGCTTTTGGGAGGCTGAATTTATTTTTCCTTATTCCACACCTATTTTTTCCTTGCTTAGCCATTAAATACCTGGTCATCTGAAAATGTTTGAATGAAACTGAGAAATGATTGCAAGCTAGATGTTTATGAAATAAATATTCATGGAGATAGATGGATGCCTATCCTACAGGCATGTTTTGGAAGTACTGTTAGTATTTTCAAAGAAACCTTTCTGATATTGCCATTTAAGTGACTGTAATCTTTTCTTTGGGATATGGTGAACATTTGGTCTTTCCAACATAGTTACTATTAACTGTATTTTCACACCAAATCCTTCACCTTGATATCTGCATCTCTAGGTTCAGCAGTAGCAGTTATTTTTCTCCTTAGTACCTGGTGCAGTGTTGTGGTTTTGACTTTCAGCTTCGGAACAGCACTGATAACACTGATGTTTTTAGTTGCTGCTCAGTAATGTTTACTCTGACCAAGGACTTTCTGAGTCTCATGCTCTGCCAGGGAGGAGGGGAAGCTGGGAGGAAGCAGAAACAGGACACCTGACCCAAACTAGCCAAAGCTTCCATACCACAGCACGTCATGTCCAGGATGTAGAACTGGGGCAGTTACCCAAGAGGGCTAGATCACTGCTCAGGTCAGCAGGTGGAGAGGTGTTTTATTCTCTTCCCTTGTTATTTCCCTTATCATTATTATTGCTGGTGGTAGCAGTAGTGGTTTTGTGTTATACCTTACTTACTGGACTGCTCTTATCTCAACCCGTGGGAGTTACATTTTTTCGATTCTCCTCCCCATCCCTCTGGGAGCAGGGGGAGTGAGTGAGTGAGCAGCTACATGGTTCTGGGTTGCCATCTGGGCTTAAACCATGACAGCATCACATGCCAGTGTCTCTCTCAGATCTTGCCACTTTGTTCAGGTTCTTGCTGCAAAAATCTGCATTCAGTTATTTCTGCCCTGCTTCTTACATTCCAGTCACCTTATTGTCTCAAACCCTGCTCTGTTCCTATGGCTTGCTGCTCCTATGGCTCTGTTCCTGTGACTTGTGCATTGCATGATTGAACTACTGAATATCTAACAGATAATGAACTTTTCAGCACAATGTATGTTGCAATATGACATCAAAATCAGATCAGGAGAAGAATGAAAGAGAGAAAATGTGATGCTGACGTTTACAAAGGGATTCCAGAGTTACTGGGAAATGTGAGCTATTACTTAATTTTGTTTCAAGTGATAAAACTGGTATTGCAAGCTATTACTATCTAAGCATAATATATCAGCGAAGAGTCACAGTGTTTTCTGTAAATCACAGCCATCCTTCCAAAAAATGCTATTTCTTGTATCCAAAAAGCCCATTAGATTTCTTCAAAGCCATCAATGAGCCTGTAGGTTATGCTGGGTTATGGTGATCCTGTTGCTTAAGTACACACAGCTTTCAAAAGATTTTGAAGTCTTTCACATTGTTTGGTGAATTTACAAGGAATAAAAACAGTTAGGCTATAGAAAATCAGGAATCACAGTCAACTTCAAAATTAAGGGAGGTCCTTAAAATATCTATGTGAGAACCTGGGCTATTCCACCTCATCATAAACAAGCTTGAAAAAAAAAAACCATGAAAGATGAAGAGACAAAGTTTGAAGCCAATATATAATTATTTGCAATTGCTCAAGTTAAAGCTGGCTGTGAAAAGTTCAGATGTATCTCATTTTTATTTATTAGTAATAAAATAAGATATATATACAATATATATCTCAGAAATGAGTGATAAAATGACATATGAGATTTAAGGCTTAAAAAATATTCATTTATACTGTCCACTGTAGTGGTGTTTAGCTAAGCTATTGCCACCTAAGGAAGACTGAGAAGTCATCATGGGTATTTTAATGTGTTCAGCAACTTCAGTATTAGAAGCAATCAGAAAAACAAGAATACCATTAGCAAGTAATAAGAACTGGTTCAATGTCCAGCACAAAATAGTATTGAGAAAATAATGCCCTTCCACCGAAATTACCCAGCAGAAGTTTTCAAACCAATTTATTTTATTTATTTTTTTTTTTACTGAAAGCATAGTTTGACCTGGAATTGATCGATAGACAGTACTGCAGAGGCCAAAACTGTGAACTGGTTCAGAAAGTTATTAGACAATTATATGGTGTATGATTAGCAGATCAGTCAACGTCTATTAAACACAGCAATTTACCCCCCTTAGTTCAGCAAGTCCTGAAAATATTTATCGCTGGAAGCAAAAAGACTATGCATATCCTTACATCTTATGCCTACAATCTGATACTGACTACTGATAGAGATGTACAGCATATGTCCCTGAGTGGCAATTTTTATTCAACTTTTTTATATAGAGCCATAGAATTTTCCTGGAGCTATCCCTCAACTTGATCCACAAAACAGGCTAATGTAACACCCAGCATCCCACTCCCCAAGCAGACGGTTGTGAAGGAAGTACTTGGTGCTCTGAAGTATGCACTAACTTTCTGCCTGCTGGTGTGTAAGTGGGCATAAATATCCCTAAAGATGTTATGAATTCCTATACGTTCTGTAATTGTGCTGCTTCTGCTGAAACTCATCGTGAAGTAGAGCGCGCACAGTATTCCCCAAGGTGTGCATGAGCAAGGGGTTCCATCTTACTAGACACACACATGTACATATACATATACACACACACAGTTCTTGATCTGAAGCAATGTGATTCTTCCAGTCCCCAGCACACTGAGAATCCTAGGTTATCAGTATGGAAGGCTGATGGAGCAGTCAAGTCATTGATTTGGAACCTTCAGTAGACTGAGAAATACCAACAATTTAATTCTGAATTTCATTTTGTTTGATACAGTCCAGGACAGACAACTGTTGGGGGTTTGTAGGTCTGTTTATTTAATATAAAATAACATTACCCTAAAGAATTAAACTGTCCAACTCAAAATACAGTCCTTTTGTGCAGACAAAAGCATAGGAGCTTGCTTGGCTAAAGTGTTATCTAGCAGATTTTAATTGTATGTGTTTTCTGCTGTATATTCATTCCTTCAAAAGAGTATTCTGAAGAACTCATCCATCCTTATTCTAAGTCCTCCCTTCTTTGGAACAGTCTTCTTCGATATGATGGTGGAAATGCATGTGCATTTGCTCAGACCAGTCTTCTTTTGCAGAGTCTTTCCAGGCTGGATATCTATGTATCTATCATAGCAACATTTCCATTGCATTAATGCATTTTGTCTGACTGAAAATTGCTTTTTAACACTTTCCTGAAGGAGCCATCAATTAATATGCAGATCAGAATTGATCACAATTTCTAGGAGTACAGCTTTTTTACTTAGTGATTAATTCACAACAGTGACCTCCCTGAGCTCTTGGGAATACAGCTTTTGATTTTATCATATTAAAGAATAAACGCTATACAAATAACAGTTTCATATATATGAAGTATAGCAAGATTAATAGAGGACAGGCTGATCATCTGTGCTACACGGCTTGCATTTGAAACAATCTCTTCTTTTCATGTCTGTTTATTAACTTAGTTTACTGTTTAGAAAAGAAACACAATCCCTAGCACAGGCAATGCCCTTGAACGTTTCACATCCTGCTACTAATACTTCAGACACAAACATGCTTCCGTGAAATAATTGAAATATTAGACAGGAAGGAGTTCTTTGGATTTTTTTTTCTTTTTTTTTTTTTTTTCTCTTTTAGATAGTGAAAACGGCCTTTAAACTGAGGGCTTTTTATTACTTAGCTTTCTTAGGATATCTGCTGCTGCTCCTCCTGCATTATATAATTCTGCTGCCTCTCTCCTGGGTCAGAGTTCCAGTCTAACAGTTGAGTTTCTCTGAACTGTTCATACAGGCCATATACTGGATTATGAGGTACCAAACATTTCACTTTCAATTTCTCATATCCTACTCTGCCCTAGATACTCAAGCTGGTGCATTGCTCACATACTTCACTGTGTGCCAGAATTTTCTTTTCATCTAGAGTATGTGCAGTGTCCCAGATTTTCACCTAACTGAACTGGCAAGAGTTTCATATAGCACATCTGACAGCAATTAACCAGTGTAGCAGCCTCTGAAATGACTCTGCAATAACTGAGGCTTTGAGAAAATGGCAGGATTTCATGTAAACTTTAACCAACATGTGTATGAGTTTCAACAGATGAGATACGAATCACATATTTTCATGCTAACCACTTATCAGTAAATCTCTCCCTCAGGCTCCACTTCTGGTGTTTTTTTCCCCCCTCAGACAGGCACCTGGCAAGATCACTAATTCCATTCACCTGCTCACAGTAGCCCTTACCATTGCGGGAAAAATATTCCACATTTTTAACACTAATGTCCCTGAGCTGACCCCACTTTTCCCATCTGCAGCTGCCTTGAGCCCATACTATGTTTTCCTGCTGCTTTCGAAATACACATGGATAATTAGCAGAAGAAGGCACTATCAAGTCATGGTCACAAACTTAAAGTGGAAGAAAGTGGATATTAACTAAAGGAGCAATCAGGAATGTTTTAATTGCATATATAATTTCTTGAAAATATTTCCCTATCAAAATTGTACCTTCTGTTGGGAAAGTTTCTTAACTGTAGAGTAGCATTTCGGGACTGATCTTGTGGAATAGCCACAGCCCTGTGAAGAACAAACCAGTGCTCATCTAATGTACACTGGACTCAAGTTCCTGTTCTGCAGCTGGGACTCAGACCTGTGTATTTCATTTTTTGGATGACTTCCAATATCCAAATGCTGTTGAATATACATCTGTTAGGGTGGTAGGTTCAATAACTTGCCAACTTATCAGGTACTTTATTGTTTTATTTCAAAAAAATACATGAATTTTTATTTTATGACACAAAACTAACATTTAAAGCTTAATCCCTTAAAGAATTAAGCTCAGAATGTAAAAGAACTGGATATGAAAATGTGCAGCAAGACTTGCATCCTGTTGGGACAGTCTCCTGCATCTTCTGGATGCAGATTGATTTGTGGGATTGAAGTAACTGCATCCTGAAAACCATGCAGTTTGCCAACCTTGGTGGTGGATTACAACTGAAAGTAAATCAGTAGTCCAAGAAATATTTCTGTACCATGTTTTTAGTTTCTAGCTGTAACATGGCCCCTCCTTATGTTTCTGGGAAAAAGCTTCTTTTTTCACTCTCTGCAATCCTTCTTTGCTCTCAGTTTTGGTGGTGTGAAACAGCATGCTAAATGAAGGTTTGGGCTTGTCATAGCCATTTGATAAAAGCTCGAAGTAAGTTGTTAATAGTTTCCACTGAGTGAGTCACTGAATTATTATAATACAGTACTAGTAGTGCATCTCTGCTGATGTAGGCAGGAACAAATAAATGCCTATCTAGCCTGTCTCTGGCTAAGGCTCAGAGGAGCTGCCAGTGCAAAATGGTTCATTCCCTGTTGCACTGTGCCAGCTAGCAGCATTCATCAGCTCAGGGACTTCTTCACTGAAGGTCAGCTATATGCACCGTGTTTATATTGCTAATGAACCCATTGACCTGTCCCCCTTTACAAGCCATTTGTAATTTGCCTATTCAAACTCTAGCATGTGGCATGCCAGGACATAGCTGGTAAGTAATGCCTTAATCTAGTCAAAAGCACTGCTAGAGATGAAGGGTGCAAATCTAGCATGATGAAGCTCACCACTATCATCTCAGAGAGGAATGTCCTAAGGACAGTTTTCAACCTGTTCTTCCACGTATCACCCTTTTAAGCATGCTCTGACACGATATACCCAGCATCTGTCCTTGAAGTTAAAATAGTGTTTTAAGTAAAATGCTAAGACTAACCTAGACCTCTTCTTGCATAGCACAAAGGTCTAGCAGTATAATTTCTTTCCAAAGCAATCCGCTCCAGTTCTAGGTGACTTGCCAGGGTAAATTTCAATTTCTTCTAGTTGAACTAAATATGCAACAGGTAAATAACTGAACATTAATTGAAAATGGGCATTATTAAGATAAAGTAGTTGCCACCTCCTGCTTTTTCTGCCTGCCCTGAATCCACCCAGCTGAAAGCTTTATTTCTTGCCTTTTCTTATCTCCTCTTTCACTCTATTCACAGTCATCCTTCCTTGCTCTCTTCTTCAATCACTCAATTTGTCAAAATTTCCTTCCAATTATATGATTTTTTTGGTCCAATATCTTTGCTTTAGCACAGTCATGAACATATAAAAGTTAGCCAATATCAGAACAATTCTGACAGGTGCTGACAGGTTGTATTTTAACGATAAACTATCACAATGTGAGAAAACCTCCCACAAACAGTGTACTCCATGTAGCTGCTGCTGAAACTACACAATACTGCTCTAGCCTCATCCAGAAGAACCGCATTGTTTCCTCTCACCACTGAATTTTCAATAAGAATTTATACTTGGCACGGATTAAACATGCTGGATGCAAATAAATCTGTCATGAGACCACTGACATTAGCAGACTTATCTCAGAGATTCATTTTGCTTCTTCTGCAAAGAGTCGGTAAATTTTGGGACAGTGGATAGGTACCTCAGCAAGCAACCAGAAGAGAAGAAAATAGAAAAAAAGAAAAAAAAAAAGAGAAAAGAGAAAAGAGAAAAGAGAAAAGAGAAAAGAGAAAAGAGAAAAGAGAAAAGAGAAGGGAAGAGAAGGGAAGGGAAGAGAAGGGAAGGGAAGAGAAGAGAAGAGAAGAGAAGAGAAGAGAAGAGAAGAGAAGAGAAGAGAAGAGAAGAGAAGAGGTGATAGCTAGTGATAGCAAGAATGTACTATGCAAGAGCCTGAAGTATGGGCAAGCACTGCACTGTGCACAAATGGAAAAATAAAAAATGATCTTTTGGAAAGGTCTTTACAGTCTAAACATTAGACAGGAGACAAAAGAATGATGCTTATGGGCAAGTAAAGGAAAAAAGCTTCAGGAAAAAACAGCATAAAAATTAAAGAAAATGTGAATCTATCAACTTTGACATCTCAAAGGTTTACTGTTTGTTTTAAAGTGATGGTAATATTCTGTTCTTTTTGAAATACCAGAAGTAAACTCCAGCCCCACTTATACTGTGGGAAGCTTACCACTGGTATATGCAGGAGCATGGTGGCAAGCAGCTTCCCTATTCTGTATGAAGCCTGAACTACACTACCTCTGGATACAGCATAGCTATCATTAATTAATAATACAAAAAGTTAATTTAATATTTTTGGTGATTCCTTTTTGTCTTCTTATTTAAAAGAGGACCAATTTAAATAATAGCCTTATAAAAATGTATGGGCTTTTTTTCTCTCCCTATGGCTTTCCTATCCCCCTTCTTTGTTCAGAATGAGATGTTCATTATTTGTCCAGTAAATGAGTAATCTGCTAATTAACCACACTTGTTATGTGATGAATATTCAATTACCATAACGGGAAGAGCAAGAAGATGTATCATACCTAAGTAAATTAATTTGTTGTTGGGCAATGATTTGCATCCACCTGGTTGCAATTGCTCACTCAGAAAAGCTCTCCAGCTTTTCTAAGTTTGAGAATTAAAGGAGCGCAGAGCCCATTTACAGCCATATACAAAAGGTGAATACCTTTCTCTGCATCTCTTTTAAGAGTATTATTCAGACAAATTGAGTTTTGAAATAACTTGTGTTCTTTCTGGTGATAAGAAAAAGAAATTACCAAGTAAATGACATTTATTTCCTGTCTTTGAAAAATTGTAATCCTTTCATATCATGTTAACAATGAAGTCAGAGCAGCCCTTATGGAAAAGCAGGTCAAACTCTTCCTACACAAAGCACGACAGAATATATTTGATATCCAGATCCCATTGTTCAATTCTTGGAGGTGTCTAAAACTTTGCCAAACATATCCAGTAGGAAATGCAAAAAGTCATCATACTGGTCCACACTGAAATCATCAAATGTTTATCCAATTAACACGACGAGGGACAAAAGGGAACAAAGTACAGTTCATAGAACAGAGTGGTCTAATTTCTGTCCAAGGGTGAGACATTTCTGTCCATCCTGCTCCCTCAAATTTAGAGTGGAGTTATTATTAGTGCAGCATGTCAAAGTCCTCCATTTAAGCTAGTTGTGACCTTCAACCTTCCTACCACAGCCTTCACACTACTGGTACACCACATATTCATAGAACAGCTCCTTTCCAAGGATGACTCTTTTTTCTCTACTTACTGCCATTTAAGGATCATTGTGGTATTTAGTATGGCACACAACAGTAAGACTTGAAATGATCCAAATGTAATACATAACACTTCCGTAACCTAAAGAGAAAGAAAGAAGGGGAAAAAAATCAAACACCAAACAAACCAAAAAACAAACACAAAACCAACCAAAACCTGTAGTAAAGAAATGCAGCATTAGGTTAAAGAATAGAATAACTGATGCTATATATCACTAAGCTTTATGGCTAAGTGCTGAGGAGGAAACAGCTAATCTGTTCTTCAGGAGGGGGAGGAGAAGTCTAAACAAACCCAAACCTGCTGACATGGATTAATTTGCATGAAAATCCTTTTCATAAATCCTAGAGAATCCCTCCACAGGCTTAGATTATGTGAGTGGTAACCACCAAGTGTTAAAGGAGGAAAGGGAGTGAGGAAAGATATTGTTTTATGATGAAAGTTTATTTCTTGACAGTTGGTTTCAATGAAATGGTTTTCAACACTTATGACTTGGACGAGTGTGGGTTTGCTGTGACACGAAATGGTGCTGGGGGCTTACGCTATAAGATACAATGCAGAGAATGACTGCAGACACTTGAGAGGATGCCTGGATGCCTATCAGCACCTCTCGCATGCTGAATAACTTCTTTACCAGAGTCATTGTGGGGTGGCACAGGGATTAGTTGCAGCACCTCTGAACAGATCAGAAAACACTTCTGGTAAGGTAAGAGATTTTGAGAGACAAATGAACTTACAAGGCACTGACCTCATCTGGGAATGGAATTGGATGAGGGACTTGGTTTGTCCCCTGTATATATATCTTAATCTTGACATTTTATTTTGCCAGGTTCATGACTGTGGTTTATTTCTCACTGACGAAATGGAATTTATTTGTCACTGCAGTTGCTTTCCTAGTCTCAAAGTCTGAGGTGCATTTGGCCTTCTGCTGTCAGTAAGGGTTGCAGGCACTGTCTGCAGACCCTCAAGCTGTGGCAGGCAACAAACAACTTACCCTAACCCTCTCTCCTATAAACGAAGGAGAAAAAGCATGCTCAATGAGTGGCAGGCAACAAGTAGCAGTATTGTCAACTTGTGTCTTATCATTTCTTCTTTCCACAAAGATCCTTCCTGCTTTGATTACTTTGATTCTCCACCTCACCACTGGGGCAACTGTTAAGGACACAGAAGGATGTGCTTGTTGTGGTTGTGTTTGCCAGAAGATTTCTATCAGATATTTTGTTGTTTTGTTTTTTTTTTCTGAAATCATGATTCAGAATAAGACAAAGGATCAGAGGAGCTGGTTGATCCTGATGCATTTCTGACCTGAAGAAAAGTTGAAATAACTTTCATTCCTGATTACCTTTTTTTTACTTTATTTTTCCAATAAAATGTTAGCAAAAGATTTTGAGCTATTTCTTATAATCTGTGTATATTCTGCAAGTTTTCATTTTTATAGTTTCTGGTTTTCATTAAATAAAAATATAAGAATCTAATGAAAAAAATATTTCTAATTTATCCATAAGATTTTTTTTTAGAATGCTGACAATTTTCAAAAAAAGTCTTCTTAGGGAGGAGAAGGGAAATTGGAGAAGGTTTTTATCATTCTGTCTTTAAGAAAGCTCTTTTTTATGCAGAAAAAAATGCCTACCATCTATAACAGCAATATATTCCCTTTTCTGTCATTGGCTGAGAAATATAAAAATCCTCAAGACAGTTCTGACACTGTCCTGATAGACGTTAAGCTCTTTGTCAAGAAGTCGTTGGTTTACATGCTATTAAAGCAGCATGCTGCCCAGTCTCAGTCACCATATTTAGCTGTTTGAGTGTGGGTTATGTATTTTAGAATGAGGGTGATAAAGCAGTTGTAGACTGTAACATAAGGTGATTTTCTTTACTGCACAATTACGGTTTATGTTACCATAAAGCTCTTGCCAGTGATGAAAAGTTGAGGAGGATTAAACAAAATGCTATAAAACATATCAAAGTGGATTGCATAAACAATTACCATGCTCTGGGAAATGGCTGATTAACTGACTGAAGTGAGACATCTGCAGGATGTAGGCACTATGGATATATCAAAGGATCTGAACTGTCTCGTTTGTTTTAATAAAAGTCACTTAATTTGTTCTAACAGTTAAACCTGGTTTTGTCATCCTCATTATTAAGGGAAAGCGCACTACACCTCTAAGTGAAAGAGTCTTCGTACAGCCAGACCTACTTGCATATTCCCCAGGGCAGAGGCAAGAGAACAAGATTTTCTCAGATCTCATAAATTAAGAGTGAAGTTGGATTTAAGGAATTAAATGGATGTGTGGGGATGCTTGCAAAAACCTTTACCTATTTCTTTGACCTCTCTCTGGCTTTTTTTGTACAAATATTAGCAAAAGAAATCTGTTATTGTCATTTCACTTGTCTTCCAAGTTTATCTAGCCCTTGTGAAAGTAGTGCTTTGCAATCTTCAGTCAACTTTTCCAGCTATATATTGCTATCCTATTTTTCTGATAAGAATTTTGGCCAAAATGAGGCCCAAAATGTAAAGATAAGACAGGAGTCTCCCTTGTAAGTGCCTTTTCTCATTGAAATCCATACACCATAGATACTTAAAATAGCTAGACATAGATTTCTTGTCCATGTTACACAAGCTCTTTCTCCTTTGTAGTGTGAATCAGAATTACACCTTCAGAACCATTGATGCAAACAATGTTACCTTTTCCCTCATAATTCTCCTTATTTTGCCATCTTGATCCCCTTTGCAAGGTAACCTCTTCTCCCTGATAGTTACTGATTGAATCTTTCTAAATGAATTTATGCTGGAAATTAATGTCTGCATTGTCACACTTTAGGCAGTCAGCTATGGGCTACTAAAAGAGGCATGATCACCTGAGTGGGTTTGTCAAAAACTTTTTTCCGTCAATAAATATGCCATTTAAATCTCTGTCCAAATACATATGTAGACAAATAAATAATAAAATAAAGTGTTATCACAATGTATACCTCTCTGTAGTAGCTATGTACCACAATCTTCTGCTTTTGTTCCATGATGAATGCTCTCCATTGCAAAAGACAAATACATTTTTCTCCTAGTCTTTTACATACAGTCCCAGTTTCAATTTTATCTGGAGTCATGCTGACTCTTCTACGTTTTCATTTATTGATTTGTGTATAAACATGAGAGAGAAAGTCAGTTGCACACAGTTTTCCTAACATGTTGCCTTCACTAAGACAGATATCATGCTTGCTAAGAGAGTTTGAAGTGCAGTAAATTTTCTATTACCATCCTATTAAGAACAGCCAATACAGGTAGAAATGTTTGAAATATTTTCCTGACTAGAAAAATAAATCTATATTCACGAGGTTTTTGTGGGATAATTTAACAAATCATTTTGAATAATAATAAAAAAAACCACAACCCAACAACTTAATAACAAAACAAACATGGAAAAGGTAGAATAATGTGAAGTGTTTTGTATATAATTATGGGAAAAGTGTAATTTACTTACTCTTTCCCTACTGATTGCTAGGTTTTCACTTATCTCTATCCTTACAGCAACAGAAGAGTATTCAGGTCCTCCTCTGTTAATACTTTGTAAATTACTTTTGTTAAGCACAGTGCCAGGTTCCCTAGGACTTCCCTTCTACCTGCCACTAATTTTTAAACCATTTTAAAAATGCATATACAAATATTTATTCATAATGTAACTTGGTGCTAGAATGGTGTGACTGAAAATATTCTAAATATTTCATAAATACAAAGAACTGTGATGAAAATTTTAAACTTTAGAATGTAATTAGTGAATGCGAATATTCTAAATTATAATCAAGAAATTAAACCACTGACCTAGAAAACTGGCTCCTTATGATAGATATTGGAGTAGTACAGATTCTCCAGAGAGAGAGTAGGAAAAAAAAAAAACCAAACACAAAAACTAACACCATAAACAAGAATTTATTTTACATTTTAACACAATAGACATACAATGTTGTGGTTATGATAGGAAAAATTCTACTAGTGCTAAACAAATATTCATGGTGGCTTAAGATATCCACAACTCTTTTTTTTCTGCAACAATTAAATTCCTTCAGCCACTGAACAAGATGAAGAACTTATTCTGCAGATAACTATGCTAATACATCCATGCTGTGGCAGCAGGAACCTTTACGGTAGAGGTAGATTATGTTGGCAGAAGGAGCTTTTTGCCTACATAGTTGTATAACTTCCTCAAACACCCAGAGGTCAGCTCATAAAGCTCTTTTTTTGTCAGCATAGCTGTGTCCACATGGGGTTTTTGGCTGGTGTAGCTATTTTGGCAAAGAATATGTGATTTTTCACACTCTTCACTGGCACAGCTGTGTGGGTAAAACATTGTAGAGCAGAAGCAGCATGTACACACAATATGTCTCTCCCTCCCCAGCCTGCCTTTGCTTTTCACATCACCACAAATTAATAACTTGAGGCATGGTTTGCTGAAGAACAGAATAGACAACAGGAGTTTAACACATCATGGTCACTACCAGCTACTGCTGGACTACCATGGGGCAAAATAAAAGAATGAATGGCACAAGTAAAATTTCAAGATAGGTTTGATTGTTTGATTTTGTGGTTTTGGTTTGGTTTGGGTTGGTTTTTTTGTTATGATAATTTTAGACGGTAAGGAATGGTAGCATAGAGCCTTGCCACTAGCAGTTTTTGAGGATAGGCTCATGACAGCAAATACACATGGATAGAATGAAGAATCATCAGGGTACTAAAGATCCACCAAAGTATGTTAGAGAAGGCAGTTTTAAAGAAATAGGAGCTCCACTACTAGCTTCAGTAAGCCTGGGCTCAGATTAGGTTTCTCTGCCAGCATTCAGGAAACTAAACAAAGGAGAAAAACAAATGTGTAGACTTTATGTCCAGGGTATCCTGCCAGTTCCACTTGGCTCCTAACATCTTGTAGCCAGGTGAGCAATCGAGGGAGGGATTTTCAAAGCTCTGCTTCTTAGGACCAGGCTACTGAAATCTGATGCCCTTATGTAGAGACAAGTAAATGTCCCTACTTGTAACAGCAGGAAGGAAAAAAGCAGCATTATTACTCCTATTTGCCCATAAGAAGCAGTAAAAAATGTGCTATGCCACCTTTTCTGTTCCACACACCAAGTAAGCATTCATGTGTCACCAAAGTACTATCCCAAGTGTTCAGCTGTTAAAAGATCAAGGTATTATATTTGTCTTTTTTATGCTTGTCTGCTCCTTCATATCTCCTGCTGAGAGCCACTCTTTCTAGTGTATGTGGGCTGAGTTACAGTGAGCAACTGAAATGATACTACAGAGTGACAGAAAGTCATAGATACTAGTTTCTAGGACCAGCTATACCTCTCTAGGGACAATTTTTATTTTATCCACCATGTTACTAAATAGCAAGTGATAGGTAGAATTAAAATACCTGTGCTACTTCCATGTTGCTACATACATTTCTACCATTTTCTATTTCCTTTCTCATTCATTAATATCATACTTGAACTTCTCTTAAGTCTTTTGTGGCAATGAATACACTAAACAAGGTACAGTACCAATAAAAAGGGGCTGTACTTGAGATTTTTACTGATTCTTTAGCAAGGCAATCCTTTGTTTGATTTCTACAAAGAAAAACCAAACAACAAACCCAAGTGCAGGAATATTCTGATATGGATCAACTAGAGAGATCTACAGGAATAACTTTTCTGAAGAAGTTGAACAATAAGTATTTACATGAAATACATTGCTGTATAAATCAGGCAGCTAGGAAATAACTCAAATCAATGCCAACAGTTGTTCTATGTAAATCTTTTTGTTTGGAGTAGCTGGCCAGCCTGAGGCAGAAGGAAGCAGGAACATCCATTATCGTATTTATTCATTAGAGTTAATTCACCTCCCAATAAAGGCCTGTTATAAATGTGTGTGTCATGAACAAAACAGGTTAAAGAATAACAGCTGGAAGGAAAAACAGAACATCATAAAACAGATTTTGCAGTGTTTCATTTTGCATATTATTTACATCTCTTACAAATAATTTAGTATAACACACCTGAAAAGAAGAGCCTGGAATTCAAAGAGAATCTTTTACAGTGATGAGACAACTTCTAAGAAGTGAGTGAAGAAAAAAGTCTACAAATACTGGTGTAAAAAAAAAGATAATCTTTGAAATTTACAACTATTTGCATTCCTCTAATTATATTGTGATAACTGAAGTCAAATTCCAGTGGATTATTTAGGTTGTACAGATCCGCTGCAGTTACTGTAACTTTAACACTTGATAACCATTGGATTGCACTCCATCAGTCCCAGAAAAAATAAGACTGGCTTGAGCTGTTTTCCATTTTACTTCAACTGATCTGGTCAGATCAACTTGATTAAACATGCAGTGGGACTGTTTGTCTTATGGGCTATAGAAGGCAGGGTTTCAGTAGTACGGACTTGGGCTTATGGTATTGATCTCATCATGATGATTGACAGTGATTGCTTTCCAAGCTGATAGCTGGATGGGAGAATAAAATAAAAGACAAATTCTTTGCTCAACCAGAAAATGTCAGCTAAAAGTCCCGGTGAAAAAAACTGTTACCTACCTGAACTGTTTTACAATGAGACAATGTAAAATGAGTAAGTACTGGAGGGCCATTTGTTTGCTACCTAAAACTGCAGTCAGTCCCTACAGGTACTATTGCAACATATTTATTTAAGAATGGCAACCTGATACCTTTATGAAGTATGGAGAAAGAAAAAAAAAAGTGACAAACCAGAGTGAGTTAGAATATTTTTCAAATTGTAGTGAACTTTTGTCAGTGAAGAGCTCAGGAGATGTGACGTTACCTACTACCCGTTTGTGTTTGAAAGTGCTCTTTTTTCATCTAACTTAAACAGCAGCTTTTTTATTTTGTACTCCGGCACACAACTTATAAAATACTTATCTGTTGTTCAGTCATTCAAAAAAAAAAAACAAACCCAAACCAAAAGCCCAAATGAAAAATATTCAGAAGCTTTGATCATTTTCCTCCACTATCTAGAGAATATTTCAGTTAATGACAGGAAAAGGTTGATGCCAACTATCACTGCTTTTGTTTGTTCTTAATAACTGATGTCAGGCATGGGAAAAATCTCAAAATGATAGCACTTGGCAACAAATACCTCTCTGTACACAAGCAAGCAACATGGGCATCAGCTCTGGCAGCCTTCCTTTGTGTGCCTGGAGAGAACTATCATAGTGCTTGGGGGGATTATTCAGTGTCTTGGTCCTTTCCCTCTTTGGTTTCTTTGCTGATAGTAAGAGCACCAATTAGTGCAGTTACACTGCCAATTTCACTTCATGGAAATATCACTGTTAGGTTTCATGCTAAAACCAACTGCTTCTGAGGCACAAGCATAAGGTGTATTTCTCATCAACTATTAAACAAGTGGTAATGACCTTCAGGTACCTGCTAATGGTGTAGGCTGTAGCTAACCATTGACTTCATGTGAAATGTCATACATCAGCCCACTGCCTGTTCACTGTTTTAGCCTTCCTTCACTCCTAGCATTATTATTTTATATCTCCTTTTCAGTTTATAAGCCTAGTCTTTTATACATGAGGGCTATCCTAACCATGTGCAATATTTTATCATTTATGTTCCAGGTAGCATTTCCAAATTCTTCAAATGAAATTATTAGAACTAAGAAATAGGTCACAACCTTGGCAACCATCTGATGTGAGACAATGTAATCTGCTAGCACACTGGTTGTCATGGAAACTGACAATATTGGATTTTTCCTTCAATGCAACCTGTGTTTTATGCATAAATTATTAGCATATTAAATCTAAAGCACTGACACTTCAAAGCAGACCACCCATGTGTTTTATATGTGTTTATGAGTAACTTAAACTCATTCCTATTGGCATTCAGGAGACAGTTCAATAGTTGCTGACTTAGACTGAGGAAGGATTTTTTTTAGATTGGACTGTACAGATCTGTGTTTCTGAGCTGAAGAAATTTCAGACTCTACCCCTTTTAGCTAATGACTCACCCAAGTGTGCTAGATTACAATGCTCATTTGTTTCGTTTTTAGTGTCTCTACTGTCAATCATCTTACAGCTAGAATTTGTTTGATGCAAAATCAACTTTATGAGATATGCTAAAAGTTTATATATTGTTTGTTTTAATTTGATCCCAGCTGAAATAGGAATAAGATCTCCTGGATTTTTCAAGAGAAAGCTAACAATTGTCTTTCCTGTCCATCACCTTGTTTCTCTCCCAGCCCCTTTCCCAAACAGGTGTTAAACTTCCTCTTTTAAGCTCAGGGACTAGTGCTTTGGTCTCTTTCTCATCTTGCTGTATTCCAATATTACTAAACCGTGGTGCCTCTTTTCATGTTGGCTTCCTTCATCTGTTCTGTATTTGTGTGCAGTACATATTGGTTGTAAAGAAATAGCATTTCTGAATGCCAAAATATTAACTTCCCCCCCCGTCCCCAGCCTGAAGCTGTGTATATAGTAACTTTCAATGCAGGAAATATCCAGGGGCATGAAATAAGACCATTAACCCATAGCCAGAGAGCAACTGTCATACAGCACATAATCTGAGCTGACATCCATGTTTCTTTCTTTTGTAAAGAACATCTTGCCCTTCTCTGAAACATGAAAAAGTTTGAAAGTAGAGAATAAAGGATTGAAAAAAATACTGAATTTCATCTGCAGACCTTTGAAATGAGACAGGGTGACATCCCGTCACTTTTTCCTTTTTGTAAACCCTTGGCATAGCAAACTCATGACCTAGAAGCTTTTTCTCAAAGTGCTCACCACCCAGTTTGGCTTCACAATAAGAACTGTCCTTCCCATTTTTCATGGCATTCAGATTTGATATGTAAGGGAAACCTACTTTGAAGTGTGAATCAGGAGATAAATGGTTGGTCACTCTCTCTCCCAAAATGCAACATGAATGTCCAACTTGCAAGCACAAGGGAACATTAATTCTAAATATTAAGGCTTATATAAATGTCCTGGGATCAGCAGTAGCTGTCATTTTTCTCCTTCTTAGTAGCTGGTGCAGGGTAGTGGTTTTGACTTTCAGTCTGGGAAGAGAGCTGATAACATCAATGTTTTTAGTTGTTGCTAAATAATGATTACTCCAATCATGGAGTTTTTGAGTCTCGTGCTCTGCCAGGGAGGAGGGGAAGTTGGGAGGAAGCAGAGACAGGACACCTGACCCAAACTAACCACAGGGGTATTCCATACCACAGCACATCATGCCCAGTATGTAAACTGGGGGCAGTTATCTGGAAGGGCTAGATCGCTGATCAGGTCGGGCTGTGTATTGGTCAGCAGGTGGTGAATGGTTGTATTCTCTCCTCTTGTTCTTTCCCTTATCATTATTATTATTGGTGGTAGCAGCAGTGGTTTGTGTTATACTTTAGTTACTGGACTGCTCTTATCTCAACCTGTGGGAGTTACATTCTTTTGATTCTCCTCCCCATCCCTTCGCTCACGGAGGGAGGAAGAAAGGAGGTGAGTGACAGGTGCATGCTTCGGGGTTGCTGGCTGGACTTAAACCACAACAATAAATAAGATTTTTAACCTGTATTGCTAAAACTTCCAGTACATCCTTACAACTAAATAAAATGCAGAAGCAGCAATTCTGGATACTGTGTTGATGAAGTAGCACAGGTTTTCATATAATCTTTTGATATGTAATTTTGGCTTTTTCTGATATTAATTTTTTGAATGTAATTAACAAAGATTGAAAGAGTTTACTACATAATCATCATAGCATCCAGTTTCTATTTTTGACCCCCAAGAATGGGATTGTCTTCACCATAGTTAGGTTTAGAAGTAGCCAAGGGAAACAAGATTATGAAGTCAGACTTCAAACTAAAGTTTTGTAAGTGTTTTAGGAACAGAAACACTATTTACAAGAATGTGTTTAAGTAAACTGAAGTCACTCAGCTAAAGAAAAGTTAGAATTGATTTAGCTCAGACAAATTGCTTACGCTTCTAGCCCTGCAAGAGCCTGTTCAAACAGTCTGAGCACATCCCTAAAGCTTTCTTGAAAGTCTACCTGACACATGAAAGTTGCCTACCACCTTTGCATTTGAATAACAGAACATGCAATACCTGATGTTGTTCAGATTTCCCTTTTGCTTAAAGAATGTAGAATTCTTTCTGGTAAAACCAAATTCTGAAGAAGTTTATGGTTTTGATAGCAAAGATTTGCATCCTGAAAGCAGGTTTGGACTTCCTTCTGGATTTTAAACCTGGAGTAAAGGGCAACAAATGTCAACAACATCTTTTGGCAATGATGTTGACTCTGGTTAATACAATCTACCCATTCAAAATACTTGTGTGTCATGGGTTCAGCAGTAGCTCATGCTCTGCCAGGGAGGAGGGAGAGATAGGGCGCCTGGTCTGGGCTAGTCGGGGAGGTATTCCATACCACAGCACATCCTGCTCGGGGAGGGGACTGGAAGCTGGCCAGGAGGGGAAGGGTTAGCTCTCTCCTCCAGGCTGGGCTCGTGTCGGCGGGTGGTATTGCATTCTCTCTCCCTGTTTATTTCCTCTAACATTGATTTGTTAGTGGTAGCAGTAGTGATTTGTGTTATACCTTAATTGCTGGACTGATTTTACCTCAATCCGTGGGAGTTGTATTCCTCCGGCTCTCCTCCCCATCCCTCCAGGAGTGGGAAGGTGGGGGGAGGAGGGAAACAAAGGAGTGTGTGGACTTTAAACCACGACAGATTTTTGGCGCCCAACGTGGGGCACAAACCCACGAAATAACAACAAATCTGACAGGATTTATAGTCATTTGTCACAATGCTGTTTTATTGGCTCTCACAGGTTTTTCTCTTGATCTCACAGTTTCAGGATTTTACCAATTACTTGTCATATATATTAACTGTGTTAGTGTTTATCAAGTATGGGGTTTGGGCTAAGGTTCTCGTCTCATTGTACTTTATGTTAATGACTTGTAATACAATAGAAGCATTGATCATGAAACTGATCTGGTTTATGCTCCCGGTATGGTCACCAACTTTATATTTTGGGAGGTATATAATAGAAGTGCTTAGCAATTTCACACCTTTTTTCTCCTTCTCGGGTGGTCAACCTGTGAAGGAGACATTCTTCTATCCTCCCAGTGTTCTCTCCAGATGGTCTACAACATCATTTGAGGGTTTTGAGGTTTTTGAATGGCCTTTTATTACTGTTGAGACTTGTATGCTGATTGTGATGGGGATCACCATAGTAGCACGCATACAGAGTGTGTTTTGCTCACAGTTATTTCATCTGATTTCAAGAGTTAAGCGGAGTCAGGTCTGGTCCTGTATTGGGGTTAAACAACGAAATAGGAGGACCAGGAGATCTTCCCAGAGGCTGGACAGTCATGAGTGGCAGGGTGTGTGGGATAGTATGGGCAAGCATCTAGGTCAGTGGGCCCCTCCAGTACTTTGGAATTTTACTTCCGAACAAGTGAAGAATCCGGAAGAATTAGTAAAACACCTAAATGAGGTGTGTTGTCGTCCTGGCCATACCGGAGATGGACAAATTACGGCAACGTGCTGGGGCTTGGCCTATGCCTATAGGACCTTGCTCGACAATACCCAACCCCTTCAAAAGGAAAAAAAATGTCCCTGGATCTGAGAGCAGCACAGAAGTCAGCGCAGCTGTTCCAACTCCAAGTACAGCAGCTACACTATCCCCAGCGGCAAGTACAGTTGCTACCCAAACTTCAGCTGTGACAGACAGTGCAGCTACCCCAGTAAGGAGCACAGCGGCTATTCAACCCTCGACTGCGACAGACAGTGCAGCTACCCCAGCAACAAGTACAGTTGCTACTCAAACTACAGTGAAAATCACTGCAGCTGAACTAGAGGACCAATTCGTACCAATATCTGTTGCTCCTGTACACAAGAGAAAAACCAGAAAAGAGGCAAGAAGGAAGAGGCAGGATGAAGAAACTATGCATCCACTACCTGGTCTAGTATCTGATCAAGGGTCATCATCACATGATGAAGAAGAAGAGGTGACTTCTTGATCTCGGACCTCAACTGAGCTGCGGAATATGCGAAAAGATTTCACCCGTCAATCAGGGGCGCACATCATCACCTGGCTGCTCCGATGTTGGGATAATGGGGCCAACGGTCATGAACTAGCAGGTACAGAAGCCAAGCAGCTGGGATCAATTGCTAGAGAAGGGGAATTGACAAAGCAATTGCAAGAGAGAAAAAGCCCCTCAGTCTTTGGAGGCGGCTTTTGGCAGCTGTGAAAGAGAGGTTCCCATACAAGGATGATGTTATGAGTCGTTCGGCCAAGTGGACTACTATAGACAAAGGTATCCAGTCCCTGAGGGAATCAGCTATTGTAGAGATGATCTACCACACCAAGCCGAATAATGGAAATGTACCCATAGACCCAGATGAAGTCGAATGCACACGACCCATGTGGCGAAAACTTACACAAAACGCACCGTCTTCATATGCCCATCCATTGGCAACGGTAACTTGGAATGATATAGCACCACTAACAGTGGATGAAATGGTTCATAAACTCCAAGAATTCGAAGACAATCTTACCCCTTCCATCATCTCAGCTGTGGAAAAATTGTCTCATGATCTCAAACAGTTGAGGGATGATCTGTCTGATTTATCTAGCTCCTCACGTGTGCCAACACGCGTTTCAGCTATTAACAAAAGGCGTCCTATTGCTTGAGAGAGAAAATATATAAGATACACACCACGGGCCACCCTATGGTTTTACCTGCGGGATCACGGAAAAGACATGACAAAGTGGGATGAAAAGAGGAACGTGTGGGTGAATTGAAGAGAGGAGCAAGGGCCAAGACTGATCGCCTCATGAGAGCTGCAGCTTCAGTCTCTGGTGAACAGGTTCCCAGATGGAGTGGAAGAGCTGATTTTACTCCAGCTCCTGTGATAAAGAAGAATAATCCCTTTCAACACGACTTAGGTGTCCAAGATTGTGACGACGATGACTATTAGAGGGGCCCTGCCTCCAGCCAGGTGGAGGTAGGGGACAATCGTATTTACTGGACTGTGTGGATCAAATGGCCTGGCACTTCAGCCCCACAGAAGTATAAGGCTCTAGTTGATACCGGTGCACAGTGTACCCTGATGCCATCAAACTGTCAAGGGGTGGAACCCATCTATATTTCTGGAGTGACAGGAGGGTCCCAAGAGTTGACTGTACTAGAGGCTGAAATTAGCCTGACTGGGAAGAAATGGCAGAAGCACCCCATTGTGACTGGTCCAGAGGCTCCATGCATCCTTGGCATGGACTACCTCAGGAGAGGGTACTTCAAAGACCCAAAAGGGTACCGGTGGGCTTTTGGTATTGCTGCTTTGGAGACTGAGGAAATTGAGCAGCTGTCCACCTTGCCTGGTCTCTCAGAGGATCCTTCTGTTGTGGGGTTGCTGAAAGTTGAACAACAACAAGTGCCAATTGCGACCACAACAGTGCACCGGCGGCAATATCGCACCAATCGAGACTCCCTGATTCCCATCCATAATCTGATCCATAGACTGGAGAGGCAGGGAGTGATCAGCAGGACCCGCTCACCTTTTAATAACCCTCATTTGGCCAGTGTGAAACTCTAACGGAGAGTGGAGACTAACAGTAGACTATCGTGGCCTGAATGAAGTCACACCACCATTGAGTGCTGCTGTGCCGGACATGTTAGAGCTGCAGTATGAATTAGAGTCAAAGGCAGCCAAGTGGTATGCCACGATTGATATTGCCAATGCATTTTTCTCAATTCCTTTGTCAGCAGAGTGCAGGCCACAGTTCGCTTTTTTTTGTTAGTGTAGCGTAGTGATTTGTGTTATACCTTAATTGCTGGACTGATTTTACCTCAATCCGTGGGAGTTGTATTCCTCCGGCTCTCTTCCCCATCCCTCCGGGAGTGGGAAGGTGGGGGGGGAGGGAAACAAAGGAGTGTGTGGACTTTAAACCACAACATTGTGTTTGGCCCATGAGTCACTTTATAAAATTGTTCAGTTTGATAATTCTGTCTGCTAAGATTCATTACTGATTATTCAACATGAAATACTTTCACGTTCATTTATAGCTGTGCATAAGTAATCTCCAGCATGCACACACAAAACCTAAGGTGCTCAACTGTACTTGGACACTTCCCATGGTGAAGTGACTTTTGAGAGGGTCCTGAAAGTGTAAGTTGCTCATGTGGAGGTGTTGACCACACATGCAGCTCTGCAGTCTGCTACTATTTGCTCTGGTCACCTCTACAGTAACTTGTTGATTTGAGATCAGGTATATAGGGATTTTTCACTAAGACAGTGGTCTAGAACCTAGATGCCTTTTTGGGATACTGGCCTCTGTTGTTATCACAGATAATAGGCTGCTGTGAGCTTGGCAGCTGCATCAGCTGTGACTCCTAACCAGACCTGTGGTGCCACCTCTCCTTGCAGCTATCCATCCCACGGGGAGCCAGACAAACATCAGTAAGTGTCTGCAGCTATCAGTTATGTGTTTTGGTTTCTCCCTGGGACTCTGGACAACACCGTCTTCAGGCCCCTGGATTTCTTAGAAATCAATCTGCAGTTTTCAAGCTCTGACCTTTTTTCTGAGTCATCAGTAAACTACCTCCTAGGGCAGATTTTTTTTAACTGATAAAGAGGTTCTAGGGGTTTTATCATTTCCAGATTTGAATCTTAGCAAAACAGCCATAAGAATGTTAACCAGGTTACTGTATTTTAGTACTTGTTGAGATGTCTCTTAGCTAGATTTTTGCATAGCTTCTCAAAGTATAACTCCCTTTAGATCTAATCTCCATAACGAGTAATCCGTCATAAACAAACACACAGAGGCAAAGGCCATAGTCATAACAAAAGAGTACAGTTTCATTTTTGTTTTGTTTTGTTTTCCCACAGTTCTCCACAATAGCTTTCAAGGCCTCCTTTATTGTCATCTTGTTTTATCAACATTGATCAGAGACCCTGGTGGCAAGCCAGAGCAAAGAGGATTGATCTCACGTTCAAGTAAGAGAGAATTAGAAATAGGTAAAGCAGAATGTATTAACAGGGATTTTGACTAAATCTATTTCCCAAGCGGCTTTTGTAGCCTACCTAATGGATTTTGGTATATTACTGCAAATGGGGAGGTTTATGCATTGGAAGAGGAGGGAAATTTTTTTTCATTTATTTTTAATAATTTGAGAGTGTGGTGTACTCTGAACAAAATATGTTCTCTTCCACACTGCTACATACAAATGCATATAACTTTCTATGTTTTCTTATATATGCTTAGCCCTGATTATAACTAGAAACCAGAACAAGAAATGGGATAGCTGTTTGACCATCAGCGGCCATTGTTAGTCACTTGCTGAGGGGGGTGGCTTGAGAAAGGACACCTGTGGCACCGGAGCGGAGCTGGGGGAGATCAGCGTCCAGAAGCCTCACCACAGAGAGACAAGAGCCACTGAGGAGGAAGTCTCAAGTCCTCGACAGGACTTGCAAAGAGGTCTGGTACCGAGAGGAGGTGACTCACTGGGGGCGGAGCCAGGAGGAGGGGAGACAACAGTGAATGGTTAAAAATCTACCCAGGGATTGCGGCGACCAGGAGCGCGGTGACCAGAGTGGGCAAACAGAGCGGGTCAAGGTAGTTTGCGTGGCAGTTCACGCGGGCAGGCGAGCGGGATGGTGAGCACTCACCATATGACTAGGGTCCGGTCTGGGAGCTCTGCCCTGGCTGCCCCGGTGGTGGCCAGCATAGGCACCCAGACAGGGCCAGTAAGAGGGGAGGTTGCTGTGCAGAGCTTGGAGTGTAGAGAGTGCCTGCACTGGTCTGGTGAGGGAAAGGTGCAGAATGGGCAGGGCTGCGCTCACTGCTCCCTGATGGAGGTCCTCCTCCAGCAGGTGGCTGAGCTACGGCATGCTGTCAGTAAGCTGCAAGATGTCAGGGAAGCTGAGAGGAAGCAGAACTGCTTGCTCCAGGCCCAAACAGCACAGGGGCCTCAAGATTCCCCTCTAACCCATGGAGGAAAGAAGGAAGCTGTTGATCAGGGAAGCTGGGAATTAGTAAAAAAAAAAAAAAAACCAACCAAAGGAGGAAGAGAGCAATTAAAAGCAAGGGGCTTCCTCCTAAATCTGCTGTACCCACCCAGAACCACTTTGCTGTCCTGCAGGGGGCTGATGAGGAAATGCACTTGCACCAGAAACAGTCGGCTGGTACACTGGTACAGAAGATCTCTACTGGTGCTGCCAGGAAAAAGCGGCAGGCTGTAGTAGTAGGGGACTCTGCCTTGAAAGGGACAGAAGCGCTCATCTGTCGGCCTGACCCGGTCGCAAGGGAGGTGTGTTGCCTACCTGGGGCACGGATCAGGGATGTTGCAGAGAGGCTGCCTGCTCTAGTAAGTCCCACGGACTATTACCCGCTTCTAGTGATACATGTTGGTGCTAGGGATATAGATAGTAGTAGCCTGAGGAGTATAAAGAAGGACTACAGAGCTCTGGGAGAGGTGGTCAGGGGTTCTGGAGCACAGATAGTCTTTTCGACAATTCTACAAGACACAGGGGAGGACCTTCCAAAGGCAAGGAGGATTGGACAGGTTAATAAATGGTTAAAAGGGTGGTGTCATAGTCAAGGGTTTGGGTGTCTTGGACATGGGGCCCACATCTGTAGGCCAGGCCTACTGGCAGCTGGTGGAACTGCTCTGATAAAGAAAGGGAAGAATGGCTTTGCTGGGAGGCTTGCCAGACTTGTCAAGGATGCTTTAAACTAGTTGTGTTGGGGGAGGGGAGCATCATTCCATCCCAACAAACCCAGTCAGTTGCCAGCACCTATAATGAATACTCTGAGCAATGTAGTAATATTCTAGCTGCTCCAGCCACTGAGCCGGCTTCATTTGGAGCTCAGATCAGATGCCTCTATACAAATGCCCATAGCATGGGGAATAAACAAGAGGAATTAGAGATGTGGGCACATTTATGGGGCTATGATATAATAAGCATCACAGAAACATGGTGGGATGGCTCCTTTGACTGGAGTGTTGGAATGGAAAGTTATAGGCTTTTTAGAAAAGACAGGCCCGGTAGGAGGGGAGGGGGAGTTGCCCTTTATGTTAGGGATAGGCTGGAGAGTATGGAACTCTGTCTGGGGACAGGTGATCAGTTAACAGAAAGTTTGTGGTCAGGGTTAAGGGGAAATTGGTGATGGGACACATTACTGTGGGGATATGTTACAGACTGCCTGATGAAGAGGAACCTGTGGATGAAGAAGTCTACAGACAAATAGGAAAAGCCTCACGCTCACAGGCCCTTGTTGTCATGGGGGACTTCAACCACCCTGACATCTGTTGGGGCAACGGTACGGCCCGGCACAAGCAATCCAGGAGGTTTCTCGATTGTGTGGAAGACAACTTCCTTCTGCAAGCAATAAAGGAGCCAATGAGGAGAGGTGCCCTGCTTGACCTTGCGCTCACCAACAGGGAAGGGCTCGTTGGAAATGCGACTCTCCAGGGAAGTCTTGGATGCAATGATCACGAGATGGTCAAATTTGAGGTCCTCAAGACACTGAGAAGAGCATGCAGTAAGCTCACTGCCCTGGACTTCAAGAGAGCAGACTTTGGGCTCTTCAGGAACCTGCTTAGCAAGGTTCCATGGGATATAGCCCTAGAGGGCAAGGGGGCCCAACACTCTTGGTTAACATTCAAGGATCACCTGCTACAAGCTCAGGAGTGTTGCATCCTGACTAGCAGGAAGTGCAGCAGGAGGGCCAAGAGACCTCCTTGGATGGATAAGGAGCTGCTGAGAAAAATTCACAGGAAAAAAGAGGCTTATAAAAGGTGGAAACAAGGACAGGTGGCCTGGGATGAATACAGGGATGTTGTCCGGGTAGTTAGGGACCACGTTAGGAAAGCTAAGGCCCAATTGGAGCTAAACTTGGCAAGGGATGTTAAAGATAATAGGAAGGGATTTTATAGGTATGTAGCGGCTAAAAAACAGACTAAGGACAATGTAGGCCCCCTCTGGAAACTTTCGGCAGAAATGGCTACACAGGACTTGGAGAAGGCTGAGGTTCTGAATGGCTTCTTGGCCACGGTCTTCAATGGCAAAGGCTCTGACCGCAGCACCCGAGTCTTGGAAGGCAGACGCAGGGACTGTGAAAACCTAGAACCTGGGCCCACTGTACATGAGGATCTGGTTCGAGACCATCTTAAGAACCTGAATGTACACAAGTCCATGGGACCTGATGAAATCCATCCGCGGGTCCTGAAGGAGCTGGCGAATGAAGTTGCAAAGCCACTGGCCATCATATTTGAAAAATCATGGCAGACAGGTGAAGTTCCTGATGACTGGAAAAAGGGAAATATAACCCCCATTTTCAAGAAGGGGAAAATGGATGACCCAGGGAATTACAGACCAGTCAGTTTCGCCTCTGTGCCTGGCAAAATCTTGCAGCAGATTCTCTTGGAAGGCATGCAAGGGCACATGAAAAAGATAAAGGTACTTGGTGACAGGCAGCATGGCTTCACTAGGGGAAAATCCTGCCTGACCAATTTGGTGGCCTTCTGTGACAGGGCTACAAAAGTGATAGACAGGGTGGAGCAGTTGACGTCATCTACCTGGACTTGTGCAAAGCGTTCAACACTGTCCCACATGACATCCTTGTCTCTAAATTGGAGAGACATCAATTTGATAGGTGGACCACTCGGTGGATAAAGAACTGGCTGGATGGTTGCACTCAAAGAGTTGTGGTCAACAATTCAATGTCCGGCTGGAGACCAGTAACGAGTGGTGTCCCTCAGGGATTGGTGTTGGGACCGGTCTTGTTTAATATCTTTGTCGCTGACATGGACAATGGAATTGAGTGTGCCCTCAGCAAGTTTGCCGATGACACCAAGCTGTGTGGTTCTGTTGATACGCTAGAGGGAAGGAATGCCATTCAGAGGGACCTGGACACACTTGTGAGGTGGGCTGATGCCAACCTCATGAAGTTTAACCATGCCAAGTGCAAGGTCCTACACCTGGGTGGGAGCAATCCCAGGCACAGCTACAGGTTGGGCAGAGAAGAGATTAAGAGCAGCCCTGATGAGAAGGACTTGGGGGTGTTAGTCAATGAGAAAATGAACATGAGCCAGCTTCACTGGTTCTTCACTGGGCTTTCACAGCCCAGAAAGCCAACCACAACCTGGGCTGCATCAAAAGGAGCGTGACCAGCAGGTTGAAGGAGGTGATGCTGCCCCTCTACTCTGCTCTCGTGAGACCTCACTTGGAGTACTGTGTGCAGTTCTGGTGTCCTCAACATAAAAAGGACATGGAACTGTTGGAACAAGTCCAGAGGAGGGCCACGAGGATGATGAGGGGACTGGAGCACCTCCCATATGAAGACAGGCTGAGAAAGTTGGGTCTGTTGAGCCTGGAGAAGAGAAGGCTGCGTGGAGACCTCATAGCAGCCTTCCAGTATCTGAAGGGGGCCTACAGGGATGCTGATGAGGGACTATTCATTAGGGACTGTAGTGGTAGGACAAGGGGTAACAGGTTAAAACTTAAACAGCAGAGGTTGAGATTGGATATAAGGAAGAAATTCTTTACTGTTAGGGTGGTGAGGCACTGGAACGGGTTGCCCAGGGAGGTAGTGAATGCTCCATCCCTGGCAGTGTTCAGTGCCAGGTTGTACGAAGCCTTGGGTGATATGGTTTAGTGTGAGGTGTCCCTGCCTATGGCAGTTGGGTTGGAACTAGATGATCTTGAGGTCCTTTCCAATCCTAACTATTCTATGATTCTATGATTCTAATCAAACACTGAAGCTTCTACACCTGAACATCAGAGCGGAAAAAATCAAAATATTACAAAAAAGGCTATACTAACACCAGTAGAAACATTCTTGTCACATAAGTATTTTCTCATACATACATATTTTCTGACAATTTTTGTAATAAGTTTTGGGTGCTTTGTTTTGGTTTGTTAGCGTTTTTTTTTGTTTGGTTTGGTTTTTTGTGCTTTGTTTTCTTGTGTTTTGTAGGTCATTCTGATGTGTGTTCAGTACTGAAGAAACCTAGGCAGACAGAAGATAACAACCCACCTTTAGCTGCTCAATCTAGAGGGTGTAAACTGCTACTTGTGAATTTAGGTTATTCTCAAGCTTCTCTTGCTCTGGAGAGACATCACAGACATTCACATATAGAAATTCTACTTGTCATATTGATGAGTGAGGTGGCCACTCTGAAAACTAATCGGTGCTTTTGGGAAAAGGTAGAGAGGTAAGTTCTTGCATGGCTTTCTGTTCCTGAAGGTAACATCCTTGATGAACTTCTATTCACTGTGGTTTCAGACCTTACCACTAAAATATTCTTAGTTATTTGTCCCTTTTTATGCTATTGCATATTTTTTCCACCAGACGGCAGGCAATAAAACCAGGAAACACAGCTTGTCTCATACTGTATACTTGAAAGTTATCAAACAAAATTAAATAAAGTGCAATTGTGAAACAGTTCTCCATATGCTGGACTCATGCTTACTCTTGAAACTAAAAGCACTGGAAAAGATCTGGCCACTGTTTGCAGGTATTAGTAGCACAAGTAAAGTCTACATAAGCACCTGGTACATATGTTATTACATATTGAAAAGTTGCTATTGTGTCTCATATTATGCTGTTCTCTAGTTGTAAACAAAATTAATTATTATCAGGATATACATTTTCTGTCAATTCCTCTAAAGAAAACCATTTTTTCCACTTCTCCTGCTGTAACCAGATAAATGAAATTGTCTCCCCAATGTGTAAATTTCTTCTCCTGCCTTGTTAGTGCTGTCTTGTACATGAAGTACTCATTTAGTTTCAAAAACCAATTATCATCCTTGTCTGGATACATTAAGAATTTTCCTACAAGTCTTTTGCTCTCTATCATATTTTAAGCAACACTGTACATGAATTATTCATATTGCCCATCTTGCAGGCAGGTTTTTTTATTATTAAATTCGATCATAATAATAGTTATTACCACAGTCATGGCAGTTTTATGAGTATTCTTCAATGCCATTACCTGGAAAGTTTTCAATCAAGACATATAAAAGATGCAAATCAATTTCCATAATAAAATTAAACTGTACCATCTACTCTTTCATCCTTGCAATAGAGTTGATTGACAACTTCTCCCTGATAGTTGCAGCTGATAACTCGCAGGTATGGTAATGGAGAAAGGCAGATTCTCTTGCTCTAGTATTCTAAGAAATCCAGTATTTTTCTTGCCTTGTCAGTATTTAATACTCATGTATTCATGCAAACACAGCGTTTAAGATGCAAACATTCAGTTTGCAAATATTCCTCCTGACCAACACAATTATTTCTCCCTGGCAAGATGAGATTTTACTAATCAAAGACAGTGTAGAATATATGAAGTTCTTTAATGTATGTTCTTATTTGTTATGCTGTGTAATGCTACTTTCCACAAACTAAACTTTTTTCAAGAAGGACTTCTTCCAGGTGATTCCCCAAACTTTATCCTGCATTTTTATTTAAAATAATTCTCTCTTCTCGGTTTAGAAATATTTTAGCACAAGTTTTCATGACAACCTACTGGCTCTTCATTTCTTTTCTATGAAAGCACCTGATAGCTTGTTCCTATTTTTTTAGTTGATTACTGCTTCTATTTCACTGTATGCTCCCCATTTATCATTTCCTGGTGTTTTAGACTGAATACATTGTCTAAATAAAATATAAAATGTAATATCCATTGGTGCTGGAATTAACTTCAATATAATTTTGCCTTCACTCTGGAGGCAGATTAAATCTTGATGAAAGTTTCAAATCAGGACCTTTGACTTCATATCCATTTATATAAATTGAAAGGCAGAGCAACGCATTCATCATGAAGGAGTTACTTTGGAATGAAGCTGAAGTAATTAAGATGAGAATATAAATAGCATTAATAGGCATAAATGGGTCTTCTCTCTTCAATTAAACTTGAGTTAACGGCAAACAATACAAACCAATCAACCCTAATACCTCAAGAAATAAAGTGATCATCATTTAGAATCAAGAAGAAATTTATTTTCATCATCCAGAATTGGACAACTCTGCATTATGTAAAGGTTAATGTTCCTATTGAAGTTTCTGGGTGGCATTTGTTCAAAGTATACTCCTGGAGTACAG